>NC_090448.1:913199223-915599223 GCF_031143425.1 Pleurodeles waltl | reverse complement strand
TGGTCCTCTGATATTGAACTTCAAATGTGAAATGGACAGGATATATGTCATTTACACTGTGTGTGAAGTTGGGTGTACATTCATACCCATCAAATGTGATGTGGATTTTTCAATATCCCAATCTGTATATTTTCAATGCTCCGTGAGGCTAAACTCTGATTATGAATCCTAGGAATAATGTGATGAATAAATAATTATCCAGACCATGATACAGTGATTAGAATAGGTGTTTAATGACATATGGTAAGACAGTGGTGATGGTGACTAGAGTTAAAAGAAGTTTTGTACAATGTGTTGTCTTTGACACAATCCTGCTGCAGTGTTTGGATGGTCCCCCTCATGTTGATGGACAACATCCTCCTCGTCCTCCTTTTCAGGCATTTGTGGGTCTGGTTCATTGTGTACTCCCATGCATTATGTCATGTGAAAGAGGTGTCCATGTGTCTTAACTGGAGGTGACATGATACTTCCATACACAGAATCAGTTCCACAGTGGTGGTAACACGGTTGCATCTACATGGCCTGGACATCCCATCCAATTTAGCATATGCAATAGAATTTGTTAAACATCAGTGAGGCCCTTTGATTTGGCAAGGTTACATTGTACAACACATCTCCAGAAGCTGGCAGCACTGACGTGTTGCCAATTGACAATGCACAAAGATCCCATGTGTGACAAGCTCTCTGCAGACCTATTTATCTGCCCTTACCGAGTAGACTCATGTTCAAACCTGTACCTACACTACTGAACCTGGTCCAGTTCAGCTGGCTAACTTGGTTGTGGGGTTGACGGTTTAAGTGTCAGAAGGTCCATATGCCTGTACATCTGTTGTGTATATGTGTAATTGTCTCAAACAGTATGTATAGGAATGTGAACTTTGCAATATTGTCACATCCATATGTGTTCATAGCACAGTCCACTTGCTTATTGGTAGTGGGCAATATCAGACCAGGAGTGATGTGAGATATTGGTACAGCCTCAATGATTCCATGTCCCATTCATTAGAGTCATCATCATCATGCTATATGTGTCATAGTATTATACCTGCGCCGAAACACATTGCATACCCCTTACACTGTACATATTGTTTGGAGGGGTGTGTGATTGAGTGTTATTGATGTGATGTTCTAAGATTAATCTTCCAAGTTGTACTGGCAGTTAAGGCCATGTCATTGTCACTGTGTGGTTTTAAATTGTTCCCTTGTGTCTGGGGCCTGGCATTTGTTGTTATTTGCATCTGTCATTTGTCCCTAGGTGTGTATCCAATTGGGTCAGGATATCAAACATGACTAGCAGTGTCACAACCTCAGTGTCTTCCTGGCCACGTGTCAATGTAATGGTGTATGTGTTCTGTGTCCTACAGGGTTGCTGTGCTGTGTATATATAAGTAGGTTTCTGTACTTACCAACAAGTAGGCCATTTCCATATCGTCCATCCTGGAAGTGTTGATTAATGTTGCAGTGCCGGAAGATGAATGAGTCATGTATACTCCCAGGATACTTTGCCACGATGTTCGTGATCAAACCCCAGTGATCGACAATGGCCTGCACATTGATGGAGTGTGTGTGCTTCCTGTTGCGGTATAGATGCTTGGGTTGCAGCAGGTGGCAGAATCCGTACATGTGTGCAGTCAATGGCACCAATCACGTGCGGGAAGCCGTTGATGTGGTAGAAGCCCTGTTTGGTCTCCTGCTGCTTCTGCTGTGTGTTGAAGAAGCTGATGAGGCGAGGTGTGAGGGAGATGATTGCATCCAGTACCTTGGGTAGGAAGGCAGAGAATGAGGGCTGCGAGAGCCTGGCAACCAGGGTACCAGTGGTTTGAAACAAGCCACTTGCCAACATGTGGAGGACATCTAGCAGCTTGGTTTCTGGTGGAATGATGAGGGGTGTCTGCAGACTGGGTGCCAACCGTGGCAAAATGTGGCTTGCCAGTTGAGCCTGTACCTCTGGATGATGTCTTGTTGCCTCAATCCCAGAAGGGTTGTCCTGGTCCTGAATATCCTCTCCTGCCTTCGGCGTTGCCTTTGTGGTCCCTGCTGATGTGGTGGAAGCTGCTGCTGTTGGTCCTGTGCTCTGCGTCTTCGTGCATGCTGGATGAATAGCACCTCCATGTCTTCCTTTTGGAGCTCTGCTGTTGCTTCTGTGTCTTTTCCTTAACTACTGGCGTGTTTGCCCCATTTTAATGCCTGCCCTGACTCAGGCGTTATTTTTTTATGCAAATCGTGCTGTGCGTCATTTTCTGACTCCGCCTCCCAGACGTGCAGGATTTTTGCCCTGTAGGATAAATATGGGGCATGGGTGTTTAAGTCATTTTTTGAACGGGAACGCCTACCTTGAATGTTATTAACGCAAGGCGGTTTCACGCATCCAGAAAATGGCTCACACAGAGGAATTTTGGCTTTCATGGGGTCGGGCGTCAAAGTATAAATATGGTGTATGGTTTGCGACTAATTTTCGTCAAAATGTTTGATGCAAATTCGGTGCAGGCAGAGTATAAATATGCCCCTAAGTGCCTCCTAATGACAGCCACAGCAAGTTTCAAATCAGGTTTTTATTGCACCTGATTTGAAATCACAAGTTTTGAGCTAACTGTGATTCAATCCTGGTTTTGTCCATGCAATTGCACGCAGGTAATACCTAGAGGGATTTATGCTACCAAAACTGTGTGCTAAAGGATATACGGTGTGGTGAATCAGTCACAAAAACCTGTTTCCGAATGTTACACTCCTTTAACAGTGGTAAAACTTACAATCTGGCACACAGTTTGACGTGATAAAGTGAGGTACTAATATTTTCCCCAAGTGGTTTTATACTTCTTTCCACTATAATGAGGTTGTAAATAAAGAAGTCACAACAAGCATTGGCAAGCCAATAGGTCTTCCCTATGGGAGATCTATTGGCTTTGTCAATTTCATATACCCTTGGAAATTTGAGGTGCACTGTTGGAGATTGGCAGTGAAGAAATTCATGGAGAAGGAGGACAATGGGTGGCACCAAAAGAGATTGTTGCACAGGGTGCCACCAGCATTAAACCTGGCCCTGTGGACAATGGAAGCATTTCTTGGGCTAGGCTTCGAGGTATGGACAAACACACAAAGCAGAAGTAAAACTGGCACTTGCTGATCTAAGAGAAGCAAGGCAAAGAGAGTAACAATGGAGCCAATAAATGGTAAGGAATGGATAGACTCTAAGCCATCTAATTATAATTATGGCCCTCATTACTACCCTGGCAAACAGCAGTAAAATGGAGAAAAGTACTGCCAACGGGCTGGCGGTACTTTTCTCCATATTATGACATTGGCAGTTTGGCTCAAGCCAAACTGCCAATGTACCACACCGTCCGCCACGGCGGTAATGACTGCCTGGGAAGAGACTTCAGTCTCCATCCAGGCGGCCGTCACTAGCCCACCCGCGGGATTATGACCCCGCCTACCACCATGGTTTTCGTGGCTTCTTTACTGCCACGAAAACCATGGCGATAGGTACTATCAGTGACAGGGAATTCCTACGTAATGGGTGGGCTAAAATCTTTTTTGGGGATTTATTTATGGAAATTTATGGATTTATTTAGGGACAGTGCATGTGCGCTGTCTCAGACAAGACCTAAAAATAGTGGTTGGCACGCATGACTAAATTCTCAGTAATTTGTAACTCTTATAGACATGGACTAACCATATTCACATCAGTCTTGTTCTCACCCCACAAGAGACACAAGCAATCCTTAACTAATTTCAGACTTCAATGAGGCACAGCTTGAGCCCCATGACTCAACGCCCGTGATCCACATTTGGGCATACCTGTCTGACGTAAGGCGACACTTAGGGCAAAAGATGGATAGAATGCTCATATTAATTTCACTCACCGGTGATCACTCTAGGATATTTAGAGGGAATATCATAAAAAAAATATTGTGTGACAAACTACAGTGTCAAGTACATCAAGGCCAAAAATACTGTGAAGGTAAGTTTCTATAGGTAAGCAAACATTTACTATATATAACTACCTTGACAATACATATATTTTCAAGGTATGTAACTGTGGAGTTAACAATAGTACATCCATACTTACCTATTTGCACCTACTTTCTCAATATTTTGGACCTTGATATTGTTGGCACAGTATTCTGATCACACATTATTTTTGGTTCTGATCCAACTCAGGGCCCCAGACCATCATTTATTATGGTTATTTTTCAGCAGCAATACAACTCAAGCTGCAATTAACTGGATGCTCAGCAAGGCTGAAACAGGCAGGGTTTTCTTGTTTTCCCAACGTATAGTCAATGTGATCTTCTAGGTTGGGTTGAACTCTTCCTATTCTGCGCGGGTATAGCACTGCTTGCACAAGGTTAGCCACATAATGGCTTAGTAACCAAATTAACAATGGACCAGCACGTGGACTAGAGCAATTATCTGTGATAGAAATTCATTCAAGCACTCCAGCCGACATCTTTTTTATTTAATCACTTACTAGAGAACTAGCAAAGAAAATGCAAATACAATCATTCAGGATAAAGATTTTGATTTCTATTTAGCATGTCAATGCACAAATATCCGCATCAAAGAGAAACAACACCTTGAAACATTTTCTTCTGCAAAGGGTGGCTGTGGATTTTACACTTAAAAGAGAATTTTAGCAAGATCAGCTTTTTTTTCAGGAATTTTATTGGCAAAATTAAAATATATAGCAGGTCAATTCTGATTTGCTTTAAACATGAAGGGGATAAAGGCTCTATACGGGCAGAAAAGTGATGGTGACTAGTGTATCAAGAGACATAGGCCCTCATTATGACAATGGTGGTAAATTCCGAATTCTGCCGTGGTGACTGCCACCAACATACTGCTGCGGAGGTGAACATCCATCTGCCAGAGTATGATACATATACACAAAACCAACAGAAAACTGCCACAACCACAAATCCGCCAGACCCAGTGAATGTGATAAACTGACAGTATTACCACCCAAACCGTTACACCACCAAAACAATGCCCTCCAAATAATGACCCACGAATCACCACAGCGGACATTCAATGACTGTAAACCATTGCCGGTGAACACCGCCATGGCGGATATGGCCACCCAAAAACAAAACAAGGCAACATTGGTCAGAACCAAAAACATACACCTGACACATATACACACACTCCACACACCCACCCACAGCACTATAAACCACACACCCACATCAACCACAAACCTCTGCAAGCACATCAAGACGGCTACAATTTGCGAGGGCAATCCAAAAGAGAACAGCACACATGTCACAACTACCAATTCACTTGACATGCACCACACCCCACCACATCACACATCACCCCTACACACACCACACAACACCCATGTCCCCACAAAGGCACCCCTGTTTCACCGATGAGGAGTTGTGGGTCATGGTTGAGGAAATAGCCAGGGCAGAGCCACAGCTGTTTGGAGCACAGGTACAGCAGATATCCATTGCCAGGAAGATGGAGCTATGGTGGAGGATTGTGGACAGGATGAACTCCGTGGGACAGCATCCATGAATAAGGGACAACATAAAGAAGAGGTGGAAGGACCTACGGGGGAAGGTGCATTCCATAGCAGCAAGGCACCAGCTCGCTATCCAGAGGACTGGCGGTGGACCCCCACCTCCTTCCCCACAGCTGACAGCATGGGAGGAGCAAGTCTTGGCAATCCTGCATCCTGCAGGACTCACTGGAGCTGCCGGAGGACTGGACACAGGTGAGTCAACATTTACTACTTATCACCCCATACCTGCATGCCATCTCAACCCCCACCCTGACTCCCATCGCCCCACGCCATCCCACACATTGCACCACCACAATCAACAAACCTAAATGCCAAGCCCTGCATGCCATACCCACTGCATGCACATCCCTTCCAGCCCTGCATGTACACCCACCACCAATGAATGCACAGCTTGGAAAACTAACAATCCCACAATCCATCACCATACACAAACAAAGGTGGCAGGGCAACAGCAATAATAGAGGTGAAGCTAGTGATGCACAATATGTCACAGACATGTAGCATAATACACCACTTACATCCCCACAGTTGTCCTAGCCAATCTCAAGAGCGAGGAGGTGCCACGGCTACCCAGTCCCCCATCAGAAGATTCCCCCAGTGATGACAGCAACTCTAGAGTTCTGGATCTGGATGAACTCCCTGGCCCATCAGGGACCACTGGTCAGTCGGCTAACCCAGCCCACACCCAGTGCACCACAGAGCCTCCCCCCTCAGCATTCAACACCACAGCAGCCACCCAATGTCCCCAGAACTCTTTCCCCAGGACACGTCAATCAGCAGTGTGCCCACCTGTACAGGGACCCCAGCCCACAACTCACAGGCAAGACAATGAGGGTCCAGGGGTCAGTGAGCACACCATTCAGGGGACACAGGCACAGGAGGCCAGGGATGGTCAGAGGACAGCTGTACGCCAGGGGAGGACAGCTGTGCGCCAGGGGGAGGACAGACACAGGGAACAGACTGCCCAGGAGGCACTCACTAATGTCCTGGGGACATATCAACAATTCCAGGACGAGGTGGGTCAGGTGATAAACATCATGCAGGAGAACCAGCGGATGGAGGGGCAACACCACCAGGAGACCAAGCAAGAATTGCAGGCTCTGAACACCACCATGGTCTCCATTGCAGGGGTGCTGGGTGACATGGCTAACATCATGATGGACTACACAGCACACCAGTGAGCCCCTTCCACTAGCCAGTGTATTGACCAGCCCTCCACATCTGCTGCAGCTAATGGACAGGAGGCCCTGCCACAGGAACCACAGGCCACCAGCACCTCCCCTGCAGAAGATGAACCACCCCGCAAATGGTCCCTACGACCAGACTGACACCAGAGACACTTGCCAAGACAAAGACCACCGCCAGGAAATGAGGCCCTCCTGAATGTCCCCCTTGTGATCCACTGTGTCACTTTGTCCACTTTACCAACTTTGAACTACCATTGCTCCCCTTCCTCTGGCCCCTTGGACACTGAACCTGTGCTACAAACAGACTGGCCCAGTACTACTGAGTTATAGAGCTTTATCTACAGGTACTGTACAATGTATAGAACTGTAATGAACTGCATGATCCTGTGTAAATGCCCAGTAACATGTTGACACCATCCTACAAATGTGTCTCAGCAGTCTGTACACATCACAGCTGAACACTGTTGGAACAACACCAACATCTGCAATAATAGAAGGCATAGGTGACAGTCAGGTAGGATGCAAAGGTAATGACTTGCATTATGCTACCGTCATACGGCACAACACTAAAATGTAGAAATGTTTAGTTCAACAGTCTTACCTGAGTGTCATTGGAAGTACTGCAGGATCATATGTAACCTGTTGTCCACATCCTCCTCCTCACTGTCCTCAGTGTCCACTGCTGCCACAGCGGCATTGTCACTCCCCCTCCTCCTGCAGGTAGGGCACATGCCGTCTGAGGGCCAAATTGTGCCACATGCAGTACTCAACAACAATTCTGCAGACCTTTGCAAATGGAGGCACCTGAACCTACCCTTCAGGAGCCCAAAGGTCCTTTCGACAATCCTCCTGGTACGCCCATGAGCATCATTCTACCTATTCTCAGCCCCCGTTCTCGGATTCCTAACAGGGGTCAGAAGCCAGGAGCCAGGACAGGTTTGGGTAGCCAGAATCACCTGCAAGAAGTAAGGGGAAACACATGGCATGGGTTATGACTCCTGAAGGCATACACTGACATACATTGGGTGGGGACTCAGGCTCACCTATTAGCCACACTCTGCGCCTCTATAGTTGTGCCATCAGGTGTGGGACACTGCTATTCCTCAGGACAAAGGCATCATGCACCGACCCAGAATACTTGCCAGTGACATGGGAGATGTACTGGTCAGCAAGGCACACCATCTGGACATTCAGCGAGTGGAAACTCTTCCAATTCCTGTACACTTGTTCAATGGCCCTGGGAGGGACTAAGGCAATATGGGTCCCGTCAATGGCCCCAATTACATGTGGTATATGTCCCATTGCATAGAATCCAGCCTTCACAGCGGGTAAATCATCTACCTGGGGGAATGTGATGTAGCTGCACATGTGTTTGAGCGAGGCTGCTAAAACCCTTATAAGCACAATAGAGAACATTGGTTGTGACATTCCTGCAGCCAAGCCCACTGTCACCTGGAAAGAGCCAGTTGCCAGGAAATGGAGCACCAGGAGTAACTGCACAAGAGGGTTTATTACTGCGGTGCAACGGATAGCAGGTAGCAGATCAGGCTCCAGTTGTGCGTACAGCTCTGTGATTGTGTCCCTGTCCAGACAATAGGTGTTTATGATGTGCCTGTCCTCCAGTGTAGCCAAGTCCACAAGGGGTCTGTACACGGGTGCTTGCCTCCTCCTCCTATTCCTCTGCAGTGGTTGGTACCTAAGAGACCCAAAAGTAAGAAGGGAGTGACAACAGGAACCATGAACACACTACAGCAGTGTACACAGAGCATGCTTGTAAGTTGGACACTGCAATTGTGTAGGTGAGAACATTCGACTACAATGATGCACTTATCAATCTGTACATATGAACAACATTAGAAAATGGCACCCGCCTGTCCTGTATTCAGGGACAGTTGGAAGTGACCTAACTCTGCTGGTGTTCGCGTCATGGTGGGAGGTGGTCTGCACCGATGTGTAATTCCTCATTGGCTAACATAGCCCTCTAAGGAGTATGGGAACCAATGATGATCAGGGCCGGCGGTGCCATTTCATTTCTACCACTTCACTTGAGTCCTGACTTTCCACAGGACGACATCTCCACTGTGTGTGCTGCTGTGACCTGTTGTCTAGAACCTGCCATGGTTCGTGCAACAGGGGATAGGGCCCAAGCCTTCATGTTGGAGGCATCGGAGAGGCTCATGGATGGGGTCCTACCCAGTATGGGCAGTTGTATGGGCCTCCAGACCAACAGGTGAGTACACCATGTGTACGTTCCATGCAACATGGATGCCTGGAGATGTGTGTGTATGCTGGTAGTGTGTCATATGGGGGGTATGGCTGGTGGCAGCGCTAATGAAGGGATACAGGTCATGTGTGTGCCTGATGAGGGGATAATGCATTTTGTAGGCCATATGTGTGACAGGCTGGATTGTCTGGTTAATATTGTCCCACTATTTGTGTTTCCTCTGCAGGTCAACGCCCATCAGAAGAAGGGGTTGTGGCGTGCCATCGCCAAGGACGTGCGGACCCTGGGGGTCTATAGCAGGTGGAGCACCCACTGCAGGAAACGGTGGGAGGACCTGAGATGCTGGGTTCGGAAGACCGTGGAGGCCCAGGTCGGGGAGGCCTTCCAAAGAAGGAGGGGTGCCTGTCGGAACCTGACCCCCCTGTTGGCCCGCATACTGGCAGTGGCATACCCAGAGCTGGATGGGCGATTGAGGGCATTACAGCAGCCACAAGGGTGTAAGTACAGTGTGTTTGACAACTGTCTCTGTTGCCTGGCATGGGATTTGGGTGCAGGGTGCTAGTCAGTGGATACCCCAATATGCTAGTTTAGACATTGCTGCGTGGTCCAGCTTAGGTTAATAGGGTGAAATGCATGATCTTGATAGCTGGCTTCCCTTGTCAGACAGGGCTTAGCTGTACCCAGTTGGTGTGTGGCTGGCAGCGTTTGGCTCCGACCTGCTGTGGTACTTAGCCAATGGTATGCCAGTGTGGTCCTTACTGCACATTCTCAGTCTCAGTGTGTGACAGTGATGTGTATGCCATTTGTGCTCTGGGTGCTGTGACCAACCCTGTGCTCCCTTTCTTTCTCCTCCCCTCTCTCCTTTTGTCATCCTGTCCATGTACACATTAGCATCACCTGGCAAAGGAGCAAGGGCACCGGCGAGTGAGGGAGCTGCAGCCCATGGGACCCATGAGGCAGAGTCCACCGACGTCGAGGGGACCAGTGGGACTGAGGGTGAGGGGAGCACTACAGCGGGGACAGGAGCTGATACCACTGACTCTGATTCCTCCTCAGATGGGAGCTCCCTGGTGGTGGCGGACCCCTCTGTGACCACCCCAGCTACAGGTTCTACTGTCACCCCCTGTACCAGCACCGTCCTCCCAGTAGCCCCCCACCGAGTTGCCCATGCCTGCTCACCCAGGATGGTGGGCATCTCATTCGCCCCAGGCACCTCAGGCCCTGCCCCAGTCAGCCTTGCTGCCCTCAGTGAGGAGGCTATTGACCTCCTGAGATCCATCTCTGTAACGCAGTCAACAGTAGTGAATGCCAACCAGGGGCTGGCATCCCATATGCAGCAATGCAATGCCTTCCTGGAGGGCATTCACAGTGGCTTGGGGGCCCTACAGAGATCGTTTCAGGCTCTGGTCTCTTCTCTGACGGCAGCCAGTGTCCCTGTTTCATCCGTACCCCTTCCAACTACCACTTCCCAGTCCCAGTCTCCTCACCCCCAACCCATTCCACACATACATTATGAAAAGCATGCACCCAAAACAACACACAAGACTTGCACAAACACAGGCAGCACACTTCAGTCCACGAGCACTCACACAGCCAACACCCAGATGCACACACAACATCACCCACTGCCTCCAATGTTCCCCCTCCTCCCTCACAGTCACATCCTCACTCACACCTGCATGCACTGCATCAATAGTCCCTAAACCTGCCACCTGGACAGCCTTGCCCACAGTCACCACAACAGCAGACCCGCAGAAATGCACCCCACACACACCACAGGTGCAGTCACCACCGCCACCATCACCACTTCATGCAGCACACCCACCTCACTTGCAGACACCACCACAACATCCATCCACACGTCATGTCTGCCCTCCCCCACCCTGTCTGACCCCCTCCACAGACACACAAAAGCTCGCACTCAGATCCCCAACAGCCATCCACCTCACACATGCACACTGTCTATTCACCTGCAACCAAGTCCAGCACACCTCCTCCTCCTACCTCCACTCCCTCTACCTCCACTCCCAAGCCTACTCCCACATCCCGGCCCATTGGCCCTAAGAAGCTTTTCTTGCCTGCCTTGACCTCTTCCCTCCCCCTCTCCCCGCCTCCTGGCCGTAAGAGGAAGGTCCCACAGCCCAGTACATCGAGCAGCCAGTCTGACACTGCTCCACCCCCAAAGTCTCCAGCTGCCACTAAGGGGCACGTGAGTGCGACGCCGGCCCCCCGCACCAAGGACACTCCTCTCCTCCCAAAATGGAGGGCTAAAGTGCCGCCCCCCCAAATAGACTACCAAGACCAAGGAGCCATCTCTAAAAACCTAGGGTCAAGGAGGCCCCACCCAGATCCAAAGCCAAGGAGGCCCCACTAAGATCCAAGACCAAGGAGGCCGCACCCAGATCCAAAGCCACGGAGGCCCCACCCAGATCCAAATCCTAGGAGGCCCCACCCCGATCCAAAGCCAAGGAGGCCCAACCCAAATCCAAGGCCAAGGAGGCCCCACCCATAACAAGGACAAGGAGGCCCCACCCAAAACCAAGGACAAGGAGCCCCACCCAAAACCAAGGAGGCCCCACCCAAAAACAAGGTCACCCCACCCAAAACTGAGCCCAAGGAGCCCCATCCCAAGCCAGAGGCCCAGGAGCCCCCTCAGTAACCAGTGGGCACGGAGCCCCATCCCAACCAGAGGCCAAGGAGCCCCTCCAGAACCAGTGGCCACGGAGCCCCCTCATTAACCAGTGGGCAAGCAGCCCTCTTCAGAACCAGTGGGCAGGGAGCCCCTACAGAACCAGTGGGCAGTGGGCAAGGAGCCCCCTCCAGAAACAGAGGGCAGGGAGCCCCCTCCAGAACCAGTGGGCTAGGATCCCCCCTCCAGAACCAGTAGGCAGGGAGCCCCCTCCAGAACCAGTGGGCAAGGAGCCCCCTCTAGAACCAGTGGGCAAGGAGCCCCCTCCAATTGATATGCCCCCCCATCCATCCCTCCCCACTGAGGTGCCTGCCCATTTCCAACATGATGCCCCTGAACAATGGATTCCCTATGTTGTCAGGAGTCAAGTTGTGGATTGGAATTTTCCCTGTGGACTGGCGTTTGGGCCTGCATGTATGTAGATATGCAGTTGTGTCTTTTTTTGCATTTTGAATATTCATCCACAAGGAATACAGTGGTTGGAACAGTGTATGTGTCCTGGCTTTCTTTGCTCTGGGGTTCAGTTACTGGTGTGTTACTCTGCAGCTGGTTATGGGTGTATGATGTGTGCTGTGCGTGTGTGAGTCACTCTTCCCACCCTCTCTTCCTCCTTTTTGTGCTAGGCGGCTGTACTCACCCTTGTCGTCTTCGTCTGTGTTGGTGCTCCTGGACGGCCATGGCGTGGTACAGCATCGGGAAGACTTGCAGTTTGGGTTTCATAGCGGCCGCCAACTCCTCTGTGTTCCTTGAGGTGAGTGTCTCCGTTTAAATTATGTGTTTCCGCCAGGCTTCTGGTCAGGTATGGTCTGGTTCAGGCTTGCAGGAAGTGGCCCATCCGCAAGAAAACTTGGTGCCTCTCACCAAAAGGAAAGGTCAGAGTACACAGCACTGGAAGGTGCTGCAATAGGCAAGGACACCAGGAGCACTCTCACAGTGACTACAAAGCAAATCTCATTTGTTGTAGACATCCACATACAGGTATGCAATTGAATGATACAATATTCAGATTTTTATCTGGATGTCAGGAACTGTTCTTGCTAACTGAAGTAGCTTGTGGTTGGTAATCAAAGAAGTTCTGCAGATAAGTGGTTATTATGAAATATCTACAAGCAGGAGGCAACAGAGCAATACTAGTACTTACCTCTTACTCAGAGTCCTTTTTTCAGTACTGGCCTGAAATCCCTTTAGCCAAATGAATGAGTTACTTACCTTCTGTAACTTTTTCTGGTAGAGACTAGTCTAGTCTATTTAACTGTAGATTCCTCAACTTAAAATATTCCCCAGAAATCAGAGTGGATCTGGAAGATCTTGGGCAATACCTCTGTGGTCCAGTACGTGGAGTCAGATAAATTGACTGCATCAGTAGTGACATGCACAGTGCCCTCATAGGCGCTACCCTGGCACATTGATGTAAATTTATTTTGTGACTATTTCCACACCAAAAATTCAGAGCCATGATTGAATGATGTGTGACTAGTGTGCAAAAACTAACAAGATCTATTGGGTGAAGAACCCATTTCACCCAGTGAGGAGGATGGGAGGGTCAGTGAAGAATTTGCAGTTAGAGTCTTTACCAGGAAAGCATTACTGAAGGTATGTAACTTGCTCATCTGAGAGACTTCTCCTAATTGCAGATTGCTCACCTTAGTATAGATGCCCAAGCAATTCCGCCCATAGATGGTTCTGCAAACTGGCCTTAACCAAAATGGTTCTGAAGAACTGAACGTGCAAAATGCCCATCTCAATGGACCTGAATGTTCAGGCTTTAGTGTTACATGAACGTGTGGAGTGACACCTGCATAGCAGCCTGACAGGTGTCCAGGATAGGCACTATATACACTGACGCAGTAGTGGCTGCTTTGGCTTTGGTGGAATGAGCCTGCAAGCCTTCACATAGCTTCTTCTTAGTCAGTGTGTAGCATATTTTTATGCAGCGCATAATCCAACATGTGATAGTCCATGTCTGCACTGCCTTGCCTTTTTTTCACCCCAGCGAATCCAATGAAGAGTTGACCATCCACCTTCTGTTTTTTGGTAGGATCGATGTAAAAGGAGAGGGCTTATTTAGGGTCTAGGCAATGAAGAGCCCACCAATTTGAGGGATGAGGTGGAGCGAAAATCTCAGCATCGCGATGTTTGTCCGATATGGGATGGGTTCACCACTTTCGGCAAAAAAACATTTTGTATGGATCGAAGCTGTTGTGAGGAAGGTTAACAGACATAGCTTGAAGCTCGCTTAACCTCCTGGATGAGGTAATTGGTACTAAAAGGGTACCTTGAGCATCAGAAGCCTCAAAGAGCAGCTGTGCATGGGCTCAAAAGGGGAACAGATAAGAATCATTAAGACCAAATTAACTCCTTGGCTGCTCAGCCTTCCTATCCCCCCCCCCAAATACTAAGCACTTTTTTTGGCTGTTTGGGTAGTTTGCGCTTAGGCCTCCATAACTTTTGTTCTACATAAGATATCCATGCAAAATGTACGGCCCTTTTTGGCAACATCCTGGGGATTCTAAATGTATCCAGGTTTTCGGGATTACATTAGAGGAGACTGAGAATGTAGCAAAAATAGAGCTAAAGTTTGGAGTTTTTGAAGACATATAGGAAAAAAGTGCTCCACAAATAAAGCTTCTGTTTTTTTCCCAAAAAATGACATCAACATAAGGTTTGCAGTGCTAAAGTCACCGTCTTCCCTGCTTTCGGGAACATACGGAGCTGAATCCAAAAACCTATTTTTTAACCACAGTTTTGGCATTTTTCAAAGAGGTAGTCCATTTTTCCTAATTTTTGTGCTTTCAACCTACTTCCAGTTTCTAGTGGAAACCGGCGTGTAACCCATGGGTGATCCCAGAAAGCGGCAGACTTCTGAAAAATAGACAACATTTGGAATTCAGCAAGGGGCCTTTTGTGTTGATCCCTCAAGATTTTCCCAAATAAATTAACTTGAAATAAAAAATATCGAAAATGAGTAGGACAAAATGGCAACTTGTGACAATGTTTTTATTTGTAACTTCTTGTCATGATGGCTGTTTTACAAAAGCAATATACCATTATATTCACTAGGTGCTTCAATTTGTGAAGATATATAGGGTTTGTAGGTTTTCTTAAAACCCAAAGTACGTAGAGCCAACAACTGAGCTGCACCTTAGAATGTTTTTTTTTTTTTTTTTTTTTCTTTTTCTTTTTTTTATTCTGGAAAGGTATCATACAACAAATACAAATGAGAAAATAAAGCAGATAAAACCCAGCAGGGGATAAACCTTTGGGAGACAAATGTCCATCTCTTAAATGGTGACATACCATTTTGGTTTAAACATTTAATCATTATGAGCAAAAATCCAATCCTGAAATGCCCCCCATATTACCTTCCCTTTCCTCCTCGCATATTTCCCTTTCCGTTCATACAATGCTATTTCCAAATAATACACAGACAATAATCTGGCCAACCATTGTTGCCAAGTCGGGGGTCGGACATTGAGCCAGGCGGATGCTATACACAATCGAAATACTGCCATAGCCACAAATATAAATGCTTCATAAAGATTGTCCGTATCACCCATAACCCCTAAAACCATTACCTCGGGGGTTAGGATTAGATCAAATCCCAAAACTTCTTTCAATACAGATTGAATGCCCTCCTTCAAATCCTTCAATTCCCCGCATGTAGCCATCATGTGTACAATATCTATTCCATACATCCCACATCTTGGACAGCTTGTTCCCAATAAACTGCCCCACTTAACAAGATGAGCTGGGGTATGATACAAATCAAACACAGTTTTATAATGTTGCGCTTGGAGGGAGGAAGAGAGTAGAATAGTGTGTCCCAATTCTAATGACCTTAGAAAGATTTTACTCCCGTCTTCCAGTTTCCTACTCCACTTTTCACAATTCTTCTCTAAATCATCGGGCTGTTCTAACATTAATAATCGGTAGATTGACCTGATTAATATATTAGGATTAGTCACAATATCATCCAGCAATTGAACGCTCCTAAATCCCTGCACCCCTCCTGTTTTCCTTAAAAGGAAATCTCGTATCTGAAGGTATTTTTAAAAATCCCTACGCTCTAAACCATAACACTTCTGTAGATCAACAAATGCCTTAACCCCCGAGTTATCAAAGAGATTCCCCAACCTCTCTATACCTGCAGAGACCCAGCTTGCCATACATTTATCCTTAAATATGTCGGGGAGCAATGGATTCTTTTTGATCATGGTATAACAATTATATCTGCCAAATCCTTTCTTTTTATACCATGACCGCCAGCACTTATAGGCCGCCTCCAATACCTTATATCGAGTTTTCTTGTAGTACCCCGGCTCATGAAAAGTTACCAGACATCCATTAGCTGTTGCACCCATCTGCAGCTCGTATATATTAGGACAATCCTCTTCTGGAATCCCTCCTTTCTTAGAACCCCATAAAGGGCGCATATACTGAAAGGCTGCCGCCATTTGGTATAATTTTATATTCGGCAGAGACCACCCCCCCCTTTCTCTGGAAAGTGACATGAATTTACTTGCGCTTCTACATTTACCATATGCCCAGATGAATCTCATAACCACTCTATCTATCTCTTTAAATCTGAAATTAGTAAAGCTCAATGGTACAGCCCGGAACAAATACAGCAGCTTAGAGAGGAAAATCATTTTTACCATATTACACCTCCCCATGATGGTTAAATGTAAATTATTCCATCTGCACATATCTTGTCTTGCTTTAGCAAGTATGGGATCCAGATTTAACTTAACAATTTCTCCTACTTGTGGCGTAATATCTATGCCCAAATATACTGCATGGTCGACCCTTTGTGTATCCTGAGTGCTGGCGTATTGATTAATCAATATCTGTGTTTTATCTCTGTTTAGAAGATATCCAGAAAATCTTCCGAACTTCATTGACACCTTTTCAACCTCTCTCAATGCCGGATCAGGGGTGGGAGTTAGTATAGCAATATCATCTGCATATGCTAGAACTTTTATATCCCATCCCTGCCTATGAATTGGTGGAATCTTGCTGTTATCTTCAATCTGTCTAAGCAAGGGATCTATATATACAGCAAACAGGAGCGGAGAACATGGACATCCCTGTCTAGTACCTCTCTTAACCTGGACACTCTCCGATTGTCCCCCCATTAGTTGTATTTTGACTACCGGTGATCTATATAGAGCCCTTATTGCTGCAATAAATTTCTTCCCTAACCCATAATACTCCATTACATGCCATAGATACTTCCAGCTCACCCGGTCAAACGCCTTTTCCGCATCTAATAATGCAACTGCCATCGGCTCCTGGGCCACTTCTGTAGCGTCCAAAAGTGCAATAACTTTTCGGATATGATCGGTAGTATCTCTTCCTGGCACAAACCCATGCTGACTAGGAAAAACGATCTTCCTGATCACACGAGATAGTCGAGCGGCTAATATCTTTGAATATATTTTAGTGTCGCTATTGATTAGTGTAATTGGCCTGTATGACGCCGGGTTTGATGCGAGTTTCCCTTTCTTCAAAAACATTACTATATTAGCCATATCCCATGATGGCGGAATTGCCCCTCCATTCTGTACCTGAATAAACAGTTCTATCATTACCGGAAGCAATATGGCTTTAAATGTTTTATAAAACTCTAAAGGAATTGAATCGGGCCTGTAGCTTTACCCGTGGCTAAATCCCCCAGTGCTTTGTCAATTTCCGAGATATCTATCTGTTCCCCTAGATATAAAGTATCACTCTCCGATAATTTATTGACTTTGATGGGGGTTAAAAATCTCAACATTTCTTCCTCTGAGTATATAGATGTGTCATCATACAATTCCGTATAATATCTGTGGAAAACCCTCCTAATTTGATCCACTTCTACAACCATTTGTCCTTGCCAATCTTTAATCTCTCTAATAGTCCCGGATGCTGTTTTCTGGCTTGCCCGTATTGCTAATAAACGCCCGGATTTTTCTCCATACTCGTATCCTAATGAACGCTGCGCTAGATATTTCTCTGCTATTCTTTGGGTCATAGTTTCGTTAATTGCGGCTTTAGCTATTACACCTTCCTCCTGAACCTTTTTAACATCACCCCCTGTTTCTATCGCCACAACCAACTGTCTTTCCAATACCCTCAGTTTCATTTGAAGATCTTTTACTCTGTTTTGGGTGCTTTTTTGCTTTTTTATACTAAAACTCAATGTTTCACCACGTATTCCGGCTTTTAAAGTGTCCCAGACTATCTCTACCGGAGCTGTCCCTTGGTTAAACCCCAAAAATTCAGCTATCCACTTGCTCATATGCGTACAATATTCCGGGTCCCTAAGAAGCCCTCTTTCAAATGTCCATCTCCTCTCCTTTTGTTCCAACCCGTCTAATTCCAATTCTAGTACTAGGGGATTATGATCTGATACAACCCGCGGATATAACTCCATCTGACCCTGGTTTAATAATACTGGAGAGACCAGAAAATAGTCAAGTCGTGCTACTTTCACATGCGGGGCGGAGTAATAGGTATATCCAGGATCTGGCTTACATAATCTCACCCATGCGTCCACTAATCCTAGTTCTTTCTGAATAGCGACCATTGCATTATATACTTGCGGTTTCCGCCCTTGGTATTTCTTTGTAGGCGCTAAAACATCCTGTAATCCCTCCCAGGATCCATTCAAATTACAATCGCCACAAAGAATATACGGGGGAGCCCATCCTATTAATTCTATAGCCAGGGTATCTAAAACTATTGGGTCATCCGTGACCATGCTATATACGGAACAGAGTGTAAAACTACCATGTCCATAACTACACTCTACAATTACCCATCTCCCTCCCCTATCTGCCTTCTGCCTACCAAAATTTAATTTATTAGTCCGATCTAATATCGCAACCCCTTTAGTTCTAACCTCTTGTTCTGTTCGAGCAATTACTTTCATACCAAGTGTACCCAGAATTCCGGCATTCCTATATTCCACATGTGTCTCCTGTAAACAGTAAATGTCTGCTTTAAAAGTTTTAAGTTCCTCCACTACTCTACTTCTTTTACGAGGGTCATTTAACCCACAAATATTAACTGAAGCGATTCGAAGTCTAGCCATTTTCTATTTTAGGCTCTCTTTCTCTCTTTTTGTCCTCCCAAATTTTTATATCTGACTGCGCTTTCTCTTGAATTTTCCACTCAATTTGCTCTCCTCCTTTTGTCTCTCCTACCCCTGCTTTCAGTTGCTTCCCTTGTTGCACTCCTACTCCCATCCCTTTCCTTTTTACTCCCTCGTTTTCCCTCCTTTCCCTCCCTTGCCTATCCTTCTTCTCTTCCTCCCCAACCCCTCCCTCCTTTCCCCCTCCCCAACCGCCATCCTTCCTCCCTCCCCTCCCCTCCCTGGACCAGTCCCTTCCACCCCCCTCCCGTATTAACTTCCTCCCCGAGACTGGCCCCCCATCCTGTAGAGCAATCAGACCACTCATGGCCTGAATGTTGGCGTCGTGACAGTGCGAACCCACCCACCAGTTACCAGAGCACTTTTGCTGACCAAGAGACTCTATTTCGCTATCTGGCCCCCATCACATATTCTTTTGCTTTAATTTCTGACGTGAATATCTGTTTTCCCATTCAATATTATTTTGAGGCGAGCCGGGGCCAGCAAATACGCTTCCCCGCCTTTTTCTAGAACTGGTTTAATAAGTTGTCGGAGCCGCCATCTCCGTTAAACAGTAGCATGACAAAAATCAGGTTGAGTGAAAAAAGTCACCCCATCCACAGTGCGAGGGGTATTTGGGCGGGTTTTATCCAAGATCTCCTGTCGCAGTAAATAATTCCCAAAATACACTAAAATTGCTCTAGGATATTTGGAATCTGCACGTTGGCCCCCCTCCCGCCGGTTTAGCGGAAACCTATGTACACGCTGCAGTTCATTCTCCCAGCTCCAGTTCCCCAGCTCCGGAAAAGCACCACGCAAAAAATTGATCATATATGTCCGTATATTGGTTCCTTCTAGCCCTTCCGGTATACCCAGAATTCGGAGATTATTCCTTCTTTGCCTGTTTTCAAAATCTTCCAATTTCCACATTACATCTGTCAATTGATCATCCCTCATAGTATTCTGTTCTTTAAGATTAACAACATCCTCCTCGACCGTTACGATCCTTTCTTCCATTAAGGATAGCTTAGTCCCAATTTCTGTACATGATTTGGCCACTTTACGAACTGTTCCCTGTAATCTCTTCGTGGCAACCCTTGCACGTCGACTTTCGATCCTTGTTTCTGTTTGCAACTCTTTGATTGAGTTATAAATTGACTGCAGCATTCCTGCCTCAGCCCCCAGTGCGGGTGGGCTATAAGTAGGGGGGCCAATATCTGATTCCTTATTGCCATTAGCTGAGCCCTGGTTAGTTAAAGTTATAGATGAGGAATCTGTGAGTCCAATACCTGCATAGTCCCATTTTAAATTCCTACCGCCCATGGATGACGGGTTTCCTGAGGACCCCTGAGCGCAAGGCCGTGCTTTGACCAATTTACGCTGTCGGCGCAGCTGTCGCACTGTAGGTTCGTTGCTTGAGGTTTTATCTTCCGTCTCCGATGTTTCACTGTCCTCAGACCTGCCAAGACTGTGATCGCCACTGCTGAGATCAGACTCTTCTGTCAAAGAATAAAATTTATCACTATTATCCTTTCCCCATTCCACCAATTGAGAGACTTTTCCTGCTATTTTGCCCAAGGTTTTAGTATTTGAGAAACTCTTATGCAAATTCTCTTCTTCTGTTGTAGATTTTAATATAGACGCACCTCCTTCCCCATCTCGATATTCCAATTGCTCAGACCAGTCGAATTGTTGTGCTTGAGGCTGCTTAATCTCGGTATAAGAGCCAGAATTCTTTTCTCTTACCTCCCTCTGACTGTCTTCTGACTCTGGCATGCCTTGCTTAAGATTCACAGAAGGATCGTTGTTCATAATACATCCACTTATACTACTACTACTACTGCTCGGAAGGGGTTCTGTCCCAACCACCTTACTCTCAGAGGGGAGGGTTAAATGTACAGGCCGCATATCCTGTGCACCTCCTTCAAGAAACGCTGTGATAGTAGATTGACTTTTGCCCTTGACCTTAATTTCGGTGGGGGGAGTGGTAATACTACTCTCACTTGTCTTAACACCTCTCAACATATTTTCCACGGCCGGTTTAGCAACCGCTGTCGTCAGGCGTTTGTTTGATCCCGTTTGCTCTCCTTTGCCGCAACCAGCCCGTGTCACTTTCACCCCTTCCATCTTTTCTCCTAAATTCCGGAAGGGTTTGGGAGGCATCTTAGTCTTTAATGCGTGTGCCAACAGCCTAAATAGTCCTTTTACCCCAGACGACACTAAAGCTGTATCTGCTATTATTTGTTTTGTCAAGTTTTTCCAAAGCCATAAGGGGGTATATAAATGTCGACCGAGATCATCTTGCACACTTAATACCAGCATCAGAGTTCTCAGATATTCGCTCTCCCCCTTCTCTCTTTTTTTCCCCCCCAAACCGCTCCCCTCTGTCCAATATTTTTACCTCTCCCCCTCTTACCGCAGTAGTAGAGTAGTAGAGTACACCTGGCTCTCCACCTGTTTGTTTTTTCTTGTTTTTTGTTTTTTTCCAGCCGAGCTCTTGTCCTTTGTCCTTGTCCTGTCTGCTTTTCTTCTTGATCTTCTTGATCTCCTCCTAAATTCACCCTTCTGCTCCTCCAGATAAAAGCAGAGTTTTTAATCCTGGTAGTCCTTTACTCCTAAGTCCTTTGCAGCTACAAGCATAATCTTCCCAAAAAAAAAGAAAAAAAAAAAAAGAAGGGGAGCCTCTCCGTCCCATATGCCTTCTTGCAAAGGGACTGTCAAGCTTTGTCAAGCTTTGTGCAGCCTTATCCGTGCAATCTTACCCCAGACGCCAGTGGCTCAATGTAGCTCCTCACTTTCTTCCATGCGGGGTAAAAGAAACCAAAAAAGAAAAAAAGGCAAAACGACCGGCAAACCAAACTCGGCCCGGTTTCAATTGCCTATCACTGCCGTAATCACCTCGGCCGCCGCCGCCCTCCTCCCCCCCCCGGCAGCTGAACCGCGGGGGAGAGTGAATAATAAAGACGGGCCGAAATTCGGCCTCTATCCGCCGTCGCCCGTTTTATTCCGCCGCGGCCACCGCGGCCGTTTACATTCTTTTAACTCCCGCTGCGAGCACAACCGCGGGAGAGGAAAAACGAACCGCTCCCGTGGGAAGCTCGCAGCGTGTCAGGCTGCTCCACCACGGACGCCTCGGCCGCCGTTCCTTCGGCTCCCTTGGTGGGCGGAACTGCGAGAACGCAGTTACGCTGACGCCGACGCCATATTGCTCAGACCCCTAGAATGGTTTTTCATTGTGTACCGGGTACAGAGCAATTCATATGGTAAAAAAATAAAGAGTGAAAAATGGGTATTGAGGAAGCCTATGTATATCTGAAATGGACAACAGATGTGGAGCTTTGGAGCAGTGGTTATTTGGGTACCCATACTAGCATGTGATTCAAAGGACATGTTTCAAAATATTGGCCCTCATTCTGACCTTGGCGGGCGGCGGAGGCCGCCCGCCAAAGTCCTGCCGTCAGGTTACCGTTCCGCGGTCGAAAGACCGCGGCGGTAATTCTGACTTTCCCGCTGGGCTGGCGGGCGGTCGCCTTCAGACCGCCAGCCAGCCCAGCGGGAAAGAGGCTTCCACGATGAAGCCGGCTCGGAATCGAGCCGGCGGAGTGGAAGCTGTGCGACGGGTGCAGTTGCACCCGTCGCGTATTTCACTGTCTGCGCAGCAGACAGTGAAATACATGTAGGGGCCCTCTTACGGGGGCCCCTGCAATGCCCATGCCAGTGGCATGGGCACTGCAGGGGCCCCCAGGGGCCCCGCGACCCCCCCTACCGCCATCCGGATCTCGGCGGTCCGACCGCCGGGATCTGGATGGCGGTAGGGGGGGTCGGAATCCCCGCGGCGGTGCAGCAAGCTGCGCCGCCGCGGAGGATTCAATGGGGCCGCGGTACACTGGCGGGACCCCGCCAGTGGTGCCGGTCCGACCGCGGCTTTACCGCCGCGGTCGGAATCCCCATTGGAGCACCGCCGGCCTGTCGGCGGTGCTCCCGCGGTCCTCCGCCCTGGCGGTCAAAGACCGCCAGGGTCAGAATGACCACCATTGTCTTTCTTCCACACTGGTTCACAATTGGAATGGATAATTGCGGAGAAATACAATTGGTAAAAATAAATATTCTACTAGTCTGTATTCCCACATATTTCCAATAGAATTGTACTTCACTTTTGTGGGTAAGCCTAGTGCCAGCAACAGGAAAGGGCCCAAAACACAGCATGGACACAGCACTTTTTTTCCAGTGAAAACTGACCCTTTTTTCAACATGGAAAACTGGGGGTTTTGGGCCCTAGCTCAGCAGGCACCAGAGGAAACCTTGCAAACCTGCACATTTTTTTAAAACTAAACAGCTGGTGGGTATCCAGGGTTGGGTGACTTATATGGCTCTTACTAGGTTTTCTTACCCACAAGCCTTGCAAACCTCAAACTTTGACTCCAAAAACACATTGTCATCACATTTCTGTGAGGAAAACTTCAAGACTCTAGAGAGAGCCACACATTTCCTAACACCAAGTATTTCTCCAAGTCTCCCAATAAAAATGGTACCTCACCTGTGTGGGTAGGCATAGTGCCTGTGACAGGGAAGGCCCAAAAGGCAACATAGACACTTCACATTTTGCCACTAAAAACGGACTCTTTTTTTGCAATGTGGGTAGCTGCAGATTTTGGTTCCTAGTTCAGCCAGCACCTGGGAAAACCGATCAAACCCGCATATTTTTGGAAATTAGACACCTTGGGAAGTTCAGGGTGGGGTGATTTGTGTAGTTCTCATTGTTTTTTTTTTTTTATGCAGCAGCCCTTTCAAACCTCAAGCATTTACTAAAAATAAATTTGCATCATATTTCTGTGATAGAAAGTTCGGGAATATGAAGAGAGCCACAAATTTACCACAAGCTAGCATTCCCCCACGTCTTCCAATAAAAATGGTACCTCACTTGTGTGGGTAGGCTTAGGGCCCGCAATAAGAAAGGCCCCGAAATGCAAGGTGGGCAAAAATGATCTGATTTAGCAATGGATATAGCAGCGGTTTTGTGCTCAGGGATCGAAGGCCACGCAGGGAAACCTACCAAACCCAGACATTTCTGAAAACTAGACACCTAGGGGAGTCCACAGTAGTGTACTTCTCATATACCCTAAAACATTTTTATTCCCACAATGCTGTGCAAATTTCAAATGTTGCCTACATTTGTGTGTCTTGCATTTCTGAACCTCCAGAATCAGCAGGAATCCACAGAATTCCAATTACCTGCGCCTAGTTCCAGTGATAGGAACAGATCAAACCAAGGTCAATGACAGTCCATATGCGGGGACTCCCATTGACCTTAGTTTGATTCCAATAGCAGGTCACTACACCCACACACACACACCACCAGCCAAATACCATTTCACACACACCACCAGCCAGACACCAGACACACAAACTGCAAGTCACACACACCACCAGCCAGACACCAGTTCAGACGCAGCAATCACAACACCTGGCAACGAGGGGAGTGTGTGAACTGGCATTTACCTGGCAGTGTTGGTGGGCTGATATTTGGTTGCCAGTGTGTGTGTAGTGCCCAGGAGCAAGTCGCTACACAAACACACACACCACCAACACCAGTTCACACTCACTGCCAGCTAAACACCCGTCCACACAAACCATCAGCCAAATGCCACTCAGCCACCATCATGAAGCTCCATAATACTGTCATTTCTAAAACACTCCCACACTAAATAAATTACACACACAAAGCACAGGCAGGTTAAAGTAAAGAACTAAACTATAAACAGCACATTTTATTCCAAATAGAAAGAACTAACGTATAAGTAGAAGATGAACTATCAACAATGACTCTATACACAATAGGTGTAACTGAGCACATTTATCCATTTATCTAAACATAAAATAGATAGCAATACAGAACACAGCCACTTTTCTTTTACTCTCATGGTTGCTTCCGATATATGAGTTGCGTTTGGCTCAATTTAAAACATGTGGGCATTCATAGACCAGGATTAGAAGGACACTCTGGGCAGTACATTCCTCTATGAACACAGACTCTACATTTCCGACAAGGAAAGGCTTTATTGAGTGTTGGAGAAATGTGTTCAGGAAAGTGTCAATCTTTCAATTTAACCATATTCTCCGACACTCCAGGATGAGGAACACTTTCCTCCCAACTACAACAAGGCTGCCTATTACAGACTGCTGAAACTATACAAAACTCATCTTGGAACCTGGTGAACAATGTTTGAAAACAACATAAGCAATGAAGGATGCCACATGAAACAAATGGACAGCCAGGTTCTTGTACCAGAGTTGTGACTTTCGAGCCGCATTGTAAGGCTCCAAACTTTGATCTGCTCTACCTAAACATCCTGTGAACTTGTTGTAGTCTAAAATGCACACACGTTTGCACACTTCTGCTACCTAACTCCAAACTGTCACAGGTGAAGTGTTTTCATCGTGAATATCTAGAAGCATTTGCACATCTCTTCTGTCTGAAAATGTTAAAGCAAGAAATTCATTATTACACAAGGCACTACCCAGTCGCCTGTCACATTTCTTTTTACATACAAAGAGGCATATTTATACTCTGTTTGTGCCAAATGTGCGTCAAAACGTTTGACGCACATTCGGTGCCAACCGTGCACCATATTTAAACTTTGACACCCGAGTACGCGGACGTCAAAATTCCTCTGTGTGCGTCATTTTTTGGATGCGGGATACTGCCTTGCATTAATGACATGCAAGGTGGGCGTTCCTGCCCAAAAAATGACTTTAAAGGCCTGTGCGCCTTATTTATACTCCTGCGTCATTTTGATGCACAGGAGGGGGCAGGCCTTAAAAAACGGCGCACAGCCTGATGTGCACCATTTTTTAACGCCTGGGTGAGGGCATGCGTTAAGGGCCCTGTGGGGTCCTATGGTCTCTGACCATGGAAGGAGTCCAGAGGTGCCCTTCCCTGCTCTTAGGGACACCCCCTGCCCCCCTCGCCCATCCCTGGAGGACACCCATGGATGGGTGGACCCATCCCAGGTAAGTTGAAGTAAGTATTTTTTTTAATTTTTTTAAAGTGGTATAGGGGGTCCTAATTTGGCCCCCCCTGCATGCCACTGTGCCCAATGGCCATGCCCAGGGGACAGAAGATCCCTGGGAAGGGTCATAGTGCAAGGGGGCATGACTCCTGTCTTTGCTAAGACAGGAGTCATTTCAATTGGGGTTGTGCGTCAAAAAATGGCACAAGTCCAGTTTGAGGCATGATTTTTGCCTCAAACCTGACTTGCATCATTTTTTGACGCACAACCCCCATTTTCCCCTACACCGACTGGTTTGAGTCATTTTTTTTTTACTCTGACCAGTCTGCAGTGCCGGCTAACGTCATTCCTTAATTAAGGCGCCCGCATGGCACGTAGGAATGGTGTTACCCAGCGGTAAATATTTTGACGCAAACCAGCGCCGGCGCTGGTTTGCGGCAAAAAGTATAAATATGGGCCGAGGTCTTTAGGGTAACCTTTGTGGATAGAGCAGGATTGTGCCATATGCCACAGTGTCCACTTTGAACAACTCCTTGAATAACTGTAAACATATAAATAGTGATCTTTATTGAAAGTCATCTGGGAAGTTCACACACATTTGTTTCACTGACTCCAAAAGTGGAAGGGCAACCAAGTGGGAGTTAACTGAAGAATCCCTACCGGTGTACACCCTGAAATTATATACAGATCCTATGACACTTTCACACAGCATATACAGCTTAATACCATAAAATGCTCTCTTCCTGGAAATGTAGTGTCTGAATACCAAACAGCCCTTGAACAGTACCAGAGACTCATCCACAGATATTGCCTTCGCTGGAACATCGATCTCGAGAAACGATCTACTAAATGGTCAAGGACAGGACAAATCTTGAATGATGGTCACAATCATGGTGATCTCATGGCAATGCTGTAGCATTATACAGCCGTAGTATGAGGAAAGCTACCCTAAGAACTAATTTTAAGTGACTACAGAGGAGGGGAATGCTCACTATTCTGACCATATGTCTGGAGTGGCAAAAAGGCTCCCACAATGGTTGGATGATTTCACCATCTTGGTTTTTAATAAGGTGCATAAGGGATTTTTTTACAAAAGTGCAAACAGGAAACAGGAACTGCTCAGAAAGTAGATAGAGTTGACCCTAGAAACGTTTACCCCATTAGTTAGAGAAGAACCTGAAACCCTCTCCACCCATTTCTAATGCCAGGCATAAATGTGGCACCCAAAGGCACCATACTCAGAGCACTTTCTTGAACTATGGAAGATTGGAAGAAGGGATGCAACTGCCTTTTGAGACCTGAACGGCTGGACGTGCTTCATGTAACCAGAACAAAGAAGTGGACTCCAAAGGTAAGTTGGCTGGCCCCTTTTGTGGCCACAGGGACACAACAAGCCACAAGAGTCCTTCCCTTTCAAAAATCACTTGATGGCGTTGATAAATGCTTTACATGTCTCACCTTGGGGTGGTTTGCTTACCACCTTGGACACTGACCCTGTTACAGGGATAATTGCACGATTGCTGATATACTTCAAAGTGGGTGAACTACTTTTTTCTTTTGTCTGTGCTTCGTGGCTGCCATGGCACTCCGAGCGCAAACTCAATCGGTGTATTGTTTTTACATTATATGCAGCCTCATCTGCTTAGTACACATTCTTTGCGGCAGGCAGATTAATCCTGTGTACTACCTTATGATGACTCCAAGCTTCCACTAGACAAAAGTACGTTCTCTTGGCTGCCATGGTGCTCACAGTGCTTAGATCACAAACTTGCTAGGCAGCATCGTTTTTGAATTCTAGGTACACTGATCTGCTTAGCACACGCTCTTTGTAGCAGGCATATTAACCCTGTGCACTACCTTATGATGATTCCAAGCTGACACTAGACGAAAGTATGTTCTCTCTCCAGAAAGAACATAAATCGCGAGAGTTAATTTGACATTTTTACATTACATGCACTTTGTGATTTGGTTAGTGCACGTTCTTTGCAGCAGGCACATTAAACCTGTGCGCTACCTAATGATGATTCCAAGCTTCCAATAGACAAAAATATGTTCTCTTGGCTGCCATTGCGCTCACAGCACTCAGAGCGTGAACTTGATCATCGGTATCATTTTTATATTAAATGCAGTCTGATATGCTTAGAACACTTTCTTTGCAGCAGCCATATTAACTCTGTGTGCTACCTTATGATGACTCAAAGCTTCCACTAGAAAAAAGTATGTTCTCTCTCCAGAAAGAACATAAATCGCCAGTGTTATTTTGACATTTGTACGTGACATGCACTTTGTGATTTGGCTAGTACACATTCTTTGCAGTAGGTATGTTTACCCTGTGCACTACCTTATGATTACTCCAAGCTTCCACTAGACAAAAGTACGTTCTCTTGGCTGCCATAGCGCGAACTCAGTCGGGGTTATCGTTTTTATATTATATGCAGTCTGATCTGCTTAGGACACATTCTTTGAAGCAGACATATTAACCCTGTGCACCACCTTATGATGACTCCAAGCTACCACTAGACAAACTTATGTTCTCTCTACAGAAAGAACATTAATCGCCAGAGTTATTTTGACATATTTACATTATTTGCACCTTGTGATTTGCCTCCCACAAGTTCTCTCTCCAGAAAGAACATAAACCCTCAGCGCTACCTTATAATGAGTCCAGACTTCCACTAGACAAAAGTA
This sequence comes from Pleurodeles waltl, assembly GCF_031143425.1. Classification (NCBI taxonomy): domain Eukaryota; kingdom Metazoa; phylum Chordata; class Amphibia; order Caudata; family Salamandridae; genus Pleurodeles; species Pleurodeles waltl. The sequence goes on along the minus strand of NC_090448.1, from coordinate 915,570,784 downwards.
CGTTCTCTCTCCAAAAAGAACATTAATCGCCAGAGTTATTTTTACATTAGATGCTCTCTGATCTGCTTAGTACACGTTCTTTGCAGCACGCATATTCATTCTGGGACTTGTAGTTTTATTTTTAAACTGCGATATAAGCTGGAAACCAGTCCTTGGAATAGCATCCGTAGAATTGTCCAGCTCCCTAGTTCGCTGTGTGATTCCCTTGTTTAGTTTATACTTCAGCTTTGCATTCTGGGACTTGTAGTTTTATTTTTATAACGTGATAAAAGCTGCAAATACAAAGCAGAAACCTGACTAGATGAACTACACTTGCTTGAGTCTGTGAAATTTGAGTTGTCTGTCCCTGTATTTACAAAACTAATCTTGAGGAGAGCTTACAGTTGATTATGCTGTACAGTGGTCAATATATAACTAATATTTCAATTCAAGACTGAGGATCATTAATATCATGTGAGGTGGCTGGCCTCAAGCATGTGAAAAATTATGGGTGTTTTGTTCAACTCCCCAGACTGCAGTAAAGTGACAGTGATCAAGTAAGCATTGTAGGAAGCTGGCCTGGTGATTGGTGGACAACTATGATGTTTGCACCTTATACCAGGTCCAGGCAACCCCTATCAGTTAGTGAAACATTGTCTAGGAAGTCAGGACTCTCAGTGGTAGCTGTGTTGAGCAGCCAAACCTTATCTAGGAGGAGTGTAAAGCACTTGCAATACCACAGTAGTCACACAGTAACTTGTTTCACATGAACGGTACCATACAGTGTTGCAAAAATAAGGGTACTTTATTACAGTAACACTGAACTAGGGGTCAGATGTATCAAGCAGTTTTGCATTCGCAAACGGTGCGAATCGCAAAATGCGGCTGTTTGCAAAACGCCTTTCAAGATGTCTGAAGGGCATTCGCTGTGCAATTTTAAGGAATCGCAAAAAAAGCGATTCCTTAAAATTGCGACCCTATTTAGAGAATCGCAAATTGCCAGGGTCGCGAATGACGGAAGCACCGCCAACAGGCTGGCAGTGCTTCAGACATCATTCTGACCGCGGCGGTACAGCCGCGGTCGCCCAGCCGGGTCCGGCAGTTTCCCGCCGTTTATCCCCCGGCTGGGAGAATCCGCCATGGCAGCGCTGCAAGCAGCGCTACCATGGGGATTCTGACCCCCTTCCCGCCAGCCTGTTTCTGGCGGTTGTCACCGCTAGGAAGAGGCTGGCGGGAACGGGTGTCTTGGGGCCCCTGCGGGCCCCTGCACTGCCCATGCCACTGGCATGGGCAGTGCAGGGGCCCCTAACAGGGCCCCGGCCGGCTTTTCACTGTCTGCCTAGCAGACAGTGAAAAGTGCAACGGGTGCAACTGCACCCGTCGCACGGCCGCAACACCGCCGGCTCCATTCGGAGCCGGCTTCTGTGTTGTAGCCCTCCTTCCCGCTGGGCCGGCGGGCGCTAACATAGTTAGTGCCCGCCGGCCCAGCGGGAAGGTCAGAATGCCGGCAGCGGTCTTTTGACCGTGTAGCGACCAAATGGCGGTTCCCGCCTGCCGGGCGGCAACCACCGCCCGCCAGAGTAGGAATGAGGGCCTTAGTCCAGGCCAATAGGTTTTTATATAGAAAAATACCTTTTTTTAGTTTATTTTAAGAACCTCAGGTTCAAGATTTACAAGTAATACTTCAAATGAAAGGTATTTCACTCAGGTATTCTAGGAACTTTGAATAATCACAATAGCATGTACAGTTTTGACAAAAATGGCAATAAGCTTTTTTTAAAGTGGACACAGTGCACAAATCAACAGTTCCTGAGGGAGGTAAGTAATTGTTAAGTTCACAGGTAAGTAAAACACTTACAGGGTTCAAAGCTGGGTCCAAGGTAGCCCACCGTTGGAGGTTCAAGGCAACCCCAAAGTTACCACACCAGAAGCTCAGGGCCGGTCAGGTGCAGAGGTCAAAGAGGTGCCTAAAACACATAGGCTTCAATGGAAAACAGTGGTGCCCCGGTTCCAGTCTGCCAGCAGGTAAGTACCCGCGTCCTCGGAGGGCAGACCGGGGGCGGTTTTGTAGGGCACCGGGGGGGACACAAGCAGGCACAGAAAGTACACCCTCAGCGGCCAAGGGGCGGCCGGGTGCAAAGTGCAAACAGACGTCGGGTTCTGTATTGAAAGCAATGGGGAGACCCGGGGGTCTCTTCAACGATGCAGGCAGGCACAGGGGGGGCTCCTCTGGGTAGACACCACCTGGGCAAGGCAGATGATCGCCTGAGGGCCGCTCCTGTACTGGAGTTCGGTTCCTTCAGGTCCTGGGTGCTGCAGGTGCAGTGTTGGTTCCAGGCGTCGGGTCCCTTGTTACATGCAGTCGCGGTCTTGGGGAGCCTCTGGATTTCCTCTGCAGGCGTTGCTGTGGGGGCTCAGGGGTGTCAACTCTGGCTACTCACAGGCTCGCAGTCGCCGGGGAGTCCTCCCTGTAGTGTTGGTTTTCCACAGGTCGAGCTGGGGGCGTCGGTGCAGAGTAGAAAGTCTTACGCTTCCGGCGGGAAACGTGAAGTCCTTGAAGTTGTTTCTTTGTTGCAAGAAGTTGCAGGATTTTGAACAGAGCCGCTGTTCACTGGAGCTTCTTGGTCCTTTGGGTCCAGGGCAGTCCTCTGAGGCTTCATAGGTCGCTGGTCCCTGTTATATGCGTCTCTGTTGCACTTTTCGTCGAAGTAGGGAGACAGGCCGGTGGGTCTGGGACCAAATCAGTTGTCGTCTCCATCTTCACTGCATGGCTTCAGGTCAGCAGTCCTTCTTCTTCTTTAGGTTGCAGGAATCTAGTTTCCTAGGTTCTGGGGGCCCTAAAATACTGAATTTAGGGGTGTGTTTAGGTCTGGGAGGGCAGTAGCCAATGGCTACTGTCCTTGAGGGTGGCTACACCCTCTTTGTGCCTCCTCCCTGTGGGGAGGGGAGCACATCCCTAATCCTATTGGGGGAATCCTCCATCCACAAGATGGAGGATTTCTAAAAGTAAGGATCACCTCAGCTCAGGACACCTTAGGGGCTGTCCTGACTGTTGGGTGATTCCTCCGTGTTTTTCTCATTATCTCCTCCAGCCTTGCTGCCAAAAGTAGGAGCAGTGGCCGGAGGGGCGGGCATCTCCACTAGCTGGGATGCCCTGGTCGCTGTAACAAAAGGGGTGAGCCTTTGAGGCTCACCGCCAGGTGTTACAGTTCCTGCAGGGAAGGAGAGAAGCACCTCCACCCAGTACAGGCTTTGTTCCTGGCCACAGAGTGACAAAGGCACTCTCCGAATGTGGCCAGCAACATGTCTGGTGTGTGGCAGGCTGGCAAAAACTAGTCAGCCTACACTGGAAGTCGGGTATGTTTTCAGGGGGCATCTCTAAGATGCCCTCTGGGTGTATTTTACAATAAATTGCCCACTAGCATCAGTGTGCATTTATTGTGCTGAGAAGTTTGATACCAAACTTCCCAGTTTTCAGTGTAGCCATTATGGTGCTGTAGAGTTCGTGTTTGACAAACTCCCAAACCATATACTCTTATGGCTACCCTGCACCTACAATGCCTGCGGTTTTGCTTAGACACTGTAGGGGCTTAGTGCTCATGCACTTATGCCCTCCCCTGTGGTATAGTGCACCCTGCCTTAGTGCTGAAAAGCCTGCTAGAGGGGTGACTTACCTATGCCACAGGCAGTGTGAGGTTGGCATGGCACTCTGAGGGGAGTGCCATGTCGACTTAGTCCTTTTCTCCCCACCAGCACACACAAGCTGTGAAGCAGTGTGCATGTGCTGAGTGAGGGGTCTCTAGGGTGGCATAAGACATGCTGCAGCCCTTAGAGACCTTCCCTGGCATCAGGGCCCTTGGTACCAGGGGTACCAGTTACGAGGGACTTACCTGGGTGCCAGGGTTGTGCCAATTGTGGAGACAAAGGTACAGTTTAGGGAAAGAACACTGGTGCTGGGGCCTGGTTAGCAGGGTCCCAGCACCCTTTCAAGTCATAACTTAGCATCAGCAAAGGCAAAAAGTCAGGGGGTAACCATGCCAAGGAGGCATTTCCTTACAGCAGGGTTGATCAATTAATGTGGCACAAAAAGAGCAGTTCTGCATTTACAGTGCCAATGGCTCTAACTCAATTAAATACGAGACCTATTGCATCGCAAATGCTTGATAGGTCTTGCATGCAAGACATCTTGTTTATATACAGGGCCCTTGGAGCCCACCCACTGTTTACCATTTGTTCGCTTGATTGTTAGACATATTTGCTGGCTCCTCATTGGTAGCATAAGCTGGCTTCTCTGTTGTTTCACTTTCTGTTTATGTGTTTCCCCTATCGCAAAAGTATGGACTAAGTTCTGCCTCTTTGTTTTGGGAGTGTCCTTACATTGCTTCCACTTTCTCAGCCTATTTTTTATTCTACTTGCAGCACTTTGTAAGAGTAAATGTGCTTTTAAATTTTCTTGCTCCTGGTTTTGCTCTGTGTTATCTTTTGTGCAGCACAACAACACCAGCAGACCCCAGGCTGTTAGTGTTGCTTTTAACAATGATTTTAAAATACTTTTGTGCAATCACTATTAAGTAGTCACTTGTTTAGTTTGCAACAAAGTGCTTTCGGTATGTGTTTCATGATTTATCAGATGTCTTGGGCAAAATTAAAATATTTATACATAAAACCAAGAGTATTTAAATTGGTTAATGTTTGCCCAGGTTGGCTAGGACTTGTAGCCTGAAAATAGCACTGTATTATAAAGCGTTTTTTTTTTTATTGACTTCTGCTATTGCGCCTCCTCCTGGAGCTTAGGCCCGTATTTATACTCCGTTTGCGCCGAATTAGCGTCGTTTTTTTGACGCAAATTCGGCGCAGAACTAACGCCATATTTATACTTTGGCGTTAGACGCGTCTAGCGCCAAAGTATGGGCAAATAGCGTCATTTTTTTGCGTGAACGCCTTCCTTGCGTTAATGAGATGCAAGGAAGGCGTTCCCGTCTAAAAAAATGACGGCGACGCAAATGCGTCGTATTTATACTCCCGGGCAAAAATCACGCCCGGGAGTGGTCGGGTCAAAAAACCCTGCATTTGCGCCACTTTTTAACGCCTGGGTCAGGGTAGGCGTTAAGGGGCCTGTGGGCTCAAAATGAGCCCACAGGTGCCCTCCCATGCTCCCAGGGACCCCCCCTGCCACCCTTGCCCACCCCAGGAGGACACCCAAGGATGGAGGGACCCATCCCAGGGACATTCAGGTAAGTTCAGGTAAGTATAATGTTTTATTTTTTTTCATTTTTTTGGGTGGCATAGGGGGGCCTTATTTGTGCCCCCCTACATGCCACTATGCCCAATGACCATGCCCAGGGGACATAAGTCCCCTGGGCATGGCCATTGGGCAAGGGGGCATGACTCCTGTCTTTACTAAGACAGGAGTCATTTAAATGGCGTCTGGGCGTCGAAAAAAATGGCGCAAATCGGGTTGAGGCGATTTTTTTGCCTCAACCTGACTTGCCCCATTTTAAGACGCCCTAACGCCATTTTCCCCCTACGCCTGCGCTGCCTGGTCTACGTGGTTTTCTTCCACGCACACCAGGCAGCGCCGGTCTGCTAGCGCCGGCTAACGCCATTCCATAAATACGGCGCCCGCATGGCGCTTCAGAATGGCGTTAGACGGCGCTAAATTTTTTGACGCTAAACTGCGTTAGCGCAGTTTAGCGTCAAAAAGTATAAATATGGGCCTTAATGTGTACATTGTAAGAAAGATTACCATAACATACTATACAATGACAGGTCATACCATACTATGACACACCACAGCATACCATACTATACGACAGGCCATACCATGCCATGCCATACTACACAATGCAGGCCCTAACATACCCAATCATATAATTAAATTATACATAAATCCAAACACACACACATACACAAACACACACACACATATATATATATAATAATGCTGTAATATAATATAATATAATAATCCTTTTCTACAACAAATATACAAAATTGCTAAAAAAAAACATTGACAAACCAAATAGATCCTGCATAAGCAAGCCCTATAGGATTTGCCAATGCTTGTACCTAAAGTACCCAGCTGACCATTAGCACCTGGACTAGACTCGACCCTTTCTTTGGCCTCTGTCTAATACCCTGAAAGTCTCTAAGTGCTTCCCCTGTGCTCCTAGCAGCCTTAGAATTGCACTCCAGTGGTTGTTTAGGAACCAGAAGAAGGTTTGCAAGCTTTGAAACTTTTCTTACGGAGCTCAGAGGAACCCGCCGGAAAAAGTATCCAATCAGCAGCTCCACAGTGTCTGACTGGATTGGAGCTTTGTCCCGCTCAAACACCTATGAGGCTCTGAAAAAATGACTTAAGTCCCATTCTGCAATGGGACTTATGAAATCTTCAGCGAGCAATCTCCAAAGTTTCAGAACCCTAGTAGGACCAGAGTGATTCAGGTATCTGGCCCTTTGGTTCCAAACAAGCTACTGTATCAGCTGTGGCCCGCGTGGCGAGGATTTTTTTATGGAAAAGTAGCAAGTCCCATTCTAAATTAGAAACTTTTTCAAACTTTTTGACTTCCAGGCTTCATGGAGACTAAACCACTTGGGCCCATATTTATACTTTTTGACGCAAATCAGTGCCAAGGCAGATTTGCGTCAAAAAGTTTACCGCCGGCTAATGCCATTCCAACGCGCTAACCGGGCGCCTTATTTATGGAATGACATTAGCCGGCGCTGCGGCCTGGTTTGCGTCAAAATAAATGACTCAAACCGGGCCGTGGAGACGAAGGGAAGACTGGGGGTTGTGCGTCAAAGAATGGTGCAAGTCCATATTTTTGACTCCAACATGATCTGCGCCATTTCACAACCCCCATGGAAATGACTCCTGTCTTAGCAAAGACAGGAGTCATGCCTCCCTGCCCTATGGCCATGCCCAGGGGACTTCTGGGCACAGTGGCATGTAGGGGGGCCCAAGGTAGGCCCCACTAAGCCACTCTAAAAAAAACATATATATTATACTTGACGCAAATCGGGGTTCACATCATTTGCAGGTTCCACCTTCCAGCCGTGCGCCATTTTTGCCTGGTTGGATAAATATGGCACACGGGTGTTCAAGTAATTTTTTGGACAGAACCGCCTACCTTGCATGTCATTAACGCATTTCACCAGAAAATGACGCACACTGAGACATTATGACGTTAGCGGAGTCTAACGCCAAAGTATAAATATGGTCTTAGTTTTGCACCGAATTTGCGTAAAAAAATGATGCAAATCCGGCGCAAGCAGAGTATAAATATGCCCCTTGGTGTATTCAACATGGACTCAATCACCGTGAGCCTGAAATTGCATCTTGGGCCCTGTCTACTATGACCATTGACTTACTTTGGGTGCCTTTTCCACTGAAATATTTAAAAATCCATGGGCCAGATGTAGCTACAGAAAATTTTGCGAGTTGCAAATTGCGAGTCATACCGACACGCAATTTGCAACTCGCAAAACTGTATGCAGAAAGGTGTCTCAGACACATTCTGCGACTCGCTATGGGGTCGCAAAGACCCACCTCATGAATATTAATGAGGTGGGTCGCAAATTACGACCCCATAACGAGTCCCTGCACTCACAGGGATGGTGGCCTGCTGAAGACAGCAGACCTCCATGTCTGTGACTGCTTTTTTTAATAAAGCAGTTTTTTTTTTTTTAAATTGCAGCCCGTTTTCCTTAAAGGAAAACGAGTTGCAATTCAAAAAAATAATGAAACCATTTGATCTAATTTCTTCAGAGTAGGCAGTGGTCCATTGGACCACTTCCTGCTCTGAAAAAATATTTTCAGCGACATTCACGAAGGGGAAGGGGTCCAGTTACCACCCACTTCAAGTGGGTGTTAACTGCGAATTGCTTTGCGACCGCTTTCGCGGTCACAAAGCAATTCTGCATCGTGGTGCGAGTCGCAAATGGGAAGGGAACACCCCTTCCTATTTGCGAGTCGGATTCACATTTTGCGAGTCGGTACCGACTCGCAAAATGTGAATCTGCATCGCGATGGCCGTTTTGCATGTCGCAAAACTGCGTTTTTTGCAGTTTGCGACATGCAAACCGGTTCCTACATCTGGCCCCATATCTCTAGTTCCCCTTATTGGATTTTTGTCATCTTGGTGCCATTTTGCTTAATACATTTGTCTTTATTTGTATAAATTAGAGAGGGATTTTTATTTTATTGTTATTGTGTTTTGTCTAACTTTTTAAATGTTTAAAATGTAAAGTCTGTCTGATGTGTGCCATAGCAACCAGGGATTAAGCTCAAGTTTAATGTACTGAAACCTTTGATTTGACCACCTAGCAGGTTCGTGACTTTAATATTCGTAGGGGACTACCATTCACCCCAATTAATAATCCATTTTTCTTACAGCCCTTTTCTGGAGTTAAGGTAACAAGAAAGTTCATCATAAAAGATTAATTCAAATCACTACAGTTTTATAAATAGAAGGATTACCTAGATTTTCTAGCAGTTAAAACGGAATGATTTTCTTAAGTACAGAAATCCTGAAAATACATCTTCTGATAGTTCATAACAAACTTAAAAAGAAAAAAATAATGTTTGCAATTTACCAAATCCATGCTAATTAGAAAGAATAAAAGTTTTAAAAGCAATTATTAATAGAGTTGTGAAGATTTTCTGAAAATGACCTGAAAACTTTAGCAGCACGACAAATTTCTGATATGGTCCCATGAACAGGCAATATTTTAATGCTTCAGGGCACTTTGCAAATCTATAAGCAAGTGAAATGTGTTTCATAAAAAAATGCTTCTCGGACTTAACCCATGGACAACAACATAAGAAATGCAGCTTCATTCTCATAAATACACAGTTTGCATCTTTGATTATTAAAGTTTTTATTAGACTAAAATTATCTCAATTCTTTGCTGGATATAACAATGTGCAAACGAAGTATATTTTCGGGCTGATTTGTGTACCGGGCACATTAAATAGCATTGAGAGGACACGTAATTATATGAATCAATGATTAAGTTAGCACGTCTGGAATAGATCAGCTATGTAACATCCACAGCACGGCTAAGCAACATCAGTTGGGATTTTATTGCCTACTTGAAAGCCATCTTGAAGAATTATTCTTCCAGATGGTGTCTAATTCAAAGTCCTTGACTGCATCTAATAAGTGCTTAAACTACGCGATGTTAATGTAACTGCTATCCTCCAAGATTGGCCTTATCGCATCTTTCAAGGATCTCTGAGACCCACTATGTATTCTTCTGAGGGGAGTTCTGCTGGAATATTGGGTGGTGGTTGTGGCTGTCTGGAGAGGCAGTTGGCTGGGTTGGTTCACCCCAGACTGCAGCTAGTACTTAAAAAGCTGAAGGACCCGCTTCTCGATGCACTATGGTGGATGTGGTGCTGTTCCCGTGAATATCGTGATGAAGTACTTATGATCAGTCACAACCCGAAACTGCCAGCCACAGAGCTATAAATGAAAATGGTGGTGCCCCAATTTAATTGCCAGCACCTCCTTCTCTATGTGAGCATAGTGCTTCTTAATGTCTGTGAGGGCTCTACTGGCAAATGCAATGGGTGACCATTGGCCATTCTCGGACTGCTGAATCAGGACAGTACCCTCGCCAATGGGGCTGGCTCGACTACTAGTTTGGATTCCTTGGCAAGGTCAAAGTAGGCCATTACGAAGCCTTGGAGGAGCGCACGCTAGATGGCCTGAAATGCCTTGCCTTCCACCTCTCCCCACGCTCAAGTCAGGGCGATTTTTGTCAGATGTCACAGTGAGCCAGCCAGCACTGCCATGTTTGGGAAAAAGCACCCGCAATAGAATGCAAGCCACAGGAAACTTCACACTTCTGAGGAGGACATTGGTGTGGTGGCGTCTTTGATATCCATGCATTTTGCTAGGTCCAGTGGTGTAACAAAACTTGAAAGCCCCGCCTGCAAAATATATGGAGGGCACCGGCTTTCTGCTCCCCCCATGGCCTCCTTTTCCACAAATTCCCTCACTACCATCCTCCAACAGTGCCCCCTCACCTCTCCCTGACATACATTTATTTTTCTTTTTTGAAGCACTAAGCATATTTCCCTCAGTTTTGTGATTTGCACTGTACATGTTCTTTGCAGCATGCACATTATCCCTCTGCACTACTTTATGATGAGTAAAAAACTGCCAGTAGACAAAATTCGGATGTCTCACTAGCAGTTACATTAGCCACCAGAGTTATCTTGACATTTTTATTTCTGCCTGAAAACTTCTGGATGCACAAGCAAGTTAAATGCTTCTAAAACCATAAGTTATTTTTAAACAAAGTGCCCACACGAAAGCGAGTGCACCAGTCGCACCATCCTAAAACCGGCCCTGCCCCCATGCTCAGACCCAGTCAGGAGCGGTTCAGTCAGGGGCTGTGCACAGTGCCTGGGGCCCCCCTGGAGCTTTCGGGCCCCCCCACTGCAGGGGTTGCAGGGGCTACTGTTACGTCTCTGGCTGGGTCGACTTTGACACCGGTGCTTGAGAAGATGTAGCCAAAGAATTCCATCTCCCAGCAGAGGAACTGGCATTTATTCCTGTCGAGGGTAAGCCCTGTTTTTTCCTTTTCGTTTGAGGGCAGCTTGGATGGGACTGCTGTGGTTGTTGATGGTGGAGGCATGGATGAAGATGTCACTGCTGTCACTGAATATTTCGTTCAGTCAGGTAAGGACTTCTCGTATTGCGCTCTGAAACATCGACGCTGCGTATGAGATCCCAAAGTTTAGTCTCCTGTATCAATGGAGACTGATTTACAGGCAGTATTCCTGCAACTAAAGCTGTTGGTACCCAGAGTTAATTTATAGCTTCGTAAAACCACCTGCCGCCATTCAGGTCAGTGATCAGATCATGGATAGTAGGAGTGTTGTAACACTCCCTCTTGATGGCCGTGTTTGGTAGGTGCATGTCGATGCAGATGCGTATAGACCTCAGTTGCTTCAATTTGCTGGCAATCACCATGACCGATACCCACGGAGTAATTGGCACCTTCCAGTTCTGTAGGGATTTCAATTCGTCCATCGTATCTATAACTTTTAGAGCAAATATTTCGCTTTGTTCAAGTTCTGGTTCACTTATCAAATTCCATTCATCCCTGAGCAATATACAGTTCAATGCGCAAAACCTTGCGACTTGATCCGCATATCCATTTCCTAGGGAAACATAGTCTTGTCCCTTCGAGTGTGCACAGCACTTCACCACTGCTACTTCCCCTGGTAACTGAATGGCATGTAACAATTCTCTTATTCTTTCACCATTTTTCACTGGTGATCCTGAAGAGGTCATGAAGCCTCTCTATGACCACAATTGTCCAAAATCATGCACTATTCCAAACCTGTATTGGCTGTCAGTGTAAATGGTAACTTTCATTAGTGCAGAAAGTTGGCATGCTCTAGTAAGAGCTACCAATTCTGCCACTTGTGCAGAGTAAACCCCTTGAAGCCAAGAGGCTTCTAGAACACCTGTTACAGTACATACAGCATACCCTGCTTTCAATACACCCAGTGCATCTCTTAAACATGAACCATCAACAAAAATGATTTGATCATTTTCTTCTAATTTGGTATCTTTGATATCAGGCCTTGGTTTGGTGCAAAATTCAGTCACCTGAAGACAGTCGTGCTCGATGTGTTCAGCGTTCTCAATTTCAGCATTTTCACTGGGAAACAAGGTTGCTGGATTCAACGTAGTGCACCTTTTCAGCTGCACATTAGGTGATCCCAGAATTATTGTTTCATACCTTGTGAGTCTAGCACCAGTCATGTGCTGTGTTCGGGAACGTGTCAAAAGTATCTCGACTGAGTGAGGGACCATGACTGTTAATGGGTGTCCCATCACTATTCCTTCACTCTGAGTGAGGCTGATACCAACTGCTGCTACGGCGCGCAAACACCCTGGCAGTGCTGCTGCGACCGGATCCAAAGTAGCTGAAAAATATGCTACTGGTCTGTTTACGCCACCATGGGCTTGGGTCAAGACAGACAAGGAACATGCATCACGTTCATGACAAAACAATGTGAAAGGTTTTGTGTAGTCAGGCATACCTAAAGCTGGAGCCCTGCACATGCATTCTTTCAATTCAATAAAAGCATCCATCTCATCTCCTTTCAGCTCAATTTCATCCAATGCATCCTTCTGGGTCAGTTTCAGTAAAGGTTTTGCGAGGGTGGAGAAGTTGGGAATCCATTGGCGACAATAGCTCACCATTCCCAAAAACTTCCTCACCTCCCTCCTCGTCTTTTGGGGACTCATTTGAAGTACACTTGTTATTCTTTCCTTCATTATTCTCCGTGACCCTTTTTCTATTTGGTGACCCAAATATTTCACTTTCTTCTGACAGAACTGTAATTTTGAAGGAGACACCTTGTGTCCATTCCTTCCCAAATGGTTCAATAGAGCAATGGTGTCGGCTGTGCAGTCACTTTCTGTCTTGGATGCAATCAGTAAGTCATCAATGTACTGTACTAGGGTTGACTTGAATGGCAATTCTAACGCTTCCAAGTCTTTCTTTAGAATCTGATTGAAAATTGACGGTGACTCCGAAAACCCTTGAGGAATTCGACACCAACTGTAAACTCTGTCTAAGAATTTAAAACAAAAGAGAAATTGGCTGTCCTCATGAAGAGGCACCGAAAAGAATGCTTGGGACAAGTCGATGACTGAGAACCATTCGGCATCGCAAGGGACTTGAAACATTATCACAGCTGGATTTGGTACTACAGGGCAGCATTTAATTATTATGTCATTTATTTTCCTCAAGTCCTGCACAATTTGGACCTTTCCACTTGGCTTTATTAGTCCCATGATTGGTGAATTACATGGACTGCTTAACACTTCTTTCAGTACTCCCTGTTTTACAAACTCGTCAATGAGTTGGGCGACTTTCATGAGGGTGTCTTGTGCCATATGGTACTGTGGGGTCTGGGGAAAGGTTACATTGGGTTTTACGGTCACTTTCACTGGTTCCACTCCTTTCACCAATCCCACCTCTTTTCCTGTCATATCCCACACTTCTTTTCCGACTGTTTCCTGTAATTCAGCTGGAATGTCTGCTTCAGTGATCATCGGAAAAAGGGTAATCAGAGGATACTCTTCATCGACAGTTTCCATCTCATCCCCTTCTACACTGTCCTCTTCTTCCCCATCACTGCTCGTCTGAATTCTAATTCCATCGTTCGAACACATAATCGAACATCCCAATTTGCACAATAGGTCTATCCCTAACAGTGATATCGGGCTTGAGTCACATACCACAAAATTATGTGACCCTTGATAGTTACCAATTCTGACTTGTACTGGATCTGTGATTGGGTTCGTCAGGTACCTGTTTGCTACTCCCACTACTTGAACTGTTCTCCCTGAGAGTGGCAAATTTGGTACTTCAATGCTCCTAACAGTTGAACGTGTGGCTCCTGTGTCAACCAAGAATGAAACACGATGACCCATAGCTCTTCCCTCCACATACGGACCCTTTTGATCAACTTCCAAGGATGCTGCAAGCACACAATTTCCCTCCTCATCTGAACTTCCACTCTCCCATACATCATTTATTCCATTCTCGCTGTGTAGTGGGAATTGGTGTACTGTGTCATTTTGACTCATTCCCTGACCCGTGACCTGTTGAGGAAGCATTGCTTGCTGCTGATTCATTGGTGCTAAGGGTATTTGCATTTGCTGATTAGGTACCATGGGAAACTGCTGTTGCATTGGCTGCAATTGTGTCATTTGCACACGGGGCATTTGCACCTGTTGCGGTTGCATGGGTTGTAGACCCTGCATCTGATTCATATTGTTTTGAAAATTTGGGTTCGGACCTCTCAGTTTCGGTCCTCTCATAGTTTGAAATGCATTGACATCATTGTTTTGCTGACCTACACCTTCCTGCACCATCATTGGGCACTCCCGTTTCCAATGCCCGACAATTCCGCACGTGTGACATGGCATCACCTTCTTCATTGCCTGTATACCATTTGGAATCATAACGGTATTCAAATCAGGACCATTATTCACAAGACCTCCTCGGCCTCTGCCTCTCATCTGCGGCTGAAACATAGCATTTCCCTGTTGCTGCTGCTGCGGCATCTGTTGTTGAAACCCTTGCAAACCTTGTAAACCTGTCTGAGCTGCTCTGAGCTGCATCACCATCACCTTTTCCTTCAATCTTTTCTGCTTTGTCTCAATCTCATCACTGCAGTATTTTGCATAGTTCAACACTTCATCGATCGACTTTGACTGCCAACAAATCAAATGCGATTTAATCATCTGGCTAATTTCAGGTCTCAGCCCTTCCACAAACCTGAACACAAAATGAAGCATGTCCTTTGGCTCAATCGTTTCCGTGCCACTGTAATTTTTAAACGCCTTCAACAATCTCTCGTAGTACGCATGTATAGACTCTTTAACCTCTTGGGCTGTTCTGTCAATTCTCTGCCAATCCACATTTTTCGACGCAACCTTGGTTTTCAAGTGCTCGATCACCTTGTGGTACAAACTCATTACCATAGGTGATGGCGCACCTGTGTCCCTATCTCTCTCTGGTTCACTCGTTGGCCAACCTACAGCCCTTTTACAATCTTCCCACAAATCAGCCGGAACCACAATCTCAAATAAGGTATTCAGGTCTTCCCAGAGACACTTCGCAAGTTTCACAAATCTATCTGTTTGTTGATACCACTCGATCGGTTTTTCTCTCAATTTGGGAAAGTCGTCCGTAAAGGATTGAATATCGCACCTGTGCCATGGTACATGCACAAGTTTTCCCCCTGCTGTCTCTCTCATTGGTAACATGGTTATCAGATCGTCATTCTGTCGTTTTTTCTCACTTCGTTCTGAAGTATTTTCCTTCTTTTTATCCTTTTTCTTGACCCACCTGCTTTCCCACTTGTCTAAACATCTCCAGACCTGTGCACTCTGCAGTATCTCTTTAAGGTGTGTTTTCATCCTTGCGGATCTCATGTGTTCGAAGTCTTTCGTGTCGAAATCTAACCTGTAACTTCTAGTCAGGTGTTTAGTCTTACCTATATCAATCTCGTGTCTGTCTGCAATTTCTTGTAATTTCTTATGTATGCTGCTCACTTCTCTTGTAATCCTAGGGCACATGTATCTTAGTTCTTCCTCCGTGTATGATTCTAATCTGTTCAAACCCATTGTTCCCTCAACCAATTCATCTGCCTCCATACCCAACCTTATTTTATTCAGGTATTCTTCTCCCTTCCCGCTAGATACACTCTGTGGGGAGTTCAGGCTGTTAAACCATTGTGTTAGCTGTTGCGCGTTCAGTCCCATCAATGTAGCAGTTACGTCAACTGCCATTGACGGTTTCTGTAATGTTTCAGTCTGTGATGTTAACGGTACTAATAGTGGTGGATGTGACCTTACCACGGTTGACGGAGCACAAATTGGAATTGGACTAAATTCCGACAAGGACCCAGATCCATTTGGCAGTGCCGCTATCGGAGTTGTCTCTGGAGTGGTTTCTATGCATCTTCTCCCTGTCCCATTCTGTATCATTAACCCTTGGTCGCTGGTGCTTGAATTTGCCTGTATGTACAGTGGTACTGGTGGACCTACAGTGATAGGTAGAGATATTGCATCTGGATTCTGTCTGTTCCCCGAATTCTGTGGCATATTAATCCCCACATTGTGGTTCATCATTGCTGGCATACCTAACTGGCTTTCTACTACTCGCACTTCTTGTGTCTGCTGTGGGGGCATCGAGAACTGTGTTGATTCAGCTTGAATCAATGTCGGTCTTTGATAGTTTTGTCCTCCCTGCGCCATTGAATCGGAAGTCATTCCCACATTATGCTCATCACAACAATGCCTTTGAACCTGTGGCTGATAGTTATCAGCAGGTTTCAATGTTGGCACGTCTGGGTACATCCTCTGAACCCGTGGTATCCGTGGTGAGAAAGGCATGTCGGAACTGCTCGGCCTCTGAGATCTTCTCAAATTTGGCGTCACATTACCCTGTATTGGTTCTGGAGGGGCAGTACTAATGCTTGAGCCTTTTTCGCTTTCCACATATGGTGGTGGGCGATCATTCAGTAATTGTATAATGAACTCCTCATCATCTGACTCGTCTCCCCTTTTCGAGTTTCTATTGCACTCTCCCTCACTGGACTGACTCCTGTTTGTCTTACAGGTGGCTTTCCTTCCTTCCGTCTCCTCTTCCTCGGCAATCGCTGGAAACAATTTAATTCCCTGCAATACGTCTGATCTCCAAACCTTTTGTGTGCTGTCCCATCTAGCATCCGCTAGGGTCTTTTCTACTTTCCTTATTCTTGTCTCAAATTTCTTTTGTTGTTGATTTCTAGCTATTAGCTCCCAAATTGCCAATGCCTCAAACTGTGCTGGCCTTGGGGGTACTTTCATGTCGTATAGCGCAAACCTCAGATTTTCTAAAACCCTTATTTTAAACGACCCGTGGATAGGGAACGCTACACTTCCATGTTTTTCTGTTAATTTGCACCATTGCTTTAGCCAAAGACACGGCGCTACACCCTTTTCTTCAATGACGATGTAAGCTGGTGTACCCTCAGGCGGTGTTTCTTCTCCTACATTGGCTTTAATATAAACATCTCCCCTCATGGCACTCTTGAATGCTTTGAAAAATTTCATCTTTCCGTCTTTTGTTTTTCTAAAAATATGTAATCAATAAGTGACTTTAATTCCCGGAATACTCTTCGCTTGCCTTTCCCCTCCCAATTGCGCTTCACGGACTGCGTCCAATCCGTGCGCGACCCTTCTCACCAACCGACCTATCCCAGCGCGGCTCCTAGTGACGTCACACTCACACACTGCGGCTGACAAAGTCCTGCGGCTTGTCCTCTTTTCATTCGGCTTCACTCATAAACTAATTTCTGCAATATAACGCGAGCACTTAACCAAAAGAATAAAACAGATCTGTCGGTTTACTACAGGAAAGGTAATACAATCGCTTCAGAAACCTTAGGGATTTTTCACTAGCCTCGGCAGTTATTCCATCTTTCTCGGTTTCCCACTTTCGCAAGCAAAATTTGACCCGCAAACTTTACTCTCAACTGATCAATGAAGTATTCTAGTGCACTTTAGAATTCGTCATATCTCAAAGTCGAAGTTTTCTTTTACTCTGCAACATTCATACCGACTTGTTGACCACGCCTGATCAACCTATTAAACCGACCAGATCACAACATCAAACAAGTGTCACATACACTTTTCAACATACTCCGGAGTCTCTTGACCTCGCAGGGCCCGTCTCAACATCAACAACCATGTGGACAATTTTTCTGCTCAAAGCGCTACACACACATGAAGTTCGACGACTTCCCTACTCTCACACCTTTGGAGGAACACTCCTCTAATATCTTTTAACTCCTTAAATCCTCACAGACTTCTCAATTAATCTGCGGCGATAAGCTGTGCAAGCGCGAAACCCTAACTTCACTCATACCGTCACTAGAAATGCTGAGACCATTCTCATACCTTCATGTTCCTCATTCGCAAGCTCCGAGATCCCGGGAAAGTCATTGGGGACTTAGGGCATCATCATCTCTCCGACTTGTTTTATCAAAGAAAATTCTAACCTGACTCTGTCTATTGTTCGGATGGGGTCCCAAAGGGCTAAACCATCAATCTCTGCTACCATCTACTGATAACGCGTCCAGCCCTGATAAATTACCTGTACCTGGACACGTTGGAGGTCGGTGAATCTTTTAACCGAGTCGGGCTCTCCTCATCCTCAATAGTCGAGTCGCTCAAATCAATAATCAATAACTGTTGTAATTGGTAATTAATACTCAATTAATAGATCAATACAACACATCAGAAATCAATAACAGTTGGTATTTCGGCGCACCATGACCTTTCAGTCATGAATAACCACACCAGTTTATTAAAAGTTAGTGAATTTATTTCCCTATATTAACAAAGCTAGCACGATATATATGTGTCTCAAAACCAATTGATATATGTATATGAACATTACTAGCTGTCCATAACGGCAGAAGAAACGCAATCTACGCAAAATCTGAATAATGATACACTCTGTTATAGCAATGCAAATCACCAATGTGACTAACTGTATTTGACTAATTGCATACATTCGGTCAGCATAACAAGATTTCAATTCTTCATGATACATTGAATGAATACCTCGACTAACCTCTAATTAGCATTGGCATGTGGGACTTCATGCAAAACGAATTTAGTCAACACAAATTTGGAAAACTTCTAGCTAGGATCCTATCAAAATAGCAGTTGGTACCTAAAAGGAAAAACACAATGCATAATACATTTATCCTTTCATATTTACCAAATACAATCAGCATTCAAGAAAAGTCTTCGTCCTTCAGGTACCAGTTGATCAGCATGGGGCAAATTTCAAAGGGGCAAAGTTAAGGGCAAGTTTCCTTGCAGCGGCAAGGAGAATAGGGCAAAGTTACTGCATGGGCAAGACGGGGGCAAATCAAAGTTAAAGTCTCTAGGGTGATGTAGGAAGTTGGCTCTGTATGTGCTATTTCAAAGTAAGGAATAGCATGCACAGAGTCCAAGGGTTCCCCTTAGAGGTAAAATAGTGGTAAAAATAGATAATACTAATGCTCTATTTTGTGGTAGTGTGGTCGAGCAGTAGGCTTATCCAAGGAGTAGTGTTAAGCATTTGTTGTACATACACATAGACAATAAATGAGGTACACACACTCAGAGACAAATCCAGCCAATAGGTTTTTATATAGAAAAATATCTTTTCTTAGTTTATTTTAAGAACCACAGGTTCAAATTCTACATGTAATATCTCATTCGAAAGGTATTGCAGGTAAGTACTTTAGGAACTTCAAATCATCAAAATTGCATGTATACTTTTCAAGTTATTGACAAATAGCTGTTTAAAAAGTGGACACAGTGCAATTTTCACAGTTCCTAGGGGAGGTAAGTATTTGTTAGGTTGACCAGGTAAGTAAGACACTTACAGGGCTTAGTTCTTGGTCCAAGGTAGCCCACCGTTGGGGGTTCAGAGCAACCCCAAAGTCACCACACCAGCAGCTCAGGGCCGGTCAGGTGCAGAGTTCAAAGTGGTGCCCAAAACACATAGGCTAGAATGGAGAGAAGGGGGTGCCCCGGTTCCGGTCTGCTTGCAGGTAAGTACCCGCGTCTTCGGAGGGCAGACCAGGGGGGTTTGGTAGGGCACCGGGGGGGACACAAGTCCACACAGAGATTTCACCCTCAGCAGCGCGGGGGCGGCCGGGTGCAGTGTAGAAACAAGCGTCGGGTTTTCAATGTTAGTCTATGAGAGATCTCGGGATCTCTTCAGCGCTGCAGGCAGGCAAGGGGGGGATTCCTCGGGGAAACCTCCACTTGGGCGAGGGAGAGGGACTCCTGGGGGTCACTCCTCCAGTGAAAGTCCGGTCCTTCAGGTCCTGGGGGCTGCGGGTGCAGGGTCTCTCCCAGGCGTCGGGACTTTAGGTTCAAAGAGTCGCGGTCAGGGGAAGCCTCGGGATTCCCTCTGCAGGCGGCGCTGTGGGGGCTCAGGGGGGACAGGTTTTGGTACTCACAGTATCAGAGTAGTCCTGGGGTCCCTCCTGAGGTGTTGGATCGCCACCAGCCGAGTCGGGGTCGCCGGGTGCAGTGTGGCAAGTCTCACGCTTCTTGCGGGGAGCTTGCAGGGTTCTTTAAAGCTGCTGGAAACAAAGTTGCAGCTTTTCTTGGAGCAGGTCCGCTGTCCTCGGGAGTTTCTTGTCTTTTCGAAGCAGGGGCAGTCCTCAGAGGATGTCGAGGTCGCTGGTCCCTTTGGAAGGCGTCGCTGGAGCAGGATCTTTGGAAGGCAGGAGACAGGCCGGTGAGTTTCTGGAGCCAAGGCAGTTGTCGTCTTCTGGTCTTCCGCTGCAGGGGTTTTCAGCTAGGCAGTCCTTCTTCTTGTAGTTGCAGGAATCTAATTTTCTAGGGTTCAGGGTAGCCCTTAAATACTAGATTTAAGGGCGTGTTTAGGTCTGGGGGGTTAGTAGCCAATGGCTACTAGCCCTGAGGGTGGGTACACCCTCTTTGTGCCTCCTCCCAAGGGGAGGGGGTCACAATCCTAACCCTATTGGGGGAATCCTCCATCTGCAAGATGGAGGATTTCTAAAAGTCAGAGTCACCTCAGCTCAGGACACCTTAGGGGCTGTCCTGACTGGTCAGTGACTCCTCCTTGTTGCTTTCTTTGTTCCCTCCAGCCTTGCCGCCAAAAGTGGGGGCCGTGGCCGGAGGGGGCGGGCAACTCCACTAAGCTGGAGTGCCCTGCTGGGCTGTGACAAAGGGGTGAGCCTTTGAGGCTCACCGCCAGGTGTTACAGCTCCTGCCTGGGGGAGGTGTTAGCATCTCCACCCAGTGCAGGCTTTGTTACTGGCCTCAGAGTGACAAAGGCACTCTCCCCATGGGGCCAGCAACATGTCTCTAGTGTGGCAGGCTGCTGGAACTAGTCAGCCTACACAGACAGTCGGTTAAGTTTCAGGGGGCACCTCTAAGGTGCCCTCTGGGGTGTATTTTGCAATAAAATGTACACTGGCATCAGTGTGCATTTATTGTGCTGAGAAGTTTGATACCAAACTTCCCAGTTTTCAGTGTAGCCATTATGGTGCTGTGGAGTTCGTGTTTGACAAACTCCCAGACCATATACTCTTATGGCTACCCTGCACTTACAATGTCTAAGGTTTTGTTTAGACACTGTAGGGGTACCATGCTCATGCACTGGTACCCTCACCTATGGTATAGTGCACCCTGCCTTAGGGCTGTAAGGCCTGCTAGAGGGGTGTCTTACCTATACTGCATAGGCAGTGAGAGGCTGGCATGGCACCCTGAGGGGAGTGCCATGTCGACTTACTCGTTTTGTCCTCACTAGCACACACAAGCTGGCAAGCAGTGTGTCTGTGCTGAGTGAGAGGTCTCCAGGGTGGCATAAGACATGCTGCAGCCCTTAGAGACCTTCCTTGGCATCAGGGCCCTTGGTACTAGAAGTACCAGTTACAAGGGACTTATCTGGATGCCAGGGTCTGCCAATTGTGGATACAAAAGTACAGGTTAGGGAAAGAACACTGGTGCTGGGGCCTGGTTAGCAGGCCTCAGCACACTTTCAATTGTAAACATAGCATCAGCAAAGGCAAAAAGTCAGGGGGCAACCATGCCAAGGAGGCATTTCCTTACACAACCCCCCCCCAAACGAAAGAGGATGAGACTAACCTTTCCCAAGAGAGTCTTCATTTTCTAAGTGGAAGAACCTGGAAAGGCCATCTGCATTGGCATGGGCAGTCCCAGGTCTGTGTTCCACTATAAAGTCCATTCCCTGTAGGGAGATGGACCACCTCAACAGTTTAGGATTTTCACCTTTCATTTGCATCAGCCATTTGAGAGGTCTGTGGTCAGTTTGAACTAGGAAGTGAGTCCCAAAGAGGTATGGTCTCAGCTTCTTCAGGGACCAAACCACAGCAAAGGCCTCCCTCTCAATGGCACTCCAACGCTGCTCCCTGGGGAGTAACCTCCTGCTAATGAAAGCAACAGGCTGGTCAAGGCCATCATCATTTGTTTGGGACAAAACTGCCCCTATCCCATGTTCAGAGGCATCAGTCTGCACAATGAACTGCTTAGAATAATCTGGAGCTTTTAGAACTGGTGCTGAGCACATTGCCTGTTTCAGGGTGTCAAAGGCCTGTTGGCATTCCACAGTCCAGTTTACTTTCTTGGGCATTTTCTTGGAGGTGAGTTCAGTGAGGGCTGTCACAATGGATCCATATCCCTTCACAAACCTCCTGTAATACCCAGTCAAGCCAAGGAAGGCCCTGACTTGAGTCTGGGTTTTTGGAGCTACCCAGTCCAGAATAGTCTGGATCTTGGGTTGGAGTGGCTGAACTTGGCCTCCACCTACAAGGTGGCCCAAGTAAACCACAGTTCCCTGCCCTATCTGGCATTTGGATGCCTTGATAGAGAGGCCTGCAGATTGCAGAGTCTTCAAAACCTTCTTCAGGTGGACCAGGTGATCCTGCCAGGTGGAGCTAAAGACAGCAATATCATCAAGATAAGCTGTGCTAAAGGACTCCAAGCCAGCAAGGACTTGATTCACCAACCTTTGGAAGGTGGCAGGGGCATTCTTTAAACCAAAGGGCATAACAGTAAACTGATAATGCCCATCAGGTGTGGAGAATGCTGTTTTCTCTTTTGCTCCAGGTGCCATTTTTATTTGCCAGTACCCTGCTGTCAAGTCAAAGGTACTTAAGAATTTGGCAGCACCTAATTTATCTATGAGCTCATCAGCTCTTGGAATTGGATGAGCATCTGTCTTGGTGACAGAATTGAGCCCTCTGTAGTCCACACAAAACCTCATCTCTTTCTTTCCATCTTTGGTGTGAGGTTTGGGGACTAAGACCACTGGGCTAGCCCAGGGGCTGTCAGAGCGCTCAATTACTCCCAACTCCAGCATCTTGTGGACTTCCACCTTGATGCTTTCCTTAACATGGTCAGACTGTCTAAAGATTTTGTTTTTGACAGGCATGCTGTCTCCTGTGTCCACATCATGGGTACACAGGTGTGTCTGACCAGGGGTTAAGGAGAAGAGTTCAGGAAACTGTTGTAGGACTCTCCTACAATCAGCTTGCTGTTGGCCAGAGAGGGTGTCTGAGTAGATCACTCCATCTACTGTGCCATCTTTTGGGTCTGATGATAGAAGATCAGGGAGAGGTTCACTCTCTGCCTCCTGATCCTCATCTGTTACCATCAACAGATTCACATCAGCCCTGTCATGGAAGAGCTTAAGGCGGTTCACATGGATCACCCTCTTGGGGCTCCTGCTTGTGCCCAGGTCCACCAGGTAGGTGACCTGACTCTTCCTTTCTAGCACTGGGTAAGGGCCACTCCATTTGTCCTGGAGTGCCCTGGGAGCCACAGGCTCCAGAACCCAGACTTTCTGCCCTGGTTGGAACTCAACCAGTGCAGCCTTTTGGTCATACCAAAACTTCTGGAGCTGTTGGCTGGCCTCAAGGTTTTTGGTTGCCTTTTCCATGTACTCTGCCATTCTAGAGCGAAGGCCAAGTACATAGTCCACTATGTCCTGTTTAGGCTCATGGAGAGGTCTCTCCCAGCCTTCTTTAACAAGGGCAAGTGG
Source organism: Pleurodeles waltl (assembly GCF_031143425.1). NCBI lineage: Eukaryota > Metazoa > Chordata > Amphibia > Caudata > Salamandridae > Pleurodeles > Pleurodeles waltl. The sequence continues at coordinate 915,547,675 of NC_090448.1, read as the reverse complement.
TCCCCTTACAGGATGACCAAACAGAAGTTCAAAGGGTGAGAATCCTACTCCCTTCTGTGGCACCTCTCTGTAAGCGAAAAGCAGACATGGCAAGAGGACATCCCATCTCCTTTTGAGTTTTTCTGGGAGCCCCATGATCATGCCTTTTAATGTCTTGTTGAATCTCTCAACCAAGCCATTAGTTTGTGGATGGTATGGTGTAGTGAATTTATAAGTCACTCCACACTCATTCCACATGTGTTTTAGGTATGCTGACATGAAGTTGGTACCTCTGTCAGACACCACCTCCTTAGGGAAACCCACTCTGGTAAAGATACCAATGAGGGCCTTGGCTACTGCAGGGGCAGTAGTCGACCTAAGGGGAATAGCTTCAGGATACCTGGTAGCATGATCCACTACTACCAGGATATACATATTTCCTGAGGCTGTGGGAGGTTCTAGTGGACCAACTATGTCCACACCCACTCTTTCAAAGGGAACCCCCACCACTGGAAGTGGAATGAGGGGGGCCTTTGGATGCCCACCTGTCTTACCACTGGCTTGACAGGTGGGGCAGGAGAGGCAAAACTCCTTAACCATGTTGGACATATTGGGCCAGTAGAAGTGGTTGACTAACCTCTCCCACGTCTTGGTTTGTCCCAAATGTCCAGCAAGGGGAATGTCATGGGCCAATGTTAGGATGAACTTCCTGAACAGCTGAGGCACTACCACTCTCCTAGTGGCACCAGGTTTGGGGTCTCTGGCCTCAGTGTACAGGAGTCCATCTTCCCAATAGACCCTATGCGTTCCATTTTTCTTGCCTTTGGACTCTTCAGCAGCTTGCTGCCTAAGGCCTTCAAGAGAGGGACAGGTTTCTTGTCCCTTACACAGCTCCTCCCTTGAGGGTCCCCCTGGGCCTAAGAGCTCAACCTGATAAGGTTCAAGCTCCAAAGGCTCAGTTCCCTCAGAGGGCAGAACTTCTTCCTGAGAAGAGAGGTTCCCTTTCTTTTGCTGTGTTGTAGTTGGTTTCCCAACTGACTTTCCTGTTCTCTTGGTAGGCTGGGCCCTTCTTCCAGACTCCAGCTCTACTTGTTCACCCTGTGCTTTGCACTGTGCTCTTGTTTTCACACACACCAGTTCAGGGATACCCAGCATTGCTGCATGGGTTTTTAGTTCAACCTCAGCCCATGCTGAGGACTCCAGGTCATTTCCAAGCAGACAGTCCACTGGGATATTTGAGGAGACCACCACCTGTTTCAGGCCATTGACCCCTCCCCATTCTAAAGTAACCATTGCCATGGGATGTACTTTTCTCTGATTGTCAGCGTTGGTGACTGTGTAAGTTTTTCCAGTCAGGTATTGGCCAGGGGAAACCAGTTTCTCTGTCACCATGGTGACACTGGCACCTGTATCCCTCAGGCCCTCTATTCTAGTCCCATTAATTAAGAGTTGCTGTCTGTATTTTTGCATGTTAGGCGGCCAGACAGCTAGTGTGGCTAAATCCACCCCACCCTCAGAAACTAGAGTAGCTTCAGTGTGGACCCTGATTTGCTCTGGGCACACTGTTGATCCCACTTGGAGACTAGCCATACCAGTGTTACCTGGATGGGAGTTTGGAGTGGAACCTTTCTTGGGACAGGCCTTGTCTCCAGTTTGGTGTCCATGCTGTTTACAGCTATGACACCAGGCCTTTTTGGGATCAAAGTTTTTACCCTTGTACCCATTGTTTTGTGAAGAGGCTCTGGGCCCACCCTCCTGTGCAGGTTTTTGGGGGCCTGTAGAAGACTCTTTACTATTTTTAGTTTTGGTTGTCTCATCATCCTTCCCCTGGGGAGTCTTTGTGACCCCTTTCTTTTGGTCACCCCCTGTTGAAGTCTTGGACACCCTTGTCTTGACCCAATGGTCCGCCTTCTTTCCCAATTCTTGGGGAGAAATTGGTCCTAGGTCTACCAGATGCTGATGCAGTTTATCATTGAAACAATTACTTAACAGGTGTTCTTTCACAAATAAATTGTACAGCCCATCATAATTACTTACACCACTGCCTTGAATCCAACCATCTAGTGTTTTCACTGAGTAGTCAACAAAGTCAACCCAGGTCTGGCTCGAGGATTTTTGAGCCCCCCTGAACCTAATCCTGTACTCCTCAGTGGAGAATCCAAAGCCCTCAATCAGGGTACCCTTCATGAGGTCATAAGATTCTGCATCTTGTCCAGAGAGTGTGAGGAGTCTATCCCTACACTTTCCTGTGAACATTTCCCAAAGGAGAGCACCCCAGTAAGATCTGTTCACTTTTCTGGTTACACAAGCCCTCTCAAAAGCTGTGAACCATTTGGTGATGTCATCACCATCTTCATATTTAGTTACAATCCCTTTGGGGATTTTCAACATGTCAGGAGAATCTCTGACCCTATTTATGTTGCTGCCACCATTGATGGGTCCTAGGCCCATCTCTTGTCTTTCCCTCTCTATGGCTAGGATCTGTCTTTCCAAAGCCAATCTTTTGGCCATCCTGGCTAACTGGATGTCCTCTTCACTGGGGCTATCCTCAGTGATTTCAGAGGTGTTGGTCTCTCCTGTGAGGGAACCAGCATCTCTGACTATTATTTTTGGAGTCAGGGTTTGAGGGACCCTGTTCTCCCTAGATAGGACTGGTAGGGGGGAATTTTCCTCCAAGTCACTATCCTCTTCCTCTGAGTTGCCACCCTCAGAGGGGTTGGCCTTTTCAAACTCTGCCAAAAGCTCCTGGAGCTGTATTTTGGTAGGTTTGGGGCCCATTGTTATTTTCTTTATTTTACAGAGTGACCTTAGCTCCCTCATCTTAAGATGGAGGTAAGGTGTGGTGTCGAGTTCCACCACAGTCACATCTGTGCTAGACATTTTGCTTCTAAAAGTTGGAATACTTTTTAAGAATCTACAACTGGTTCTAGAATCTAATTCAAACTTTTACAAACTTTTAAACTCTAAAAGAAATGCTAAACAGGATCTAACACAAGGCCCTAGCAGGTCTTTTAAGAATTTAGAAAACTTTTCAAATTGCAAAAATCAATTTCTAATGACAATTTTGGAATTTGTCGTGTGATCAGGTATTGGCTGAGTAGTCCAGCAAATGCAAAGTCTTGTATCCCACCGCTGCCACCAATGTAGGAAGTTGGCTCTGTATGTGCTATTTCAAAGTCAGGAATAGCATGCACAGAGTCCAAGGGTTCCCCTTAGAGGTAAAATAGTGGTAAAAATAGATAATACTAATGCTCTATTTTGTGGTAGTGTGGTCGAGCAGTAGGCTTATCCAAGGAGTAGTGTTAAGCATTTGTTGTACATACACATAGACAATAAATGAGGTACACACACTCAGAGACAAATCCAGCCAATAGGTTTTTATATAGAAAAATATCTTTTCTTAGTTTATTTTAAGAACCACAGGTTCAAATTCTACATGTAATATCTCATTCGAAAGGTATTGCAGGTAAGTACTTTAGGAACTTCAAATCATCAAAATTGCATGTATACTTTTCAAGTTATTGACAAATAGCTGTTTAAAAAGTGGACACTTAGTGCAATTTTCACAGTTCCTAGGGGAGGTAAGTATTTGTTAGGTTGACCAGGTAAGTAAGACACTTACAGGGCTTAGTTCTTGGTCCAAGGTAGCCCACCGTTGGGGGTTCAGAGCAACCCCAAAGTCACCACACCAGCAGCTCAGGGCCGGTCAGGTGCAGAGTTCAAAGTGGTGCCCAAAACACATAGGCTAGAATGGGGAGAAGGGGGTGCCCCGGTTCCGGTCTGCTTGCAGGTAAGTACCCGCGTCTTCGGAGGGCAGACCAGGGGGGTTTGGTAGGGCACCGGGGGGGACACAAGTCCACACAGAGATTTCACCCTCAGCAGCGCGGGGGCGGCCGGGGGCAGTGTAGAAACAAGCGTCGGGTTTTCAATGTTAGTCTATGAGAGATCTCGGGATCTCTTCAGCGCTGCAGGCAGGCAAGGGGGGGATTCCTCGGGGAAACCTCCACTTGGGCGAGGGAGAGGGACTCCTGGGGGTCACTCCTCCAGTGAAAGTCCGGTCCTTCAGGTCCTGGGGGCTGCGGGTGCAGGGTCTCTCCCAGGCGTCGGGACTTTAGGTTCAAAGAGTCGCGGTCAGGGGAAGCCTCGGGATTCCCTCTGCAGGCGGCGCTGTGGGGGCTCAGGGGGGACAGGTTTTGGTACTCACAGTATCAGAGTAGTCCTGGGGTCCCTCCTGAGGTGTTGGATCGCCACCAGCCGAGTCGGGGTCGCCGGGTGCAGTGTGGCAAGTCTCACGCTTCTTGCGGGGAGCTTGCAGGGTTCTTTAAAGCTGCTGGAAACAAAGTTGCAGCTTTTCTTGGAGCAGGTCCGCTGTCCTCGGGAGTTTCTTGTCTTTTCGAAGCAGGGGCAGTCCTCAGAGGATGTCGAGGTCGCTGGTCCCTTTGGAAGGCGTCGCTGGAGCAGGATCTTTGGAAGGCAGGAGACAGGCCGGTGAGTTTCTGGAGCCAAGGCAGTTGTCGTCTTCTGGTCTTCCGCTGCAGGGGTTTTCAGCTAGGCAGTCCTTCTTCTTGTAGTTGCAGGAATCTAATTTTCTAGGGTTCAGGGTAGCCCTTAAATACTAGATTTAAGGGCGTGTTTAGGTCTGGGGGGTTAGTAGCCAATGGCTACTAGCCCTGAGGGTGGGTACACCCTCTTTGTGCCTCCTCCCAAGGGGAGGGGGTCACAATCCTAACCCTATTGGGGGAATCCTCCATCTGCAAGATGGAGGATTTCTAAAAGTCAGAGTCACCTCAGCTCAGGACACCTTAGGGGCTGTCCTGACTGGTCAGTGACTCCTCCTTGTTGCTTTCTTTGTTCCCTCCAGCCTTGCCGCCAAAAGTGGGGGCCGTGGCCGGAGGGGGCGGGCAACTCCACTAAGCTGGAGTGCCCTGCTGGGCTGTGACAAAGGGGTGAGCCTTTGAGGCTCACCGCCAGGTGTTACAGCTCCTGCCTGGGGGAGGTGTTAGCATCTCCACCCAGTGCAGGCTTTGTTACTGGCCTCAGAGTGACAAAGGCACTCTCCCCATGGGGCCAGCAACATGTCTCTAGTGTGGCAGGCTGCTGGAACTAGTCAGCCTACACAGACAGTCGGTTAAGTTTCAGGGGGCACCTCTAAGGTGCCCTCTGGGGTGTATTTTGCAATAAAATGTACACTGGCATCAGTGTGCATTTATTGTGCTGAGAAGTTTGATACCAAACTTCCCAGTTTTCAGTGTAGCCATTATGGTGCTGTGGAGTTCGTGTTTGACAAACTCCCAGACCATATACTCTTATGGCTACCCTGCACTTACAATGTCTAAGGTTTTGTTTAGACACTGTAGGGGTACCATGCTCATGCACTGGTACCCTCACCTATGGTATAGTGCACCCTGCCTTAGGGCTGTAAGGCCTGCTAGAGGGGTGTCTTACCTATACTGCATAGGCAGTGAGAGGCTGGCATGGCACCCTGAGGGGAGTGCCATGTCGACTTACTCGTTTTGTCCTCACTAGCACACACAAGCTGGCAAGCAGTGTGTCTGTGCTGAGTGAGAGGTCTCCAGGGTGGCATAAGACATGCTGCAGCCCTTAGAGACCTTCCTTGGCATCAGGGCCCTTGGTACTAGAAGTACCAGTTACAAGGGACTTATCTGGATGCCAGGGTCTGCCAATTGTGGATACAAAAGTACAGGTTAGGGAAAGAACACTGGTGCTGGGGCCTGGTTAGCAGGCCTCAGCACACTTTCAATTGTAAACATAGCATCAGCAAAGGCAAAAAGTCAGGGGGCAACCATGCCAAGGAGGCATTTCCTTACAGGTGAGAATTGTCAAAGTCTCTTTCTCTCAGATAGAGAAAAGGGCATCAGGGTATCGTCCAAAATGGAGTCTGGCATCAGGCTTCAAACTGGCATCGAGGAAAATGGCTGACTTCTCTTTGTCCGGTGGGTTTAAGTAAGAAACATTCCAAATTCTGTAGGGTCTTCCATTGGAGGGTTCATAGGTTGGCTTCAAATTGTCCAATCAAAATTGTCTTTTATTAGCGCCCATTTATGCATACACTGTCCTTGGCGCCTTGGAACACGAATTGTATCATGGTTTGCCAATTATTTTACTATCTGTACCTCCATTGTCCGCACCTGCAGAGACTGACCTTGTATCAAAGGGGATGTAACCGGCCTAGCACGAAACCTTGGAGATAAGTGCACCAGCCAGTTTCTACTGGAAAAATACAACTTCAAGCAAGAATATTTGTTTCATTAGTTCAAGAAAAAAAAAATCACGCAGTTAGAATTTGAAACCAGGCAACTAGGCCAAAGCCTGTACTAAATTTAAGCTAAGCAAAACAGTTTTCAAACAAGAAATCATGGCATACATTTGCGATTATGACGGATTAGTACAATTTTAATACTTCATGATTAATAAAGCTCGTTTATAATGATGGCGAACCACCCCGAGGGCACAATTTCCCTCGTACATTATTTCTTTTACTAAAATCACACTTCATTATGTGTTTTCGATTACACGGTATACATGAATATATGTCGGACCTTCTTTTTCTGCGTCATCAATCCCTCCTCTGATGACTAATTATGTCATCACATCAAATCTACCCACAAATTTTATTCCATTAAAATTCTGTATAGTAATTTGGCACTTCAGTCAATTCCCTTTTTCTTTTAGTCCCTTTTGATTTTTCTCTATATATTTCCACCATTTTGTTTTCTATTTTCTCCTCTCTCTTTCTTTTGTTCCTTGCTTTTATTATTTTAATAGTTTTCCATATTCCCCATGGACCTAATAAACAAATTAACACTATTAATATTCCCTTTATTATCTTTAATAACAATCCGTTCCAAACGTTGCTGAGCCAATTTCCCACAGAAGCAAATCCTTTTCCAACTTTCTCCCAAACTCCGGGTTCTTTCAATTCCTTTAAATCTATACTTTCTCTAGTTAAATTTGTAAGCATCGTTCTAATTTTTCCACTGTTGTCGGGTATATATGTACAACAGTGACGCATGCCAAGCATTTTGCAAACGCCGCCATCCTTTGCTAAAAGAATGTCTAAGGCAAGCCGATTTTGAAGAGTCATAGCTCTTTCTGCAGCGAGTTCAGCATCCATCAGGATTATAGCTCCCGAAAACTTTGTCAACATGTTATCCACAATAGTAGACAACTTTCGTATTTTGATTGAATTCAATATGACTCCTACTGAAGGAATCATAGCTCCAAATATATCTCCTACCACACCAGCAGCTGTCTCCCTTTTCTGAACACGATGTGATTCAGACAGCCTTGGAAATTTCTTTAAGTCATCTAGTTGGTAAACCTTTGGGAACAATATTCCCAAATAACACCTCCCATACCATCCTTTAGGAAGACGATAATAGGCGTTGAGTCCACAAATATAATATACTCCAGGAATAACTGGGTCTTGTCCATTCAGCATGAACGTCCACTTTTGTTGAAATGCGTAGGTGTGTTTACATTCACTCGTTCCCACAAAAACTGTGTCATAATATGATGGAAATCTATGTATATAAAATCTTCCCACATGCAATGTATCTAAAGCTATTTTCCCTTGTGTCTTTATTGCGGCAAAAGCATAATTATCTACAGACGTCCTTTCGTGCAATTCCTTCTCTAATTTCTCCTTCATTTCGTTCTTTCTGTCGTCAGTGCGGTCTAAAAATTCTATTTCTACTGGTGAAAGCAAGCATGTAAGGTTCTCTCTATGTGCGTGGGCTGTGTGGAAAGGTGACATTGGTTCGAAAAATTCCCTCATTAATTTGGCAGACCAATCTCTAGCTATCTTACTTAGGTGCCCTATTATGGGGACATATGCAAATGTAACATCGTAATTAGTATAGAAATAATGAATGTCTTTTTGAGCATAAAATCTGGAAGCTACTATACTACATGTAATTCCATACGTAAGAGGCATGCTGTGATACGTTACCCCCTCCACTACTGAGGTAGGTATTTGTGTACACACATAGCAATCTTTCGCATCCATGGTCTCAACATACTCACTCAGTAAGCGATAGAAAACGTTAGATGAAAGTTCCTTCTTATCATGCAAGTGTCTCTCGTCTTGCTCGAGTCTTTTGAGAGCTGTTAGTTCAGTAACGATAATAGGTTTAGAAGTAGAAGCATCATTCGTCTCACTCTCACTTTTACCATGCATTCCAAGAACTATTGCTACAATTATTAGTACGCATGCGGTCAGTAAGCCTATACACATGTATTTACAATACTTCATTTTACGCCCCTGTGTAGTGAAGCTAGTCATGATCTGTATAGAATCAGAAAGCTGAAGACACTTTATCAAAGCGTTTTTTTTTTTCTCTCTTAGTTACAGGTATTTACAAAGCTGAACGAGTTCAATGTTCACACAGTTTTCTTTAGCAGCTTAGTCTCTTATCGGTTAGCAGCGTTGTCTAAAAATCGGTTTCAAAGTCAATCAAGTTCGCAATGTCTTAGCCGGGTGAAAAGTCAATCAAGTGATCAATGGTTTCAATCAACAGAGTCCATAAAGTTTTTATTTCCAAAATAAAGTTCTGCCTCTTCGTTCTCAAGGCTGAGGGATACGAATTCGTCTGACCAATCGTTATTGGCTACGTATGCCCACTCCGGACCGGAATACCTCCTGCTCGGTATCCTTTTTCTTTTCAGTTTTGCATCTCTCTTTGATTCTTTCTCACTGGTACTTTCCTCTTTGGCCAAGTCCTTTTCTTCACTTGGTGTTGGTACTACCACAGACACTTCCTTTCTTTTCTCTTTCACTCTTGGCCCTTCGCTGTCGTTCAACGTTTCTCTAGTTCTTAGTTTTACTGGTGATATGCTCAGTCTTCTCTTTGCACTGTGTCCACTTGATGGACCTGCGATCTCTTCTGAAGAAGTTTGAGCAGTTTCGTTCTGTTCTGCCTTGTCCCCTCCTTCTGGGGAGTCAATCAGATTTTCCTTTTCTTTTTCTGTATCGTCTGCTTCTGGGAAAGCCCTCCTCTGATCAGGCTCTCCTGCTTCTTCACCTGTTTCGAGCCCTTTGTCACCGTTACTTTCTTCAGGCTCTTTGTCACTCTCAGCTGCTTCAGGCTCTTTGTTACCTTCAGCTGCTTCGTCGCTGTCTGAGGCTTCTCCTTGGTCTTCCCCAAGTGAATCAGTTGCTTCGTCCTCAGAGAATATTTCTCCCTCCTCTATTTCTGCCTGTTCGCTTCTAGTCCTTGTTCGCTCTGTCTCAGCGCTTGGCACTTTGTTATCAGGTACTGGTAATTTCAGCGCTTCAACTTCCTCATCTGTGGGACACAACACCCTCTTTGTGTGACTGGCGTGAATCCAGTTGGGAACTCCCGCACACTTCACAGCGGTGGTAGTCGTCAGAATCACTTGGAAAGGTCCTTTCCAACGGGGTTCCAAACACGACTTCCTCACGTGCTTCTTTATCACGACCCAGTCACCTGCTTTCAGGGTGTGTCCTGGACCTTGGATCGGTGGCAAGGTGGTTGCCTCCACCTGTTGAGAGAAAGAGCGAACCACATCAGCTAGACCTTTGCAGTAGTCTAACACCATATCATCTGTAATATTCAAAAGTGCATTTGCAGGAACTGCTGGAAGTCTCATAGCTCTGCCCATGAGAATCTCGTGTGGAGACAGTCCAGTTTTTCGGTCAGGGGTGTTTCTCATTGACATTAACACCAAAGGCAATGCGTCGGGCCATTTCAAGTTTGTTGATGCGCATATTTTCGCCATTCTTGATTTCAATGTGCCATTCATTTGTTCCACTAAACCTGATGCTTCAGGGCGGTAGCTACAATGAAGCTTTTGCTCAATGTTCAGTGCTGCACAAAGCAATTTTATTACTTCATTATTGAAGTGACTTCCCCTATCTGATTCTAAAGAGATTGGGAATCCGAAACGTGGTATTAACTCTCTCAAGAGTAGTTTTGCAACTGTGAGACTGTCATTTCTGCGTGTAGGGTATGCTTCAATCCAGTGACTAAAAATGCACACAATCACCAACACATACTTCAAGCCTCCATGCACAGGCATCTCAATGAAGTCCATTTGCATCCTGCTGAATGGACCCCCTGCTCTTCCAATGTGGCTCAAATTTACTACTGTTCCCTTCCCTGCGTTCATCTGTTGGCAAATAACGCAACGGTGGCAAACTGCTTCAGCAACTTGACGGAATTTGGGGTTAAACCAATCAGTTTTAAACAACCTAATCATGGCATCTCTCCCAAGATGAGCTTGTCCATGGTAAAATCTGGCTATCTGTGTCAAAAGGCTATTTGGAAGAACGAATTTCCCTTCACTTGAAACCCACAATTCATCTAGTCTCTTTACACATTGTGATTTGGTCCAAGAAAGTTTCTCATCCTCACTAACATCATTCTGTAGGGATTTCAATTCGTCCATCGTATCTATAACTTTTAGAGCAAATATTTCGCTTTGTTCAAGTTCTGGTTCACTTATCAAATTCCATTCATCCCTGAGCAATATACAGTTCAATGCGCAAAACCTTGCGACTTGATCCGCATATCCATTTCCTAGGGAAACATAGTCTTGTCCCTTCGAGTGTGCACAGCACTTCACCACTGCTACTTCCCCTGGTAACTGAATGGCATGTAACAATTCTCTTATTCTTTCACCATTTTTCACTTGTGATCCTGAAGAGGTCATGAAGCCTCTCTATGACCACAATTGTCCAAAATCATGCACTATTCCAAACCCGTATTGGCTGTCAGTGTAAATGGTAACTTTCATTAGTGCAGAAAGTTGGCATGCTCTAGTAAGAGCTACCAATTCTGCCACTTGTGCAGAGTAAACCCCTTGAAGCCAAGAGGCTTCTAGAACACCTGTTACAGTACATACAGCATACCCTGCTTTCAATACACCCAGTGCATCTCTTAAACATGAACCATCAACAAAAATGATTTGATCATTTTCTTCTAATTTGGTATCTTTGATATCAGGCCTTGGTTTGGTGCAAAATTCAGTCACCTGAAGACAGTCGTGCTCGATGTCTTCAGCGTTCTCAATTTCAGCATTTTCACTGGGAAACAAGGTTGCTGGATTCAACGTAGTGCACCTTTTCAGCTGCACAGTAGGTGATCCCAGAATTATTGTTTCATACCTTGTGAGTCTAGCACCAGTCATGTGCTGTGTTCGGGAACGTGTCAAAAGTATCTCGACTGAGTGAGGGACCATGACTGTTAATGGGTGTCCCATCACTATTTCTTCACTCTGAGTGAGGCTGATACCAACTGCTGCTACGGCGCGCAAACACCCTGGCAGTGCTGCTGCGACCGGATCCAAAGTAGCTGAAAAATATGCTACTGGTCTGTTTACGCCACCATGGGCTTGGGTCAAGACAGACAAGGAACATGCATCACGTTCATGACAAAACAATGTGAAAGGTTTTGTGTAGTCAGGCATACCTAAAGCTGGAGCCCTGCACATGCATTCTTTCAATTCAATAAAAGCATCCATCTCATCTCCTTTCAGCTCAATTTCATCCAATGCATCCTTCTGGGTCAGTTTCAGTAAAGGTTTTGCGAGGGTGGAGAAGTTGGGAATCCATTGGCGACAATAGCTCACCATTCCCAAAAACTTCCTCACCTCCCTCCTCGTCTTTGGGGGACTCATTTGAAGTACACTTGTTATTCTTTCCTTCATTATTCTCCGTGACCCTTTTTCTATTTGGTGACCCAAATATTTCACTTTCTTCTGACAGAACTGTAATTTTGAAGGAGACACCTTGTGTCCATTCCTTCCCAAATGGTTCAATAGAGCAATGGTGTCGGCTGTGCAGTCACTTTCTGTCTTGGATGCAATCAGTAAGTCATCAATGTACTGTACTAGGGTTGACTTGAATGGCAATTCTAACGCTTCCAAGTCTTTCTTTAGAATCTGATTGAAAATTGACGGTGACTCCGAAAACCCTTGAGGAATTCGACACCAACTGTAAACTCTGTCTAAGAATTTAAAACAAAAGAGAAATTGGCTGTCCTCATGAAGAGGCACCGAAAAGAATGCTTGGGACAAGTCGATGACTGAGAACCATTCGGCATCGCAAGGGACTTGAAACATTATCACAGCTGGATTTGGTACTACAGGGCAGCATTTAATTATTATGTCATTTATTTTCCTCAAGTCCTGCACAATTCGGACCTTTCCACTTGGCTTTATTAGTCCCATGATTGGTGAATTACATGGACTGCTTAACACTTCTTTCAGTACTCCCTGTTTTACAAACTCGTCAATGAGTTGGGCGACTTTCATGAGGGTGTCTTGTGCCATATGGTACTGTGGGGTCTGGGGAAAGGTTACATTGGGTTTTACGGTCACTTTCACTGGTTCCACTCCTTTCACCAATCCCACCTCTTTTCCTGTCATATCCCACACTTCTTTTCTGACTGTTTCCTGTAATTCAGCTGGAATGTCTGCTTCAGTGATCATCGGAAAAAGGGTAATCAGAGGATACTCTTCATCGACAGTTTCCATCTCATCCCCTTCTACACTGTCCTCTTCTTCCCCATCACTGCTCGTCTGAATTCTAATTCCATCGTTCGAACACATAATCGAACATCCCAATTTGCACAATAGGTCTCTCCCTAACAGTGATATCGGGCTTGAGTCACATACCACAAAATTATGTGACCCTTGATAGTTACCAATTCTGACTTGTACTGGATCTGTGATTGGGTTCGTCAGGTACCTGTTTGCTACTCCCACTACTTGAACTGTTCTCCCTGAGAGTGGCAAATTTGGTTCTTCAATGCTCCTAACAGTTGAACGTGTGGCTCCTGTGTCAACCAAGAATGAAACACGATGACCCATAACTCTTCCCTCCACATACGGACCCTTTTGATCAACTTCCAAGGATGCTGCAAGCACACAATTTCCCTCCTCATCTGAACTTCTACTCTCCCATACATCGTTTATTCCATTCTCGCTGTGTAGTGGGAATTGGTGTACTGTGTCATTTTGACTCATTCCCTGACCCGTGACCTGTTGAGGAAGCATTGCTTGCTGCTGATTCATTGGTGCTAAAGGTATTTGCTTTTGCTGATTAGGTACCATGGGAAACTGCTGTTGCATTGGCTGCAATTGTGTCATTTGCACACGGGGCATTTGCACCTGTTGTGGTTGCATGGGTTGTAGACCCTGCATCTGATTCATATTGTTTTGAAAATTTGGGTTCGGACCTCTCAGTTTCGGTCCTCTCATAGTTTGAAATGCATTGACATCATTGTTTTGCTGACCTACACCTTCCTGCACCATCATTGGGCACTCCCGTTTCCAATGCCCGACAATTCCGCACGTGTGACATGGCATCACCTTCTTCATTGCCTGTATACCATTTGGAATCATAACGGTATTCAAATCAGGACCATTATTCACAAGACCTCCTCGGCCTCTGCCTCTCATCTGCGGCTGAAACATAGCATTTCCCTGTTGCTGCTGCTGCGGCATCTGTTGTTGAAACCCTTGCAAACCTTGTAAACCTGTCTGAGCTGCTCTGAGCTGCATCACCTTTTCCTTCAATCTTTTCTGCTTTGTCTCAATCTCATCACTGCAGTATTTTGCATAGTTCAACACTTCATCGATCGACTTTGACTGCCAACAAATCAAATGCGATTTAATCATCTGGCTAATTTCAGGTCTCAGCCCTTCCACAAACCTGAACACAAAATGAAGCATGTCCTTTGGCTCAATCGTTTCTGTGCCACTGTAATTTTTAAACGCCTTCAACAATCTCTCGTAGTACGCATGTATAGACTCTTTAACCTCTTGGGCTGTTCTGTCAATTCTCTGCCAATCCACATTTTTTGACGCAACCTTGGTTTTCAAGTGCTCGATCACCTTGTGGTACAAACTCATTACCGTAGGTGATGGCGCACCTGTGTCCCTATCTCTCTCTGGTTCACTCGTCGGCCAACCTACAGCCCTTTTACAATCTTCCCACAAATCAGCCGGAACCACAATCTCAAATAAGGTATTCAGGTCTTCCCAGAGACACTTCGCGAGTTTCACAAATCTATCTGTTTGTTGATACCACTCGATCGGTTTTTCTCTCAATTTGGGAAAGTCGTCCGTAAAGGATTGAATATCGCACCTGTGCCATGGTACATGCACAAGTTTTCCCCCTGCTGTCTCTCTCATTGGTAACATGGTTATCAGATCGTCATTCTGTCGTTTTTTCTCACTTCGTTCTGAAGTATTTTCCTTCTTTTTATCCTTTTTCTTGACCCACCTGCTTTCCCACTTGTCTAAACATCTCCAGACCTGTGCACTCTGCAGTATCTCTTTAAGGTGTGTTTTCATCCCTGCGGATCTCATGTGTTCGAAGTCTTTCGTGTCAAAATCTAACCTGTAACTTCTACTCAGGTGTTTAGTCTTACCTATATCAATCTCGTGTCTGTCTGCAATTTCTTGTAATTTCTTATGTATGCTGCTCACTTCTCTTGTAATCCTAGGGCACATGTATCTTAGTTCTTCCTCCGTGTATGATTCTAATCTGTTCAAACCCATTGTTCCCTCAACCAATTCATCTGCCTCCATACCCAACCTTATTTTATTCAGGTATTCTTCTCCCTTCCCGCTAGATACACTCTGTGGGGAGTTCAGGCTGTTAAACCATTGTGTTAGCTGTTGCGCGTTCAGTCCCATCAATGTAGCAGTTACGTCAACTGCCATTGACGGTTTCTGTAATGTTTCAGTCTGTGATGTTAACGGTACTAATAGTGGTGGATGTGACCTTACCACGGTTGACGGAGCACAAATTGGAATTGGACTAAATTCCGACAAGGACCCAGATCCATTTGGCAGTGCCGCTATCGGAGTTGTCTCTGGAGTGGTTTCTATGCATCTTCTCCCTGTCCCATTCTGTATCATTAACCCTTGGTCGCTGGTGCTTGAATTTGCCTGTATGTACAGTGGTACTGGTGGACCTACAGTGATAGGTAGAGATATTGCATCTGGATTCTGTCTGTTCCCCGAATTCTGTGGCATATTAATCCCCACATTGTGGTTCATCATTGCTGCCAAACCTAACTGGCTTTCTACTACTCGCACTTCTTGTGTCTGCTGTGGGGGCATCGAGAACTGTGTTGATTCAGCTTGAATCAATGTCGGTCTTTGATAGTTTTGTCCTCCCTGCGCCATTGAATCGGAAGTCATTCCCACATTATGCTCATCACAACAATGCCTTTGAACCTGTGGCTGATAGTTATCAGCAGGTTTCAATGTTGGCACGTCTGGGTACGTCCTCTGAACCCGTGGTATCCGTGGTGAGAAAGGCATGTCGGAACTGCTCGGCCTCTGAGATCTTCTCAAATTTGGCGTCACATTACCCTGTATTGGTTCTGGAGGGGCAGTACTAATGCTTGAGCCTTTTTCGCTTTCCACATATGGTGGTGGGCGATCATTCAGTAATTGTATAATGAACTCCTCATCATCTGACTCGTCTCCCCTTTTCGAGTTTCTATTGCTCTCTCCCTCCCTGGACTGACTCCTGTTTGTCTTACAGGTGGCTTTCCTTCCTTCCGTCTCCTCTTCCTCGGCAATCGCTGGAAACAATTTAATTCCCTGCAATACGTCTGATCTCCAAACCTTTTGTGTGCTGTCCCATCTAGCATCCGCTAGGGTCTTTTCTACTTTCCTTATTCTTGTCTCAAATTTCTTTTGTTGTTGATTTCTAGCTATTAGCTCCCAAATTGCCAATGCCTCAAACTGTGCTGGCCTTGGGGGTACTTTCATGTCGTATAGCGCAAACCTCAGATTTTCTAAAACCCTTAGGTTAAACGACCCGTGGATAGGGAACGCTACACTTCCATGTTTTTCTGTTAATTTGCACCATTGCTTTAGCCAAAGACACGGCGCTACACCCTTTTCTTCAATGACGATGTAAGCTGGTGTACCCTCAGGCGGTGTTTCTTCTCCTACATTGGCTTTAATATAAACATCTCCCCTCATGGCACTCTTGAATGCTTTGAAAAATTTAATCTTTCCGTCTTTTGTTTTTCTAAAAATATGTAATCAATAAGTGACTTTAATTCCCGGAATACTCTTCGCTTGCCTTTCCCCTCCCAATTGCGCTTCACGGACTGCGTCCAATCCGTGCGCGACCCTTCTCACCAACCGACCTATCCCAGCGCAGCTCCTAGTGACGTCACACTCACACACTGCGGCTGACAAAGTCCTGCGGCTTGTCCTCTTTTCATTCGGCTTCACTCATAAACTAATTTCTGCAATATAACGCGAGCACTTAACCAAAAGAATAAAACAGATCTGTTGGTTTACTACAGGAAAGGTAATACAATCGCTTCAGAAACCTTAGGGATTTTTCACTAGCCTCGGCAGTTATTCCATCTTTCTCGGTTTCCCACTTTCGCAAGCAAAATTTGACCCGCAAACTTTACTCTCAACTGATCAATGAACTATTCTAGTGCACTTTAGAATTCGTCATATCTCAAAGTCGAAGTTTTCTTTTACTCTGCAACATTCATACCGACTTGTTGACCACGCCTGATCAACCTATTAAACCGACCAGATCACAACATCAAACAAGTGTCACATACACTTTTCAACATACTCCGGAGTCTCTTGACCTCGCAGGGCCCGTCTCAACATCAACAACCATGTGGACAATTTTTCTGCTCAAAGCGCTACACACACATGAAGTTCGACGACTTCCCTACTCTCACACCTTTGGAGGAACACTCCTCTAATATCTTTTAACTCCTTAAATCCTCACAGACTTCTCAATTAATCTGCGGCGATAAGCTGTGCAAGCGCGAAACCCTAACTTCACTCATACCGTCACTAGAAATGCTGAGACCATTCTCATACCTTCATGTTCCTCATTCGCAAGCTCCGAGATCCCGGGAAAGTCATTGGGGACTTAGGGCATCATCATCTCTCCGACTTGTTTTATCAAAGAAAATTCTAACCTGACTCTGTCTATTGTTCGGATGGGGTCCCAAAGGGCTAAACCATCAATCTCTGCTACCATCTACTGATAACGCGTCCAGCCCTGATAAATTACCTGTACCTGGACACGTTGGAGGTCGGTGAATCTTTTAACCGAGTCGGGCTCTCCTCATCCTCAATAGTCGAGTCGCTCAAATCAATAATCAATAACTGTTGTAATTGGTAATTAATACTCAATTAATAGATCAATACAACACATCAGAAATCAATAACAGTTGGTATTTCGGCGCACCATGACCTTTCAGTCATGAATAACCACACCAGTTTATTAAAAGTTAGTGAATTTATTTCCCTATATTAACAAAGCTAGCACGATATATATGTGTCTGAAAACCAATTGATATATGTATATGAACATTACTAGCTGTCCATAACGGCGGAAGAAACGCAATCTACGCAAAATCTGAATAATGATACACTCTGTTATAGCAATGCAAATCACCAATGTGACTAACTGTATTTGACTAATTGCATACATTCGGTCAGCATAACAAGATTTCAATTCTTCATGATACATTGAATGAATACCTCGACTAACCTCTAATTAGCATTGGCATGTGGGACTTCATGCAAAACGAATTTAGTCAACACAAATTTGGAAAACTTCTAGCAAGGATCCTATCAAAATAGCAGTTGGTACCTAAAAGGAAAAACACAATGCATAATACATTTATCCTTTCATATTTACCAAATACAATCAGCATTCAAGAAAAGTCTTTGTCCTTCAGGTACCGGTTGATCAGCATGGGGCAAATTTCAAAGGGGCAAAGTTAAGGGTAAGTTTCCTTGCAGCGGCAAGGAGAATAGGGCAAAGTTACTGCATGGGCAAGACGGGGGCAAATCAAAGTTAAAGTCTCTAGGGTGAGAATTGTCAAAGTCTCTTTCTCTCAGATAGAGAAAAGGGCATCAGGGTATCGTCCAAAATGGAGTCTGGAGTCAGGCTTCAAACTGGCATCGAGGAAAATGGCTGACTTCTCTTTGTCCGGTGGGTTTAAGTAAGAAACATTCCAAATTCTGTAGGGTCTTCCATTGGAGGGTTCATAGGTTGGCTTCAAATTGTCCAATCAAAATTGTCTTTTATTAGCGCCCATTTATGCATACACTGTCCTTGGCGCCTTGGAACACGAATTGTATCATGGTTTGCCAATTATTTTACTATCTGTACCTCCATTGTCCGCACCTGCAGAGACTGACCTTGTATCAAAGGGGATGTAACCGGCCTAGCACGAAACCTTGGAAATAAGTGCACCAGCCAGTTTCTACTGGAAAAATACAACTTCAAGCAAGAATATTTGTTTCATTAGTTCAAGAAAAAAAAAATCACGCAGTTAGAATTTGAAACCAGGCAACTAGGCCAAAGCCTGTACTAAATTTAAGCTAAGCAAAACAGTTTTCAAACAAGAAATCATGGCATACATTTGCGATTATGACGGATTAGTACAATTTTAATACTTCATGATTAATAAAGCTCGTTTATAATGATGGCGAACTACCCCGAGGGCACAATTTCCCTCGTACATTATTTCTTTTACTAAAATCACACTTCATTATGTGTTTTCGATTACACGGTATACATGAATATATGTCGGACCTTCTTTTTCTGCGTCATCAGGCGTATGTGGACGTAATAGCGAAGGGAGTTGGCTCGATGGTCGTGCTGTAAATGGAGCAGCAGATGCTGCGGGGGGCAGCGGGTACAACTGGGTGGTGCTCCTAGATGTGAAAATGCCACCGAAGGCCTGATGGGGCGTAGAGAGAGCCCACAATGTGAGTGGGGGGCTAGTCATCCACTCTCCTGGGGTAGCGCTGGCGCAACTCCTCAGGTCGACATGCCAGTCCAGGGG
Organism: Pleurodeles waltl; assembly: GCF_031143425.1. NCBI lineage: Eukaryota > Metazoa > Chordata > Amphibia > Caudata > Salamandridae > Pleurodeles > Pleurodeles waltl. The sequence continues at coordinate 915,528,842 of NC_090448.1, read as the reverse complement.
GAGGACGTGTGCATATTACTGCAGTGAGATGCGAGGACAGGTGTGGGTGCAGCGGGGCCTAGTCACCAGTGTAGTGGTACCGTGTGATTTCAACTGCTCCAACAGAACTCAGTGGAACTCATGTGCTTGCTTCTTAACTGCTGGCATATGTGTGTATAGAGTTGCGGCCTCAGTCCCTTTATTAACTCACCATAACTCCCTCTGGCCCCGCACCCAGGATGGACCTGAGGATGCGTAGGCGTGCATGCGTGCAGGCGTAACATCACTGGGCGGGTCTCAGTGACATATAATATAATTGGTGTTGTATTCAGTTAGTAAGTAGGTCTGTGACACATCCTCAAGGACTTCCTCCTTTCAAATAGTACCATCCAAAATCCACAAACCAGAGGTGGGGTTTATGGACACTTGCCTTTGAAAATGGGAACACAGACAGACATTATTTCAGGAGACCGGGGAATCAGAAAACTCCAACAAATAAAAACAAAATCACAAGATAAAAATGTACAGGATTACGGGAGTGCCTAACACTCTCCGCCACGTTTGTTGTACAAGCACGGCCTGTGTGTACGGTTCTCGGGAATACAAGGTGCAGATGAAAAAAAACACAGAAGGATCAAAATAATTAAGCATTCAAAACTCCAGAAGCCTAATATTAATAGAGATGCCGCGAAACTGCCGCAGGCTTGTCGCTCCTCATGCTTCTACCAGTTTTGGCACCGCGTCCAGGCACTGCCGGCTCTCTGCTGGAGGCGGCGTACTTGGCTGCGAAAGCAGGCCGTGCCCTCTGTCACTCATGGAGAGACGCTCGTCCAACTGTCTCTCTTCGACAACTTTATCATCAATCTCATTATTTACAGCTCCACTGCAGACAGAAAATGCAAACGGGGACCGGTTTGCTTGCCAGATTTCTGGAAAGGCCACTACGCAACGTGAAAGTTTGACGTGTTACAGCCAGAGAATGAGAATATTTAGGCAGTGAGCAAAAGTGTCATTATACGTTTTTTATTAAGGGATTTGACAGGTAATTTTCTGTTGGCTGAACGGGGCTGGATTTTAGGAGAAGTCTGAGCCATCAGCAGCTTTACAAAATCAATGCTGAAGGTGGTTCTAAAATCGACCCGTCAGGAAGTTTCTGTTCGTTTGGCGAAACTATTACTTTGTTAGAGGTTCAACCCTCAGGTTTAGTAATAAAAGCACAAAACAAACGTTTTGATGGGACTACGGTGCCTCAGGGCTGCATCTGATTACTTACTCAAATTCACCAGCAAAATGGAGCTAATTATTTGCGATGAATTCAAGGGAATCTGTGCATCAGAAAATGAGAATTATTCGGTGGCTGGCAGGGGCGTAGCTTAGTCAGTAAGACTGGGGAGGAGGTGAGCTTCAAATTTCTCAACAATAAACACATTATATGAGAAGCACTACACGAGGGGGCTTAAGGCGTGGTGGAGAGTGAAAGATGGGCGAATCTGTAGGGGCAAAACACAACGTTTTCAAACGAATCAACATTTGTAATGCCTTCAAAACAGGGGAAGGCGAGAGAGATTGATTGAGTCAGTATGGGCATGTAAAAATCCCAGGTGAAAACTGACGAACACTTCATTACACCCAACTGAAAGCACTTGTACCCAGCTATTCACTAGAGAATAACTTTTTAGTAGGGTATGAGAAAGATATCACATTTGTACAGTGCTTAATTTGTAAATTAAGAGGTGCCGGTTCTCAAAGCCCTTCTCTTAAGCACAAGGCTGCTGTAATTAAATCTGCCAGCACTGAATACTGAGGCAGCGTAATCCTGAAGCCATCTCAGGCCTCTTCAATCCATTTAAGTCCACCCATGCCCCTTCAGCTCATCCTGCAAATTTCTACTTTCTCCCTTTATGACGCTTTTTGTTTTTCCTTCTTCCATCTTTCACCTATGTGTCTTTTGCTCGCAGAATAAGCCCGACCCTCACAAATAAGTGCTGGTACTCAGCACCGAAAACAACAAGCACAAATTAAGCACTGCATTTTAATGAATATATTAGAGGCATAGAAGATAGCATAGGGTGACTAATTAACCCACATTTAAAGATTGACAGAGACAATAACATGAGTTGTAAAATGTGCACTTTTGAGTTATGATAGACCATGTGGTCGCCATTCGTATAAAGCTGTACATCTTAATATGAAATATTTTGCATTTATATTGAATGAAATACTAAAATAAGTTAACATAAAAAGTTTTTTATTAAGATGAAGATCAAGAATTGAAAGTATTACATGAATATGAATTAATCATACTTATATTGAACTAAATGAATTTTATTAATGCAAGTTACATGCGTGCAAAAAACTAAATGCACATTTAATCAGCTCTAACATGTCATAAATAATGTTTGCAATTAAATACTTTGCTTTGCAAATTCGAACCGAATTGTAAGGTGTGCAATACGTATTTTAATGTATTAATGTGTATAAAGGCTTTCTTAGTTTGACTAGGCCTGAAAGATTTTGTTTTGCAGCAGTAATGCAGAATCACATGTTTATTCTGTCACCTCTGACCTGAATTGGTTTCCTAGGCTGCTAATGTGATGTTGAGGGCCATATTTATACTTTTTGACGCAAAACTGCGCAGATGCAGTTTTGCATCAAACATTTTACTGCCGGCTAACGCCATTCCTTTGCGCAGTGCGGGCGTCAAATTTATACTTTGACGCACGGCGCCCCAAACCACAGGTGTGAGTCATTTTTTTGACTCAAACCAATGCGTCACGTCGTAAAGAAAAACAACGTCAACGCAGCGAAAATGACTGTGAGCCGGTTTACGACGTCACAAACCGGATACACGCTGTTTTTTGACGCAATTGCGTGAAAAAGCGGCCAAACACAGCAAAATGTGCTAAGGAGAGCCAAAATGGATCCCAGATGCTTGCACAGACCCCAGGAAGATGACAACAGACCAGGAACCAGCCAGGAGGACCCACACAAGGCCCAGGATAGGGAGGAGAAGAAGAAAAGAAAGTGTCGCTTCAGTGCAGAGGAGCAGGAAATTCTGGTTAAAGAGGTGATGGAACACCTGCACCAACTGTTTGTCACCTCAAAGTTGCCAATTAGTAGGAGCGAGGCAATTTGGCAACAAATTGTTGACAAGAACAACAGTGTGTCAGAAGTACGGAGAACATTCATCGAGTGCAAGAAACGCAGGCATGACTGCAAGCGCAGGACCAATGAAAAGATGGGCAGGAACAGGAAGGCAGCACTGCAGACTGGAGGTGGGAGTCCAGCACCGCAGGAGGCCTGGACCACATGGAGGAAATGGTGGCAGCCGTCATCCCTGAGGAGATCGTCACAGGGATTCAAGGTCAGGACAGCGCTGACTAGCAGGAGACAACACACATGCAGGGTAAGTCGCATGGGGAATTAAAATGCACAAATGTTAACTGTAAGCGGGGGTGGACATACCTACTACACAATGCATGTAAGTCATGATATTCTGGGAGTGGCATGGATAAAGGGGCACAGCACGGGGCATGGGCTATACAGAGGAAACCTGGGGCACAGTACTACACTACACCAACAACCTTTGCATGGGGGTATGCTGCCAGGCTAGGAGGGTAGAGTATAACGTAAAACTGGCAGACCGTCACACGTCAGACAGTATTCTCCCTACATGAACTAGGGCCCAATTAACAACTTCTGGCCATATCTGCAAGTGGAATATAACATTGACAAAAGTTGCCATTACCACCTCTACTGTGTGTTCATATCTGCAAGTGGAATGTAATATCGACAATAGTTGCCACTACCACCTCTGCTGTGTGTGCAGGTCAAGTAGCCAATGGCAGTAACGTCCCCATGGATCAAACACACCCAAATTAGAGGGTTCAGGATGACAACGTTATCAATCCCCTGAAATCAATACAAATGTCCCAATCCTGTCAAATGTGATTGTCCATAGTTACAACAAACATCAGCCATTTTCATAAACATTAGGAGGTACACAGCACTGATGTCATACCGATGATGTATATGTCAGGGTCCACCCTGTGCCTGGGTCACAATAGCTCCAACGACACCATGCAACATCCCAAAGGTCATACCGCTCAGACAACAGCATTGAGGGGGAGGACATATGTAACTGGTTACAGAAATACACCCACACATTCAGATGATGAAATGGAACACTGCTAGGACAATCAGTGCAATCCAATGTAGCACACATTTCCCAACATCAGCAGTACACATTACCAATGCTGACATCCATATCGTGCCATACCAATGCTATACATAGTATATGCTAGATCTCAGCAACATATAGGTGGATGTGAAAGATCAAAGACTGGGGCAGTTTCAGAATGTTAAGGGTTGTGCTAGTGCCATCAGAACTCCCACAGCCAGTGAAAGGCCTCACCATGAGAATGGAAGTAGACGGAGGGTTGACTAGGACAAGAAGGTGGCAATTCACAATTTGGCCAGAGCCATCACCTAGAAGATGTGATGCTGACAAGTTCACAAACTGACTACAACACATGTGACATGCAGGTGGGACATAGGCCTGGGAGAATGCTAATATGAAAGACAGGAACAATAAACAGGAACCCAGATCACATTGTGAAAATATTCGGAAGGCAGGCATGTCAGATTACAAATCCCACAACACAGACACACTAATTGTACCATATCTCATTGCAGAGGACGATGGCTCTCCTGCGGATATGCCTGTCCAGGACTACCCTGATGACATGGATGATGAACTGACAAACATCAGCCAGCAGACCCTCCAAGATGTCCTTGGAACCCTCCAGACCCCACCTTCAGTCACAAGGAGGAGCACAGAACTAGCAGCCATTCCAGAAGATCAATCCCCACCCCCCCAGTTGTACGACCTGCTAGTTCCAACACAGCGGAGGACTCTGAAGACCCTGGCACCAGCTTTGAGCGAATTGCAGTTGGAGTACAGCGGGAGCTGGCCAAGGAGCTGATGCAAACTATGGCAGCCAGCCTAGAGGGGGTGCGTTCGTGCATGATGTCAACTGAAGAACAGGCAGCAGCCATGCAAGGGCGAACGTCAATCTGAAAAGGTTGAAGGAAATCAGCACAGCTGTAATAGAGTTGACCCAACACCTACAACAACAATCCTGTCTACGCATGCACAAATGCAATATTGAAGCCCTCAGGGCCGACCTGGTTGCCTACCACAGTGATATGGCTGCTATTCTTAAGAACCAGCAGCTCCTCCTTGCTGCAGTACTGCCCTTAATAGCCCCACAGTTGGCAGCTACCGGGATGTCTGACTCTACGTCTTCAAACACTGAGGTGTGTGTTGCCACTTCACAACCACCACCACCAAGGGCAGAGGAGACAACACACACATCAGAAGATGAAGACGTGGAACAGATCTCCTTCACCTGTAAGAATACCCGGTAGCACTTGTCCCTGCCACATGGCCACCTTTGCCAAGGTCCTGTGCTTTGTAACATGCCAGTCTTGCAACAACTGTACTCATGCACTATTCTTCAGCCCACTGTTTATCTTGTCACCCTGCCCTGTGATTGTCTCTCACTACCTCATTACCAAATCATGTCCCACAGCACTGTCTGACACTTCACCCCAGCATGTTCAATGACATGTCCTTTTGCACTTGTGTAGGATCACAATGGAAGATGTCACACTAATGGACTCACAATCATGGACAATGGACATATATCACTACAGCACTTTCAAATAAATAGCACTTACACAACAACTTTGTCTCTGTGTAATGTGACATATCAACCATGACCACGAGGGAGATCAGTGATGTTTACCTCAGGTCAATGATTATTAATTGTCAATACACCTGACCTGAACGAATGTTGGCTGATAACTATGCACAGTGGTCTGGATTTACCATCATCTGCCCTTCCTGAGGGTTATTTCTGAGGAAAATAGAAACTATACACCATAATGCTGTGTTGGACAGACTAACACTTCCTCAAGGGAAGTCTAAGCCAGAAAATAGTGGCTTCAATTTTTTCTTCAAGCCAAAATGTACGTATGTGACACTTTACCCAATTTGTACCTAACACACACCATACAGCATGAATGGATGAGTATGGGTTTCCATACAAATAAGTCAGCGGGCTGAACATTGTAACAAATGATAGGTGTGAGTTATGTATACCATACTACATGAGAGCATACTACCACTCATCTTGGAAGGATTCGCTTGGACATCAGGCTGCAGGCAGACTTAACACAGTGTCCTCAATATCAAATCTGGTAGCAAAGTATGTGAGATTGAAAACATACATCACAAATTAACCACACATTGGGATCCATAGTAACCGTGAGTGGTGGGTGCAATGGATGGTAGAATCTTCTCAAAGTAGCTTTGGTGTAGCTGCCAATGTAACAGTTCAGTTGGGATTTGGTTGCAGCATGGAACACAAAGCTAATACAAAAGAGACACTGTTCACTCATGCCAAGGCCCTGATCTACAAGCATTTGACACATACTGTTAAAGGGTTACCTAAATATTTATTAAACAGTAAAAACAGAAGCTAAAACCAGGGGAAACACCTTACCTAATTTTAGATATTGACTGACTGTCATCTTGGACAATTCCCAAGGATAGAAACTTATCCACTTCTAAATCCATCGCAAATGCAGCTATAGATTGGTCCTTAGACTCTTTCCTTCAGAGGATTCCAGCGTTGTCTTCTAAAGATATTATATCTAAACCACAACTTATACAGATCCAAGCTGGGGTGAGCCTTCTTGAGATCCCTCATGAGAACTCCATGGCCCATAACACATTAACCTCAAATTTCATAACATGGAATGTGGCAGGAATCAGAAACAAAATAGACGATGTTTATTGGGGGCTGTATATAGATAAATTCAGTATATGCTCGTTCCAAGAAACCTGGGCTATTTCAAATATATATATAGACAGGGGTTTAGCTCCTTTTGTAAGGAAGCTAGGCGGGCCCCTGCGGGTAGAGCAGCAGAAGGGCTTATTGCTTGGTTAAGAATATCGGAGGTGGGCAAAGTTAGAGAACTCCATGTGGAGTCGCCGGATATAGTAGCCCTGTCTATTCAGACAAAGCAAGATTTACCTTTACTCGGTATCAACATATATAATAGGCCTGGCCACCAAAACCAAATGTCCAAAACAATTCATATCTTGAATGCCTTTTTGTTAGACTATTGCATGACCCATTGTATTGTCATAGCTGGTTATTTTAACGTAATGCTGGAGCCTAATTTTGCCTTTTCAGAAGTTACCCAGATAGAGGATAGGGTATGGAATATTCCCCCATACAGATCCCAGAGAAAACAGCCAAAACCTAATGTTAGGGCTCTGCAAATCATTGAACTTATGTTAACCTATGGTCTTCGCCCAGGGAATGGTTGTTTTCCATCTGATGCTCCTGCAAAACCTATGTACTTTAGAGGGTCTTACTGTAGCATCCTTGACCTCGCACTTATTGATTTGAGGCTATGGCATATCGTTAAAGATCTCAATGTGGGTGACCAATATAATAGCGACCACGCCCCTCTTATGATAACCTATGATAAGCAACTTTTTTTAGAAAAAGCTGCACGACCACATCATGATGCCTTTTTTCCCCTAGAGGTTTCTTCTAACAAACGTACCTTGAAATGGGATTCATTTAGAAACTCAACTAAACTATGGGGGAAATTTTGCAAATTAATCTTTAGTTACCAACTGTCTGTTACTTTTTCCCGGTGTTCCCTGAGTGAGGTATTGGACTTGCTTGGGGATCTATTTGTGGCTGTAAGAGAGTTATTCACTAGATCTAGTGGTGGAAACAAATGTCTGGGTAAAGATTTGTGCTTAAGGTGGTTTGCCAAGATTTGTAAAGATGCCAAGAGTAATCTCCTACGAGCAATAAAATCAAAAGATAGAACTGAGATAATTCATGCTAGGCGTGAATATGCATCCGCTATTCAGACCAGCAAACATCAATGGAAAGAAACATCGTGGCAGGAGCTACTCCTGGCGGCCAGGGATAAAGATTCCCATTTTTTCTGGACCCTGGTTGTCAGAAATAGGCGGAGTGAAAATCCAAGGCCTGATTGTCACATTTCTTCTGAGGATTGGACTGCCCACTTCACAGAGTTGTACAGTAGTGAGCCTGCCTTTCCCTGTGTCTTTGAGAATGACTCTATTGAGGAACTGCCACCTATATCCAGCCTCACCCCCTTTTCCCTTAAGGAAACTGAGATGGTCCTTAGGGCCCAAAAACCAGGTAAAGCCCCTGGACTGGATGGCATACCTATTGAACTGTTTCAATCTGATCTTGCTTATCTGAATTGCTTATTGGGGTCCCTATGTTAATAGGGTGTCCAATGCTGTCTTAGCAAGTGGTACTTACCCCAAAACCTGGAAGGGAGCAATTATTGTTCCTATCTATAAAAAAGGCCAAAGGGGGTTACCAGGAAATTACAGACCTGTAAGATTGCTGACAATTTACAAAAAATATTCTGTCATCAGGTATTGTGCAGACTAAAGGAGTGGATGGATGACAATCAAGTATTGAGCCATTTGCAGGCTGGCTTTAGACAGAAGATTAGTACGGTTGACCAGGCTTTCCGCTTCCTCACGATTAACTGAAAGGTATTGGACTTGGAGGCCAGGAAATTGTTTGTTGCAGTCATAGATCTTAGGTCTGCTTTTGATTTGGTCCCACGCAGGAAACTTTAGGGAGTTTTGAACAAAGCTGGAGTGCCGGGCCCTTTGTTAAATCTAATTAAAGAGTTGCATTCAGGGAGCTATGCCAGAATTAGATGGGGGCCACAAGGGGAGTTAACCGACGAGATTGCAGTACACAGAGGAATCAGACAGGGATGTGTATTGGCTCCTACACTTTTTCTGTTGTTTATTAATGTCTGAATCCCCTATTTAATGGATTGTGACAGCGATGCACTCAAGATAGAGGGAGCAAGGGTGCTGTGTCTGCTGTTTGCAGATGATACCCTGTTATTATCCCAAACTGCTTCTGGCCTGATTAAGTTGCTTGAAAAGTTCACGTGCTTTTGCAAAGATCACGGTTTGGAAATAAATACCTCCAAAACCAAATATATGGTCTTTGGTGATCTCAAACAAAAAGTTAGAAAGAAGATATATTTGGAGAGGGAGGCCTTAGAAAGAGTATTTGATTTTGATTATCTGGAAATAAGGTTGGAGAACTCCAATACATGGAAGGCCCACTTATTAAAGTCCGCCATGAGTTTAAAACAGAAATCTAGATGTATCTTGAGATATGTCGCCAAATCTCCTAGCTTTGCAATCACTCCTCCAATGGAAATATATAAAGTCCAAGCAAGGGGAGGAGTATTATATGGTGCAGAGCTATGGGGTTATTGTAACCTAAATGACCTGGAGAAAGTTGGAAATTCCTTTCTGAAAATGTTACTAAAAATACCGGCAAGCTCCCTGACTTTGCCCATCCGGCTAGATCTAAATCTTTACTCTATTTCACATATTGCTGCCCTAAGGCCACTGATATACTGGATCAGGTTATGGTCCTTGGATATCCTTGGCCGATATATAGAGCCGGGCTTAGTACTCTGATGAGTGTGCAAGCCCTAAAGAGGGTAAGGTGGTGCAATTATGTGAAAGAAACCTTTTTTGATCTTGGACTGAGTAGTCTCTGGTTGGATCCTGTACATCTTCCAAAAAATGCTCTGCAGCTTGTGAAAGATGCATATTGGCTGAGAGTACAAGTGAAAAAACTAGCAGATGTTCCCACGTTCAGTCTAACTAATAGCTTTTTATCTTTGTACTGCCATAATGAATTCAAGTGTTTTATGGATTTGATTGTATCCCCCTCGGCACGTGCACTTTTTATCAGATTTGGATTGGGAACATTACTACTTCGCTCGTTTAGTTACAAATGATCTAACTCAGGTGCTGACAATGATTTATGTCCAATGGGATGTGGAGGCGCTAAACATATAGCCCATGTTTTATTCTGCTGCCCCGCTTATCATAAGCAGAGAACACGTTGGCTTATTCCACTCTGCAGATCCATGGGCTTTGGGAGTGGGTCAGCAGCTGTGAGGATCTTTAAGTCAAACGCTCATGGCAACCTGGCATGTTCATTGGCAACGTTTTTGGAGGCAATTTGGCCTATCAGACGTAAACTATTGAAGTCATGAGTATGCAACTTAACATTATTATTGCCATGAGCTGGTTTCAGTTTCAGTTCAGATGGCTAACTTTTTGTGAGGTTGTCATTTTGAGTGTCATAAGGTCCGTATGCCTGTACATCTGTTGTGTGTGTGTGAATTTGTCTCAATGCATATGTGTAGGAATGTGCACTTTCAATATTGTCCCATCAATATGTGTTCTTCGTACAGTCCACTTGCTTATTGGTAGTGGGCAATGTGAGAGCAGGAGTGATGTGAGATATTGGTACAGTCTCAATGATCGCATGTCACCTTCCTTTTAGTCATCATCATGCTATGTGTGTCATGGTGTTTGAACTGCAGCATAACACATTACACACCCCTTACACAGTACATATTGGTTGGGAGGATGTTTGATTGAGTGTTATTGATGTGATATTGAAAGATCAATCTTCCAAATTGTACTGCCAGTTGAGGCCATGTCATTGTCATTGTGTTGTTTTAAATTGTCCCCTTATGTCTGTGGAGTGGCATCTGTTGTTATTTCGTACTGTCATTTGTCCATAGGTGTGTATCCCATTGGGTGAGGATATCAAACATGCCTAGCGGTGTCACAACCTCCTTGTCTTCTTGGCCACGTGTTGATGTTGTGGTGTATGTGTGTGTCCTAGAGGGTTGCTGTGCTGGTTGTATGTAACTGGGTTTCTGTAATTACCAACAAGTAGGCCATTTCCATAGCGTCCATCCTGGAAGGGTTGATTAATGGTACAGTGACGGAAGATGAATGAATCATGTACACTCCCAGGATACTTTGCCACGATGTTGATGATCAATCCCCGGTGATCGACAATGGCCTGCACATTGATGGAGTGTGCGTGTTTCCAGTTGCGGTATAGATGTTCGGTTGCAGCAGGTGGCACAATGCGTACATGTGTGCAGTCAATGGCACCAAGCACGTGTGGGAAGACATTAATTTGGTAAAACCCCTGTTTTGTCTCCTGCTGCTTCTGCTGTGTTTTGAGGAAGCTGATGTGATGTGAGGGAGATTATAGCATCCAGTACATTGGGAAGGAAGGCGGAGAATGAGGGCTCTGAGATCCCGGCAACCAGGGCACCAGTGGTTTGAAAGGAGCCACTTGCCAACATGTGGAGTACAGCTAGCAGTTTGGTTTCTGATGGAATGGTGCAGGGTGTCTGCAAGCTGGGTGCCAACAGTGGCTCAATGTTGCGCAGCAGCTTCTGAATGGCTTGCCAGTTGAGCCTGTACCTCAGGATGATGTCTTGTTGGCGGAGTCCCAGAAGGGTTGTCCTGGTGCGGAATATCCTCTCCTGCCTCCTGTGTTGCCTTTGGGGTCCCTGCTGGTGTTGTGGAAGCTGCTGTTGTTGGTCCTGTGCTCTGGTCTGCGTGCATGCTGGATGAAAAGCACCTCCATGTCTTTCTTTTGGAGCTCTGCTGTTGCTTCTGTGTGTGTTCATTAAGTGCAGGTGTGTTTGCCCCATTTTAACGCCTGCCCTGACCCAGGAGATATTTTTTTATGCAAATCGGGCTGTGCGTCATTTTCCAACTCCGTCTCCCGGCCGTGTGTAATTTTTGCACGATTGGATAAATAAGGCGCACGGTTGTTTAAGTCATTTTTTGGACGGTAACGCCTACCTTGCATGTCATTAACACAAGATGGTTTCCCGCATCCAGAAAAGTGACGCACACAACGGATTTTTGGCGTTCGCGGGCTCGGGCGTCAAAGTTTAAATATGGTGCATGGTTTGCGCCAAATGTGCGTCACAATGTTTGACGCACATTCGGCGCAAACAGAGTATAAATATGCCCTGAATGTCCTATTGTATTGAAGGCAAAGAACATGCTTGCCAATAACCATGTTGCATTATTTGTTCTAGATGTTGAACAATACAGGAAACTTATGATTTGCATGAGAAATGGTTAGTTCACTTAGTGTACCGTGAGAGAAGAACCTAATATTGCAAACTATTAGATAATGTAATATTTTGTCAGAGAAAGTATTGAAATGACAATGCACGTTAGCTGAGAAAATCCAGAACAGTTGCAAAATTGAAGGTGCCATCGACAGCCATTGGACACTGAATCTGACAACTGAAGTGAGCCCAACTGAAGGACAATCAAGAGGATTGTGGTTATTTTCATTATGGAGAGACTTTGAAATTTAGAGTTAGTCTACTCCTGCCTCAAAACTGTCCAGAACTCTGCCAGATCCCATCTATTTATGTCTTAAGTCTGCTGTCACCCTCTGTTTTACTAAGTCCCCTACTAAGTTTTTTCATCTTAGTCTTAATTGCCCCATCCAGTACTAATATTCCCAACTTATTCTGAACTTCTGATCGGTCCTATGTGCAGCCCGTGTTCTGCACTGTCCTGCTGCTGCTATCAGCTGACGCTGGAAGAAAGTGACCATTCTGACAGACTAAGTATTACTATCTACTGTCCCATGAGGAGAGGTTTAACTAAATGTGGTTTCTTGTTTCCTTTTCTGTTTAGATAATGACACCAGCATGTTTTTATAGTTGTTGTAGTTAGGTATTTTCCAAATAATTTTTTTCTATGAAGGAAAACGGGATGCATTTCAAAAAACAAAAATTAAGAGTTTTCTTTTCATTTTCTTCAGTGCAGTCGGTGGTCCGTGGGACCACTTCCTGCTCTGAAAAAATATTTTTGCTGTGTGAGGATTTCCCTCCCAGGTGCGCTAGCTTCATGCTTTATTGGATTGGAGTTGAGATTGCGGTTGGGATCTAACTGGTGTTATATGGTGGGGGAATATTTATCCCATCCTACGTGGTTGTGATATAACACGGGTGCCCGTGCCTTTGCCCAATCAGTGGCATAAGCCTTCCTGAGCTCTTTGAGAACAATGGGCAAGAAAGAGTGTTCAATTACCTCCCCCCCATATGGGAGATTACTGACAAAATCCGGTGGCCAATCTTTTTCGGCCAATAAAATATCATAAATGGACATGATCCCAAAAGAAAGCGTCTATTGTGTGCTCAATGTCTCCTTCTAATTGTATTTTGATTTTTTACACCCTATCATGTGTGGAGACGCGCATGTCCGCAGTCTCGACTTATAAAAATGAATTAGTTGCTTTCACCTCTAGATGCTCTTGAAGAGTCTGGTGAACTATTATGATCTCTGCCGCACTGTCTAACAGGGCCAGTGCCACTTTCTGTTCTTCAGTAAAGCTCTCATCCTGAGTGGCATTTCGTATAGAAATCACTGCCACTTTTTTCTTTTTGAATTGAGGTTTTTGTTGGGGAAGTTTCTCTTCTTCCTTAACAGAAACTCTTGTTGTGACTCCTTTCTCGGTTTCACATACTCAGTTCCATATATATATATACTCTGCTTGCGCCAGATTTGCGTATTTTTCTATGCAAATTCAGCACAAAACTAAGACCATATTTATACTTTGACACTAGAACCCGCTAACGTCAAAATATCTCAGTGTGCCTCATTTTCTAGATGCGTGAAACCGCCTTGCGTTAATGACATGCAAGGTAGGCGTTCCCGTCAAAAAAATGACCCATCTATGGTGAATACAGGTAAGTATTTTTTTTTTAAGTGGCATAGCGGGGCCTAACTTGGGCCCCCTTACATGCCATTGTGCCCAATGGCCATGCTTAGGGGACAGAAGGGGACTCCTGCTAAGACTGGAGTCATTTCCATGGGGGTTGTGCATCAAAAAATGACTCTCACTACAGACCACGGTGTTCCCCTACAGGTTTTAAGCAGCAATGCCGAAACCTCTCCAAGCTGGGGAGGGTAGAAAATGATCTTTCATTAGTCCCCTTAATTTTCATATGCAACAAGCAATGTCAACAATCTTGAGAGTAGTTCACTATGAACCACTAAGGGAGACTTCTGGCTGCTCTCCTCATCTCAACCCGGCTCCAGGTTTGCAAGAACTGCATCTGGATAATTTGCCGACATCAATGACTCTTTCACAGACCCATCTTCCTCTTCTGCAACAAGACTGTCAAGAGCACGTAAGCTGACAAATTGGCTCAAAATTAATTATTTAATTCTTCCATGGAACTTTCTGTGGCTCTTATTAACTGTACTTGCCTTCCTTCTTTGGACAGGGTTTGTCATTGCCTTTCTTCTACTAATACACGGTCATTACCTTCCTGAATGGTCTACAGTTGAACTGTTGGATGAGGACCTAAAACCACCTTTTTTTCTCACATCAGGTCAGCAGAGACTAGTCCCTAGTGAACGTTTTAGCTATACCAATTCCTGATTTGATTGTTTGGGACAACGTACCCTTTAAAATATATGGTCTGAAAGAGGTTATTCAAATGCCATATGTATTCAAACTTTCAATGAATGATGTAATAACACCTGGAGTTATTTCTGATGATTGGGATGTAAAAACAGTTGATTCTATGCTATCTGAATTAGAATATTTTACTGTTTTTGAAAGTGAAGATGTTTATCAATCAAAAGCAAATTATGGAGATATGTTCTGTTACAATTATTATGAACATCATTACATTTACAGAGCAAGTACCCCAAGGAATATTTTTAATTGCAGACAATGGGAACATTGTCCAACTCTGCCAATGGGGAGTTCGAAAACATACTCTGAAAAGTTTGCATATTTTTCTGGGCACAATGTTAAAAAAAAAGTCATATTATTTTAAATTACCAATGATGGGAATGCAACATATTTTATTAACTGATACAAAATTGATTCATTTTGATTCCTTTGTTTCCCAGTTGGCTATAGAAGGCAATGAATATTGGCTGAAGGCGATTGGCCTGAAAAGTGTATGGGGAATTAAAAATTGGAAAAATTGGAAAGGGAAAGGAAGCTTTATTTAGAGCATGCCTGATACCTGTTCAAATGATATTTTAAAATAAAACTGTACAGCAGACAAGTTACTTAGGCTTGGCAAAGATTAAGGATTTGAAAACGCCTAGTATCTCTGCAAAATTTTACAAATGACAAAAAAAACATTAATGCAACTGAAGATCAGCTCAAAGAATGGGTGCAAAATGGAACATTTAACACATTACTTTCACATCCTGGCGGTGGTTATTAGCACTATGACGTGCTCAACAGTGACCACGTCAAAGCACTTTTTTCTTCACTTGAAGCCTTCTTGTACACCAGCCCGTGCTGCTGTGCAACATATCTAAAAGACACTACTTAAGCCAAAAGATCTCACACAGGCAAAACCTACAGGTTTTAGCAATGTGTCAGGAGTGCATGAGTTAAGCACTCCCCACAAACATCTGGTGCATTTTCAGCACGAGTTTGGATTTTGCAAGTACTTCAAGATAGGTAACTTGTGTAATAGAAGAATGGCTTCCTTAGTGCACATTCGGTGCAACAGAGATTGCATGACTTAAATTCCCCCCACTGACAGCTGGCGCATTTTTAGCTCATGAGTTTGAATTTTGCCAGAACTTTGAGGTAGGTAACTTGAGTGATAGAAGAACATCTCTTTGAGAGTGCACATTAAGTGGAATGCTGCTGTATATACAGCGCAGCTCAGATCAAAGAACAAGAGCCACAGAAAACCAGTCCAGATAGTGTGTCATGGATGCCCATAGATATTTCATGTGTTACTTGCGTTTTTGGTTTCCAAACTGAATAATCGTTGGTCGTTACCTCTTAAAAGAACATATTACACAGCCAGAGCGCTTTGACAAGGAGGAGAAATACCAATATGGTTGGCATCTGTAATAAAGAGCACAGTTCTTGTGCTTTTAAACTAAGGGTCCAGTGTGTAAATCTTCCCTATGGCAGCTTCTGCATTTTCATTGTTGAATGGGTGTGTTTGTAATAGGCGGGGCACTCAAAACGTTTCATACCAGTTGTTTATTTCAAATGTTCTTAATACCCTTCTGAACTTAATTGAAAGAAAAACTTGCACAATTATTCTCTGCTGAGGGAAACTGAAAATAATAAAAACTTTCTCCCTGAGCTCGATTGAGTTGTATTAGGTGCCATCCATGGCCACATTTCAGGCAGCCATTACCATCATAAACTACAAAATAGTGCATAACAAGCCACACCAAGGAAGGTGCGGGGAGGAGGAAGGGAGCAGAACGGACATCACATATTAAGCAAGCCACACCAAGGAGGGTTCAGAGGAGTGAATAAGAAGAATGGAGAGTGGTGGAGAGGGATGAATGGGTTGCTGAACACAAGGGAGCAACAACAGACAGCTTGGAAAGAGGCATGTGAGGGCGCACCAACAAGTGGGCGGTGAGAGGGGCTGTGTGTGTAAAGCAGCACGAGGGAGTCAAGGAAGGCAAGGGGAGTACAATAAAATAAACTAGTACCTATGCAGAAGGAATGTGAAGGGGTGAAACAGTCTGAAAACAAGGGCACACTAATGGAGTGCTAACAACGTAATTAAACAAATAGGCCCGTATTTATACTTTTTTAGCACCGCATTTGCGTCGTTTTTTGACGCAAAAACGGCGCAAACTTGCAAAATACCTTGAGAAGCATGCAGCTGTGGAAGGAGACTGGCAGCCAAACCACTGACTGCCAGCCAGCAACTGTTCTTTGTACAGGCTCCAAGGAACAGCAGAAGAGAGAGAGCTGCAGCGAACCTTGATGACAAACCTGAGGCTGCTGACCAATCAAAAGTCAGAAAATGCGAGTGACCAGGAAGCCTACGAATGGAAAGTATGGGGGCGGACGGTAATCCCCGTTTGAGATTTTTTCTTATTAACCAAAGACTTCGCAAGCATGCTCTGTGCAGGCAAAACCTAAAAAGGAAGGCTACCATTGCCGGTCTCTCCCAGAAAAAACACCCCCATCTACATAAGCCTGCAGGATTTGGAAAGCCCTAGGAGGCGAGGAGTATGTTCCTTTATCTTTACTGCAACAAAACAGAGCAGCCAATAAGAAAAAAACAATCAAAAACAGCATTACCCATAAGCATTACAACATTCATATTGGTCACATGCCCCAATAAGAATGGGGCTAACCATCATAAATGCTGGGGACACCATATTGCCTCCTCTTTCTTTACTTAAAGTAAAGTTGCTTGAACTATAATACTTATGAGAAAAACTCTTTAGTAGATGAATGTAGAAAGTCCTAGATTCCCCACACATGCCCTACACCAACTTCACCAATTTGGCAACAGTTCAAGAAATAAAGAGAAACTGGTTGATTCTCCCATATCTATTTTGAACAAGAGAACCAGGCGCTTTGCCCCACTTCCTCTAGCTGATAACTGGAGAGGGTAGAGTTCATCCCTGTTTACCTTCCGAACCTGAAATCTCCACAGAAAAGGAAAACCGCTGTAATCATCAAACTTTGAACATAACATCAAGTGGGTGGGTATCAACAACAAGAAATACATGTAATATACATATATCAAGGCATTGTACTGTTATCACCAGATACTTCAACATCACTATCCACATTAATCCTTGAGTGGGATAATCCGTGCCTCCATGTCCTTAATAGAACTGAAATTCTTGATGCATAGGATATAAAATTTTACATTCTATGTCAGGACCGGAGGCTCAGATTATGTTCGTTCTGAGCTGCCTGGCAACAACAGAAGCTATAGGTTTATGGTATAAAGTTTTTAAAGTGGACACTGGTGACCAATTCACCACCACCATGATATCTTCCAAATGGTACCCAATGAAAAAGATTTTGAGGATATAGTGCCCCTAACAGGATGGGCACCAAAGGTAGATACATCTATCCCAGCCTCCGTCAATAACCAGCATATCCAGCTAAATAAGGTGGCTGCAGAAACCAGGCCAAAAGGTTCCTGTAGGGAAATCAACAATTGCCCACTCTGCTGTTGTCGGAACTCCTTTCTGCATTCTTCATATTCCTTCAGATATCTTACCATGCAAAGTTTGTGGTTATGTGAAAAAGAAGGATACAAAAACGTATCTAGCATTAGTCTTTGTTCAGAAATAGTAAAAGATATCCCAGAAGGAGAAAATACTCTACCTGCTAAGTTGAGTACTCGGACATCTGAAAGCCTTTCGCAAGAGATCAAGCTGACTAACATCATCAGCTTTGCTCACAATTGTTTATGAGACGGGTCCTCGTTATCAGGCCAATTTTCCCCAAAATTTAGAATCTTAATCACATCCCACAAAACCAATTATCTAGGTCTAGGGGAAAAGTCAGCCGAATCCCTCTCATCAGTTTACAAAACAGGGTGTTCTTCAGCTAGCTCACCTTCCGGCAGAGAGTGCACTATTGAGATATCCTATTGATAATTTTTCACTGACCTCTATGCAACGTCAGAATCAGCCAGTTGTGACAGTAAATTAACTATCATGATCACCTCCATGACATCAGCGCTTCACTCGATACACCAATCAACCCATCTGCACCATGCAGAAGAATATTGTTTAAGAGTATTTGATGACCAGGCTTAGCGCAAAAATCCTGGCAGACAGCAGCATTCTCTTATACTCTTCAAGGCGCAAGGTCACATTTTTCCTGTCAGAATCAATGGATGTTCCTGTTAGACTAGATCTGTGAGAAGGCCTTGGCACATTGGGATCCCCACTAGAAAACCACATGCCATGTCAGGAAGGACAGGGAACCACGGCTGGGTTCTCCACAAGGGAGTCACTAATATTATCTGATTAGGAACCTGTGTTAGGACTCTGGGAATCATTAAGAATGGAGGAAAGCATAATGGCGACTCTCTGCTCAATCCTGAAGAAAAGCATCTGTGGCTTCAGCCAGTGGAACCAATCTCCAACTTAAAAAGGTCAGGAGCTGCCTGTTGACGTGAGATGCAAAAAAGTCTATTTGGCATGAACCCCAAATCTGATTGAAACATTCAAACACAATGGGGAGAAGCATCCAGTTGCTGCTGGCCCTCAAAAACCAAGCGTGCCAGTCGACGATCACATTCTTACACTCTGAAATGCATTCCACCATGACTGACAGCTGATGCTGAAGGCAATAATGCCATAAAAGCCTTTGCTATCTCCGCCAACAAGCAGGATTTGGTCTCCCACCTTGTCAATGTATTGGACTGCTGATGTATTGTCCATTCGACGAAGGATGAAGCAATTCATCTTCTGGGGGGAAAGACACCTGATGGCGAAAGATCCTGCCAACAATTCTAGGCAACTGATGTGGAGACACAATTCCGACTGAGACCCCTCCACCCCTTTGCAATGAGCCACATCTCACACCCATCCCCATCTGCCACCATCTGACTGAATCTCCAGTTAGGACCCAAAAATGGCTCTGCCTTTCCAGGCCCTCATGTGACCGAGCCACCACAACAGTTCTGTCTTGGTGTATAATGACAAAGGGATCTAGGAGGTGTAAGAGAGTCCTTTTGAAGATAATCAATCTCTGTAATGGAAAGGGCCCAGAAAAATCGCCTGGATAGAGAACGCCAGAAGGCCAACTATCCAGGCCAGGGATAGTAAGGATATAGTCTGACTAGTCAAAGCAGACTTCAACTCCTTCTTGAGCGACCTGATCTTCTGAGGTGGTAGCTGAAGTTTTGTCTTAATCAAGTTCACTTGAAGGTACAGGAAGTCTATACATAGGAAGAGGTCGGAATGGACCTCTGGCTGTTGATAGCAAATCCAAGATCTTGAAGTAACTGAATCACCTAAGAGAGGTGTGTCAGGACTGTATGCCTGTCCTACACTGTCGTAGTTTGGACTCTTGCTCTGAGCAAGACTGCTGGTTTAAGGATGACAGTACTTTTGTTTGTAGGCGACTGCGTCTTTCCTACAACAAGTCGCAACTGTTATCCCAAACTTACCGGCTCACTAGCAGCACCTCACCAGAAACACAATAGTAAAAGGTGATTTATGGCAGCCGTTTACTCATTGACTCGAAAATAAGATATCTTAGGGAGTGTTGTGGTTAAAAGGAGATTACCCTTTTCTTACAGATATATTATGTCTCATACAAACACAGGCAATGACACAGATGCAGTAAAGTTACAATAGTTTTTATTTAACATAACTGCAATTTGCGATAAAGTGCATGGGCTACAATGATTAGGATAATGAATAAAGCAAGAAACAGTATTGTGAAGACGAGAGTCAGTATTACAAAGACCCCCACCATCTTGCAATACATAGAAAAGATATATGAGATGTAATATGCCCTAATACCCTAATGTGAAAAAGGCCTAACCTCCTACCTAAAGGAGAGCTGGGTTTGATAAACCTAATCTGCCAATGCCATGTCCATGAGAGGAGCCCCCAACCCTCGTTACCTTGGAATGAGGTCTCTATCTCAGACTCCGCAGGGACACGAAGGCTGGGTCAGCGTCAAGACGACTGCAACGTCGGTATCAGCGATGGTGGCGATGCCCTCTGGTCGGAATCCCTCTGATTATCTGTCTAAAGTGTGATGTATTTATACAGATCTATAAGGTCCCCTGACGTAGGTGTGTTCCTAAACAATAGATAACAGACATGCTTGAGACGGCAATTAATATCAACAATCCCTCGAAAGTATAGAGAGGTTAAATCCCTAAGTGTGAACACCTACTGTTTGTTTGTCTTTGATGCTTGATCTTGACGCCTTGGCACGGTGACACTGATAATGTTACCCATAACAAGTGGCCTAACTATAAACAAGGCAGCCATCTTAGAAGAAATAAATAATTAAATGGGCTAAGACAGAGCAAGCTAAGTAGGTTAAAAGTCACTAGGTGACGGGGCATGAGTCTGCAAACCAAAGGCTAAGCTAACTCCTGTTATCCCATTAAAATGAACTAGGATTCACTACACCCTCCCCATTGCCGTAACAGGTATGACGAAGGCACAGCAATCCAAATGCTAAAACTTGCTTCCGAAATAAAAGCTAAAAGCAAAAAAAAAACATGTGTAAAAATCTGTTTAAAAAAATGTGTTAAAATACATACAGAGATGTTAATGTCAACTACGACAAGCACAGCGTGCAAAAGCAAATGTCAATTTAAATGTATAATTTGGAACCGGGACTGGCAAGTCAATTCATCAAATTATTTGCTATACACATGATCTTGAAGAGTGTCATCGAAGTCACCAACCAAGGACCTAAAAAATTAGTCAACATCATCCGATGTTAAGTCGAGTACTGGGCGGACAAATGGATCCTCAGAGCAGAAGTGAGCCGTATTTCCAGGTGTATCGTTATCCGTTGCAGTGTCCTCATCCATGGTAGATCTCAAAACTGAAGCTCATAGGAGGCCTCGTGGAGCAACCTCAGTCTCAAGAGGCATGACCGTGTATGAACCCTCATCAGGGACATCAGCAGTTCGTGGTCCACAGGAGATGTCGGTGCAACAGCAAGACAGACCATAGGCAGATGTTCAAAGAGACACCATATGCAGCGGAAGACTGGTTGTACGCACCAGAGAAGGGGCCGAAATGAGCACGCCTCAGTTCCACTAGCAAAGGTGCACCGAAGATCCGAACCATGCGTTCACGGCACAGTGGAGTTGGTGGGAGCGGCTCCATTGCTCTGTGTTGCTGGAAAGAAACAACCACTGCGAATCAGAAGAAATAGCAGTTTTAGTCCGCCAATTAAAGCCAAAATAATCGGAAAGCCACCAAACACACTTGAAAAGAGAGAATGGATGGCTGATGTGATTACTCCGAAGACAGTCTGGAAGATGGACACAAAACCAGACCCGACAGCCTTAAAGAAATGAACAATCCCAGTGGTGCTTGAAGCATTGAATATTCTGGATACCAGTTCTGCAAAGTGTTTGGGGAAATCGGTATTTAAAAGGGATTGTATCTCAGCTGATGATCTCGCAATCTGGAGAGCATACGTCTCCTTTGCGGAAGTCAAGGCGACCTGTTTTTGAAACAATAGCGCCTTTAGCCTACTCAGCTTGTCATAGTTCACATTAATAGTATCTATGCGGGGCCACATGTCAGATACTTTAATCTCTTGTGTGGGGGGAAACAAACCATGTCCACAACACGTAACGACCTTCGAGACCGAGATTGCGTAGGCAATTTCGGGTCGCATGCAGCAACAACTTTGATCGTTCAGTACAACATAACTTCCATTGGAAAGTACATGAAACACCGGCCGAATCAAGGGGACGGGAGTACCCTTCAGAAAACAGGCCAAATTTGCGACCCCCGCATTGCAAAGACCGTGAAGAGACACCTGTTTTGCATATCATAGAATGACGAACAGCAGTCTCACATTCTCTTCCTCTAAGAAAGACCTCCTTTTCGCCGTTCAGACATCTATAGTCAAAGGGCAACTCCCAATCTTCCTTAATAAAGCTATCTCCTAGTTGCTCATATCGTCCCACTGCAAGATGTTTCAGGCAGCTCGAGAAACGAAAAGTCAAAATCTGTAAATTAATAATGCTGTTTAAGAGCCAGATAGTTGAAGGACTCTCTGCTACCATGAAGGGCAGCTTATCTAATTTCTCTACTTGAAGCAGGGTGAAACTAGCCATTGTTGCTTGTTCCTTGGAAAAATTAAAAGCAGTGAAGAATTCACTCCCATTAATATACTTCCATGGAATGTGGCCACTTTTCAGTGTCTGTAATGTCCAACCTAGCTGCATGATGGAACGTAGCTGTGTTTGCCCATGATATAACCGGGACAAGTATGCCTGAGTGATATCAATAGCAGACAACACTATATTTGATAGTGAATAAATCCTGTTAGACAGTGTATTCATGCCGTTGTCGACAACAGCTAATGTTTTTCAAATTTTCCTTATCTAGTTGCCTTAATCGTGCAGCAGCCTTAATTTGGGAAAGTTTCCAAATTTCATTATACATAGCATATAGAAACCTTTTCGAGCGCTGTTTTCTAGGACCCAGCAGAAAATCCTGCAAGTCTATATTTTCAGAAAGTGTTCAGGTGTTTCTTAACTGCGGCTAACGTGTTCGTTTGCACCCATTGCTGGCACAGCTTACCCACACTGTATGTAGTAACTATACCTGTATGTTGACCCGATATAAAGCGAGAGTCTGGCCTGTTAATTGAAAAAACCCCTGAAGAGTTCAAAAAACGCCCTTGACACTCCTTAGTGTCTGTGGGCCATACTAACCACCCGCCGGGACTTGAAAGTGAAGAATTATAGGTACCAGCCTAAAACATTGCATCCAGCCTTTCCTCTGTGATATTAAGGAAGTGTTGACAATCTTTAAACCTTGCGTAGTAGGGATACTGGGCGTGTTCAGATCTTTAATTTTTGCTAACCCCAGACAGGATGTCTGCTCAATAGTGTCATTTAAGAAAATCATTTGCACAGGAATCAGGCATGCTCGAAACAAAGTCTCCCAACCCTGTATTTGCCAATCTTGTGTTCCCCATACACTTTTCAAGTCAATAGTGCTCTTCCAGTATTCATAACCCTCAATCGAGAGCCGGGAAACAAAGGGATCTGAATAAATCAGTTTTGCATCTGTTAGCAAAATTTTCCTATTTTGTGCCAGAGGTATTTTAAAATAATACGACTCTGCTTTTCTCGTATCATGCCCAGAAAAGTATGTAAATTTATCGCTATAATACTTTGGACTCCCCACCAGTGGTTTAGAACAGTGTTCCCACTGTGTGTAGTTCAAGAGAGGCCTGTATCTAGTGGCACGGTGTAGGTAGTGATGTCCCCAATTGTTATAGCAGAACATTTCCCCATAATTCATTGTATAGTCATATACATCATCACTTTCAAAAGCGGAATAGTCCTTCATTTCAGTTAGCATGGAATCAACTGTTTGGACACCCCAATCATCAGAGACAACATCAGGTGTAATTACATCAGTCATTGAAATTTTGAGCACGTATGGTATTTGAATAATTTCTGTAGGCCCGTATATATAAAATGGAACTTTGTCCTACACAATCCCATCAGTAATCGGTATTGCCATAATATTTACAGGGGACAAATCCCTTCGGACCTTATGTGAAGAATGATGTGGTGTTAAAACTTCATCAACAGGCTCCACTGAGGAGCGATCAGGAATATAGTGACCATTTATGAGCAAAAAGAAAACAGTCACAAAACCAATCCATAAAAATAATGCAATAAATGTCAAACAGAACCACAAGTAGTTCCATGGGTATATCAAATAGTTCTTTTTAAGCCACCGATACAGCTTATTACTTTTTGAAATATCGTCAATCACTGTAGAGGATGAATCCGAAGAAAAATCATCAATGTCAATTAAATAGCCAGAGGTAGTCTCTGCAAACACAGGAGCCGGTGTATTCTGATCCACCGCACGTGGAGGCTTTTAGTAGACAACTTCATCTGTCGGTGAAGTGTTCGTGTAAAATACAGCTAAATCTTGAACCGGGGTGGTCACTGAAGATGTGACTGGAACCAGCAAGAGTTCATTTTCCGCCCTCCCCATGGTCGAGGAAGTGTCCGGAACAGCAGTTGACATCGTTGCATAGTCTGTAGTAGTGATGTTCATTCTACTATGTAGATGGATGTCCTGTTGGGTAGTGAGAGGGGATCGGGAACCACCCAAGGGACCTCTACTGTGAAGGATCGGCCACATGGTGTAATTTGATGTCATCAATGGAGATTCATCTGTTCATCTTAGAACCAGACAGTGGTGGTAAGATGACAGTTCTGGTGCCTTTTACACCCAAGACCAGTACCGGTGCTCTGTATGATGGACCGAACTCCTTCTTCACAGCGATCTTCTCACGAACCATATCCCCAACTTTAGGAATCCAGCCAGTTGAAGTTTTCACCAATACCCTTATTCCTAAGGTGGCAGCACTTGCAGATGATTTATCATCACAAAATTGTTAAAGCTCCTGTAAAACAGTGAGACGTTCTTTTATGTCAAATGGTGTTTCTGCTGCCACCATACCAGGGGCATCAAGATCTGGGACATACATAGGTATCCCAAAGAGAACCTCCTATGGAGAGCGTCCCCCCAAGGACCGTCTTGGCAGATTATTCAGTGCTCTCTGGACCCCATATAGGTGGTGTAACCAACTGCGGTTGAACCTAATACCCGAGCTGTTAAGGACTGCTTTAGATCACGATTCTGCCTCTCCACGACCGAATTTCCCTCTGGATGGTAGGGTGAGGAGTAATGGAGTTTAACACCCATCGTCCCCATGGTGTCCCTGAATGCCTTAGAGGCAAATGCAGGGCCCTGGTCCGAATGGAATGCTGCAACCGCATATGTACTGATAAAGATCAGCAAATCTTTTATAACAGTCCGGTCGTCAGCCGACCGCTGTGGCCATACCCACAGGAATCTAGAACAGGAATCCACAGCCACTAAAATGTATTTGTATGCACCATCAGGCTATAAGGGACCACAACGGTCTAGGTACACACACTGGAGTGGCTTGTTGGACACTAAGAGGGATGTCTGCAGTGGGCGTTTGATATTAGAGCCCTTAATCTGCTGGCAAATGTCACAGCAAAGGACATACTGATTTGTTCGTCTGCATAGACCAGGCCAGCAGTAGCGTTGCTGTAGAATTGTTATTGTGGCCTGTATACCAGCATGTGCAGAAGCGACACCCTCATGCACTGCTGTAATCAGATCTAATCTCTGGTCTTCATTGGGGATCACTCGATCTCCAACCCCAGGAATCGTTGTATAAGCAACATTCTGTGCACTGATATGGTAACTATAGTTTGTAGGGTATCCTTTCGGAAGGGGCTTGCCTGTAGCCGAAGCTTTAACGGCAATCATTATTTCATTATCCAATCGTGTCCGAGGACGAGTCACTGCAGCCACAGAAGCCATAGCTACTGATGCTTTGGACGCTTCATCAGCCAATGTATTACCGGTAACCTGTACTTCTACACGTTGGTATCCCAATGTATGGACTTCATGGACACACAGTAGCTTATCCTTAAGATCAGCCACCCTCCCCCACAAAGTTTTGTGTTTAATGGTGTTCTCTTTAGAATCTCTAAACCCGTTCAGTTTTCAATGATTGAGATATTAATTGTATGACTGGACGCAGTAATATTAGTCACAGACTATCAACGTCTGGCTTCCTGTCTCTATGTTCGAGTGCTAGAATAAGTGTTTTAAGCTCAGCCAACTGGGCCGTGCAGTCCCCTAAGTTCTGCATGTAGGTATTGTGTGGGTGAAAGACTCCATTTTCCATCACTCCGCTCACAGCTGCGCAAGCTGACGAGTATTGATGTTTAGTACCTACAGCCGGTTGTGCCGAAACATCAGTGTATATGACAGTATGGTAGCTGTCAAGTGGCAAGATATTTAGAGGAGCGGGGTACTCTTGTTCATACTGGAGAAATTCCTGTGTTTGAAGTCTTGGATCGAATATATAATCGACATCAGTGGCGGTTGCCCATTGAATTCCAATGTGGATGTAATGCCTTAGCATTAGGAACTCTTGCTTTAGTGACAGCCTCTAAGGCCGGCACCGGGGAGACAACAATAATACGTTTCCCCTGGACAAGTGGCCTCTCTTTTATGACGGCCATCTGAACTACGTCAGAATCTTTTCTGTAGGTGCAAAACGTTGTTCAGCATTTGAGTATAAATATGATTTATATGCTATTGGTATCGTGTCATCCTCATTAAAGGTGACATAAGTAAATCCTATGGCACCAGCAATTATTCTGATGACCAAATTATTTTTATTGTCACGTGTGTGTAAGTGTTTAGCTTCTAGCATGTCCTGTAGCATGTCCTTAAGGATGTGCGTGTGTTCAATTGTCCAGTGTCTGCTAGAAAATTTGGGCTGAACAAGGTCATACAGTGGCTGAATTCGTTCAGCATAATCTGGAATGTATGTTCTGCCAAAGTTGAAGAAACCCAGTAATGACTGCAATTTCTTAAGTGTGTTCGGAGGCTGTAGTTGAGCACATTTCTCTAGAAAGTGTGAGGCCAGGCTCTTCCCTTCGCTTGATAGCTCATATCCCAGGAATAACACACTGAGAAAGGCTATCTTACTTTTCTTAAAATTGAATTTGTAACCAAGGTCTGCAAATCCCAAAATGATCCGATCGACCTTCGCAAGATGAATGTCGAGGACGTCGTCCGTGAGATATATGTCATCCATATAGGACAATGCCTCGGAATCAATATCATGTAATATTGATGTTACATAGGCTGAAAACAGGCCTGGGCTATTTTTATAGCCTTGAGGTAAACGGCAAAAGCGTTACTGAGAGCCAAATGAAAATGCACTTAGGTCCCTACTTTCATGAGATAAATTCTGGCAGAAGAACCCATTAGATATGTCTAATGTTGTTTTATATTTTTTACGCACTATATTGTTTATCAGTGCTGTGCTGTGTAAATTTTGTATAGCGTGTATGACTATTTAAGTGTCTATAATCAACGACTATTCTATATGAATGATCTGGCTTTGCAGCTGGGAATAACAGATTATTCATTGCAGATGTACAGGGTTCAATCACTCCCTGGTACTCAAGTTGTGATAGGATCTCCTTTACTGGAGCTTTCGCTTCATGTTTAACAGGGTATTGTGGCTGTGGTTGGGGAGTAGACCTAACGGGAATAATATGACAAGGAGACTCCTTGTCCCAACCTACATGATTGTGGTATAGTGCAGATGCCTGCGCTAAAGCCCATTCAGCAGCATAGGCTCCTTTTGCTGCTTCCGAAACAAGATCGGAGAAAGAAGGCAAAATTACATCTTCCCCATGTAGGAGCTTGCGGACGTGTTCAGGTGGACAGTCTCTTTCAGCCAATAGGATATCACTAGTAAGTTCATCCCAAAATATCATACTAATAGTGCGCTCCACATTTCCCTCTATCTGAATTTTTAAATCTTAAACCCTATCGGGGGGAAGAACGCGGCCATCCGCTGTTTCAACCGCGATGTAATCGCTAGTTGCTGTCGCATCCAGATGATCTTTCAGACTCTGGCGACATATCGTGACCTCTGCTGTGCTGTCTAACAGAGACACTGCCCACCTCTTGTTCATCAACAGCGTTCTCAATATTACTGGCATTTTTAACTGTCAGTGCTGCCACCTTCTTCTTTTTAAACTGTGGCTTTTGCTGAGTAGTCTTTTCTTCTTTTTTAATGGTAAACTGTTGTGAGTCTTTCTTTTCTTTCATGTATTCCGGACGTCGATCTTGACGGCCCCCTCTCTCGCTACGTCTATCCGGTGCGTCCTGAAAGGAACGAGAGGGACGTGAATCAGTATATCTGTCTGGAGTTTTAATGTGCTCCCTATTTCTGAGATTATTGTGGTCATTACAACCCTGGCGGTTGGTGTTAAAGCAGCGGTAAAACCGCCAACAGGTCAGCGGTAAAAAAATTGGAATTATGACCGTGGCGGAAACCGCCAACAAAGACAGCCACTTAAACACTCCGACCGCCACGGCGGTACAGACAGACATTGCGGCGGTCATCGCCAACAGACAGGCGGAGGGCAATGTACCGCCCACAGTATCACAACCTACCAATCCGCCACCTTTTCCGTGGCGGATTCACCGCAGATCAAAACATGTCGGAAACAGGAATTTCAAAGGGAAAACGCTCACCTCTACACACTCCACGAGGAAGGAGGGCACCATGGAGCCGGAACTCCATATTCTCCCTGCGATAGTCTTCCTGCTCATCTACGAGGAGCATCAACGCCGGCGGCGAAGACAAAGGTGAGTACTGCACCTACGACATAGGGGAGGGGGAGGGAAAAACACAGGGACACACACAACCAACATCCCAACCCCCACCCCGACCCTCACCCACTACAACACACACACCAATGCATATCCAAACATTACAGTAACAACCCCCCCAGGAAGAATGCAAAGACCAAAGGAAAGGAAAACCATTGTAATATATCAAAATACAGTAACCAAATATATACATATATATATATATATATACTGTATATATATATATATATATATATATATAGATATATATATATATATATATATATATATACACATTAAACAAAATATACACAACGATTAGTAGTGCAGGTAATGCACCATTCATTGTCCGTGGACCACTGGGCCCAAAATGCATGGGCGAGGCTCACACTAGACACCTGATCAAAACGGAGAGAACACTGCAGGGGCATCAGATAGAAATACAACAGGCACCTCAGGGGGAAGGGAAGGGGGGCACCTCAGCCGGATGAGTGCACCACGCCAGATCCACGAGGGGGCTCCATGCCCATTGATGTATCCTGGGGAGTGCAAAGCCACAGTCTCTCAAGTCTCTACAGTGGGTGGGTTGCCCACTGCTTTATCCTGGGGAGTGCAAAGCCACAGTCTCTCAAGTCTCTACAGTGGGTGGTTTGCCCACTGTACCATCCTGGGGAGTGCAAAGCCACAGTCTCTCAAGTCTCTACAGTGGGTGGTTTGCCCACTGTATCATCCTGGGGAGTGCAAAGCCACAGTCTGTCAAGTCTCTACAGTGAGTGGGTTGCCCATTGTACCATCCTGAGGAGTGCAAAGCCACAGTCTCTCAAGTGGATGCATGTCTACACTGGTTCTAGAGGGGGACTGGTGCCCAGAGTGCTTCATCCTGTGCAGGACAGACGGAGTGGATGCATGTCTCCACTGGTTCTGGAGGGGGACTGGTGCCCAGAGTGCAGCACTCACCCCGTGACGGTCCCAGTTGCGTCACTGCCCCTGCCGCTAATGGGCTAGCGGTGCTCGCCTTGGCGGTCTTTGCCCTGTTCAGCGGTGCTTGAGTTTGCAGTTTCTGACCTGTTCAGCGGTGCTTGCCCTGTTCAGCGGTGCTTGCCATGGCAGTCTTTGACCTGTTCAGCAGTGCTTGGCCTGTTCAGCGGTTCTTGCCATGGCGGTCTTTGCCCTGTTCAGCGGTGCTTGAGTGTGCAGTTTCTGACCTGTTCAGCGG
The DNA here is from genome assembly GCF_031143425.1 of Pleurodeles waltl. Classification (NCBI taxonomy): domain Eukaryota; kingdom Metazoa; phylum Chordata; class Amphibia; order Caudata; family Salamandridae; genus Pleurodeles; species Pleurodeles waltl. The sequence goes on along the minus strand of NC_090448.1, from coordinate 915,498,939 downwards.
TGCTTGAGTTTGCAGTTTCTGACCTGTTCAGCGGTGCTTGCCCTGTTCAGCGGTGCTTGCCATGGCGGCCTTTGCCCTGTTCAGCGGTGCTTGCCATGGCAATCTTTGCCCTGTTCAGCGGTGCTTGAGTTTGCAGTTTCCGACCTGTTCAGCGGTGCTTGCCCTGTTCAGCGGTGCTTGCCATGGCGGTCTTTGCCCTGTTCAGCGGTGCTTGCCAAGGCGGTCCTTCATTGCCCAGCAGGCCTGTGGCTGGTGGTCCTTCATGGGTCAGCTGGGCGGTGGCTTGCGGGGCCCTCCTGGGCTGTGGCTGGCGGTGGCCTTCTGGCCAGTGACGATTGGGCTGGCCTCCTGGGCAGTGACTCTGGTGGTGGCCTCCTGGCCAGTGACGATTGGGCTGGCCTCCTGGGCAGTGACTCTGGCGGTGGCCTCCTGGCCAGTGACGATTGGGCTGGCCTCCTGGCCAGTGACTCTGGTGGTGGCCTCCTGGCCAGTGACGATTGGGCTGCCCTCCTGGGCAGTGACTCTGGCGGTGGCCTCCTGGCCAGTGACGATTGGGCTGGCAGTGGCCTCCTGGGCTGCGGGGATGATGGCGGTCTTCTCCGCCGTGCTGCTCCTCCCAGACTTTGGAGATTTCTTCTGCCCCTTCCCCATCTTGGGAGGAGTCACAACTGAGTCAACACTCCCCCGGGACCCTTGTGAGCGGCTTTGCTGCCTGGAGTCTTACCCCTCTCCCGCCGGGCACTGTCCAACTTCTGGTGCTTCACGGGGGACTGGCTGTGCTGTGGCTCCGTGCCACACTGGCTGGCCTGGTGGCCGGTGCACTCCACATACCTGTAACAACAGGCACCACTGGTCCTGGAGATTTTTTGGCTGAGGTGCTAGTACGGGACCTATGAGTTGGAGGTGGGGTGGTAAAGAGGTCAAGCCTGGCCAGGAACAGTTTCTTAGGAACACTGGGACGGGTAGCTGGAGGGGGTTTGGGAGTGGAGGAAGAGGTAGTGGTTGTAGGAGGTGTACGTTTGGTGACTTTGGGTAAAGGTGCATGCGCTGGAGGCTGTCGTGAGGTGGATGGCTGTTGGGTGGGTGTGTGCCTGCGTTTGTGTATCTTCAGAGGGGGTGTCACAGACACACAGGGAGAGGACACACGGGACGTGTAAATGGGAGTGGGGGTGGTGACTGCACGTGAGGGGGGTGTGGTGGTGGGTGTGCTGGTGCGGGACGTAGTGGCTGTAGTGGTAGTGCATGCAGGTGAGAGTGTAGACGAGACTGGGAGGGAGGAGGGAGATGACGAGGAGGGGGACACAGTGGAGGCAGTGGATGTTGATGTGTTTGTATGTGTGTGATGCTTGCGTGAGTGCCTGTGGGATGTGTGGTGCTTATGTTTGCCTGAGCTTCCCTTGTGTGGTGAGGTGTGTGCAGGCTGGTCTGATGGTGTGCTTGGGATAGGCTGGGGTACAGGGGATTGGGTCTGGGTGGAGGAAGTTGGAGGGGGGAGGCTAGAGACAGGGACAATGGCTGCCATCAGTGCTGAGGCCAGAGTTTGCAGGGTTCGATGAAGGGCAGCCTGACCAGAATGAATGCCCTCCAGCAATGCATTTTTGTGTTGCAATTCCCTTTCTACACCCTGGATGGCATTCAAAATGGTAAACTGCCCAACAGTGAGGGACCTGAGGAGGTCAATGGCCTCCTCACTGAGGGCAGCAGAGGTGACAGGGGCAGGGGCTGAGGTGCCTGGGGCGAAGGTGATGCCCACCCTCCTGGGTGAGCGGGCATGGGGCGAAGGCTAAGGGGCTGCTGGGAGGGTGGTGCTGGTAGGGGGGGGTGGCGGCTGTACCTGTAGAAGTGGGGGGCACAGATTTTGCCGCCACCACAAGGGAGCTCCCATCAGAGGACGAGTCCGTGTCGCTGGTTGCAGATCCTGTGACTGCCGTGAAGCTCCCCTCGCCCTCCGTCCCACTGGTGTATTCCGAGTCCGTGGTGTGGCCCTCCATGGCCATGTGGGATGCAGCTCCCTCGTGCTCCGGTGCCACTGTACCTCCGCCTGATGATGCTGATGCACACAAGAACAGGGAGACCACAAAAAGGGGGGGGGGCGACAGAAGAAAGACAGGTTGAGTGAATGGCTTACCGCTACCGTTGGCAGACAATACAGACACAGCAGCCCCCTGCACTATGTCACGCTGTTGGTCTCTACAGATGCAATTCCTGGGATATGGCCTACATGGCTATGGTCGACAACTGCACACATAGATGACACAGGGGCATGTATACCTGTACTTGGCACTCTACAGAGGTGGGGTGGGGTGCCACATGGCCTGCATTATGGAGGGGCCTAGCCTACGGAACTCGCCCTGGCCTAGGGAAACCCACAGCCCTCCTCCCCCACCCAGACACCTTCACTGTGCGCAAAGTCCGCTGAATGAGAGTGTACTCACCCCCTTGTGTCTGCTGTGATGCCCTCAAGCGTCCATCCAACTCACGGTAGGCCACCGCCAGGATCCGGAACATCAGGGGGGTCATGGTGCGACAGGCACCCCTCCCACGTTGGGAGGCCATCCCCAGCTGAGCCTCCGCCGTCTTCATGCTCTGGCGGCGAATGTCCTCTCATCTTTTACAGCAGTGGGTGCTCCGTCTGTGGTGGACCCCCAGGGTCCGGACGTCCTTGGCGATGGCACACCAAATATCCTTCTTCTGGTGGGCGCTGACCTACATGACATGTACAGGGGAAGAAGAAAAGTCATTACCAACTGCACCGTCTAAGTGAGTGGCCCACATCCCTACCCTTAACATGTGGCACATGCATTCACAGTCCTTCATGCACCCAGAACTCTGCCCCCTTCCTTCTTACAACCAGCCCTCTCCACACAGGCATAACCCATATAACGTGCTCCCTGTGTACTTACCTGTTGGTCTGGAGGACCATAGAGTAGCGTGTACTGGGGGAGGACCCCGTCCACGAGCTTCTCCAACTCCTCTGCAGTGAAGGCAGGGGCCCTTTCCCCAGACGCACGAGCCATTGTCTCTTCCAGACCGAGGTGACAGCAGCACTTGCAGTGTAGGTCCTCTCCTGTCGAAGATCAGGTATCGAGTGATTGAACAGATAGAAAATGGCGGTCACGTCCGCAGCTGCCTCGGCTGTGCGTACCATCACCGCCGGCGTACATCGTCATTGGCTCCTGGGACCCATAGGGTCCAATGTTAACCAATGCAGTATTGCGCCGCGGTCTTCGACCGCCTACCACTACGGTGTACAACGCCAGCGCAGTTACCTCACATCCCATTGTCCCACTTTAGAGGTCAGGCAGCCGCCTTTTCAGGGGCCCACATGGCATAATTCACAACTGCGTCACACAGACCTAGGCCTTGTCGCACAACACAAATACAGGCCAGATTCAGTGTATGAATGGTGTTCTGTGTAGACTGTGGGTACATACCTCTGAGTTGTTTGACTCTGTGGTCGCTGTAGTCCTTCCTAGGCACCGTCCGCTGGGACATGTGAGGAGATGGCGGAATCCTCCGGTGTACCGACCGCTGGTGGACCTGTCGACAGTGGAGGAGCGACATTTGATCATCACCTACAAGTTTGACTATGCCACAATCCAAGAACTGTGTGCCCAGTTGGAGCCAGACCTGATGTCTGCAATCCGCCATCCCACAGGGATCCCCCCTCAAGTGCAGGTGCTATCAGTGCTACATTTCCTTGCAAGTGGGTCCTTTCAAACAACAGTGGCCATGGCATCATGGATGTCCCAGCCTATGTTTTCCAGCGTGTTGTCCAGAGTGTTGTCTGCCCTGCTGAAACACATGCAGAGCTACATCGTTTTCCCTCAGGTGGAGGATTTGCCCACAGTTAAAGATGACTTCTATTCCCTTGGACATATCCCCAACATCATAGGTGCCATTGATGGGACACATGTAGCTCTGGTCCCCCCCACAGGAGTGAACAGGTGTACAGGAACCGGAAGAGTTATCATTCCATGAATGTACAGATGGTATGTTTGGCAGACCAGTACATCTCCCAGGTAAATGCTATGTTCCCTGGCTCTGTGCATGACGCCTACATCCTGCGGAATAGGAGCATCCCTTATGTGATGGGTCATCTACAGAGGCACCGGGTGTGGCTATTAGGGGACTCTGGTTACCCCAACCTGTCATGGTTACTGACCCCGGTGAGGAATCCCAGGACCAGGGCAGAGGAACACTACAATGAGGCCAATGGGTGGACTAGGAGGGTGATCGAACGCACCTGCGGCCTCCTGAAGGCCAGATTCAGGTGCCTCCATATGACAGGTGGTTCCTTATTCTACTCACCAAGGAAGGTGTGCCAGATCATCGTGGCCTGCTGTATGCTTCACAACTTGGCTTTGCGACGACAGGTGCCTTTTCTGCAGGAGGATGGTCCAGATGGCGGTGTTGTGGCAGCTGTGGAGCCTGTGGACAGTGATGAGGAGGAAGCAGAGGAAGAAGACATTGACAACAGGGACTCAGTTATCCAGCAATATTTCCAGTGACAAACAGGTGAGAACACATTCCTGCCTACTACAAGTACTTTCACACTTCTACCTCTATCCTGTCTGTCGATTTCAACCAGTATATGGTAACTGAGTTGTACATTTCCATTACAGTTTCACAGGTGTGGTTTCCAACGTGTGTCATCTGCTTTGATTCCTCATGGACTTGAGATGTGTGACATAGGTATGTTGACATTACATTTGAGAACGCATTTTTTCACTGTCATTGCTAATACACATTTTTGAAATCACAGCCTGACTCCAGATTGTTTTGTGCTTCAAGGGTGTTTATTTTAGTGCCCAATATTGGAGGGGGGTTGTCAAATGGTGAGGGGTGATGGTGGGGGAATGTCCATGGCAGAGTCCAGTCTATTAGTCTCACAGGTGCATTGTCCAAAGGGGCATAGGAAGTGAAGCTGGGGCAGTTCCAATATGGACAGGGTTACACAGTGGGACAGTAGGATGACAATCAGGGTGGTCTCATTTCTTGGCGGGGGTCTTGGCATCATGTTCCTCTTCCTGATGTCGTCCCAATTTCTTGGGTGCTGTCCCACTGCGTTGACCCTGTCGACTATTCTTCGCCATAGCTCCATCTTCCTAGCTATGGAGGTGTGCTGCACCTGTGATCCTAATAGCTGTGGCTCTACCCGGACGATTTCCTCCACCATGACCCTGAGCTCCTCCTCCGAGAACCTGGGGTGTCTTTGCCGTGCCATGGGGTGGTGTAGGTGATGTGTGGGGTGGTGTATGTGCTGATAAGTGTGATGATATGTCGTGGTGTGTGGTGTTTTGTGCGTGGAAGTGGTGTGGGTGATGGTGTTGAGTGCCTGTGGCTGCTAGTTTGTGGATGGTGGTGTCTCTCTCTGGCCTTCTTTCAGACTTTTTGGTCGTAGGGGGTTGTGGGTGATGTGGGTGTGTGTTTTATATAGTATTGGGTGTGTGGGAGTGGTGTGTGTATGTGTATCAGGTGTGTGTATTTCGAATTGTCCAATGTGGCTGTGTTTTGTAAAGGTGTGTGTATTTTGAGCGTGGCGGTGTGCCCCGCCAATGGAATTCCGTGGTTGAAAGACCGCCGCGTGGATTCGTGTGTCGTGATAGTGTAGGCGTATTTCTGTTGGCGTGACGGTGGAGGTTTAGTTTTCGCCAGTTTATCACTGACCTTTGGTGTGGCGGACTTGTGTGGGTGTCTGCATTTTGTCAGATTTCGGGGGTTGTGGGTCATAATTCCGCGGCCGCGGCGGTGTGTTGGCGGTCTTCTGCACGGCGGTAAGCGGCTTTTACCGCCAATGTTGTAATGACCCCCTATATCTCCTTTCGGAGTTCTCCGGGTGTGGGGAATCAGATCTCTTATTTCTTCTTTCTTTTAAATCTTTTTGTTTGTCCCAGCGCTTCTTAGAGCCCTCTTGTGCCTGCTTTGTACCCTTCTTATGGGCAGTACCTTGTAACTCCAGTTTTTTAGGTTTGGCTCCCAAACTATCCCATCCTATACTATTATTAGTATCAGAAATTATTTTCGGTAGCTGTCTCTTCTGTTCCTGGTTTGGAGTTTCCCGGAGATGCTGGCGAATTGCCAGTGCTACCGCTTCCCCTTTTATTTTACTTAGTATAATTGATGACACGGCGTCAAAGTTATGCATCAATTTCATCCCCAAATCCAGGGCTGGTGCAGCCCCATGCTCATTTTGTATTTGTTTTAACACTTCCTGTAAATTGGCAAGTGTCGGGGTACCATGTGTGGTAGTATATATGGCAGCGAAGACTGTACCCCATGTGGCACAGTCATCCACCGAGGGAACCATACCAAAAGGCAAGCACATAGTGAGCAATCTATGTTTTTCCTGTGGTCCCGTATGGGGAAACACAGCTTTCAGCTGATTCGTTTTCTGGGCAATCCAGAATGGTATTTTTTCCCGTTCCGTGGGCACTTTACCCATAATAGTATGCACTGTTTGTGGATTAATCCCAGTAGCCAATTGATAACCACCAGCTACTGGCGGTTCTGGATGTGCTGGTGTTGTGTTCAATGTTCGCAGTAGGAACTGGACTAATCGTCTATATAATGCCACTAATTCATTATATAAAACTTGTAAATCTGCTATCGGCATATTCTGTATGCCTGGATGTGGTGTGTATGTGGCGAACATAGGCCAGGTAGGTCCATCATTACTTAAGGGACCTAACCTCACTCTTCGTAGTACTTGTGGTAGGGCGCCTTCGACCCAGTTCTGATGCTCCTGGTAGGTGAGCGATATTTCATGATACTGGTATGCTTGGTACCGTAAAGGTACGTTTGCAACTTCATATGTGTGAAATGTGTGTGTGTTTTTTGGTCAACCTCAGGAAAGGTGAACCAACAGAAAAATGTTTCTGTTTGGTATGCTTCATTAGCTTCTATTATCAGAGTAACATCCCCGCCCTCTTCTGTAAGGCCATGCGTTAATAAATGTTGTGTTAGTGCATGTGTAGCATTTTCAGGAATGTCTATGGTATCAACCATATTTGTTTAGAGAAATGGAACACCGGAAATGGGAAGTATGTTCCTTTTATGAGTTCGAGCTCGAACAACCTACAGCTTAATCAGGTGTTACCTTTTCAGCTGAGGAGGATTCTCACAAAGACCACGGACGTCTCTGTATAATGGTACTTAGGATACCTGTTGTCTGTGAGACAGTGATAGTCAGGGTATCTGTAAATTAGTGCCTAAACACCATCGTTGGTGGCGCCATGTCGTAGTTTGGACTCTTGCTCTGAGCAAGATTGCTGGTTTAAGGATGACAGTACTTTTGTTTGTAGGCGACTGCGTCTTTCCTACAAGTCGCAACTGTTATCCCAACCTTACCGGCTCACTAGCAGCACCTCACCAGAAACACAATAGTAAAAGATGATTTATGGCAGCCGTTTACGCATGGACTCGAAAATAAGATATCTCAGGGAGTGTCGTGGTTAAATTGAGATTACCCTTTTCTCACAGATATATTATGTCTCATACAAAACACAGGCAATGACACAGATGCAGTAAAGTTACAATAGTTTTTATTTAACATAACTGCAATTTGGGATAAGGTGCATGGGCTACAATGATTAGGATAATGAATAAAGCAAGAAACAGTATTGTGAAGACGAGAGTCAGAATTACAAAGACCCCCACCATCTTGCAATACATAGAAAAGATATATGAGATGTAATATGCCCTAATACCCTAATGTGAAAAAGACCTAACCTCCTACCTAAAGGAGAGCTGGGTTTGTTAAACCTAATCTGCCAATGCCATGTCCATGAGAGGAGCCCCCAACCCTTGTTACCTTGGAATGAGGTCTCTATCTCAGACTCCGCAGGGACACGAAGACTGGGTCAGCGTCAAGACGACTGCAACATTGGTATCAGCGATGATGGCGATGCCCTCTGGTCGGAATCCCTCTGATTATCTGTCTAAAGTGTGATGTATTTATACAGAGCTACAAGGTCCCCTGACGTAGGTGTGTTCCTAAACAATAGATAACAGACGTGCTTGGGACGGCAATTAATCTCAACAATCCCTCTAAAGTATAGAGAGGGAAAATCCCTAAGTGTGAACATCTACTGTTTGTTTGTCTTTGATGCTTGATCTTGACGCCTTGGCGCGGTGACACTGATAATGTTACCCATAACAAGTGGCCTAACTATAAACAAGGCAGCCATCTTAAAATAAATAAATAATTAAATGGGCTAAGACAAGGCAAGCTAAGTAGGTTAAAAGTCACTAGGTGACGGGGGCACGAGTCTGTAAGCCAAAGGCTAAGCTAACTCCTGTTATCCCATTAAAACGAACTAGGATTCACTACAACACCATGAGGATCAAATAGTCTAAATAGACAATGAGATGTACTCCCCCGACTCTGAGAGCTTCCACAACTGGCCGCATGAGTTTGGTGAAACACCACGAGGCTGAGGACACTCAGAAGGGAAGAGCTTTTAATTTGTTATAGTAATTTTGCCAAGCGAATTGGAGAGAATGCCACTGTGGCACAAAAATTGGTGCAGTGAGATAAGCATCCTTCAGATTGAAGTGCACCATCTCACCCCTTTCTCGAAGGTCTCAGAGAAGATGGATGCTCTCCATCCTGAAGTGATGATAAAGGATCCAAGCATTGAACTTCTTTGTGTTAAATACCAGTCTGGACCACTCTCCCTTCCTGTCGACTAGAAAAATCATGCTGATAAAACCCCGTGAGTGAGGAGTACATGGACAGATAGCCTTCTTGCAGAGGAGTTTCTGCTTCTCCAGGTCTATTAAAGTTTGATCGCCTAGGGAAAAAGACACTTGCCTGTTGGAGACGGTTGCTAGGGTGAGTCATAAACTCTATTCTGTATTCCTGAACAGTATCCAACACCCAAGCGTCTTGAGACAAGTGCTGCCAATTGTTTAAGAAATGTTGGATGTGACCCCCAGTTTGACCTCGTGAAGAAGAATAATGCTCACCTGTAGGATCTGGGTTGTGTCCTGCTACAAACATACCTTCATATCCTTTTTTGACGGGATGTACTCTGCTGCCTCAAGCTCTAGCAGTAAAGAAAGTAATTTTTCTGACGGGATCATACCAGCCACTTCTGCCTCTGGGTTGGGAACCTCTAAGAGAGCCTTTTTGGGAGGCTCCGCCAAACAAGAGACCCAGAAGCGTCCGGCTCTCCTAAAAAGGCTAGTGTGGAAAACCTTTCTGAGTGATGTTTGTACCTGGTCAAAAGCACTGAAAGTAGCTGTGAACTTGTCCAACTCATTCACGAAGGGGGTGTGAAACAGTAATTCTTCCGCAATCGGTCACGCTTCAGAGCTGCCAGGTCATTTAATTTAGGATCTATCCAGATCAAGAAGGATCGTCGCACTTGATAGAAATAGTGCAATTCATGTTGCCAAGCTGCAAATGGCCCTTTGCACCCAGCTGGCGAGGATGTCAGAGTCAACAGGTTCTGAGGTGTCTTTGGCCCTAAAGGCAAGCTCCAAGATGTTGTTAAGAGGTCCTGTCAAATCTAACAGTTTATACTAGCAATTAACACAGGCTCTATCCAACCACTTTTTGGGGTCCAAGATAATTTTTTCCATAAAGGTGACCATGCTAGGGTCAATCTCAGGAGTGGTTGTCACCTTTCCTGGCAACGAAGGCAACAGACACTTGCCATAGAGCTCGGATATCTCATCCTTCTAAAAAACTCAGAATTCAGGCCAACCGTCCTGCTGAGAGGGGTGATCCAGACCCTATGGCCTCTTACTTGGCCCAGGTTCATCATACGTCTGCAGTATAAAGTCATGCATGCACACAAATGCTGACAGAAATAGAAGAAGGACTGTGGGGCAGGACTTGGCACACATGAGACCAGTCTACAAATGTGCCTGAGTAGAGCGACTTTGGGTGTATCACTAGACCACCAGGGGAGAATAAAATACACCAAAAAAGCTTCAGCCAGTAAACCCCGAAGGAGTATGTGACTGGTAACACTGGTGGTCTGGGAGCCATTACAAGAAAAAAACAAGCAATATAAGCATAACAATTTATAGGCAAAGTATAAAACACCAGAAAAACTAGATAAATTTGGTATGTTATCAAACGGCATCAAGAAACAAGTCACTAGCAGCAAGGAAAGGCAAGACGATATGGTCTCTCCAGCATTTATGGGGTTAATCCGATTTTGAGTGGGGCATGTGGCCTAAAAAGTTTTGATAATACATATGGGTAATGCAGTTTTCATTGTAATGTTTTTATAGGCTGTCCTGTTTTGTGGCAGAAAAGATAGAGAAGCATAATCTGAGCCTCCGGTCCTAACAGAGAATCATTATTGTTAATAAAAATTACGATTCTTATTGTTTTTTCCAAATGGGCAATTATCATGTTCTCCATAGAGTAGTTTGTGTAGCTCACTGCTAGGTCACTTTTCACTGGGAAGCCTTCGGGTAGCCATGTGCTTTGCAAGTCCTATAGATTAGATTAGATTCGATTAGATTAGATATGTACAGTGGGGCATCAGGAAGATGCTTTTTGTATGGCTTGTTGAGCACAGTTTTAGTTTGTAAACCAGAGAGGATGCAAAGAAAACTTATGTAGAATAAGATGCATTCTATGTGTTATGTGTTTGTTTATAGGTTTCCATTAACATGTGATTATAAATGCATCTTTCAGTTGTTCATGTAGTAAATCTGAGACTTTATATATGCATTCTAGATTATTCTTTGGGCTTCCTTGCTACTTTTAGTAGGATTGCGCTACATTTTCAGGCCAAAGTGAATGAAAGGCAATCATTGTTATTGTTATAAAAATTTAGATTGTTATTTTTTTCCCAGTGACCAATTATCATGTCCTCCAAACAGTAGTTTGTGTGGCTCACCGACAGGGCAATTTTTCATTTTGTTGCACAGGGGTACATAAGAACAATGTTTTTGTTTTGCTTGTTGGACCAGCTTTACATTGTGAGCAAGAGAGCATGCAAAGAAAATTCACTTAGAATAATATGTATTTTATTTGTTATATATTTGTTTAAAGGTTACTATTGGCATGTGACCATAAATGTACCTAACAGTTGTTCATGTAATACATCTGAAACTTTACATATGCAGTCTAGTTTATTTTTTGGGCCTCCTTGCTATTTTTGTAGTATTGTGCTACAAGATATAACTAAATTGAAAAACCTTATAACTTAACATTTACTTACTCTGCTTGCCTGTAGTAGCCCCATGGAATCCTCTGTGCCCTTTAGGTTTTAATTTAGCCAAATTTAATAAAAATCAAGCTGACAGTTCTTGTGCTATGTGAAATACAAAAGTCTATGAAAAATGCATTGGATTTGAATCACGTTTTGGGAAACCCTCCTTTTTTTCTATGCACCCCCTTGACCAAATGCCACAAAACTTTCAGTCCTCCCAAAATGAAATGGGGCAGCAGGTCTTCAAAGTCTCATGCACATTCGTCAAATGGGTGCAAAGTTCTAAACTTACAAAAACCTAAAAAAATCCCTATTTCTGGTCACCCTACCTATATCTTCAGAGTGGTATATATATATATATATATATATATATATATATATATATATAGACACTCTCCTTCGGCGTAGTCACTCCGCTCCTGATCGCCGGTGGTGCTGCTACATGAACTCGCGCCACCGCATTCTATGAACCGCCACTATCCTCCGTCTAATTCAAGAAGGAACAGCACTCCAGAGCTTGTATTCATTAATTTATTTCGCTATCCCAACAGGAACACGTTTCGGCTATTATGCCTTCATCGGCCTATTGGCCGCCATTTTGTATTACTATTTATACACAATAAGTTGTCTTTCTTCACTTATTCAACGACATCATAATCAATTCCCATAATCGCTTCAATCAGCTTGAGATTCCGTTATTCAATTCAACATTCAGATTGCATATGTATTGTGCATCATACAACAGATAAAAAATCTCAATAAAATAACTGTAATTAAATAACCCAAACAATCGTCATAATGACAGCGATTGTTCTACAATTTTCTAACGCACATTTTCTAACATTTTCGACATTGCTTTGCACTTAAAAAGTGTAATACACAATTCAGCGGTGAATGGGCTGTATGTACTCATTGCATCCTCTTACTTCACTTATGCATCAACATCATGATCAATTCCTATAATCACTTCAATTTTACTTAAAATGTCATTATTCAATTCAATATTCACATTATATATTGTTATATTGTTATATCTTGTACATTGTAGTAACATTGACAAAATATCCCAAACTATCATCGTAATCACTGCAATTGTTTTACATCTCTAGCCAATTTTTCACTTAAATAGTGTTATTCACAATTCAGTGTTGCATGCGCTCGTATATTGATCAGTCTAAAAAATGGAATACTCGCTATTGGTACCTATCATTCCACTAAGTACCTTCAATAGTGAACTGTACACAATTCATTTTCAACAGCTAATTACGAATATAAAAAGTAATGTCGGTATCTCTAACTTTACTATCTTTGATATAACTCTCCCTTGAAGAAACTATATGATCATTAACTACTTTCCCATTTTACTTCAAAAGAACAGATATTACCTCGTCAAGTGCAACACTTACTATATCAGTGTTCAATAATTTCTATATCTGTTGTTAGTGCATGATTCAAATATTCAAATGCGCATGTAACTCTTCACTTTTATTTAGTCCATTTGGTTCCTTGGTATCTAACATCAAAATATATCTTGACTCCAATGTTCTCAGCTTTTTTTCTCTGTAGCCTCCTCTGTGGTCCTTTGGTATCCCATCTAACACACTATATTTTAGATTTGTGATGTCACCTCCATGGACTTCCCGAATATGCCTTGCTACTGGGCTGAACTATGGGGCTATACCAAATCCGAAGACTTAACCACCGCTGAAAACAACTTCCTAAGAAACCTTGTGTCCCTTCCGCTAAGCACCCCACTGTTCCCCCTTTTCAAGGATCTCGGTATCAAACGAATTGGCCACAAAGCCCGCCTGCGACCTCTGCTGTACTGGCGGCGTCTCTGGACCACTCCGGAGCTCGACATCTTCACCAAAGCTCTACAGGTCATCCTAAAAGCCAACCACCTTCACAGAATCCCCTGGCTACGATCCATCAAGGGTTCACTGTACTCACTTGGGCTCGATGATCTCTGGAACTCACCATCCACGTCAGTCTTCCCCTCAAAAAGCGCACTAAAAAAACTATACTGGCAATTGGCAAATTACGAAGACTCAAGGGCTGCACTCCACTCTACACTATCTTGTGACTTTGCCAACCTAAAAGAGTCATGCAAGTACGAAGCTTTTTGGGACCTAATCATGGCCCCAAGGGAAAGGAAACTGTACTTCCAGCTCCGCATCGGAACACTCCCATTAAGATTTTTCACCAGTAGCTGTCACACAATGATTCAGCTGTATGCCCAGCTTGCAAAACCCCCGTCGAGAATCTCCCTCACGTCCTTTTTGCCTGCCCCGCGTACACCGCCCCCCGGAGGAAATGGCTGGCCCCGGCATGCAGACTACTGGGAGTCCGCAGCTCTGCACTAGCTCTGCGAATCCTCAGATCAGACACTAGGCCAACGCTTGTGATCGCCGTCGCCAAATTCCTCGGAGCCAGTTGGCTTGTTAGAGGGAAAATCCTTCTGGATAAAGACTCCAAATAAGACTGTCCCATCGTCCTGTGCAGCACATTTTTATTCCTTTTTATTCCATTTTCCATTTTTATTCCACTTTTTTCCATTTTCTCTTATCTTTTACTCCCTTTTATCATTATATATCTACTTGTAATTATCCTTATATGTATTTATTTGTATTTATTACTGCTTACACTTTTTTGGCTCTTGTAGCCGCAATAAAGCTCCTTTGAATTGAATTGCCTTGCTACTGGGTATGAATCGTCCTCATTATGCACTGCTCTAAGATGCTGTAAAATACGTTTGTGAACTTGCAGTTTTGTACTGCCTATATACATCTTAGGACAGCTGCATTTCAGTGAATAGATAACATATTCACTTTTACAAGTGTAAAATCCCTTAATTTTATGTATGGATTTTCCACTGGTCTTTACCGATTTAATACTCTCGCCATTTTTACACGCCTTACATTTTGTACATTTGATAAAACCATCTGTCGGTGTTAGCCACATTGGTTTAATACCAACTTGTCTGATGTCACTTCTCACAAGCAAATCTCGCATAGATTTCCCTCTTCTAAATGTTATCTGAGGATTCTTCCCCATCATAATAGCCGAAATGCGTTCCTGTTGGGATAGCGAAATAAATTAATGAATACAAGCTCTGGAGTGCTGTTCCTTCTTGAATGAGACGGAGGATAGTGGCGGATATATATATATATATATATATATATATATATATATATATATATATATAGTCCCCCCCAAGCTTTTCTGAGGCCCAGGAGACCCCACCACGGAAAAGTCTGCAGAGGGGACCCGTGCCCCCACCAATCCTCCATAGGCCCTAGAGACCCCATGAACCCGGGTCTGAAACTGTCAGAACTCCAGCTGCGCATGGGTGTCATCGCTCATTTGTGTGTGGGCCCAACCGCTCATTTCTTGCAGTCACCATGTTTGTTAGGCCACAATCCCTTTGTGGCAAAAGTCACCTGCCCTGACGATTGGGCCATTGGTGGTTTCATTGCTCCCAACATTATCCCTGACACTACTTACAGCTGTCAGGAAGCTGAGAGGGACTTCATTTCCCAGCTTTCCTATGACACCCATTTTGGGTGTGGTCAGGCTATAAATAGCTGCCACACCCTTTAACCGTTGCTTCCTATTCTGGATTCCTGCAAAGATCTGTTGTCTTTCGTGTTGCTGCCGGAACCCATACAGATTTGCTTATTTTATTGCGAGCGGCCGGCTCGCGACGGTGAGAACATTCCTTTTCCGGGCTCCCTTGCCTTCTTGTGAACTCCGTATTCGGAGTCTTTGAACAATTGGAATGCTTTGAGGATGTTGCTTAGCAACATCGTTTCACTCGATTGTTACAGAGTTTCAGAATAGCGATTTTCTCTGCGTTTCTCACTTTTAAGGAAAGCTCGCTACATGAATGTTTTTGCATTTCAACACCGTTCAGTGAAATGTGTTGTTTGTCTCGTGTGGTGTCACGCTGTGAAGTTGGAAAAGAACAGTGATATTGTATTTTGGGCCTCATATGGTTTATTAATATTTGTTGTGCAATTTTCAGCTAGAAAAAAACAAAAGGACCATTTACCAATTTTACATAGCAAGAGAGACATTGAACAAAACTCTAGTTTTTTCCCGATTATAATTCATAAAGAGAAAACCAACAGATTTTATTGAGAGAGATTCTCATTTAGGTTTAAAGTTCTTGTTTTGCGAGACGCATTGTTCTGTGGTTTTTCCTGGATTTCTAATGTAAGAATAGTGCAAGTCTTCATGCCACAATTTCCTTAGAAGGAATTACCTCCTTTGTTGACATTTTGAAATTAGCTAAATTATTGTGAGGAAGCAATTTATTGTTGCATAATCGTTTATTGTATTTTTGTATATTCTGTATTAACCTTTTCCTTTTCAGATCTCCCTCCAAGCTGATCCTTCCCGACTATCCCTTCCCCCGGCCGGGCCCCTCTAAAGTTCAGCGCCATAACGGCATCTGACTTGGTGGTGCCTGGAGGTGGGCTCATTTATCAGCATCGTGCAGATCCCAAGAAATTTGGGTCGCCTGACAGAAACCATCTTAAAGGGAACAGCGGTGCACAGCCTCCTCCTCAGGCCTCAATAGGGCCTGGGAACCCCTATCCCCCATATCCTGGGACCAAATTCCATTAAAAAAGGGAGAGCAGCGTGTAATCCCTATCACCAAGCCTTAATAGGCTCTAGGGACCCCATCCCGTGGGCCAAATTGCATTCAAAGTGGGAGTCAGGTGTGCAGTTCCCCTACCTTGAGCCTTAATAATATGTCCTGGAGACAATATATATATCCCTTGGGCTGGCTCAATTTCAGTGTCCTGGAAGCCCACCCCCGGGACTCAGTAATTTCCCTGGTATTTCTGCTCCTCCACAGTGGGAGCTTTCAATATGATCCTGCTAGATGACAGCAGCCTTTTGATTACCTGCCTTTTGTTAGAGGGAAACATACATGGCTTCCGTTCTGTAGGAGCAAACAAAAACAGCTGCTCCCACTGGCTGGGGGCAATGCTGGTTCCTGCAGCACTCAAACTTACTGTTTGGTGAGTGCCCTGTGTGGGCACTGCAAAACACACCCACAAGCAAAACAGACTCCCGGGGGACACCAGGGGTTTGCAGTGGGTGGGCAGCATGTCCCCCTCTCCTTTATAAAAATGTTTTTTTTTAAAAGGTACTAGTGGGTGGCGTCCCTGAGGTTCCATAGTGGCTCTGGAGGATTGGGGCTGTATGCCACCCTCCCCTTAAATTATATGTTTTGGGCCCAGAGGTTGGGGCCACACATTAATTCAGGGAGGGTGGCTGTGTACCTCCTCCACTTAAAGGGCTGGGTGATGGGGTCCATGGTGGCAGCTGCTCCCACTGGCTGGGGGCAATGCTGGTTCCTGCAGCACTCAAACTTACTGTTTGGTGAGTGCCCTGTGTGGGCACTGCAAAACACACCCACAAGCAAAACAGACTCCCGGGGGACACCAGGGGTTTGCAGTGGGTGGGCAGCATGTCCCCCTCTCCTTTATAAAAATGTTTTTTTTTAAAAGGTACTAGTGGGTGGCGTCCCTGAGGTTCCATAGTGGCTCTGGAGGATTGGGGCTGTATGCCACCCTCCCCTTAAATTATATGTTTTGGGCCCAGAGGATGGGGCCACACATTAATTCAGGGAGGGTGGCTGTGTACCTCCTCCACTTAAAGGGCTGGGTGATGGGGTCCATGGTGGCTTGGGGAGGGGGCAACGCATCCCTCTCTCCTTTACATATATCTTTGGGCCCCAGGGGATGGGGTCCCCAGGACCCTTTAAGCACAGGGAGGGTGCCACACTCCCCCTCCCATAATTAAAAGAGCCTCTAGGGGAAGAGGTACTGGGCCCATAAGTGTCCCGGGGTGGGGCCACGTGCAACCCTTAATAAAAAAAAAAGGCTTGGGGGAATGAGGTAACCAGGGCCCAGAGTGGCTCAGGGAGGGGTCTGTGCACCCACTGCACCTTTAAAAAAAAGCCCTCCAGAGATGGTGTCTCAGGGGCCTAAAGTAGCTTGGGGCGGTCAGTTGATCCAGTGTGTTGAATGCAGATGCCCACGGGGGTTGGAGCGGAGCCTGGACGCACAGACAGGGGGTTGGCTTTATGTATGGTGATAAAATATTACTTTACATTAAAAACAAAACCTTAGAAATACATCATTGCCGTGTACTGCTAATTACATCACATGCTACATCACTCATGACATCTTCTGTGATATCATTGATAATATCACTGCAACATTTGCAGTGAAATTATTGATGAGAAAACTGTGCAGGGCTGGGGTGCGAGTTATAGTTACCTTATCACACGAGTTATAGTAACTTGAGGTAAATATAGTAAACATAACTGGTGAATTTCAGTGGTTTGGTTAGTTGACAACAGCAAGTCTCTGAAAGTTCTGCCTAACTATAACGTTACTCTAAACTTGTTTTTTTCTTCAGTGTGTGTATTAATATATATATATATATATATATATATATATATATATATATATTTATAGAACATATCATGAGTGATTACTCTGTGAGGTTGTAAGCAGTGCATGGTGGGGGCCAAGTTATAATTTACTTCAGTTAACTCTAACTGGTAAATTTTACTGGTTTAAAATGTTATGTTTTAACTGACATTTTCACCTAACAATAATGTCACTTCAATCTTCAGTTTTATCAGTGAATTTCTGACTTTTCTTTAATGTAAAGTAAGATATTATTACTAAACTCGACTATAAAATCGCTTTAACCATTGTTTTTTTCAGTTGATGTTTTTAAACGTAAAATAACAATATTCAGAGATGTCACTTTAAGTAACTTACTCTGCTTTAAGAGCTACCCATAAACAAATGAGGCCTGTGAGTAAAAGCTAAAACTAAACAATGGCACTCTGAGGTATCATTCAAACCATCAATAAAGGATATAAGTGGTTAAATAACCAGCTGCATCTAATGCTATCACTAGAAACAAATATTTCAGACCACCAGGATGATTTTAGTAGTCCTTTATCATGTTCATTCAAAAGGGTATTTATACAGAACATTTTTCACCATATCCCTCTGAAAACAGAATGAGACCCTTTTAAATGAACACAATAAAGGATTACTAAAATCATTATTGTGGTCTGAAGTATGAGTTTCTGGTGATATCGTTAGATGCAGCTGGTTATCTAACTACCTATATTCTTTGCTGATGGTTCGAATGATACCTTCAAGCGCCATTGTTTAGTTTTGTCATTTTAAGTAAGCCAGACCTACTTGCTTTGTCAAGGGTCAGAAGGCCAAAATATAAAAGGCTAGCCTATTGGCTTTAGCAAGGGGTCAGCACAATAACTTAGATAAAGCAGATTTATTGGCTTTGTGAAACTGAGATAAAGCAGATCTGTTGACTTTGTTAAAAAAGTCACCACAATAATTTATCATTAACCATATTCCAAAGTATTCCTTATAAATACATAATAATTAATGTCACATATTTAAATAAAGCAGTTTATTCCATACAACCAGAAGTGTGCGCTTGATTATTTCTTTAACACACTTCAGGCCACAAAATGCAGCCTTTGAACTAACCACAAGGGGTCCCCACACTTCAGCTGAAGAGCATGCAGCTCCACCTAAGAATGCCTTAAAAACAATGGTAAGCTCTCCATGGGTCATGCGCTCAATGACCCTGAATATTTACAGTCTTTTTTTATCTTTCCTGGAGGCCTGCTATACTCCCAGCATCCCCCACAGTACCTCTGTAAACACTGGGTGGTACCCAAGTCCCTCCTTGTGGCACCACGTCAGGGACAATTTAAAAAACAAAACCTACATAGGGCATTATAGGGCCCTCATGGGACGGAACAGTGAATATTTTATGAGTGGCCTCATTACTTTAATAGTAGGGGGCAAGACCACAACTATTTTTTTGTCTGGGTGTCCAGGTCCCAGGTGAGGCACCCACTGCCTATCATATTTGTTTATGGCAGCACGGTGCAACATAATGCAGTACCATTTTTATTATATTTTTTTATTATTTTTGATGGGTACCTTGGGCATGACTTAGGGCACCCACAACTCCTCATGGTGGTGGATGCGGGGTGAGACCAAAGAAACCAACAGCCCGCTGTCTCTCCCGCCAGCCCCCATCCTGGTTGCAAGTGGGAGGCGACTGCATTTTTGAGTTCCTACTTGGCAGAGAGCAGCTTTTCTTTCTTCTTCCCCTGTTGTTGTGTAGCCATTTTAATTATAGCTCCATGCATGTCATTTTTACATATTAGGCCTGCTGCCGTGCACTTTAACCTAGATATATTTTATTCAGCTTCATTTATTTTTGTTATAATAGCCACTTTTACGGTCTTGTTTTATTTCTCTCTATTTAACTGTTTTTGCCCAGGCCAGCACTCTGTTCTCAAAGAAGACATTCTCATGCTCACTCTGTGCTTCTTCCAAGGCTGCAGTAAGATAGGTTGCTGGTGATAGTGGTATAAAGTTTTGTCTCTAACCTTCATAGAAAACACACATCCTTACATAGGGACATTTGCTCAGAACATCAGCTGTTCTATTATACAAATACTTCCCTCTCCCTTATATGTTAGAGTGAGATTCCAGCTAGAGAACCACAACTGTATGCTGATTGTTGAATGCTTCGCTACAGCTGCTTATGCAGGCTTCAGGCCTTTGCTTAGATATGGGGGATGATGTCTTCCCGGGGGAACCTGAAGGGCAGAATTAGACCTTAACATGATGTGCTCTATTATAGCCTAGGTAGGAATTAGTCTATTGACTGTAGTGACAATATGGTAGCATTATTTCTATGCTTTACTCTCCTTGTCACAATTTTAATCTTGTCATGCTGTATGCTGTATCGTCCTGGTTATTGCAGCCCATGCTTTGCTATCTAAAATGCAGTTGCTTCATTAAAGCATTATTGAAACATATACTGCCTCTGATTGTCATTGTGTATGTGAGACTAATGTAACTTTGAGAAACGGATGAGACCTGAGTGACCAAGGCTTCCCTGAGAAACCAGTTATGTCATGTGCTCGGCTGCCTAATCATCCCTGCTCTTGGGTAGGGATGAGGCACTGCTAGTTAGCCGGAGCAAAACCCGGATTGGAGCGACAGGTGTCACCTGTAGTGGGTCAGACTCAGTCTCCCACACCGCAGGCGATTCTGTAGCTCGAAATCCAGTAGTCTCATTAGAATAATGAGAGCCTACGCGACACTGGGTGGGAGCAATCCTGTGTTTCTTAATTCTGGCCGACAGAAGCCTTTTTGCTCCACATGGGCTGGAGCAGCGAACAACAGTGTCCTAGAGTTTGGGGTCCTGGGACAATGTTTTATGTTAGACCATGAATGACAGGGTTCCCGGTGCAATATCATGGCTACTGGATTGGGGCCCCAAGACCTCACCCCAAATATACATTCGCTGGGCCCAAGGGGTTGGAGTTCTCAGGGCCTTTAAATTTCCCTGGAAGAGGAGCCACACACCCCATTGCCAAATTACAGAGATGAGCTGTCAGGTCTCTGAACTCCCTAGGGCTATTTAATTCAAAAAGGCTCCAAGCAGTACAGCAGGGCTACCAGGGTACCACACAAAACATTTAATCCCTGCAGGGAGGTCCACAACCCCCATACAGATCTAGGGAAGTCAAGATATCACTACCCTGCTTCCCTATATCTGTTTCTTTTTAAATCACAGCAACTGAGTCCT
This sequence comes from Pleurodeles waltl, assembly GCF_031143425.1. Classification (NCBI taxonomy): domain Eukaryota; kingdom Metazoa; phylum Chordata; class Amphibia; order Caudata; family Salamandridae; genus Pleurodeles; species Pleurodeles waltl. The sequence continues at coordinate 915,478,075 of NC_090448.1, read as the reverse complement.
CCAGTTCTAAAATGGATGCTGCAATATCGGTGTAGATTTTTACAGCAGCCAATCATATTGCTATATTTTGATCTGCCAGTTCAGCAGTACTAAATTGTCTCTGTATATACATACCTTTTGCATCTTCATTCATGGCTACAGATCAAGCTTTTTGCCGAAGTTGGCGTAATTCCATTCAGCCATTTTGGCTGTAGCATAGTTCAATTTTCCAATTGGGAAAATGTGTTTTGGGACCCCCTTTTGCTTGGCCCCTGCTTGATGAATCACCCCAGCCCTTTCCAGGAAGAAACTGATTTAGCATAGCTTTTTTTGTGGCAAGTTTTGAGAAGCTTTATTAAACGGTGCCAAAGCAACTAAAGAAATCATTTTCCTATGGAAACAAGGTTTTAACTACAACTACACAGTATGGTGTATAACTCAAAACAATACCCTTTTAGGGTTAGAGTGTCACATTAATTATGCAAAAAAAACATAGCAGGAAGGCAGAGAAGTTCCTAAGAATTATGCATAGAACAGCTCCTTCAAATGGTACACTCAACAACACAACTGACATTCTCAAACTGCTCATTTCAAATGTTAATTTTTCTACTAACGTTTTTAAGTGTAGTGTTAGCACAGTGCCATCCATTCTAAGCTAGAAAAGTGTCAAAACCTTTTGCCATTTAAGCAGCAAAGCCTTTAAGCATAGGATTAGCTAGTGCTATCCACGCCAAACTGAAAAATAACAAAAGCCCTTTACCATTCCAGGCACAGTCTTACAGCTTTGGATTAGTAAAATGCCATCCATGGCAACCTGGAAGGAATAAAAGCAACCCCTGAGACGTGTTTCTATCTTATTAGCACCCTCTAATTCTATGTTTAAAAAACTCTGATAGAAAAACAGACATTTGAGTTTAGCAGTTTTACAGTGTCAGTGGCCCCTTGCGTGCCCTCCCTAAAAATCATATCGAGAGATGCCTCTACTTCTATATCAACTTTTCTGGATAACGAATACTGCAGATCCACTTCTCAAGGGGTGCAGTAGCACTAAGAAACCTGAGATTCACAATAACAACTTAGGGTCCTAATATATATTGTGCCCCAGGAGCAAAGGAGATGTGCACCCGCTTTGTGCTCCCCAGGGCACAATCGTATCAGGAAAGGGGCTGCAGACGCTTTGTATTCCAGTGCACCTCCTGAAGGAAGCCCTCTGGAGGGAAAAGGGCGGGTGCTCCATCAACTCCTAGACATCCCATATAAGTGGGTGCAGTCACTCACTACACCCATCTGCAGGGAGATCTCTATCCACTCTTTAAAGTGCAGGTGAGTTGCAGCCTTCACAGAGAAACCTGGAATGACTTTGAAGGAGTAGCTGCTCAATATTTCACTGAAGGTGCTGCACCCAGGGCAGGCTTGAGTCCATAGTTGCCCTGGGGCCACCACATTAATTGTAATAGGGTACACTGTCCCTCTTTGAGTGCCAGCATACTTGGTTAGAGGTGCGCTGTGGACCAAACAGGAACTGTGCTCCCTTTCCATGATATGAACCCAGAGGTGTCACAATGGGAGTCAAGCCCTCAGCTTCCTTTTACTGAAGTACACAACCCTCCTTTCTGATGCATAGCACCAGCTGTGCTTGTGCTCTTTCAGATACACTACAGTGTGAGGCCTACAGAGGAGTAAAGTACTTGGGGGCATATTTATACTCTGTATTCCCAAATGTGCATAAAACATTTTGACGCACTTTCGGCGCAAACCTTGCCCAATATTTATACTATGACGCCCAACCCGCGAACGTCAAAATTCCTCTGTGTGTGTCATTTTCTGGATGCGGGAAACCGCCTTGCGTTAATGACATGCAAGGTAGGCATTCCCATCCAAAAAATTATTTAAACACCCATGCGCCATATTTATCCTACTGTGCAAAAATGCCGCACGGCCGGGAGGCGGAGTCAGAAAATGACGCACAGCCCGATTTGCGTCAAAAAATACCACCTGGGTCAGGGCAGGCGTTAAAATGGGGAAAACACACCAGTACTTAAGGAAAACACACAGAAGCAACATCAGAGCTCCAAAAGAAAGACATGGATGTGGTATTCATCCAGCATGCACGAAGACGCAGAGCACAGGACCAACACCAGCCGCTTCCACCACACCAGCAGGTACAGACTCAACTGGCAAGCCATTCAGCAGCTGCTGTGCAACATTGAGCCACAGTTGGCATCCAGCTTGCAGACACTCCACATCATTCCAACAGAGACCAAGCTGCTAGCTGTACTCCACATGTTGGCAAGTGGCTGGTTTCAAACCACATTTGCCCTGGTTGCCGGGATCTCACAGCCCTCATTCTTAGTCTTCCTACCCAAGGTATCGGATGCCATCATCTCCCTCACACCCTGCCACATCAGCTTCCCCAACACACAGCAGAAGCAGCAGGAGACCAAACAGGGCTTCTACCAAATCAACGGCTTCCCACACGTGCTTGGTGCCATTGACTGCACACATGTACGCATTGTGCCACCTGCTGTAACCAAACACCTATACCGCAACAGGAAGCACACACTCCATCAATGTGCAGGCCATTGTCGACCACCGGGGATGGATCACCAACATAGTGGCAAAGTATCATGGAAGTGTACATGATTCATTCATCTTCCGCCACTGCACCATCAATCAACACTTCCAGGATGGACGATATGGCAATGGCCTACTTGTTGGTAAGTACAGAAACCTACTTATTTACACAAAGCACAGAAACCCTCTAGGACACACAACACATACACCACTACATTGACACATGGCCAGGAAGACAATGAGGGTGTGGCACAGCTAGGCATGTTTGATATCCTCACCCAATTGGATACACAACTAGGGACAAATGACAGATGCAAATAACAGATGACACTCCAGAGACACAGGGGACCAATTTAAAACCACACAGTGACAATGAAATGGCCTTAACTGCCAGTGCAATTTGGAAGATTAATCTTACAGTATCACATCAATAACACTCAATCACACACCCTTCCAAACAATATGTACAGTGTAAGGGGTATGCAATGTGTTTTGCTGCAGGCATAAGACCATGACACACAAAGCATGATGAAATTAATGGGACATGGAATGATTGAGGCTGTACCAATATCTGGCATCACTCCTGCTCTGACATTGCCCACTACCAATAAGCAAGTGGACTGTGCTAAAAACACATATTGATGTGACAATATTGAAAGTGCACATTCCTACACATACGGTTTGAGACAATTACACATATACACAACAGATGTACAGGCATATGGACCTTCTGACACTCAAACCGTCAACCAAGTTAGCCAGCTGAACTGGTCCAGATTCAGTAGTGTAGCTACACGTTTGAACATGAGTCAACTCGGTAAGGGCAGATAAATAGGTCTGCAGAGAACTTGTCACACATGGGATATTTGTGCATTGTCAATTGTCAACACGTCAGTGCTGCAAACTTATGGAGATGTGTTGTACAATGTCACCTAGCCAAATCAAAGGGCCTCACTGATGTTTAACAAATTCTATTGCATATGTTAAATTGGATGGGATGTCCAGGCCATATAGATGCAACCGTGTTACCACCACTGTGGAAATGATTCTGTGCATGGAAGTATCATGTCATCCCCAGTTAAGACACATGGACACCTCTTCCACATGACATAATGCATGGGAGTACGCAATGTACTGCAAGTTTACAAAAATACAGCTGACACCCAGTCAGTCAGCCAAACACCAGTTCAGATAATGAAACATCCCAATTCTGATGGTACATCCTAGAAGCCTAGGATTCCACACAATAACACAAACACAGATGAGTCACAGACAACACAAGATAACAAATGCCATGCAAAGTGATAATCATGGTGCAAGCAACATCAACATTTTCTCACTCACTTTCTCTTTCAGCTGATCAGGGGTATGGGATCCAGCCATGGATCATGACCCCATTTGCAAACCCAAGCACTGCAGCAGAGCTTGCCTATAATGATGCACATTGGAGGACACGCACCATAGTCGAGAGGACCTTTGGCATCCTGAAGTCAAGATTCAGGTGCCTCGACATCACCGGAGGCAGCCTCCTATACTCACCTGGAATGGTCTGCAAGATAATTTTGACCTGTACCATCCTGCACAACATTTGTGTAAGGAAATACATTCCCCTCTATGAACCAGACCCACAAATGACTGAATAGGAGGAAGGGGAGGATTCTGTCCATCAACATGAGGGGGACCATCCAAACACTGCAACAGGATTGTGTCGGAGACAACACATTGTCCAAAACGTCTTTTAAATATAGTCACCATCACCACTGTCTTACCACATGTCATTAAACACCCATTCTAATCACTATATCATGGTCTGGGTAATCACTTATGCATCACATTATCCCTAAAATTCATAATCAGAGTGTAGCCTCATGGAGCATTGCAGATATACAGATTAGGATACTGAAAAATCCACATCACATTTGATGGGTATGAATGTACACCCAACTTCACACACACTGTAAATGACATGTATCTTGTCCATTTCACATTTGAAGGGCAATATCAGAGGACCACAGCTATGGGACACATACATGTTGGCAACATGGTTCATTGCAGCATATGGCACACAACTAAGACACCATCATTCATAAGGTTAAAAAAAATGCCTCATACATGAGGCAGTGGATGTGCTATTGCATTGGTAACAGGAATGTATGACCAGACCCCTGACAGCAGTAAGTGTGACATCAGCGATCTCTGCAAGGAGTATCTGTGACAAGAAGTCCATGTAAGCTGCAAATGGATGGCACGAGTGCCCCAGTTATGACTAGCATTGCTCACGAGACATCCCCTGCACATGCCATCCCAGGTAATAAGTCCTGCCACTGCCATGTTTTCACTCTCTCCCCACCCTTCTCTAGGGGGCCCTGGAAATGGACTATTTGTACCCAGATAATCCTTTATCTACACACACCCAGACTCACATTCTGACTCCAGTGTGCTTCCCTCTTTAGTATGGCATGCTAATGTCATGGTTCATCTGTCTGCATGGACTTCTGGCAAGATAATGCACTGCTTGGTAGTCTGTAGGACCTTTAATCACCTGTCCATTGTTTCCCATGTGAAAAGCACTGTTGGCCCTTTGAACTTGATTCTCACCTACAGCACTTGTGAGAGATTGAAGCTGCGCACACCTGTGAGCACTTCCATGCAGACCAGCCATTTGAACCTGAACTGCCCATGCTGCTGCCTGGAACAGCATAGAAGCTGCCATTATATGTATATCTCTGTTATGCATTGCCGTATAAATCACTTGTGTAACACAGGCCTTGGGGTATTGTGTAACATTGCAGCACACAGGACAAATACAGTTTTCATTTTCCACAGTGTTGTTCCAGCTTTGACCAGCCTCAGTCTGCTCACTGTGTATTTACCTTGTTCATGTTAGTTCCTGACAGAGCCTCCAACCTGTTAGCCTGATTGGTCCTTGTCTTTCTGTTACCATAAAGGTTCCATGTGGCTACTTTTGTCTCATAGTTGCTTTCCATGCCCTCACTTCCCTCCTGGGGTATTGTGTCAGGTAGGTCTACAATGAATACTCAGATACATTGTATAGCGTAATCAGTTTACTTATCGTATCATGGGGTGGGACATGTCTTCAAATAGCCTAATCACTGCCCATCCCTTGTCTGGGTTTCATGTATGCATAAGTGACAAATAGTGACAGTGTACCTTGGCTGTATGCATGGATTGGGTATGGTGTGCCTCCAGCACAACAAACAACGTTTGATAATGTGCATGAAATGTCAAAACATGTTTGTACACTGACGGTCCACTCACTGATTCACATTGGCCCCAACCTATTGATGGGGCTTGTGTGGTGAATAGCTGTGGGATTAATCAGCACAGAGGCACTTTTTTTCCCGCCTGCAGTGGGAATTTTAGAGACAACCCCGTGTACAAATGTTGTGAGGAAACCTGCCGGTTTTAAATTACCGATCTACTAACTTTGTGAGCACACCAAGGTTGCCCTGTTGTCAGTCTCATAAAACTTCTGCAGTGCCATAGCTGGACTATCCCCATGTGTGTTCTCAATTCCTCTTTGGCTTTCTTTCAATTCAGCTGTGAAGGATACTTTATTAATAGAGGGAATGGCTCCACAGACTCATGACTAGACCTGCACGTAACTGTGACAACATGGACCCCAATAATGACACAGGGTACACATGGCCACACACTTGAACTGGACACCTTTGTGCAATTAACCAATGGAAATATGTGAACACATTCTGCTTGGTCTGTTGGTCCTCCACTGCCACAAGAGAAACATAGGTCATGTATATGACTCAAACTGTGGAGTGACATTACATTTGTGGATTTGTTTTTGAACTCTGTGTCACAAACACTGTACAGACATCGCATTTTCAAATGCCTGACTCATGGGTAGTATACAAACAAATGACCAGGAAGTGGTATCCAACATTCCAGTACATGTGATGGCTTAGTCTTGTAACATTGCCATTATCAACCGTCCTCTAGCTATCCTGTTCATGGTTTGTCATGGGAGATGTTTTTGTCCCAAAAACCAGGGAAGTTCACACAGCATTCGTTGCTACGTGTATGACAAACACATTTCCTTACTCATTTCCACACTGAATAGCATCTGATGGTTATCCACATTGACAACACATGCATACAAGCACATTTATGAAAACACGTCTTGTGATGTTTACACAGTGGGACAACTAAAATTGAAATAGCCAATTCACAGACATTGACACACAGGCAATGAGTTACTGTATGAAGTTGCGTAGCCTTGCTATCCTCTACTGACGCACAACCTGCTCAAACTGGGTAATACCAATTTGTATACCAAAAGTTTGTGTATCTATTGCGTCAGTGAAGAGTGCAAATCCGGTACAACAACTAGAGGACCATGGTCCGCAGTAGTGTGATCTGCCACATGTGCCCAAACACTGGAATCCACAATGTAGGTGCAAACAGCCTATCTCTGTATAGTTACAGCTGTCATCTACTATAAAAATGTGATAAATGACCCAACCCCAGTAAAAAGCAGAAATGTTGACGCATATGCGTAAAAAACGCTGCATATGCATTAAAAAAAACGCTGCATATGCGTAGAAAAATGACGCTCACAGCCATGATACATCCATTGGCCCGAGCGGTAATTCCCACACTGTTCCCTATGAAATTGGTTACCAATGAAAAATATTTGGAAATATGGATGCGGGGTAATTTCTAAGCATGTGCGTCAAAAAACAAAAGACGCATTGACTGTAAGCGTTATAATATTTTGACACATCATAATAAAAACGCATCACATTTGAGGCAGGATGTGATGTAATAGGATTTCCTGTTTACAGAATTGGTACAGTGGGTGTACTTTTACTTTCACTTTGCAGTCTGTGATTTTTCTTGACTGTGTGGCTGTGTTTAGACTTGTCCCTCTGTGAATATTGTGAATTTGTCTCCTGTGTGCTCTTTATATTGTCTTTTGGTGTCTTATAAGTGTCTGTGGTATACTGTGTAAGTGTATATTTGTCATTTCTGGTGTCTACTTTTGTCTCTGTACTGTTGGGAGTCTGTTGTGGGTATTGTTAGTTTGGGGATAGTTGGGCTCTTTTAGGGTTATTTACATTTCATTTCCCTCTCCTCCTTTCCCTTCATTATCCTCTATACCCCTTAATTCCCTTATTATTTCAGTCATGTTGGGTAGGCCAAGTCTGGGTAGAATGGGTGAGGAGGAGCTGAGGGGATTCATTTGGCTGGTGTGCCACTTCCTCCCATTGATGATCGAAGCAGGTGGCAGGGTGATACAGGGGTATCACACAGAGGCGAGGAGGCTCCGGTGGTCAAAGGTCCTATACCATCTGCGACGTGTCTACAACACACGAGCAATGACAACCAACTAAAGCACCGCTGGGCTGACCTTGTTGCCAGGGAGCAAGACTTGCTGGGTCACCTTGGTATTGTGATTGGTGGCCCTGGTGGTGAGTACAATTCAGAGTAATGTGCACATTTAAATGCTCTGTAGTGACAGTAGCAGATTTGTTGATATGCTGCAGGCAATGTATTTGGACATGTGGAATGCAAGTTAAACATACAGTGGCCCTGAGTTATAGAATAATTGCTACACATTACCATCATTTGTTGATGCAACAGCTGCACTAAGTTACAAAACACACCTGGAGCCTGTAAATTAGTGCTGTCCTCATGTCAATAGATGATGCAAATGTGGCTCTAACATATGTTTTAGCCATGGTCTGTGAGTGTACCAGGAAATACATGTTTTTCACCAGATAATTTCAAGAATTAATGTGTTCCCCAATTATTTCTAAGACATGTCTGAACTGTATTCTGGCCCATACTTACCAAGGCCCATATTTATACTTTTGTAGCTCAGCATTTGCTCCATTTTTTGACGCAAAAACGGCGCAAACTTGCAAAATACCATTGTATTTTGCAAGTTTGCGCCACTTTTGCGTAAAAAAATGACGCAAGTGCGGTGCTAAAAAAGTATAAATATGGGCCCAAGTTCTTTCTAACCTCAGGTAAGATCTTAGGCTGATAGTTTGACTTGGTTGTGCCGCAATTAAATTAGGAATGGATGCTAAAGTAATGCACACAGGTTCATATCTAAATGTTTGGTGCTACTTTCCACAGCTGTAGCATATAAAATGAAGTAAATGATACAAATTGAGGGATAACAACTATCCATGGCCCTCTGTTCATTGTACCTGTGTGTTTTACATTGGTCTTGGGCATAAAAGCTGGAACAGAGCTAATGCATTTGCCTTCTATGTTACTCTATAGCCATGCACTTCTCATTAGTTTTGGGATCATCATGGGATACGTGACGTTGGGGAATGCGTGGTCACAATGTATTACATGCATGACATCGTGCAAGGGACCCTGACCAATTCCATCATACATATAAAGTTCCCTAATACTTTGGAGTTTTGTTTGGCACATCCCTGTTGATCTAGTGCAGCATATGTTCAATAACTAACTTTTCATTATGGAGGCTATCACAGACATGGGTGTGTGCTAAGATCAGAAGACCAGCATTCCTGTGACTGCTGCCATTCCAAAGGTACATACAAATTGAAACCTACATCATCATGACTGACACATTGGTATATTTGCTAAACCATGTGTTAATAATATGACAGTGTCAGTTTGCTGTATACCCGCTGATCTACCAACTTGGCAAATGTAAGATGATGAATGTGGCTCACTGTGATTTCCAAAACCCATAATGGGTACACAGGGCAATGAGTGGCACATTTCAGGTGCAGTGACTACACCTGTGCCCATGCAGTCTGTCATGGATGACTACAATATAAACTGTCAGCATATATCTCCTTGTTGTATCAAAATATTAAAACTGGTCAATCCACGGCTTGCCTCAAATTATCACCAATTAACGACCAGGATCACTGCCATTATGGTGTCATAGGGGGCATATGTGGCTCAGGGTACACTGTTAATATAGCATATGTAACCTACACACAACACAGGCCCTACATATAAGGGACCATAGAAAGCATGATAAATCATTACCTTAACCCCTTTGCTGCCAGGCCTTTTCCCCCTCCTGTGCCGGGCCTTTTTTTTGCCTATTTGGGGCAGTTCGCGCTTAGGCCCTCATAACTTTTTGTCCACATAAGCTAACCAAGCCAAATTTGCGTCCTTTTTTTCCAACATCCTAGGGATTCTAGAGGTACCCGGACTTTGTGGGTTCCCTTGAAGGAGGCCAAGAAATTGGCCAAAATACAGTGAAAATTTCGTTTTTTTCAAAAAAATTGGAAAAAGTGGCTGCAGAAAAAGGCTTGTGGTTTTTCCCCTGAAAATGGCATCAACAAAGGGTTTGCGGTGCTAAACTCAGCAGCTTCCCAGCTTTCAGGAACAGGCAGACTTGAATCAGAAAACCCAATTTTTCAACACAATTTTGGCATTTTACTGGGACATACCCCATTTTTGCAGTTTTTTGTGCTTTCAGCCTCCTTCCAGTCAGTGACAGAAATGGGCATGAAACCAATGCTGGATCCCAGAAACCTAAACATTTCTGGAAAGTAGACACAATTCTGAATTCAGCAAGGGGTCATTTGTGTAGATCCTACAAGGGTTTCCTACAGAAAATAACAACTGAAAAAGAAAAATATTGAAATTGAGGTGAAAAAAACATAAATGTTTCTCTACGTTTTACTCTGTAACTTTTCCCTGCAATGTCAGATTATCGAAAGCAATATACCGTTACATCTGCTGGACTCCTCTGGTTGCGGGGATATATAGGGCTTGTAGGTTCATCTAGAACCCAAGGAACCCAGAGCCAATAAATGAGCTGCACCCTGACGTGCGTTTTCATTCTATACCGGGTATAAAGCAATTCATTTGCTGAAATATAAAGAGTAAAAAAGTGCTATCAAGAAAACCTTTGTATTTCCAAAAAGGGCACAAGATAAGGTGTTGAGGAGCAGTGGTTATTTGCACATATCTGAGTTCCGGGGTGACCAAACTAGCATGTGAATTACAGGGCATTTCTCAAATAGATGTCTTTTTTACACACTCTCCTATATTTGGAAGGAAAAAATGTAGAGAAAGACAAGGGGCAATAACACTTGTTTTGCTAATCTATGTTCCCCCAAGTCTCCCGATAAAAAAGATACCTCACTTGTGTGGGTAGGCCTAGCGCCCGCGACAGGAAACGCCCCAAAGCGCAACGTGGACACATCCTAAATTTTGGAAAAAAACAGAGGTGTTTTTTGCGAAGTGCCTACCTGTAGATTTTGGCCTCTAGCTCAGCCGGCACCTAGGGAAACCTACCAAACCTGTGCATTTCTGAAAACTAGAGACCTAGGGGAATCCAAGGAGGGGTGACTTGCGGGGCACGGACCAGGTTCTGTTACCCAGAATCCTTTGCAAACCTAAAAATTTGGCTAATAAAACACATGTCCCTCACATTTCTGTGGCAGAAAGTTCTGGAATCTGAGAGGAGCTACAAATTTCCTTCCACCCAGCGTTCCCCTAAGTCTCCCGATAAAAATGATACCTCACTTGCGTGGGTAGGCCTAGCGCCGGCGACAGGAAACACCCCAAAGCGCAACGTGGACACATCCTAAATTTTGGAAAAAAACAGAGGTGTTTTTTGCGAAGTGCCTACCTGTAGATTTTGGCCTCTAGCTCAGCCGGCACCTAGGGAAACCTACCAAACCTGTGCATTTCTGAAAACTAGAGACCTAGGGGAATCCAAGGAGGGGTGACTTGCGGGGCTCGGACCAGGTTCTGTTACCCAGAATCCTTTGCAAACCTCAAAATTTGGCTAAAAAAAACACATGTCCCTCACATTTCTGTGGCAGAAAGGTCTGGAATCTGAGAGGAGCTACAAATTTCCTTCCACCCAGCGTTCCCCCAAGTCTCCCGATAAAAATTATACCTCACTTGCGTGGGTGGGCCTAGCGCCGGCGACAGGAAACACCCCAAAGCGCAACGTGGACACATCCTAAATTTTGGAAAAAAACAGAGGTGTTTTTTGCGAAGTGCCTACCTGTAGATTTTGGCCTCTAGCTCAGCCGGCACCTAAGGAAACCTACCAAACCTGTGCATTTCTGAAAACTAGAGACCTAGGGGAATCAAAGGAGGGGTGACTTGCGGGGCTCGGACCAGGTTCTGTTACCCAGAATCCTTTGCAAACCTCAAAATTTGGCTAAAAAAACACATGTTCCTCACATTTTTGTGGCAGAAAGTTCTGGAATCTGAGAGGAGCTACAAATTTCCTACCACCCAGCGTTCCCCCAAGTCTCCCGATAAAAATGATACCTCACTTGCGTGGGTAGGCCTAGCGCCGGCGACAGGAAACACCCCAAAGCGCAACGTGGACACATCCTAAATTTTGGAAAAAAACAGAGGTGTTTTTTGCGATGTGCCTACCTGTAGATTTTGGCCTCTAGCTCAGCCGGCACCTAGGGAAACCTACCAAACCTGTGCATTTCTGAAAACTAGAGACCTGGGGGAATCCAAGATGGGGTGACTTGTGTGGCTGGGACCAGGTTCTGTTACCCAGAATCCTTTGCAAACCTCAAAATTTGGCTAAAAAAACACATGTTCCTCACATTTCTGTGGCAGAAAGTTCTGGAATCTGAGAGGAGCTACAAATTTCCTTCCACCCAGCGTTCCCCCAAGTCTCCCGATAAAAATTATACCTCACTTGCGTGGGTAGGCCTAGCGCCGGCGACAGGAAACACCCCAAAGCGCAACGTGGACACATCCTAAATTTTGGAAAAAAACAGAGGTGTTTTTTGCGAAGTGCCTACCTGTAGATTTTGGCCTCTAGCTCAGCCGGCACCTAGGGAAACCTACCAAACCTGTGCATTTCTGAAAACTAGAGACCTAGGGGAATCCAAGGAGGGGTGACTTGCGGGGCACGGACCAGGTTCTGTTACCCAGAATCCTTTGCAAACCTAAAAATTTGGCTAATAAAACACATGTCCCTCACATTTCTGTGGCAGAAAGTTCTGGAATCTGAGAGGAGCTACAAATTTCCTTCCACCCAGCGTTCCCCTAAGTCTCCCGATAAAAATGATACCTCACTTGCGTGGGTAGGCCTAGCGCCGGCGACAGGAAACACCCCAAAGCGCAACGTGGACACATCCTAAATTTTGGAAAAAAACAGAGGTGTTTTTTGCGAAGTGCCTACCTGTAGATTTTGGCCTCTAGCTCAGCCGGCACCTAGGGAAACCTACCAAACCTGTGCATTTCTGAAAACTAGAGACCTAGGGGAATCCAAGGAGGGGTGACTTGCGGGGCTCGGACCAGGTTCTGTTACCCAGAATCCTTTGCAAACCTCAAAATTTGGCTAAAAAAACACATGTCCCTCACATTTCTGTGGCAGAAAGGTCTGGAATCTGAGAGGAGCTACAAATTTCCTTCCACCCAGCGTTCCCCCAAGTCTCCCGATAAAAATTATACCTCACTTGCGTGGGTGGGCCTAGCGCCGGCGACAGGAAACACCCCAAAGCGCAACGTGGACACATCCTAAATTTTGGAAAAAAACAGAGGTTTTTTTGCGAAGTGCCTACCTGTAGATTTTGGCCTCTAGCTCAGCCGGCACCTAAGGAAACCTACCAAACCTGTGCATTTCTGAAAACTAGAGACCTGGGGGAATCCAAGATGGGGTGACTTGTGTGGCTGGGACCAGGTTCTGTTACCCAGAATCCTTTGCAAACCTCAAAATTTGGCTAAAAAAACACATGTTCCTCACATTTCTGTGGCAGAAAGTTCTGAAATCTGAGAGGAGCCACAAATTTCCTTCCACCCAGCGTTCCCCCACGTCTCACGATAAAAATGATACCTCACTTGTGTGGGTAGGCCTAGCGCCCGCAACAGGAAACACCCCAAAGCGCAACGTGGACACATCACAGAAAACAGACCTGTTTTTAGCAATGTGCCTACCTGTAGATTTTGGCTTGCAGCTCAGCCGCCACCTAGGGAAACCTACCAAACCTGTGCATTTCTGAAAACTAGAGACCTAGGGGAATCCAAGATGGGGTGACTTGTGTGGCTCGGACCAGGTTCTGTTACCCAGAATCCTTTGCAAACCTCAAAATTTGGCTAAAAAAACACATGTTCCTCACATTTCTGTGGCAGAAAGTTCTACAATCTGAGAGGAGCCACAAATTTCCTTCCACCCAGCGTTCCCCCATGTCTCCCGATAAAAATGATACCTCACTTGTGTGGGTAGGCCTAGCGCCCGCGACAGGAAACGCCCCATTAGCGCAACGTGGACACATCACAGAAAATAGACCTGTTTTTAGCAAAGTGCCTACCTGTAGATTTTGGCCTCTAGCTCAGCCGCCACCTAGGGAAACCTACCAAACCTGTGCATTTCTGAAAACTAGAGACCTGGGGGAATCCAAGATGGGTGACTTGTGTGGCTGGGACCAGGTTCTGTTACCCAGAATCCTTTGCAAACCTCAAAATGTGGCAAAAAAAAACACATGTTCCTCACATTTCTGTGGCAGAAAGTTCTGGAATCTGAGAGGAGCCACAAATTTCCTTCCACCCAGCGTTCCCCCACGTCTCCCGATAAAAATGATACCTCACTTGTGTGGGTAGGCCTAGCGCTTGCGACAGGAAATGGCCCAAAACACAACGTGGACACATCACATTTTTTCATAGAAAACAGTGCCTACGTGTGGATTTTGGCCTCTAGCTCAGCCGGCACCTGGGGAAACCTAGCAAACCAGTGCATTTTTTAAAACTAGAGACCTAGGGGAATCCAAGATGGGGTGATTTGCGGGGCTCTGACCAGGTTCTGTTACCCAGAATCCTTTGCAAACATCAAAATCTGTCTAAAAAACACTTTTTCCTCTCATTTCGGTGACAGAAAGTTTTGGAATCTGAGAGGAGCCACAAATTTCCTTCCACCCAGCGTTCCCCTAAGTCTCTCCATAAAAATGGTACCTCACTTGTGTGGGTAGGCCTAGCGCCCACAAAAGGAAATGGCCCAAAACACAACGTGGACACAACATATTTTTTCACAGAAAACAGAGGTGTTTTTTGCAAAGTGCCTACCTGTGGATTTTGGCCTCTAGCTCAGCCGGCCCCGGGGGGGGAGGGAAATGCCCTAAAATAAATTTGACCCCCCACCCCCCCAAACCCCCCCTGCCCAGGTGCGACCCTTGCCTACGGGGTCGCTACCCCTGCGTGACATTGGCACCAAAAAACAAATTCCCGGTACCTAGTGGTTTCTGCCCCCTTGGGGGCAGATTGACCTAAAATCGACCAATCTGCCCCCAAGGGGGGCAGAAATGGTCTAAACACAGTTTGCCCCCCAGGGGAGCGACCCTTGCCTGATGGGTCGCTCACCATCTCTAAAAAAACAAACATACAAAAAAAAAAAACACACAAAAAAAATTTGCCCTGGCGCCTAGAGGTTTCTGCCCCCCCCTGGTGGCAGATCGGCCTAATAATAGGCCGATCTGCCCCCAGGGGGGGCAGAAATGGCCGAAAATAAATTTGCCCCCCGAACACCCACCCCCCCCCCCCCCCCCGGAGCGACCCTTGCCTACGGGGTCGCTCCCCCTGCGTGACATTGGCGCCAAAAAACAAATCCCCGGTGCCTAGTGGTTTCTGCCCCCTTGGGGCAGATTGACCTAAAATCTACCAATCTGCCCCCGAAGGGGGCAGAAATGGTCTAAACACAATTTGCCCCCCAGGGGAGCGACCCTTGCCTGATGGGTCGCTCCCCATCTCTAAAAAAAACAAAAACAAAAAAAAAAAACACAAAACAAATATTTGCCCTGGCAACAAGAGGTTTCTGCCCCCCCTGGGGGCAGATCGGCCTAATAATAGGCCGATCTGCCCGAGGGGGGGCAGAAATGGCCTAAAATAAATTTGCCCCCCAGAACACCCACCCCCCCCCCCCCCCCCCGAGCGACCCTTGCCTACGGGGTCGCTCCCCCTGCGTGACATTGGCGCCAAAAAACAAATCCCCGGTGCCTAGTGGTTTCTGCCCCCTTGGGGCAGATTGACCTAAAATCTACCAATCTGCCCCCAAGGGGGGCAGAAATGGTCTAAACACAATTTGCCCCCCAGGGGAGCGACCCTTGCCTGATGGGTCGCTCCCCATCTCTAAAAAAAACCAAACAAACAAAAAAAAAAACACAAACAAAAAAATTTGCCCTGGCAACAAGAGGTTTCTGCCCCCCCTGGTGGCAGATCGGCCTAATAATAGGCCGATCTGCCCCCAGGGGGGGCAGAAATGGCCTAAAATAAATTTGCATCCCCAACCCCCACCCCCCCACCAGGAGCGACCCTTGCCTACGGGGTCGCTCCCCCTGCGTAACATTGGCGCCAAAAAACAAATCCCCGGTGCCTAGTGGTTTCTGCCCCCTTGGGGCAGATTGACCTAAAATCTACCAATCTGCCCCCAAGGGGGGCAGAAATGGTCTAAACACAATTTGCCCCCCAGGGGAGCGACCCTTGCCTGATGGGTCGCTCCCCATCTCTAAAAAAAACCAAACAAACAAAAAAAAAAACACAAAACAAATATTTGCCCTGGCAACAAGAGGTTTCTGCCCCCCATGGGGGGCAGAAATGGCCTAAAATAAATTTGCATCCCCAACCCCCACCCCCCCACCAGGAGCGACCCTTGCCTACGGGGTCGCTCCCCCTGCGTAACATTGGCGCCAAAAAACAAATCCCCGGTGCCTAGTGGTTTCTGCCCCCTTAGGGCAGATTGACCTAAAATCTACCAATCTGCCCCCAAGGGGGGCAGAAATGGTCTAAACACAATTTGCCCCCCAGGGGAGCGACCCTTGCCTGATGGGTCGCTCCCCATCTCTAAAAAAAACCAAACAAACAAAAAAAAAAACAATTTTTTTTTTTGCCCTGGCAATAAGAGGTTTCTGCCTAGCCTGGGGGCAGAAATGGCCTAAAATAAATGTGCCCCCTGAACCCCCCCCCCCCCCGGAGCGACCATTGCCTACGGGGTCGCTCCCCCTGCGTGATAATAGGCCAATCTGCCCCCAGGGGGGGCAGAAAAGGCCTTCCTAAAAAAATGCCCCCCTGGGAGCGACCCTTGCCCAAGGGGTCGCTCCCTTTTGCCAATTTCAAGGAAAAAAAAAAAATCCCTGGTGTCTAGTGGGGTTTCAAAAGCCGGATTGCAAGCAATCCGGCTTTTGAAACCTGTGAGAGACTTCAAAGGGAAGGAAATACATTTCCTTCCCTTTGAAGCCTCTCGGGGCCTCCCCCATGGGATTGAAAAAGAAATGCAAAAGCATTTCTTTTTCAATCGTGCTGGAAGCTCTTCTTCCAGCGCGATGGGGGAGACCCTGTGACTAATCAGCGCGCGCTCGCGTGCTGACGTCACAGGGGGGGGTTGGGGGGGGTCGGGGGTGGGAGGGGAAGGGCTTCCCCTTCCATCCCTGACTTGGGGGGGGTGGGAGGGAACCCCACAGAGGGAGCGCTAGCGCTCCCTCTGGGCTCTGTGCACAGGACGTAATGGTTACGTCCTGGGCACAGCAGCACTGTGCCTCAGGACGTAACCATTACGTCCTGGGCACAGAAGGGGTTAAATCAACCCACAGGTGCGTCACACAGTAAATGAGTGACTGGTATTGCAGTGCTCCAGGAAAGTGGCTTTGCATGTCTCTCATTACCACAAATGATGAGAGGAGTACACTCCATAAATGAGTCTGTAACAAATTGATGGAGCATGTTTGTCACCACATGATAGTTAAGGCCACTGCATGTGTGCAGATATGTGTGTATCACTCACAGGAGTAACCGGGTCTGTACATGTTTGCAGTGGTATGTCTGTTGGAGAATCATCATGCCTGAGTGGCTGGACTTTCAGATTTAATGTTACACACAGTCATTTTATTTGAAAGTGTACAGTGCACAGACATTGAGCACATTTCTCCCTTCCATGCTTTACAGGTGGACCTGCCCCCTAGACAATCAGAGAAGTGGCTTGATTTGCGGATCCAGACATATCTAGTAAGTGTTGATATTTCAGTTCTGCATTGTGTTTGCAGCTGCCGTGTGATTGACTCCTGTGTGTTGGACACATAGCAAGGTATGATGTTCTGGCAAACGATCTGATATGTTACTTGACTGGAGTTTCACCTTTTTTCCATCTGTAGGCATGGCCATGTGAGGAGGGTGACATTAGTTTTTGAAATTTTTATAAAGAAAAAATAGCAGAGGCCCTTATTCATGATTTAGTCAGCAAGTCATCCCCTGAATCTCACAGAATAGGGATACCTAAGTCTTACCCACAGACTTGAGCTTCTCTGTTCACTACAACTGTATGTTTGACTCCCTAGCAGCATCTAGCTCCATATTTTGTCCTATGTGTATGTGGTACTTGAGTAGGTGTGTATGCAGCTCATGCCAGTTGTGTGCTTGCACCTATCTGCTTGTTGTAAGACAGGTATTAGTCATATTAAATGATGTTGACAATTGCCTGCATTACAAACATAAATGTGGATGGGATTGTCCAAGGTTTGGGTCTATCCTAGATGGACACACTCCTTACCTGTGGTGGACTGCCAAAACCCATGTACAGCTGTCCAAAGCTTCCTGGGTGTCTTTGATGTTTGAAACTATGTGTTGCTTGTCCACCCCCCCCGAGGCATAGGCTTAGGGTTATGAAATGTGTACCTAGGTGTGATGATCCAATTTTAGTACACAGACATGTAAATCTGTAAATCACGTGTCCAAACCTAGGATACCCTCTCATGATTAGCAACTGCATTCTATCCTGGCAATTCCATTTACAAATCACAGATCTTGTGGCCCTTGATTGTCATTCAGAAGATAGTCATTAGTTGGCCTGTCACATGTGAAGGACTTGCAGCATTTTTTACGTGACTAATGTCTGAACAATGATGCATAGGTAATTTAAGTTGGTACACATTTTTTAGACCATTGCTGTGCAGTTAGATAGGACATGTGTAGGCTGCGTTGCCATGTACTTCCTCAGGTAGATTCTGTGATCTGTATGGTGATCTGGCCTGTTTCAGCTACATTAGAAGTATTGTCTGATTTTCATCAGTAGCTATATCACACAATGAAGTACCTAATGTTTGGCTTTATCTTTTTTAACAGCAGACAATATGGATGCCAGCCAGATTTGTGAGTTTCAGCGCAGGACGATGTGTTACCGCCACATTCTGGATGTGGAGTCTGGGTTCCGCCACATGGCATGGCGTTATCGCCATAAAGAGCCTCAGGAGTGTGGAGGGCATTTGCCCAAGGGGGCCCTTCGGTGTCCACAACAGCCGCCACCACCAGCACCACCACTACCACCCAGGTGGCACCACGGATATCAGCCACCACTGCAGGACCATCGACTTCCACTACTCCAGCACCTGCACCTCCTCCTACAAGCATGGCACCACCAACCGGACACACATCAACAACTGGCACTCAGACCACCCCTGCTGCAGTCATTGACCCTGCAGATTTCAGAGTGATGCGACATGACATGCAACATATGTTGCGGAGACTTGGCAGGCTGCAGCAGGAGGTGTCACAAATTAATAAGACGGTGCGTGCCATAAAGAAGACACTGCGGAGGACGAACTTGTGACAAGTATACCCTCTGCCATGATTCCCTTCCCTCCCTCCTCTTTCCTGGTTCTTTTAATTAGTGGGTTTAGGGGGCTTAGTGTTAGGTTAGAATAGGCTGTTAGTTTAGCTAGTAGTAGTGGGTTGGGGGTATGATATTTTCAAATGTTATTTTATTGTGTGTATGGGTGGGTGGGTTGATGACGATGTTGGGGGTTTGGTGTTTTAAAAAAATAAAAAAATACATATATAAAAATACAAAAAAATATATATTTGTTTAGTATAAGATAGTATGTGTTTCGGTTAGTATATGTTGTCCTCCATGTGTCCCATCTTATAAGGGGGCTGGGGGGGTTGATATTTAGAGTGTTAAGTTCAACGTGATAAGTAACTTTAGCATAGGGTAGTCAGGGCCAGTTGTGGGAAATGTGTAGTTAGGAGAGGTTAGTTAAGGTGATTCCCCTGGTTTTATTACCCTTATTTACTGTTAAGTAAATATTTAGGTACTCCTTTACAGTATGTGTCATATGCTTGGGGATCAGGGCCTTGGCATGGGTGAAAAGTGTCTCTTTAGTATTTGCATTTATGTCCCATCCTGCAACCAAATCCCAATTGAGCTGTCACATTGGCAGCTACACCAGAGCTACTTTGCTAAGAATCTGCCATCCATTGCACCCACCACTCAAGGTTACTATGGATCCCAATGTGTTGTTAATTTTGATGCATGTGTTCAATCTCACATACTTTGGGACCAAATTTGGTATTGAGGACACTGTGTTACGTCTGCCTGCAGCCTGATGTTCAAGTGAAGCCTTATAAGGTGAGGGATGGTATAATCTCTCGTAGTATAGCATACAGGACTCACACCTATCTTTTGTTACATTGTACAGACAGTTTACTTATTTGTATGTGCACTCATACACATCCATTCCTGCTGTATGGTGTGTGTGGAAAAAATTGTGACACATGTCACATACGTAAAGATTATCTAGTACAATAATTTGAAGGCAATATTTTTCAGCTTAGACATCCCTTGAAGAAGACTTATTCTGTCCAACACAGCATTTTACTGTTTAGTTTTGAGTTACCTCAGAATTAACCGTCATGAAGGGTAGATGATAGTACAGTCCAGACCACAGTGCATAGTTATCAGCCCACATTCTTTCAGGTCAGTTGTATAGACATTCTATGGGCATTGACATGAGGCAAATATCACTAATCTCCCTCACAGTTGATGTGTCACATTACACAGAGACAAAGTGGTTGTTGAAGTGATATTTATTCTAAAGTGCTGTTGTGCTATATTTACATTGTCCATGATTGTGAGTCCATTAGTGTGACACCTTCCACTATGATCCTACACAAGTGCAAAAGGGCATGTCACTGGACATGCTGGGGTGAAGTGTCATACAGTGCAGAGGGACCTGATTTGCCAATGAGTTAGTGAGAGACAATCACAGGGCATTGTGACAAGGTAAACAGTGGGCTGAATAACAGTGCTGGAGAGCAGCTGTTCCAAGACTGGCAGGTTACAAAGTACAGGACCTTGATTATAAGTGGCCAGGTGGCAGGACTAGTGCTACCGGGTACTCTTATGGGTGAAGGTGATCTGTTCCACATCTTCATCTTCTGATGTGTGTGTTGTCTTCTCTGCCCTTGGTGGTGGTGGATGTGAAGGGGCAACACACACCTCAGTGTTTGAAGATGTGGAGTCAGACATCCCGGTAGCTGCCAACTGTGGTGCTATTAAGGGCAGTACTGTAGCAAGGAGGAGCTGCTGGTTCTTAAGAACAGCAGCCACATCACCGTGGTAGGCAGCCAGGTTGGCCCTGTGGGAGTCAATATTGCATTCGTTCACACGTTGAAAGGTTTGTTGTTGGAGGTGTTGTGTCAACTCTCTCACAGCTGTGCTGATTTCCTTCACACTTTTCTCAAGTTCTTGCAAGATTGATGTTCGCCCTTGCATGGCTGCTGCCTGTTCTGCAGTTGACATCATGCACGAACGCACCACCCCTAGGCTGGCTGCCATATTTTCCATCCCCACCCGCACCTCCTTGGCCAGCTCCCGCTGTACTCCAACTACAGTTCTCTCAAAGCTGGTGCCAGTGTCGTCAGAGTCCTCAGCTGGGTTGGAGCCGGCAGGTCGAACAATTGGGGTGGTGGGTGGTTCCTCTGTGATGGCTGCTGTATCTGTGCTCCTCCTTGCGACTGAAGGTGGGGTCTGGACGGTTCCAAGGACATCTTGGAGGGTCTGCTGGCTGATGTTTGTCAGCTCGTCATCCATGTCATCAGGAAAGTCCAGGACAGGCATATCCCCAGGAGAGCCATCGTCCTCTGCAATGAGATATTGTACAATTAGTGTGTCTGTGTTGTGGCATTTGTAATGTGACGTGCCTGCCTTCCTATTAGTTGCACATTGTGATATAGGTTCCGGTTCATTGTTCCTGTCTATAATATTAGCATTCGCCCAGGCCTATGCCCCATCTGCATGTCACATGTAGAGTGGTCAGTTTGGGGACTTGTCAGCATCACATCCTCTAGGTGTTGGCTCTGGCCAAATTGTATGTTGCCACCTTTTTGTCCTACTCAACCCTCCGTCTACTTCCATTCTCATGGTGAGGCCTTGCACTGGCTGTGGGTGTTATGATGCACTAGCACAACAGTTAAACAATCTGGAACTGAGCCAGTCTCTGATATTTCACATCCAGCTATATGTTGCTGAGACCTAGCTTAACTATGTATAGCATTGGCATGGCACACTACATATGTCAGCATTGGTAGTGTGTAATGTTGATGTTGGGGAATGTGTGCTACATTGGATTGCACTGATGGTCCTAGCAGTTAACCATTTCCTCTTCTGACTGTGCGGGTGTATTTCACTAGCCGGTGACATAGGTCCTACCCCTCAATGCTGTTGTCTGAGCAGTATGACATTTGGGATGTTGCATGGTGTCTTTGGAGCTATTGTGACCCCGGCATAGGGTGGACCCTGACATATGCAGCATGGGTATGACATTAGTGCTGTATACCACATAATGTTTATGACAATGGCTGATGTTTGTAGCAACTATGGTCATTCACATTTGACAGGATTAGCACATTTGTATTGATTTCAGGGGATTGATAACGTTGTCATCCTGAACCCTCTAACTTGGGTGTGTTTGATCCATGGGCACGTAACTGCCATTAGCTACTTGACCTGCACACACAGCAGAGGTGGTAGTCGCAACTATTGTCAATATTACATTCCACTTGCAGATATGGCCTGAGACTGTTAATTGAGCCCTAGTTCATGTAGGGAGAATACCAGCTGTTGTGTGACAGCAGGCCATTTTTACGTTGGATACCCTACCCTCCTGGACTGGCATTACCTTTGCAACATCCCTCGCATGGCAGCATACCCCCATGCAAAGGTTGTTGGTGTAGTGTAGTACTGTGCCCCAGGTTTCATCTGAACAGCCCATGCCCCCGTGCCGTGCCCCTTTACCCATGCCACTCCCTGAATATCATGACTTACATGCATTGTGTAGTAGGTATGTCCACCCCCGCTTACAGTTAACATTTGTGAATTTTAATTCCCCATGCAACTTACCCTGCATCTGTGCTGTCTCCTGGTAGTCTGCGCTGTCCTGTCCTTGAATCCCTGTGACGATCTCCTCAGGGATGACGGCTGCCACTATCTCCTCCATGTGGTCCAGGGCCTTCTGTGGTGCTGGACTCCCACCTCCAGTCTGCAGTGCTGCCTTCCTGTTCCTGGTCATCTTTTCCTTTGTCCTGCCCTTGCAGACATGCCAGCGTTTCTTGCACTCGATGACTGTTCTCCAAACTTCTGCCACACTGTTTATCTTGTCAACAATTTGTTGCCATATTGCCTCTCTCCTACTAATTTTGAGGTGACAAAAAGTTGGTGCTGGTGTTCCGTCACCTCTTTCACCAGAATTTCCTGCTCCTCTGCACTGAACCGACACTTTCTTTTCTTCTTCTCCCTCTCCTGGGTCTTGTGTGGGCCCTCCTGGCTGGTTCCTGGTCTGTTGTCATCTTCCTGGGGCCTATCCAAGCATCTGGGATCCATTTTGGCTCTCCTTAGCACATTTTGCAGTGTTTGCGCCACTTTTTGATGCTATTGCATCAAAGAAAGTTGCGTATAAGGTTTGTCCATCGTAAACCGGCTCACAGTCATTTTTGCTGCATTAACGTTGTTTTTCCTTATGATGTGACGCATTGGTTTGAGTAAAATAAATGACTCACGTCTGTGGTTTGCGCCGCCGTGTGTCAAAGTATAAATTTAACACCTGAGCAGCGCAAACAAATGGCGTTAGCCGGCAGTACATTTTTTTGGCGCAAAACTGCATTAGCGCAGTTCTGCGTCAAAAAGTATAAATATGGCCCCTGGTCTTTCTTTCTGCTCACAAGTTTTAGATTTCAGTCTAAATGCTTCACAGTTTTATAACAGCACACTTTTTAGGTCTCGTTTACATGAGAGCTTTTAGATGTCTGTAAGTGAAAGCCTATTATGGACCAGAGTGCTTTAAGTGGGATGAAAAAGTTTGTTTGTCCTTCTCCTAGAGCATGGCCTCTCTGATTAGTTGGCTTCTATTCTTCACACAACTCACTTTTATGGAACTACTTTTTTCTTTTTGTTAAAGAATTCTATGAGCGTGCATGTGTTTTCCAGCTCTGTTCATGTGCTTCTTCTGCTCCCCGCATTCCATGTTGCTGTCTCCCATGTGTCACAAGCTCTCTCTTGTGCACTTCTCATCTGCCAATCAATGCCTCCCAGACCTCCATGCTTTGTCACTCATGTGTTTCTCCTACTGCACCCATGTTTTTCTCCTGCTGGTGCTGCTATTCTGCTCTCCTCTCCCAGTGTCTGTTGCTTCTCCGAGCCAGTCCTGCATTGCCGCCAAATCCACCATCTCAATGAATACATGACAGTCCTGCTAAATATATCAAGGCAATATCTTCCACAGACGACAACCCTCCTCCCTTCTCCAACAGAGCATGATAACCTCATTTCACACAGGCAGACCCCTATAATCCAGCCACTTCTCCCACATTTTCTAGTATTTGTGGGGACAGCCCGTGCCTCATAGTTCAGCCTTTGCAGTTGAGAGCACCAGTCTACTCCGGATCGCCACTTTGAGAGTGGCAGCACTGTCAAGCCTCTCCAGAGCTATGCAATGTCTCTCTTAGCCACCAGGCAGGCAACTCCCATGAATATTCAATCAGTCCTCAGCCCCACCCAACTCCTTCAAAACGCCCAGCAGCACCACCCTTGCGTTCAATTCAGTGGGACAACCAAGGACCGCAGCAATGTCCCACTCCACCCGCCCCAAAAAGTTTGTATCCCCGGACACTCCCATGCCACATGCAACAGGTGCATCTCTGGTTTACCACATCGCATACAAACTGGGGGGGTCCCAGGTTGAATATGTCAGCGTCTCCATGGGGACAGGTATAACATATGAAAGTAGTTTATCTGGATCATTCTTAACCTGGGAGAAATGGCAAATTCCCTTGGTCCTAGAGAGGCGTCCCACAGTCGTCCTCGTCCAGTTCTCCCACCCAGGCTGCCGACCTATCCCGCAGTCAGGCAAGACCATCGGCACGTTAGTAAACAAGGATCGATAGATCTGGGTAACACCCCCTGCCCCCAGCACCCTGAGAGCAGTTTCGCCTCAAGTGGGCTGTGATCCGGGAGAGAGTTTGGCCGGCAGGTGGATCGCAAGGCGATAGGCATCTGAAGGAAGTGAAAAAACTGGAAGGCAGCTATGGTATAGTGTTCCCTTAGCTGCTGAAAGGACATCAGTGCAAACATCCCCCAGATATGTGACTCCAATGGTGTCCCATTGTCACAAATCCTCCAACCGGGACTCCTGCTACAGCCATGTCCCCTGCCACAGAGGCGTCATCTTGATGAGGCAACAGTCCCAACCCATCAGCTACAACACTGCCCACCAACACTGCACTGCCCCCCACGTGCAGGCAGGGTCCCCCCGCGGGAGCGGATCATCATATAACACTCCCAACAGGTCCTCAAAGCCAAGGAAACTGAGCTCCAAGTGGCAGGCTGGATCCTCCCATCCCCCTGTAAACCACTCATTGATTAGGATCAGCTGAGCCACCAAGTAATAGATATAGAGGTCCGGCATACCCATTCTACCCACATAGGGTGATTTCTGCACAGGGCAAAAGGCTGCCCGTTGGTGCCCTCCGCCCATTTAAAGGAGGTAAGTTTGGAAGTGAGGGATCGAAACCAGGAGCGGGGCACCAAGTAGGGAAAGTTTGGCAGGGCATACAAATAGCGGGGGATGCAGATCATTTTATAAAAGGCATTTTGGCCCAGAGGTTTCAGGGGCAATCATGCCCAATGGGCCAGATCATCCCCCAGTGCACGGGATAAGGGCTGAAAATTCAACTGCCATGCCAGAACCGTGAGCGGGGCGAGGTGAATCCCCAAATATTTGAAGGTGTTGCACCTTACAGGGATGTTCGGCCACTAACTTGCTCCCCCCATGGCGCCACGCACTTCCACCAGCAGGGACTTCCTGGGGTTTAAGCATAGCCCAAGGCTTTGCTGTACTGTTTCAGGAGCTCAAGGCAGCGAGGGCCATAACACCAGGGCCGCCCCAGGAACACCAAGACATCATCTACATACAAAGACACCCTATCCTCATAGCTAGTCCCCCAACTCCAGCCATCAATCAGGGGGTCCCCATGGATGAGGCAGGCCAGCGGCTCGATGGCTAGGTGAAACAGCAAGGGGTAAAGGGGGCAGCTCTGGCGTGTCCCCTTTCTGATCAGGAAGGGATCTGAGAGGATACCATTCACCCGCACTGAGGGGCTATGGTACAGCAGGTGGACCATACTCCTGAATTTCAGGGGAAAGCCCATCCGCATCAGGACCTCCTCCTACAAGTTCCAAGCCAGGGTGTTGAAGGCCTTACTAAAATCCACCAGGAGGGGTGCCAATTCATCTCCCAATCAATCCGTTTGTGACAACACTGCCTGATCCTGGAGGTGACAGTGATGTGTGCTCCTTCCTGGCCTGAAGCCACACTGGTCAGGATGCACCAGGTGGGGCAGCGTCAGTATCAGCCAGGTCGACAAGACTGTCGCAAATATCTTAATGTCCACGTTAATCAGTGAGATGGGCTGATAGGATGAACACTGGTCCCGGGGCAGGGGGTACAGGTATGACCACAATCGTGGCACAATCCTGCCCCTGCACGAAGGAGCCACGACGGAGTACCTCCTCATACGCCCCAACCAAGCAAGGTATCAGGTGTGACCGAAACTGCTTGTAATATTCAACCAGGTATCCATCAGACGCTGCTGTTTTCCCGGATAGAAGCGCAGAGATGGCATCTCCCACCTCCTCCTCCGACATCGGCAGGTCCAGTTCTGCTGCCAAGAACTACAGAAGTGAGGGTAGTGGAATGTCACCCAGAATGGGCTTTTCCCGTTCTGCCATGAGCTGTGGGACTCGGCGTACAAGCACTCATAGTAGGCGGCGAAAGTGCAGGCAATTGCTGGCAGGTCCTCTTGTGCTATGCCCGCCCGGTCCCTGAGAAAGGCCACCACACGGGGCCGAGATATCACGGGTTGTCAGCCAGTAGAGCCGTTTTACGGTCTTGTCACCCAGCTCATGTATTCTTTGGGTTGAGGCCTACCAATGCTGTTGAGCCTCTGCAAGAGACACCTGCCTGAACTCTGGGCACCGAAGCTCCAACTGCTGCACCGTATCCTCCTCCCCAGGGCATCCAGCGCGACGCTCCAGCTTCGCTATTTTCACCTCGAGCTCAGTGATCTGTATTCGCTGGTCATCCCGCCGCCTAACAAACCCGTTCATACTATCTCTCAAGGCTGGCTTGCTTGCCGTCCAGAGGGTCTCGGCTGAAGCCAATGAGCCAAGGTTTTCTCAGAAGTAGTGCGCTAGTTCTTGGTTAATGAATTCAACACATTCGGGGTGTTTCAAATACCAGGAACTGAAACACCACATGGGTCACAAGCTCTGCGCTGGGGCGCCCCAACTCAGGAGTACCGGTGTGTGATCCGAGATACCACGGGCCAGGATCTGCACCGAAGCCAAGGCCAGAAGATCCACTGCCGGAAGCCATATTAGATCTATCCCTGCTTCTGTGTGATGGTCCGCCAACCAATGGGTGAATGCTATCATCTGCGGGTTCCAAGCCCACCATACGTCACACAAGGCCAAGGAGTCCGCTCAGCTCAATAGACAAGTAGAGTCCAGACAACACCCCATCGATGGGGCAGCAGAAGTCTCTCGGGTCGGGTCCGGGACCGCGTTGAAGTCTCCTCCCAGAATAGTGGTTCCCTGCGGTAGGGACAGGAGCAAAGCATGCAGCCCTGCCAGAGTGGGCCGAAGAACCAGCAGAGGAAGATAGCATGAGACGAAGTTGACCTGTCGGCCAGCCAGGTGGCCCTCCACCCCAACATATATCCCCTGGGCATGAGGGCCACCCCCTGGAGCCCCTAGTGAATGCAGCGTGGTACACCTTGTCATACCCAAAGCGACAGAGAAACAGACACTGGGTTCCCCCCAGTGGGTCTCCTGCAAGAGGACCACCCCTGGGATATATCTCCTAATGTAACGTAGGACTGTGGCTCTCTTAATACAGTCTAACAGACCATTTACGTTCCAGGAGGGTACTCTAGACATAGAAGAGTGTGGGGTGATGGCACTGAAGGCATTGCTTGTCCTCCATCAGGTCCGAGCAGCCAATACCCAGGGCTGCTGTGGACAATCTGAGATAACGGGTTGGTCTGCATGGGACACACTGTGCAAGGGTCTAACCTGAAAAGAACAAAGCTGGTACAACAACAACATACTATAATTCCCCATAAACACCCCCATCTCCCCCCACCCCATACTTCTACCCCTGACATACTGGTGCCCCGTTATAAGTCCCTAGTATATGGTACTTAGGTACAGAGGGCATTGGGGCACTAGGGGTCCACCCATGGGAGCCTATGCAAAATGTTTTTGCAGGACTGCCATTGCAGGCTGCATGGAAAGTTGAATGCACCCTTTCACCACAGATCACTGCACCAGGTCACTGTAAGTAATTCCTATGGTAAGCCCTCCTAGCCCAGAGGGCAGGGTGCAGGTCCCTTTGTGTGAGGGCACCACTGTATGAGCAGACGTGCCCCTATGAACTTCAGTTCCACTGCACTGGACTTCGTAAGTGCGGGGAAACCATTTTACCCATGTACTAGACATAGGTCACTGTGTCCAGCTTCATAATGGTAACTCCAAACCTGGGCATGTTTGGTATCAAACATGTCCAAATCATACCTCAATACCAGGTGGCCACTTGATTCTGCAATCTTGAAACCAAGATATGCAGAGGCCCCTGGGAGCATCTGAGTGGCCAGGTCAGCCAGGTGATGTCAGAACCCCCTCCTGATAGGTGGTCACCTTGCAAGATGACCAAACCCCCTTTTAGAGCTATTTAGGGACTGTTTGACGGTGGGTCCCCAGATTTGACGTGCAAGATTCCACCAGGACTTCTCTGGATCATTTACTTCCACTTCTGGCCACTGGAACCATAACTGGACTCTTCAGGAACTGACAAGACTGCAACTCCAGCGACTACATTGTTTCCCCGGCTCCTTCCAGCAAGTGCAACATTTCCCCAGCTGTGCATCCTCTGGGGTCGATGAGACTTCAGCCTGCACTGAGAAGCAAGAAGGAATCTCCGTCACTCCCCTGCAGGCACCTACAGCAACGATGTCCGGCTGCATGGATCTGCTCTCCTCTGGGACCATGTGGGTCCTGTATCACAGGTGGTGTACTGGAGTGGTCCCCTTGGTCCTCTCTACTAGCTGTCCAACTTGGGAGATGGTGAGCCCGTGCCTCTCCTTGCAGGACAGTACCCCTGAGCACCACGACTCTTGTAGCTACCATGGCTTGTTGTCTCCTGCTCCAAGGGATCTTCAGGCTCCCAGTAGCCCCAGCTCCCAGCACTTCTTCTTGCCAAGCGCAGTCTCTTTTCTTCTGCTCCAGGGACGTGGGAGTCCTGTCCAGGTGTGCTGACTGGGTCTCACTGCAACTTATTGTGCTGCTGCCAGTGGGTTGACTATGGGGCTGTGACTGCTTCTGTTGGCTCTCCTAACTGGTGAAGGTCAGCCCAGACTCCCCTTCAAAAGTTGAGTCCCCTGAACCTTGCAGGTCCTCTTCAGCCCTGCAACTCTTCTTTTGCTCCTCTTCCATTTGCCAAAGCTTGTTCGTGGTTCTCCACTGACCATCTGCGACCCGATGACTAATGTGGGACACCATCTGCACAGCTCCA
Organism: Pleurodeles waltl; assembly: GCF_031143425.1. Lineage (NCBI taxonomy): Eukaryota > Metazoa > Chordata > Amphibia > Caudata > Salamandridae > Pleurodeles > Pleurodeles waltl. Next base: position 915,448,670 of record NC_090448.1, on the reverse strand, counting down.
AGGACTCCTCTTTAGCTCCTGGGTTCCACAGCTGGCCTTCTACTCCCATCGACCCAGATCTTCATCTAAAGAAGGGTGGATAGTGGCTCCTGCCCTCACTGGACACTCCATCATGGACTGGACTCTTTCCACTTCTTTTGCAGGTCCTCTTCTACCAGAATCCACCTGTGGTTTCATATAGTCTGGTCCTGTTTTTTCACAATCCATTTTCTAAGTTCTCATGTTAGTCCTTTGGAAGACCAAGTACTTACCTCCGCTCTCCTGGTCACTGGGAGTCTCTTGGGTACTCACCTCTTGGGGTTCCTGTTCCTTCCAGCTTCCCTCTAGCAAATCCATATCCTTGAGTGGGGGACTTCATTTCATATTTCACATTCTTAGTATATGGTTTGGACCTCCCCTAGCGCCCACACTAATTTCAACCATTATTACCGATGCTTGTTGTTTCTATGCTAATTACAGATTGGTATTGTGTATTTATATATATATATAGTGTGTGTACTTAGCTTCAGTTGGGGGTACTGCCTATAAGTAATCTAGCTTTGTGTTACTATAGTAAAGTACCTTTATTTTTGTAACACTGTGTGACTGCAGTGGTATTGCATAAGCTTTGCATGACTCCTAGATAAGTCTTGGCTGGTCATCCACAGCTACCTCTAGAGAGCTCTGGCTTCTTAGACACTGCCTACACTTCACTAATAGGGGTTGCCTGGACCTGGTATAAGGTTCCAACACCATAGGTGTCCACCACACACCAGGCCAGCTTCCTACAGGGAACTGATAAAAGGGATACTGATCCGTAGTTAGTAGTAATCTCTACAAAAAAGCATTTTGCAGGCAAACAAATCTATTGTCTGAGTAATGAATCCTTTTTGCTTCATTTACCTCCACCCTAAGACTAAAATAGTGCTCTGTCCTACACATTGTTTCCTATAATTGATATTGCTTTTCCACTTGTTTCATACATTTTTTCTATTTTGTCACTCTGAAAGCTATGGGAAAAGTCAGTCTCCCTTCATGTACTGCATGTCACAGAGATGGAGTCTGGACAAGCGAGAGAATCCCAGAAAGCATGGACGAACACAATCAAGCTTGATATCAGACTGTCTCTTGACACCCAATATAAGAGCCTAAGTATATCTGGTTCACTATAGAACAGAATTGTGACAGCAGGTTTCACATGACACCCACTTTATTCCCCTTCTAATCCTCCAGTCCTACAGTCTCCCTGTCAGGCTGATACCCTACTATTCTCTAGACCAGACCCCCCCACCCCCAAGGTATACAGAAACCCTAACATAGCACATGTTTGCCCAAAGATGGTGGGCACAGGTACTTTGGTGCAAAAATGCATTTATTTATGTGTGTGGCACCAATCTGTTACAGTTCTGAAATGAGCATTGTTCACTGTGAACATGGTGTGACTCACATAAACAAATGTACTTCCCCCCCCCCCAGAGGGCTTGTGTGTGCTTACAGTCTTTGTTGAAAAAGAGGAGCAAATAAATGGACAGGTTACTTACCTTTGGTAACACCTAATCTGGTAGAGACATATTGTAGTTGCAAATTCCTTACCTTAAAATTTCCCCCAGGTGTAAGTCTGGATCTGGAGATTTTGAGCAGTACACCTGTGCGCTGGTAGTTGGCGTTGGTCAGCTTCGCATCCATCGTCGGCATCATGCGCACCGGATATGAGGTTGCGGGACCTATTTAGGCGCCACGTCAGTTTCTTTTTACAACTTTCCACGCCATTAGCGCAGAGCCAGGAAGAACACTGACCACTGGTGCGTCAGAATTAGGGTCCTGAAAAGGGAAGTCCCAGTCCCTAGAAATCAGTTCGCAGAGTGTGGGGCATGGGTGGGTCAGTAAGGAATCTACAGCTAGAACTTGTCTCTATCAGATAAGGCGTTACAGAAGGTAAGTAAGTTGTTCATCTGATAGAGATTTCTAGCTGCAGATTTTTTACCTTACAATAAATACCCAAGCAATACCATCCCCGGGCGAGAGTCTGCAAACCAAGATCATACTAGTAAGTCCTGCAAGACCGCACTGGCAAAGTACTTGTCCCTCTAGACCTGACTGTCCAGGCAGCAGTGTTTGGTGAACGTGTGCAGCGATGCCCATATTGCTGCCTGACAGATGTTCAAGGCTGGAAATCCACGAGCTAACACAGTGGTTGCAGCTGCCATTCTGGTAGAATTAGCAGGCAAACCATCTTGCGGTTGCTTTTTAGCCAATGCATAGCAAATTTTAATGCAGAGAACAACCCATCTAGAGATGGTTTTCTTCTGCACTGCCTGACCTTTCCTCGCACCCACATACCCAACAAAGAGTTTATCATCCACCCAGAACTCTTTGGTATGATCAAGATAGAATGCCAAGGTTCAAGGCAAGGGAGTCTCACCCCTTTTTTTAGAAGGATGAGGGAGTGTGTAAAAAGTGGGTAAGGTGATGGATTGACCTACATGAAAGCGTGTGACCATTTTTGGCAAAAAGGATGCCCAGGTTCGAAGCAACACTTTGTCAGGATAGATGGAAAGGTAGGGTGCGTTAGATGACAACACCTGCAGCTCACTCATCCTGCGGGCAGAAATAATGGCCACAAGAAAAGCTGTTTTTAATGTCAGAAGCCAATTATGGAGCGGCTCAAAAGGAGCGCACATTAAAAAGTGAGAACCAGATTAAAATCCCATTGGGACATTATGAATTGTGATTGAGGAAACATATGGATAAGATGTTTAAGGAATCTACTGACAAAAGCAGATTTAAACAGAGGGTTGGTCAGGTAATCTCAGAAAAGCAGATGTAGCAAACAAATAACCTTTGAGGGTGCCCAAAGTAGAGCCCTGCTAGGCCAAAGAAAGTACAAACAAAAGGACCTCAGAAAGAGGGTCACAGAGGAGGGGTCAACAGACTTGTCTACGCACCATGACACAAATTTGTTCAATCGAGAGGCATAAACTGTTTTGGTGGAGGGGCGTCTCGCTGTCAAGATAATGTTACAGACTTTGGACGGAAGGTCAAAAGCTGTCAACTGCCACTTCTCAATCTCCATGCAAGAAGGTGGAGACTGGACAAATTCGGGTGGAGAACCTTCCCCTGCTGATCCTCGCAAAGGGGCAGTCTAATCAGAGGATGGAAAGCCATATGCAATAGCTCAGAATACCAGACTTTTCACGCCCAGTCCGGAGCCACAAGGATTACTTGGGCCTGGTCATTCTTGATGTTCTTGAGAAATCTGGGCAGAAGTGGCCTGGTCAGAAAGGCATACAGGAGGCCTGAGCTCCACTCAAGATGAAAAGTGTTGCAGAGCCGCCTTCAAAACTCCAACGTGCAAAACTGCTGACATTGCGTGTTCTCTGCCGAGGTGAACAGATCTAACCAAGGTTCTTCCTTCTGCTGAAAGAGGCATTGTGTTACCCCTGAATGGAGACTCCATTTGTGATCGACCAGGCATTGCCGGCTGAGTTTGTCCATTCTGGCGTTCACAGAGCCCGCATGGTGTTGAACTACCAGGGAAATTCTCTGATGTTCCAGCCATGCCCAGAGGCACAGAGCCTCCTGACAAAGGGTCCATCACCCCATCCCGCTCTGCTCGTTGCACCACCACATGGCGGTGGTGTTGTCCGTAAACATCTGCACTACTTTTTCTTTGAGAGAGGTAGGAATGCTTTCATTGCCATTCTCATCACCTGGAGCTCAAAGGTTGATGTAGAGCCCGGACTCTGCCAGAGACCAGATATCTCTGATGTCCGCCTCTCCCATGTAGCCGCCCCATACCCGGAGTGACGCATCTGTCACTACTGTTAGATCTGGTTGGGGGAGGGAGAAGGATCGGCCTCTGACCCACTTGCAGTTCAGGAGCAACCACTGCAGATCTTGTACAGTTCCCTCTGAGATCTGGACCAAGTCATGGAGATTCCCCTGATGCTGTGCCCACTGGAACTTCAGGTTCCACTGCAGAGCCTGTATATGCCATGTGTTACCAGCAGAATGCAGGAGGCCATGAGGCCCAGCAGCCTCAGACTCATTCCACTGAAATCCAGGACTGAGGCTGAAACATTGGTACCATAGCCTGAATATGTTGGACTCACCGTTTGGAAGGAGAAACCCCAAACTGCACTGTGTCCAGAACAGCTCCAATGAAAAGGAGCATCTGAGATGGAGTCTGATGTGACTTCAGCATGTTTATAGCGAACCCCAGCAAATGCAGGAGATCCGCTGTAGTCCGGAGGTAAGAGACAACAGCCTCGGGTGAGCCTGCTTTCAACAGCCAGTCATCGAGGTAGGGGAAGACTGAAACCCCTGATCAGTACAGATGAGCTGCAACCACTGCCATCACCTTGGTGAACACCTGAGGTGTTTGGTAAGGACAAATGGAAGCACGGTGAACTGAAAATTTTCATGGCCTACCATGAATCACAAGTAACGTCTGTGGCCAGGCAGGATGGGAATATGGAAATAGGCATCTGGCAAGTCCAACGTTACCATCCAGTCTGCTGCGTCCAGGGCAGATAGAACCTGAGCCAGAGTGAGCATTTTGAACTGCTTCCTGAGGAAGAGATTGAAGGACCAGGTCTAGGATAGGGCGGGGGCTCTTATACTATTTGGGTACCAGAAAGTAGCAGGAATAACAACTGCAACCTACTTTTGGCACAGGGACCCTGTTTATGGCTCCCTTGGCCAAGAGAGACGCAACCTCCTTGCAGAGAAGTGCCAAGTGATCCTCTATCATTGATCATAGGATGGTGGCATGGATGGAGAGGTAGTTCAGAAAGGGAGGGATTAGCCCCTTCAGACTATTTGGAAAACTCACTTGTCTGATGTGATGGACTGCCAGTCGGGCAGATGATTGCAAATGCTGCCTCTCACTGGTCCCTGGTGGGAAAGCGTCAGACTTGGAAGGTTTGGAGGCTGCAGAGGGGTGAGGTGGACTGGCTAGACTGCTGGCTCCCTGATCCACAAGGATGTTGAATCCCACGTCCATGGACACACAGACACTGGGCAGCATACATGGCACGGTGTTTGGAGGAGAAGGGATGTGATTGGGCACCCCTGTTGTAGCCACGAAAGGGGTGAAAAGCAGACTGAGGGTGATGAGGGGCAGCTGTGAGGTATAAGGAACTGGCCGTAGCCTGGGACTCCTTCAAACTCTTGAGCACTGAGTCTGCTTTATCTCCAAATAGACAGGTGCCATCGAAGAGAATGTCCATAAGAGTGCATTGGACAACCCCCAAAAAGCCAGATGTCCTCAATCAGGCATGGGGCCTGAAGGGCACTGTTTCCTTTGGGACCTGTGGTAGCACCTGCACAACCATGTCCCATAATGTATTGGTGTTACGGCCCAAAAGGCAAGCGGTGTTCACAGACCGCCATGCCAGGCTGGAAGAAGAAAACATCTTCTTCCCAAGCTGATCCAGCCTGTTGGATTCCCTATGTGGAGGAGCAGTAGGAATGCGCCCGGGGACGTGGAGGCCTGGATAACCAAGCTCTCAGGGTGTTGCATTAGGAACATTGGGTCATTTGGAGCTGGTCTATGGCGGTGAGCAATTGTCCTTTTCAGAGGAGTCCCTGGGCTGGGCTTGGACCAGTTCCCCAGCAGGACATCAGTGAGGGCTTCATTTAACGGCAAGTGGGGTTCCGAAGTGGAAGCCCCAGGCTGAAGCACCTGTCAGGTGGTTAGTCCTTAATGCCACCGAAGGCAGCTCGAGGTCCAGGACCTCGGCCACTCTCCACACCACCATAGAGCAGGACACTCCCTCCACCATAGCCACGGTAGGGGGAGAAAGCATGCCAGTGTCAGGGGAAACATCCAGGCCACTGGCCTCACCCAGGTCCATCCGCCAGTCTATGGGATCTTCCAGCAGGTATTCCAAAGGATCCAGCAAACTCTCCCAATCCTCACCGAACCCCAACCCAAGAGAAAAAGGGTCAGGATCTGACCTAGGTAGGAAGCTCCCTGTTGAAGTCAGAATTGGTGTTGCACAACACCGGTCCAGCTACGTGTTGGAGTCAGCAATGAGGATGGGGTTGACGCCACTCACTGACTGTGGGCATGGGTGGCATCAGGAGCGTCAATGTCAGAACCACCGTCCGGGAAGGTCAAATTGGTATGACCAACACCAGGTCAGATATAGGGACAGAACAGGAGCGATCCAGAGTTGAGCCCAGGCCACAATGAGCTTTAGGGACCGCTCCCTCAAAGCTTACGGATTCATGGCCTGGCAATCGGAGCACGACATCGGGTCATGGTTGTGCTCCAAAGTACCACAAGCACACGAGATGCTGATCCATCATGGACATCACCCAATGACAGGGTCCGCAGGGCTTGAACCCAGTCTTGTGTGGCAACATCGTCAATGCACCAGGAGTGGAGATACTCAAAAATCTTTGATAAATCTTTAAAAAAAGACCAGTCAAAAAGTGACTGAGGGGAAGTTCTTCTTTGGATCTGCTGTGGCTGGTGCACAAAGAAAAGAAAACTGACATCAGCCCGCCAGGGTGGTGCCTAAATAGGTCCTGCAATGTCATATCTGGCAAGCACAATGCCAATGATGGACACATAGCTGAGAGACGCCAGTTAAAGGTGTGCAGGGGTATTGCTCAAGAAAAATCTCCAGACCCAGACTGATGCTTGGGGGCATTTCTAAGGTAAGGAATCTGCAACTAAAAGCCTCTATCAAATTCTGCAACTAGCAGTCTCTATCAGATGCAGAAAAACATCACATGTATATGTATATGTGTGTATATATATATATATATATATATATATATATATATACATTTTTTCACAAAAAACAAAACAAAGGTTACAGGGACATTTTAGTTAGACTGACGTTTTACCCATACAAAACCAGAGAAATTAAGCATTTATAGTAATACTTTTAGGTTATATGTTAAGAAACTATAACTTGTTACCCAAAGTTACTTTCCGGCACAAGTTATAGTTTCTTGAGGTACGTATAACTATAAGTATAATAATTATAACTGCTGAATTTCTATGGTTTTGTATGGGTAAAGCAACAACCTAACTATAACGTTCCTGTAGCCTTTGTTTTTTTCAGTGAATTTCAATGGTTTTTATAACACACACATTAATATTCCTGTCAGGTTCTGACTCTATGGGACCTCTTTGTGTGTACTATGGGCTCAGGATACCTGTATCCTGTTGCCTTACACGTTTTAACGCAGTTTTTTTTCCACTCCTAGGCAATGCAGGAAACAAAATGGTGGCTGCAACTTTTCTGTGAGGGCCTTGTTTTCTTCCGAATCCATAGAGGATCCGGTTCCATATATGTATACATTTGGTTTTCATTTAATAACTAGAAAACTATTGAATGGATGTACAACAAATCAGAATAGGGTGCTTTCTGGACCAAGAGCTAGCTTTCTGCCAAATGTGGTGTAAATCCATCCAGCGGTTCTGGCTGCAGTCGTGCTCAAATACCCTATGGAAATTAACATGGGGAAAATGTGTTTTGGGACGCCCCCCCATTTCTCAGCCCCCCACTTGATGGATCACCTGAAATATTCCAGACAGCAGCTGAAGTGAGCATAAACATTTTGGTGCCAAAGATATAGGCAAGTAAAAAACAAAACACTTTTTCAATGGAAACTAGATCCTAACTTTACCTACCTACTGGCGACCACCAGTAGGATGGATATATATATATATATATTATGTGTGTGTATATATATATATATATATATATATATATATATATATATATATATATATATATAAATGGGTAGGTCAAGAGTTTAGATGGAAGCAAATTGAAGGCTTGTTACCACCGAACAAACTCCAGCCACAGTTAATGCCCTGTAAGACAACAATTAAGGTACTGGAAGCAGGCACACTGCACTCCTTGTAACCTACACAGGTGAGAGTAGCAGGACTGAATGCAGGTGATTTACGTTAAAAGTTCAGCACCTGTCTGCAACAAAATGCCAGACTCACTACAAAAAAGGAGAGAAGCAGCAGCAGTAGTACGTGAAGAACTTGGTGAGTCTGAAGTTGAAAATGCAGCCTTACCAGGTACTAGTCCAAATAAAAGTCAGTGGCTACAACATTGTTTTCATACAATTGAGAAACTCCAAAAAAAGAAATAAACAAATGGAGAGCAATAACCTACAAAGAAAATTATGTAGCAGTTGGATGGGTGCCAAGAGGTATTTTTATTATTCCCACATATTAGAATCCCAACCCAAAGTTACTAGAGGAATAGGCATGCCCTCTGGGAACCACATTGAAACAAGTGATGAAACTACATGTTAAATATGCAAAAAATGAAGTGATAAAATATGTGAGGAACCCAAAAAACTCAATGATGATCTAAAGAATGAGCAAAATCAAGAAAAGATAAAACCATTTCAATATACCACAGAGAAGAGAATGGAATAATATGAGGAAGAATTAAACCAAAAAAGAGTACAAAATATTTGAGCGACAAAATAAATTACTTAGAAAATAAAAATAATATTAGGGATTAATACAAAAAGGAACATATATAGAAACATCAGGAATTAATAACTTCAGAATCCAGCTCAGAGACACCATCAGACCAGGACGAGGCTTTACCAATGTGAGATCAATACCAACAAACTGGTGGTACTTTTTAGGTGAATATTGACTGATGAAGCAGAGCAAAATTACCCAGAATCTGAGAGGGGGCCCAAACAGGAAAAGGAGACACCAAAGGAGATGCAAAATGAGAAAAGGCAGACAGAAGGAACGAACAAGACAAAAAACCCTTATGGGAGAAGGGCATGGCAGAACTACTAGGTAAGGAAAATCATTTCACTGACTGACATGACTACAATAACAGAGAATGTGCTGAGGGTGATGACTGTAATTTATGCTTTGGGAACATTGACAAACTGATGGGTTTCTGTGTATTGGAAAGTAATATTGCACCCACAACTGAGAAAAGACAAGCAATGATTGAATTGGGCTTACAAACTGACAGAGCTATTGTAAATCCTTTTTAAGCCTATGTCAACCTTTTATCTCAACATGAGTTGTGACAACCCTGATATCTATCATGATCTTGTTGCAAAGGATCTTATGAGACTTGGGATCCGACAGCCACTGAACGTCTGTGACAATTTAAACAAAGATTAGAAGTAGAAATTTTAAGAAATGATCCCAATACAGTCATCAGGCCTTGTGACAAAGGCTGTAAAATAGCGCTGTGGGACATTAGCAAATATAGATTGGAGGCTAACAATCAGTCAACATCGTCAGGCTGTTATGAACTGGTTGCTTTGAATGCATACTAGAAGAGAAATTGATTTTGTTATTTAAAAGGAAATAATTGGGGGTTGATCATTTTATAGTAATGTATTTTCCTGAAGGTAGGTGAGCCTGTAATTCCTTTTCTTTACTCATTACCTTTGTACCATCTAATAAGAGCTTGCTGGAGAATGCTATTTATTTGGACTATTTCTTGTCTCCTATTCTCAAAACTCTACCCTCGTACTGCAAGGACACTACTGATTATTTACACAAGACCACCGACATTCATTGGGAAGAGACTTATTTGCTGATAACTACCGACGTTGCATCACTGTATACATGCATATATCATGAACATTGATTGGCTGCACATGGCCATTTTTTTTAACCCCTTTAGTGCGGGTGTCGGCCTCCCTGATGCGAGTCATGACCAGGGCCAACCCAAGGGCAGGGGTTAAAAAATCCTTCAGTGCAATCCACCGTAGGATTTTTTTTTTTTAATTACCCCGGGAGAGGCAGAAGAACTTCCTCGTCTCCCTCAATCCCCCCCCCCCGCCCCTCTGTGGCGTCAGCGCGCCGTGAGGTGCGCTGATGTCACTTTTTTCCCCACCGGAGCAGCGGAAGAGCAGGTGAGCACTCTTCTCTCCACCCCAGTGGGGATAAAAAGGGCCAAAATGGCCTCCCCAGATGCCAGGGGAGCATCGATGGAAAGGGGAGGGTCTCCTCTTTCCATCAATGCCTTCCTGGCACATGGCCAGGAAATGGCCCTAGGCACCAGGGATATTGTTTGGGGGGTAGGCTCCCGTGTGAGTGAGCCACCCCTGTGGGGGCACATTTGATAAAAAATAGATGTTGGGGATCTTCTGGGGGTGATAGCGCCCTTCAGATAGTAAAATTCATGTTTTATTTGAATTTTTTCAAAAAAACAAAATGGCGGGTCGGCCTTTCTTACACAGGCGACCTCAGGGTCAATATTTATAATTTTTTAAAAAATGTTTCTGCCTGGGGGGCCGATTTCACCCCCCAGGAAACATATATATTTTTTTTTATGAAAATGTGTGGCTGACCCCTATGGGGGCATTTTTAGGGACAAGCACAAAGCGCTCTTTCCATGGTGTAATCTGTCTGAGGGCTATTAACCACACCCATGTCAAGGCCATCAGTTTGGTTGGTTCGTGGGCTTGCCTATTAAACTTAGCTTGATTTAATTAGTGAAAGGCATGCATAGGTAAATGGATAATTGCACTTTTGCCAGTTACATGTATAATTGCCCTTTTGCCAATACGTTTCACTGCAAGCGAAATTCTGTTTTCTTTTGTGTGTTTGCTTTGTGCTCACATGCACAAAAAAAAGAAGTGATGTAAAGAGTCAGTCTCTCTCTCTCTATATATATATATATATAGATATTTATATATATGTAACAAGAGACAAATCTCTATAGATATATAGACATATGTGTAGATATATATATATGTATAGATATATGTATATATATATATATATATATATTTATATTTATATATATATATATATTGCCAAGCAAAAGGTCAGGATCATGATATCAGCGGCACACTCAGCTGCTAATGCTGGTGACAGAGGAGACCACCTTTGAAAGATATACGTATCCAAAATAATTATTCACCGCACTCCACCGTTTAAGACTCTAGTGGAGTTGAAATACATTGGTGGTTGCTGCTTGTTTGAACAATAAACGCTATAAAGGATTCTTTGGAGTGCGATAAATAATTCTTTTGGATACATAAATATATATATATATCTTACAACCAACATTGCTCCAGGACCATCCAGACCATGACAGGTTGTTCAAAATTGGCCTGTCGTGGAACATTTGTCTGCCAGGTTTCCAGAGATCTATACTCCTGGAAAGAATATAGCAGTCAATGAGTCCTTGATCCTGTACAAAGGATGGCTGCTTTTCAGACAGTACGTTGCAAGCAAAAGAGCTCGCTATAGCATAAAGCTGAACATGCTGTGTAAGAGCTCTTTTGGCTATGTGTACAGCTTGAGAGTGTATACAGGTAATGACTCTACCCTAAACACTGTCGGTTGCCCTACCGCTTTAGGGCTCACAGATAAGATTGTATATGAACTTGTCCAGCCACTTCTTCACAAAGGTTATAACCTTTATGTGGACAATTTCTATATGGGAGTAGCGCTGTTCAGTGTGCACTACAAGGCTGGCACTGTGGCCTGTGGTACAGTTCGTTGAAACCGCAAAGGATACCCGCAGGAGCTTGTTTGCAAGAAACTCCAGAAATCCCAGAGTATTGTATTTGCGTTCCAACAAACTGCTCGCAGTCAGGTTCTTGGATAGGCGTTATGTATTCGTGCTCACTACAATTCATAATGAGAGCACTTCCCCCATCGTGGTTTGGGGTCAGATGGCCAAAGTCCACAAGCCCATCTGTATACTTGATTACAATAAGTACATGGGTGGAGTGGACAAGAACGATCAGATTCTTCAACCATACAATGCGTGTTGTAAAACTCGCACTTGGTACAAGAAACTGTTTACCCACCTGAGCCAGATGGCAACATACAATGCGTAAGTTGTTTACCATCAGACAACCACTGGAAGACTCATGACTTTCCTTGATTTCCATTTGTCTGTAATTGGAAGCCTCACTGTTGTTACAGAAGCAGCAGCAGCCTCCACCTCATCCGTTCTGGAGGATGTGGCAAGGCTGCAGGAGCGACACTTTGCTGATCGCATTCCTAAAGTACCCAGAAAGGATCGTCCATGGCGTCGCTGTAAAGTGTGCTCAAAGCATGGAAACCGGCAATAGAGTCGGTATCAGTGTCCTCAGTGCCCATCACAACCAGGCCTCTGTGTCCCTACTTGCTTTATGTTGTATCATACTAAAGAACAAGTTGCCTACCTTCGGTTACAAGGTATCCGGTAGAGACTCTATCTAGCTGCAGATTCCTTACCTTAGAATTTCCTGGTGTCAGCCATCTCAAGACCCCCCCCAGGCCGTATTAATCACTTTTATTTCTACTCCCTAACTCAGTAGAAGAGTGAACCATAATGCTTGAGTCAGTGTTTTTTAATCATGGGCAATATTTCTGAGTAAAATTTCATTCCATCCCTCTCAGACAGTGTCTTATTGGAGAATAAAATACTCATGAATGTGTAGGAAACAAAGATCTCTACTGTGTGAAAACTCCAGGGATCAAAAAGATTGGGGAAGTGGTGATATGATGGCAGCTCCAAAGAACAAGTGGTTGTTAAAAGTAGGAATGCTATGGAGGATTCAAGAATGAATCCTTACTCCTCATATCTATTATGCTTGTCCGGAGATGTGTCTCCACCCTCACGGTTGTCCTGGTGAACAGGGTGTACCAGTGAGGAGAAAGGGACGGCGCCAAGTCAAATTGCACATAATTGCAAGCCATGGAAATATCCTCCTAGTGTGCCCCCAGCTAAAAAGACATGAGCGAGAGGCCAGACAGGGAAAGGGTAGCCACTGTATTTAATCTATCCAGGACTCCACAACCTTATAAAGAATAAAATCACACAAAACAGAGGAACAACAGAACTCCAGAGATCCTTGATGGTAACCAACAGGTTCAGGGTCCAGGCTATGTAATCTAAACTTACCCTAACATAAACTTTGCACTACCTAGAGGCTAAGCTACTGAAACAGTACTGAACAAAGTACTCCTCAATTAAAGCCCATAAAAAAATAACACAATTTTAATTAATGTTACTAGGAACACGCAGTACTAAGCGAGTCCCCAGGTTTAAAAAATGGAAAGAGAAGGAAAATACCAAGATTCTGAAGACAAACAAGAAATCAGACGTAGGCAATACGAGCTGGAATGAGGCAGCTGACGCTAAAGGGTGAAGTCAGCAAATCAGCAGCCAGAAGCAGTAAGGTCCAAGATACAAAGAGTTCCAAGAAAGGGATAAATAATTGTGATACAAGGAATAACCTCTGTAACCACATTTAGCAAACCTTAAGATGCCATCATAGAGTGCCAAGGGTAGGAAAGTGCCCTTTTTGGCATGGTCACCCACCCCCACATTTTGTCTGATATTGATGCTAACTTGACTGAGTGTGTGTTGGGATCCTGCTAATCAGGCCCCAGCACCTGTGTTCTTTAACTAAACTGTACCATTGCTTCCACAATTGGCACACCCCTGGCACACAGCTAAGTTCCTTGTAAAAGGTACCAGTTGTACTAAGGGCCTGTGGCCAGTGATGGTCCCTAAGGGCTACAGTATGTATTGTGCCACCTTAAAGGACCCTTCACCAAACACATGCATACTGCCATTGTAGACTGTGTGTGTTGGTGGAGAGAAAAAGGTAAAGTTGACATGGGATCCATACCTGGGTGCCATGCCCACAAAACACTGCTTGTGGCATAGGTAAGTCACCCCTTTAGCAGGCCTTGCAGCCCTAAGGCAGGGTGCACTACACCATAGGTGAGGCATGGCTGCATGAGCAATATGCCCCTACAGTGGCTAAGCCCATTCTTAGACATTGTAAGTGCAATGAAGCCATTTTGAATTCATGGGCTGGGAGTTTGTCATTACAAACTCCATAGCTCCATGATGGCTTCACTGCAGCCTGGGAAGTTTGGTATCAGACTTCTCAGCTCAATAAAGCCACACTGATGCCAGTGTTGGATCTTATTGTAAAATACCCACAAAGGGCATCCTAGAGATGCCCCCTGAAATTCACCCAACTCTCTAGTGTGTGGCTGACCAGTCTATGCCACCCTGCCACCACCATAAACGTTTTTGACCCCATGAGGAGAGATCCTTTGTGCTCTCTGGGATCGGGAACAAAGCCTGCTCTGGGTGGGGGTGCCTCACACCTTTCCCCTGCAGGAACTGTACACTTGGTGTGAGCCTCAAAGGCTCAGGACCTCTGTTACAGTGCCCCACAGCACTCCAGCTAGTGGAGATGTCCACCTCCCTCCCGGACCAGGCCCCATTTGTGGCAGCAGTTCCGGTGGGAAATGTTTGTAAAACAAGGAGGAGTGACCACACAAGCTAGGACCAGAGATGAAGTGACCCCCACCTTGCAAAATTCTCCATCTTGGTTTGGAGGGTGTTAGCCAATAGGGTTAGGAATGTGCCCCTCTTCCCAAAGGGAGTGAGCACAGGAAGGGTGTAGCCACCCTCAGGGTCAGTAGCCATTCGCTACTGCCCTCTGACCCCTGTAATGCCCGTATATCTAGTACTTAGGGGCACCGCTGAACCTTGCTCTTCAGATTCCTGGCACCCTTAAAGAAGAAGAAAGACTGAAGAGCCGCACCACCAGAGAGGACTCCAGACGACAACTGACTTGGCCCAAGCCCTACCGGCCTGCCTGCAGCTTCAAGTCACCTACTACAAGAAAACGACTCATCCTGCAGGACCAGTGACCACTACAAACTCCCAGAGGACTTCCTTCCTACCTAAGGGCCAGGAACTCCCAAGGACAGCGGCCCTGTCCACATAGAAACCTCCAATTAAGGATTCTAGAAACCTCCAGATCCGCAAGTCCTGCCTACTCTGCACCTTACGCCCACGGCCTGAGTCCAGGTGGTCTACCTGACCAGAGAGAGTGCCAGGCGATTCCGACCTCTAGTCCACCCTAGGGTGACCCCTCCTGGTTACCACGGCGACACCTGCAGCCTGAATTAAGAGGACCCCATGACTGCGACCAAATCCAGTGAAGATACTCAACACGTAAAGGTACCCCTGCACCCACAGCTGCCAGCCTTGAGGAACCCCGCAGACGGTCCATTCGATGTCCAGAGGAGCCTCAACTTACCTGTCCAGCCATTGGTCTTTTTCAGCTGACCCACTAGTACAAGCCTGCAGCCTCTTTACGAACTCAGAGTTCCTCATTGAAAAGCATTGGGAGCCTAGGGCTGTGTTTGCACCCTGCACCCGGCCGCCCCTGTGCCACTGAGGGTGTGTGTTTGGTGATGACCTGTGCCCCCCCCCCCCAATGCTTATCTAAACCCCCTAGGGCCCATGCCCTGAGACCTTGGGTACTTACCTGCAAACCGTTCTTTTCCGAGTGCCCCCAGCCTCCATAGGATTCCATTGAGCACCCAACACCAACTTTGACCTCTGCACCCGGCTGGCCACATGTTGCTGGTCACACACCCTTGGTGTCATCCTAAACTTTGCCCTGTGGACACCTTAACTCCCGAAGACAGGGACTTTAAGTCTAATCCTTACCTGTAAACTGTGTATGTACTTTTTACCCCAGGACTGCATTGCTTTCAATGAAAATTGCACTGTCTACTTTTGATATTGAGAAGTATTACTAACTGTTTTAACTGAGAATTACAAACAAAGTGCATTTGATACTTGAAAGTGATACATTCTTGAAACTGTACTTACTTGCAACAAAGATCCTTTTGATTCTAGAAATAAAGTAACAATATATATTTTTTGATACATAAAGAACAAGTTACACACCTTCGGTAACATATTATCTGGTAGAGACTCTATCTAGCTGCAGATTCCTTACTTTAGAATTTCCAAGCGTCAACGTGGAATCTAGAACTTTTTGCTGAGCAATACCCCTGACCACCATCGGGTGGCTCTGTTCAGATTTGCGTGGTGTCGTCAGCGCGTTGGAGCTGCCTATAACGTCATGGTTGCCTATGAAGGCACTACCCAGGTGCACGTACGTCAGCTACTTTTCCACAGACTTCCATGCCAGAAGCGCAGAGCCATGGAAGAAACTGACATGGTTTGTCTATGCCACAAATAGGGCCATGAAAGGGAAAACCCTCAACTCTAGTAAATAAGGCCGCAAATCCGGGAGGTATGAGTGGGTGTAAGGAATCTGCAGCTAGACAGAGTCTCTAACCAACTAATGTGTTACCAAAGGTAAGTAACTTGTTCATCTGAAAGAGACTTGTAGCTGCAGATTCCTTCCCTTAGAATAGATACCCAAGCCATAACCTCCTGGTGGTGGGCTGTGGACAAATTCACTTTAGACTAAAATGTCCTGCAGGACTGAAGTGGCAAAATGCCCGTCTCTGTGGACCTGATTGTCCAGGAAGTAGTGCTTTGCAAATGTGTGCAGAGACTCCCAGATTGCTGTCTGGCAGCTGTCCAGGACTGGTACACCTCGTTCTAATGATGTGGTAGCAGCTTTGCCCCTTGTGGAATGGGCCCTCAAGCCTGAGGAGGATGCTTTATGCAGAGAACGACCCAGTGTGAAATGGTTCACTTCCACCCTGCCCAACCGTACTTTGCTCCCACGTACCCCACAAAGAGTTGGTCATCCACCTGGAATTCTTTTGTGCGGTCACAGTAGAACGACAATGCTCTTTTTGGGTCCAATCAGTGGAGTCGCTCCTCTTCCTTAGAGGGATGGGGGGGGAGTAAAGGAGATGAAATGAGGTCACTACCATGGGGAGGAAAGAGGCACGAATGTGAAGCACCACCTTGTCTTGAAAACTTGTGAGATACGGAGGCTTGGATGCCAAAGCTTGCATCTCTCTCACCCTCTGGGGAGATGTTATTGCCACTAAGAAGGCTATTTGATGGTCAGCAGCCAGAGGGGACAGTTGTGCTGTGGCTCAAAGGGAGCACACATACGGTAGGTAAGAACCAGGTTTAAGTCCCGCTGAGGCATGACAAAGGGTGAAGGAGGAAACATATGTACAAGCCCTTTGAGAAATCTATGTACAATAGGTAATTTAAACAATGAAGGCTGATCAGACAGCCGTAGAAAAGCAGACAGAGCAGATAGGTATCCCTTGAGTGTGCCCAATGCAGAACCCTGCTGGGGCAGGGATAGGATAAAGAGAAGGATATCAGACAGAGTGACAGAAAGGGGATCAATAGATCTTTATGTACAATAATCTACAAATCGCCTCCAATGACAGAAGTATACTGTCTTGGTGGAGGGGCGCCTAGCTACCAGAATAACTTTACAGACTTAGGGAGGAAGGTCAAAGGCTGTCAACTGTCGCCGCTCAATCTCCACACATGAAGGCGCAGAGTTGACAGGTTCGGGTAGAGAACCATTCCCTGCCACTGTGACAGAAGATCTTCCCAAAGGGGCAACCCGATCGGAGGATCGATGCTCATTATCAGAAGCTCAGGATACCTGACTCTCCGTGCTCAGTCCGGAGCCACAAGGATTACTCTGGGCAGAAGTAGTATGGGTGGAAAGGCATACAGTACGCCTGAGCTCCACTCGCGACGAAAAGTGTTGCCAAGCAAGTGCTGCATTGGAAACTCCAGCACGCAATACTGCTGACATTGCATGTTCTCTTCGGAGGTGAACAGATCTAGCTCTCCCCACTGCTGAAAGAGTCCTTGTGCCACCTACAGATGGAGATGCCACTCGTAATCTGCTAGGTATTGACAGCTCAGTTTGTCCACCCCGGCGTTCAGAGAACTTGCTCGCTGTTGAACCACCAGGGTTATGCCCTGCTATTCCAGCCATGTATAGAGTCACAAGACCTCTTTGCAAAGGGTCCACGATCCCATACCACCCTGCCTGTTGCAGTACCACATTGCAGTGATGTTGTCCCTGAACACCTGCACTACCATCCCTTTGACAAAAGGAAGAAATGCCTTTAACGCTAGCCATATTGCCCGGAGCTCCAGTAGCTTGATGTGGAATCCAGATTCCGCCGGAGACTAGAGTCCCCTGATTTCCACCTCTCCCAGATGGCTGCCCCGACCCAGAACGATGCATCAGTCACTAATGTGAAATCTGGTTGGGGAAGGGACAGTAGTTTGCCTCTGACCCAATTGCAGTTGTTTAACCATCACTGCAGATCTTTTGCAGTTCCCTCTGAGATCTGGACCATGTCAGAGACATCCCCCAATGCGGCACCCACTGGAACTTCAGGTCCTACTGCAGAGCTTACATATGTCATCTGGCATGTTTTACTAACAGGCTAGAGGCTGAAACATCAGAATCATAACCTGTATATCGTAGACTCACTGCTCAGTTGGATAGGCCCAAAATTGAACTGTGTCCAGAGCCATGCCAATGAAAGGGAGCATCTAAGACAGAGTCAGGTGTGACTTCTGCACGTTTATAGTGAACTCCAGCGAATGCAGGATGTTTGCCATTGTCAGGAGGTGAGAAACAATAGCCTGGGCGCAGGAGCCTTCAACAGCCAGTCATCGAGGGAGGGAAAAACTGAAACTCTTAACCTACTTACATGTGCTGCAACAGCCGCCATCACCTTGGTGAACACCTGAGGGGCACCGGTAAGGCCAAAGGGAAGTACGGTAAACTGAAAGTGCTTGTGGCCCACCTAGAACCACAAGTAACACCTATGAGCCTGCAGGATGGGCAAGTATGCATACTGCAAGTCCAATGCTACCATCCAGTCTCCTTGGCATAGGGAAGACAAGATCTTAGATAGAGTGAGAATTATAAATTTCTCCTTTCTGAGGAAGAGATTAGCGTTCCGCAAATCCAGAATAGGGCAAAGCCCCATGTCATTTGTGGATATCAGAAAGTAGCGGCGACAACCACTGCTTACTTCTGACATTGGGACCCTTTCAATGGCCCCCTTGGCCAAGAGAGCAGTAACTTTCTTGCAGAGTAAAACCAAATGATCCTCCATCAGCCGTTCTTTTGAGGGAGGCATTGGAGGAGGGAACGACTGGAAGGGGAGGGAGCAGCCCTTCTGTATGATCTGCAAGACCCATTTGTCCAATGTCATGGACTGCCAGTGAGGGAGATGATTACTTATCCTCCCTTCAACTGGACAAGTATGGTCTTGCAGAATCACAACACTAGGAGGGCTTGGACGCTGTGGAGGTAGGGGGCTGGGTGGCGGACGATTTCTGGCCAGACCCTCAGGGTCTGAAGGCACCACGACCGCATCGCTGCACAAGCTGTTGACCTGGGGGAGGGCGGTGGCTGGCCTGTGGGTGGCGTGGTGCTGCACCTCTTCCATAGCCACTAAAGGGGCAAAAGACAGACAGCCGAAGAGGAGTCACCGAGAGGCTTGGGCCCGGGAGTCCTTAAAGCAATCCGGCGCAGAGTCTGCCTTTTCACCAAATAGGCGTGAGCCATCAAAGGGCCTGTCCATAAGGTTTGCCTGGACATCCCCCGGAAAGGCAGATGTTCGTAGCCAGGCATGGTGCCAAAGGGCCACCATCAATGAACTTGCTCTGCTCAGCGAATTAGTCATGTCTAAGCCACACTGTATGGTGAACTTTGTCGCATCTCTCCCATCCTTCACTGCTTGGGACAGTATGGCCCGTGCATCCCCCGGGACCTGGGGAAACGGCCAAATAGCATGAGCTGTTCACTGACCTCAATGACAGGCTGTTGGAAGAAAACATTTTCCCAAGCTGATCCAGCCTCTTGGATTCCCTAGATCCGGGTGATGGCAGCAGCTGATTGTCCTGTTGACAGGAGCCCCTGTGCTGGGTTTGGATGAGATCGCCAGCAGGACATCAGTGAGAGCTTCATTAAAGGGCAACACTGGTTCAGATAAGGAAGCCTCTGGCTGAAGGACCTCCATCAGGAGGTTAGTCCTGACATGCACCGAGGGCAGTTTGAGGTCTAGGACCTCTGCTGCTTTTCGCACCACCATAGCATAGGATGCCCCCCTCCTCCAAGGCCACAGTAGTGGGAGGGAGCAAGCCAAAATCTGGAGAGGTGTCCAGTCCACTGGCCTCTCCTTGTTCCTCAAACCAGTTCATAGGCTCCATCTGGGAAGCATTGACTTCTGGAACTGCGCCGGAGAAGGTCGACGGTGTGTAGCCGATGCTGTTCCGGAGTCAGATTCCTGAGGCCCCACCAAAGCTGTTGGCGTATAGCCTCGTCAAAATTCCTTCAACTGAGCAGGTGTCACTTTGGCTTCCGGAAAGGGGAGGGGTACTCAGAGTCGGCCCTGGCAACTATTCTGTGGAACCGTGTCTGGAACACCAACCTTCCCGACTTGCCTGATCGGCCGAAGGGCAAGGTGAAGTCAAAGTCTGTTTGGAATTCTTCGTGTGCCTCTTCCCCGAGTGCCCGGAGGACCTCGAGTGGGACGAAGAGGACTTGGGGCTCCTGGAGCGGTCCTGTGATCTTCTCCTCGACTGGGGCAGTGACCTCCTCAGAGTCGCCCCTGCCAATGTCTACTGGCAGGCCGCAAGGAGCTTCAAGAACCACTCCCTCCAAGGTTTCAGAGCCATGGTCTGGCATTCTGAGCACGGTGTTGAATTGTATTCTCGCTCGAGACACCAAAGTCATACTAGCTGAGGATCTGTCACCGACATGACGCTATGGCAGAAACCACATGGCTTAAATCCCTTCTTCCTCTATGACATTCCTAGCACAGACAAAAAAGCTTCGACAAAGTAAAAAAAAGGTCTGTCAAAAAAGACAGAGGAGTAGCTCTATCCTAGATCTGCGCTTAACCAGTGAAGAAGGAACGCACGCTTGGGTGGTGTCCTTATAGGTGACTGTGATGTCATAGACAGCTCCACAAATGCCACACGAATCTGAGCAGAGCCACCTGAAGGCACACAGGGGTATTGCTCAGCAAAAAGTTCCAGTATTCCAAGATGACGCCTGGAAATTTTAAGGTAAGGAATCTGCAGCTAGAAGTCTCTATCAGATACATTAGACTGGAGTTAGTCATTGAGTGTGTGCCTCATTTCTTGACAGTGTGTGTACAACAAATGCTTAGCACTACCCTCTGATAAGCCTAACTACTCGACCACACTACCTCACAAGAGTACATTAGTATTAGCCTCTGTAAAGTCTCTGGGGAAACCCTGGACTCTGTGCAAACTATACCTCGCTTTGGTATAGTATCTACAGAGCCAGCTTCCTACACCAGGTTACTAGGCAAAAGGATTTCTAAAGGCTGTGCATGGTTAAGGGTTGGCTACCCCTGGCAGTTTCGTTCCTGCCCTCCAGCTAACCCCACACTTAACACAGAAAAAATCCGTGCATGCAAGGGGGTGGCCATCCACGGGGCGCTGGCATAGATCATATAGTAATAAAATGTGACTTAAAGATAAAACAAATCTTAGAAAGCATTGAAAAGAATAAAGGTTAAAATGAAGTTATAGTTAGGTATACTAATATCTTATATCTTGTTTTAAAAAACTCAGAAATAAACTGAAAAAAACAAAGGTTAAAGTAATGTCCTAGTTAAGTGAAAATGTTAATTTAAATGTAACATTTTAAACTAAAAAATCCAAAACACAGAAATTCATATTATAGTTATTTCAAGTAGCTCACACCGTCATCAGGCACTGCTTATTCCCTCGAATATCACTAATGACATGTTCTATGACATCATTGCTATTGATGACATCTGAAATTACAGGATTGATGACAACACTGTGTGCTGAGGGAGGTATAGCATCTTGAAATAAGTACAACTGGTGAATTTCAGTATTTTTAGTTTAAAATGTTACTTGTAAAATGCCATTTTCAACTAACTATAATGTAAATTAAACCTTTGGGTTTTATATATATATATATATGTATATATATATATATATACATATATATTTATATATATACATATATATTTATATATATATATATATATATATATATATATATGTGTGTGTGTATATATATATGTGTATATATATATATGTATATATATACATATGTGTGTATATATATATGTATATATATACATATGTGTGTATATATAGATGATATATATATATATATATATATATATATATATATCCTGCACCTGACCGCTGGTGATGGCCGAACACAGCGCTACCGCCCCTGGTGCCATTTAACACCGAAAACCCTCCCCACATAAAGAAAGGGCTGGGCACTCGAAGATGAGAGAAAATATCTGTTTTATGTGTCAAAATGCACTGGACACAGTTACATGACACATTCAGGCTGTGAACAGCCTTTGTCAGAAGCTAGGCTAGAAGCTTGATATATTTTAAAGATGGATGTCTTAGAACTGAACGGATTGAATGTGGATGCTGAATTACATGTGTTCATTTAGTTCCTTCCCTACTCACACAGGGAAATGGGTTGTAATGTAAATAGAACATGGGAATTTATGTGTGTTTTTTGCTAAATATGTATTTTGTGTTTTATTTTTCAAGACCTGTTAGCTTAAATGGCAATCAGCCAGCGTGAGGAAGATAGGGCCTAGGTGGATCCCTACATTGCATATAGTGATGTCCGGAAGATGTAAACCCCTATTATTTCTATTTTTTTATATAGAGACAGACAGAAGTTGTTGTTAAATGTATCATTATCATGTTCAGATGTTTTAAGTTAAAAAAAAAAAAAAAATTATATTACTTGATGAATCAGCCCACTTGGGCGTAATTAGAATGACTAAGTTTGTTTAATATTTCCAATAATAGTAGCCCACTAGGGCGTTATAACACAGGGGACCAGATTTTAGATGTGGAGTCTCCTGAGGCTCACTAGTTACATCTTGCCAGTAAGGAATATTGTAATGTTTTGAACCCTTTGAAATTATTCGTTATTTAGATGCGTAATATTACCACGGGGCGCATTATGCATGTACCAATATGTCTGTCATTCAATCCAAATGATTTTTAGTCCTTGTTTGTGATAATTGCAAATATGTGTATGTTAAGAGTTTAAAAGTGTAGGGCAACATGGCGCTCGGTATCATGAGCAAGGTCCTCTTGGGACCGAAATGCGTTGATGCGTAATGCGTGAATAAACATTGTCTGTTTCATACCTCCGGTGTGAGTGCCGCATCATCTAACTACAGAAAGGAGCATTATGAGGATTCATAAGCAGGCGGCGGTCAGTCTGAGCGGAGCACCTACTGTGCGTAGGTGCACGCCAACACTGCCGGTATCTACAAGGGGAACCTATATCAGCAGTCGAAGTACATTAAAAAAGTATTTCTGAGTGTAAAGCGGGGGCAGAGTCATTCAGCGTGGGGACATAATGAGAGGCATGGCCCAAAAACAACAAAATATTCTCTATTTTGTGGGCCTATCACCTTCAGGTAACTGTATTTAAAATAATGCACACCTTAAAAGAAACAAATGCAAATGAAATTAATCAGTGACACTCATTTATGTTATAAAACCTCTATGGGTCAATGTGATCACTGTCTATGTCTGTATATGTAATAGAGAGCTACACAACTGAATTCTGTTTGGTGCAGTGGGGAATAGTGACGTGTGTTTTAGTGCTATATCCCGGCATGTGGCAGAAAGCACCATGAATATGTAATTATTTTGAACTTACATTGTACAATATAAGATAGGCTGCCACAAAATGATAAAAAAAGGTTTAGGTTTAAGATATAGGCAGTGTTTCTAACATATAGGTCTTAGTGATATGCTACTGTGCCTGGTGCAAACATTTTTTGTAACTGACCATTAAAAGCAGCTCTTTTTGTCCCCTTACAATACAGCTAAAAAATAACTCACTGTCAGCACAAAGCTTTAAGTGACCATCAATAAAAGCCAAAACGGACTTCCAAGCAGCCCTTGCATTTGCAGTTTAACCAACTGATCACATTTACATTTCTTTGAGGCTGCAGGCATCCTGGCAAGTCTTGTTTCTTGTTTAGATATCTGTAGCTCCCTTAGCTTCCCAGCAGGAGTGGCTCCCTCCCTTCCACTTCAGCTGAGGTATCTCGAATGTATTCCTCTCCCGACGGTTGTATTTTAACACAAAGCAGGGAAACTGTTTTTGTCAGATTAAAAGATTATGGGCAGACATGCCCGTCAGGTCTCACCCACATCGACTATATACGTATATATCTTTGAACAATTTAAAACCCTCTGTAATGTGTAGGAATTTGAAATTGGAGGCAGTTAATTTTAAGTTGGTAGCTTGTTTCGTGGAAGCAACGAAATTACAACTGCAGTTAAGTGTTGACGATTGGTGGCCTCATTTGTACGACTGTTATTTTTTGAAAAAAGAGAGAACACATTGGGTGAAGAAACGGAAAGCGGTATGCTAGAGCCTAGCACATCGCTCTGTCATTTTGAAATAAAGCAATATTTTGTGAAAGCTCATGTTTTCCCATTAAAGTTTCGATTTTTGTATTTTTTCTTTTTGAATGAAATACCATTTTATAATGTGTGTGTTTGTTTGATGTATACTTGTTTCTGTATTTTTTTGTGTTTTGTGGTTCAAATCCGAGCAGTTACTGGGGTCCCTGGCTTTCAATAGTGATTCAGAAGGGGTGAACAGAAGTCACAAGATTAAGAACGGCTGCTATAAACCATCAAGAATGAGTCAAAAGGAACAATTTACAACAAGAACGCTGAAGATGCGTATAGCACATTTGTGATGAAGACTTTGCAAATAAGGTAGCAATTTAAGATTCCGCCATGGACCTATTTTGTTAAAAAAAAAACGCCTCCACATCTTATTCGTCATTAAATACATGCGAAGCGATATGAGTGTTCACGTTAGAGAAGCAGATGGGACATTCAGCAGTTGTTTGCGTGTGATCTTTTCTATTCTAACGTAGGGCCTCTGAAGTTGCCAGAATCAAAGCTGACATTTCCCTTTTAGGAATGACAGTGGCAGATGTTTAATGTCTGCAGATATTTCAAATACTACTTTGTGAACTTTGCAGGAAAATCAAATGGCGCCTGTCCGCGAACAACAAACGCGGGAGGAAAACGCTGAGCGTTTCTGCTGGGGTAGAGAAATATAATTCTTTCAGACATGATGAAAGAACGATAAACAAACCATAATGAATTGCTGTGGCAACCACGCTTTGCGGAGAGCGAAGATCTTTCAAAGGAAAAACTAATAACATGTTAAAAAAGCTAATCCTTCAATAAAGAAAAGGGAGATCTCATCAGAAAAAAATGCTTTAATTTTCCCCAGAAACATTTGTTTAGTTTTGTGTCACGGTGTTGAGAAGATGTAAAGGTACAAAGGATTGGAAGAAGCAACAGTAAAAGTTACATAGCTAGTTCATCTGTGGTAACACATCTCTTTTCAATTGCATGGACTGCACTACAGGGAGTGCAGAATTATTAGGCAAATGAGTATTTTGACCACATCATCCTCTTTATGCATGTTGTCTTACTCCAAGCTGTATAGGCTCGAAAGCCTACTACCAATTAAGCATATTAGGTGATGTGCATCTCTGTAATGAGAAGGGGTGTGGTCTAATGACATCAACACCCTATATCAGGTGTGCATAATTATTAGGCAACTTCCTTTCCTTTGGCAAAATGGGTCAAAAGAAGGACTTGACAGGCTCAGAAAAGTCAAAAATAGTGAGATATCTTGCAGAGGGATGCAGCACTCTTAAAATTGCAAAACTTCTGAAGCGTGATCATCGAACAATCAAGCGTTTCATTCAAAATAGTCAACAGGGTCGCAAGAAGCGTGTGGGAAAACCAAGGCGCAAAATAACTGCCCATGAACTGAGAAAAGTCAAGCGTGCAGCTGCCACGATGCCACTTGCCACCAGTTTGGCCATATTTCAGAGCTGCAACATCACTGGAGTGCCCAAAAGCACAAGGTGTGCAATACTCAGAGACATGGCCAAGGTAAGAAAGGCTGAAAGACGACCACCACTGAACAAGACACACAAGCTGAAACGTCAAGACTGGGCCAAGAAATATCTCAAGACTGATTTTTCTAAGGTTTTATGGACTGATGAAATGAGAGTGAGTCTTGATGGGCCAGATGGATGGGCCCGTGGCTGGATTGGTAAAGGGCAGAGAGCTCCAGTCCGACTCGGACGCCAGCAAGGTGGAGGTGGAGTACTGGTTTGGGCTGGTATCATCAAAGATGAGCTTGTGGGGCCTTTTCGGGTTGAGGATGGAGTCAAGCTCAACTCCCAGTCCTACTGCCAGTTCCTGGAAGACACCTTCTTCAAGCAGTGGTACAGGAAGAAGTCTGCATCCTTCAAGAAAAACATGATTTTCATGCAGGACAATGCTCCATCACACGCGTCCAAGTACTCCACAGCGTGGCTGGCAAGAAAGGGTATAAAAGAAGGAAATCTAATGACATGGCCTCCTTGTTCACCTGATCTGAACCCCATTGAGAACCTGTGGTCCATCATCAAATGTGAGATTTACAAGGAGGGAAAACAGTACACCTCTCTGAACAGTGTCTGGGAGGCTGTGGTTGCTGCTGCACGCAATGTTGATGGTGAACAGATCAAAACACTGACAGAATCCATGGATGGCAGGCTTTTGAGTGTCCTTGCAAAGAAAGGTGGCTATATTGGTCACTGATTTGTTTTTGTTTTGTTTTTGAATGTCAGAAATGTATATTTGTGAATGTTGAGATGTTATATTGGTTTCACTGGTAATAATAAATAATTGAAATGGGTATATATTTTTTTTTGTTAAGTTGCCTAATAATTATGCACAGTAATAGTCACCTGCACACACAGATATCCCCCTAACATAGCTAAAACTAAAAACAAACTAAAAACTACTTCCAAAAATATTCAGCTTTGATATTAATGAGTTTTTTGGGTTCATTGAGAACATGGTTGTTGTTCAATAATAAAATTAATCCTCAAAAATACAACTTGCCTAATAATTCTGCACTCCCTGTATATGGAACATCTTAAGTCTATACAAATAAAACTGCCCAGCTGAAATATACGAATTGCCACGTGGCAAAGGTGCAAAGATGAGAACACACTTACCATGCAGAGATCCAGGCGAAGACCGTGGAGAGGGTTATGTGGGTGTCCATTAAAAAAAAGCATAGCAGTGTGGGGGAGCCCATAACATAAAAGCAAAAATCAAACCGGATTTTAAAGAAGATAAGCACGGCCAGGGCCCTCCTCTTCACTCACAAATTCTTTAGATGGTCTACAGCAGTACCCTTCTTACCTCAGCACAACATTGTACCAGGCCTTGCTGAATTTACCTGATAAGCACGTTTTCTACAAGTTCGGATCATACAGTGCCTTGAAGTAGCACAGTGCTGAATTTGCATCCAATACTATTAGTGTATTTGTTTCTACCTCTTTTGCCAAGAGCTTTTTTTCAAAAAACTAATTTGATGTCGAAAAACATAACCTGTTACTGCTTGCCTGTTTGTAACCACTTTTTCCTGTTAGTGAATTAAAAAAGTGCTCAAATCGTCAATCTCTTCTAACAGGACAACATCCTTTTACATCATTTTCGGAACACAGACTGGATTTAAAGTTTTTACAGCTATGCTCCCAGCATGCTGGTCCGTGGCAGCGTATTGCTCCAAGAAATGACAGAGGAGCCACCTATAAGCACTCCCCCCTGCTCACCGTTGTCAATTTCTTAAACTTTATTCTTCCATGCACTACGAACAAATTGCAAGTAACAGAGAGCCAAAATGTAACTTAGGCCCTTGTTATGGTGTATGAGAAGAACAAGTAACTTACCTTCGGTAATACACTTTCTGGTGGATACTCTTTATAATCTCAGACTCTTCACCTTGTGAATATTCCCTAGGGAATATTCCCTGGCTCAGGAAAATCTCCAAACCAGCAGATGACGCTGCACAGCTCTACACCAACTTTGTTCCACTCCAGAAATGAGGGATGGAGCTGCATATAAGCTTCACACATGACCAGTGTCAGTTTCTTTCCAAGGCTTGTTTGCAACTTAAGAGGCAGAGCCCATCAGCAAATTGGCATGACCAATGTGTTTGTCTCTAGTTTGTGATGTTTTTAGGTTGAAAAAGCATCCATTTGATAGAACGGGAAGGTAGTGGAGTTTGGGGAGGTGGGTGAGAAATCTGCAGAAAGATAGAGTATCCATCAGAAAGAGCATTACTGAAGGTAAGTAACTTGACAATCTGACGGATAAATCTAACTGTAGATTCCTCACCTTGTAAATAGACACCAGAGCAGTACCTCCCAATTGGTGAGTCTGTGAAATGACACAGACCAAAAAGTCCTGTAAGACCCAATGGACAAAATGCCCAACACTATTCAAGGGCAGTCAAGGCAGTAAGTCTCTGTTATCGTTTGTCTCTATCAGATAAAGCGTTTCCAAAGGTAAGTAACTTATTCATCAGATTGAGACATCTAACTGCAGATTCCTTACCTTATAATAGATACCCAAGCAATACCATTCCTGAGGTAAGTCTGCGAACCAAGATCATGCCAAAAAAACCTGCAGGTTATAGTGTCTGTCCGTATGGACCTGACTTTCCAGGCAGTAGTGTTTGGTAAACATGTGCAGCGATACCCACCTTGCTGCCTGACAGATGTCCAGGACTGCAACTCACCATGCAAACACAGTGGTTGCAGCTTTAGCTCTGGTAAAATGAGCATGCAAGCCCTCAGAGGGCTGCTTCGCAGCAAATGTTTAGCACATTTTAATGCAGAGTATGACCCATTGAGAGATGGTTCTCTTCTGCACTGCCCAGCCTTTCTTCACACCCACATAACCTAGAGTTGATCAACCAGTCTTTGGTACGATCAAGGTAGAATGCAAACACACTTTTTGGGTCCAGGCAGTGGAGTGTCTCCTGTTCCTTAGAAGTATGTGGGGTGCATAAAAAGTAGGCAAGGTGATGGATTGGCCTACATGGAAGAGCATAACCACTTTTGGAAAAAAGGAGGCCCGTGTGCGAAGCACCACTGTCAGGATAGATAGAAAGGTAGGTTGATTTAGATTACAATGCCTGCAGCTCACTTACCCTGAGGGCAGATTTAATGGCCACAAGGAAGGCTTTTTTCATAGTGAGAAGCCTTAGAGGACAATTGTGGAGAGGCACCGCCTTCCCCTTCTTTGCACCCACATATCCCACAAAGAGTTGATCGTCCATCCAGAAGTCTTTGTTACAATCAAGATAGGACGCCAACGCTCTTTTTGGGTCCAGACACTGGAGTCTCTTCTCTTCATGAGAGGAATGTGGGGGTGCATACTAGGTAGGCAAGGTGATGAACTGTTCAACATGGAAGGGTATCACTACCTTAGGTAGAAAAGAAGCCCTCGTGTGAAGCACCACTTTGCCAGGATGTATGGCAAGAAAAGGTGGCTTAGATGACAGACCCTGGAGTTCACTCACAATGCTGGCAGAAGTAATGGCAACTAAAAAGACAGTTTTTATAGTTAAGAGCTGTAAAGGACAGTTGTGAAGCAGTTCAAACGCGGTACACATAAGGTATGTTAAGACCAGGTTGAGATCCCATTGGGGCATGATGAATGGGATAGGAGGAAAGAGATGTGTGAGGCCTTTAAGAAACCTCCCAACTGTGGGAGACTTAAATAAGGAAGGCTGATCTGGTAACCTCAAGAAAGCAGAGATAGCAGAGAGATATCCCTTAAGAGTGCCCAAGGTAGAACCCTGCCGGGCAAGGGAAAGAATAAAAAGAATAACTTGAGAAAGAGGAGCAGATAGAGGATCGACAGAATTGTCGATGCACCATGCCACAAATTTTTTCCAGTGACAGGCATATACAGTTCTGGTTGAGGGACACCTTGCTGCCAAGATAATGTCACAGACTTCGGGTGGCAGGTCAAAAGACGTTAACTGTTGCCGCTCAATCTCCATGAATGAAGCCGCAGAGTTGACAGGTTCAAGTGGAGGACCCTCCCCTGCTGCTGCGGCAGAAGATCCTCCCGAAGGGGCAATCTGATTGGAGGAACTATGCCATGTTAAAAAGCTCAGGATACCAGACTCTTGGTGCCCCGTCCGGAGCCACCAGTATTACTTGGGCACGATCTTGCCTGATCTTCTTCAGAACTCTGGGCAGAAGTGGTATAGGCGAAAAGGCGTGCAGGAGGCCTGAATTCCACTCGTGATGAAAAGCGCCACCGAGCGAATGCCGCCTTGGAAACTCCAACCCGCAAAACAACTGAAACTGTGCGTTCTCTACGGAGACAAACAAGTCTAACCAAGGTTCTCCCCATCACAGAAAGAGACTTTGCGCCACCTCCGAATAGAGACGCAGTTCGTGGTCGACCACGCATCGTCGGCTGGGTTTGTCTGCTCTGGCATTCAAGGAGCCTTCCAGGGAAATGCCCTGATGTTCCAGCCAAGTTCAGAGGCGAAGGACCTCTTGACAAAGGGTCCATGACCCCACTCTGCCTTGCTTGTTGCAATACTACATGGCGGTGGTGTTGTCTGAAAACACCTGCACTGCTTTCCCCTTGAGGGAGGGAAGAAATGCTTTCAATGTTAGTCAAATCGCTCGGAGCTCCAGATGATTGCAATGGAGTCTGGTTTCCACCGGATACCAGAGGCCTAGGATCTCTGCCTCTCCCATGTGGCCACCCCATCCCAGGAGTGACGCTTCTGTCACGATCGTAAGATCTGGTTGGGGAAAGGAGAGGAATCTGCCCTTAACTCAATCCTGATTCGTTAACCACCACTGCAGGACTCTCTCAGTTCCTTCCGAGATCTGGACCTTGTCAGAGAGATTCCCCTGATGATGCGCCCACTGGAACTTCAGGTCCCACTGCAGAGCCCGCATATGCCATCTGGCATTTTGAACCAGCAAGATGCAGGAGGCCATGAGGCCCAGCAGCCTCAGAGTTATTCTCACTGAAATCCAGGACAGAGGCTGAAACATCGGTATCATAGCCCGAATATCCTGGACTCGCTTTTCGGGAGGATATGCTTGAAGCTGCACTGTATCCAAAACAGCTCCGATGAAAAGGAGCATCTTAGGAGTCGGATGTGACCGCAGCACGTTGATAGTGAACCCCAGTGAATGCAAAAGGTTTGCGGTAGTCTGGAGGTGGGAGATGACCGCCTGGGGTGAGTTCGCCTTCAACAGTCAATCGTCAGGGTAGGGGAAGACTGGGACCCCTAACCTGCGCAGATGAGCTGCTGCCACCACTGCCATCACTTTCGTGAACACCCGAGGGGCACTGGTAAAGCCAAAGGGGAGCACGGTAAACTGAAAGTGTTCGTGACCTACCACGAATTGTAGGTAACGTCTGTGGGCCGGCAAGAAGGGAATGTGGAAGTATGCGTCTTGCAAGCCCAGTGCTACCATCAAGTCTCTGGGATCCAGGGCATTTTGAACTTCTTCTTTTTGAGGAGGAGATTGAGGGACCGAAGATCTAATCTAGGCCGAAGACCTTTGTCCTTTTTCGGAACCAGAAAGTAGCAGGAATAGCAACCACAACGTACTTCTGGCAAAGGAAACCTCTCTATAGCTCCTTTGGCCAAAAGGGCTTGGACTTCCTCACGAAGAAGCACCATATGATCCTCTGATATCTGATTGAATGAAGGTGGCATGGCTGGAGGAGATTTCTCGAAGGGGAGGGAGTAGCCCCTTCAGACAATTTGGAGGACCCACCTGCACAAGGTAATGGATTGTCATTGGGGCAGGTGATGGCGTATCCTGCCACCCACTGGCTCCTGATGTACCCGCAGACTAGGAAGGCTTGGAAGCTGAAGAGGGAGCGGGGGTGGACTGGGCGAACTGCTGGCTCCCTGATTCCCGGGGGTGTGGGATCCCGCGTCTGCGGCCGCGCAGGGGCTGTACAACAGCATGCGTGGGTCGGTGGCCAGGGGGGAAAGGACGCAGTTGGGAGCCCCTTCCGTAGCCCCGAAAGGTGCGAAAGGCAGACTGCTGGAGTCTAGGTGCGGGCACGAGGCCAAGGGACTGGGCCGTGGCTCAGGAATCTTTTAAGCCCTTGGGCACCAAGTGCGCCTTGTCTCAGAAGAGACGTGTGCCATCAAAGGGCATGTCCATCAAGGATTGCTGGGCATCCCCTAAAAAGCCAGATGTTCTCAGCCAGGTCTCAATGCCACCCTTGATGCAACCGATCTGCCCAGAGAGTCGGTCGCATCCAGCCCACAACGAATCATGAACTTCGCTGCATCCCTACCATCTGTTACGGCTTGGGAAAGGACAGTCCGGGCCTCCTCCGGAACTGCAGGCAGCAATTGCGCGACCGTATCCCAGAGAGAATGGGAATAGCAGCCCAAAAGGCATGTGGTGTTCATGGACCGCAGCGCTAGACTGTTGGAAAAAAAAAAAACTTCTTCCCCAAATTATCCAGTCTTTTTGATTCCTTATCCGGGGGTGCAGCAGGGAATGCGCCAGATGAAGAAGAAACCTGGATGACAAGGCTCTCAGGCAATGGGTGTTGAGTGAGGAACTTCGGGTCTGACAGAGCAGACTGATGGAGGCGGCTAATCGTCCTATTCACAGGAGCCCCTGTGCTGAGTCGAGTCTGGACCAAGTACCCAAAAGGACGTCTGTCAGTGCTTCATTAAAGGGTAGAAGGGGCTCAGAGGAGGAAGACTCTGGCTGAAGTACGTTGGTCAGGAAGTTAGGCCTAACCTCCAGAGAAAGTAGCTTGAGGTCCAGGACCTCAGCCGCTCTTCTCACCACTATAGAATAAGAAGCACCCTCCTCGGTAGCCACGCTAGGAGGAGAGAGCATACCAGTGTCAGGGGAGGTGTCTAAACCACTGGCATCACCCAAATCCTGCACCTAGTCCATTTGGGGGTTAAGCTGGTATTCTAAAGGGTCCAGCATCCCCTCCATACTCTCCCTGTATCCATACCCACAAGAATAAGAGTCTGGATCAACCCTGGGCCCAGGAGAGCCCATAGAGAACGGAATCGGCGTCAAGCGATGTTGTTCCGGCTCCGGGTTGTCGGGTATGAGAATGGGATCGATTGTGGGCCCAACCGACGTCGGGAGCGTCGACGTCTGACCTGATGCCGTAGGAAGTCACCGTGGCACGTCTGGTGTCAGGATGGATCCGCGATTGGATCCGGAGGGGCCCTCCAGAGGCGTGGCCGAAGCAAACGGCTTTGAAACCAAGGGAACCCCAACCGACTTGTAGTGTAGCCATTTTTAATATAACTTCAGCCGCTGTGCACTTTGCCCTAGATACATTTCATTCAGCCTTGCACTGTTATTTTACAATAACCAGTTTTACGGTCTTGTTTTTATTTCCTTCTATCACACTGTTTAGCTTAGTTCAGCACTGTGTTCTCAAATAATGCATTCTTGATCGCCCTGTGCTTTAGTCAAGGCTACAGTCTGGTACATTGCCAGTAAACGTGGTAGAAGTTTAGTCTCCAGTATTCGTAGAAAATACACATCCTTACGTAGGGACATTTTCTTAGAACATTTGCGTGTTAGTTATAAAAACACTTCCTAGTCCTAGTACAGGTCAGAGGGAGATTCCGGCCAGGAACCTACAACTAGATGCTGACTACCCCGTTGCAGATGCTGATGCAGATTACAGGCCTTTGTTCAGGTATGAGGGTTGATGCCCTCCCAGGGGGACCTGAAAGGCAGGCTTAGAGCTTCACATGCTGTGCTCAGAATATAACTAGAGAGAGCATAATCTAGTGGCACTATGATAGCCTTATTCTTGTGCTTCACTCTCATCGTTACTATTTCAATCCTAATGTGTTGTGTAGTTCTGGTTATTGCAGCTCACACTTTGATATCTAAAATGCAGTCGTTTTATTAAACCAATCTTTAAAACTTAAACTACCTTTGTCATTTCTATGTGAGACCTTACTGTGTATGAGAGAACCGGTTGTGACCTGAGTGACCACGACTTCCCTGGGAAGTGCTAAGATATCATGCGCTCGGCTGCCCAATTGTCTCTTCCCTTTGGGAGAAATGAGGCACTGCTAGTTAGCCAGAGCAAAACCCGGATTTAGAGTGACATGGGTCCTTCACCGTGGGTCAGACTTAGTCCCCCACCCTGTGAACGATCTTGCCGCTCAAAATCTAGTATTCTCATTAGGATAATGAGAGCCTACGCAACAGACTAATCTGTCCCCGAAGGCGCCAGAGTTGGGTCGGACTGTCCAAAAACGAGGCGCATGGCCTCGTAAAATTCCTTATGTTGGGCAGGGGTGGCTCCAGCTCATGGGAAGTCAGGGAAGCGCGGAGCTGACCCTGATGAAGGCTCCATTGATGGAGGCCTAGAGCGTTGACGCTCTTCCTGCGACGTATCATCCGATCGACGGGGTGAATTCGAAAAACGCTTGTTCTTCTTCGACTTCTTCTTTTTGTGACCCGAATGACTTGGAGAACGAGGACTAGTGGTGACTCCGCAGCCAGTCTTGACACCTTCCTCTCGAACAGGACCGTGAGCACCGCAGAGTCATGTCGGGCCGCCGTGAGCTTTAAGGACCGCTCCCTCAAAGCTTCGGGTTCATGGCCCGACACTCGGAGCATGACTTCGGGTCATGATCGCGCTACAGACACCAAAGTCACACGAGGTGCAGATCCCTCACCAACGTAGTTTGGTGACAGGAGTCACAGGGCTTGAATCCGGTCTTGCGGGACATCCCTCAATGCATCCACAAACTCATTCAAAAACTTCGACAAAAGTGTTGACGTAGTCCAAAAATGACTGAGGTCTGCGCATAGGCTAATGCGGAAAGAAAAGAACTGACGTCAGTGTGCAGGGATGGCGCCTATATACAACTGCGACATCATCACGGCAAGCACGACGCCAGTGACACCTGCGGAGTCAACCGACGCACTTGTTGGCGCACAGAGGTACTGCTCGAAGAAAAATCTCCAGATCCAGTCTGACGCCTGGGGTAATTCAAAGGTAAGGAATCTGCAACTAGAAGTCTCTATCAGATATCAGGTTTACCTTATATCAAGGTCACTGCACTCCGACCGTGTAAGTCACCACTAAAGTTGTGTCTTCAGCCCAAGGGCAGGGTGCATGGTTCTAAGTGTGAGGGTACCCCTGCATGAGCAGAGGTACCCCTACAAACCTCAGACCCCATCTTCTGGGATTTGTAAGTGCAGGGAAGACATCTTAAAGTATGTAGTGTACGAGATGTCCAACATAATGGCTTTACCAAACCTAGTCATGTTTAGTATCAAACGTGTTGGAATAATGCAGCTCCACTGATTCCAGTGTAATTTGCATGACACCATGTACTGTGGGGGTTCCTAAGAAGATCCCTTACGTAAGGCTGTGCAACCTTGCGGGGTCTGCGGGCAAGCCAAGGCTGCTGCCGACCCCAGACACTGATCTGCCCTCCTTTTGTTGGGCTTAACTCAGGCACAGGAAGGCAGAACAAAGGATTTCCTGTAGAGGAGAGGTGTTACCACCTCTCCCTTAGAAATAGGTGTCTTTGGGCTAGAGTGGGGTGCTCCTTAGCACCACCAGATTGCTTTGAATGGCACATTTGGTGACCTCCGTGCATAAACCCGTTTGCTCCAGTGCAGGAGCTCCTAGATCCTAATCTGGCCTGAAACCACACGAAGGACACAGGAGTGACCAACCTCTTGTCCAGCTCCTCTCCTAGGGAGATGCCTGGAGCTCTGCCAGGTGGCCAATTGATTCTGCCATCTTGGAAATAAGATGAGCAGAGTCCCCTGGGAGCACCTGACTGGTCAGTCCACCCGAGTAGCGTTCCTGACCCCTATGATAAGTGAGTCACTGCAGAAGCTGTCCAACTCCCTTCCTGGGACTGAAGGGCTCCCCTGAGGGTGGGACCATAGATTCGTCTGCAAGATCTTCTTCAATATACCTGCTGCTGGACATTGGATTCTGACTTCTGGACTTCACCTGGAACCAAGACTCGATTGCAACTGGTAGGAGGGTTCCTACTGGAACTTTGTCCATGGCTATTGCAATAATTCTGTGACTTGCATGGCTGTTCATCCTCTAAAGTCACAAGGACTCTGCCTGCTTTAGGGACAGCAAGACGGTATCTCCCTTGGAGTGAAGGAGTCACTCCCCTCCATCCACAGACACCTCAATGTCAACAACCATTATGGATCCTGCTGTCCCATGTACTCTGTAAGGCTCGCAAACACAGGTGATGGTTCTGTAGCTCTTCAGAGGTCTGGCCTGTCTTCTTTGCAACTGGGAAGACTGTGGTCTCTCGTTGAAGCTGCTTGGACAAAACCCCTGTGCACCGCATCTGTTTGCCGCTGCCAAGGCTTGGTGGCTTTTCAGCCCTAGAATCTCCCAGCTCCAAGAAGCCCCAGCCTCAAGCATCACACAGCTCAAAGACCAATGTCCTCCCTGCAACTCCTGCAACGTGAGCATCCATCTTCATTTTGCTGCTGAGGCCTCCTTGCGACTCCCTGAGCCTTCTGCCAGAGGGCCCTCCTGGGATCTCTATTGATTCCTGCTGGTTCTCCATCTTGCTGAGGACTGACTCTGGCTTACCTGTAAAGGTTGACTTCCTTGAACCTTGTTAGTCCTCACTCCTGCAACTGTTCTTGCACCACATCTTTTGCATTTGCCAAGGCTTGTTAGTGGTCCTGCTGGCCACTGACCCTCCTGCAATCCGACAACTGGCATGGGAAAACTCTTGGTTGACTCCTGGAAACCCTCAGCATCACCTCCACTCCACAGCTACATCTTCAAGGCCTCCGTCCTACAGTGAAGAATCCAGAAGAAGGCTGGGCATTGCCCTCCTGCACCCCCTGGGCGACTTCGGGTGGCTTGGACTCTCTCCCTTCTCTCCACAGGTACTCTTCATCCAAAGTCCACGCCTGGGTTCTACCAACCTGGTCCACGGATCACTGTAGCAGCTGGACAACCGAGGTCCCCATTGACTTCAATGGAAGGTTCCGACCCGACTTCACCCCATGCACTGGGGCTCCATGGTGTAGGTATTCCACTTCTCTGGGTATCCACGGATGGGGACACTCTTGAACCGTCCTTGTCCCAATGGGTTTCCTCTGGGTCCTCTGGGAAGAGTCCTGAAACACGAAAACCCTGACCTCGACTTCCCCATGTTACACTATGGAGACTTGACCCAGGGTAACATCTCTGCATATGTGCATCTGGGGAAACCTAGTCACTTACCTCTGGTGTTTTAGTACTTCCCCAGTACTGAAGATTCTTGGGTGCCAGTCTTGGTTAGTTGAGACTTTCTCATCCCATTGTTTTAGTGTATGGTGGCCCCCCTCCCCTGGCCCATGTTAGTTTATTCCTTTACTTATCTGTTTCTAAGTATACTTTTTAGTGTATTAATCTCCGGTAAGGGGATATATCAAAGTTAGTTTAGTAATACAATATTTTCCTTCTTGTGTGAACATCACTGACTGGTTGTTGTGGTAGTTGCAATTGCTGTACACTCTTCTCTGATAAATCTTAGCTGCTCTCCACAGCTGCCCTATGAGAGCTTTGGCTATTTGGAACCACTATCACTATCTCTAAGGGTTGTCTTTACTCATTGAAGGGTGCCTCACCTATAGGTTTAGGAGGCTGGTCCTCTAAGTAGTGTGCAAAACTAGGCACACCATGCAGGAGTCCAGGTAACCACACATTGGTTTCCAGAGGTAACAATTAGACCACCTAATACTCCAATTTTGAATGTAGGTGGTCAAGTAGTTAGGCTAATCCTGGAGATGTGCTAAGCATGTATTGTACTCATAAATCCAATCATGCACCACACACATGCAATGAATAACTCAAGACCAGAATTTATAAAAATACTTCAGACATTTATATAAATTTTAAGATCAAGATCTTTAAGACACGTTAAGTACTTTTTGAGATATGACTTTTCAAAGTTTTAATAAAGTTAGTCTTTCTGTGCGTAAATGTGCACCATAGGAATCAATAGGCAGTCACTTTAAAAAATGCATTAAAATCATCCAGTTGGGTTACCAGACTCTTCTTTTGCAGGATGGTTGAAGTAGTCAGTGGGCACACTGTGCCAGCTGGAGAGCCTCGGGCAGCTCCTGGTTCTGGTGGGAGCAGAGCTGGAAAATCTTTTGGCAGAGGCAGAGGGCCACTTCGAGGGGCCACCTGTAAAAGGAGCTGGTTTGCAGATTTAATGATGGTGCCTTGGGTCCCCTTTGGCTGCCGAGGTTGCAAGTGGTTCGGACCCGTGGATTTCAGCTGGTTCCTCATTGCAGGGTGGCCGGATGCAGGGCGAGTTGGAGATCCAGGAGCTGTGCACAAAGGAGTCCTCTGGACTGGAGGTGAGGCTATTTGAGGGCTGCTTACAGGACAATGGGGGCTCTCTGGCGGGAGGTCCAGGGTGTTCCTGAAGTCCCTCAAATGGGGATTCTTCCTGATCCTTTCTCAGCTCTGAAGGAGATGGTTTTCTGGTTGTCTGATGCCAGCTGACAAGTATCCAGGGTACTGGCGTATCTCGGCCACTGGAGGGTGCAGTGCCACCAAACTTGGCACACTTGTAGGCCACATATGGGTGGTCGTTGGTGTGTCGTCAGGTCTGGCTGCAATTTCTGGTTACGGATGTATCAGCTGGTTGGTGAAGTGACCCTCACCAGTTTGTTGGTTCTTGCTTGGTTGTTGAGTGGTGCCTTCACTCAGAAGGGAGGTCTGGGGTGATTCTCGAAGCATGGAGGTCCCCTGGGTTTCTTGGGGTTGGTCCAGTGTCCAGCTCCTCCGCAGCAGTGATTTGTGGGTCCCGGGTGCAGCAGACAGGGCTTGGCACCTTTTCTTGTACAGCAGATCCACAGTTCTCTTGCTCTGGATCTTCTTTGGTGCTGGTTTTCTTTGTCTTTTCAAATCTAATTTCTTCTAGGGATGCCCACTAACTACTGAATTTAGTGGGCGTTTTAGGGAGAACCTGGTAGTGTTCAATGGGACACTTACCCTTGGGTGGCTACACCCACTACAGTGACCACTTCCTGTGGGAAGGGTGACTTCCCTAAATCTGATTGGCTATTTTTCCTCCATTCCAAGATGGAGGAAACTGAATTTGAGGGTCCACTTCTCAGGCAACACCTTACGGGTAGTGCATGCTAGGTGAGGTCACTCCTCCTACCCTTTGTGTGGTTTCCCAAGTTTAATCCTTCCAGAAGTGGTGGTTTGCATAGGGGGAGGACATCTGCTACTAGCAGCAGGCCTGGGGATCGGGTTTCAAGGGAGGTAGCCCTTTGAAAGTCACTGCCAGGGCAGTGCACATTGCTGAGGGAGGGGGTGTTAGCTCCTTGTAAGGAAATGCCTCCTTGGCATGGTTACCCCCTGACTTTTTGCCTTTGCTGATGCTAAGTTATGATATGAAAGTGTGCTGGGACCCTGCTAACCAGGCCCCAGCACCAGTGTTCTTTCCCTAAACTGTGCCTTTGTCTCCACAATTGGCACAACACTGGCACTCAGGTAAGTCCCTTGTAACTGGTACCCCTGGTACCAAGGGCCCTGATGCCGGGGAAGGTCTCTAAGGGCTGCAACATGTCTTATGCCACCCTAGGGACACTCAGCACATATACACTGCTTCACAGCTTATGTGTGCAGTTGGGGAGAAAATGACTAAGTCGACATGGCACTCCCCTCAGAGTTCCATGCCAACCTCACACTGCCTGTGGCATAGGTAAGTCACCCCTCTAGCAAGCCTTACAGCTAAAGGCAGGGTGCACTATACCAGAGGTGAAGGCATATGTGCATGAGCACTATGCCCCTAGAGTGTCTAAGCAAAACCTTAGACATTGTAAGTGCAGGGTAGCCATAAGAGTATATGGTCTGGGAGTCTGTCAAACACGAACTCCACAGCACCATAATGGCTACACTGAAAACTGGTAAGTTTGGTATCAAACTTCTCAACACAATAAATGCATACTGATGCCAGTGTGCACTTTATTGTAAAATACACCCAGAGGGCATCTTAGAGATGCCCCCTGAAAACATACCCGACTTCCAGTGTGGGCTGACTAGTTTTTGCCAGCCTGCCACACACCAGACATGTTGCTGGCCACATGAGGAGAGTGCCTTTGTCACTCTGTGGCCAGAAACAAAGCCTGTACTGGGTGGAGGTGCTTCTCACTTCCCCCTGCAGGAACTGTACCACCTGGCGGTGAGTCTCAAAGGCTCACCCCCTTTGTTACAGTGCCACAGGGCATCCCAGCTAGTGGAAATGCCCGCTCCTCCAGCAACTACCCCCACTTTTGGCGGCAAGGCTGGAGGAGATAATGAGAAAAACAAGGAGGAGTCACCCCCCAATCAGGACAGCCCCTAAGGTGTCCGAGCTGAGGTGTCTCTTACTTTTAGAAATCCTCCATCTTGTAGAAGGAGGATTCCCGCAATAGGATTAGGGATGTGCCCCGCTCCCCACAGGGAGGAGGCACAAAGAGGGTGTAGCCACCCTCAAGGACAGTAGCCATTGGCTACTGCCCTCCCAGACCTAAACACACCCCTAAATTCAGTATTTAGGGGCCCCCAGAACCGAGGAAGATAGATTCCTGCAACCTACAGAAGAAGAAGGACTGCTGACCTGAAGCCCTGCAGTGAAGAAGGAGACGACAACTGATTTGGCCCCATCCCCACCGGCCTATCTCCCTACTTCGATGAAAACTGCAACAGCAACGCATCCAACAGGGACCAGCGACCTCTGAAGCCTCAGAGGACTCCCCTGCATCTAAAGGGCCAAGAAGCTCCTGAGAACAGCGGCCCTGTTCAACAAACTGCAACTTTCTGCAACAAAGAAGCAACTTTAAAGACCCCACGTTTCCCGCCGGAAGCGTGAGACTTTCCACTCTGCACCCAACGCCCCCGGCTCGACCTGCAGAAAACAAACACCTTTGGAAGACTCCCCGGCGACTGCGAGCCCGTGAGTAGCCAGAGTTCATCCCCCTGAGCCCCCACAGTGACGCCTGTGGAGGAAATCCAGAGGCTCCCCCTGACCGCGACTGCCTGTAACAAGGGACCCTCTGCCTAGCCCAGGTGGTGGCTACCCCGAGGAGCCCCTGGGTCTCCCCATTGCTTTCTACACAAAACCTGACGCCTGTTAGCCCTCTGCACCCGGCCGCCCCTGTGCCGCTGAGGGTGTACTTTCTGTGCCTGCTTGTGTCCCCCCCAGTGCCCTACAAACCCCCCCCCCCCGGTCTGCCCTCCGAGGACGCGGGTACTTAACTGCTGGCAGACTGGAACTGGGGCACCCCCGTTTCCATTGAAGCCTATGTGTTTTGGGCACCTCTTTGACCTCTGCACCTGACCGGCCCTGAGCTGCTGGTGTGGTAACTTTGGGGTTGCCTTGAACCCCCAACGTCGGGCTACCTTGGACCCAGCTTTGAACCCTGTAAGTGTTTTACTTACCTGTGAACTTAACATTTACTTTCCTCCCCCAGGAACTGTTGATTTTTGCACTATGTCCACTTTTAAAATAGCTTATTGCCATTTTTGTCAAAACTGTACATGCTATTGTGATTATTCAAAGTTCATAGAATACCTGAGTGAAATACCTTTCATTTGAAGTATTACTTGTAAATCTTGAACCTGTGGTTCTTAAAATAAACTAAGAAAATATATTTTTCTATATAAAAAACCTATTGGCCTGGAGTAAGTCTTTGAGTGTGTGTTCCTCATTTATTGCCTGTGTGTGTACAAAAAATGCTTAACACTACCCTCTGATAAGCCTACTGCTCGACCACACTACCACAAAATAGAGCATTAGAATTATCTCTTTTTGCCACTATCTTACCTCTAAGGGAACCCCTTGGACTCTGTGCACACTATTTCTTACTTTAAAATAGTATATTCAGAGCCAACTTCCTCCACTCCTCCACCAAGGAAAGGCATTGTTTTACAAACCAGAGAGACAGAGCTCTCACCCAAGTTTGTAGATTGGCTGTTTGGATATGGCAGACTGGCTGGAACCAGTCATTAACCATGCCAGGATAGTTAAATTTTGCAGGGGGCACCTCTAAGGTGACCCCTGGATACATTTTATAATAAATCCAGTACTGGTACCAGTTTGAATTTATTATTCTGAGTTGTTTGATATCAAATAAGCCAGGGTTCAGGGTAGCCATTTTTTAGCTGGGAAATGCCTGTTGACCAGGGTCCAGTACATATATTAAAATGGCTCCTCTGTTCATGCACTATGTCGCAGGTTTGGCAAGTACACAGTGGGGGCATATTGCTCATGCAGTTATGCCCTTACATATAATATGGTGCACCCTGCCTTAGGGCTGTAAGGCCTACTAGAGGGGTGTCTTACCCATAGTAAATGCAGTATATGGTGGACAGCGCACACAGGCAGTGTGCTATGTAAAGTTTGTATTTTAGGTTTGCACCAGGACACTCAGCCTGCTATGGCAGCGCTGGGTGCATCTAGATGCATTGCCCTAGAAGGTGGCACAATTAGTGCTGCTGCTCTCAGGGGCTTACCCTTAGTACCCCGTGCCCTGGGTACCTAAGCACCTTTTACTAGGGACTTATAGTGGCAGCTAAAAGTGTTCCCAATTACTTTTACAATGTTTTAGGGAAAGAACACTGGCACTGGGAACCTGGTTAGGAGGTTCCCAGTGCACTCTAGTCCAAGTTGCATTCAGAAACCAGGCAAAAAGTGGGTGGGGGGTACTGCAACAAGATGCCAGTTTCTTACAAGGTGTACACCATGTACTGAGCCAGCCTCCTGCACACCTATATGCAATAGGGGATTTAAAGAAAGAAGGCTGATCAGGCAGCCATAAGGTAGCAGAGATTGCAGACAAATACCCTTTGAGAGTGCCCAAAGCAGAGCCCTGTTGGGACAGTGAAAGAATAAACAATAGACTCTCAGAAAGAGGGGCAGAGGGGGGTCAACAAACGTGTCTTTGCACCATGCCACAACTTTCTTCAAATGACAGGCGTATACCATTTTGATGGAGAGATGCTTAGCTGCCAAGATACAGTTACAGACTTCAGGTGGATGGTCAAAAGCTGTTAATTGCCGCTGCTCAATCTGCACGCAAGGAGGAGGAGATTGGACGAGTTCGGGAGGAGAACCCTCCCCTGCTGCTGCGACAGAAGATCCTCCTGAGGGGCAGTCTGATCAGAGGCTTGATGGCCAACTATACATCTTGGGATACCAGACACTTCGTGCCCAGTACAGAGCCACAAGGATTACTTGGTTGTTCTTGATCTTATTGTGAAC
Organism: Pleurodeles waltl; assembly: GCF_031143425.1. Classification (NCBI taxonomy): domain Eukaryota; kingdom Metazoa; phylum Chordata; class Amphibia; order Caudata; family Salamandridae; genus Pleurodeles; species Pleurodeles waltl. The sequence goes on along the minus strand of NC_090448.1, from coordinate 915,405,758 downwards.
TCTGGCAGAAGCCGTATGGGCAGAAAGGCAGGCAAGAAGCCTGAGCTCCACTCAAGATGAAAAGTATTGCCAAGTGAGCACCACCCTGGAAATTCCAAAATGCAATACTGATCAGATTGCGTGTTCTCAGCGGAGGTGAGCAGATCCAACCAAGGCTCTCCACACTGCTGAAAGAAAGGAGACGCCTTCCGTGATCAACCAAGCATTGTCAGCTGAGTTTGTCCGCTCTGACGTTCAGAGAGCCCGCCAGATTTTGAACCACTAGGGTTGTGCACTCTGTTCCAGCCATGTCCAGACTCGCAGAGTCTCTTGGCAAAGGGTCCACAACCCCACTACACCTTGCTTATTGCAGTATCACATGGTGGTGGTGTTCTACATGAACACCTGCACTACCTTCCCTTTGAGAGAGGGAAGAAATGATTTTAATGCTAGTCTGATCACCTTGATCTCCAACAGGTTGATGTGGAGTCCAGATGCCTCTGAACTCTGCCTCTCCTAGGTGGCCACCCCATTCCAGGAGTGTTGCATCGGTCACTACTGTCAGACGAACGTAAAGAGATCTGCCTCTGACCCAATCGCAGTTCACTAGCCACCACTCCAAATCTCACACAGTTCCCATCTGAGATCTGGACCATGTCGGAGAGATTACCCTGATGCTGCCCACACTGGAACATTAGGTCCCACTGCAGAGCCTGCATATGCCATCTGGCATGTGTCACCAGCAGGATGCAGAAGACCATGAGACGCAGTAGCCTCAGTGTTATTCTCACCAAAATCCAAGATAGAGGCTGAACCATCAATATCATAGCCTGAATTTTCTGGACTCGCCGCTCAGGAGCCTAAGCCTGGAACTGCACTGTGTCCAGAACAGCTCAGATGAAAGGGAGAGCCTGAGAGGGAGTCAGGTGTTACGTTGGCACATTTATAGTGAACCCAGAGAATGCAGAAGGTCCCCTGTGGGCTGGAGGTGGGAGAGGACAGCCTGAGGCGAGCCTGCCTTCAACAGCCATTCGTGGAGATAGGGAAAGAATGAAACCCCTGTTCTGCGCAGATGAGCTGCGACCACCGCCATCACCCTGGTGAACACCTTAGGAGCGCTGGTAAGGCCAGAAGGGAGCAGGGTGAACTGAAAATGCTTGTGGCCTACCATGAACTGCAAGTAATGTCTGTGAGCAGGCAGGACTGGAATGTGAAAAGAAGCATCCTGCAAGTCCAACGCTACCATCCAGTCTCCTGGGTCCAGGGCAGCTAGAACTAGAGCCAGAATGAGCATTTTGAACTTCTCCTTCTTGATGAAGAAATTGAGGGACCAAAGGTCTAGGATAGGGAAGAGACTTTTGTCCTTTTTGGGCACCAGAAAGTAGCAGGAATAACAATCACAACCTACTTCTGGCATAGGGACCCTCTCTATGGCTCCCTTGGCCAAGAGAGTTGTAATCTCCTTGCGCATAAGTGCCAAGTGATCCTTTATCATTCGATCGTAGGATGGTGGCATGGGTGGAGGGCTAGTCTCGAATAGGAGGGAGTTGCCCCTTTGGACTATCTGCAAAAAACACCTGTCTGATGTGATGGACTGCCAGCTGAACAGGTGATGGCGAATCTTGCCTTCGACTGGCCCCTGGTGGGGAATCATCAGACTAGGAAGATTTGGAGGCAGCTGCAGGGGGGGGTGATGGACTGTCCAGACCGCTGACTCCCTGATTCATGAGGATGGTTGATCCCACATGCTGGACAGCATGCGCTGCACAGTGGCTAGAAGGGAACGGACGTGGTGGGACACCCTTTTGTAGCCATGAAAGAGGCAAAAGCAGACTGAGGGGGGGCAAGGGGTAGCCCCTAGACCCAAGAATCTGGATTTAGCACAAGAATCCTTAAAGCGCCTGTGCTCCGAGTCTGCTTTGTCTCAAAGAGACGGGTGTCATCAAAGGGCATGTCCAGAAGATTGGCTTGGACATCCCCCAAAAAGCCACACACCCTCAACCAGGCATGGAACCGATCTGGCCACTGAGTCAGTCGTGTCTAGTCCACATCTGATTGTGAACATTGCTGCATCTCTTCCATCAGCAGCAGCTTGAGAGAGTACAGCCTGGGCCTCCTTCAGGACCTGTGGCAGCACTTGCACAACCGTATCCCACAGTGTGTGGGAGTAATGGCCCAAAAGGCATACAGTGTCCACAGACCTCAGTGCCAGTCTGGAGGAAGAAAAGATCTTCTTCCCAATTTGGTCCAGCTTCTTGAATTCCCTGTCCCGGGGTGCGGAAGAGAATTCGCTCTGGGATGTAGAGGGTTGGATAACCAAGCTTACAGGTAAGGGATGCTGTGCAAGGAACATTAGGTCAGTTGGAGCAGGTCTATGGCAATGGGCAATAGTCCTGTTCACAGGAGCCCCTGTGTTGGATTTGGGCCAGGTACCCAGCAGGACATCTTTAAGGAATTAATTGAAGGGCAATAGGGGTTCAGAGTATGAAGCCCCAGGCTGAAGCACCTCTGTCAGGAGGTTAGTCTTGAATGCCACTGAAGGCAGCTTAAGGTGCAGGACCTCGGCCGCTCTTCACACCACCATAGAATAGGATGCTCCCTCCTCTGTAGCTACGGTAGGGGGAGAAAGCATGCCAGTGTTGGGGAAGTAGCATCACCCAGGTCCATAGGCCAGTCCAAGGGGTGTTGTAGCTGGTATTCTGAAGGTCCCAGTGACCCCTACCGTTCCTCACTGCACCCCAAGCCAGAAGAATAAGGGTCAGGATCCGACTTAGGGGGCAAGGACCCTGTCAGATCCGATGTTGAGAGACGCCGGTCCGGTTCCAGGTCAGAGTCGAATGGGAGGATGGGGTAAACACCACCTGGAGGCACGGGTGACTTCGGCAGCATCGTGATTGGAACCGCTGCCAGGGAAGATCAAAGCAATACGACCGACGCCGGTTCTGATCCAGGAACGGATCCATGGGTATCCCTTGGAGCTGAAGCCAAAGCTGCCGGTGCGGTACCCAAGGGGTCCCTTTCTGACCCCATGGGGCCCAAAAGCACTCCAGCAGAGTTGAACTGCCCAAAGATGAGGTGCAAGGCCTCATAGAACCTTTGAGTTGGGGAGGGGTCACTCCGGGGGCCGGAAACTTGGGGAGGTGCGGAGCTGGCCCAGATACAGGCTCCGAGGAAAGAGGCCTAGAACAACATCATTTCTTTTCCCATGTCTCGTCAGCCGAAGGACAAGGTAAAGTTGAAGAACCCTTGTTCTTCTTCGACTTGGTCTTGTGCCTCGACTTACCCGATCATCCAGAGGACTTGAAGTGGGACAATGATGAACGGGGGTGCCCCACAACCTTTCTCTGGACCTTCCTCTCAACTGAGAATAGGAGTAACGCAGAGTCAAGCACCGGGCCGCAAGGAGCTTTAGGGTCCACTCCCTCAAAGCTACCGAATTCATGGCCCAGCACTTGGAGCATGACTTTGGGTAGTGGTTATGCCCCAATTACCACAGATGCAGATCTGTTACTGACATCGCCCGATGACAGTATCTGCAGGGCTTGAACCCGGTCTTACGTGAAGACATCCTCGATGCACCAGGAGTGTCAACACTCAAAAATCTTCGACAAAAAGTTGAAAAAGATTAGTCAAAAAGTGACTGAGGGACAGCTCTTCTTTGAATCAGTGCTAGCTAGTTACAACCATGTCAACAGGAAGTGCTGGCTTTTTAAAGAGCAGTCGCTACAGAGATTGATAGCCTGAAGAAACACAGAAGGGACATCTATCACAATGTAACTGGTTCAGAACTAATAGAAGTATCACCAATAGAGGATTTGAATGCTATTGTTATTAACCCAGCGGACAAGGGGGAAGCAAATATAATCTTGCCTTCAACAATGTACAGAGAGGAGTGCCATAGATTGATGAATGACCAGAGAAATTACAAGAAACTAGACAGAGATCCTACTAAAGACATAATGGATAACGTAGATTATATGGTAAAGCGAGCGCCTGAACAAGATTGGATAGCTGCACAAGAGACTGAATACCTATATGAAAAGCAACAAAGGGTTCCATATTTTTACATCCTCCTGAAAGTCCAGAAGGGTAGGATACCGCCACCAGGATAACCTATTGTTTCAGGGATTGGATCTACACTGGAGCCATTATCTAAATTCACAGATTTGTTTCTAAACCCATAATTGAGGAAAATACCTACCTACCTACCTACAGAATGCTAAAGATATGTTAATCCTGCTTGAAGAGGAAGAAATATTGGTTAACATGGATGATGAATCCTTATATTAGAGTATATGTCAAGAAGAATCTTTAAGGGTATTGGACTCACTACTAAAGCACAAAGCTAGGGAATTTGTTTTGGACAGTGCTAGTGCAGCCCTCACAAGGAACTATTTCCAATATGAACAGCAATTCTTCTTTCAAACCTGCGGTACTTCCATGGTAGTACATTTGCCTGTCTCTATTTACATCATTTTGAGACCAAATTTATCTTTGATGAGGACATAGAGATCACACAGAAGCATTTGGAAAATATTTACTAGGACATTTTTTTAATTTGGAGAGGCAACAAACAAAGTCTGTAGTTATTTCAACAATGGATTAACACTCTTAATTAATTCCTAAAATTCTCTGCATCTTTCAGTCGAGGAGAACAACCCTTCCTTGATCTGAGAATAATAGCCCAGAATGACACTCTGGTGTGTGAGTTCTTTTATAAGCAAACGGGCTGGAATAAATTATTACGGTTTGATAGCTTCCATCCCCATACCTAAAGGGAGAATCTTCCTTTTGGTCAGTTTTTACATTTAAAAAGGAACTGCACAATACACAGGGATTTCCAGAAGCACGCAGACAAATGATCAGCTAAATTGCAGCAAACAAAGGGGGTTATTCTAACTTTGGAGGAGTGTTAATCCGTCCCAAAAGTGACGGTAAAGTGACGGATATACCACCAGCCGTATGCCGAGTTCCATAGGATATAATGGACTCGTAATACGGCTGGTGGTAAATCCGTCACTTTTCCGTCACTTTTGGGACGGATTAACACCTCCTCCAAAGTTAGAATAACCCCCAAAATATCCTACCGAATACTTCAAACTAACTAGAAAACAGGTTCAAAACATACCACGAGAAGTGTCACTACAGCCAAACACTAAAAAGGAACAAGACAAACTTGTCTGCGTTTCTACATATTGTCCCCTATCTGACATAGTGAAAAAAGTGGTCAACAAGAACTGGAGGATACTAACATTGGCACCATTTAACTTTCTACCCCCATTATTTGCATTCAGAAAGAATAAAACTATTGGAGAGATGGTTGTCGACAAATGGCCTAGGCAGCAAGTAAGAAAGTCAGATTTTAGTATACATACACTATGTAATATTGATATGGTTAAGGGACATTTTTCCTGTGAGTGTTGTAATGTGTGTACATTATCACTAATGGGAATGACTGTGGATCTGGGTCTCAAGGCCCCTTGGATACTTAGGCCCTCATTTTGAACATGGCGGCAATCACCACCGACAGCCGTGGCGACGTTGAACAGAAGACCGCCAGTGGCGATGAACAGCACACCGCCGTATAATGAATGCCAAAAAGTCAAACCTCCAAAAATCCTGCAACCTCCACCCACCACCAGGGCCTATGATGGTGGAAAGGCTGTACCCCTCACCCCACCACTGCCATGCAGACAAATCCTCCGCCCACCAAATAATGATGCACAAATCACCGTGGCGGATAGTGGATGTCGAATGACCATTGGCAGTACGGACCGTCACGGCTAGCAAGGGGACCCAACAACAACAAATGCACACATTGGCAAGTTTAAAGCCTGCACACCTGACACGCATCCACAACACTATAAAACACACACATACACACCCCAACAATCCTTTGCAATGCCAATTGCACGAATGAGACTGACAACACTACTCGCATACATTGAACACAACATAACAAAAGTCACACACAGAAATACACCACCAAAACCCATATACTCCCTAAACACCATCACAAGCCACACACACAAACACACAACAGCACCCTCACCAATACACCCATAACACCACACCCACAACACACACCATGGCACCCCCTAAGCAGCCCTGCTTCACAGATAGGGAGCTAAGGGCCATGGTGGACGAAATACTCAAGGTCGAGCTACAGTTATTTGGGGCACAGGTGCAGCAGACAACCATCACCAGGAAGATGAAGTTATGGCAGACGATTGTCAACAAGGTCAACGCAATGTGAAACCATCCATGCACAAGGGCCGACATCCGCAAGAGATGGAAGGACCTGCGCGGGAAGGTGAGGTCAATGGCATCCAGGCACAACATCACGGTACAGAAAGACTGGTGGAGGACCCCCACATACACCACTGACTACACCGACTTGGAGGAGAAGGTATTGGCCATCCTGCACCTGGAGGGCCTCACTGGACTCGCCGGAGGACTGGACTTGGGTAAGTCAACTACAATTACTTCATATCTACAACACCTGTAATGTATGTTCCTCCCCACTGCCTCCCACTACCACCAGGACCACATCCGCACCCAGGCTACAACACCCACATCGAGTCACCCTGCATGCCCACAAACCCACTAACAGATCCCCTTCCTTCCCCCTGTGCACAGTCACCTACTCCTGCAAGGATTTATAATGGCACTACAGCACCCACAATGCACCTCCACCCCCCACGCAAAATGAAAGGATAATTCCACAAAAGGACCTTGCATGGCATGACAGGGAAATAACAGCACAAAATAGGGCTGAGCAGTGCATCCATTTCCGAATTAGTACATGTAACATACATGTCCATTCCCCCCCCCCACAGGCACCACCACCCATGCCACCTGGACAAAATGCCAAGGAGTGCCAGCGCGCACACGGAGACAGAGGCCCCACTCAGGAGACTGGAGAGGGATGTATGGAAAGTGAGGAATAGCCTGGCCCATCACACAGTCGTGGACTGTCTCCCTCAAGCGGCCCCACCCAGGATACCACTGACAGCCCTACCACCCAGCCACCACCATCCGCTCTGGCCAAACGACCCCACATCAGTGTCTACCGGTCACAGACTGGTGGACCACATGTACAGAGGCCAGAGTCTCTACCCACCAACAGGCGGGATGATGATGGCCACAGTGCAAGTGGGACTGCCAGACCGGTGCAGGGGACACAGGCACGGGGGCAAGGGCCAATAGGAGGGCATCAGGGGCCCAGGGGGGAAGCCAAGGGATGGATGCTGCAGCCCAGGAGGTGATCTCAGAGGTCCTGGGAGCATACTAGCATACCCAGGACAGGATGGGTCAGATCCTGGCCACCCTGGAGCAGAATCAAAGGCTTCAGATAGCACACCACAAAGAGCCCATGGAGAAATGGAAACAGCTCAATGCTACCATGGCCACCATTTCAGGGGTGCTGCAGCACCACTACCCTAGCCAGCCTGAGACCTCCACCCATCTGCAAGCCCTACCACTAGCCAGGACACTGCCCTGCGATCTACATCTGCAGCAGCTACAGGGCTGGTGGCACTGCCAGAGGACCCACAGGAAACCAGCACACCTAGCCTTGCAGCCCAGCTCCAGTCACTCAAACGTGCCCTCAGGCACCAGAAATGGCACTGGAACACCTGCTAAGACGAAGGTCCCCGCTAAGAAGTGGCTGCCCAGAACTGTTTCCGATGTGTGCCACTGTGCTAACTTGTTGGCCTGCCACTACCAACACACCATTTACCAAGGGACAAATGGACAAATACCCACTGCCACCAACAGCTGAGCCCATGCACGTGAGTATGGATATGCACCATGAGCTCACTCCATATCACTGTACAGCGATATAACAAATTTGTGACACTTAATAAAAACACATCTGCGCCAAATCATATGTCTTCTGTCATTATGAGTTTACAATTGTGAGTGTGTATGCATTATCCAGTCAATTTCATATTCATACCTTTATTGCAGGAGGGGATTCCACACACTGTAGTGTCTGAAGTAAGTCACAATGTACAAAATATTGGGTTCCCTGGCACATGCCACTTCAGTCTTCAGTTAACAGTGTCAATGACTACAGACACCACATCACCAATCACATGAGTCAGACTGACACTATGCAGTGAAGACAACAGAATCAGTGAACAGTACCTCATAGTCACTGGAAGTATAGATGGATCAGCTGGTTAATATCTTCCTCCTCTTCTTCCTCACCATTAGTCTCATCCCCTCTCTGAGGTTGCAGGTCTGGTTGGACAACACCCTCCTCCACTAGAAGGGGGATAGCTTTCCTCGCAGCCAAGTTGTGCAGCATGCAGCAGGGCACCACTATTCTACACACCTTTTCAGGGCCATAGCATAGGGAAACCCCTGAGAGATGGAGGCACCGAAACCTAGCCTCCAGGAGACCTATAGTGTTTTCAATCACCCTCCTAGAACGTCCATGGGCCTCATTATAATTCCTCTCTGCATCTGTCCTGGGATTCCTCACAGGTGCCAGGAGCAATTGTAAGTTGGGGTAGTAAGAATCACCTGCAAAAGTGGGCGAAAGAGCACTTTAACAAACTGCCATTACTTGCAGACAGGCTGGTTGTCAGCTATGTACTGATCCAGTGTCATACACACTCACCTATGAGCCATCCTGTGTCCCCTTGTAGTTGTCCGATCAAGTGTGGCACACTGCTGTTTCTCAGGACAAAGGAATCATGGACTGATCCTATTATTGACATGTGATATATACTGGTCAGCAGTGCTCACCAATTGTATGTTCATGGAGGGGAAGTTCTTTCGATTCCTGAACATCTGTTTGTTTACTCTTGGGGGTATGAGAGCAATGTGGGTTCCATCAATGGCACCTATCACATGAGGGATGTTAGCAAAGGCATAAAATCCAGACTAGATGGCAGGAAGTTCAGCCCTTTGGGGTAACTGAACATATGTCTGCAGGTGTTGGACAAATGCATCTAGGAATATGGACAGGATGTGTCTAAAGATTGGCTGTGAGAACCCTGCACCCATGCCCACTGTCATCTGAAATGAGCCCGTAGCCAAAATATTGAGTACAGATAGCACTTGCACTTCTGTAGGGATGGCATGCTGATTCCGTTTAGCTGGTCTCAGTACAGGATCCAGTAAAGCACATAGGTCATGGATTGTTGCACGATTGAGTCTGTATGTGACAATGATATGATGTTAATCCATGGTTTCTAAATCAACAAGAGGTCTGAACACAGATGGGGCCCTCCCTTGCCACATGGGTCTATACCTATGGGGGAGGAAAGAACACATATGAGGGGCACACATACACGTGCAACACATGTTGTTACTGATTGTATGGATTTGCAAAACATAGGTTACATACACAGACGCTATGTATTATGGACAACGTCAGGCACATTTCCTAAGATGGGTGCATGTGAGGATCAGACACTTGTAAGCAAGTGACCAAGGTCGGAGACTTGAAGGCCCTGAATGGGGCCCCTGGCCAGGATATGTTTACGTGGTGCTAGCAAGATGGCAGCCTCCTGCCATCTAGATTTGAGGGAGTGGAAGTGACATCATTCTGCTGGCGATAGTCGTCATGGCGGAAGGTGTGCACTCATTCATTGGATTACATGGTTGTCGATGGGGAACCTGGGCCTATCATGATCGCCACCGGCAGTGACGGTGCACACCGCTGCGGAACGTACGCCATGTCATCATACCCTTGACACCTGACTCCTGATTTACGTGCAGGGCAGTACTCCATTGAGTGTGCTGCTGTGTCCTGACTCTGGTCCCTGAAAGGGGATGAGTCACAGGGGAACAGGCCCCGGCATTCACCACAAAGGAACTCGAGAAGCCAGTGGATGGGGTCCAACCCCTGTATGTCAAGTTGTATGGGCGACCAGAGGAGCAGGTGGGTTGGCGGCTGTCTTCCTTGGATGTGTGTGATGGTGGCAGATGCCTGTATGCATGTGTGTTTATAACTGCACAGCCGTAGATTGTGTGGGATGTACTGTTTGTGAGTTGGTAACATGACTTGTTATAATCACGCTTCCCTAGGGGACATGTCATCTGTATTAGGAGCACACACACTGACATCTGTTTTTCTGCTCTGTGTGTCCCATGCAGCTCAGCGCCCATCAGAAAAGAGGACTGTGGCAAGCCATCGCCAAGGAAGTACGGACCCTGGGGGTCTACAACAGGAGGAGCACCCACTGCAGGATGCGGTGGGAGGACCTGAGGCGCTGGGCCAGGAAGTTCGGCGAGGCTCAGCTGGGGAAGGCCTCCCAACGAGAAAGAGGTGCCTGTCGAACCCTGACCCCCCTCATGGCCCACTCTGGCGGTGGCCTATCCGGATTTGGATGGGCGCTTGAAGCCAGCACAGCAGGCACAAGGGGGTGAGTACCAGCACTGTTGTAATACTACTTTGATGGATGTGTTTGAATGCATTGGTGTGTATGCTGTCTAGTGCCAGGCACTCGGACAGGTGTTTTCCTGCAGTCCCGCCCCCTCATAGACCCGGGGATGGTGTGGGGCAGGTGTGGCGGTCCCAATAGGCCCATGGGGTTCACCTTTCTGTAATCTTGGATGCTTTGTGGGCTCATTGACTAGTGGGTGCATTAGCTAGACATGGTACCCCATGTGTGTACTCCACAGTTACTCAGGTCCGTGTTTCCTGTGGGTAATGGTGTGTATTCTGGGGTACTGGCCACTATCATGACTATTGTTGTAGCTGCTGCATGTAGGTGTGTGAACTGGATGGGAGTGTGTGTGAGCCCGGGATATACATTCATTCAGGTATTTACAGATTTCTCTCATGTTTTGTCTCTCCACCCCTGTACCCTTGTGTCCTTTGTGTACATCAGCATCATCTGGCAAGGGATCAGTGGCACCGGCGAGTGGGGATGTAGCGGCACACGGTTCTGAGGAGGCAGAGTTGTGGAGGCCAAGGGGACCAGTGGGTTGGAGGGCGAGGTGAGTACCATAGGGGAGGCAACTACCACTGGCAGTAATGACTCTGATACCTCCTCTGATGGGAGCTCCCTGGTGGTGGCGGACCCTACTGGGCCTACCCATTCTATGTCATCTTTCGCCACAACTTATGCCATCTCTGCCCTCCCAGTTGCTCCCCACCGAGTTGCCCGTGCCCGCTCACCCAGGAGAGTGGGCATCTTCTTCACCCAAGGCACCTCATCCCCTGCCCCAGTCAGCCCTGCTGCCCTCACGGAGGAGGCTATTGACCTCCTGAGGACCATCTCTGTAGGGCAGACAACCATTGTGAATGTCACCAGGGGCTGGCATCCCAAATGCAGCAATGCAATGCATACCTGGAAGGCATTAACGGTGCCATGTCTGGCCTACAGAGATCTTTTCAGGCTCTGGCCTCCTCTTAGATGGCAGCCAGTGTCCCTGGTCTTTCCGTCCCAACTCCCACCACCTCTACCCCTTCTAGCACCCCACTCCCTTCACCCATCCTAAGAACACAGCCAGAGAGCCATGCCCACACCACAACACACAAGAAGCACACAGACAAACACAAGCACCACACTTCCCACCACAGGCATACACACACCCAACATACAAAGGCACACACAACAACATCCACTTCCCCCACTGTGTCCACCTTTCCTGCCTCCCTGTCTGTCACCTCAACATGCACACCCACAAGCGCTGCACCCTCAGTCACTGCTGCTGCCCCATTCTTGCAGTCACCACAACATCTGACATCCAGTCATCTACCCCATATACCACACCTGCAATCACCACAACTAGATCGACTGACACATGCAGCACACTCACCAGACCTGCAGACACCCAGGCAGCATCAATGTACACTGGCAGCGTGTCTTGTCCCACTGTGTCCACCCCCTCCTCCCAAAACACTCAAACTTTTGCAGCCACCCACACAACACACATCCACCACACATCAGCACACTTTACAGGCACCTGCATCCACATCCGGCACACCTACCCCTGGCACAAGCTCTCTCTCAACCTCCACTCCCAGACTTTCCCCCAAATCCCCCCCAACTGCCCCTAAGAAGCTTTTCCTCTCCTGTGTTGACCTGTTTGAACCCACTAGCCCACCCCGTCTTGTCCCTTAATGTGCCCATCTCTTTGCCCAGTTCACTCCTTCCACATCCAAGTCTGCCCCAGTCCGCCCTTCCCATTCCCGTGCTCCTTCGCAGGGAGGAAGAAGCCCTGTGTTGCCCCGGGTCCGTCTGCGACCCCCCTGGTCCAAGCCCACTCCCTCACCTTTCAAGGGCAAGCCCAAACCCCCTCCACCTCCCAAACCTAAGCCCAAGCCCCCACCTTCCAGATGTAAGTCCCCACCCCGCCACCACCTACCCCTATTCCCGGAGGTGCGTGGCTGCCCAATTGATGTCTCCTTACAGTGGAGTACCCTGTGCACACGTGGGAGTCAAGTCCGGCCTATTTAGGTCCTTCAGGGTATTCAGAATGAAATGGCCAATCGCCCTATTTGGACATGACATTTTTCTAGTTTTATTAAACTTGTAATGACAATGGTGCTGTTGGCACAATATGGTGACGTGGTTCATTGTTTCATTGGGGGGGGTGTTGTGCACGTGTGTACTTTGGTGCAGGTGTCTATTGCCTTGTGTCGGGTAAGTACATCTTATTCTGGTGTGTATGGTGTGGGATGGTGTGAGGGGTTGGGAGTGCGTTGCAGGGTGGGTGGGGTGGGTGTGCAACTGTGCCCTTTCTTCCCATGTGTACTAGGTTGCGGTATTTACTGTTGTCGTCTTCGTCAGCGGTCACAGTCGTGGAGGTATATGGCAAGGAGAAGCACTGGCATTATTTCCAACTCTCTCTCCATGTCTGCGTCGGCGTGTTGTGTGTACCTCCGGTGAGTGTTTCCTTTTATTTAGTTTGTTTCCGCTTTCTCGCCCCTGAACTGACCGCAGTCTTGTGCTCCAATATTTGGTTGGTGGGTGGAATCTTTCAGCCGGTCTGTGGGCGGCCTTCTTCGTCCTCGTCGCCACTTCAATGATGGTGGTGTGGATGGACCGCTACTTGTTTCTCATGTGCTTCATTATTTGGCGGTCCGGACTGCCAGCTTGTTGGCAGTAGTTACCGCCACCACCGGCGGGGAGGTGTTTGCCACCATGTTCATAATGACCACCTTAATGCCTACACTAATTGTAACACAACTAATGTGGCCTACAGCTTCACTTGTCCATGTAACCTGGGCCACATGGGAATGCCCATGAGGAAAGCCATATTAAGAATTAACGAACATCGGAGTACTATAAGATGTGGAAAGTACAACAACAAGCTTTCAAGAGATTTTTTTAATTTTTTTTTTTTTAGAAATGTGCCATACTGAAAATTACCTGAGATGAGTGATCTTGGAAAAGTTCTCAGAATATGTTACCAAGCTGACAAATAAACTCCTTTATTATGTAAAACATTGGATTTATAGATTGAGGACAGATACACAAAGCCTCAATGATGATATCGTCTGCAATCAGTTCCTGTCACTTTAATGGAATATTTTTTACGTCCTCTGCTCTATTAGTATCCTGCTCAATAGTTGGGTATTTATAGAATGATTAGGTTTACTGTGTCCCCCCTCTCCCATGAGTACGCATGGAGCAGGTTAGAAGAGGGATGAACCATTTTTAACAAGTAATTCTAAACATTACAAAATATCTGAAATGGGGATAGTGCACTATGTTAAGGCCCTATAGGCGTACCACATACTTCACACAGCTTGTACTAGACTGTAATATTGAAATAAAATGTTCGCACTCGCTTCCTTTTATCGATATGACTATGAGTAAAATGTGGTTCATCAGTAAGGAAAAAGAAAACTGGGACAAAAGTCTCATTATTAAAAAAGGGAGCCATATATCTGTGGGAAACAACCAAAATCTTTGTTCGAACAAACCTTTTCCCACATTTTTTAAGCTGGTTATAAGAACAATCCGACAAATGTGTCCCACCAAATAATGATTGTGATAAATGAAAAGGAATAACATAATGTGCCCCACGGTAATCAAATAAAACCTACGTATCTTTCTTAGAGCTAATCCTGGAAATAAAAAGAAATTAATCCCATGAGATACTTAGGTATAATAAATTCTGTATCACGTAGTGTTAGTGCAAGTGTTTTAATAAAAAGAAAATTATGGGTATTCATGTAATCTGAATAATGGATTTGTGTAGAAAATATAATAACATAGAAAAAAAAATGCACGCATTTGAAAATGTGATGACGATGAGTGGTTGCCAATGTTCACGAAGTGTACTTAATAATATTCTAATACTGTGAAATGTTGAATATATGTTTGACTAATGTAGTAATATGTCATATTAAGTGTTATGCATTATGTATTAGCTTTATCAATTGTAGGCCTTAACCTATCGAAGGTCTTGGCCTATTTGCCAGGCCTCATGTCAAAGCTGTATTTCTTCACGTTTAATAAATGGCTGTCCTAGAGAGTTAAACTGTGAATTTTCCATTGTATTGTTTTAAATGTGCTCATAGCTGAAAAGTTTTCTCCTGAGAACCAACTGCTAGAAGATGTTGTTCTTGTTAATGTAACATTTTGTTTCTAAAGTGTGTGAGACTGGCTTTCTCAGGAGGAGAACAATGGAGACAATGACTGGAGTAGAAGCTGCTGCAATATTGTTACCTGATGAGCCGGATGTTGAGGACATTGTAGGACAACCAATCAACTACATGTGAATGGCGTAATGGAAGAATTCATAAATTTGGAGTTTGAGTTGTATTGGACAAAGTGTGAACATGCGATCCTTTGACCAATAGGGATATGGGAAATAGTTTTACTGGTTTTGATTGCACAGAGAGAAGACACCGTCGTTGCCCATTTTCTTGCTGGACGAAAGGTCAATATCTTCTTGTGCGTCTTGACAAGAGATGTGCTTAACTTTAATGCTTAAAGACTTTGCATTTTCTGAACTTTGGGGGTCATTATGAACACAGCGGTAAGCTGGGAGTCATTTCATTGACCGCCAACCCCCTGGGACCCTGTCGGCCACACAATGAACATTCTGTTGGGCCGGGACATTGTCTGTCAATGCCTCTGTGCAGCAGGGGCAGCTGCATCAGTCACGCAGATCACTGCCCGGTTTCTGCGCAATGGGGCACTGCACAGGGGCCCCTGCACTGCCCATGCCAAGTGCATGGGCAGTGCAGGGGCCCCCAGAGCACCCCTTCTGCCAGCCTTTACCTGGCAGGGGAACCCACCAGGGAAAGGCTGGTGCCAGAAGAGATCATTATCCGAGGGGCAGCGCTGCTTGCAGTGCTGCCCTGTCGGACAATGATTCCCTCCACAGTTATGCTGCCTGTCGGCGGCAGCCTGGTGGTGGAGGAGGGCCGCCATAGGCAGCCCTCACTGTGTGCATTATATGGCGGTCCAGTCCCCCATGCTGCTGGTGGTCTTTGCACCTGCCGCCGACATGGCGGGCCGAACCGCCGGGTATCATAATGACCCCCTTTGATGCTGAATCCAGGTGCCTTGCTGATCGACTGATGTCCCGGAGGACGAAGACTGACTCAGCTTGCTGATGCATACTGAGGATAGGTATTTTGTATTAGAATATTGATTAATATGCATATTTGCTCTTTCTTTCTAGGTACCAACCTCGCTGTTTTGATAGAGCCATAGTTAAATGTTTTTCCAAATTCGTGTTAGTAAATTGTTTTACATGAAGCCCAACATGCTGATGCTAATCTGGTGTTAGTTAAGGATCCTCACTAATGTAATTATGCTAATAGGGAATAATACTTGATGAATTTCTCTGCTGAACTCGAATGTATGTAAACACTCTGACACAGTTGACCGTGTTATTAATTTGCACTATAACCTTAGAATGTGTTGCAGTTCAAGTTTTGATTAGATTATTTTTTCTTCCACCGCTTTAGACAGCCAGTATTGTTTCTGTATGCGTTTCATTTGATATTTAGATTAATCTACATGACCTTAGCATTGTTAATATAGGGAAATAAATATTCTAACTTTTACTAAAAGGTGTGGGTATTCATGTCTGAAAGGTCATGGTGCATGACAATTACTGACTCTATAGATTATTGTTATTGATTGTTGTTGATTATTGATATTGTGTATTGGTTATTGATCATTGATTTGCATGTACCGGAGTTATGGTGAGAACATCTTAATTGCGAGTCAAAAGGTGCATCGATCCATTTGTGTCCCCTTGTAAGTTTACTTATTAGGGTCCGACGCGCTAACAGTAGTCATTGGGGATCTTTGACATAATGAGAGTTGCAGTGTTAGCCTACACCAATTGAGGTAACTACATTTCCTATGAAGCTTAGAATGCACGCACACAGTGCGATTTGCGCATGCCCCCGGGAGCCGCGTAATGATGATGTGATGGCTTGACAAAATGGACGTCTGCACTTTCCCGCTCATCCAACATGGCAGAGGCAGGCAAGATAGGTTGGAATGGAGACGCTGTTTCCTTTGGGGTAGTGAGGTACCTGATCAGGGGCTCTGTTATGATGTTTTTGCCTAGTTCAGTTTGTAATAATATCAGCAAGGACATACAGGTCAAAGCGGATTTGGTGCTTATGTAGATTTACAGAGTTTGTTTTAGATAACATTAGTGACACAGTGGCACTATACTATGATTTGAAACACCTACATATTGCAGTGAATGTGCATAGATACACATGTGTGCAGCCTTTTGTACTTTGATGTGGGAGCACTAATTTATAGCAATTGGGATTTGAAGCTCCTACAATGTGATTACTTTCTGGAAATCTGACATGATAAAGTACCTAAAAGCGCACTGAATATGCACCACAGAGTCGAAACGTAGTCATGGGTCACTGTTACGAATGTGGAGTAGTGTCTGTTTGTCTTTGTGATATGTCTTTACATATAGATGCGAACCTCTCCAAGAGGAGGTAAATGAAAAAACTAAGAGTAGCCATCTGCAAGTAATGATATGATTAATTTACTGCACTGATGTACTTATCAGACATATTAAACAAGAGGGTATCACTAAGCACAATTTAACATTTAACTATATACATTGTTCCCAAGAGTGTGACTACAAGGAAGTTTCCAGCCTTTGAGCTGATGGAGCCAGTGAAAAAGCTTATTTAGGTAAGATAGAAAAAACCCATGCGTGTTAGTGACCATATATCCCAGCCAAATGGGTATACCTGATGGGACTATGTATGTATATAAGAAGAGAGTGACTTCTTTTGCATGCTGTGTGCTGTTGAAATTAAGTGGGGGGTCTCACTTTATTATGCACAAGATTGTGGATGTTTTGATATAAGTACATGTTAGGTGGAGTGCCCACTACAGCAGAAGATTTATGTTGATTTATGACTAAGAGAGCCTTATGCTTCCTTACATTCACATTTCCCTTATAACTAGTCCAGGGTAGACAGGAAGATCTAGGTGCCCAGAAGAAGGCCAAGTGACCCATTTGGGCAAATCTGAATCGGCCAAAATATGTTGTCATATTAGAGATGCAGTAACAATTAGATTCCTAATAGGCATCTGAATATCTGCTTTTTAATTATGGAATGAGTTCCCCCTTAATAAAGGTATTTGGGTTAATCCATAACCATTTTTGTACTGAATTTGACCACCGGGAATGTCCAGAAGAAACAGATCTATAGGAGCTCCCAAAAGTGGTTGAGTCCACCCTGCCAGTATTGCCCTACTAGAGTGAGAAAAAAACACCAGTGATGAAGCATGCCACCATTTGGTGGGTGACACTTTTTTCTTAATATTTTTTATATTATTGTAGGATTCAGCATAAAAAATACTCAGGCATAAATTTCCGAGACTTTTGAATTCTGTGTGTGCCCAGGCCAGTGAAGAATCTGAAGTTAGATACAGGGGCTGATTTAGAGTTTGGTGTGCCGTCAGTATGACTAACTATATGAAACTATTACTTATCTGTATGGATGAATTTGTTAGTTTTAGTTGCAGGTTACCGGTCTTCACGATGCTCTGAAAAAGTAATTAGAACAATTTTATTATCCAACATTTACAATACATACAGATGCAGGCTACGTTCTTGGTTCTACCGGATTTAACTCAACTATAAAGACCACAATTAGTAGGAATTGTCATCCTCATTGCAAAATTAAGGAAGACAGGTAAAGCAGACAATGTGTTCACCCTACTCACAGTACCTTGATTACCTTAACATTGGGCCTGATACTTTGACCATGGCATCAATTCAACTCCACCTTCAATCTTATATGTAAAATAATAATTTACTTAAATAAAATGAAGATTTGGTAATGACAGTGTACCAACCTCTAACTTGGGACATGTTTAGATGTTAAAGACGGCCACTCCACAGAACAGGGAAGTGGGAGAGAAGTGAGGAATCTGCAATTAGATAGAGTATCCAGCAGAAAGCGTTTTAACAAAGGTAACTTGTTCTTCTGATAGATACCTGTACCCACAGACTCCTCAGCTTTAAAATAGTTACCAATGCAGTTACTCCCTAAGGTGGAGGGTCTGGGGATGAGTGGGTTGGACTCAGATGAAAAAGATTCATAGGATCAAGTGAGCGAAGCAAACCTCTCATAAGAACTGGCTGCCACAGCAGTAGTGCTTTGTGAACATATGTATTGATGCCCACATCACAACCTGGCAGATATCAAGAACATGCAGCCTTCTTGCAACTGTAGGGGAGACTGGTGGAATGTGCTCTCTGGCCAGTATATAGCAGATCTTAACGGAGAGAATTTTCCACCTTGACACGGTCCTGTTTTAAACCACCCTGTCTTTCTTGGCACCCCAGAAGTTGAAAACAGTTGATACTCTCCCAGATCTTTAGAATCATTGATGTAAAAGCTCAACATCCACTCTGGATCAAGGAGGTGGAACCTCTCCTTCTCTTTAAAAGGATGATGCAAAGCAAAGAATGCTGGAAAGGTGCTTGACATGCCAACATGAAAGGGTGTCACAATTTTGGAGTGACAAGCCGCCCAGGCCGCCTAGGTCCTCAACACTAACTTGTCCAGAATTAAGGTGCTACGTGATTCTACTTATGGCACCTGTAGCTCACTCACCCGTCCTACCAAAGGAATGACAATAAGGATTCAGCATGAAGAGCCTTAAAGAGCAACTGCACATAGTCTTGAAGGTTGAACACATAAGGAATGTGAAGACCAGGTCAACGTTTGTTTGGAACATCACATCCAGGGAGGACCTGGCCTGGCAATTTGGGCTGGACTGTTCCCATGAGGAAAAGGTTCAAGACTGATTTGCATATGGCTGGGTCCAAACTGGGGTTGCATGGTGAGCAAAAGAATGATGGATAAAACCCAGATCTGTGACTGGGGTGAGTGTTTGCAGTGTTCAGCACTCCGTCCATCATACTTTTGTGTTGCTAAAGTTGCCCGAAGTGGGAAGGGTATGCCCAGACGTGGGTCCCTTGCTCACTGTGCCACTGGATTGAAGCTAGCCTGGCTAATGAAAGGTGATACCCTGAAGCTGGTCCTAGGATGCTTGTTTCCTGTCCAGGGAGGGCTTGGCCTGGCAGTTCGGGCTGGACTGTTCTCATGAGGAACAGGATCAAGACTGATTTGTATATGGCTGGGTTCAAACTGGTTTCGCATGGTGAGCAAAAGAACGATGGATTAAACCCAGATCTGTGACTGGGGGTGAGTGTTTGCAGTGTTCAGCACTCCGACCATCATCCTTTTGTGTTGCTAAAGTTTTTTTGGGGCATCACAACTGATTTTCAAGGAAACTAATCAAGCCTTTAATAAAATGTATTACAACTGGTGACTCAAAAAAAGAATGGTCTGGTAAACTCAGAAAGGCTGAAAAGGATATGTATCCTTTCACTAAGCCCACTGCAAAGCCATGCTGGGCCTGGCAAGAAAACAAACAGAACAACGGAAAGTCTGTTTTGGAAAGGGTCAGTGTCACCATGCCATGCAGCAAATTTGTCCCAGTGCGCAGTGCAGATTGACTTAGTGGAATGACGAACAGAAGCAAGTACAAATTCCACCACCTTGATCAGCATTCAAGCTCATTTAACAGCAGACGTTCAATCTCCCAATGTGGAGCTGTAGAGATTCAGATGCTGGACCGTGCCCTGCTGCTAAGGCAGGAGGCCTTTCTGTAGTGGAAGCTGGAACAGAAGTCAAATTCTCAGGCTCAGTAGCTCTGAGTAACAGACTCTGCTGGATAAATCCGGAGCAATCAAGATGACTTGTGGCCGGTCTTACTTGGCATTCTTCAGAAACATGAAAGGTGTTGGCTTTATGGCACACAGGAATCCTTTGTTCCAAGCCAGCTGGAATGCATCTCCTAAAGATTGCTTGAAGGAAACTCCAGTGTGCAAAATTGCTGAGACTGAGGGGGTCATTCCAACCCTGGCGGTCGGTGTTAAAGCGGCGGCTAACCCGCCAACAGGCTGGCGGTAAAAAAAATTGAATTCTGACCCTGGCGGAAACCGCCAACAGAGACCGCCACTTTAACACGCTGACCGCCACGGCGGGACAAACAAACAGCGCGGCGGTCACCGCCAACAGACAGGCGGGAGACAATGTACCACCCACCCTATCACAACCCACCAATCCGACACCTTTTCCGGGGCGGTAGCCCCGCCGATAAAAACACGGCGGAAACAGATATTTCGAATGGAAAACACTCACCTCCATACACCCCACGAGGAATCTGGACAGCATGGAACCCGAACTACACATCCTCCCAGCTATTGTATTCCTGCTCCTCTACCAGGAGCACGAACGCCAGCGCAGAGGACAACAGTGAGTACTGCACCTACGACACAGGGGAGGCAAAAAATTACGGGGACACACATACGTGACACACCCACCCCCACCCTCACCCACTACAACACACACATCAATGCATAGCAACAACTCAGAGTTACACCCCCAAACCCCCCGGAAGAATGCAAATACAAAAGTAAATGATTATGAAATTTGGATTATATTGTAGGGCTGTGTATAAAATACATCAAACATCTATAACTATATATATATAAATTGTCCTGTCCGATATGTGTATCAGCCATTGTTCGTGGGCCACTGGG
Organism: Pleurodeles waltl; assembly: GCF_031143425.1. NCBI lineage: Eukaryota > Metazoa > Chordata > Amphibia > Caudata > Salamandridae > Pleurodeles > Pleurodeles waltl. The sequence continues at coordinate 915,384,734 of NC_090448.1, read as the reverse complement.
CCAAAACACATGGGCAAAGCCCACACAGGATTCCTGACTCCAATGGAGAGAACACTGCAGGGGCATCAGATAGGAAAACTACAGGCACCTCAGGGGGAAGGGAAGGGGGGGCACCTCAGCCAGATGAGTCCACGACGCCAGATCCACGAGGGGCCTCCATGGCCACTGTGCCATCCTGGGGAGTGCAAAGCTACAGTCTCTCAAGTCTCTACAGTGGGTGGCTTGCCCACTGTGCCATCCTGGGGAGTGCAAATCCACAGTCTCTCAAGTCTCTACAGTGGGTGGGTTGCCCACTGTGCCATCCTGGGGAGTGCAAATCCACAGTCTCTCAAGTCTCTACAGTGGGTGGGTTGCCCACTGTGCCATCCTGGGGAGTGCAAAGCCACAGTCTCTCAAGTCTCTACAGTGGGTGGGTGCCCACCGTGCCATCCTGGGGAGTGCAAAGCCACAGTCTCTCAAGTCTCTACAGTGGGTGGGTTGCCCACTGTGCCATTCTGGGGAGTGCAAAGCCACAGTCTCTCAAGTCTCTACAGTGGGTGGCTTGCCGACTGTGCCATCCTGGGGAGTGCAAAGCCACAGTCTCTCAAGTCTCTACAGTGGGTGGGTGCCCACTGTGCCATCCTGGGGAGTGCAAAGCCACAGTCTCACAAGTGGATGACAGACTCCACTGTTCTGGAGGGGGACTAGTGCCCAGAGTGCTTCGTGCAGCCCTGCCTGACACAAATTCGGGCCTGCCCCTTCCACCAATGGGCCAGCGGTTCATGAGATGAAGGGCCCATCGGAGCGGTGCTTGAGACGGCGGTGCCCAGCGGAGCGCTGCTTGAGATGAAGGGCCCAGCGGAGCGGTGCGTCAGACAGCGGTGCCCAGCGGAGCGGTGCTTGAGATGAAGGGCCCAGCGGAGCGGTGCTTGAGACGGCGGTGCCCAGCGGAGCGGTGCTTGAGATGAAGGGCCCAGCGGAGCGGTGCTTGAGATGAAGGGCCCAGCGGAGCGGTGCTTGAGACGAAGGGCCCAGCGGAGCGGTGCTTGAGATGAATGGGCCCAGCGGAGCGGTGCTTGAGATGTAGGGCCCAGCGGAGCGGTGCTTGAGATGACGGGCCCAGCGGAGCGGTGCTTTAGACAGCGGTGCCCAGCGGAGCGGTGCTTGAGATGAAGGGCCCAGTGGAGCGGTGCTTTAGACAGCGGTGCCCAGCGGAGCGGTGCTTGAGATGAAGGGCCCAGCGGAGCAGTGCTTGAGATGAAGGGCCCAGCGGAGCGGTGCTTGAGATGAAGGGAACAGCGGAGCGGTGCTTGAGACTGCGGTGCCCTGTTCAGCGGTGCTTGAGACGGCGGTGCCCTGTTCAGCGGTGCTTGACTTGAAGGGCCCTGTTCAGCGGTGCTTAAGACGGCGGTGCCCTGTTCAGCGTTTCTTGACTTGAAGGGCCCTGTTAGCGGTTCTTGACTAGAAGGGCCATGTTCAGCGGTACTTGAGACGGCGGTGCCCTGTTCAGCGGTGCTTGAGACGGCGGTGCCCTGTTCAGCGGTGCTTGACTTGAAGGGCCCTGTTCAGCGGTGCTTGAGACGGCGGTGCCCTGTTCGGCGGTTCTTGACTTGAAGGGCCCTGTTCAGCGGTTCTTGACTTGAAGGGCCCTGTTCAGCGGTTCTTGACTTGAAGGGCCCTGTTCAGCGGTTCTTGACTAGAAGGGCCCAGTTCAGCGGTTCTTGACTTGAAGGGCCCTGTGCAGCGGTTCTTGACTTGAAGGGCCCTGTTCAGCGGTGCTTGAGACAGCGGTGCCCTGTTCAGCGGTGCTTGACTTGAAGGGCCCTGTTCAGCGGTTCTTGACTAGAAGGGCCCTGTTCAGCGGTTCTTGACTTGAAGGGCCCTGTTCAGCGGTTCTTGACTTGAAGGGCCCTGTTCAGCGGTGCTTGAGATGAGTGTCCAGGTCAGCAGATCCGGCCATGGCATAGATGTCACTCTCCACCTGACATGTGGCTGGCAGGGCCTTCCTGCCCATCTGTCTTTTCGCTTGCGGGGCCCTCCTGGGCTGCAGTACCGGGCCTGTGGGTGTCCTCCTGCACACCTGGAATGGAGCTGGTGGGGCCCTCCTGGGCAGCTGGCCTGCTGCCGGACTTGTCGGGCGTGCTGCCCTTGCCACCCTTCCCTGCTCGTCTGTGGCCCTTTCCACCCTTTGGCGGCGTGCCAGGTGGCACCCCACTTCCTGACGGAGCCAGGGTAGGGATTTTGGAGCCTGCTGTCTGGCCTCTCGTGCCGGGCACTGGCAATCTTTGCTTGCTTTTCCGGGGGTGGGCTGGCCGTGTCTTGGCTCCTAGCCGAAGTAGCTGCCCTTGAGGGTGGGGGACTCCAAAGTCCTTGGACAATTGTCTTTATAGGCCCCGGTTTTGTGGTGGCTGAGGTGCTGATTGGAGTCTTATGAGATGGACGGGGTGGGGGAGTTGTTGGAAAGAGGTCAAGTTTGGAAAGGAAAAGCAATTTAGAAAGAGAGGGACGGGTAGGTGTTGTGGGTATGGGAGTGGAGGAAGAGGATGTGGTTGTAGGAGAGTAAAGTCTGGTGTCTTTGGGTGCACGTGCTGGTGCTGGAGGCTGTTGTGAGGTGGATGGCTGTTGGGTGGGTGGCTGCCTGCGTTTGTGTGGTTTGGAAGAGGGGGTGACAGACACACTGGGAGAGGTCACAGGGGACGTGTAAATGGTAGTGGGGGTGGTGACTGCACGTGTGCGGAGTGTTCTGGTGGGTGTGCTGGTGATGGACGTAGTGGCTGAAGATGTTGTGCATGCAAGTGTGAGTGGAGACATCACAGGGAGGGAGGAGGGAGACAAGGAGGAGGGGACACAGAGGAGGCAGTGGATGTTGGTATGTTTGCATGTGGATGTTGCTTGTGTGAATGCTTGTGTGATGTGTGGTGCTTATGTCTGGATGAGCTTCCCTTGGGTGTTGAAGTGTGTGCAGGCTGGTCTGATGGTTTGTCTGGGATAGGCAGAGGTACAGGGGTTTGAGTCTGGATGGAGGAAGTTGGAGGGGGGGAGGCTAGAGACAGGGACAATGGCTGCCGTCAGTGCTGAGGCCAGAGCGTTGAACGATCGCTGATGGGCAGCCTGACCAGTATGAATGCCCTCCAGGTATGCATTACTCTGGTGCACCTCCCTTTCTACACCCTGGATGGCATTCAAAAGGGTAGACTGCCCAACAATGATGGTCCTCAGGAGGTCAATGACCTCCTCACTGAGGGCAGCAGGGGGGGGCAGGGCCTGAGGTGCCTGGGGCGAAGGAGATGGCCACCTTCCTGGGTGAGCGGGCACGGGGCGAACGCTGAGGGGCTGCTGGGAGAGCGGTGCGCTGAGTGGCGGCTGTACCTGTTGTTGCGGGGGGCACAGATGTTGCCACCACCACAAGGGAGCTCCCTTCAGAGGACGAGTCGCTGTCACTGACATCAGCACGTGTCCCCGCTGTGGAGCTCCCCTCACCCTCCGTCCCACTGGTGTACTCAGAGTCCGTTGCATGGCCCTCCAGGGCCATGTGGGATGCAGCTCCCTCGTGCTCCGATGCCACTTCTCCTCCGTCTGATGATGCTAATGCACACATGAACAGGAAGACCACAAAAAAAGGGTGGGGGGGGAGAAATAAAGACATGTTGAGTGCATGCATGGGCGACACCGTTGGCGGAGAGCACAGACACAGAAGCCCCTGCACTACGCCGCGCACTTGGGGTACACTACTCAATCAGTGGGACATGGCCTACAAGCCTATGGACGACAACTGCACACATAGATGACACAGGGCCATGAATAGCTGTACTAGGCACCCTACAGAGGTGGGGGGCGGGGGCACTGGGCCATGCCTTACGGAGGGGCCTAGCCTACTGAAATCGCCCTGGCCTAGGGATACCCACAGCCCTCCTCCCCCACCCAGACACCTCCACTGTGCGTAAAGATAGCAGAATGTGCTTATACTCACCCCATTGTGTCTGCTGTGATGTCCTCAAGCGCCCATCCAAATCGGGGTAGGCCACCGCCAGGATCCGGGACATTAGGGGGGTCAAAGTACGACTGGCACTCCTCCTACGTTGGGAGGCCATCGCTAGCTGAGCCTCCGCCGTCTTCCTGCTCCAGCGTCGGATGTCCTCCCACCTCTTCCAGCAGTGGGTGCCCCGTCTGTTGTGGACCCCCAGGGTCCGGACGTCCTTGGCGATGGCACGCCAAATAGCGACTTTCTGGTGGGCGCTGACCTATGTGACATGTACAGGGGGAGAAAAAAAATCAGCACCTTTTGCATGCTCGATGTGAGTGGCCCCCCATCCCCACCCTTGCCATGTGGCACATGCTCTCATCTGTCGTTTGATGCATGCCTCAATCGCTCCCCTCCCCACCATCTTTCATTCACCCCACTCAACACAGGCATTGGCCACAAAGCATGCTCCCAGTGTACTTACCTGTTGGTCTGGGGGACAGTAGAGTAGCGCATACTGGGGGAGGACCCCATCCACAAGTTTCTCCAATTCTTCAGAAGTGAAGGCAGGGGCCCTTACCCCAGTCGCAGCAGCCATTGTCCCTTCCAGACCGAGGTCACAGCAGCACTTGCAGTATAGGTCCTCTGGAAGATCAGGTATCGAGTGATTAAGCAGATAGAAAATGGCGGTCACGACCGCCGGCGCACATCGTCATTGGCTCCTGAAACCCATAGGGTTCAATGTTAACCAATGCGGCTTTGCGCCGCGGTCTTCGACCGCCTACCGCCACGGTGTGCCACGCCAGCGCATTGACCTCACATCCCACTGTCGCACTTCACAGGTCAGGCAGCCACCATTTTAAGGGCCCACATGGCTTAATTTCTACTGCGTCACACATACCTAGGCCTTGCATCAACACTCATACAAGCCATTCAATGCATTGAGAATCGTGTTCTGTGAAAGCTGTGGGAACGTACCTGTGGGTTGATTGACTCTGTGCTCGCTGTTGTCCTTCATATGCACCGTCCGCTGGGACATGCGAGGAGATGGAGGAATCTTCCCGTGTACAGACCGCTGGTGGACCTGTCGACAATGGAGGAACGACATGTCATGCTGACATACAGGCTTGACCGAGCCACTATACAGGAACTGTGTGCCCAGCTGGAGCCAGACCTGATGTCACCCATGAGCCAACCCACAGGGATCGCCGCTCTAGTGCAGGTGCTGTCAGTACTCCATTTTCTAGCAAGTGGGTCATTTCAAACAACAGTGGCCATATCATCAGGGATGTCCCAGCCCATGTTTTCCAAGGTGTTGTCCAGAGTGTTGTCTGCCCTGCTCACATGCGGAGCTACATAATTTTCCCTGAGGTGGGGGATTTGCCTACCGGGAAGGGTGATTTCTATGCCCTTGGACATATTCCCAACATCATCGGTGCCATTGATGGGACACGTGTTGCTTTGGTCCCCCCCAGCAGGAGTGAACAGGTGTACAGGAACAGGAAGAGTTATTATTCCATGAATATCCAGGTGGTCTGTTTGGCAGACCAGTACATCTCCCATGTTAATGCCAAGTTCCCTGGCTCAGTGCATGACGCCTACATCCTGTGGAATAGCAGCATCCCGTATGTGATGGGTCAACTCCAGAGGCACCGTGTGTGGCTATTAGGGGACTCTGGTTACCCCAACCTGTCATGGCTACTGACCCCAGTGAGGAATCCCGGGACAAGGGCAGAGGAACGGTACAATGAGGCCCATGGGAGAACTAGGAGGGTGATCGAGCGAACCTTTGGCCTCCTGAAGGCCAGGTTTAGGTGCCTCCATATGACAGGTGGATCCCTAATGTACTCACCAAAGAAGGTGTGCCAGATCATCGTGGCCTGCTGTATGCTTCACAACCTGGCTTTGCGACGCCAGGTCCCTTTTCTGCAGGAGTATGGTCCAGATGGTGGTGTTGTAGCAGCTGTGGAGCCTGTGGAGAGTGAAGAGGAGGAAGGCGAAGAGGACGACATAGAGAACAGGAACACAGTAATACAGCAGTATTTTCAATGACACACAGGTAAGAGTACACACCGGCATATTACATTTACTTAAAGACTCCTACCTCTCTACTGTCTGACTTTTTCCCCCAGTGTATTGTAACTGTGTTGTGACTTTCCCTTCCGTTTTCATATATGTGGGCCCCACTGCGTGACATCTGCTTTGTTTCCCCATGGACTAAAGCTGTGTGACAGCGGTTTGTTGGCATCACAATGTGAATGAACATTTTGGCACGGTCATGTCTAAAACATTTGTTCAAAATCACAGCCAGACTCCAGATTGTTTATGTGCAATAAGTGTGTTTATTCAAGTGCTCTAAATTGGATGGGTGGTTGCAAATCGGTGAGGGGTGATGGTGGAGGATTGTCCATGGCAGAGTCCAGACTATCAGTATCAAAGGTGCATTGTCCAAATGCCTGTGGGAAGTGGAGCAGTGGCAGTTTAAAGTTGGACAGTGGGATGACAATCAGGGCGGTATCCTTTGCTGGCGGGGGTCTTGACATCTTACTCTGTCTTCTTCCTGGATCTCAGGGCCCGCTTGCGGGGTGGTTCTCCTTCTGCAGGGGGTGGGGTTCTGGTGGCCTGTTGGTCTTGTGTCGGGGCCTCCTGTCCACTAGCGCCGGCGGAGGTGGTAGGCAGTTCTTGGTCCATGCTAGTGTCAGGGGCCCTTTGTGGTGCCACACTGTCCCGCAATGTGGTGACTACTTGATTCAGGGCCACTACGATGGTACCCATGGCGGAACTGATGTTTCTTAGTTCCTCCCTGAACCCCATATACTGTTGCTCCTGCAGAAGCTGGATCTCCTGAAACCTGGCCAGGACCGTCGCCATCGTCTCCTGGGAGTGGTGGTATGCTCCCATGATGGAGGAGAGGGCCTCGTGGAGAGTGGGTTCCCTGGGCCTGTCCCCCCCCTGTCGCACAGCAGCCCTCCCAGTTCCCCTGTTTCCCTGGGCCTTCGTCCCCTGAACCGTGTGCCCACTACCACTGCCCCCAGGTCCCTGTTGTTGTTGGGGTGGTGGGTTAGCCTGGGTTCCCTGTAGTGGTGGACACACCGCTGATTGACGTGTCCTGGGGACAGAGGTATGGGCCCGCTGGGTGGGTGCTGTGCTGGTGTTCCCAGAGGGGGGAAGGTCTGCTGTGGCCTGTGGCTGTCTGAGGGGAACCGACTGTCCCGAGGTCCCCGATGGACCGGGCTGGTCATCTAGATCCAAGGAGACAGAGCTGCTGTCCTCACTGTGGGCCTCTTCTGGGGGTGGAGTGGACATTTGTGGACCCTCCTACGCGGTGACCTGGCGTTCGGGTCCTGCAGGGGTACAAAAGTATGGTTATTGATTCTGTGTGTGCCATGGCGTGCAATGGGTGGGTGCCCGTGTACTCCAGGGCTGGCATTCCTTTGTGGGGGCTGTTGTGACGGTGGTTTGGGGGGGATGGGTATGTGCAGTGGGCATGCTTTGGTGATGGGTGTCCATGCTTTGTGGTCGCATGCAGGGCCAGGTTTTGGGATGGGTGGGTTGTGATGGTGAGACATTTGCAAGGAGTAGGTGTGATGGGGGTGGGGGTGAGGGTGGGGGTAGGAGTTGGCATGCTGGTGGGGTGGGAGGGATGAAGTAGTGAAGATTTGACTTACCAGAGTCCATTCCTCCAGCTACACCTGCAAGGCCCTCAGGATGCAGGATGTTCAAGACCTGCTCCTCTCATGCTGTAAATTCTGGGGGAGTAGGTGGGGGTCCGCCGCCAGTCCGCTGTACCGCAATGTTGTGCCTGGATACCATGGAACGCACCTTCCCCCGTAGGTCGTTCCACCGCTTCCTGATGTCGTCCCTATTTCTTGGGTGCTGTCCCACAGCGTTGACCCTGTCGACTATTCTGCTTCATAGCTCCCTCTTCCTGGCAATGGTGGTGTGCTGCACCTGTGTCCCGAACAGCTGTGGCTCTACTCGTACAATTTCCTCCACCATGACCCTGAGTTCATCATCTGAGAACCTGGGGTGTCTTTGAGGTGCCATGGGGTGGTGTGGGTGATGTGTGGGATGGTGTGTGTGGTGATAAGTGTGGTGATATGTAGTGGTGTCTGGTGTTTTGTGCGTGGAAGTTGTGTGGGTGATGGTGTTGTGTGCCTGTGGCTGCTAGTTTGTTGATGGTGGTGTCTCTCTCTCTGGCCTTCTCCCTGTATTTTTGGTCGTAGGGGTTTGTGGGTGATGTGGGTGTGTGTTTTATATTGTATTAGGTGTGTGGGAGTGGTGTGTGTATGTGTATCAGGTGTGTGTATTTTGAATTGTCCAATGTGATAGTGTTTTGTACAGGTATGTGTATTTCGAGCGCGGCGGTGTGTACCACCAATGAAATACCGCGGTTGAAAGACCGCCGCGTGGATTCGTGTGTTGTGATAGTGTGGGCGTATTTCTGTTGGCGTGACGGTGGAGGTTTGGTCATCGCCAGTTTCTCGCTGCCCTTTGGTGTGGCGGACTTTTGTGGATGTCGGGATTTTGGCGGTTTGCCTGTTGTGGGTCAGAATGACCGTGGAGGTTTACCACGACCGCGGTGGTGTTATGGCGGTCTTCTGTCTGGCGGTAAGTGCCTTTTACCGCCGAGGTTGGAATGACCCCCTGAGTGTTCCCGATAGTGGTGAGTAGAACTAGCCAGGCCTCCCTCAGGTGTTCGAAGATGCCTTCCCCACCTTGAAAAGGAGATGCCACTTTTGATCTGGCATACAGTGCCTACTCAGTTCATCTGCTCTGGCCTTTTCAGACACTACCAGGTGGCTGACAACCAGGAAAATGTTGTGTTGTTTTAGACACCTCCAAAGCAGCAGACACACCTGACGCAGGATCCAAGACACCACCCCACCCTGTTATGAGGTCCCATTAGAGGGCTCGCTAGTTCCACCTGGCACTGTGGAGGAGGAGGAAGCAAAAGGCTAAGTGGCTTCAGAGCCTCCTTCACTGAGATCTAGAACTGACCCTGAAATATAAGGGTCAGACCCTGAATATCCCAGTTTCACTGCAGTGGAGGATAGATTTTGCATATCACAGTGTCCAGAAATATTTGAATGAATGGAAGTATGATGGTCAAATGTTCCCCCTGCATTCATTTTGGTGTGGGAGGGGAGTGGGGCAGAGAAAAAATAAATGGTTAAATGGTATAGAGCAGCCATCTGAATCCATTGCAATACCATTGGACTGACATAATGGATCTCCAGTGGGGAGGAGATGTTGAATCCTGCCTTCTACTCCGCCTGATGTGAAGCATTGAGGATAACTTAAAACAGCTTGGCAGCAAAAAAAGAAAGTGAGGAAACATCAGAGCACTGTTGTCACTGCTGCGCTGTGCAGGCCCAAAAGGAGTGAACTGTCTGCTGTACCACTTGTTCAGAAGGTTGGCATTGCCTAGGCGTCAGTCTTCTGGAATAACCCCTGAATGTTCTGAAATGATGGTGAAAATTCAGAGCTGATGTTAGTAAACCCACAGAGTGTGCAGTGGGTTAAATGTCTTAAAATCTTTCTAGCAAAATGTTTTGGTGTGAAGGGTCTGACCCATTGAAGGGCATATCCATTAGGGATACTTGCACTTCACTAGAAAATTCAGCCGACCTCTTCTATGAGTGCCTTCGAACTGCTAGTGCCCACATACCTGTCAAAACAATTGGTTTTCTCTAGGCCTTCACAGGTTAAATACTGCACTGCATCCTGCCCATCATATATTGTCTGAAGCTCTTTGAGTATATTGTCTAAGTTCTCTGAGTCCCTCTTTGACCACTGGTAAGATCTTGCTGACCATGTCTCTTGGCATCTGTCTACCTGTCCAATAAATAAACTGCATTTATAAACCTGAGGGCCAAGCTTGCCAAAGAAATCAGTTTCGTACTAAATAAATCAATCCATTTGGATTCCTCATCTGGAGGGCTGTTTGGGAAGGGTACTACTAGAAGCCTGCATAATAAGACACTCTGAAGTATAGGGTGCTTGTTTAGGAAGTCCGGATCACCAGGCATAGGTCTATGTCAGCAGGATAGTGGTAGGCTGACTGGTGAGCAAGAACAAGTCTTGGACCATGTAGCCATCAAAGGAACAGTAAGGATATCATTAAAAGGTACCAAGGGCTCATTTGACATTGATTCTGGATGGAGAATGTGTATCATACCATTGTCTCAATGGAAGGCCACTGCAGATGTAGCACCTCAACTGCCCTCTGGACCACCACTGTAAAAGACACTACAGGTGGCCCTTGTGGCCAGTCAAACTCCATTTTAGCAGACTAACATTTTGAAAGTCCAAGTACAGGCCACAATCAGTAAAGTGAGTAGAAAGTAGCCCATGCCCTTCTTCCTCATCATCAGTATCCTCAGGGGCCCTATTTGTTTCTTCTATAAGGTCAGAATCAAAGCCAAAAAGAAAGTGGAACTTTTGCTGGTAGTTGCGTGGGGATAGAAATATCTGGTTAGAATCAGCTGGTAAAACATAGAGCCACATTGATCAAGATCTAGTTGACTTTGGTTCAGAAGCAAATATGGGTGTTGGCACTAGGTATTCCATCAGCACAGGTCGAGTGGGTGTCTGCGGGCAGGACCCAGTGTGAATCATTGCAACCGGAGTGGGTATGAGCCTGATAATGGGTCCCAAGCGGCAGAAAAGCTTTGGAGGGAGGACCTGTTGGCAGTAATCAAACTGGAGGCCAAAAGGCTTCATGTGGGCTGAAGGAGGGCCAGATGGAGCCAGATCTGCAGTGAAAAATTGCAGCATTGCTTTCTTGAAGACTGCTATCTGCTTCAATGTTTGGAATGGCTCCGGACGAGCTGAGGGTTCACTTTACAAACCAGGGACTTTGAAGTGGTGGAATGTTCATATTGATAAGCTTGCACCATTTCTTTCAAAGTAGAGTGGTGGGATGGGGGTTTGGTCTGTCTGGGAAGTGGATCAACCACAACTACTTCTTGTGTTTGGCGACATAGGACACACTTATGACAGTGTTGGTAAATGGGTTGCTGGTTGAGGGGGATGAAACCCTACTCAAGAAGCAGCCACAATTTCTATCAAGGTGAAATCACAGACAAATTCCAAATTAACCTGTGCTTAACCCTCTGGCAGCCTGGCACAAAAACAATCTGGCTTAATTTATAGGCAACAAGCAAAGTATTTATGCAGCACTCAAACTGTAATAAAGAGAAAACCAACACAAGAAAATCCCACACCAATTTAGAAAAATAGAGTATAATTGAATAAACTATCTGAGACAAAATAACATAAATCCAATCGGTAGAACCAGAGCTATTCAATTTCAAAGTTGTAGGTAAACACAGTGCCTAGAAACACAAAGCACCAACTGTGGTAATCTGGTCGCACCGGATGAGGACAAAGTCACGAGTTCAGGCCGACCGCAATGGAGCATGGGCCGGATACAGGGACAGGTAAGGCCCATTGAACAAAGTACCTTGAGTCCTGGTTGCGTAACACTGCAAGATCCTGCATCAAGGATGTACTCTCAGCTGCAGTTCTGAGAAGCTGTGAGGCTGCGGTGTGAGGTCCTGCATTGTCATTGAAGATTTCGTCAATAAGTGGCTTTCAATTCGAAGTTGAAGTCAAAGATGCATGGAGGCCAAGTGGTTTCAAGGAAGTTGCAGGGCTGCAATGCAGAGCACTACGTCGTCATCAAGGATGCTGTCGATGAAGGCCTCTGTCATTGATGCGCCACACAGCAGTGGTTCTGAGGAGACTGGAGGGTGCAATGTGAACTCTAGGACAAGGTTTATCGCACAGCACTGATTACGAAGTAGAGCTGCAAAGTGATGCGTTGCAATGCGTCAGTTATGCCTACAGGCCAACAGCTGGGTTGGCAGAGCACCTTCAGGCTCACTTCCAAGGGTCACTTATTAAATGTAATAAGGTAACTCAATGGTATCCTGTGGAATGCAGTGGTGAAAATGAATTGAAAGTTTTTCACTGCCAGGACATGCAAAACCTAAAAGTACATATCCAACTTTTAAAATACACCGCACCCTGCCTTTGGGCTGTTATGGACCTACCCTATGGGTGACCTATATATGTTAAAAAGGAGGGTTTAGGCAGGGCAAAACATTGATTTTAGGTCGAAATTGAATTTTTGAAACTACACACACAGGCTGCAATGACTGGCCTGAGATGTTTAAAAGGCTACTTAAGTGGGTGGCTCAATCAATGTTGCAGGCCCACTAGTAGCATTGAATTTAGAGTCCCTTTGTACATGTAGTACCACTTTACAAGGGCCGTATAAGTAAACTGAAAGTGGCAACTGGGTATAAGCCTATTTCACAATATTTGAAGGATGGAGCGCAAGCACTTTGGCACTGGTTAGCAGTCGTAAAGTCCGCAGAGTCCTAAAAGTCTACAACACCACTTTCAGGAAGCAGGAGGGTGAAGGCAAAAAGTCTGGGGAAGACCCTGCAGAAAGGACCAAGTCCAACTGACACAAATTAGAGTCACAATCAGAACCCTGGAAACTCCCACATGCAGAAGTATTGCCATTCCGCGTTCTTGTCAGTGGCAAACAGGTCTATCAAAGGTTATCCTGTTTTGCAGAAGACACCTCGTGCCACCTCCGGGTGTAACTACCACATATTCACTAGGCACGGACGGCTGAGCTCATTGGAAAGCTCAGAAGGTTGATATGGAGCTGGGACTTTGCCAGGGACAGAGGTCGCCGATCTTCATCTCCCCCAGATTGCCACCCCAACCCAGAAGTGATGCATGAGTCACCACTGTGGGTTCTAGGTGGGGAAGGGAGAGAAGACAGCCGCTGATCCAATTGCTTTATAGACAACAGTCCAATGCAGATGTTTCGCAGTCTCCTCCGAAATATGAATGTGGTCGGGGAGGTCCCTTGATGTTCGATCCACTTCAGATCCCACTACAGAGCCCTCATTTGACCCCTGGCATGCTTGACCAGTAGGTTGCAGGAGACGATCAGTCCTGGCAGCCTCAGGATCAAATTCATGGAAAGCACAGGTCTAAAATTGAATGATGCCTCTGTCCTCCATAGACACCAGAAAGTATCTGACATAACAGCCACATTCCGACTTCTGGCATGGGCACCCACTTGATAGCCACTTTGGCCAAAAAAGATAGCACTTCCTGCTGCAAAACTGAAAGATGGTCATCTGACACTGTGGGAATGGTGGAAGGTGCAATGTTGCTTCCACACATTTTACAGGACCCACCTGTCTGATGTTATGGCGTCCCAACTAGGCAAGAATTGACAGATGTGGTCTTCTGCCAGGGGGTTGTTCTCCACTAAGGGCACACTAATCAGGCTTGGAAGATGGGCCTGTGGACCTTGACCATGGGGGCGGTGGACATCATCACCATGACCATGCGACTGCTGGGTGCCATGCTGGGGTTGGATTGGCTGACAGTTATGGGTACCTCTGAAGAAGCCACAAGAGAAATGGATGGCCTGATGCAGCTTACGAGGTGGGGAAGAAAACCCTATGGTGCGTGCCCTAGCCTTGAACTGCTCGAGAGTGGAGTCTGCCTTGTCACCAAATAGGTGAGTTGAATCAAACAGCATTGCCATAAGGGACGACTGGCCCTAGCCTGAAAAACTGGAGTATTGCAGCCAAGTTTGGTGGCGAATGGCGATAACGGTGTCAATGACCAGCTAGATAGAATAGGCAGCTTCCAAGACACAATAAATTGTGAACTTGGCTGCATCACAACATCCTATATGGCCTTTGCGAGGACCTGTCTGAGATCATGAGGAACACCAGGGAGGACTTGAGTCAATGGAATATAGGAAAAATGCCCCAGCAGGGAGCTGGCATTCACTGACCAGCGCACCAACCTGTGAATTAGAAAACACTCTTCCTGAATTGTCTCCACCCATTACGACTCTCTATCAGAAACAGTTGTCAGGAATGTGTTGGGATTAGTCCTGCCCGCACCATCAACCTTTCAGGTGAGGGGTGCTGAGATAAAAATGTAGGATCGCCAATGCCAGGGTTGTGGCATTGTGCAATTTGGTGGCTGACTGGGGGACCAGAGCAAGTTTTGTGCCACGCCCAGACAGTTATCCATAAGGATATTGTTAATTAGTAAGAGGGGCTCAGTACATGTCTGCCCTGGCTGAAGAACCTCCTTAATTACATTGGTCTTGACCTCCAAGGTGGTGAGCTGGAGGTCAAGGACTTTGGCCACCCAATGCATAACCATGGTGCAGGGCCAAGGAGTGAGAGGAGACTGGACTCAAGGCCACTAGTCTCCTGCAGGTCATCAAACCGATTGTCATGATCCTTATCCATGATAAGGTTGGCCTGCATTGTAATCATCATCACCGGCATTTTAATCGTTATCTGAATTTGTGCTAATCAGGGAATGTAAGGTGTGTGTTTGTCATTCCGGAGGCAGAGCAAGACGAGGAAATGAAGGCCACAATGGCAGCCTTGTGTAACTTTGAAAGAGGTTGAACTGGCGCCAACTCAACATCAGAGAGGACAATTGGGACCTCGTCTTCGGGCATCAGCATCGATGCGCGGGGAAACATCATGGACTGTGGCACCAGACATTGAGTCGAGGACAAAGACAGGCCTGTGATGGGCTCAGAGTGTCCAGCTAGTGCCGAGGGTGAACCCTCCGGTCATAACTCAAGTAGAGAACCTGTCAGCACCATGGGCCCGAAGGAGGTGTGCCAGAGGGAGTCAGCAAGGATTTGAAGAGTCAGAGCATGGCCTCCCCGAACGCTTCAATCTGCTTAAGAATGGTGGACGGCCCAGAAACCTGGGTGGTGGCGGAACAAGTTGTGGGATAAGCTCCAAAACTAAACAACTTCTGGATCGAGATGAATGGTGCTGCCTCTGCGTCTTCTCAGGGGAGTGTGAGTGGCGGGAAGGGGCTAAGTCTTAAAGAGGAAGATTGACCCCTGGAATGCCTCCAGTGACGTCTGGATATTTAACAGGACTAGGACCAAAGATATGACAAAAGGTATCTCCAGATCCATGTCTTGTGGCACGAAAAGAAAGGAACTGATGTCAGCATACAGGAGTAGCACTTATACAGGCTCAGCGAGTCATTTCTGGAGCAGAACAGCATCAATGCAGAGCCACATACTGGTGCACAGAGGTACTGCTGAAAATGTTCTGGATCCAGTCAGATGCCTGGAGAATATTCAAAATGATATGAATCTGCAACTAGTAGTCTCTATCAGAAACCAGCATGTAGGGATTGGCACTTATATGCAGCTCTGCTCTGTCACTTCTGTGGTGGAATGGGGTCAATACAGAACCACATGACCTCACCTGTGGTGAAAGACAGCACTACTGTTCAAATTCTCCTGATCCAGTCTGGAGCATGGAGATATTAGAAAGCACTTTTTCGTGAACGTGTGCAGCGAGGTCCATATCGCCTACAGAATGGGCGGAACCAGACCCTTCCCTTGCCAGTATCCCCGTAGTGGCCTGAGCCTTAGAGGAATTAGCCTGCAGGACTTCAGAGGGTTTCTTCTTGACCAGTACATTTTGATGCAGTGGACTATCCATCTTGACAGGATCCTTCCCTGCACCCCCCTTTTTTTTGCATCAGAGAACGCCACAAACAGCCGACCATCCCCACAATGTTCTTTCACTTTTTCAAGGTAGAAACATAAAGCACTTTTATGGTTTAGCCTCTATTTCGAAAGGTGATTTGGTGCAAAAACATTGATTAGATTCACTGACTTGGACATGAGTCCCAAGTTTGAGTAAGAAGGCTCCTCAGGTCCTCAACAGTAATTTGTCTGGGAAGAAAATGGTGTAGTGCACTTGCACTGAAACTGCCAGCAGTTCACTCATGCAGTAAGCAGAGGTGATGACAATCAGGAAAGCTGTTTTAAGAGTCAGTAGCTCAATGAGCAGCTGTGCATCAGTTCAAAAGGTGTGCATATATGAAATGTCAAAATTAAATGTAAATCCCATTGTAGCATGATGAACAGCTTTAGGGGAATCTGACTTTCAATAGCATGCATCAACAACAGGTGATTTAAAAAGAGAGACTTGTTCAAGTACTCACAAAAAGACCTAAAGGGTTGACAGATAATCTCTTGAGTGTGCCTACAGCAAGACTTTGCTGCACAGGATCAGAATGATGAGTACCACACCAGGCAAGAAGTTTCTCCCAGTGCCCAGTACATATGGACTAGGATGTTAATCTGCAAGGATGACATTGACTACTGCAGCAGGCAGATCAAACACATTTATCTGCTGCCACTCAATTGCCACACATGGAGGTGTAGGTTGCAGAGACTCAGTTGCAGGACCCTTCCCTTTTAATGACAGGAAGACAATCAAAACTAAAGCAGGATCAAAAGGCAAATGCTCCTACTCAGTACCTCTGTGTACCATATTCTTCTGGCCCACTATGGTGCTATTAAGATGCCTTGGGACCAGGCTGTCCTGACTTTCCTCAGAACTGAGGCGGGAGTGGCTTTATTGGAGGAAACTCCAGTGTACACTAGCACTGACACTGTGCAGCCTCAATGTTGGCAAATAGGGCATGTCCACATTGATTGAAAATGTTCTCTGCCACCTTGGAATGGGGATGCCAAGTGTGATCCATCAGCCAGCGTCTGCTTTGGCATTCAGAGATCCTGCTAGGTGGTTGGCTACCAGAAAGCTGCTACACTGGTCAAGTTGCCTCTAGAGATATAGGAAGTCCTGGCATGGAATTGAGGACTCTAGTCCATCCTGCTGGTTGCAGTAGCATATGGCAGTCATTTCGTCCATGAGGACCTTCAAGGCCAGATGTCTAGCCTAAAGTTCCAGAAGGCTGATTTGGAGATGGCTGCCCATCTGAGCCCCGAGGCCTCTGTTCTCTGCCACCGCAGGTGACCTCCCTAACCCAGCAGAACTTTGCAGTTTCAGATATAGACAGTGCAATTTTCAGAGTTCTCTCAATGTTATCCTATGAAGGAAAAACAGTGTTCACCAAATAGGGGGTTAACAACGACTCCCAAAGGCAATCTCAAAGAGGAAAGGTGATCACATGGCACTGATCAGAACCACACCAACAGGTCACACTGGGCGGCACTGGGGCAGCCGGATGCAGAGGTGCAGTAAGGCATCAGATGCCCAATGGTTTCCTATGGAAGTTTGACCACATGACAAACAGGCTGCAGGCTTTGGTTGGGAAGCCAGTTGGGGACAACAAACAGGTAGGTAGTAGACTTGGGATGCTCGGGGACATAGGTGTACCTTTGCTCCTCTTCTCATGTGCCCACAGGTGATGGATGCAGAGGTGCCAGGTTTTCTCGCACAGGGGCACTCGCGGTCAGGATGTCCTAGGAGTTGAGGTATTGTGGGGAGAGTCTGGCAGGGGTGGACCCAGGGTGGACTCATGCTCTTAGAGGCCGGGGCGTCATTGGCATTAGTGACCCACCTCAACTGGGGTCAGGGTCATGAGTGCAGTGGCTGCTCTAGCTGTTGGATTTTCTCTCTCCACAAGCCTGTGAGAGTGGAGGCCTGCGTGCAGAGACTGCAGGCATCTCCAGAGAGTCCAGGATGGGTGAGACCATCTCTGGGTTGTCTCTGGGCAGCTGGCAACATGTTTTGGCTCCGTCAGTTGGCTTCACCTCAGGTACTGGACGTTGGGTGCCGTGGTCACTTCTAGTGTCGGATCTCTGGGGTTACAGCAGCTCCGAAGTTCTTTCTTTGGAGTTTCTTGCTGCAGGGCAAGTCCGCTGCCCACTGGAAACTTGAGTCTTTATTGAAGGCTGGATGAGTTGGATTCTTGTACACGATCCTTTGAGGTCAGCAGGCAGGCAGGAGGGGCTGGGTCCAGGTCAGCTGCTTCTTCTTTTCCTATTCTGCGGGTGCAACTCTTCTTGGTTCAGGTCTTATTAGGTTGTCAAAATCTGTGTTCTAGGGTTAAGGGGTGCCACCTAAATACTCAATTTAGGGGTGTTACAGATTGTGCTAGGTGGTAGCCAATGGGCTGACCACTTTGAGGGTGATTGTACCCTTCTTATGACCACTTCCGTTAGGAAGTAGGCATAACCCTAGCTCTGGTGGCCTAATTCCTTCGAAGCAAGATGGAGGAATTTGAAATGTAGTGTCCACTTCAGCTTGTCTACCTTAGGGGTGGGACTGGCATGAAGGGGGCACACCTTCTAATCTGCTTACTTTTCTTGCCTGTGCTGCCACCAAAAGTAAGGTCAGGACAGGGGGGTCGGTCATCTCCACCATCTGGATAGACCTGGGTCGTATTACAAAGATGCAAGGCCTTTGAAGTTCCTCGCCCAGGAATGTCCATCCTGCCTAGGAAAGATCATACCTCTGCCCAGAGCAGGCCTTTGTCTCAGACCCTCAAGACTGCTGGCTCTCGCCTTGGGGGGCCAGAAATGCGTCTGTGGTGGCTGAACTGGTCAGGACCAGCCAGTCAGCACACTTCTAGCTTGTAGGTTTTCACGGGCAACCTATAAGGTGCCCTCTATGTGCATTTTCTAAAATAAATCCTCACTGGAGTCAGTGAGGGTTTATTATTCTGAGATGTTTGATACCAAACATCCCAGGATTCAGAGAAGCCATCACGTAGCTGGGGAACTTGTAATGACCAGTGTCCAGCACATGCATTTAAAATGGCTCCCCTGTGCACTTACTATGTCTCAAACAGAAACATAGCAGGGGCATACCTGCTCATGCATATTTGCCCTCACATTTGCCTGAATGCACCCTGTCTTAAGGATGACTTGCACTTGGCACAAGCAAGGACAGGGGAACTGGCACACAGGGGTGTGTGGAAGGTCATGTTTTCAATTTAGCCTGCACCAACACACGCAGACTGCAGTGGCAGCACTGTGTGGGTTTGGTGAAGGCTCCCTGGGGTGGCACAACTGGTGTGGCAACCCTATGAGGCCTTCCTTAGTACTCCAGGCCCTAGGTACTAGGGATACCATTTACTAGGGACTTACAGTGGTAACTAAAAAGTTTGCCAACTATTTAGAACTGGGCAGTTTTGGGGAAAGAGATCTGGCACTGGGGACCTGGTTAGCAACAAACAGTCAAAGCCACATCAGAAACCAGGCAAAAAGTGCGGGCTAACGATGTAAAAAAGGGTGCTTTTACACTGTTACAACTGTGAAGTCTGCACGGGGAGTGGAGTTTGGCCTGCTGCAGGCTAGTTTGGCACTTTTTTGCCACCATAAAAGATCCTGGGCTTTATCATCTGACTTCTGTTGCCGGAAATGATGCTAGGCCCTTTGAAAACTGACATTCCACTGAAGAGGCCACATATACCATCTGGCATTCAGGACACAGAGGATGCATGAAGCTAGGAGTTCAGGAAGTCTCAGAAGTTATCTCACTGAGTCCTGGGATTGAGCAAGATACATGAGGATCCATTTCCTGGATCTTATGGACCTGCTGCAGCAGAGGACAGGCTTTGAACATCAACATGTCTAAGACAGCCTGAATGAAAGAAATTCTCTGCATGGGACCTGGATAGTACTTTAGTTTGCTGACACCTGAAAAGATGTCTCAAGTCTGGTCATCGTCTAAAGGTGGTCTACAGCTTACTGCAGCAAACCAGACTTGAGCAGCCAGTTATCAAGTTACAGGAAAACATGTATCCTCAATCCCTATTGCCGGGCAGTGAAGGCTTCCATCTCTTTCATGTACATCTGAAGTAACGTTGAAGAGGAACAGGGAAAACTGAATGCGTTGCAACCCTACCATGAGTCACAGGTAACAACTGTGGGCCAGCTGAATGGGTATATGGAAATGTACATCCTGCAAGTCCATGGCTAACAGTCAGTCTCCTGGATCCAAAGCAGAAAGAATTAGAGACAAGGTGAACATTCTGAATTTGCCTTTCTGCAGAAAGTTATTCAGTGTGTGAAGGTCCAGCACAGGTCTGAGGCCTCTGTACTTCCGGGTGAGGATGTAGTGCAAACAGCACCCCTTGTTATCATCAAAGCCGGCACCCACCTGTTGGCTCAATTGTTCAATATAACATTGATTTCTTGCAGCAAGATTGTGGAATGGTCTGCTATTTGCTCTGAAGTGTGGGCGTACAGGGCAGTGAAGAAATAAAAGGCAGTGAGCAGCCACTTTGAATGATTTGCAAGGGCTGTTTGTCCAATGTGATGGATATCCAGTCTGGGAGGAAATTTTGTAGCCTGCATCCTGTCGCTATGTATGAGCCTGTGAGGGCAAGATAAAGTGGCTTGGCAGTCGCTGAAACAGCAGAAAGTCCCTACTGGTACAATCAACCTTGGCCACTGCCACAAACTCTGCCCTCAAAGGGACTCGCTCTACTGTTGCTACATAAGGTAGTTGGTCTTACATTGTCTGTAAGTTAAATCCTGGAATAACGCTAAGCCTTCCGTACTGCTAGTGTAACTGCTTGATGGAAGACAAGAGAACCAAGGAATGTGGCTCGACTGTCCTTAAATTGTTCAAGCACCAATTCAGCCTTCTCTCGAAACAATCAAAAGCCATCAAAGGGTTTGTGCATAAAAGTCATCTGGCCATCCTCTTAAGCCCCTGTTGATGTCATCCAGATGTGCTTTCTGAGCATTACACTGGTGCTATTAGCTCTGTCAACACTGTGTGTGGTGTCCAAGCCAGTACAGTAGACATGCTTCCTCACGTCATGGCCATCATGTGTCAGTTCAGCCAGCGAAGCTCTAAGGTCTTTTGGGATAGATGGCAAGATCTAGCTGGCCATGGCTCTTAAAGCATGGGTATTTGTGGCTAGAAGGTTCACTGTATTCAAGGATCTTAAGGACAAACCAACCTACAAGAACATTCTCTTTCAAAGGTATCATTGCATTTTAATGCTCCATGTTGAAGAATGGTCTGAACAGCATCTGGAGTGACTTTACTTATCAATGCTTCTACTACCAGGCTTTTGGGCACTAGATGCTTTGTTAAAAAAAATTGGGATGGTCTTGTTTCATATGGCCTCAGATCGACTGACATGGGGGTCCAAGCATGCCTTAGACCAGGTACGTGACCATGAGAGTGTCCATGATGGCCTTTTAGAATGGCAATAGAGGCTCAGAAGAGGTTGGACTTGGCTTACAGATCTCACTTAACAGGCTTGCCTTAATTTCAACAGTAAGCAACTGGAAATCCAGTTATTCTGCTGCTCTTTGCTCAACCACTGCAATAGAGGCACTTTCTTCCTTGGCAGCCCAGGTGGCAAGTCCAGCTTAGTATCTGGTGACATAGCTAATCCAATAGCATTTTGTAAACCCCGAAATAGTCCATTAGTAGAATGAGGGGGATTAGATTGCTCGCCTCCTCCTCATCATCAGATTTGGGGGTAATATTTTGACAACAACTCGAGGGCAGAGACTGGCATTTAGGTGAAGGCATTGGCACAGAAGGAATAGGTGTGCACCTACCGTCTGGGGGGGTAAGTATTTGCTGGCGCTGGGACAGGCCAGCAATGGGTCCACAGACCTGTGAGAAATTAGCCTCTTTCTAGCATGGTTACCCCCATTATTTGGCCTATTTGTCAGTGTTTGTCAAGGGTTGTTTACTGTCTCACTGGGATCCTGCTAACCAAGACCCCAGTGCTCGTAGTGTGTGGCCTATATGTCAGTATGATTTACTGTGTTGTCAGAATGCTTAACTGTGTCACTGGCACTGGAGTCCTGCAAATCAGAACTCCAGTGCTTATGCTCTCTCTGGTTCCAAATGTGTCACTAAAGTTTAGTGACTCTATATACCAATTCTAATTGGCACACAGAACCCCCCTTATAAGTCCCTAGTAAGCGTGCACTACATATATGTCAATACATATGTAGATTCACAATGGTAACGTTGAATATGGCTATATGAGGTGTCTAAGATTGAGACATTGTACCCCCAATCCGATTCTGCTATTGGGGGGCCAACTCCAAGCACCCTGCAGGCTCCACCATGGACCACCAGTACTGCCAAACCAGCTCTCTGAGGTTTCCACTGCAGCCCCAGCTGCTGCCACCTCACAGACAGGTTCCTGCCCTCCTGGGGCTTGAGCAGTCCAATCCCAGGAAGGCAGACCAATGTATGTCCTTTAGGAGAGGGGTGTTACACCCTCTCCCATTGGAAATAGGTGCTACAGGCATGGGAGGGGTATTCCCCCAGGGCCTCTGGAAATTCTTTGAAGGACACAAACGGTGCCCTCCTAGCATAATCCAGTCTACACAAGTTCAGGGACCCCTAGTCCCTGCTCTGGCATGAAACTGGACAAAGGAAAGGGGAGTGACCACCCCCCTGTCCATCACCACTACAGGGGTGGTGTACAGAGCTCCTCCAGAGTGTCCCTGGGTTCTGCCATCTTTTTTTCAGGATGGCCAGGGAACTCTGGGAGCATCTGAGTGGCCAGTGCCAGCAGGTAATGTCAGAGACCCCTCCTGATAGGTGCTTACTTGGTTAGGTGACCAATCCCCATCTCAGGGCTATTTAGGATCTCTCGTCTGGGTGTTGCCTCAGATTCGGTTGTGCAAGATTCCAGCAGGACTCCTCTGCAACCTCTGCTTCACCTTCTACCATCGACCAACTGCAGAACTGCTCCAGGAACTCTACAACTGCAACAAAGTATCCAAGAAGGCTACTGCAACTCAGTAACTCGAGCTCCTGCCAGCAACTGCAACAGTTTCCAGGTTGTGCACCTTCTGAGGACTGCCTGTCTTCATCCTGCACTAGAAGGACCGAGAAGTCACTTCCCTGCTTCACCAGGCAACTCTCTGTAGCGACAAGCATGATCCCTTGAACACAGGTGGTGGATCGAAGTGATCTTGACTGTCCAAAGGTCCAGATGTCCAAATTTGGTGGAGGTAAGGGATTGCCTCCCCAAGCCGGTGTACCCTGTGCACCGTGTGTTTTGCAGCTCCTAGGGCTTCTGTGCACTTCTCCAAGAAATCCTTCATGCACAGCGTAGCCCAGATCCCCAGCACTCTATCCTGCAACGTTCAACTCCCTGAGTTGTTCTCCGGCGGCATGAGATCACTTTGTATAGTGCTGCGATGACCGCAATTTGCAACTCCTTTGGCCCCGTGTCCTGGGACTCCTGTGGGTGCTGCCTGGTCTTCTGAGAGATCTCTAAAGTACTGACAGCCCCCTCTGCTTCCTCAGTCAGAGTTGAGACACCCAGGTCCCTCCTGGCCCAGGTAGCGCCTCTTCCCGCCAACCGCGACATTTGCGTGAGCCAAGACTTGTTGGCAGACTCCAACAATGAAAACCAGCCTGCATCCAGCGACTCGACTCGGGGCATCTCTTGCACCAAACAGGACTCGCAGCTATCTTCTTTGGTACATTTCTGACTCTTTCTTCCAATGGGAGAATCCACTTTTGCACCTTCATCCGGGTTAGCAGGGGCTCCTGTTCTTTCTCGACTCTTCATCTGTTCTCCACGGGTCTTCAGGTCCAGGAATCCATTGTTGGTGTCTTGCAGTCTTGCTTGGTTTTTGCATAATCCTTTACCACGGCTCACGCGTGTGTTTTAAGGAAACTTGCTGTACTTTACTCCTGTTTTCCTGGGCTCTGGGGTGGGGCACTTTACTTACCTTTGGTGTTTTTGTACACTCCCAGCACCCCTCTACACACTACTCCTGCCTAGGGGCGGAACTGACTTTCGCATTCCACTATTTTAGTATATGGTTTGTGTTGCCCCTAGGCCCATTCTAGCCTATGATGATTTTCAATATTTGCAGTATTTTACTCACCTGATTTTGGTTACTAGTGTATATTTTATGTGTTTTACTTACCTCCTAAGGGAGTATAGCCTTTAAGATATTTTTGGCCTTGGTTCACTAAAATAAAGTACCTTTATTTTTGGTAACACTGAGTATTGTCTTTCATATGTGCGTGTACTGTGTGACTACAGTGGTATTGCAAGAGCTTTGCATGTCTCCAAGTTCAGCCTTGGCTGCTCTGCCTACCGCTACCTCTAGACAGCCTGGCTTTTAGACACTGCCTACATTTCACTAGTAAGGGATAACTGGACCTGGTATAAGGTGTAATAGCTGTGGTACCCACTACAAACCAGGCCAGCCTCCTACAAGACCCAGTTTATGAAAGGGAGTGCCATCAATTCCTGACATATCACGCCAAATGCCACGCAATTAAAGAAGCATGGGAGACAGGCACCACAGAACCATAATCTTCCCCTGTAATTCACCATATACAGTATTACAATATGATGCCCAATCAAAAGTAATATCAAACCTATACAAAATCCTAAACAAACCCCCCGAGCCGCATGCGGAGAAAGCTAGGGAGAGATAAAACGCCGTTCTCCCTGTCCCGATCGCACTAGCCGAGTGGCCAAATGCCCTGCAACATGTCCGTGGAGTGTCAAGGAATCCCAGATTCATGTACACCCAGTTTAACTACACGCATCAAACATACTTGTCACCTGCTAGGATAAAACGCATGTTTCCAGACTCCGACCCGGTTTGCCCTAGATGTAAAGCGCCGCTAGCACACTTCTATCACATGGTCTGGGAGTGCCCTAACATACAAAAAGCTTGGATGGAGGTGGTACAGGAGATCTCTGAACTAACGGGGCTGGCACTGACGGCAGAACCCAAATCCTGCTTGCTGGGGCTTAGGTCAACATCTAAAAAACAAAGACACTTGCATAAATTTGCAGACCTAGCCTGCTTAATGTACAAAAGATTAATAGCCATGCACTGGAAGGCACCCACAGCACCCGCCCGGAAATCTTGGAGCACCCTAACATTACTCTGGGCCCGTACGGAATACCAGGTATTAAAGAAGCTGGCACGTGAGGGACAACAGCACACATGGTGTTCTGCTTGGGAAACACTGGTAGCCAAACTCGAGGCAAAAAATGATGATAAACCCCCATGAACCGAGGAAGGAATGGCCTGAATAACCAGCCTGCATTCCTTAGTGCACCCATCACAGGAGCACAACTTAACGCGCAGCACATCAGCACTGATCAGGCTTGCACACTCCCTCACAGGTACACTGTCAGTATACTAATCCACCGGCATATGCACAATTATAATACATAGGGCCAACACCTAATCTCCGTTAGCATTTATACTTGCAGGGCCCACAGAGAGCCCATAACAGGCGACGGGCAATACAGGTCCAGCAGCAAGAAGGCCCACACCAATCATACGCGCGATCCCTTAGCAGCTACTGAGTAGGCGCTAAAGAATTCAGCTAATGCAGCATATAATGATACTGAAGGATAAATAGTGTTCCGAGACGTGTTTGATGTGAGAGGTTTGGGGTTATTAGATGTTTGCTTTTAAGTAGTTAAGTGGAATCCTGTGGACGTTAATTGTACTGCATGTAATGTGTTTCGGATATATAAAATCAATAAAATAAATAAAAATAAAAAATAAAAATGAAAGGGAGTACCAGCTGGGGGAAGTCAACTGGAGCCCCTCATCACTTCGCAGGTCCGAAGGTGGGCCAGAGGGAGCCAGAATTCAGCTATTTCTTGTGGTGTCAGTGGCAGATCAGGGAATCAAGGGCATGGCAGGGCCACCTGTGGAACCAGATCTGAGTAAAAGATGCTTGTTTGGTATGATCTTTTGATTGACACCCTAGGGCCTTCTCCCCTCATTCTGAGTGGTGGAATGGTGGAATGGGGTCAAGTCCTGCTTAGCTTTCATTTGCTTATGCAGGTCTTTGGCTTACAAATTGAGTGGGATTAGTGTTTTATGTGCAACTGGCCCTGCACATTGGAGTGAGACTTAATTTTGACTGAAATCTCCTTTTATTTTCCCCAAAGTAGGATTTATCCTCTAGCTCCCAGAATCATTAGGTACACAAGGGCAAATTTCTTGCATAATTTTGACTCGTGTGCAAACCTAAGAACCCGTGGCCAGTGAATCACATCTTCCCTGACACACTTCCTGAGTAAATTTTGAGTCATTTGAAAATTTCAAAGTTGGGAGCTCTGAAGCCACATTGAAGGTTGCATAAAGAAATAAACTGCATCAGAGTTGACAGGTGGTGCTTAAATGTGGCTTCCCATCATCACTTCAGTGGCAGTACTGAGCCACTGTGAAGCCAGAGAACGGCATCCACTGGGAACATCGCTATAAAATTCTCCAGATCCAGTCCAGCAAGAGGGCTCTACTGCAAAAGTGGAGAAGATAGGCAGGATAGCCAGGTCTCGATGCACCGACCTTTGAAGGATTGATGTGTAAGAAAAAAATAGGCTCTCTGATTCAGCCGCCCAGGCTCTTTGCTAGGTCAGCCGAAGGCAAGGGGATTGTTGGGTGTGAGCATTCCTTCGCCATTCCATCAGATCAGTTAGAAAAATAACAGAGGGAAGCTCTTCCTAGTTCTCTGTGTCAGCTCCACCCACTCCACTGGATAAGCTTCAGGCACAAGTCCGGGGGACACTTTGCTCTGTTTTCCGAGTGTGTGTGTGAGGCAAGAAACTTTGATGTGAGCCAGAAAAGATCCACACAGAAGGGGACTCCTGTTCACAGTATGTACCACCAGTATGTTAGAGTCATATGCAGGTATCTAAAGGAGAGGGATGATTCACTAACAAAGATGGAAAGAAGTCCTTTCCTGAATATGGTACCTTAACTATAGAGTGATAAGGGAAAGAAAAAGATCCCAAAAAACAAGTTAGATGCCAAGCAGTGGCTGCTCTTTTTGCAATGGCATGCGAGTCCCATAAATAAAAACATGAACCACAAGTCCATAGAATGAAAAATACCCAGGAGAAGCTGGAGTACCAAATAAGTCAACTTAGGGACAGAGGTAGGGCGTGTGCTTCAACTCCTCCACCCTGTCTATTACCCTAGATCACTGAACCACAACAGAAAGAGAAAGGCAGCGAAGACCACAGGAAGGATGATTTGCTGGGCATGTTCCACATGCTGGCTGAGGAAGGGGGGAGTGGAGCCACAGATGCACCTGGAAATCGAGCGTTGCCTGCGGGACTGCAGTCAAATGGAGCACAAGGAGATAATGTGTAAGTGAGCGATGGAATACGACTGACTGATCATAAATGCAGAAGAGAGGGAAGCAAGTAACCAGACGAGATGTCAATCCCACAACTGTGGATCATCCAGAGTAAGCATGCAGTCCATCCATGCTGTGTCTAGAAATCCACCCTATTTCAGATATCATGCATTGGTCACCACTGTTACCTCTGGATGGAGTAGAGAGAGGGATCTGTCTCTGAGGCAATTGTGGTCTAGCAACCACCATTGCAGGTCTTTTGCGGTATTCTCTGAAATGTGGACGTGATTGGAGTGGCCCCTTTGATGCTGTGCAATATTGAGATTTCAGATTCCACTGCAGAGCCTGCACATGCCATCTGGTGGTCTTGACTGAGAGGATGCAGTGGGGGCATCAAACCAAGCAGCCTCAGAGTCATGCTTAATGCGATCCAGGACAGAGCCTGAAACTTTGGGGATTGTAGCCAGAATGTCCTGGACTGTCCATACCAAGGGGAAGGTAGAAAACTGCACCATGTCCAGAATGGATTAGATGAAATAGAGCATCCAAAAAGGAGCCAGTTATGACTTCAGCACACTTATAATGAACCCCAATGACATGAGGAGATTTGCTATGGTCTGGAGGTGGCTAATGACTTCCTGGGGAAAGCCTGACTCCAGCAGATAATCAATGAGGAAGGGCAAGACTGGAAGCTCATACCTCTGAAGATGTGCTGCAACTGCCATCATTTTTGTGAACAACTAAGAGGCACTGGTGAGGGCAAATGGGACCACAGATAACTGAAAATGCTACTGTTCTGTTGCAAACAACAGATGGTGCCTGTGTGCCTCCACCAGGGGGATGTGAAATAAGTGTCCTGTAGGTGCAGCGCTACCATCCAGTCTCGAGGATTGAGGGCAGACTAGACTTGGGCCAGAGTGAGTATCTTGAATCGATCCTTCCACAGGAAGACACTGAGAGGCCAAAGGTCTAAAATAGGATGAAAGCCTTGTCGCTTCTTCATCATCAGAAAGTAGCAGGAGTAACAACCAAAGCCTACTTCTACTGCTGGCATCCCCTCTATGGCCCCTTTGTCCAGATGGGGCTGTATCTCCTGATGTAAGAAGGTCAGATGGCCCTCCATCAGCTGCTCGGAGAATTGGAGAAGGTGCAAGAAGATGACATGAAATGGTAGGATGTAACCCCGCTGGACAATCTGTAGGACCCACATGGCCGAAGTAACTGTCTGAAAGAAAATGCTGGATCTTGCCTCTGACAGAATGGCTGTGTGCCTCGAAGACAGGGGTGTAGCTTTGAGGGGGTGTGTTTGTGGTGTTACATCCACCCAGGAAATGTATTCTGTAATAAATAGTTGGGTACAGGTGCTTTAAGTCAGATATGGTGAGGTGTTTGTCGGATTTTACTCGGGATTTTTACATACACATGCAGACAAAACATACTCATACTTTTGTCTATGTTTTAAAGGTCTTAAAATGGTTATTTTGCAAAATGTTGAGTTATAAGTACCCTGCTCCTTCTCAGCTCTCCTCCACAATCCGCACTCCTCTCGCTTACTGTTGCTTCTTAATGCCCCACTCCGGCCTCGCTCCTCGTAGAATGTTTTTTAGCCTGCATAATTGTTAAGAAATTTGAAGATCACCCCCCCCCCCCAATCTTACTGACCAATCTGCACCAAATGCTGAAACGATACACTAAAGAGGTTTTGAGGTGGCAGGATGGTGGAAGACTGCTACACACATGGTCAGTGGCTACTGTGGTATCAGCAATGAAAAGGATGAAAGATTTGCTGGGCAGGCTGAATTTGCCAACAATAGTGGAAACCACTTTCAAAGCCACAGAAGAGTCAAACCTGTTGGTGTGGCTCATGTTGCAGGCGGACAGGTTCATGTAATGGTTCGTGGCCCCACTTACATAAAGTGCACAAGGGTAGAGCCTGCCTTCTCACTATAAAGACAAGCGCCATTGAAAGGCATATCTATTAACATGGACTGAATGTCCCCAAAGAAGCCCTTGCCCTCATCCACGCCTGCGCAGAGAGCCACACTGGTGCCAATTGCCTGCCTAGGCAATTTGTGGTGCCCAAAACACAACAGATGGAAAATTTAGGCAAGTTTGTGATAATTCTCGATAGCCTGCATAAGTCATCAGGGACACCAGGCAAGACAAGAATGTAATGCCAAACTAGTTGAGGAAAATATTGGTTTCCTAAACGTTTTGATGAGTTTTGATTCCCTGTCCGTGATGTGGTAGGGAATGCATTAGGGCTGACTTACTCACCTGCACAAGGTTTTGCCCAAACCCCAAGAAGGGTGTCTGTGAATGCTTCATTGAACTGAAGCAGGGGCTCAGTATTTGTTTGCTTAGGCTGAAGCACCTCAGTGAGGACATTAGGCTTCACCTTCATAGGGGGTAACTGGAGGTTGAAATACTCGTCTGCCCTTCGCTTGACCATGGTGAAAGAGGCACTTTCTTCTGTGGCAGGGCCCAGAGATGAACGACCACCTGTGTTGCAGAGCCTTGGAAAGTCCGTGGGACAGCAGGATCCACAAGCCGGTCGTTGTTGAGGTGCCTGCGGATGCACAGGAGTGACTCTTTCACTCCAAGCAAGATTCCTTCTTGCCTTCCTGAGTGCAGACAGAGTCCCAATGAATCTGAAGGATGCATGGCCACAGGGTTGCAGAACTATGTGCAGAAAGAAGAAACACAGTTGCAGCAGGAGCCCTCCTACTAGTTACAAGTTTGCTCTTGGTTCCTGAAGTACAGCAGCAGTTCCTGTGTCCAGGTTGCAGACGTTTATGCAGGGAGACTTGCTGATGGTTCCTGAAGTCTTGCAGACAAATCTAGGCACTCAACCTCAGAGGAGCCCTTAAGTAACCATAAACGGGGGTTGGACACTATCTGCAGTGACCAACCTATCTGAGGGGTTCAGGGACATCACCCACCTGGACTAACCAGTCAGATGCTCACAGGGGCCTCTGCACAGCTTATTTTCAAGATGGCAGAATCAAGTGGCCACCTTGCAGAGCTCTGTGCACCTCCCTAGGGGAAGAGCTGGACAGGGTTTGGTCACTCCCCTGTTCTTTGTGTGGTTTTGCACCTAGCAGGAACCGGGGGTTCCTGCACGAGTACAAATCTGTTTATGCAAGGAGGGCACCAAATGTGCCCTTCAAAATGGTCTGGTGGCACTGAGAGGCACCACCACCACAGCCCAGCAATACCTGTGTCTAAAGAAGAGGTGATCACACCTCTGTCTTACAGGAAATCTTTTGTTCTGCCTTCTCCTGCCCGAGTTAGTCTCAGCAGTAGGAGAGCAGAACAGTGTCCGGGGTTGGCAGCAGTACGGGCTGGCATGCAGACCCTGCAAGGCTGTACAGGCAGACATGAGGATCCTCTAGAGTACACGGTATCATGCAACCAACACTGGAATCAGTGTAGCTGCATGATTCCAACATGTTTGACACCAAACTTGCTTAGGTTCGGTGAAGCTATTATGTTGTTGGTCTAATTGTGTTGACCAGTGTCCACTATGGACCAGATGTAGGTAGCAAAAACATTGTGACTCGGAAATAGCGACTCCATCCGAATCGCTATTTCTGACTCGCAAAACCAAATGCCAGAAAGACTTGCCATTCCAAACTGCGAGTTGCAGAGGTGTTGCACCGCATTTTGCGACCTCCGTTTTTAGCGAGGTCACAAATTGCGCGAAGGGTGTGGTCCGGTGTTGCAAATTGTGACTGTCTCGTAAATTGCCTGCAGGTGTAACAAAACAGTTGGAATACCCACTTCCTGGCTCTTGGTGATGACATCAGAACCAGGAAGTAACCAAATAGAACTGGGAGGAGGGAGGAGCCCACCCAGTCCAAACTGCAGGGCCACACCCAGGTGAGAGGAGCTGCAGCAACAATGGAGAAGAAGACACCCAGTGCTGGCAGGAAGAGAAAAATCAAGTTCTCTGACAAGGAGTTGGAGGTACTAACTGAGGAGTGCTGCCTGCACCATGACCAACTCTTTGGCAAGGCAGCAATGAGTGTCCCTGACCCGCCCCCCCCAAAAATATGGCAAGACATCCAGGACAAAATAAATGCCATTGGGGTAAGCCACCGCACCCTGGATGAAATTAGGAAAAGGTGGTATGACCTTAACTCCAGGACCAAGTAGAGGGTTTTCGGAGCGCATGAGGGAGATGAAGGGCACAGGAGGCCCATCCACTGTTCCACCACCGAAAGCAATTGAAACCATGGTGGAGACAACACTGGAGCCGGAGGCTGTACTGGGCATAGGAGATGTGGACAGTTCGGCACCTGGAACATCAAAAAGTAAGTACCAAAATATATGCTTTGACACCCAAAAATGCACTATACACACAATCCCAGTACACAGCAGCAGGCATCTCCAGACTAGCTCCATTCCAGTCTAGCAACCTCTAGAATAGTGCATTATGGGCAATGTAGTACAGTAGTCCAAATATAGGCAATTGTTTATTATGAGGCAAAAAACAGATGTGCAAGACTGACAGTGTATCCCCTATGTCCCACAGGTCTCCCACAAGGCCGCCTCATCAGCGCAAACGTGCAGGGAGAGGAACATGGGCCAGACCCAAAGTAGGAGGCTTCCACTGACACAGCAGGGGACTTTAGGACAACACCACCCATGGAATTGCCACCGAAGTCCATGGACGATCCTGCGCTGGATATGGAGGCAGCAGTGGTAGCACCAGGGCCAATGCCTACGGAGAGGCACACACAGCCATCATCAGGCTCAGTGCAGTCTGTGCACAGTGAGGATGTTGAGTTTGCAGGATTTGAGGCATCCTTAGTACAGGGTCAGCACCTGCAAAATAGACAGTTGAGGTCAATTAACCAGAACCTAACAAGACTGCAGACCACTGTGACCCATGGGCTGGCTAATGTGGATAATCAGTTCCAAACAATGAACACGCATCTGGGGAACCTGACACAATCCATTGACTTATTTGTCAGGGAACTGGTGGCTGACAGGGCACAGGCACGGCAATGAGAGCGTAACACTGCAGCCCGTTTAGACAGACTTGCTGCATCCATTGGGCGCCTGGCAACGAGCACAACCTGCCTGTCAAGGCGCACTGTCAGCCTGCAGATAGAACTGGGTCATTTTGCTGGTGATGTGGCACGGGGACTTGGCCGCATCAGCCATGCGGTTGATATCATGGAGATCAGACAGGCTGCAAGGGGCACAGGGGATACCCCGCAGGACAGTGAGGAGGGCTGAACAATCAGCAGTGTGTCTGCCACTGATGCACGTGTGCTGCGGAGTAGCAGTACACGGCAGGGCTCAGGGGACCCACCTGGAGTGAGCCATGGTGGCCGCAGTTGGAGGAGGCTGTGAGCCACTGACATGTACTAGTACTGAGACACATGAAAATAATGTGTCTGATTTGACTGAGTCCAAAAACCAGACTGTTGCATACTGCACATTTCTAACAACATTATAGTTTAGCAATAAAAAGGTTTTGTTTGTTTGACTACACAACTGGGCTATGTGTGTCTGACATTAGTGAGTGTGGTCACGGTTGCCACGCACCTGCCAAAGTATTGGGTTGCAATATGGTTCTGTCTCTGTCTGCCCTCATTTGCGATGCTTCTATCCCCAGGCTGGCGGTGTGGTAGCTCTTGTTCTTCAGGGGTGAGATGTAGCCCACGTCTGGTGGCAATGTTGTGTAGGATGGCACAGGCGGCAACTATCTTGCATGCTGTTTCTGGGGCATACTGGAGTGCTCCTCCACTTTTGTGGAGGCATCGGAATCTTGCCTTTAACAAGCCACAGGTCCTCTCAACTACAGTTCTGGTCCGCCGATGTGCAATGTTGTATCTCCTCTCGTTCTGATTGCCAGGAGTTAGGTATGGGGTGAGTATCCATGGTCTCAGGACATATGTACTGTCACCTGTTTGACAAAAGAGGCAAATTTAGAAGGGCATCAGTGGGTTACACAGTGGCCTGTATGTAAGGCTTCAGAGTGTAGTCACCAATACCTAATAGATACCCTTCTCCAAACTCCCTACGTGCTAGGCGTTGGTGTATCCCACTGTGCCTGAATATGAATGAGTCATGTGTACTCCCTGGATATTTAGCTACAATGTCAGTAATGACATTATGGGCGTCACATACCACCTGGATGTTTAGTGAGTGGGTACATTTCCTATTGCAGAACACATATTCCAGATTTGCAGGTGGGCAAATTTGTATATGTGTCCCGTCCACACACCCTATTACATGGGGGAAGTTGGCAATTCTGTAGAAGTCCAACTTGGTGCTGTTCATTTCTGCCTCATTCCTGGGAAGGTATATATATCTGGACATGTGTGCGAGTATGGCATCTAGGAAACGTCTGAAGAATCATGAGAGGGCACTTTGGGATACCCCACCTGCCACAGCAATCCCCCCCTGATAGCTACCTAAGGCCAAGTGGTGCAGTGAGCATAGCACTTGCACATGTGTGGGGATGGCGCTGCCGCGCATTGTCTGTCGTTGAAGCTGAGGTTTCAGCAGTTCAATAATCTCTAACAGTCTATATTTGTCATAAATCTCCTCCTCAGTTTGTTGAAATAGTGTCTGCATGGTTCGGTATATCCTCTCCTGTCTCTGCCTCTTCCTCCTCTGCTGGGCAGCCTGGACTCTCCTCCTCCATGCAATCGCCATGGGTGGCACAATACATGCTGCAGCACATGGGTACCCTGTAAGTTGCTGTACCAATGCCCTGGGTACCTAAGTACCATATACTAGAGACTTACATGGGTGCACCTGCATGCCAATTGTGAGGTGTAAAAGTTACCTTACAACTAAATTAGGGGACAGTGCACTGACACTGTGGTCCTGGTTAGCAGGATCCCAGGGTACTACATTCTAAACACATTGACACCCGGCTAAAAGTGGGTTAGCTATGCCAGAAAGATGCTACTTTCATACACTCAGAACAGTACCTGACTGGTGAGACATACACATTCCTCAACGCTGATAATCAGGCTAAGGTGCATCCCATGGCCATGGAATCCTTAGAATGGGGAGAGGTTACTGGCCAGAACAAGGTGATAGTTTCTGCTGCTGTACCTATGCAATGTCTGCTAGGAAATGATCTGGAGCCCTCAGCATGGGCATCCCTGAAAGGGTTTGTGTAAAAACAAGAGCACAAAGCAGGGCCCAGGGTGAAAAAGTAGAGTGTGAGTCTGGAATAATGGCCCAACCTACAAAGAGGAAAGGCAAAAAGTCTGAGACGACAGTTTCCAATCAGACACCAGAACAGGTTCCCTCTCCTCAGGGAGAAGACCTGACAGCCCCAGAGGGAACTGAGCCTCAGGAGCTTGGGCCTTACACAGCAAAACTCCTAGGATCAGGGGGCCCTCTAGGGAGGATCTGTGCCAGGGACAGAGGACCTGTCCCACTCTTGAAGGCCAGAGACAGCAAACTGCTGATTAAGAAAAGGGAGCTATCAGTGGCTCCCACAGGACCTGTCGGAAGGAGAGACTCCTATTCACTGAGGCCAGAGAGCCCAAACCCAGTGCAACTAGGAGAGTGGTGGTGCCTCAGCAGTTTAGAGAGTTTCACTTCACTTTGGCCCATGTTAACCCCCTAGCTGGGCATCTTGGCCATGCAAAAACATGGGGTAGATTGGTAAACCACTTCTACTGGATAGGCATGTCCCAGAAGGTGAAGGAGTTTTGTAGCTCCTGTGCCACCTGTCAAGCCAGTTGAAAGACAGGTGGCTACGCAAAGGCCCCCTTAACTCCACTTCCAGTGGTTGGGGTTCCCTTTGAAAGAGTAGGGATTGACATTGTCAGTCCCCTTGATCCTCCAAGAGTACCAGGGAAAATATCTGTACTGGTTGTAGTGGATTATGCAACCAGGTACCCTGAAACATTCCCTCTGAGGACTACTGCTACTCTTGCAATAGCTAGGGCCCTCATTGGTGTATTCACCAGAGTGGGCTTTCCAAAGGAGATGGTGTCAGACAGAGGTACCAACTTCATGTCTGGATACCTAAAACACATGTGGGCTGAATGTGGTGTGACCTATAAATTCACTACACCTTATCACCCACAGACCAATGGCCTTGCTGACAGATTCAACAAGCGGTTGAAGGGAATGATTGGTGGACTCCCTGAAAAACTCAGAAGGCGATGGGATGATTAACTTCCATGCCTGCTTTTGGATTACAGAGAAGTGCCACAGAAGGGAATAGGTGTTCCCCCTTTGAGCTACTGTTTGGACATCCTGTAAGAGGAACCCTTTGTCATGTGAAGGAGGAATGGTAGAGACCTCTCAGAAAGCCTTAGCAAGAGATTGTGGATTATGTGCTTGGCCATCGTTCTAGGATGGCAGGGTACATGGAAAAGCTTCCAAAAATCTTGTGGCCAGCCAAGAGCTCCAGATGGTCTGGTATGACCAAAAAGTTGCACTGTTGGAGTTCCAACCAGGGCAGCCTATGGGAGATCCCTGGTTGCCAATGCCCTGGGTGCCAAAGTACCGTATACTATGGTCTTACATGGGTGCATCAGATTGCCAATTGAGGGCAGAAGGTATGGCTGTTGGAGCCTGTGGCTCCTACGGCTCTCCAGGACAAATGAAGTAGACCCTACCTATACTAGAAAAAAACGTGTAGGAGGCTAGCTCAGTTTATGGTGTACACCTATGGTGTGGCACCCTATACTGAGTCCAGGTAACACTTAGTGATAGTGTTTTGGTGCCTAGATAAGCACAGATCTCTAGGGGTAGCTGTGGAGAGAAGCTCAGCTTATCAGGGAGGAGTGTAAAGCACTTGCAATACCACAATAGTCAGTCAGTAATTCTCACACAGGAAAGAACCACACCAGGTGTTGCAAAAATAAAGTATTCTTAATTATAATACTATTACTATACTAACATAGGTATATCTCCACTTGGAGAGATGTACACACAAAATATACACTAAGTAACAAGAAGAAAAAGCATAGAAATACATGGGACCCTATGGGAGGGGCAACCATATACTAAGAAAGTAGTATAAGAATGGGCATGCCCAACCAAGGTATGTGTGTTAGTATCCCAAGGGCTGGGGGGGTAAGAAATTACCAGAGGCACGTACCAGAAATCCCACAGGCGCCCGACTGCAGAGTTGTTATTGAGCCGGGTGTTTCATAGGCTAACACAGGACCATCACGTTTGGATTTTTATGGATTTGGGACCCTTCCCAGTGGACCCCTGAGGAAACCAGCTGGCACAAAAATGGTTGGATAGTGCCCCTACCCGTGGATACCCGGATGACTGGAGCACCTACACCAGAGAGCCCAGGTGCCATAGGGGTGAATTGACATCAGAAACCTTTATTGAAGTCAGTGGAAGCATGGATTGTCCAGCTGCTGTCATGACCCGTGGACCAGGTCGGTGGAACCCAAGGGTGGATTCTGGACATGAAGAACCTGAAGAAGAAGGGGACAATATCCAGACCACTCGGGGATGTCGAGGCGGTGCAGGTAGGCAATGCCTACCCTCTTGGAGGTAAAGCTCCTGCATGACAATGAAGAAAGAAGTTCAGCTACAGAGTCCAGGAGATATAGAAGATCCTAAGAGTCACTCACAAGCTGTCCTACATCAGTCGCCGAATTGCAGGAGGGTCAGTGACCAGCAGAGCCACCAACAAGCCTTGGCAAGAGCAACAGTCGTGGTGCACAAGGGTTCCATTCCAGTGGCGGCAGCAAGGGCCCACCCTCTCCCAAGTTGGTCAGAAGACAGGAGGGACCCAGAGAGGACCACAGAACCACCACCTGAGAGCAGAGCCTTTTTGTGTTGTCCATGGGACAGCAGGATCCACAAGTCGGTTGTTGTCGCCTTGAGGTGCCTGCGGATGAAGGGGAGTGACTCCTTCACTCCAAGGGAGATTGCTTCTTGCTTCTTGGATGCAAACAGAGTCCTTAGGCCACTGAAGGATGCACAGTCATGGATGTTGCAGAAATCTTGCAGGAGTTGGAAAAACAATGTTGCAATGGAAGCCCTCTCAACTGGATACAGTCTTGTTTCAGTTCCAAAAGCAAACCAGCAGTGGTTCCTGTGGCTAGGAGTTGAAGATGTCTTGCAGAGAGTTTCTTGTAGAGTCTTGCCTGACAAATCTGAGGACCCACCTTCAGGCAGCCCTTAAGTAACCATAAAATGAGGTTGGTCACTCTCTTTAGTGACCTACCTATTAGAGGAGGGTCAGGGACATCATGTACCTGGCCTAACCATTTAGATATTCCCAGGAGCCTCTGCCTACCTTGGTTCCAAGATGGCAGAATCAACTGGCCACCTGGCAGAGCTCTGTGTACCTCCCTATGGGAGGGGCTGGCCAGGCAGGTGGTCACTCCCTTGTCCTTTGTGTGGTTTCATGCCAGAGCAGGAACCAGGGTTCCTGGACTGATGCAAAGCGGTTTATGCATGGAGGCAACAAATGTGCCCTTCAAAGAAGTCTTGTGGTGTTGGGAAGCCACCCCACCCCAGAGACTCCTACTTTTAAAAGGGAGGAGGTCACACCTCCCTTACAGGAAACCCTTTGTTCTGCCTTCCCCTGCTCGAGTTAGGCTCAGCAGCAGGAGGGCAGAACCATGTCTGAGGTCTGCAGCAGTGTGGGCTGACAAGCAGACCCTGCAAGGCTGTACAGACAGGACTGGGGATCCTCTAAGGAACCCCCAAAGTTCATGGTATTGTGCAACGAGCACTGGAATCAGTGTAGTTTCATGATTCCAACAAGTTTGATACCAAACATGCTTGGGTTCGGAGAAGCCATTATGTAGTTGGATAACTTGTGTTGACCAATGTCCACTTCATACCTTGAGAATGCTTTGCCACACTTACCAAGCCCAGAAATTGGAATCTGGGGATTGTAGGGGTACCTCTGCTTATGCACGTTTGCCCTCACAGTTAGGAACATGCACCCTGCCCTTGGACTGAAGGACCTACCAGAGGGGTGACTTACTGTGTTCAAGTGCAGCGACCGCGATATAGGGCAAGCCTTATATCTTAAGTGAAAGGTGCATGCACCATTTCACGCAGGCTGCAATAGCAGGCCTTCAGACACAGTTTGCATGGGCTCCCATGGGTGTCATAATACATGCTGCATCCCATAGGAGACCCCTGGTGTGCCAATGCCCTGGGTACCTAAGTACCATATACCATGGACTTACATGGGTGCACCATTATTCCAATTGTGGGGTGCAAAGGTTTACCAACAACCAAATTTAGAAGAGAGAGCACAGACACTGGTGTCCTGATTAGCAGGATCCCACTGTACTCAAGTCTAAACACACTGACACAAGGCAAAAAGTGGGGTTAACTATGTCAGAAAGATGCTACTTTCCTACAACCTGAACCCAGCCCCTCCAGCCTGCCTGCTGACCTCGAAAGATCCTGCACAAAAGCCAACTCTTCCAACCTTCAATAAAGACTTGAGTCTCCTGTGGACAGCAGACTTGTCCTGCAAGAAGAAAACTCCAAATAAAAGACTCTGCGGCTGCTGGACCCTAGAAACCCGATGCCAGAAGTGACCACTGCGCCCTACATCCACAACCCGAGGTGAGGCCAGCCAACGGGGGTCCCCAGCTGCCCAGAGACCAAGTCCAGTGTGGCTTCACCCATCTTGGACTCTCCCCAGATGCCTGTAGCCTCTGCATGCCGCCTCCCTTGCCCACAGGCATGTTGAGGGAGAAAATCTTACAGCTACAACAACCAATGCACCTTTGACCCCCGACCGCAGCTGAGGTGGGTCATCAGTGACGACGATGTCCCCCGGCTCCTAGGAGTTCAAATCACACTGGGTCCACCCCTGCCAGACTCCCCCTTGGAAACTACAGCCTCAACCTACAGGACCCCCTGACCGCAAGTACTCCTGGATGTGAAAACACAACACCTAAGGACACCCCTGCATCCGTCGCCCTTGGGCACAGGAGGAGAGGACCAAAGGTGCAACTACGTCCCCGATCACCCCAAGTCTACCATCTACTTGTTTGTTGTCCCTGACTGGCTTCCTAGCCAGTATCTCAGAGCCTGCCTTCACAAGGCCCAACCTCCCATAGAAAACCATTGGGCACCCAACACCTTATGCACCTGACCACCCCAGTGCCACCCGATATGACCTGTTGGCGTAGTTTTGATCAGTGCCAAGTACTTAACTTAACTCCCTGAGATTGGCTTTGTAAGTTGTTGTTAACCCTATGTTTGCTGAACATAGTTTTCCTTCATACGATAACATTGAGAGAACTCTGAAAATCACACTCTTTATTTCTGAAACTGCTAAGATAAAACATGGTTCCCAGTCTGCCACTGCAGACTCTGATGGCAGTTTAAAACTGCTAACGCAACTTTGACATTTACAGTAATCTACCTTTTTAATATATGTAAGTCACCTCTAAAGTAGGCCCATGGAGCCCAAATGCAGTGTGCTTTATGTAAAAAAGTAGAACATGTACTTTTACATGTTTGAAGAGTAAAGACCCTAAATTGTCATCATTACTATGCGAAGGTTAGTAGCCCCATTGACAAGTACAGTTACAGGCTGATACCTCATCCTGTCTAAATGGACTGCTAAAATCGAACTGCAAGGTATCAAAAGGATTTGCGCATTAAATCAGATTTAACGGTTACATCGCATTTAATGTCACTGGAGGGCAAAGTGCAACTTTAGAAGTTGTCACTTTAGTAGGCCAAAAGTTTCCAGTGCCCGTTTACTGTTGCACACTGGGTCTGTCCTGCAGACAGCTTTCGGCTCTCCTAGGGAGACATGCTTGCAACTCCCAGGCAAGGATACAACTGAAGCCTGCTCTGTAAGGAGCTGTTACCTCCCTCCTGCAGGAAACCACACAGGTGTAGGTCCAAATGTGAATTTCATAGGTGAATCAGACAGGAAACACTTAGAGAAGGGGTACTCTATTGTTGAGGTAGAATGGCTGGCACTAAGGAAGGGGAAGCCAGTTGTCAAATTGGTTCTCCAGGGTCGTATAGCCCACTGGGTAGGTACACCTCTTGGTTGGGCTAGGGAACTCTGGACGTCAAGAGAGGGCCATGTTGGAAGTATGCAGAATGGTGCATCCTGGGATAGCCAGATGCCATACTTCGTAGGAAGTGTTCATCGGGAGGGTGGGAACCTGGTAGCCCATTGGCTACTAACCGTATCCTGCTCTGAGAGCATTTTCTGGGCATAAATGAGCACCTCTGGCACCAAGAACTCAGACCATCATCTGCAAAAAAGAAATGAAGGAGGACTATCCTGCTGCACAGTGGAACCAGCAAAGACAGGCTGCACCGGTGCAGACTTCACCTGCTGAGCCTGGTGGCTGGCATATGAGAAGGGACTGTGCCTGTTGTCCTGCTCTTTGAAAAGTCGTCTCCTGAGCCTAACTGAAGCTGACTCCAGGGGTCAGTTGGCTGACCTCCTGTCTGCAGCACCGGGCCACAACAGCTGTAGTAGCCTCTTGGGGCAAGCTGGTATCCCAGAATGTTCACACCACTGCCAACAGCTGTTGTTGTGCACCACCACAGACCAGATCCCAATGCTGAAAGTTGTACCCGAATCTGCTGGACCCAGGAGAGTCATTGATGTGCAGATTGGTCACCCAGAAGATGAGTTATCACCCAGAGAAAGATTTGGCTGTGTCTCGAATACAGGGAGACTGGTAGTCCAATGTGAACTGGACTTCTGCCAGACTCCAGAGTACTTCAAGGTTGGTAGACCCCGCGGTCAGGACCACCTCACCCTCCAGTCCCCCTCTGTGGGCCAAGGAGAAGCTGCAGGAAGACCCCATCAATCTCATTGCATCCACAGCATCCTTGAGCATCTTTAGCATTTTCTATCCCTTGCATCAGGGCCACTTTAAAAGAAACCTACAACAAAGGATAAACAATACTACAACTG
Source organism: Pleurodeles waltl (assembly GCF_031143425.1). Classification (NCBI taxonomy): domain Eukaryota; kingdom Metazoa; phylum Chordata; class Amphibia; order Caudata; family Salamandridae; genus Pleurodeles; species Pleurodeles waltl. The sequence continues at coordinate 915,343,972 of NC_090448.1, read as the reverse complement.
ACTGAAGCCTGTTTCACCTGCTGAGATAACTGTTTTGAGGGCCTTACTGGTCCCTTGACTGGCTTCATGTTGGAGTTGGTCACCCAAAGTAACTAAACATTTTTTGCCAAAATGTTTCTAAGTGCCATAGTCATCAACTTGCTAGTGCTTGTTTGCGGTTGAGTAAAAAGTGCATATTTAATGTACATTGTAAAATCTTTATCTCCAGTACGCTTCGTGGACATTTTTTGTTTTTTTGCCTAAAAATACATAAAAATCTGAGAGAGACTTCTAGCAGCAGATTCCTTACCTTTAGAATTTCCAGGCATCAGCTTGGAATTGGGAACTTTTGCTGATAAATACCCTTGTGCGTGCTGTCGGTTGGCATTGTTCAGATCCGCGTGGCGTCATCGGCATAGCTGGAGCTGTCTGTGACATCACGGTTGCCTATAAAGGCCCACCCAGCTGCACGGACATCAGTTCTTTTCCTTTCACCATGGTTAAGCACAGATCCGGAACAGAGCTACACTCTATATTTTTTTGACAGGCCTTTTTCGACCCTTTTGTCGAGATGTTTTGTGTCTGTGCGAGGATGACCTTGAGAAAGACCGGATGGGACCTGCCATCACACCATGTCGGTGACGGATCCACACCAGATATGTTTATGGTGTATCAAACATGACCACAAATCAAAGTCATGCTCAGACTACCGGGCCATGGCTCTGAAAGCTTTAGGGGAGCGATCCCTGAAGCTCATTGTGGCCTGGTAGTCGACATTGGCCGTTGCGACTCCTCGGAGGTCATGGTCCCAGTCGAGGAGAAGGTCGCAGGACTGCTCCAGGAGCCCTAAGTTCTCTTCATCCCACTCAAGGTCCTCTGGGTACTTGGGGAAGAGGCACAAGAAGAAGAAGTCCAAGCAGACTATGACTTCTCCTCGCCTGTCGGCCTACAAGGAGAATCGGGAATGTCGACGTTCCAGGCACGTTTCTGCAGAACCGATGCCTGGGCTGATTCCGCACCTTTCTCCCTTTCCAGAAGCCAGAGCAACCCCCGCCTAGCTTAAAGAGTTTTATGAGGCCATGTGTCTTGTGTATGAGTGGGTTGGCCCCACCAGGACGCCCTCAGGCAGAGGCCCCATCATGTTCCACGTCAGCAGCTTTGATGGGGCCTCATGGATCCAGAACAGAGCCGGCCTCACAAAGACGGCCTTCTCAGGCACCGTTCCTGACGTTGATACTCCTGCCGCCACCAGCGCCCACCGGTGGCACCAGCCCTATTCTAATCACCAACAATCCATAGCCAGAATGGCATTGCACAACACCGATTACGGCGCCCACAGGTGCCAGATCCATGTCTGAGCATTTTCTTGAACAGCTAGGCACTGGAGAAGAATGGGAAGGGGTCTTTGGACCCTCTAGAGACCCCCATGGAAACATTGGACTGGTATGAGGAGCTAGGAGAGGCCAGTGGACTGAACACCTCTCCAGATACTAGCGTGCTCTCTCTTCCTACGGTGGGTATGGAGGAGGGTGCTTCATACGCAATGGTGGTACACAGGACAGCTGAGGTCCTAGACCTAGATTTGACTACAGTGCCGGTCAGGACTAACCTCCTGACAGAGGTGCTTCAGCCGGGGACTTCTACATCGGAACCAATGTTGCCCTTTAATGAGGCCCTCACTGATGTTCTGCTGGGGACGTGGTCCAAACCCAGCACCGGGCTTGCCCTTCAATGGGTCCCGCATATTTGCCAAAAAGGCAGATTCAGCGCTGCGTCACTTTAAGGACTCCCAGGCTATGGCCAAGTACTTGGGCCCCTCTGGCGACCCTCGCCAACAGTCTATCTATCACCCCTTTCAAGGCTTTGGAAGGGGTGTGGCCCCAGGCCATCCAGAGATCAGCCACAATCCTCCGACAGGCCAACATTTTGTGCGGGTGCGAGATCCTAGTGCTTTCAGTCCCGAGGGTGTGGCCTGAAGTCGTCCGCCACACCCCTACAGCGTCCAAGCCCTCCTAGTGTGATTCTGAAAGACCATGTATGTCCAGTTGGAAGGAGGATTCAATTTCATCTTCCGCACTGGCAGTCCATAACGTCAGACAAATGGGTCTTGCAGATCATACAGAAGGGTTATTCCTGTCCTTCCAGTCCTTCCTCCCACACTGCCTCCCTCAAAAGAACGGCTGATGGAGGATCACTAGGTTTTGCTCCATGAGGAAGTTACGGCTCTCTTAGCCAAGGGAGCCATAGAAAGAGTCCTGATATCAGAAGTAGGCAGTGGTTATTATTCCCATTATCCTGTGTGTTCTGATACCCAAAAAGTACAAGGGCCTTTGCCCTATTCTGGATTTGCGGGAAGTCAGTCTCTTCCTCAAAAAGGAGAAATTTAAGATGCTCACTCTAGCTCAGGTTTGTCTGCCCTAGACCAAGGAAACTGGATGGTAGAGTTGGACTTACAGGATGCATATTTCCACATCCCCATCCTGCCTGCCCACAGGCACTAGTTGCGTTTCAAGGTAGGCCACAAGAACTTTCAGTTTACTATGCTACCCTTCGGCCTTACCAGTGCCCCTTGGATGTTCACCAAGGTGACGGCGGTGGTCGCAGCTTATATGGGCAGGCTAGGAGTTTCAGTCTTCCCCTTCCTCGATGACTGGCTGTTGAAGGCTCCTTCACCCCAGGCAGTCATTACCCACTTTCAGACTATGGCGAACCTCCTGCATTCGCTGGGCTTCACTACAAATGTGCCGAAGTCACATGTGACTCCCTCTCAGACGTTCCCTTTCATCTGAACTGTTCTGGACACAGTGCGGTTTCAGGCCAGTCCTCCCAAGCAGCGACTCCAGGATATTCTGGTTTTGATTCCAATGTTTTAGCCTCTATCTTGGATTTCAGTGAGCCCGACTCTGCGGCTGCTCGACCTCATGGCCTCCTGCATCCTGTTAGTAAAACATGCCTAATGGCATATGAGGGTTGTGCAGTGGGACATAAAGTTTCAGTGGGCACAGCATCAGGGAAATCCCACTGACATGGCTCAGATCTTGGAGGTACAGGAAAGTCACTCTTTTTTGCATGGTTATCCCCACTTTTTGCCTGTCTTTGAGTGTTCTTAGACTGTTTTCACTGGGATCCTGCTGCACAGGACCCCAGTGATTGTGCTCTCGCCTCTAAATTTGGTTTCTTCGGTACCCTTTACACCCCATATTTGGCATACTGGTGTACCCCTGTAAGTCCCTAACATATGCGACTTAGGTACCCAGGGCACTGGTACACCAGGTTCCCCCAGGGGCTGCAGCATGTATTATGCCAACCATGGGAGCCCATGCAAACTGTGTCTGCTGGCCTGCCATTGCAGCCTGCGTGAAAAGGTGAACGCACCCCTTTCACTGCTGCTCACTACACCAAGTCACTGTAAGTCACTCTTCTGGTAGGCCCTTTCAGCTCAAAGAGCAGGGTGCAGGTCCCTGTGTATGAGGGCACCCCTGCATGAGCAGAGGTGCCCCTACAAACTCCAGTTCCAATTCACTGGACTTCGTAAGTGTGGGTAAGCCATTTTACCCATGTACTGGACACAGGTGATGGACAGGGAGGTGGTCACGTCCCTTCCTTGTGTGGATTCACGCCAGAGCAGGGACTGGGGTCCCTGGACTGGTGCAAACTGGATTATGCAAGAAGTGCACCAAATTGCTCTTGAAATCAAGCAAGTGGCATGAGGAGGATACCCCGCCCCAGCTTTGTAACACCTATTTCCAAGGGAGAGAGTGTTGCATTCCCTCTCCCACATGAAATCCTTTGTTGTGCCTTCCCCTGCTTCAGCTGGTCAAGCAGCAGGAGGGCAGATACCTGTCTGAGGGGCTGCAGCATCAGGACAGACAAACTCTGCCACGATCGATACCTAGAAGATCACAAGTGGTGTCTCCATCCGGAGGCGGCACAATGACTCTTTCAGCAGTGGGGAGAGCCTTTTGTTAGATCTGTTTGCCTCCTCAGAGAACATGCAATGTCAGTAGTATTATGCGTTGGAGTTTCCAAGGCAGCACTTGCTCGGTGATGCTTTTCATTGTGAGTGGAGCTCAGGCCTCCTTTACACCTTTCCGCCCATACCACTTCTGCTCAGAGTTCTCAAGAAGATCAAGAACAACTGGGCCTAAGTAATCCTGGTGGCTCTGGACTGGGCATGGAGAGTCCAGTATCCCGAGCTTCTAAAAATGTGCCCATTATGGAAGATCTTCTGTCGCAGCAGCAGGGGAAGGTTCTCCACCTGAACCTGTCAACTCTGTGCCTTTGTGCATGGGAATTGAGAGGCGACAGTTGACAGCCTTTGACCTTCCTCCCCAAGTCTGTAAAGTTATTCTAGCAGCCCCTCCACCAAGATGCTATATGCCTGCAGTTGGAGGTGGTTGTGTAAATTATTGTACTGAAAGATCTACTGATCCTCTTTCTGCTTCTCTCTCTGACATTTTTCTCTTTATCTTGTCCCTTGCCCAACAGGGCTCTGCTTTGGGCACTCTCAAGAGTATCTTTCTGCCTTATCGGCTTTTCTTCAAAATAACGCAAGTGGTGAATAGTAGGGACAGATACAACAAATGACTTGCTCACAATGAACTTCTCAATTGAACATTGGTAATGTATTTTAATTACAGCAAACCTTTAACAAATGTTGAGGACAATGACACCCTAAGTGATGAACAAACTAAAAAAACTGAAAATTCTCTACATAAAGTTATATGCAAGTATTTACAACAATTTATATTATAGTTTCAATATACTTGTAACCACATTTCTACATTTTTATGGTGATTGATGAAGATATATTAAAAAAAATGTGTATGGGTGCAAACAAATTGTCTCTACTATTCACCACTTGCCTTATTTTGAATATACTCATTCTACCCAGGTATAGTAGGGTTATTAGGGTAGACCCCTATTTTTTCTGATACGATTATCGGCTTTCCTTCTGCTGCCCGATCAGCCTTCATCCACCCGGGTGGATGACCAACTATTTGTGGGGTATGTGGGAGCGAAGAAAGGTCAGGCAGTGCAGAAGCGAACCATTTCTTGCTGGGTCATTCGCTGCATAAAAATATGCTATGCTCTGGCCAAGAAGCAGCCTCCAGACGTCTTGAGGGCTCATTCCACCAGGGGCAAGGTTGCTACCACTGCATTAGCAAAAGGTGTACCAGTCCTGGACATCTTTCAGGCTGAGACATGGGTGTCCCTGCACACGTTTGCCAAGCACTACTGCCTGGACAGTCGGGCCCGCAGAGATTTGCCTGTTCAGTCCTACAGGACTTTTTAGCTTGAGAACAATTTGCCCGCAGCCCACCACCAGGAGGTCATGGCTTGGGTACCTATTCTAAAGTTAAGGAATCTGCAGCTAGAAGTCTCTTATCAGATGAACGAGTTACTTACCTTCGGTAATGCATTATCAGGTAGAGAGACTATCTAGCTGCAGATTCCTTACACCCACCCATGCCTCCCCGCTCTGCGGACTCGTTTACTAGGGTTAGTGATTGTAACTTTCAGGGCACTAGTTTTTTTGCGCTTCTGGTGTAAAAGTTTATGGGGAAGTACTGACATCCGTGCGCCTGGGTGGTGTCTTTATAGATGACCAGACATCACAGACCGTTCCGCTGACAAAGCCACGCAGATCCGAACGACCCCACCCGAGGGCACGCACAAGGGTATTGCTCAGCAAAAGTTCTGGATTCCAAGCGGACACCTGGAAATTCTAAAGGTAAGGAATCTGCAGCTAGATAAAGACTCTACCAGATAATGCATTAGCAAAGGTAAGTAACTTATTCATCTGGGGTGAAAGGTGCATGCACATTTTCACGCAGGCTGCAATGGCAGGCCTGTAGACATGGTTTGCATGAGGTAGCATAATACATGCTGCAGTCCATGGGGGACCCTTGGTGTACCAATGCACTGGGTACCTAAGTACCATATACTAGGGACTAACAGGGGTACACCAGTATGCCAATTGTGGGGTGTAAGAAGTAATTACCAATCCAGATTTAGGGTTGGAGAACACTGGGGTCCTGGTTAGTAGGATCCCAGTGTACTACAGTCAAAACACACTGACACCGGCAGAAAATGGGGGCAATCATGTCAGATCCTACTTTCCTACAGGGGCCCACAGAGACAGGCTGCAGGCCTGGACTGGGTGGGGGGGGGGGGCAGTCCAGCCAAACCAACAGGTGGGCTTGGGTCTCACTAGCCTGTGGGACATTGAGACACCAGTGGCCCTCTTCTTCTCAGTCTATAGTGTCTAGGTGCAGAGGTGGTTTGGACTGTCTGGTTTACTGTCACTGGCGGTGGTAACGGTGAAGGAGGGTCTGCAGAATCAGGCTGCAGATGCCATCAGGAAGCCCAAGAAGGGCAAGCTCACAGTGGTCTTTCTCTCTGGAGGGCCTGTTGGCCACGCTGACACCTTTGGCCCACTTAATCTCGGGCTAGGCGGTTTGGCTACATTGGTGATGTCTGGTGTCAGGTTTTTGTGGTTCCAGTCCATGTGATCTTCTTGGGTGCCTGTGGATGCAGGGGAGCAGCTCCTTCACTCCAAGGAAGTACTTCTTGGTGATTTGAAGAGTACAGGCATCTCTTCCAGTTTCTTGGATACTGCAGCAGCAGTATAGGTCTGTTGCTCCTCAAAGCTTGGGTGCAACAGACAGGCTGGCAGGCTTGGTGCAAAATCTGTTGTGCACCTTGGTTCCGGGGTTCAGCAGGATTCTCGTCTACTTCTCTTTTTGTGTCCAGCGAAGATCTCGTATCAGGGTGTTCCTTTGATACTCAATTTAGGGAGGCATTAAGGGGAGTGAAGGGTAGTAGCCAATGGGTTCCTTACCCTCAGGGTCACTACACCCCCTAGATGACAACTTCCTGTGGGGAGTGGGCATCACCCTAACCAGAGTTCCTAAATTCCACCACAATCAAGATGGTGGAATTTCTAAAGCGGTGTTCACTTCAGGCCGGCCACCCTAGGGGTGTACCAAGTCTAGAAGTGTGACACACCTCCTGCATAGCTAATTTTCCTGCCTATCCGGGTGCCAGATTGAGCAGGGGGTGGGCATCCTCCTCTGAGGAAGACCAGTTCTGCATATCAAATGGGGTGGGTTTCTTTGAAGCTCCTTCCTTGAAATGCAGGTCATCCTGTGGGGAGGGGTGGGTAACAACCCAGCCCGGACATGCTTATGTTTCTGACCTCTCGAGAGCGGAGGCTCTCCCCCTGGGAGGTCAGGTTCTCATCTGTCAGTGGAAGGCTGGGCAGAACTGGTCAGTGAGCTCGCCAGCAGTTGGTGGGTTTTTTAGGGGGCACCTCTAAGGTGCCCCCTGGGTGCATGTATTAATAAATCAATCACTGGAATCAGTGAGGATTTATTAATATGAGATGTTTGATTCCAGACATCCCTGGGTTCAGAGAAGCCATCATGTAGCGGGGGAACTCGTAGTGACCAGTGTTCAACATGTATTTAAAATGTTAACATACAACCCTAAGATAAACTAAAATAGCGCAAACTATGGAGTTGAATGGAGAATAAAAAAATTACCACTGGTAGTGTGGAGAATTCCACATAGGAAACAGTTTACATGAACCAGTCAGGTAAAATGAAATAAAAAAACATGTAGAGCAAGAGTGAAAAAGTGACGACAGTGGTGGGCAAAATAGGACAACATCCATCTACATAGATGAATCATGTGCATTGATGCCTAATACTTCCTGCTGTCCGTGGTTTGCGTTATAATGTACCGCAAAGGGGTAGTTCACATTATTATTGCCAATGGCTCTGATGTGTTCTTGTAGTCTCTCAACTGCGCAGACATCCTTGCTCCCCTCAAACGCACGCATCGACAGACCAACACCAAATAACCTCTCTGGTTCTCTGACACCCTCAAAGAATCAAAGAAAACTTGTTGTGCCCTTGAGAAAGCCTGGCGCAAGGACCGCACCGCTGACAACATGACCGCCCTCAAGAACGCTACCCGCGAACACCACCACCTGATCCGCGCCGCCAAAAGGAACTTTTTCACCGACAGACTGGACAAAAACAGACACAACAGCAGAGAACTCTTCAGCATCGTCAAGGAGTTCTCCAACCCCAGCGCCAACGCCAACGCCGTCACACCCTCACAGGATCTGTGCGAATCCCTCGCCACTTTCTTCCATCGCAAGATTAGCGACCTCCACGACAGCTTCGGACACCAGACCCAACCAAACACCACCGAACCGGCATCCACGGCCATCACCCTCAACAACTGGTCCCACATCAACACGGAAGAAACCAAATCCATCATGAACTCTATCCACTCCGGCGCCCCTTCGGACCCCTGCCCGCACTTCATCTTTAACAAAGCCGACGACATCATCGCCCCGCACCTCCAGACCGTCATCAACTCTTCTTTTTCTTCAGCTACCTTCCCCGAATGCTGGAAACATGCCGAAGTCAACGCCCTACTAAAGAAACCTACGGCTGACCCGAGCGACCTGAAAAACTTCTGCCCCATCTCTCTTCTGCCTTTCCCAGCCAAAGTAATAGAGAAGACCGTCAACAAACAGCTGACCACCTTCCTGGAAGACAACAACCTGCTCGACCCCTCACAAACCGGATTCCGAACCAAGCACAGCACTGAAACCGCCCTCATCTCAGTCACTGACGACATCAGAACCCTGATGGACAACGGTGAAACAGTCGCCCTCATTCTGCTCGACCTCTCTGCTGCTTTTGACACCGTCTGTCACCGCACCCTAATCACACGCCTCCACTCCACCGGAATCCAAGGCCAGGCCCTGGACTGGGTTGCTTCCTTCCTCTCAAACCGTTCCCAAAGAGTTTACCTCCCTCCGTTTCGCTCAGAACCCATCGAGATCATCTGCGGCGTACCCCAAGGCTCATCACTCAGCCCGACACTCTTCAATGTCTACATGAGCCCCCTCGCCAACATCGTACGCAAGCACAACATCATCATCACCTCCTACGCTGACGACACGCAACTTATACTCTCCCTCACCAAGGACCCCGCCAGCGCCAAGACCAACCTACAAGAGGGTATGAAGGACGTCGCAGATTGGATGAGGCTCAGCCGCCTAAAGCTGAACGCTGAAAAAACGGAAGTCCTCATCCTCGGCAACACCCCGTCCGCCTGGGATGACTCCTGGTGGCCCACAGCCCTCGGCACCGCACCGACCCCCACAGACCACGCCCGCAACCTCGGCTTCATCTTGGACCCTCTTCTCACCATGACCAAGCAAGTCAACGCCGTGTCCTCCGCCTGCTTCCTCACCCTCCGCATGCTCCGCAAGATCTTCCGCTGGATCCCTGCCGACACCAGAAAAACCGTGACCCACGCCCTCGTCACGAGCCGCCTGGACTACGGCAACACCCTCTACGCCGGGACCACAGCCAAACTCCAAAATCGCCTGCAACGCATTCAAAACGCCTCGGCCCGCCTCATCCTCGACATACCCCGCCGCAGCCACATCTCCGCACACCTGAGACACCTGCACTGGCTCCCAGTCAGCAAAAGGATCACCTTCCGACTTCTCACCCACGCACACAAAGCCCTCCACGACAAGGGACCGGAATACCTCAACAGACGCCTCAGCTTCTACGTCCCCACCCGCCTCCTCCGCTCCTCTGGCCTCGCACTCACTGCTGTCCCTCGCATCCGCCGCTCCACGGCGGGTGGGAGATCTTTCTCCTTCCTGGCGGCCAAGACCTGGAACTCCCTCCCCACCAGCCTCAGGACCACCCAGGACCACTCCGCTTTCCGGAGACTCCTAAAGACCTGGCTGTTCGAGCAGCGATAACCCCCCCTTTTTCCCCTAGCGCCTTGAGACCCGCACGGGTGAGTAGCGCGCTTTATAAATGTTAATGATTTGATTTGATTTGATTTAGTCTCTCCTTAAGTGGTCGAATGGTGCTACCCACGTAAATACGATTGCAGATACAGATCAAACAGTAAACAACAACTTTAGTATTACAGTTAATAAACTTGTCTATCCTGTGTGTGACCAGCGTGTTGTATTGAAAATTCACCATTTTGTCTTTAATGTAACAACACATGTTACAATGTACACATTTGTATGATCCCTGCGGTGGTATAGGTAACCAGGTGTCTTTTGGATCTGGTGGTAGAAAACTGTGACAAAGGTAATTGCGTAGGGCAGGTCCCTGACTATAGGTAATACTAGGTTTGGATGGGAGACTCTTCTTGAGATGCCCATCTGCTAACAAGAAAGGCCAGTGTCTCTGGAGAATTATGTATATATGTGAACTCATTGCACTATAAGGAGTAATAAGAGAAAGGGGTCTGTGTGATTTTTTCTTTTTAGTGGACGAAAGCAAAAGATCAGATCTTTTCACATGGCTAATTCTATTGTTGGCTTAGAGCAAAATATTGTAGGAGTAACCCCTGTGTGTGAAGCGTGTGTTCATTTGTTTTAATTCTTCCAGAAAAACTGTGTCCTCACTGCAATTCCTCCTAATCCTAGTCAGTTCCCCATAGGGTATGGCATTAATTTGTGAGGCGGGATGGGAACTCTTGGCATGTAGGATGGAGTTACATGCTGTCAGTTTCTTATACAGCTTAGAGCAGATTTTGTCCAACTTGATGTATAAGGTGAGATCTAAGAGGTTGACTTGAGACATACTATGTTCCCCGGAAAGAGATATATTGAAGGTATTCTGTGAGAAAACAGGGCTGATTGCAGAGGCCCCCTAACTTTTTGGCCCCATTTTTCACTTTTTGCTGGTGTTTTCCTGACTCTGATGGATGCCCTGGGTACTGTTAACCAGTCCCAGGGCCTGTGCTCTGTGTAAAATCAATATGCAAATTAGGCTAATTATAATTGGCTAAGTTAACCTACCTATAAGTCCCTAGTATATGTTAGGGCATGTAGGTTTAGGGACCACAGCATAGGTAGTGCACCCATAGGTGCACTGCTGAGGTGCCCAGTGTCATTTTAAAAGCAGGCCTGCCTTGCTGGCTGCTTTTAAATTAAAGTTATATGCAAATTCGACTTTGGAATTAAAAGTAGTTCCAAAGTCTTAAACTACCTTATTTTTACATATAAGTCACCCCTAAGGTGTGCCCTATGTACCCCTAGGGCTGGGTGCCATGTAACTATAAGCAGGGACCTTATAAAACATAGTTTTATAAGCCCTGGTGAGGTAAAAACAGCCAAATTCATTTTTCCTCATTGTAGTAAATGGCCTTCATAGGCTAGAATGGGGAGACTTTATTTACATTTTTAAAGTCCCCTTAAATGATGGATACCAAGAGTTTGGTATCAAATTAATTGTTATAATAAATCCCACACTTGTGGGATTTAATATAACTTTTTCAGGTAAAGAGTTTTAAACTTTACCTGAAAAGTTGCCAATTTCAGCCCTGCATTGTTTTTGCTGCTGTGCTCTGATTGGCCAGCCTCTAGCAGCCTTGCCAGGCTGCCTTGATGAGGTGTGAAGTGGCCTGGCTTCACACAAAGGAATGTGCCAGTGGGAGGGAATCTCCCCTCAGCAGATGGTGAGGCAGGAAGGGGGAGGGCTGCCAAACAGGTCTTCAAAGACAGAGAAGGACATTTGGAGCAACCAGCAACACCCCCACATCCTGCAACCCCAGACAACTAGGTGCCCCCTTGATTAGATTAGGAGAGGGCAGGAGAGGGTTGTGTTTATGATTTTTAGCCACACCAGTGGGTGGGCTCAGCCAGATGTAACCTCCAAAAATCATATTGAGCCATGATGGATTTTTGGAGAATGTTGCCTCCTGGGATTGATTTTTGCCACACTTCCCAGGAAGTGGTCATCACAGGGGAAAGGACCCTGCACCTGATTGGAGAACCAGGACCCCCCTGCTTTTCACCCAGGATCAAGGATAAAACTGGCAGACCTGCACCCACACCTCAGATCCCCATCAGATTCCAACAAGGATGAACTACAGAAGAAGAAGGACTGCCCTGCTGGACTCCTGGCCTGCACCTGGAACCTGCACTCAGAAGGACTGCACCAGCTGCACACCTGGGCTTCACCACAAGAAGGACTTTGCTTGGCTTCAACTGGCTCAAGGAGGGACTCCCTGTTTGCTACAGGTGAAAAATTGCTAACCAGAGTCCCCTGCACCAACTCATGAAGAAAGCGACCAGCTGACCACTGTCCAGTGGCCAAAAAGGAATTTGCGCCAGGTGCATTCTGCGAGTTGTAGTCCGCACCCCCCAAGGACCATCTCAGAACTTCTGGACCCTTGGGGTGAGCTGTGGACCTCAAAAGAACCTTAAAAGGACATCTGGGAGAAGCCCTAGAAGTTTGGAGAACTTTTGAAAAAAAGCTCCTTAGAGGGACCGACCCGCCGCGGCAACTCTAGCCGGCTTGCCTCAACCGCTACTCGGCCTGATTTGCTGGTTCGTCCCGGTAAAGAAAATCTCCGAAAGAGAGACTAAGTCCGAAGGTAAAAAGTTGACCGGGACCTCCCATCCAGCGTATCCAAGGAGGGCTCCAAGGACGTCGGATCAAGATCCAGGTTTACCCCGGTCGAAGGATTTTCACCTCGAAAAAACGACTAAGTCCGAAGGTAAAAATCTTCACAGAGGATTCCCGCGACGCTTATCCAGAGAAGGGCTCCAGGAGGTCGGATTGGACTGGCAGGTTCGTCCCGCTGAAGAAAATCTTCGAAAAAGAGACTAAGGGGGTCATTCCAACTTTGGCGGGCGGCGGGGGCCACCCGCCAAAGTTCCCCCGTCGAAAGACGGCGGGGGTCATTTCGACTTTCTCGCTGGGCCGGCGGGCGACCGCCAAAAGGGCGCCCGGCAGCCCAGCGGGAAAGACCCTGCAACAATGAAGCCGGCTCCGAATGGAGCCGGCGGAGTTGCAGGGGTACGACGGGTGCAGTTGCACCCGTCGCGATTTTCACTGTCTGCAAAGCAGACAGTGAAAATCTTAATGGGGCCCTGTTAGGGGGCCCCTGCACTGCCCATGCCAGTGGCCCCACGACACCCGTTCCTGCCATCCTGGTTCTGGCGGTGTAAACCGCCAGAAACAGGCTGGCGGGAAGGGGGTCGGAATCCCCATGGCGGCGCTGCTTGGAGGATTCTCTGGGCCAGGGGAAATCCGGCGGTAAACCGCCAGATCCCCTTTTCTGACCGCGGCTTTACCGCCGCAGTCAGAATGGCCCTGGAAGCACCGCCAGCCTGTTGGCGGTGCTTCCGTTGCCCTCCCAGGGTTGGAATGAGGGCCTAAGTGTGAAGGTCAACTTTTAACCGAGGCCTCCCGCGGCCTGTAGCCGAGCAGGGCTCCATCGCGGTCGGCCTTAAACTTTGACTTTGCCCCGGTCGAGGTGCAACCAGATGACCCGATTGGCGCTTTTTTGTTTCTAGGCGCTAAAAAAATAATAATTCTTTAAAAATTCATATCTCCGGTTCCCCTTATCCCTTTTTATTAGTTTTTGTGTCATTTTAAAGATAAAAATATAATCTATGTTTATTCATTGGTTTCGGATTTTTAAACTGTTTCCTGTGTTTTATTTAAATACTGTTTTGTGATATTTGAATGCTTTACACTATGTCTCCTAAGTTAAGCCTTGACGCTCGTTGCCAAGCTACCAAGGGTTGAGCTGGGTTTAATTTACTGAGACCTAACTGGACCTTAGTGGAGGCTAGTGGCCTATTGCTAAGTGTAGGTACCTACCTGCCCTTGCCAATGGCCCATTTTCCAACATATTCGTATTCAGATGATGTAAATAACACCCAAGTAGGTCAAGGCTGCCTGACCAGATATATTAGGGCAATATATCTGCCCCAATATAGGATGTGTTGGGTCAAATCTGGTGAGCACTCCCTCCATATGTGTGACAATTCGTAAAAGCCCATGTATAAGTAGGCAAAGGACGGGGAAAATTTAGCCCCAATAGCAACCCCTTGGATTTGTCTAAACCATGTCCCGTTATGGACAAAAAATGTATTATCCAAAACCAGTTTAGTTAAGTCAATGAGCATTTTCGAGTGTTCCAAAAATGAAGCATCACGAGTATCTAAGAAATGTTGAATGGCAACCAGGCCCATGTCTCTCAGTATGCACGTGTAAAGTGAGATGACATCTAGAGTAACTAAAAAATGACCCTCAGTCCACTCAAAAGTCACTCAATTTGCTAAGAAGGTCTTTGGTGTCCCTAATGTATGAGGGAAGGTTGATGAAGGGTTGTAGGAATAAGTCAATGTACTCCGAAATTTTCTCCGTGGGTGAGCCTATAAACAAAATAATGGGTCTCCCTGGTGGAAAAGGACCTGATTTGTGTATTTTGGGTAGAATGTGAATGCAAGTGGAAGTCGGAGTGGGATTGAGCATGTACTTAAATTCCAAATCTGTGATGAGGCATCTGTCCCTCCAAAAAAAACAATCTTTGTTGTATGCGTTCATTAATATCCCTCAGTGGGTTGTGTGATAAGGCCAAGTATGTATTTGTCATTAAGTTGACGGTCTATTTCTCCGATATAGTCCAATTTGTTCATAATGACAATATTGCCCCCTTTGTCGGCTTCCTTAATGACCATGTTTTTCTTGTTGGTAAGGGAGTGGAGGGCTTCTCTTTCAGAACCAGTGATATTGTGTATAATATATTTGCAACCCGCACGGTATTGATCTTCTAACCGGTATAGGTCAGATGTAACACGTTTATGGAAAATGCAGATAACATTATCACTTGCTAGACTGGGTGTGAATTTGGAAGAGGTTTTGAGACCACTATCAATATTCGGATAAGGGTCAATATCCAAGTCAGATAAAATCTCCATCAAGGAGGGAGAAAAACCTGACGTATGTTCCAAAGAAAGTAAAGTCTGGATATCGTTTACGTCCTTGATGGTCAAGTTGCTAACTGGGCACGGTAACGGTATGTGGGAATCGGTCAGAACCATTTTACCTTCAAAAAATTTACAAAGTTTACATTTACGAATAATTTTAAACAGGTTGACATGTAATTCAGTAAAATTAGGTAATGATGAAGGCACGAAACCCAAACCTTTGCTCAAAATTTTTATTTGTTGCTCACTAAGTTTAACATCTGTTAGATTGACAATTGCAATCTCACGGTTTGTATCTAGGTCAGTGCGGGTTATTTCTGGTCCCTAACTTCTAACAGTTTGTCTCTTCCTTTGTCTGTAAAGGAGAGCCACAGGATAGCTGCCCACTGCCTTTGGGGGAACTTTTGGACTTTTCGGGCCCTCTGCAGAGCAGTTACCCATTTGTGGACGTCATCCCCAGATTTGTAAGGGGGAACTATCCTGCTGAGATTCCTAGAATCAAAGTGTTCTTCTCTGACTCTAGAGTCTCTTGTGCTGCCACCATAGGATTCTAACCCCAAATTCTTACTCTCCCTCTCCACCTCTAGGGACTCCCTTTTCAGCCTGAGCTTATCTTCCTCAAGCTTGAACACTAACTCCTCAGAGTGATTAGAATAGGTGGACTCAGCACAGGATGGCGAGGATGATGTTGAGGAGGATCTATTCCTCCTGGGAGACCCTTTGGACCCTTCCAGGGGCAGTAAAAATTGTCCCACCAGGTGCCCCCCTTCTGTTCTGAGAGTACCTCCCTCTCCAGTCCCAGAGTTGTCCTTAGAGGCCTCCTCTGAGCTCTCTAGATCTGACAGAGACCTCTAGTTGCAGATTCCTCATCTTAGAATTTCCCCCAGGTGTCAGACTGGATCCGGAGATTTTTCTTCAAGCAGTACCCGTGCACGCCATCAGGTGGTGTCAGACGATGCCACGTACATCATTGGCGTTGTGGTCGCTGTAATGACGTCACAGTCGAAAAAAGGTGCCATCCCATCCCGCCGTCAGTTCTTTCATTTCCGCACCAGCCTACGCACAGGTCCAGAGACAAGCTACCCTCAGTTGCTTTTTGACTGACTTTTCAACCATTCTTTCGAACATTTTGAGTTCTTGGTGAAACGTGATGTCTTCTTGCACGACTGGATTCAAGTTGTGTGACTCCTGTCACCGCATGATGTTGGTGACAGATTAACACCTCATGTGCTTTTGGTGTCTGGAGTGTGACCATGACCCGAAGTTGTGCTCCAACTGGTGTGCCATGAACCTAAAGGCTTTGAGGGAGTGGTCCTTAAAGCCCATAGCGGCTCAGCAGTTGGCTCTGCGATGCTCCCAGTCTTGCTCGAGAGGAAGGTCACAAGACCATTCATGGAGCCATCACCACTCATCCTTGTCCCACTCCAGATCCTCCAAGCATTTGGGTCACAAGAAGAAGAAGTCGAAGAACAAGCGTTCTTTGACTTCACCCTGTCGCTCAGCCGATGCGACGTGGGAGGAGCATCATCCTTGTAGGCATCAATCCTCAGAGCCTGCCTCTGTGTCGGCTCCACGTCTCCACCAGTTTCCGTAAGCTGAAGCCACCCCTGCCCAACTCAGGGAGATTTATAAGGACATGCGCCTCATATTCAGGCAGACCGACCCTCCTGTGGTGTCTTCAGGCCCAGTAGGGTCAGAGGGGGGCACTCTCTGGTTCCACACCAGTGGCCTTCGCCTCGTCTCCGGAGGGCACCCCAGGATCCGTTTCCAGATCCGACTCCACACAGGTCATGTCATTGCAACCTTCACTTGTGCCAGTGCAGAAGTCTACGCTTCCAACGTAAAGCCCATAATCAGCGTCAATCCCATACTTATTCCCGACACCGACCCAAAGATGGAACAACGTGACTTGATGACGATTCCGACTGGGACATCATTCCCCAGATTTGATCCTGACACTTACACCTATGGGTATTGTGCGAGTAGAGAGGGGCCTCTGGAATTTCTAGAATACCAGCTTGAAGACCCTTACATAGACTGGGCTCAGGAATTGGGTGAAGCCAGTGGGTTAGACACCTCCTGTGACTCTGACATGCTTTCTTCCCCTACTGTGGCTAAAGAGGAGGTAGCCTCCTGCTTGATGGTGGTGCAAAGGGTAGCCAAGGTCCTGGGCCTTGAGCTGTCTTCAGTGGTGGTCAGGTCTAACCCCCTGACTGAGGTGCTTCAGCCTAGGGCTTACACATCAGAACCCTCATTGCCCTTCAATGATGTCCTGTTGGGGATGTGGTCTAAACCCAGCACAGGGGCTCCTGTCAACAGGAAAATTGTCCTCCACCATAGGCATGCGCCTAACGGCCCTAAATTCCAGAGCCAACACCCTATGCCTGAGAGGTTAGTCATTCAGGCTTCTTCCTCTCATGGCGCATTCTCTTATGCATCCCCGGACAGGAAATTAAAAAGACTGGACCAACTTGGGAAGAAAATGTTCTCTTTCTCCAGTCTTGCATTGCGATCCGTGAACACCGCAAACCTTTTAGGCTGCAAAACCCATACTTTATGGGATACTGTTGCGTAGGTTCCGGAGTAGGCACAGGCCATTCTCTCCCAAGCTTTTGCTGACAGGAGAGACTGGACATCACTGACTCACTGGGCAGATGGGTTGCGTCGACAGTGGCTCTTCGGCGTCACGCTTGGTTTAGGACGTCTGGCTTTTCAGGGGATGTCCAACATCTGCTTATGGACATGCCCTTCGATGGCACCCGTCTCTTCGTAGACAAAGCGGACTCAGCACCGAACACTTTAAGCAGTCCTGGGCAACGGCTCGGTCCCTGGGCCTCGCAGCTGCTCCTCACCCCCCCCCCCCAGTCTGCTTTTCGTCCCTTTCATGGCTGGTGAAGGGGCACCCAACCGCGTCCCTTTTCCTCCAGACACCGTGCCACGCATGCTGCCTAGCCTCTCTGTGGCCGAGGACGTGGGATCCAACATCCCAGTGGACCACGGAGCCAGCAGCCAGCTCAGTCCACCACCCCTTCTCCCCCGCTGCAGCCTTCCTAGTCCGTCGCTCCTTCATGGACTAGTTGGTGGCAGGATTTGCCATCACCTGCCCCACTGGGAATCCATGATGACGGACTGGTGGATTTTGTAAATCGTCCAAAGGGGCTACTTCCTCACCTTCGAGATTACGCCTCCTGCCTTGCCATCATCCTACAATCGAATGGCAAAGGATCACTTGCCACTTCTCCATGAAGAGGTTACGGCTCTCTTAGCCAAGGGGGCAATAGAGAGGGTCCCTGTGCCAGAAGTAGGTTGTGATTGTTATTCCCACTACTTTCTGGTGCTCAAAAAGGACAAGGGCCTTCGTCCTATCCTATACCTCCGGGCCTTCGATCTCTTCCTCAGGAAGTAGAAGTTCAAAATGCTCACTATGGCTCAGGTTCTTTCTGCCCTGGACGGTAGTGTAGACTTGCAGAACGCCTATTTCCATATTCCCATTCTGCCTGCCGACAGATGTTGCTTGCGGTTCGTGGTATGTCACAAGCACTTTCAGTTCACTGTGCTCCCCTTGGGCCTTACCACCGCCCCTCAGGAGTTCATTAAAGTGATGACAGTGGTAGAAGCTCATCTGCGCCAGAAAAGGGGTTTCAGTCTTACTCTACTTCCACGACTAGCTGTTGAAGGCGGGCTTTCCCCCGGCTGTCACCCACCTCCAGACTACGGTGGACATCCTGTATTCAATGGGGTTCACTATAAACCTGCCAAAGTCACATGTGACTCCCTCTCAGATGCTCCCTTTCATTGCAGCTGTTCTGGGCACAGTGCAGTTTTGGGCTTATCCTCCTGAAGGGTGAGCCCATATTCAGGCTATGATATCGATGTTTCAGCCTCTATCATGGGCTTCGGTGAGAATAACTCAGAGGCTGCGGGGCCTCATGCATCCTGCTAGTGACACATGCCAGATGGCATATGTGGCTCTGTAGTGGGACTTGAAGATCCAGTAGGTGCAGCATCAGGGGAATCTCTCTGACATGGTCCAGCTCTCAAAGGAAACTGTGAAAGATCTACAGTGGTGGTTGATGAACCGAGACTGGGTCAGAGGCAGATCCCTCTCCAGACAGTGGTGATAGATTCACTCCGGGGATGGGGCAGCCACGTGGGAGAGGCAGAGATCAAAGGCATCTGGTCTCTGGCAGAGTCCAGGCTCCACATCAACCTTCTGGACTTCAGGGCTATCAGGATTGCATTGAAAGCATTCCTTCCCTCTCTCCAAGGGAAAGTGGTGCAGGTGTTCACAAACACCACCAGCACCATGTGGTACTGCAACAAGCAGGGTGGGGGTTGTGGACCCTTTGGTCAAGAGGCCCTGCATCTCTGGACATGGCTGGAACGTCAGGGCATCTCCCTGTGGTTCAACATCTGGCGGACTCTCTGAACGCCTGAGCAGACAAACTCAACTGGCAATGCATGGTAGATCACTAATAGTACCGCCATCTGGAAGTGTGCAAGGTCTCCTTTAGCAGTGGGGAGTGCCTTGGTTAGATCTGTTCGCCTCCACAGAGAACACGCAATGTCAGCTGTTTTGTGCATTGGAGTTTACAAGGCGGCGCTCGGTGACGCTTTTCATATCAAGTGGAACTCAGGCCTCTTGTACGCCCTTCCACCAATACCACTTGTGCCCAGAGTTCTTAAGAAGATCAGGAACGACCGGGCCCAAGTAATTCTTGTGGCTCCGGACTGGGCACAGAGAGTATGGTATCCTGAGCTTCTAAGCATTGCCATCAATCCTCCACTGAGACTGCCTCTTCGGGAGGATCTTCTGTCACAGCAGCAGCAGGGGAGGGTTCTCTACCCAAACCTGTCCAGTCTCCTGTCTTCTGGCACGGATATTGAGTGACAGCAGTTGACAGCTTTTGACTTCCTCCCGAAGTCTGTGATGCTGTCTTGGCAGCCAGGAGTCATCAAATGGTATACACCTGTCATTGGTATAAATTTGTGTCATGGTGTACTAACAAAACCACTGATTCCCTTTCTGCTCCACTGTCTGAGGTCCTCTTGTTTATTCTCTCTTTTGCCACCAGGGTTTTGCTTTGGGCACCCTTAAGAGTTATCTGTCTGCAATCTCTGCTTTTCTCAGACTTCCTGATCAACCCTCCTTGTTTAAATCTCCCATTGTGGCTTGATAGCTTAAAGGTCTTACCCACATGTGCGCACCAACCCCTTCATTATGCCCCAGTGGGATTTGAACCTTGTACTTACTTTCCTCAAGTGTGCTCCTTTTGAGCCCCTTCATAATTGTCCACTTCTGCTCCTCATATTAAAAACAACATTCCTTATGGCCATCACCTCTGCATAGGGAGTGGGTGAGCTACAAGCTCTTTCTTTGGAGCTACCCTTCATCTCCATCCGTCCTGACAAAGTGGTACTTTGTACTAGGGCCTCTTTCCTCCCTAAAGTGGTAACACCCTTTAATGTCAGCCAATCCATCACCTTGCTTACTTTTTATCAGCCCCCATATCCTTCTCGTGAGGAGGAGAGGTTCCACTGTGTGGATCCAAAAAGAGCTTTGGCGTTTTACCTCAATCATACCAAAACGTTCCAGGTGAACGATCAACTCTTTGTGGGTTATATGGGTGTGAAGAAAGGATGGGTGGTGCAGAAGAGAACCATCTCTAGATGGGTTGTTCTCTGCATCAAAATGTGCTACGCTTTATATAAGAAGCAATCCCCAGAAGGCTTGCGTGCTCACTCCACCTGAGCAACAGCTGCAACCATTGCATTAGCACATGGGAATCAAGTCCTGGACATCTGCCAGGCAGCAACGTGGACATCCCTGCACATTTTCACCAAACACTACTGCCTGAAGTCCGGTTTGAAGGGACGGCTATTCTGGCCATTCGGTCCTGCAGGACTTCCTAGTATGATCTTGGATTGCAGACCTGTCTCTGGGGGTGGTATTGTTTGGTTATCTACTCTAAAGTAAGGAATCTGCGACTAGAAGACTCTACCAGAGGAACAAGTTACTTACCTTGTGTAACAAATTATCTGATAGAGACATATTCCAGTTGCAGAATCCTTACCTACTTACCCATTCTCCTCTCTCTGAGAACTGATTTCCAGGGCCAGGGACTCCCTTTTGAGGCCCTAGTTATGGCACACCAATCTCAGTGTTATTTATGGCTCTGCGCTCCTGGCGTGGAAAATCATGAAAACAAACGGATGTCAGTGTACCAGGGTGGCACAAATATACGACCTCTGTCATCACGGCAACCACAATGCCAACAATAAAGAGGCCAAACTATATGTTAAAAATAAAATGGAATGTGATAATCACTCCTGACCCACACTACCACATAAGGACCCTTAGAACTGGGGGAGTACTAAAATCCCTAAGTTAAGTAGAAAGGATTCAACAGGTGCCCCTGTGCAGAGCAGAAATCTTGAGTCAATGTCCAGAGGCTAGCGTGGGAAAGTCGCGGTTGGAGTTTTCGCTGTTCCGGGACCCTTCAGGGAACCCATTGGGACATGGGAGATTGGATAGTGCTCCCGCCAGTGGATACCCAGACAATGGAATACCTACACCAGGGCGCCCAGGTGCACAGAGATGAAGTTGTGTCGGAACCTCCTGCTGAAGTCAATGGGGATCTCGGTTGTCCAGCTGCTGTCGTGACCCGTGGACCAGGTGGGTGAAACCCAGGCGTGGATTCCGGAAGAAGAAGACCTAAGGAGAGAGGGGTCAGACTCCAGACCACCCTGAGGGGACAGAGTCCAGACCACCCAGAGAGGACCAGGTGGTGCTGGAGGGCAATTACCACCCTTCTCAGTGATTCTTCCTGAGGGACAGTGGACAAAGAAGTGCAGCTGTGGAGTCCAGGTGACTTCTGGTTCCAGCGAAGAACAGCAGTAGTTCCGGTATCAAGTTTGCAGAGGAGACTTGCAGACTGTTCCTGAGGTCTTGCAGACGAATCTGGGGTCCCACACTTAGGGGAGCCCTTATGTAACCCAGGAAGGTGGTTGGACACTAACAGCAATGAGTAGGTCAGGGAAGTCACCCAGCTGGACTAACCAGTCAGATGCTCCCAGGGGCCTCTGTTCATCTTATTTCCAAGATGGAAGAACCAAATGGTCACCTAGCAGATCTCTGTGCACCTCCCTATGGGAGGAGCTGGACAAGGTGGGTGGTCATGCCCCTGTCTTTTGTGTGGTTTCGCACTAGAGCAGGAACCAGGAGCTCCTGCACTGGAGCAAATCGGTTTATGCAAGGAAGGTACCAAATGTGCCCATCAAAGCACCCTAGTGGTGCTCAGACACACCCCCAACCCAGCCCAGAGACACCTATTCTAAAGAAGAGATGGTCACACCTTTGTCCTATAGGAAATCCTTTGTTCTGCCTTCCCCTGCCTGACTTAGGCTCAGCAGCAGAAGAACAGAACAGTGTCCGGGGCCAGCAGTAGCATGGGTGCAGACCCTGCAAGGATGTACAGACTTGGGGCATCCCTTAGGGAACCCCCAGAGTACGCGGTATCATGCAACTAGCACTGGAATCAGTGTAGTTGCATGATTCCAACATCTTTGATACCAAACCTGCCTATGTTCAATGAAACCATTATGTAGTTGGACCACTAGTGCGGACCAGTGTCCACTACATACCTTAAGATGGCTTCCCCGCATTTACAAAGGTCAAAAAATTGAGTCTGGGGTTTGTAGGGACACCTCTGCTCATGCAGGGGTGCCCTCACACTTAGAACCATGCACCTGCCCTGGGGCTGAAGGGCCTACCTTAGGGGTGACTTACCGGGTCAGAATGCAGTGACCATGATATTAGGCAAACCTTATATCTGGAGTGAAAGGTGCATGCACCATTTCACGGAGGTTGTCATGGCAGGCCTGTAGTCACAGGTTGCAGGGCCCCCTTGAGTGGCACATCACATGTGTAGGGAGCTGGCCTGGTGGGTACCTAAGGTCCTAGACATTATACCAGGTTCAGGTATCCCCTCTTAGTGAAGTGTAGGCAGTGCCTAGAAGCCAGGCTCTCTAGGGGTAGCTGTGGATGAGCAGCCAAGACTCATCTAGGAGACATGCAAAACTCACGCAATACCACTGTAGTCACACAGCACGTACACACGTGAAGGAAACCACACAGTATTACAAAGATAAAAGTACTTTATTTTAATGACAATACCCAAATTACTAAAAAGGCAATATTTCCTTAGAAAGTAAGGAAATAAACTAAATATGCACACTACTAATCAGAAATAGGCATAGAAAAGGTTAGAAAACAGGGCAAATGTAGATAACCAATAGTGAACCTAGGGGAGCCCAAACCATATACTAAACAAATGGAATGTGAACACAGGACCCCCACCTAGGTAAGTAGAATGTGTAGAGAGGAGCTGGTGGTACTAGAAAGCCACAGAAGTAAGTTATACAATACCCCCAGCGACCAGGAAAGCAGGAGTAAATCACTGGAATTTCCCCAACCCACTCAAAAGGAAGAAAAAGAAGCAAAGAAGACAACCAGACAAGACTGTAAGAAAGCAGCAGTGGATTCCTGGAGAAGAAGACCTGTGGAGAGAGGGGACCAAGTCCAAAAGTGTCAGTGGAGTCCAGGAGGAGTAGGAGCTACTACCCACCCAGCTGTTCTTGCAGGAATTGGTCCACAGTGGGGAAGAACAGGTCAGCACTGCACCCCTGGAGCCAGAAAATAGTTCCTGATGGATGCAGAAGATGACCCACGCTGGAGTGAAGATTGCAGATGGATGTCAGTGCAGGAATTCCACCAACAAGCCTTGGCAAAGGCAAATTTGTGGTTAGTGGAAAAATGGTGCTGCCGAGGACAGGACCAGCAAGGCCCAGGAGGACTCAACTCAGGAGGGGGAGTCACAGGGGACCCTCAGCAACGCAGAGGATCCACAGGAGCGGATGCAGCACCCACAGGATGGGGACACAGAAGGTGCAGAATGAGCCCACGCAGCACTACAGAAAGGCATCCCACGCCGCAAGAGAACCACGCAGAGGGGTGTGCGTCGCAGGAAGGAGTAGTGGGGACTAGAGCTACACATCGCCTCAAGATGCCCTGGAGGAGATGCAAACAAGCCTTGGCAGCTGCAAGAGAAGCAGTGCAGGGGGGTATTGTTCTGTGTAGGAAGGCAAAGGCTTACTTCCACCAAATTTGGACAGCTGTCAGAGAGAACCAAGAGGACTACTCTGGACCACCAGCCGTGATAAAAGATGAGAGGAGAGCCACGCAGCCGGTCGTCAATGTAGTGACTCCTTCACTCCAAGGGAGATTCCTTCTTTCTTCCAGTGCAGACTGAAGACATGCCACCCTCAGTGGATGCACAGGCAGTGGAAATGTTGCAATTCCTGGCAGGAGCCCTGGAAACAATATTGCAGAAGAGTTCTAATTTTTGGAGGCAGCTTGTCGGGTCCTGGAGTTTCCCATTGCAGTTCTGGAGGCCAGAAGTCGAAGTAGATGTTGCAGAGGAGTCCTGCTGGAATCTTCGAAGCCAAATCTGAGGACTCACCCAAGAGAGAGACCCTAAATAGCCCTGAAATGGGGATTTGTCATCTAGCCAGGTAAGCACCTATCAGGAGGGGGCTCGGACGCCACCTGCATGGCCACTCAGATGCCCCCAGAGTTCCCTGCCAACCTTGGAAACAAGATGGCAGAACCTAGGGACCCTCTGGAGAAGCTCTGAGCACCACCCCTTGGGTGGTGATGGACAGGGGAGTAGTCACTACCCTTTCCATTGTCCAGTTTCACGCCAGAGCAGGAACTGGGGGTCACCTGCCATGACTTCGAACATGGTCATGTAAAGGCGTCTAAGATCATGGAATTGTCCCTCCATTCCAAATGTGGTATTGGGGGGCCAATACCATGCATCCTGGGGCTCTACTATGGACCACCAGTACTGGCAAACCTGCTCTCTGAGGCTTGCGCTACAGCTACAGCTACTGCCACCTCACAGACAGAGTTCTGCCCTCCTAGGGTCTGAGCAGCTCAGTCTCAGGAAGGCAGAACAAAGCATTTCCTTTGGGAGGAGGGTGTTACACCCTCTCCCTTTGGAAATAGGTGTTACAAGCATGGGAGAGGTAGCCTCCAAGACCCCTGGAAATGCTTTGAAGGGCACACATGGTGCCCTTCTTGCATAAGCCAGTCTACACTGGTTCAGGGACCCCCAGGCCCTGCTCTGGTGCAAAACTGGACAAAGGAAAGGGGAGTGACCACTCATCTGTCCATCACCATCCCAGGGGTGGTGCCCAGAGCTACTCGAGTGTGTCCATCTTGTTTTCCAAGGTGTGGGGACACTCTGGAGATCTCCGAGTGGCCAGTGTCAGCAGGGTGACGTCAGAGACCCCTCCTGATAGGTGCATACCTGGTTAGGTAGCCAATCCCTCCCTCTCAGAGCTATTTAGGGTCTCTCCTGTGGGTTCCTCATCAGATTCAGCTTGCAAGTTTCCATCAGGAATCCTCTGCAACTTCTGCTTCAGCTTCTGACCATCGGATCAACCACAGACCACTCCAGGAACCACTGTAACTGCAAAAAAGTATGCTGATAGACTACTGTGACCCTGCAACTTCAGCTCCAGCCAGCAACTGTAACAGTTTCCAAGATGTGCATGCTCGGAGGACTCCCTGCCTGCACCCTGCACCAGAAGAACCAAAGGAATCTCCTGTGGAGTGACGGAGTCACTTCCCTGCTCCAGCAGGCACCTTCTAAGATGACAACTGGTTCTCTGGAATTCCTCTCCTGGCAACAAGCTTGCTCCATGGAACAAAGGTGGTGGACCCCTTCGACCCAGACTGTCCTAAGGTCCAGCTGTCCAAATTTGGCAGAGTTAAGAGCTTGCCTTACTGGTTTGCGACAGTACCCCCTGTGCACCTCGTCATCTCTAGCTCCTGAGGCCTCTGTGCACTATTTGCAAGAATCCTTCGTGCACAGCATGGCCCAGGTCCCCAGCATGGAAAACATCCTGAACAAGAAGTCTAAACCACTACTTGCCTGAACCACTATTGCTAAACAACGAAAAAGTCTCTACAACTAAGTACTGTACAACTACCGTCTAAACAATTGTGCCTGAATAACAATTGCCTGAACAACTAATTTTAAGGTAAGTTTTTTTTTTTTTTTTTTTAATGGTATATATTATTTAAAAACCAAAAAGAAAACCTTACCTTAAAATTAGTTGTTCAGGCAATTGTTATTCAGGCACAATTGTTATTTAGACAGTAGTTGTTCAGTACTTAGTTGTAAAGACTTTTTAGTTTTTTAGCAGTAGTGGTTTAGGCTATAGTTGTTTACGACCTAGTTGTTCTGTCACATGTTCTCCTAGCACTCCATCCTGCGACGCACACAACTCGCTGAGTTGTTCTCTGGGGATGTGGGATCTTCTTTAGTGGTGCTGCAGCAACTGCAATTTGCACCTTTTTTGTCCCCGCGTCCTGGGACTTCCGTGGGTGCTGCCTGGTCATCTGTGGGTTCCCTCCAGTGCTGGGAGCCCCCTCTGCCGCCTCAGTCCGAGTTGAGGCCCCCAGGTCCCTCCTGGGTCCAGACAGCGCCATTTTGAAGCAAACCACAACACTGCTTGAACCAAGGCTTGTTGGACGAATCCTGGACTGCAACTTGCCTGCATCCAACGTCTCGACGTGGGACATCTCTTGCATCACGCAGGAATCCGAAGCCATCTTCTTTGGTGCTCTTCTGCAGACTTCCTCTAACCAGAAAATCCTCTTTTGCACCATCTTCTAGGTTGGCAGGGGCTCATGTCCTTCCTGGAATCTTCTGCTACTTCTGGACTTGGTCTCCTCTCTTCACAGGTCTTCAGGTCCAAAAGTCCACCATTTGTTGCTTGTAGTCTTGCTTGGTTCTTGCAATAACTCTTATCACGACTTGTAGTGTGTCCTGAGGAAACGTGCAGTATTTTACTCCGACTTTCCTGGGCTCTGGGGTGGGGTATTTTACTCACGTTTGTGGTTTTCTTACACTCCCAGCGCCCCTCTACACACTACACTTGCCTAGGGGGTATTTGTGATTTGCATTCCACTTTTAGTATATGGTTTGTGTTGCCCCTAGGCCTATTGCATCCTATTGTATTTTCTACTGTTTGCACTATTCTGTGACTATTTACTTACCTAATTGTGGTCTCTAGTGTATATATTGTGTATAATACTTACCTCCAGGAGTATTGCCTCAAAGATATTTTTGGCCTTGCGTCACTAAACTAAAGTACCTTAATTTTTGGTAACACTGAGTATTGTCTTTTATTGTGTATATGTACTGTGTAACTATGGTGGTATTGCAGCAGCTTTGCATGTTTCCTAGTTCAGCCTAAGCTGCTCTGCTACAGCTACCTCTAGACAGCCTAAGCTGCTAGAACACTGACAACATTTCACTAATAAGGGCTAACTGTCCTGGTATAAGGTGTAAGTACCTAGGGTACCCGCTACAAACCAGGTCAGCCTCCTACACATGTTTGATACCAAACATAACCAGGTTCGGCGTTACGATTATGTAGCTGGACATAGGTAGTGACCGATGTCCAGTACACATGTAAAATGGCATCCCCGCACTCACAAAGTCCAGGAAAATGGATCTGGAGTTTGTGGGGACATCTCTGCTAGTGCAGGGGTGCCCTCACACACAGATACCTGCACCATGCCCTTTAGGCTGAGAGGGCATACCATAGAGGTGTCTTATAGTGACCTAGTGCATGCACCCGTTTCATGCGGACTGCAATGTGAGGCCTGCAGAACCCTTTGCATGGGCTCCCTATAGGTGGCAGAATAACCACTGCAGCCCATAGGGATTCCCTGGTAGCCCCAATGCCCTCGGTACCTAGGTACCATATACTAGGGAGTTACATGGGTGGACCAGTATGCCAATTGTGGGAAGAAAAGGGGACAGTTACCAAGTTAGAAAGGAGAGAGCATAACCACTGGGGTCCTGGTTGCAGGATCCCAGTGGACACAGTCAAACACACAACAGGCAGAAAATGGGGGTAACTATGCCAGGAAAAAGGGCACTTTCCTAAAACATGCTGCTGCCCATGGGAGACCTCTTGTGTACCAATGCCATGGGTACCTAAGCACCATTTACTAGGGCCTTACATGGGTGCACCTGTATGCCAAATGTGGACTGTAAAAGTTACCTTCCAACTAAATTTAGGGGCGAGAGCACTGACACTGGGGTCCTGGTTAGCAGGATCTCAGTATACTACAATCTAAACACACTGACGACAGGCACAAAATGGGGGTTTCTATGTCAGAAAGGTGCTACTTTCCCACAATACTTATTTATCAGTTAGAGGTAGAGTCCTGTACCTTGGTGGCTACACACTCCTCTTAGGCCAGAGGCCACACACCATCCAAGTTCTCCAGAGTTCTACATATTTATTCTTAAGATGCCACCATGTGATCATCTTCTGGGTTGCTGGCCATTTTACGGTGGACAACAGGCTGCTTACGCATGTTCCTTGAACATGATGGTTCCATCTTGCGCTGGGATTAGTTTGTGGTGAGATTGGTTTCTCTCTTCGGATACAGTCTTCCTGGTCTGTACCTCTCTATTTTTCAGGGTGTCATATTCTTTCTGCCTCTCTTGGGGTAGTTATAGCGCTTCTGCGTTATTTTTACGGTATTTGCTCTTTTGTAGGATGCAACTGCTTTTGTAGGCTCAGCTTTTAACTACGTTGTTTTCAGTTTGAGAAAATCTGGAGAACTCTGTATTTTACCCTTCTTTCCTTACTTCAGCCAGGTTTCACACCTGCTGTATTCTTTTAAGTATGTACTATCATCGAACCTGATGAGGAATACTTTATCAGTTTGCATTGGTTTAATTGCTTAGATAGCCTTTATTTTACGTGTGTTGTCCTCCATACTTTCCTTTTTCTTATATTATTACTGTCTTGCTGATTACTCATCAAGTTCCTCATACATTTTTATGACATCATCATCATAGTGATGGCTTCTGTGGCTTGTCTTGGTTGATATATATATATTTCCTTTGTTGTTAAATTAATATTTATTTTTCTTCTCCTCCTATATGCGTTATACTTTATAGATGGTCCCAGAGGCATTGACATTATCTCTGACAGATTTTACTTCTTCACAAATGGGTTCTTGTTTTTTTCCTTTCAACTGTACTTTTACAGAGCAGCTTTGATTAAGGTCATAGCGAAGACCTACAGCTCAATGGCATTGTCTGTTGACTCTAGACTTCCTGTACTGGCCGAACATGGGTTCAATCCACCTTGGTAGCAGGTGGTTATGTCTTTATTGTCTCGCCTTCTGACACATTTTGCCCCGCTGTCATGCTGACGCTGTTCCTACGCTTTTCAATGTCTTTATGACTTTCAAAACAATATAAGGAAAGGTAGCAGAGGCGTAGCAATCAACACAGTTCCCGTAAGTGTGAAATGTATCAACAAATATGAACAGTCTTCTCAAAAGGTATAGATACTATGCTACCTAACCAGTGTCTAAAGTTGTGATAGAGAAACCCACCACTATATGAACCTATATGTTACACACAGAAGAAGACAGTCTCAAAACATAAGTAAGACCAAGTGTAGTAGATCCAGTTAATACACAGAACTGGAGTAGTTAATTACAACAAATGAAGGGTTCATTCCAAAACAAGCAGGCGGCTGATATACGTTTCGTCTTTGACAACGTTTTTGAAAAAACACCTCAAAATATGAATTATGATAAAATAAAAATATGGTCAGCAAAATCATAATCTAAGTCAGTATATCAGATCGAGTACATAAAACACCAACAAAAAATCACCCCTAAATTAAACAGAAAACCAAGAAAGTGTGCCACCAGTGCTACATTAGAAAAGGGAAAATAAATATTTATAAAAAGATTAGGGAAGTGAGGGAAAAAACTGTCACAAATGTGCCAAACGTTATGATAACCCTTGGTAGCACAGGTGTTCTTTCCTTGACACATCTGATATACTATTGACTTAGATGTAT
Organism: Pleurodeles waltl; assembly: GCF_031143425.1. Taxonomy (NCBI): domain Eukaryota; kingdom Metazoa; phylum Chordata; class Amphibia; order Caudata; family Salamandridae; genus Pleurodeles; species Pleurodeles waltl. The sequence goes on along the minus strand of NC_090448.1, from coordinate 915,314,226 downwards.
GATTTTGATGACTATATTTTTATTATATCATAACAGTGTATGTTTTGATATATATTTTTGCAACCTTCAAAAAGTCGTCAAAGACGAACCGTGTCGGCTGCCTGCTTGTTGTGGAATAACACATTTGTTGTAATGAACTACTTCCGTTCCGTGTATTAACTGGACGTACTACTTGGTCTTGCTTATGTTCTGAGACTGTTTTCTGCTCTGGGTAGCATATAGGCCTTTATGACTTTGCCTGTACACCTTTCTTCAGTTCTTATGGTGTGGAGTATGTTCTTACTCACCTAAATTCTTATGACTATCCTCTCTCTTTCTAGACCAGCTTCTTCTAGTCAGTAACTTTTCACAGAGTCAGTCTCCTTTGCATTAAAATCTGCTATGCATTGGCCAAGAAGCCCCCCTCTGAGGGCTTGTATGCTCATTCTACCAGTTAGATCTGCATTAGAATACAGAGTTTCGGTCCTGGATATATACCTGGCAGCAACGTGGGATTCCCTGCACAGGTTTACCTAGCTTTATTGTCTAAACAGTCAGGTCTGTTGTGAAGGGCATTTCGCCCATTCGGCCCTGCAGGACTTCCTTGTCTGAAATTGGTCCGCAGACCCTCCTCTTGGATGGTATTGCCTTGATATCTAATTCTAAAGTAAGGAATCTGCGGCTAGATGTCATGATCAGATGCACTACGCCTTATCTGATAGAGATAGGATCTAGCTGCAGATTCCTTACCATCCTCCCAGTAGGAAGCTGGCCTGGCATGGTTACACCCACTTTTTGCCTATCAGTGTGCTTAGACTGTTTTCAATGGGCTCCTGCTAACTAGGACCCCAGTGATTGTGCGCTCTCCCTCTAAAATTGGTAGATAATGTAGTAAGCTGGCCTGGTGTGTGGTGAGCACCAATGGTGTAATCACCTTATCTCAGGCCCAGGTATCCCCTATTAGTGAAGTGTAGGTAGTGTCTAGGAAGACAGGGCTCTCTAGAGGTAGCTGGGGATGAGCAGCCACGACTTACCTATGAGGCATACAAAGCTTATCCGATACCACTATAGTCACACAGCACTATCACACATGAAAGAAATACACAGTGTACAAAAATAAAGGTACTTTATTAGGGTAACACAAATACTAGAATACTAATAGGCAGTCTCCCAAGTGGGGATAAGTAAACACACAATTATGTACACCTTAGCAATCAGTAAAGAGCATAAAAAGCAATAAGCATTGGCAAAATAAACTAGTGAGGGCCCTGGCGGGGACCAAACCATACACTAAAAAGGTGGAATGCAAGATACAGTACCCCACCCAAGGATGTGGAGTCGTTAGAGTGAAGCTGAAGGAACTACAAACCCCAAGAGGTGAGTACCAGAGTGACCCCCAGCAACCAGGAGAGCAGAAGTAAGTACCTGGTTTGCCCCAAATCCGACAGGAGGACTTAGGAAAAGGAATGTGCAAGACCCAAACAAGACTGGAAGAACCCAAAGGTGGATTCTGGCAGAAGATGACCTGCAAAGGAAGGGGACCAAGTCCAGTTGGTGATGGAGTGTCTGGTTGTGGCAGGAGCAACTAACCACCCTTCTGGGGATGCAGGACCAGGTTGATGGGGGACGCAGGAGACCAGCTGTGCAGCACAGGACCTTAAAAAGAGTCCCTGAAGTGATGAACGTGATGTCCCACATTGACTGTCGGGTTGCAATGGGTCAGTGGTGCAGGAAGACCACCAAAAAGCCTTGGCAAATGCAAAAGAAGAGTAAGATGAGTTGCAAGACTGACAGCAATGCCCAGGGGAGTCGACCCAAGGAGGGGAGTCCGCGTGACCCTCAGCAGTCGGGTGAGTCACAAGAAGAGGAGGCGGCTCCTACAGGCAACCCACAGGAAGTTGCAGTGAGACCCACTCAGCACACCTGAAGAGGAGTCCTACATCGCTGGAGCAGCAGAGAGAAGACTCTGCTTGGCTGGAAAAAGTGCTGGGGGCCAGGGCTACACAAAGCCTGAAGATTCCTTGGAGGATGAACAAACAATCCTTGGTAGCTGCACGAGTCGCAGTGCACAGGGGTACTGTCCTGCAAGTGGAGTCAAGGGCTTACCATCTCTGAAGTTGGACAGCTGGTAGAGAAGACCAAGGGGACCACTCCAGACCACAACCTGGGATGTAGGATCCACACAGTTCCGGAGGAGAGCAGATCCACACAACCGGTCGTTTTTGCAGTTGGTGTATGTGGATGCAGGGGAGTTACTCCAAGGGAGATTCCTTTTTACTTCTTGTGCAGGCTGAAGACTCGTCGCCCTCGGAGTATGCACAGCCAGGGAAATGTTACAGTTGCTGGAAGGAGCCAGAGAAACAACGTTGTAGAGTAGAGTCGCTGCTAGAGTTGCAGATTGTCAGTTCATGGAGGGTCCAGTTGCAGTCCCAGTGGCCAGAAGATGGAGTAAATGATGCAGAGGAGTTCTGCTGGAATCTTGCACATCGAATCTGAGGACCCACCCAAGAGGGAGGCCCTAAATAGCCCACAATGGGAGATTTGGTCACCTAGCAGGATGACCACCTATCAGGAGGGGGCTGTGACGTCACCTACCTGGCCTGGCTTCTCAGATCCTCTCAGGACCTCTGCCCACCATGGATTCAAGATGGCAGAATGAAGTGGCCACCTGGAGCAGCTCTGGGCATCACACCCCTAGGGTGGATACAGACAGGGGAGTGGTCAATCCCCTTTCCTTTGTCCAGTTTTGTGCCAGAGAGGGACAAGAAGGAGGGGGAGGGGTGTCGCTGGACTGGTGCAAACCGGTTTATGCAAGGAGGGCACCAAATGTGCCCTTCAAAGCATACCGGTGGGCTTGGGGAGGCTACCCCTTCCAAGCCATGTAACACCTATTTTCAAGGGAGAGGGTGTTGCCTCCCTCTCGCACAGGCAATCGTGTGTTCTGCATTCCTCTGCCTGAGCTGGTCAAGCAGCAGGAGAGCAGAAACCTGCCTGGCAGGTGGCAGCAGCGCAGGATGCCCGGAAAACTTCAGAAGACTGGTAGGAGCAATGCTGTCTAAGGAGCCCCCAGAGTGCATGGAATCATACAACCACTACTGGCAAATGTATTGGGGTATGATTCTGACATGTTTAATACCAAACATGCCCAGGTTCAGAGTTACCATTATGTAGCTGGACACAGGTAGTGACCTGGGTCTAATACACCAGTAAAAGGGCTTACCCACACTTACGAGATCCAGTGTAATGAAGCTGAAGCTCGCAGGGGTGCCCTCACACATAGGTACCTGTACCATTCCCTTTGGGCTAGGAGGGCCTACCATAGGGGTGACTTAGTGACCTGGTGTAGTGCCCTGTAGTGAAATGGTGCATGCACCTTTTCACGCAGGCCGGAATGGCAGGCCTGCAGAAACATTTTGCATGGGCTCCCATGGGTGGCACAATACATGCTGCAGCCCATGGGAACCCCTAGTGGCCCAATGCCATGGATACCTAGGCAACATATACTAAAGACTTATATGGTTGCACACCCCACAATTGGCATGCAGGTGCCAAGTCCTAAGCAATCAAATTTAGGGGGAGAGAGCACAATCACTGGGGTCCTGGTTAGCAGGATCCCAGTGAAAACAGTCCAAGCACACTGATAGGTTAAAAAGTAGGGGTAACTATGCCATAAAGAGTGTCTTTCCTGCATAATCCTCCCCCAAATGAAGGACAATAAGACTAACCTTGCCCAGTTGAGTCCTGATTGTCTAAGCTGAAATATCTGGAGAGTCCATCTGCTTTGGAGTGATTACTCCCAGTACTAATTTCTACTGTATGGCCCATTCCCTTGGAGGGAGGGGGGGGGGGATGGACCACCCTATCAGTTTGGGATTTTCTCCTGCAATGTGTTTAAACTTTAGGCCTCCTGATTCTTAAGTTGCAGGTTATTGCCTATTAGAGCAGGACAGGGTTGCTGTGCCTGTGGCTCTATAGTAAGGCGGGGTTGCTGTCCTAAGGGGTGTAGAGCAGGACAAGGTTGCTCTTCTAAGTTTTCTGGGGTGGAGCAGAGTTGCTGCCCCAGAGTTTCCATGGAAGGAGTGAGATCCTCTGTGGGAGTTTGGACAGGGGGTAACTCTGTATCCTGGAGTGTCCTGGGACATTATTCAGGCTCCAGGGCTCCTTGAGCTTTAGCCTGGGTTGTGGTTAAGGCAAGGAGGTGTTTAGGAGTGCCCAGCATGGCTGCATGGGCTTGAAACTCTACTTCAGCGCAAGCTGATGTCTCCAAGTCATTATCCAAGAGGCACTCTACTGGTAAGTAAGAGGACACTACAACCTTTTTAGGGCCAGTAACTCCACCCCAGCTAAAGTCTACCATAGCTATGGGGAGGCACTGAGTGGAGTTATTCACATCAGTGATTTGGTACTTGTGACCAAGTAGGTGTTGGTCAGGTTAGCTCCAGTTTTTCAGTTACCATGGTGACACTGGCACCTGTGTCCATGTAAGTCTCAGCCGCAACACCATTTATCAATGGATGCTGCCTGTACTTATCCATATTAAAGAGACAGGCAGCTAGGGTGGCATGGCCACTGCCACCCTTAGAGACAAGAACTGTCTCAGGGGTTTATATGGCTACCCCAGGGCCCACTACATTCCCGAAGGTGAACCCAGCTACAGGTCTGGGCCGACTACTGCTACCAATATTGTTGTTACTGCAAGGGGTGGTAGTAGTAATAGTAGTAGCAGGCTTGGTGCTACTTTTAGGACAAGTGCTGTCACCAAGGTTTCTTGTTGGAAGAGGACTTAGACCTACCCCCAGAAGAGTTTTGTGTGCCTGATGAAGAATCTTTTTGTTTGTCCCCACCCTTGTCCTGATACTTACCTGTTTCCTTCTTCTTGTGGTCACCTCCGGTGTGAATTTTTCTACCCACTCTGGTGCGGACCCATTTTTCGGCCTTCTTTTCCAATTCCCGGGGAGAGGTCAGATCAGAGTCCACCAGGTACTGAAGCAGCTGATCAGAAATGCAGTTATTCAGAATGCTCTCTCTCAGAATCAGATTGTACAAGCTCTGGTAGTCACTTACTTTGCTCCAATGCAACCAGCCTTTCAGAGTTTTAACTGAGCAGTCCACAAAATCTATCCAATCCTGGGAGGACTCCTTTTTGGTCTCCTTGAACTTGAGCCTATATTGTTCAGTGGTTAGCCCAAATCCATCTAAGAGTTCATTTTTCAGTGCAGAAGAATCACCTGCAGCTTCTTCTCTGACAGTGAGGAGTTTGTCTTTGCCTAAGAAGGAGAGTCACAAGATTGCTACCCACTGTCTTTGAGCGACCCTTTGTACTTTACAGGCCCTCTCCAAGTCAATGAACCATTTGTGAATGTCATCTTCCACCTTGTAAGGTAGGACTATCTAACTCAGGTTCATAGAGTCATATGAGTCCTCACTGACCTGTGTCCCGAAAGTTAGTATTGCTGCTACCCTGGGGAGCTAGCCCCAAATCAAGTCTCTTCCTCTCCACTGCTAAGGCCTCCCTATTTATGGCTAACTGCTGCAGTCTCAAACTTGCTTCCTCCAATCTCAGATTCCTAAATTCCCTAACGAGGTAATCTTCCCCGGAGTTGGAGCAGTGGCTCCCCTCAGATACTGAGGAGACATGGTTGCTGACAGAGGAGGACCAATCCCTCTCTTCTGGGGACTCTCTGAACCAACACTCTAGAAGTAAAAGTGGGCCTACTAAAGTAACCCCCCATTTCACTACCTGCAGAGCTCCTAACCGGGCTGTGGTGTATCCCAGATTCCTCCTGACCCTCCCCAGTGTAGCCTAAATCTACTCTAAGATTGGAGGGTCAGCATCTACTTCCTCCTCCTCCTGGCTGCCTGTGTTGTCTTGGTCAGCCTGTAGTAGTAACCCCAGAAGTAGACTTTTGTTGGGATTTCTCCCCATCTTCAGCTTCCTGGAAGTACACATCTACCTCATCTCCTGAAAAGTGCAGCTCTCATATTGAGAGTCTGGGACCTGAGGGTTCACTGAAGACACCTTGGTAGAGTGGTGTGGGTGCATCAAACTACTCTAAGAACTAGGCTCCCTGAAAGTTTGGAGAAAGGGCTATGCTAGACCCCCCAACTTACCCAAACTAGGAGACTAGAGATCTTGATCACTAAGTGCAGTGTGTGCTCAAAGGAAAATGGAGTGACCACTCCCTTGTCCATCACCACCCCAGGGGTGGTGCCCAGATCTCCTCCAGGTGGCCACTGGATTCTGCCATCTTGAAAACAAGATGTGCAGAGGCACTTGGGAGCATCTGAATGGTCAGGTTAGGTAACGGACGCCACTGGCCCCTGCTGATAGGTCGTCATGTCGGAGAGTGACCAAGCCTCTTTTTGGGATATTTAGGGACTCCCCTTGCAGGTGGGTCCCCAGATTAGTCATGCAAGACTCCACCAGGACCTCTCTGTAAAGACATCTTCTGCTCCTGGTCACTGGAACTGCTGCTGGACTCCACAGGAACCAAACAAGACTGCAATGCCTGAGACAGCCTCTCCTTGCAACATTGTTTCCGCAGCTCCTGTCAGCAAACTACAACATTTCCATGGCTGTGCATCCTCTGGGGTCAGCAAGACTTCAGCTGCACCAAAGAAACAAGAAGGAATCTCCCTTTGAGTGAAGGAGTCACTCCACTGCATCTGCAGGCACCTAAGGCAATGACGTCCAGCTGCTGGGATGTGTCCTCTGGACCTGCAAAGATTCTCCAACACAGGTGGTGGTTCTGAGGGTTCCTTACGGTCCTCTCTGCCTTCTGTCCATCTTGGGTGACGTTCAATCAATCAATCAATCATTCGCATTTATAAAGCGCGCTACTCACCCATAAAGGTTCTCAAGGCGCTGGGGGGGGGGGAGGGGTCAGTGCTCGAAGAGGCAGGTCTTGAGCTGCCTTCTGAAGGAGAGGTGTTCAGGAATGGCGCGAAGGTGGCTGGGCAGAGAGTTCTAAGTCTTCGCTGCCAGGAAAGAGAAGGATCTTCCTCCGGCGGTGGCTTTGCGGATGCGGGGTACGGCTGCCAGGGCCTGTCCGGCGGATCGTAGGGTGCGCGGAGGAGTGTAGAAGGAGACGCGGTTGTTGATGAGTTTGGGTCCGAGGTTGTGAAGGGCTTTGTGTGCGTGGGTGAGGAGTCGGAAGGTGATCCTCTTGTTGACGGGGAGCCAATGGAGTTTTTTCAGGTGTCCTGAGATGTGGTGGTGGCGAGGGATGTCCAGGATGAGTCTTGCGGCAGCGTTCTGGATCCGTTGGAGTTTCCTCAGTAGCTTGGTGGTGATACCCGCGTACAGGGTGTTCCCGTAGTCCAAGCGACTGGTGACGAGGGCGTGGGTGACGGTCTTCCTGGTGTCGGTGGGGATCCAGCGGAAGATCTTGCGGAGCATGCGTAGGGTGTTGAAGCATGCCGAGGTCACCGAGTTCACCTGTCTGGTCATGGTGAGGGATGAGTCCAGGATGAAGCCGAGGTTGCGCGCGTGGTCGGTGGGTTGGGGAGTGCTGCCTAGGGCGGGGGGGCCACCAGGAGTCGTCCCATGCGGTGGGAGTGGGGCCGAGGATGAGGACCTCCGTCTTGTCGGCGTTCAGTTTCAGGCGGCTGTCTGTCATCCAGTTCGCCACTTCCTTCATTCCTTCATGTAATCTGGTCCTGGCTGAGGTGGGGTTGTTTGTGAGGGATAAGATGAGCTGGGTGTCGTCGGCGTATGATATTAGGTCGAGTCCGTGTTTGCGTGCGATGTTCGCCAGGGGGGGTCATGTAGATGTTGAAGAGAGTGGGGCTGAGGGAGGATCCTTGAGGTACGCCGCAGATGATCTCCGTGGCTGTGGATCTGAAGGGGGGCAGGCGGACTCTCTGAGTCCTTCCGGAGAGGAAGGAGATGATCCATTCGAGGGCCTTGCCTCTGATGCCGGCGTTGCTGAGGCGTCGTATCAGGGTGCGGTGGCAGACCGTGTCGAAGGCTGCGGAGAGGACCAGGAGTATGAGGGCCACGGTCTCACCCTTGTCGGTCAGGGCTCTGATGTCGTCCGTGGCTGCGATGAGGGCGGTTTCGGTGCTGTGGTTGGTCCTGAAACCGAACTGTGTGGGGTCCAGGGAGTCGTTGGTTTCCAGGGCGTTGGTGAGTTGAGTGTTGACAATTTTCTCAATCACTTTGGCGGGGAACGGCAGGAGAGAGATGGGCCGGAAGTTTTTGAGTTCGGTGGGGTCTGCTGTGGGTTTCTTTAAGAGGGCGTTGAGCTCTGCGTGTTTCCAGCTCTCCGGGAAGGTGGCGGTGGTGAGGGAGGCGTTGATGACATCTCGGAGGTGCGGTGCGATGATGTCGTCGGCTTTGTTGTAGATGTGGTGCGGGCAGGGGTCCGATGGGGATCCGGAGTGGATCGAGTTCATGACGTGGGTGGTCTCCTCGGTGGTTGGGCTCCAGGTGAGGATGGTGGTGATGTCGGTAGAGGGTTCCGGGGGGGGGGGGGGGGTTCGCGTCGGTGGTCGGGAAGCTGTTGTATATGTCGGTGATCTTGTGGTGGAAGAAGGTCGCGAGGGAGTCGCAGAGGTCCTGTGATGGAGGGATGGAGTTGTTCTCTGCGTCCGGGTTGGAGAGCTCTTTGACGATGCCAAATAGTTCCTTTCTGTTGTGGGCGTTGTTGTCAAGTCTGTTCCGGTAGGCTGTTTTTCGTGCGGCGCGGAGGTGTTGGTGGTGTTGGCGGGTGGCGTCCTTGAGAGCTGACATGTTCTCTTCGGTCTGGTTGAGGCGCCACGTCTTCTCGCGGGCGCGGCATTCTTTCTTGGAGTCCTTGAGGTCGGGGGTGAACCAGGAGTTTTTCTTGTGGTTGTTGGTGCTGGCTTGAGTTTTCAGGGGGGCCAGGAGGTTGGCGCAGTCAGAGATCCAGTTGGTGAGGTTGTTGGCGGCTTCGTTTGGGTCGGTGGTGCTGGTGGGTCGGTTCTGGGAGAGGGTTGATGCGAGCTGATCCGTGGTGATACGATTCCAGTGTCTTCTTGGTGGTTGCTGGGTGTGGTGGTGCACAGTGGTCTTCTTGAAGATGAAGTGGACGCAGCTGTGGTCCGACCAGGTGAGTTCGGTGGTGTGGCTGAAGGTGATGTGTTTGCTGGAGGAGAAGATGGGGTCGAGCATGTGTCTGGCGTAGTGGGTGGGGGTGTTGACTAGCTGATTCAGTCCCAGGTTGGCGAGGTTGTCCAGTAAGGCGGTGGTGTTGTTGTTGTTGTCGGTGAGGTTCTCCAGGTGAAAGTTGAGGTCTCCTAGGAGGATGTAGTAAGAGGACGAGAGTGCGTGAGGGTTGACGAAATCTGCGATGTCTTCGCTGAACTTGGTGCGGGGTCCTGGTGGTCTGTACATGAGGGTGCCTCTGAGGGTGGTCTTGGGGTCGCTGTGGATCGTGAAGTGGAGATATTCGGCGTCGGGGAGTGAGTTGTCGGTGTCGGTTGAGATGCGGATGGAGTTTTTGTGTGCGATGGCGATGCCTCCTCCGATGCGGTTGGTGCGGGCTTTCCGGATGATTTTGTAGCCGTCGGGGATGGCTATGGCGATGTCGGGTGCCGAGGAGGGATTCATCCAGGTCTCGGTGAGGAAGGCGATGTCCGGGTTCGTAGAGTTGAGGAGGTTCCACAGTTCGATGGCGTGCCTGTGGACGGATCGGGTGTTGACCAGGATGCAGTGGAGATAGCTTCCGGGGGGGTCGTTCTTGGCGGGAGCGGTGCTGGTCCGTAGGCAGGTGAAGTGACAGTTGCTGCAGGTGAAGGGTCCGTGGGTCCGTTTGGGGTGGGCGCGGTGGCAGCCCGGAGTGCGGCCGGGGTTGAGGTTGACGAGGGTGGCGGAGTCGTAGGTCAGGCGGGGGCGCGGGGGCCAGGGGTTCGGGCGCTGTGCGCGGTCCAGGCGCGGACGGGCGCAGACGGGCTTGCCTTCGGCGCGCCAGCGGCGCGGCCGCCATTTAAGGGGTAGCCGGGATCAGCTGGGAGGCAGGAGGAGGGCGGGTAGGGGGAAAAAAGCAGCAAAAAGCGGCGGGAAAAAGGCTCCGAAGGCGAGGAGGCCTAGAAAAATGACAAAGTGCCGAAAAGGTGCAGAAAGCAGGAAAAACGAGGGGGAGACGGCGGGAGGGCAAGGGGGGCGGCACTCAGAAGATGCAGGCACTCGGGGATACAGAAGGAAAAAAGGGGAGCGCGATCGCACAGGCACTCGGGGATACAGAAGGAAAAAAGGGGAGCGCGATCACACAGCACAGGCACTCGGGGATACAGAAGGAAAAAAAGGGGAGCGCGAACGCAGACAAACGGCAACACAGACACTCGGGGCACAGTCAGCGATGCAGGCAAAAGAGAAGGCAGAACAGGGGATCTGGATCTGGTGGCGCAGTGAGGACAGGGGAGCGACCTACCCTGGGGTCGAGGGTCGCTACCACTGCCTCGCAGCGGCCGCCATTTAAGGGGTAGCCGGGGAGGCGGGGTCAGCTGGGAGGCGGGCGGGTAGGGGGAAAAAAGCGGCAAAAAGCGGCGGGAAAAAGGCTCCGAAGGCGAGGAGGCCTAGAAAAATGACAAAGTGCCGAAAAGGCGCAGAAAGCAGGAAAAACGAGGGGGAGACGGCGGGAGGGCAAGGGGGGCGGCACTCAGAAGATGCAGGCACTCGGGGATACAGAAGGAAAAAAGGGGAGCGTGATCACACAGCACAGGCACTCGGGGATACAGAAGGAAAAAAGGGGAGCGCGATCACACAGCGCAGGCACTCGGGGATACAGAAGGAAAAAAAGGGGAGCGCGAACGCAGACAAACGGCAACACAGACACTCGGGGCACAGTCAGCGATGCAGGCAAAAGAGAAGGCAGAACAGGGGATCTGGATCTGGTGGCGCTGTGAGGACAGGGGAGCGACCTACCCTGGGGTCGAGGGTCGCTACCACTGCCTCGCAGCGGCCGCCATTTAAGGGGTAGCCGGGGAGGCGGGGTCAGCTGGGAGACGGGAGGAGGGCAGGTAGGGGGAAAAAAGCGGCAAAAAGCGGCGGGAAAAAGGCTCCGAAGGCGGGGAGGCCTAGAAAAATGACAAAGTGCCGAAAAGGCGCAGAAAGCAGGAAAAACTAGGGGGGACGGCGGGAGGGCAAGGGGGGCGGCACTCAGAAGATGCAGGCACTCGGGGATACAGAAGGAAAAAAGGGGAGCGCGATCACACATCACGCACTCGGGGATACAGAAGGAAATAAGGGGAGCGCGATCACACAGCACAGGCACTCGGGGATACAGAAGGAAAAAAAGGGGAGCGTGAACGCAGACAAACGGCAACACAGACACTCGAGGCACAGTCAGCGATGCAGGCAAAAGAGAAGGCAGAACAGGGGATCTGGATCTGGTGGCGCTGTGAGGACAGGGGAGCGACCTACACTGGGGTCGAGGGTCGTTGAGTCCTTGCCTCTTCCTCCAAGACAGAACCTCTATGCACCGCGACTTTTGCAGCCAAGGCTTGTTGAGTCCTGCTCTGAGGGATCTTCAGGCACCAAGTAGCCCCAGCTCCAGCACCCTACCTCTGCAAGGACAGTCTCCTCTCTGCTGCTTCAGCGACGTGTGACTCCTCTTCAGGTGTGCTGACTGGGCCTCACAGCAACCTACTGTGCCTGCTGCCAGTGGGTTGCTCGTGGGGGCTCCAACTGCTTCTGCTGGTTCTCCTGTCTTCTCAGGGTCAGCCCAGACTCTCCTCCGAGGGTCGAGTCCCCTGGACCTTGGTGGTCCTCTTCAGGTCTGCAAATCTCCAACAGCTCCAGTTGCATTTGCTGGTGCTTGTTGGTGGTACTCATGACCACGGACCGACAGAAATTCAGCAACCGAAGAGGGTCAGTTTCTAAGTGACTTCAGAGACTACTTTGTAGCTCCTGGTCCCTGTAGCTGGACTTCATTCATCAACGATGACCCAGATCTTCAGCCACAGAAGGGTGGACATTGTCCCCACCTGGACACTCTTGCATGGACTGGACTCTGTCCCCTTCTTTTGCAGGTCTTCTTCATGTGGAATAGACCATTGGGTTCCCCCAGCCTGGTCTTGTTTTTGCAATATTCCCTTTACGAGTCCCTTTGTTAGCCTATGGGGTGACCAGGTAACTCACCTCCCCTCTCCTGGTCACTGGGGATCTTCTAGATACTTATATCTTGGTGTTCCACTCTCTACCAGCCCTTGGCTAACTACTCCATATCCTCTAGTGGGGGACCCATTCTTGCATACCACTTTGTTTCAATAAATGGTTTGGCACCACTATAGGGCCCTTGCTATTTTAGGATATTCCCCAAAACTTACCTGTGTATATTTTGTGTGCACTTGTGTGTGTGTGGGGGGGGGGGGGTGAAGAGGGTGAGATGGGGGGGGCTTACTTATAGTAATGTAGTTTGGTGTTCCTGTAATAAAGTACATTTTTTTTTTTTGCAACACTATAAGGTTCCTTTCATGTGTGATAAGTTAGATAACTCTTGGATGCTCACCACAGCTACCACTGGAGAGCCCTGGCTATCTAGACACTGTAAAACTATCTAATAAGGGTTGCCTAGACCCAGTATAAGGTGTAACACCATAGGTGTCCACCACACACTGGGCCAGCCTCCTACAACAACTGCCATCACTTTCGTGAACACCTGAGGGGCGCTGGTAAGACCGAAGGGACTTCACTTGGGACGTTGTGTCTACATCGTCTGCTGTTTTCCGACGTGAGGACTTGCCACGTTCCCCCCTGCCCATGGTCTCATGGCATTGGGGACTCAAATGTTTCGGGTTGTCAGTGTCACAATTTGGAGCCTTGTTTGTGCTCTGTGATTTACTACTGTTTTAAGTCTCTTTTGGTCCAGAACCTGTCTTGACTATACATCAGTACACCATATTGGCCTCTACTATATTGCTATTATATATACCTTCCTGGGAGAGAGGAACTGTACTCTACAGTGACTGTTTTTTGTCGACTGCTGTTTCGTGACCGTTATCGTGGTTTATAAAGACTCTTCCTTAAGCAACTGTAAGACTGGCATCAGTTCACCATTACAGATTGTTTCTACTTTGCATGTTTTACAGCTCTACTTCTACATTCAAGAATATTTATGAGACCATTAGTCTTGAAAGACACGAGCGTGATGAAACACACTGGCTGTTGATGTCAAACCATATGATGCATAAAGAACTGATTCTTCTGCAAGTCAATAAAATACTTATTTTACCTGCGTTCTACGAAATCCTTAATTTTGAGGACCTTAAACAATTTTGGATTGTCTGGAGTGCTATGGTATTCTTTCAAATAAGATGAAGAGGAGCACAACAAATTGGAAATATTCCTGACTTACCAGGAAACGCAGGTAACATCTGTGGGCTGGCAGAAAGGGAATATGGAAGTATACATCTTTCAAGTCCAGCTCTACCATCTAGTCTCTGGGATCCAGGGCAGATAGAACCTAAGCCAGATGAGCATTTTGAACTTTTCTTCTTCAGGAAGTGGTTGAGACGGAGCAGGTCTACGATAGGATGGAGCCCCCATTCCTTTTTTGGCACCAGAAAGTAGACCTACTTCCATGGAAGCAAGATTTTGATGGCTCACTTTGTCATAAGAGCTGGTACTTTCTGTCACAAGAGAGAAAGGTGGTCCTCCATCAGACAATTGGAGCACAGGGGTAAAGGTTGGAGGGTTTGCTGGAAAGCAAGGGCATACCTTTTCTGGATAATCTGAAGTGCCCATTTGAAAGACGATATGATGCACCAATGGAACAAACGGTGTCTTATCCTACCACCAACTAGTTGTCCATGATATTATGAAGGCATGTTAAAGAGGCTGTGAGGCTGCAGTTGCCAGACGGGGAGCAGATTGGGTAGACTTCTGGCTCTGGATCCCACAGGTTTGTGCGAGCCACGTCCGGGATCAGAAAAGGACTCTGGCACCTATTGGCAAATGGTGGCTAGGGTGAAAGGATGTGGCCGATATCTGCTCCTTCCTTGGCTACAGTAGAGGCTATCGGATAGTGGTCATAAGGTTATGGTGAGCCCCAATAACCTAGTGGTGGCTCTGCTATGCTTGCAACAATTAAGTGCCAAATCTGCCTCGTTGCCAAAGAGGCAGATGCCAACGAGGATGTCCAGAAGCCTGAGAACAACCTAGTGGTGGCTCTGCTATGCTTGCAACAATTAAGTGCCAAATCTGCCTCGTTGCCAAAGAGGCAGATGCCAACGAGGATGTCCAGGTGCCTGAGCACCTCAATCAATCAATCAGTGTATTTGTAGAGTGCACTACCACCCGTGATGGTCTCAAGGTGCTGAGGGGAGGGGGCGGTGCTGCTACTGCTCAAATAGCCAGGTTTTGAGCTGCTTCCTGAAAGTCAGCAGGTCTTCGGTCTGTCATAGGGGTAAGGGAAGGGTGTTCCAGGTCTTGGCGGCGAGGTGGGAGAAGGATCTGCCTCCGGTAGTCGCTCTTCGGATGTGGGGGACAGTGGCGAGGGCTAGGTCAGCTGAGCAGAGTTGGCGGGACGGGGTGCAGAAGGTGAGCCGTCTGTTGAGGTAGGCTGGGCCGGTGTTGTGGAGCGCCTTGTGTGCGTGGGTGAGGCGCTTGAAGATTATCCTTTTGTTGACGGCGAGCCAGTGTAGGTCTCTCAGAAGGGGAGTGATGTGGCTGTGGCGGTGGGCATCGAGGATCAGGCGTGCGGAGGTGTTTTGTATGCGTTGCAGTCGTTTGAGGAGTTTGGCCGTGGCTCCTACGTAGAGGGCATTTCCATAGTCAAGTTTGCTGCTTACGAGGGTTTGGGTGACTATTCTTGTATCTGTGGGGATCCATCTGTAGATCTTGCGGAGCATGCAGAGGGTGTTGAAGCAGGATGAGGAAACTGCGCTTACTTGCTTGGTCATGGAGAGTGTTGAGTCAAGGATGACGCCCAGGTTGCGTGCGTGGTTGGTGAGTGATGGGGCTGCTCCCAGAGCAGTCAGCCTCCGGGAGTCGTCCCAGGCTGAGGGGTTGGCGCCGAGGATGAGGACCTCAGTCTTATCTGAGTTCAACTTCAGTTTGCTGTTCCTCATCCATTCGGCGATGGCCTTTGTTCCTTCGTGGAAGTTGGATTTGGCAGTGAGGGGGTCCTTGGTGAGGGAGAGGATCAGTTAGGTGTCGTCGGTGTAGGAGATGATATTGAGGTTGAGGTTGTGTAGCTGGCTGACGCGGGCAAGCGGGGCCATGCAGACATTGAATAGTGTAGGGCTGAGGGACGAACCTTGGGGAACGCCGCAGATGATCTTGGAGGCTTCTGAGCGGAAAGGGGGGGGGGGGGGAGGCGGACGCTCTGGGTTCTGCCGGAGAGGAAGGAGGTGGTCCACTCCAGAGCTTTGTCCCGGATCCCTGCTTTGTGGAGGCGTGAGCGTAGGATGCGGTGGCACACGGTGTCGAAGGCGGCTGAGAGGTCCAGAAGGATGAGGGCCCCAGTTTTGCCATTGTCAAGCAGGGCCCTGATGTCGTCGGTGGCGGCGATGAGGGCGGTTTCGGGACTGTGGTTCCTGCGGAACCCTGACTGGGATGGGTCCAGGATGTTTTCTTCGAGGTAGTGGGTCAGTTGTCTGTCGACAATCTTCTCGATGACCTTGGCCGGGAATAGGAGCAGGGAGATGGGGCGGAAGTTCTTGAGGTCTCTCGGGTCCGCCATGGGTTTCTTGAGTAGGGGTTTGATCTCAGCATGCTTCCAGCTCTCGGGGTAGGTCTCGGTCTCGAAGGAGATGTTGATGACTTTGCGTAGGTGGGGTTCGATG
Source organism: Pleurodeles waltl (assembly GCF_031143425.1). NCBI lineage: Eukaryota > Metazoa > Chordata > Amphibia > Caudata > Salamandridae > Pleurodeles > Pleurodeles waltl. Next base: position 915,298,497 of record NC_090448.1, on the reverse strand, counting down.
GCGGCGCTTGCTTTGTTAAAGATGTGGTGCGGGCATGGGTCTGATGGCGATCCAGAGTGGACAGTGCTCATGGTTTTCATTGTGTCATCTTCGTTCCCATTGGCCCAAACAAGCAGGGGGTCGTAGTTGAAGATGGGTGGAGAGTCTGAGGAGTCAGTGATTGGCGGGGTGGTCTGGCTGTTGAAGCTGTCATGGATGTCTGATCTTGTGGTGGAAGAAGGAGGCGAGGAAGTTGCACAGGTCTGGTGAAGGTGGGATGTTGTTTGTGCTGGAGCTGGGGTTGGAGAGTTCATTCACGATGTTGAAGAGCTCCTTGCTGTTGTGTGCGTTATTATTCTGGCGGTCTTTGAAGGAGGTTTTCTTGGCAGATCTGATGAGGTGATGGTGATTGCGGATGGCGTTCTTGAAGGTGGCATGGTTGTCCGGTGTCTGTTCGAGGAGCCACTTTCTCTCCAGTTTCGTCAGGTTTGCTGGGAGGCTCAAAGGTCTGAGGTGAACCAGCTGGCTCCCTTGTTGGCACCTCTGTTGTGCTCAGCCAGGTGTGACATCTAAGTTGCACTATAATTGCAAAGACTGGCTAGTAAGCCTGTTTTATCCAATTTGCAGATAATTGTGAACTTTGCTTCGTGTTTACCATCAGCAGTAGCTTGGGAGAGTATGGCCCATGCCTCTTCCAAGAAAATAGGCAGCACGTGTGCAACGAAATCAGACAGACCACAGTGCAAAGCTGCTTTAGATTCCCTATTTAGTGGTGGGATAGGGAATACACCAGGGTTGATTTTGGAGATAGAGGCCTTGACCCCCAGGTTCTCAGGGCTGGGGTGCATGGTAAGGAAGGTTGGATCCCCAGGAGTGGGGCGATGGTCCTCTGCACATGCATGTGCAGGGCTTGGCCCAGGCATGAGCAGGACATCAGTGAGTGCTCCTTTAAAGCACAGTTGATGTTCTGAGGAGGATACCCTGGGTTGAAGCACCTTTGTCAAAATGTTGTTTTAGACTTCCACCATGGCAAATGTCAGGTCCAAGACCTCAAGCGCCCTCTGGACCACTACCGCAAACGAGACCCCTTCCTCCATAGCCACTGTGGCAGAAGAGAGGAGACCAGTGTCTGGTCAAGTATCCAGACCACTGGTATCAGCAAGTTACTAATACCTGTTTTCTTCAGAAATGGACTTGTCTAGGAGCTGGGTTAGCTGTAGGGATCCTCTGAACCCCTCCATTTGTGTTTCTCACAGGGCCTTTAAGGAAAATAAGCCTCTGTCTCAAATTCAGACAGACTGGGTCCAGTCGGTGCTGGCATCCTCGGTCCGACTTCGTATCGGAGTCAGGAATCATGACTAGGTCAGCACCATTAATGGGCGTCAGCAGTGCCAAGAATTGCACCAGTAGAACGAACCCCAGAGGAGTTTACAAAGTCAGGGCCAGGACTGATCTGCACCACTAACAAATTCTGAGGGCCCAACTGATGCTGTGGGCGAACCAGCTGGTGAAAATCTAGTTGGTGTCAATCCCAAAGATGCTCCAGAGGGGTCTGGCCTCAAAGAATTCACATAGTTTGTCAGGGGTTACTAAGGAAACCCTTGGAAAGCACTTGGTAGACCCAGGCTCAGGCTACTTAGGAACAACGTGGGAGCAGAGCCTAGATTTGTGGTGTGTTCCTGTGCCTCGTTCAATGACTTGGACTGGTGCAGAAAAGTATAAAATGCTTCAACTTCTTGGACTTCTTTTTGAGAGACTTACCTGAAGAAGTTCTGGGTCGCAACAATGACCAAAGCAAGCAAATCTGAGAACGCACCTGGGACTTCCCTTGCGACTGGAACCTGGAGCGGTAAGGAGTTGCCATGTTGAGTGGCCAGGAGCTTCATGCCTTGCTTGTAAATGGCCTTTGGGTGCCTATTCCTGCACTCCAATCAGGCCCTGGAGTCGTGGTCCGGCTCCAAGCACCAAAGGCATTCCAAGTGGGGGTCCGTCACAGACATTTGCCATTGAGTGGCACTACAAGGTTTAAAACCAGTTGTTTTTTCAGGGGAGACGTTCCCAAAAACGTGGAAAAAGGGCGCAATCATGATAAATGTCAACAAAACGTCTTAAAAAAAAAAAATGACAAAGGAACGCAATACGGATCTGCGGTGATGGTGAGGAAAAGGAACTAAGGTCAGCGTCCTACAGTTACATTAATTTTGTCACTGTGCATGTCATTTATGGCGTGGACAACACTGCTGATGCCACATGGACCTGAACGATACCACCTACCGGCATGCAAGGGAACTGCTCAGAAAGACTTCCATATCCAGTCCGATGCCGGGGGAATAGTGTTAGGTAAGGAATCTGCAGACAGAAGTCTCTTACAAATCTATCTTTGCAGAGGAGGTTCAAGACCATGTGGTCTAGGATCAGACGAAGACCACTGTCGTCCTCTGCATCAAATAATGATCAGGGATGGCATACTTGACCAACCTCCTCCTCTGGCACCAACTCCACTTCTCTTTTCTGAAGCAAGGTGGCTACTGCTAGGCAGGGCTGCTAAGTTGTGTTCTTGCGAAGGGTCTGACCAGTAGGGAGGGATCCAGTGAGGTGACAGATTTAACGGTAGGGTACACCTCTTTTCCACAATTTTTAAGACCCTGCTGCTCGAAGAAATGGTCTTACATGCTTTGAAAAAAGAGAAACCCAGCCTCCTACAGGCATCAAATAAACTGACAACGAACTACAGCAGTAACCCTGTAGTGAAGGAGGAGGGTTTAACTGTTTGGGTAGCTGGTCTCTACCTTTTGCCTGACACTGTACTGATTTAGGATGGGGTTTTAGGTTTTTTACTGAATGAAGGTGGCTTAGGGTTGGAGAATTTGAGGACTCTCCCAAAGCCACAAATCTTCTGAAACGTCTGGAAGTCTTTCATTTGGGGTTGCATACCAAGGGAATGGGCTGTGGTAGAAATTGCCTTAAAACATTCCATAGCTGAGTCAGCCTTTTGCCCGAATATTTCAGTGCCTTCAAAGTAAAGGTTCATTAATGAGGACTGTGCATTAGGGAATAATCCAGACCACCTCTGTCAGGTGCATATGCGAACAGTGATAGATGTCCCCATAGACCTGGGGACTAAATCAGCAGTATGCAAATTGGTCTGGATTACCTGTCCATTTGCCCCTGAATATCCCTGATGAGGGCTTGAAAGTGAACCTGGAGCTTCTGGAGAAGATCAGGGATGAGCGTGGCCACCATATCCCATATCTAGCACACAGTGTCCCAAAAGACACATGCATTTTAAGGATTTGAGTACTAGGCTTATAGACTCCATTTTTTAAAATGTCCTATCTGCTAGGGCACTAGATGAGGACGAGGCCTGACTAACAAGGATTTCTAGGAAAGGGTGTTAGAAAAGAAAAGTGTCACCCACGGCAGGCCTATACTTCCTGGAAGCAAATCTATTGACAGTGGGGACCAATGATGGCTTAGTCCATGTGGCTAGCACAGGGTCTAGAAGGAACTCATTAAAGGGAAGCAGTGGCTATGAGGTATGGGCCGAGGGCTGTTGGACTTATGTGAGGTTGTTTGATTCAGTTTCCACAGCAATCAGAATTAACTCCAGAAAATCTGCTGCCTTTCTTTTTGAGTGATAAAAGAGTACTTCTGGGGAAAACGGTCCTGCTGGGTCCAAAAATTCCAGGTCTAAAGAGGCCCCAATGGCCGCAGCCGGGCCTTGAGACTCCTGTAACGGCTCTTAATGGTCATCTTGATTGGAGTCTGTCCAAAACAGATTACTTAGAGATGCGTGCTCTTCAACATATTTATCTGCATACAGACATTGTGCTTCCCTTCTGAACCTATGCATAAGTCCCAGGAGTTTACAGCCAGCAAGGGACTACTATGAAACTGGTGTCTGCACCTACAGTATCAGGGCTACAGTCCAGGTCAGCGCACCTGGAGAAGGCCACTGTAGGATCAGCATCTGAGCCAGGGGTGATGCTGATTACGCCATGTGGGGAGACACAAAGGAGATGAAAGTTGCTGTGGATAAAATGTGCTGGGGAGAATCTATACAGCATCACCAGAGGACTCATAGGACCCAAAGGTGCTCTAGAAAGGATCATAGCACATTGGAAAATCTTAAACATGGCACAGTGCCAGAATGTCTGCCGGCATCAACAGCACTGGATATTACAAGGGAGCTTCAACCAACTCTGGCTCCAATGAAGTGTCCAAGAGTGGTCTTACCATGTTGGTGCTTGCAGCTGTACCTCCTCTTCTTTATATGTTTTGTGTGGGAGGACTTTGATGAAGTGAAGACCTGGAACAGGGCCTATACCTACGCTGGCCTCGGACATCCTTCACCATGGTCATAAGGAGCTTAGATTCCCACTCTTTATGGCTTTATGGTGCATATTCAGATTCAACTCGTAGGAATTTGAGTTGTGATCAGAACCCATGACACATACAGAGGGGCCCTTTAGGTATCGCACACAGTTATTTATAGGGGACCTATATTCCTTTAAGGGACTCAACGCATAACTCAAAAACACATTTGAATGGAAAATGATTTTTCAAAAAGGAGGAAAAAAGAAATACACCTGGACAGAGATTACTGCACACAGCATGTATATTTATCCAGTGTACATGAAATCTATGAACATATCAAAAAATGGTTGCTCCAACAAGTGCAAATTTGTGATGTATGTGCTCATGCAGAGTGACATGTGAAGGATTCAGGTGACAAAACTAGATAAAACTGAAAGCACAGTGCAAAGCCACCTGACGGCTGTCTGTCAGTTTAATTATTTTTTCAATACACACTAGATAGCTTAGAGGATTTTTTAAAAGTCCTCCAGGAGAGGTTGAGCCTTTGTCAAGACAACTACAAGATCATCAACAATTCGACCCTATGAACTGTGTGGTTGGGTAAAGCCATTAGGGAGGGTCTTTATCAGGACATGAGCAACCCGTATAGTAAAACAGGTATGAAATAACAAACCTAGCGTGTAATCAGAACAAAAGGTGTGCCTAGATTCATGTAAAAGCAGCATACAATCGCTCACCTATAGTCGCAAAATAGTAACTTCTTCCAACAATGAAACTTAAAAGTATAGGATGGCAACGTGCTCATCCCATAAACATCTGCTTATAAAAAAGGTTGCCTCAGTATTTAATATCACAATATAACAGTCAAGAGTGGCGTGGGGGTAAAAATCCACTCACCGTACTGGCAACCCACACCAAATGCTTAGAAAATGCAGATCAAACGCCCTTCAAGACTATGTGCTGGGCAACTTATTCTAGGAGGGACAAAACCATGGTTTAGACCCCCAAACTATCACTGGTAAATTCACAGAACAGGGAGGTAGGAGGGACGGTGAGGAATCTTCAGTTAGAACTACCCATGAGAAGAACAAGTTACTTACCTTTGGTAGCAAACTTTCTGATGATGGATACTCTAACTGTGGATGCCTGACCTTGTGAACAGATGTCAATGCAGCACCTCCCGAGACAGTAATTCTGACAATTGTCTCAGATCAAAAGGTCCTATAGGAATCTGAGCAGGCAAAATGCTGCTTATGCAATGGAAGAAGCTTTGATCAGGAAGAATGAGCCAGTAAAACTTCTGGGGGCTGCTTTTTACCTAGTGCGTAACAGACCTTTATCCAGAGAATAATCCATTAAGAGATTCTCAATTTTTGCACTGTCCTGTCTATATTTTCTCCAGAGAACCCAACAAAGAGCTGATAATCCACCTTATGCTCTTTGGTGCAAACAATATAAAAGCTTACAACAGTCGCGAACTGGAACAAAGAAAAGCAGAAGAGTGATAGCCTGCCTGACATAAAATGGAGTGGCCACTTTTGGTAGAAAGGAAGCTTGGTTCAATATCAACTTAACTGAAAAGAATGCTGTTTACGGTGGACTGGCAGAGCTTAAGCTCGCTCACATGTCTAGCTAATTTTACGGCCATGTGAAAGAATGCCTTCAATATAAACTCTTAAAGCATAATTGTGCAATGCTCAAAAGGGGTGCCCATCAAAAAATTGAGGACTAAATCCAAGTCCCACTGCGACATCACAAAGGATTTCATCACAAACAACTGTTGCAAACCGTTTACTAATCTCATCAAATGATTTAAATAAAGAGGGCTGATCCTACAACCAGAAAAAAGGCTGAAAAGAGCCTATAAGCAGCCTGTAACAGCTTGCAATGGGTCAATTGTTGTCTGCTACACCAATCCACAAATTTCTCCCAACGACAGGAGTCCAAAGATTTTGATTTTGTGGAAGGAAGCCTTGCTGTCAAGATGACCTCCACAACCTCTAGGGGAAGGATGAAGGTGAACGGCCACCAGTCAATCTCGAAGAATGAAGCTACAAAGTGTACTGGCCTGGTGCAGTACCCTACCCGGAGGCTGACAGAGCCCCTCTGTAAGCGGCAGCTTGATCGGAGGACAAATGCTAATGCTCAGGATTTCTGTATACCACACTCTCCTGGCCCAATCCAGAGCCACTAGGAGAACTTAGCCTCAGTCGTACCTAATCTTCTTTAGAACGCTGGGTGGAGAGGCAGTGGCAGGAAAGCATACAGGAACCCAATGCTCCACTCTAGATGGAAGGAGTCTCTGAGAAAGAGCTCCCTTGGAAACCCATTTTCAGCAGTGGCTAAAAGATCGAGACAGGGTTCTCACCCTAGCTGAAGATGCTTTGGGTGCAACTGCCATTCATGAGCTGCTAAGCATCAGCAGCTGAGTTTGTCCACCGTAACGTTTAGAGATCTCGATGCGGTTTACCATCAGAGTTATTGTTGCTGCAGCCACTTCCAAAGGCACATACCCTCCTGACAGAGCACAAGACCCCACTTCACTGTTCTTGTTGCAGTAGCACAGGTGGTGGTGTACTTAAGTACCTGCATCAGCTTTACTTTGATGGTTGGGAGGAAGGCCTTTAACGTCAAGCAAATTGCCCTCAATTCCAACAATATGATGTGGAGTTGAGTCTACAGTGGACACCAGAGGCCTCTGATCTCTCCTCTCCCAGAGGTTCTCCCCAGCTTAGTAGTGCCTACTGTCCGTGTGCGTAGGGTAAGGAGAGGGGTCTGCTGCTTACTCAATTATGATTCATTATTAAGTACCGCAGGTCTTGTGTAGTCTTCTCTGAAATCTGGATACAATCAGACATGCCCTGATGCTGTATTTAATAGGATTAGATGCCCACTGCAGAGTCCACCTGTGGCACCTGGTGCGTTTGGCCAGCAGGATGAACAAGACAAACAAATAAGCCTCAGTCTCATCCTAAATGAGATCCAGGACCGAGACAGGAACATCAGAATCATAGCCTGAATGTCCTGGACTCTGCTCTGGGGAAAATGAACAGAACCGATAAAAAGGGGCATTGCGAACTGCAAATGCTCCTGGCCCGCTGTGAACCACAGGTACTGCCTAAGGGCCTGGAGGACAGGAATATGGAAATAAGCACCCTGCTAATACAGCACATCATTTAGTCATCAAGGTCCAGGGCAGACAAGACCTTGATGACCATGGCTACCTTGAATTTGTTCTTTTGAAGGAAGGCGTTGAAAGGGTGGAGGTCTCAGTCCTTCTTTGGCAAAAGGAAGTAGTGGGAGCAAAACACCCAGTTCCTACTTCCAAGGCTGGAACACTCAATGGTCTCTCCGGTCAAAAGGATCTACACTTCCTGCTGCAAATGGAAAGATGGTCCTTGTAAGGAAATGTCTCCTTGGCATAGTTACCCCCTAACTTTTTGCCTCTGCTAATGCTAAGTTATGATTTGAAAGTGTGCTGGGACCCTGCTAACCAGGCCCCAGCACCAGTGTTCTTTCCCTAAACTGTACCTTTGTCTCCACAATTGGCACAACCCCGGCACTCAGGTAAGTCCCTTGTAACTGGTACCCCTGGTACCAAGGGCCCTGATGCCAGGGAAGGTCTCTAAGGGCTGCAGCATGTCTTATGCCACCCTGGGGACCCCTCACTCAGCTCATGCACACTGTTTTACAGCTTGTGTGTGCTGGTGGGGAGAAAAAGTCTAAGTCGACATGGCACTCCCCTCACAGTGCCATGCCAACCTCACACTGCCTGTGACATAGGTAAGTCACCCCTCTAGCAGGCCTTACAGCCCTAAGTCAGGGCGCACTATACCACAGGTGAGGGCATATGTGCATGAGCACTATGCCTCTACAGTGCCTAAGCAAAACCTTAAGACATTGTAAGTGCAGGGTAGCCATAAGAGTATATGGTCTGGGAGTCTGTCAAACACGAACTCCACAGTTCCATAACGGCTACACTGAAAACTGGGAAGTTTGGTATCAAACTTCTCAGCACAATAAATGCACACTGATACCAGTGTGCAATTTATTGCAACATACATCCAGAGGGCATCTTAGAGATGCCCCCTGAATACCTACCCGAAATCTAGTGTAGGCTGACCTGTTTCAGCCAGCCTGCCACACACCAGACATGTTGCTGGCCACATGGGGAGAGTGCCTTTGTCACTCTGTGGCCAGGAACAAAGCCTGTACTGGGTGGAGGTGCTTCTCACCTCCCCCTGCAGGAACTGTAACACCTGCCGGTGAGCCTCAAAGGCTCACCCCCTTTGTTACAGCGCCCCAGGGAATCCCAGCTGGAGGAGATGCCCGCCCCTCTGGCCACTACCCCCACTTTTGGCGGCAAGGCTGGAGGAGATAATGAGAAAAACAAGGAGGAGTCACCCACCAGTCAGGACAGCCCTGAAGGTGTCCTGAGCTAATGCGACCCCTACCTTGAGAAATCCTCCATCTTGAGTTTGGAGGATTCCCCCAATACGATTAGGGCTGTGCCCCCCTCCCCACAGGGGAGCACAAAGAGGGTGTAGCCACCCTCAAGTACACTAGCCATTGGCTACTGCCCTCCCAGACCTAAACACACCCCTAAATATAGTATTAAGGGGCACCCCAGAACCCAGGAAATTAAGATTCCTGCAACCTGAAGAAACAAGGACTGTTGACCTACAAGCCTGCAGAGAAGAGGAAGATGACAACTGCTTTGGCCCCAGCCCTACCAGCCTGTCTCCAACTTCGAAAACCTGCTCCAGTGACGCATCCAACAGGGACCAGTGACTTCTCAAGCCTCAGAGGACTGCCCTGGACTAAAGGACGAAGAAACTCCAGTGAACAGCGGCCCTGTTTAAAACCAGTTACTTCTTTGCAACAAAGAAGCAACTTTCAAAGACTGCACATTTCCCGCCGGAAGCGTGAGCCTTCACACTCTGCACCCAACGCCCCCCGCTCGAGATCCAGAGAACAAACGCCTCAGGGAGGACTTCCTGGCGACAGCAAGCCCGTGAGTAACCAGAGACGACCCCTCTGAGCCCCCACAGCGACGCCTGCAGAGAGAATCCAGAGGCTCCCCCTGACCGTGACTGCCTGTAACAAGGGACCCGGCTCCTGGAACCAACACTGCACCCGCAGCCCCCAGGACCTGAAGGAACCGAACTTCAACCCAGGAGTGACCCCTAGGCAATCCTCTGCCTAGCCCAGGTAGTGGCTGTCCCGAGAAGCCCCCCCTGTGCCTGCCTGCACAGCTAGAGTGACCCCCTGGTCCCTCCATTGTTTCCTACCTGAAACCCGACGCCTGCTTTGCACACTGCACCCGGCCACCCCTGTACTGCTGAGGGTGTGTTTTGTATGCTTACTTGTGTCCCCCTCCAGTGCTCTACAAAACGCCCCTGGTCTGCCCCCCGAGGACGCAGGTACTTACCTGCTGGCAGACTGGAACCGGAGCACCCCTGTTCTCCATAGGCGCGTATGTGTTTTGGGCACCACTTTGACCTCTGCACCTGACCGGCCCTGAGCTGCTCGTGTGGTAACTTTGGGGTTGCCTTAAACCCCCAACAGTGGGCTGCCTATGCCCTAGAATTGCGACTTGTGTTTTCCTTACCTCCTAATCTAACCTTTACCTACCTCCCCCAGGAACTATTGATTTTTTTCAGTGTCCACTTTGAAAATAGCTTATTGCCATTTTTATAGAGACTGTACATGATATTGTTTTCATTCAAAGTTCCTAAAGTATCTAAGTGAAGTACCTTACATTTAAAGTGTTTAATGTAAATCTTGAACCTGTGGTTTTTAATATAAAAACCTATTGGCCTGGAGTAAGTCTTTGAGTTTGCGTTTCTCATTATTGCCTGTGTGTGTACAACAAATGCTTAACACTATCCTCTGATAAGCCTACTGCTCGACCACATTACCACAAAATAGAGCATTAGAATTATCTTCTTTTGCCACTATCTTACCTCTAAGGGGAACCCTTGGACTCTGTGCCCACTATTTCTTACTTTGAAATAGTATATACTGAGCCAACTTCCTACAGTCCCTAATCAGCCGCCCATATGGAAGTGGAAATAGTAGCAGGTTATAAAGAAATGAGAGGGCGTAGCTCCTATAGACAATTTAGAGGACCCACTTGTCTGAACTGATGACCTGCCACTCTTACAGGAAATATTGCATCTCGCCTCAGACAGGGTGTCTGAGTGTCAGCAAGGGCACACTAAAGCACTTTTGTGGTTGTGGTTCTGGAGAACTTCGTTGCACATTGTACCTGCGGTTGTGGGCATAGTGTCTGAGAACCATGACCTGGCCACATAAGGCTTGACCAAGAGAATGACCAAGCACAAAATGGTCTGCTTCTGTACAGCCCGTCCCTTATTTGCTCCAACAAACAGCTGGTAGTCCACCAGGTACTCTTGTGCGGTCACTGTAGAACGACAACTCTCTTTTTGGGTCCAGCTGGAGTCGCTCCTTTTCCTTAGAGGGATGTAGGGGAGCAAAGAAAGTGGGCAGGGTGATAGTTTGACCCAGATAGAATGGTGCCACCATCTTGGGGAAGAAAGAGGCACTGGAGCATAACACCACTTTTTCCAGAAATACAATGAGATATGGTGGCTTAGATGCTAAAGCGGTACCTCACTCATCCTCCGGGAAGATGTTATTGTCACTAAGAAGGCTGTCTTGATGGGGAGCAGCTGGAGGGGACAGTTATGCAATGGCTTGAAATAAGCGCACGAGGTACGTGAGAACCAAATAGATCCCACTGAGGCATTACAAACAGAGTAGGAGGAAGCATATTTACAAGCCCTTTGAGGAAACTATTTACAATAGGGGATTTAAAAAGAGAGGGTTGATCAGGTAGATAGAGCAGAGAGATAGCCCTTCAGTGTCCCAAGAGAGGAACCCTGCTGGGCAAGATAAAGAATGAAAATAAGAATATCAGATAAAGAAGCAGAGAGAGATCTATAGACTTCTCTGTAAAATATCTTACCAATTTTTGCCAACGGCAGGTGTATACCATTTTTGTGCGGTAATGCCTGGCTCCAAGAAAACATTACAGATTTCGGGAGCAAGGGCAAAACCTGTCAACTGCCGCCGCTCAAACTCCACACATGAAGGCGCAGAGATGACAGATTCGGGTGAAGGACCATCACCTGCTGCTGCAACAGAAGATCTTTCCGAAGGGGCAGCCTCATCAGAGGATCTAATGCTCATTTTCAGAAGCTCTGATCTTTCGTTCTTGATCTTCTTTAGAACTCTGGGCAGGAGCAGTATGGGCGGAAAGGCGTACAGGAAGTCTGAGCTCCACTCGCGACAGAGTCGCAGAGCAAATGCCACCCTGGAACTCCAATACTGCTGACACTGCTCATTCTCTTCAGAGGCAAATAGATCTACCTAAGGCTCCCCCCCACCTCCCCGGAAGAGTACTTGCACCATCTCAGAATGGAGACGCCACTCGCGACCCGCTAGACATCAGCGGCTAAGTTTATCTGCTCTGGCATTCAGAGAGCCTGCCAGGTGTTGAACCACCAGGATTATGCCCTGCTCTTTTAGCTATATTCAGAGATGCAGGGCCTGTTGACAAAGGGTCCATGACCCCACCCCGCCCTAAATGTTGCAGTACGACATGGTGGTGGTGTCTGTAAATACCTGCACTAACTTCCCCTTGACAGAGGGAAGAAATGCTTTCAATGCTAGTTGGATCACCCTGAGCACCAACATGTTGCTTTGGAGCCTAGATTCATCCCGAGACCAGTCTCCTTTGATCTCCACCTCTCACAGATGGCAGTCCCATCCCATGAGTGATACATCTGTCACTACTGTAAGATCTGGTTGGGGAGGGGAGAGGAGTCGGCCTCTGGCACAATCACGGTTTGTTAACTACCACTGCAGGTCTTGTGTAGTTCCCTCTGAGACCTGGACCATTTCGGAGAGATTTCCCTGATGCTGTGCCCACTGGAACTTCAGGTCCCACTGCAGAGCCCGCATATGCAATTTGGCATGTTTTATTACCAGGATGCGAGAGGCTCTGAGACCCAGCAGCCTCAGTCTCCAGGACCAAGGCTGAAACATCTGTATCATAGCCTGACTATCCTGGACTCGCTGGTTGGGAGGATAAGTTTGACTCATTGGGTATAAGAATGAGGATGGCACCGCGTTGTGACCTGAACTGGGAAAGGTCACCTGAGTATGTAAGGCACTGGTCCAGATCCAGTCTCAGATCCCTGAGACTCTGCTGGCACCAAGGACGAAGCCACTGGCGTGAATGCAGTAAGAGTCTCACCCAACCCTATAGGGCCTGAGGGCGTGCCAGAGGGGTCGGCCTGCTCAAATAAGTGGTGCATGGCCTCATAAAGCTCCTTTATTTGAGCTGGTGTCGACCTGGGAAAGGTGGGAGACGCGGAGTCAAACTGGCTGCGGAACCATGCATGGAACTTCTTGGTTCCCTTCTCATCTCGTTGGCTGATAGGCAAGGTGAAGTCAAAGTCCTCTTGGACTTCTTCTCCAGGCATAAGCCGCAATGATGACCAGCTGCGTAGATCTCCTCTCCTCCTGAGCTACATGGATCCTGCATCATGGGTGGTGGTCCGGAATAGTCCTCTTTGTCCAACTATGGTGAAGATAATCCCTTGCCTTCCCACGTAGGACAGCGCCCCCGTGCACTGTCTCTCTTTCAGCTGCCAAGGCTTGTTTGCATCTCCTCCAAGGGATCTTCAGGCGACATGTAGCTTCAGTCCCCAGCACTCATTCCTGGAACACTCAGCTCTCTGTGTGGTTCTACTAAGGCGAGGGATCCTTTTCTGTAGTGCTGCGTGTGCTCCTTCTGGGACGTCTGTGTCCCCGTCCAGTGGGACTCCTGTGGGTGCTGCCTCTGCGGACTCAGACAATGAGGGTCTCCTGTGACTTCCCCTCCTGGGCCTTGCTGGTGCCTGGTAGCACCACTTTTCCACAAACCGTGAGTTTGCCTTTGCCAAGGCTTGTTGGTTGAATTCCTGCACCGACACCCATCTGCAATCTTTACTCCAGCTTGGGACATCTTCAGCATCCATCAGGAACACTTCCCCAGCTCCAGGGCTGCAGTGCTGACCTGTTCTTCCTCACTGTCAACCAACTCCTGCAAGTACAGCTGAGTGGGTAGTAGCTCCTACTCCTCCTGGACTCAACAGTGACTTTTGGACTTGGTCCCCTCTCTCCACAGGTCCTCTCCTCCAGGAATCCACTGCTGGTTTCTTGCAGTCTTGCCTTTTGTTTTCTTCTTTTTCTTCCTTTTGATTGGTTTGGGGAAAATCCAGTGATTTACTCTTGCTTTCCTGGTCATGGGGGGTGGGGGGGCATTGTGTTACTTACCTCTGTGGTTTTCTAGTACCCCCAAGCTCCCTTTCATACATTCCACTTACCTAGGAGGGGGTCCTTTGTTCACATTCCATTTTTTAGTATATAGTTTGGGCTCCCCCTAGGGTCACTATTGGTTATTGCTATTTGCAGTTTTCTAACCTTTTCTATCCCCATTTCTACTAGTGTATATATTTGGTATATTACTTAGCTCCTATTTGAGGGTTGCCTTTCTAGTATTTTGTGGTATTGTGTTCCGAAAATAAAGTACCTTTATTTTTGTAACTGAGTGTTTTCTTTCATGTGTGAGTGCTGTGTAACTACAGTGGTATTGCGTGAGCTTTGCATGTCTCCTAGATGAGCCTTGGCTGCTCATCCACAGCTACCTCTGGAGAGCACAGCTTCTAAACCCTACCTACCCTTCACTAAGAGGGGATACCTGGACCTGGTGTAAGTTCCTTAGGTACCCACCACACACCAGGCCAGCTTGCTACACCTGTGTTGACTGCTGGGCCGCAAGCAGCTTTAGGGAAAGCTCCCTTAAAGCATTTGGTGCCATGGCCAGGCAGTCCGAGCACGTCTTTTCGCTCGAGGAACCACAGGAAAATGAGATGGGGATCAGTGACTGACATGGCGTGGTGACAGGGTCTACACGGTTTGAACCCAGCCTTCTTTGAAGACATTCTCGACACTACCAAAATGGGCTGTCAAAAAGCAACAGAGGGGTAGCTCTCTCTGGAGCTGCACTAAAAAGAAAAGAACTGACGTCCGTGCGCCTGCATGGTTTGCCGCAACATCACATCCAGCACTAACGACACCACGTGTAGCCGAATGGAGCCACCTGACAGCACACACAAGGGGTATTGCTCAGTAAACGTTTCTGGATCCAGCCTGACGTCTGGAAAATCAAAGGTAAGGAATCTGCAGCTAGAGGTCTATCAGATTACTATTTCTTTAGAGTTGATTACTGATTACTTAGTGACCCAACAAATATGTTTCTACATATGAGATTCGCTTTAGATTACTTCTGACAGTCGAAGGGGGAAGGAGGGGGGGAGAGTCTGTGCAATCGTAAATTCTGAAGGCTGTACCTATATCCGCAACACCTCACTTAGCATACATGAACAAATAGACAAGTTTAAGAATAGTGTTAAAAAGCTACATGAAATTTAGAATGGATCTGATTTCAATGTGAGAGGTATCTGATCTTGATTGTCCGGTATATTTTGGAACTGGCGGTGACTATCTTTAAAATGGTGACTACAATAATCCAGTTTATGTATTAGTTTAATTATGTGCGCATCATCCATCAGACTTGCATTAATACTGGCTCAGTACCTGATTATCAACTTTACATATTTGAGATTAATGGAGATAGTGACAATGAAGAAATTAGGACTAGAAAAATTAGGCTAGGTGCAACTGAAATGTTGGAGAGGGTTTGCCTTCCAAAAACAAAGAAATGGGGGCAGTGAGAAAGTTTATTTCCTTGTATATATCTGTGTCAGTATGTGTAGGAAGTTGGCTCTGTATATACTATCTCAATGTAAAAGATAGTGTGCACAGAGTCCAAGGGTTCCCTTTAGAGGTAAAATAGCGGAAAAATTAGATAATTCTAATGCTCTATTTTGTGGTAGTGTGGTCGAGCAGTAGGCTTATCAGAGGGTAGTGTTAAGCATTTGTACACACACAGGCAATAAATGAGGAACACACACTCAAAGACTTACTCCAGGCCAATAGATTTTTATATTGAAAAATATATTTTCTTAGTTTATTTTAAGAACCACAGGTTCAAGATTTACATTAAACACTTTAAAGGTGAGGTACTTCACTTAGCTACTTTAGGAACTTTGAATGAAAACAATATCATGTACAGTCTTTGTAAAAATGGCAATAAGCTAATTTCAAAGTGGACACAGTGCAAAAATCGACAGTTCCTGGGGAAGTAAGTAAAGGTTAGATTAGGAGGTAAGTAATGCACTTACAAGTCTCAGTTCTGGGGCATAGGCAACCCACTGTTGGGGGTTCAAAGCAACCCCAAAGTTACCACATCAGCAGCTCAGGGCCGGTCTGGTGCAGAGGTCAAAGAGGTGCCCAAAACACATAGGCGCCTATGGAGAACAGGGGTGCTCCGGTTCCAGTCTGCCAGCAGTTAAGTGCCTGCGTCCTTGGGGCAGACCAGGAGGGGAGTTTGTAGAGCAGTTGGGTGGGACACAAGTAGGCACACAAAACACACCCTCAGCGGTACAGGGGCGGCCGTGTGCAGTGTGCAAAGCAGGCATCAGGTTTTAGGTAGGAAACAATGGAGGGACCCGGGGGTCACTCTAGCAGTGCAGGAAACGGGGGGATCTTTGGGGCAGCCACCACCTGGGCTAGGCAGAGGGTCGCCTCGGGGTAACTCCTGCGTTGAAGTTTGGTTCCTTCAGGTCCTGGGGGCTGCGGGTGCAGTGCTGGTTCCAGGCGTCGAGTCCCTTGTTACAGGCAGTCGCGGTCAGGGGGAGCCTCTGAATTCTCTCTGCAGGCGTTGCTGTGGGGGCTCAGGGGGGGGGGGTCATCTCTGGTTACTCACGGGCTCGCAGTCCCCGGGGAGTCCTCCCTGAGGTGTTTGTTCTCTGGATCTCAAGCCGGGGTGCCAGGTGCAGAGTGTGAAGTCTCACACTTCCGGCGGGAAACGTGCAGTCTTTGAAAGTGGCTTCTTTGTTGCAAAGAGTAGCTGGTTTTGAACAGGGCCGCTGTTCACGGGAGTTTCTTGGTCCTTTAGTCCGGGGAAGTCCTCTGAAGCTTCAGAGGTCGCTGGTCCCTGTCGGATGCGTCGCTGGAACAAGTTTTCGAAGTTGGAGACAGGCCGGTAGTGCTGGGGCAAAAGCAGTTGTCGTCTTTCTCCTTCTCTGCAGGCTTGAAGGTCAGCAGTCCTTGTTTCTTCAGGTTGCAGGAATCTGATTTCCTGGGGTCTGGGGAGCACCTAGATACTGAAATTAGGGGTGTATTTAGGTCTGGGAGGGCAGTATCCAATGGCTACTCTCCTTGAGGGTGGCTACCCCCCACTTTGTGCCTTCTCCCTGTAGGGAGGGGGGTACATCCCTAATCCTATTGGGGGAATCCTCCAAACTCAAGATGGAGGATTTCTCAAGGTAGGGGTCACCTCCGCTCAGGACACCTTAGGGGCTGTCCTGACTGGTAGGTGACTCCTCGTTTTTCTCATTATCTCCTCCAGCCTTGCCGCCAAAAGTGTGGGCAGTGGCCAGAAGGGCAGGCATCTCCACTTGCAGGGATGCCCTGGGGCGCTGTAACAAAAGGGGTGAGCCTTTGAGGCTCACCGCCAGGTGTTACAGTTCCTGCAGGGGGAGGTGAGAAGCACCTCCACCCAGTACAGGCTTTGTTCCTGGCCACAGAGTGACAAAGGCACTCTCCCCATGTGGCCAGCAACATGTCTGGTGTGTGGCAGGCTGGCAGAAACTGGTCAGCCTACACTAGAAGTCGGGTAGGGATTCAGGGGGCATCTCTAAGATGCCCTCTGGGTGTATGTTACAATAAATTGCACACTGGCATCAGTGTACATTTATTGTGCTGAGAAATTTGATACCAAACTTCCCAGTTTTCAGTGTGGCCATTATGGAACTGTGGAATTCGTGTTTGACAAACTCCCAGACCATGTACTCTTATGGCTACCCTGCACTTGCAACGTCTAAGGTTTTGCTTAGACACTGTAGGGGCATAGTGCTCATGCACATATGCCCTCACCTGTGGTATAGTGCACCCTGCCTTAGGGCTTTAAGGCCTGCTAGAGGGGTGACTTACCTAAGCCACAGGCAGTTTGAGGTTGGCATGGCACTCTGAGGGGGTGCCATGTCGACTTAGTCATTTTCTCCCCACTAGCACACACAAGCTGTGAGGCAGTGTGCATGTGCTGGGTGAGGGGTCCCCAGGGTGGCATAAGACATGCTGCAGCCCTTAGAGACCTTCCCTGGCATCAGGGTCCTTGGTACCAGGGGTACCACTTACAAGGGACTTACCTGCGTGTCAGGGTTGTGCCAATTGTGGAGACAAAGGTACAGTTTAGGGAAAGAACACTGGTGCTGGGGCCTGGTTAGCAGGGTCCCAGCACACTTTCAAATCATAACTTAGGATCAGCAAAGGCAAAAAGTCAGGGGGTAACTATGCCAAGGAGGCATTTCCTTACAATAGTCACATGTGTCTTAACATGTATCATTACATATTATTATTTAGTTGCTATGTCGTTTTATACCTAACGATTTCTAAAATCATAGTATACAAGCTGAGTTACATATTTCTAATGATTGCAGCCATTTTATTTCATGCTGTACAACTACACACTTTCTGCACTGTGTATTAAGTGTACCCTTGTGCTGAAGAATGGCACAATGAAGTAAGAATTGTACAGTTGATTCAGCTTCTGTCTGTGCCGTAAGTATCAGTTTGTCACAGGCTTTTCACATGGATTCCCATGAGGAGGCGCACATGCTCATTAGTGAATATCAGTTTTATTCTCAGTCACTTTCCTGCTTCCATTCACTTGTATTGGGTAAATTGGCATACATATGACAAATATATGGATTTTAGAATGCTGCAACTGATTATGAGTGGAAGACCAGATGAGTTGAAACAGCATCTGACTTGCATTATTTTACTTGCTTGTTGGCTGATATGTATTAAACGCATGTTAGACTTTATTGTCTATCCCAATAGTTGTGCTTTTATTCTGCTGTCAGAACAAAAGTAAGGAACTGTAAAGTAAAGGGGCCCAATGGTCAGCACAATTATATAGATAGGCTGAATTGGACAGTACATAATGTCGAAATTAGACTGTTAACTTCAAAAGCACATTTCACCTTTCTGGAATGAAAAATGGATCCCAAAAATGAAGGGAGAGGTCCGATGTGGAGTGAAATTGACTGGTAGAAAAAATACGGCACTGCAGCCCCCTTTCTTCACAACATTCGGGAATTAATTTTGCAACAAGCTCACAACATGTACTACAGGATACGGTGACCCAAAAGAGACGGAATTGGTGTTCAGTAGGAAGCAATTAAGCGACGTTAAATATCATTTTGCTACCAGCCTGGGTACTGGAAACAAATATAGTACCATGCACTGTTTCATAACTCCAACATCACGTTTTCTTTCACAATACATCTTAACCTTAGCTTTTATACAGTTGTGTTGTAATTGCAATTATTGTTCAACACAGAACTTCACTAGAAACAGGATAAGAGACGGGCAGTAATTAACACAGAAAGCTAAAAAAAAAAAAAAAAAAAAAACACAGGAAGACACTTTTCTGCTGCACACTTAACAAAAGAAAATCGAGACGAGGCAACTGAATTGTGCTGTTTTTATTGTGTTTTCCATGGAGAAATACATCATCTGTTTACAAAATAGCTCTTGAAAAATACAAGGAATACAGATACTATAAAACAAAGCAAACTCCAGTCATGAGACACTACTACATCATGCGAAAGCAACAGTCTGATCTCCAGATTATGAAAATTATATTTAAGAGATTGTGACACCAAAAGTACTACGTTTCTAGCCTGGCAAATCTTTGTTGAGGTGCATGAGTTAACCTGAAAATCTTTCAAAGGGTAAACAAATGACAAAAATAAATTTGTGCCCAACAAAGTTGGCCTAAATTTCATAGCTACACAAAGCGCACAGACATCTTAGACGCATAACTGCTAGTGTAACCCTTTTCACTTCAGTTTTCTTACAATGTGACCGGGCAAGGGAAGAGTTTTAAATGGGACAACAAACTGTTTAGCATTCTAGAACTTTAGATACAAGGGAGCCTTGAATAAAATAATAGGCTATTAGAATGATTAGAGTCCTTTCAAATTACTTGTTTTCGTTTATATTTTTAAAAGGAATAACATTAATGAGCAAGTTGAAGGGGGCGCATGAAGGGTTTTATAAACATGCTTTTCAACCTGAAGCTCCTTTCTAGCAATATCTAAATCATGAAACGAGAGATGTGCATTTGTTTTATCTACATCTGGTGATACTATCAACATTTCTGTTTTTTCTAGACATTGTCAGCTCTATTAATCTGTATAACTGAACAAAAAAAGAGCAACTAATGCAGGGTTATACATGCTTTTGCGAGATTTGTTGGAATGAGGACATTTTTAAATATGTTCTGTGGAGTTCAAAAGGTGATGGCTATTGACAACACTTGATAACTAGCACAAATTATAAAATGTTTATTAAAATCTATGGGTCAGGGAAGATGCAAGAGGGAGTTTGTTTTGTATTTAAAATACTAAATAGTTTAATGCAGAAAGCACCATTACAGAGTTTACAAAAAGTCATTTCATAGTTAGTGCTAAACTACCCATCAAGGCAAGATCTGCCATAACTTCTCAGCAATGGACCATTTTTGGCAATTGCTTCACAGGTGCCCACAAAGCTTTACTCACCATGTATTGTACACTGCATGTCTTGAAGGAAAAGCTTTCATGTACATTGCTTTAGATGCCACTTTGGGTATAAAAGCTGGAAAAAATGCACCAAGGAAAACAACCTTTTTTCCTGTATGGTTAGTGGAACTCATATCAAAAGAAAGTTAATTTTACACGTGGCCACAGATCTGTATGCATCAAAATAATTACATAAATTAAAACAGAGCAAAAACACCTATCTATTTTCCAAAAACACTTCCCTGTTATCTTCTCCAAGTGGGGACAACCCTTAGAAATTTATAGCCTATTTTAGGGAAGATACGTTGTTGTCGTTTTGATTAAGTAAGCAGGTTCTTTATATTAATACAGTGACACATTTCACAAGTGCCCTGTTTGAACGACTTTGTTCATTACCGGTACAAACCTTTTCAGGAAACAACAAAAACATGACACGATACTACAGACCTAAAACTAGTACTACCCCTCCAGTTAAAAAAATGAAAAATTACATAAAAGTGCATCATCGGCTGAAAGATTTCTTACGTCAGATGTATTGCAAATAAACAATCTATCCAAAATGTGTCTAGCATAGACAAATTGTTTTTAAAGGCAGTAATTCCACAAAATATTCAAAATGTAACTGTTGGCCGCGGTATATTATCCTGCTTCACACACTAACCCGGACTTCAGGCAAAGCGGTGATGACAGCCCATTGTGTGAACTTCAGAAAATATGCCTAAATCCATTTTAGTCACGTTCTTGTCTTGTAATCGCAGTTTTTTTTTTAGCAGTAGAAGACAATATGTTGAGCTGGCAAATATGGTTTATGGACCCCTGAAGTTTTTTTCATTTTCTTATCGATTCAATTTCAGTTTGATTGAATTCTTGACAACGAGGATAGGATTTTCTGGGAGCGCAGGGATATCCGAGAGGTCTGTACTTGATGATCTCTGTCAAATTAAAGAAACAAGCCTTCGATAAGCTTAAACACATAGCATTGACGAAATTGTTTTACTGCTAAAACGATTTAGGATTAAAAGGCCTTTTCAGAATAAATCATCTTCAACAATTTTACTTCCCAACACATTTAGGGGGTCATTCCGACTCCCGCCCGCCGCGGTCACCGCGCGGCCGGCAGGAGCCGCCAGAATACCGTTCCGCGGTCGAAAGACCGCGGCGGTAATTCTGACTTTCCCGCTGGGCTGGCGGGCGGCCGCCTTCAGGCCGCCCGCCAGCCCAGCGGGAAAGAGGCTTCCACGATGAAGCCGGCTCGGAATCGAGCCGGCGGAGTGGAAGCTGTGCGACGGGTGCAGTTGCACCCGTCGCGTATTTCACTGTCTGCGCAGCAGACAGTGAAATACATTTAGGGGCCCTCTTACGGGGGTCCCTGCAGTGCCCATGCCATTGGCATGGGCACTGCAGGGGCCCCCAGGGGCCCGCGACCCCCCCTACCGCCATCCGGTTCCCGGCGGGAGAACCGCCGGGAACTGGATGGCGGTAGGGGGGGGTCAGAATCCCCTCGGCGGCGCAGCTAGCTGCGCTGCCTTGGAGAATTCCAATGGGCGGCGGTACACTGGCGGGAGACCGCCAGTGTTGCCGGTCCGACCGCGGCTTTACCGCCGCGGTCGGAATGCCCATTGGAGCACCGCCGGCTTGTCGGCGGTGCTCCCGCGGTCCACCAACCCGGCGGTCATTGACCGCCGCGGTTGGAATGAGGGCCTTAAACTTCTATTTACATCCTGCAAAGTACAGGAATTTCAAAGGTGAGTGCAGGGCTGAGAGAAATTACTAATGCAATGGAATTAGGCAGGCTGCCCTTTCAGCTACTGTCCATAAAGTGAGTTCTGTCAACCAATCAAGTTTTTTCAAAGTTTGACTTAAGCAGTGGCTAATTAGTGCAGCCCATAGGAACGTCACTCTTTTTGGCATTGTTACCACCACTTTTTGCCTGTTTATCAATGTGTTTAGACTGTTTTCACTGGGATTCTGCTAACCAGGACACCAGTGATTATTCTATCTCGTCTAAATGTGGTTGCTTTGGTACCCTTTACACCCCACAATTGGTATACTGGTGTACCCTTATAAGTCCCTAGTATATAGTACTCCTGTACCCAGGGCATTGTCCACAGTGGTCCCCCATGGGCTGCACCCATGGGAGCCCATTCAGAATGTTTCTGGAGGCCTGCCATTGCAGCCTGCATGAAAAAGTGCATCCACCATTTCACTGTTGGTCACTACACCAGATCACTGTAAGTCACCCCTATGATAGGCCCTCCTAGCCCAGGGGGTAGGGTGAAGGTTCCTATGTGTGAGGACACCACTGCATGAGCAGAGGGTTCCCTACGAACTCCAGTTCCAATGCAATGGACTTGGTAAGGGCGGGGAAGACATTTTACCCGTGTACTGGCCAAAGGCCACTCACTACCTGTGGTCCAGCTTACATAATGGATAACTCCAAACCTAGGCATGTTTGGTATCAACCGTCGGAATCATTCCCCAAATACTGATGCCATTATTGGTGGCATGAGTCCATGCATTGTGGGGGCTCCTTAGAGGACTTCCCCCCAGTATTGTTCCTACCAGTCTTCCAAGGTTTTGCGTGCAGCCCACGCTGCAGCAACCCCTCAGACAGGGTTCTGGCCTCCTGCTCCTTGACTAGCTCAAGCAGGGAAGACAGAACAAAGGACTTCCTGTGGAAGAGGGGATCCAACACTATTTCCCATGGAAAAAGGTATTACAAGGCTGGGGAGGGGGAGCCTCCCCGCGCCACGAGCTTGCTTTGAAGGGCACATCCGGTGCACTCCTTTGCATAATCCGGTTAGCACCAGTCCAGGGACCAATGGTCCCTGCTCAGGCACAAAACCACAAAGGAAAGGGGAGTGACCACTCCCCTGTCCATCACCACCCCAGGGATGGTGCCTAGAGCTCCTCCAGGTGGCCGTTTGATTCTGTCATCTTGGAAACCAGATGTGCAGAGGCTCCTGGGAGCATCAAGTTGGTCAGGTGAGGTGACTGACGTCAGTGACCCCCTCTGATAGGTGGTCACCCTGCAGAGTGACCAGGCCCCCTGTTAGGGCTATTTAGGGACTCCCTTGCAGGTGGGTCCCGAGATTCGGCATGAAAGACTCCACCAGGACTCCTCTGCATCGACCTCTTCTGCCCCTGGCAACCGGAACCACTGCTGAACTTCACAGGAACAAAACAAGCCTGCAACTCCCAAAACTACCTTGCCTTGCAACATTGTGTCCCCGGCTCCTTCCAGCAACTGCAACAATTCCATGGCTGTGCATCCTCTGGGGTCAGCAAGACTTCAGCTGCACTACACAAGCAAAAAGGAATCTCCCTTGGAGTTTAGGAGTCACTCTCCTGCATCCACAGGCACCTATGGCAATGACGTCCGGCTGCTGGGATCTTCTGCCATTCTGCTCCAGGAAGAATCTCCAACACAGGTGGTGGTGTGGAGGGCTCCTCTGTGTCCTCTCCACCTGCTGTCCAACAGCGGTGAGCCCTTGCCTCTACCCCTGTGCACAGGGACTCTTGCAGCAACCAAGGCTTGTTGACTCATGCTCTGAGGGATCTTCAGGCTTCAAGTTGCCCCAGCCTCCAGCACTTGTTCCTTGCAAGGACAGTCTTTCCTTTTCTGTTCAGTGGGTTGCCTATGGGGGCTGTGACTGCTTCTGCTGGCTCTCCCGACTTCTGTGGGTCAGCCCGGACTTCCCTCCAAGGGTCGAGTCTCCTGGTCCTTGCTGGTCCTCTTCTCTGCAAATCCTCTTCTGCCAAGAATTGCATTTTCAAAGGCTTGTTGGTGGTCCTCTTGACCACTGACCATCTGCAACCCAGCAACCGGTGTGGGACATCTTCTGCAAGACTCCAAGGACCTCTCGACAGCTCCTGGGCTCCACAGCTGATCTTCATCTTCCATTGTCGACCCGGATCTTCATCCACAGAAGGGTGGAAGGTGCTCCTTCCCCACGTGGACGCTACTGTGGGGACTGGACTCTATCCCCTTCTTTTGCCGGTCCTCTTCATCCAGAATCCACTGTTGGGTTCCACTAGACTGGTCCTGGTCTTGCAATCTTCCTTTTCCTCTTGGTCGATTGGGGTAATCTAGGTACTCACCTCTGGGGGTACCGAGTTCTCACAGCCCCCTTCTAACTATGCCACATCCTTGGGTGGGGGACCTAACTGCGCATTCCACTATTTTAGTATATGGTATGGCGGCCCTATAGGGCCCTCGCTATTTTCTGCTATTTCTTGTCAATGCTTGTTATTTTCCAATGCTAATTTCCTAATACTTATTTTGTGTGTATGTGTATGTATATATATATATATATATATATATATATATATATATATATATATATATATATATATATATATATAGTGTGTACTTCCCTCCAGGTGGGGGACTGCCTATAAGTGATCTGGGTCAGTGCTACTGTAATGAAGTACCTTTATTTTTCCAACACTGTGTGGTTCCTTTCATGTGAGATAAGTTACTGTGTGACTGCTGTGGTATTGGCTGCTCATCACAGCTACCACCATAGAGCCCTGGCTTCCTAGACTCACTAACTAATAGGGGTTGCCTGGATAAGGTGCAAACACCATAGGTGTTCACCAGCTTTCTACACGGTCACCAGAGGATGTTTTGAAAAGAAAAAGTTACTTACCTTCGGAAACAAATTATTTGGTAGACATTCTAGTTGCAGATTCCTTACCTCATAATTTCCTCCAGGGGTTAGACTGGATCCAGAGATTTTTCTTTGAGCAGTACCCCTGCGTGCCGTCAGTTGACTCCGCGTACATCGTTGGTGTCGTGTTCGCTGTGATGATGTTGCAGTGGTATATAGTCGCCACCCTGCAACGCTGACATCAGGATTTTTTTTTAGCAGCTTTTCATGCCAGTAGCGCAGAGCCATGAAGAACACATACTGGCGTGCCAAACTACGGCCCTGAAAAGGGAGTCCCTGTCCCTAGAAATCAGTCCACAAATGGGAGGATGGGTGGGTTGGTAAGGAATCTGCAACTAGAATAGGTCTCAACCAGATAATTAGCTACCGAAGGTAAGTAACTTTTTCATTTGATAAAGACTTCTAGTTGCAGATTACTTACCTTAGAAGAGATACCCAAGCAATACCATCCTCGGTAGTGGGCTGCAAACCAAGATCAGACTAAAAAGTCCTGCAGGACCGAACGGCCAAAGCAGCCGTCTCTGTGGACCAGACTGTCCAGGCAGTAGTGCTTTGTGAACTTGTGCACACACGTCCACGTTGCTGCCTGGCAGATGTCCAGGACTGGAACTCTGTGTGCCAACGCTGTGGTTGCAGCAGTTGCTCTGGTGAAATGAGCACCCAAACCCGGAGGAGGTTGCTTCTTTGCCAAAGCATACCACATCTTGACGCAGAGGACAACCCACAGAGAGATGGTCCGCTTCTGCACCGCCCATCCAAGGTAGAGACCTTTGTACAGTGGAATATGGATCCCTTGGCTAAACAGTTGTTCAGGTAGGGGGAAAACCTGGTGACCAGGTCTTCACAGGAAAGCAGCTACTGGCACCATACACTTTGTAAAGACCATGGGAGCAGACCCAGCCCAAAAGGTAGAACCTTGAAATGATAGTGCCATCCCATCACCTCGAACCGCTGATGTTTTATGTGGATGGGAATGTGGAAATAAGTGCCTGAGTGTCTCTGTTCATCATCAGCAGAATCTCCTGTAATGACAGCACTCAGAAGGGTTGCTTCTTTATGTTTTTGATTAGCTGTCTTAGATCCATGGCATGTCTCTATTTCCTTGACTTATTCTTTATCAGGAAGAAGTTGGAATAGAAGCCTTTGCCACACTGTCAGAAAGGAACTTCTACAGCTTCCTTTAACAGAACACTGAAATGTCCTGCTTTAGGAGACTGAGGTTTTGAGGTGCTCTTTTGTGCGGCGGATGACAGGGGGGCTTTTGCAGAAATTACAGAGTGTGACCCTGATGTATGATGTCTACGATCCATTTGTCTGTGGTGATAAACTCCCATTGATTGAAAGAAAAAATAAAATGGAGAGGTGATGGTTCGGATATTGTCTGTGGTGATATGAGGTGACTAGCACCGGAGAAATGTCACTGTCTTGCTACATCTTGGGCTTTTCCTCCCAGAAAAGGCCTTCTTTTGAGCTAGTTGCTTAGAGTAAACTGTGTTGAAACCTCTGTAATGCTGCTGCCGTCCGGTGTATTGTGGTCTATATCATTGCTGTGTGTACAGTTGGAAACTGTACGACTAGAAAGAGGACCTCTGTACGTACTGTCCTCTTTCCTCATAAAAGGACTGAAAACGCTTCTGTTGCAGCGTTCCTATGGAGCACACTGTGTCTGTCTTCATTACCTGAAGGGCATCAACCACATGATTTCTAAACAAATTCTCCCCCCCATCGAAGGGCATATCCAATATCTTGGCCTGGACGTTGTGTCCTTTAACCAGCCCTGTTGGCACAGGACTGCTGCCCCTGCCATCTGCCTGAAGGCAATAGAAGATGTGTCCATTGCCGTGTCACTGATCTCCCGCGATGCCCTGGCACCCTCCTGCAGAATTTTAGCCTTCTTTTTTGTCTTCAGGAAGGTGGTTGAGAAAAGGCGCGAGATCTAACCATATTTGGCAGTCGTAGCTACCCAGAATGTCCAGTGTATTTGATGCTCTGATGGAGGTGGCTGCTATAGCTGCAAAGCGTTTGCCAATGTTGTTGAATCTTCGACCTTACTTGTCTGGTAAAGCTGAACAACAGGCAAAGGGGTTCTTGGTGCATTTCTGTGCCATTTGCATTACCATTTAATTCGGCAGAGTAGGCACTATCAAGCATGCTGGTGAGGAATCTGGGGCGTTATATTTTTTGTCCATGTGAGGAACCACAGCAGTGACCGACACTGGATTATTCTTCAACTTCAACCCTTCTTCCCATATATAATTGACACCTGGGATAGATAGGACAGATTTCCTTGCCAAGTCCATAAAATCGTACAGAAAACATGTCTGTCTGAGGGGGGGATGCAGATCTAATCTCTTGGAAGCACCTTCCATTATCTCATGAAATTCTCCGATACCCTATGGAGGAGAATGAGTTGGAGAAGGTGACGGAGATGATGGAGGGACACACCCATCTCATTCCTGACCCGGTGTACTTAGGTAACCCAACCAAGGAAAGTGTGGTAGTTAGCTAGGGGCTGGGGAAGAATGAGAACACCAGAGTTAAGTACAGCAACTGTCCCAAGCGACCGGGTGCAGGATGGTTACC
This sequence comes from Pleurodeles waltl, assembly GCF_031143425.1. Taxonomy (NCBI): domain Eukaryota; kingdom Metazoa; phylum Chordata; class Amphibia; order Caudata; family Salamandridae; genus Pleurodeles; species Pleurodeles waltl. Next base: position 915,271,178 of record NC_090448.1, on the reverse strand, counting down.
TACCCGGTTGTCCCACAGACTAACACAGGGAAGTCGCAGTTAGAATTTGTGAATTTCAGGACCCCAAGAAAACCGAAAAACAGGTGGAAGGTTGGGAGTGTCCCCATCCCAGGACACCCAGTCGACAGGAGTACCTACACCAGGGGACCCAGATGCATAGGGCAGAAAGAGCATCTAAACCCTCACTGAAATCAATGGAGGCCTCGGTTGTCCAGCTGCTGTTGAGACCCATGGAGCAGGCCGGTGGATTCTAAGGACGGATTCCTAACGTAGAAGACCTGAAAAGGAAGTGGGGGGGGGGGGCAGAGTCCAGCACCCTCTGAGGTGCCTGGGTGGTGCAGATAGCAATGCCCTCCCTCCTTGAGGTGAAGTTCCTGCAGGTTGGTGAAAGAAGAAGTCCAGATGTGGGTCCTGGAGCTGCAGAAGACAGTAGGTGTCGCCTACAAGCTGTTCTATGTCAGTCGGCCTAATGCAGAATGGAGGCTGATCTTCGAGTTGCAGAGTGCTGGAGGTTGGGTCTTCCTGGTGCCTGAAGATCTCTCGGAGGAAGAACCAACAAGCCTTGGCAAGAGCAACAGTGGCAGTGCACTGGGGTTCCAGTCCAGTGGCAGAGCAGGGTCCCACTTTCAAATTTGGTCAGAAGAAAAGCAGGACCCAGTGGAAGCCACAGAACCACCACCTGCATAACGGGGCCTTTTGATGTCCATTGGACGCCAGACCCCACCAGCAGATGGACTTCCTGAGGTACCTACGGATGCAGGGGAGTGACTCCTTCAGTCCAAGGGAGATAGCTTCTTGCTGTCATAAGTGGAGGCAGAGTCCTTGTGACTCTGGAGGATGCATAGCCACAGAAGCTGCAGTCTCTTTGCAATGCCCGGGGACAAAGTTGCAGTAGGAGCCCTCCTACTTGGTGCAATCATCTTGGTTCCTAGCAATGTCAAGCAGTGGTTCTAGTGTTCAGGTCACAGAAGTGTCTTGCAGAAGACTCTTGCAGTTGAATCTTGTGGAAGGATCTTGCAGGCCACTCTGGTAGATTAATCTGGGGTTCCACCATTAGGGGAACCCTTAAGTAACCCAGGTAAGGGGATGGGCAGCTTCTGCAGTGACCAACCTATCAGGGGGTGGGTGTCAGGGATGCTACTCAGCTGAATGAACCAGTCAGATGCTCCCAGGGGCCTCTGCTCATCTTGTTCCTGTGTCTATAAGGACCCCCCACAATACACTGCATCATGCAACTAACACTGGAATCGGTGTAGTTACATGATTTCACATTTCTGATATCAAACCGGACTAGGGTCAGCGAAGTCATTACGTAGCAGAACATATTGTGATGACCAGTGTCCACAACATACCTTAAGATGGCTTCCCCGCACAAAGCTGAGAAAATTGAGTCTGGGGTTTGTAGGGGCACCTCTGCTCATCCAGTGGGTGCCCTCAGACTTAGAACCGTGCACCCGTCCCTTGGACTACTGGTGTACCAATGCCCTGTGTACCCAAGTACCATATACTAGGGACAAACAGGGGTACCCCAGTATGCCATCTGTAGGGTATAAAGTAATGCGCCAACTAAAGTTAGGAGAGAGAACACTGACAATGGGGATATGGTTAGCAGGATCCCAGCGAACTACAGTCAAAACACACGGACACCAGGCAAAAAGTGGTGGTAACTATGAAAGAAAGATCCTACTTTACTGCAGAGTCCTATTATTTCTACGGATAATTGTAAAAAAAAAGAAAAAAAAAAAAGATTTATATTTGTACATCTCACAGGCCCAGCCGTGTGTTGAGATATTGAACTAATGTGCAAACCCTACAATACCTACAGGTCACCGACAGCCAATAAGATGTAGGTCTCAGGCAAGGTACCTATTCTGGGAACACTTTGGCCTTGTGATCTTTTTAGTTTAACAAGAAAAAGGCAAATGTACAAAAAATCTGGTCACTCCCAGATAAAAACCACCACAGAAACAAAACACGTGTATATATTCTGTAGTGTGAGACAGGTAATTGGAAATATTGAAAAATAAATACACTAAAATCAGCTAACTTGAGGCCATGAACCATGACCTCTTGCGCTCATCTCCAGTTTTTAGAAACTTCACTGCAAGGCTCAGTGTTTACACTTGACAGTTAACTAATAACTAGACACAGGTGATCTAATTTGTGCACAAGAGAACTTGGAATGTATTGCAAACCTTAATATTTGGCAAAACAAAACTTTTTCCTCACATTGTGGTGACAGAAAGTTCTGGAATCTGAGAGGAGCCACAAATGTCCTTCCACTCAGCATTCCCCCAAGTCTCCTGATACAAATGGTACTTCACTTGTGTAGGTAGGCCTAGTGCCCGTGTTAGGAATAGATCACACAACAGTCAATGTTGGTTCTTATATGAGGGCAACTATTAACCCTGGGGTGATCCATTCCTGACGCAGGCACTAGGTACAGGCACTCAAGTGCAATAGTGTTTTTATCAGGACAGGTGGGGAAACACTGGGTGGTAGGAATTTTGTGGATCCCAGCATATTCCTGTAGTTTGTGTGACAGAAATGCAAGGAAAACATAGCTTTTATTCAACATTTCAGCTTTGCAGGGTATTCTGGGTAAGAAAGCTTTGGGGAATCCACACAATTCACAACTCTGTGTCTCCCCTGGATGTCTAGTTTCCAGAAATGTCTGGGTTGGGTATGTTTCCCTATATGGCTGCCGAGCCCAGGACCAAAAATGTAGGTGTCTGCCTTACACAACCAGGTTGTTTTGTGATAGATAATTCTGAAGTCTCCACAATACGATTTGGGCGGTGGCATTTGCGGCTGAACTAAATTGGGGAGCTCCAAAGATAGCACTCTCTCTGTGCTTGCCGCTGCATGCACATGCTCTCTGGGTTAGGCTAACCCGCTATTGTCCCGCTGCACAGACTGTGCTTGCGAAGGGACAGCAGGACTGTCATCACCTCCCTCATAATCACTGTAAGGGAAGTTATCGAATGGGACTCCAACTGAAAAATCACTCCGAGTCTGCGCCATTTCCCTGTCCCTCAGATGCTGTCTCAGTATCTGCTGTCTCAGTCTCTAGTCCAACGTCAGAACTGTCCTCTATAACACAAGTTAGAGCTTGAACAGCAGTCATCCAACGAGATGCCATCTCTGCTACTGGTTAAACTGTCGCTCGAAAACACTAGCCTATGTAGACAGTCACAAAATTGCTGGTGTGTGTGTGTGTGTGTGTGTGTGTGATACCTGCAACAGTAGAGGTCACTCTAGCTTCACTCCTTCTCTCAATCAGCACGTTCTCCCAAGACACTCAAAAAAACAAAACAAGACACACTATTACATCACCTTGTCACATACCAATTGTCACAGTCTTTAGTGCCTCTAGCGTCCAGTCCAACAATCATTATTGGTTCTCCCACTCCCATTACCTCCTCCTCAAATTCCCTCACTACCACCCAACAAAAGTACATTTCATCTCTACATAGCCCCCCTCAAACATACATTTAATTTGAATTAAGGCGAAGGTAATGCCTGGCTTTACTAATCCACTCAGCTATTCACATATAATACAGTTTTGATCCTTTCAGTAGGCATATAAACCTGCTGCACTACGTTATGGCATCAAACTGCCACTAGACAGAAGTCAGATCCTTTTCCAGCAGAAACATAATCACAAGAGTTACTTGACTTTTTTATTGCTGCCTAAAAGCTACAGTTGAAACGTGTCAGTTGAAGTATGTGCACTGCAAGCTGCAACTGCAAGATAACTGGTGGTGAATGAATGAACGAATATATATATAAATAAATGAGATCACTTTTATATTTGGGTGTGGTTTATAAAGACAGATATCTACATAGATTTCCGAGGGGCTCTGTATATACTATCTCAAAGATAGTGTGAACAGAGTCCAGGGGTTCCCCTTAGAGGTTGATAGTGGCAATAATAGATATTACTAATGCTCTATCTGTGGTAGTGTTGTTGAGCAGTTAGGCTTATCAGAGGGTAGTGTTAAGCATTTGTTGTACACACATGCAATAAATGAGAACACACACTCAATGACTTAACTATAGGCCAATAGGTTTTTATATAGAAACATATTATTTTCTTAATTTATTTCAGAACCACAAGATTCAGATTTCAGGTAAGTACATACATTGTAAGGTACTTGGAATAAGTAAATATAGAACTTTGAATCAAATCAGTACACAGTTTAGCATAAAATGGCAATAAGCTATTTTAAAAGTGGACACTGAAACATTCAACAGTTTCTGGGGGAGGTAAGTAAACACTAGTTTGTCAGGTAAGTAATGCACTTACAAGTTCAGTCTCTGGGGCATAAGCAGCCCATCGTTGGGGGTTCGAGTCAACCCCAAACACCCAGCACCAGCAACACAGGGCCGGTCAGGTGCAGGTCAAAAAGGGGCCCAACTAACACAGGCACCTACGCAGACTAGGGGTGCTCCGGGTCCAGTCTGCTAGCAGGTACCTTTGTCCTCGTGGAGCAGACCAGGGGGGGTTTTGTCGGGCACTGGGGAGGTCCCAAACAGGCACACAAAATACACCCTCAGCAGCATAGGGGCGGCTGGGTGCAGTGTGCAAACAAGGTGTCTGGTTTTGTATTGGAATCAATGGAGGGACCCGGGGGTCACTCTAGCGATGCAGGCATGGCACAGGGAGGCTTCTCGGGCCAGCCACCAACTGGGCAAAGATGAGGGCCGCCTGTTGGTCACTCATGCACAGGTAGTTGGTTCCTCTCAGGCCTGGGGGCTGCGGGTGCAGTGCTTTTTCCAGGCGTTGGGTTCTTTGTTACCAGGCAGTCGCGGTCAAGGGGATCCTCTAGATTCTCTCTGCAGGCGTCGTCGTGGGGGTGCAGGGAGGTCGTCTCAGAGTGGACACATCGTTGGAGTCGCCTGGGGGCCTCTCTGCAGCGTTGGTTTCTATGGACACTGGCCGGGGGCGTCGGGTGCAGAGTGTTGGTGAGTGAGGTGGGAGTCCCTTTAAAGATGGTTTCTTCTTTGTTGCTTTGGACAGAGCCGCTGTCCAAAGGAGTTTCTTGGTCCTTTGGGTTTGCAGGGTAGTCCTCTGAGTCGGCAGAGGTCGCTGGATGCGTCGCTGTTGCAGGTTTTTTGAATCTGGAGAGAGGCCGGTAGGGCTGGGGCCAAAGCAGTGGTCATCTCCTCCTCTGCAGGGTTTTCAGGTCAGCAGTCCTTCTTGTTAGGTCATTAAGAATCTGATTTCCTGGGTTCAGGGTCACCTCTAAATACTAGATTTAGGGGTGTGTTTAGGGCTGGATGGCAGAAGCCAATGGCTACTGTCCTGAGAGTGGGTACACCCTCCTTGTGCCTCCTCCCTTTGGGAATGAGGGCACATCCCTATTCCTACTGGGCTAAATCCTCCATGCCAAGATGAAGGATTATCTAAGGAAGGGGTCACCTCAGCTCTGGACACCTTAGGGGCTTGTCCTGGGCTGGAGGGTGACGCCTCCTTGTTTTTCTCCTTATCTCCTCCGGACTTGCCGCCAAAAGTGGGGGCTGTTTCCGGGAGGCAGGCATCTCAACTAGCTTGAGTGCCCTGGGGTGCTGTAACACCAGTCATGAGCCTTTGAGGCTCGGCTCCAGATGTTAGAGTCCCTGAAGGGGGAGGTGTGAGGCACCTCCACCCAGGACAGGCTTTGTTCCTGGTCACAGAGTGCACAAAGGCACTCACCCCATGTGGCCAGAAACTAGTCTGGAAGTAGCAGGCTGGCAGAGACCAGTCAGCCTAGAACTAGCAGTTGGGCTGGCATGCAGGGGGCATCTCTAAGATGCCCTCAGAGTGCATTTCTCAATAAATCTGACAGTGGCATAAGTGTGGATTTATTGTGCTGAGAAGTTTGATTCCAAACTTCCCAGTATTCAGTGTAGCCATTATGGAACTGTGGACAAACTCTCAGACCATATACTCTTTATGGCTACCATGCACTTACAATGTCTAAGAACTGGCTTAGACACTGTAGGGTCATAGTGTTCATGCAGCTATGCCCTCACCTGTGGTATAGGGCACCCTGCCTTAGGGCTGTAAGGCCTGCTATAGGGGTGACTTACATAGGCCACAGGGAGTGGGTTGTGGGCATGGCACTCTGAGGGGAGTACCATGTCGGCTTAGTCATTTTATCCCCACCAGCACACACAAGCTGTGAGGCAGTGTGCATGTGCTGAATGAGGGGTCCCAAGGGTGGCATAATACATGCTGAAACCCTTCCCTGGCCACAGGGACCTTGGTACCAGGGGTACCATTTACAAGGGACTTATCGGTGTGCCCGGGCTGAGCCAAGTTTGTTGACAAAGGTCAAGTTTTAGGGAAAGAACACTGATGATGGGGCCTGGTGAGCGGGGTCCCAGCACACTTTAATCAAAGCTGGCATCAACAAAAGGCAAAAAGTTAGGGGGGTAACCATACCAACAGTGGCATTTTCCTACAGGTTAATTTAGGCACTCGCTTTCTATAGGCAGTTTTAAGATGAGATATTCTTCCACCTAGTAACGCAGATTGCTTTAGGCGTATACAAGACTTTATGGACATGAATTTACTAACATGCAAAAGGAACTTAATACATATAGAGTACGTGAAACAGTTGTGCTTTATAGGAGCACCACTTCACATCCTAGCAACTAATGCATACATCCCGCCTCATGTAGGGACAGGACTGTTGATAATAGCCATGCTAAGGCATTATGCTAGGCAGTGCTTTAAAGGTAAGTATAGAAGAGCAAGTACTCACTCTATAGCAGTGGTCTACAAACTTTTTAATGCCACGTCCCCCCAGTTGAAAACATTGGCCCCCCCTTCAGAATTTTTCACAACTATTTTATAAAGATTGCAATGTTTAAATATATCTATATGTATTTAAACATTGCAGTTAAGTACTGTTGCCATTTTAAAAATGCAACAACATGTTTTTGCTTAAAACAAAACACTTCTCAGTGAAATGCTTCTTTTGGCCAGAGCCTGGCGCTGCCCCCTGGGATCACTTGAGGCCCCCCCCCCCGTTTGAAGACCCCTGCTCTACAGAGTACCTGTTGCTCTCCTGTGAAGTGCCGGTACTCTCCCATAAGTGGATTGCAGCAGTGCTGAGAAGTGCATGTACTCTCCCTTTCAAAGCAACGAAGTGCAGTACCTGCCCATTTAAAACACTTGATGCTAGGATTGCAAACACTGGCTCTACTACATGACAAAGTACAAGTTACTTACTTTCGGTAATTAAATATCTGGTAGAGACATATTCTATTTGCAGATTCCTTACCTTAGAATCTCCCACAGGCGTCGGGCTGGATCCAGAGATTTTTCTTTAAGCAATAACATTCCACGTCTGTCGACTCCGCGGGTGTCGTGATAACGTCAGGAGTAGTATATAGACGCTGCCTTTGCGCAATGACGTCAGTTTCATTTAACAACTTAGAACACTGAGATTGGTGCGCCAGAGCTAAGGACCTGAAAGGGGAATCCCTGTTCGTAAAAATCAGTTTGCAAGCGGGGAGGATGGGTGGGCGGTAAGGAATCTGCAACTAGAATATGTCTCTACCAGATATTTTATTACTGCAGTTAAGTAACTTGTACAACTGATAGAGATTTCTAGTTGCAGATTCCTTACCTTACAATAGATACCCAAGCAATGCCATTCTCTGTGGTGGGCTGCGAACTAAGGTCATACTAGGAAGTCCTGCAGGACCAAATGACCAAAGTAGCCGTCCTGACGGACCTGGCTCTCCAGGCAGAAGTGCTTAGCGAACGTGTGCAGGGACACCCACGTAGCCGCCTGGCAGACATCCAGGACAGGAACTCCGCGTGTAACGCAGTGGAAGCAGCAGTTGCTCTGGTGGAATGAGCATGCAAGCCCTCAGGGGGTTGCTTCATGGCCAAAGCAGCACATTTTGATGCAAAGAAGCACCCATTGAGAGATGGTACGCTTTTGCACTGCCTTCCTTTTTTTCGCACCCACATACCCAACAAAGAGTTGATCATCCACTCGGAAATTTTTTAGTACGCTTAAGATAGAACGCCAACGCTCTTCTTGGGTGCATACGGTGGAGCCTCTCCTCCTGAGAAGGATGTAGGGGTGCGTAGAAAGTAGGCAGGGTGATGGACTGGCCTACATGAAAATGCCTAACCACCTTTGGAAGGAAGGAAGCCTTGGTGCGCAACACCAGTTTGTCAGGGTGCACAGACAAGTATGGAGGTTTAGATGAAAGGGCTTGAAGCTCACTCACCCTGTGAGCAGAGGTGATGGCAACAAGGGATAATTATGCATCAGCTCAAAGGGAGTACACATTAAATAAGGACAAGATTGCAGTCCATTGACGCATGACAAACGGAGTGGGAGGAAATAACTGGGTGAGGCCTTCTAGGAATCTACTCACAATAGAAGATTTATAAAGTGAGGGCTGATCAGGTAACCTAAGGAAGGCTGAAATGGCAGATAAATACCCTTTAAGGGTACCCAAAGCAGAGCCCTGCTGGGCCAAAGAATGAATGAAAAGAAGAACCTCAGACAGAGAGGGGATCAATAGATCTGTTGGTGCACCATGCACCACATTTTTTCCAACGACAAGCGTATACAGTTTTGGTTGAAGGATGCCTGGCTGCCAAGATAACATCAAAGACTTCAGGTGGAAGATCAAAAGTCGTCAACTGTCGCCGCTCAATCTCCACGTAGGAAGGTGGAGATTGGACAGGTTCGGGTGGGGAACCATCCCCTGTTGCTGCGACAGAAGATCCGCCAAAAGAGGCAGTCTGAGTGGAGGATCGATGAACATGCTCAATAGCTCTGGATAACAGAATCTCCGTGCCCAGTCCCGAGCCACCAAGATGACTTGGGCCCGGTCGCTCCTGATCTTCTTGAGAACTCTGGGAAGAAGTGGTATAGGCAGAAAGGAGGCCTGAGTTCCACTCAAACCAAAAAGCGCTTCTGAGCGAGTGTCGCCTTGGAAACTCCAACGTGCAAAACCGCTGACATTGCACATTCTCTGCGGAGGCGAACAGATCTAACCAAGATTTCGCCACTGCTGAAAGAGACCTTGCGCCACCTACAGATGGAGACGTCATTCGTGATCAGCTGTGCATCAATGGCTGAATTCGTCCGCTCTGGCGTGGAGGGAACCTGCCAGATGTTGAACCACCTGGGTAATGCCCTGATGTTTCAGCCATATCCAGAGGCGTAGTGCCTCCTGACAAAGGGTCCAGGACCCTACTCTGCCCTGTTTGTTTCAGTACCACATGGCGGTAGTATTGTCCATGAATACCTGCACTACTTTCCCTTTGAGAGAGGGACGAAATGCTTTAATCGCAAGCCTGTTCGCCCGGAGCTCCAGACGATTGATATGAAGACCAGACTCCGCCGGAGACCAGAGGCCTCTGATCTCCCCCTCTCCCATGTGGCCGCCCCAACCCAGAGGTGACCATCTGTCACTATAGAGAGATCCGGTTGGGGGAGGGAGAAGGATCTGCCGTTGACCTAATGTAGATTTGAAAGCCACCCCTGAAGGTCTTTCGCAGTCCCCTCCGAGATCTAGACCATGTCTGAGAGATTCCCCTGATGCTGCGCCCACTAGAACTTCAGGTCCCACTGCAGAGCCCGCATATGCCATCTGGCCTTTTGAACCAGCAGGATGCAGGAGGCCATGAGGGCCGGCAGCCTCAGAGTCAGTCTCACCAAAACCCAAGACTGAGGCCGAAAGATCGGAATCATAGCCTGAATGTCTTGGACTCGCTTTTTGGGAGGATAAGCCCAAAACTGCACTGTGTCCAGAATAGCTCAGATGAAAGGGAGTGTCTGAGAAGGGGTCAGGTGTGACTTTGGCACGTTTATAGCGAACCCTAGCGTGTGCAGGAGGTTCGCTGTAATCTGAAGGTCAGAGACAGCTTTCTGGGGCGAGTCTGCCTTCAACAGCCAATCGTCGAGGTAGGGGAAGGCTGACACCACTAACCTGCGCAGATGAGCTGCAACCACCATCACTTTCGCGAACACCCAATGGGCGCTAGTAAGGCCGAAGGGCAGCACGGTAAACTGACAGTGCTCGTGACCTACCATGAATTGTAGGTAAAGTCTGTGGGCAGGCCAGATGGGGATGTGGAAGTAAGTAAGCGTCCTGCAAGTGCAACGCTACCATCCAGTCTTCTGGGCCCAAGTCAGACAGAACCTGCATTTTGAATTTCTCCTTCTTGAGGAATTAGTTCAGGTCCCAAAGGTCTAGGATAGGACGTACACCCTTGTCCTTTTTCAGCTCCAGAAAATAGTGGGAATAACAACCACAACCTACTTCAGGCACAGGGACCTTTTCTATAGCTCCCTTGGCCAGGAGAGCATCCTGGCGGATAACGGCCAAATGATCCTCTGGAAGGTGACTGAAGGATGGAGGCATGGCTGGTGGATCAGATTCAAAAGGGAGGGAGTAGCCTTTTCGAATGATCTGCAAAACCCACCTGTCCGTAGTGATGGATTCCCAGTGGGGCAGGTGATGGCGAATCCTGCCACCAACTGGATGGGAGTGAGGGGATGGACTAGGAGGGTTTGGAGGCTGCAGCGGGGGCAGAGGTGGACTGGCTAGACCTCTGGTTCCCTGTCCCACGTCGGATTTTGCGTCCCTGGTCACGCAGAGACTGGACAGCATGGGTAGCACGATGGCTGAAGGACGCGACAGGGAGCCCCTTCCGTGGCCACGAAAGGGGCGAAAAGCGGATTGCGGGGCAAGGGGCAGAGGAAAGACCAAGGGACTGAGCTGTAGCCCGGGAATCCTTGAATCTCTCCAAGGACGAGTCCGCTTCGTCTCCAAAGAGATGGGAGCCATCAAAGGGCATGTTCATGAGTGACTGCTGGACATCCCTAGAAAAAAAGAAGTACGCAACCAGGAGTGGTGTCTCAAGGCCACCGTTGTAGCAACCGATCTGCCTGGAGAGTCGGTTGTGTCCGGCCCACAACAGATTGTGAACTTTGCTGCATCACTCCCATCGTTCACAGCTTCGGAGACAATAGCATAGTCCTCCTCCGGTATCTGCGTCAGGACTTGCGCAACCGTATCCCACAAAGAGTGGATAAAGTGGCCCAAAAGGCATGCGGTGTAAATAGATCGCAGCGCAAGACTGGAGGAAGAAAACAACTTCTTACCAAACTGTTCCAGCCTGTTTGATTCCCTGTCCTGGGGTGTGGAAGGGAATGCGCCTGAAGAAAAGGAAGCCTGGATTACAACACACTCAGACGTGGGGTGTTGGGACAAGAATTTAGGGTCGTACGGAGCACGCCTATGGCGGTGTGTGATAGTCCTATCCACAGGAGCCCCTGTGTTGTGTTTCGACCACGTACCCAAAAGGGCATCGATGAGGGCTTCATTGAATGGCAACAGGGGTTCTGAAGTGGAAGCCTCAAGCTAAAGTCCCTCCGTCAGGAGATTAGACATGACCTCTACAGTAGGAAGATCAAGGCAAAGGACCTCAGCTGCCCTACTGACCACCATACCATAAGTCGTTCCCTCCAACGTAGCCAAGGTAGGAGGAGACAGCATGCCAGCGTCAGGAGAAGTATCCAGACCACTGGTGTCGCCCAATTCATGAGCCCAGTCCAAAGATGGATCATCCTGGTATTCATAAGGGTTCAAGGACCCCCTCCAATCCCACCCCGAATTCGTACCCGTAGGAAAAACGGTCCGAATCCGACGTGGGGGGAATAGGCCCCATTTGAAGACAAAGGCGGAATCGGCCAACGCCGCTCCAACTCAGAGTCGGCGGAGATCAGGATTGGGTCGATGTTGATAATGGGCACTACTGGTGTCGAGAATCGACCCAGCACTGAGGAAGGTCTCAAGGGTGCGACTGGCGCCAGTGCGGATCCGCAAGCAGATCCAGAGGAGACCTCTGTGGCCGGAGCTGAAGCCGCAAGTGCGGAACCCGAAGGCCCCTCAACCGAACCCCTATAGGGGGTTGCTCTGGCTCCGGGAAACTCTGGGAAATGCGGAGCTGACCCAGACGCAGGCTCCGAAGATGGAGGCCTTCAACATTGACGCTCTTCCTGCATCTCATCAGCCGAGCAACGGGACGAAGTCAGAGAGCGTTGGGACCTCTTCGACGACGACTTCTTCTTACCTGTATCCGAAGATTTAGAAGACGACGAATGGTGATGGCTCCGCGAAAGGTCTCGAGACCTTCCTCTCGATCAAGACAGTGACTTACGCGGAGTCGAGTGCCGGGCTGCCATTAGCTTTAGGGACTGCTACCTCAAAGCCTTCGGGTGCATGGCCCGGCACTCGGAGCACGACTTCGGGTTGTGGTTGCGCTCGAGACACCACAGACAAACCCGATGAGGATCCATCACCGACATCGCACAGCTTGAAACTGGTCTTCGGGGACATCCTTGACACACCAAAAGTCTCTCAAAATCTGGAGAAAAACTGTCAAAGTCGGTCAAAAACAAACCAGGGTAGCTCTTCTCCAGATCAGCGCGTGGCGCGGAAAGAAAATGACGTCACTGCGAAGGTGGCGTCTGTATACTACTCCCAAAATCATCAACGTGACTACGACACCACACACCACTTGCGGAGTCGACAGACGCCACCTACCGACGCACAAGGGTATTGCTCGAAGAAAAATCTCCAGATCCAGTCTAAAGCCTGGGGGAAATTCTAAGGTAAGGAATCTGAAACTAGAAGTCTCTATCAGATAGTGTAAACTCAACAATGGAAAATGAAAAGTGCGAGTCAACTCGGCAAGGTTGTGTACCATGAACACAAAACCAATAAAGGGGTAGCAACCACGGACATACTATGTTCGCAAACTTATCGTCTTGTAAGTCATACTGCCACAAATATCGACTAGGATCGACAGATTTGTTGGTACACCATGTGTACGGAAATGCCTCGCTTGGCATGGTTATACCCCCTAACATTTTGCCTTTTGTTGATGCCAGTTATGATTGAAAGTGTGCTGGGACCCTGCTAACCAGGCCCCAGCACCAGTGTTCTTTCCCTAAACTGTACCTTTGTCTCCACAATTGGCACAGCCCTGGCACACAGATAACTCCCTTGTAACTGGTACCCCGGTACCAAGGGCCCTGTGGCCAGGGAAGGTCTATAAGGGCTGCAGCATGTATTATGCCACCCTGGGGACCCCTCACTCAGCACATTCACACTGCCTCGCAGCTTGTGTGTGCTGGTGGGGAGAAAAAGACTAAGTCAACATGGCACTCCTCACAGGGTGCCATGCCAACAACCCACTGCCTGTGGAATAGGTAAATCACCCCTCTAGCAGGCCTTACAGACCTAAAGCAGGGTGCACTATACCACAGGTGAGGGCATAGCTGCATGATCACTATGCCCCTTCAGTGTCTAAGTCAATTTCTAGACATTGTAAGCGAAGGGCAGCCATAAAGAGCATGCGGTCTGGGAGTTTGTCAAACACGAACTCCACAGTTCTATATTGGCTACACTGAATACTGGGAAGTTTGGTATCAAACTTCTCAGTGCAATAAATCCACACTGATGCCATTGTGGGATTTATTGAGAAATGCACACAGAGGGCAACTTGGAGATGCCCCCGGAATACCAACACAACTACTAATGCTAGGCTGACCTGTTTCTGCTAGCCTGCCACATCCAGATGGATTTCTGGACACATGGGGGGGGGGGGGGGGAGGGGGCAGGGATTTGTGCACTCTGTGCCCAGTAACAAAGCCTGTACTGGGTGGAGGTGCTTCACATCTCCCCAGGCAGGAACTGTAACACCTGGCGGTGTGCCTCAAAGACTCAAGCCTGGTGTTACAGCGCCCCGCCTAGTGGAGATGCCCCAACCCCCAGACACAACACCCACTTTTTGGCGGCAAGTCAGGAAGAGATAATGAGAAAACTCCTCCAGCCAGGACAGCCCCTAAGGTGTCCTGAGCGGAGGTGATCCCTGGCTTAGAAAATCCTCCATCCTGCTTTGGAGGATTTCCCCCAATAGGATTAGGGATGTGCCCCCCTCCCCACAGGGAGAAGGCACAAGGAGGGTGTAGCCAACCTCCGGGACAGTAGCCATTGGCTACTGCCCTCCAGCCCTAAACACCCCACTAAATTATGTATTTAAGGGCGACCCTGAACCCAGGAAGACAGATTTCCTGATGACCTGAACAAGAAGGACTGCTGACCTGAAAGCCCTGCAGAGACAACGACTGATTTGGCACCAGCCCTACCGGCCTGTCTCCATACTCGAAGAACCTGCAACAGCGACGCATCCAGCGGGACCAGCAAACTCACCCAACTCAGAGGACTGCCCTGCAACTCAAAGGACCAAGAAACTCCTATGGACAGCAGCTCTGTCTAAACTACAAAGAAGAAACCATCTTTTAAGAGACTCCAGCCTCACTCTGGACGCGTGAGCCCCCAACACTTTGCACCCTACCACCCGGTTCATGTCCAGAATAACCAACACTACAGCGAGGATCCCCAGGCGACTCCCACAACGTGGAGACCCCGAGATGACCTCCCTGTACCCCCACAGCGATGCTTGCAGAGAGAATCCAGATGCTCCCCCTGACCGCGACTGCCTGGTAACAAAGAACCCGAAGCCTAGAAAAAGCACTGCACCCCAGGCCCGAGAGAAACCAACTACCGGTGCAGGAGTGACCAGCAGACGGCCCTCATTGTTGTCCAGTCAGTGGCTGACCTGAGAAGCCCCCCTGTGCCCTGCCTGCATTGCCAGAGTGACCCCCAGATCCCTCCACTGCTTTCAAAACTCAACACCTCCTTTGCACACTGCACCCGGCAGCCCCCGTGCTGCTGAAGGTGTATTTTGTGTGCCTGTTTGTGAACCCCCCTGCCCTCCCCCCCCACCCCCGAGTGCTCTACAAAACACCCCTGGTCTGCTCCCCAAGGACGCAGGTACTTACCTACTAGCAGACTGGAACCGGATCACGCCTAGTCTCCATAGGTGCCTATGTTATTTGGGCCCTACTTTGACCTCTACACCTGACTGACCCTGTGTTGCTGGGTGTTTGGGGTTAACTTGAACCCCCAATGGTGGGCTGCCTATGCCCCGGAGACTGAACTTGTAAGTGCTTTACTTACCTGCTAAACTAAATTGTACTTGCCTCCTCCAGGAACTGTTGATTTTTGCACTGTATCCACTTTAAATAGCTTATTGACATTTTTGCCAAAACTGTGTACCTTACTGTTTTACTTCAAAGTTCCATACTTACGTATGCAAAGTACCATACTATTTATGTACTTACTTGAATTCTGTGGTTCTAAAATAAAGAAAAACATTTTTCTATATAAAAACCTATTGGCCTGGAGTTAAGTCTGAATGTGTGATCTCATTTGTTGCCTGTGTGTGTACAACAAATGCTTAACACTACCCTCTGATAAGCCTACTGCTCGACCACACTACCACAAATAGAGCATTAGGATTATCTAATTTTGCCACCATCAACCTCTAAGGGGAACCCTTGGACTCTGTGCACCCTATCTCTCACTTTGAGATAGTATATACAGAGCCAACTTCCTAAAGGTATGATGAATGGGGATGGAGAAAACATGGGTAAGGTCTTCAAGGAACCTATTAACAATAGGAAAGTTAGAGAAGGTTGATCAGACAACCTAAAAAAAAAGCAGACATAACAGATAAATACCCTTTTAAAGGAGCTCATAGAAGAGCCTTGCTGGTCGAGAGAAAGAATTAACAATAGGACCTCAGTGGGGCAGGGGGTGGCAACAGACTTGTTTATGCACCATGCCACAAATTTATTCCAACGACAGGCCTTTACTGTTTTGGTGGAGGGGCGCCTGGCTGCCAAGATTATGTTACAGACTTTGGGCAGAAGGTCAAAATCTGTCAACTGTTGGTGCTCAATCTCCACACAAGAAGGCAGAGGCTGGACAGGTTTGAGTGAATGACCCTCCACCCACCCCCCCCCCCCCCGAGACCTTGCGCCACCTCCAGATGGAGACTCTATTCATAATTGGCTAAACGCAGTTGGCTGAGTTTGTCGGCTCTGGCGTTCAGCGAGCCCACCATATGGTAAACCACCAGGGATAAGCCCTGTTGTTTCAACCAAATCTGGAGGCGCAGAGCCTCCTGACAAAGGGTCCACAACCCCACACTGCCCTACTTTTTGCAGTACCACATGGCAGTGGTGGTGTCCCTGAACACCTGCACTACCTTCCCCTTGAGAGAAAGAAGCATTACTTTCAATGCTAGTCTGATCGCCTGGAGCTCCAACAGACTGATGGGGAGTCAGAACTCTGCCGGAGACCAGATGCCTTTGATCTCCACCTCTCCCAGATGGCCGCACCAGCCCAGGAGTGACGCATCTGTCACTACTGTCGGCTCTGGCAGGGGAAGGAAGAGGGATCTGCCTCTGATCCAGTCACGTTCGTTAGCCACCACTGCAGATCTCAAAAACTTCCCTCCGAGATATGGACCATGTTAGAGATTCCCATGATGCTGCATCCACTGGAACTTCAGGGCCCACTGCAAGGCCCACAAATGTCATCTGGCATGTGTCACTAGCAGGATGCAGGAGCTGCTCTGAGCACTCTCAAGGGCTACCTTTTTGCTATCTCCTTTTCTATTCTGCTAATGTAAATAGGTTTTTAAAAGGTCTTGCACATCTCTTTCCCCTTCACCATGGCTCAGTGGGACCTTTGTAGGTTAAGCTGGAGTGAAAAAGGGTTGTGCCGTGCAGAAGCAGACCATCTCCAGATGGGTTGTACTCTGCATGAAGATCTGCTACACACTGGCCAGAAAGCAACCTGCTGAGGGCTTGAGCAATCATTCTACCAGAGCTAAAGCTGCAACCATTGCGTTACCATGCAGAGTTCCAGTCATGGGTATTGGCCAGCTAGCAACACAGGCCTCTTTGCACACTTTCAGAAAGCACTACTGCTTGGACCATCAGATGATCAAGCTACTTACCTTTGGTAACACCTTATCTGTTAGGGACTATATCTAGCCACAGATTCCTTAACCACCCATAATCCCCCACTCTGTGAGCGGTTTTTCTAGGAGACGGGGCTATTCACTGTAAGGCCCTGAATAACACTGGCCACACCAGTAGTCAGTGTTATTCATGGCTCTGCACTTCTGATGTGAAAGGTTGTGAAAAGAAACTGGTGTGAGTGTGTCTCGGAGGTGCCTATAAAGGTGCAGCAGAGGTCACATCTAGTGTGGACGATGCATGCAGAGGCGATCAAAGCAACCTACTGGAGTGCAGGGGGTACTGCTCACGAAAAATCTTTCAGACCCAGGGTGATGGCCGGAGAAATTCTAAGGTAAGAAACTGTGGCTAGAAGTCTCCATCACAAAGAAAAACGTGAGCCGGGTCCGAAAATCCCATTTCCTATAGGATTCTTTGGCCATCAATACAGAAACACAGCTGAACGGAATTATACCAAAGATGGAACAAAGGCATAATTATACTCACAATTACACTTTTGTTAGATTGGTGTGAACCTATTTAGTATTTTCACAAATGAGCTTTTAAAAATGTGCTCCAGTTGGGAATAAAGAGGTTTCATTAGTAGCCCAAAGATCTTTAAAATTGGAGGTTCCTCCAAATGTTCATGAATCTAGGGAGGGTTCACAGCTCCAATTAAAAAAAAAAAAAAAAACAGTCGCTCCTTTGGACTAAGGAGCTTTTTCTCACCATTGTGGATTTGTGACTGGCCATCGCATAAATATTTATTTTGCAGCAACCATTACCCAATAAGATGCACTGAACAAAAAAGGGTATAAGGGCACAGAGTAAGTGCGCACCCGGGCCCCAAAAGCAGGCAAATCACATGCTAACTCTGTGAATCCTGCCTGAGACCAGCAGACTACTGGCCCTCAGAAGCCTCAATTCCTGAAATAAAGTATTCAGAGCACTACTGTTGCACTTGACCAACAGCCACAAGTGGGGGATGGCAGCATGTGGGCGGGGGAGCATGGCTTGTTTGCATCCAGGCCTTGCAGCCAACCCTCCACAGGACATGGCCAAAGACCATGTGCATTGGGGTTAGCACCATTTAGGACCTAGTGGGAGGTCAGGAACCACAACCAACCCAGCTGCACATAACAGACTGGCAGAACACAGAGTTGGTTGCAGTGGCTGGCTGAAGGCAAGGCCCTGCAGCCAACCCTCTTGCAGATGACTATAGTCAGTGTGGTGTGGGAATTTGAATCTTGCAGAACATTGAATGGAGGGACTCACTGGAGGCCAGGCCTTGAAACACTGTGCAGTGGGCTGTTGTGTGTGTTATGGATTGTGCTCTCAACCATTACTTCCAAATCTCTGTGGCTTTTCGGTTTTAATTCAGTAATAATAAATACACCTTAACTGCTTTTTTCTTTTTTGGGCGAATTACTTAGAATTTTCTAAAAACATGCCGAGGTTTTTAAAACCAAGGCTACTTAACTTCACTTCAACATTTGTTTTTTCGAATGAGTGTAAATACACACACAGCAGATATAACAACATTACTGGTTTCATGTAGAACAGGATTGTAACATTCAAAACACCACCATGACTTTTCACGACAATACCATTTTGACGAAAGTCGGACAGTACAGAAACTATAAGGTCCGTAACGATTAAGCAGTAGGGCAAAAAGCATGGGCATAGTTCATATCCATTTACAAAGGTTTGTTAGTGATTATTACCACATTTAATTCTGGATTTGCAAGTTCCATACCTGAGAAACTGGTATGACAGCTGTTGGTGAATGAGATCCCTCTGCCTCTTTGTCAAATTCCTTGAGAGATAAAAGTATGAGTTATAGCTTAAAGTACATTTTATTTATCAACAACATATTGTGCCACAAAGGTAATTACAGATTCAATATTTTCCAAAGACTTTGTAGGGGGTGCTAGAGTTGTGTGTGGATCCCCACCTATATCCTACAACATTTGTTTTTTAATTGTGCAATCTTAGAAATTTGAAGTATTAATTTCTGTTCTTAGAAAAAAAGAGCTGCAACATTACACTAAGGTTAGAAACAATCTAACATATTACTAACAAATATTAACAAACATTAAAGCAGAAATTAAGATTTACACGCACCACATAAACAGATGTAATCTTAAGTCACTCTAGCACACTTATTACCCAAGATTACTGTAGAAGGCTGGCACAGTTTATGGTGTACACCTATACTTAGTCCAGCCAACCCTTAGTGATAGGCCAGGTAGCAAAAGCTCTCTAAGGGTAGCTAAGCGAAGCTGCTAAAGCTCATCCAGGGGGAACATAAAGCCCTTGCAATACAACAGTAGTCAGACATTAATTCATACAAGAAAGAACCACACAAGTGTTTAAAAAATAAAGGATTCTTTATTACAGCATTAACTACTAGACTAGCATTGGTATGTCTCCCTTTGGAGCTATACACCAAAGAACAAGCAGAAATAGCATACAATGTACAGGGCCCCACACGGAGAAGGGGGTGGGAGTTGGAGGGGGGGGGGGGGGGGGGGGGGGGGCGAGGCAAACCATGTACTAAGTAAGTGGAATGTGAAATAGTGAACCCAACCAAGATAAGTGTGGTAGTTAGCTAGGGGCTGGGGGAGAACGAAAACACCAGAGGTAAGTACAGCAAGTGTCCCCAGTGACTGGGTGCAGAGTGGTTACCTACCCAGTCACCCCCTAGACTAACACAGGGAAGTCACAGTTGGAATTTGTGAGTTTCAGGACCCTTCCCAGTGGACCCGAAGAAAACCCAAAGACATGAGGAAGGATGGGGAGTGTACCCACCCAAGGATACCCAGAAGACAGTGCACCTACACAAACCTTCGCTGAAGTCAATGGAGGCCTTGGTTGCCCAGCTGCTGTCATGACCTGTGGACAAGGCCAATGGAACCCAAGGAGACATCCCGGATGTTGAAGACCTGAAAAGTAAGGGAAAAAGAGTCCAGCACCCTTGGAGGTGCTCAGGGGGTATAGGTGGCAATCCCCCCCCCCCACCCCTCCTAAAGGTGAAGTTCATGCAGGTTGGTGGAACCGGAAGTCCAGCTACAGGGTGCAGGAGCTGCAGAAGATCCTAGGAGCTGCCTACGAGCTGTCCCACATCAGTCGCTGGATTGCAGGTGTGTAAGTGCCAGTGAGGCCACCAACAAGCACTGGCAAATGCACGCAGGAGCTGAAGATGGATTTGCAAGTGTTTGAGGACCAGCAACATCCAGGAGACTCTACCCTTGTGAGGGTGGGGGAGTCAAGGCTGGCCCTCAGCACAGAGGGAGGCCCAGCAGAAGTCGTTGGAACCCCCCCCCCCCCCCGAGTGATCCACAGGCTATGGACACAGGGAGTCACAAGGAAGCCTCAGCAGCACAACAAAACAGAAGTCCCATGTCAGAGGAGTTGCAGAACAGAGGTTGATCTTCGAGTACTGGAGGCTTGAAGATCTCTTGGTGGAAGAACCAATGAGCCTTTGCAAGAGCTACAGTTGTGATGCACAGGGGTGCTGTGTTCCAGTGGCTGCAGCAGGGGCCCACAGACTCCCAAGTGGATCAGAAGGCAAGAGAGACCCGAAGATGACCACAGAACCACCACCTGTGGGCAAAGCTTTCACTCTGTCCACAGGACAGAAGGGTACACCAGTCGGTTGTTGTCGTCTTGAGGTGCCTGCAGATGCAGGTGAGTGACTCCTTCACTCCAAGGGAGAATTCTTCGTGCTTCCAGCTGCAAACAGAGTCCTTGTGACCATGGAGAATGCACAGCCTTGGATGTTGCAGAATTCTTGGAGGATCCGGAGAAACAATGTTGCAATGAGAGCCTTCTTACCAGAAGGAAACTTGTGTTGTGTCCAAAGCAGACCAGCAGCGGTTCCTGAGCCCAGGAGCAGACGATGTCTTGCAGAGAGTTCCTTGTAGAGTCTTGCTTAACAAATCTGAGGACCCACCTTTGGAGGAGTCCTTAAGTAACCCTAAAAGGGTATTGGTCACTCTGTAGTGGTGGGGCAGGAGACAATACCCACTTCTGTAGCTGAAGATCTGGGTCGATGGTGATAGGTTAAGTCCAGCTGCGGGGTACAGGAGCTGCAGAAGAGACCCTGAACATGCCTTCGAGATGTCCCTCAATGCTCACCGTATTGCAGACAGGTCAGTGGTCAGGATGGCCACCAACAAGCACAAGAAAATGCAAGAGAAGCCTGTGGACATTTTGCAGAGCTGTGGAGGAACAGCAAGGTCCTAGGGCCTCGACCCTAGGAAGGGAGTCCAGGCTGACCCTCAGAAGACAGGAGAGCCAGCAGAAACAGTCAGAGACCCCACAAGCAACCCAATGGCAGCAGGCACAGTAAGTCATAGTGAGGCCCAGTCAGCACACATGAAGTATATTTCCACGTTGCTGGAGCAGCATAGAGGAGAGGAGAGTGCTGGAGACCGGGGCTACTTGGTGCCTGAAGATCCCACAGAGCAGGAGTCAACAAGCCTTGGTTGGTGTAACAGTCGTGGTGCACAGGGATTCTGACCCAGTAGCAGAGGCAAGGGCTTACAGTCTCCCACACAGGACAGAAGGCAGAGAGGGTCCAGGGGATCCCTCAAAACCAACCATTTGTGTTGGAGAATCTTCGCAGATCTGGAGGATAGAAGATCCCACCAGCCAGACGTTGTTGCCTTAGGTGCCTGTGGGTGCTGGGGAGTGACTTCTTCACTCCAAGGGAGATTCCTTTGTGCTTCTTTGGTGCAACTGAAGTCTTTTCGACCCCAGGGGATGCACAGCTGTGAAAATGTTGCAGCTTGCTGACAGGAGCAGTGGAAACAATTTTGCAAGGAGCAGTCTTCTCAGGCGCTGCAGTCCTGTTTGGTTCCTGTGTTGCCCAGCAGCGGTTCCTGTGGCCAGGAGCAGAAGATGTCTTTGCAGAGAGGTCCTTCTGGAGTCTTGCACAACAAATCTGGGAGCCCACTCTCAAGTGAGTCCCTACATAACCCAAAAAGGTGATTTGGTCACTCCAGAGTGACCACTTATCAGGTGGGGTCTCTGACATCAGCTACCTGGCCTACCCAGTCAGATGCTTCCAGAGGCCTTTGCCCATCTTGGTTTCAAGATGGTAGAACCAAGTGACCACCTGGAGGAACGCCGGGCTACACCCTAGGGGTGGACCTTATCTGGGGAGAGGGCACTCCCCCTTTCCGTTGTGTGTTTCGCACCAGATCAGGGACCAATGGTCTCAGGACTGGTGCAAACTGGATTATGCAAGGAGGGCACCAAATGTACCCTTAAAAGTAGCCCTGTGGTATGAAGAGGCTACCCCTCCCCAGCCCAGTAACACCTTTTTCCAAAGAGGAGGAGGTTGCGCCCCTCTCCCACAGGAAATCCCTTGTTCTTCTGTCTCCTGCTTGAGCTGGTCAAGCAGCAGGAGGACAGAATCGTGTCTGGGGGGCTGCAGCAGTGAGGGCTACCCGAGGACCCCGGAGGACTAGTAGGAGCATAACTGGGGATCCTCGAAGGCAGTGGTTTCCAACCTCTTGACTTCTGTAGGACCGCACATTATCATTACTGGATCCCGGAGACCCACACTGAATCATTATTGGAATCCGGGGACCCCTCACTGAGTCAGTCCTGAAAGCTGGGGACCTAATCTGTTAATCTTATTTAATTTTCTAAGCAGTCGCGGCCCCCTAGAGAAGGCTTTGTGGACCCCCAGAGGTTCCCGGACCACAGGTTGGAAAACACTGCTCCAAGGAACCCCAAGAGTGCATGGAATCATGCCACCAATACTGGAATCAGGATTGGGGTATGATTCCAACATGTTTGATACCAAACATGGCCAGATTCAGAGGTACCACTATTTAGCCGGACCACAGGTAGTGAGTGACCAGTGGCCAGTACATAGCTAAAGTGGCTTCCCTGCACTTAAGTTCAGGGACGTTGAACTGGAGTTCATAGGGGCATCTCTGCTCATTCAGGGGTACCCACACACACAGGGACCTGCACCCTGCCCTTTGCGCTGAAAGAGCCTACCACAGGGGTGACTTACAGTGACCTGGTGCAGTGACCAGCAGTGAAAGCTTCATGTACCTTCCCACGCAGGCTGCAAATGGCAGGCCAGCAGACAGTTTGCATGGGCTCCCATGGGTGGCATAACACATGCTGCAGCCCAATGAGAACCTCTGTGTACCAATATCCTGAGTACCTAGGTACCACCAACCAAGGACTTAGAGGTACACCAGTATGCCAATTGTGGGGTGTAAGAAGTAACAAGACAACCAAATTTAAAGCGGAGAGCCTAACCACTGGGGTCCTGATTAGCAAGATCCCAGTGAAAACACACACAAATATCAGGCAAAAAAGTGGGGGTAACCATGCCAGAAAGAGGGGACTATCCTACAATTGCACACTGGGAAATGAGAAGCAAAAACTCTCTTCCAGAGTGAAAGAAAAAAAAGGAGCGGAGCTCCATATCCACTTCTAAAGGCAGGTAAAGAAATAAAGAACAAGTTACTTACGTTTGGTAACGCATTATTCAGTAGAGACTATCTAGCTGCAGATGCCTTACTTTTGAATTCCCTGGTGTCAGAAACAAATCTGGAATTTTTTGCTGAGCAGTACCCTGCATGTGCCATTGGGTGGAGTCGGTCAGATCCGCGTGCATCGTTCAGATCTTAATTCAGAGAACGACCCAGTGCGAAATGGTTAGTTTTTTTTTTTTCCTTTTTTTTTTTTTTTTTTTTTTTTAGCTGCCTGACCCTGCTTTGCTCCCATTTACCCCACAAGGAGTTGGTCATCCACTCGTAAATCTTTTGTGCAGTCAAGGTAGAACGACAACACTGTTTCTGGGTCTAGCCAGTGAAATCGCTATTCTTCTTTAGAGGGCTGACCCAGATGAAATGGGGAAACCACCTTGGGGAGGAAAGCGGCACAAGTTCTGAGAACCACCTTATCTGAAAACATGGTGAGTTACGGAGGATTGGATGTAAGAGCCTGCATCTCACTCACCCTCCTGGAAGATGTTATTGCCCCTAAAAAGGCTGTCTTGATGGTGAGCAGCCAGAATGGACAGCTGTGTAAGGGCTCGAAGGGAGTTCACATAAGAAATGAGAGGACAAGATTTAAGTCCCATTGGGGCATAACAAAGGGCTCAGGGGGACACATGCACAAGCCCTTCGAGGAATCTATGTACAATGGGAGATATGAAAAGTGAAGGCTGATCAGGAAGCCGAAGTAATACTGATAAGGTAGAAAGATAGCCCTTGAGAGTACCCAAGGCAAAACCCTGCCGGGCAAGAGATAGTATAAAGAGAAGGATATCAGAAAGAGGATCAAAAAACCTTTCTGTTCAATCATATACAAAGCGTTTCCAATGGCAGGCGTATACCGTTTTATTGGAGGGATGCATGGCTGGCAAAATAACTTTACAGACTTCAGGAGGAAGGTCAAAAGCCATCAACTGCTACCGTTCATTCTCCACGCATGAAGGAGCAGAGTTGACGGGTTTGGGTGAAGAACCCTAACCTGCTGCTGCGACAGAAGATCCTCCCAAAGAGGCAGCCTGATTGGAGAATCGATGGTCAATTTCAGAAGCTCAGGATACCAGACTCTCTGTGCCCAATCCGGAGCCACTGAGAATACTTGGGCCTGGTCATTCTTGATAACTCTGGGCAGAAGTGGTATGAGTGGAAAAGCGTACAGGAGGCCTGAACTCCACTCGCGATGAAAAGCGCCACCGAGCCATTGCCCCCTTGGAAACTTCAACGCGCAATACTGCTGACATTGCGCATCTCTGCAGAGGTGAACAGATCTAACCAAGGCTCTACCCTCTGCTGAAAGAGTCCTTGCGCCACCTCCGGGTGAAGATACCCTTTGTGATCCGCTAGGCACCGACGGCTGAGTTCTTCTTCTCTAGCATTCAGAGAACCTGCCAGATGTTGAACCACCAGGGTTATGCCCTGCTGTTCCAGCCATGTCCAGAGACGCACAACCTCTTGACAAAGGCTTTACAACCCCACACCACCCTACTTGTTGCAGTACAACATTGCGGTGATGTTGCCCGTGAACACCTGCACTATCTTCCCTTTTACAACAGGAAGAAATGCTTTCAATGCCAGTCAGATCGCCTGGAGCTTCAGAAAGTTAATATGGGCTGCTACCACTGCCATCACCTTGGTGAACACCTGAGGGGCACTGGTGGGACCGAAGGGGAGCAAGGCAAACTGAAAGAGTTCGTGGCCCACCTTGAACCGCAAGTAACACTTGTGGGCGGGCAAGATGGGGATGTGAAAGCCTACCATCCAGTTTCCTTGCTCTAGGGCAGACAAGACCTGAGCAAGAGTGAGCATCTTGAATTTCCCCTTTTTGAGGAAGAGATTGATGTCACGCAAATCCAGAATGGGGCAAAAACCCTTGATCTTTTTGGGAATCAGAAAGTACGGGGAAGAACCACCATTGTCTACTTCTGACATCGGGACCCTTTCTATAGCTCCCTTGACCAAGAGAGCCATAACTTCCTTGCAGAGCACAATTAAGGGGTCCTCCATCCGCCGTTCTTTTAATTGAGGCATAGAGGGAGGGAAAGACTGGAAGGGTAGGGGATAGCCCTTCTGTATTATCTGCAAGGCCCATTTGTCTGATGTTATTGGCGGCCAGTGAGTGAAATGAAATTGATCTTGCAAAACCACACTAGGAGGACCTGGGTGCTGCGGAGGAGGGGGGCTGGGTGGTTGAGGACCTTCTGCTAGACCCTCTGGCTCTAAAGGTACCAGGACCTTGGCCTCGTGCTGGATGCTGAGATGGAGGACAGTGGCTGGCACTGAGAGGCCCAAGGATCTGTCTGTAGCCCGGAAGTCCCTTAACCGCTCAAGTACAGAGTCTGCATTTTCTCCAAAAAAGGTGTGAGCCATAGAAGAGCATGTCCATGAGGTTTGTCTGGACATCCCCCGAAAAGCCAGAAGTACGAAGCCAGGCGTGGCGTTGAAGGGCCACTGTCGATCAAATTGCCCTATCCAGCGAATCTGTCATGTCCAAACCACACATCGTAAATTTGGCTGCGTCTCTCCCATATTTGATGGCTTGAGCGAGTGTCCTGCAAGCCCTCCAGGACCTGGGGCAGCACCTATGCCACTGTACCCCATAAACTATGGGACAAACAGCCCAATAGACATGAAGTGTTGGGTGAAGAAACTACGTCAGTAGGAGCTGGTCAATGGTAGCGGCTGATTGTCCTATTTACAGAAGCCCCTGTGCTGGGTTTGGACCACGCCCCCAGCAGGACATCAGTGAAGGCTTTGTTGAAGGGTAACATCGGTTCTGATGTGGAAGCCCCCAGCTGAAGCACCTCTGTCAGGATGTTCGTCCTGACTGGCACCGTAGGCAACTCTAGGTCCAATACCTCGGCTGCTCTATGCACCACCATGGTGTATCATGCCACCTCCTCCGTAGCCACAGAAGGTGGTGAGAGCATGCCAGTATCTGGAGAAGTATCCAGTCCACTTGCTTCCCATAGATCCTCAAACCAGTCCTTCTCCAATCCATATTTCAAAGGGTCCTCAGAACCCTCCCATTCCTCACCTGTGCCGGGCTGTTCGTAATAAGCCCCAGGTACAGATCTGGGCTGTGTCTGTGCTGTCAAAGTCCGAATCGTCATCGTACCAGCTCCGAATCTTCTGGAATGAGACTGGGGCTCGCACCACCGGTGGGCGCCAGCAGTGGGGGGAGCGTTGACATCGGGATCGACTCTGGAGGAGGCCGACTGTGTGGAACCAGCTTCGATCCATATCAGATATTTGGCCCTGGGGTCCCCAACAGCACCAAAGCTGCCAGCATTGAACCTGATGGGGCCCCGGCGGACCCTGCGGGGTAGAAAGGCTTACCAGCAGGGGCAGCCCACTCAAATACGAGGCAAATGACTTTGTAAAATTCTTTAAATTGAGTGGGGGTCGCTCCAGCTCCCAGAATGAGGGGGGGTCCAGGGTGAGACGCAAAATAAGTGGACCCTAGCATGTGTTCCATGGCACTGTGCGTGGAATGTCGAAGTTCCAGAGTCGCCTTATCGTCCTCTTGGACTAATTCTTCTTGTGCCTCTTCTTTGAGTGCGAAGAAGGAGGACTTGGGGCTCCTGGAGTAGTCCCGCGACCACCTCCTCGAGCGGGACTGTGACCTCCTGGGAGTCGTGCCAGCTGACATCGACTGCCGGGCCGCCATAAGCTTCAGAGACCGCTCTCTCAAAGCTTTCAGGGGCCAATGGCCAGTAGTCAGAACATGACTTCGAGTCAGGGTCTCTGTCGAGGCACCAGACACATACCTGGTGGGGGTCCGTCACCATCATGGTGCGATGGCATGCACCACATGGCTTAAACCCAGTCTTCCTCAACGACATCTCTCTCAGACGAAAAAATCTTTGACAAAAAAGTCGAAAAAGGCCTGCCTAAAAAGGCAGAGTGTAGCTCTCGGACCGGTGCGGAAGGAAAAGAACTGACGTACCATGGGGGTGTCTTTATAGATGACCGTGATGTCACAGACAGCCCCAACGATGCAGACAGTGCCACACACAGCCAAAGGATGCCCCTTGAAGGTGCGCGCAGGGTATTGCTCAGCAAAAAATTCCGGATTCAAAGCAGACGTCAGGGAATTCAAAGGTAAGGAATCTGCAGCAAGAAGTCTCTAACAGATCAAATGGATCTGCGTAGGAGACCATAATTCTCTGATCTCCACCTGCAGGAAGCTGGCCTGGTGTGTGGTGGGTACCTATGGTACTTACACTTTATACCAGGTCCAGGTGTCCACCCTCTTAGTGAAGTGTCTAAAAGCCAGGATCTCTAGAGGTAGCTGGGGATGAGCAGCCAAGGCTTATCTAGGAGACATGCAAAGCTCATGCAGTACAACTGTAGTCACACAGCACTTACACACATGAAATAAAACAAACTCAGTTGTACAAAAATAAAGGTACTTTATTTTTGGAACAAATCACCACTAAATACTATACAGGCAACCCACTCTTAGGAGGTAAGTAATACACTAGATATATACATTTGTAATCAGAAACAGGTATAGAAAAGGTTAGAACAAGGCGCAATTAACAATAACCAGTAGTGACCCTAAGGGAAACACAAACCATATGCTAAAAAACGGAATTAGAATAAGGTACCCCACCTAGGTAAGTAAAATGTGTAGTGGGGAGCTGGGAGTAACAGAAAACCACAAAGTTAAGTAACAGTACAACCCCCAGGAATGCAGGAGTATAACACTGGATTTTTCCCAAACCACCCAAAAGGAGGAAAAGAAGAAGAAGAAGAAAAAAAAAAAGACACCCAGACAAGCCTGCAGTGGATTCCTGAAGAAAGAAGACCTGTGGAGGGAGGGGACCAAGTCCAAGAGTCACAGTGGAGTCCAGGAGGGATAGGAGCTACTACCCACCCAGCTGCGGATGCAGGAGTTGGTTGATGGTGATGAACAACAGGTCAGCACTGCAGCCCTAGGGCCGGAGAAGAGTTCCCGATGGATGCAGATGAAGTCCCAAGCTGGAAGGAAGATTGCAGACGGGTGTCGGTGCAGGAATTCCACCAACAAGCCTTGGCAAAGGCAAACTTGCGGTTAGTGGAAAAGAGGTGCTACCGGGGACCAGCAAGGCCCAGGAGGACTGAACCCAGGAGGGGGAGTCACAGGGGACCCTCAGTGTCACAGATAGTTCACAGGAGCAAAGGCAGCACCCACAGGGGTCCCACAGCACGGGGACACAGGAGTCGCAGAAGAAGCCCATGCAGCACTACAAAAGAGGACCCCATGCCGCAGGAGAACCAAGCAGGAGCCTGTGCTTTGCAGGATGGGAGTGCTGGGGGCTGGAGCTACACGTCGCCTGAAGATCCCTTGGAGGAGATGCAAACAAGCCTTGGCAGCTGCAAGAGACACGGTGTACTGGGGTACTGTCCAGCGTGGGAAAGCAAAGGTTTACCTCCACCAGAGAGGACTAGTCCGGACCATCACCCGTGATGCAGGATCCACGCAGCTCAAGATGAGAGGAGATACACGCAGTCGGTCATCACTTGTTGTAGGTGCCTGCGGTTGCGGGGACGCACGGAGATTCCTTCTTCTTGTGCAGAGTGAAGAATTGCTGTCTTCTGAGGATGCACGGCTGGGGAAATGTTGCAAAGCTGGCAGGAGGCATGGAAACAAAGTTGCAGAAGAGACTTTGTTTGTTGTAGCAGTGTTGGTCAGTTCCTGGAGGGTCCAGTCGCGGTTCCAGTGCCAGAAGTCGAAGCAGAGGTTGAACCTGTGAACTTAACAATTACTTACCTCCCCCAGGAACTGTTGATTTTTGCACTGTGTCCTCTTTTAAAATAGCTTATTGCCATTTTTGTCAAAACTGTACATGCTATTGTGATAATTCAAAGTTCCTAGAATACCTGAGTGAAATACCTCTCATTTGAAGTATTACTTGTAAATCTTGAACCTGTGGTTCTTAAAATAAACTAAGAAAATATATTTTTCAATATAAAAACCTATTGGCCTGGAGTAAGTCTTTGAGTGTGTGTTCCTCATTTATTGCCTGTGTGTGTACAACAAATGCTTAAACACTACCCTCTGATAAGCCTACTGCTCGACCACACTATCACAAAATCGAGCATTAGAATTATCTCTTTTTACCACTATCTTACCTCTAAGGGGAACCCTTGGACTCTGTGCACACTATTTCTTACTTTGAAATAGTATATACACAGAGCCAACTTCCTACAGTGTGCATTTATTGTGCTGAGAAGTTTGATACCAAACTTCCCAGATTTCAGTGTAGCCATTATGGAACTGTGGAGTTCGCATTTGATAAACTCGCAGACCATATACTCTTATGGCTACCCTGCACTTACAATGTCTAAGGTTTTGCTTAGACACTGTAGAGGCATAGTGCTCTTGCACATATGCCCTCACCTGTGGTGTAGTGCACCCTGCCTTAGGGCTGTAAGGCCTGCTAGAGGGGTGACTTACCTATGCCACAGGCGGTGTGAGGTTGGCATGGCACTCAGAAGGGGAGTGCCATGTCAACTTAGTCTTTTTCTCCCCACCAGCACACACAAGCTGTGAGGCAGTGTGCATGTGCTGAGTGAGGGGTTCCCAGGGTGGCATAAGACATGCTGCAGCCCTTAGAAACCTTCCCTGGCATCAGGCCCCTTGGTACCAGGGGTACCAGTTACAAGGGACTTATCTGAGTGCCAGGGCTGTGCCAATTGTGGAAGCAAAGGTACAGTTTAGGGAAAGAACACTGGTGCTGGGGCCTGGTTAGCAGGGTCCCAGCACACTTTAAATCAAAACTTAGCATCAGCAAAGGCAAAAAGTCAGGGGGGTAACCATGCCAAAGAGGCATATCCTTAAAGGGGCACTTAGAAAGAAACAGCTTGCAGGTTAAGTACCCACGACTTCAGAGCATAGGCCTGGGGGTTTTAGATCAGCACCAGGGGAAAGGGCAGGGGAACAACAGGTCAGTACCAAACAAACACCCTCATCGGCACAGGGGCGGACGGGTACGGGGTGCAACAGCGTCTGGCACCCAATGCTTTTCAATTGAGGAACCTCAGGGGTCACAGATAGCCTGCAGGCTTGATCCAGGGAGTAGGCTGAGGAAGACCAATGGCTGGAGAGATAATTTGAGAGCCCACAGGATGGTCGGTTGGGTTCCCCAAGGCTAGGGGGCTGCGGGTACAGGGGTACCTTTAGGCGTTGGGAAATCTTCACCAGGGCAGGTCGCAGTTAGTGAGTCCTCTGGAGCCTCTGGATTTAGGCTGGGGTAGACTCTAGGTAAGAATCGCCTGGGGACCTTCTCTTGATCAGTTGGCCACCTAGACTCTGGCCGCGGGCGTTGAGTGCAGAGTGGGCAGGACTCGCGGATCCGGAAGATTCTAGTGTCCTTCTTGGCGGTTTCTTTGGGAACAGTGCTGCGGTCCTCATGAGATCTTTGTCATTGGGTAGGCAGATAGACCTCTGGGGGTTAGTGGAGGTCGCTGTTCCCGCAGGATGCGTCACCTTTTTGTAGCATGAGCGCTGAAGCTGCAGACAGGCCAGGAGGGCTGGGGCCAAGTCAGTTGTCATTTGGAGTCTTCTCTGCTGGAGCGCCTCTTCAGTTTTTCAGGTTGCAAGGAATCTTAAAAGCAAAGTTCAGGAGTGGCCCTAAAAACTAGATTTAAGGGGTGTTACAGGGGTCATAAGGCAGTGTGACCCTGAGGGTGGCTACACCCTTCTTGTGCCAACTCCCTTTGGGGAGGGGACACATTCCTAACCCTACTGGCTGTAGTCCTCCAAAACAAGATGGAGGATTCTGCCAGGAGGGATCCACCTCAGCTATGGGCACTCCAGGGGTGGTCCCAGCTGGGATGGACACTCCTCCTGGTGTTTACTAATTCTCCTGCCAGACCTGTTGCCAAAAGTGGGGCTGGGGGGGGGGGGGGGAGGGAAGGGAGATGCTGGAAGAGTGTGTAAGCATCTGTATGACCTGGTGTGCCCTGAGTCAGCAGACCAAAAGGCAGGAGCCCTGAGAGAACAAAGGCCCTCATCCCATGGGGTCACAAACTTGTCACAAACTTGTCTGGTTGTGGCAGGCTGGCACAGATCGGTCAGCCACACACTAGAGTTGGGTGAATTTCAGGGGGCATCTCTAAGATACCCTCTCTGTGCATTTTTCAATAAATCCAACACTGGCATCAGTGTGGGGTACTGAGCTGAGAAGTTTGATGCCAAACGTCCCAGCATTAAGTGAAGCCATCAAGGAGCTGTGGAGTTTGTAATGACCAACTCCCAGCCCATGTACTCAATGTGGCAACACAACCCTTACAGGGTCGAAGAATGGACTTAGACACCGGAGGGGCATATTGCTCATGCAGATATGTGCTCACTGTAGGAGGCTGGCCTGGCCTATAGTGGGTATCTGATGGTACTTACACCTTGTGCCAGGTCCAGTCATTCCTTATTAGTAGATTAGTAGTGTTCTAGCAGCTTAGGCTGATAGAGGTAGCTTTAGCAGAGCAGCTTAGGTTGAACTAGGAGACATGCAAAGCTTCTACTATACCACTTATATCATATAGCACTATATCACAAGAATCACAATACTCGGTTACTAAAAATAAAGGTACTTTATTTTAGTGACAACATGTCAGAAAACTCCCTTAGGAGGTAAGTAAAATACACAAAATATACACACAAACCAAAATCAGGTAAGTAAACAGTTAGAAAAGTAGTGCAAACACTGTGGAATACAATAGGATGCAAAAGGCCTAGGGGCAACACAAACCATATACTAAGAAAGTGGAATGTGAACCACTTAGGGACCCCTGGCCTAGTGTAGTGTGTAGAGGGTCGCTGGTGGTGTAAGAAAACACTAAGGGTGTCCAAGATACCCCACCCTAAGACCCTGAAAAGTAGGAGTAAAGTGACCCTACTTACCCAACACACTAAAGTCTTGTGATAGGAGATTCTGCAAGGACCACAACTGACTGCAAAGCTCTGAAGACGGATTCCTGGACCTGAGGACCTGTAAAGGAAGGGGACCAAGTCCAAGAGTCACGCAAGTGTTAGGGGGTTGGGGGGTCGGTTAGGAGCCCACTAAACCCCGGATGAAGGTGCAAAATGGCAGCCTGAATGAAAAGACCATAAATAGCCCTCAGAGGAGAATTGGCCACCTAGTCAGGTAAGCACATATCAGGAGGGGTCTCTACCGTCACCTACTGGCCACTCAAATGCCTCCATGGTGCCCTTACACCTCTGCATTCAAGATGGCTGAGTTCTGGGACACACTGGAGGAGCTCTGGGCACCACCTCTGGGGCGGTGATGGACAGGGGAGTGGTCACTCCCCTTGCCTTTGTCCAGTTTCGCACCAGAGCAGGGGCTGGGGGTTCCCTGAACCAGTGTAGACTGGTTTATGCAAGGAAGGCACCTTCTGTGCCCTTCAAAGCATTTCCAGAGGCCTGGAGAGGCTACTCCTCTCATGCCCTTAACACCTATTTCCAAAGGGAGAGGGTGTAACACCCTCGCTCAGAGGAAATCCTTTGTTCTGCCTTCCTGGGACTGGGCTGCCCAGACCCCAGGAGAGTAGGAGCCTGTCTGTGGGTTGGCAGCTGCGGTAGCTGCAGAGAAAACTCCAGAGAGCTGGTTTGGCAGTAGCCGGGGTCCATGCTGGAGCCCTGGGAATGCATGGGATTGGCACCCCAATACCAGATTTCGCATGGGGGGACAATTCCATGATCTTAGACATGTTACATGGCCATATTCGGAGTTACCATTGTGAAGCTACATATAGGTATTGACCTTTATGTAGTGCACACGTGTAATGGAGCCCCGCACTCACAAAGTCCGGGGAAATTGCCCTGAACTATGTGGGGGCACCTTGGCTAGTGCCAGGGTGCCCTCACACTTAGTAACTTTGCACCTAACCGTCACCAAGTGAGGGTTAGACATGTAGGTGACTTATAAGTTACTTAAGTGCAGTGTAAAATGGCTGTGAAATCACATGGATGTTATTTCACTCAGGCGGCAGTGGCACTCTTGTGTAAGAATTGTCTGATCTCCCTATGGGAGGCAAAAGAAACGCTGCAGCCCACAGGGATCTCCTGGAACCCCAATACCCTGGGTACTTAGGTACCATATACTAAGGAATTATAAGGGTGTTCCAGTGTGCCAATTAGAATTGTTGAAAACGGTCACTAGCCTACAGTGACAATTTTAAAGGCAGAGAGAGCATAAGCACTGAGGTTCTGATTAGCAGAGCCTCAGTGACACAGTTAGGCACTGCACAGGGACACACATTCAGGCCACAAACTACGGGCACTGGGGTCCTGGCTAGCAGGATCCCAGTGAGACAGGCAAAAACAAACTGACATACAAGTAAAAATGGGGATAACATGCCAGGCAAGATTGTACTTTCCTACACTCACATGTGGTATAGTGCACCCTGCATTAGAACTATAAGGCCTGCTAGCGGGATGACTTATCAGTGCCAAGGCAGTGGTTTGTAGGCATGGCAATAAGATAGGGATGACATGTTGAATTATCTATTTCTCCCCACCAACACACACAATCTGGAATGGCAGTGTGCATGTGTTTGGTGAGGAGTCCCTTAGGGTGAGACAATACATGCTGCAGCCCTTAGAGACCCTCCCTGGCAACAGGGCCCTTGGTACCACTGGTACCTTTTACATGGTACTTAGCTGTGTACAAAGGGTGTGCCAATTGTGGAAGCAATGGTACAGTTTAGGGAAAGAACACAAGTGCTGGGGCCTGGTTTTCAGGATCGGAGCACACACTCAGTCAAGTTAGCATCGGATATTAGGCAAAAAGTGGGGGGTACCATGCCAAAAGAGGCACATTCCTATATGGCCATTGCCTGCCGGACCCACATCCTGACCTTCACAGCCTGTTGTGTGGGCAGGTGCTGTCAATGCAACCGGTCCACGGAATATCCCCTAAAAGGACAACACTTCTGTGGGGATTGCCGGACTGGAGCTGAGAGGTAGTGCTGTGGCTCAGCTTTCGTAAAAATGCTCCAGGACTCAGTCTGCCTTTTAGCCAAAGTGGCAGGAGCCATAGAAAGGCATGTACATAAAGGACATCTAGGCATGCATTCCCTGAGAAGCCAAGTTCCTCATCTCTGTGCAGTGCCCAAGCACCACGCTAGTTCTCATTGCCCTACCTACACTATCTGTGGCGTCGAGGCCTGAGCAGATGACAATTCTTGAGGCATCTCAACGATCTTTAACAGTTACGTTAGTGAAGGTTGTAAATCCCCTGCGACTGCAGATAAGAACCCACCCCCTATGTCCAAAAGTGCTTGGTACATGACCTCTGGGCAGTACTGGCCGAGAACATACTCTTGCCAAGAGCATCTACTGATTTTGACTCAGGGGACTGGTTTGAGGGGCATTAGGATTCAATTTACTTGTGGATGCCTGTACCACAAAGCTTTCCAGGGTCTGATGTGGGTCAAAACATCTGGGTTGCTAGGAGCAGATCTAAGGCGATGGGCAAGTTGTCAATTGACTGGGGGGGGGGTGGGGGTGGAGACAGGGCATGGCTTAATCCAAGAAGTGCCCAACAGTGTAAAGTATGAGTATTATTAAAGGGTAAAATATGTTCAGATAGAGCCTGGCCAGACTATAGGACCTCTATGAGAAAGTTTGTCTTAAACTTCATAGTCAGGAAGTCAAGGACCTCAGCAGTCCCCCAATTACTCTTGGGAATGATGCACTCCCTTCTGCTGCTGGATCATGTGCTAGAAACCAACCCTTTGGGGGATTTGATATCCAGTCCGCCGGTTTCCTGTAATATCATGTACATGTCATCTGCATCAAAAGAAAGAAAACAAGTTGCTTACCTGTAACTTCAGCTCACCAGTATTGGTATCTGTCATAGATTCACATGCTTGAATCATCCCTGAAGTGGGAGTCCCACAGTACCGTAACATAGCAGCCCCATCATTATCATAGGCCCCAAAAACGCCAAGTAGTGTCTTTAATAACATATCGATCTCCCTATTAAAAAAGAACCAAACTTGAAGAATGACCAATCATTCAGCATCACGCCCTAGAACACTTCCATGAAAGGCAGATTCCTTCAGATTTTTTAGCACGAGTGTAACAAGTACTTATGTGCTATTAGGGGAGCCTCTCAGGGGAGGAGGGTGGGTCACATGTGAATCTATAAAAGAAACCAATTCTGGAGAACTACAGTTACAGGTAAGTAACTTGTTTTCTTCTCCAGTATTGGATCTTTCATAGATTAACATGCATGAATCAGAATAGCAGGCAGTAACTGTAAACAGAATAAGCGTTTGAACTACATATATTTGCAGATGGCTTGTCCTAATTTTGAGCACATGCTTTTTTAAAAAGGTATATAAACTATAAAAGGCTGGCTCCGTTTATGATGTACACCTATGGTGTGGCAACCTACTCTATGGGTATCT
The DNA here is from genome assembly GCF_031143425.1 of Pleurodeles waltl. Lineage (NCBI taxonomy): Eukaryota > Metazoa > Chordata > Amphibia > Caudata > Salamandridae > Pleurodeles > Pleurodeles waltl. The sequence goes on along the minus strand of NC_090448.1, from coordinate 915,235,342 downwards.
GTGGTGAGCAGCTAAAGCTTATATAGGAGGAGTGAAAAGCACTTACAATACCACAAAAGTCAGTCAGTAACCAATCACAATAAAGAACCACATCAGGTGTTGCAAAATGAAAATGTCACTTACCCAGTGTACATCTGTTCGTGGCATCAGTCGCTGAAGATTCACATGTTGTGCATAGCCCGCCATCTGGTGATGCAAGTTGTTTTTCTTCGAAGAAGTCTTTCGAGTCACGGGACCGAGGGACTCCTCCTCCTTGTCTCCATTGCACATGGGCGTCGACTCCATCTTCGATTGTTTTCCCCGCAGAGGGTGAGGTAGGAGTTGTGTTGTAGTAATAGTGCCCATGCAATGGAGTGAATAAGTATGTACCTATTTAAGGTTTAAATAATATATTTACAAATGTACAAAGCTTAAGCTAACTTCCGAACGGCTACAGGATCCTGGGGAGGCGGGTGGGCACATGTGAATCTTCAGCGACTGATGCCACGAACAGATGTACACTGGGTAAGTGACATTTTCAGTTCGATGGCATCTGTCGCTGTAGATACACATGTTGTGCATAGACTAGTAAGCAGTTATCTCCCCAAAAGCGGTGGCTCAGCCTGTAGGAGTGGAAGTATTTTGAAATAAGGTTCTTAACAAGGCTTGACCTACTGTGGCTTGTTGTGCGGATAGCACATCTACACACTAGTGCTTGGTGAACGTGTGAGGAGTAGACCATGTGGCTGCCTTACATATTTCGTGCATCGGAATATTTCCTAGAAAGGCCATGGTAGCGCCTTTCTTTCTGGTTGAGTGTGCCCTTGGTGTAATGGGCAGCTGTCTTTTTGCTTTAAGGTAGCAGATTTGGATGCACTTAACTATCCATCTGGCTATACCTTGTTTTGATATTGGGTTTCCTGCATGAGGTTTTTGGAATGCAATAAATAGTTGTTTAGTCTTTCTGATGTTTTTTGTTCTGTCAATGTAGTACATTAGTGCTCTTTTGACATCTAATGTATGTAGTGCCCTCTCAGCTACGGAATCTGGCTGTGGGAAGAACACTGGTAGTTCTACAGTTTGATTTAGGTGGAACCGTGAAATAACCTTTGGTAAAAATTTAGGATTGGTCCTTAGGACTACCTTATTTTTGTGTATTTGGATAAAAGGTTCTTGTATTGTAAACGCTTGAATTTCGCTTACTCTCCGTAGAGATGTGATGGCGATGAGAAATGCAACTTTCCAGGTTAGGAACTGTATTGCGCAAGAGTGCATGGGTTCAAAAGGTGGACCCATGAGTCTTGTTAAGACAACATTGAGGTTCCACGAAGGAACGGGTGGTGTCCTTGGTGGTATAATTCTTTTAAGGCCTTCCATAAATGCTTTAATGACCGGTATCCTAAATAGTGAAGTTGAATAGGTAATCTGCAGGTATGCAGATATTGCCGCAAGGTGTATTTTAATGGAAGAGAAAGCTAGGTTTGATTTTTGTAAATGTAGCAAGTAACCCACTACATCCTTTGGAGATGCGTGTAATGGTTGGATTTGATTATGATGGCAGTAGCAAACAAACCTTTTCCATTTGCTTGCATAGCAGTGCCTAGTGGATGGTCTTCTAGCTTGCTTTATGACTTCCATACATTCTTGTGTAAGGTCTAAGTGTCCGAATTCTAGGATTTCAGGAGCCAGATTGCTAGATTCAGCAATGCTGGATCGGGATGCCTGATCTGTTGTTTGTGTTGTGTTAACAGATCTGGCCAGTTGGGCAATTTGATGTGGGGTACTACTGATAGGTCTAGCAGTGTTGAGTACCAGGGTTGCCTTGCCCATGTTGGTGCTATCAGTATGAGTTTGAGTTTGTGTTGACTCAATTTGTTTACTAGATATGGAAGGAGAGGGAGAGGGGGAAAAGCGTATGCAAATATCCCTGACCAGTTTATCCATAGGGCATTGCCTTGGGACTGCCTGTGTGGGTATCTGGATGCGAAGTTTTGGCATTTTGCGTTCTCTTTTGTTGCAAATAAGTCTATTTGAGGTGTTCCCCAGAGTTTGAAGTAAGTGTTTAGAATTTGGGGGTGAATTTCCCATTCGTGGACTTGTTGGTGATCTCGAGAGAGATTGTCTGCAAGTTGATTCTGGATCCCTGGAATAAACTGTGCTATTAGGCGAATGTGGTTGTGAATTGCCCATCGCCATATCTTTTGTGCTAGAAGGCTCAGCTGCGTTGAGTGTGTCCCCCCCTGTTTGTTTAGATAATACATTGTTGTCATGTTGTCTGTTTTGACAAGAATGTATTTGTGAGTTATGATTGGTTGGAATACTTTTAGTGCTTGAAAAACTGCTAGCAGTTCTAGGTGATTTATGTGCAGTTTTGTTTGATGTACGTCCCATTGTCCTTGTATGCTGTGTTGATCGAGGTGTGCTCCCCACCCTGTCATGGAAGCATCTGTTGTTATTACGTATTGTGGCACTGGGTCTTGGAAAGGCCGCCCTTTGTTTAAATTTATACTGTTCCACCATAGAAGCGAGAGGTATGTTTGGCGGTCTATCAACACCAGATCTAGAAGGTGACCCTGTGCTTGTGACCATTGTGATGCTAGGCACTGTTGTAAGGGCCTCATGTGCAGTCTTGCGTTCGGGACAATGGCTATGCATGAGGACATCATGCCTAGGAGTTGTAATATCATTTTTGCCTGTATTCTTTGTGTTGGATACATGCGTTGTATGATTTTGTTGAAATTTTGAATTCTTTGTGGACTTGGAGTGGCTAACCCTTTTGTTGTGTCTATTATGGCTCCTAGGTATTGTTGTACTTTGCACGGCAGAATGTGTGATTTTGCATAGTTGATGGTGAAACCGAGTTTGTAGAGGTTTTGTATGACCTGATTTGTGTGGTGTGAGCACCTTGTCAGTGAGTTGGTCTTGATTAGCCAGTCGTCTAGATACGGGAATACGTGTATTTGCTGCCTTCTGATGTGTGCGGCCACTACTGCTAGACATTTTGTAAAGACTCTTGGTGCGGTTGTTAAACCAAACGGCAATACTTTGAATTGGTAATGTATTCCTTTGAATACAAACCTGAGGTATTTCCTGTGCGACTGATTTATTGGTATGTGGAAATACGCGTCTGAGATCTAAGGTTGTCATGTAGTCCTGTTGCTTTAGCAATGGTAACACTTCTTGTAGCGTGACCATGTGAAAGTGTTCTGATTTGATGTAGGTGTTTAGTGTTCTGAGGTCTAGGATTGGTCTCAGTGTTTTGTCCTTTTTTGGTATTAGGAAGTACAGTGAATAAACTCCTGTGTTGATTTGTGTCTTTGGTACTAGTTCTATTGCGTTCTTTTGCAATAATGCTTGAACTTCTATTTCCAGAAGGTCTGAATGTTGTTTTGATAAATTCTGTGCTTTTGGTGGTATGTTTGGAGGGATTTGTAGAAATTCTATGCAATAACCATGTTGGATAATTGCTAAGACCCAAGTGTCTGTAGTTATTTCCTCCCATGCTTGGTAATACTGACCTATTCTTCCCCCCACTGGTGTTGTGTGGAGGGGATGAGTGACATGTGAGTCACTGTTTGGTTGTAGGGGTTTTGGGGCTTTGAAATTTTCCCCTATTCCTAGGGAATTGTCCTCTGTATTGGCCCCGAAAGCCTCCCCTCTGGTACTGTCCCTGGTAGCTGGACGGTGTTGCCTGTGAGGTGCTGGCTTGTGTGGCCTGACCCCGAAACCCCCCTCTAAAGGTTGTTTTGCGGAAGGTGCTGTAAGTGCCTCTGCTCTGCGGGGAGTAGAGTGCGCCCATGGCTTTAGCAGTGTCAGTGTCCTTTTTGAGTTTCTCAATTGCCGTGTCCACTTCTGGTCCGAACAGTTGTTTCTCATTGAATGGCATATTGAGCACTGCCTGCTGTATCTCTGGTTTAAAACCAGACGTTCGTAGCCATGCGTGCCTTCTTATAGTCACAGATGTGTTAATTGTTCTTGCAGCTGTGTCCGCTGCATCCATAGAGGAGCGTATCTGATTATTAGATATGTTCTGTCCTTCCTCAACCACCTGTTTCGCCCTTTTTTGTAGCTCTTTGGGTATATGCTCAATGAGGTGTTACATCTCGTCCCAATGGGCTCTGTCATAGCGCGCAAGTAGTGCTTGAGAGTTAGCGATGCGCCACTGGTTTGCAGCTTGTACTGCGACTCTCTTTCCGGCTGCATCGAACTTGCGGCTCTCTTTATCTGGGGGTGGTGCATCCCCAGATGTATGGGAGTTGGCTCTCTTGCGAGCTGCTCCTACTACGACGGAATCTGGTGGCAGCTGTGAGGTGATGAAAACAGGGTCTGTGGGAGGTGCTTTATATTTCTTTTCCACTCTTGGTGTTATTGCTCTACTCTTGACCGGCTCCTTGAAGATTTCCTTTGCGTGCCGAAGCATTCCTGGGAGCATAGGCAGGCTTTGGTAGGAGCTATGGGTGGAGGAGAGGGTGTTGAATAAGAAGTCATCCTCGACTGGTTCCGAGTGTAGGGACACGTTGTGGAACTCTGCTGCTCTAGCTACCACTTGTGAATATGCTGTGCTATCTTCCTGTGGTGAGGGCTTTGTAGGATACGCCTCTGGACACTGGGGCGTCGTATAAGTCCCAAGCGTCTTGGTCCTGGTCACCTTGGCTCATGGTGGTGTGAGCCGGGGAATGTGATGGAGTTTGTGCCGGTGAAACGTTAGTTACAGGTGGAGGAGAGGGTGGCGGAGTTACCTTTTTCACCATTTTTGTTTGTGGTGCTTGGTCTGACTGAAACTCCAGTCTCCTTTTTCTCCTAATAGGGGGAAGGGTGCTTATTTTCCCTGTTCCTTCCTGTATAAAAATACGTTTCTGAGTGTGGTCCACTTCGGTGGATTGCAACTCTTCCTCAAATCTATGCTTTCGCATCTGAGAGGACAGTGATTGCTCCTCTGAATAGGAACCGGTAGTTGGGTCGGTTGCGGGTCGTTTTGGCACCGAAACCCTGTCTGTACTCTTTTTCGGCTCCGAGGTGACCTCCTTCTTTTTCGGAGTCGAACCCTCTCGGCGTCGATCTTCCTCGGTGCCACTGTCTCTGCGTCGAGCAGTTTCGGCTCCGCTATCTCGGCGTCGATCTTTTTCAGCAGCACTTTCTCGGTCCCGAGAAGGCTGCGTGCCGGTGTCTCGACCGGAGTCGGACGATCTCGGCACTATTTCGGCCTTTTTCGGTGCCGACGGTCGGTCACCGAATTTATGGGTCGAGCCATGGCCTGGTGGCAGTGGCGTCCCCTGGGCCTTGTCACTTTTCTTGTGTGTTGGCTTCGACGTCTTACTCACAGTTTTTTGGTCGTCGAATTCCTCGGAGTCCGATTCATGGATCGAGAAGGTTTCTTCTTCCTCTTGTTCCTCGAACTCTCGGTGAGCTGTCGGCGTGGACGCCATCTGCAGACTTCTGGCTCGACGGTCACAGAGTGTTTTTCGGGACCGGAACGCACGACAGGCCTCGCAAGTCTCTTCACTGTGCTCAGGCGACAGGCACAGGTTACAGACCAAATGTTGGTCTGTATACGGGTATTTGTTGTGGCATTTAGGACAGAAACGGAACAGGGTCCGTTCCATCAGCGTTGTTTTACACGCGGTCGGGCCGACCAGGCCCCGACGGGGGATCGAAAACTACCCCGAAGGGTACCGGAGCTCTTCACTCTTCGATTCGGTGTCGATTCTATTTAAGCCGATCCCGAACGCAACAATACCGTCGTAATTTTTCCGATATTTAGCTAACTTTCCGTTCTGAAACCTGGAGCGAAAGGAACACGTCCGAACCCGATGGCGGAAAGAAAACAATCGAAGATGGAGTCGACGCCCATGCGCAATGGAGACAAGGAGGAGGAGTCCCTCGGTCCCGTGACTCGAAAGACTTCTTCGAAGAAAAACAACTTGCAACACCAGATGGCGGGCTATGCACAACATGTGTATCTACAGCGACAGATGCCATCGAACATAAAGGTTTCTTTATTACAACATTATAGCTATACTAACATTGGTATATCTCCACCTGGAGATATCAACACACAAAAATAAACACTTAGTAACAGTCAGCAAAAGCATACACGGGGCCCTGTGAGGGGCAAACCATATACTAAGAAAGTGGTAAAAGAATGGAGGTGCCCAACCAAGGTAAGCGTGTTAGGAACCCAGGGGCTGAGGGAGTAGGAAATTACCAGAGCTAAGTACTAGAAATCCCCCAGGCGCAGTTATTATTGAGCCAATTGTCTCATAGGCTAACACAGGACCGTTGCGATTGGATTTTTATGGATTCAGGACCCTTCCTAGTGGACACAAGTTGGCGCAAAAAAAGGATGGAGTGTGCTCCCACCCCCAGAAGACCGGAGTACCTACATCAGGGAGCCCAGGTGCATGGGGTGAAGTGGTGTTGGAAACCCTCATTGAACTCAATGGAAGCCTCGGGTGTCCAGCTGCTTTCGTGACCTGTGGTGCAGACCAGTGGAACCAGGAGGTGGATTCCAGACATGAATATCCTGAAAAATAAAAAGGGGACAGTGTCCAGGCCACTCGATATTCAGGCAGGGTAGGTAGGTAATGCCCATCCACTCAGAGGTGAAGTCCCTGCAGGATGGTAAAAGAAGATGTCCAGCTGCAGAGTCCATGTGTTTTTTTTTGGGGGGGGGGGGGGGGGGGGGGGGGATAATGGTTGGAGAGGGGCGGTTGGGTTGGTGGGTCAGTGACCGGAAGGACCACCAACAGGCCTCAGCAAATGCAAATAGCGGTTGCAAGGAAGTTTGCAGGATTTGGAGGACCAGCAAGGTCCTAGTGACACGACCCTTGGTGGGGAGTCAGGGCAAGCCTTCAGTAGGAAGGAAAGCCAGCTGGAGTCTGAGTAGCCCCCATGAGTGACCCACTGATAGCAGGCACAGGGAGTCGCAAGGAGGTTTCAACAGCACAACAAACAGGAGTCCTACTATGCAGGAGCTGCAGGGGGAGCAGAATCTGGAGTTGCAGACTGCTGGGGCTTCTAGGAGCTCGATCTTCTTGAAGGAAGAGACAACAATCTTTAGCAAGATCAACAATCGTGGTGCACAGGGGTTCTGTTCCAGTGACTGCTGCAAGGGTCCATCTTCTCCCAAGTTTTTCAGGATCCACCAGCCGGTTGTCATTGTCTTGAGGTGTTGGCAGATGTGGGGAAGTGAATCCTTCACCCCAAGGAAGATTTCTTCTTGCTTCTTCGATGCAGGCAGAGTCCTTGTGGCACTGGAAGATGCACAGCCATGGACGTTGCAGAAATCTTGCAGGAGCTGGAGAAACAATGTTGCAGTGGGAGCCCTCCCATCTTGATACTGTTTTGTTTCAGTCCCAAAAGCAGACCAGCAGCAGTTCCAGAGGCCAGGCGGACCCAACCTCAGGGGAGCCCCTAAGTAACCCAAAAAGGGAGTTTGTCACTCTGTAGTGACCCACTTACCAGAGAGGGTCAGGGACGTCATCTACCTGGCCTAACGAGTCAGATGCTCCAAGGGGCCTCTGCCCACCTTCTTTCCAAGATGGCAGAATCAACCGGCCACCTGGTAGAGCTCTGTGCACCTCCCTAAGGGAGGAGCTGGACAGGAGAGTGGTCACTCTCCTGTCCTTTGTGTAGTTTTACGACAGTAGGACCAGGGGCTCCAGAACTGGTGCAAACAGGATTATGCAAGGAAGACACCAAATGTGCCCTTTAAAGCAGTCTGGTGGCGCTCAGAGGCCACCCATTTCAAAGTGAGAGGTGGACACACCTATCCCTTGAGGAAATCCTTTGTTCTGCCTTCCCCTGCTTGAGTTAGGCTCATCAGCAGAAGGGCATAACAGTGTCTGGAGTCTGCAGCAGTGTGGGCTGACAGCCAGACCCTTTAATCCTGGAACCAGTGTAGTTGCATGATTCCAACATATCTGATACCAAACATGACTAGGTTCTGAGAAGCCATTATGTAGTTGGACCACTCGTGTTGACCAGAGCCACTATATACCTGAAGATGGCTTTCCCGCACTTACAGGGCCCAGAAAATAGCATCTGGGGCTTGTAAGAGTACCTCTGCTCATGCAGGGGGGTACCCTCACACTTCGGAGCATGCACCTTGCACTTGGGCTGAAGGGCCTACCTGAGGGGTGACTTACAGTGTCCAGGTGCAGTGACCACGATATAAAGCAAGCCTTATATTTAAAGTGAAAGGTGCATGCATAATTTCCCGCAGGATGCAATGGCATGCCTGCAGACAGTTTGCACGGGCTCTTATGGGTGGTATGATACATGCTGCAGCCCATGGGAGACCCCTGGTGTACCAGTGCCCTGGGTAGCTAAGTATCATATACAAAGGACTTACATGGGTGCACCGGTATGCCAATTGTGTGGTGCGAAAGGTAGTCAATAACCAAATTTAGAGAAGAGAGCACAGACACTGGGGTCCTGGTTAGCAGGATCCCAATGTACTATAGTCTAAAACACACACTGACACCAGGCAAAAAGGAGGGGGGTACTACATACAGAACCCAGCCTCCTACACATGATATTAAAGAAATGTATGTTTGTTTATATAGTACATGCTTGTGGTGCTGTCTGCACACAAGAGGACTGAAGCCTTTTTTATTCTTGGCAGGAAAGCTTGGAGGCTGAGGAAAACTGCTCAAAGCTCCAAGTGGTTGATGTGCAAAGCTTTGAGCAGTACAACAGTTTCCCTGGACCTGTAATTCTTGTAAGTGCCCTCCCCATCCGTATATAGACGCATTAGTGCTTTGAAAAAACGGGAATAGAAACTCATTCCCTTCTGGGGTGTAGGGACTCTTTCTATTGCTCCCTTCTGCTGCATGATGCAGACATCTTGGCTCAATAAGTGAAGATGAGGCGGGTGATGGAACGAACTCTAGGGTATGTCCATGGGTGATCAAGTCTAATAACTCCAGTGATGAGTATAGTTGGAAATATTTGCACCCACTGTTGGAGAAAGACCAGGCGTAGCCGACACTCGATACAGATCACTTTTTTCTGTTTGTCTCTTTCCCTTGAGAGACCTGGTTCCTGCGAGGCCCTGGCTTATGATACGCTGCTGCAGGTGGCTGTCTATATGCTTGTTGGTGGTAATATGGTCGGTACTGTAGATGAGAGGGTTGTTTGGCATCTCTGTTATATGTAGATGCCTCTCCTTTCGGGCTCCACAAAGGTTTTTTTTCTAAACTGCAAGGTACCCAGCGACCTGGCAGTCTCCGTGCCAGCTTTTATTGACTGTAATGCGTTAACATGTTTTCCAAAACGAGCTTGTTCATCAAAGGCCATGCCTAATATTTTTGTTTTTAAACCAGGCCAAAACGAAGTGGATTTTAACCACCCTTGTCTTCTCAAGACTGCAGCTCCTGCCAGCTGATGGAATCCTGTAGATGCGATAACTGAAGGGCAGTCTATTATTTCCGATGACTTTCTTTCTCCTTCCCGCAGCAATTTCTTTTCTTCTGCTCTTCTGTCTTCAAAAGGACTTGACTTGCTACGAGGTAGTGGATGAGCCTTGAAAAACTAGTACATTGGAACCAAAGATTGGCTCCACTCTCTACTTCAAGAGGGACCTGCTTGAGCCTTCTGGTGCTTTGCCATGGCCACTGACACCAACACACTGTGTGTAACAGTCCCTAGAAGGATGCAGTCACAGGGGGTGACATCTCTTGAAAAAGGAAAAACTTTTCCAAAGTGATGGAAAAAAGGAGCAGCGCTCCAGATCCACGTCTCAAGGTACGTAAAGAGATGAAAAAAAATCCTCACACATGGGTGGTGTTTAAATGTTGGTGAGTAGAAGCAGTGCTTTGAATTTTCTGGATCAAGTCTGGTGCCTGGGGATAGTCACAAGGTGAGTAATCTGAGGTTACTAGTATCCATCAGAAAAAGTTTTATAACACCTGAAGCTCATGTATGTGACAAGCTGATAGTGTGACCAAAAAGACTGTTTTTAGGGTTAGAAGCCAAGCGGACAAATCTGCATTGGCTCAAAAGAAGTGCAAATATCAAAAGAGTGAGAACCAGATTTATGTGGAACTGTGGCATTACAAATTCCTTAAGCAGGAACATATAAGGTAAACCTTTAAGAAAACTCCACACAGCAGGTGATTTGAAAAGAGTAGGCTAATCAAACAATCGCAAAAAATAAAAATAAAACAAGATAAGACAGACCTTCAAATAGTACCTAATGTGATAGCCTGTTGGGTGATAAACTGTCCAACAAGCTTGACATGTAATGTTTCCATCTGACCCTTGCTGCACAAAGCCACACATTTGACGCAATGCTTGGCATCCATAGACTGTGTGGAGAGGCACCTAGCCACCAAGATAACCTCAAAACCACACATTGGAGACCAAAATCAATTCAACTGCTACTGTTCAATCTCGACCAATTAGGTGCAGGTTGTTTAGGCTTAGGTGCAATTTCCTTGCAATGTCCTGCTGCTCCTACAGACATCTGCTTACGACTGTCCCTACAAGGTTTTAAAATCCTGAACGTGTATGAGGGAAAATTCCCCTTTAACACTTTTGAGAAAGATAGTCAAACAAAAAACAAAAAAAATTGCATTTCAAGGCGCAGAAAGAAAAGAATGGATGCCACCACATATTGGTGGTACTTATAAGTGGCTCCAAACTGAGGCACTGAGCCACATTCTTTAGAATTTTACAAATCCCATCTGGCACCTGGGGAATATACAAAAGGTGATGATTCTGCAGTTACAAGTATCCATCACAAATGCATTACAAAGGAGACGGAAGAACACACCCAAACACTAGAAAAATGGTGAGACAGCCACTCGGTGGGCTGAGCAAAGGTGTGATTGACAACGTGTTAAGATAATGGCTGAACGCTACAGAGCAAATGAAGTTCATGGTTGAAGGACACCCCAAAGCCATTTAATTAAGTGTATAATACAAAGTAGTTACCATTAATGATGTAAGTGTCATACATGTTAAAACTAAGAGAATACGTCTTTGGGAGGCCTGAGATGCGCAAAAAGCAGTGCTACTGTACTTTATAAATTGTTTTCCCAAGATATGTTCCAGACTGTGTTCAGAGAAGCACTAATCACACTTAAAAGGATAGCAACAAAATATCAGTACAAGGTTAGAAAAATATTTTCTTAAATGTGTCTTGAATCAGCCAATGCCGCACTTGAAATTTAATCCACCTCCTACATGCTCAAAACCCTAAGAAGCATAGTCCTTTTCCAGGCTTTCCACAGTCCAGCTGACAATAACTTTAATACTGTGAAGACTAGAACAAATTGAAAACATCACCAAAAAAGAACCACATCTCACTGGCTCTTCAAGTCCTGCACTAGATCTCCATCATCCTTTAAAGTCCTCAGCATATCTCACAAGGAAATTCATGGTGTATGATGCAACTTTATTTTTTGGCACAAATCAACACAAAATACTAGACATGTGACCCACCCCTAGGAGGCAAATAATATACTAAAGATATCCACTAGCAATCAGAAATAGGCATAAAAAAGCTTAGAAAACAGTGCAAACAGTAATAACCAATAGTGACCCCAGGGGGAGCACAAACCATATACTAAATAAACGGAATGCGAACAAGGTACCCCCACCTAGGTAAGTAAAATGTGTAGAGGGGAGCTGGGAGTACTAGAGAACCACAAAGGCAAGTAACACAGTACCCACCAGCGACCAGGAATGCAGGAATAAAAGACTGGATTTTCCCCAAACCACCCAAAGGAGGAAAAGAAGAAAGACGACATCCAGAGAAGACTGCAAGATAACCAACAGTGGATTCCTGAGGAAAGAAGACTCGTGGAGAGAGGGTACCAAGTCCAAGAGTCACAATGGAGTCCAGGAAGAGAAGAAGGTACTACCCCACCCAGCTGTGGATGAAGGAGTTGGTCGACGGTACTGAATAACAGGTCAGGACTGCAGCCCAGGTGCCGGAGAACAGTTCCAGATTGATGCAGGGGATGCCCCACGCCAGAAGGAAGATTGCAGATGGGTGTTGGTGCAAGATATCCACCAACAAGCCTTGGCAAAGGCAAACACGCAGTTAGTGGAAAAGAGGTGCTGCCGGGGACCAGCAAGGCCCAGGAGGACTCAATCCCAGGAGTGGGGAGTCACAGGGGACCCTCAGAGTCGCAGAAAGTCCACAGGAGCACCCACAGGATGGTGACAAGCCACAGAAGGAGCCCACGCACCACTACAAAAGTGGATCCCACGCCGAAGGAGAACCACACAGAAGGGTTTACTTTGCAGGATGGAGGGCTGTAGCTACACATCTGAAGATCCCTTGGAGGAGATGCAAACAAGCATTGGCAGCTGCAAGAGACGCAGTGCAAGGGGGGCTGTCCTGCATGGGAAGGCAAAGGCTTACCTCCACCAAAGTTGGACAGCTGGCAGAGAGGACGAACAAGAGTACTCCAGACCACCACCTGTGATGCAGGATCCATGTAGCTGGTCTTCGCTTGTTGTAGGTGCCTGCGGTTGCAGGGGAGGTGACTCCTTCACGCCAAGGGAGATTTCTACTTCTTGTGCAGGCTGAAGAGTTGCAGTCTTCTGAGGATGCATGGCGAGGAAAGTGTTGTAAAGCTGGCAGGATCGCCCTGGAACCAATGTTGCTGAGGAGACCTTTCTTCTTGGAAGCAGCATGTTGGGTCCTGGAGTTTCCAGTTGCAGTTCAGGAGGCCAGAAGTTGAAGGAAACGTTGCAGAGGAGTCCTCTTGGAATCTTGCAGGCCGAATCTGAGGACCCACCCAAAAGAGAGACCCTAAAAAGCCCTGAAAGGGGGATTGGTCACATAACCAGGTAAGCACCTATAAGGAGGTGGCTCTGATGTCACCTGCTTGGCCTGGCCACTCAGATGCTCCCAGTCAACCTTAGAATCAAGATGGCAGAACCCAGGGACCACCCTCTGGTGGAGCTCTGGGCAACACCCCTGAGGTGGTGATGGATAGGGAGTGGTCACTCCACTGTCAATTGTCCAGTTTCGGGCCAGAGCAGGGACTTAACTTGTGTGGACTGGTTTATGCACGGATGGCACCAAATGCGCCCTTCAAAGCAAACCAGTGGTTTGGGGAGGCTACATCTCCCCCAAGCCAGTCACACCTATTTCTAAAGAGAGAGGGTGTTACAATCCTCTCCCAGAGGAAATCCTTTTTTCTGCCTTCCTGTGCTTGATCAGATCTAGCAGAAGGAGGGCAGAAACCGGTCTGAGGGGTGGCAGCAGCTGGGCTGCCCGGAAAACCCTGGAAGATTGGTAGTAGCAATTCTGGGGGTCTAAGGAGCCCCAGAGCGCATGGAAGCATACCTCCAATACTTGCAACAGTATTGGGGTATGATTCTGACATGTTTGATACCAAACATTTCCAGGTTCTGAGTTACTGTAATGAAGCTGGACATAGGTAGTGACCTATGTCCAGTCCACATATAAAATGGCATCCCGCACTCACAAACACCAGTAAAATGGGGCTAGTGCCCTCACACACAGGTACCTGCACCCTGCCCTCTGGGCTGGGAGGGCTTACCATAAGGGTGACTTACCTGTAGAGAAAACATTTCCAGGTTCTGAGTTACTGTAATGAAGCTGGACATAGGTAGTGACCTATGTCCAGTCCACATATAAAATGGCATCCCGCACTCACAAACACCAGTAAAATGGGGCTAGTGCCCTCACACACAGGTACCTGCACCCTGCCCTCTGGGCTGGGAGGGCTTACCATAAGGGTGACTTACCTGTAGAGAAAACAGGTGCATGTACCCGGGTGACGCAGTCTGCAATGGCAGGCCTGCAGAACCCTTTGCAGAATAAGTGCTGCAGCCCATAGGTATCCATTGGAACCCCAATGCCTTAGGTACCTAGGTACCATATACTAGGGACTTAAATAGCAGGGGGGAGGATTTGGGGGGGGGGGGGGTGGAGAGAACTAGTATGCCAATTGTGGGAGGAAAAAGGAGGAGAGAGCAAAACTACTGGGGGTCCTGGTTAGCAGGAACCTAGTAGAGACAAACACATTCAAACATACTGACAACAGGCAGAAAATGGGGGTAACCTTACCAGGAAAGAGGGCACTTTCCTACACCTAGAGTGACAACGGTCGAGCTCATATTGGGTCGGCATCCAACACAGGATCATCCACCAACGCAGGTGGAGTCAGCACTGACAGCAACCAACAGATTTCAGCCCAGGATTGAAGCCTGTACTGGAGTTCATATGAGCCCGGTAATGGCTCAGAGGTGACAGCCAGTGCTTGGGGCAGACCTCTAGGTATCAAGATGGAGCCTGAACAGACTGAAAGTTTGCACCATGGCCTGCTTTAAGGCTTCGATCTGCTGCAGGTTTGCGCCAATGGCCAGGAAAACTCAGGGCATGCTGGGACCAACTGAGAAGTAGGGCCTGTGGCTAGTATCTCAACTAAGTGCATTTGACATATTAATGTCTTTATGCCTCTTCTTTGCAGTCAGAGTGGCAGGATTTGGGGTAGAGTTGCACTTCATACTTTTTCTACTTGTGTTTGGACTTGGACTCACAAGAGAACGCCAAGAACAGGACTGTGCCTGTGACTAGAAGCTGGATCTATGCAATGGTAGTGACTACTTGTTTTCAGCGAAATATACCTTCCCCTCTTGGTTTTGATTCACTTTCGGCTGCATCCTGTCCTAAGCCTAGCACTCACGGAATACCTCATGCAGGTCTGTGAGCGACAACTGCTTCGGGCATTTGCGGCATGAGTTAAATCCGGTCATTTTCAGTGTGAACATGGTTCCTTAGCACACTGAGGGAAACATTCGGAATAGGTTAAAATAACAAGTTACTTACCTTCGGTAACGCATTACCTGGTAGAGACTATCTAGCTGCATATTCCTTACACCCACCCATGCCTCCCCGCTCTGCGGATATGTCTGTTAGGGTTTATATCTTTCAGGTCCCTAGTTTTGCACATACAACTGTTGGCTCTATCTGTGACTCTGCGCTTCTGACGTGGAAAATCGTGGGTAAAAGAACTGACGTACAAGTGCCGGGGTGGTGCCTTTTATAGACAGTGACACCACAGACAGCTCCAACGCGGAACCAAACAACGCATGCGGATCTGACCGACGCCACCCAACAGTGTGCGCAGGATATTGCTCAGAAAAAAAATCCAGATTTTTATCCGACGTCAGGGAATTCAAAGGTAAGGGATCTGCCGCTAGGGTGTCTACCAGATAATGCATTACAGAAGGTAAGTAACTTGTTCAAGTCTATAAATTTTAATTACCAACGTATTCATTTTTTCTTACCGTCTATCTGCAAGTCCAACTGTACCATACAGTTTCCTTTATCTAGGGCAGAGAAGACCTGAGCAAGAGTGAGCATCTTGAATTTCGCCTTTTTGAGGAAGAGATTGACGTCCCCTAAATCCAAGATATGACGAAGACCCTTGTTCTGTTTTGGAATCAGAAAGTAGCGGGAATAACCTCTGCCTACTTCTGACATCGGGATCCTTTCTATAGCTCCCTCGACCAAGAGAGCCATAACTTCCTCACAGAGCAAAATTAAGGGATCCTCCATCAGCCGTTCTTTTAATGGTGGCATAGAGGGAGGGAAAACTGGAAAGGGAGGGAATAGCCCTTCTATATGATCTGCAAGACCCATTTCTCCAATGTTATGGACCGCCAGTGAGGGAGATTAAATTGAATCCTCCTTCCAACTGGACGTGTGTGGTCTTGCAGAATCACACTATGAGGACTTGGGTGCTGCCGAGGAGGGGGGCTGGGTGGTTGCCGACCTCTGGCTAGAACCTCTGGTTCTAAAAGTACCACAACCCTGTCCTCGCACTGGATGCTGAGATGGAGGACGGTGGCCGATTTGAGGGTGGCGTGGTATCCCACCCCTTCCCAAGCCTCGAAAGGGGTGAAAGGCAGACTGCTGACGAGCTGGCGCCGAAAGGCCCAAGGATCTGGCTGTAGCCTGGGAGTCTTTGAACCGTTCAAGCACCAAGTCAGAAGTACGAAGCCAGGAGTGGCGTCGAAGGGCCACTGCTGATGAAATTGCCCTGCCCAGCAAGTCTGTTGTGTCCAAACCACACTGAATCGTAAACTTGGCTGCGTCTCTCTCATCTCTGACTGCTTGAGTGAGTGTCCCATACGCCTTCCGGGACATGGTGCAGCACCTGTGCCACCGTATCCCATAAAAGTATGGGAAAATCATACCAATAGGCATGAGGTGTTTATAGACCTCAATGCCAGGCTGGAGGAAGAAAACAATCTTCCCAAGTTGGTCCAGCCTTTAGATTCTTATCCGGAGGAACAGTAGAGAAGGCACACGGGAAGTGGAGGCTTGAACCACCAAGCTTTCCAGGGTAGGGTGTTGGGTGAGGAAACTAGGTACGGTAGGAGTTGGTCGATGGTGGCAGCGAATCGTCCTACTTACAGGAGCCCCTGTGTTGGGTTTGGACCACATCCCCAGCAGGACTTCAGTAAGGACTTCTTTAAAGGGTAACATTGGCTCCGATGTAGCAACCCCCTGCTGAAGCACCTCTGTCAGGATGTTAGTCCTGACCGGCACCGTAGGCAACGTCAGGTCCAAGACCTCAGCCGCTCTAGGCACCACCATGGTGTATGCTGCTCCCTCCTCCGTAGCCACAGAAGGAGGTGAGAGCATACCAGTATCTAGAGAAGTATCCAGTCTGGGGCTTCCCCTAGTTCTTAATATCAGTCCTGCTCCTCTAATCCATATTCTAAAGGGTCCTCAGACTCCTCCGGTTCCTCACCTGTGCCTGGCTCATCAAAATAAGTCTCAGGCGCCGTTGGAAGTTGGAATCGGCATTGTGCGATGTTGTTCCGGCTCCAGATCATCTGGAATGAGTATGTGGCTCCCACAACTAGTAGGTGCCTGCGGTGGGGGGAGCATCTGCGTCAGTCCCGGCACCAGAGGATCCGATATCGGATACTGGGGTGCCCAACGGCATGCGGCCGCAATCGCGGCATCAAATCCGATGGAGCCCCTGCTGTCTGAAGACGAACCAGCGAAGGCAGCACGCTCAAAAACAAGGCGCATGGCTTCGTATTAGTCTTTAATTTGAGCTCCCAGATAAAGGGGGAGACGTGAAGTCGGCCCTGGCATCGCTTCTGCGGAACTGTACTTGGAACGTCGATGTTCTTGTGAAGCCTCGTCAGCCGATGGGCATGGCGAAGTCAAAGTCCACTTGGACGACTTCTTCTTGTGCCTCTTCCCCTAGTGCCCAGAGGACCTTGAGTGGGAAGAGGAGCTGGGGCTCCTGGAGTGGTCCCACGACCTCCTCCTTGAGCGGGACCGTAACCTCCAAGGAGTTGCGCCGACTGAAGTTGACTGTCAGGCCGCCATGAGCTTTAGAGACCGCTCTCTCAAAGACTTCGGGCCATGGCCTGGCAGCCAGAGCACGACTGAGTCGGGGTCCCTGTCGAGGCACCAGAGACATACCTGGTGGGAGTTCGTCACCGACATAGCGCAATGGCAGGCACCAACCGGCTTAAACCCCATTTTCCTAGATGAAATTGCCTTACAGACACATGAAAGAATCTTCGACAAAACGGTAGAAAGCTTGCCAAAAAGGCAAAGGGTAGCACGATCCCAGACCTGCGCTTAACTGGTGCGGAAGGAAAAGAACTGACATCCGCGTGCCAGGGTGGTTCCCTTATAAGCAACTGTGACACCACAGACGGCTCCAGCTCCTCTAATCCATATCCAACGCTGATGAAGCCACATAGAGCCGGACGACTCACACGGATCCAAACGACGTCACCCGACGCCGCCCACAGGGTTTTGCTCAGCAAAAACATTCCGCATTCAAAGTTGACGCCAGGGAATTCAATGGTAAGGAATCTGCAGCTAGAAGTCTTTATCAGATAAGGACAGTCTCAAGCGCAACTCTAGATCCATGTCCAAAGGGGCTGAAAGAAAGAAACAGCTGTCATGGCATTCTTCCACACCACTGACTGACTGCAACTCTTCTTGTGACTTTGGACATCGGCTGCATTACTCCTGGAACTCTTCACCTACTCCTGTGCTGCATAGCCAACTCCTGGTCTTCACTGTCGATCTGGTCCTGCATCTCCAGAAGGCTGTGTAGTGGGTGGGTGTCTGACCTTCGCATTTCACTTACTTAGTATATGGTTTGGTCTACCACTAGGGTCTCCATTATTTTCTATTTATTTCTATGCCAATTCCTGACTTTTAGTGTGTATATAATAGTGTGTTTACTCACCTGCTAGTGGAGTATTGCCTATACAGTATTTTAGTATTTGTGTTACCATAATAAAGTACCTTCATTTTTGTAACTGTGTGGTTCTTTCATGTGTGTAAGCGCTGTGTGACTACAGTGGTATTGCATAAGCTTTGAACGTCTCCAGGATAAGTCTTGGCTGCTCATCCACAGGTACCTCTAGAGAGCCCTGGCAATCTAGACACTGACTATACCTCACTAATAGTGGATAACTGGACCTGGCATAAGGTGATAACACCATAGGTGCTCACCACACACAGGGCCAGCTTCCAACATACAACTTGTTTTTCTTTGAAGAAGCTTTCGGAGTCACAGGATCGAGTGAATCCTCCTCTTTGTAATACTGCGCATGGGCACTGAGTTCTTTGTTAGATTGTTTCTCCCCAGGCGGGACACTGAAGTAGTGAAAAGAGTAGGATAGAATAGATGTCCATGCAATGTATCTACATATGTACAATATTTACATGTTACTAAATTTTAACGGCCACACGCATCCAGGATGGAGGGAGGGTGCATGTGAATCTACAGCACTACATGCCACGAAAAGATGTCTACTGGTTACATTTTCTCTTCAATGGCATGTGTTGCTGTACCTATGCATGGGGTGACCCTGAACCCAGGAAATCAGATTCCTGACGACCTACAAAGAAGAAGGACTGCTGACCTGAAAACACCGCAGAGAAGAAGGAAGACGAAAACTACTTTGGCCCCAGCCCTACCGGCCTGTCCCCCGATTAAAAGAACCTGCACCAGCGACGCATCCTTCAAGCCCAGCGACCTCTGCCGACTCAGAGGACTGCCCTGCAACTACAAAGGACCAAGAACTCAAGAGGACAGTGGAACTGTCTACCTCAAGCAAGAAGAAACCATCTTTAAAGGGACTCTCACCTCACTACAGAAGCGCGAGTCCCCACCACTCTGCACCCGATGCCCCTGGCCCGTGTCCAGAGAAACCAACAACCCAGAGAGGATCCCGAGGCAACTCTGATGACATGTCCACCCTGGGCTAACCTCTCTGCACCCCCACGATGACGCCTGCAGAGGTAATCCCCAACTGCGACTGCTAGGTAAAAAAAAACTGACGCCTGGAAGAAGCACTGCACCCAACAGGCCCATGGAGAACCAACCACCGGTGCAGCAGTGACCAGGCAGGCGGACCTCACCCTTGCCCAGTTGGTGGCTGGCCTGAGAAGCCCCTCTGTGCCCTGCCTGCAACATCTGAGTGACCCCCCAGGTCCCTCCATTGATTCCTATCTTAAACTCAATGCCTTGTTTGCCCACTGCACCCGGCCGCCCCTGTGCTGCTGAGGGTGTACTTTGTGTGCCTACTTGGGAACTCCCTAGTGCTCTACAAAACCCCCCTGGGTCTGCTCCCAAGGACGCAGGTACTTACCTGCTAGCAGACTGGAACTGGAGCACCCCCTGTCTCCATAGGCGCCTATGTTATTTGGGCCCCTCTTTAATCTCTACACCTGACCAGCCCTGTGTTGCTGGTGCTGGGTGTTTAGGGTTGACTTGAACCCCCAACGGTGGGCTACCTATGTCCAGAGACTGAACTTGTAAGTGCTTTACTTACCTCAAAAACTAACTTGCACTTACCTTCCCCAGGAACTGTTGAATTTTGCACTGTGTCTACTTTTAAAATAGCTAATTGCCATTTTATGCCTAACTGTGTACATTACTGTTTTGATTCAAAGTCCTATCTATACCTATGCAAAGTACCTTACATTTAATGTACTTACCTGTAATTTGACCCTTGTGTTTCTAAAATAAATTAAGAAAAGAATATGTTTCTATATAAAAACCTATTGGCCTGGAGTTAAGTCAGTGAGTGTGTATTCTCATTTATTGCCTGTGTGTGTACAACAAATGCTTAACACTACCTTCTGATAAGACTAACTGCTCGACCACACTACCACAAATAGAGCATTAGTATGATCTATTATTGCCTCTGTCAAGCCTCTTGGGGAACCCCTGGACTCTGTGCACACTATCTCTCACTTTGAGATAGTATATACAGAGCCAGATTCCTACATACAGGCTTGTTTATGGGACATTAGAAATGCCACAAAAAGTTGTCTTGTTTTCCTAAAGTCTTTGGTTCTGTTTATACAATAACTAAGAGCCCTTTTAACATCAAGCGTGTGTAGTGCCCTTTCTGCTACAGAATGTGGTTGGGGAAAGAAAACTGGTAATTCTAATGCCTGATTGATATGAAATTGTGAAAGTACTTTTGGAAGGAATTTTGGATTAGTTCTTAATACAAGTTTTTGCCTTGAACATCTAAAGGAAGTGATAGTGACTAAAAAGGCTACTTTGCATGACAGGGATTGTAAAGAAAGGGAGTTTAGTGGCTCAAAAGTGGGACCCACAAGCTGTGTGAGAACAATGTTAAGATTCCAGGATGGGGCTGGAGGAACCGTTGGTGGAATGATTCTTCGAACTCCTTTCATAAATGCCTTAATAACGGGAACTTTAAACAAATAGGTATGCCGTCTGTTTTGGAGATATACGGCTATAGCTGCTAAATGAAGACTGATGGATGTGTAGCAAGATTAGCTTTCTGTAAGTAAAGTAACAGGCAATCTCTTGAAAAGTTGGCTTAAGAGGATCAATGTTTTTTGATTGGCAATAGCAAACAAAACATTTCCGTTTTGCTGTGTAACATTGTCTAGCTGTGGGCTTACATGCTTCTTTAAGAATATCTATTAATTCTTGTGGCAGATATAAATACCCAAATTCTATTACTTCAGGAGCCATATTGCTAGGTTGAGTGATTTGGGGCCTGGATGTCTTATTTGTCCTTGATTTTGTGTTAGGTCTTGTCTGTTGGGGAGCTTCTGATGTGGAATTACTGAGAGATCCCAAAGTGTGGTGAACCATTGCTGATCTGTCCATGTAGGAGCTATGAGGATCATGGTGAGGGAACAATTGACTCAGTTTCCAATGTAGATAAGGAATGAGTGAGAGTGGGGGAAAAGCGTAAGCAAATATTCCTGACCAACTCATCCACAGAGCATTGCATTTGGCCTGAGGACGAGGATACCTAGAGGTAAAGTTGAGGCACTTTGCATTTTAAGATGTGGCGAATAGGTCTATTTGATGTGTTCCCCCCACTTTGGAAAGTACTGGTGAAGGACTTGTGGGTGGAGTTCCCATATGTGGACTTGCTGCTGCATACTGCTGAGCAGGTATGCAAACTGATTGTCTGTCCCTGGGCGATACTGTGCCACTATGAGAATGTGGTGATGAATTGCCCATTTCCATATTGTTTGTGCAAGATAGGATGGTTGAGGTGACTGTGTCCCCTCCTGTTTTTGAAGGTAATACATGGCAGTCATGTTGTCTGTGCGTACCAACACCACCTTGTGTTGCAAGTGTGGAAAGAACATTTTCATTGCTAGGAAGACTGCATGCAGTTCGAGGTGACTGATGTTCAAGGACAGTTGAGTGGTATTCCATAGGTCCTGGACTGTGAGGCTGTGGAGATGGGTCCCCCAACCGATATGTGAGGTGTCTGTAGTGAGAGTGATCTGAGGCACAGGGTCTAAAAAGGTCCACCCTTTTATAAGGTTTGTGGTGTTTCACCAATGCACATAGCTAGGAGTCTGGCAGTCCAACAACACTAGATCCTCCAGCTGACTCTGTGCTAGAGACCAGTGACAAGAGACGCACTGTTGAAGGGGATGCATATGAAGTCTGGCATAAGATACGCAAGACATTGTGTGAATACTCTGGGAGCGGTTGTGATCCCGAAAGGTAAGGCCGTGAGAATAGGTAATGCTTTTCTGCAACCACAAATCTGAGGTATTTGTGGTGTGCCGGATGAATGAGAATGTGAAAAGTGTTCTTTAGGCCTAACGCGGTTATAAAATCACCCTGTTGGAGAAGGGAATATTATATCTCGAAGTGACCATATGGAAGTGTTCTTACAGGATGTAATGGTTTAACGGTCTGAGATCTAAGACTGGTCTGAGAGACTTGTCTTTTTTTGGGTATTAAGAAATACAGGGAGTAAACTCCCGTACCCTGGTGTTGTAATGTAACTGGTTTTTCCGCTTTCAGAAGAGTGAGATGTTCTTGAGAAAGTCTGCCAGTACGAGGGGGTATGTTTGGCGGAGTGGAAGTCAGCTCAAAACAGTAACCATTTTCGATTATTTAAAGTACACATTGATCTGTGCTAGTTTGAGACTATTGTGGGTAAAAATGTTGTAGCCTTCCCCCTACAGGAGTGGATTGTGGTGGTGGGAGGTGGAGGCAGTCAATGTTTGGTGGTGGATGAAGAGCCTCTAGATGTAGATGCTTTTCCTCGGCCTTTGTTACTGTTCTCTCAATAGGAACCTCTGGAGTATGTGTTTTCTTTGACTAAATGGATGGACACTCGTTGCAGGCCTGCTTGCTGTGGTCAGGGAAGAGACACAAATTACACACATGGTGATGGGGGGTGTGAGGAAATTTGGAGTGACATCAAGGGCAAAATTAAAATGGAGTTTGTTCCATTAGGTTTGCATAGTTGGATGTCACACGGAGGAGATATGCCCAAAGATGGCCAGAGAGGGCAGCATATGCCCCAAAGGGCAGAGAGTCGATTCAGGCCCCAAGTTGGAACCAAAGGAAGAGAGTGGAGAAAATGCGATCGAAGAACAACAACGATGATAGAAAGAGGGAGAAAAAAAAACGTTTTGGATTATATTGAGCCAAGAATTCTGAGTGAGAGGAACACATGTTCGAATCAGACGGCGGAGAGAAATAATTTAACAAAGGACTCAATGCCCATGCGCAGTAATATCGAGAAGAGAAGTCACTCGATCCCATGACTCCAAAAGCTTCTTTGAAGAAGAGAAACAAAAAAAAACAAAAAAAGTTGTACAACTCCGAACTCAACACTAGATGGGGAGCTTATGCATAGCATGTGTATCTACAGCTACACATGCCATTGAACACATTATCTCCTTTCCAATGAAATTAACACACAAAAGTCCTGATGTTTATGTTCTAGGTGGAGCTGTTCCATAAAGATTCAGAATTCAGAGGAAACAAGCTACAATTTAGTCAGATGAAGCACCTGGCAAGGAGTGAAAACGAATGCACCAGGATTATGCTAAAGTACGTAGCCAGTGGGGAGCTGCTGAATAATCTAACTGCAGCTCAGGGAAAAATCCTGCTGAATTTGTTACCAGAGAAGTGGTTACTCCAGCATACCTTGTGAAGACCATCTTTTTGTTTAGTAACAATGGTCTAATTTACAACCACCCCTCAAACTATGTGGTAATTGTCCCTCGTGGCATAACATTAGAACAGTCAGCGAACATTTTAAAAAATAGCACTTTCATCTCTTTTAACACGCTAAGTAGTCAAATACCCCCTGGCCAACCTTAAATGCAAAGACTGCATGCGCTCGAATCCAGGACTGTGTAACTTACCTTTTACATGGTTTACTCTTTCACTATTCTTCCAAGATACTGATGTGGGTTACATCATACTTGATAGCTCCTTAATACATAATTTGTTTTTACCTTAATTGCGTGTTCTAAACACTCTGCAGCCGACAAACATCATGAAGGAAATACCTATACCGAATGCATCTTCTTTTTGTTCTCAAAGAACACATTTCCACTTATCGCCAGCCTCCACGATAGAGCCACAAAAATGGTATTGCACAATAGCAAACCATTGATTTAAGTACATAATTGTGTTTTCATGCATCCCCCATAGAGCCTTACATATACAGTTTGTCACAAAATCTCACTGTCTAAATCCATCCCATACTAAATAGGCTGTCATATCAAATGTTTTAACCTAAATGTTCTAAAGCATATAGAGCCATAAATACAATGAGTGTGTCCACCCTAGCGCTATGCAATTCCAAAAAGATCTGCATAGTAAAAAACTACAAAGAGGCAAAAAATGCATTAAATGTAATTACACAACTGTCAAAGAGTTAGAAGCAATACCTTGAGGAGGTTTGTTTCCACTTTATCGGGATCATCAGGTTCCAGGAATGTGGATTCTTCAGGAAGACAATCCTATAAAAACAAAACAAAAAAATCATTCTGTAAACCTATTTTTCAGAAGGTTTGCAAACAAAAAATGAACATGTGCAGTGTTTCGACCTGGATTTGTATAGTAACTTGGATTACAAAGGTGAAAACTGAAAATAAAAACAATTTGTCCTGATACACCAACGTTCAAGAGGAAAACATTTGGTAGACATAAGGATGACTTTGTATGTCCACTGCCAATAGCCTATGTAGTACAAGTGACCTTAATGACTAGTTGATTTGTTACTGTGAGGAAATGGGGTGTATTATATGGTGTGGTTGTGCAACCTCACTGTTTATTACACTTACCAATCCATTTAGAACCCTTAGGTTTTCTCTGTCATACCTTCAAGCTCAAAAACCTGGGTAGCTGTGGCTCTGAGGAGCAAGGTTTACACAAAAGGAACAAGTGCAAAGCATTTACAGGGCATTGCCAGCAGCAGATGGCCACTTGCTAAAGCAACTATGATCTCTGATAAATGGTGAAGGCCCCCAGCAGGCAGTGGTGAGTACTTCACAGGAGCGTGATGCAGACTCTTCGGCTACCTCCCATGAAGGCATTGGGAGGACACCACTAAGTTAAGACGGCTTGGAGGGGCTGAGGTCCCCTCGGGGTACTGGCCAGACAATTTGGAGCGGCAGTGCATACTGAGGGAGGTGGCAAACTCACAGACTGTAGCAGTAGGCAGCAGAAAGACAAGAGAGCCGAAGAAGCTTGTGGAAATATAGCAGTGAGGCGAGCCTCCCTGGGCAGAGCTGAGGCCATAGAAGCACACACTGAGACCTACACTGGCCCCTGGCAAGTGGTCGCAAGTGCTATGAGCAGTACCTAGGGGAGTCCGACAAAACTGACATGAATATCGGCCACAGTGAGTCTAGCTAACTGGACACCCCCAGGGAGCAGGTTGATGCGGCTCAGGGAAGCAGGGAAGAGGGGAAAGCCAGTCTCCAGGCGAGTTCAACAGTGTGCCCAGAGCAAGTCGGAGTTCACGCTGAAGCTACATTAGTTTCTGAGGGTGCGGTAGATGTTGTCACTCTTGCTGTCTGGCCCACTAATATGAACAAATACAGACAACATCCCTTGATTAATGAGACTAAGGTAGAAGCCCTGAGGGATACAGGTGCCAGTGTTACCATGGTGACAGAAAAACGTGTTTCCCCAGGACAGTATTTGGCTGGACAGACATATCCTGTAACCAATGCTGACAATGTAACTAAGGTCTATCCCATGGCTATGGTGACCTTCGAATGGTCAGGGGTTACTGGCCTGAAACAGGTAGCTGTCTCTTCTGCAATCCCTGTTGAATGTCTGCTAGGGAAGGACCTGGACACCTCAGCTTGGGCTGAGGTAGAACTCAAAACCCATGCAGCCATGCTAGGGATCCCTGAGATGGCGTGTGTGAGGACTAGAGCACAAAGTCGAGCACAGGGTGAAAAAAGTGTTTGAGTCTGGAATAATGGCCCAGGCTTTCATGAGAAAGGTCAACAAAGACCAGGGGGTGGGGAAGGGGGGGGGGGGATGGGTTGTCTGTACAGCAAAAAGCACAAGACTCCTTATCTCAAGAAGACGTATTAACAACCTCACACGGAACTGAGCCCACAGAACGTAACCCTTAACAGGTAGAGCTCTTGGGCCCAGGAGGGGGGCTTTAGGGACCAGCTGTGCCAGGGACAGAGAACCTACCCCGCTCTTGAAGGCCTGATGCAGCAGGCTACACAGGAAAAGGAAGATGCCAGTGGGACCCACAGAGTCTATTGGGAAGATGGACTCCTTTACACTGAGGCCAGACACCCCAACCCTGGTGCTACCAGGTAAGTGGTAATGCCTCACCAGTTCAGGGAATTCCTCCTCACTTTAGCACATGACATCGCCCTAGACTGGTATCTGGGCCAGACTAAAGCTTGGAATAGGCTTGTCAGCCATTTCTTTTGGCCCAACGTGTCACAAAAGGTGAGGGAGTTTTGCAGCTGCTGTGTCACCTGCCGAACCAGTGGTAAGGCAGGTGGCCATCCAAAGGCCCCCCTAATTCCACTACCAGTAGTTGGGGTTAACTTTGAAAGGGATAGTGTGGACATAGTGGGTCCACTTGAACCACCCACAGCCTCAGGAAACCAAAATATACTGATAGTAGTGGATCATTCTACCAGGTATCCTGAAGCAATTTCTCTTAGGTCTATTACAGCCCCTGCAGTAGCCAAAGCCCTCATTGGTATCTTTATCAGGGTAGGGTTTCCTAAGGAGGTGGTTTCTGACAGAAATATTTTAAGAGGAGATCGGATGTCCTTTTGCCATGCCTGCTTTTTGCCTACAGAGAGGTGCCTCAGAAGGGAGTAGCGTTTCCCCATTTGAATTTCTGTCTGGCCATCCTTTTGGTACAACTTGCACTTGTCAAGGAGGGTTGGGAACAACATCTCCACAAACCTAAGCAAGATGTGGTGAACTATGTACTTGACCTCTGCTCCAGGATTGCTGTGTACATGAAAAAAGCATCCGAAAATCTTGAGGCCATCTAACCGCTCCAGAACAGTGATATGACCAAAATGCTGCACTGGTGGAGTTTGAACTGGGGCAGAAAGTATGGGTTCTAGAGCCTGTGGCTCCCAGGGCACATCAGGACATCCTAGAAAAGAAAAGTGAGGTCACCTACTTGGCAGAACTAGGTAATAGCAGGACACCCAGAAGGATGATCTATGTGAACCACCTCAAGCTTTTCTGTGACAGGACTGATGTAACCATGCTGATGGATACTGATGAGGAACAGGAAGCAGAGAGTGAGCCTCTCCCTGACCACCTCTCTTACAACCCTAAAGATGGGTCAGTGGACGGCTTTGTCTACTCAGACACCCTCACTCTTGCAGCAGTATGCAAAGCTTTTCTCCTTAACCCCTAGACAGACACGTGTGTACCCATGATTTGGGCATCAGACAGCATGTCTGTCAAATCCAAGATCTATCGGCAGTCTGAACTAGTTAAGGGGAGCATAAGAGTTGAAGTCAACAAGAAGCTGGATTTAGGGGGTTATTGAAACCTGACAGTCCCTGGGCTATCCCAGTGGTCCTAGTCCCCAAGTCCCATCACCAGGATGCAAAGAAAGAAATGAGGTTTTGTGTGAACTACAGAGGTCTCCATTCTGTCACCAAGACAGATGTTTACCTCGTACACAAGGCTAACGAGCTGAAAAATTAGGTGCAGCAACGTTTCTAAGTACCTTTGACTTGACTGCAGGGTACTGGCAAATTCGCATCGCACCAGGAGCAAAAGAAAATACAGCATTCTCTACACTCGATCGGCATTATCAGTTCACTGTTATGTCCTTTGGTTTAAAGCATGCCCCTGCCACCTTCCAAAGGTTGGTGAATTAAGTTCTTGCTGGCTTGGAGCCCTTCAGAGCAGCACATCTAGATGATATATCTGTCTTTAGCTCCTCCTGACAGGAATACCTGGTCAACTTGGGGAGGGTTTTGCAGGCTCTGCAATCAGCAGGCCTCACTATCAAGGAACCCAAATGCCAGATAAGGCAGAGCACTGTTGTATACTTGGGCCACGTTGTAGATGGAGGCCAAGTGCAACCTTTACAGCCCACGATCCAGACAATTCGGGATTAAGCTACTACCACCCAGACTCATGCCAAGGCATTCCTTGGCTTGAATGGTCACTACAGGAGGTCTGTAAAGGGGTATGGATCTATTCTGACCCCTCTCACAGAACTGACCTCTAATAAGAGGCGCAAGAAAGTGTACTGGGCAGTTAGTTGTCAGAAGGTCGTTGACACCCTGAAAGAGGAAATGTTCTCAGCACCAGTTCTCAAAGCTCCAGACTACTCTAAGCAGTTAATTGTGCAGAAAGATGCCTCTGGACATGGGACAGGAGCAGTCTGGTCCCAAACCAACGATGATGGCCATGACCAGCCGGTTGCTTTTATTAGCAGGAGGTTACTCCCCAGGGAACAGCGCTGGAGTGACATTGAGAGGGAGGCCTTTGGTATGGTTCGGTCCCTGAAGAAGTTAAGAACATACTTGTCCAGTACTCACTTCATTGTGAAAAATGACCACATACCTCTCAGATGGCTGAAGCAAATAAAGGTGAGAACCATAAACATTTGAGGTGGTCCATTTCCCTACAGGAAATGGACTTTACAGTAGAACTTAGACCTGGGACTGCCCATGCCAATGCAAAAGGACTTTCCGTGTTTTTCCACTTAGATAATGAAGACTATTGGGAAAGGTTAGTCTCATCCTATTTAATTTGGGAGGGAGTTAAGCAGTAAAGTGACCCTTTTGGCATGGTTAATCCCCCCCCCACCTTTTGCCTGAAGTTGATGGTATCTTGACTGAGTGTGTGCTGGGATCCTGCAAACCAGGCCCCAGCATCAGTGTTCTTTCCCTAACACTGTACCATTGTTTCCACAATTGGAACATCCCTGGCACACAGCTAAGTCCCTTGTAAAAGGTAACAGTGGTACCAAGGGCTCTTTGGCCAGGGAGAGTCCCTAAGGGATGCACCATGTATTATGCCACCCTAAGGGACCCTCACCAAGCACATGCACATTGCCATTGCAGCTTGTGTGTGCTGGTGGGGAGGACAAGGTAAAGTCGACATGGCACCTCTTTCTGGGGTGCCATGCTTACCAATTCCTGTGGCGTATGTATGTCACCCCTCTAGCAGGCCTTACAGCCCTATCACATGTGAGGGCATAACAGCATAAACAATATGCCCCTACAGTGTAAGTCCATTCTTAGACATTGTAAGTGTAGTGTGGCCATATTATGTACACGGGCTGGGAGTTTGTCAGTACAAACTCCACAGCTTCATGATGGCTTCACTAAAGATTGGGAATTTTGGTGTCAAACTTCTCAGCACAATAAACCCACACTGATGCCAGTGTTGGATGTATATTTTAAAATGCACCCAGAGATGCCCCCTGTATTTTATCCAACACTCTAGTGTAAAGGTGACCGGTCTGTTCCAGCCTGCCACTAACAGACAAGTTTCTGTTCCCATGGGTTAATAGCCTTTGTGCTCTCTGGGGTCAGAAACAAAGGCTGAGGCACCCTGTTACAGTTCGCCGGGGCACTCCAGCTAGTGAAGATGCCCGCCGCTGGACCAAGTCTCATTTTTTGCGGCAGGTCCGGCAGAAAAAAAATAGTAAGAACAAGGAGGAGTAAACACTAAAGCTGGGCCACTCCTAAGATGTCCAGAGCTGAAAGGACCCCCTTCTTGCAGAATCGTCCATCTTGCTTTTGAGGAGAGTATCCAAGTAATGTGCCCCCTCTCCAAAGGCAGTGGGCACAGGAAGGGTTTCGCGACTCTCAGGGACAGTAACCACTGTCTACAGCCCTCTGACCCCTGTAATGCTCCTCTATCTAGTATTTAGGGGCACCCCTGAACCTTGCTCTTCAGATTCCTGGCGGCCTCAAGAAGGAGGAGGATAGAAAAACCCACCCCAGCAGTGAAGGCTTCAGACAATAATTGACTTGGCCCCAGCCCTACCTGTCGGTCAGCTTCAAGACTCCTGATACAAAAAGGTGAACCATCCTGCAGGACCTGTGACTTCTACAAACACCCGGAGGACTGCATGCCCATCAGAGGGCCAAGAACTCCTGAGGACAGCAGCCCTGCCCACAACAAACATCCAGAAAGGACACCAGAACAACTCCGGATCCGCAAGCGTTGACTCCTCTGCACCCGACCCCCACAGCCCGAGTCCAGGTGGCCCACCGGCCCAGAGAAGTTCCCCAGGCAATTCCAACTGAGTCCACCCTGGGTTGACCCCACCTGGCCAACATGATGAAGCCACAAGCCTAAATCTGGGCACCCAGTGTACATCTGTTCGTGGCATGAGACGCTGCAGATTCACATGCTGTGCATTATCCTGCCACCTAGTGTTGGGCTCTGAGTGTTACAAGTTGTTTTTCTTCGAAGAAGTCTTTTCGAGTCACGAGACCGAGTGACTCCTCCCTTTCGGCTCCATTGCGCATGGGCGTCGACTACATCTTAGATGGTTTTCCCCGCAGAGGGTGAGGTAGGAGTTGTGAGTATAGTAGATGTGCCCATGCAATGGAGTAGTTATGTATGTACTTAGTGTATTAAAAGAATATTTATTTACATATTTTCAATTTTCATCCAACTAAAAAACGGCTACAGGCTACCGGGGAGGTGGGAGGGCGCATGTAAATCTGCAGCGTTTCATGCCACGAACAGACGTACACTGGGTAAGTGACATTTTCCGTTCAGTGGCATGTGTAGCTGCAGATACACATGCTGTGCATAGACGACTAAGCAGTAATCTCCCCAAAAAGCGGTGGTTCAGCCTGTAGGAGTTGAAGTTGTCTGAAATAATGTTCTTAATACAGCCTGTCCTACTGTGGCTTGTTGTGTTGCTAATACATCTACACAGTAGTGCTTAGTAAATGTATGAGGCGTAGACCAGGTGGCTGCCTTACAAATTTCTGTCATAGGTATATTCCCAAGAAAAGCCATTGTGGTGCCTTTTTTCCTAGTGGAATGTGCTCTTGGTGTAATAGGTAATTCTCTTTTTGGCTTTAATATAGCAAGTTTGAATACATTAATTATCCATCTGGCGATGCCGTGTTTGGATATAGGATTACCTGCATGGGGTTTTTGGAAGGCTACAAACAATTGTTTTGTTGTCCGAAATTGTTTCGTTCTGTCAATATAATACATTAGTGCTCTTTTTATGTCTAATGTATGCAAGGCTCTTTCGGCTACTGAGTCTGGTTGCGGAAAGAAGACTGGGAGTTCCAGAGTTTGGTTTAGGTGGAATGGTGATATGACTTTTGGTAAGAATTTGGGATTTGTACGGAGAACCACTTTATGTTTATGTATTTGTATAAAGGGTTCTTGAATAGTAAATGCTTGTATTTCACTTACTCTTCTAAGTAATGTGATAGCTTTTAGAAAGGCTACTTTCCAAGTCAGATACTGCATTTCACAAGAATGCATGGGTTCAAATGGGGGGGCCCATGAGTCGTGTTAATACAATATTAAGGTTCCACAAAGATACTGGTGGTGTCTTTGGGGGTATGATTCTTTTTAGTCCCTCCATAAATGCTTTAATGACTGGGATTCTAAAAAGTGATGTTGTATGTGTAATCTGCAGATAGGCAGATATTGCAGTGAGATGGATTTTAATGGAAGAGAATGCTAGATTAGACTTTTGTAAGGGTAATAAGTAGCTTACAGTGTCCTTTGTGGAGGCATGTAGTGGTTGAATTTGATTAGTGTGGCAGTAGCAAACAAATCTTTTCCATTTGTTTGCATAACAATGTCTTGTTGTGGGTTTTCGCGCTTGTTTAATGACTTCCATACAATCTTGTGTAAGATTTAAATGTCCGAATTCTAAGACTTCAGGAGCCAGATTGAGTGATGCTGGATTCGGGTGTCTGATCTGTTTGTGTTGTGTTAACAGGTCTGGTATGTTTGGTAATTTGATGTGGGGTACTACTGATAAGTCCAACAGTGTTGTGTACCACGGTTGGCGAGCCCAGGTTGGTGCTATGAGTATTAGTCTGAGTTTGTTTTGACTTAGTTTGACCAGATAAGGAATGAGTGGGAGAGGGGAAAAGCATAAGCAAATATCGCTGACCAACTGATCCATAGTGCATTGCCCTTGGATTGAGGGTGTGGGTACCTGGACGCGAAGTTTTGGAATTTTGCGTTTTCTTTTGTTGCGAATAGGTCTATGTTCGGTGTTCCCTAGCGGAGGAAGAGATCCTGTAGGATCTGGGGATGTATTTCACCTTTGTGAGTTTGCTGGTGATCCTGACTGAGATTGTCGGCTAACTGATTCTGAATTCCTGGTATGTATTGTGCTATTAGGCGAACGTGATTGTGAATTGCCCAATGCCAAATCTTTTGTGCTAAGAGACACAGTTGTGACAAGTGTGTCCCCCCTTGTTTGTTGAGAATACATTGTCATGTTGTCGGTTTTGACAAGGATGTGTTTGTGGGGTACCAGTGGTTGAAATGCTTTTAATGCTAGAAAAACCGTTAGCTGTTCCAAATGATTTATGTGAAGTTGTTTTTGTTGATTGTCCCATTGACCCTGTATGCTGTGCTTGTTGAGGTGTGCTCCCCACCCCATCATGGAGGCATCTGTTGTGATAACAGCTTGAGGCACTGGGTCTGGAATGGCCGCCCTTTGTTTACATTTATTGGGTTCCACCATTGAAGCGAGGAGTGTGTTTGGCGGTCTATCAACACTAGATCTTGAAGTTGACCCTGTGCTTGTGTCCATTGTTTGGCAAGGCACTGTTGTAAGGGCCGCATGTGTAATCTTGCATTTGGGACAATGGCTATGCATGAAGACATCATGCCTAGAAGTTTCATTACAAACCTTACTGGGTAATGTTGGTTTGTCTGTATGCTTGATGTTACATTTTGGAACGCTTGGACCCTTTGTGGACTTGGAGTGGCAATTGGCCTTTGTGTGTTGAGTGTTGCTACCAAATATTGTTGTATTTGGGATGGTTGTAGATGTGATTTGTGGTAACTGATAGAGAACCCCAGCTTGTGTAGAGTTTCTAAGACGTATTGCATGAGAAGAAGACACTTATTGAGTGTTGGTTTTTATTAGCCAATCGTCTAAATATGGGAATACGTGCATGTGCTGTCTCCTTATGTGAGCAGCTACTACTGCTAGGCATTTTGTGAGTACCCTTGGTGCTGTCGTTATTCTGAACGGTAGCACTTTGAATTGATAGTATACGCCGTCCATTACATACCTTAAGTATTTTCTGTGAGAAGGATGGATGGGTATGTGGAAATACGCATCCTTGAGAGCCAATGTTGTCATTTATTCTTCCTTTTTTAATAAGGGAACCACGACTTGAAGTGTTACCATGTGGAAGTGGTCTGATTTGATGAAGAGATTCAGTGTTCTGAGATCTAAGATAGGCCTTAACGTTTTGTCCTTTTTTGGAATTAGGAAATATAGTGAGTATATGCCTGTTCCTTTCTGATGTTTGGGTACAAGCTCTATTGCTTGTTTTTGTAGTAGTGCTTGAACCTCTATTTGTAATAGGTCTAAGTGTTGTTGGGACAGATTGTGCGTTTTTGGTGGCACATCTGGTGGGAATGTTGTGAATTATATGCAATAACCATGTTGGATAATTGATAGGACCCTTGCGTGTGTGGTAATATGTGTCCAGTGCTGATGTGGTTAACCTCCCCCCCACTGGTGACAAGTGTTGGGGTTTTGTGACATTGAAGTCACTGTTTGGTCTGGCTTGGTTGCTTGGAACTTTCCCCTTCCTCTTGGGAATTGTCCTCTATAGGAACCATGAAACCCTCCCCTTTGGTATTGTGCCTGATAGGTGGGTCTGGTTTGAGAGGTGGAAGGCTCTGATGTTTGTTGCCAAAAACCCCCTTTGAATTGTGGTTTCCTAAAGGTGCCTCCGACTTGTGAGGACTAGAGCGTGCCCATGGCTTTGGCCGTGTCTGTCTTTTTTTTAACTTCTCAATTGCTGTGTCAACTTCTGGCCCAAACAACTGTTCTTGATTAAACAGCATGTTCAACACCGCTTGTTGAATCTCTGGCTTGAATCCAGAACTTCTTAACCATGCATGCCTGCGAATGGTTACCGCAATGTTGACTGTTCACGCTGCCGTGTCTGCCAGTCTCTTTCTGGGTATGTAGCCTCCTTTGTGTATGGTTTGGTTCTTCCATACTTAATCCCTGCTCAAATCTATGTCTTTCCTTCATTTGGCTGGAAAGTTCTGTGTAAGAGCTTCTTTTCAGCTCTGAAGCTGCTTTTTTCGGTATCGAGGTTTCAGATATAGTCTTTTTCGGTTCCGAAGATATTTTCCTCACTTTGGGTGAATCGAACTCTCGGTGTCGAGATCGTTTGGTGCCGGAATCTTGACCGGAGTCGGAAGTCTTCGGCAATTCTCTGGCCTTTTTCGGTGCCGATGTTTGGTCACCTTCTTTTCTGTGGGTTAAGCCATGGCCTGCTGGCAGTGGCGTCCCCATGGCCTTAAATGTCTTTGTGTGAGTTCTGGACGGGGCAGGTTCACTCACTGTTCGCTGTACTATTGAGGGTTGTTCACTTTCGGATTCATCCGAGTCCATCCCCTGGATGGAGATGCTCTCTGCCTCTCCGACGTCGAGTTGCTCTTTCGTTGTCGACACCATTTGCAGTCTTCTTGTGCATCGATCTCGCAAGGTCTTTTTCGATCGAAACACTCGACAAGCCTCGCAAGTATCCTCCCTGTGTTCAGGTGATAAACACAGATTACAGACCCGGTGCTGGTCTGTATAAGGATACTTCGAATGACACTTAGGACAGAAGCAGAATGGGGTCCAGTCCATTAGCCTGGGACAACAGGTGTGGTCGGGCCGACCAGGCTTCGGTGAAGAACGGAAGCCCCGAAGGGCTGCCGGAGCGCTCTTGATGTCGGTGCCGATAAACTAACACTAACCCAGTACCGAACGATTACAATACAGTCAAATTTTCGATAATTTAGCTAACTTTCCCAATTCGAAATACGGAGCCAAGAGGAACACGTCTGAACCCGATGGCGGAAAAAAAACAATCTAAGATGGAGTCAACGCCCATGCGCAATGGAGCCGAAAGGGAGGAGTCACTCGGTCTTGTGACTCGAAAAGACTTCTTTGAAGAACAACAACTTGTAACACTCCGAGCCCAACACTAGATGGCAGGATAATGCACAGCATGTGAATCTGCAGCTAAACATGCCACCGAACATATATATATATATATATATATATACATATATATATATATATATATACACACACACACACACACATAAATACATACATATGTACAAGTGTTAACTTAAATGACTACAGGCTGCTGGGGGAGGGGGAGGGTGCATGTGTATCTGCAGCGGAACATGCCACGAACAGATGAACACTGGGTAAGTGACATTTACCGTTCAATGGCATGTGTGGCTGCAGATACACATGCTGTGCATAGACTACAAAGCAGTTTGCCCTCCCATAAATGCGGTGGTTAGCCTGTAGGAGTTGAAGATGTTTGAAATAATGTTCTGAGTACAGCTTGACCTACTGTGGCTTGCTGTGTTGCTAAAACATCTACACAGTAGTGTTTGGTGCATGTATGTGGTGTTGACCAAGTAGCTGCTTTACATATTTCAGCCAATGGTATATTTCCTAAACAAAGCCATTGTAAAACCTTTTTTCCTTGTAGAATGTGGTTTAGGAGTAACTAAGAGTTGTCTTTTGGGTTTAATGTAGCATGTCTGGATGCATCTAACAATCCATCCTGCTAATCCTCGTGTTGAAATGGGGTTACCTGTATGAGGTTTTTGAAAAGCTACAAACAGCTGTTTAGTTTTCCTGAATGGTTTTGTTCTATCTATATAGTACATTAGTGCTAATGTCTAATGTATGTAGAGCTCTTTCTGCCACAGAATATGGCTGTTGGAAGAAGACTGGTAGTTCCACTGTTTGATTTATATGAAAAGGCGATACTACTTTTGGAAGAAATGTGGGGTTTGTTGTTAGTACAACTTTAAGTTTGTGTACTTGTATGACCGGTTCTTCAATAGTGAAAGCTTGAATTTCACTAACTCTTCGCAACAATGTAATTGCGATTAGGAAGGCAACCTTCCATGTTAAGAATTGCATTTGACATGAGTCCATAGGTTCAAATGGTGGGCCCATAAGTCGCGTAAGCACTATGTTTAAACTCCACGAAGGACCTGGAGGTGTCCTGGGTAGAAAGATGCATTTTAAGCCTTCCATGAAAGCTTTAATAACAGGAATTCTAAATAAAGAGCTGTGCTGTATATTTTGTAAATATGCTGAAATCGCAGTAAGATGTATTTTTATGGAAGCAAATGCTAAATTTGATTTCTGTAAATGAAGTAAATAGCATACAATACCTTGTATTGATGCTGTAAGAGGGGCAATTTGTTTAGATTGACAGTAATATGAAAATCTTTTCCATTTGTTAGCATAGCACTGTCTAGTAGTGGGTTTTCTTGCTTGCTTAATCACGTCCATACATTCATGTGGTAGTTGTAAAAATCAAAACTCTATGACCTAAGGAGCCAAATTGCCAGATTGAGTGTCTTGCAATTTGGGTGCCTGATCTGCCCTTTGTTTTGTGTCAACAGGTCTATTCTGTTTGGGAGTGTGGTACTACTGACAGGTCTAACAATGTTGTGTACCACGGTTGATGGGCCCACGTTGGTGCTATGAGTATCATGTTGTGTGTTTTGACGCAATTTGTTGACTACAAATGGAATGAGTGGGTGAGGGGGGGAAAAGCGTAAGCAAATATCCCTGACCAACTGATCCATAGAGCATTGCCCTTGGATAGGGGATGTGGGTGACTGGATGCGAAGTTTTGTCATTTTGCATTTTCGCTTGTGGCGAATAGATCTATGTTTGGTGTTCCCCATTGTTGAAAGTATTTTTGAAGTACTTGAGGGTGAATCTCCCACTCGTGTGTTAGTTGATGATTTCTGCTGAGAAAATATGCCAATTGGTTGTGTATCCCTGGAATGTATTGTGCTACCAGGTGAATTTGGTTGTGGATTACCCATTTTCAAATGTTTTGGGGCTGGGAGGGAGAGTGGGAGGAATGTGTCCCTCCCTGTTTGTTTAGGTAACACATGGTCATGTTGTCTGTTTTGATAAGGACATTCTTCTGAGAAGATGCTGAAAAGCTTTTAGTGCTAGGAAGACAGCTAACTGTAAGTGATTTATGTGCAGCTGTTTGTGTTCGGCATCCCATTGTCCTTGAATGTTGTGATTGTTGAGGTGTGCTCCCCAACCAATCATAGATGCATCTGTTGTAATTATGGTCTGAGGCACAGGGTCTTGAAATGGCCGCCCTTTGCTAAGATTTGTGGAATTCCACCACTGAAGGGACATGCATGTTTGGCGGTCTATCAACACTAGATCTCTAAGTTGACCATGGTGCCTGTGACTATTGTTGTGCAAGGCACTGTTGTAAGGGCTGCATGTTTAGTCTTGCGTGTGGAACAACTGCAATACATGATGCCATCATCCCTAAAATCTTCATGACAAATCTGAAAGTGTACTGTTGATTTGTCTGTATCTGTGTGATTATGTTTTGGAATGTTTGGAATGCTTGCATTTTTTGCGTATTTGGACATGCTTGCGCCTTTTGAGTATTTAGTATTGCACCCAGATACTGTTGTATTTGTGCAGGTTGTAGGTGCGACTTTTGGTAACTTATTGAGAACCCTAGCGTGTGCAGGGTTTGTATTACGTAAAGCGTATGGTTTTGACACTGTGTATAACTGTTTGATTTTATTAGCTAATTGTCCAGATATGGAAAGACATGTATATGTTGTCTTCTGAGGTAGGCTGTGACTACCGCTAGGCACTTTGTGAATACCCTTGGAGTTGTTGTTATTCCGAAGGGTAACACTTTGAACTGATAGTGCTTTCCTTGAATGACAAACCTGCGATATTTTCTGTGCGCTGGATGGATAGGTATATGAAAATATGCATCCTTGAGTTCTAATGTTGCCATAAAATTGTGTTTTTGGAGTAGTGGGATAACATCTTGGAGAGATACCATGTGAAAATGTTCTGACAGGATGTAAAGATTGAGGGTCCTGGGATCTAATATTGGTCTTAGGGTGCCATCTTATTTGGGAATGAGGAAATACAGTGAATAAACTCCCGTCCCTACTTGATCTTGTGACACGGGTTCTATTGCTTGTTTGAGTAATAGAGATTTGGCTTCTTCCTGTAACAGACTGATGTGTTCTGTGGATAGTTTGTGTGGTTTTGGGGGAATGATTAGGGGAGTTTGTATCAATTCTAGGCAATAACCATTGCGGATAATTGATAGTACCCAATTGTCTGTGGTAATGTTTTGCCAATTTGTGTGGTACTGTTGTAGTCTTCCCCCCACAGGAGAGGTGTGGAGTGGAAGGGGATGAAGCAAGTCACTGATTAGAGTGCTGTGGAGTTTGCTTAGAGGTTTGAAAGTTCCCTCTATTTCTGGGATACTGCCCCCTACATGTGCCTCTAAAACCACCTCGTCGGTATTGTGGTTGGGTAGGTTGGTTTTGCCTGCGATGTGGATGCCTCTGCTGTTTGTGTTCTAAATCCACCTCTAAACTGAGTTTTCTGAAAGGATCTCCTGTACGGTGTGGAGTATAGTGCACCCATTGCTTTTGAGGTATCAGAATCTTTACGCAATTTCTCAATGGCTGTATCAACTTCTGTGCCAAAAAGTTGTTTTTTATTTAGTGGCATATTTAACACAGCTTGCTGTGTTTCTGGTTTAAAGCCTGAGGACATGAGTCATGCATGCCTCCTTATCGTTACTGCAGTGTTGACACTTCTCGCAGCGCTGTCTGCTGCGTCTAGGGCAGATCTAATTTGATTATTCTTGATGGCTTGCCCTTCCTCCACTATTTGCTGTGCCTTTTTCTGGTGTTCTTTGGGGAGATGCTGAATTATGTCTTGCATCTCATCCCAATGAGCCGTATCGTACCGAGCTAACAATGCCTGTGAGTTAGCTATCCTCCACTGATTCGCTGCTTGGAATGCAACTCTCTTCCCTGCAGCATCAAACTTCCTGCTTTCTTTGTCTGGTGGGGGTGCATTACCTGATGACTGAGTTTGCCCTTTTTCTAGCAGGGCTTACTATTACTGAATCAGGAGGAACTTGTTCAGTTGTGTAATCAGGATCAGAGGGAGGTGGTTTTTTTTTTTTCTCTATTCTGGGCGTAATTATTCTTGCTTTAACTGGCTCATTAAAAATGTTATCAGCATGTTTTAGCATGCCTGGTAACATGGGGAGGGACTGATATTTAGAATGTGTGGAGGAGAGTGTTAAACAAAAAATCCTCTTCCAACTGTTCAGTGTGCATGGCGACACTATGGTATGCTGCAGCCCTAGCTAAAACCTGACTGTACACAGTGCTATCTCTCAGGTGTTGAAGGCTTAGAGGGATAGCAATCAGAGTCATAGCTGGGAATGGGATCTGGATCATAAAGATCCCATGGATCTACATTGTCCTGTTGCGAGTCAAACAAGTGTGATGGTGACTGCACTGGTGTAGGACTGGTAGGAGGAGAGGTATGCAGGTGTGGAGAGTGAGGAGGAGAATGAGGAGGAGAAAATTGAGGAGGTGATGGTTTCTCCTTCAGCACTTTAGCTGGAGGCTGCATAGTGTCCAATTCCTCCTGAAAGGCTAACTTCCTCTTAGGTTTTAGAGGATGTGCTGTTCAGATTATGCCGGTTTCCGTGTGCATAGGAATCCTGCTTGCCGCTCATCCATTACTTCAAGTATTGGCTGTACCTTAGTCTCTTCTTCAGAGGTTTTGTGGCTTTCTGTTAGTCTTTTTGAAAGTCCATGTTCCTCTGTGTATCCTGCTCTTTTCGGTTCAAAAGACGGCTTTTTCGGTATCGAAAAAGATAGTGTAGTGGATGTTCTCGGCTCCGAACGGGATTTCCGAATTTTCGACTCCGAAAAATGGTGTTTGGTCGAGTCAGACATGGAGCCTTTTATCGACTCCCAGGAGGAGTGTCCTTTATCGGTGCCGAACTGGCAGTTTGGTCACCAGAGGTCTTTTTTCGGGTCGAGCCATGGCCTTTCGGCAGTGGTGTCCCCAAGGCCTTGTGTTTCGGTCTTTGTGATGGTACAGAGGCAGGCGTACTCACATGTTGTCCTGTTGTGACCGGTCTGTCTTTCTCAGGTTCCTGGTCGGAGTCGGAACCTCGGAGGGAGACTGTTGTCTGCATGATATCTTCCTCTTGGACGTCGAGATGTTCAGCGCTTCTGGACGCCATCTTGAGTCTTCCTACCCTCCTGTCTTGCAGCGTCTTTTTGGACCGCAAGGATTGGCAGGCCTCCCACTTTTCTTCCCGATGATCTGGGGAAAGGCAAGGATTACAGACAAGATGTTGGACTGTATAAGGGAATTTCGCGTGGCACCTAGGACAGAATCAGTATGGAGTCCGATCCATGAGGTTTCCACGCAGTCGGCCCAACTAGGCCTGAGTTGGGCACGCGTGCCCTGAAGGCAGAGTAAAGTTTTCTTCTCCGACGGTACCGATGGAAGATGTAAACCCGATCTATACAATACCCAGGAAAATAAGGCGTTTTCTACGTTTTCCGAATCAAACTTTCGGAGCGAAAGGAAACACGTCCGAACCAGACGGCGGAAAGAAAACAATCTAACATGGAGTCGATGCCCATGTGCAATGGAACCGAAGAGGAGGAGTCACTTGATCCCGTGACTCTAAAACACTTCTTCGAAGAAAAACAACTTGTAACACTCCGAGCCCAACACTAGATGGCAGAAGTATAATGCACAGAATGTGTATCTGCAGCAACCATGCCACCAAACACACACACACACACACATATATATATATATATATATTATATATATATATATATGCTCTCTAGCATACCTTCAAATACTTGAATACTCCACTTAGAGTATGGAATATAACTTAGAGGTAACAACTATTAAGCGAATTAGAGAGTTTTAAAACTTTTTCGACTCAAACTATCGGAGCAAAAGGAAACATGCCCCAACCCGATGGAGGAAAGAAAACAATCTAACATGGAGTCGATGCCCATGCGCTATGGAGCCGAAGAGGAGTCACTCAATCCTGTGACTTGAAAACACTTCTTCGAAGAAAAACAACTTGTAACTCCGATCCCAACACTAGATGGCAGACTATGCATAGCATGTGTATCTGCAGCTACACATGCCATTGAATATGTGGAAAATGTCACTTACCCAGTGTACATCTGTTCGTGGCATTAGTCGCTGCAGATTCACATGCTTTGCACATCCCGCCATCTGGTGTTGGGCTCGGAGTGTTACAAGTTGTTTTTCTTCGAAGAAGTCTTTTCGAGTCACGAGACCGAGGGACTCCTCCCATTTCGACACCATGGCGCATGGGCGTCGACTTCATCTTAGATTGTTTTCCCCGCAGAGGGTGAGGTAGGAGTTGTGTATGCTAGTAATAGTGCCCATGCAATGGAGTGAATACGTATGTACATAATGAAGTTTAAAGTAATATATTTACAAATTTACAAATGTTCAAGATCAACTTCTAAACGGCTACAGGCTCCCGGGGAGGCGGGTGGGCGCATGTGAATCTGCAGCAACTAATGTCACGAACAGATGTACACTGGGTAAGTGACATTTTCCGTTCGATGGCATGTGTAGCTGCAGATACACATGCTGTGCATAGACTAGTAAGCAGTTATCTCCCCAAAAGCGGTGGTTCAGCCTGTAGGAGTTGAAGTTGTTTGAAACAATGTTCGTAGTACAGCTTGACCTACTGTGGCTTGTTGTGAAGTTAACACATCTACACAGTAATGTTTGGTAAATGTATGAGGCGTAGACCATGTTGCTGCCTTACATATTTCGTTCATTGGAATATTTCCTAGAAAGGCCATGGTAGCACCTTTCTTTCTGGTTGAGTGTGCCTTTGGTGTAATAGGCAGCTCTCTCTTTGCTTTAAGATAGCAGGTTTGAATACACTTAACTATCCATCTAGCAATGCCTTGTTTTGAAATTGGATTTCCTCTATGAGGTTTTTGAAAGGCAATAATGAAAATGTCACTTACCCAGTGTACATCTGTTCGTGGCATCAGTCGCTGGAGATTCACATGTTCTGCATAGCTCGCCATCTGGTGTTGGGTCGGAGTGTTACAAGTAGTTTTTCTTCGAAGAAGTCTTTCGAGTCACGGGACCGAGTGACTCCTCCTTCTGTCTCCATTGCGCATGGGCGTCGACTCCATCTTCGATTGTTTTCCCCGCAGAGGGTGAGGTAGGAGTTGTGTTGTAGTAATAGTGCCCATGCAATGGAGTGACTAAGTATGTACCTATTTAAGGTTAAAATAATATATATACAAATGTACAAAGTTGAAGCTAACTTCCAAACTGCTACAGGCTCCCGGGGAGGTGGGTGGGCACATGTGAATCTCCAGCGACTGATGCCACGAACAGATGTACACTGGGTAAGTGACATTTTCAGTTCGATGGCATCTGTCGCTGTAGATACACATGTTCTGCATAGACTAGTAAGCAGTTATCCCCCCAAAAGCGGTGGCTCAGCCTGTAGGAATGGAAGTGGTTTGAAATAATGTTCTTAACACGGATTGACCTACTGTGGCTTGCTGTGCGGATAACACGTCTACACAGTAGTGCTTGGTGAACGTGTGTGGCGTAGACCATGTGGCTGCCTTACATATTTCTTGCATTGGGATGTTTCCTAGAAAGGCCATGGTAGCACCTTTTTTTCTGGTTGAGTGTGCCCTTGGTGTAATGGGCAGTTGTCGTTTTGCTTTAAGGTAGCAGATTTGGATGCATTTAACTATCCATCTGGCTATACCTTGTTTTGATATTGGGTTTCCTGCATGAGGTTTTTGGAATGCAATAAATAGTTGTTTAGTCTTTCTGATGTTTTTCGTTCTGTCAATGTAGTACATTAATGCTCTTTTGACATCTAATGTATGTAGTGCCCTCTCAGCTACGGAATCTGGCTTTGGGAAGAACACTGGTAGTTCCACTGTTTGATTTAGGTGGAACGGTGAAATAACCTTTGGTAAAAATTTAGGATTAGTTCTTAGGACGACTTTATTTTTGTGTAGTTGTATAAAAGGTTCTTGTATTGTAAACGCCTGAATTTCGCTTACTCTTCTTAGAGATGTAATGGCGATGAGAAATGCAACCTTCCAGGTTAGGAACTGTATTTCGCAAGAGTGCATGGGTTCAAAGGGTGGACCCATGAGTCTTGTTAAGACAACATTTAAGTTCCATGAAGGAACAGGTGGTGTTCTTGGTGGTATAATTCTTTTAAGGCCTTCCATGAATGCTTTAATGACTGGTATCCTATATAGGGAAGTTGAATAGGTAGTCTGCAGGTATGCAGATATTGCCGCAAGGTGTATTTTAATGGAAGAGAAGGCTAGATTAGATTTTTGTAAGTGAAGCAAGTAACCCACTACGTTCTTTGGAGTTGCGTGTAAAGGTTGGATCTGATTATGATGGCAGTAGCAGACAAACCTCTTCCATTTACTTGCATAGCAGTGCCTAGTGGACGGCCGTCTGGCTTGCTTTATGACGTCCATACATTCTTGGGTAAGTTGTAAGTGTCCGAATTCTAGGATTTCAGGAGCCAGATTGCTAGATTCAGCGATGCTGGATCTGGATGTCTGATCTGTTGGTTGTGTTGTGTTAACAGATCCGGCCTGTTGGGCAATTTGATGTGGGGCACTACTGATAGGTCTAGCAGTATTGTGTACCAGGGTTGCCTTGCCCAAGTTGGTGCTATTAAAATGAGTTTGAGTTTGTTTTGACTCAATTTGTTTACCACATAAGGAAGGAGAGGGAGAGGAGGAAAAGCGTAGGCAAATATCCCTGACCAGTTCATCCATAGGGCATTGCCTTGGGACTGCCTGTGTGGGTATCTGGATGCGAAGTTTTGGCATTTTGCGTTCTCTCTTGTTGCAAACAAGTCTATTTGAGGTGTTCCCCATAGTCTGAAGTAAGTGTTTAGAATTTGGGGGTGAATTTCCCATTCGTGGACCTGTTGGTGATCTCGAGAGAGATTGTCTGCAAGTTGATTCTGGATCCCTGGAATAAACTGCACTATTAGGCGAATGTGGTTGTGAATTGCCCATCGCCATATCTTCTGTGCTAGAAGGCTCAACTGCGTTGAGTGTGTCCCCCCGTTTGTTTAGATAATACATTGTTGTCATGTTGTCTGTTTTGACAAGAATGTATTTGTGAGTTATAATTGGTTGGAAAGCCCTTAATGCTTGAAAAACTGCTAGCATTTCTAGGTGATTTATATGCAGTTTTGTTTGATGTACGTTCCATTGTCCTTGTATGCTGTGTTGATCGAGGTGTGTCATGGAAGCATCTGTTGTTATTACGCATTGTGGCACTGGGTCTTGGAATGGCCGCCCTTTGTTTAAATTTATACTGTTCCACCATAGAAGCGAGAGGTAAGTTTGGCGGTCTATTAACACCAGATCTAGAAGGTGACACTGTGCTTGTGACCATTGTGATGCTAGGCACTGTTGTAAGGGCCTCATGTGTAGTCTTGCGTTCGGGAC
The DNA here is from genome assembly GCF_031143425.1 of Pleurodeles waltl. NCBI lineage: Eukaryota > Metazoa > Chordata > Amphibia > Caudata > Salamandridae > Pleurodeles > Pleurodeles waltl. The sequence continues at coordinate 915,190,988 of NC_090448.1, read as the reverse complement.
AAAGGCTATGCATGAAGACATCATGCCTAGGAGTTGTAATATCATCTTTGCTTGTATTGTTTGTGTTGGATACATGCGTTGTATGATCTTGTTGAAATTTTGAATTCTTTGTGGACTTGGAGTGGCTACTCCTTTTGTTGTGTCTATAATGGCTCCCAGGTATTGTTGTACTTTGCACGGCAAAATGTTGGATTTTGCAAAGTTGACGGTGAAACCTAGTTTGTAGAGGGTTTGTATGATTTGATTTGTGTGTTGTAAGCACTTTGTTAGTGAATTGGTTTTGATTAGCCAGTCGTCTAGATACGGGAATACATGTATTTGCTGCCTTCTGATGTGTGCAGCCACTACTGCTAGACATTTTGTAAAGACTCTTGGTGCGGTTGTTAAACCAAAAGGCAATACTTTGAATTGGTAATGTATTCCTTTGAATACGAACCGTAGGTATTTCCTGTGCGAAGATGTATTGGTATATGGAAATACGCGTCTTTGAGGTCTAAGGTTGTCATGTAGTCCTGTAGTTTTAGCAATGGTAACACTTCTTCTAGCGTGACCATGTGAAAGTGGTCTGATTTGATGTAGGTGTTTAGTATTCTGAGGTCTAGGATTGGTCTCAGTGTTTTGTCCTTTTTTGGTATTAAGAAGTACAGTGAATAGACTCCTGTGTTTGTTTGTGTGTTTGGTACTAATTCGATTGCATTCTTTTGCAATAGTGCTTGAACTTCTATTTCCAGAAGTTCGGAATGTTGTTTTGATAAATTCTGTGCTTTTGGTGGTATGTTTGGAGGGAATTGTAGGAATTCTATGCAATAACCATGTTGGATAATTGCTAAGACCCAAGTGTCTGTAGTTATTTCCTCCCATGCTTTGTAATAATGATCTATTCTTCCCCCCACTGGTGTTGTGTGGAGGGGGTGAGTGACATCTGAGTCACTGCTTGGTTGTAGGGGTTTTGGGGCTTTGAAATTTTCCTCTATTCCTAGGGAATTGCCCTCCTCTGTATTGGCCCCGAAAGCCTCCCCTGTACTGTCCCTGGTAGCTGGACGGTGTTGCCTGCGAGGTGCTGGCTTGTGTGGCCTGACCCCGAAACCCCCCTCTAAAGGGTGTCTTGCGGAAGGTGCTGTAGGTTCCTCTGCTCTGCGGGGAGTAGAGTGCGCCCATGGCTTTAGCAGTGTCAGTGTCTTTTTTACGTTTTTCGATTGCCGTGTCCACTTCTGGTCTGAACAGTTGTTTTTCGTTGAATGGCATATTGAGCACTGGCTGCTGTATCTCTGGTTTGAACCCAGACGTTCTTAGCCATGCGTGCCTTCTAATGGTCACAGATGTATTAATTGTTCTTGCAGCTGTGTCTGCAGCGTCCATAGAAGATCGTATCTGGTTATTTGATATGTTCTGTCCTTCCTCAACCACCTGCTTTGTCCTCTTTTGTAGTTCCTTGGGAAGATGCTTAATGAGGTGTTGCATCTCATCCCAATGGGCTCTGTCATAGCGTGCAAGTAGTGCTTGAGAGTTAGCGATGCGCCACTGGTTTGCAGCTTGTACTGCGACTTTTCCCAGCTGCATCGAACTTGCGGCTCTCTTTATCTGGGGGTGGTGCATCCCCAGATGTGTGGGAGTTGGCTCTTTTCCGAGCTGCTACTACTACGACGGAATCTGGTGGCAGCTGTGTGGTGATGAAAACAGGGTCTGTAGGAGGTGCCTTATACTTCTTTTCCACCCTTGGCGTTATTGCCCTACTTTTGACCGGCTCCTTGAATATTTCCTTTGCGTGCCGAAGCATACCTGGCAGCATAGGCAGGCTTTGGTAGGAGCTGTGGGTGGAGGAGAGGGTGTTGAATAAAAAGTCATCCTCGACTTGTTCTGAGTGGAGGTTTACGTTGTGGAATTGTGCTGCTCTAGCCACCACTTGAGAGGATGCTGAGCTGTCTTCTGGTGGTGAGGGCTTCGTTGGATATGCCTCCGGACTGTTGTCCGACACTGGGGCGTCATATAAGTCCCAAGCGTCTTGATCCTGGTCACCTTGGCTCATGGTGGTGTGAGCCGGGGAATGTGACGGAGTTTGCGCTGGTGAGACGTTAATTACAGGTGGAGGAGAGGGTGGCGGAGTCACCTTTTTCACCATTTTTGTTTGTGGCACCTGGTCTGTTTGAAACTCCAGTCTCCTTTTTCTCCTAATAGGGGGAAGGGTGCTTATTCTTCCTGTTCCCTGCTGTATGAAAATACGTTTTTGCGTATGGTCCACTTCGGTGGATTGCAGCTCTTCCTCAAACCTATGCTTTCGCATCTGAGAGGACAGTGATTGTTCCTCTGTATAAGAGCCTGGACCTGGGTCTGTTACGGGTTGTTTCGGCACCGAAACCCTGCCTGTATCTCTTTTCGGCTCCGAGGTGGCTTTTTTCTTTTTTGGAGTCGAAACCTCTCGGCGTCGATCTTCGTCGGTGCCGCTGTCTCGGCGTCGAGCCGCTTCTACACCGCTATCTCGGTGTCGTTGCTTTTCTCCAGCACTTTCTCGATCCCGAGAAGGCTGCGTGCCGGTGTCTCGACAAGAGTCGGACGATCTCGGCACTGTTTTGCCCTTTTTCGGTGCCGATGGTCGGTCACCGAATTTATGGGTGGAGCCATGGCCTGGTGGCAGTGGCGTCCCCTGGGCCTTGTCACTTTTCTTCTGTGTTGTTTTCGACGTCTTACTCACGGTTCTTTGATCGTCGAATTCCTCGGAGTCAGATTCGTGGATCGAAAAGGTTTCTTCTTCCTCTTGTTCCTCGAACTCTCGGTGCGCTGTCGGCGTGGACGCCATCTGAAGTCTCCTGGCTCGACGGTCACGGAGTGTCTTTCGGGACCGGAACGCACAACAGGCCTCGCAAGTCTCTTCACTGTGCTCAGGCGACAGGCACAGGTTACAGACCAAATGTTGGTCTGTATACGGGTATTTGTTGTGGCAGTTGTGGATCCCTGGAATAAACTGCGCTATTAGGCGAATGTGGTTGTGAATTGCCCATCGCCATATCTTCTGTGCTAGAAGGCTCAACTGCGTTGAGTGTGTCCCCGCCTGTTTGTTTAGATAATACATTGTTGTCATGTTGTCTGTTTTGACAAGAATGTATTTGTGAGTTATAATTGGTTGGAAAGCCCTTAATGCTTGAAAAACTGCTAGCATTTCTAGGTGATTTATATGCAGTTTTGTTTGATGTACGTTCCATTGTCCTTGTATGCTGTGTTGATCGAGGTGTGTCATGGAAGCATCTGTTGTTATTATGCATTGTGGCACTGGGTCTTGGAATGGCCGCCCTTTGTTTAAATTTATACTGTTCCACCATAGAAGCGAGAGGTAAGTTTGGCGGTCTATTAACACCAGATCTAGAAGCTGACCCTGTGCTTGTGACCATTGTGATGCTAGGCACTGTTGTAAGGGCCGCATGTGCAACCTTGCATTTGGGACAATGGCTATGCATGAAGACATCATGCCTAGTAGTTTCATTACCATTTTGACTTGTATCCTTTGTTTTGGATACATGGCCTGTATTACATTGTGAAATGTTTGAACTCTTTGTGGACTTGGAGTGGCAACCCCTTTTGCTGTGTTGATTGTTGCTCCTAAGTATTGCTGTGTTTGACACGGCAGAAGGTGTGACTTTGCGTAGTTGATTGAGAAACCTAGTTTGTGTAGGATTTCTAGGACATATTTTGTGTGTTGTGAACACCGTCTTAGCGTGTTGGTTTTGATTAACCAATCGTCCAGGTACAGAAACACATGTATTTGCTGCCTTCTGATATGTGCAGCTACTACTGCCAGGCATTTTGTAAAAACTCTTGGCGCAGTTGTTATTCTGAATGGCAACACTTTGAATTGGTAATGTATCCCTTGGAATACAAACCTTAGGTACTTTCTGTGTGAAGGATGTATTGGTATATGGAAATATGCATCCTTTAGGTCTAGTGTGGTCATGTAGTCTTGTTGTTTGAGCAGTGGGATTACGTCTTGTAAAGTAACCATGTGAAAGTGGTCTGATTTGATGTAGGTATTTAATGTTCTGAGATCTAGTATAGGTCTTTTTTGGGTATCAGAAAGTACAGTGAGTAAACTCCTGTGTTTAATTGTTGTCTTGGTACTAATTCTATTGCTTCTTTCTGTAGCAATGCCTGAACTTCTAGTCCTAGAAGATCTATATGTTGTTTTGACATACTGTGTGTTTTCGGTCGGACGTTTGGAGGGAATTTGAGAAATTCTATGCAATAACCATGCTGGATAATTGCTAAGACCCAAGTGTCTGTTGTTATTTCCTCCCAATGTGTGTAAAACTTGGTTAGTCTCCCTCCCACAGGTGTTGTGTGTTGGGGATTTGTGACCTTGAAGTCACTGTTTGTTTGGAGGAGTTTTGGGACTTTGGAACTTTCCTCTATTTCTTTGAAATTGTCCTCCTCTATATTGTCCCCGAAAACCTTCCCGCTGATACTGGCTCTGGTAAGTGGGCTTTGTTTGTGAGGTTGTGGCTTCTATGGTCTGCCCTCGAAACCCCCCTCGAAATTGTGTCTTTCGAAATGTGCCTCTGCTCTGCGGGGAGTAGAGTGCGCCCATGGCTTTGGCCGTGTCAGTGTCTTTCTAAAGTTTTTCTATTGCAGTGTCCACCTCCGGCCCAAACAACTGCTGTCCGTTGAATGGCATATTCAGCACAGCTTGCTGTATCTCTGGTTTAAATCCTGATGTACGCAGCCATGCATGTCTCCTTATTGTTACTGCTGTGTTGACAGTTCTAGCAGCTGTGTCTGCAGCATCCATTGCTGACCGTATCTGATTATTGGAGATACTCTGTCCCTCTTCTACCACTTGCTGCGCTCTTTTTTGGAACACTTTTGGTAAATGTTCAATAAAGTGTTGCATCTCATCCCAATGGGCCCTATCATATCTGGCTAACAAAGCTTGCGAATTTGCAATACGCCACTGGTTTGCTGCCTGTGCCGCCACCCTTTTGCCTGCAGCATCAAATTTTCTACTTTCTTTATCTGGAGGTGGTGCATCTCCTGAAGTATGAGAGTTGGCTCTTTTGCGCGCTGCTCCAACTACAACAGAGTCTGGTGATAGCTGTTGTGTGATGTACACTGGGTCTGTTGGTGGCGGTTTATATTTTTTTATCTACTCTTGGAGTAATGGCTCTCCCTTTGACAGGCTCCTCAAACACTTGTTTGGAGTGTTTTAGCATTCCGGGTAACATCGGAAGAATCTGATATTGACTGTGTGTAGACGACAGTGTATTAAAAAGAAAGTCGTCTTCAATGGGTTCTGAATGAAGGCTGACATTGTGAAATGCTGCTGCTCTCGATACCACTTGAGCGTAGCCTGTACTATCCTCTGGTGGCGATGGTCTCGCTGGATAGCATTGAGGACTATTATCTGACACTGGTGCGTCATAAAGGTCCCAAGCGTCAGGGTCATCTTGACTCATTCCCGTATGAGTTGGGGATTGCATCATTGGTGGAGTGGCTACCGGTGATGGTTGCGGAGAGTGATGTGAGGATGGTGGTGGTGTTACTTGTTTAGCCACCTTTGCGTGTGGCTGTTTGTCCTTGTCTTGGAAGGCAAGTTTACGTTTCATTTTGATTGGAGGAAGAGTGCTGATCTTCCCCGTAATCTTTTTGAATAAAGAGCCGCCTTTGTGTGTAATCTGGCTCTATTGTCTCTAATTCTTGTCCAAATCTGTGTGTCTTCATTTGTGAGGACAGTCCTTGTTCCTCTGAATAGGAACTTATTTTCGGTTCCGAGGCCGGATGTTTAGGTACCGAAACCTTTTCGGCTGCTTTTTTCGGCTCCGACGAAACCTTCTTTACTTTAGGCGTCGTGCCCTCTCGGTGCCGACCCATTTCGGTGCCGCTGTCTCGATGCTGAATCTTCTCGGAGCCACTCTCTCGGGCCCGAGATTGCTGTGTGCCGGTATCTCGACCGGAGTCGCATGACTTCGACACCAGCTCGCCCTTTTTCGGTGCCGATGGACGGTCACCTATTTTTCGGGTTAAGCCATGGCCTGTTGGCGGGGGCGTCCCCTGGGCTTTAGCGGTCTTCTCGTGAGTTCTTTGTTTCGACGTCTTACTCACGGTTTTCGGCGTTTCTTCGGGATCGATCTCCTCCGAGTCCGAATCCTGGGTGGAGAATGTTTCTTCCTCCTCCTCGAAACGCCCTTGTCCTGTTGGCGCCGACGCCATTTGCAGTCTTCTTGCTCTTTGGTCCCTGAGTGTCTTCCTGGACCGAAACGCTCGACAGGCCTCACAAGTATCCTCCTTGTGTTCTGGTGACAAACACAAGTTACAGACCAGGTGTTGATCTGTATATGGATACTTGTTATGGCATTTTGGACAGAAGCGGAATGGGGTCCGTTCCATCAGCCTTGAAGAGACACGTGGCCGGGCCGACCAGGCCCCGACGGGGATCGAAAAAAAACCCGAAGGGCCACCGGAGCTCTTCTTAATTCGGTGTCGATCTGTTGTAACTAACCCGATACCGAACGCAAACAATACCGATGATTTTTCCGAGATTCTAACTAACTTTCCGACCCGAAACACGGAGCGAAAAGGAACACGTCCGAACCCGATGGCGGAAAAAAACCAATCTAAGATGGAGTCGACGCCCAAGCGCAATGGAGTCGAAATGGGAGGAGTCCCTCGGTCTCGTGACTCGAAAAGACTTAACACTCTGAGCTCAACACCAGATGGCAGGATGTGCACAGCATGTGTATCTGCAGCTACACATGCCATCGAACATATATGGAAAATGTCACTTACCCAATGTACATCTGTTCGTGGCATGAGTCGCTGCAGATTCACATGCTGTGCACAGTCCGCCGTCTGGTGTTGGGCTCGGAGTGTTACAAGTTGTTTTTCTTCAAAGAAGTCTTTTCGAGTCACGAGACCGAGGGACTCCTCCCATTTCGATTCCATTGCGCATGGGCGTCGACTCCATCTTAGATTGTTTTCCCCGCATAGGGTGAGGTAGGAGTTGTGTATGTTAGTAATAGTGCCCATGCAATGGAATGAATACGTATGTACATAATAAAGGTTAAAGTAATATATTTACAAATGTACAAATGTTCAAGATCTACTTCTAAACGGCTACAGGCTCCCGGGGAGGCGGGTGGGCGCATGTGAATCTGCAGCGACTCATGCCACGAACAGATGTACACTGGGTAAGTGACATTTTCCGTTCAATGGCATGTGTAGCTGCAGATACACATGCTGTGCATAGACTAGTAAGCAGTTATCTCCCCAAAAGCGGTGGTTCAGCCTGTAGGAGTTGAAGTAGTTTGAAATAATGTTCTTAGTACAGCCTGACCTACTGTGGCTTGTTGTGCAGTTAACACATCTACACAGTAGTGCTTGGTAAATGTATGAGGCGTAGACCATGTTGCTGCCTTACATATTTCGTTCATTGGAATATTTCCTAGAAAGGCCATGGTAGCCCCTTTCTTTCTGGTTGAGTGTGCCTTTGGTGTAATAGGCAGCTCTCTCTTTGCTTTAAGATAGCAGGTTTGAATACACTTAACTATCCACCTAGCAATGCCTTGTTTTGAAATTGGATTTCCTGTATGAGGTTTTTGAAAGGCAATAAATAGTTGTTTTGTTTTTCTAATTAGTTTTGTTCTGTCAATGTAGTACATTAGTGCTCTTTTGATGTCTAATGTATGTAGTGCTCTTTCAGCTACAGAATCTGGTTGTGGGAAGAACACTGGTAATTTTACTGTTTGATTTAAGTGGAACGGTGAGATAACCTTTGGTAAAAATTTAGGATTTGTTCTTAGAACCACTTTATTTTTATGTATCCGAATAAATGGTTCTTGTATGGTAAATGCCTGAATCTCGCTCACTCTTCTTAGAGATGTGATGGCATTCAAAAATGCAACTTTCCACGTTAAGTACTGCATTTCACAAGAATGCATGGGCTTGAAAGGTGGACCCATGAGTCTTGTTAAGACAATGTTGAGGTTCCATGAAGGAACAGGTGGTGTTCTTGGTGGTATGATCCTTTTTAAGCGTTCCATAAACGCTTTAATGACTGGTATTTTAAATAGTGAAGTTGAATGAGTAATTTGCAGGTAAGCTGATATTGCTGTGAGATGTATCTTTATGGAAGAGAAGGCTAGATTTGATTTTTGCAAATGTAGTAAATATCCTACTATATCTTTTGGAGATGCGTGTAATGGCTGAATTTGATTATTCTGGCAGTAATACACGAATCTTTTCCACTTGTTTGCGTAGCAGTGTCTAGTGGTAGGTTTTCTAGCTTGTTTTATGACCTCCATACATTCTTGTGTGAGGTGCAAGTGTCCGAATTCTAGGATTTCAGGAGCCAAATTGCTAGATTCAAAGATGCTGGATTTGGATGTCTGATCTGTTGTTTGTGTTGTGTTAACAGATCTGGTTTGTTGGGTAGTTTGACATGAGGTACTACTGACAAGTCTAGTAGTGTCGTGTACCAAGGTTGCCTTGCCCATGTTGGTGCTATTAGTATGAGTTTGAGTTTGTTTTGACTCAACCTGTTTACTACATATGGAAGGAGAGGGAGAGGGGGAAAAGCGTATGCAAAGATCCCTGACCAGTTCATCCATAGAGCATTCCCTTGGGATTGATCTTGTGGGTACCTGGATGCGAAGTTTTGGCATTTTGAGTTTTTCTTTGTTGCAAATAGATCTATTTGAGGTGTCCCCCAAATTTGAAATTAATTGTTTAGTATTTGGGGGTGAATTTCCCATTCGTGGGTTTGTTGGTGATCTCGAGAGAGATTGTCTGCCAACTGGTTCTGAATCCCTGGAATAAATTGTGCTATTAGGCGAATGTGGTTGTGAATCGCCCAATGCCATATTTTCTGTGTTAGGAGGCACAACTGTGTCGAGTGTGTCCCTCCTTGTTTGTTTAGATAATACATTGTTGTCATGTTGTCTGTTTTGACAAGAATGTATTTTTGGGTTATTATGGGTTGAAATGCTTTCAGCGCTAGAAATACTGCTAACATTTCCAAGTGATTTATGTGAAACTGTCTCTGATGTATGTCCCATTGTCCTTGGATGCTGTGTTGATTGAGGTGTGCTCCCCACCCTGTCATGGAAGCATCTGTTATGACGTATTGTGGCACTGGGTCTTGGAAAGGCCGCCCTTGGTTTAAATTTGTACTGTTCCACCATATGTATGTATGTTTGGCGGTCTATCAACACCAGATCTAGAAGTTGACCCTGTGTTTGTGACCATTGTGATGCTAGGCACTGTTGTAAGGGCTGCATGTGTAACCTTGCGTTTGGGACAATGGCTATGCATGAAGACATCATGCCTAGTAGTTTCATTACCATTCTGACTTGTATCTTTTGTGTTGGATACATGACCTGTATTACTTTGTGAAATGTTTGAACCCGTTGTGGACTTGGAGTGGCAATCTCTTTTACTGTGTTGATTGTCGCTCCTAAGTATTGCTGCGTTTGACACAGTAAAAGATGTGACTTCGCGTAGTTGATGGAGAACCCTAGTCTGTGAAGGGTTTGTATGACATTTTGTGTGCTGTGAGCACTGTTTTAGCGTGTTGGTTTTGATTAACCAGTCGTCTAAGTACGGGAACACATGTATTTGCTGCCTTCTGATATGCGCAGCTACTACTGCCAGGCATTTTGTAAAAACTCTTGGCGCAGTTGTTATTCCGAATGGTAACACTTTGAATTGGTAATGTATTCCTTGAAATACAAACCTTAGGTATTTCCGGTGTGAAGGATGTATGGTATATGGAAATACGCATCCTTTAGATCTAATGTTGTCATGTAGTCTTGCTGTTTGAGCAGTGGGATTACGTCTTGTAGCGTGACCATGTGAAAGTGGTCTGATTTTATGTAGGTATTTATTGTTCTGAGATCTAGTATTGGTCTCAGAGTTTTGTCCTTTTTGGGTATTAGAAAGTACAGTGAGTAAACTCCTGTGTTCTTTTGTTGAATTGGTACTAATTCTATTGCGTCCTTTTGTAGCAGTGCTTGAACTTTTAGTCCTAGAAGATCTATATGTTGTTTTGACATATTGTGTGTTTTCGGTGGGACGTTTGGAGGGAATTGGTGAAATTCTATGCAATAACCATGCTGGATAATTGCTAGTACCCAAGTATCTGTTGTTATTTCCTCCCAAAGTTTGTAAAACTGGCTTAGTCTTCCCCCCACAGGTGTTATGTGATGGGTGTGTGTGACTTGTGAGTCACTGCTTATTTTGAGGAGTTTTGGCGCCTTGAAATTTTCCTCTATATTTGGGGAATTGGCCCCCTCTAAATTGTCCGCGAAAACCTCCCCCCTCTGATATTGCCCCTGGTAGGTAGGTCTTGTTTGAGAGGTTGTGGCTTCTGTGGGTTGACCTCGAAACCCTCCCCTAAAAGGTGTTTTCCTAAATGTGCCTCTGCTCTGCGGGGAGTAGAGTGCGCCCATGGCTTTGGCTGTATCGGTGTCCTTTTTGAGTTTCTCAGTGGCAGTGTCTACCTCCGGCCCAAACAATTGCTGTTCATTAAACGGCATATTGAGCACAGCCTGTTGGATTTCTGGTTTGAACCCAGAAGTGCGCAGCCATGCGTGCCTTCTTATTGTGACTGCAGTGTTTATTGTCCTTGCAGATGTGTCTGCTGCATCCATGGAAGACCGTATCTGATTGTTGGAGATACTTTGTCCCTCTTCCACCACTTGTTGTGCTCTTTTTTGGAACTCCTTGGGTAAGTGTTCGATGAAATGTTGCATTTCATCCCAATGAGCCCTGTCGTATCTTGCCAAAAGTGCCTGAGAGTTGGCAATACGCCACTGATTTGCTGCTTGTGCTGCAACCCTTTTACCCGCAGCATCAAACTTGCGGCTCTCTTTGTCCGGAGGTGGTGCGTCGCCTGAGGTATGAGAGTTGGCTCTCTTACGAGCTGCCCCCACAACTACTGAGTCCGGTGTCAGCTGTGTTGTAATATATATAGGATCTGTGGGTGGTGGCTTGTATTTTTTCTCCACCCTTGGAGTTATGGCCCTGCCTTTAACTGGATCCTGAAATATTTGTTTCGAATGTCTTAGCATTCCTGGGAGCATGGGAAGACTTTGGTACTGGCTATGGGTTGCGGATAGGGTGTTAAAGAGAAAGTCATCCTCAATTGGCTCCGAATGTAATCATACATTGTGAAACTCAGCTGCTCTTGCGACCACCTGTGTATAAGATATACTGTCCTCAGGTGGGGAAGGCTTTGTGGGATAAGAGTCTGGGCTGTTGTCAGACACTGGAGCATCGTAGAGATCCCATGCATCGGGGTCATCCTGACTCATTGCGGTATGAGCTGGTGAGTGCATTAGTGGTGGAGTGGTTGCTGGTGATGCATGTGTTGATGGTGGTGGAGAAGGTGGTAGGGTTGTTCTCTTTGCCACCTTTGCCTGTGGTTGCTTGTCCCCTTGTTGAAAGGCAAGTTTCCTTTTGATCTTGATTGGGGGAAGAGTGGTTATCTTCCCTGTGTCTTCATGGATATGAAGCCTTCTCTGTGTGTGGTCAGGTTCCACAGTTTGAAGGTCCTCTCCAAATCTATGTAATTGGGTGGTTAGCCCTTGTTCCTCTGTATAGGAACTACTTTTCGACTCCGAGGCTGGGTGTTTCGGGACCGAAACCTTTTCGGAAGTTCTTTTTGGCTCCGAAGAAATTTTCTTTTGCTTCGGCTCGGTGTCTCGGTGCCGAATCTTTTCGGCGCCGTCTTTGTGCCGAGGTTTCTCGGAGCCGCTGTCTCGGCTCCGAGGTTGCTGTGTGGCGGTATCACGACCGGAGTTGGATGACTTCGACACCAGCATGCCCATTTTCGGTGCCTTGGCTCGGTCACCTTGTTTTTGGGTTAAGCCATGGCCTTTTGGCGGTGGCATCCCATGGGCTTTTGTGGACTTTTCTTGAGTCCTAATTTTCGACGTCTTACTCACGGTTGACGTTTCTTCGGCGTCGAGTTCTTCAGAATCCGACTCGTGGATGGAGAAAGTTTCTTCTTCTTCTTCCTCCTCGAACCGATGTGGACCTGTGGGCGTGGACGCCATTTGTAGTCTTCTGGCTCTTCGGTCTCTCAGCGTCTTCCTGGACCGAAACGCTCGACAGGCCTCACACGTATCCTTCTTGTGCTCGGGGGACAAGCACAAGTTACAGACCAAATGCTGATCCGTATACGGATATTTGTTATGGCATTTTGGACAGAATCGGAACGGGGTCCGTTCCATCAGTCTTGAAGTCGCACGCGGTCGGGCCGACCAGGCCCCGACGGGGGATCGAAATTACCCCGAAGGGCCACCGGAGCTCTTCAAAATTCGGTGTCGATTTGTTCTAACTAACCCGATACCGAACGCAACAATACAGACGTTTTTTCCGAGATTCTAACTAACTTTCCGACCCGAAACACGGAGCGAAAAGGAACACGCCCGAACCCGATGGCGGAAAAAAAAACAATCTAAGATGGAGTCGACGCCCATGCGCAATGGAATCGAAATGGGAGGAGTCCCTCGGTCTCGTGACTCGAAAAGACTTCTTCGAAGAAAAACAACTTGTAACACTCCGAGCCCAACACCAGACGGCGGACTGTGCACAGCATGTGTATCTGCAGCTACACATGCCATCGAACATATATATATATATATATATATATATATATATATATATAAAAAAAACACTGAAGAAGCGTTAGTGCCCTGCCGAACCAAGATTCTTTTGTGCAAGTCTTTAATAACAAATATCATAATAACAGTACAGAAGTAATTAACTAGCCAAAGCATAGAGGGGAACCAAGCTAATTCGGTGCTACACCCCCACTGTCTCAAAACGTCTTAAAGCTGAGTCAGTCTGTGCACCAAATAAACGGGCACCATCAAATGACATGTTAACCAATGTAGATTCGACTGGCTCTGAAAATCTTGAGGTCCGTAAACAAGGCACAGCGATGTGGCGCAACTGAAGAAGCCATAACCAAACCCACAGAGTCGGTGGCATCCACGCCACAACAAATTATTTAGCTGTGTGCTGTCCATTCTGAACCGCAGGAGTAATAGTACTCTTGATGTCTTCCGGAAGCAAAAGTAAAATATTCGCTAATGAGTCCCATAAAGAATGAGAGAAACGTCCAATAACACAAGATGTGTTCACATAGCACAGAGCACAACTTGTGGAGGAAAAAATATATCTGCCACAGACGTCTCGACTTCTGGACTCTCAATCAGGTTGAACATGTGGGAGAGACTCCATATCATGTAAAGCTAAAGCGGCATGTGCCAACTAACTTTGATGAGCAAGATGTCTTTGGACAGGGCAGATCACTAGAAGCAGGTCGGTGTCTGTGGGATATAGCCCGCTCAACAGGGGCCCCTGTATCAGGCTTAGCTCAAGCCACCACCAAGACATCATGTAGCGCTTCACTGTAAGGAAGCACTGGCTCAACCTATGTATGACTGATGGAGGACATCAATTGGGGGATCTGAAGCTAATTCCACTGAAGGAAGAGCCGAATCCAACACCACCAAATCCCTTTTTAGCATGCCTGCAAAGGAGGAGGGCGCCTCCGTAGCTCTTCCAGGGGGTGAAAGTAGGCCTGAGAAGAATTCAAGCCACTAGCCGTAGCTAGGTCAGTTAACCAGCTTTCATCTCTAAAAGTCCTACTCCTCCACCGCCTGTCGACCATCGCCCTCAGTAGGACCAACATGAGAAGATTATTGTGGAGGAATGCCAGGGTTGACGGGAATGACTGGCACCACCCCTGACATCGACAAGGTGAATCCTCAACATCAATTTACACTTCAGAAGGAGAGGGGGATTAAATTTCGATCAGTGTCGCCAGAGTTGGCTTATTGGACACCGGGGCCAAGGTGAAAACCCTGAAGGACTGTGCACCTGTGCTGTAACGGCTTCGTCAACTGACGCAGACGGCCTAACTGAAGTAGAGGGCAAATCCACCAGCATGGATATAGTCAAGGCACTTTGCACCTCCTTGGGACCCACAGGCCTCCAGAGGGCAGTGATTTACCAAAATAGCGCGAAGGGAAGCATAATATTCCCACATTTGGTCTAGAATTAACCCCGTTTCCTTGAAAGGGAAGGAGACGTGAGGAAGACTGGCAACTTTCGGGACTTCAACCACTTGCAAAACTTACCTTTAGGTGTCAATGGAGAATGGCATCCACGAGAACGGCGCCGTGAATGCAAGTTCAAGAAGGAGACCTCATTTGATGGGAAGACCGAGGTGACTCAGATATTCGCACAGCTAGAAGCTTCATCTGACATCTTGTAGAGCTTTTGGCTTAAGTTGGTGACTCGTCTGAGTCACTGTGCTTGCCCAGGCACGATATGCAAACCGAATGGGGGTCCATAGTCAACATATGGCGTGCACAGGACCCAGAGGATTTAAACCCTGAAGATATAGAAAGCACACTGTTCAGTTCGATGAAAACATCGAAGCAGGCAGAAAAACCGCCTAACCGTTACCGGATCTGTGTTGCAAGCACAGAAAAGAAGGAACTGACATCGGTGAGGGAGTTATATGGACTCTGCTTATGTCACATCCATAGACAACGTCGATACGGAATCGTGCAATGCCCTACGTCGACGCACAGATGTACTATAGAAAAAGTTTCCAGATCCAGGCTCGTGCCGGGAGAGGGATTCTAAAGTAAGAAATCTGTGGCTAAATGTCTATCAGATGAACCTGGATTGTCAGTGCAGCCAGCTAGGAGCCAGGGCAGGAGAGGAGAGGCAAGAATTTCATGGAACTTCAGAGAATCTTTCTGGAAACATCACCCAACATCTAGGAGCAGGGTACCACTCTATAAAACATGGGCTCTCAGACCTGCTCCTAAGTTCATTACCGGACCTGAGGAAGGACTGAGGACTACCTGCTGCTGTGTACCCCTACATACTGCTGCTGTACCTGGAAGGACTGCTTTACTGCCTGGAGCCTGCTTAGAGATTTCAGAGGCCAGCCCTGCTGTAGAGCCCTGCATCATCACCTGCACCCAGGAATTCAGAATTGACTTCAAGGGCTCATTTAGCTGGTCTACTGTTCTGAGCCACAGGGACATAACATGCTCCCACCATCTTACACCTGCATCTGGACCCAGCCTCAGTGAATACTGAACCTCCAAGAGGTTTCCATCCATTCCTGGACCCTTGGCTGTGGTGCAAAAGGTGCCCAGGTGGCCATTTTCCAAAACTGAGGACTTGCTATTTTAAACCTTAAACTTTAAAAATTCAAAACTCTGGTTTCATTAATTTCATTTTCATGGTGTTGGTGTCAAATAATGTATTAAAATGTTCTCTATTTTTCTAAATTGGTTTGGGAATTTTATTGTGTCGTCACTGTGTTGCTGTTCGTGTACTGAATAAATACTTAACACTTCACCTCTAAGTTTAGGCTTGGTTTTTGTGCCAACGTACCCAGGGTTAAGCAGAGGTTAAATTAGTAACTTTTTGTGGTTCACCCCGCAAGGAATTGCAGCTGTTACTTGTTCAGGGCTCACAGCCCAGTCAACCAACAACCTAATTTCTTACAGTGGCCAATAGACTACCAGGTTCACTCCCACCTGATTACCACATCCTGAGAAGACTGGCATCTGGGTATCCCAGAATGCACCATTCTGTCACTTGCAAAATGACAGATCCCCTCTCCCAGTATGTGGAGCTCCCTAGCCCAACCCAGAGGTGTGGCTTCCAAGAGGGATACACACCCCTTGAAATCCAGCTTGGCAACCGGTTCTCCTCTCCTGTCAACTCCCAGACTGTCTGAACAATATAGCAGTGTTACCCATTTGCTCTTCAAAAGTGGTGTTTGAAATGGGGTTTCTGGTTGGCTAGGCTATGCACCTAAGCCAGCCAGAACCCACCACTCTAGTCAAAGCAAGGGAGTTACACACCCAAGAAAACCCTTGCTCACCCCCTTGCCAGCTTGGCACAAGCAGTCAGGCTTATCCCAGAGAACATGTGTAAAACAGTTGCACAACACACAACCCACGTTACACAATAAATACAGCACAAAAGAAACACAAGTTATATAATTTAAACTATATTGCATAAAACATCATTAGACCAAATATATCAGTAATACCCTGTTACACAGGCAGTTGTCAGACCATCACACAGGTTACTATTACTCTGCGAAAGCAAGCAGTAGTCAGGTAAACATATAGGTTACTGGCATTCTGCAACACAGCCAGTAGTCAGGTATGCAGCTGCTGCTTGTGGGGTGGAGGGTTGTGACGCTCCTCTGCCCTAGTGGAGGAGTCACGCCTGGAGCCCATCAACTCCTGGGCTCCTAATAGGGATTGCACAGTAGTATTGATGTTTAACATGAAATACAGAGACACCTGCACCTCTACTACAGGTTATATGGTAACCAAGGACACTTGTCCCAATCTAGGAGCTCCTGCGCTCCAATTACAATAATTATGGTGTGGTAATGGCGCAGAAGGGACGGGACCCCCCCTGGCAGGATCTCCAACCAGCCGCTGCCTGCTCTGATGAGGAGACCTCACCTGGTCCTACCCACAGGCAGGAACCTTTGTGAATGTGGCCCTGTGAGGGGAGGGAGGGGCAGCTCCAGCCGCTCTGTCTCCCTCTGTCATTTGAGACCGTGCGTCTCCTACAACACCACGCAGGGCGAACCTCCTGGCTCGGGACCCCATCCAGCCCAGTCACCTCCTCAGTGTAGGAAAGTCACTTTTCGGCTTGGTTCCCCTCCCCCCCCCCCCCCAGTTTCTGCCTGTTTATCAGTGTGTTTAGACTGTTTTCACTGGGATCCTGCTAACAAGGACCCCAGTGATTGTGCTCTCTCTAAATTTGGTTGCTTTTGGTACCCTTTTCACCCGACTATTGGCATACTGGTGTACCTCTGTAAGTCCGTCGTATATGGTACTTCGGTACCCAGGACGTTGGTAAATCAGGGCCCCCTCCCCCCCCCCCCCCCCATGGGCTGCAGCATGCATTATACCACCCATAGGAGCCCAAGCAAACTGTGTCTGCAGGCATACCATTGCAGCCTGCGTGAAAAGGTGCATGCAGTATCCTACCAGTCTTTCAGGGTTTGTGGGCAGTCCCCGCTGCTGCATCCCTTCAGACAGGTTTCTGCCCTCCTGCTGCTTGACAGGCTCAAGCAGGGGATGACAGAACAAAGGATTTCCTGTGGGAGAGGGGATGCAACACCCTCTCACTTTGAAATATGTGTTACAAGAATGGGGAGGGGTAGCTCCCCACGCACGGGCTAGCTTTGAACGATACATTAGATGCCCTCCTTGCATAATCCGAGTTGCACCAGTCTAGAGGTCACCCGGACACTGCTTTGGTGCGAAACTGCGCCAAGGATAGGGTAGTGACCACTACCCTGTTCATCACCACCACCAGGTGGCACCTTGATTCTACCATCATGGAAACAAGATGTGCAAAGACACCTGGGGCATCTGGTTGGTCAAGACAGGTGACTGACGTCAGTGACCCACTCTGATAGGTTGGCACCCTGCTGAGGACCAAGCCCCCTCTTAGGACTATTTCGGGACTCCCTTGCAGGTAGGTTCACAGATTCAGCGTGCAAGACTCCACCAGGACTCCTCTGCATCAACCTCTTATGCTCCTGGCCACCGAAACCACTGCAGGACTTCACAGCGATCAGACACTCTGCAACTCCAGAGACAACCTAGCCTTGCAACCTTGTTTCTCCAGCTCCTTCCAGCAATTGCAACATTTCCACGGCCGTGCATCCTCTGGGGTCGGCAAGACTTTTGTTGCACCAAATAAGCAAGAAGGAATCTCCCTAGAGTGAAGGAGTCACTCCCCAGCATCTGCAGGAACCTAAGGCAACGACGTCCAGCCTCTGGGATCTGCTTTCCACACTGTGAGGATTCTCCAACACAGGTGGTGGTTCTGAGTGGTCCTCTTTCCCAGCTGACCGACTTGGGAGATGGTGAGCCCTTGCCTCTCCTTGCAGGGCAGAACCCATATGCACTGCGACTATTGCAGCAACCAAGGTTTGATGGCTCCTACTCCGAGGGATCTTCAGGCTCCAAGTAGCCCCGGCCTCCAGCACTTCATTCTTGCAAGGACAGTCTCTCCTCTGCTGCTCAAGTGACGTGGAACTCCTCTCCAGGTGTGCTGACTGGGCCTCTGCAACTTACTGTGCCGGCTGCCAGTGGGTTGCCTGTGGGGGCTGCAACTGATTCTGCTGGCTCTCCCGACTGCGGCGGGTCAGCTGGACTCCCCTCAAAGGGTCGAGTTCCCTGGACCTTGCAGGTCCTCTTCTCTGCAAATCCTCTTCTGCACAGATTTGTGTTTGCCAAGGCTTGTTGGTGGTCTTGCTGACCACTGACCCAACTGCGACCCGGCGACCGGCTTGGGACATATTCTGCATGACTCCAAGGACCTCTTGGCAGCTCCTGGGCTCCTCAGCTGATCTTGAACTTCCAATGTCAACCCAGATCTTCATCCACTGAGGGGTGGGCAGTGGCTTCTGCCCCACCTGGACTGGACTATTCCCCCCCTCTTTTGCAGGTACTCTTCTTCCAGAATCCACCATTAGGTACCCCTCGACTGTTCATGTTCTTCCCATCTTCCTTTTCCAAGTCTCCTAGTTAGACTCTGAAAAGACCAGGTAACTTACCTCTGCTCTCCTGGTGCTGGGGGTACTCTAGGTGATCACCTCTGGAGGTCCCAAGTTCTCCCAGCTCCCTCCCAACTATTTCACAACCTTGGGTGGGGGACCTCGTTTCATATTCCACTGTGTTAGTATATGGTTTGCTCCCCCCATAGGGCCCTAGCTAGTTTCTGCAGGGTTTTTTGCCAATGCTTGTTGTTTTTCTATGCTAATTCCAAATACTTACTGTGTATATATAGTGAGAACTTACCTTCAGTTTTTTTGGGGGGGGGGGGGGGGGAAAGACTGCCCCAAGTAATCTAGTTCAGTGTATCTGTTATAAAGTACCTTTATTTTTACAACACTGTGTGGTTCCTTTCATGTGAGATAAGTTACAGTGTGACTAATGTGGTATTGCAAGCGCTTTACATTCCTCCTAGATACGTCTTGGCTGCTCACCATAGCTACCACTAGAGAGCACTGGCTTTCTAGACACTGTCTCACTAACGGGGGTTGCCTGAACCTGTTATAAGATGCAAACACCATAGGTGTCCACCACACACCAGACCAGCTTCCTACACTCCGGTCATTGGCAGAGGAGGGGCTCTGGCAGGGGGATCATCTACTGCTGGGATAGGCAGCACACAAGAGCATGGCACTGCTCCTGTCTGCGTTTTGGGCTGCTGAGGTAACTGGCTCCCAGTGTGGATGCAGACTCGCGCCCCAGGGGCACCAGCAAGGTCACGCTCTCTGCAATGCCCAAAGGGGTCTCTCACAACTGCTCCTGCAATGGCAGAGCCTCACAGAAGGGGACTCGGGGTGGACGCACAGAAAATGCTTATCAAGCACGGAGGCAAAAAGGAGTTAGAGCACTCTCCATGCACTAGTTAGGCGAACACAGTGCTCCTCTGCGCAAAGGCTGAAAGATTGGAGCGCTCTACCTCCTGGTCAGATGCCCACAGAGCTTCCAAAAATAATAATAATAAAAAAAAAAAAAAGACTATGGCTCTTTCCTAGCGCCCAACCATAGAAGACAGCAGGGGGAAAAGGGGCACACCACCCAGCCCCTGAAGAACAACCAGGGGGGGCACTCAGGGCTGGGCGACAAGCAGCAGGCCAGGTCATAGGAGTCCTGGGCACCAAGTGGCAGTCCTTCCTGTGACTCAGGAAGCCACAGGGCAGCACATCAGCAGGTCTGCTCCCATGACAGTTCCTGGAAAGTTGTTGCAGCAGCATCTGATGTCAGTGTCCATGGAGTGTCTAAAACAAAAATGTGGAGGACAGCTCCCTGTACTTCTACTCATTTTGCACAGCCTCCACAAAAGGGGAAGAAGGTGTTCCAACCAGCACTAACCGGTTTCAGGAATGTTCCCTATCTCCTCCAACTCTGGCTTCAGACATAAGTGGAGAGTAAACGAGCCCTTTCTGTGAGGCCAGGGCACAGCATTAACAGATGCAGGTGTGTCCCGCCTCTCTCTCTCCCAGCCCGGAAGACCATTCAGTATGCAGATGAACTCCTGTGACACCTCCACCCTCCCTGTGTACAGGCTGTCTGATGAGTAAGCGAAAAGCCCAGGTGTCACTCTGCCCCAGACGGGAATTGGAGGCTAACTGGAAATCACCAGAGTCATAAGTACAAAGAAATGCTCATTTTCTAGAAGTGGCATTTCAATAATGGCAATAAAAAAGCCACATACACCAGTAAGCAGCTTTTCTCACTACCACAGCAACCATACTAAGCATGCCTACCCCTCCCCTCCCCTCATAGATTAAACAATACCACATGGACATATGTAAAAGCATTTCCAATGTAATCCTATGAGAGGGGCAGTGCTCACAGTAGTGAGAAACTACATGGGCTGTTTGTCACCACTAGGACATGGAGTACATAAAGACATATGTCCTAGTTTTCACATACACAGCACCCTTCCCATACTTGTAAGTAGTAAAAGGGGAGTTCCAGGCCTGGCAAGTAAATTTAGATGCCAGGTCACTGTGGCAGTCAACTGCGCACACAGGTTGTGCAGTAGCAGACATGAGACAGGTTTGGAATGCAACGTCTGTGGGTGATGCACGCTGCACTGCAGGCTCAAAAGTAGCACTTAATTTACAGGCCCTGGGTATAAGGGACACCACTGTACAAGGGGCATACAGATAAATTAAATGTTCCTTTTAGGGGTAAGCCAATCATACCAAGTTTAGAACGGAGAGCAAATGCACTTTAGCACTGATCAGCAGTGGTAAAGTGCTCAGAGTCCTAACGTGAACAAAACACGGTCAGAAAAAAATAGGACGGCGGCAAAAAGTTTGGGGATGACCCTGTAAAAAGGGCCAGACCAACAGGAAGTTTCTCCCTGGACACTCGCCTTTTACACCAACACCCATGTGTATTCCTGCAGATGGGAAGTGACACCTCTTTCCAGAGAAGGCCCAATTGTATTCCTTCCGGGGAGGAGTTAGCATGTCTCCCCAGCAGGGCTGAAAGCAGCCTCGGTGACAGGAACCCATGTGAAACCAGTATGGGCACAGGGGAATAAAAGCAGCAAAGTGGCAGCTTTGCTACAGTGGAACACTGCAACTGATTACATGAATTTTGAGCTGAGAATCAAGCCGGCTTAATGTAATGAGTTGTTTAATATCTCTAATAACTTGGATGACCCTCTTTGGTTCGCAACATTACAGAGTTGGCATGGTTGAGAGGTCATCATGCAACTTTGTACTCGCCAATTGGGTAACCAACAGTTTTGCATTCTTACTATCAGAATATGTAAAATTGCATATTCTGCCCCTGAGATATGTGATACCCTGCTTTAGAACTCGATAGGTGTTGCACAGATAGACTTACATGTATACTGGGGAGTGGGGGTAGTCTGGCTTTGCCATTACTTTAACTGGGCCAGCAGTTTAAACTGCCATTCCAGCCTGCAAATAGTGGGCTGGGAGTCTCATTTTACTCTAGTCACACCCAGGATGGAACAAACGAACAAGTTACTTACCTTTGGTAATGCATTTTCTGGTAGAGACAGGATCTAGCCACAGAGCCCTTACTTTAGAATCTTCCCCCAATGCGACCCTGGGTCTGGAACTTATTTCCCCATAGCCAATCTGTGTGTCGGAAAAGGGTGTTGGCCACCGAATATTATGTTTGCAAAGTCCATATAACCTCCTCACTGACGCCAGTTTCTTCCATTACTCTTTTCCACGCTCAAAACGTGGAGCCACATATAGAAACTGTCCATTGAAAGAGTGCTAGCACAAAAGACACGCCTGTTTCAAATAATCTCAGAATTCTTAATTCAAGGTGCTGATTTCCATAACAAAGCCTTTTGAGGCCAAGAGGGCTCAGTGCGCAAAGCGGGGAGGATGGGAGGGGTAAGAAATCAGCAGTTAGATCCGGTCACTACCAGATAATGCGTTACGAAAAGTAAGTAACTTGTTCATCTGATAGAGACATGTAGCTGCAGATTCCTTACTTTGGTATCCGGTTATAAAGTCACAGTAACCTGGAGGACTGAATGCAACCTGAGAACTCCCAAAAAAGTGTCTAAGTGTCACAAAACTAGTCTAGAACAAGATAAAAAGACCAGAAAATCATAATTAAGGCGATTAATAATATACTCAACGACTTCAAAACCTATGGAAGGAAGCACAGGTAAAAATAAAATTTTAAGTCATGAAAAACATGAGTATAAGCCCATCTATGTTAGTATGTCAAATATGTCTGAAGCGACCCAACAACATTGAGAGTCTCTAACCAGAAGAAAACTGGTCAAGTCCAAGAGAAATATCCACACACTCATAAAGGAACGTATCCTTTTTACTAAACGAACTGTGTAAATCACCACAGTAAGGAAAAGTTTAAAAAATGTGAGAACGGAGATAACCTCACCCATGATTGAAACCATGATCGAAACCATTAAAAATGTGTCCTTAGAACAAAACCCGGTCTAGAATAATTTGAAAAGACCGGGTATTCATAACAATGTAGGTGAGCTCTAACATGTTTCATGGCATAACACTCATGGAAGGAACCACGGATAAGGAGTCAAACATTAAAAAACATGGAATAAAGAAAATCCATGTTAATATGACCAATCGGTGTTAGAGGCGAACTAACAACATTTTAAAAAGTGGTGTGGAAAAACAACAGCAATGAAAGTCATATAGATAAAGAAAACATGGGTAAGACACGTACCAACCCTGTTGGAACACAGAGCAGCATAAAATGCCATGAAACATTGATATTTCTTACATTTACTTATACTCTAACCAAACCTACCCTATAAAACACACAACGTTTATCTCTTGCACAGAAAACACACAGTTGCTCTTTTTTTCTTTCTTTTTTTTTTTAAAGAAGTTGTGCAACCATTTGCCATATAATTATACTTTTCCCCCAGGTTAAACAATAAATAAAAAAACTGCATAAAACAGCAAGCATGAAAAAGGAGCCTTGGTAGTGCGGAGGAAACCAAGGTGAGAATGTGACTTATAATGAATAAGACTCATGTACAGATGAACTAGAAAAATGAGTCAATGAGACAAACTGTAATTTTACAGAGTTCTAAAATTAAACAATCTGTCTGATTTTGCATATTCTGTTTTATGACAACACTTCTATAAGTGTGAACTGAACTAACAACAACAACTAGATTCCGGTTAAGATGATAACAGTTGTATCTAGATGAGTTATCCTCTAAACTCCTCATGTACAACAGATACAAACATCTTCATAGAGAAGAAATATTACCCCAGGAGGGGGTAAAACTCTTGCATAAGGAAGGCAGTCTTGCACGCAAACACAATGGTGCAGAACTCCTCCTCAAGAGTCAATAATATTAGGTATTCTATACAAGAGACTGAACAGAATCTACAGCGAGATACATAAATGTCCACCATCAAATGGCATGTCAATCAACGTGGCTTGGGCTGGCTCTGAAAACCTGGAGGTATGTAACCAGGCACGGTGCCATAGCACAACTGAGGAAGCCATAGCCCAACCCACAGTCAGTAGTGTTCAAACCACAGAGAATGATTGGTTTAGCTGCTTGCTGGCCCATCTTGAATGATAGGGATAAGATTGCTACCGATATTTTCCGGAAGCATAAGTAAGTTGCTCACCAATGAATCCCATAATGAATAAGAGAAACATCCAAGAGCACAATATGTATTTACAGAGCATAGAGCAGAACTTGTGGAGGAAAAAATATGCCTGCCACAGACATCTAGAATCTTGGAATCTCTATCAGATGGGAGATGTGGGAGAGACTCAATATCATGGGAGACCAAAGCAACCTGTACAACGAAAACCTGGAAGAGGAGGATGTCTTAGGGGGCAAACTGGATCACCAGGGCCAGGTTGTTGACTGAGATATAGCCCAATCAACAGGGTGCCGTATATCAGGCTTAGCCCAAGCCCCCAACAAGACACCATGTAGTCCTTTGCTGTAAGGAATCAATGGTTCATCTCCTGTTTGACCTTGATGGAGGACATCAATTAGGGGATCCCAAGTTAATTCCACTGAAGGAAGCATTAGATCCAAAACTACAGCAACCCTTCTCAGCATGTCAGCAAAAGAGGAGCTCGCCTCTGCAGTAAGTCTGGGGGGAGGGCGGGGGGAGAGGCGGGTGAGGGGAGGAGTAGGCCTAAGGCTGGGGAATAATCCAAGCCACTAGCCACAGCTAGACCAGCTTAGCCAGCTGTCCTTTCTATGAGGTTGATGAATATCCAACTCCTTTACCGCCTCTATCCACAATGTTCCTCAGAAAAATAAACATAAGGGAACTCTCCTGCAGGTGGAGGTAGATCATAAATAATTGGTATGACTTGAGCCATACCCGACGACGACCGGCGTGGAGAAGGCGGTTCCTTGATGTTGATTTCAACTTTAGAAAGAGAGAGGTATTCGACTTCGATCGGCAATGCAGTCGCCAGAGCCAGCTGATTCGATACCGGTGCCAAAGGTTGAAACCCCAAAGGGCTTTGCACCTGTGTCTTAAGGATCCGTCAACTGACTCTGGAGGTCTAACAGATGTCAACAGCATGGACACAGACAAGGCACTTTGCACCTGCTTGGGACCCACAGGCACTCCAGAGGAAAGAGATTCACCAAAGACAGCGAAGGGAACCCTAATATTCATGCATCTGGTTTAGAGGTGCACCAGCCCCCGGAAAGAGAGGGAGATGCGGGGTAGAGACTGACCTCGAATCCTCAGCAGAAAAATAGTGGGAGGCCGTATGTAGTGAAGTTGACTACTTCTGTGACTTCAACCACTTGCATCAAGACTTACCTCTTAACATCAATGGAGAATGGTGCCCACAAGACTGACTCCTTGGATGGGCCCGCAAACGAGAAGGAGATGTTGATCATCAGGAAGTCCGGGATGGCTCTGACATACGTACCACTGCCACACAGCTTTCAGGCCAAGTTGATGACAGGAGTTGCACTCCTCGGTGTCATGGTGCTCACCCAGGCACAACATACAGATCGAGTGGAGATCCACAGCCACCATTTGCCGCCCACAGTACCCACAGGGTTTGAATCCTGAAGACATGGAAAGGAAAAAGCACACTGTTCTAACAATGAAAACGTCAAGGAAGGTTTAAAACAGCCTTACTAATCATTACCAGATCTGCGCTGTAAGCGCAGAAAAGAAGGAACTGAGTTTATATGGACTCCACTAATGTCACATCTGGTGGATGACATTGAGACGGAATTGTGCGATGCCATCTTCCGACGCACAGACATGCTATGGGAAAAGAATTTCCGGATCCAGGCTTGCGTCTGGGTAGGATTCTAAAGTAAGGAATCTGCGGCTACACTTCTCTATCAGATAGTGATAAAATCCCTAAAAGGACACCCATACTGGGGACTTACAGGTATGTTAGCCTAATCAATTGGGTAAGTTCAACGATAAGGGCATAGGTACTGGGGTCTGGTTAAAAAAAACCAGCAGCATCAGTTAAAGACCTTGGACTGACCATACAAAAAGAGGGATTTCCATGGAGTTACCCCAAGCTGTATTTCCTACAGAACTGGAAGATGGCCAGAAAGCTACAGACACATTTCTGCCTACCACAAAATCACTTTTAATACTTGA
Organism: Pleurodeles waltl; assembly: GCF_031143425.1. NCBI lineage: Eukaryota > Metazoa > Chordata > Amphibia > Caudata > Salamandridae > Pleurodeles > Pleurodeles waltl. The sequence continues at coordinate 915,165,298 of NC_090448.1, read as the reverse complement.
AGACCAAGCACAAACCTGGCCATATGGCACTGAGCCCCGAACTCCTTAGCAAACTGATATTAGTTTTCTACATACAATCCTCATTCCAATTCCAGAAGATGCTCTGAGATTAGTTCTAGGAAGGCTGGCAGTTAGTCATAGAGGAGCATACACAACGAGCAGCAACTAAACCAATTCAACAATTACCTAATCTACTGGGGATTAAAGTCCTCTTCAAGAGATAAAAGATTACAAATCGCAAAGGTGCCAAACAAACGTCACTTCTTTCTAAAAAAAAAACACCATTCAAACCTCAATGGTAAGAAAAACCCACATTCCAAGACCAACACCTTGGCTAGCATCTCAGATTTAGCCTAAGCTTAGCAAGAGCTAAATTCATGGCCCTTGACAAGCTTACAGAGGTTTTGAGATGACCAGGCCATACTAATAAAGACTAAAGTTGGAGGCTGTCAGCTTAAATGGGAAGAAGCAGGTTACTTAAGCTCCCAGCAAGAGGCGTCTAACAATTGTAGGAAAGTAGCACCTTTCTGGCATAATTACCCACTACTTTTTGCCTGGTCAGTGTGTTTAGACTGTAGTACACTGGGATCCTGCTAATCAGGACCTCAGTGCTCTCGCCTCTAAATTTGGTTGCATGTTAACTTTTACACCCCATAACTGGCATACTGGTGCCTCCATTTAAGTTCCTAGTATATGGTACTTGGGTAACCAGGTCATTGGTAAACTAGGGTTCTCCCATGGGCTGCAGCATGTATTATGCCACCCATGGAAGCCCATGGAAACTGTGTCTGCAGGCCTGCCATTGCAGCTTTTGTGAAATGGTGTATGCACCTTTCACTTTGATACACGGCTTACCTTATATGACAGTCACTGCACTTGGACACTGCAAGCCACCCCCTAGGGTAAGCCCTTCAGCCCAAGGGCAGGGTGCATGTATCTAAGGGTGAGGGTACCCCTGAATGAGCAGAGGTGCCCCTACAAACACCAGACTCATTTCCTGGGCTTTGTAAGTGCAGGGAAGCCATTTTAAGGTATGTAGTGGAACTAGTAAACACGAGTGGTCCAAATACATAATGGCTTCCGCAAACATACGGCATGTTTGGTATCAAACATGTTGGAATCTAGCAACTACATTGATTCCATTGTTAAGTGCATGATACCATGTGCTCTTGGGGTTCCCTAGAGGATTCCCCATGTCTGTCTGTACAGCCTTGCAGGGTCTGCATGCCAGCCCGTACTGCTGTCGACCCCAGACACTGTTCTGCCCTCCTGCTGCTGTGCCTAACTCGGGCAGGGGAAGAAAGAACAAAGGATTTCCTGTAGGACAGAGGTGTGACCACCCCTTCTTCAGAAATAGGTGTCACTAGGCTGGGGGTGCCTCTGAGCGCTGCCAGACTGCCTTTAAGGGCACATTTGGTGCCCTCTGATTAAACCGGTTTGCACCAGTGCAGGAACCCCCAGTTCCCGCTCTGGCAAAAAACCACACAAAGGACAGATGAGTGACCACCCAACTGTCCAGCTCCTCCCCTAGAGAGGTGCACAGAGCTCCACCGATGGCCACTTGATTCTGCCATCTTGGAAATAAGATGAGCAGATGCCCCTGGAAGCATCTGACACGTTAGTCCAGCAGGGTAAAGTCCCTGACCCCCTCTGATTGGTAGGTCATTGCAGTTAGTGTCCAACCCCTTACTAGCACACTTAAGGGCTCCCCTAAGAGTGGGATCCCAGATTAGTCTACAAGAATTCATGATCTGTCGGGAGGTTTCTTCTGCAAGACACTTCTGCAAACTGGACACCGGAACCGCTGCTGTTCTTCGCTGGAACCAGAAGCAAGACTAACCAGCAGGAGGGCTCCTACTGCAACTTTGTTTCCAAGTTATGCAAAGACTTCTGCAACTTGTGGCCATGCATACTCCAGAGTCACTGGGACTCTGCCTATACTTAGGAAAGCAAGAAATAATCTCCCTTGGAGTGAAGGAGTCAGACCCCTGCATCTGCAGACACCTCAATGGCGACTGGCTTGTGGATCCTGCAGTCCCATGGACTTTCCTGTGTTGTGACTGCAACACAGGTTGTGGTACTGTGGCTCTCCAGAGGACTGACCTAGCTTCCTTGCAACTGGGAAGTTTGGGGTCCCTCGCTGGAGCTGCTTGCCTGGAACCCCTGCGCACCATATCTGCATGTTGTTACCAAGGCTTGTTGGCTCTTCAGTCAGAAGACCTCTTAGCTCCAAGAAGCCCCAGCCATCAGCACTTTGCAGCTCCAAGAACGACATCCTCTCTGCAACTCATGCGACATCCTTCTTTGCTGCTGAGGCTTCCCTGTGTCTCCCTGAGCCTGCTGCCAGAGGGTTCTACAGGGGGCTTCAACGATTACTGCTGACGCTCCTGCTTGCAGAGGGCTGGCCCTGACCTATCTGTCAAGGTTGGGTCACCTGGACCTTGCTGGTACCCATAAATCCTGCAAACTGTGCAAAGCTTCTCTGCATTTGCCAAGGCTTGTAGGTGGTCCCGCTGACCACTGACCCTCTGCAATTCTATGACCGGTGTGGGGCAGCTCACATTCGACTCCTAGGATTCTCCTGCATCCCCTGGACTCCACAGCTGCACCTCTTTGTCCACGGTACTAAAGAAAGCATCACTGAGAGTGGTGGGCATTGCACACCTGCACCGCCTGGGCAGCTCCAAGTGGTCTGGACTCTGTCCTCTCTCTCCTTAGTTCCTCTTCTTCCGGAATCCATACCTGGGTTCCATCAGCTTGGTCCACGGGTCGCGACACAGCTGGACAACTAAGATCCCCATTGACTTCAGTGGGAGGTTCTGACATGACTTAACCCCTATACACCTGGGCTCACTGGTGTAGGTACTCCATTGTTCTGGGTAGCCACAGGTGGGGGGCACTATCCAAACTCCCTTGTCCCAACAGGTTTCCTCGGGGTCCTCTGGGAAGGGCCCTGAAACACAAAAACTGTAACTGAGACATCCCCATGTTAACCTACGGACACTGACCCGAGATATCTACTCTGCACATGGGCACTTGGGGAATACTACACCTACTTTACTTTGGGGTTTTAGTGCTTCCCCAATCCTAGGTTTCCTCCGGTGGTAGTGTGGGTTGTGAGTGAGTTTCACATTCCATTTTTTTTTAGTATATAGTTTGCCCCCCCTCCCATAGGGGCCCATGGTATTTTGATGCCTTTACTTACCTGTTGCTAAGTATGCTTTTTTATGTTCGTATCTCCGGTTAGGAGATATGCCAAAGTTAGTTCTAGAGTGTGTGTTACAACAAATATTACTAATTTTCATAACACTGGTGAGGTTCTTTCCTGTGAGTACCTCACCAACTGACGTGTGTGGTAATTACAACCTCTTTACACCCTCCTAGATAAGCCTTAGCTGCTCTCCACAGCTACCCTATAAGAGCTCAGGTTATCTAGAGCTACTTACACTATCACTAAGGGTTGCATGGAATCAGTACAGGGTGCCTCACCTATAGGTGTACACCATATACCGAGCCAGCCTCCTACAATACTCTCCCCTCTTCCTAATGCAACCTAAGGATGGATCAGCTGCACCAGATAACCAAGCATGAGATAGATGGTAGTGGAGAAGCTCAGGGTTCCATGCTGCTTGCTGTTGAGGCTTTGGTGCACCAAGGCTTGCTCTGAATGACTGCTGCTGCTTAGTTTCCACTGAGGGATTAGGAATTCATCTAAAACGCTCATACAGATATTGCAAATAGGTATGAGGGGTGGTGCAAGACATCACTGAAGGTGGTGCAATGAATACAGATGCTGAAGATATGCTCCCCTGCCTTGAGGACTGGAGAAAAGGAACTACAAAGCATATTTATATCCTGCGTTCTCCATGCTCAGCGAGGCAAATTGTTAATCACAAAGAGGAAGCATGGCCCCTGGGATACACTGACTGCTGGAAGAAGTTGAAAAGAGGTTCAAAACACAATTTTCGGAGAAAGGTCTGAATTGAACTGCAGAAAAAATGTGAGGTTGAAAAAAAAGGGACAACGCTCATACCAGAAAACCTTGGCAGCGACAACTAAGGAGGACTGACCTACCAAATAAACAGCTAAAACATTGCTTAGTAACTAGCCTGAGAAAAGCTTACAGAAAAAAGTGATCAACTCTGAATGATCATACGAGAGACTAGGTGCTAGGGTGTGGATTTGGCTACATTGTTGGCATAAGGAAAGACCAGAATGTAGTCAGAAAAATTAAATGCTCGAACTAGAAAAGGGTGAGTTGAGAGAGATAGGAGCAGGAGAGTCTCAACTGAAAAAAACAGTCACTACCCAGGTAGTCTCACACGAAGGAGTATGGTAGAACAAGTTACTTAACTTACCAAACTCTCTTTCTGGTGGATACTCTAACCACAGATCATGTTTTGAATCCCCGCAGGTGCCTGACTGGATCTAAAAATTTGAGCAATTGCTTCTGCACTATCGGCTTCAATAGAAGCTTTTACCCTTCTCTGAAGCTGACAATAAGGGTTGTATATTAGGCATCACCACCGCACACTAATGTCACTTTACAAGAAAGCATTCCTCACCCTTAGATACGGAGCATCAAAATAATTATAGTGTGCAAAATCTGAAATTGGGCCTTGTTAATACGTGCCAAGAACAGAAAGGAGGGAGGTCTGTGAGAAATTGTCACCAAGAGTATCCACCGGAATGAAAATGTCACTTACCCAGTGTACATCTGTTCGTGGCATCAGTAGCTGTAGATTCGCATGTTTTGCATAGCTCGCCATCTGGTGTTGGCCGGAGTGTTACAAGTTGTTTTTCTTCGAAGAAGTCTTTCGAGTCACGGGACCGAGTGACTCCTCCTTTTGTCTCCATTGCGCATGGGCGTCGACTCCATCTTCGATTGTTTTTCCCCGCAGAGGGTGAGGTAGCAGTTGAATTGTAGTAATAGTGCCCATGCAATGGATTGACTAAGTATGTACCTATTTAAGGTTGAGATGATATATATACAAATAGTTGAAGGTAACTTCCGAACTGCTACAGGCTCCCGGGGAGGCGGGTGGGCACATGCGAATCTACAGCGACTGATGCCACGAACAGATGTACACTGGGTAAGTGACATTTTCAGTTCGATGGCATCTGTCGCTGTAGATACGCATGTTTTGCATAGACTAGTAAGCAGTTATCTCCCCAAAAGCGGTGGCTCAGCCTGTAGGAGTGGAAGTAGTTTGAAATAATGTTCTTAATACGGCTTGACCTACTGTGGCTTGTTGTGCGGATAACGCGTCTACACAGTAGTGCTTGGTGAATGTGTGAGGCGTAGACCATGTGGCTGCCTTACATATTTCTTGCATTGGGATGTTTCCTAGAAAGGCCATGGTAGCACCTTTCTTTCTGGTTGAGTGTGCCCTTGGTGTAATGGGCAGCTGTCGTTTAGCTTTAAGGTAGCAGATTTGGATGCATTTAACTATCCATCTGGCTATACCTTGTTTTGATATTGGGTTTCCTGCATGAGGTTTTTGAAATGCAATAAATAGTTGTTTAGTCTTTCTGATGTTCTTTGTTCTGTCAATGTAATACATCAATGCTCTTTTGACATCTAATGTATGTAGTGCCCTTTCAGCTACGGTATCTGGCTGTGGAAAGAACACTGGAAGTTCCACTGTTTGATTTAGATGGAACGGTGAAATAACCTTTGGCAAAAATTTAGGATTAGTCCTTAGGATGACCTTATTCTTGTGTAGTTTTATAAAAGGTTCTTGTATTGTAAACGCCTGAATCTCGCTTACTCTTCTTAGGGAAGTAATGGCGATGAGAAATGCAACCTTCCAGGTTAGGAACTGTATTTCGCAGGAGTGCATGGGTTCAAAAGGTGGACCCATAAGTCTAGTTAGGACAACATTTAGGTTCCATGAAGGAACAGGTGGTGTTCTTGGTGGTATAATTCTCCTAAGGCCCTCCATGAATGCTTAAATGACTGGTATCTTATATAGGGAAGTTGAATAGGTAGTCTGCAGGTATGCAGATATTGCTGCAAGGTGTATTTTAATGGAAGAGAAAGCCAGGTTAGATTTTTGTAAGTGAAGCAAGTAACCCACTACATGTTCTGGAGTTGTGTGTAATGGTTGTATTTGATTAATATGGCAGTAGCAAACAAACCTCTTCCATTTACTTGCATAGCAGTGCCTGGTGGATGGCCTTCTGGCTTGCTTTATGACTTCCATACATTCTTGGGTAAGTTGTAAGTGCCCGAATTCTAGGATTTCAGGAGCCAGATTGCTAGATTCAGCGATGCTGGATCTGGGTGTCTGATCTTTTGGTGGTGTTGTGTCAACAGATCTGGCCTGTTGGGCAATTTGATGTGGGGTACTACTGATAGGTCTAGCAGCGTTGTGTACCAGGGTTGCCTTGCCCAAGTTGGTGCTATTAATATGAGTTTGAGTTTGTTTTGACTGAGTTTGTTTACCAGGTAAGGAAGGAGAGGGAGAGGAGGAAAAGCGTAAGCAAATATCCCTGACCAGTTCATCCATAGGGCATTGCCTTGGGACTGTTTGTGTGGGTATCTGGATGCGAAGTTTTGGCATTTTGCGTTCTCCTTCGTCGCAAACAAGTCTATTTGAGGTGTTCCCCAGAGTTTGAAATAGGTGTTCAGAATTTGGGGGTGAATTTCCCATTCGTGGACCTGTTGGTGATCTCGAGAGAGATTGTCTGCGAGTTGATTTTGGATCCCTGGTATAAATTGTGCTATTAGGCGAATTTGGTTGTGAATTGCCCAACGCCAATTTTTTTTTGCTAGCAGGCTTAACTGCGTGGAGTGCGTCCCCCCTTGCTTGTTTAGATAATACATTGTTGTCATGTTGTCTGTCTTGACGAGAATGTATTTGTGAACTATTATTGGTTGGAAAGCTTTTAGTGCTTGAAAAACTGCTAGAAGTTCTAGGTGATTTATATGCAGTCTTGTTTGATGTACGTTCCATTGTCCTTGTATGCTGTGGTGATCGAGGTGTGCTCCCCACCCTGTCATGGAAGCATCTGTTGTTATTACGTATTGTGGCACTGGGTCTTGGAAAGGCCGCCCTTTGTTTAAATTTATGTTGTTCCACCACAGAAGCGAGAGGTAAGTTTGGCGGTCTATTAACACCAGATCTAGAAGATGACCCTGTGCTTGAGACGACTGTGATGCTAGGCACTGTTGTAAGGGCCTCATGTGCAGACTTGCGTTTGGGACAATGGCTATGCATGAAGACATCATGCCTAGGAGTTGTAATACCATCTTTGCTTGTATCTTTTGTGTTGGATACATGCGTTGTATGATGGTGTTGAAATTTTGAATTCTTTGGGGACTTGGAGTGGCTACTCCTTTTGTTGTGTCTATTATGGCTCCTAGGTATTGTTGTACCTTGCACGGCAGAATGTTGGATTTTGTAAAGTTGACGGTGAACCCTAGTTTGAAGAGGGTTTGTATGATCTGATTTGTGTGATTTGAGCACTCTATTAACGAATGGGCCTTGATTAGCCAGTCGTCTAGATATGGGAACACATGTATTTGCTGCCTTCTGATGTGTGCAGCGACTACCGCTGGACATTTGGTAAAGACTCTTGGTGCGGTTGTTAATCCGAAAGGCGGTACCTTGAATTGGTAATGTATTCCTTTGAATACAAACCTTAGGTATTTCCTGTGCGATGGGTGTATTGGTATATGGAAATACGCGTCCTTGAGGTCTAAAGTTGACATGTAGTCGTGTAGTTTTAGCAATGGTAATACTTCTTGTAGTGTGACCATGTGAAAATGGTCTGATTTGATGAATGTGTTCACTATTCTGAGGTCTAGGATTGGTCTCAGCGTTTTGTCCTTCTTTGGTATCAGAAAGTACAGTGAGTAAACCCCTGTGTTTATTTGTGTGTTTGGCACTAATTCGATTGCATTCTTTTGCAATAGTGCCTGCACTTCTATCTCCAGGAGATTGGAATGATGTTTTGTCAAATTTTGTGCTTTTGGTGGTATGTTTGGAGGGAATTGTAGAAATTCTATGCAATAACCATGTTGGATAATTGCTAGAACCCAAGTGTCTGTAGTGATTTCCTCCCATGCTTTGTAATAATGACTTATTCTTCCCCCCACTGGTGTTGTGTGGAGGGGATGAGTGACATGTGAGTCACTGCTTAGTAGTAGGGGTTTTGGGGCTTTGAAATCTTCCTCTATTCCTAGGGAATTGCCCTCCTCTATATTGTCCCCGAAAACCTCCTCTGCACTGTCCCTGGTAACTGGACGGTGTTGCCTGTGAGGTGCTGGCTTGTGTGCTCTGACCCCGAAACCCCCCTCTAAAGGGTGTTTTACGGAATGTGCTGTAATTCCCTCTGCTCTGCGGGGAGTAGAGTGCGCCCATGGCTTTAGCAGTGTCCGTGTCTTTTTTGAGCTTCTCAATCGCTGTGTCCACTTCTGGACCGAACAGTTCTTTTTCGTTAAAAGGCATATTGAGAACTGCTTGCTGAATCTCTGGTTTAAATCCAGACGTTCGGAGCCATGCATGCCTTCTGATAGTTACAGATGTATTAATTGTCCGTGCAGCTGTATCTGCAGCGTCCATGGAGGAGCGGATTTGGTTGTTGGAAATGGTCTGTCCCTCCTCAACCACTTGTTTTGCCCTATTTTGTAGGTCCTTGGGCAGATGGTCAATGAGATGTTGCATCTCATCCCAATGGGCTCTGTTATAGCGCGCAAGTAGTGCCTGGGAGTTAGCGATGCGCCACTGGTTTGCAGCTTGTGCTGCGACTCTCTTACCAGCTGCATCGAACTTGCAGCTTTCTTTATCTGGCGGTGGTGCATCTCCAGATGTGTGGGAGTTGGCCCTTTTCCTAGCTGCTCCTACAACGACAGAGTCTGGTGGCAGCTGTGTAGTGATGAAAGCCAGGTCTGTAGGAGGCGCCTTATACTTTTTTTCCACTCTTGGTGTGATTGCCCTGCTTTTGACCGGCTCCTTAAAGATTTCTTTTGCGTGCCGGAGCATACCAGGGAGCATAGGCAGGCTTTGGTAGGAGCTGTGGGTGGAGGAGAGTGTGTTGAATAAAAAGTCATCCTCGACCTGTTCTGAGTGGAGGCTTACATTGTGAAATTGTGCTGCTCTAGCCACCACTTGAGAATACGCAGTGCTGTCCTCTGGTGGAGATGGCTTCGTAGGGTATGCCTCCGGACTGTTATCTGACACTGGGGCGTCGTATAAGTCCCATGCGTCTTGATCTTGGTCACCCTGGCTCATGGTGGTGTGAGCTGGGGAATGTGATGGAGTTTGTGCTGGTGAGACGTTAATCACAGGTGGAGGAGAGGGTGGTGGGGTAACTTTTTTCACCACTTTTGTTTGTGGTGTCTGTTCAGTTTGGAACTCCAATCTTCTCTTTCTTCTAATAGGGGGAAGGGTGCTTATTTTTCCTGTCCCCTGCTGTATGAAAATACGCTTTTGCGTATGGTCTACATCAGTTGAGTGTAGCTCTTCCTCAAACCTATGCTTTTGCATTTGGGAGGTTAGCGAGTGCTCTTCTGTATAAGAGCCTGAAACTGGGTCGGTTGCAGTTTGTTTTGGCACCGAAACCCTGTCTGCATCTTTTTTCGGCTCCGAGGTGACTTTTTTCTTTTTCGGGGCCGAAACCCCTCGGCGTCGATCTTCTTCGGTGCCGCTGTCTCGGCATCGAGCCGTGTCTACACCGGTATCTCGGTGTCGATGCTTGTCTCCAGCACTTTCTCGGTCCCGAGAAGGCTGCGTGCCGGTGTCTCGACCGGAGTCGGACGATCTCGGCACTGTTTGGGCCTTTTTCGGTGCCGACGGTCGGTCACCGAATTTATGGGTCGAGCCATGGCCTGGTGGCAGTGGCGTCCCCTGGGCCTTGTAAATCTTCTTCTGAGTGGCTTTCGACGTCTTACTCACGGTTTGTGTATCGTCGAATCCTTCGGAGTCCGATTCTTGGATCGAAAAGGTTCCCTCCTCTTCTTGTTCCTCGAACTCCCGGTGGGCTGTCGGCGCGGACGCCATCTGAAGTCTTCTGGCTCGACGGTCTCGGAGTGTTTTTCGGGACCGGAACGCACGACAGGCCTCGCAAGTGTCTTCACTGTGCTCAGGTGACAGGCACAGGTTACAGACCAAGTGTTGGTCTGTATAGGGGTATTTATTGTGGCATTTGGGACAGAAACGGAACGGGGTCCGTTCCATCGGCGTTCTTCTGCACGCGGTCGGGCCGACCAGGCCCCGACGGGGGATCGAAAAACTACCCCGAAGGGCACCGGAGCTCTTCGATCTTCGATGCGGTTTTGAATCTAACTACGCCGATCCCGAACGCAACAATACCGACGAAAATCTTCCGAAATTAGCTATCTTTCCGTTCCGAAACTCGGAGCGACAGGAACACGTCCGAACCCGATGGCGGAAAAAAAACAATCGAAGATGGAGTAGACGCCCATGCGCAATGGAGACAAAAGGAGGAGTCACTCGGTCCCGTGACTCGAAAGACTTCTTCGAAGAAAAACAACTTGTAACACTCCGGCCCAACACCAGATGGCGAGCTATGCAAAACATGCGTATCTACAGCGACAGATGCCATCGAACAGATTATTACCAATTGCAAGTTAACTTCTTCTGATGGATACTTCCTCTCCTTTTCAATAGACTGCAAAGCAATACGTGACAATTGGCAGAGTTTCTCAGGAGTTAACTTCACATCAGGAAATCCTTAAGAGCTGAGTGGGTAAACAGGCCCTCCTTGCACACTTGAGAGACAAGGCAGTGAAGGTGTGGACTGAAGCGCATGTAGCCACATGGCAGACATCCAGCACCAAAACACAATTAGTTAAGGCCATAGTGACATCCTGGGCTCTGGAATTAGGAGTTTAAAGACCCTCTGGATGATCATTCTTAGCCAAGGCATAGAACATTTTTTTGCACAAAATGATCTACGTGGATAAGATCAGTTTCTGGACTTCCCTTAACGCCAGTAATCCCCACAAGAAGCTGACTATCCACCCTACACTCCTTTGTGCGATCAATATAACAGCTAAGAATTATCTTATGATACAGCCGATTAAGCCACTTCTCCTTAGAGAAATGTGGAGGAGAGTAGAAACCTTGTTGTGCATGACCACTAGGCCTACAATGAATATGACAATCTTAGACAGGAGGGAAGCCCTAGTTCAAAGCACCAGCTTGTCAAAAAAAGATGGTGGTCTACAGTGGGTGCAAAGACAGCGGCCTTCAGTTTACTGACATGGCATGCAAAGTTATTGTGATAATGAGTTTTGATGGTTGGCAGCCTCAAAGAGCAGTTCTGCATGGATTCAAAAGGCATGCACATTAAGAAAGCAAAAGACAAATTAAGTTCTTACTGCGGCATAACAAGGCACAGGAGGAAATATATGTGTAAGCCCTTTCAAAAACTGTCACAACTGGTGACAATAGAGAGGGCTGATCAAGCAAACTTAGAACGGCTGAGAGACAGAATAAATACCCTTAACAGTGTTAAGGGCAAGCCGTGAAAGACCTAATAAATGAAAAACAAAAGTACCTAAGAGATTAGAGCCTGCAAAAGCTCTGCTAGCCAGTCCTTCCACCAGGCCATAGACTTTGCCAGGGTCCAGAACAAATCAATTTCATGGACAGCCAGCGAGCAACCAAGATAACATCCATCACTTCTGCAAATAACTTGAATCCATTCAGCTGGTTCCACTCAATCTTCACACATCAGAATTTAGGTGGTGAAGGTTCGGGTTTAGAATCTGGCCCGTAGCTGGGGCAAAAGTCATTAGAAGTAAAGTAAGTGGGGGCAAACCCTCAGACTCAACAGTTCAGAGTGCCTGACTCTTGGAATCCAATCTGGAGATACTGGGATGAGTGGCGCACAGTCCCTCTTGACCTTCTTCAGAATTTGGGTAAACAGCAGAGGTGGGAACATGTAATGGAGACAGGAGTCCCACAGAAAGTGGAACACTTCTTCCAGGGAACCATGAGAGGGAAGCTCCACAGCACAAGGCTCAAATATTAGCATTCTTCGTAGTGAAATGATTCATGCAAGCCACGCTCCCACTGAATGAATATGACTTGAATCATCACTGGATGTAGATGCCACTCATGGTCAGTTAGATGGAGGTCTGTGGAGCTCGTCCACCCTGGTATTTAGGAATACCCCTGATGGTTAACAGGGAAAATCCCTGATGATTCAGCAAGGGCTACAGCCTCAGCGCTTCCAGGTACAGCAAACACAACAGTACTGTGCCCTGTTTCTCACTTAACCATATGGCAGTTGAGTTGGCCATCAGAACTTGCATTGGGCTGCCCTTGATCGAAGAAAGAAAGACCTTGAAGGCAAACCAGATGGTTTCAAACTCCAGAAGATTTAAGTAGTAACTTGGTTCCAACTGAGGCGAAAGAGCACCGATCTCTGCTGTGTGATGGTGGACTCCCCAGGCCAGAACACCACATTAGTTACCATCATGAGCTCGGGAAAGGGTAGGGTAAACTGTCTGCTGCAAAACAAGTTGGCATCCATCAATCAGTGAAGGTCCTGAGCCACCTTTTCCGACACTGATGTTGTCCAACAGGAACCGCCTGTGCTTAGCTCATTAAAGCTTAAAGCACTTCTGCAAGCTTTCATGTGCCAATGGGTATGAGGCACAGGAAGGATATAAGAGGACATAAGACTAAAATATCTTAAACCCATCCAGACAGGAACACAGGAGCGAACCTGAAATATTAGGATCATACCATGAATGCCCTAAATTAACTGCGGGGCAGAAAAGATCTGAACTTGATTGTTGATAAAAAACCTAGAGGGAGAATTATGAAGAAGGCAGTCCTCACAAGGTTTATGATTACTTGCTGCACAAACATGAATCATGCTTGGATCTGAGGCACGAAAGACAGATGTCATTCAGGTCCATAGCTGGCATCTGCTTCAAGCAGGTGTGACATGACCTGCAGGTGGGGAGGGGGAGGGGATGTGGCAGGGGGGAGGTTTGGCTGGAGTATCAAGTTCCTAGCACGTTAACTGCAAAACCATTAAAAAAGGATGAAACAAAATTCAGAAGCAGAGCTCCAGAACCATGTCAAAGGCTACTGAAAAATAAGGAACTGGATTGATGACTTTATACAGCAGGACAATGCCACTCACACAGAGATGGATGAACTTAACCTGTGGGAACACTTACTAAAACATTTCCTGATCTAGTATGGCGGAATTCACAAGATGAAGAGTCAGTGGTCTGTAATATCCATCATAAAGTGACTATTGGGGTGCCCTCAGGGCACAGTGGTTAAACGCATCACAGAGCTGAAAGACTGTAGAATGAGACAACTGAATGATGCACCTCCACTTATTATTAATCAAATTAAAAACAACAATGAAAGTTTATTACCGTGTGGGTTCCAGAAACCAAATTTAAACAAAGTTAAGAATATCAGTCTGCAGATGAAGGGAGGGCAAATAAGCTGAACATATTGAGACCAAAGCAATACCTAAGGAAAAAACACAAGCCTCAAATGCTATGGAAATGCCTGACAGATGGAACCTGCAGTGATGATTTCAGTGGGCAGTGAATTCTCTGCCCACTGAGACCAGCACTGAGGAAGCTATACCAAATATATCACCCTTGTGTCATCCACAAAAATGATCGTACAAATGCCTTGTAAAAAAAAAAAATCCCCCCCAAAAAAAACAATGGAGAAGTGGAGTGAATGTGTGCTGGAACGAAGACAGGGGATCTGCTCCAAATCGTTGACTTTCTCTAAATAATCTACGGAACTAGAGCAGAAAGTGGTGGTGATGCTTTTACAATCTGACCAAAAGCAAAGAATGAACCCTCCAGATTCGCTTCTGGGCCCAAATGCCACCATAATTCCAACTAAAAAAAAAGCAAATCTGAAACAGAATCACTGTCCGAGTAGAATACCACTCCTCCCCCTAGGCTTAAGAGACAAGTTAACAAGATCCTCTTAGCACTCAAGGTAGCATTCAAACCCATCGATCTCTTGTCTACCATGCCCTCTCAGCTTGAGCCCAGCCATATGCAAATCAGTTTTGACCTTTTTCAATTATGTACAGTCCAGCCTAACCAGCAGGCCAGGTCCTCCCTGAATTGGAGCACAAGTAATCCAAGACAAGTTTTGCCCTAATTGGGGCTCTTTGGTGGAGTGTAGCCTGGTTCCAGTGGCAAAGTCAGCACTGGACCCACGTCTGGGCATACTTGAACTTAGGAAGGTACATGAAATACACAAAAGGTGACCTAAGGAATGCATGCTATTTGTCTAACCACTGGCAATTGCTTGGAGTAGCAGTGCAATGAAGCTCTGCTAGTCTCTGCCAACAATGATCCTAATTGCACCTGACTAACCCAGACAATAGGGAAGGCCGCCCTGTTAAAAATTTATAGCTGACCATATAAACACTTGCCATCCAAACCAAATCTTATGACCACGGTTCAAGGACTAAATGTTCCCCAAATTTGACACACCTAAATTTGGCAGCATGGCTTCAGAGATCAGACTATACAATCTTTCAAATCTGCTTCCATGAAAGGAGATGCTCAAGGTGCAAAGCAGCTGATCACAAGGATTCTTATTCAATTAAGAAAACGTTTTGCACATGGTGCCAGAACACTGGACATAACACAATAATTTCCCAAGAAGATAATGTCATTAAATATATTTTACTTCAGACAATCCAAATTATAATTTTCTTTTATCGAAGTTCACCTAGCTGCAATTACAGCACCCAGTCCAACTAGTTCTCTCTGGTCTGAAACCCTGCTACCAAGGATTTTTTTTTTTTTTTTTCAAGGCCTGAACAAAGCACTCCCACAGCTAAAAACGCAATCACCTCCATGGGAACTCTTTCTGGTCTTGTCTAAATTATGAGGGCCTCCACTCAAAACCATGCGTGAAGCATAGTTGTAGCATATTTTTGGGAAGACCGCATTCTTGATGCAAAAAACACCTTCCCTTGGAGTTAGTGGAGTTCAAGCATTTTTAGCTCTACGCTGTTTTTCCACTCTAGGTGGTAACGAGGACATATATATATATATATATATATATATATATCAAAACAAGGCCCTTTCAGGGTTAGAGTGACGCATAAATTATGCAAAAAACAAGAGAGAACTCTGGGAAGTTCCCAAATTTAGGTGGAGAGCAGCTCTAGGAAGGAGCACCCTGCAACACCAGCGACACTCTAGATTTGCTCACCTCAAATGTCTGCTTATCTAGCAAAGTTTTTAAGCATAGGATCAGCACAGTGCTATCCACGCCGAGCTAGATAGTGACAAAGTCTTTTGCCATTTGTACAGCAAAATCTTTAAGCATAGGATTGACACAGTGTCATCCTCGCCGAGCTGTAAAATGACAAAAGCCATTTACCACTTCAGGCACAGTATTACAGCTTTGGACTGGTCAAATACCATCCAAGCCAACCTGAAATGAGTAAAGCAACCCCTGACACGTGTTTCGCTCTCATTAGAGCTCTTCAGAGGGGTTTAGCTTTGTCCAGACACAAGGGAGCACCCAGTATAAGTCAAAACAAGGCCCTTTCAGGGTTAGAGTGACGCATAAATTATGCAAAAAACAAGAGAGAACTCTGGGAAGTTCCCAAATTTAGGTGGAGAGCAGCTCTTGTAAGGAGCACCCTGCAACACCAGCGACACTCTAGATTTGCTCACCTCAAATGTCTGCTTATCTAGCAAAGTTTTTAAGCATAGGATCAGCACAGTGCTATCCACGCCGAGCTAGATAGTGACAAAGTCTTTTGCCATTTGTACAGCAAAATCCTTAAGCATAGGATTGAGACAGTGTCATCCTCGCTGAGCTGTATAATGACAAAAGCCATTTACCACTTCAGGCACAGTATTACAGCTTTGGACTGGTCAAATATCATCCAAGCCAACCTGAAATGAGTAAAGCAACCCCTGACACGTGTTTCGCTCTCATTAGAGCTCTTCAGAGGGGTTTAGCTTTGTCCAGACACAAGGGAGCACCAAGTATAAGTCAAAACAAGGCCCTTTCAGGGTTAGAGTGACGCATAAATTATGCAAAAAACAAGAGAGAACTCTGGGAAGTTCCCAAATTTAGGTGGAGAGCAGCTCTAGTAAGGAGCACCCTGCAACACCAGCGACACTCTAGATTTGCTCACCTCAAATGTCTGCTTATCTAGCAAAGTTTTTAAGCATAGGATCAGCACAGTGCTATCCACGCCGAGCTAGATAATGACAAAGTCTTTTGCCATTTGTACAGCAAAATCTTTAAGCATAGGATTGACACAGTGTCATCCTCGCCGAGCTGTAAAATGACAAAAGGTGTTGAGGTGAGCAAATCTAGAGTGTCGCTGGTGTTGCAGGGTGCTCCTTACTAGAGCTGCTCTCCACCTAAATTTGGGAACTTCCCAGAGTTCTCTCTTGTTTTTTGCATATATATATAT
Organism: Pleurodeles waltl; assembly: GCF_031143425.1. Lineage (NCBI taxonomy): Eukaryota > Metazoa > Chordata > Amphibia > Caudata > Salamandridae > Pleurodeles > Pleurodeles waltl. Next base: position 915,148,873 of record NC_090448.1, on the reverse strand, counting down.
TTTTTTTATTTTTTATTTTTACTGTAAGTTTTTGCACTATTCCATCTACTGGAAACCAAGTACTCTGTTGCAGCACTTGGCTTTCATCAGGTAGAGAGGTAGAGCTGTGCAAGGCCTACTTTGGGGATATGTAGGGAGTGCTAGTTCCAGAGTCCACTGGCAGGCAACAAACAGCACCCAATAAATCAGATCCAGACAGCAAATTAGTTGTGTTATTTGTCAAAACTTCTTTTATCGGTCTCCCTCAAGTATACCACCCTAAATGGGACTGATACAATATTCTTTTTTAGGCACCTTGGAAGCTAGAAGAGCCATAGGCAAAGGGAGAAAGAAAACGGATCTCAGCAGATAGCCAAGTGAACATCAGAAATCAGATCAATTAGCCTTGTGGAAATGGGATTACTGAATAAGATTAACAACATTTGGAGCACTGTACTAACTCAAGTGAGTGAATTGTTAAAGTGCCTTTTTCAGGGTGAAATTGGCATGGTCGGAGCATTTTTAAGAGGTAGAGCATTTAAAGCAATTTTGTTACTTGAGTTCATGTGATGGGACCTGCCTAGAAATGAAAATGTCACTTACCCAGTGTACATCTGTTCGTGGCATTAGTCGCTGCAGATTCACATGTTTGGCACAGTCCGCTGCCTGGTGTTGGGCTCGGAGTATTACAAGTTGTTTTTCTTCGAAGAAGTCTTTTTGGTCACGGGACCGAAGGACTCCTCCCTCCTCGGCTCCATTGCGCATGGGCGTCGACTCCATCTTAGATTGTTTTCCCCGCAGAGGGTGAGGATGGAGTTGTTTGGTATAAATAGTGCCCATGCAATGGAGTGAATATGTATGTACGTTAAGAGTTTCTAATAATTATTTACAAATGTTCAGATGTTTAAGATTTATGATCTACTTCTAAACGGCTACAGGCTTCCCGGGGAGGTGGGAGGGTACATGTGAATCTGCAGCGACTAATGCCACGAACAGATGTACACTGGGTAAGTGAAATTTTCAGTTCGATGGCATATGTTGCTGCAGATACACATGTTTGGCATAGACTATAAAGCAGTTACCTCCCCTAAAAGCGGTGGTTTAGCCTGTAGGAGTTGAAGTAGTTTGGAATAATGTTCTTAGTACAGCTTGGCCCACTGTAGCTTGTTGTGCATTTAGTACGTCTACACAGTAGTGTTTAGTAAACGTATGAGGCGTAGACCAGGTTGCAGCCTTACATATTTCGCTCATAGGAATGTTTCCTAGAAAGGCCATTGTAGCACCTTTCTTTCTGGTTGAGTGTGCCTTTGGTGTAATAGGCAATTCTCTTTTGGCTTTAAGATAGCATGTTTGAATGCATCTGACTATCCATCTAGCAATGCCTTGTTTAGAGATTGGATTTCCTATGTGTGGTTTTTGAAAAGCTATGAACAGTTGTTTTGTTTTCCTGATTAGCTTTGTTCTGTCAATGTAATACATTAGTGCTCTTTTGATGTCTAATGTATGTAGTGCCCTTTCAGCCACAGAATTTGGTTGTGGGAAGAACACTGGCAATTCTACTGTTTGATTTAAATGGAATGGTGAGATTACTTTTGGCAGAAATTTTGGATTTGTTCTTAGAACTATTTTATTGTTGTGTATTTGAATAAATGGTTCTTGTATGATAAATGCCTGTATTTCACTTACTCTTCTGAGGGATGTGATTGCAATGAGAAATGCGACCTTCCAGGTTAGATATTGCATTTCACAGGAATGCATGGGTTCGAAAGGTGGACCCATGAGTCTTGTTAAGACGATGTTAAGATTCCATGAAGGAACTGGTGGTGTTCTTGGTGGTATAATTCTTTTTAGCCCTTCCATGAATGCTTTAATAACTGGTATTCTAAATAGAGACGATGAATGAGTAGTTTGTAGGTAAGCAGATATTGCTGCGAGGTGTATTTTTATAGATGAAAAAGCGAGATTTGCTTTTTGCAAATGTAGTAAGTATCCTACTATGTCTTTAGTAGAGGCATGTAATGGTTGTATTTGATTGGCATGGCAGTAGTAAACAAATCTTTTCCACTTAGATGCATAGCAGTGTCTAGTGGAAGGTTTTCTAGCTTGTTTTATGACCTCCATGCATTCTTGTGTGAGGTCTAAGTGTCCGAATTCTAGGATTTCAGGAGCCAAATTGCCAGATTCAATGATGCTGGGTTTGGATGCCTGATCTGTTGTTTGTGTTGTGTTAACAGATCTGGCCTGTTGGGTAGTTTGACATGCGGTACTAGTGAAAGGTCTAGTAGAGTTGTATACCAAGGTTGTCTTGCCCATGTGGGTGCTATCAGTATGAGTTTGAGTTGGTTTTGACTCAACTTGTTTACTAGATATGGAAGGAGAGGGAGAGGGGGAAAAGCGTACGCAAATATCCCTGACCAACTCATCCATAGAGCATTGCCTTGTGATTCGCGGTGTGGGTACCTGGATGCGAAGTTTTGGCATTTTGAGTTTTCTTTTGTTGCGAACAAATCTATCTGGGGTGTTCCCCAAATTTGAAAGTACTTGTTCAGAACTTGGGGGTGAATTTCCCATTCGTGGACTTGTTGGTGGTCTCGCGAAAGGTTGTCTGCTAGTTGGTTTTGTATTCCTGGAATAAATTGTGCTATTAGGCGAATGTTGTTGTGAATCGCCCACTGCCAAATTTTTTGTGTTAGGAGGCACAATTGTGTTGAGTGTGTTCCTCCTTGTTTGTTTAAATAATACATTGTTGTCATGTTGTCTGTTTTGACAAGAATGTATTTGTGTGTTATTATGGGTTGGAAGGCTTTTAACGCTAGAAATACTGCTAACAGTTCTAGGTAATTGATATGAAATTTTGTTTCGTGTATATCCCATTGTCCTTGAATGCTGTGGTGATTGAGGTGTGCTCCCCACCCTGTCATGGAAGCATCTGTTGTTATAACGTATTGAGGCACTGGGTCCTGAAATGTCCGCCCTTTGTTTAAATTTTTGCTGTTCCACCATAGAAGCGAGAGGTATGTTTGGCGGTCTACCAACACCAGATTTTGAAGTTGACCCTGTGCCTGTGACCATTGTGATGCTAGACACTGTTGTAAGGGTCGCATGTGTAGTCTTGCGTTTGGGACAATGGCTATGCATGATGACATCATGCCTAGAAGTTTTAGCACAAATTTTGCTTGTATCTTTTGGTATGGAAACATAGCACTTATTACCTTGTGGAATGCCTGCACTCTTTGTGGACTTGGAATGGCAATTCCTTTTGATGTGTTGATGGTTGCTCCTAGATATTGTTGTGTTTGACACGGTTCTAGGTGTGATTTTCTATAGTTGATGGAAAACCCCAGTTTGTGAAGGGTTTGTATGACAAATGTGGTGTCGTTTGCGCATTTTTTTACTGTGTTGGTCTTGATTAGCCAATCGTCTAGGTAAGGGAACACATGTATCTGTTGTCTCCTGATGTGTGCTGCTACTACTGCTAGACATTTTGTGAACACTCTTGGTGCAGTTGTTATTCCGAATGGCAACACCTTGAATTGGTAATGTATTCCTTTGAATATGAACCGTAGGTACTTTCTGTGAGAAGGGTGTATTGGTATATGAAAGTACGCATCCTTTAGGTCTAATGTGGTCATGTAATCTTGCTGTTTGAGCAGTGGAATGATGTCTTGTAGTGTGACCATGTGAAAATGGTCCGATATGATGTAGGTATTTAGTGTCCTGAGATCTAATATTGGTCTTAATGTTTTGTCTTTTTTTGGAATTAGAAAGTACAGGGAGTAAACTCCTGTGTTTTTTTGTTGTACTGGTACTAACTCTATTGCATCCTTTTGCAGTAGTGCTTGAACTTCTAGTCCTAAAAGTTCTAAATGTTGTGGTGACATTTTGCGTGTTTTGGGGGGGATGTTTGGTGGGAAGTTGTGGAATTCTATGCAATAGCCATGTTGGATTATTGCTAATACCCAATTGTCTGTTGTAATCTGTTGCCAAGATTGGTAGAATTGGCTTAGTCCTCCCCCCACTGGTGTTGAGTGAAGGGGTTGCGTGACTTGAAAGTCACTGTTTAGGTGGAGGTGTTTTTGGAGTCTGGAATCTTCCCCTACTCCTTGGGAATTGACCCCCCCGATATCCCCTGAAACCTCCCCTTTGGAAGGAACCCTGATATGGTGTGGTTCTTGTTTGTTGGCTGGTGGTGTCTGTGGGTTGGCCACGAAACCCCCCTCTAAATGGAGTTTTTCTGAAAGAGCCTCTGCTCTGCGGGGAGTAGAGTGCGCCCATGGCCTTGGCCGTGTCTGTGTCCTTTTTAAGTTTTTCAATGGCTGTATCCACTTCAGAGCCAAAAAGTTGTTTCTCGTTGAAGGGCATATTAAGGACAGCCTGCTGGATTTCAGGTTTGAAGCCTGAAGTGCGTAGCCAAGCGTGTCTCCTTATGGTGACAGCAGTGTTGACTGTTCTTGCTGCAGTATCGGCTGCGTCTAGTGAAGAGCGGATTTGATTGTTTGAGATCGTTTGTCCCTCTTCCACTATTTGCTGCGCCCTTTTTTGGTATTCCTGGGGAAGATGGTCTACGAGAAGTTGCATCTCGTCCCAGTGTGCGCGGTCATATCTGGCCAGCAGCGCTTGTGAATTTGCGATGCGCCACTGGTTGGCTGCCTGTGATGCTACTCTTTTCCCTGCCGCATCAAATTTTCGGCTTTCTTTGTCCAGAGGTGGGGCGTCGCCAGATGTATGTGAATTTGCTCTCTTACGAGCTGCCCCTACTACCACGGAGTCAGGTGGTAACTGCGAAGTAATAAACACTGGGTCTGTGGGTGGTGGTTTGTATTTCTTATCCACCCTTGGGGTGATGGCTCTTGATTTTACGGGCTCTTCAAAAATTTGTTTTGCGTGCCGTAACATCCCTGGTAGCATTGGGAGACATTGATATTGGCTGTGTGTAGCCGAGAGGGTGTTAAATAAAAAATCATCCTCTATAGGATCGGAATGCAGTTGGACATTGTGGAATTCTGCTGCCCTAGCCACCAGTTGCGAGTATGAGGTACTGTCCTCTGGCGGTGACGGCTTTGTGGGGTATGACTCGGGATCATTGTCCGGCACTGGGGTGTCATACAGGTCCCAAGCGTCTTGATCCTGATCGTCATGACTTATGGTAGTTTGCGCTGGTGAGTGCATTTGTGGCGGTGTTTGTGCCGGCGATGCCTGTGGTGGAGAGGGCGGAGGCGTGACTTTTTTAACCACTTTGGCTTGTGGTTGTGCGTCATCCTTTGGAAGTCCGATCCTTCTTTTCCTCATGATTGGGGGAAGGGTTGATATCTTCCCTGTGTCGTGCTGGATGTACAGTCTCTTTTGTGTGTAGTCCGATTCTACACTTTGGAGCTCTTGTCCAAATCTGTGCATTTGGCCACTTATTCCTTGTTCCTCTGAGTAGGATGAAGGTGTGGTATTTTTCGGCGCCGAGAGAGAATCTTTTTTCGGTTTCGGCACCGACAGAATTTTTGTTCCTTTCGGCATGGATTCTCGGTGCCGATGTTTTTCGGTGCCAGTATCTTGTTTTTGTCTCTCGGAGCCGCTTTCTCGGCTCCGAGGTTGCTCCATGGCGGTCCCTCGACCGGAGTCGGGTGTTTTCGCTATGGGCGTGCCCTTTTTCGGCGCCTTCGACGGGTCGCCTGTTTTATGGGTCGAGCCATGGCCTGTTGGCAGTGGCGTCCCCTGGGCTTTCGGTTTGTCGATGGATTTACTTTTCGACGTCTTACTCACAGTTTGTTGCTGTTGTTCGACGTCGGAGTCTCCGGATTCTGATTCCGGAACCGAGAATGTTTCCTCTTCCTCGTCGAAACGTTGTTTTGTCGACGTGGACGCCATTTGTTGACGCCTGGCTCTTCGGTCCCGGAGTGTTTTTCTGGACCGGAAGGCTCGACAGGCTTCACAGGTATCCTCCTTGTGCTCGGGGGACAAGCACAAGTTACAGACCAAGTGCTGATCTGTATAAGGATACTTACTGTGACATTTTGGGCAGAAACGAAACGGGGTCCGTTCCATCGGCTTCGATGTCGCATGCGGTCGGGCCGACCAGGCCCCGATGGGGGATCGAAACTACCCCAAAGTCTTCCGATGATCGGTGTCGATGTACCTAACTATCCCGATACCGAACGGAACAATACCGACGCTTTCTTCCGAGATTCTGACTAACTTTCCGAACCGAAACACGGAGCGAAAAGGAATACGTCCGAACCCGACAGCGGAAAAAAACAATCTAAGATGGAGTCGACGCCCATGCGCAATGGAGCCGAGGAGGGAGGAGTCCTTCGGTCCCGTGACCAAAAAGACTTCTTCGAAGAAAAACAACTTGTAATACTCCGAGCCCAACACCAGGCAGCGGACTGTGCCAAACATGTGTATCTGCAGCAACATATGCCATCGAACTGTTTCCTCTTCCTCGTCGAAACGTTGTTTTGTCGACGTGGACGCCATTTGTTGACGCCTGGCTCTTCGGTCCCGGAGTGTTTTTCTGGACCGGAAGGCTCGACAGGCTTCACAGGTATCCTCCTTGTGCTCGGGGGACAAGCACAAGTTACAGATCAAGTGCTGATCTGTATAAGGATACTTACTGTGACATTTTGGGCAGAAACGAAACGGGGTCCGTTCCATCGGCTTCGATGTCGCACGCGGTCGGGCCGACCAGGCCCCGATGGGGGATCGAAACTACCCCAAAGTCTTCCGATGATCGGTGTCGATGTACCTAACTATCCCGATACCGATCGGAACAATACCGACGCTTTCTTCCGAGATTCTGACTAACTTTCCGAACCGAAACACGGAGCAAAAAGGAATACGTCCGAACCCGACAGCGGAAAAAAACAATCTAAGATGGAGTCGACGCCCATGCGCAATGGAGCCGAGGAGGGAGGAGTCCTTCGGTCCCGTGACCAAAAAGACTTCTTCGAAGAAAAACAACTTGTAATACTCCGAGCCCAACACCAGGCAGCGGACTGTGCCAAACGTGTATCTGCAGCAACATATGCCATCGAACCAATAGTTACACTTTAAATTTTACACATTAAATGAAAAGTTGAAATCAATTGTGTATACATTAAAGCACTTGAGGCACTTTAGCTTTTTAACAATTAGAAATGCCTACTTTAGGATATCATTTCTGAGTGTGGATGAGATGGTATTTTGAAATTCTCTCTCTATTGGTGATCATACTTAAGGGTCTGGCAAGAGACTATTCTATTTATATTTTTAACCTTTGCACAAACAGACACTGACATGAGTCACTTGCTCCAGTGATGAACGGCAAATTCGGATTACAAATCAATATATTATTAGCATGCTTTGTATGATTTGAATAGGATTGTTGACTGAAAAAAACAGGAATTATAGCTTGAGGAAAGAGGAATATGGAGGGAGGAAAAGATAACAGATTCCAACAGTGATGTTTTTTAAAAGAGGGATCTACTTTCAAGCACAAATCAACATATGATAATCATAGAAGCAATGTTTATTGGTACAACAAAAACCACAGACTGGAGACTTAACTTCTTTATTAGGAGGATTTAACTTTTGCTGTTGCTGCCCATCTGGCCTGCTTCTGACGGAAATCTAGGTAACTATTCTTAAAGCACAGACCATATGAGAAGGAAGGTTGCTGGGCTAGATGACCCACTACCTGGTCTCCGACTCTATACTCGTGAAGCAGCTGGAACAACTGCTTGGCTGGTTGGAAGGGCTAACACTCGTCTCAGTTCACACACCTTTTGAGTGATCCAAGGCATCCTACCAAGAAATCTTTAACATAGAGAGGCGTCATAGTCTCATATCCTTTTCTAGTGCTTTTTCTTCTTCTCCGTTTAGGACCTGGGCGATGAGCAGCATACAACTAGAGGCCAACTTCGACCACTTCTGACCCAGAAGCACATCACACGGGCCATAAAGAACTTGGCTTCTTGTTTGATCACCTTAGAGTGCCTGAGGTAACAGCTGGGAGTTGTGCTTCAGACTCAAGCACCAAAGGAACTCTTCATGTGGGTTAGAAATGGACATTTGTTCAGTGCAGGAACAATAGGATGTTTTGGAGAAGACATCCTTAGGCATTACACAGAAGAATGTAAGCAGTAATCTTGAAACTCTGAAGAATAACGTGAAAAGCACTCCGTGCAGCTCTGGGTCCATGAAGGGCATGAAAACAAATTAACAGACATTGGAGCGCCAGTATTGGTGCTACATAGTTTCAGTGACTACACTCCAGCATTGTTGTCTGTACCAAGAAGGAGTCAGTGCCTCCTACCAGCATACCAGATCCATGACAATTTCCAAGTCCAGTCTGGGGATATTTAACAGGTGAGGAATCTAAAAGCAGAAGTATCCATCAGAAAAACTAACTAGGAGGAATTCTAATTTAGATGGTGAGAAACCTTTCACTTAAAAAAAAAAACAGTGGTTTTGTGGAAATGATTCTTCAAAAAGGAAGGAATGATACTTTATTCCATCTTATGTACAAATCAATACACTGTGAACCATTACGTAGGTTCCATGGATCAATATCTGAAAATATTTTCTTTGGCAAACAGTACAAATGAAACCATGCTTGCTTATTAGAAATTTTATGAACAAAAATTACCTCTTCCGTTTTTGTCTTCTTAGGACTTTCTTCATTTTGTGGAGATGATGTCCGCTTAACACCAACTAGTGGACTAGGTAACTTTGGAACAGTGCTTCCTGCAACCCTTGGAGGTGGATTTACAAGACGTGTAGCAGACACAACTCGAGAAATAGGTTTTTGTGATGGAGATATGGTCGGTGGTGTCATAGTTTCAGGAATGCTTTCACTCGAAGTACCTGGAAATCATTGAACGGCAACTGTTAAGACTCGCACAAAGTCCAATAGGTAATAAAATACACCATCACATCAATAAAAATGTCAGTACAAATAAGCAGAAGGGAAATGGCCCATTTCTAGGCTCCTAAACGTGGTATCCCTACATGTGTTTATATTCATAACAGCATTAACAACTTAACAGCCAATCACCACAACGTTCTTTCTGCCTCGTTTACTGCCAATATCAAATCATCAAAGAAAGATCCGGAATTTATGGAACAGATGTCACGGAGCCTTCACCCAGTCTCCAACCATTGGCAATTCCAGCAACAATTTAAGACCAGACTGCTTAATCAACAGCTGACTCAGCACTGTTTCTCAGGAGTCAGCAGAGCCGGGACACCATTTCAGCGGATCAAAATAGTTACAAAATTAAACCAAGACCTTTTGAAGGAAAATAGACGGGACTTTAAATAATAATGCTAAACACTTGTATAGATTAACAAGGTGAACTGAAAACAAAGGCAGGTGAGATGCAGGAGAACAGTGAAAACAAGAGTCAAGTGGGTAAGGTAATGTCAACCACACCAATCCAGAGAGGACAGGGGTATCTAGGTACATTATGCATCTATCTTCTTTTAGCCACTTTGCAAAATGTTATTTCTGAAAAGCAAACAGTGGGTATTTTATTTCTTCTCCTACATGATCCTACTTTATGCTTGGACCAGTCTGTTAGCATGAGAAAGCATACACTGTTAAATGAAATAATCTAATAATGGATGGTTTTGAAGCTGCCAAACCTCTACAAATACAAACATAAGAACCAATTAGCTGCTTTTATCTCCAAATTAATTAAAGGTATCTCAAAATGACCTTTCCCTTTTAACACCTAGGGCATAATTTGACCTCTATGCTAAAAAAAAAATAAAAAAAAAAAATGGATTAGAGCAGAACAAGACTAGCTTGACGTAAAAACCGGAAGCTGACATTTTTTTGGAAGAACTGTGTTATGAGACCTCAGTCATCTGGAATTCTGTTTGAGATTCGTTTCATAGGGTCAAATATGTTACGACTTTTCCCAAAGCATCAGACCATACCAAGAGATATTTTCAGCAATGCTCTCTGTGCTGATAGGTGGCAATGTATGCTCCGTAGTGACTTAACACTGTCACAGAAGGGATGAAGCAGAGTCACCATCAAGTGTCACAAATGGACGATGGTATCAGTTTCTTAATCTTCTGCCTTTCACGCCATCAGGCATGGAGCACTTCAAACAAACTGCATGTGAAAACAAGCCCAAAATCAAACTTGGACTCTTATCATAATGTAGAGGAGGCCATTCTGCTGAACGGGAAGGTGGGAGGGCAGTGAATAGTCTGTGATTAAATGTTCACAAGAAAGAGCATTACCAAAGGTGACTAACTTGCTTTTATGATAGATGCTTCTAACCGCAGATCCCTCATCTTAGCACAGCCTCCTCCGCAGTACTTCTCAAAGGTGGATGGCCTGAGAAATTGACTCGGATGAGAATGTATTGCACGACTGAACATGCAAAATGACCCTTCGCTCAGTCCAGATTGTCAAGGCAGTAGTGTTTCGTGAGCATATGCATAAATGCCCTTGCCACAACAGCACCCTCGCTGCCTATGCTGTTTTATGAGCTTTGGTCCTGGTGGAATGAGCCCATAGGCATTCCGAGGGGTTCCTTCCAAGCCGGCAGGTCACATATCTCAATGAGGAGGTCTAGCCACCTCAAGAGTGCCCTCCTTTGCAGCGTCTTGCCTTTCTTGGTCCCAGTGAAACCTACACAATGGTCTCTTTTATGGTCAATGTAGAAACTCAAAGCTCTTTGAGGGTTAAGTTGTTGAAGCCTCTGACTTTGAAATGTCAGCAGGGTAATCGATTGACTGACATGGAAGAATGATACTTCTTTGGGTGGAAGGAAGACGAGTCCTCAGTACCTATCTGTCTGGGAAGAAAGTGGTGTAGGTATATTGTCTAGAGGCACCGTAATTAACTTAGGCGGTCCCAGAGTTGATGGTGATAAAGACAGTCAATTATCAGAAGACATAGCGAGCAGCAGCCTCAAATGGAGCGCCAGAAACATCAGGACACATTTTAGTTCCCCCTGAGAGACACAAATGGCTTTGGAGGGAAAATATGTATTAGGCCCTGCGGAAAACATATCACTACTGGAGACTTAAAAAAACAGGCTGTTCAGGCAGAAAGAACACCACATCAGAAAGATTGACCTGCATAAGTTTGAGATGACTGGCTCCACACCCGGCCACAAATTCTTCCCAGGGCCCAACATTGATGGATTTTGTGCATGGGTGTTTACAACAATATTATGTACCAATTCTGTTGACAAGTCAAAAAGAATTCAACTGCTGCTGCTCAATTCCAATTCACAGTGGTGTTGGTTGCAGAGGTTAAGATGTAGGAACCTTCCATGCTTTTAAGACGAGAGGTCCTCCCAAAGTGGTAGCCCGATTATAGGGCAAACACTCAGGAATTCTGGGTAGGACAGCCTTCTGGTCCAGTCTGCAGTCTAGGGCTATTAAGATCTGGGTCTAGTCTGTCCTGAATTTCCTCATAGAGAGAACATGTACAGGAGCCATGTGTCCAATTTGAGACAGAATATTCTTCCCAATGACCCTTTTTGAAGGGATATGCAGTGCACAGAAGCTTTGACAAGGCGCAAGCGACAGTAACAAGCAGTTCTAGGCAGGGAATACCCCACTGTTCGAAGATGCCCAGTACCAGCTTGGGATAATACATCATGTGTGGTCTGCCAGCAGGTGTCTGGTCGGTCATTCAGTGAACCAGCCATGCGGTGGCTATCAAAAATCTTATGCTAGTCAAGCCATCCCCAGAGACCTAGGGACTTCTATTACAGGATCCAGGACACCCTCCCCTTCCTGCCCGGCCGGTTGCAGTACCATTTGGTGATTATGCTGGTGGGCCCACTAAAACCTTAGATTACATTGGATAGCCTGCATGCGCCATCGGGTGTACAGGAGGAGGATCCCCAGGAATAATTCTCACCATGACCCAGTGCTAAGCCTGAAAAGTCAGGATCATATCCTGAAAGACTTGCTAAGGCCATGGAATGGCATTGAACATTACTATGTGCCATGGAGCAAAACAACTTACAGGCTGGTGATACGCAGTCACTCATCTACGTAGCTAAAATAATGTGAAAGTTCTTGGCATGCTGTTTTTAAGGATTGTTTTAATCACTCTTTGCAATTGAGTGGGCACATGCAAATTGAAAGTTGATTTGAAAGTTTTTATGTTATATGAATTATCTTGATTGAACAAACCTGCAAAGCAGGAGGATTATTTGGAGCTAGAGGGGACCTTCTTCAGTGCTCTCTGGTTCACTTTGGGTTTGCGGAGAGAGTGAAATTTAGAGCTGCCATTTTTACTCTTTACAGCCGACTAAAGGTCCATTTTGGGTTTGGCTTCGCTCTGGTCAGCCAGAAGCTAAATGAACAGCTCCTTTAAAAGAAGGGCCACAGTGCAGATGTGTGCAGTGGCGTCCCGCTGGTATGCCAAAGGCACACCAAAGGCAAGCCCATCTACGCACATCACTGTCTGTTCCGCAGCCAGATCCAGCCATGCAGCCCTTTTAACTGCTGAACTGGATAGTAAAATTTGCTACTCCTCCAGGGAGCTCTTAAATCGGAGATCACCAAATATCTACACTGGTAAGCTTTCAGTAGCTATTTGCTGGGGTCCTCTGTCCTGTCCACATTGTTCAAGAGTATAACATTCTGAGATGGCTTCTTCAGTAAAGGACTGGGAGGTAAGGGGGAAGCAAAGCATTCATGGCTTTCGAATCTCTTTAATTAATGTGTATTTGCTTAATAAAAATACCATTTCGATTAATTACCTCCTCAGAGCCAGATTGACATATTTTTCCTCACATAAACATGGATCAACAAGACATCGGCCCCAGACAGTGAGCTTTTGTTCCTAGACAACTAAGCCTGTGTTCATGCCGAAAGAACAGCCAAAAGAAATGGGAGATGGCCAATGATTTAAAAATAACTTTAGTGCAACAGGGATTAAAGGAGAGGAATACCTAGGTTTTTGCACTTCTGTTTTTCCATAGGTGTCCTAAGCTGGGATGCTTACTTATGCAGGCTATGAATAATTATTTAGGAAATCCATTGATGTAGTATTAACCAAGGACTCCCTGCAATTCTTGAATTTTACAGTACTGGGGGAACTTAATTTACAAACAGACGACGTGTCTGATCATCGGACTACTCTACTCCTGGAAAAGTTGGCAGCACTGACTATCACAAGAAGTTAGTTTCCAGACACATCAAGCAGGACTTTGATTTTTAGTATACTAGTGTGATCTGATCATTGCTGGATACCTTTTTCCTGGTGCAATATAGGTAGGGTGGAGCTGAATGAGGTTTCTCCCTTCAAAAGGAGTGTTTAAAATAATTGTAGCTGCTCTGCTCCTCAGTTCTTCAATACAGTAGTAGCAGAAAACAAGTATTTAAGAAACTCAAGAGTTTGAAGAAGAGACTGTTTACCTGCTGACGAGGTGAGATGCAAGGAGGCCCCAAGGAAATATAATGTGGCCATTAAGTTTGCCAAGCCTGATATTTTTAAAGTAAAAGTGATAGTGACACGGATAGCCAATGCAAATTCTTTAAAATAGCTAAGAATGTTTCTAAACCAGAAGGCTAGGAGTTCATTATTGACTCTTGTCTGATACATTATCAGAGTTTTTTTACTGAGAAAAATCACTAAAATCAAAGCCACCCATCAGGAGGCCACAGATAACCCAACGATTGAGGTTACACCCATAGTCCCAAGGTTGGACAACTGGAGGGGAGCTTCTTCAATTTACATCTATTTTAATCTATTTCATTCGAATAATCTGCAAAGGGCTTTTTGGATTGTAAATCTGGCTCTCCGGTAGGTCCATGTCCATCCTCACTCCTACCTGATGTCAGCCAAGTGGTTACCTTTACAATCAATCAGCTTTTTAATACTTTTCTACCAATGGCACAGCTTCTAAATAGATGGAAGGAAGCTGAAATGATACCACTTCTAAAGTAAAAAATCCCAAGGTAGATCAGACTAATCTGACCAGTTTCTGTCATATTTCATTCTTGTTGGAAGCCTCCAAAGTGTTAGACAAGCTGATTAACATTCAACTCTTAGTATATGAAACATTTAGGCTGCTAAATCTGTCGAGTTTCTGCCTGCAGCATGGCACTGATAAAGGCTCTCCTTGAGGTAGTCAATTCTATCAAGCTGACATTAGATCAAGGTAAAAATGTGGCTTTATTAGATCTATCAGCAGCATTCAACACTGTGTCCTGCCCCTTTTCCTCTACAGATAGTGGGATGGGAGACCATGCACTTGAGTGGGTTTGTTCATTTTTGAGAAATGGCGGTCAAGCTGTATTGTATGTTATCATTTTCAACTGATATAAATTCCTTTAACCTTGGGTGCTCAGGGCTCATCTACAGGACCCACCTTGTTTAACTATATGCCCTGGTTGGCCCCCTTAGCGAAGAAATTTGGCATAAAGATTACCTGATAAAAGGATGAGAACGACTGTTCCCCTCTTTCAAAGAAATCATCCTTTGGACGTCCTGGAGTCTTTCAAACTTTGAGGTCAGTCGTAGACTGGATAAGGGCCAGCAATGTAATGCGGATAAGACCAAGATTCTGCTGTTTGGGGCCTTGCCTTCCTTAACGTTGGAGAACTGATGGCCAGCTTCATTGCCATCTCCAGTGCCCCCGGTTGCAATCACAAGGAATATGGGAGTTCAACTAGATTACCTGCTGTCATTTCAAGCCCAGATAAATGTGGTGGCTGGACCATGTTTAGCAGTACTGAAAGCAATTTACTTTCCTCCTTCCGCTGCATTCCAGGAAAATGGCAGTCCATTTTCTGATTACAAGATTGGACTGCGCAAACTGTCTTTACCTGGGCTTACCATGGTCACTCATTAAACGTCTGCAGATGGTACAAAAAAGCAGCTGCTCACCTGATGTTAAACGGATTCTGTTTAAGACCTTGGTGTTAAGCTGGAGCTTTTATGGCTCTGGTCTGCAATATGTTACAGATCGGTTTACACACTATCACCCTTAGGGACTTACCCTCCTTTGACAGCTTACTTGTAGTTTTTCTTAAGATCAAACGGACCAGGAAAGGGGGCACATCCTTATCTTTTTTTTTTTTGTGATGCAAGCTTCAAATCACTTCCAGGGCAAAGCATGAGTAATGCCTAAAGGCTTGGCTTTTTAGGTTGTGATGTGGTTTTCTCAGTCTGCAGTTGCCTTGATCCTCTTGCCAGGACCCTCTTGGGAGCAGCTGTGCAGAGTATAAATCCCATAAATTTTTTCATGTCTAGAATAGCCACTATGAAGGAAATCCTCTCTGTACGGCTTACGTGACCTTGGATCATTGAAGTAAACACCAAGGAGCTCAAGAGACAATCCATTGACCGGATGTCTGTGACTAACAGGGGCATGCTTGCCTTGGTCGTCGAAATACGGGAATACATGGATCCACGACTCTCAAGATGAGTTAAGAACACCACCATTATTTTGGTGAATTCTTAACGGGCTGGATTAAGGAAGAAATACAGTAAATTGGAAAAGTTCCACCTTGCTAATAGCATAAATCGGCCCTCTCAAAATCAATCACCTGCTTCCTAGCTCCAATGGTCTGCTGAAAATTAACTTCTTGCATCAAGATAGAGGCGCTGTCTGACAAATATCACTCTATTCTCACGGTATGGGTCTGAGAACGAGAATTGAAGGACCAGGAATCATTGTACGTGTGCCCACAAGTGAAAATCCAAGTAGAGATCCGTGCAGCTCTAAGGGACTTGACTGTGCCCCAGAGGGAGAGGGAATCACCTGAAGAATTTGCAGCATGGCCACACAGAAGGTCACCACTGTGTGGGATGATACCACTCAGTAGGTCACCACTTTGTGTGGGATGACACCACTCAAATTCAAGGCATGCCGTGACCAATTGCGGGACTAGTTAACAAGAGATGCTGAACCTTTCCCACTCTCTCAACTTCTCGGGAGACTTCGAATGGGATCCTGCTTCCCTTTCTAAGGATTATGTTAAGTTTTGACTTTGCGGAAGACTTTGCACAAAAAAGGCATTTTTGCAGTTTTGCCTGTGCCTTCCTACACTGATTGAAAGAGCTTTGCCTGCCACTCCCTGATCACCTTTGGGCTCAAGGGGATGCACTTATCTCACATCTGGGTTGTGATCGGAGCACAAGCACAATAGGCACACTGTGTGCAGGGCTGTGACCAATATCTGCTTTCTGCAATGATGGCATATCATGAATCCTGTCATTTTCGGGGAGGTTTTTTTTCCCCGGAACACTGTGGATAATTTGGAGTCATTGGAAAATGGAAAAAGTTGGAAGCAGAGCACCAGATCTGCACTGACGGGCAAGGAAAGAAAGGGTGTTGGCACTAGGAGTGGCGCTTACATGTGACCCTCTCAGTAACTTCTAGGGCTGTGGAGCCTTGTGGTGCACCCTACCAGCATGCATGGGGCATTGTTGGAAAATATTTGGAACCAGTCTGGTGCCAGGAAATGCTCGAATGGTGAGCCATCTTTAGTTAGACGTATCCATGATGCGTTTAACTATCCATGAAGATCTGATGGATGTAAAAGAGGGATCAATTAATCTAGAAAAGAGCACACTTACATTTTAGGAGGAAGCTGGTTGTCCTTTCAGGGTGGTTGGGGGAGAATATACAACATAAGGAAGAAACATCTTTCAGAAATATTTGACTGAGGTTTTATCAAGGTTCCTTCAGAAGACCTTCTATCAACTAAAGGTATTATGAGGATCTTATGAAAGGACACTATGGCTGCAGACATGATAATGCATACTGCAGGTACTCCATAATCGGGCACATACACTGAATCCTTCCTCACTCTCTCCTTTCTGGCACCACTAACTTTCTAGTCTGGCATTCCATTTGCAATTATGCACCAGGCACAATTAAGAGGCAGTCAGTCAGTAATCAGATTATGAGAGAGAGCTCTCCGGCAGATAGTCAAGGAATGATTTGGAAAGAACATTTCTGATGAGAAGTGCCCTCTACATTAAAGGAAACATTTACCACTATGTTACCAAATATAACTTCTAAGTCATTCATTTTTCCACGGGTGTCAACGTTTATCAATTTAAGTGGAGCCCAATTCTTTGGAGTAAACAAGAGATTGTTTAAATATCTTGCAACATTTTCAGACCCTCAATAACTAACCACTCAAGTCTGGATAAACTAAAACCTCCTAGCTCATGAGTTAACATCATGCCCAGCAGCACTATTTTCTTTTGGCAATAGTGCTTATAGATTACAAATCTCAAGTATCAACTGTTGATTTTTGCTATGGGGATGAGAAAATATGTAACTTGAAGGTCTGTTGGAAGCCCATGCAGCTCCCTTGCTGCAGGTGACAGTAAATCAGTTTTAATGACAACATTACTATATTTTAGCCCCTTACTTGCAGTTTTCAAACTGGGAATGGGTTTTAACTTCCTCAAAAGAAAGGCCGCGGGATTAAGCCCTTTTTTGAGTGACAATGAAGTAGCATAGCAAGGTGAACAAAATGGTTTGGATGAAAAGACCTTGTCTTAAAGGATGAAATGTTTGAATCATGCTTTTCAATTTATCATAATTGTTCATACAACTCTTCTTTACACTCCAGTCATTTTGTTCAAGAAAAGGATAAAGCCATTAAATTTTTTAAAAGACAGGTTGGTTTTTAGGAAAGGGTATTTCTAACACCTTTCTCATTTTCTTTAGGCTAGCTTACATTTCTTGCTGAAGTCTCACTGCACCCCTTTGCACAATACACCCTTCAACATGCACACACACACACACACACACCACCTTCTCATACTTTCACAATTTTCTGTAAACATACCTATGCATCTATGGCCTTAATCCTTTCTTCTAATCTAGTTTTCCAGGTTTTTCTCCAATCGTAGGTTTAACTTTCCAGGATTTTTTGCATTTTTTTCTTTATTTACTCAGTTTTCTGACTTTTATTGTTTGCGAGTCTCACCACCGGAGTCTCACTCACTCTAACCGGGCTGAAACTGCTAACTGCCAGTGTCCACCTTTTAAGATAAAGCAGCTATTGCTCTTCTAGAGAAAGACGCTCTAGGCTGGTTTCAAGTGAACATGTGACCACACACATGTACACACGTGCAGGATGCAAGCGTGAGACCAGTATTTTGCACAGCCCGATATATGCATACAGGTAGCCTTTGGTCCTGACCTAGGCAGTGTCAGTTAGGGGCAGACATGAGGCTCTCAGCGGAGCTCTTGCCACAGAGAACATGAAGACGCCATATTAAATAGTCCTAGAATGCAGTGCAGGAGGGTGAGGGCATGGGTAAAATGATGTGGCACTCTAGGACTGAGCAGGGGAGCCTGTCTTCTAAAACTTTCTATCCCCACTTAAAAACAACTTCACAAGGTAGAGTCAGATGAGAGGCATTGGAACTGGGAGCGATGAAAGTAATAAACACGCCCAGCTGGATGGAGAAGGAAAAGGAATCCCTGCAAGGATGGACTTTGGGATTTTGACTACAGCTAACCCCCCAATCCTACAGGAAGAGGTGCTGGCCCCCTTATGCCACCTGAGGAACAGTTGGGGGAATGGACCTGTTTGGGGGACACTCGATAGTTCTCCTGGGACTTCTGTGGACTGGCCTTTGACTACTCTAACACACAAAAGCCCTGACACTAGCCAGGAGGATGCGGGCCCTGGCGAGTGCTGCACGGTGAGCATACTGTGAGTTGGTTGTGGGGAAGGTTGCACATGACACTCTCACAAGCAGAGGAAAAGCAAAAGGACCTAAGCAGAGGAAATGTCTGGAGCAGGGAGCTAGTAAACCAGCTCCCAGAAGAAAGGGCATTTTGGAGGCTAAAGGTCCTCAAGAAAATGCACCTTGTGGCTTTGGCTGGCCACCAAAAGCAAAACTAGTCCGGGACCATTTCAACTGGCCCTACTGGGCCAAACTTATCAGCATTCTGTGCACTCTACCCAGAGGGACTAAGTACTAAAGTGAGTGGGTAGCACTCTGCTATAAAATCACAAACATTGCCTGTGGAAAACCAAGCCCCAGCGGATTGACGCAGTGTGAATTTAACTAAAAATATTTGTCATAGCAGTATTGTGCTCACGGGAACCTCTTCTCCCGGAGGCTGAAGCATTAAGACTGGGTGTTGAGATCAAGAAGTAAGGAGATGAAGTGGTGTGGGGAGCTTCAGTGGGAGGGAGGAAAAGAGGATTCAATCCTTGGGGAGAAACAGCACCCCATAAGCCTCTAAAAGTTACCCTAAGTCTCACACTGGGTGACATACATGCCCCTAGGTAGGTTTTGCTAAATTCTCAATGTAGAAAGGTCAGACTATCCATATTGATGATTTTCATGGTATTAAATTGGCTGATAATATCTATCTACGTGTTAACACCTCGACAAGATCAATAGGCTTGTCCTTTTGATAATGACGTCCCATTATATTGTTTCTGGGATAGGTGGGTGTACTGAGATCATGGCTTCCCAGACCCACTACATCTGTAACTAGTTATGTGGGTGTCATAAAAGTTATTTTTATTGATCTGTACATGTTTGTAATTTAAGGCTTGGTATTTAGCAGGTGTGGTCCTCATAGCATAGGTAAACACTGGCAAACCCAAACAAACACTATTCTTGTGAGGACCGTTGCATTTTCAGGAAAAGACCCCGTAGTCTGTTTAGGTAAATTTAAGTGTATAAAAAAACTAAAAGTCCAGTTAGATTTGCCTCTGTCCGCTTTATAATGTCAACTTTCTGACCTGTAGATGTAGTTTTGCAGCATGAAGAATTTTCCGTATTCACAAGTTGTGCATTATTCCGTCATCCAGTGGTTGGGTCTGGAATTTCTACTATTTCATAAAACTGAGTGTCTTCTTTCTTGACCTTTGTTTGTTGGTGGGTGTCGACAGAAACTCCCTTTGGTGTCTCCCTGTGACGACGCACTTCCTCTTCATGTTCCCACCTTTGTGCGCCATCTTCAGATCCTTTTTTTCTCTTTTTCTTTTCCATCTTCTTGGTGGAGGAGGGTGGTTCACTTCTGAATCCAGAAAATTCTTCAAGCTGAAGAACTACTCCTACAGGTAAGGGACTTTACATTTTGCAGTGTCACTGCAATATTGTCTTGTAAACGTGTGCGCTAAAGACCAAATTGCTGCCATTTGAATTGCTTATAATGGAGTACTTGACATAAAAGCAATGGTTGTACCAGTCCCGGCTCGCTGTGCTTGCGTGGAGGAAGGAAATAAAAACACTTACCTTGCTCGATGCCGCCACACCGCTTCTCTGCTGCAGGCACAGGCTCCCAGCCTGTCCCGCAGCCAATCGTGACGCTGCTCAGAGAAGCATCAGGATTGGCTGGGAGCGCCGACCCAGGGCGCACCAGGCAGACTAGGATCCTTTGAATGCTCTCTCCAGCCCGGCAACTGTGTTGCCAGGCTAGAGAGAGCCTACTGCATGTGTGTTTGGCCAGCCATACATGCGCACTGAGGGGGAGTGCTGTACCCCCTCAGTACCAGTCATTCCTGTGGCCCGCACCCTCACAAGAAAACTAAATAAACATTGCTGATTATTGTTTTCTTGTAAAGGTTTTGCAGCTGCCGCTGCTGACAGGTGGCAACACTCTTCAGCACTAATGGAGGATTCGCCCCTGGTTGCACCCTTTTTTCATGTTGTGTGCATCAAGTGCTATTGTTAATGCTTCACCCAGATTGCTGTGACATAAATGAATTATTTGCACAATCCATCCTGCAATTGTGATCTTTGTAACTGGTTTTCCCAAGTAGCTCTTTGAAAAAGATACAAACAATTGTTGAGTTTTCCTGAAAGGTTTTGTCTTTTCTGTGCAATACATAATGACGCGTCTTGCATCCACAATGTGTGCAATCTTTTGTCAGCATCTCTTAGGATTTTGATCTATTTTAATGGGAATGAACAATAAGACAGGCCACCTGTAAACAGTTATTGCTTCATTTCTGTAGGGAGCCCTGGATATATCGTCCCACTCCTCAATCCAGTAGTTTTGGCAATGTTTGAAGATGTTCAAGCCAATTGTAGTATCTCCGAGTAGCAAGTTGTCAAAGTCATGCAACTCCTTTTGCATTTGTTGATGACCATGTGTAGCAGTGGAATTAGGGGTAAAAGAACATGCAAAGGTCCCTGACCAGTTTATCGTAAGGGCATTCACCGGAGACTGAGGGTGTGGCAGCCTGGGGGCAAAGTTTTAGGGTTTTGCGTTTCAAGGTGTTGCAAACAAGTCTACTGCTGGTTTACCCCACTTTAATTGAAAATCTTTTGCACCGCTTTCTGATTGAGTTCTCTTGTCCAATTGATTACACTTTTGTAAATGTTTAGCATTTTTTGAGGAGGTGGTGGGGTTTGAAGTTTTGCACCTAGAGGGTAGTGGTCATTGGCCCCTACAGTTAAGACCTAAGGGCAGGGAATAAAGATCTAAGAGAAAGAGTGGCTTCTCTGCAGGTAGAGTTGCCACGTCAGATAACCACTCTTATCACAGAGAACGATGTGAAGTGCTCAATGATCTGATGATAAATTATAGGGGTCTCAGCTTGGCTGAAAATCCAAATGATGTGTTAATGGAATATGAATGAGTAATTGAACAAGTGGTTGATTGTTTGAAAGTAAAATTAAAAACAATGTATATTAGTAAAGAACAGGGACAAGCTAGAGGGGATTATAAAAATACCTGGTTTAATTGAAAGAGTAGGACCCTGAAGTTGGAAGAGGGAGAAGTGCAGAAGTTGGAAAGGGAATTTAGGAAAAGGCGTGAGAAAGGAACTGAACAGAAGCTCAGTTTAGCCTAACAAGTCTATAAAAACATCCTGAGGAAAAGAAAAAGGGAGTACATACATACAAATTGGCAAATTATGTCAGGTGTGATAGGAACTAACAATATTAGGAAGCTCTGGCAGTCGCAAGGGTGGGGAAGGCCCCCGGGGATATGCAGTGTTTAGCTGGGGAAGATGACTGGAATAAGCATTTAGGCAGTCTATTTGGAGGGGAAGGATTTAAGGTTAGAATAAAGTTGAGATAAGTGGCAACATAAGGTCATACTTCTCCCTTCAGAAGATAAAATAAATAATTACATCTCGTAAGTTAACTAAGGCAGCTGGCCCAGATAAGCTTCCAGCGGTTATAATAAAAAACAATGTGGATTGGTGGGCAAGACTCGTTACCTTACAGAAAAGAACATTTGTTACTTATCTGTAACTATAGTTCTCCAGTATTGGAATCTTTCATAGATTCACATGCTTGAATCATTCCCCGTCGTCGATATGGGAGTCCCCGGTACATTATATTATCAATGAAGAAGCAACTATAATGGAAAAAGGCCTAAAGGCTTCCACCTTAGTAGCCTATCCCTGTCTCTGAGAAAAAAATGGACCAAACTAAAGTTTCAGCCAATCAGGCTTCCCCTCCCTCTAGAACCCTCCTGTGAGAAGCTCCAGTCCCTCAGATTTTCCAAAGCACAAGTACCAAAATATCTGAAGAGAACAGATAACGGTGAGCTTCCCAGGAGGGAGGGTCGCATGTGAATCTATGAAGGATTCCAATACTGGAGAACTACAGTTACAGGTAAGTAACTAATTTTCTTACTCCAGCACTGGAACTTTCATAGATTCACATGCTTGAATCAGAATAGCAAGCAGTAATGAAGCACACTGTATGATAAGCATTACCACAATCACTGAAATAAACATCTCTATGAATGAGAGAAAAAAAACATTAAATAAGCAATTAACATGCAAAGAGAAAATCACTGTGGCATGATAAATGATGAATAGTGCATTATCAAGGGAAGAATACAACTCTATACAATGTGCGCAAAACAACTGGGTTGGGGGGAAAAAGAAATGAAGAAAATACAACAGCTCACCGTTACTGGAATAAATGTCACAATATCGCTTGTCCTACTGCTACTTTATCCTGCGGTGTTTCTTCCAAACAATAATGCTTTGCAAAAGTATGCATTGATTTCTAGGTGCCCGCCCTGCAAATGTCTTGAATGGGCACACCTGCGAAGAGCACTGAGGATGCGGCCATTGCCCTTGTTGAATGTGCATGAGTTGGTCTGTGCAGAGGTTTTCCTGCCGCTCTATGACAATCAATAGCAGAGGCTAGCCATCTTGCAATCCCCTGCTTGGACAATGACTGGCCTTTTCTAGGAACACTGAATGCCACGAGTAGTTGATTTGATTTTCTAAAATGTCTAGTTCTATCCAGATAAAACTTAAGACACCTTTTAAAGTCCAACGAATGACAAGACTGTTCCGATGGTGTTCAAGGATTTAGGAAAGACGATTTTAGTACCACTGGTTGATTAATGTGTAAATCCAAAGGAACTTTAGGTATAAACTTTGAATTTTTTTCGTAAGACTACCCTGTCTGTCTTGAACTGTAAAAAAGGGTCTTGGATAGTAAATGCTTGGATCTCGCTCACCCTTCTGGGTGAGGTAAGAGCGAGAAGGAGAGCAACTTTCCAGGATAAAGATTTTAAGTCTGCTTTGTGAATCGGTTCAAATGGAGGTTTCATTAATTGGCATAAATCCAGGTTCAGCTGCTATGATGGTGGAGGAGTCCTGACTGGTGGGAAAGATCAAAAAAGTCCTTTAAGAAATAGTTTTATGACCCTTGCAGACCATAAAGGAGGAGCATTGTCCTTACGCCTATAGCGGGAAATTGCTAAGTGGACTCTAATAGAAGAGTTCGCCAAACCTGATCTGGCCAGATGGAGAAGATAAGGTAGTATTTGTTCCGGCGATGAAGAGAAAGGATGTACCCGAGCCTGTTTACACCATGTGCAAAACCTTCTCCACTTCAGGCGATAGTACCAACAAATGCTGTCAGCTGCAGCTCTGGCGAGGATGACTACAGTCTGAAAGAATATTTAAGTGTGCAAATTCATGTTCAGGAGCCAGGCTGTCAAGTGAAGAGAAGCTGGGTGGAGAATTTGACCCTCACTCATTGTTAGGAGGGATGGCATCACTGGAAGAGGGATGCTGTGGCTCTCAGAGGAGAAACAGCTCTGTATACCAATACTGCTGAGGCCATGCCGGAGCTATCAGGAGAAGTCTGCAGTGTTTGTTCTTGATCTTTGGCAGTACTCTCGGCATGAGGGGAATGGGAGGAAAACCGTAAGCATACATTCCTGACTATGCCATGGAAAACGCATTCCCCCAAGAGCCCCAATGGGGATCCCGACCTGGAAAGAACTGGCCTTTTGCATTCTGCGGGGTGGCGAACAGATCCAGGTTTGGTTTTCCCCATAGGGAGAAAACTCGATTTAACACCCCTTGATCCAGTTCCCATTCGTGGTTGGATGACACCAACCTGCTCAGAGAGTCCGCTATGGCGTTCTGGATGCCCGGGACATGTTCTGCTCGAAGACCTACTCTGTGACTGATGGACCAGTTCCAAATGCGCTGATATTCTCTCGATAAGTGGAGAGATCTTGTTCCTCCCTGCTTGTTGACATAATGCATAGTTGTAGTGTCTGTCCGAATGGGTATTGATGAGCCCCTTATCTTTGGAAGGAAAGCGCGAAGCGCTAGGCGGACTGCCTTCAATTCAAGGTAATTGATGTGAAAAGACTTCTGACGTGGATTCCATTTGCCCCTGACTTGTAAGTGCTGAAGGAAGGCTCCCCTAACCTTCACGAGATGCATCGGTAGTGATCACCCACGGAGCTGGTTGGAGGAGAAAAGAAAGTCCCACGACAAGTGAGAATGCTGAGTCCACCAAGCCAGAGATGTTATCATGGGTTTTGTTATCCTGATTATATCGTCGAAAGACCTCTTGGACTGCGTCCACTGAAGGTCCAGCTGTTCCTGGAGGGGTCATAGTCTGAGACGACAGAATGGCACCAGTGGAATGCAGGAGGATATAATTCCCAACAGAGACTTGAAGAGGCGAACTGAAACAGACTTTCTTTTTTGCAGCAGCCTGGCCTGGGATATAAGCTTTTTCAGCCTCTCTCCTGTAGGAGTTGCCTTGTTGTTGGAGGTGTCCAAGACCCCGCCCAGAAATGTTGTTCTTCTCAAGGGTTGGAAAGCTGAATTGTTGCAGTTGACGGTTAGGCCCAGGTTTGTGAATAGCTCCACGCAGGCGCATGCCAACTTCAGCGTCAGATCTGGACTTGGCCTTGATGAGCCAATTGTTCAAATATGGAAAGACCTTATGGTTGTGTCTTTTGAGGAAGGCTGTGACTGGAGCCAGGCATTTGGTAAAGATTATCAGGCGATTTCAGTCCAAAAAGAACTACTTTGAACTGGAAATGCTCTCCAGCTACCACGAATCTGAGATATTTCCTCTGGGAAGGACGTATAGGGATATGGAAGTATGCATCCTGCAAATCGAGGGTGGCCATAAAATCTCCCGGAATTGATAAGGGACAGGATATCTACTAAGATAATCATACTGACTGCTTCTTGAGGTAAGTATTGCGATCCCTGAGATCTAAGATTGGACGCCAATTTTTCCACTTCTTTTGAATCAGGAAGAACAGAGAATAAAACCACCTCCTTTTGTCTTGATGTGGAACTTTCTCTATAGCTCCCTTGAGAAGCATCGACTCGACTTCCTGGTTGAGCAGATGTGTTTCACCATATGTGGAAAGGGGGGGGGGGGGCTCTTGCAGGTGGGATCTGTAGGAATTCCAAAGTATGGCCAAATTGGAACAGGTTTAAGACCTACTGGTCTGATGTAATTTTTAGCCAGTTCTGAAAATGCTGGGAAATCCTTTCCCCTATTTTTGTATCAGAGGAAATGTACGTAGCCGGAGTCATTAGAAAGTCATCGCCTGCGTCCTTCACTTGTCTTCCTGCTCTTCCCCTTTGCGTTGTACTCGTATATGCCGCTTGCGGAGGCTGTCTTTGTTGGTACTGAGGATGAGAGGACTGGGACGTAGCGGAGACAGAAGGGTATTTATATTGTTGGAATCCTCCCCTGTAAGATGAATACCCCCGACCTCTAGCTCCCCGAAAGTGCTGCCTTCTAACTTGTAGGGTGCCAAGGGTCTCAGCTGTGCCTGTATTGGTCTTTATGGACTGAAGGGCGTCGTCCATATGTTTTCCGAAGGGGCTTCTCTGTCAAAAGTGAAGTCTAGATTCTTGTTCTGAACTTCCAATCTAAAAAGCTGCACGGAGCAAACTTTGCCTTCTTAAAACAGCCACGTCTGCCAGCTGCTGAAACGCCGCAGTAGCGGTATCCATCGCACAGTCTATAACTTCGGCGGAAGACCTTTCCCCTTCTTGCAAAATGTTTCTCGCATCCATCTTTGATTCCTCTAGGAGTTGATCTAAGTAGGGAGCAATGTCTGCTCATAACGGTCTGTCGTACCTGCCAATAATAGCCAAAGAGTTAGAGGCCCCTATCATAAGAGGGAACATCAAGGAGAAACGTTTCCCTATATTATCCAGTCTTTTTCCCTCCTTGTCTGGCGAAGCCGATATTGGTGCTGAAGGGTTTCTGGACATGCGTTACGCTGCTTGGGTAATGACTGAGTCCATTTTGGGGTGCCCCGTGAGGCAGGGCGGGGAGTCGTTGGGTGCCTTATATTTTTTATCTAGACGAGGCAGGACAGGAGTGACGGTAACCGGATTTTTCATTACTTCGATGCCTCCATCCCATATAAGCATCGATTTTATACTCTTTTGAAAAGGTTCTTTAAAATCATCAAGGAAACAATCTATTTGTTGCGCTGGCATGGGCCATGCAAACCTCTTCGCAGTTCTTTCTAGCAAACTGAAAACTTCCGATGTCACCCGGAGGGGAATCTATTGGGACAGGGGAGGGTGAAGCTGGAGTAGTAATTTGGTAATCATCCCACTCTGTTATTGCATCCAGCAACTCTCTCTCATCATCCGATGTCGACAGATCCTGAGTTGGAACTGATATGGGCATATGGTACATCCAACGGCGGTACCCCCGGTTGAATAGGTGTGGAAGGAAGAGGTACAGAAGGAGGCAAAGATGGTTGCTGTACTTTTGAGCCAGCCGGCAGAAATTGCCTTCTGTAGTCGTCAATCAACAATTGCAAGTACGCTATAAGGGACACTGGCAAAGGGACCATTTGCTCCTGGTAAGGATATTGCTGTGCCTGTGAATAAAGGGACTGGATATCATGCTGGTTATCCTCATCCAAGTTCTGACACTTAACATGCAGTTCTGAAGGCTATGTGCAATCCCAAAGGGGCTCTCATCCTCTGAGTCCTCCTCCTCTAAAAGATGTGTAGGTACCAAAGATGATACCTTACTTGGTGATGTGAACAATGGAGAAAGCAATTCTGATTTTTTTATATTTTTTAACCGTCGTATGGAGTCAGCTACGACAACTGTGAAACTCTCGAAGAGGCGGTCGACGACGGTAACAGTGTCATCAACGCTTACGGTCTCACCAACGGTTTCGTCGACGGAGATGAAGTGATGACTACATTGATCGTCGATGACGTGACTGAAAATCCCGTTGATGAGGTAACCATCGTTGAAGCAGTACATGCAGTAGAGCTAGTCGACGTTGTAGCAGTCAACGATGAGGCTGTACACTCCTTTTGACGCTGCCGTCAACGAAGCGGTCGTCATCGTACTTTTCCCAGATGGTTTCTTAAAAGTATGCTTGACCACAGGAGGTTGTGCTCGGGGCTCAGAAAAGGCTTTTTTACTACGTTCTGAGGAAACAGAACGCTCTTTAGAGTCTCTTTTGGAGGATACAGACCTCTGTGAGGAGAACAAAAGGGCTGTAAAGCTTTGGAAGACATGTTTTGTCTTTTTTAAAGCTTTTTTGGGTAGATCCCCAGAATGATGAGCTTGAGGAGATCTGCCCCTTTTGTGGAACTTTCTTTTTGATGAAAACAACTCCTCACTATCGGAACCAGAAATAGCGTTTGATCTGGATTTTAATTTTTGCAGCCAAATCAGTAGCCTGCCCTCCCTGTCCTTGAGGGTTTTGTTAGAGAATATTCTGCATACCTTACAGTCCTTGGTCACCTGATCAGGATAAAGGTAATAAATGCAGTCTTTGTGTGGATCTTCGAAATTAAGTCTCTTCTTTCCACAGGTTTTGCAGGCCCTAAAGAGGCTTTTCTTTTCTTTGTCTGACATGTTTATAGTTTGAGAAAATAGAATTTCCCCAGACCAGGAAATAGGTTTGAAGCCTTGTTTGTCGAAGAAATCTTCTTTCTCTGGTAGAAAAGCACTAGAAATAGATCCTTCAAGATTTAACTGAGTAGAGCTCAGTGGAGACTCCCTAGCACGACGTGCGGTAGAAAATCTGAGGACTGGAGCATCTCACAGGAGGGTTTTAGAGGGAGGGGACGCCTAATTGGCTGAAACCTGAGTTTGCTCCTTTTTTCTCAAAGAGACAGGGATAGGCTACTAAGGTGGAAGCCTTTAGGCCTTTTTCCATTATGGTTGCTACTACATTGCTATTATAATGTACCGAGGACTCCCATCTCGACGAAGTGGAATGATTCAAGCATGTGAATCTATGAAACTTCCAATACTGGAGTAATCTTGGTTCCCCCTGCGTTCCTGAGAGCTGGAAAGGTTCATTAATTAGGCCAATTTACAAGAAGGACGATGCAGCTCAACCGAAGAATTATAGCCTAACTAGCATGCTGGATGTGGAGGAAAATTTATTTGCTAAATTACTGCTGGATCTAATGAGGTACTGTGCAGAATAAAATAATTTAATTCCAGTAGAGGACGGTGTCTTCAAGTAAGGTAATTCAACAATAGACCACTGTTTTAGTCTCTGGGCATTGGCAAAGAAGTGAATAGAGGTACGAGGTTGCCTATTTTGTTACTTTGTCGATTTTCAAGCCGCTTTTTATCTGGTGGATCGGAGTTTGCTGTGAGATATGTTGAGGCAGCTCAGGATGGACTCAGCACTGCTCTCTCTCCTCCAGGGATTACACACACAAAATTGGGCCCAAGTGATTTTAGATACATGTGGGACTTTATCAAAGAAGATTCCAATAATGAATGGGCTGCAACAATTACGGCCTGATTTGCCAAAATTATTAAGTGAGGCCAAGGGTTTATGCCAAAAAATGGATGGGACCCATGTCTTTTGTTTAATACACACTGATGATCTAGTGATACAGTTGACTTTGGAATGCAAGCCGCACTGCAATTCTGAATATGGCTGACTAAAGAGGGTATTCCCAAAATTGTGTGCCTCTGTAAAAGGGAAATAAGGAAAAATTATTTGAACTGGGTCTCCCAAGCGAGAGGTAGGCTGAAGAAGATCTGTGTTGCTTTGGTTTTAGTAGCTGATAAGTGCCACCAAAAACAACAGATTCCTAAGCAGGAGCTGTGTGTCATGGTAAATAAAGGTGCCAGAAAAGAGGATTTAGATTATGTGGAGAGTAAAATGTCTACCGAGTTCATGGTGGGTGGTTGGAGAAGTGAAAATATGTTTCCCTATATAGAGGTCCTGCCGAACCCCAAGTTAAGGAATGCAGTATTAAAATTTAGGGTTGAACTAAACCCATGCTATATGGATATAAAAACAAGAACCATAATTACGGATAAAAATGTAAATGTGGCAGCCAACATTTTATCAGACTGTGTGTTGTTTTTAGATAAAAGGAAAAAGGTTTTAAAGCCACTTTTTAGGAAATATAATGTTATCAACAGGGATCAGGCTCTTTGCCTGTTGGTAGATATGACATTTTTAAATGTGGTATGTGCCTTAGGCCGATATTTAAATGAAAGGCAGGGTTCCTTCATTGGGCTCTTTTAAGCATTACAGGGGTGAGAGCCAGTACGTGGTTTTCAACTAATCTAGGGTTAGTTTTTACAAGTATTAAATTATTTTAAATTACTAAGGGATATGCAAGTGTTATTAATGTGTATTTAGGATTAGGGATGACTCGCACCTCCAAGAAATACACGTTACACTTTTGGGTGTTGTGAGAATTGTTTTGATGTACTGTACAAAGTTGCCTAATGACTTTTACCAAATTTATGAGACATGATTATATTTTTATTTCATATTCTGAGCTGTGTATTAAGTAATAATTTAATTGTGATTTTAACCGATTTGTGCTATGTTTTAGGGCTGCAGCTGAATAAAGCTTGTTTTTTTAATCTGAACTGACTGAGCTCCCATTTGTGGGAGCATGAAGCCTGCCTGCTCAATCTGTCTTCCTCGCAATTGTCTTTCCCTGGCCGATACATTGCTTGAATCTCCATGTTCCTCTGAACTGTCCATTTCCAGAGCTGCTGAGCTAGTCTTCAGAGGGGACGAGATTGAGTCCCCCTTGTTTGTTGATGTGAAAATGTGTTGTATTGTCTGTTTGAATTAATATGGTCTTTCCTTGAGGGTACTTCTGGAAAGATTTCAATGCAAGAAAAACAATATTTAATTCCAGGATGCTGATGTGTTGAACCGCATCTTGATCCCTCCAGATTCCTTGTATTTTTAGAGAGCCCAAATGATCTCCCCTTACGGTATCTGAGGTGTCTGTGGTTATTGTTACCGAAGGAGTTTGTTGCAGAAACGACCTTTCCCAGGAGGTAGTGTTTTCACTTCTGAACAACGTAATTTCCTCCTGCACCTTCTGTGTGACAACAACTAGATCCTTCCAACTCTGTCGCTTGAGAACATTGATTTTGAAGCCACTCCTGGATTGGTCTTGTATGAAGTCTCACATATGGGAATGCATGATGCCATCTTCCCTAATAATTTCTCCACAGTCCTCACTGTCGGAGGTTGCACCATACAGTAACGGAGAATTGCTTTCAGAGTCACATGACCTTGATTTTAATTGCTCCGCTATGGACAAGACAAGCTTGCTACTCGAAGATGGTGCAATTAGCTCAAGAAACGTTTTTAACACTACGAAGATGACAGGATCTGCCAGACGATGGAAAACAGAAAGGTACTGCACCCAGAACCCTAATATATCAAACGGTGTGGCTCCTGAAGACTTAAAATTTGGTCACATGGAGTTACCAGCAAATACAAAGGCAGTATTAAAGGAAGCTGGAAAACCAATAACTAGGAAGTGTCATATGGAAAAATGGAAACGATTTTCAATTTGGTGTTAAAAATAAATCAAACCAGAACAGCACAGGGGAAAACTTATATTATCTAACCCACCTTTTACAAGAGGGTCTTACATATGCATCCTTAAAGGTTCACCTGGCTGCAAATGTGGCCTTACAAGAGGTAAAATGGGAAAAGGTTTTTTCACAGCACCAGTGGTTAAAAGATTCTTAAAGGACGCAAAAAGAATAGCACCACCAAAAATGGTACCAGCACTCACATGGAGCCTAAATTTAGTGCACACACAACTCATGAGGCAACCCTTTGAGCCATTACAGATGTAAACTCTAAAGACTGCTTTTCTAGTTGCTATTACTCTTCTCTGCAGAGTCAGCATTTGTCTTCTCACTGGGGAACGCTTTCCCCTGAATTGAATTCTATTTTGCGCCCAAGAAAAGTTTTTCCTGTTCTGGAGATGACTTCTTTATGTTTAATGAGAAACCTGGAGTGAACAATGTCTTCTTCACCCAAAAAATTTCATTTCTGGTAAGAGTGTACCCTTACTAATTGTTGAGTTACGGATATAGATGTATATTCATTCTTCTGAGATGTGCTGCTACTGCAGCTAGGCATTTTGTGACTACTCTTGGTGCGGACTTTATTCCTAAGACTAGTATCACAAACCTCAGTTACTTCTTGTGCTTTGCATTCATCGGTATGAGTATATAAGCATCCTTTAAGTTTAATGTTGCCATATAATCTCCTTTTTGTAATTGTGGAATAACTTCCTGTAACGTTGTCATTTAAAACTTTTGAGTTTTTATAAACTTGTTGATGAACCTGAGGTCTAGGATTGGATGCAGGGATCTGTCTACCTTTGGTATTAGGAAATATGTTGAGTCATTTTCTTTGTCTATTTCCTGGTTTGGGGCCGGTTCTATTGCTTCTCTAACAATTCTTTGACCTCCTCGAAAAGTTGATATGCTTCCTCTTTTGAATTGTCCTTTTTCTTTAGACCTCTTTTTGGATGGAATTTGTCGAATTCTATGCAATACCCGCATTGTATTGTGATTAATATCCTTGTCTGAAGTTTTCTTTCTCCACTTCTGGAGAATGTTTTGTAATCTTCCACCTACTGGTGTGTTGTGATGGTATTCTTAACCATTGCTGTCTCCCATCACTGACGGTATTTGTGATGTTGATGCAATAGTCATTTATTAGTATGGGGATTGTACCTCCTCTGGTTGATTGTTCTCTTCCTCTGGCTCTTCCTCAAAAGGAATTTCTTCCTTGCTGTTGGTACTGCCAGCTTTGTTGTGATGAAGAGGTCTGAGTACCACTGTGGAAGCCTTCATGAGCACATCTTGACTAGAATGTACCTCTGGAGGCTGGTCTTCTTGGTGCGAAAGACCCCCTTTGAAGTCCTGCCTGAAAATGCTATGCACCCATGGACTTAGCTGTTTCATTGTCTTTTTTTAGCTGGTTACGGCTTTCATCAACAGTATTCCTGAACAATTGTTGTCCTTCAAAAGGGGTGTTTGCTTGTATTAGGGCTTGAATCCAGAAATTCTAAGCCACAAGTGACGCCTTAAAGTAACCATCATCAATTGGTGACTAGATATTTTCACCGCATTCAGTGCGGATTTTAACTGTTTGCTAGGTTTTTTCTGCTCTCCACCAGATGTGCAGTCCTCTTTTATACTGATCTAGGAGAGGTTTTATTAATTCTCCTAAACTCCTCCCAATGTTAATGTGTCTGTCTGTTGAGCAACGCATTGGAATTTGCAATGTGCCATTGGTTTGCTGCATTCAGCTCCATCCTCCAGCCCATAAGTTCCATCCTTTTACTTTCTTTATCTGAGGGTGGCCCGATGTGGGGATGTTCGCCCTCTTAATTGCCGTTTAAGTTATTTAATCAGCTGGAACAGTACCTTAAATGTACATTGGGTCTTTAAAAGAAAATGTGTATTTTTTCCTCTGGGTAACTACT
The DNA here is from genome assembly GCF_031143425.1 of Pleurodeles waltl. Lineage (NCBI taxonomy): Eukaryota > Metazoa > Chordata > Amphibia > Caudata > Salamandridae > Pleurodeles > Pleurodeles waltl. The sequence goes on along the minus strand of NC_090448.1, from coordinate 915,115,966 downwards.
CTGCCGGTGGCTGGTTCTTTAAAGGCTTCCCTGCCTAGATCGAGAATACTTGGTAGTATAGGCAGAAACTGGTTTCTTGCCAGGTTTGACAGAAGTGACTCTAAAAGGAAACATGTGGCTTATCCTCCTCCAGTCGTACATTATATTTGTCTGCTGCAATGTTATACATGCCTACATAATCTGGGGGGAGAGGGTTTGGATGGATAAGTTTCCACTTCCTCCTCAGGTGAATTCCCCCTCTAAATCATCCCAGTGCGTTTCCATATATCCACCTTTCTCTGAAGGTTGATACATTACTAGTTCCTCATTATAAAAGAGTGCCTCCTCTTTCTCTTGTGGCTCCGGTGTGGGAGAGGATCGAATTTCCCCAACTTCTGCCTCCAAAATCTCCTTAGTAATTGAAATCTTTTGTGGGATCTTGAACCTTTTTAGACTTTTGCCTAACTCAGTTTTCTTTTGTATCAACCTGGCCATTTCGGCCTCAAGCCTCTTTCTCATGTTCGATTTTGAGTGCCCGCTCTTCAGGGCTGATTGTCGAGTGTTTCCTCTTCGACGTCAAAATCTCTTTTGCAGATTTTTTGGACTGTGAGCTTCAGCAAAACATTTGTGTTTCAACGCCTTTCGACGACGCATGCTTTTTCTGAGTTTTCTCTCCGACGCATGCTTTTTCTGAGTTTTCTCTCCGACGCATGCTTTTTCTGAGTTTTCTCTCCACTGGAGACCACCTCGAGGGCTCTGTGGGACTGCTTTTCGTGGGCCATGTCTGTGGATGGCGAGCCTTTTGACGCTGAGGTTTCCTTTAGTGCCCGTGAGTGATTTTTTTTTCCGACTCGGGCACCTTAGCGGTGGTCAATTACTTTCTTTCCTCTGTAGTGTCCAAAGCACGCAGTACCAATAGAGGGAAGCATCTGGGATGGAGAGTTTGGGATGGAAAGGTTGGCATGATGAGGAGTGTGTGAGGATGAAAAGAAGTGTTTCCTATGCTCTAGTGTGGTGTCATTACAGTCACATAAATGAAGAAAAATTCAGACTGTAGAAGGGACTACAAGTGTTTATTTGCCGCTAAGAAATTGTCATTCCACAAAGCACTATGGGCAGAATTGAGGGAGGCCACAGTTGAGAATAATGCTAAGAAGTTCTGGGAATTGGTGACAAGGGCGGGGAAGGAGACAGTAAATCTTGTAAAAACCTGTATAGGTCCGCTCACTTGGGTCCATCATTTCAGCACCCTATATAGTACCACTCTTGCTGGATCTCTGGATCCCATGTTGATGCGAGACTCTCTGCCCTCTTGCCCTGATGTGATTGAAATATTAACCACTGAAGTCATCAGAGTGTTGGTGCTACGAAGAAGCGCAAGGCCCCTGGCACTGATGTGGTGCCTGCAGATCTTTACCGTGAGGGGCTATACTATTGGGATAGTCTCCTCACTAAGGGCCAGATGTAGGAAGCCTTTTGCATGTCGCAAACTGCGAAAATGCAATTTGCGGCATGCAAAAGGCCGAACGCGATGCACAACCTCAAATTGCGAGTCAGTACCGACTCGCAATTTGAGGATGCGACTCGCAAATAGGAAGGGGTGTTCCCTTCCTATTTGCGACCCCATCGCCATGCTGAGTTGCTTTGTGACCGCAAATGCGGTTGCAAACCAACTCGCAGTTACCACCCACTTGAAGTGGGTGGTAACTCATTCGCAAAAGGGAAGGGGTCCCCATGGGACCCCTTCCCCTTTGTGAATGCTGAAAAAAACGAAACCAAATGGTTTCAGAAGTTTTTCTTTTTGCAACGCGATTTCCTTTAAGGAAAACGGGCTGCAAAAAGAAAAAAAACAGCTTTATTAAAAAAGCAGTCACAGACATGGAGGTCTGCTGTCTCCAGCAGGCCACCATCCCTGTGAGTGCATGGACTGGCTATGGGGTCGCAATTTGCGACCCCCTCATTAATATTCATGAGGTGGGTCTTTGTGACCCCAGTGCATGCACTTTTGCGAGTTGCAAATTGCGAGTCGGTATGACTCGCAATTTGCAAGTCGCAAAATTTTACTTACCTACATCTGGCCCCAAGTGTTTTATGCAGCCCTTGCACGGAATGCTATGCCTTCGTCCTGGTGTTCCGTCATCATCATCTCGATCTTCAAGAAGGGTGATCGAGGCTGTCCTGCTAATTATCCTTCAATATCGTTCCTTGATGGAGTCCACTTATAGGGGCGTGTAGATGCCCAGTATGTTAGGACCGGAGTGCAAGCTGGTTTTCTTTCCCATTTAGGGAACTATCGACCAGGCCATTCACCTTTATATGACTGCATGTAAATCCACGATAATTAGGAAGTCCTCGCTGTATTTGGTCTTTATAGACCTGAAAGTGGCCTTCAATTCAGTCGATAGGAGCAAATTATGGAGATCACTGTTGGTTCTGGGGGCCAATGCAGCCCTAGTTAAAGCTATAGCGGTCCTGCACTCTAGCAATATGGCCCGGATGGAGAATGTACCGACCTCTTTCAGGTCCAAAAGGGTGTTTGGCAGGGCTACGTGCTGGTGCCACTACTCTTCAGTCTCTTTTTAAACTATGTGATCAGCTATCTTAGAGAAGTTGATGTTCTCACTGTAGCCGGAAGGAGGGCCCCAATATTTTTTGGGGACAATGCAGAGCTTGTGGCACGCACAGAAAATGCAATGCACAGGTTGCTTTGTCGATTTATAAAATACTCTGAGGAAAAATCGTTGTTCATTAACTGTAGCAAGACAATGACCATCAGTATGGTTTTGCAGCCATCACCCCCACCTTAGGCAACAATTTGTGATTAATGGTGCACCTCTTGATATTATGAAGCACTTTGCCTATTTGGGTATACGGTTCATGGATAATTTAAATTGGGGCAGCAACATACAGAAGGCAGCTGTAGTTATGAAGCAATATGCTGGGGCGCAATTGAATTTTAGGCACAAGGCTGGCGCTAGAAGTTTAAGTACCATCTTGTAAATATATGCCCAAAGGACGGTGGCCATAGTGCTCTATGGGGCAGAGCTCTGGGGCTATGCGAATATCGGTGTGCTACAAGTGGCAGAGAATATTTTTTTAAGATCTTTACCGAGGTTGGGGCCAAGAAGCCCCCCTGAGAGCTTTTTTTTGCAGAGCTCGGCCTAACAGAAATAGCAGCTCTAAGGTGGGTGCTCTATTGGGTAAGGTTAGTACACAATTCTAGGGCAGCAGTCTATCTGAAAACTCTAGAAGCAGCCACCCTGAGTGTCAGCCCTGGGTGGTATTCGTAGGGGGGGGGGGGGGCATGTTAAAAAGGTTCTGGAAGAACTTCAATTAGAGGCCCTATGGGCAGTACTCAGTAGAGTCAGGCAGGACACTATGGACCAGATCAAGGACGGGTATTGTGAATTTAAAAAGATGAAGGTACACCAGGTGCTTAGGCCTGAATTGATTACAAGCTATTATTTTGATAACGCCTATGGTCCTGTTTCCACAGATTACCTGGATCTGATATATATACCCTGAATTGAAGCGTCCCCTAGACATAAAATAAAGGGTGGCTATACTACCAGTAAAGGACTATTTAGCACGCAACCTGGAGGTTAGTGGGTGGGTTAGAGTTGTGTGATTGCAGCCTTGGAGAAATAGAGAATGTAGCCCACTTTACTCTGTCTTGTAAAAAAAATCAATCTGGCTTGGCGTTGGTGGTTTAAGCCCCTCTTCAAGTTTTGTAGTGAAAATTGTGCTGAGGCCGCATTGCCACTTTGTGTTAGGCCTGGTAACATCAGTGCACGTTATTCTGTAGTGTCCTATATATGGGCGGCATGAACCCGTTTGATAGAATTACCAGCTAAGCTGGGTTTAACTGAATTCTAAGAACCGTGCAAGTCCCCAGCTTTTGACAGTGTACAATGGAATTAGCCATTGCGATTGCCCTTTTTTGAGTGGACCTTGGAGGCCTTGCAGTGTTAGGGGTCTAGCAGCTGGTGAATAGTTATATGCATAAGCACCTTTTCCCTGTATCTCTTTCCTAAAGCACTTTTTGCACAATGGGGGTTGGCACTAGTACTTGGGATTTAATGCACTGCTGTAGTGCCTTAGACGATGGTACTGTATTTATATATATATATGCGTTTTACGAGGTGGGCTGCTATGAACTAGTTCATTGTTTTGTGAGCTGTGCGGTGCGGTGTTGTGCTGCTGCTTTCTGGTTATTTTATCCCAGTAGTTATTGTTTCTTTTTTATATTTGTCAATTGTTTTTTTTTTTTGCATCATTGTTTTGTAAATTGAGCTTTATTGTAAGGCTTGTAGCCGAAACAATAAATAATAATACAGCTCCTTCTGAGCGTACTTGTGATAGCAATTCCTGCAGAATTGGAAAGGTGTTTTCTCCATCACGCCCCACGAGGAGCACCCCCCCAGCCCAGACATTCTCGGCTGTTCTTCAAACTTTGTGCTCTCTCAGTCTGTCAACCGCTCCCAGTCGATCTTCTCAAGCTTTTAATAAATTATTCGATAAAGTTCTTCCGCAATTCTTCAATGTTTCTCTGGAGTTGGAGACATCTCTGCAAACCATCCTGACCAAACGGCAGAAAAAAACAACCTGAAGATGGCAAACAAAGGTGGGAACATCCAGAGGCATTACGGCAACGTCACAGAGAGACACCAAATGGAATTTCCGTTGACAAGGGTAGAAAAAGAAGACGTACCAAAACTTTTATGAAAGTGGAAATTCCGGACTCAACCACTAGATGGCATGAGAATCCAGAAAAGATTCATGCTGCAAAACCTTTCCTACTACCAAAGCACGTGTGGAGTTACAACAGTAAATACACACTTCATTACCGTCAGCGACAGGTCGTATGTATGTCAGTACCTTGAAATAGTCAAGAGCTACAATGGGGTACATTTAGTTCCCAGTATAAAGACAGCTCCAGAATTATTACTTGTGAAGGACTCCTCTCTCACAAGTAATAACCCAATTTCTTACAGTAGGAAATATAATTTTTGCAATTAATAATGAATTTATTGGTAACACTTTGTTGCATCTAGTTCAAATTATTCCTGTCAAAGCAATAAAACCAGCTTTAGTCGCAACAGCGCAGACCACCACAGAACTTTGACCTCAGCCCAGAATTCAGCTAACTTGAAGAACGTCCATGAAGAGTTCAGCAAGATCCCCACTCCCTGTTCACATCACAACTTTAGCCCTGTCACACACTGTCCAGTCTACTGCTGATTAAGTCCTGTGCATACATTGAAGTAACAATAAGCACTTTAGTGATATTTTCCCACACAGATGCATAATGTGTTCCCTTCACCCACCCTTGGGTGCTTGATGGTCAATGTCAAAATTAGTCATTGTTTTGTGGAGACAGAAAAGCTTTTTTTAAGTGCTTCTAGAGACTATTTCCTCCTCTGATGATCCAGGTTTTTAGCAACCGCAGCAGAGTGATTTACATGAGCTCCCTCTGTATTATGATCTTGAGAAATCACTCCTCTAAACCAGTGGTTCCCAACCTTTTGGTTTCTGTGCGACCCCCACTTTAACATTAATGGAACCCAAGGACCCCCACAGAATCATCATGGGAATCCGGGGACCCCCGCCTGAGTCATTACTGGAAGCTGGGGACCTAATTTGTCAATATTTGTTAATATTTTTTAATTTTCTAGGCTCTCGCGGACCCCTTGAGAAGGCTTTGCGGACCCCCAGGGGTCCCCGGACCATAGGTTGGGAACCACTGCTCTAAACCAACTGATTTCAGGGTGTATACTTTAGTTTCGATTTAAACTTCCAGGTAAGATTCAAAATTAACTCATGAAAGACTCTGGCTGAATTGACCAAGGTGATTTCATGACCATAATCAGAGTAATCATGGGTTGAAAATTCTGCAGTGCCAGCCACTACTCCAAGTCACTTCTAGCTCTTCTAGATCTTTTCTGGTGTCTGGGCATTTCTTCTGCTTGTGGCTCTGAAATATGTGGCTAGGGTTCCACTGGTCACTGCCTCCAAATGTCCACTTTGTTTATCTAGAGAGTAGACCGACAATGGTGACTTGTGGCTTCCAAGTCAAGGCATATGTCCCCCAATGTGGTTCCAATGATAAAAATAAGACAGTCAATGTGCAGTTTTTGAGGATTCTGCCACTGAGTCAAAAGAGATTCTGTGTATTTAGTTCCACTACAAAGGTCTCAATGGCCTCACCTAAGGCAACAGAATAAAGATGATGCAATAAGACTCAGTAATCATAGAAATGATGCCACTCTCAAACTTCAGTTAGGATTTTATCCAAACCTTTATCCAAGCTTTATTGGATAGGAAAAGCCAGTTCAGACACGGTATGCAAGAACATCCGGCATTTAACTTGGTCCAAAATAGAAATTATCTCAATTCATTAAAAAACCGAAAGGTAATTTGCAGCAGCTGTGGTCACAGAAGTTCCTGAGAAAGTGGTTTTATTAGCCAGTGGTCAACGGGGCAAGGCAACCATCTCATCTGCAGTGACACAAAAAGTTACAGCCTAAACTTAACTCCACAAATACCCACCAAGATCAGGTGGAATAGCAGCACAAGATGCTACAGCTCAAATTCTAAGGAAACTAGTTAGTACTCTGAATACAGAACCTGTAAAATATGCACTGATATGACCTTTTTTACTACTTGTTTCCTGAGCAAATAGAGAGAAAATGAGTCAAAGTGTGCCTATTTGTTTGGCAGCAAGAAACATCAAGTAGCAATCTTTGCTCCATATGAAGTAAAAACTGCTCCCACAGTCCTTTCTATATGAAAGGTCAATATCTCATTCATCAAGAAGTGAAGCAAAGGGAGATAGGAGTGTCCTTCCTTAAGAAAGGGAGCAACCACACACAACTATTTACAGGAACTGCTGATCCCATCTGTCTCTCAATATTATCAACAGTAAAACGGTCTTCTATCGTCAGAGAAGTGACGGTAAAGCAGTTTTGGAATCAGAATTTTTGAGAACCATGAAAAAGTGTGAATACACTGTACACATCTGAAATAATAACACTGCTTTAGTTTTGGTGGATATTATGGCCTAGAGCAGTTACGAATGATGGGCCCATGTAGTTTCTAATATTGCTAATGTAGCCTAGCCTTACTGTGGAGGCCAGTCCAAAGAGCTAACTGTAGCCCTACTTTTATTGAGAGCTCCACACAGCTGTCAATTCTATTCTAGAACACACATTCTAGCTATTGCATCGATCGTGTGCCAGTTTATGTACAAAAGGCCAGTTTTGACGCATCCTTTGCAACCAAAATAACTTAAATCAGTCCTTCCATGTTATGATCCCATCTCATCATGAATGGCTATATATTGCTAGTGGGTTAAGAAATGGTTAAGGATCATGTTGCAACATTTTCTTAAGTAAACACATTCCTTACATTAGGGTATACGCATTTATACAGCCTGTTGGATTTTGGGACTGTGGAAAGAAATATGAAGGAGCTGATCTAGGTTTTCTAGCTACATGCCCTTTACACCTGGAGGGAGCAGCTGAAGATAGATTTTCTACGTAGCCTCAGAAAACACAGATAATTGCTTCATCGAACAGAAGAGGTATCCACCATTAAAAAAGAGAACAAAACATTCTCATACAACTGTTAGCCAAGGCAACCCGTTGCAATTCTTACATAAAGTTGCCATTCAGTAGCTATTTTCATGCATTGGTTACAACAATGCTACAAAAAGAAATAGCTAGGTGAACTTTAGATAGATTTCAGTAGCCAGCACAGTGACAATTTTTAGTATAAAAGTTTGTCCACACTTTGAATAAAGGGCAAAATATGTGCAGTCAGAAATCCCACAACAAATAACGGATGTACAGAATTAAAAGTTAAGCATGCAATCACAAAAATATGAAGACAATATTGGAAATGGATCATGGATGCTAGACCTGACATTAAGTTAAAAAAACTGGATTCTCTATATTGCAGTTTTGGTTTGTATTATTGCTAAAATCTATTTTCATATTTAATACTTAGAAATTAGAAGCACTATAAATACAATACATGGACATGATTACCCATATGTTCCTAGACAGATCCATTATATTTTGAATATTTATATATTTTAAACACATACAACTTAATTATTCAAAGCTGGTTTCCTTACCCCCTGAGCTGTCATTGAAATTGATTGAAGAAGTTACTTCAGAAGCCTGTACATTGGTCATGGATGCTGCGATTACAATCGGCACAGGACTGTTTCCACTAAAAGAAAAGTAGAGAATGATAAAATAACCTTGCTTGCTGCATATTCTGAACAATTTAAATCAAACATTAAAATGCAAACACACCAACACATTAACTAGTTCACAATGTGAAAACAGCCAGTGAAACTGTGCTTAAAAATATTGATGGATCACTGCACAATGGACTAACTAAAATAATGACTACACTTTCCCAGACCGAACAAAGCAATGACGCACCCACCCCCAGAAAAGCCAACTGTCAGACCTACAAGAATACATCAACTATAAACCCAATTCCAATCTCAGAGCAAGCTTTTGGAAAGGGGTAAAAAGCAGCTGCTGAAGGTGGAATCCACTAACGCTCTCAAGGAACATCTTTCATGGAATAGCCCTGGTCGAATAAGGGCCTCTAAGATGGTTAAAATCTTACTAACGTTCATAGGAACCTACAATCTTACTTTCACATAAAACATTAATGGTTGAGGATCACCGGGCTAGTGGCCTCGTCAGCCCTATCCCTGTGCTTTGGTGGTATAGTTATGTCCAAAGCATCCTTAAATGTTAGTTGTCTCTTGGTTGGTTGGGCTCCAGTATAGGGACATCTTGCCAGGATACGTCCAGTGTCTGTGTATAACCAGCTACTTCTGTCTCAAGTCCATTTTGCCCTGCATCTGTTGGGAGGACAGTTTCTAGGCTGAATGTCTGGTGTCCATTTTTGTTATTTCGGTGCCGATGTTGTGAAATGTTTCGGCGCAGACACACTCAATTCTGATGTTTGGCACTACTCCGATGGTATGGAAGCTGGTTTGAGGGAATGGGCTTATGCTGTTTTTCCGGTACTAAGCATTTCCAGTTCAGCTGCTTGGTGCCGAACCTGGCCAGAAGCCAGTGGTGGCCCAAGTGAAAGCTTTGTTTAGTCCAGACCTTTTGGGATGGCTTGCTAGTGTTGGGGCGAGTGTGGAAGGGACACCATATTTACAGCTTGTCGGGGAAGCGCCGTCAGTGCCGGGAGGAGCGTCACGTCACTGGGCAAGAGCCCTTTAAAATATCCTCGCGCTCCCGCCGTCGCGGGAAGCGCTGTCAGTGCCGGGAGGAGCGTCACGTCACTGGGCAGGAGCCCTTTAAAATATCTTCGCGCTCCCGCCGTCGCGGGAAGCGCTGTCAGTGCCGGGAGGAGCGTCACGTCACTGGGCAGGAGCCCTTTAAATTATCTTCGCGCTCCCACCGTCGCGGGAAGCACTGTCAGTGCCGGGAGGAGCGTCACGTCACTGGGCAGGAGCCCTTTAAAATATCCTCGCGCTCCCGCCGTCGCGGGAAGCGCTGTCAGTGCCGGGAGGAGCGTCACGTCACTGGGCAGGAGCCCTTTAAAATATCCTTGCGCTCCCGCCGTCGCGGGAAGCGCTGTCAGTGCCGGGAGGAGCGTCACGTCACTGGGCAGGAGCCCTTTAAAATATCCTCGCGCTCCCGCCGTCGCAGGAAGCGCTGTCAGTGCCGGGAGGAGCGTCACGTCACTGGGCAGGAGCCCTTTAAAATACACCAAGTAAGCTTAACTTATATATTTCCTGGTATTCCACAACCTTACAGGCACCATGGGGAAAAGGAAAGCTGCTGATTCACTAGGTCCCTTGTCAGATAGCAAAAAGCAGAGGAAGCGCACTGCTAAAGTGGTCACTAAGCCAAAAAAAAGTTGTTTGAAGAGGTTGAGGCAATTTTAAACTGTTCACCTAATCATAATGGTGCCTTCCTCGGGAAAAAATGCCCTAGTTCCACCTGGGAAGATACAAGACTATTTTAAGAAAAGGTCAAAGGATCAAGACCTGGACTCAGGGTTGATCAAAAACAGTGCAACCTTACTAACAACGCACCTGCTATCCGTCCCCCCCTCAAATGCTACAACAAACACGACAAATGTATTGGTGCACAGGAGCGGATCTCCCCATGTGGGAACAGAGGGCAACATCCCAAATCCTACCATACCACTGAGTCCTGCGATCAATCTGATCTCGAATATTCCTTGCAGGAACCGGTTTGAGGCCCTAGCAGAGGATGATGAAACTCCTAGAGTTTTTTATACAATATCAGACGATATCAGCAGAGAAGCTACCCATTGCACCCCGAAACTAGTCCCTGTCTCCCCTCCAATGCATCCTGTCACCGAGCCTAGCAATGCCCTTATGCTTCAGAGAATAGAAGAAGTTAGATCCCTGGTTCTACAATTGGCCAAATGCTTCGGGGAGAGCTTAGAGAGTGGATGCAAGTGCAATCATAGGGATGAAGAGGCGAATACAGGCCATACAATGCCGGATCCAATACTAACAACCCAGCTTGCACAGGGGGGCCAGGTTACCGATCAAAAGGAGAAGACAAATCGGGTTGGCTCAGACGGGAACGTAATACGCCCAGAATTCAACATCACACAGGCGAGTCGACATTGCAAAAGACCATTAGACGAGGGGGATACTATGGGAAACCATAGTGCCATTAACAAACTCCCCTCAGGGCCCTCAAACTACCAGCCAGCAAAGAGCTGTAAACAGATTGATAATTTCCCATTCAGGAGATCCTATGCAATTCCCAATGACAATGACCCATTCGCTCCCAAATATGCTCCCGGTTGTTTTAATGCCCCTTCCCTTCAGAGGACTCCTTACGAACCAGTTCTACTGCTAAAACCCCAATGCCTCAAGCTTGGAACTAATACTCTCTTCTTGAAACAAGTCCCGAAACTGCTTCCCGTACTCAGTGAGGATCATGAGTCTAGGGTTAAAGTAATCCACTGGCTACGACACCAAAGAAACTGTCTATCAGTTATACGTTCAGATATTTGTAACACTAAGCGGTGGTGTCCCTCAGGATCAACATACGACGTTATTTCAATTGAGTTCCATAATAGATCCCTGGTAGAAAACTTGTTCTGTTCAATGACCGAACTCTTCATCTTATGGAACAAAGAAGGGGGTACATCACCTTAGAGACAGCACCGGAGATGGAAGGCCAACTACAAACTTCTGATTACTTATGTAACAATTCAACCAGTAATCAGTCCAGGCATGTCAATACTATTCTGCCTAACCCAGTATGACTGGCAATAGCCCAGGGACCAATTCCCGGGACTAGTTTAACGGAACCCAGTCCGACGATCTCTGATGGACCTACCGATACAGAGTTGATTCCCGAGAGGTTCAACCTACAGCCACCAACCCCGGTCCTTGAGGAAAAAGGCATATCAATCATGACATGGAACCTAGCAGGCCTTGGGAGGAAATTAGACGACAATGACTGGTGCTCGTATATCAATACCCAAGACTTATGTCTTTTTCAAGAAACATGGACCAAAGAGTTGACTACCCTAGACGGGTTTCTTTCTTTTAATGTGGCTGCTCAACCCTCCACAAAATTGACGGGCAGAGCCAAAGGAGGACTTCTGATGCTAATAAATAAAACTGTGCAGTGCACATATAAGACTTTAAAGTTCGATAGCCCAGATCTGATGGGGCTACAAATTACGTTCCAACAGGATTTCACTATAACATTTGTTAATATTTACGCCCGCTCGGTTTCGCGAGGGGCTGAGTCACCAGTCTTAAAACAGCTTCTTGATTTTCTAGACACCCTGCAATCAACCTCCTACCTAATAATAGCAGGGGATGTAAACTGCACCTTTGAACCCTCTGCAATACTAAATGGTCTCACAGAGGATGAAGATGAAACATGGGGGATTGCACAGTTGACTAGTGACAATAACTGTGTTAATTCTCGTGTAGCTATCCAATTGGCATCCCTTTGTCTGAAACACGGTCTCAGGGCATGCAATGGCCGTGTGCCCTCTGACCTGGATACTGCACCCACTTTCAAACGTGGTTCAATCACAAGAGTAATTGATTACTTTCTAGTGGATGTGAGATTGTGGCCCTTTTGGGATGATATGAAGGTGGAGGTTAGAACCGAAAGTGACCACTATCCCTTGCTACTCTCTATGTCAGGTGATGTCTTTGGTATGACTTCGAACAAACAAACTACCTTGGTCCCTACTCCTACCATGAACATCACATCTACAAAGGTCAGGTTGGCAAAGGTCCAGTCAAACCCTTACCTGCTACGTGAGATTTATCAGGCCTTTGTAGATATCCTTGCTCCATACAGAGATCACGATTCCAATGATATCCCCCTCCTATCTATACATGAAAATATGATCATAAGATTACAACGTATATTCTATAGGAAGGTCGGGGTAAGACACCAAGGAGCTACCTTTAACACATGGTTTGACGAGTCCCGTCACATGGCCAAGAAAGGACTAAAAGGTGCCCTTTTGAACGGATCCCATGGGGAAATACTATTAGCTAGACGTATTTACAAAGAATCCATCACCCGAGCAAAAAAAAACTGGGAAGACACAACTTGGCAGATTTTATTGGATGCTACTCAATCCAACAATAATAAATTGTTTTGGGAATTGTTAGGCAAACGAGAGAAAGAGGGCAGGATTGGTGTGAGAAGCCACATACAGCCAGAAAAGTGGGTTGACCACTTCTCTGGCTTATACAGGAAAATTGAGACCCCCACAATCTTAGTTACAGGGGAAGCAGGCCAAGACTTTCCATCTACCCCTGATGAGCATTATGGCCCAGCTCCTCTTGCAGGGGGCACACAGGGTTTTAAGAGCCACATCTGCTTTACCACCAAAGAAACAGCCAACGCTATTAGTTCTTTAAAACTTGGGAAAGCCCCAGGCCCAGACAAAGTTCCGGGGGATCTCTACTCGTCAGAACCTATAGTCTGGACTTGGTATATCAATACACTCTAATAAAATTGCCGAAGGGGGGCAGATCCCCATGACATGGAAGGGTGCAGAAAGTATCCCCATCCATAAAAAGGGTGACGCAAACCTTCCGACAAATTACAGACCAATCAGTTTAATCGATAACATCCAAAAAATATTTGCCAAACAACTCTTAGGTAGATTAACCAATTGGGCCAAAGATCAGAATATTCTTTCCCCTCTCCAAGCTGGATTCCGACCAAGGACCAGTACAGTAGACCAGGTCTTTAGACTGGCCATTCTGTACTGGAAGTACACAGCCCTGGCCAAACAACCATTATACATCGCCTTTGTCGATCTGAGATCAGCATTTGATCTGGTCCCGAGGGAAAAGTTGAGGGAAGTGTTACAAAAAATAGGGACTCCGGCCAATCTAATCCAACTTTTAAAGCGGTTGCACGAGGATACATATGCGCAGGTGAGATGGGGGAACCTAGGCGAATTAACGGACAAAATCCCCATAAATAGGGGTGTTCGCCTGGGTTGTGTGTTTGCATCATTTTTATTCTCTATCTTTATTAACGAGGTTGTACAGGTTTTAATGATGTGCCAGAATGATGCCCCCACCCTATGCGCTCAAAAAATTCCAATCCTTTTTGCTGATGATTCTCTTCTTATTTCTAAATCTCCCATGGGCCTTCAAACTCTTATCAATAGCTTTAATTCCTTCTGTCGCGACTACGGCCTAGAGCTAAACCATAAAAAGACCAAGCTAATGGCATTCCGCTCAGGAGTGCGGAAGAAATGCACTATCCATTTAGAAGGGAACCTCCTGGATAAGGTTTCCTCCATTGATTACCTGGGTGTAAGGATTGCTGATAATTTAAACTGGGGAGAACAGATCAATAAAAGTGTGGGTCGCCTGCAGCATGGTGCGGCATCAATCCTGCGCTTCTACAGGGGTATGACAGCAAAAACTGTCTCCCCGGCAATTAAGATCTACATCGCCAGAGCACAGGGTGCCGCCGCATATGGAGCAGAGGGGTTTTTCTGACTGTAACAGGCTCACTATTAGTGAGAATAGTTTTGCGAGGTCCTTGTGTGCTTGTCCTCCTAGTACTCCACTGATACCTCTGTTCTTAGACTTGGGCCTGAGACGCATAGCCGATCTAATTATCTTAAGACCATTATTATATTGGATACGACTATGGACCAACCCCGAATTAGACGTCTATAAGACCTCACTCCACGACCTGCTAATGTGCCCCAATTCAATTTCCATTCCCTGGGTCAAACATGTAATCAGTTGGTTTAACAAACTCGGCCTTAGCCACTTTTGGGAGGAACCCCATAAACTATAAAAGGCTCATTCTATTGCGCTGAAACGCATATATTGGTCCTATATATGCAATGACCATATTACTCACGGAACTCATGGCACCTTAACAAATCACTTCACAGATTTTAAATGGTATCCACAATTTGAACCATACTTAGACAATATTCCTGACATCCTCGGCAAAAGCTTATATGCCAGATTCCGCTTCGGGTCGCTGCCGTTGAAGACATTGATGTGCAGATGGGGTACAAAAACAGATACAAGTACATGCCCAGCTTGTGGTGTAAAATCAGAAACGGTTGAACATTTTATGTTTTTTTGCCCTGCTTACTCCCTTCCCAGGTCTAAGTGGATCTGTCATATTTGCCGCGATATGGGGATAAGAGATTGTGCCTCTGCTTTGAGGATTTTAAAAAGTCACCATTCTACGGTTTTAATACTTGCTGTTAGTAAATATTTATTAGTAGCATGGCGAATACGAAATTCCATTGTAAAGACTGTGCTTTAATTTAGAGCCTTACTTTTATTCTCTTACACCTACAAGAACTATAGGAAGGGGGTTGAAACCGTATTATGTGTATTATGTGTACTGAGAATTTTAATTAGACTATGCTTTTAGGAACCCATGTTCCATAATATTTTCTATTTATGTTTTACAATATTATTATTATTATTGGTTTTATCCTTATTCTTATTATTAATGTATTTTCGCTTTGATGATTGACTGATCGAATAAAGCATGTGTTAAACTACAAACTACAGCTTGCCCTGTGTGAGGTCCTGCATCTCCAGCTCAGAACCCAAGCTGTGTTCAGGCGAAAAGGTGCCCTTGTTTGCTGCAGACATCTGGGTGTGGACATCCTCCTTTGGGACCTCAGATCCCAAGAGATCTAGTGTGTCCTTGGCAATGAGGTGGGACATCTCAAGTTATTGAGCTCATAGATCACGCTGCGTCTTCTTGGACCAAAAGAACTTGCAAGCCTTGCAGGTGACTTCCTGATCTTCCAGAGAGAGGCACGAGTTACACACCTAGTGTAGGTCAGTGCGTCAAAACTTGGCATGGCAGCGAGGGCAGAAACAGAAGGGCATCTATTCCATCACCAGACAGACATGCTTGGACGGGGTGTCGAAGTAGAAAAAACGCTATAAAGGGCAAAGGCCTATGGGGGCCTTGCTCCAGACGAGTTTCCTTGAAGAGACAGACACTGACTAACAAGAAAGAAGGATCAATAAATAACTGCAATCAAAACAATACCGACGTTAGGCCTACTGACTAGGAAACAACTTTGAGATGGAGAGCACGTCTGAACCAGACGGTGGAAGAAAACAATAACAATGGAGCAAATGACCATGTGGAGGAAACTGGCACTTGTTGCAGTTACTCCCCCCATTTTACCTGATATTGAGGTTGACTTGACAGTGTGCTGGGATCCTGCTAACCATGCCCCAGCACCAGTGTTCTTTCCCTAAAAATTTAACATTGTTTCCACAATTGGCACACAGATAGTCCCTTGTAAAAGGTATCAGTGGTACCAAGGGCCCCGTGACCAGAGAGGGTCCCTAAGGGCTGCAGCATGTGTTTTGCCACCCTAAGGGACCCCCTCATCTAACACATGCACACTGCCATTGCAGATTGCGTGTGTTCGTGGGGAGAAAAAGGCAAAGTCGACATGGCATCACCCTCAGGGTGCCATGCCCACAAAACACTGCCTGTGGCATAGGTAAATCACCCCTCTACCAGGCCTTACAGCCCTAAGGCAAGGTGCACTATACCACAGGTGAGGGCAAAGCTGCATAAGCAATATGCCCCCCTACAGTGTCTAAGTCCATTCTTAGACTTAGAAAGTGCAGTTTGGCCATATTAAGTATATGGTCTGGGAGTTTGTCAAACACAAACTCCACAGTTCCATAATGGCTACACTGAATACTGGGAAGTTTAGTACCAAATGTCTCCGCACAATAAACCCCCACTGATGCCAGTGTGAGATTTATTACAAAAAATGCACACAGAGGGCATCTTAGAGATGCCCCCTGTATTTTACCCAATCCTCTAGTGTAGGACTGACTGATCTGTGCCAGCCTGCCACTAGCAAACACGTTTCTGACCCCATGGGTTGAGGGCCTTTGTGCTCTGAGGCCAGAAACAAAGCCTGCTCTGGGTGGCGGTGCTTCACACCTCCCCCCTGCAGGAACTGTATCATCTGGCGGTGAGCCTCAAAGACTCAAACCTCATGTTACAGTGCCCCAGGGCACCCCAGCTAGTGGAGATACCTGCCCCCCACTTTGGCAGCCAGTTCAGCGGGAAACTTCAATAATACTAGGAGTGACCATTTCAGTTGGGACCACTCCTTAGAAGTCCAGAGCATAAGTGACCCCCCTCCCCAGCCCCCCCCCCCCCCCCCTGCAGAATCCTCATTTTAGTTTGGAGGATAGGGACCAATAGGGATAGGAATGTGCCTCGCTCCCCAAAGGGAGTGGACACAAGGAGGGTGTAGCCACCCTTTGGGACAGTAGCCATTGGCTACTGCCCTCTGACCCCTTTAATGCGCCTAAATCTTATATGTAAGGGCTTCCCTGAACCCAACTCACCAGATTCCTGGTGACCTACAAGAAGAAGGACTGCTAAGCTGAAACCCCCAGAAGAGAAGGATACAACAACTGCTTTGGCTCCAGCCTTACCGGCCTGTCTCCTGCTTCAAAGAACCTGCAAAAGAACAGCGACGCGTCCAGCGGGACCAGCGACCTCTGCCCAACTCCAGAGGACTGCCCTGCACCCAAAAGGACTAAGAACTCCAGAGGACAGCAGCTCTGTCTAAAGAAACCTACAACCAAGGACTCCCACCTCACTCCGGATGCGTGAGTCTTGACCTCTGTGCACCCGACGCCCACCGCCCACGTAGTTCACTCAGCAAGAGAGGGTCCCCAGGCGATTGCGAGCAAGTGCCAACCCTGGGTTGACCTCTCCACCCCTCCACGACGATACCTGCAGAGGGAATCCTGAGGACCTCCTTGACCGTGAAGCTCCGGGCTAAGTTATCTGATGCCTAAAGAGACACTGCACCTGCAGTCCCCAGGACTAGGAGAAACCGACCTCCGTGCCTCTATGTTCAGCAGGCGGGCCTCATCCCTGTCCGACCAGTGGTGTGCTTGACACCCCCCTGGACCTCATCTGCAGCCTCTGAGTGACCCATGTGGTCTCCTCATAGACCAGCATTGGAAACCCGATGTCCTGTTTGCACCCTGCAACCAGCCGCCCCTGTGTCGCTGAGGGTGTGTTTGGTGCCTACTTGTGGACCCTCCAGTGCTCTTTTAACCTCCCCTGGAGTAAGGAGCACCCTGCAACACCAGCAACACTCTAGATTTGCTCACCTCAAATGTCTGCTTATCTAGCAAATTTTTTAAGCATAGGATCAGCACAGTGCTATCCTCGCCGAGCTAGATAGTGACAAAGTCTTTTGCCATTTGTACAGCAAAATCTTTAAGCATAGGATTGACACGAGTAAAGCAAACCATTTACTCATTCCAGGTTGGCTTGGACGGTATTTGACCAGTCCAAAGCTGTAATACTGTGCCTGGAGTGGTAAATGGCTTTTGTCATTTTACTGCTCGGCGAGGATGACACTGTGTCAATCCTATGCTTAAAGATTTTGCTGTACAAATGGCAAAACACTTTGTCACTATCTAGCTCGGCGAGGATAGCACTGTGCTAATCCTATGCTTAAAAACTTTGCTAGATAAGCAGCAATTTGAGGTGAGCAAATCTAGAGTGTCGCTGGTGTTGCAGGGTGCTACTTTCTAGAGCAGCGCTCCACCTAAAATTGGGATCTTCCCAGAGTTCTCCTTTGTTTTTTGTGTGTGTGTATATATATATATATATATATATATATATATATATATATATATATATATGGAAAATGTCACTTACCCAGTGTACATCTGTTCGTGGCATGAGTCGCTGCAGATTCACATGCTGTGCACAGTCCGCCGTCTGGTGTTGGGCTCGGAGTGTTACAAGTTGTTTTTCTTCGAAGAAGTCTTTTCGAGTCACGAGACCGAGGGACTCCTCCCATTTCGATTCCATTGCGCATGGGCGTCGACTCCATCTTAGATTGTTTTCCCCGCAGAGGGTGAGGTAGGAGTTGTGTATGTTAGTAATAGTGCCCATGCAATGGAATGAATACGTATGTACATAATAAAGGTTAAAGTAATATATTTACAAATGTACAAAATGTTCAAGATCTACTTCTAAACGGCTACAGGCTCCCGGGGAGGCGGGTGGGCGCATGTGAATCTGCAGCGACTCATGCCACGAACAGATGTACACTGGGTAAGTGACATTTTCCGTTCGATGGCATGTGTAGCTGCAGATACACATGCTGTGCATAGACTAGTAAGCAGTTATCTCCCCAAAAGCGGTGGTTCAGCCTGTAGGAGTTGAAGTAGTTTGAAATAATGTTCTTAGTACAGCTTGACCTACTGTGGCTTGTTGTGCAGTTAACACATCTACACAGTAGTGCTTGGTAAATGTATGAGGCGTAGACCATGTTGCTGCCTTACATATTTCGTTCATTGGAATATTTCCTAGAAAGGCCATGGTAGCCCCTTTCTTTCTGGTTGAGTGTGCCTTTGGTGTAATAGGCAGCTCTCTCTTTGCTTTAAGATAGCAGGTTTGAATACACTTAACTATCCACCTAGCAATGCCTTGTTTTGAAATTGGATTTCCTGTATGAGGTTTCTGAAAGGCAATAAATAGTTGTTTTGTTTTTCTAATTAGTTTTGTTCTGTCAATGTAGTACATTAGTGCTCTTTTGATGTCTAATGTATGTAGTGCTCTTTCAGCTACAGAATCTGGTTGTGGGAAGAACACTGCTAATTCTACTGTTTGATTTAAGTGGAACGGTGAGATAACCTTTGGTAAAATTTAGGATTTGTTCTTAGAACTACTTTATTTTTATGTATCTGAATAAATGGTTCTTGTATGGTAAATGCTTGAATCTCGCTCACTCTTCTTAGAGATGTGATGGCAATCAAAAATGCAACTTTCCACGTTAAGTATTGCATTTCACAAGAATGCATGGGCTCGAAAGGTGGACCCATGAGTCTTGTTAAGACAATGTTGAGGTTCCATGAAGGAACAGGTGGTGTTCTTGGTGGTATGATTCTCTTTAAGCCTTCCATAAACGCTTTAATGACTGGTATTCTAAATAGTGAAGTTGAATGAGTAATTTGTAGGTAAGCTGATATTGCGGTGAGATGTATCTTTATGGAAGAGAAAGCTAGATTTGATTTTTGCAAATGTAGTAAATATCCTACTATATCTTTTGGAGATGCGTGTAATGGCTGAATTTGATTATTCTGGCAGTAATACACAAATCTTTTCCACTTGTTTGCATAGCAGTGTCTAGTGGTAGGTTTCCTAGCTTGTTTTATGACCTCCATACATTCTTGTGTGAGGTGCAAGTGTCCGAATTCTAGGATTTCAGGAGCCAAATTGCTAGATTCAAAGATGCTGGATTTGGATGTCTGATCTGTTGTTTGTGTTGTGTTAACAGATCTGGTTTGTTGGGTAGTTTGACATAAGGTACTACTGACAGGTCTAGTAGTGTCGTGTACCAAGGTTGCCTTGCCCATGTTGGTGCTATTAGTATGAGTTTGAGTTTGTTTTGACTCAACCTGTTTACTACATATGGAAGGAGAGGGAGAGGGGGAAAAGCATATGCAAAGATCTCTGACCAGTTCATCCATAGAGCATTGCCTTGGGATTGATCTTGTGGGTACCTGGATGCGAAGTTTTGGCATTTTGAGTTTTCCTTTGTTGCAAATAGATCTATTTGAGGTGTCCCCCAAATTTGAAAGTAATTGTTTAGTATTTGGGGGTGAATTTCCCATTCGTGGGTTTGTTGGTGATCTCGAGAGAGATTGTCTGCCAACTGGTTCTGAATCCCTGGAATAAATTGTGCTATTAGGCGAATGTGGTTGTGAATCGCCCAATGCCATATTTTCTGTGTTAGGAGGCACAACTGTGTTGAGTGTGTCCCTCCTTGTTTGTTTAGATAATACATTGTTGTCATGTTGTCTGTTTTGACAAGAATGTATTTTTGGGTTATTATGGGTTGAAATGCTTTCAGCGCTAGAAATACTGCTAACATTTCCAAGTGATTTATGTGAAACTGTCTCTGATGTATGTCCCATTGTCCTTGGATGCTGTGTTGATTGAGGTGTGCTCCCCACCCTGTCATGGAAGCATCTGTTATGACGTATTGTGGCACTGGGTCTTGGAAAGGCCGCCCTCGGTTTAAATTTGTACTGTTCCACCATAGAAGCGAGATGTATGTTTGGCGGTCTATCAACCCCAGATCTAGAAGTTGACCCTGTGCTTGTGACTATTGTGATGCTAGGCATTGTTGTAAGGGCTGCATGTGCAATCTTGCGTTTGGGACAATGGCTATGCATGAAGACATCATGCCTAGTAGTTTCATTACCATTCAGACTTGTATCTTTTGTGTTGGATACATGGCCTGTATTACCTTGTGAAATGTTTGAACCCGTTGTGGACTTGGAGTGGCAATCCCTTTTGCTGTGTTGATTGTCGCTCCTAAGTATTGCTGTGTTTGACACGGCAAAAGGTGTGACTTCGCGTAGTTGATGGAGAAACCTAGCCTGTGAAGGGTTTGTATGACATATTTTGTGTGCTGTGATCACTGTTTTAGCGTGTTGGTTTTGATTAACCAGTCGTCTAAGTACGGGAACACATGTATTTGCTGCCTTCTGATATGTGCAGCTACTACTGCCAGGCATTTTGTAAAAACTCTTGGCGCAGTTGTTATTCCGAATGGCAACACTTTGAATTGGTAATGTATTCCTTGGAATACGAACCTTAGGTATTTCCTGTGTGAAGGATGTATTGGTATATGGAAATACGCATCTTTTAGATCTAATGCTGTCATGTAGTCTTGCTGTTTGAGCAGTGGGATTACGTCTTGTAACGTGACTATGTGAAAGTGGTCTGATTTTATGTAGGTATTTAGTGTTCTGAGATCTAGTATTGTCTCAGAGTTTTGTCCTTTTTGGGTATTAGAAAGTACAGTGAGTAAACTCCTGTGTTTTTTTGTTGAATTGGTACTAATTCTATTGCGTCCTTTTGTAGCAATGCTTGAACTTCTAGTCCTAGAAGATCTATATGTTGTTTTTACATATTGTGAGTTTTCGGTGGGACGTTTGGAGGGAATTGGCGAAATTCTATGCAATAACCATGCTGGATAATTGCTAAGACCCAAGTGTCTTATTTCCTCCCAAAGTTTGTAAAATTGGCTTAGTCTTCCCCCCACAGGTGTTATGTGATGGGGGTGTGTGACTTGTGAGTCACTGCTTATTTTGAGGGGTTTTGGGGCCTTGGAATTTTCCTAGATTTTTGGGGAATTGGCCCCCTCTAAATTGCCCCCGAAAACCTCCCCTCTGATATTGACCCTGGTAGGTAGGCCTTGTTTGTGAGGTTGTGGCCTCTGTAGGTTGACCTCGAAACCCTCCCCTAAAAGGTGTTTTCCGAAATGTGCCTCTGCTCTGCGGGGAGGAGAGTGTGCCCATGGCTTTTGCCGTATCAGTATCTTTTTTGAGTTTTTCAATAGCAGTGTCGACTTCCGGCCCAAACAACTGCTGTTCATTAAAGGGCATATTCAGCACGGCTTGTTGTATTTCCGGCTTGAATCCTGACGTACGCAACCATGCGTGTCTCCTTATGGTTATTGCAGTATTTACTGTCCTTGCAGCCGTATCTGCTGCATCCATTGCTGACCGTATCTGATTATTGGAGATACTTTGTCCTTCTTCTACCACTTGTTGAGCCCTTTTTTGGAACTCTTTGGGTAAGTGTTCTATGAAATGCTGCATTTCGTCCCAATGAGCTCTATCATATCTTGCCAAAAGTGCTTGTGAGTTGGCAATACGCCATTGGTTTGCTGCTTGTGCTGCAACCCTTTTACCCGCAGCATCGAATTTGCGACTCTCCTTGTCTGGAGGTGGTGCGTCTCCAGAGGTATGAGAGTTTGCTCTCTTACGAGCTGCCCCAACAACCACAGAGTCTGGTGTTAATTGCTGCGTAATATAAACAGGGTCGGTTGGCGGTGGCTTGTACTTCTTTTCCACCCTTGGAGTTATGGCTCTGCCTTTTACAGGATCCTGAAAGATTTGTTTGGAATGTTTTAGCATTCCCGGGAGCATAGGTAAGCTTTGGTATTGACTATGAGTGGAGGATAGTGTATTAAACAAAAAGTCATCCTCAATTGGTTCTGAATGCAAGGTGACGTTGTGAAAAGCAGCTGCCCTTTAGACCACCTGCGTGTAGGATGTACTGTCTTCAGGTGGCGACGGCCTTGCAGGGTAACAGTCTGGGCTGTTATCTGATACAGGAGCATCATAAAGGTCCCATGCGTCGGGATCATCTTGACTCATTGCAGTATGAGTCGGGGATTGCATCAGTGGTGGAGTGGCTACCGGTAATGTGTGCATTGATGGTGGTGGAGTGGTTTGTCTTGCCACTTTTGCCTGTGGCTGTTTGTCCTTTTCTTGAAAGGCAAGTCTTCTTTTCATCCTAATTGGGGGAAGAGTGGTTATCTTACCTGTGTCTTTTTGAATGTGGAGCCTTCTTTGAGTGTAGTCTGGCTCAGCTGATTCAAGTTCCTCTCCGAACCTATGTCCTTGCATTTGGGAGGACAATCCCTGTTCCTCTGTGTAGGAACCTGTTTTCAGTTCCGAGGCTGGATGTTTCGGAACCCAAATCTTTTCCGTCGCCTTTTTGGGCTCCGAGGAAACCTTCTTTATTTTCAGCGTTGTGGTGTCTCGGTGCCGAACCACTTCGGTGCCACTGTCTCGGTGCCGAATCTGCTCGGAGCCGCTGTCTCGGGCCCGAGATTGCTGTGTGGTGGTATCTCGACCGGAGTCTGATGACTTCGTCACATGCATGCCCTTTTTCGGTGCCGATGATCGGTCACCTACTTTTCGGGTTAAGCCATGGCCTGTCGGCGGTGGCGTCCCCTGGGCTTTTGTTGTCTTCTCGTGAGTTTTATCTTTCGACGTCTTACTCACGGTTTTCGGCGTTTCTTCTGGATCAAGCTCGTCCGAGTCCAATTCCTGGATGGAGAAGGTTTCTTCTTCCTCCTCGAAACGCCCTTGTCCTTTCGGCGCCGACGCCATCTGCAGTCTTCTCGTTCTTCGGTCTCTTAATGTCTTCCTCGACCATAACGCACGACAGGCTTCATAGGTATCCTCCTTGTGCTCCGGAGACAGACAAGTTACAGACCAGATGCTGATCTGTATATGGATACTTGTTATGGTATTTTGGGCAGAAGCGGAATGGGGTCCGTTCCATCAGCCTTGAAGAGACACGTGGCCGGAACGACCAGGCCCCGATGGGGGATCGAAAAAACCCTGAAGGGCCACCGGAGCTTCTTCAGAAGTCGGTGAGGATCTGTTGTAACTAACCCGATACCGAACGCAAACAATACAGACGATTTTTCCGAGATTCTAACTAACTTTCCGACCCCAAACACGGAGCAAAAAGGAACACGTCCGAACCCGATGGCGGAAAAAAAAACAATGTAAGATGGAGTCGACGTCCATGCGCAATGGAGCTGAAATGGGAGGAGTCCCTCGATCTCGTGACTCAAAAAGACTTCTTCGAAGAAAAACAACTTGTAACACTCCGAGCCCAACACCAGATGGCGGGATGTGCACAGCATGTGTATCTGCAGCTACACATGCCATCGAACACACACACACATATATATATATATATATTTTTTTACATGGGACTACTGTCCATGTACTAGTTTCATAGACATTTAGTGGTGGCATCATTCTGTTTTTCAATATCTACCACCAGACAGGCCTTGTTCATGTCCATACCAGCAAGCAAGAAAGCTACCAGCTGGATGGGCTCTTTGCTGACTGGTGATATGAACCTGAATAGCTTGCAAAAGTGTAGTTAAGAGACTAGTGGGATCCATTTGGGGGTTCCTCTAGAAAAGCTGGTCACAAGACAGAGGTGGGGTAACCACCTCCATGATGGTTAAGTTATTTCCTGTACTCCTGGAGTACTGTGGATGCATCAGACATTGAGGAGTGGGCGATAGAGACAGGGATCCTTACAGAAATTAAGCAATACACTTTTGCCAGTGGCCTTATTGTTCATTCCCAATAAAATAGATGTTAGGTGTGAGAAGGGGGAAGATAGTCTCCACAGTGGTACAGCATAAACAATTCTGTCAGGGTGTGCGTTTCTCCCAATGGTGCTACTTAAAACTGCTGTTGTCAGTCAGTTAAAAGGAATACATTCCTCATTGGGCTCATTTTGAGGGGCTCTCCATGGAGACAGCAGTTTTTATTCACTGCTATAGGCAAAGAGTGTCTGCTCCGGAGAAGAAGGCTAGACAAAGTGAGCAGAACACCTCAATCAGGTTCTAGAATAGTGGAATAATATAATTAGAAACCTCTAGACATCAGGACTATATATATATATTTTTTTAATCTACTTTATGTTTTTATGTATGTTATGTATGGGGAGCGACCCCAGGGGCAAGGGTCGCTCCCCTTAGGAGCAAATTGTATTTAGGCCAAAATCAACAGCTAGGCACTTTGCAAAAATCACGTCAGATTTCAATGTAAAAATGTTGTGTGTCCACGTTGCGTGTCCTGTCGTGAGCATTAGCCCTACCTATGCCAGTGTGGTACCATTTTTATCGGGAGACTTGGGGGAACACAGAACAGCAAAACAAGTGTTATTGCCCCTTGTCTTTCTCTACATTTTTTGCTTCCAAATGTAAGACAGTGTGTAAAAAAAGACATCTACTTGAGAAATGCTCTGTAATTCACATGCAAGTATGGACACCCCGGAATTCAGGGATGTGCAAATAACCACTGCTTCTCAATACTATATCTTGTGCCCATTTTGGAAATACAAATATGTTCTTGATACCTATTTTTCACTCTTTATATTTCAGCAAATGAATTGCTGTATACCTGGTATAGAATGAAAACCCTTTGAAAGGAACAGCTCATTTATTGGCTCTGGGCACTTAAGGTTCTTGATGAACCTACAAGCCCTATATATCCTCGCAACCAGAAGAGTCCAGTAGACGTAACTGTATATTGCTTTAAAAAACTGACATCGCAGGAAAAAGTTACAGAGTAAAACATGGAGAAAAATGGCTGGGTATATATATATATATATATATATTTCAGCTGTTATTTTCTGTAGGAAACCAGTGTAGAATCTACAAAAATTACCCCTTGGTAAATTCAGAATTTTGTCTACAGAAATGTTTAGTTTTCTAGGATCCAGCATTGGTTTCACACCCATTTCTGTCACTAACTGGAAGGAGACTGAAGCACAACAAAATAGTTAAAATGGGGTATGTCCCAGTGAAATGCAATAATTGTGTTGAAAAATTGAGTTTTCTGATTCAAGTCTGCCTGTTCCTGAAAGCTAGGAAGATGACGATTTTAGCACTGCAACCCCTTTGTTGATGGGAAAAAACACAAGCCTTCTTCTGCAGCCCTTTTTCCAATTTTTCTGGAAAAAAAAAAATATTTTTTTTTTGCTGTATTTTGGCTAATTTCTTGGTCTGCTTCAAGGGAATCCACAAAGTCTGGGTACCTCTAGGATCCCTAGGATGTTGGGAAAAGAAGGACGAAAATTTGGCATGGGTAGCTTATGAGTGCCTACGCAGGAACTGCCCAAACAGCCAAAAAAAAGACTTGGCACCAGCGGGGAAAAAGGCCTGGCAGCGAAGGGGTTAAAGTCAGAAACATGATGGTTCTGTTTGTCTTGAACAACAACGTATTTACCTCAGGTAGCAGTAAAAGCTCAGATCAGGTTGGCCAAGAGTGCAAAACATTAGTGAGGGCATTTATCTTTATTTCAATAGAAGGCAGATGTAGGTCTAGAACCTTAGCTGCAAGTCTAATCACTACAGCACATGAAGCACCTTCTCCACTGTGCATCCAAAAACCAACCCTGGATAAGGGGGAAGTATTGAGCCTGCTGGGCTCCAGCAAATCCACGCTCACTTGTTGTCATCATAATGTGCGGTTAATGTGCCCCATCACCACCATCGTTGTCTGGCGGCGGCAAACTCTAGTCTGAATCAGAGTGAGAAAATGAGAAAATTTGAGGAATGTTCCGGGCTAGAGGACAAGTATTGACTTAGTTCGAATGTACAGAAACCGAGCATGCTGGATGGTCCAGTTGGTGCAGAGACAGATTCTATTTAGGATCAGATTGTGAAGTCAGCAGGGACTTGAACTCAGGTGACATCAGGACTGGTGCTGATGAAGACCGAACCGTCACAGGTCTTGGAACCATAGTGGAAGCAAGCAGTGGAGTCGGTGCAGACGCCAAGATGGGTTTAAGAGGCTAAGATTGCACCAATTGCAGTTATGCCACCAGTGAACCCACTGTAGGCCCCTGCAAGTCCTACACGCATTATGGCCTGTTTAAAGTCTCAATGTGTTTTGGTATTGCTGATGATCCAGGAAATTCGGGGTGTGTCAAACAGTTGTGGCATCGACTCCTCGATCAGAAGTGACCTTGACTGGCATCTTGATGGCCTTCTGCATTCTTTGGACAGAGAGGCTGGATTGGTCCAAATCCTGCATCAACTTCTTATGCATCTCTTCAACTTGCACTTCGACTTACTATATAGATTCGACTGCAAAGACAACCTGCTGTGGACACAGCTTTGAGGGTATAAAGAAGACTGTCTGCTTGACTTGAAGCAGGGCATTTTGGAGGTTTGTGACTTTTTTTTTTCTGAGTTCAGCGACATACAGCTTTGCTTGATGGTCTTGGGTTGCCTTCAAGTACCTGAGGGCACATTCTTCGCACACCTTGTAAAGGTACCCAGACCTCAAACATAGAAGGCGGGCCTCACACCGGTCCATCATCGACTGTTTCCGACAGCCATAGCAAGGCTTGAACCCTGTACAGGCCTCGAAAAATCTACTTGTCCCGTCACTATGGCGAGACGTATTTAACAGGTCGAGCTATTTTTAGGACCCACTTGCCCCTTCTGGTGAGTTGACAAAGAACAGGTTTTGTTGTTCAGTCAGCAAGTGAAGGAGCAATTAAGATGCCTTTAAACCTTGTTCTCGTCACATTTTCTATGTGTTCAGAGACAGAGGTCAAAGGTCAGATTATCTTACAATTAATTTTCCTTCTGACTGCAGAGTTGCAGGATTTTGTCCTTTTTTTCTTAACACACAACATTTAAATAGCTAGGTCAATTGTATAACATTAAAAAATATATTTCAGTAGTTGAGAAACTGGCAGCAATGCTATTAGTAAACTGAGAGGCAAGTAATGGATCATTAGTCCCCTATATGTAGGCTAGAATCTTTTTATACATGGAGCAAACGTTTAGTCTATTTAATGAAATGCAGAAGTTTTTTTGTACAACAGAAATGCTGAGTTCACATATTTGAAGGTACAGTCTTGGAAATTTAGAAAAATGCGACTTTGTAAACTAAAATATATGCATAGATCACACAGTGAGACCAGTTTATTGGTCAAGTTCATTACAGGGATGGTCGAGTAGATGTACAAGTTACTTATCTTCGGTAACGATATATCTGATAGAGACATATTCTAGTTGCAGATTCTTTAACTTTGAATTTCCCCAGGCGTCAGACTGGATCTGGAGGTTTTTCTTCAAGCAGTACCGCTGCGTGCCGTCTGGTGGCGTCTGTCGACTCCGCGGATGTCACTGGTGTTGTGTTCACCGTGATGACATCGCAATCGTATATAGGCGCCACCCCGGCGCTCTGACGTCAGTTTCTTTTTATGACTTTCCACACCAGTAGCGCAGAGCCATGAGGAATACAGAGTGGTGTACCAAAACTAGGGCCCTTAAGAGGAAGTTCCTGTCCCTAGAAATCAGTTCGCAGTGCAGGGAGGACGGGCGGTTGCTAAGGAATCTGCAACTAGAATATGTCTCTACCAGATATATTGTTACCGAAGGTAGGTAAATTGTACATCTGATAGATTTATAGTTGCAGATTCCTTACCTTAGAATAGATACCCGAGCAATACCATCCCCGGTGGTGGGCTGCAAACCAAGATCACATCAAGAAGTCTTGCAGGACCGAACGACCAAAGTAGCAGTCTGTAGGAAAATGCCTCTGATGGCCCCTAACTTTTAGACTTTTATTGATGCTAGTTATGATTGAAAGTGTGCTGGGACCCTGCTAACCAGGCCACAGCACCAGTGTTCTTTCCCTAAAACTGTACCTTTGTCTCTACAATTGGAACAGCCCTGGCACACAGCTAAATGGTACCCCTACTACCAAGGGCCCTGTGACCAGGAAGGTCTCTAAGGGCTGAAGCATGTATTCTGCCACCCAGAGGACCCTCACTCAGCACATGCACACTGCCTCACAGCTTGTGTGTACTGCTGGGGAGAAAAGGACTAAGTCGACATGGCACTCCCCTTAGTGTGTCATGCCCACAACCCACTGCCTGTGTTATAGGTGTCACCCCTCTAGCAGGCCTTACAGCCCTAAGGCAGGGTGCACTATACCACAGGTGAGATCATAGCTGCATGAGCACTATGCCACTACAGTGTGTAAGTCAAATCTTAGACATTGTAAGTGCAGGTAGCCATAAAGAGTATTTGGTCTGGGAGTTTGTCAAACATGAACTCCACAGTTCCATATTGACTACACTGAATACTGGGAAACTTCTCAGCACAATGAATCCACACTGATGCCAGTGTGGGATTTATTGAGAAATGCACACAGAGGGCATCTGTATACCAGTCCAACTATCAGTGCTAGGCTGACCAGTTTCTGCCAGCCTGCCACATCCAGACAGTTTTCTGGCCACATGGGGTGAGTGCCTTTGTCACTCTATGGCTGGTAACAAAGCCTGTACTGGGTGGAGGTGCTTCTCAAAGGCTCAAGCCTCGTAATACAGTGCCCCAAGGCACTCCAGCTAGCGGAGATGCCCGCCTCTCCGGACACAGCCCCCACTTTTGGCGACAAGTCCAGAGGAGCTAATGAGGAAAACAAGGAGGAGTCACCCTCCAGCCAGGACAGCCCCTAAGGTGTCCTGAGCTGAGGTGACCAATGCCTTAGGAAATCCTCCATCTTGTTTTGCAGAATTCCCCCCCAATAGGATTAGGGATGTGCCCCCCTCCCCACAGGGAGGAGGCACAAAGAGGGTGTAGCCACCCTCCAGGTCAGTAGCCATTGGCTACTGCCCTACAGTTGTAAACACACCCCTACATTTAGTATTTAGGAGCAACCCTGCAGATTCCTGCAACCTTAAGAAAGAAGGACTGCTGACCTGAAAGCCCAGGAAAGACAACGGAGACAACAACTGACTTGACTCCAGCCCTACCGGCTTGTCTCCAGACTCAGAGAACCTGCACAGTGATGCATCTAGGGGGACCAGCAACCTCTGAGGACTCAGAGGACTGACCTGAACCTAAAGGACCAATAAACTCCTGAGGACAGCGGCTCTGTCCAAAACTACAACAAAGAAACCATCTTTAAAGACGACTCCAGCCTCACTCTGGAAGCGTGAGTCTACACACACTGCACCAGAAGCCCCCAGCTTCTGTCCAGAGAAACCAACACTGCAGACAGGACCCCCAGGCGACTTCAACGTCGTGGACACCCTGAGTCGACCTCCTTGCACCCCCACAGCAATGCCTGCAGAGAGGATCGAGAGGTTCCCCCTGACCGCAACAGCCCGGTAACAACGGAACCCAACGCCTGGAAAAAGCACTGCACCCGCAGCCCCCAGGACTGAGAAGAACCAACTACCTGTGCAGGAGTGACCAGCAGGCGGCCTTCATCTCAGCCCAGTTAGTGGCTGTCCTGACGAGCCCCCCTGTGCCCTGCCAATATTGCCAGAGTGACCCCCGCGTCCCTCTATTTATTTCAACACAAAACTCGACGCCTGTACACACACTGCACCCGGCCCGTCCCTGTGCTGCTGAGGGTGTATTTTGTGTGCCTGTTTGGGACCACCCCCAGTGCTCTACAAAACTCCCCTGGTCTGCTACCAGAGGACGCAGGTACTTACCTGCTAGCAGACTGGAACCAGAGCACCCCTGTTCTCCATAGGCGCCTATGCTACTTGGGCCCTGCTTTGACCTCTGCACCTGACCGACCCTGTGTTGCTGGTGCTGGGTGTTTGGGGTTGACTTGAACCCCCAACGGTGGGCTGCCTAAGCCCAGAAGAATGAACTTGTAAGTGCTTTACTTACCTGAGAAACTAACCTATACTTACCTCCGCCAGAAACTGTTGATTTTTGCAGTGTCCACTTTTAAAATAGCTTATTGCCATTTTTGCCTAAACTGTGTACATTACTGTTGTAATTCAAAGTTCCATACTTACCTGTGTGAAGTACCTTACAATTTATGGACTTAGATAAATTCTTAATCTTGTGGTTCTAAAATAAACTAAGAAAATAATATTATTCTATATAAAAACCTACTAGCCTGGAGTTAAGTCTTTGAGTGTGTGTTCTCATTTATTGCCTGTGTGTGTACTACAAATGCTTAACACTACCCTCTGATAAGCCTACTGCTCGACCACACTACCACAAAATAGAGCATTAGCATTATCCAATTTTGCCACTATCAACCTCTAAGGGGAACCCTTGGACTCTGTGCACACTATCTCTCACTTTGAGATACTATATACAGAGCCAACTTCCTACACCGTCCCTTCAGACCTGATTGTCCAGGCAGTAGGGTTTGGGAAAAGTGTGCAGAGATGCCCACGGCTCCGCCTGACAGACGTCCAGGAATGGAACGCCCTGTGCTACCGCTGTGGTAGCAGCAGTAGCTCTGGTGGAGTGAGCTTGCAAACCTTCGGGAGGTTGCGTTTTAGCTAAAGCGTAACACATTTTGTTGCAAAGGAGTACCCATCGTAAAATGGTCCTCTTCTGCACTGGCTTCCCCTTCTTTGCACCCACATATACCACAAAGAGTTGATTCTCCACCCGGAAGTCTTTGGTACTATCAAGATAGAACACCAATGCTCTTTTTGGGTCGAGACAGTGGAGTCTCTCCTCTTCATGAGAGGGATGTGGGGATGCATAAAAGGTAGACAAGGTGATGGACTGTCCTACATGGAAGGGTGTCACTACCTTAGGTAGAAAAGAAGCCCTTGTGCGAAGCAACACTTTGTCAGGATGTATAGCCAGAAAAGGAGGCTTAGATGACAGAGCCTGGAGCTCACCTAATCTGCTGGCAGAAGTAATGGCAACTAAGGAGACAGTCTTGATAGTTAAGAGCCGTAAAGGACAGTTGTGAAGCGGCTCAAATGGGGTACACATAAGGTATGTTAATACCAGATTTAGACCCCATGGGGCATGATAAAATGGGATAGGAGGAAAGAGATGAGTGAGGCCCTTAAGAAACCTCTCAACTATAGGAGATTTAAATAAGGAAGGCTGATCTGGTAACCTCAAGGAAGCAGAAATAGCAGAAAGATATCCCTCAAGAGTGCCGAAGGAGGAACCCTGCTGGGCAAGGGAAAGAATAAAGAGAAGGACTTGAGAAAGAGGAGCAGATAGAGGATCAGATTTGTTGATGCACCATGCCACAAATTTTGTTCCAACGACAGGTATATACAGGTTTGGTTGAGGGATGCCTGGCTGCCAAGATAACGTCACAGACTTCGAGCGGCAGGTCAAAAAACGTCAACTGTCGCCGCTCAATCTACACGCATGAAGCTGGAGAGTTGACAGGTTCGCATGGAAGACCCTCCCTTGCTGCTGTGACAGAAGATCCTCCCGAAGGGGCAGTCTGCTTGGAAGAGCTATGGTCATGTTCAACAGATACCAGACTCTTCATGCCCAGTCCAGAGCCACCAGTATTACTTGGGCCTGGTCCTGCCTGATCTTCAGAACTCTGGGCATCAGTGGTATGGGTGGAAAAGCATACTGGAGGCCCGAATTCAACTCGCGACACACAGCGTTGCCGAGCGAGTGCCGCCTTGGAAACTCCAACAGGCAAAACAGCAGAGATTGCGTGTTCTCTACGGAGGCTAACAAGTCTAACCAAGGGTCTCCCAACTGCAGGAAGAGACCTTGCGCCACCTCCGGATGGAGACGCCATTTGTGATCAACCAAGCATCATCGACTGAGTTTGTCTGCTCTGGCATTCAATATGGCTTGCCAGGTGTTGAACCACCAGGGAAATGCCCTTATGTTCCAGCCAAGTCCAGAGGCGAAGGGTCTCTTGACAAAGGGTCCACGACCCCATTCTGCCTTGTTTGTTGCAATACCACATGGGGGTGGTGATGTCTGTGAACACCTGCACTGCTTTCCTCTTGAGAGAGGGAAGGAATGCTTTCAATGCTAGTCTAATCGCTCAGAGCTCCAGATGATTGATATGGAGCCCGGTTTCCACCAGAGGCCTCTGATCTCCGCCTTTCCCATGTGGCCCGGGAGTGACACATCTGTCACGACTAAGATCTGGTTGGGGAAGTGAGAGGGATCTGCCCTTGACCAAATCCTGATTCGTTAACCACCACTGCAGGTCTCTTGCAGTTCCTTCCGATATCTGGAACTTGTCGGAGGGATTCCCCTGAGGCTGCGTCCACTGGAACTTCAGGTCCCACTGCAGAGCCTGCATATGCCAGCTGGCATTTTGAACCAGCAAGACGCAGGAGGCCATGATGCCCAGCAGCCTCAGTCATGCTCACCGAAATCCAGGACAGAGGCTATCATAGCCCGAATATCCTGGACTCGCTGTTCGGGAGGATAGGCCAGAAACTGCATTGTATCCAGAACAGCTCCGATAAAAGGGAGCATCTGAGAAGGAGTCAGGTGTGACTTCGGCATGTTGATAGTAAACCCCAGAGAATGCAAAAGGCTCGCCGTGGTCCGGAGGTGGGAGACGACTGTCTGGGCGAGTTTGCCTTCAGCCAATCGGAGGAAGGGGAAGACAGGGACTCCTAACCTGTGCAGATGAGCTGCCACCACTACCATCACTTTCATGAACACTCGAGGGGCACTGGTAAGGCCAAAGTGGAGCACGTAAACTGAAAGCGCTCGTGACCTACCACGAATCGTAGGTAACGTCTGTGAGCCGGCAAGACGGGAATGGGGAAGTATGCGTCTTGCAAGTCCAACGCTACCATTCAGTCTCCGGGATCCAGGGCAGATAGGACCTGAGCCAATGTCAACATTTTGAACTTCTCCTTTTTTGAGGAAGAGGTTGAGGGACGGAAGATCTAATATAGGCCAAGACCTTTGTCCTTTTTCGGCACCAGAAAGTAACGGGAATAGCAACCACAACCTACTTCTGGCAACGGAACCCTCTTTATAGCTCCTTTGGCCAAAAGAGCTTGGACTTCCTTGCAGAGAAGTGCCATATGATCCTCCAATGTATGAAGGTGCCATGGCTGGAGGAGGTGTCTTGAAGGGAAGGGAGAAGCCCCTTCAGACAATTTGGAGGTCCCACCTGTCCGACGTAATGGATTGCCATTGGGGCAGGAGATGGCGAATACTGCCGCCAACTGGCTCTCGGTGTACCTGCGGACTAGAAACGTTTGGAGGCTGAGGAGGTGTCTAGACCACTAGCACCACTAGCATCACCTAAATCCTGCACCCAGTTCATTTGGGGTTCAAGCTGGTTTTCTAAAGGGTCCAGCGTCCCCTTTATCCATACCCACAAGAATAAGGGTCTGGATCAACCCTCGGCCCAAGAAAGCCCATAGAGAATGGTATCAGCATCTATCAACGCCGTTCTGGCTCCAAGTCGTTGGGTATGAGGATGGGATTGATGTGGATTGTGGGCCCAACTGACATCCGGAGCACCGACGTCTGACCCAGCGCAGGGGAAGGTCACCGTGGCATGACCGGCGTCGGGACGGATCTGCAATTGGATCTGGTGGCCAAAGTAGACAACTTTGAACCCAAGGTGGCCCCCACCGACTCACCTGTGCCCGATGGCACTAAAGGTGGGTTGGACTGCCCAAAAATGAGGCGCATTGCCTCAGAAAATTCTTTAAGCTGGGCAGGGGTGGCTCCGGCTTCCGGTAAGTCTGAGTAGTACAGAGCCGACCCAGATGAAGGCTCCGATGACTGAGGCCTAGAGCGTCAACACTTTTCCCACGTTGCGTCGTCCGAGCGACGGGGTGAAGCCGAAGAACGCTTGTCCTTCTTCGACTTCTTTTTGTGACCCGAATGTCCCGATGTCTTGGAGAACGAGGAGTGGTGGCGACTCTGCAGCCGATCAAGACCTTCCTCTCGAACGAGACCGTGAGCGCCGCAGAGCTGAGTGTTGGGCAACCATGAGCTTTAGGGACCGCTCCCACAGGGTTTTTGGATTCATGGCCCGACACTCGGAGCACGACTTCGGGTTGTGATCGCACTCCAGGCATCAAAGACACATGAGGTGCGGAGCCATCACTGACCTAGTTCGGTGACAGGAGTCGCAGGGCTAGAATCAGGTCTTGCAGGACATCCCTCGACGTATCCACAAACTAGTCAAAAATCTATGACAAAAGTGTCGATGTAGTAAAAAAATGAGTGAGGTAGCTCTTCTCCGGATCTGTGTGTAGGCTGGCGTGGAAAGAAAAGAACTGACGTCAGCACGCCGGATTGACACCTATGTACGACCGCAACGTAATCACGTCGAAAACGATGCCAACGACACCCGCAGAGTCGAACGACGCCACCTGACGGCACGCAGAGGTACTGCTCGAAGGAAAATCTCTGGAGCCAGTCTGACGCCTAGGGAAATTCAAAGGTAAGGAATCTGCAACGAGAAGTCTTGATCAGATTATTCAAGTTACTCAACCTGCAGGTGTAGTAATATTTTTATGATTTTTCGTGGCCTGCTGTAGTCTTTGGTTGTGACATGGTTACCTTGCACACTGGAAAAAAAGACTTTGAAAGGATCGGTCGTCCATCAAAAATTGAAGCAGAGCTCCTGATCCGCGTTCAAAAGTGCAGAAAGAAAATGAGTTACTTACCTGTAACTGTGGTTCTCCAGTATTGGTATCTTTCATAGATTCACATGCTTGAATCATTCCCCGTCGTCGAAGTGGGACTCCCACTTCGACGACGGGGAATGATTCAAGCATGTGAATCTATGAAAGATACCCCAATACTGGAGAAGAAGGGAAATACTAGTGTGCCGGGGTGCTACCTATATGTGGCTCAACTCCGTTGCTTCTGGGACAGAATAAGATCCACGTGGGGTAGCACAATGCTACTTTGCACTGCATGGGAGCAATGCTATGAAAACGTCTGTGTCAAAGCTAGCACCAGAGGAATATTCTAAAGGTGAGTAGTCTGCAGTTAGAAATATTCATTAGAAGTTAGTTTACTCCTCTCGTTAACACTGCTGTGTAGAGCAACCGTTCAAATAAATATACTATTCTTTTACAAGCAGGACAATTGTGAAATGGTAAGTGCTTGTAGTTCACTTACTTTGCGGAATGTCATCATAGCAACTACAAGTGCAGTTTTAAGTTTGATGAATTTCAATGTGGCCCTGAGGAATTGTTTGAATAGTTCTTTTGTCAGTTGTGTCAGTACCATGCTATGGTTCAACATGGGTGTAGGCGCATTCCTTGGTGCGGCTAACCTTTTTTCTTTCCTCCAGATACCTTTGGATCACTGGTGTAGTGAAGAAGCTTCTTCCTATGCATTCCCTTGTATAGGTTTCCATCCTGCTAGGTGCACCTTTAGTGACACTTAAGTTAGGTTTTCTACTAATAGATGAGTAAGATTTCACGTGTCCAGTCCTGACAGACCAAATCTCTGCCATAATTGTATCTTTCCCATTTGGCTGTTTAACATCGCTCTCTTTGGTAGTCCCGGATGACCGAATTCTATGTCTTCAGGAGCCACACCACTAGATTCAGTGTGCTTAACTCTGAGTGAAGAACCTTCCCTCCTTGCATGAGAAGGTGGTCTTGGGACATTGGCAGTGACACTACATTTTGTGACATTTCTATCTGATCCCAGAACAAAGTTTGTAAGTCTAGATGAGTTTGTGTCTTACGCAAT
This sequence comes from Pleurodeles waltl, assembly GCF_031143425.1. Lineage (NCBI taxonomy): Eukaryota > Metazoa > Chordata > Amphibia > Caudata > Salamandridae > Pleurodeles > Pleurodeles waltl. The sequence continues at coordinate 915,079,636 of NC_090448.1, read as the reverse complement.
TGCCTTCACTTGCTGATCACCATTGAAAATAGCAGGATCTGGGGAAAAGCATAAGCAAATCTCGCTAACCAGTCTATGGACAGCGCATTCCCTAGGGAGTCGGGGATGAATGTCTAGATGCAAAGAACTGGCATTTTGTATTTTCTGAAATTGCAAACAGGTATATTTCTAGTATTCTCTGCCTTTTGAACACCTTTATCACCGCCTGATTCAACAGCCATTTGTGTGAGGTGGACGCTTGCCTACTCAGTTTGTTCACTTCCACGCGGTCTACTCCCGGCAGATGTATTGCGGTCATTTTTATCTGTCTCTGGATGGCCTATCTCTTGTGCTGGTCCCTGCCCTCTCCCCCCTTGCTTGTTGAGGTAGAACATTGTTGCCCTATTGTCTATTTGAACTTGTATTGATTTGTCCTACAAGTGTTTCTGAAAGGATTTTAAGACTAAGACTACTATCCTTAAATCTGCTGAAGCTAAGTGCTGTACTACTGCCCATGGTTTTCATACCCCTCAGATATTGAGTTTCCCTATGTGAGCTCCCAATCACATATGTGAGGAGTCCGCGGTTATGGTCAATATTGGAACTGAGTAAAGGTTCTTTATGCTGATACATTTGTCTTCTTCCAAACACATAATTTCCTTCTGCATTCTTTGCGAAACAACCACTAAATCTTCTGAGCTCCTCACTGCCTCTGACCATTGGCTTTGGACCCATTCCTGGATCGGTCTCATGTGTAGCCTCGCAAGTGATATTAATAAAATGCAGAAGGCAACATTTCTAATAATTTCCTCACCAGTTGTCACTGTCAGAGACTGACACTTCTGGTAATAGTGAGCTTCTTCCGTAATAGACAGGACTTTTTTCTTACATAGAAACCCCTTAGCTTGCACTGTGGTTATTTTCGCTCCCTGAGAGAGCTTCTGCTCTGGTGTTGGTGAAGAGCTCTCCATATTTATTGTGAACCCCAGTCTGTGGAGCGTCATCACTGCTCTTATGCTGTCTCTGCACTTGTGTGCAGCGCATACCCTCGCCAACAAGTTTAAGTGGGGGGTCACATATATTGCCTTCCTTTTCCATAAGCGGCTATGGCCATCAAGCACTTCTTGTACACACTGGGACTGATTTTAAGCTGAATGGTAGCACTCTGAATTGGTAGTGTGGTTTGACTGCTATGAAGCACAGAAACGTCTGCAAGAGGGCTGATGCACTGGGGGGAATGAATGAAGGGGCCTGTTCAACAGGTAGGGTGTACACTCTTTCCAAGATCTGCAAGACCCATTGGTCTAAAGATATGGCCCTCCAAGTCTGTAGAAAGGATACCAGTCTTCCAAACAGCACTCCGTGTTCAGACAAGAGGAAACTTGGGCTGCTTCACTACAGTGGCTGAGGAGGAGGAGGATGAGAGGAATCTGAAGCAAGGGACAGTCCTTACTGTTGCCATAGTCTCAATAGTGTTTGTATAGCAGATTGTGTAGCTGCTGTTGTTGGGAGCTCTGCGATTGTTGTCTGCCTCAAAAGCAGAACCCTTTCAAAAGGTCCAAAATTTCTCATATTAATAGTAGTCCAGATGATGTGCCTGTAAGCCAAGCGACCTGGCAGTGTCCTCGCTCTCTAATTCTTTGGAGAGCTGAATCTGCTTTTGCATCTAAGAGATGGCGTCATCAAATGGAATATCCATCATTAAAGCTGTTTGGATATCTGTCAACAGCTCTGAGTTTCTTAACCAAACATAGCAAATAAGAAAAATAGATATCCCCATGGCTTGTATCATGTCTAGGCCGGACTGCATGCATTGGTTTGATGCAGTTTGTCCATACCTTACTTGTTTCATGAAAAGTGATCAGAGGTGTTTCAGCAGGTTCAGGATTCCCAACTGTGCCATAGCCCAAAGGGTGAGGATATAACTGCACATCAGGCATGTGGCATTGATGGATTTGAGAGCCATACAACCCGCCAAAAAATATTTCTTTGCAAATTGCTCAATCTTTGTGGATTCTGAGGGTGAAATAGGGAAAGAAACTGCTGAAAGCTTGACGTGCAGGAAGGCTGGATGACCAGACTTTCTGGTGAGGGTTGTGTGGATAATAGAGCCGGGGACCTAGGCACTGGTCTGTATCTTCTGGACAATACTTTATTAATGGCGGGAGATGACCTTCTAAAACAGCAAGAGTAGGCTCAGTTAGAGGGTTGTAATGGTTCTGAAGCGAACGTGGTGGGATTTAATTCCTCTGTTATGATATTGGCTTTAGTCTATGTTAAAGAAAGGGGTCGAATCTGAGCAACCTTCTTAACTGCAGGATTGTAGGTGGGCTGGCCTGGTGGTTGGTAGACACCTGTGGTGTTGGCATATTATACTAGATCCAGGTAACCCTTATTAAGTGTTACAGAGTCTAGGAAGTCAGGGCTCTCTAGTGGTAACAGTGGTGAGCAGCCAAGACTTATCTAGGATGAGTCTGAAGCATTTGCAATACCACAGTAGTCACGCAGTACCTTATCACAATTAAAAGGAACCACACACTGTTGCAAAAAGAAAAGGTACTCTATTATAGTAACAATGAACTAGAATATTACAGGCTATCCCCCACTTCCTGGAGGTAACTACACACAAACTACTAAAATAGTGGAATGTGAGAATGGATTCCCCCACAAGAGGATATGGAGACGTTAGACAAAGGCTAGGAGAGTATGGAACCCGAAGAGTTGATTATCTAGAAGACCCCCCACCCCACCCAGCAACCAGGAAAGTAAAGGTAAGGCTAACATGGGGGACTTGGATTGGGAACAATGCAAGAACAGGACCAGGCCACTGGAACCCAATGGTGGATACCGGATGAAGAGGACCTGTAAAAGAAGGGGACCCAGTCCAGTCCACTCAGGTGTCTCCAGGTGGAGAAGGAGGCAATGCCCACCCTTCTGTGTGTGAAGATCTGAGTCGACAGTGGTGGACGAAGTCCCGCTGCAGGGTCCAGGAGCTGCAGGGGAGTCTCTGATGTCACCTAGGAGCTATCCCTCGATGAGCGCCGGACAGGTCAGTGGTTAGGAACATAACTAACAAGCACAAGCAAATGCACGCTGTAGATGAAGATTTGCAGAGCTGAAGAGGACCAGCAAGGTCCTGGGGACTCGACCCTTGGAGGGGAGTCCTGGCTGACTCCCCGAACACAGGCGAGCCAGCAGCAGCAGTCAGAACCCCCACGAGCAATCCACTGGCAGCAGGCGCAGTAAGTTGCAGTGAGTCCCAAGCAGCACCCCTGAAGAGGAGTCCGACATCGCAGGAACAGCAGAGTGGAGACTGTCCTTGCAGACTTAGAGTGCTGGGGCTTCTTGGAGCCTGAAGATCCCTGGGAGCAGGAGTCAATAAGCCTTGACTGCTACGACGCACACGGATTCTGTCCTGGAGAAAGAGTTAAGGGCTCACTGTCTTCCAAGTTGGAAAGAAGGCAAAGCAGACTCAGAGGACCTCCTCAGAACCACCACCTATGTTGGAGAATCTTTGCAGATCCAGGGGACAGCTGATCGCATTAGCCAGACATCATTCCCTTAGGGGCCTGCGGATGCAGGGAAGTGACTGTCCACGCCAAGAGATTCCTTCTTGCTTCCTTTGTGCAGCAGAAGTCTTGCTGACGCCAGACGATGCACAGCTGTGGAAATGTTGCCAAGTGCTGACAGGTGCTGCGGAAACATTGTTGCAAGGAGAGGTCGCCTCAGTTTTGCAGTCTTGTTCGGTTCCTGTAGAGTTCAGTAGTGGTTCTGGTGGCTAGGAGCAGGCGAGGTCCTTGCAGAGAAGTTCTAGTGGAGCTGTGCATGCCGAATATGGGGACCCACGTGCAAAGGAGTCCCTAAATAGCCCATAGAGGGGGCTTTGTCACTTTGCAAGGTGACCACCTATCAGAGAAGGTCACCGACATCAAATGCAGAATCAAGTGGCCACTGGAGGAGCTCTGAGCTCAAGCAGAGGAAGGCAAAACAAAGGGTTCCCTGTGGGAGAGGGAGGCAACACCCTCTCCCCTTGGAAATAGGTGTGCCATAGCTTGGGAGGCATAGCCTCCCCAAGCCACTGGGATGCTTTGAAGGGCACATTTGGTGTCCTTGCATAAACCAGTCTGCACCAATCCAGGGGACACTAGTCCCTTGTCTGGCACAAAACTGGACAAAGGAAAGGGGAGTGACCACTCCCCTGTCTATGACCACTTCCGTCTCCCCTGTCTATCACCACCCCAGGGGTGGTGCCCAGAGCTTCTCCAGGTGGCCACTTGATTCTGCCATCTTGAATCCAAGGTGGGCAGATGCCCCTGCGAGCATCTGAGCAGCCAGGTCAGGCAGGCGACATCACAGCCCCCTCCTGATAGGGGCCACCCTGCTAGGTGACCAATCCCTCTTCCTGGGGTATTTAGGGTCTCCCTCTTGGGTGGGTCCTCCGATTCGACGTGCATGATTCCAGCAGGACTCCTGCCACGTATACTTTATCTTCTGGCCACTGGGACTGCAACAGCACCCTCCAGGAACCGACAATCTGAAATTTCAGCGACGACTCAGCTCTGCAAAACTGTTTCTCTGGCTCCTTCGAGCAACTGCCACATTTCCCCAGCTGTGCACCCTCGGAGGGCGGAGCGACTTTAGCCTGCACAAGAAGTAAGAAGGAATCTCCCTTGGAGTGACGTAGTCACTCCCCTGCATCTATAGGCACCAACTGCAATGACAACCGGCTGCATGGATCTGCTCTCCTCCGGAACTGTGTGGATCCTGCATCGCAGATGGTGGTCTGGAGTGGTCCCCTCAGGCCTTTCTACAAGCTGTCCAACTTGGGAGACAGTAAGCCCTTGCCTCTTCTTGCAGGACAGCCCCCTTGTGCACTGCGACTCTTGCAGCTACCAAGGATTGTTTGCTCCTCCTCCAAGAGATATTCAGGCTCTCTGTAGCCATGGCCACAGGACACTTCCCTGAAAAGCACAGTCTCCTGCCTGCTGCTTCAGTGACATGGTACTCCTCTTCAGGTGTGCTGAATGGGCCTCACTGCGACTCCTGTGGCTGCTGCCTGTGGGGGCTGCCGCCTCTTCTTGCAACTCTCCCGGCTGCTGAGGATCACCCCGGACTCCCTGCTTGAGTCCAGGCCCCTGGGCCTTGCTGGTCCTATTCAGCCTTGCAACTCGTCTTCTTCCTCTATTGCATTTGCCAAGGTTTGTTGGTGGTTCTCCAGCACCACTGACCCCCTGCAACCCGACAAATGATGTGGGACACCATCTGCATTACTCCAGGAACTCTTCTTCATCTCCTGTGCTGCACTGCTGGTCGTCTTCGTCCCTCATCGACCTGGTCCTGCATCCACAGAAGGGTGGGTGGTGGCTCCTGCCACGACTAGACACTCCATCACAAACTGGACTTGGTCCCTGTACTTTGCAGGTCCTCTTCGGCCAGGATCCACCCTTGGGTTCTTCCAGTCTTGGTTGGGTCCTGCATAATCCTTTTCCAAAGCCATCCTGTTGGGTTTGGGGAAAACCAGGTACTTACCTCTCTCCTGGTTGTTGGTAATCACTCTGGGTACTCACCTCTTGAGGTCCTTAGTTCCTCCAACTCCCTTTTACTGATTCCACATCCTTGGGTGGGGGTCTGCCTTTCACATTCCACTTCCTTAGTATATTGTTTGGCCCTCCCCTAGGGCCCTCACTGTTTACCTATACTTTTGCCAATGCTTATTGCTTTCTATGCTCTTTACTGATTGCTAATATGTATATAATAGTGTGTTTACTTACCTCCAGTTGGGGGATTGCCTATTCAGTATTCTAGAATTTGTGTTACTATGATAAAGTACCTTTAATTTGGTAACACTGTGCAGTTCTTTCATGTGTGATAGTGCTGTGTGACTATAGCTCATTACATAAGCTTTGCATGTCTGCTAGATAAGTCTTGGCTGCTCATCCACAGCTACCTCTAGAGAGCTATGGCTTCCTAGACACTGCCTATACTTCACTAACAAAGGATACCTATGTCACGTAGGCTCTCATTATTCTAATGAGATGTAGGAAGTTGGTCTGTATGTACTATTGTAAAGTAAGAAATAGCATGCACAGAGTCCAAGGGTTCCCCTTAGAGGTAAGATAGTGGCAAAAAGAGATAATTCTAATGCTCTATTTTGTGGTAGTGTGGTCGAGCAGTAGGCTTATCAGAGGGTAGTGTTAAGCATTTGTTGTACACACACAGGCAATAAATGAGGAACACACACTCCAAGACAATTCCAGGCCAATAGGTTTTTATATAGAAAAATATATTTTCTTAGTTTATTTTAAGAACCACAGGTTCAACATTTACAAGTAATACTTCAAATGAAAGGTATTTCACTTAGGAACTTTGAATTATCAAATTAGCATATACAGTTTTCAGACAAATGGCAATAAGCTATTTTAAAACTAGACAGTGCAATTTTCAACAGTTCCTGGGGGAGGTAAGTGTTTGTTAATTTTCCAGCTAAGTAAACCACCTGCAGGATTCAAAGTTGGGTCCAAGGTAGCCCACCGTTGGGGGTTCAGAGCAACCCCAAAGTTACCACACCAGCAGCTCAGGGCCGGTCAGGTGCAGAGGTCAAAGTGGTGCCCAAAACGCATAGGCTTCAATGGAGAAGGGGGTGCCCTGGTTCCAGTCTGCCAGCAGGTAAGTACCCGCGTCTTCGGAGGGCAGACCAGGGGGGGTTTTTGTAGGGCACCGGGGGAGGGGGGGGTCTCCTCCAGGTAGCCACCACCTGGGCAAGGGAGAGGGCCACCTGGGGGTCACTTCTGCACTGGAGGTCGGATCCTTCAGGCCCTGGGTGCTGCGGGTGCAGTGTCTTTACCAGGCGTCGGGTTCTTTGAAGCAGGCAGTCGCGGTCAGGGGGAGCCTCTGGATTCCCTCTGCAGGCGTCGCTGGTGGGGCTCAGGGGGGTCAACTCTGGCTACTCACAGGTTCGCAGTCGCCGGGGAGTCCTCTCTGTAGTGTTGGTTCTCCGCAGGTCGAGCCGGGGGCGTCGGGTGCAGAGTGCAAAGTCTCACGCTTCCGGCGGGAAACGTGTGGTCTTTAAAAGTTGCTTCTTTGTTGCAAAGATGTTTCTTCTTTGGCGCAGAGCTGCTGTCCTCTGGAGTTCTTGGTACTTTTAGATGCAGGGTAGTCCTCTGCGGCTTCAGAGGTCGCTGGACCCTGTGGAACGCGTCGCTGTTGCAGTTTTTCTTGAAGTGGGGAGACAGGCCGGTACAGCTGGGGCCAAAGCAGTTGGTGTCTCCGTCTTCTCTGCAGGGCTTTCAGGTCAGCAGTCCCTCTTCGTCTTAGGTTACAGTAATCTGGTTTCCTAGGTTCTGGGGGACCCTAAATACTCAATATAGGGGTGTGTTTAGGTCTGGGGGTTAGTAGCCAATGGCTACTAGCCCTGAGGGTGGCTACACCCTCTTTGTGCTCCTCCCTGAGGGGAGGGGGGGGGCACATCCCTAATCCTATTGGGGGAATCCTCCGTCTGCAAGATGGAGGATTTCTAAAAGTCAGTCACCTCAGCTCACGACACCTTATGGGCTGTCCTGACTGGCCAGTGACTCCTCCTTGTTTTTCTCATTAACTCCTCCGGCCTTGCTGCCAAAAGTGGGGCCGTGGCCGGAGGGGGCGGGCATCTCCACTAGCCTGAGTGCCCTGGGGTGCTGTAACAAAGGGGGTGAGCCTTTGAGGCTCACCGCCAGGTTTTACAGTTTCTGCAGGGGGAGATGAGAAGCACCCCCACCCAGTACAGGCTTTGTTACTAGCCACAGAGTGACAAAGGCACTCTACCCATGTGGCCAGCAACATGTCTGGTGTGTGGCAGGCTGGTAAAACTAGTCAGCCCACACTGGAAGTCGGGTATGTTTTCCGGGGGCATCTCTAAGATGCCCTCTGGGGTGTATTTCACAATAAAATGTACACTGGCATCAGTGTGCATTTATTGTGCTGAGAAGTTTGATAACAAACTTTGCAGTTTTCAGTGTAGCCATTGTGGTGCTGTGGAGTTCGTGTATGACAGACTCCCAGACCATTTACTCTTATGGCAACCCTGCACTTACAATGTCTAAGGTTTTGCTTAAGACACTGTACGGGCATAGTGCTCATGCACCTATGCCCTAACCTATGGTATAGTGCACCCTGCCTTAGGGCTGTAAGGCCTAGTAGAGGGGTGACTTATCTATACTGCATAGGCAGTGTGAGGTTGGCATGGCACCCTGAGGGGAGTGCCATGTCGACTTAGTCGTTTTCTCCCCACCAGCACACAGAAGCTGGCAAGCAGAATATGCTGCAGCCCTTAGGGACCTTCCCTGGTCACAGGGCCCTTGGTACCAATGGTACCTTTTACAAGGGACTTCTGTGTACCAGGGGTGTGCCAATTGTGGAAACAATGGTACATTTTAGGTGAAAGAACGCTGGTGCTGGGGCCTGGTTAGCAGGGTCCCAGCACACTTCTCTATGAAGTCAGCATCAGTATCAGGCAAAAAGTGGGGGGTAATTGCAACAGGGAGACATTTCCTTACATGAGACTACTTGATTTGAGAGGCAGAATCGGCTGCGGTGTGGGGGACTGAGTCTAACCCACTACAGGTGACACCTGTTGCCCCAATCCGGGTTTTTTGCTTCGGCTAACTAGCAGTGCTTCACCTCTACCCAAGTGCAGGGATGACTGGGCAGGCGAGCGCATGACAATTTACTCCTCAGGGAAATCGTGGTCACTCAAATCTCATCCGAGTTACATCAGTCTCACATATACAAGGAAAGCAGAGGCAGTATATGTTTCACTAAGGTTTTAATGACGCAACTGCATCTTAGATAATAAAGCATGTACTGCAATAACCAGGACGAGAAAGCATGACACGATTAAAACTGTGACAAGGAGAGTAAAGCATAGAATTAATGCTACCATATTGTCACTAGAGTCCATAGACTAATTCCTACCTAGGCTATATTAGAGCACAACGTGTTAGTGTTAATTCTAGTTCTGCCCTTCAGGTTTCCCTGGGAAGACATCATCCCCCATACCTGGGCAAAGGCCTGAAGTTGGCATAAGCAGCTGTAGCAAAGCGTTCAGCAATCAGCATACAGTTGTGGTCATCTGGTTGGAATCTTCCTCTAACATATATGGGACAGAGAAGTGTTTTTATAATGAAACAGCTGATGTTCTGAAAAAATGTCCCTACGTAAGGATGTGTATGTTTCTATGAATACCAGAGACAAAGCGTTACCACGTTTACCGGCAACCTATCTTACTGCAGCCTTGAGAGAAGCACAGAGTGAACAAAATGTCTTGTTTAAGAACGCAGTGCTGGCCTAGGCAAAGAACAGCTAGATAGAGAGAAATAAAACAAGACCTCAAATGTGGCTATTGTTAAAATAATAAACAAAGCTGAATAAAATATAGCTAGGGTAAAGTGCACAGTGGCAGGCCTGGTTTTGCTAAAATAACGTGCATGGAGCTGAAACTAAAATGGCTACACAACAACTGGACCTGGTATAGGGTGATAACACCAAAGGTGTCCACCACACACCAGGTCAGCTTCCTACAGAGCCCTTGCTATAGAGACAAAGCACTCGTTACCAGTAGAAAGCACTGCAGCAACCAGCCAAGAGATGTTGAGGCCATACCTCAGGAGATGAAAATAGTCAAGCTACCTCTGCTGTTATCAGCAATATTTCCCCATTTGTGTTAATATTCCAATCCTAGAAAAACGTGAATTAATCTTGGAGAGCATTTCGAAGGACAAGAGAACAGCAAAACTGAAAGTCCCAGAAGGAACCTCAAAAACAGCCAGAGCTAGGAAGAAGGAACCTTGCTGCTTAATTTTACCTAGTCTCCTTCACATTAGTGCAGCAAAGGAAAGCCACATTTAAACAGCCCTCTTCACCCGAGGGAAAAATGCCACAAATTGAAAGAAATATTCCACAAAAGTCGAAAATCAAAAAGATTCACTCTGCCCCAAACAGTGAGGAAAAAGAAGGCTAACATGGCTGTCAGCTTAGGTCCTGGTATACAAGATTCTGAAAAAAGAAAAGAAATAACGTCCTCCTGGAAGCGGAGCTTCGCGTTTAAGAACCACAGAACCAAGTTTAAAGGAGCTGACATACTTTTTTCCTCTATGGTTTGAGCATTTTAATGACCTTTTTCTAAGACGTCTCATTCTTAGAAAGTTACCCAAAAACAGACATGGGATTTTAGGATTAAGATTTTGATGTTTGGATGGTCGATATTGGTGACAAGGAACTTATCTAATATTTCAAATCTAGGTAAGAAATCTTATATGACACAGGATAACAGTTCCCTAGAAATAAGGGAAGGCACACATCTTGTAACAGAAAAAAGTGGTATACAATCCACTGATTAAAAAAAGGTTGAAATCCAACAAGTTTGCACAGTGATATATAACACATAAGAACTATGGTAATGCGCAAAAACAAATCTGCGCACATCACCTGGCCATTAGTACATCCCAAGAATGTTTAAGTGATTGCACACTGTATTTGGCGAGGCCAACCACATGCCAAATAACTTTACCATCAACCCCGTTAAAAAAAAAAAAAAACAATGTCCAAGCCAAAAGGTGGATCAAAGAACCATGCATTAACAATCATACAACCTTACACTAGTGAAATGGTGCACAAATGTTATGCTATATTCATGAAGGTTGGACATTCATTTTCACATCAATCACACTTGAGTCAGGAATTCAGATAGGCTATTCACTTTTAGGGGAGCAAAGATGTAATGTTCTCGTGAAATGTTAATGGCTGACAGGAGTTCTGACTGTGGTTATTGGAGAAATGAGAAAGGTCATGGACATTTTATCTTCTAGCTCAGTTTTCAAGTTGGATCTCATTTTTGGTGTCGCAGGATGTAGGATTGTCTGTTTTGTGCTGGGTTACATTGACTCAGTCTCACTTCTAATCAGGTACAATATTTTATGAGTTGCTTTAAGTAAAGGTTTGATAGGCAGAACCATATCTTCCGTAAGCACATCAATGTATCTGGTGCTGTGTGCAAGTGAGGCTTACGGTTTCAATGGAAAATGTTAATATTTTGGGTTAATATTTAGCGCTCAACAACATTTGAACATTGCAATTTCTTAGAGAAATTCCATATTCCCATTTGGCCTCAATTTGTAAACATTTACCTTAGAAGAGGGTGAAATCTCTGTACTTCCTCGTCTCAGCCAAAATACTAATATGAATCTGAATTAAAATGAGCTGAGTGCAAGTGATTTTTCATTTGCAGTCCCCAAAAAAATAACCAAGTAAACAGCGCACTTCTATTCACTCTCAAATCCCACATTCATGAATGCATTTGCAAAAATACAACATTCACATCTGCTAAGCACACTTAATTTCTCAAAGCCCCATGTTAACTTTAAGCAGTCAGCACTGAGCCTGCAATGCACTTTTTTTTTTTTTTTTAATTTTGTGCTGGACGACCTTGTTATGAGGCTTTTGATTTTGCTATGTTGTGTGTATTTGTACAAAGATGTACTGGCATTCAGCATGTGTACACCTAGCACTTCCTTTAGTAAGCTGATTAATTGAAAATCCAAGTCTGTAGCAAATTGTGAAATAGAAGAGAGGAGGTGCCTCTGATATGGGAAGGAAGGCTGTTCCATGCTTTAGGAACAATGTAAGAGAACACACATCCTTCTGATCTGGTATGGTGTATGTGCGGGATATGTGCAAGTCGGAGTTCTGCGAAGCAGAGGTGTCTGGTTGGTTGGTTGGTTGAAAGATGAGACTGCTCAGCAACGTGGGTCACAAGTGGTGTAGTGTCTTGGAGGTGGTGGGGTGGAGAAATGAGACAAACCTCTTGGTCAAGCTTCTTTTTCTATCAACCGAGAGATTAGAGGATTTGTATGTAATGTTCTATATATTTAAGGTTCCTTACCCCTGAGAGCAGCTTGATGTATTCAATGGACTAGTCTTCGATGTATTGGTAGGAGATGGTGCTGACATGCTATTATCACTGTCCAGAGAGAGGTCAAGGCTGTCATTTAAACCTGCCAGTTTGACGCTTTCAGTTGAATGCTGAAAACAGAAAAGATTAAAAAGAAAAAATCTGAAGAACAAGGGTCAACATCATAAACATTGTTTTACACTATGTGCTTGTATTTAAACAATTTGCCCCAATTTTGTCCTTTTAAAGGATTTGTTAAACACATTATGTTGTATGGGGTAATAAAAAATGTCACTTACCTGTAACTGTAGTCCTCCAGTATTGGTATCTTTAATAGATTCACATAATTGACTCATTCCCCATTGTCAATTTGGGAGTTCCACCATACCATCGAAAGCAGTACAGAAAAAACTTACATGGAAGTCAATATTAAAGACATTCCCTTTAATATATTATTGTCATCATTTAAAAATACCTAAGGTCCAATCAACCAGGCAACAGCACTCTTTAGAACCCTCACCACAGAGGGGCCTGTCCCTCAGATTATCCAGCACTAATGAGATATACTGTGCAGAAATAAGAGGAGCCTCAATGGGGAGGAGTGGGTGTCATATGTGAATCTATGATAGATTCCAATAATGGAGAACTACAGTTACAAGTGAATAACTTATTTTCTTCTCCAGTATTGGACCTTTCACAGATTCACATGCTTGAATCAAAACATTTGCAAATATAAACATCAGAAAGTTATTCCAGGCAGTAATGCTGTGTAAAGGTGTGCCTGCTGGAATATGTTGCTGCTCGGCAATGCTGATAGGCACACTGGCGAAGAGAGTCATAGTGGTGGTAACAGCTCTAGTAGAGTGTGCTTTCACTTTGTGTAACACAGGCTTTCCTGCTTGTTTGAGGCAGAACTGGATGGTTGTGGCAATCCATCTGGCTTTAGTTCGTTTTGACACTGGGAATCCTTTCCGTGGTGCTCCATAAGCTGCAAAAAGTTGATCTGTTTTGCGAAGCTATTTAGTTCATGCAAGTAGAATTTAATACACCTTTTTATGTCTAGTGTATGTAATTATCTTTCCGCCGTAGTCTGCGGATTGGGAAAAAATGTCATTAAGATGATAGGCTCATTCAAGTGGAAGTCTGACGGTACTAATGGTATAAACTTTGGATTAGCTGGTAGGATCACACTTTTTTGGGTAAACTGCAAGAACGGTTCTGTGATTAAGGCTTGGATGTCACTAACATGTCTAGTCGACATTAGTGTCAGTAAGATTGCTGCTTTCCATGCAGGGTATTTTAAGTCTGATTTATGGATAGGCTCAAAATGAGCCTTAATTAACTGACTGAGTACGAGATTCAGATGCTAAGCATGTGTTCCCTTACAGAAGGAAACACCTGGAAAAGTCCTTTTGGGAACTGTTTGATTACTCTAGCTGACCATAAGGAGGGTAAGCTTACTTGACCTACAGAATCAAGATATTGCTAGTAAATGCACTTTGACAGATGAGTGAGTTAGTCTGGATTTCGCTAGCTGAAGAAGATTCAGTAAGACCTGTTTGTGGGCTGAAGAAATGGGATGAATGCCTGCGTCCTGACACTAGAGGCAGAAATGTCTCCACTTGAGCTTATGTGTCGTCTTAGTGGTATCAGCCCTGGTTTTGGAAAGGATCTCTCTGCAGTCCTCCGGGATATCTAACTGAGCCAACTCATTGAAGTCAGGAGCCAGGCCAATAAATGTAGCGATGTTGGGTTGGATGATGTACCTGGCCATTTTTCATCATAAGTGAAGTTGGTATTAGAGTTATTTGTATGTGGTCCTGTTCCGAAAGAAGGATGGGCCACCTGGAAGCAATGAGAATCATCCAACAGGGTTCTCCCTTTAGCTTCCTGAGGAGCCTGGGGATTAACAGGATGGGGGAATAGCCTATGCTATTCTTCCTCAAAAGTGCGGTCTGCACATCTGTAAGGTGCCCAGGGATTTGGTCATGCCAGTATCTTAATTTGATGGTTTGAAGCACCTCAACATACTTGCTGAAGAGCTCTTCACCCTTATACAGCATATCCAGGATCTTGCTCTGGATAACAGGTCTGACATTTGTTGCCTTCAGCCAACCCTGCCTGCCAAGTACTGCTGCATACGCTAACTGTCTAAATCCGGCAGAGGAGACGTCAATGGCACAACCAATTTCTGCCACTGCTCTCTCCTTCCTAGAGAATTTTCTTGGCTCCAAGCGTAGCATCCTATGGCAGTAGGTCTAGGTACTGAGCCATGTCATATCAGATTTGCCTGTCATAACGCTCTAATATTGTCAGAGAATTGGCCGCTCTGACTGTGTGGCTGCCATGAAGGAAAAACCCTTGCCGACTTTGAACTCTATCAGGTGGTGCAGTGACAGGGGTTGATGGATTACTTGAGCACTGGTGAGCTGCTTGCGTTATGGCAGAATCCAGTTTCGGATGGGAGACTAAACAAGTCAGGGAATCATCTGGTGCCTTGTATTTTGTGTCCAGTCAAGGCAACACTGCTACCACTGTAGTTGGATTTCTCACTGCCGTCTTTACTTCTTCCCAAAAGTAATCTACATTGTGAATGGCTCTTATAGATTTCTTTGTTGGTTCCTTGAAATCATATAGGAAGTAATCAGACTGCTTGGTGATCAAAGGAAGCTGAAATCTTTTTGTTCCTTTCTCCATGATATTGTGGAAACCTCCAATGTTGTCTGGTGGTGAGTCTACTAGTGGAAGCATAGATAGGGATGGTGTCGGGATTAAGTAATCATCTCACTCATTAGGTATGGAAGTCGAATCTCTTATTTCACTCTCTTCTCTATCCTCATCCGAGGAAGGTGGGTCTTCATCTGGAGGCTCCGCTAATGCACTTGCTAGTGTGGGTAGAGGAGTTACTGGCAATGGCAGAGTATGCAACTGAGCAAGGGGCACACAAATGAGAAGGCCCGCCAGCGGGGGTAGGACACTCAAATACGAGGCTCATGGCATTGTAAAACTCCTTGAGTTGAGCAGGGGTCGCTCTGGCTCCCGGAAAGGAGGAGGAGACCTAAAATTGGCCCTGCCATCGGTTCTGTGAAGCCATGCTCGGAACGTTGACATTCCCAAGATCTCTCGTCGGCCAACGGGCATGGCTTAGTCAAGGTCCACTTTGACTTCTTTTTATGCCTCTTCTCCGAGTGCCCGGAGGACCTAGAGTGCGACGAAGAAGACTTAAGGATCCTGGAGCTGGTCTGTGACCTCCTCAATCGGGACCGTGACCTCCTTGGAGTCGCGCCAACCGAAGTCGACTGCAGGACCACTCTCAAAACTTCCCAGGCCGTGGCCCGGCAGTCGGAACACGACTAAGTCGAGGTCTCTGTCGACTCACCAGAGACATACCTGATGGGGTTCGGTCACCGACATGGCGTGATGGCATTCACCACACAGTTTGAACCCAGTCTTCCTCAATGACATCCTCACACAGACTCGGAAAAGAGTCGACAAAAAGGTTGAAAAAAAGCCTGCCAAGAAAGGCAGAGGATAGCTCGATTCTGGACCAGCACGGAAGGAAAAGTAGTGACGTACACGTGCTGAGGTGGAGCCTTTATAGGTGACTGATGTCACAGACTGCTCCAACGACACCACGTGGATTCGAACGACTCCACCCGACAGCACGCACAGGGGGCTGCTCATCAAACAATTCTGGATTCTAAGCTGACACCAGGAAATTCTAAAGAAAGGAATCTGCAGCTAGAAGTCTCTATCGGAAGGATATGTTGGAGATTCCTGACCATCTCTAATAGTATCTTAACAGAATGCACCTGTTCTTGTGGGTCATAGGAGTAGACTTCATAGTAATGTTCTTGTTCACCTGTGTAAAGTTGGTAGTATTGGTTATCATCATCCTCATCCTTCAGACACTTTACGTGAAGCTCAGAAGGGCCATGCACTACCCCAGAGTGTCATTCTTCCTCAGGATTGTCATCATCCAGCAAATGTGAAAGAGGAAAGGCAGAACCTTGCTTGGTGAGGTATGTACTGGTAGGATTGTCTCTGCAGGAGAGTTTGACTTAATAGTATAGATGCAGGAGTCAGTGGTGTTCGTGGCATTGTTATCGGCTGTGCTGTCTGCATTTTTGATGTCGCCTTTGACAGTGTCATCGATTATGTTGACAAGGCCTTTGTTGTTGGTGTTGGCTTCAACAGTCTTGTTGGTGCTGTTGCAGTCAACGCTGTTGCAGTCGAGGGTCTCGTAGACAGTCGTCGACTGTGTCACTATTGACAACGTGACATTGACAATGTCTTGGTAATTTTCATCCAGACTTTCTTTGATGGTGCGTTGTCGAGAGGATCCTGAAAGTAATTGTTATTGAAGCTAGAGATGACGATGATAACATCAGGGACACCGCAGAGAAAAGAGTGGATGTGCCCATGGTGGTACAGACCACTTACTGTCTTTGATGAGGATGTTGTCGCAGAGAAACGAAAATGTGCCTCAGATGTATTTTTTGTGCAAGTTGGTCATTGACAGTAGGCATTTAGAGGACCTTTGGCTGTCTAAGCCTTTAGAGAAGGAGTTGTCGGTTCTGAATGCACTTTTCTGAGGAGTAGTTCTCCTTTTCAGAGATATGTGGATGCTCCTAAGATAATTTTTTAAAAATATCTAGAACACCCAGGATGGGACTTTTTAGGTGCCTTTTTGGTGACCATAAGTGCATACTATCAGGGGATCTGTCCCTATTGCAGGATTTTGCGTCCTGGAGTCATCACTATCTTCCTCAGACAGAGGGCTTTCTTTAGCTTTAAGTCTCTGTAGCCAAATGAATCCCTCTCTGTCCTTAAGAGTTTTCTGTGAAATAGTACAACATACCTTGCGGTCCATAGGTTTATGTTCCGGGTGAAGACAACAGATGCACTCTTTGTGAGGGTTATAAGAGTGTAACCTCTTTTTGCCACATGTCCCACATTGCCTTTTTGGTTGGTTCTGACATTGTAGAGCAGATACGAGTTTGGAACAGTGGAAATAAATCCTGAACTGAAAAGAAATCTTCTCAAAATTTGAGTAAACTGTGTAAAAACTGAGCAGAGCTCAAGTAAGCTCCCATTGCATGACATGCAGTAGAAAATCTGAGGGACTGGAGCCTCTGTGGTGAGGTGTCTAAAGGGTGCGGTCGCCTGAGTGGCCTGACTTTCAGTCTTTTTAAATGATACTCAATTATTAAAATGAATGTCTTTAACACTGACTTGTGTATGTTTTTTTCCTCTACCGCTTCCTATGGTACAGTGGGACTCCACTTTGAAGACTGGGAATGATTCAAGCATGTGAAAAGATCTAATGCCGGAGAATCTTCACCTCCATCACCTGGGGGTAAGAGGCTAAGATAATAAGCATGCAACCGCACATTTATTCTTTGCCCTTCCTACAGCATGAAGTAACTCCTATTAGCACTTATTTAGCTAGTGTTATGCCCTAACGACTGTCCCACCACAACAAAAGTAACCCCAGAGGGAACTGGAAGTATAAAACATTTGGCTAAAGCTAGAATTTAATCAATCTACCAAAAACTGAAAAAATAACACAGGAAACATTAACGGGTTTTACCCTTTCAATGAAAGATGTCTGAAAGAACTCAGAGAAATGTAGGTTCTCCAATGTCACAGAAATTTCTAAATATACCTCTGGTTGTATGAGGAAGAGGGTATTTTGTTTAGGAATTCTAAAAAGATCCTACAACAGAGAACCAAAGCTTCCTACGATTCTTAGTTCTTCACCAGGAGTATTCTCTCTAAATTCATTAAGATGTAAAAACATAACTGCAAATGTGTGAGATTCCTAGACCACATTTTCCAAAACAAATAGAAATAATGCTTTCCAAATTAAAATATGCCTACTTAAACTGTTTTTAATCAGCCCAAGAGTAAACCTAAAAAGTACATATCACTGAAAACAACCGCAAAATTGCAATCAGAGTTTTTTTAAAAACAAAAGAAAAAACACAACATCATCGCGAATCACTGTAAAATTGTAAAACAGTGAACACTGGCCCGTCTTTTTAAGAACCTTGCAAGACTACACTATAAATAGAATGAAGGCAAATACACATCATTTTTGGAAGACATGGAAGATATATAAGTAATAAATACATGCTCCAGAATAGTGTCAGGTGGAGATTTCATGAATTTACAGAGATTACCCACTGTGAAGAACCAGATTTATAACAAAGTAACCTTTTCTTCTTCACAATCTGATTCAATCTTAAATTTAGAAACGCTAGAGTAGCAAGCTAACACAACCTTAAGATCATGCACAGGACCACATAAAATTCTTAAGCAAATAAATTGTGTAGCTAAACCGGACTAACCAATTTATCTCTCAGTCTCGAGTCCAAACAATAATGCTTAGCAAAAGTATGGACTGGGTGGCAATGTTTCAAATATAGTCATCAAAACGTTTCTCATTACAACAGCAGTCTTTAATTTCATCTTGCTGACTGGGATTACAAATTACCAGGTTTAAATGTCCATTAGCCTTCTTAGAAAGAGTGTTCATACACAAGACTGTTCAAGTCAGTTAAGAAGCCAACAGGTATGTATGAACACCTCCAAAGATTCGAAATAGCAGTCCTGCGTACATTCTTAGATAAATAGCAATGTAAAGCCTTCCTTACATTTAGGGGATGAAACAACCTTTCTCTCAGAGAGATATTGTTTGTTAAAATGGTTAACTGAGAAACTGACATTCATTTGGAAATCAGTAAAAAAAAAATTGGTAAGAAAGGAGGGAGAGTCCTTAAGTACATTGTACTTCAATTGAACACCATGAACAGTTCCTCTGTATATAGAGTATGAAGCCAACTCACTCTACTGGCTGAAGTAATAAGACACAAAAAAAGTAGCCTTGTAAGAAGTGATGTAAATCAGACTTGTGCATTGGCCAAAGGTGGGCCTCATCAGTTTAAAAAGTAAAACATTAAGGACTGGACAGTTTTCTGTTGAATCCTTCAAGGAAATGTCTAATCACCATAAGTGGAGCGAATGATGCCCAAGGAAGAGATTGACAAGCAGCAACAGCAGCCGAATGTAGTCCAACACAGGAAAATTAAGCCAGAGTCAACCAAGTAAAGAGGATATGGTAGTAATGTTTCTTACTGGCATGTTATTGGGTCTTTCTACTCACTGACACAAAGGAAGAACCAGTTTTATTTAAATTACATGATGTTCCCATTGAAGAGTATTTCACCTCAAAGGTTCAAGTGTATATCTTGCAAACACTCATTAGCCATGTAGTTAAGCTCAGTAATTAAAGCCTGGGATTCTGTCTCACATTTTTGGACAGCAGATCTTGTATGTTAAGAAACCTATTTTGTAGGAGAAAGGCCATCTGTAGATGATGAGCAGACTGCCATTGAAGTAATCAGCCTGAAGCAATGATGATCATTTGAGTGGCTTAGTCTTTACCTGGAGATCACTTTGGAATAGGGAGAAATCAGAGGAAAAAGCCCAGCAAATGTTCTTAACCAAATCACACATTCCTTATTGATTGCATATTAAACACAAACAGGGGGCATATGTGGGACATTTTGATTATTCTTATTTTGGATAGAGATGGGACTTCTGGCTGTCTATTGCATGGTAAGATTACTTAAGGAACTTTGGCATTTGAGACCCTTTCGTGTTGTTTTATTAAATGAGAACAACTCGGTTCCTTTTATTTTCTCAAGACCTGGTAGATTTCTCACTGTGAGTGGGCCGCCATTCTCCAGCATCGAATGGCAAATGGATTAGGCTTCCCAAGACAGATGTCATCCCAAATTGTTTGTTAGTACACAGTGGACATGTTTTCTGTTTGTAGGAGTTTATAGCAGTAAGGAAATTGTAAAGTTACTTACCTGTTGGTGGTGTTGTGCAGCTTAAATAACTTTCTGAATTCAAATGCTGTGCATTATTCTACCATCTGATGGTTGATCCAAACATTCGCCAATAGTTTGTACTCTGTTTCTCTTTTGTTTATGTAGTCTTTCCTCTCTTGTTTTGTTTGAGGGTACACCTCTGTATGGTGTCCCCTGTGACACTGTTATACTTCCTCTGGAACCTTGCATCTTTGGTCGCATTCTTTAGATTCTCTTATTCCCCTTCTCCATCTTCCTGGTGACTCGCTTGTGAATCCAGAAAATACTTCAAGCTGCAAAACTACACCTACAGGTACAAAATATTAGGTTTTGCAGCGCAAATTTTTTCTGGCTTCATATGCTGTATGGTTGTCTTGTGGAGGATGGGTTGAAGATGGACTTGAATTTGAAAACGAACGTTTTGGTCCCTTCTGACCCACCTGAGATTTCTTGCTCATTTGAATGTCTATGCAGTAATGCTTTGTAAAGTGGGCGTGGAAGTCCATGAAGCTGCCATACAATTCTCTTGTAATGGTGTGTTTGAAAGAAAGGCTATGACTGCCTCCTTCTTCCATGTTGAGTGCGCCTCTGGTTTTGCTCCCATCTTCCACCAGCATTTGTGTGACATATTTTAGTATATGGCTAAATGTTTCTCTCTGCAAATGAGATAAAGAGTTGCTTTGATTTCCTATATGGTTTTGTTCTCTCCATGTACTGCATTATTGCTCTTCTAGCGTCCAAAGTATGTAAAGCTCTCTCCACTTGATCCTTTGGGATTTGGAAAAAAAAAACTGGTATTTGAATAGTTTGGGTCATTTGAAATTGTGAAACTACGTTTTGTAGAAACTGAGGATCTGTCCTTGTGACAATTATGTCCTTATGAATTTGCATATATGGCTCTTGTATTGTGAGGACTTGTATTTCGCTCACCCTCCGAAGAGATGTTATACCTACCAAAAATGCAGTATTTAATGTGAGCATCTTACATGGAGCTTTATGTAATGGTTCAAATGGTAGTTTCATCAATAAGGTTAACACCAGGTTAAGGTTAGATGTGGGTGCAGGTACTTTGCCTGGTGGTGTGATTTTTTGGCACCTTTAAAGAAATGTTTCATTACTGATGCTGTAAAGAAACTTCTTCCTAAGGGTCCCCTTGTGTAAGCTACTATTGCCGCTAGATGTACCCTTTATGAATTATGGGTTAGTTTACAATCCATTACCTACGTTAAGTATTTTATTAATGTTGATTCTTTAGTGTTCTTTCGTAACAAGCCCCTTTTAAAACACCATCAGGAGTGTACTTTCCATTTTGAAAAACAACACGTGTTGTTGGTCTCCTTGCTTCTCTGAGTACTGCCATAATCTTTTCAGATAATGTTAGGTGACTGAAATCTATCTCTTCAGGAGCCAGGCTGCTAAGCTTAGGCTTTCTGGATGTACAACTCTTCCGTTGTCCATAACAGGTTTTGTTGTACAGGTAACCTTTCAATCTTTCCCCTTGCTGTAGGAAGTTGGCTCTGTATATACTATTTCAAAGTAAGAAATAGTGTGCACAGAGTCCAAGGGTTTCCCTTTAGAGGTAAGATAGTAGCAAAAGTAGATAATTCTAATGCTCTATTTTGTGGCAGTGTGGTCAAGCAGGAGGCTTATCAGAGGGTAGTGTTAAGCATTTGTTGTACACACACATGCAATAGCCCAATAGGTTTTTATATTGAAAACAATATTTTCTTAGTTTATTTTAAGAACCACAGGTTCAAGATTTACATTAAACACTTTAAACGTAAAGTACTTCACTTTGAATGAAAACAATATCATGTACAGTCTTTGTAAAAATGGCAATAAGTTATTTTCAAAGTAGACACTGTGCAAAAATCAACAGTTCCTGGGGGAGGTAAGTAAAAGGTTAGGTTAGGAGGTAAGTAAAACACTTACAAGTCTCAGTCCTGGGGCATAGTCAGCCCACCGTTGGGGGTTCAAGGCAACCCCAAAGTTACCACACTTTGGGGTGGCCCCAGCTGGGGTGGACACACTCCTTGTGCTTACTAATTCTCTCCAAGGAACTAAAGCCAAAAGAGGAACTTTCCTACAAGGAGCATACATGAGAAATGTCAGAAGCAAATTAAAAACCCATTGAAGCATGATGAATGGTGATGGGGGAAATAGGTGGTAGGAGACTTAAAGAGGGTTAGTCAAGTGATTGCAGAAATGTAGGGATAGCAGACAAATAACCTTGGAGAGTGCCCAAAGCAGAGCCCTGCTGGGCCAAAGAAAGTATAAAAAAGAGGATCTTGGAAAGAGGGGAAGAGAAAGATTCAACAGACTTATCTGTGCACCATGCAGCAAATTTGTTCCATCGACAGGCATATACCGGTTTGGTGGAGTGATGTCTGGCTGCCAAGATAACATTACAAACTTCAGGAGGAAGGTCAAAAGCTGTCAACAGCTGCCACACAAGAAGGCGGCGACAGGGCAAGTTTGGGTGGAGAGCCCTTCTCCCTGGTGCTGTGACCGATGATCCTCCCAAAGAGGCAGTCTGATCAGAAGATCAATGGCCATGCTCAATAGCTCAGGATACTAGACTCTTCATGCCCGGTCTGAAGACACAATTACTTGGGCCCAGTCGCTCTTGATAATCTTGAGAACTCTGGGCAGAAGTGGTATGGGCGGAAAAGCATACAAGGAGGCTTGAGCTCCACTCTAGTCAAACAGCGTCGCTGAGCGGGGAAAGCCTCAGAAACTCCAGTGTGCAAAACTTCTGACATTGAGCATTCTCAGCAGAGGCGAACAGATCTAACTAAGGCTCTCTGCACTGCTGAAAGAGACCTTGCGCCACCTCCCGATGGAGATGCAATTCGTGATCAACTAGGCATCGTCGTCTGAGTTTGTCCGCTCTGGTCTGCCACGTGTTGAACCACCAGGGGAAAGCCCTGCAAAAGGGTCCACAACCCCACCCCACCCTGCTTGTTGTAGTACCACGTGGCAGTGGTGTTGTCTGAACACCTGCACTACTTTCCACTTGAGAGGGGGAAGGAATGCTTTCAATGCCCTTCTGATCACCCTGAGCTCCAAAAGATTGATGCAGAGGGTGGACTCCCTCAAAGCTCGGACGCCTCTGATCTCTGCCTCTCCATGTGGCTGCCCAATCCCAGGAGTGACTTATCTGTCACTACTGTCAGACCTGGTTGGTGAATGGAGAGGGATCTGCCTCTGACCCAAGCATGGTTCAAGAGCCACCACTGCAGATCTTGCACAGTTCCCTTAGAGATCTTGCCCAGTTCAGAGAGATTATCCCTGATGCTGCACCCACTGGGACTTCAGGTCCCACTGCAGAGACAACATATGCCATCTGTCATGCGTCACCAGCAGGCGGCCATGAGGACCAGCAGCCTCAGAGCCATTCTCACCTAAATCCAGGATAGAGGCTGAAAGATCGTTATGAAGCCTGAATATCCTGGATTCACCACTCTGGAGGATAAGCCTGAAACTGCACACTGTCCAGAACAGCTCCGATGAAAGGGAGCGTCAGAGTGAGTATGGTGTGACTTTGGCACGATTATAGTGAGCCCCAGCAAATACAGGAGGGCTGCTGTAGTCTAGAGGGAGACAGCCTGGGACGAGCTCGACTTCAACAGCCAGTCATTGAGATAAGGAAAGACAAACCCCTGACCTGCGCAGATGAGCTGCTACCACTGCCATCACCTTGGTGAACACCCGAGGGGCGCTGGTAACGCTACCATCAAGTCTCCTGGGTCCAGGGCAGACAGAACGTGAGCCAGAGTGACAATTGTGAACTTCTCCTTTTTGAGAAGGTGATTGAGGGACCAAAGGTCTAGGATACAGTGGAGGCTCTTGTCCTTTTTGAGCACCAGAAAATAGCAGGAACAACCAACATGACCACTTCTGGCACAGGGACCCTTTCTATGGCTCCCTTGGCCAAGAGAGCTATAACCTTGCGGCGGAAGGCTAGGTGATGTTGTCACCTGTTCGTTGAATGCTGGCATAGATGGAGTCTTGAAGGGGAGGGAGTGGCCCCTTCGGACTATTTGCAAAACCCACTTGTCTGATATGGACTGCCAGCGGGTAAGGTGATGGCAAATTCTGCCTCCGACTAGTTCTGACGAGGAAGTGTCAGACTTGGAAGGTTTGGTGGCTGCTGCAGAGAGAGGAGTGGTGGACTGGCTAGATCACTGGCTCAGTGACCCTCAAGGACGCTGAATCAAACATTCTCACCACGCAGAAGCTGGCAGCATACGTGGCATGGTGGCTGAAGGGGGATGGACATGGCTGAGCACCACTTCCATAGCCATAAAAGGGGCGAAAAGCAAACTGAGGAGATGAGGGGCAGCTGCGAGGCCCAAAGACCTGGCCGTAGTCCGAGACTCCTGAAAGCGTTCAACGTCGAGTCTCCTTTCCTCCGAACAGATGAGTGCCATCAAAGGGCATCTCCATAAGGTTGGATTGGACATGCCCTGAAAAGCCAGACATCTTCAACCAGAGGGGGCACTTCAAGGCCACCACTGATGTAACCGATCTGCCTAGTGAGTCGGTCGCATCCAACCCACACCGTATGTGAACTTTGCTGCATCTCTCCCATCAGCAATGGCTTAGGTGAGAAGGGCCCAGGCCTACTCCGGGACTTGTGGCAGCATCTGGGCAACCATGTCCCATATAGTATGGGCATAACGTCCCAAAAGGCATGCAGTGTACATGGACTATAATGCCAGGCTGGAGGAGGAAAACATCTTCCCAAGCTGATCCAGCCTCTTGTAGTTCCCTATGCGGAGGTGCAGAAGGAAATGTGCCTGGTAACATGGAGCCTTGGATAACCAAGCTCTCGGGGTTGTGTGTTATGTCAGGAACACTGGATCATTTGGAGGCGGGTCTATGGTGGTGGGCGATTGCCCTGTTCCCAGAAGCCCCTGTGCTGGGTTTGGACCAGGTTCTCAGCAGGACATCAGTGAGGGCTTCATTAAAAGGCAAAAGAGGTTCAGAAGTGGAAGCCTAAGGCTGAAGCACCTCTGTCAGGAGGTTAGTCCTGACTGCCACTGAAGGCAGCTCAAGACCCAGGACCTCAGCCGCACTTCTCAACACCACTGAGTAGGGCACGCCCTCCTCTGTAGCCAGAGTAGGGGGAAACATGCCAGTTTCAGGGAAAGTGTTCAGACCACCATCCTCACCCAGGTTCATCCGCCAGTCCATGGGATCTTCCAGCTAGCATTCCAAAGGGGCTATTCCCGCTCCCTCCTGTCCCTTAATCCTCACTGTACCCCAACCCAAGAGGATAAGGGTCATGATCTGACCTAGGGAGCAAGGTCCCTGTTGAAGTCCGAATCAGCATTGAGTGACGCTGGTATGGCTCAGTGTCTGAGTCAGCAATGAGGATGGGGTCGATGCCATCCGTGGACACAGGTGCTGCTGGGAGCGTCAATGTTGGAACTGGCGTTGGGAAAGGTCCCTGCGGACCTCTGGGGCCTGTAGGTTCTCCGGCAGAGTCAGACTACCCAAATACTCAAGGAGTTCACTCAGACTCCCATAAACTCAGGGAGGCACAGAGCTGACCCAGAAGCAGGCTCAGAGGACAGAAGCCTTGAACGCTCCTTTCCCCTCATCTCATCAGCTGATGGATGCGGTGAAGTCGAAGAACACTTCTTGTTCTTCATATTTTTTGTGCCTTGACTTACCTCACCATCCCAAGGACTTGGAGTGGGACGATGATGAATGGGGTCTTTGGGACTGTTGTCAGGACCTTCATCTCAACCAAGATCGGAAGCAACGCGGAGCTGAGTGCCGGGCCACAATGAGCTTTAGGGACCGCACCCTCAAAACTTTCGGATTCATGCCAGGCACTCGGAGCACCACTACAGGCCGTGTTCACACTCTTGACAACACAAGGACAAGAGGTGCGGATCCGTCACGAACGTTGCCAGAAGACAAGAGCAGCAGGGCTTGAATCTGGTCTTGCGTGATAACATCTCAACACAACAGGCACGTCAATAATCACAAATCTTCGATAAAAAGTTTTTTTAAAAAAATAAAAAATCAGTGAAAAAGCAACTGAGGGGAAGGTCTCTTCAAATCTGCACTGGTTGAAGCAGAAAGAAAATAACTGGGGTGGTGTCTGAGTCTGTGAGTGAGTGTCTGTCTCTGAGTCAGTCAGTCTGTCTCTGAGTCAGTCAGTCTGTCTCTGAGTCAGTCAGTCTGTCTCTGAGTCAGTCAGTCTGTCTCTGAGTCAGTCAGTCTGTCTCTGAGTCAGTCAGTGTCTCTGAGTCAGTCAGTGTCTCTGAGTCAGTCAGTGTCTCTGAGTCAGTCAGTGTCTCTGAGTCAGTCAGTGTCTCTGAGTCAGTCAGTGTCTCTGAGTCAGTCAGTCTGTCTCTGAGTGAGTCAGTCTGTCTCTGAGTGAGTCAGTCTGTCTCTGAGTGAGTCAGTCTGTCAGTGAGTCTGTCAGTGAGTCTGTCAGTGAGTCTGTCAGTGAGTCTGTCAGTGAGTCTGTCAGTGAGTCTGTAAGTGAGTCTGTAAGTGAGTCTGTAAGTGAGTCTGTCAGTGAGTCTGTAAGTGAGTCTGTCAGTGAGTCTGTAAGTGAGTCTGTCAGTCTGTAAGTGAGTCTGTCAGTCAGTCTGTAAGTGAGTCTGTAAGTGGGTCTGTAAGTGGGTCTGTCAGTCAGTCTGTAAGTGAGTCTGTCAGTCAGTCTGTCAGTCAGTCAGTCTGTAAGTGAGTCTGTAAGTGAGTCTGTAAGTGAGTCTGTAAGTGAGTCTGTCAGTCAGTCTGTAAGTGAGTCTGTCAGTCAGTCTGTAAGTGAGTCTGTCAGTCAGTCTGTAAGTGAGTCTGTCAGTCAGTCTGTCAGTCAGTCTGTCAGTCAGTCTGTCAGTCAGTCTGTCAGTCAGTCTGTAAGTGAGTCTGTAAGTGAGTCTGTAAGTGAGTCTGTAAGTGAGTCTGTCAGTCAGTCTGTCAGTCAGTCTGTCAGTCAGTCTGTAAGTGAGTCTGTCAGTCAGTCTGTAAGTGAGTCTGTCAGTCAGTCTGTAAGTGGGTCTGTCTCTGAGTCAGTCAGTCTGTCAGTCAGTCTGTCTCTGAGTCAGTCAGTCTGTCAGTCAGTCTGTCTCTGAGTCAGTCAGTAAGTCAGTCAGTCTGTAAGTGAGTCAGTCTGTAAGTGAGTCAGTCTGTAAGTGAGTCAGTCTGTCTGTAAGTGAGTCAGTCAGTCTGTCTGTAAGTGAGTCAGTCAGTCTGTCTGTAAGTGAGTCAGTCTGTCTGTAAGTGAGTGAGTCAGTCAGTCAGTCTGTAAGTGAGTCAGTCAGTCTGTAAGTGAGTCAGTCGGTCTGTCTGTAAGTGAGTCAGTCGGTCTGTCTGAGTGTCTGTCTGCGAGTCAGTCTGTCAGTCTGCGAGTCAGTCTGTCAGTCTGCGAGTCAGTCTGTCAGTCTGCGAGTCAGTCTGTCAGTCTGCGAGTCAGTCTGTCAGTCTGCGAGTCAGTCTGTCAGTCTGCGAGTCAGTGTCAGTCTGCGAGTGAGTCTGTCAGTCTGCGAGTGAGTCTGTCAGTCTGCGAGTGAGTGAGTCTGTCTGCGAGTGAGTGAGTCTGTCTGCGAGTGAGTGAGTCTGTCTGCGAGTGAGTGAGTCTGTCTGCGAGTGAGTGAGTCTGTCTGCGAGTGAGTGAGTCTGCGAGTGAGTGAGTGAGTCTGTCTGCGAGTGAGTGAGTGAGTCTGTCTGCGAGTGAGTGAGTCTGTCTGCGAGTGAGTGAGTGAGTGAGTCTGCGAGTGAGTGAGTGAGTCTGTCTGCGAGTGAGTGAGTGAGTCTGTCTGTGAGTGAGTGAGTCTGTCTGCGAGTGAGTGAGTCTGTCTGCGAGTGAGTGAGTGAGTGTCTGCGAGTGAGTGAGTCTGTCTGCGAGTGAGTGAGTCTGTCTGCGAGTGAGTGAGTCTGCGAGTGAGTGAGTGAGTCTGTCTGCGAGTGAGTGAGTCTGTCTGCGAGTGAGTGAGTGAGTCTGTCTGCGAGTGAGTGAGTGAGTCTGTGTCTGCGAGTGAGTGAGTCTGTGTCTGCGAGTGAGTGAGTCTGTGTCTGCGAGTGAGTCTGTGTCTGCGAGTGAGTCTGTGTCTGCGAGTGAGTCTGTGTCTGCGAGTGAGTCTGTGTCTGCCTGCGAGTGAGTCTGTCTGTCTGCGAGTGAGTCTGTCTGTCTGCGAGTGAGTCTGTCTGTCTGCGAGTGAGTCTGCCTGCCTGCGAGTGAGTCTGCCTGCCTGCGAGTGTGTCTGCCTGCCTGCGAGTGTGTCTGCCTGCCTGCGAGTGTGTCTGCCTGCCTGTGTGGATCTGCCTGCCTGTGTGGATCTGTCTGCCTGTGTGGATCTGTCTGCCTGTGTGGATCTGTCTGCCTGTGTGGATCTGTCTGCCTGTGTGGATCCAGTTAAAAAAGGAACATTCCTTCCTACAAAAGGATTTCTTGAATAGTTACCATTTGAAAAGACTATTGCTGTGCTCCAGAACTTTCAGAATCAGTTTTCATCCTTCTATAATATCACTCACTATTATGAATTTTGAATAAAAGCTGAGAATTCTTTGAGACTTGGAATGAAAATGTCACTTACCCAGTGTACATCTGTTCGTGGCATTAGTCGCTGCAGATTCACATGTTTGGCACAGTCCGCTGCCTGGTGTTGGGCTCGGAGTATTACAAGTTGTTTTTCTTCGAAGAAGTCTTTTTTGGTCACGGGACCGAAGGACTCCTCCCTCTTCGGCTCCATTGCGCATGGGCGTCGACTCCATCTTAGATTGTTTTCCCCGCAGAGGGTGAGGATGGAGTTGTTTGCTATAAATAGTGCCCATGCAATGGAGTGAATATTTATGTACTTTAAGAGTTTATAATAATTATTTACAAATGTACAAATGTTTAAGATTTAAGATCTACTTCTAAACGGCTACAGGCTTCCCGGGGAGGCGGGAGGGTACATGTGAATCTGCAGCGACTAATGCCACGAACAGATGTACACTGGGTAAGTGACATTTTCAGTTCGATGGCATATGTCGCTGCAGATACACATGTTTGGCATAGACTATAAAGCAGTTACCTCCCCTAAAAGCGGTGGTTTAGCCTGTAGGAGTTGAAGTAGTTTGGAATAATGTTCTTAGTACAGCTTGGCCCACTGTAGCTTGTTGTGCATTTAGTACGTCTACACAGTAGTGTTTAGTAAACGTATGAGGCGTAGACCAGGTTGCAGCCTTACATATTTCGCTCATAGGAATGTTTCCTAGAAAGGCCATTGTAGCACCTTTCTTTCTGGTTGAGTGTGCCTTTGGTGTAATAGGCAATTCTCTTTAAGATAGCATGTTTGAATACATCTGACTATCCATCTAGCAATGCCTTGTTTAGAGATTGGATTTCCTATGTGTGGTTTTTGAAAAGCTATGAACAGTTGTTTTGTTTTCCTGATTAGCTTTGTTCTGTCAATGTAGTACATTAGTGCTCTTTTGATGTCTAATGTATGTAGTGCCCTTTCAGCCACGGAATTTGGTTGTGGGAAGAACACTGGCAATTCTACTGTTTGATTTAAATGGAATGGTGAGATTACTTTTGGCAGAAATTTTGGATTTGTTCTTAGAACTATTTTATTTTTGTGTATTTGAATAAATGGTTCTTGTATGGTAAATGCCTGTATTTCACTTACTCTTCTGAGGGATGTGATTGCAATGAGAAATGCGACTTTCCAGGTTAGATATTGCATTTCACAGGAATGCATGGGTTCGAAAGGTGGACCCATGAGTCTTGTTAAGACGATGTTAAGGTTCCATGAAGGAACTGGTGGTGTTCTTGGTGGTATAATTCTTTTTAGCCCTTCCATGAATGCTTTAATAACTGGTATTCTAAATAGAGACGATGAATGAGTAGTTTGTAGGTAAGCAGATATTGCTGCGAGGTGTATTTTTATAGATGAAAAAGCTAGATTTGCTTTTTGCAAATGTAGTAAGTATCCTACTATGTCCTTTGTAGAGGCATGTAATGGTTGTATTTGATTGGTATGGCAGTAGTAAACAAATCTTTTCCACTTAGATGCATAGCAGTGTCTAGTGGAAGATTTTCTAGCTTGTTTTATGACCTCCATGCATTCTTGTGTGAGGTCTAAGTGTCCGAATTCTAGGATTTCAGGAGCCAAATTGCCAGATTCAATGATGCTGGGTTTGGATGCCTGATCTGTTGTTTGTGTTGTGTTAACAGATCTGGTCTGTTGGGTAGTTTGACATGCGGTACTAGTGAAAGGTCTAGTAGAGTTGTATACCAAGGTTGTCTTGCCCATGTGGGTGCTATCAGTATGAGTTTGAGTTGGTTTTGACTCAACTTGTTTACTAGATATGGAAGGAGAGGGAGAGGGGGAAAAGCGTATGCAAATATCCCTGACCAACTCATCCATAGAGCATTGCCTTGTGATTCGCGGTGTGGGTACCTGGATGCGAAGTTTTGGCATTTTGAGTTTTCTTTTGTTGCGAACAAATCTATCTGGGGTGTTCCCCAAATTTGAAAGTACTTGTTCAGAACTTGGGGGTGAATTTCCCATTCGTGGACTTGTTGGTGGTCTCGCGAAAGGTTGTCTGCTAGTTGGTTTTGTATTCCTGGAATAAATTGTGCTATTAGGCGAATGTTGTTGTGAATCGCCCACTGCCATATTTTTTGTGTTAGGAGGCACAATTGTGTTGAGTGTGTTCCTCCTTGTTTGTTTAAATAATACATTGTTGTCATGTTGTCTGTTTTGACAAGAATGTATTTGTGTGTTATTATGGGTTGAAAGGCTTTTAACGCTAGAAATACTGCTAACAGTTCTAGGTAATTGATATGAAATTTTGTTTGGTGTACAGGGAGTGCAGAATTATTAGGCAAATGAGTATTTTGACCACATCATCCTCTTTATGCATGTTGTCTTACTCCAAGCTGTATAGGCTCGAAAGCCTACTACCAATTAAGCATATTAGGTGATGTGCATCTCTGTAATGAGAAGGGGTGTGGTCTAATGACATCAACACCCTATATCAGGTGTGCATAATTATTAGGCAACTTCCTTTCCTTTGGCAAAATGGGTCAAAAGAAGGACTTGACAGGCTCAGAAATGTCAAAAATAGTGAGATATCTTGCAGAGGGATGCAGCACTCTTAAAATTGCAAAGCTTCTGAAGCGTGATCATCGAACAATCAAGCGTTTCATTCAAAATAGTCAACAGGGTCGCAAGAAGCGTGTGGAAAAACCAAGGCGCAAAATAACTGCCCATGAACTGAGAAAAGTCAAGCGTGCAGCTGCCACGATGCCACTTGCCACCAGTTTGGCCATATTTCAGAGCTGCAACATCACTGGAGTGCCCAAAAGCACAAGGTGTGCAATACTCAGAGACATGGCCAAGGTAAGAAAGGCTGAAAGACGACCACCACTGAACAAGACACACAAGCTGAAACGTCAAGTCTGGGCCAAGAAATATCTCAAGACTGATTTTTCTAAGGTTTTATGGACTGATGAAATGAGAGTGAGTCTTGATGGGCCAGATGGATGGGCCCGTGGCTGGATTGGTAAAGGGCAGAGAGCTCCAGTCCGACTCAGACGCCAGCAAGGTGGAGGTGGAGTACTGGTTTGGGCTGGTATCATCAAAGATGAGCTTGTGGGGCCTTTTCGGGTTGAGGATGGAGTCAAGCTCAACTCCCAGTCCTACTGCCGGTTCCTGGAAGACACCTTCTTCAAGCAGTGGTACAGGAAGAAGTCTGCATCCTTCAAGAAAAACATGATTTTCATGCAGGACAATGCTCCATCACACGCGTCCAAGTACTCCACAGCGTGGCTGGCAAGAAAGGGTATAAAAGAAGGAAATCTAATGACATGGCCTCCTTGTTCACCTGATCTGAACCCCATTGAGAACCTGTGGTCCATCATCAAATGTGAGATTTACAAGGAGGGAAAACAGTACACCTCTCTGAACAGTGTCTGGGAGGCTGTGGTTGCTGCTGCACACAATGTTGATGGTGAACAGATCAAAACACTGACAGAATCCATGGATGGCAGGCTTTTGAGTGTCCTTGCAAAGAAAGGTGGCTATATTGGTCACTGATTTGTTTTTGTTTTGTTTTTGAATGTCAGAAATGTATATTTGTGAATGTTGAGATGTTATATTGGTTTCACTGGTAATAATAAATAATTGAAATGGGTATATATATTTTTTTGTTAAGTTGCCTAATAATTATGCACAGTGATAGTCACCTGCACACACAGATATCCCCCTAACATAGCTAAAACTAAAAACAAACTAAAAACTACTTCCAAAAATATTCAGCTTTGATATTAATGAGTTTTTTGGGTTCATTGAGAACATGGTTGTTGTTCAATAATAAAATTAATCCTCAAAAATACAACTTGCCTAATAATTCTGCACTCCCTGTATATCCCATTGTCCTTGAATGCTGTGGTGATTGAGGTGTGCTCCCCACCCTGTCATGGAAGCATCTGTTGTTATAACGTATTGAGGCACTGGGTCCTGAAATGTCCGCCCTTTGTTTAAATTTTTGCTGTTCCACCATAGAAGCGAGAGGTATGCTTGGCGGTCTACCAACACCAGATCTTGAAGTTGACCCTGTGCCTGTGACCATTGTGATGCTAGGCACTGTTGTAAGGGTCGCATGTGTAGTCTTGCGTTTGGGACAATGGCTATGCATGATGACATCATGCCTAGAAGTTTTAGCACAAATTTTGCTTGTATCTTTTGGTTTGGAAACATAGCACTTATTACCTTGTGGAATGCCTGCACTCTTTGTGGACTTGGAGTGGCAATTCCCTTTGATGTGTTGATGGTTGCTCCTAGATATTGTTGTGTCTGACACGGTTCTAGGTATGATTTTGTATAGTTGATGGAAAACCCCAGTTTGTGAAGGGTTTGTATGACATATGTGGTGGTGTTTGCGCATTTTTTTACTGTGTTGGTCTTGATTAGCCAATCGTCTAGGTAAGGGAACACATGTATTTGTTGTCTCCTGATGTGTGCTGCTACTACTGCTAGACATTTTGTGAACACTCTTGGTGCAGTTGTTATTCCGAATGGCAACACTTTGAATTGGTAATGTATTCCTTTGAATACGAACCTTAGGTACTTTCTGTGAGAAGGGTGTATTGGTATATGAAAGTACGCATCCTTTAGGTCTAATGTGGTCATGTAATCTTGCTGTTTGAGCAGTGGAATGATGTCTTGTAGTGTGACCATGTGAAAATGGTCCGATATGATGTAGGTATTTAGTGTCCTGAGATCTAATATTGGTCTTAATGTTTTGTCTTTTTTTGGAATTAGAAAGTACAGGGAGTAAACTCCTGTGTTTTTTTGTTGTACTGGTACTAACTCTATTGCATCCTTTTGCAGTAGTGCTTGAACTTCAAGTCCTAAAAGTTCTAAATGTTGTGGTGACATTTTGCGTGTTTTGGGAGGGATGTTTGGTGGGAATTTGTGGAATTCTATGCAATAGCCATGTTGGATTATTGCTAATACCCAATTGTCTGTTGTAATCTGTTGCCAAGATTGGTAGAATTGGCTTAGTCTTCCCCCCACTGGTGTTGAGTGAAGGGGTTGCGTGACTTGAAAGTCACTGTTTAGGTGGAGGTGTTTTTGGAGTCTGGAATCTTCCCCTACTCCTTGGGAATTGACCCCCTCTATATCCCCTGAAACCTCCCCTTTGGAATGAACCCTGATATGGTGTGGTTCTTGTTTGTTGGCTGGTGGTGTCTGTGGGTTGGCCACGAAACCACCCTCTAAATGGAGTTTTTCTAAAAGAGCCTCTGCTCTGCGGGGAGTAGAGTGCGCCCATGGCTTTGGCCGTGTCTGTGTCCTTTTAAAGTTTTTCAATGGCTGTGTCCACTTCAGGGCCAAAAAGTTGTTTTTCGTTGAAGGGCATATTAAGTACAGCCTGCTGGATTTCAGGTTTGAAGCCTGAAGTGCGGAGCCAAGCGTGTCTCCTTATGGTGACAGCAGTGTTGACTGTTCTCGCTGCAGTATCGGCTGCGTCCAGTGAAGAGCGGATTTGATTGTTTGAGATCGTTTGTCCCTCTTCAACTATTTGCTGCGCCCTTTTTTGGTATTCTTGGGGAAGATGGTCTACGAGAAGTTGCATCTCATCCCAGTGTGCGCGGTCATATCTGGCCAGCAGCGCTTGAGAATTTGCGATGCGCCACTGGTTGGCTGCCTGTGATGCTACTCTTTTTCCTGCTGCATCAAATTTTCTGCTTTCTTTGTCCGGAGGTGGGGCGTCGCCAGATGTATGGGAATTTGCTCTTTTGCGAGCTGCCCCTACTACTACGGAGTCAGGTGGTAACTGCGAAGTAATAAACACTGGGTCTGTGGGTGGTGGTTTGTATTTTTTATCCACCCTTGGGGTGATGGCTCTTGATTTTACGGGCTCTTCAAAAATTTGTTTTGCGTGCCGTAACATCCCTGGTAGCATTGGGAGACATTGATATTGGCTATGTGTAGCCGAGAGGGTGTTAAATAAAAAATCATCCTCTATAGGATCGGAATGCAGTTGGACATTGTGGAATTCTGCAGCCCTAGCCACCAGTTGCGAGTATGAGGTACTGTCCTCTGGCGGTGACGGCTTTGTGGGGTATGAATCTGGATCATTGTCCGGCACTGGGGTGTCGTATAGGTCCCAAGCGTCTTGATCCTGATTATCTTGACTTATGGTAGTTTGCGCTGGTGAGTGCATTTGTGGCGGTGTTTGTGCCGGCGATGCCTGTTGTGGTGGAGAGGGCGGAGGCGTGACTT
This sequence comes from Pleurodeles waltl, assembly GCF_031143425.1. Classification (NCBI taxonomy): domain Eukaryota; kingdom Metazoa; phylum Chordata; class Amphibia; order Caudata; family Salamandridae; genus Pleurodeles; species Pleurodeles waltl. The sequence continues at coordinate 915,045,110 of NC_090448.1, read as the reverse complement.
TTTTAACCACTTTGGCTTGTGGTTGTGCGTCATCCTTGAGGAGACCGATCCTTCTTTTCCTCATTATTGGGGGAAGGGTTGATATCTTCCCTGTGTCTTGCTGGATGTACAGTCTCTTTTGTGTGTAGTCTGATTCTACACTTTGGAGCTCTTGTCCAAATCTGTGCATCTGGCCACTTATTCCTTGTTCCTCTGTGTAGGATGAAGGTGTGGAAATTTTCGGCGCCGAGAGAGAATCTTTTTTCGGCTTCGGCACCGACAGAATTTTTGTTCCTTTCGGCATGGAGTCTCGGTGCCGATGTTTTTCGGTGCCGGTATCTTGTTTTTGTCTCTCGGAGCCGCTATCTCGGCTCCGAGGTTGCTCCATGGCGGTCCCTCGACCGGAGTCGGGTGTCTTCGCTATGGGCGTGCCCTTTTTCGTCGCCTTCGACGGGTCGCCTGTTTTATGGGTCGAGCCATGGCCTGTTGGCAGTGGCGTCCCCTGGGCTTTCGTTTTCTCGATGGTTTTACTTTTCGACGTCTTACTCACAGTTTGTTGCTGTTGTTCGACGTCGGAGTCTCCGGATTCTGAGTCCGGAACCGAGAATGTTTCCTCTTCGTCGTCGAAACGTTGTTTTGTCGGCGTGGACGCCATTTGTAGACGCCTGGCTCTTCGGTCCCGGAGTGTTTTTCTGGACCGGAAGGCTCGACAGGCCTCACAGGTATCCTCCTTGTGCTCGGGGGACAAGCACAAGTTACAAACCAAGTGCTGATCTGTATAAGGATACTTACTGTGACATTTTGGGCAGAAACGGAACGGGGTCCGTTCCATCGGCTTCGATGTCGCACGCGGTCGGGCCGACCAGGCCCCGATGGGGGAATCGAAGCTACCCCAAAGTCTTCCGATGATCGGTGTCGATGTACCTAACTATCCCGATACCGAACGGAACAATACCGACGCTTTCTTCCGAGATTCTGACTAACTTTCCGAACCGAAACACGGAGCGAAAAGGAATACGTCCGAACCCGACAGCGGAAAAAAACAATCTAAGATGGAGTCGACGCCCATGCGCAATGGAGCCGAAGAGGGAGGAGTCCTTCGGTCCCGTGACCAAAAAAGACTTCTTCGAAGAAAAACAACTTGTAATACTCCGAGCCCAACACCAGGCAGCGGACTGTGCCAAACATGTGTATCTGCAGCGACATATGCCATCGAACACTTATTTTATTGCTCCCTTGTTGAGAATCTTGCCTTGCATTTGGGGGGGTGGGGGGGGGGGGGAGAAGGAGGTACACTTCAAACGGCCTTGCCTCCTTGGTTGGCCGAAAGCTGCTGTGGAAAGAATAATTTGTTTAAGAACAATGGTTCTCTAAAGACACACTAAGTCCACACTGCACCATTGTTTTTTAATTATTGAACATACCCAGGTACAAGTTGGACATATTGAGTAGTTCTTGTATCATTTAGAAAAGGAAAGATTCACTGCAGTGTCAATTATGGCTGCCACAGTGATATCATTCAGTGATGGCCTTTGCTTAGTATGGTCTGTCTTAAGGAATGGGATCCAGCAGCGCTGAGAGGCCATTGCACATATGTTGGTCATATGGTCCAAAAATGACTTAAGGGTTTGCTGTTTCTGTTGCAGTGGTTTCCATGGAATTTACTTTACACCCAAGAATGTCTACGCACCTTCCACCTGTACCCAGCTGTTGGAGCAGAAACTACAGTGAGGCATGCTGGTGTTAAATTTTACAGCTCTAAATTTATTTTCCAAGACGTGACATGACTGCAGTCGGCATCTTCGTTAGTTTCAGTCCTTCGTTTTATATGTGTTCTAAGATCTGGAACTTCAATTACTACACAGACCTATTTGGATTTGAAAACACTGGCAGAACTGTTGCTCTACAGCAACAATTAGTAAACTACATTTCTTTACTGCCTTCTACAACACTGATTAGAAACGAAGACATAATGTATACAGATGACCCAGGTTGTGGGAATGTTTTGTCTTCTTCCTGCAGTAAAACTAAGGATCTGCATTCCTCATTCTTCTCATGATTGTCTTCACTGTCATGGCCACCCGCCGGGACCTCCAACACTCCCTCTTGATTTATTTTGGGCATTCTCCAGCAGTTCCTTTTCACACATGTCCACAATGATGGACGTACTTGGCATGTTGAAAAAGGTAGATGCTCCTTGGAGGAGACGGAGGTTAATGAGGTGGTGGCAATGGAGTTTGTTGTTATGGCAGCATTGGTAGTGAGGCATAAAGGGAGACTGCAAAATAGCATTGGAGCTGAGGAACCAGATTCTTGAAGGTGTACATCATTTTTGTAAGAAAACTGGGTTGGTCGGTACCTAAGGTACTTACACCTTATGCCCGGTCCAGGTATCCCCTCTTAGTTAAGTGTAGGCACTGTCCAGAAGCCAGGCTCGCTAGAGGCAGCTGTGGGTGAGCAGCAAAGGCTTATCTAGGAGACATGCAAAGCTCATGCAATACAACTATAGTCACACAGCACTTACACATATGTAAGAAAACACTCAGGTGAACAAAAATAAAGGTACTTTATTTTTGGAACACAATACCACAAATTACTAGAAGGGCAACCCTCCAATGGGAGGGAAGTAATACACTAAATATATACACTAGCAATCAGAAATAGGCATAGAAAAGGTTAGGAAACTGTGAAATAGTAATAACCAATAGTGACCCTAGGGGGAGCACAAACCACATACTAAACAAAATTGAATGCAAGCACAGGAGCCCAACCTAGTTAAGTAGAATGTGTAGAGGGGAGTTGGGAGTACTAGGAAACCACAGAGGTAAGTAGCACAGTACCACCCCCCCAGTGACAAGGTAAGCAGGTGTAAATCACTGGATTTTCCCCAAACCACCCAAAAGGAGGTAAAGAAGAAAAAGAAGACACCCAGGCAAGATTGCAAGAAAACCAGCAGTCTATTCCTGAAGAAAGAAGACCTGTGGAGAGAGGGGACCAAGTCCAAAAGTCACAGTGGAGTCCAGGAGGAGGAGGTGCTACTACCCACCCAGCTTTACTTGCAGGAGTTGGTAGACGGTGAAGAACAGGCCAGCACTGCAGTCCTAGAGCCATAGAAGAGTTCCTGATGGATGCAGATGCTGGATTGAAGATTGCAGACAGGTGTCGGTGCAGGAATTCCACCAACAAGCCTTGGCAAAGTCGCGGTTAGTGGAAAAGTGGTACTGCCGGGGACCAGCAAGGCCCAGGAGGACTCAACCCAGGAGGGGGAGTCACAAGGGACCCTCAGCGTCTCAGAGTCCACAGGAGCAGAGGCAGCACTCACAGAAGTCCCACAGGATGGGGACACAGGAGTCACAGAAGAGGTCCACGCAGAACTTCAAAAGAGGATCCCATGCCACAGGAGAATATGCTTTGCAGGAAGGAGTGCTGGGGGCTGGAGCTACATATCACCTGAAGATCCCTTAGAGGAGATGCAAACAAGCCTTGGCAGCTGCAAGAGACGCAGGCAGTGCATGGGGGTACTGTCCTGCGTGGGAAGACAAAGGCTTACCTTCACCAAAGTTGGACAGCTGGCACAGTGGACCAAGAGGACTACTACAGACCACAACCCATGATGCAGGATCCACACAGCTCAAGATGAGGAAAGATCCACATCGTTGGTCACTGCTTGCTGTAGGTGTCTGCAGTTGAAGGGGAGTGACTCCTTCACTCCAAGGGAGATTCCTTCTTCTTGTGCAGGCTGAACAGTTGCTGTCTTCTGAAGATGCACGGCCGGGCAAATGTTGCAAAGCTGCCAGGAGACGTGGAAACAAAGTTACAGAAGAGTCTTCTTCGGTGTTTGCAGCGTTGTCAGTTCCTGGAGGGCCCAGTCGCAGTACCAGAAGTCGAATTAGAGGTTGCAGAGGAGTCCTGTTGGAATCTTGCAAGCCGAACCTGAGGACTCACTCAAGAGAGCCCTGAAGAGGGATTGGTCACCTATCAGGAAGGGCCTTGGATGGCACCTGCCTGGCCTAGCTACTCAGATGTTCCCAGAGTTCCCTGCCAACCTTGGAAAGAAGATGGCAGAACTCTGGGACCCTCTTGAGGAGCTCTGAGCACCACCAGTGGGGTGGTGATGGACAGGAGTGGTCACTCAACTTTCAATTGTTCAGTTTCGTGCCAGAGCAGGGACTGGGGGTCCCTGAATCAGCATGGACTGGTTTATGTATGGAGGGCACCAACAGTGCCCTTCAAAGCAAACCAGTGCCTGGGGGATGGTGCCCATCCCAAGCCAGTCACACCTATTTCTAAAGAGAGAGGGTGTTACTACCCCCTCCCAAAGGAAATCCTTTGTTCTGCCTTCCTGGGCTTGATCAGATCAAGCAGCAGAAGGCAGAAACCTGTCTGAGGGTTGGCAGCAGCTGGGCTGCCCAGAAAGCCCTGTAGGACTGGTGGTAGCAATGCTTGGGGTCTTCTAAGGTGACCCCAGAGTGCATGGAATTATACTTCCAATACTTGTAACAGTAATGGGGTATTATTCAGACATGTTTGATACCAAACATGCCAAGGTTCGGAGTTACCATTATGTAAGCTGGACATAGGTAGTGACCAGCTGCGGCCTGTCCATTGGGGCAGAGGGGCCACATACCCTCTCAAGAAGAGTGTCTGTCAGGTCGAGCAAAGGTCAGCCTGACAGACACTTCATTTTCAGGTCAGGCAGCCAGGAGCTAGACACACGCGATTTGAGCAGGCTCCTGGCTGCCTGAATTGAACTTTGCTGGGCTGAAGAGGTGACAGCTCCTATGGGTGTGATCTCTTCAGCTCAGCAAAGATGCCTCGTGGTCCTCCCCCTCGGTGACGAGGGGAAGCATCACCCATTGACTCAGACCTGGGCGCTTCAGGTTTAAGCCCTGAAGCACCCACGGCGAGTGTCAATCAGTTACACCTCGTCACAGAGTGGGGTGGGTCAGAAGTCCCACTGACCCCATCCCACTCTGACGAAGTTGGGACTGCTGCCTTCTCTCATTGGCTGGAGGGAAGGCAGCAGTCCCAACCATGCTGAGACCTCTGATGCAGAGCTGAAGGTAAGTGTAAAGAAATGGCTCCCTGTTGCAGTTACCCCCCACTTTTTGCCTGCTACTGATGCTGACTTGACTGAGAAGTGTGCTGGGACCCTGCTAACCAGGCCCCAGCACCAGTGTTCTTTCACCTAAAATGTACCATTGTCTCCACAATTGGCACAACCCTTGCACCCAGTTAAGTCCCTTGTAACTGGTACTCCTGGTACCAAGGGCCCTGATGAGAAGGAAGGTCTCTAAGGGCTGCAGCATGTCTTATGCCACCCTAGGGACCCCTCACTCAGCACAGACACACTGCTTGCCAGCTTGTGTGTGCTGGTGGGGAGAAAATGACTAAGTCGACCTGGCACTCCCCTCAGGGTGCCATGCCAACCTCACACTGCCTGTGGCATAGGTAAGTCACCCCTCTAGCAGGCCTTACAGCCCTAAGGCAGGGTGCACTATACCACAGGTGAGGGCATAGGTGCATGAGCACTATGCCCCTACAGTGTCTAAACAAAACCTTAGACATTGTAAGTGCAGGGTAGCCATAAGAATATATGGTCTGGGAGTCTGTCAAAAACGAACTCCACAGCTCCATAATGGCTACACTGAATACTGGGAAGTTTAGTATCAAACTTCTCAGAATAATAAACCCACACTGATGCCAGTGTTGGATTTATTAAAAAATGCACACAGAGGGCATTTTAGAGATGCCCCCTGTATTTTACCCGATTGTTCAGTGCAGGACTGACTGGTCTCTGCCAGCCTGCTGCTGAGAGACGAGTTTCTGACCCCATGTGGTGAGGGCCTTTGTGCTCTCTGGGGACAGAAACAAAGCCTGCTCTGGGTGGAGGTGCTTCACACCTCCCCCCTGCAGGAACTGTAACACCTAGCAGTGAGCTTCAAAGGCTCAAACTTCGTGTTACAATGCCCCATGGCATTCCAGCTAGTGGAGATGCCCGCCCTCTGGACACAGCCCCCACTTTTGGCGGCAAGTCCAAGAGAGATAATGAGAAAAACAAGGAGGAGTCACTGGCCAGTCAGGACAGCCCCTAAGGCAACCTGAGCTGAAGTGACTCTGACTTTTAGGAATCCTCCATCTTGCAGATGGAGGATCCCCCCAATAGGGATAGGAATGTGACCCCCTCCCCTTGGGAGGAGGCACAAAGAGGGTGTAGCCACCCTCAGGGCTAGTAGCCATTGGCTACTGCCCTCCCAGACCTAAGCACACCCCTAAATTCTGTATTTAGGGGCTCCCCTGAACCTAGGAAATTAGATTCCTGCAACTACAAGAAGAGGACTGCTGAGCTGAAAGACCCCTGCAGAAGAAGAAAAGAAGACACCAACTGCTTTGGCCCCAGTCCTACCGGCCTGTCTCCTGCCTTCTAAAGAAACCTGCTCCAGCGACGCTTTCCTCAGGACCAGCGACCTCTGAATCCTCAGAGGACTGCCCTGCTTCAAGAGGAACAAGAAACTCCTGAGGACAGCGGCCCTGTTCCAAAAAGACTGCAACTTTGTTACAGAGGAGCAGATTTAAAGGCCCCTGCAAATCCCCGCAAGAAGCGTGAGACTTGCAACACTGCACCCGGCGACCCCGACTCGACTGGTGGAGAAAACGCTACAGGGAGGACCCTCCAGCGACTCCAAGACTGAGTAACCAAAGTTGTCCCCCCTGAACCCCCACAGCGACGCCTGCAGAGGGAATCCCGAGCCTCCCCCTGACCGCGACTGCCTGACTCTGAAATCCCGACGGCTGGAAAAGACCCTGCACCCGCAGCCCCCAGCACCTGAAGGATCGGAACTCCAGTGCAGGAGTGACCCCCAGGAGGCCCTCTCCCTTGCCCAGGTGGTGGCTACCCCGAGGAGCCCCCCCCCTTGCCTGCCTGCACCGCTGAAGAGACCCCTTGGTCTCCCATTGACTCCCATTGGAAACCCGACGCTAGTTTACACACTGCACCCGGCCGCCCCTGCGCTGCTGAGGGTGTACTTTTTTACTTTTTGTGTGGACTTGTGTCCCCCCCCGGTGCCCTACAAAACCCCCCTGGTCTGCCCTCCGAAGACGCGGGTACTTACCTGCTGGCAGACCGGAACCAGGGCACCCCCTTCTCTCCATTGAAGCCTATGTGTTTTGGGCACCTCTTTGACCTCTGCACCTGACCTGCCCTGAGCTGCTGGTGTGGTAACTTTGGGGTTGCTCTGAACCCCCAACGGTGGGCTACCTTGGACCAAAATCTGAACCCTGTAGGTGGGTTACTTACCTGCAAGAACTAACAATACTTTACCTCCCCCAGGAACTGTGAAAATTGCAGTGTCCACTTTTAAAACAGCTATTTGTGTTTTATGTGAAAAGTATATATGATACTGTAATTATTCAAAGTTCCTAAAGTACTTACCTGCAATACCTTTCAAATGAGATATTACATGTAGAATTTGAACCTGTGGTTCTTAAAATAAACTAAGAAAATATATTTTTCTATAACAAAAACCTATTGGTTTGGAATTGTCTCTGAGTGTGTGTTCCTCATTTATTGCCTGTGTGTATGTACAACAAATGCTTAACACTACTCCTTGGATAAGCCTACTGCTCGACCACACTACCACAAAATAGAGCATTGGTATTATCTCTTTTTGCCACTATCTTACCTCTAAGGGGAACCCTTGGACTCTGCGCATGCTATTCCTTACTTTGAAATAGCACATACAGAGCCAACTTCCTACAGTAAGTGTGTGTGTTTTTTTTAAAATAAATGTTTGGTGCATGTGTGTATGTTTGCAATATTTGATAATGAGTGCTGTGAATGGATGTGTGTGCGTGCGCAAGTGTGTGTGTGCGCGCGAATGAATGTGTGAGTGTGCACGTGTGTCCCGCCCACCTTCCTCCTAAATTTACCGGCCACCACTGGTAGTGACCTATGTCCAGCACATGCATGAAATGGCGTCCCTGCATTCAAAGTCCTGGAATATGGAGCTGGAGTTCGTGGGGGCACCTCTGCTAGTGTAAGGGTGCCCTCACACACAGGTACTTGGAACCCTGCCCTCTGGGCTAGGAAGGCCTGCCATAAGGGTAACTTACAGCGACCTGGTGCAGTGACCTGGTAGTGAAAGGGTGCATGCACCCTTTCACGCAGGCTGCAATGGCAGGCCTACAGAACACTTCATGGGCTTCCTGTGGGTGGCATAATACATGCTGCAGTCCATAGGGATCTCCTGGTAACGCAATGCCCTTGGTACCTGTAAAGAAATGGCTCCCTGTTGCAGCTACCCCCCACTTTTTGCCTGATACTGATTCTGACTTGACTGAGAAGTGTGCTGGGACTCTGCTAACCAGGCCCAAGTACCAGTGTTCTTTCACCTAAAATGTAACATTGTCTCCACAATTGGCACAACCCTGGCACCCAGGTAAGTCCCTTGTAACTGGTACCCCTGGTACCAAGGGCCCTGATGCCAGGGAAGGTCTCTAAGGGCTGCAGCATGTCTTATGCCACCCTAGGGACCCCTCACTCAGCACAGACACACTGCTTGCCAGCTTGTGTGTGCTGGTGGGGAGAAAATGAGTAAGTCGACATGGCACTCCCCTCAGGGTGCCATGCCAACCTCACACTGCCTGTGGCATAGGTAAGTCACCCCTCTAGCAGGCCTTACAGCCCTAAGGCAGGGTGCACTATACCACAGGTGAGGGCATATGTGCATGAGCACTATGCCCCTACAGTGTCTAAGCAAAACCTTAGACATTGTAAGTGCAGGGTAGCCATAAGAGTATATGGGCTGGGAGTCTGTCAAAAACGAACTCCACAGCTCCATAATGGCTACACTGAATACTGGGAAGTTTAGTATCAAACTTCTCAGAATAATAAACCCACACTGATGCCAGTGTTGGAATTATTAAAAAATGCGCACAGAGTGCATCTTAGAGATGCCCCCTGTATTTTACCCAATTGTTCAGTGCAGGACTGACTGGTCTGTGCCAGCCTGCTGCTGAGAGACGAGTTTCTGACCTCATGCGGTGAGAGCCTTTGTGCTCTCTGAGGACAGAAACAAAGCCTGCTCTGGGTGGAGGTGCTTCACACCTCCCCCCTGCAGGAACTGTAACACCTAGCAGTGAGCTTCAAAGGCTCAAGCTTCGTGTTACAATGCCCCAGGGCACTCCAGCTAGTGGAGATGCCCGCCCCCTGGACACAGCCCCCACTTTTGGCGGCAAGTCCAGGAGAGACAAAGAAAACAACAAGGAGGAGTCACTGGCCAGTCAGGACAGCCCCTAAGGTGTCCTGAGCTGAGGTGACTGACTTTTAGAAATCCTCCATCTTGCAGATGGAGGATTCCCCCAATAGGATTAGGGATGTGACCCCCTCCCCTTGGGAGGAGGCACAAAGAGGGTGTACCCACCCTCAGGGCTAGTAGCCATTGGCTACTAACCCCCAGACCTAAACACGCCCTTAAATTTAGTATTTAAGGGCTTCCCTGAACCTAAAGATTTAGATTCCAGCAACTACAAGAAGGAGGACTGCTGAGCTGACAAACCCCTGCAGAGGAAGAACAGAAGACACCAACTGCCTTGGCCCCAGACTTACCGGCCTGTCTCCTGCCTTCCAAAGAAACCTGCTCCAGCGACGCTTTCCAAGGGACCAGCGACCTCTGAATCCTCTGAGGACTGCCCTGCTTCGAAAAAGACAAGAAACTCCCGAGGACAGCGGCACTGCTCCAAAAGAACTGCAACTTTGTTACAAGGAGCAGATTTAAAGACCCCTGCAACTCCCCGCAAGAAGCGTGAGACTTGCAACACTGCACCCGGCGACCCCGACTCGACTGGTGGAGAACAACCAACTCAGGGAGGACCCTGCGGCGACTCTACGACTGTGAGTAACCAAAGTTGTCCCCCCTGAGCCCCCACAGCGACGCCTGCAGAGGGAATCCCCAGGCTCCCTCTGACCGCGACTGTCTGAACTCCATTTCCCGACAGCTGGAAAAGACCCTGCACCCGCAGCCCCCAGCCCCTAAAGAAACGGAACTTCTGTGCAGGAGTGACCCCCAGGAGGCCCTCTCCCTTGCCCAGGTGGTGGCTACCCCGAGGAGCCCCCCCCTTGCCTGCCTGCATCGTTGAAGAGACCCCTTGGTCTCCCATTGAAACCTCAAGGAAACCCGACGCGTGTTTGCACACTGCACCCGGCTTTCCCGCGCTGCTGAGGGTGTACTTTCTGTGCTACTGTGTGTCCCCCGCGGTGCCCTACAAAACCCCCCTGGTCTGCCCTCCGAAGACGCGGGTACTTACCTGCTGGCAGACTGGAACCGGGGCACCCCCTTCTCTCCATTGAAGCCTATGTGTTTTGGGCACCTCTTTGACCTTTGCACCTGACCGGCCCTGAGCTGCTGGTGTGATAACTTTGGGGTTGCTCTGAACCCCCAACGGTGGGCTACCTTGGACCAAAAACTAAAACCTGTAAGTGACTTACTTACCTGTTGAAACTAACAATAACTTACCTCCCCCAGGAACTGTGAAAATTGCACTAAGTGTCCACTTTTAAAACAGCTTATTGTGTTTTATGTAAAAAGTATACATGCTAAAGTAATGATTCAAAGTTCCTAGAGTACTTACCCGCAATACCTTTCAAATGAGCTATTACATGTAAAATTTGAACCTGTGGTTCTTAAAATAAACTAAGAAAAGATATTTTTCTATAACAAAACCTATTGGCTGGATTTGTCTCTGAGTGTGTGTACCTCATTTATTGTCTATGTGTATGTACAACAAATGCTTAACACTACTCCTTGGATAAGCCTACTGCTCGACCACACTACTACAATATAGAGCATTAGTATTATCTCTTTTTACCACTATTTTACCTCTAAGGGGAACCCTTGGACTCTGTGCATGCTATTCCTTACTTTGAAATAGCACATACAGAGCCAACTTCCTACAGTACCTATGTACCATATACTAGGGATTTACATGAGGGCACCAATATGCCAAATCTGTGGTGAAGAAGGCCCCAGAAACGAAGTTTAAAGGAGAAAGCATAATCACTGGGGTCCTGGTTAGCAGGATCCCAGTGAACACAGTCACACACTGACAAACAGGCCAAAAAGAAGGTGTAACTATGCTAGAAAGAGGCTACTTTCCTACAATTTGCTGCGGAACATTGTGCATATTTAAATGAATCTGCTACAGGGATTTATCCTTATGTCAAAGGGGGTGAAGAGTCATACTTTTTTTTTTTTAAAGCTCTTTAGCATTCTGGCCAAGTAAGGATCCTAGATTTACTTATATGTGGGTTCACAGCCTGATATGTACTGTATCTCAAGTTGAGTCATGATGCAGACTATTTCAGAAGGCTGATCAAGGCCACTGATAACTTTTACTTTGCTGTGCATGATATGGAATGGTAAATGTGTTGGCACATTCAGTGGTGATGTATGAAGCCACAAAAATTAAGACACAAGCCTTGAGGTTAAAATGTTGATGTACCGAGATGGGGGCACAACAGCATTATTTAAGGTACAATTTGGCTGGTCAATGGGGTTGCTCCCATCAACAGATTCTTCGTACTCTCCAACAGGATTGTCGTTGGGGGGCTAGTATTCAAAGGTGGAACCTGGGTGTTAGCAATGCCACTGACAAGGGTATCAGTGCAGTGTTTTCAGATGGCCCTATTAGATGGAGATGCATTTAGAAGATGCACACAAGTAGAAAGACCCAGGCGGCAGGAAGGTGTAAGAACAGGTATTTTATTAAGGAACAAGTAATTCTTAACGCTGCCTTCCCATGAACTAGGAAGCAACCAGCTCAGCCTCCAACTTAGACAGATCAAACTGACAGGTAAAGAACACTCACACTGTCATCACACATTCCACACTAGGATAGCAGAACAGACGACAGGATACCACAGATGTTCAATGATGGAAGCACCTTTAAGGATGACAGGAGGCCTCCTGTTGACAAAGGTTAAGGTGGTAACACTGATCGAGCCCCAGCAGTACAGGATTTTTGCACCACCGTGTTCCCAGGAGCATTGTCAGTGGGAACTACATTTTTTCCATTTTTGAGGGAGAAAATAAGAGCATTTTTCAATAATTCCAGCCTTTGAAGTTCCAAGTGCTTTCTTTGTTGCATCATCTTTGTGGACGTTATAGGAGGGACATTAAACACAGAATCCTCCCCTAAAGAAGGAGCAACCTTCTTGCTCTCCAGAAGGGAGAGAGCTGGCCACCTTTCTTGATCTTTGAGGGAATTTGAGGTAAACATCTTGCAGATTATTACAGAAGAAACATTTATGGTTGGGATACAGGCAAAAAAACTTAGTTGCGTTCAGCAGAAACAAAGCTTTGATGTAGTTAGGGTAGACTAAGATGCAGCAAAATCTACCTACCTTCATTTTGTAATAGTTTATTGCTATTCTAAAATTACAGGAGATTAACAGGGGAATGACATGGAATGACTTGAGTATATGTATCTATGAACTATCCTGTGCCAATCCAGTGCTGGAGAAATAACAAAATGAACAAGTTACTTACCCTCAGCAATGCTCTTTCTACTAGAGACTCAGTCTAACCGCAGATTAATCAACCTTTGAATACTTTCCCAGGTGTCGGACTCGATCCGAAAACTCTTTAGCAGTACTTCTGCACGCCAAAAGGTGGCTATGGACTGATGCCATTACGCTCCAGAAATTAAAAGCACCTCTCCTGCATGCTGACCAATGTACAGATTACTAGATTTGGGATCTTTTTAATTGGACAGAGCCCAGTTCACAGAACGGGGAGGATGGGAGGTTTGTGAAGGTTAAATTACTTATAATTTTGATACAGACTTCTAACAGCAGATTCCCCACGTTTTGAATAGATACCAAATAAATAACTATTCGGAGGTGGGTCTGTGAATTATCTCAAAGCAAAAAGTCCTGTACGTGAAATGTCCCTCTTGGCAAACCTGGCTGTTCAGACATTAGTGCTTCATGAACATATGGAGAGACACTCACATAGCTGACTGAAAAATGTCCAGTACGGGAAAGCTGCATACCAATGCACTGGTTGCAGCCTTGCCACTGGTAGAATGAGCCCTTAACCCTTCTGGTGGCTGCTTCTCAGCCAATGGATAGCTCATTTGAATACAGAGCACAATCTTGTGTAAGAAGCCTGTTTTCTGTACGGTGTTATCCTTTTTTTTTAGCTCCCGCAAGTCCCACAAAGTGCTGATAATCCACTTGGTGTTATCTGGTATGATCAACATAAAAGTGAAGTGCTCTTTTGGGGACTAGGCAATTGATTCTCTCCTTCTCAGCGGGGTTAGCCTACAACACCGGAAATGTGATGGCTTGGCCATCATGGAACAGCACCATTACTCTTGCAAGAAAGGATACCAGAGTTAGCAGAACCAGTTTGTGGTAGGTGCTAGGTTGTACAGGACAGGCTGACACAAAAAGCTTGGAGTTCGATCACCCACCAAGCCGATGTTATTGCACAGAGGAACCCTGTCTTGAGGGTGACAAGCCAGAAAGGACAGCTGTGCAGTGGCTTAAAGGAAGTGAATATTAAATATATGAAGACTAGGTTAAGATCTCACCCCAGCATAACAAATGGAGGTGGAGGAAACAAATATTGTTTTCAAAATGAACCGCAAAGGGTGATTTAAGAAATGAGAGCTAGTTCAGCAACTCTGAGAAAGCAGAGGAAGTGAGAGATAGTATTCAACTGTCTCCAAAGCAAAGTCCTGTCGGGCAAGGGACAGAACATTCAACAAAACATCAGATAACCTGACCTGGAAGGGGTCTATTTGTTTTGAAACACACCAAACAAACTTCTCACAACAGTCATGTAGTTTTTGTTGAGGGATATCTGGATGCCAAAATGACATTAACCACATCTGGAGGAAGACCAAAGGTGTTTAGCCGTCACTACTCAATCTCCAAGCATGAAAGTAGACTGTGGAGGGCTAGGTGCAGAACAGCAGATCCTCCCTGTAGGAAGTTCCCTCTGTATATACTATCTCAAAGTGAGAGATAGTGTGCACAGAGTCCAAGGGTTCCCCTCAGAGGTAAAACAGTGGCAAAATTAGATAATTCTAATGCTCTATTTTGTCGTCAAGTGGTCGAGCAGTAAGCTTATCAGAGGGTAGTGTTAAGCATTTGTTGTACACACACAGGCAATAAATGAGGCAAACACACTCAGACTTACTCCAGGCCAATAGTTTTTAAATAGAAAATATATTTTCTTAATTATTTTTTTTTAGAACCACAAGTTCAAGATTTGAAGGAAATACATAAAATGCAAGGTACTCCACACAGGTAAGTTAGGAATTTTGAATTAGAGCAATGGCATACACAGTTTTAGTAAAAATGGCAATAAGCTATTTTAAAAGTGGACACAGTGCAAAAATCAGCAGTTCCTGGGGGGAGGTAAGTAATGGTTAGTTTATCAGGTAAGTAAGACAGAGTTTCTTGGTCCTTTGGTTCAGGGCAGTCCTCTGAGGCTTCAGAGGTCGCTGATCACTGTCAGATGCGTCACTGTTGCAGTTTTCTTTGAGTGAGGAGACAGGCCGGTAGGGCTGGGGCTAAAGCAGTTGTCTCAGTCATCTCTGCAGGGCTTTCAGGTCAGCAGTCCTTCTTGGTTCAGGTTGCAGGAATCTGATTTCCTGGGTCCTGGGGTGCCCCTAAATACTACAGTTAGGGGTGTGTTTAGGTCAGGAGGGCAGTTGCCAATGGCTACTGTTCTGGAAGGTGGCTACACCCTCTTTGTGCCTCCTCCCTGAGGAGAGGGGGCACATCCCTAATCCTATTGGGGGAATCCTCCAAACTTAAGATGGAGGATTTCTAAAGGCAGGGGTCACCTCAGCTCAGCACACCTTTGGGGCTGTCCTGACTGGTGGGTGGCTCCTCCTGGTTTTTCTCATTATCTCCTCCAGCCTTGCCGCCAAAAGTGGGGGCAGTGGCCAGAGGGGCAGGCATCTCCACTAGCTGGGATGCCCTGGGGTGCTGTAACAAAAGGCATGAGCCTTTGAGGCTCACCGCCAGGTGTTACAGTTCCTGCAGGTGGAGGTGAGAAGCACCTCTACCCAGTCCAGGTTTTGTTCCTGGCCACAGTGTGACAAAGGCACTCTCCCCATGTGGCCAGTAACTCATCTGATTGTGGCAGGCTGGAGGAAACTGGTTTGCCTAGCACCAGGAGTTGGGCTGGTATTCAGGGGGCATTCCTAAGATGCCCTCTGGGTGCATTTTACAATAAATTCTACACTGGCATCAGTATGCATTTATTGTGCTGAGAAGTTTGATACCAAACTTCCCAGATTTCAGTGTAGCCATTATGGAACTGTGGAGTTTGTGTTTGACAAACTCCCAGACCATATACTCTTTATGGCTACCCTGCCCTTACAATGTCTAAGGTTTTGCTTAGACACTGTAGGGGCATAGTGCTCATGGACATATGCCCTCACCTGTGGTATAGTGCACCCTGCCTTAGGGCTGTAAGGCCTGCTGGTGGGGTGACTTACCTATGCCACAGGCAGTGTGAAGTGGGCATGGCACTCTGAGGGGAGTGCCACGTCGACTTAGTCTTTTTCTCCCCACTAGCACACACAAGCTGTGAGGCAGTGTGCATATGCTGAGTGAGGGGTCCCCAAGGTGGCATAATACATGCTGCAGCCCTTAGAGACGTTGTCTGGTATCAGGGCCCTTGGTACCAGGGGTACCATTTACAAGGGACATATCTGTGTGCCAGGTCTGTGACAATTGTGGAAGCAAAGGTACAGTTTAGGGAAAGAACACTGGTGCAGGGGCCTGGTTAGCAGGGTCCCAGCACACTTTCAATCATAACTGGCATCGGCAAAAGGCCAGGGGGTAACCATGCCAAGTAGGCATTTCCTTACACTCCCGAAGAGGCAGTCTTATCGGTGGACAGATCCTCTTGCCCCAGAGCTCTGGATACCATAATCCATGTGTCCAATCCACAGCCACTAGGGTGAATTGGGCCCAGTCCATCCTAATCTTCTTCAGAACTCAAGGCAGGAAAGGTGTGAGGAATACAGACGTCCAGAATCCCTCTGTACACAGAAAGCATTTCCCAGAGAGGCCCAGTGGGAACTCCAACGTGCTCAACTGTTGATATTACCCATTAGGTGCACTGGCGAAGCGATCAGGACAAGGTTCTTCCCATGCGTGGAGTAGACAATGCGCCACCTCTGGGTGTAACTGTCACTCGTGAACCACCGCGCACCAACAACAGAGTCTGATCGTCTTGGCTTCTAATATTCAACCAGGTGGTTCACCACCAGTAAGATTCTTTGATGGTCCAGCCATTTCTTGGGGCACACCCTGCCCTCAGCACAGAGACCATGACCCTACCTAACTTGGTTTGCTGCAATACCACATGCTGGAGTTATTGTCTGTGAGCACCTGCACCAGATTTTCCTTGGAGGGCAGGAAAGCATTTAACGCCAAGCAGATGGCTCTCAGCTCCATAAGGCTGATGTGGAGTCATGCCATCTCAAGAGACCAGAGGCATTTGATCTCTATCTTTCCCTAGTGGCTGTCCAAACACACAAGTAGTGCATAGGCCACGACTGCCAGCCAAAGGGTGGGAGTTGAAAAGTACCCTTTTGACATGGTCACTCCCACTTTTTGCCTCTGGTACTGAGGTTTGTCAACTGAAGATGCACTGGGTTACTGCTAACCAGGACCACAGTGCCATTGCTCGTTCCCTAAAACAAAGTAAAATTATCTAATTGTATACAATCAGCACAAATTGTAGCACCATTTTAAGCCACTAGTACCCCTGGATCCTAGGGCATGGGTACTAAAGAGGATCCCTAAAGGCTGACGCATGTATTATGCCTCCCTAAGGGACCCCCTCTACAAACCGCATGCAGACTGCTGGTGCAGGCGGTGTGACATGGTGCTAACTATGTATGAAAACAAGACATCACACACTCATGTGCCACACCAAAGTCACTGCATCAAATGTATGTAAGTCACCGCTATTGCAGGTCTTCGAGCCCTAAGGCAGGGTGCATTATATTGTAAGTGAGAACATATTTATATGAGCTGATACGCCTCTGTGCAGTCTTTGTTAGATTACTATATATTACAAGTGAGCAGGAAAGCCATCTTAAGGTATGTACTGGCACTGGTCATCACAAGCTACCCAGCTACATAATGGATTCACTGAAACCTATTGTAGGAAAAATCCCTCTGACATGGTCACCATCACTTTTTGCCCACTGGTAGTGAGGTTTTCGACTGAGGTGCACTGGGTCAGTACTCTTTCTCTAAAAACCATTAATGTGTATAACTGGAAACTCCTCTACCTGTGTGGTAGCCCTGGTACCTAGTGCATGGGTGGAGAAGGTCCCTAAGGACTCCGGCACATATTATACCACCCCCAGTGACCCCCTCAAAAAACAAGATGCACACAGCTCCTACTGCAGTCTATATGTTCTGCTGCAATCCAGGGGAAAAATATGACGTGGAATTCCCCTTTGTATGCCATGTTACCATCACTGCATCTAAGTATATCCAAGTCAAACCTGCAGCAAGAAGACCTTGGAGCCTTAAGGTAGGGTGCATTATACTTGATGTGTGGTCATATCTGCACAAGCAGATATAACCCTATGATGCCCAGTCCCATTGTTGAGCATTGCTAGTGAACAGAGAAGCCATCTTAAGGTATGTACTGGACACTTAACAC
Organism: Pleurodeles waltl; assembly: GCF_031143425.1. Classification (NCBI taxonomy): domain Eukaryota; kingdom Metazoa; phylum Chordata; class Amphibia; order Caudata; family Salamandridae; genus Pleurodeles; species Pleurodeles waltl. The sequence continues at coordinate 915,027,423 of NC_090448.1, read as the reverse complement.
AAGTGACCCAGTCACATAACGGTTTCACTGAACCTTATGGTTTTGGGTTTCCAAAACCTCATCTTAATAAATCCAGGCTGATGTGAGACACTGATTTATCAGGACATGCACCCCGGAGGGAACCTTAGAGGTGCCCCCTGAGCCCCACTAGTCTGAGTGTGTTGGCTGACTAGTCTCAACTGACCTGCATCACAAACAAAGCCTGCTCCGGAGAGGGGTGTTGTTACCCACTCCAGCAGCCTGGCTAGCAGATCTGCATACCAAGGCCAGGGGCTTCAAAGGTCCTGCTGCCTTTGGTATATAAACCACGCGGCTTCCCCAGACCTGTGTGTAGCTACTCCCTGCCTGAGGCCCATTTGGCACCAGAACAGGCGGGTAAATTAATTAGTGTAGGAAAGCACCCTTTTGGCACAGTTTGCCCTCACATTTTGCCTGGTGGCGTGATTTTGACTGAAAGTGCACTGGGTCCCTGCTAAGCAGGTCCCTTGTGCCAGAGCTCTTTCCCAAAACTGCACAGTTGTTCTCTACAATTGGCACATGCTTTAGCACCCTCTGTAAGTCCCTAGAAAATGGTACCCTCTGTATCTAGGGAACTAAGGAAGGATCCTGAATGCTGCAACACCAGTTGTGCCCCCTCCAGGAACATCCCTCACCAAACCCAGACAATGCTGCTGTTGCAGACTGCGTGTCAGGTCCCCTACCACTGCATGTGTCGGGTGCGAGTCACCCCTTAGGCAGGGTAAATCAGGACACATGTGAGGGCATATATGCATGAGCAGGTATGCCCCTGCTATGTCTGTTGATTCTACATGATGGCTCTCCCGCGAGCAACGGGCCTGTTCTCCAACGAACTCCAAAGAAAGGACTCTGCAGCCTCCAGAACTGCAAAAACCCGACACCTCAAGTCACCACTGCACCCGCTGTCACCGATCCAAGTGGGAGTGCACCTCCAGTGCAGCAAGTCCCTCAGCTGTACAGAGTCTGTGTTCATTGTGGTTTCACCCCTCCTGGACTCTCAAGTTGCCTGCAGCCTCTGCACGCATGTCCCCCTTCTCCTGCAGCTACTATAGTGAGAGAACCCAACATCTAAAGCAACCACTGCACCCGTCACTGCCAGCTCGAGTTGAAATGGACTCTGGTGTCAACGATGTCACCTGGCTCCACTGAAACTGTGGTTTCACCCTTCCTAGACTCCACGACAATGCCTGCAGCATTAGACCACAGGACCCGTGAACCACAAGTGCTTCAGGACAAGGAAACACAACACCAAAGGTCTCTCTCTGCATCCGTCAGCCCTGGTGAAAAGGGCCAAAGGTGCACCTACGTTCCCGAGCACCCCACGTTTGTGAACTACATGTTGGTTGCTGCTCAGTGGCACCCCCAGGGGGAGTCTGCAGCCTAAACTCGCAGAGAGCAATCCCTGTAGAAATATATTGGGCACCCAACGCGTACTGCACCTCTGCACCTGTCCGCCCCAGTGCTGCCCAGAATGACCTGTTGGTGTGGTCCGGACCTTGGCCCAGTACTTACCTTAAGTCTACAAGATTGGTCCAGAGAGTCACGAGTAACTGCTTGTTTGCTGACTGTGTTTTCCTCACATCGGTTATCATTGAAAAACTCTGAAATTGCACGGTCGATTTTTTAAACTAAAAAGTATTTATGCTTGAAAATGTACGTAACTTACAAAGTTCTTGGGTTTAAAGCTTGCATACAAAGAAGTGTTATTTTTTCTAAATTGGTCTCCAACTTATTGTGTGCGTCTCATTTATTGCCTCTGAGTACAACAAATGCTTAGCACTGCCCTCTGATAAGCTTAACTGCTCCCCACACTACCACAAAATAAAACATTAGCCCTATCTACTTTTGCCTCTGCCAACCAATCGGGGATCCACTGGACTCTGCACAGCGTTCTTTTTACAGCACATATATAGAGAGCCAGCTTCCTACAATTAGGTAGCAGGTGTGAACCACCTCTGGGATAACCACACCCGTAAGGTGAGCTGCAGTAAGCTGGGTTCTGGTTGTAGTGCCCACCACTTTTTTTCCCTGGCGTTAGTATGTTTTGGAATGTAATGGACTGGGACCCTGCTAACCAGGACACCAGTGCCTGTGCCCTTCCTCATAAATTTAGTTGTTGGTAACCTCTCAAACCCACATTTGGCATACTGGTGTCCCATGTAAGTCCCTAGTATATAGTACCTAGGTACCCAGGGCACTGGGGCACCAGGGGTCCCCCATTGGGCCGCAGCATGTCTTATGCTATCCATGGGAGCCCATGCAAACTGTGATTGCAGGCTTGCCATTGCAGCCTGTGTGAAAAGGTGCAGCCACCCTTTCACTGCCAACCCTTACCACTGCACTTAGACATTATAAGTCCCCCTTCTGGTAGGCCCTTCAGCCCACGTTCGGGGTGCCTGTCTTTAAGACTCCAGGCCAATTCCTAGATTCAAAGAGCGGAGAAACCACCTTAGGGTATGTAGTGGACACTGGTCAACACAAATGGTCCAACTACATAACAGCTTCTCTAAACCTAAGCATGTTTGGTATCAAACATGTTTTCATGCAACTACACCGATAACCATGTACTCTGAGGGTTCCCTGGGGGGTTCCCTAGGAGGGTCTGGGATCCCTAGGGGGAGAACCTTACAATATTAGTTTTGATGCACAAGGTGGAAACCTGCAGGTCGAGAACCTTGCATACCATCTGCATGTCCATCACGAAGGATATACTTCTCAATGGAAGGGCCCAGAGAGGAGACTAGGCTGGTGTCAGGGGGCCACTGGCATGCAAGAGGTCCTCACAGCAGTGTTCTCTATGGTAGGGTTTCCCAAACTAATTTCCAGTGTAATACTCATTAACAGAATCTGTCCCAAATGAATAATTTAGCTTATGAGGTCCGTCGTCCAGAAACAGGATGTTAATCAGCTCAGGTGGGTTGGGCAAAAGCTGCAGGTCCATGGGCACCAAGCTTGAGTTAAGTTCACTGTGGTGCTAAGTCAGAGAGCACAATAGATTGCTTCATGTCCTCTTGCATCAATGGAGTCAGTATCAGGGTTGATGTTACAGGAACCAGTGTGAAACATGGAGCATCCTCAGAAGCATCTCTATCATGGTGATGTCAGGAGAGAATGGGCTGTGTGGGAGGAAGAACTTTTTTTTTTCCTCATGGACTACCTTACATTTCGGCGGCACAATGCTAGTTGGAATCCACATTCGTGGTAAAGGTTGCATTAAAAAAGTATGGCCATGAATGTCAGATCAGAGAAATGGCTACAAAGTTACAGTAGCTTTACTATGCCATGGTCTTCACATGCAGGAATGCATTTAATGGGCTCTCGCAAAAGCTCTTCAAGTCTCCAACGGAATTTGGGTTTCTGCAATGCACTTCAAGATAATGCTTCTTAAAGGGTAGCACCCTCAGATGTTTGGCACATACAGACAGGGCTCGCAATCTGGCATCTGCATTACAGAACCATGCTAAATGGAGAATAGGGAATGGGTGGTTGAAGGGGTGGGTACCTTTCCTGTTTCAATGGCAGAGCTGCATCAGAGAATAAAGACCAATCTATTTTTGTCCCTTGGAGTTTATCACCCTAATTTAAAGAAAATGGTGCCCACTATGCACCCTCAATTATTCCTGGCCCTGACGCCGGAGCAGATTCAGAGCTCTTCAGAACCGTGTCCATATGAGGGACCAGTAAGTTTAGCCCACTCGTCTGTTTATTCATTTTTTTTTTTTTTACTTTCTTCATTTGCAGGTAACTGGTATTACCACAAGTCGAAGGTACTGACAAAATCTTGAATCTTTCATTCTTAATCACTTACATGCAGATGTTAGACCTAATAAAGGTAAGAAGATTCAACCTCTCTGATACAAAAAATAATTAAAAACTAAGTGTTATGCAGAGAGTTGTCAATCAAAGCCAGTGTAAGTTGTTGGGCAATAAACTATATGTCAACCGATGTTTAGCAGTGGTTCCCAACCTTGTGACTTCTGTGGACCCCCACTTTAGCATTACTGAAACCCGGGAACCCCACTGAACCCTTATTAGAATCTGTTGACCCACCAATCAGTCATTACTGAAAGCCAGGGACCTAATGTGTTAATATAATTTAAATTTCCAAGCAGTCGCGGACCCGCTGAGGAGGCTTCCAGATCCAGAGTGGTCCCTGGACCACAGGTTGGGAACCATTGGTTTATAGGGTTCTGTATTGTTGGAGTCTTCATTGAAACATTAAACCTTCGAATAATTCGCTTGTATATGGGGAGGCAGAATGCTTTAGATAAAAAATTTTTTTTCACTTTAAAGCAATTCCATTGCAGGGAACCACCCTTCTGCAGCCTTTGAAAGGCAACATTTTCCAACTGTTTCAGACTGCTGAATGAAAACACCCTTCATAACAAGGCAGCATTGCATATATACTCAAACAGCTGCCTAGATACATGAAAAAACATAACAGTCCTTAAAATGGCAACTATAATGGACCATTGGGCCATGGAAATGACCTATAGTAATAGATTACTCCTCCTGGATGCACTGCAGTCCTGGCCAGGCACAGACATAAGCTTTTCTCCAAAGCATAACGGATTGTGCCCCATTACCAAGATTTTGTAGTGTGACAAATCAACTTATCAAAAAAGTCTTTTTAGCTTTTCTGAACTCTTGGTGGTCTCAAAAATTAGGTAAAATAGGAGGAGGGGAAAGAAGTGTAGTTTGGACATTTATCACTGACAAGTTTGCAAGGTAATTGGTTGCATTTTCTTTTACTTTCCATTTAAAAAAACTCATATTTTCAAGTTCTGTGAATGTTTGGTCACTAACATTAAGCCATTTTCAGTTCCAAGACACAAGGCAGAAAAATACGATAATCCTTAACTGCAAAATTATACATAGGTGTGCATCAGACAAACTCAACTGATTAGTAATGACTAAGAAAAACCTAAGAGTGTAGTTTCAGGGGTCAATTAGGACATCTGTCCAACACCTATTGAATACGAGCATTTTAAAGCTCAAAAGCTCTCTTCTAATGATCATATCAAAATGACTACATTGAAAAGATATAGTAAATAGCAACTGCCTCATTTTAATCGGACCACAAGGTTTAATACATACCCCAAAAACTGTTTAAGCTGCAGTCTGGAAAAACATGGAAGATCAACTTTACACCTGTCACTACGGCAAACATTTGTTTTTCTGCTCCATTCACTCCAGGATTTTTGAAAATGTGTGTGAGCTATCATTACAGGAAAATAATTACCCTTTTCTTTCGTTGAAGTACATGATTCGGTAGCAGCTGGTGAAGTTGCTTCCTTTTAACATGCATTGCAGCGATTTTCATGTCTATCTCAAACATCTTGCTGTTTATTGCTTGCCTGTAAACTTGAAGTAGAAAAAAGATAAGATTTTAAGGTAGAACTACAGATAAAGGAGAAATGTCAAAAACAAAAAGATCAGAACGCCTGTGCAAAGAATTTTAAATTACACCCAATGTGATTTACAAAACAAATGCATTACTAAAATACATTAATTTTATGGTTGTTTCAATGACGGAAGCATTTTTTATATTAACAGTGAAATTAACTAGAAGGTAGGTGAAAGTACAGAGTTGTGGCTTTAGGTAAGCCTGTGAAAAAAGAAAAAAGTAAGAGGGTGATGGGCAAGAATGCGAATAAAGAAATTAATACAGTGCATTGACTTCCTTCCTGTAATCTTAAAGAGACGTGTCAGATCTGTGCATCCTAATCTCTCCCTTGCACTAAGTGTTAAATTTAATTTTTTGATACGGGAGGTGATTCTCGTATTATGCTCACGGGTATGCTGAATAATCGATTAAAGTTGTGGCTAGCCAATCTCTCTACTCTGTAAAATAAAGATCACTCTACTCATTTTTTGGAGAAATATGAAAGTCATACTCTTTTCTTCAGGACTGTTGTTATCATTATGAGACATCAGGTAGAACATTTACAAACAATCCTCAAAGAGCCTGATTTCAACAATCTAACTGAGCATTAAATGACAAATGCAGAAATTGTTCAAGTTTAAAGCAATTTTTACCTTTGAGATATCGTTCTTACCTTTCTATTGTCATGCGGACAACACCTTCATATCATGCATCCAAACTTACACTCTGAGGGAATTATTACATTCTTATAACAAAGTGACATCTGCAATCGTATAGAGGCACACCCAAGCACACGGACACCACACATAACCTCGGATAAAAACCCAAAAAACAATTGTTCACGTCAGTGAGCAGATCTCTAATTTGAGAACTTTTTAAATGATGAAATGTCCATTCCCTAGAACCAGGAAGTGGAAGGGCAATGAGGAATCTGACGTTAGCCAGAGTTTTCACTAGAAAGAGCATTACCATAGGGAAGTCATTCTGTTCTTCTGATGGGTAGTTCTAGCTGCAGATTCCTCACAGTTAGAGTGGATACCATAGCAGGACCTCCCATCATGGTGGGTCTGTGCATTGACTCAGGCTCATTTATACTTCTATATTTGGCGTAAAACAAGCAATGATTAGGAGGAAAAACAAAGTGGCTTGTTATTGCAGTATTTCCTCATATTCATACACCGTTGGCTCTTGCCTTAAAATTGCGGCGTATCTCAACTACAAAATGAGGAAATATGGAGGACAAATTGGGGATAATTGTGCAGTGAAACATCGGACCTTTTCAGTGTACCATGGTATTCCTTTGTCATCTATTTAAAGAAACTGGATTGGCTTCGATACAGAAGTTTGACCACTTTTTCAAATCGGAAGCTGAAAGCTGCCCATTCATTTAAGGAAAGTGTATCAGGAGAGTGAACTTCCTTTCTCTTAAAAGCCTGTATTAAAATCAAATGTCATATTTGCTCACAGTCATCAAGCGTTGAAAGGTGTAGCCTTTTGTCTGGGCCAAATGTTGTGAAAATCGGTGTAGAGGATGGTGCACCTGGTACCCAGCGATTAATCACCTCACATCTGTAGCTGCAGAAAACAGTGTCAATTAATGGTTTCACAAGAGAGCCCTGCTGCATGTCTCTATCGAGGACTGCTACTCCAAGCTCACTAGTACATTGGTGTAGGGCGCAGCCAAACCAATATAGTATGTCATGGGAGTTTATACAGCACACACTGCAGACGGAGTGACTTCTAGGCAAAGACAATACTGAGGCTCTACAATCTTGAAAATGAAAATGTGAGAAAGTAATCACCACCCATCCTAGATAAAAATACACACTTTACGAAATCGAGCTAAAGGGCCTAACATCCCTACTGTGGAACCAGGTGGCCTTCGACCTATTCCTGGCTCACCCACTTATTTAAAGTGATACACGTTCTTGGACAGTCCATTTTCAGTACTTCCCATAGGCTATCTTAGCACTGAGTGCTATATAAACACAAGACATGTGCACTGCATTCAGATGTCTACCTTCGAAATAATGTTACGTGCAGATAATAGCTTATTCTGACACACTGTGGGCAAACAGTACAAATACAGATCTTACGTAGCCTACACACTGTCTGAATTCCATAAAAAAGGCAAATGCTCACGTCGCACAAACATTTTACTACATTTTCTGCATGCATGGTGTAGGAAGTTGGCTCTGTATATACTATCTAAAAGTGAGAGATAGTGTGCACAGAGCCCAAGGGTTCCCCTTAGAGGTTGACAGTGGCAATAAAAGGCAATACTAATGCTCTATTTTGTGGCAGTGTGGTCGAGCAGTAGGCTTATCAGAGGGTAGTGTTAAGCATTTGTTGTACACACACAAGCAATAAATGAGAACACACTCAAAGACAACTCCAGGCCAATAAGTTTTTATATAGAAAAATATTTTCTTAACTTATTTTTAGAACCACAAGATTCAGAATTTAGGTACATAAGTTGTAAGGTACTTGGCATAGGTAAGTATGGAACTTTGAAGTAAAACAGTAAAGTACACAGTTTTGGCAAAAATGGCAAATAGCTATTTTAAAAGTGGACACTGCAAAATCAACAGTTCCGGGGGGAGGTAAGTAATGGTTAGTTTTTCAGGTAAGTAAAGCACTTACAAGTTCAGTCTACGGGAAATAGGCGGCCCACCGTTTGGGGTTCAAGTTAACCCCAAACACCCAGCACCAGCAACACAGGGCCGGTCAGGTGCAGAGGTCAAAGTAGGGCCCAAATAGCATAGACGCCTATGGAGACCAGGGGTGATTCGGTTCCAGTCTGTTAGCAGGTAAGTATCTGCGTCCTTGTGGAGCAGACCAGGGGGGCACAAACGGGCACACAAAATACACCCTCAGCGGCACAGGGGAGGCCGGGTGCAGTGTTTGAACTAGGTGTCAGGTTTTAGGTAGGATTCAATGGAAAGACCCAGGAGTCACTCTGGCGATGCAGGCAGAGCACATGGGGGCTTCTCAGGCCAGCCACCGACAAGGCAAGGATGAGGGCCGCCTGCCGGTCAACTCTTGCACCGGTAGTTGGGTTCTCTCGGGCCTGGGAGCTGCGGGTGCAGCGCTTCTTCCAGGCTTCGGGTTCCTTGTTACCGGGCAGTCATGTCAGGGGGATCCTCTGGATTCTCTCTGCAGGTGTCGCTGTGGGGGTGCAGGGAGGTCCTCTCCAGGTGGCCACGTCGTTGGAGTCACCTGGGGGCCATCTATGCAGTGTTGGTTCTCCAGGATGTGAGCCGGAGGCATCGGGTGCAGAGTGTTGGGGACTCACGCTTCCGGAATAAGGCTGGAGTCCCTTTAAAAATGGTTCCTTTGTTGTTTTGGACAGAGCCGCCGTCCACGGGAGTTTCTTGGTCCTTTGGTTGCAGGTCAGTCCTCTGAGCCCTCAGAGGTCGCTGGTCCCGCTGGATGAGTCGCTGTGCAGGTTCTTTGACTCTGGAGACAGACCGGTAGGGCTGGGGCCAAGTCAGCTGTCTCCATCATCTCTGTGGGGATTCAGGTGAGCAGTCCTTGTTTCAGGTCGTCAGCAATCTGATTTCCTGTGTTCAGGATCGCCGCTAAATAGTAAATTTAGGGGTGTGTTTAGGTCCGGGGGGCAGTAGCCAATGGCTACTGTCCTTGAGGGTGCCTACACCCTATTTGGGCACATCCCCAACCCTTTTGGGGGGATCCTCCAAAACAACATGGAGGATTTCCTAAGGCAGGGGTCACATCAGCTCAGGACATCTATGGGGCTGTGCTGGCTGGAGGGTGACAACTTTTTTTTTTCTCATTATCTCCTCCGGACTTGCTGCCAAAAGTGGGGGCTGTGTCCAGGGGGCGGGCATCTCCACTAGCTGGAGGGCCCTGGGGCATTGTAACACCAGGCTTGATCCTTTGAGGATCACTGTCGGGTGTTACAGTTCCTGCAGGAGGCTGTGTGAAGCAGCTCTACCCAGTACAGGCTTTGTTCCTGGCCCCAGAGTGATAAAGACTCATCCTATGTGGCCAGAAACCCGTCTGGATGTGGCAGGCTGGCAGAAACTGGTCAGCCTAGCACTAGTAGTTGGACTGGTATACTGGGGGGCATCTCTAAAATGGCCCCGTGTGCATTTTTCAATAAATCCCACACCAGCATCAATGTGGATTTATTGTGCCAAGAATTTTGATACCAAACTTCCCAGTTTTCAGTGTAGCCATCATGGAACTGTGGAGTTCGTGTGTGACAAACTCCCAGACCATATACTCTTTATGGCTACTTTGCACTTACAATGTCTAAGGTTTGGCTTAGACACTGTAGGGGCATAGTGGTCATGCAACTATGCCCTCACCTGTGGGATAGTGCACCCTGCCTTAGGGCTGTACGACGTGCTTGAGGGGTGACTTACCTATGCCACAGGCAGTGGGTTGTGGGCATGGCACGCTGAAGGGAGTGCCATGTCAACTTAGTCTGTTTCTCCCCACCAGCACACACAAGCTGCAAGGCAGTGTGCATGAGCTGAGTGAGGGGTCCCCAGGGTGGCATAAGACATGCTGCAGCCCTTAGAGACCTTCCCCAGCCATAGGGCCCTTGGTACCGGGGATACCATTTACAAGGGACTTATCTGTGTGCCAGGGCTGTTATGAGGAGGCATCTGGACTCAAAATGAACCCTGCCAAATCGGTGCTGGTTCCCCTGGCATTGTCACAGGATTGCTACGATTGGCAGGTGGTAGTGCCCATTCGTCGATTGAGCTTCAAATACTTAGGTATATGGGTGACCCTCCTTACAGAACTAACACGGTTCTTAAACCTGGCACCACTGCTGTCTCAAATCAAGGCGGACCTACAGAGATGGCAAGCGCTGCCCTTAAACGTTCTGGGCCGGGTGGCCTTATATTATGATGATACTGCTGCGTATTTTATATGTGCTTCAGAACTTCCCATTCCCGATTCCATGCTCCGGGTTCCATACATTAATTATAACTGCAACTTCATTCCTCTGGTATGCTGCGAGACACGCACTGCACTGCAGCACTGCCAGAGGGGGGTATAGGATGGAAAGATGTGCATGGCTAACCCTTTCTTGTTTTACCTAGCAACGCAGCTCGTGGTTATTTAAGACTGGTTTAATGGGGGAGGGGGGCAGTCTGGCTGATCAGCAGCAGCTAGCCACACTCCGCTTTCCGCTTATTCAAGACCTCCTCTATGGATCACCACTTCCCCGTGGAATGGACCCAATACTAGAGCAGTTTTTCTTGCATGGAGGTCAGCCTTGCGGCACACTCGATGGAACAGTGTTATTACCCAGCAGACTGCATTGTGGCAGGGTAAATAGCTAAACGAATCGGCTGCACTTAGTGGGTTTGAGAGATGGGCAGTTTGTGGAAGGGAGATGCCATGCAATCCTTTGAGGATTTGCAAACTGACTTTCAGCTCTCCCGCACGCAATTTTTTAGGTACCTCCAACTCCGCCATGCCCTGGATGTGCACTTATCCCGCACTGACACATTATCGGAATATAGTCCACTGCAAGCCAAATTACTTATGGGAGCACTGGGGAAGAAAGAGGAGTCCCAAATTTACAAAATAACCATGCCCCGGGCAACCTAAACTACGGCAGAGATAAATGGGAGGGATGGCTGGGACCTATTGAGGAGGCAGACTGGACCGAGGCACTAATGGCACCCAGACTACTGGCAGTATCTGCAAGGTTGTGAATGGTGCAAATGTATTGCTAATACATTTCTCCTGACAGGCTGTACTGAGCGGGTGTCCACCTCTCTGCTCAATGTCCTCGGTGCTCAGAAGAAGCGGCGGACTTCTTTCATATGGTATGGAAATGCCTGCAAAGAGGTATACTAGGGTAAGAAATCGTGAGCTGAATGCAGTGAAGGGGAGGGAACAACAGATCTCCCCAAAACTGGTTCCTGTTTGTGCAACAGAGGAGCTGCAGGGCTCAAGGAAAGGCTGTACATTCATGGGAACTGCCCTATTGGTGGCAAAGAGACATTTCAGCTACTTGGAACTCCGCCACTGTCCCGTCCTTCCGAAAATGGAGGAACAGAGTTGATTGGTGTGCAAGCCAAGAAAAATGGGGTTGTCCCCATAAACACACAGAGGGGAAATGGTTGGGTCTTCTCCAATGAACGCTTACGACTGTGTGCTCTGTGCCAAATAATGGTAATGTTGAGCTGTCATACTGTCAATTTATGCTCTTTATGAGGTTGACTAAGTTGTACGCACCAGTACCTACCTGTGCACTCCTATCCCACTCTCTTTTCCTTTTCTTTCCCTTTCTTTCTATAAAACCCATAAAAATTGTTTATTAAAAAAATATTTCTAAGTACCACCCTAAGGCAGGGGGCATTACATTACATGTCTAGACACATCTGCAAGAGCAGATATGCCCTTGAATTGTCTGTCAAATTTTAGACACAGTAAGTGAACAGGGAAGCCATTTAAGAACATGCGGTGGACACTGGTCAATACAACTTCCCCAGCTACATGATGGCTTCACTGAAAACAGGGATGTTTGCTATCAAACATCTCATATTAATAAACCCTCATTCATTCCAGTGATGGTATTTATTAATACATGCACCATGAGGGCACCGGAATGGTTCCCCCCTGAAAACCTACCAACTGCTGGGTGAGCTCACTGACTAGTTCTAATCAGTCTGCCACAACAGACGAGAATCTGACCCCCCAAGAGTAAGAGCCTTTGCTCCATGAATGTCAGTAACAAAGCCTGATCTGGGAGAGGTGTTAACACACCCCACCCAACAGGATGACCTGCAAATATAAAGTCCAAGGCAGGAAGCTTCAAAGAAGCCAACCACCTTTGGTAGGCAGAACTAGCCTTCCTCAGAGGAAGATACTGACCTCTCCCCACCCCAGGGCCCATCTGAAACCTGGACAGGCAGGTAAATTAGCTATGCAGGAGGTTTGTTTTAATTCCAGGTTGGGCACACCACTAGGGTGACCAGCGTGAAAAGAACACAGCCTCAGGAATTCCACCATCTTGTGTATAGTGGAATTAGGAATTCTGGGACAAGGTGATGCAGACTCCCCAAAGAAAGTGTTCATCTAAGGCGTGTGGTGACCCCAAGGGTAAGTAGCCCATGACCGACTTGGCGCCAACCCTCCCAGCTTGCCGGTTGCATCCAACCCCTGAGGGGCAAATGACCTGTGCTGCCATTGACACCTTCAAGAAACTTGGGGAGCTGCCAGTGCTGGGCAAATCACTAAGAGCTCCCTCGAAGCAGAGAAGCTGCTTCCCTGCATCTGCAGGAAACCCAAAAAAGAACTGTGAGGACCGGGATCACCAAAAACCCGACGCCAGACAGCACCACTGCACCTAAGCTGAAGTGGGCCAACGGTGCCAGCATGGTTCCCAGGCCCACCAGCAACGAAGCCCACCTTGGGGTTGCCCACTTTGGAATTCCCCAACCCCATCTGCAGCCTATTTATGCAGACAGCCCCTCCTAACGTGAATAACTCCAGCACCGGACCCAATGCCAAAAGACACCACTGCACCTGAGCAAGGGTGGACCAAAGGTGTCCCCACATGCCTGAGGACCTCAAGGTTCGAGTCCCCCTCTGGGTTCCCCAGAATGACTTTCTAGGCCCAGCGTGTGGCAACTTTGTGACCGGACTGTTTCCCACTGAAGTGAATGGGACACCAGATGCTGTAACACACCTCTGCAACCAGACGCCCCCAATTGCCCCATACGTAACTCAAGAAGATTGGTCCTGTAAGCTGCTGCTAAGTGACCTGTTGGTGGTGCCTTGGACCTTGCACCATACATACCGTAAGTCCAGGAGATTGGTCCCCTAATTCGCTGTGAAGTGCCATAATGCAGAACATGGCTTTCTCCCATAGGATGACATTGGGCACCCGGCACTGAAAAGTACCTCTGCACTCAGATGGCCCCAGTGCCTCCCACAGTGACCTGTTGGTGCTGCCTTGGACCTTGCCCCATACGTAACTCTAGAAGATTGGTCCTGCAAGCTGCTGCTAAGTATCAGTAGGTAGTAAATGCTTTTCCCCCAAAGGATAACATTACAGGTCCAAAAACCGCACTGTCAACACTTGAAAACTGTACAAATTCATAACTAAAAGTACTCACCTGATTCTGATGATCTTGATATCCAAATTTAGATCAAAGTACATTTCTTTTTAAAATAAAGAAGGCAGACACAACAAAACTAGGAAGTAATGACTGCCACTTCGAAAATTAAAAAATGGTGCAAAAAATATTTTATGGCTTTCTAGAAGCTGGGAAGGAGGCAGGCTTAGTACAACAAATCTTTTGTTTTCTTGTTTCAACAGTTGACGGATGGGATTTGTGCCAGTAGGATGCCTTGAATAACTGCTGACCCCAGAAATGAGTGCTGGTGGAGCCTAACGTACAAGTTACTTACCTTCGGTAAAGAAATATCTGGTAGAGACATATTCTAGTTGCAGATTGCTTATCTTAGAATTTCCCCCCCAGGCATCAGACTGGATTCGGAGATTTTTCTTGAGCAATACCCTTGCGCGTCGGTAGGTGGCGTCGGTCGACTCCGCGGGCGTTGTAGGCATTGTGTTCGCCGTGATGAAGTCGGGAGTAGCATACAGACGCCGCCCTTGCACAGTGATGTCAGTTTCTTTTAACGACTTTCCATGCCAAAGCGCAGAGCTGCTAAGAACACTGAAATTGGTGTGCCAGAGTTAAGGAACTGAAAGGAGGAATCCCTGTCCCTAGAAATCAGTTTGTAAGCGGGGAGGATGGGTGGGCGGTAAGTAATCTGCAACTAGAATATGTCTTTACCAGATATTTTGTTACCGAAGGTAAGTAACTTGTACATCTGATAGAGACTTCTAGTCGCAGATTCCTTACCTTAGAATAGATACCCAAGCAATACCTTTCTAGGTGGTGGGCTGCGAACCAAGATCATACTAGAAAGTCCTGTAGGACCGAATGACCAAAATGGCCGTCTCGACGGACTTGACTATCCAGGCTGATGTGCTTAGCAAACGTGTGCAGGGGCACCCACGTAGCCGCCTGGCAGATATCTAGGACAGGAACTCCGCGAGTTAACGCAGAGGAAGCAGCAGGTACTCTGGTGGAATGAGCAGGCAAGCCTTCAGGAGGTTGCTTCTCGGCCAAAGCGTAGCACATTTTGATGCAAAGAAGCACCCATTGAGAGATGGTACGCTTTTGCACCGCCTTCCCTTTTTTCGCACCCACATACCCAATAGAGTTGATCGTCCACTCAGAAATCTTTAGTACGATTGAAGTAGAACGCCAACGCTTTTTTCGGGTCCAGACGGTGGAGTCTCTCCTCCTCATGCAAAGGATGTTGGGGTTTGTAGAAGGTAGGCAAAGTGATGGACTAGTCTACATAAAAGGGTGTAACCACCTTAGGAAGGAAGGAGGCCCTAGTGCGCAACACAACCTTGGAAGGGTGCACAGACAAGTTGGGGGCTTTGAGGAAAGGGCCTGTAGCTCACTCACCCTTCAAGCAGAGGTGATAGCGACCATAAAGAGTTTTGAAGGTGAGGAGCCACAAGGGACAATTATGCATTGGCTCAGAGGGGGTACACATCAAATGAGTAAGTACAACATTAAGGTCCCACAGAGGCATGATAAATGGAGTGGGAGGAAATAAATGGGTGAACCCTTTTAGGAATCTACTAATAGGAGATTTAGAGAGTGGGGGCTGATCAGGTAGCCTAAGAGAGGCTGACATGGCAGATAAATACCCTTTAAGGGTGCCTAAAGCAGAGCCCTGCTGCGCTAAAGAAAGAATGAACAGAGGAACCTCAGCTAGAAGGGCAGAAAGGGGATCAACAGATTTGTTGGTACACCATGGTACAAGATGTATTCCAACGACAGGCGTATACAGTTTTAGTTGATGGACGCCTGGCTGCCAAGATAACATTGGAGACTTCGGGTGGAAGGGCAAAAGCTGTCAACTGTTGCCACTCAATCTCCACGCATCAAGGTGGAGGATGGACAGGTTCGGATGAAGAACAGTCCCCTGTTGCTGCAACAGATGATCCGCCAGCAGAAACCGTCTTAGTGGAGGATCGATGGACATGCTCAATAGCTCTGGATACCATACTCTCCGTGCCTAGTCTGGAGCCACCAAGAATACTTGGGCCTGGTTGTTCCTGATCTTCTTGAGAACTCAGGGCAGAAGTGATATAGGCAGAAAGGCGTAAAGGAGGCCGGAGTTCCATTTGAGCCGAGTCTCTGAGCGAGTGCCGCCTTGGAAACTCCAATGCGCAAAACAGCTGACATTACGCGTTCTCTGCAGAGGCAAACAGATCTAACCAAGGATTTCCCCACTGCAGAAAGAGACCTTGCGCCACCTCTGGATGGAGACGCCATTCGTGATTGGCTGTGCATCGGCGGCTGAGTTCGTCCACTCTGGCGTTGAGGGAACCCGCCAGATGTTGAACCATCAGGGTTCCAGCCATGTCCAGAGGCGTAGTGCCTCCTGACAAAGGGTCCAGGACCCTACTCCGCCCTGTTTGTGGCAATGCCACATGGCGGTAGTATTGTCTGAACACCTGCACCACTTTCCCTTTGAGAGAGGGAAGGAATGCTTTCAACACAAGCCTGATTGCCCAGAGCTCCAGCAGATTGATATGGAGCCCGACTCCGCTGGAGACCAGAGTCCTCTGAACTCCGCCTCTCCCATGTGGCCACCCCAACCCAGAAGTGACGCATCTGTCACTAAAGAGAGATCTGGTGCGTGTGGGTACCTGGATGCGAAGCTTAGGCATTTTGAGTTTTCTTTTGTGGCAAATAGATCTGTCTGGTGTTTCACACATTTGAAAGTATTTTCGAATTACTTGGGGATGAATTTCCCCATTTGTGGACTTCTTGCTGCATCCTGCTTAACATGTCTGCTAGCTGATTGTTGAACCCTGGGAGATATTCTGCAACTATTTGAATGAGGTTGTGAATCGTCCAGCTCCAAATTGACTGTGCTATGCTGGATAATTGGGATGAGTGTGTCCCGACCTGTTGTTGCAGATAATTGATTGTCGTCCTATTGTCTGTGTGTATTAACACTACTTGAAATTTGAGTCAGAAAAGATTTGAGTGCTAGCAATAATGCTAGTAATTCTAGGTAATTTATGTGGTAGGTTTGTGGAGTCCCATTGTCCCTGTTTAGTAAGGTTGTTGAGATGAGCTCCCCAACCTGTCTGTGATGCATCTGTTGTGATTGTGGTCTGAGGCACAGGGTCTTGAAAGGGCCACCCTTTTGATAGGGTGGTGTGATTCCACCATTACAGCGCGATATAAGTCTGGTGGTCCAACAACACTAGATCCTGAAGTTGGCCATGTGACTGGGAAAACTGTTGAGAGGCACTGCTGTATGGTCATATATGAAGACATGCATTTGGAACTATGGCTATTCCTTATAGTTTCATCACTAATTTCACTGTGTAAGTGTGGTTGTGATGGAGCTCTGCTATTAGATCTTGAAATGCTTGAATCCTTTACTAGATTTGGGTATGCTAATCCAGAGTGAGTGCTCATTACTCATGGCTGTATTTGTAATGATTTTAGATGGGATTTGAGATAACTGATGGTGAATCCCAACTTGTGAAGAAGAGCTACTGTGTACTGAGTGTGCTGTTGACATACGTGGCTTGTATTGGCTTTTCTTAGCCAGTTGTCCAGGTATGGGATAACGTGTATGTTGTCTTATGAGGAATGCTGCAACTGCCGCTAAGCATTCGGTGGACACCATTGGTGCTGTTACTCCAAATGGTAGTACCCTGAAGAGGTAGTTCTTTCCTGCAATTAAAAGATCTTAAGTACTTGCGATGTGCTGGATGTTTGGGAATGTGGAAGTATACATCCTTGAGATCCAATGCTGTCATGTAATCTCCTTTTTTGCAGTAAGGGTATGACATCTTGTAGCGTGACCAAGTTCAAGTGTTCTGAAAGAACGTATAGATTGAGATGCCTGAGATCTAGAACTTGTCTTAATATGCCATTTGTTTTGGTAATGGGGAGTATAGAGAATATACTCCTGATCCCTGTTGGCATTTGGGTACTAGCTCTATGGCTCTTTTCAGTAGTAGTGACTGTACCTCCTCTTTTAGTAATTTGAGATGGTCCTAAATAGGTCTGTGTGAATGAGGGGGAATGTTTGGTGGAGTGGTAACGAGTTTCAGACAAAAAACATATTGGATAATTGATAGAACCCATTGGTCGGTAGTGCTGTTTTGACATTGTGGATACAATTTAACAATCTTCCTCCCACAGGAGATGTATGTGCTGTGGGGATGGTGAGTTTGTCACCATCTGGTTGTAGTGGAGGAAGTTCTGGAAGTAGATGACTTGACTCTTCCTCTATTATTGGGCCCTATGTATCAGCCTCAAAAGGAACGTCTTGAATAGAATTGTAAGGTTTACGTTGGGAAGTGAATGCTGAATCTGGGGATGCCTGCTGGAAGCCACCACTTGAATAGTGGCCTGCAAAAGGTACCTCTAGCAGGTGTAGTATATAATGCCCTCATTGCCCTGGCTGTTTCCAAATCTTTAACTTTTCTATGGTTGTGTCCATTTCGGGCCCAAACAGATGCTCCTTGTTGAAAGGCATGCTGAAATTTCAGGTTTGAAACCTGAACATCTGAGCCATGCATGTCTTCTAATAACTATGCTGGTATTTATGCCTCTAGCTGCAGAGTCAGCTACATCTGTAGCATATTTAATGTCATTATTTGCGATTGCTTGTCTCTTCGTATTTATCTGCTGTCCCCAAATTTTGGTGCTCTGGTGGAAGATATTGGAGCAACTCTTCCATCTCGTCCCAGTGGGCCCTGTCATACCTAGCTAAAAGAGTTGAGAGTTAGCTATTCTCCAGTGGTTAACTGCTTCTGAGGCAGCCCTTTTTCCTACAGCACCTAACTTTTTGCTATCCTTATCTTGGGGAGGAGCATCCCTGTTGACTGGCTGTTAGCCCTATTTTTTGCTGCCCCAACCATGATGGAGTCTGGTGGCAACTGAGCTCTTATGAAGACTTGGTCTGAAGGAGAAGGTTTATATATATATTTTTTTTTTAATCAACTCTATGAGTGATAATTCCAGCCTTCACTGGTTCTTTATAAATTGCTGAGATTGTTGAGTGCCTGAGCATCCCAGGTAGCACTGGGAGACATTGATACTCTAAGAATGGCCGAGCGTATTAAAGAGAAAATCATCCTCTATGGGGTCAGTGTGCATCTGCAGATTATGGTATGCAGCTGCTCTCGCTAAGATTGTATGCTGTAGTGTCCTCTGGGGGAGAAGGTATAGCAGGGTATAAATCTGGTTCATTGAATGTAATGAGATTAGGGTCATATTGATCCCATGAATCTGTGTCCTTTTGAATGTCTCTGAAATCATACCTGTGTGGTGATGCTGAGGATGTTTGCGGAAAGACTTGCATCTGATATGTGGGTGATGGTGTGGAGGGAAGAAGAAGAGGAGAATGTGGTGGCGAAGGTTGTTTCTGAGGCATCGTCTTTTCTCTCTTTGAGACCTTTTTTTGGTGGAGGTCCAGTATCTAGGGTCTCTTGAAAGGATCATTTTCATTTTATATTCACTGGGGGAGAGGCAATTATCCTTCCTGTTCCCTTTTGTATTTGTAATTTACGCTGTTGAGTGCCTATAACCTCTAGAATTGGGAGTATTTGTGAGGTTTCTTGTATGGAAGTAGTAATTTTCGCACTTGGATCTTTCGTTTCCGAAGTCTTAGGCGCCAAGTGTTTTACTTGGACCAAAATTATTAGCTCCGAAATAGAAAGGAATATTTTTTCGGTTCCAAAATGAATGTCTAATTTTCAGCTCGACACCGAAAAAAGCTGGACCAGTCTGTCTTGCCGATGCCAAAAGCAGTTTGGTCTTCAGGCTCTGTGCCTAACCCAAAGGCTGGTCATCCGGACTTGTTTTTTCGGATCCGACAGAATCGAAACAGTCTGTTCCATCAGCCCAACATTGAAGAGGGTTCTAAAAGGGCGAAGCTCCTATAAGGGCAAAAAGAAATTGACCCTGACAATTTTAATCGGATCAACTATAGGCTGAAAACACAATGGAAACAATACCAACGGTATTATAGAGAGGTAGAATAGGTTCAGAAGACCCGAACCAAGATACACCGGAGCGAGAGGAAACGCGTCCGAACCAGACGGCAGAGAGAAAACAATCTAACAAAGGACTTGATGCTCATGCACAGTATTACTGAGAGGAGAAGTCACTCGGTCTTGTGACTCGAAAACCTTCGAAAAACAACTTGTAACACTTCGAATCCAACACTAGATGGTGGACTTATGCAAAGCATGTTAATCTACAGCTACGAATGCCATCGAACAAAAAGGTACTTCATTATGGAAGGAAAATGTCACTTACCCAGTGTACATCTGTTCGTGGCATTAGTCGCTGCACATTCACATGCGTTGCATAGTCCGCCGTCTGGTGTTGGGTCGGAGTGTTACAAGTTGTTTTTTTTCGAAGAAGTCTTTTCGAGTCACGAGACCGAGGGACTCCTCCTCCTTTGTTTCCATTGCGCATGGGCGTCGACTCCATCTTAGATTGTTTTCCCCGCAGAGGGTGAGGTAGGAGTTGTGTATGCTAGTAATAGTGCCCATGCAATGGAATGAATAAGTATGTACAAAATGAAGATTAAAATAATATATTTACAAATGTACAAATGTTGAAGATTACTTCCAAACGGCTACAGGCTCCCGGGGAGGCGGGTGGGCGCATGTGAATCTGCAGCGACTAATGCCACGAACAGATGTACACTGGGTAAGTGACATTTTCCGTTCGGTGGCATGTGTAGCTGCAGATACACATGCTTTGCATAGACTAGTAAGCAGTTATCTCCCCAAAAGCGGTGGTTCAGCCTGTAGGAGTGGAAGTAGTTTGAAATAAAGTTCTTAGTACAGCTTGACCTACTGTGGCTTGTTGTGCGGATAACACGTCTACACAGTAGTGCTTAGTAAATGTGTGAGGCGTAGACCATGTTGCTGCCTTACATATTTCGTTCATTGGAATATTTCCTAGAAAGGCCATGGTAGCACCTTTCTTTCTGGTTGAGTGTGTCTTTGGTGTAATAGGCAGCTCTCTTTTTGCTTTAAGATAGCAGGTTTGGATGCACCTAACTATACCTTGTTTTGATATTGGATTTCCTGTATGAGGTTTTTGAAATGCAATAAATAGTTGTTTTGTTTTCCTAATTAGTTTTGTTCTGTCAATGTAGGACATTAGTGCTCTTTTGATGTCTAATGTATGTAGTGCTCTTTCAGCTATTGAGTCTGGCTGTGGGAAGAACACTGGTAATTCTACTGTTTGATTTAAGTGGAACGGTGAGATAACCTTTGGTAAGAATTTTGGGTTGGTTCTTAGAACTACCTTATTTTTGTGTATTTGAATAAATGGTTCTTGTATAGTAAACGCCTGAATTTCACTTACTCTTCTTAGAGATGTAATGGCAACGAGAAATGCAACTTTCCACGTTAGGTATTGCATTTCGCAAGAATGCATGGGTTCGAAAGGTGGCCCCATGAGTCTTGTTAAGACAATATTGAGGTTCCATGAAGGAACAGGTGGTGTCCTTGGTGGTATAATTCTTTTTAGTCCTTCCATAAACGCTTTTATGACAGGTATTCTAAATAGGGAAGTTGAATGAGTAATTTGTAGGTATGCAGATATTGCTGCGAGATGAATCTTTATGGAAGAGAAAGCTAGATTTGACTTTTGCAAATGTAGTAAATACCCTACTACATCTTTTGGAGATGCATGCAATGGTTGAATTTGATTATTATGACAGTAACAAACAAATCTTTTCCATTTACTTGCATAGCAGTGTCTAGTGGAAGGTTTTCTAGCTTGTTTTATGACCTCCATACACTCTTGAGTGAGTCCTAAGTGTCCAAATTCTAGGATTTCAGGAGCCAAATCGCTAGATTCAGCGATGCAGGGTTTGGATGCCTGATCTGTTGTTTGTGTTGTGTTAACAGATCTGGCCTGTTGGGTAGTTTGACATGAGGTACTACTGACAGGTCTAGTAGTGTGGTATACCAAGGTTGTCTTGCCCATGTTGGTGCTATCAGTATGAGTTTGAGTTTGTTTTGACTCAATCTGTTTACTAGATATGGAAGGAGAGGGAGAGGGGGAAAAGCGTACGCAAATATCCCTGACCAAGTCATCCATAGAGCATTGCCTTGTGAATGCCGGTGTGGGTACCTGGATGCGAAGTTTTGGCATTTTGCGTTTTCTTTTGTTGCAAATAGATCTATTTGAGGTGTTCCCCAAATTTGGAAGTAATTGTTCAGGATTTGGGGGTGAATTTCCCATTCGTGGACCTTTTGGTGATCCCGAGAGAGATTGTCTGCTAGCTGGTTCTGGATCCCTGGAATAAATTGTGCTATTAGTCGAATGTGGTTGTGAATCGCCCAATGCCATATTTTTTGTGTTAGGAGACACAACTGTGTCGAGTGTGTCCCCCCTGTTTGTTTAAATAATGCATTGTCGTCATGTTGTCTGTTTTGACAAGAATGTATTTGTGTGTTATCATGGGTTGGAATGCTTTCAATGCTAGAAATACTGCTAACAGTTCTAGGTGATTTATATGAAACTTTCTTTGATGTACGTCCCATTGTCCTTGGATGCTGTGTTGATTGAAGTGTGCTCCCCACCCTGTCATGGAAGCATCTGTTGTTATCACGTATTGTGGCACTGGGTCTTGGAAAGGCCGCCCTTTGTTTAAATTTGTACTGTTCCACCATAGAAGCGAGATGTATGTTTGGCGGTCTATCAACACCAGATCTAGAAGTTGATCCTGTGCATGTGACCATTGTGATGCTAGGCACTGTTGTAAGGGCCGCATATGCAATCTTGCGTTTGGGACAATGGCTATGCATGAGGACATCATGCCTAGGAGTTTTAATACCATTTTTGCATGTATCTTTTGATTTGGATACATGGCTTGTATCACCTTGTGAACATTTTTAACTCTTTGTGGACTTGGAGTGGCTATCCCTTTTGTTGTGTTGATTGTCGCTCCTAAGTATTGCTGTGTTTGACACGGCACAAGGTGTGACTTTGCATAGTTGATGGAGAAACCCAGCTTGTAAAGGGTTTGTATAACAATCTGTGTGGTGTGAACACTTTGTTAGCGAGTTGGTCTTGATTAGCCAATCGTCTAGGTACGGGAACACGTGTATCTGCTGCCTCCTGATGTGTGCAGCTACTACTGCTAGACACTTTGTAAAGACTCTTGGCGCTGTTGTTATTCCGAATGGCAACACTTTGAATTGGTAGTGTATTCCTTTGAATACGAACCTTAGGTATTTCCTGTGCGAGGGATGTATCGGTATATGGAAATACGCATCTTTTAGATCTAATGTTGTCATGTAGTCTTGCTGTTTCAGCAGTGGGATTACATCTTGTAATGTCACCATGTGAAAGTGGTCTGATTTGATGTAGGTGTTTAGTGTTCTGAGGTCTAATATTGCTCTTAGAGTTTTGTCTTTTTTGGGTATTAGAAAGTACAGTGAGTAAACTCCTGTATTCTTTTGTGGACCTGGTACTAATTCTATTGCGTCTTTTTGCAGTAATGCCTGAACTTCTAGTCCTAGAAGGTCTATATGCTGTTTTGACATATTGTGTGTTTTCGGTGGGACGTTTGGAGGGAGTTGGAGAAATTCTATGCAATAACCATGTTGGATAATTGCTAAGACCCAAGTGTCTGTTATTTCCTCACAAGGTTTGTAATACTGGCTTAGTCTTCCCCCCACTGGTGTTGTGTGAAGGGGTTGAGTGACCTGTGAGTCACTGCTTGTTTTGAGGGGTTTTTGGACCTTGAAATTTTCCCCGGTTTCTTGGGAATTGGCCCCCTTTGTATTGGTCTCGAAAGCCTCCCCTTTGGTATTGTCCCTGGTAGGTAGGCGGTGTTTGTGAGGTGCTGGCTTGTGTGGCTTGACCTCGAAACCCTCCTCTGAAAGTGGTTTTACGAAATGTGCCAAATGTGCCTCTGCCCTGCGGGGAATAGAGTGCGCCCATGGCTTTAGCTGTATCAGTGTCCTTCTTTAATTTTTCAATTGCAGTGTCCACTTCTGGGCCAAACAATTGTTGTTCATTGAACAGCATATTAAGCACTGCCTGCTGTATCTCGGGTTTGAAGCCGGATGTGCGCAGCCATGCGTGCCTCCTAATTGTTACAGCAGTATTTATTGTTCTTGCAGCTGTATCTGCTGCATCCATAGAAGAACGGATTTGGTTGTTGGAAATGTTCTGTCCCTCTTCAACCACTTGTTTTGCCCGTTTCTGGAATTCTTTGGGGAGGTGCTCGATGAGATGCTGCATCTCGTCCCAATGGGCTCTGTCATATCGCGCTAGGAGTGCCTGCGAGTTGGCGATGCGCCATTGATTTGCAGCTTGTGCTGCAACCCTTTTCCCCGCTGCATCAAACTTGCGGCTCTCCTTGTCAGGAGGTGGTGCGTCGCCTGATGTGTGTGAGTTGGCTCTTTTACGAGCTTCTCCAACGACAACTGAATCTGGTGTCAGTTGTGATGTAATAAAAGCAGGGTCTGTGGGCGGTGCCTTGTATTTCTTCTCCACCCTTGGAGTTATTGCTCTGCTTTTCACTGGCTCCTTAAAAATTTGTTTAGCGTGCCTTAGCATCCCCGGGAGCATAGGAAGGCTTTGATAATTGCTATGGGTGGATGACGGGGTGTTAAAGAGGAAGTCATCCTCGATAGGCTCGGAGTGCAGCGATACATTATGAAACTCTGCTGCCCTAGCTACCACCTGTGCATATGCCGTACTGTCCTCAGGCGGTGAGGGCTTAGTGGGGTACGACTCAGGGCTATTGTCTGATACTGGAGCGTCAGAGATCCCATGCGTCCTGATCATCTTGGCTCATGGTGGTATGAGCTGGTGATTGTGGCGGAGTCTGTGCCAGTGATATATGAGTTGTCGGTGGTGGAGTTACCTTCTTTACCACTTTTGCTTGTGGTGTCTTGTCTTGGCTTTGGAACTCTAGTTTTCTTTTCCTTCTGATTGGGGGAAAGTGTGCTGATCTTCCCTGTCCCACTTTGTATAAAGATCCGCTTTTGTGTGTGATCTACGTCTGTTTCTTTTAGTTCCTCCTCAAATCGGTGTCTTTGTAGTTGGGAGGACAGTGATTGTTCCTCTGAATAGGAACTGGCTTTCGGTTCGGTTGCTGGGCTTTTTGGCACCGAAACCGTGCCTTTTGTTATTTTCGGCTCCAACGAGATTTTTCTCTATTTCGGCGTCGCACCCTCTCGGTGTCGACCATCTTCGGTGCCGCTATCTCTGTGCCGAGCAGATTCGGTGCCGATGTCTCTGTGTCGACCCTTTTCTGCAGCACTTTCTCGGTCCCGAGATTGCTGCGTGCCTGTGTCTCGACCTGAGTCGGACGATCTCGGCACCGTCTCGCCCTTCTTTGGTGCCGATGGACGGTCACCTACTTTATGGGTTGAGCCATGGCCTGTTGGCAGTGGCGTCCCCTGGGCTTTGTCTGTTTTTCCCTGTGATGTTTGTTTCGACGTCTTACTCACGGTTTCCTCGACGTCGAATTCTTCGGAGTCAGATTCGTGGATGGAGAATGCTTCTTCTTCTCCCTCTTCCTCGAACCTTCGTTGTCCTGTCGGCGTGGACGCCATCTGTAACCTTCTGGCTCTTCGGTCTCGGAGCGTTTTTCTCGACCGAAACGCTCGACAGGCCTCACACGTCTCTTCTTTGTGCTCGGGTGACAGGCACAAGTTACAGACCAAATGTTGGTCTGTATAGGGGTATTTACTGTGGCATTTAGGACAGAATCGGAACGGGGTCCGTTCCATCAGTCTTGATGTTGCACGCGGTCGGGCCGACCAGGACCAGACGGGGGATCAAAATTACCCCGAAGGGCTACCAGAGCTCTTCTGGATTCGGTGTCGACTCTAATCTAACTCGATACCGAACGAAACAATACCGTCGAATTTTCCGTTGATTCTGACTATCTTTCCGACCCGAAACACGGAGCGAAAAGGAACACGTCCGATCCCGATGGCGGAAAAAAAAACAATCTAAGATGGAGTCGACGCCCATGCGCAATGGAAACAAAGGAGGAGGAGTCCCTCGGTCTTGTGACTCGAAAAGACTTCTTCGAAGAAAAACAACTTGTAACACTCTGACCCAACACCAGACGGCGGACTATGCAAAGCATGTGTATCTGCAGCTACACATGCCACCGAACACACAAATACTAGAATACTGAATAGGCAGCATGAGCAATCAGTAAAGAGCATAGAAAGCAATAGGCACTGGCAAAAGCAATAGAAAACAGTGTAGGCCCTAGGGGAGGACCAAACCTTATTCTAAGAAAGTGGTATGCAAGATACAGTACTGCACCAAAGGATGTGGAATCGGTAGGGGGGAGCTGGAGGAACTAGGAACCCCAAGAGGTGAGTACCAGAGTGACAACCAGAAACCAGGATAGCAGAGGTAAGTACCTGGTTTTCTCCAAACCCAACAGGAGGATTTTGGAAAAGGATTGTGAAAGACCCAAACAAGACTAAGAACCCAAAGGTGGATTCTGGCAGAAGAGGACCTGCAAAGGAAGGGGACCAAGTCCAGTTTGTGATGTGTCCAGTTGAGACATGAGCCACTACCCACCCTTCTGTGGATGCAGGATCAGATCGACAGGGGACGAAGATGAGCAGTTGTGCAGCACAGGAGATGAAGAGGAGTACCTGAAGAGATGCAGTCTGTGTGCCCCACGTCAGCTGTCTGATTGCAGTGGGTCAGTTGTGCAGGAAGACCACCAACAAGCCTTGGCAAATACAATAGAGGAATAAGACGAGTTGCAAGCCTGAAGAGGATCAGCAAGGCCTAGGCTTCATCCTGCCCTCTGGGCTAGGAGGGCCTACCATAGGGGTGACTTACAGTGTAAGGGCCTGTAGTGAAAGGGTGCATGACCTTTTCATGCAGGCTGCAATGGCAGGCCTGCAGACTCATTCTGCATTGGCTCCCACGGGTGGCACAATGCATGCTGCAGCCCATGGGTGCCCCAATGCCCTGGGTGCCCAAGTACCACATACTAGAGACTTTCATGGGGCACCAGTATGCCAATTGTGGGGTGTGCAAAGTCCTAAGCAACCAAATTTAGGGGGAGAGAGCACAATCACTGGGGTCCTGGTTAGCAGGATCCCATTGAGAACAGTTCAAGCATACTGAAAGTAGGCAAAAAGTGGGGGAAACCAAGCCAAAAAGAAGGTACTTTCCTACAGCAGGTCCTTTCACTATTTTCCTTTCATTAGGCCACTCCGAACCTAGAGGTTGCTGGAAGCTGGGGGTTTCTAAACAATGCTGCTAAGAGCAATCCAATGCTTTGAAATCTTTGGCAGTCCACTTAGTGGTAAGCATAATCTCCTTGGCAAAGGTCTTGTTCAAGGGAGCCAAATTCTGAGCTCGGGGGAGCACTAAGGAGTGGCTCAGCCACTACCTCATCCATTTTTCCTGTTAACCCTAGTTTTGTCACATACCAACATACTGTGGATCATATTCTATTCTCTTTTGCGTTGGTTACCCTGTGGATCACAGTACCTTTCAAGCTTGCATGCTGCAGTACCTCCGCTGCACACAGTACAAAAATGGCTTCAATCACACTAACTTATGAATAGAGACACAACTCCTGCTCGGCAAGCCCTTGCATCTGAGTTGCATAATGCAGCCCAAAGACCTGCAGCCTTATGCACATATAGTATAAGGTTAGTGTACTTCAGGACACTGAAACAGTAAGGTGCTACCTATTATCAGAAGTAGTGGATGCACTTGGGACAGGGCAGACTAAGCTGCTTCAATCCTAGCTTCCTGAGCTTGACAGACTGGTCCGCTATTTTTTTTCTAGCTCCTTCTGAGGCCTATTCATTTCCCTCTCATCTTGCATTTCGGCCTTAACACCCCAATTTAGAAATATTCTGATTTCTTTCCTGGAGTGTATATTCCTCTTCTGCTCTCATTCCCAACCTTTGAAGCTGAAGGCCCTAGCACCCTCTCTTACTTAGTCAACAGAAGGGCTAGCTCCATTTGCCATTCAGCATATTTTGCAAACTTAACTCATTGAGGCTAGGTATCCGTGCAGAAGGAATGACAGTCTAGACACGAAGTAGGGAAAAGGAAACCATTGGATAAACTTACCTTGGGTGAAACCTGTTCCACAGAACAGGCTAATGCCTCTTTCACTGAATGGTGAGAATACACTGTTGATGCAGATTTAGATGCTTCTTTTTCACTGGTACAAAAACGCACCATTGTCGCCCAAAACATCTCTATTTAGTCAGGAAAGCTGAGAAGCATGGGCATTAACAATCTATTTCAGTGAGCCAGTCTTAAGGATTTTGAGTTCAGCCTCAGTCGAGTTCTTACTTGCTGTGTTAACTATACCCCTCCTGTTAACATGGGACATATTGCGAGGTCTTTAATTTAGTAATCCCACTACTAAACCACCATTGGGGGCCTTTACTTGAGATCATAGAGCAATGAGAAGTTTGTAGGCAGCATATCATCAGGGTAATATTACCCACCACTCGTGTGCCAGGTCCACAATGGTGGTGCACGTCAAGTAAAAAGCTAACTAGTCCCTTTTGACAACTAACAACTGACTAACAGGGTAGCAAGTGCCAGCAGTCAAGGTCAACTTCAGAAGTTAGGGGAGGATCTGAACCTCTGATTCAGTGTGGCACTAAACACACCAATAGTGTTAATGTTCAGCCAGCGCTTTATTTTATAAAAATAAAAAGATTTTATTAACTAATTGACAGAGAGCAGTTGAAACAGGCACAAAAATGAAACTAGAAGGTGCTTGCAATTTCTGAGGGTGAGATATGACTCCAACCATTTATAAGGCTCTTTAGCGCTTGGCACTAAATCTGTTAACAAGTTACCAGAATTCACCTTTTTACCTTAATAGTAAAGCTGCAAAACTTAAAGCATCTTGAAAAATCTTGCTAAATCTATGTAAGGGATTTACCTGTGTCTGTAAAAGACTGAATGTCATAAGTAAGATCAACACTCAGATTTTCGGAATTTTCCATTTTTTTAAACACTAATCCAATCACCCACATTGTACGGAATTCTTCCCTGTTAGACAAAAAAAAAAAAAAAATGTTGTTGGTTAAACTCAGCTATAAAGATTGTCTTTAATACAACGTAAAGTCTAAACTCATAAGACAGATGCAAAAACACTTCTGTATTAGACATCAGATAAATAAAATGAAAAGAGGAAAATAACTGTATTTTGTCGCAGGTGTAAACAAGATGATGCGTTTAAGTGCCATGTAGACTGAATGACACTGTTGCCACTAAAACAAAAATAAAAAAATAGCATAGGACATTATGCATATCCAAAAGATCTCACTCCTATTACAACAAATGTTAACCCAACCAGTGTTTTTATGCTTGTCTAGATACTAAAACCATTATTTAAGAAAAAGGGCAAATACAATCATTCAGTTAGAGTGCTAGTACTACCTTTAAGATTAAAACAATGCTAAAAGCATATATATTGTTAAAGTCCTCATTTTAACATATATTGTCCCCCAATTGTATAAAGTGCCAAAATGGTAAGAAGCTACAACTTTTCGGAAATGTTAGCTAACAGACAGAGGGGACAGAAATAAAGGAAAATGTTACAACTTTTGTAACATGTCTGGTCTCCAAAAACAAAATTACTAACCTTCGATAATGAAAATGTCACTTACCCAGTGTACATCTGTTCGTGGCGTCAGTCGCTGGAGATTCACATGTTCTGCATAGCTCGCCATCTGGTGTTGGGTCGGAGTGTTACAAGTTGTTTTTCTTCGAAGAAGTCTTTCGAGTCACGGGACCGAGTGACTCCTCCTTCTGTCTCCATTGCGCATGGGCGTCGACTCCATCTTCGATTGTTTTCCCCGCAGAGGGTGAGGTAGGAGTTGTGTTGTAGTAATAGTGCCCATGCAATGGAGTGACTAAGTATGTACCTATTTAAGGTTAAAATAATATATATACAAATGTACAAAGTTGAAGCTAACTTCCGAACTGCTACAGGCTCCCGGGGAGGTGGGTGGGCACATGTGAATCTCCAGCGACTGACGCCACAAACAGATGTACAGTGGGTAAGTGACATTTTCAGTTCGATGGCATCTGTCGCTGTAGATACACATGTTCTGCATAGACTAGTAAGCAGTTATCTCCCCAAAAGCGGTGGCTCAGCCTGTAGGAATGGAAGTGGTTTGAAATAATGTTCTTAACACGGCTTGACCTACTGTGGCTTGCTGTGCGGATAGCACGTCTACACAGTAGTGCTTAGTGAACGTGTGTGGCGTAGACCATGTGGCTGCCTTACATATTTCTTGCATTGGGATGTTTCCTAGAAAGGCCATGGTAGCACCTTTTTTTCTGGTTGAGTGTGCCCTTGGTGTAATGGGCAGTTGTCGTTTTGCTTTAAGGTAGCAGATTTGGATGCATTTAACTATCCATCTGGCTATACCTTGTTTTGATATTGGGTTTCCTGCATGAGGTTTTTGGAATGCAATAAATAGTTGTTTAGTCTTTCTGATGTTTTTCGTTCTGTCAATGTAGTACATTAATGCTCTTTTGACATCTAATGTATGTAGTGCCCTCTCAGCTACGGAATCTGGCTGTGGTAAGAACACTGGTAGTTCCACTGTTTGATTTAGGTGGAACGGTGAAATAACCTTTGGTAAAAATTTAGGATTAGTCCTTAGGACGACTTTATTTTTGTGTAGTTGTATAAAAGGTTCTTGTATTGTAAACGCCTGAATTTCGCTTACTCTTCTTAGAGATGTAATGGCGATGAGAAATGCAACCTTCCAGGTTAGGAACTGTATTTCGCAAGAGTGCATGGGTTCAAAAGGTGGACCCATGAGTCTTGTTAAGACAACATTTAAGTTCCATGAAGGAACAGGTGGTGTTCTTGGTGGTATAATTCTTTTAAGGCCTTCCATGAATGCTTTAATGACTGGTATCCTATATAGGGAAGTTGAATAGGTAGTCAGCAGGTATGCAGATATTGCTGCAAGGTGTATTTTAATGGAAGAGAAGGCTAGGTTAGATTTTTGTAAGTGAAGCAAGTAACCCACTACATCCTTTGGAGTTGCGTGTAAAGGTTGGATCTGATTATGATGGCAGTAGCAAACAAACCTCTTCCATTTACTTGCATAGCAGTGCCTAGTGGACGGCCTTCTGGCTTGCTTTATGACTTCCATACATTCTTGGGTAAGTTGTAAGTGTCCGAATTCTAGGATTTCAGGAGCCAGATTGCTAGATTCAGCGATGCTGGATCTGGATGTCTGATCTGTTGGTTGTGTTGTGTTAACAGATCCGGCCTGTTGGGCAATTTGATGTGGGGTACTACTGATAGGTCTAGCAGTGTTGTGTACCAGGGTTGCCTTGCCCAAGTTGGTGCTATTAATATGAGTTTGAGTTTGTTTTGACTCAATTTGTTTACCAGATAAGGAAGGAGAGGGAGAGGAGGAAAAGCGTAGGCAAATATCCCGGACCAGTTCATCCATAGGGCATTGCCTTGGGACTGCCTGTGTGGGTATCTGGATGCGAAGTTTTGGCATTTTGCGTTCTCTTTTGTTGCAAACAAGTCTATTTGAGGTGTTCCCCAGAGTCTGAAGTAAGTGTTTAGAATTTGGGGGTGAATTTCCCATTCGTGGACCTGTTGGTGATCTCGAGAGAGATTGTCTGCAAGTTGATTCTGGATCCCTGGAATAAACTGTGCTATTAGGCGAATGTGGTTGTGAATTGCCCATCGCCATATCTTTTGTGCCAGCAGGCTCAACTGCGTTGAGTGTGTCCCCCCTTGTTTGTTTAGATAATACATTGTTGTCATGTTGTCTGTTTTGACAAGAATGTATTTGTGAGTTATAATTGGTTGGAAAGCCCTTAATGCTTGAAAAACTGCTAGCATTTCTAGGTGATTTATATGCAGTTTTGTTTGATGTACGTTCCATTGTCCTTGTATGCTGTGTTGATCGAGGTGTGCTCCCCACCCTGTCATGGAAGCATCTGTTGTTATTACATATTGTGGCACTGGGTCTTGGAAAGGCCGCCCTTTGTTTAAATTTATACTGTTCCACCATAGAAGCGAGAGGTAAGTTTGGCGGTCTATCAACACCAGATCTAGAAGGTGACCCTGTGCTTGTGACCATTGTGATGCTAGGCACTGTTGTAAGGGCCTCATGTGCAGTTTTGCGTTCGGGACAATGGCTATGCATGAAGACATCATGCCTAGGAGTTGTAATATCATCTTTGCTTGTATTGTTTGTGTTGGATACATGCGTTGTATGATCTTGTTGAAATTTTGAATTCTTTGTGGACTTGGAGTGGCTACTCCTTTTGTTGTGTCTATTATGGCTCCCAGGTATTGTTGTACTTTGCACGGCAAAATGTTGGATTTTGCAAAGTTGACGGTGAAACCTAGTTTGTAGAGGGTTTGTATGATTTGATTTGTGTGGTGTAAGCACTTTGTTAGTGAATTGGTTTTGATTAGCCAGTCGTCTAGATACGGGAATACATGTATTTGCTGCCTTCTGATGTGTGCAGCCACTACTGCTAGACATTTTGTAAAGACTCTTGGTGCGGTTGTTAAACCAAAAGGCAATACTTTGACTTGGTAATGTATTCCTTTGAATACGAACCGTAGGTATTTTCTGTGCGATTGATGTATTGGTATATGGAAATACGCGTCTTTGAGGTCTAAGGTTGTCATGTAGTCCTGTAGTTTTAGCAATGGTAACACTTCTTGTAGCGTGACCATGTGAAAGTGGTCTGATTTGATGTAGGTGTTTAGTATTCTGAGGTCTAGGATTGGTCTCAGTGTTTTGTCCTTTTTTGGTATTAAGAAGTACAGTGAATAGACTCCTGTGTTTGTTTGTGTGTTTGGTACTAATTCGATTGCATTCTTTTGCAATAGTGCTTGAACTTCTATTTCCAGAAGTTCGGAATGTTGTTTTGATAAATTCTGTGCTTTTGGTGGTATGTTTGGAGGGAATTGTAGGAATTCTATGCAATAACCATGTTGGATAATTGCTAAGACCCAAGTGTCTGTTGTTATTTCCTCCCATGCTTTGTAATAATGACCTATTCTTCCCCCCACTGGTGTTGTGTGGAGGGGGTGAGTGACATCTGAGTCACTGCTTGGTTGTAGGGGTTTTGGGGCTTTGAAATTTTCCTCTATTCCTAGGGAATTGCCCTCCTCTGTATTGGCCCCGAAAGCCTCCCCTGTACTGTCCCTGGTAGCTGGACGGTGTTGCCTGCGAGGTGCTGGCTTGTGTGGCCTGACCCCGAAACCCCCCTCTAAAGGGTGTCTTGCGGAAGGTGCCGTAGGTTCCTCTGCTCTGCGGGGAGTAGAGTGCGCCCATGGCTTTAGCAGTGTCAGTGTCTTTTTTAAGTTTTTCGATTGCCGTGTCCACTTCTGGTCCGAACAGTTGTTTTTCGTTGAATGGCATATTGAGCACTGCCTGCTGTATCTCTGGTTTGAACCCAGACGTTCTTAGCCATGCG
Organism: Pleurodeles waltl; assembly: GCF_031143425.1. NCBI lineage: Eukaryota > Metazoa > Chordata > Amphibia > Caudata > Salamandridae > Pleurodeles > Pleurodeles waltl. The sequence continues at coordinate 914,994,465 of NC_090448.1, read as the reverse complement.
TGCCTTCTAATGGTCACAGATGTATTAATTGTTCTTGCAGCTGTGTCTGCTGCGTCCATAGACGATCGTATCTGGTTATTTGATATGTTCTGTCCTTCCTCAACCACCTGCTTTGCCCTCTTTTGTAGTTCCTTGGGTAGATGCTCGATGAGGTGTTGCATCTCATCCCAATGGGCTCTGTCATAGCGTGCAAGTAGTGCTTGAGAGTTAGCGATGCACCACTGGTTTGCAGCTTGTACTGCGACTCTTTTCCCAGCTGCATCGAACTTGCGGCTCTCTTTATCTGGGGGGGGTGGGGGGGGTGCATCCCCAGATGTGTGGGAGTTGGCTCTTTTCCGAGCTGCTCCTACTACGATGGAATCTGGTGGCAGCTGTGTGGTGATGAAAACAGGGTCTGTAGGAGGTGCCTATAACTCCAGTCTCCTTTTTCTCCTAATAGGGGGAAGGGTGCTTATTTTTCCTGTTCCCTGCTGTATGAAAATACGTTTTTGCGTATGGTCCACTTCGGTGGATTGCAGCTCTTCCTCAAACCTATGCTTTCGCATCTGAGAGGACAGTGATTGCTCCTCTGTATAAGAGCCTGGACCTGGGTCGGTTAAGGGTTGTTTCGGCACCAAAACCCTGTCTGTATCTTTTTTCGGCTCCGAGGTGGCTTTTTTCTTTTTTGGAGTCGAAACCTCTCGGCGTCGATCTTAGTCGGTGCCGCTGTCTCGGCGTCGAGCCGTTTCTACACCGCTATCTCGGTGTCGTTGCTTTTCTCCAGCACTTTCTCGATCCCGAGAAGGCTGCGTGCCGGTGTCTCGACCGGAGTCGGACGATCTCGGCACTGTTTGGGCCTTTTTCGGTGCCGATGGTCGGTCACCGAATTTATGGGTGGAGCCATGGCCTGGTGGCAGTGGCGTCCCCTGGGCCTTGTCACTTTTCTTATGTGTTGTTTTCGACGTCTTGTCTTTCGGGACCGGAACGCGCGACAGGCCTCGCAAGTCTCCTCACTGTGCTCAGGTGACAGGCACAGGTTACAGACCAAATGTTGGTCTGTATACGGGTATTTGTTGTGGCATTTGGGACAAAAACGGAACGGGGTCCGTTCCATCGGCGTTGTCCTACACGCGGTCGGGCCGACCAGGCCCCGACGGGGATCGAAAACCGGAGCGCGTCGATCTTCGATGCGGTGTTGAATCTAACTACGCCGATCCCGAACGCAACAATACCGACGAAAATCTTCCGATATTTACTAACTTTCCGTTCCGAAACTCGGAGCGACAGGAACACGTCCGAACCCGATGGCGGAAAGAAAACAATCAAAGATGGAGTCGACACCCATGCGCAATGGAGACAGAAGGAGGAGTCACTCGGTCCCGTGACTCGAATGACTTCTTCGAAGAAAAACAACTTGTAACACTCCGACCCAACACCAGATGGCGAGCTATGCAGAACATGTGTATCTACAGCGACAGATGCCATCGAACCTATACTTTCAATAGACACACTCTCCCAGCAGATTTCTTATTATAAGAATATGCTTCAAGGGGCCAGACTGGACCAGGACTATTTCCACAGCAACTGTTCTATATGTGATGGATCTGACTATATCTGGGTATATTGTGTGCCAAATGACATACCTGAGTCGGCTCCTGGAACCTATTCCACACCCCAAAGAGGTGAGCGGAGAGGAATGGAGAGAGCATCAATGGCAGCAAAAAAAACACAGAATAACTTAGCATTTTATTAAAAAAAGCACTAAGTCAAAGAGGAGAAGGGTGGATTGTGAGGAATCTGGAACATCACTACCGAAGATAAGTAACTTTCATGTGACAGACACATGTTCCTGCAGTCTTCAACTATGGATGAATACCAAATCAATACCTACTTGGAAGGTGGGAACGAGTAATGCCAATTAACTAAGGATGCCACACAACACAGCCATAGCAAAGTATCTGTCATTGTATGATTGGGCTATAAGATAATACGTTTTGACAAAAATATGCAATGATGGGCTTGTGGCCACCTGGCAGATGTCAGTAACCTATGGCAAGAGCAGTGAAGCAGCCATGGTTCTAGAGCAAAGTACACTAATGCCCTCTGGAGGGTAATTTTTGGGTAAGGAGTAGAAGATCTGGATACAAAGAATGATCAAATTGTGTCTTTAGTCAATGCCTTACCATTTTAGATCCCACAAACTCCCTACCCTCCACTACCCAAAGAGTTGGCCATCACTCCTCCTCAGATAGGATCAGGAGGATGAAGGAAGGCAGAGTAATGTAGCAACCGATTTCTAAGGCAGATTACACTTTGGCGAGGCAGGACATCAGGAACGAAGAAACAACTTATTTGAATACTGTGAAAGGTGGATGTACTGCAGGGATGTTAAGTTTTCCAATCCTGCGTGCTGAAATTACTACTATTCACAGTACAGTGTTCAAAGTATTAACTCAAAACTGGCAAATTTGTCTCAGCTTGAATGGAGTGCCATAAGAAAAATCAACTGGTGCGTCAAATCCCTCTGGGAACAATGAATGAGTGGGGAAGCAACAAAGTACACCTATTGTAAAATGTGCTACTTGAGGTGATCTAAACAAGGAAGGCTGATCGGGAAGACACCTGGAGGCAGACAGGGCAGCCAACTAGTGCTCAATTATCACAAATGTCAGACCCTGAAGGGTAAGAGACCGATCAAATCTTAGGGCATTGGAAAGAGGAATTAAATGGATTTGGGCCTTCAACGCAGCACCAATGAATAGATTTGATCACCCTCACCCTGCATAAATGTATTTAGTACTAGGTTTTTTTTTGCAGTCCAGAAGTTTGCAAATGCAGTTGGAAGACAAAAGGACTCTAGATGACACTGATTAATCACAGCCAACAGACATACCGACGTAGGATGTCAGCGTCACTGAGGCCATCTTTGAGAGTGGCCTTGTTGTCCTGTTTTGTCCCCATCTCAAGGTTGACCTAAAAAGTTAGAGCCTCCAATGCAACCAACCCGCCAGGCAAAACACCTCTGCACTCGAGCCTCACAGCCTGAGTCCAAGCATACTTACTCTGTGCACCCTTGCTGCAGAGACCCTCAAGGGCTGAGTCCCCCTTTGGGGTCTGCTGGACTGGTCGCCCTGTCCCTACTTGCATCCATTTTCTTGTTACAGGTTCCTCTACTGACTTTAGTGGTAGAGTTCGGGGCTCCCCTTGCGACCAGCACCTCTGCACCCAGACACACCAAGGCAGGTACACCAAAACTGCTGGTGGTTTTAAGAACCTTGGCCCCTACTTACCTTCAGGCCAGAAAATCAACCCCGTAACTCGATTACAAGTGTACCTATGCAGTGTAGTTCACATGGATAACATTACTGCGTTCAAGGCTCATGCCTTAAATCTGACAGCTGTAATTTCTTTATGTTTAAATATCACAACGTGAAAAGTACTCACCTGATCCCGAAGATCTTGGTGTCTAAAGTGGTCTGACATTTCTTGAGTGTGTTCCTCATTTACTGACTCTGTGTGTACAACAAATGCTTAACACTATCCTCTGATAAGCCTAAACAGTTTGTCCACTCTACCATAAAGGGCATTTGAGATTATTAATTTAAACCATGTAAGCCAACAAGGCTTGTCTGGAATTTCTAAATAGTGTACCTCATTTTGGTACACTCCATAAAAAGCAAGCTTCCTACACTTTCAAAGAACGGTCATTGGTAAAAATGCTTTCAGCAGACTGAGATCAGAAAAATCTCTAGGAATACCACAAGGACGTATTGAGAGGGAAGTGTACAATGCAAAAGCAAGTACACTTCCTCTTCCAGGCAGTGGCAGAGAGATCCATGTGGGGGCAAACCTAATCTGGAGAAGGTTATCCACTGTTACCTTGGAGTGCACGCCCCCTTGTGGTCTTCTAGGGAGAAGCAACAAGGTATCTGTTCTCGTGCAGAGGGAGCCTGTGAAGTGAGCCTCCATTTTTAAAGTTCCTTGTTGCTGTGCCCACTTTCAAAGAAAATCTCCTCCTAGTTTAAAATCCCCTGCTGCTCAGTCTGTTAATAGATGTATGGAAGCTGGCTCTTAATATGATATACCAAAATGAGGTATACCGTGCAAAGAGGCCAGGGGTTCCCTTATAAGTGGTCGGGGGCTTGCTCTAGCAATCCCAAGGTTCTCTTAGTGGGTAGTGTAGTTAAGCAGCTTATGAGAGAGGAGTGTGAGACATTTGCTGCATGCACACAGTCAATGATAAACACGACTCAATAAGGAGATCTGCCCCAAGTTATCAAAATAAAACTTATCTTTATATAATTTTAGGCACCAAGACCATCAGGATCAGGCAGGAAAAGGTTACACAAACACTAAGCATCTGTTTGTGGCATGTGGTGCTGCAGTAATGTTATCCTATGGAGGGAAGGGATATACTGCATACAGGTACTTTACAGCAACTTACAGGATCACTCTTCTGGTCTTAGGTTAGTATGGGTCAAGGTCCAGGGCCGCACCAACAGGTCACTTCGAGAGGCCCTGAGGCATCCAGGTGCATAAGTGCTTTTCAGCACCGGATGCCATAATGTTATCCTATCGGAAAAAAAACATATACAGAATTTGCACACTTAGCAACGACTTACAGGACTGTTCTTCTGGAGTTAAAGTAAGTATAGGGCAAGGTCAAAACCACAACCAACAGGTCACATCGGGAGGGACTGGGGCGTCCGGGTGCAGAGGTTCTTTTCAGATTTGGGTGTCCTAATGTTACCCTATAAAGAAAGGTCTGGTTAGAAAGATACTACAAGCTGGGACTGGGGATGAGCCCGGGTGAACCAATAAGGGGGTTGAGATGTGGTGATGCATGGGGATGTGGAAACACATTTGGTACTCTTCTCCCAGGGCGGCAGAGGTGTCTTGAAGCATCAGGCATCTGTCACCGGGGGGCAATCGCAGTAGAAAAAAGAGGCTGCAGGTGTGGACTGGGGCTCCAGTCCGACAACCAACAAGTGGGCTCAAATTTCACAAGGTTGGGGGACGTAGGGACACCTTTGGTCCGGGGAAGCCGGGTGCAGAGGTGTTTTGAGGTGTAGGTCGTTGTCTCTGTGTCACTCACGGTAGAGAGTGGCCTGCATAAAGAGGCTGCAGGCATTGTTGTGGAGTCCACAGTGGACAGACCAAGGGTGGCTTCGTCCCTGAAGGATCTAGGGACCAAACTGGCACCGTTGGCCCACTTCAACCGGGTGTAGTGGTACTATCTGGTGTCAGGTTTTGTCATCTGAAGTGCTCTGTTTTTCTTGGTGGGCAGCAAGATGCAGGGGAACAGCACCTGAAGGCGGATATGCCTCTCTGACTACTAACTTTCCAGCCTGGCCAGGCTCCATATAGGCCTTGGTCGGGCAACTGTACAGTTTTAGGGAAAGAAATCTAGCACTGGGAGCCTGGTTAGCAGGAACCCAGTGTACTTTCAGTCAAAATTGCATCACAAACAAGGCAAAAATTGCGAATGATGTTGACAAAAGGGTATTTTATTACAGTGTTCTACCTTGACGATACCCGTGATTTCCAGGTAAATGAACAACTCTTTTTGGGGTATGTGGGTGTAAAGAAAGTTTGGGTGGTGCAAATGCGAACCATCTCACATTGGGTCGTACTCCGCATCAAGATCTGCTACACATTGGCCAAGAAGCAAGGATTGCAAGCACAATCCACCAGAGCTAAAGCTGTGATCACTGCATTAGCATGCAGAGTTCAGGTCCTGGACATCTGGCAGGCAGCAACGTGGGCTACTTTGCACACTTTTCCCAAACACTGCGGCCGAGACAGGCAGGTCTGTAGGGATGGGCATTTTGTCTGTTCAGTCCTGCAGGATTTACTCGTTTAAAACTGGTCGCAGACCCACCTCCGCAAACGTCATTGCTTGGGTAGCTATTCAAAGGTAAGGAATTTGCAGCTAAGAGTCTATCAGATAAAAAATGACTTACCTTCAGTAATGCCTTATCTGATAGACGATATCTAGTTGAAGATTTCTTACCAACCGACTCACATCGTCCCGTCCCATTCCCCCCTCCCCCCCGCACCCCGTGCTCTGCAAACAGACTTCTAGGAACCAGGGGGAGCCCTTTCAGGGCCCGATGAAGACGGAGGTGATCAATGCCACCTACTAGCACACAGGGGGAGTGCTCACAAAAAATCTTCCATATCTAGTGTAAGGAAATGCCTCCTTGGCATGGTTACCCCCTGACTTTTTGCCTTTGCTGATGCCAAGTTATGATTTGAAAGTGTGCTGAGGCCTGCTAACCCGGCCCCAGCACCAGTGTTCTTTCCCTAACCTGTACCTTTGTTTCCACAATTGGCACACCCTGGCATCCAGGTAAGTCCCTTGTAACTGGTACCCCTGGTACCAAGGGCCCTGATGCCAGGGAAGGTCTCTAAGGGCTGCAGCATGTCTTATGCCACCCTGGGAACCCCTCACTCAGCACAGACACACTGCTTGCAAGCTTGTGTGTGCTAGTGGGGAGAAAACAACTAAGTCGACATGGCACTCCCCTCAGGGTGCCATGCCAACCTCACACTGCCTATAGGTATAGATAAGTCACTCCTCTAGCAGGCCTTACAGCCCTAAGGCAGGGTGCACTATGCCATAGGTGAGGGCATAAGTGCATGAGCACTATGCCCCTACAGTGTCTAAGCAAAACCTTAGACACTGTAAGTGCAGGGTAGCCATAAGAGTATATGGTCTGGGAGTCTGTCATGCACGAACTCCACAGCACCATAATGGCTACACTGAAAACTGTGAAGTTTGGTATCAAACTTCTCAGCACAATAAATGCACACTGATGCCAGTGTACATTTTATTGTAACATACACCCCAGAGGGCACCTTAGAGGTGCCCCCTGAAACCTTAACCGACTACCGTGTAGGCTGACTGGTTTTAGCACCTGCCACACTTGAGGCATGTTGCTGGCCACATGGGGCGAGTGCCTTTGTCACTCTGTGGCTAGTAACAAAGCCTGTACTGGTTGGAGGTGCTTCTCACCTCCCCCTGCAGGAACTGTAACACCTGGCGGTGAGCCTCAAAGGCTCACCCCCTTTGTTACAGCACCCCAGGGCACTACAGCTAGTGGAGTTGCCCGCCCCCTCCGGCCACGGCCCCACTTTTGGCGGCAAGGCCGGAGCAGATAATGAGAAAAACAAGGAGGAGTCACTGGCCAGTCAGGACAGCCCCTAAGGTGTCCTGAGCTGAGGTGACTGACTTTTAGAAATCCTCCATCTTGCAGATGGAGGATTCCCCCAATAGGGATAGCGGGGGCACAAAGAGGGTGTAGCCACCCTCAGGGCTAGTAGCCATTGGCTACTAACCACCCAGACCTAAACACACCCCTAAATTCAGTATTTAGGGGCTCCCCAGAACCTAGGAACTTAGATTCCTGCAACCTAAGAAGAAGAGGACTGATGAACTGACAAACCTGCAGAGAAGACCGAGACACCAACTGCTTTGGCCCCAGCTCTACCATCTAGTCTGACACCTGTGGAAAACTCAAAGGTTAGGAATCTGCGGCCAGATATAGTCTCTACAAGGTAAGGTGTTACTGAAGGTAAATAACTGGTTCATTAGGAGCATCTGAGTATTATGACATGAAATATAAGTTATAGGTTGTAGAAATATGGCACATGAGAACAAAATGGAGAGCTATAACCAAAACTTTGAGCCTGGGCTGTGGAGTTAAAAACTTACATTAATGTTGCACAGCTGTAGGAATATCCTGGTTTGTCATGAACCTAATTAAGCCAAAGTTGAGGCATCTTTCCAGGCCTTGTTTTGAGTCATGGGCTACAATTCAGCTCTTAATATTAAAAAATAAATAAAAATAAAAATGATGTCAGGTCCAATGCAGTTTTATAATCTAGTAGTTACATAGCATTTATATAGGGTGTTCTGTGGAAGACTTGGCGAGTCTGTGCCTCCCTGCCCCTTGCATCTTTCTTGATACCCCGGTGTTTTTTCTCTCCTCTCACAAACTTGACAATCATTTGTGCCTAGTGACAGTTCTCACTTTTAAATTGACCTGAGAGCTGGATAGTCAAGGGGCTTGATGTGGCTACTTCCACCTCTTCGTCCAAGGCAATGCATGACTGTATTTTGTAGTGAAGGACAGGGGTATTTTTACCACTACATTGCGTGGGGGGTGAAGCTTTCCATTATAAAAAAAAATGTCCTGCCCTTCCTAGCTGGTGGTTACAGGAAGCTGTCTCTTTATATGATATATCAAAATGAAATATATGGAGGAAAGACTCCAGGTGCTCCCTTACCAGTGGACAGGGCTTGCTATACAATCCCAGACTGCTCTTTTAAGGGGTAATATAGGTAAGCAGCCTTAGGCTTAACACAGAGCAATGTGAGACACTTGCAAATACACATACAGCCAATAAATTAAACACACGACTGAAGGAGATCCACATAAATTTAGAAAAATAAGTATATTTATATATATATTTTAGCTCCAAAATCAGTTTGTTCAGGTAAGTACGTTTTCTAAGAAAAATCTTTACAGTTTTGAAAAGTCAACACTTTGTACAATTTCTGAATGCTGCAATGTAAACCTATGGAGGGTATCAAAGATGGCAAATAAGGGTCAGTACAGTGACTAACGAGGCCAATCTCATGGACTTAGGTAAGTATTAGGCAAGGGTCAAGACCAGACCAAAAGGTCACAACAGGCAGCCGGGTGCAGAGGTGTAGCACCGCATTAGGTGCCAAATATTACTCTAACGGGATCAGTACAGTCGAAAAGATGCTGCAGATGAAGACGGGGTGTTCAGTCGGGGGTAGACATTGAGTGGGTTCTAATCTTGGGATTTCCGAGGACGTGGGGACATCTTAAATCTGCTTCTCCATGGGTTAGAGGCAACGGGTACAGAGGTGTCATGAGGCATTGGTTGTTCTCCACCGGGGCATAGTGGTTGAGGGGGCCTGCATGCAGAGGTTTAAGTCGTTGTCAGAGGTCCTCATTGGTCAAGTCTAGGGTGGACTTTGTCTCTGGAGGGCAGAGGAACCATGCTGGCACCGTTGGGCCACTTCGACTCGACCTGTGCGGCACAGGTGCAGTGGTGCTTCTAAGCATCAGGTTTTTGGTGGTACGGAGTCCTCGCAGGTTGTCTTGAGGAGCCTGATGATACTGCTCCACTGGAGTTCCTGGGTCCTTTTAGAAGGCAGGCAGTCCTCCCAGGCTGGGGGGCACTGCAGCTGCAGGATGAGATGACTTTGGCACAATTCGGAAGGCGCAACAGCCAGGTCAGCCAGGCTGGGTTAAGGTCAGGTGCTACTTTGGATTTCACCGCTCTTCACTGTCCTTTGTGGGCCAGAAGGAATCTAATTGCCTAAGCCAGGGTGCATTATATTAAATGTGAAGATGAGATATACCCTTGCTATGTCTTTGTCAACTCTTAGACATAGTGAGCAAACATGAAACCCACTTTAAATACATGTGCTGACCACTGGTCAATTCCGAGTTCCCCAGCTACATGATGGCTTCACTGACGATAGGGATGTTTGGTATGGCCGTCTGAGATGACCTGGTGGTGCTGCCTTGGACCTTTCCCCATACTTACCTGAAGTCCAGGCGATTGGTCTTTAAGTCAGCATGAAGTGCCTAAAAGCAGTAAAAAAAAAATGTATCTCATAAGTTAACATTGGGCACCCGATGGTGAAAAGCACTCCTGCACCTGGCTGCCCCAGTGCAGCCTGAGGTGACCAATTGGGGCATCCCTGGACCTCACCCCATACTAGCCTTAAGTCCAGGATATTGGTCCCGTAAGTCATTGTACAATGCCTGTATGCAGTATTTGTTTTTCCTCCATAGGATAACATTGCCGCTTCTGAAACCTGAAAGTATTTCTTTAGCAAAACTTACTTACCTGGTCGTATTGCTTCTGGTGAATAAATATAGACGCTCGTTATTTTTGTAAATTAGTGTTGATCTTATTGAGTAATGTCTCTTTATTGACTGTGTGTGTATTTGCAAATGTCTAACACACCTCTCTGAAAAGTCTAAGGCTGCTCGACCACACTACCCCCTAAAAAGAGCACCTTGAGATTGCTAGAACAAACCCTGTCCACTAGTAAGACACGCCCTGGTACTCTTTGCACAGTATACCTCATTTTGGTATACTATATAAAGAGCCAGCCTCTTACAAACGCCAATGCGCTTTTTGGGTCCAGATAATGGGGTCTCTCCTCTTCCTTAGAAGGATGTGAGAGTGCGTAAAAAGAAGAAAGGGTAACTGACTGGCCTACAAGAAAAGGTGTGACCACTTTTTGGCAGGAAAGAGGCCATTGTTCACAGCACGTTTGCCCGGATTTATAGAGAGGTAAGGCACCTTAGATGACAAGGCCTTCAGCTCAGTAACTCCGCAGGCAGGTATAATTGCCACAAGGAAGGTTGTTCTCAGTGTGAGAAGCTTGATGGGAATATTGTGGAGAGGTTCCAAAGAAGCACACATCAAAATTGTTAACACCACATTAAGGTCCCGCTGGGGTATCATAAAAGGAGAAGGAGGGAAGAGAAGAGTAAGACTTTGAGGAACCTATCTACAATAGGGAACCCGAACAAAACGGGTTGATCAGTCAACAGCAAAAGGCGGAAATGACAGATAAACAGCCCTTAAGAGTACTCAAAGCTGAGCCCTGCTGGGCAAGGGAAAGAACGAAAAGAAAAACTTCAGAAAGAGCGACAGAAAGGGAGAATCAACATATGTTTTTGTTTTCAGAATATTTTAATACGTTTTAAAAGAAAGAAAACCAAGACATAATACATCACTTAATCCATACCATATCAGATTTCAAGAAAACAAAAGGTAGTGTGAAACAGACCAACATGCGTAAATCTAGCATTGTACTAAAATTACATGAACAAATTAAAATTAAAATCATTCTGCAGAATCAAACAATAAAAAAATCGAGAGGAAGGGTAAAAGCGGTCTACTGCTGCTGCTCAATCTCCACACAATAAAGCAAAGAGTGAACAGGTTCTGGTGAAGAACCCTCCCCTATTGCTGCAACACAGAAGATCTTTCAGAAGGAACGGCCTGATTGGAGGATCGATGGCTATGGTCAGTAGCTCAGAATACCAGAATTTGTGCCCAGTCCAAAGCCACAAGAATGACTTGGGCCCTGCCATTCCTAATCTTCTTGAGAACTCTGGGCAGGAGGGGAATGGCTGGAAAGGCGTACAGGAGACCTGAGTTCCATTCAAGAGATAAAGCATCTCCAAGTGAGAGCTGCCCTGGAAACTCCAGTGGGCAAAATTGCTGACATGGCCCATACTCAGCAGAGGCGAACAGATTTAACCAAAGCTCTCCCCAACTGCTGAAAGAGACCTTGACCGACCTCAGGGTGGAGACACAGTTTGTGATCAGCTAGGCATCTTCAGCTGAGTTTGTCTGCACTTCCATTCAGAGAGCCTAACCAAGTGTTGAACCACCAGAGATATGCCCTGACGTCTCAGTCAGGTCCAGAAACGAAGAGACTCTTGACAAAAGGTCCACAACCCCGCCCTGTTTGTTGCAATACCACATGGAGGCGGTGATGTCTGAACAACTGCACTAGCCTTCCCTTGAGCGAGGGTAGAAAGGCTTTTAACGCCAACCGGATTCCTCAGAGCACCAGCAGGTTGATGTGGAGTCTGGATTCCGCCGGAGACAAGAATTCTCTGGTCTCCACCTCACCCAGATGGCTGCCTTATTCCAGGAGTGATGCATTCTTCACTACAGTAAGATCTAGGTGATGAAGGAAGAGGGGTCTGCCTCTAACCCAATCATGGTTCGTCAGCCACCACTGCAGATCTTCTGCAGTTTCCTCCGAGATATGGAACACGTCAGACATTACTCCTGATGCTACACCCACTGAAACTTCAGGTCCCACTGAGGAGCCTGCATATGCCACCTAGCATGTCCCACCAAGCAGGATGCACGAGGCTCTCAGTCCCAAAAGCCTCAGTCAGTCTCCCCGAAATCCAGTAGAGAAGCTGAAACGTCTGCATCATGGACTGAGTATCCCTGACTCGCCGCTTGAGATAATCAGACCAAAATTGTTAAGTGTCTATAACGCCTCTGATGGAAGGAAGCATCTGAGAAGGGCTCAGGTGTGGCATCGGCATGTTTATAGTGAACCTCAGTGAATGCAGGAGTCTGGAGGAGAGAGACAGCCTGGTTAAAGTCCACCTTCAACAGCAAGTTGTTGAGATAGAAGACTTGAACCCCTGATTTCTGCATTTGAGCCACAGCCACCGCCATCACTTAGGCGAACACCCACGGGGTGCTGGTAAGGCCAAAGGGGAACATGGTGAATTGAAAATGCATGTGGCCTACTGTAAAGCACAGATATAATAAGTTCAAGTGAGCATACTGAATTTCTCATTGGAGGACGTTGGCTCCGTATATACTGTACCAAAGTGAGATAGTGTGTACAGAGTCCAGGGGTTCCTCAGAGGCTTAACAGAGGATAAAGAAGATAATACTAATGCTCTCTTTTGTGGTAGTGTGGTCGAGCAGTTAGACTTATCAGAGGTGTAGGAAAATGGCTCCCTGCTGCAGCTACCCCCACTTTTTGCCTGATATTGATGCGGATTTGACTGAAGTGTGCGGAGACCCTGCTAACCAGGCCCCAGCACCAGTGTTCTTCACTCAAAAATTTACCATTGCTCCGCAATTGGCACATCCCTGGCACACAGATAGGTCCCATGTAAAAGGTACCAGTGGTACCAAGGGCCCTGTGACCAGGGAATGTCCCTAAGGGCTGCAGCATGTGTTGTGCCACTCTAGAGGACCCTTCACCTAACACATTCACACTGCCATAGCAGATTGTGTGTGTTGGTGGGGAGAAAAGGGCAAAGTCGACATGGCATCCCTCTCAGGATGCCATGCACACAAAATACTGCCTGTGGCATAGGTAAGTCACCCCTCTGGCCAGCCTTACAACCCTATGGTAGGGTGCGCTATACCACAGGTGAGGGCACAGCTGCATGAGCAATATGCCCCTACAGTGTAAGTCCATTCTAAGACATTGTAAGTACATGGTCTGGGAGTTTGTCATTATGACCTCCACAGCTCCATAATGGCTACACTGAATACTGGGAAGTTTGGTACCAAACTTCTCAGAATAATAAACCCACACTGATGCCAGTGTTGGATGTATTACCAAATGCACTCACAGGGCATCTTAGAAGGTGCCCCCTGTATTTTACCCAATCCTTCAGTGCAGGACTGACTGGTCTGTGCCAGCCTGCCACTGAGAAGAGTTTCTGCACCCCTGGGGTGAGAGCCTTTGTGCTCTCTGGGGACAGAAACTAAGCCTGTACTGGGTGGAGGTGCTTCTCACCTTACCCTGCAGGAACTAACACCTGGCGGTGTGCCTCAAAGGCTCATGCCTTTTGTTACAGCACCCCAAGGCATCCCAGCTAGTGGAGATGCCCGCTCCTCCAGCCACTACCCCCACTTTGGTGGCAAGGCTGGAGGAGATAATGAGAAAAACAAGGAGGAGTCACCCACCAGTCAGGACAGCCCCTAAGGTATCCTGAGCTGAGGTGACCCCTGCCTTTAGAAATCCTCCATCTTGAGTTTGGAGGATTCCCCCAATAGGATTAGGGATGTGCCCCCCTTCCCTCAGGGAGGCGGCACAAAGAGGGTGTAGCCACCCTCCAGGACAGTAGCCATTGGCTACTGCCCTCCTCACCTAAAAACACCCCTAAATTCAGTATTTAGGGCCCCCCAGAACCAAGGAAATCAGATTCCTACAACCTGAAACAAGAAGAAGGACTGCTGACCTGAAAGCCCTGCAGAGATGCCAGACTACAACTGCTTTTGGCCCCAGCCCTACCGGCATGTCTCCAGACAGAAAGAAAACTGCACAGCGACAAATACGACAGGGACCAGTGACCTCTGAAGCCTCAGAGGAGTACCCTAAAACCCGAAGGACCAAGAAACTCCAGAGAATAGTGGCACTGTTCACCCACAGCAACATATTTTCAACAAAGAAGCAACTTTTAAAGAACTCACTCTTCCCGCTAGAAGCTTGAGACTTCACCCTCTGCACCAGACGCCCCCGGCTCAAGCTCCAGAGAACAAACACTACAGGAAGGACTACCAGGTGACTGCAACCTCGTGAGTAGGCCAAGACGACCCCCCTGTACCCCCACAGCGACGCATGCAGAGAGAATCCAGAAGCTCGCCCTGACCGCGACTGTCTGTAAACAAGGAACCACACGCCTGGACCAAGCACTGCACCTGCAGCCCCCAGGACCAGTAGGAACCGAACTTCAGTGCAGGAATGACCATCAGGTGACCCTCTGCCTAGCCCAGTCGGTGGCTGGCCCAAGAAGCCCCCCTGTGCCCTGTCTGCACTGCTAGAGTGATCCCCGGGTCCCTCCATTGATTCCTATTACAAACCTGACGCCTGCTTCACACACTGCACCCGGCGGCCCCTGTGCCGCAGAGGGTGTTTTGTGTGCCCAATTGGTGTGTCCCCCCCCTCCCAGTGCTCTACAAAACCCCCCTGGTCTGCCCTCTGAAGACACAGGTACACCTGTTGGCATACTGGAACTGGAGCACCCCTGTTCTTCATAGGCACCTATGTGTTTTGGGCCCTCCTTTGACCTCTGCACCTGACCAGCACCGTGTTGCTGGTGCAGTAACTTTGGGGTTGCCTTGAGCCCCCAACAGTGGGCTGCCTATGTCCAGGAACCTGAACTTGTAAGTGCTTTACTTACCTGAAAAACTAAAGATTACTTACCTTCCCCAGGAACTGTTGATTTTTGCATTGTGTCCACTTTTAAAATAGCTTATTGCCATTTTAATTAAAACTGTGTATGTTAGTGCTCTAATTCAAAGTTCTTAACTTACATATGTGGAGTACCTTGCTTTTTATGTATTTACTTCAAATCTTGAACTTGTGGTTCTAAAATAAATTAAGAAAATATATTTTTTCATACAAAAACTATTGGCCTGGAGTAAGTCTTTGAGTGTGTGTTGCTCATTTATTGTCTGTATACAACAAATGCTTAACACCACCCTCTGATAAGCCTACTGCTCGACTACACTACCACAAAATAGAGCATTAGAATCATCTAATTTTGCCACTATCTTACCTCTAAGGGGAACCCTTGGACCCTGTGCACACAATCTCTTACTTTGAGATAGTATATACAGAGCCAACTTCCTTCAAGAGGGTAGTGCAAAGCATTTGTTGTACACACAGACTATAGATGAAGCACTCACTCAATTACTTAAATCCAGACCAATTTTTTATTTATTTTTTAGCAAAAATATATTTTCTTAATTTGTTTCTAGAACCACAATATTCAAGTTGCAGGTAAGTACTTCAATAGATTCATATTTCACACGTTTCAACAGTACTTTGTTTGAAATCGATAAATTATACAGTTTTTAAAATATTGGCAATAAACAGTTTTAAAAATTGACACTGCAATTTTCAGAAAAAGTTCTTAGGGAGGAAGAAAAGTTAGATCGATTTACAGATTAGAACAAAACTTACAGTTCCAGTCTCCGGGGGTTAAGAAGTCCACAGGATAGGGTTCAAATTAACGCCAAACACCTATCACCAGCAACACAGAGCTGGCCGGGTGCAGAGGTCAAAGTGTAGGCAAAATTAACGTGGGCTCCGATGGAGACTGGGGGCACTCGGTTTCAGATCTGCTGGCAGGTAAGTACCCATGACTTCGGAGGGCAGACCAGGGGAGTTTAGAGGAACACAGAGTGGGGGGAGGGGCACAAGTAGGCACCAAACATACACCTTCAGTGGCAATGGGGCAGCCGGGTGCAAACAAGATGTCGGGTATCCAATAATTCTCTATGAGAGGACCCCTGGGGTCACTCAGAGGATGCAGGCGAAGTCCAGAGGGTTGTCTTGGGCAAGCCATAGGATGGACAGGGAGGAGGGCCGCCTGCTGAACACTGCTGCACCGGGTTCTCCAAAGTCTGGGGGCTGCGGGTGCAGAGGGTCTTTAGGCGTCGGATATCTTTGTCTGGAACTTCGCTTTCAGGGAGGGGTTCTCGGGATTCCCTCTGCAGGCATCGTGGAGGGGTGGAGAGGTGAACCCAGGGTGGGCATTTGCTTAGAACTGCCTGCGGATCCTCTCTAGCTGGTTGGGCCATCTGGACAGGGGCCGTGGGCATTGGGTGCAGGGTGGTTTAGGGGTCAACAATTCGGAGTGAGGTTGGAGTTCTTAGTTGTTGGTTTCTTCTTGTGCCAGGGCCACTGTTCACGAGAGTTCTTGGTCCTTTTGGGTGCAGAGCAGTCCTCTGGAGCTTGGCAGAGGTCGCTGGTCCCACTGGATGCGTTGCTGTTGTTTTGCAGGTTCTTTGAAGCAGGAGACAGGGCGGTAGTGATGGGGCCAAATCAGTTATCTTCCTTCTTCTCTTCTGGGGGTTCAGCTTACCAGTCTTTCTTTCTTGTCAGGTCACCAGGAATCTGGCAACCTGGATTCAGGGAGGCCCTTAAATCCTCCATTTAGGGGCGTTTTATGGGTCAGAGTGCAGAAGCCAATGGCTACTGTCCCTGAGAGTGGCTACACCCTCCTTGTGCCCACTCCCTTTTTGGGGGTGGGGGGCTACAAACCTAATCCTATTCGTCCCTGTCCACCAAACCAAGATGGAGGATTCTGCTGAGAGGGGGTCACCAAAGCTCTGGATACCTTAGGGGTGGTCACTCCTCCATTTTCCCTAATTTTCCGACCGGACTTGCAAACAAAAGTGGGGCTTAGTACAGAGGGTGGGCAACTCCACTAGCTGGGGTGCCCTAGGAAACTGTAATCCGAGGCTTGAGCCTTTCAGGCTCACCGCCAGGTGTTATGGTTCCTGCAGGGGGGAGGTGTGAAGCACCTCCACCCAGGAGAGGTTTTGTTACTGACCATTGAGAGCACAAAGGCTCTCACCCCATGTGGTCAGAAATGTGTCTGAAAGTGGTAGGCGCTGGCACAGACCAGTCAGTCCTACACTAGCAGTTTGGCTAACATACAGGGGGCATCTCTAAGATGCCCTCTGTGTGCATTTTTCAATAAATCCCACACTGGCATCAGTGGGGGTTTATTGTGGTGAGAAGTTCGATATCAAACTTCCCAGTATTCAGTGAAGCCATTATGGAGCTGTGGCGTTCGTAATGACAAACTCCCAGACCATATACTCAATATAGCAACACTACACGTACAATGCCTAAGAATGGATTTAGGCACTGTAGGGGCATATTGTGCATGCAGCTATGCCCTCACGTGTGGTATAGTGCACCCCGCCTTAGGGCTGAAAGGCCTGCTAGAGGGGTGTCTTACCTATGCCACAGGCAGTGGATTGTGGGCATGGCACTTAAAGGAGTGCTATGTCGACTTTACCTTTTTCTCCCAACTAGCACACACAAGCTACAAGGGCAGTGCACATGTGCTTGGTGAGGGGTCCCCTAGGGTAGCATAATACATGCTGCTGCCCTTGGGGGGCTTCCCTGGTCATATGGCTCTTGGTAACTTTTAGAAGGTACTTAACTGTGTGTCAGAGGTGTGCCAATTGTGGAAGCAAAGGTACAGATTTTGGGAATGAACAGTGGAGCCAGTTAGTAGGATCCCAGCACACATTCAAAGTTGGCATCAACACCAGGCAAAATGTGTGTGTGGGTGTACCCATGTCAACAGTGCTACTTTCCTACATCATTCTTGAAGAAATTAAGGGCTTGTAGATCTGGAATATGGCAAATACATTTGTCCTTTCTGGTAACCAGACTAGGAGGGGTTAGAGGCTGTTGCACGGGGGTCCTTAACAGACAGCTGGCCACCTGACCCATGAGATCTGTGGGTAACCTAGTGCATGCAGAGGCTGGGAAGCATACGCAGCAGAGTGGCTGGCCGGGAACTGGTGTGGCTGGAAGCCCCTTCTGTAACTAAGAAGGAGCGAAAGGCAGATTGTGGGTGATGGGGGGCTGCTCTAAAGCCCAAGGACTAAGCCGTAGCCCTAGAGTCCTTGAATCGCTCGAGCACCAAATCTGTGTAGTCACTGAAGAGACAGATGCCCATCAAAGGGCATGTCCATAAGGTAAGCTTGTACATCCCCTAGAAAAAAAGGCAGGTGTGGAATCTCAGGGCCACTGTTGTTGCCTAGAGAGACGGCTGTGTCAAGTTGGCAACAAATTGTGAACTTTGCTACATCTCTCCCATCAGCAACAGCCGGAGTGTACATGGTCCAGGCTTTCTTCTGAACCTTTGGCAGCACTTGGGCAACCATGTCCCACAGGGTGTGGGAATAATAGGTTATAAGGCATCCTGTGTTCACAGACCACAATGCCAGGCTGGTGGAAGAAAAACAATCTTCTCAAATGAGTCCAGAATCTTGGATTCCCTATTCAGGGAAGCATTAGGAAAACCTCCTTGGGAAGTTGAGGCTTGGACCACCAAGTTCGCAGGAGTAGGGTGTTGCATGGGGAAGGTTGGGTCCCCAATTGAGGGGCAATGGAGGTGGGCAATCCTATTTACAGGAGCCCCTGGGCTGAGTTTCGACCGAGTACCCAAAAGGACGTCCATGAGGGTAGAAGGAGTTCGCAGATGGAGACTCCCAGAGACTCTGTCAAGGGATTAATCTTGACTGCATTAGAGGATGGCTGAAGGTCTAGGCCCTCCGCCGTGCTGTACACCACCACTGCATAGGAAGCTCTCTCCTCCATAGCCATTGTAAGGGGAGAAAGCATACCAGTATTTGGAGAAGTATCCAGTCAACTGGCTTCACCCATATCCTCATACAAGTCCATGTATAGTTCAATCTTGTAAGGCTGGTAATCTAAAGGGTCAAACGATCACACCCAATCTTCCCTGAGGCATACCCCAAGGGAATAGGGCTCAGGCTTCAATCTAGAAGGCAAGGCTCCTGCTGGAATTTACATCTGGTGGCGCTCATCCGGCTCAGTTTCAGAGCTGGGGATGGAGGCACTGGCATCAGGACCGGTATCAGGGAAGGTCAAGGTGGTATGAACAGTGTCAGTCCGGAGCCAGCACTGGATCTTGGGGGGCAGGAGGCGGCCATCAACATTAGATCCACAGGTGTGGAACACAATGGGACCCCCTCCGATCCCACTAGGCCCGAAGGTGCACCAGTGGGGTCAGATTTCCCAAGAATGAGGCATATGGCCGCATAAAAATCTAAGTTGGGCTGGGTCCTGGAAAGTTGGGGAGGCAGAGTTTAAGTGGAACAAGGGCTAATGCAGATGCCCCCTCGTTGCGTCGGCTGACAGACGAAGAGAAGTTGAAGTCTTGCTCTTCTTGTGCCTGCCTCAACTTACCCAATTGTACTGAGTACTCAGAATGGGATGAAGAAGACTTCAGACTCCGCTAACAGTCCCAGGACCTTCCCCTTGACTTGAACTTCTACTTGCGGAGTGACATGCCGAGCCACCATTAGTTTGAGGGACAGCTCCCTCAAAGCCTTCGGATACACAGCTCAGCAATTGTAGCACACCTTCAGGTTGTGGTTGCGCTCCAAACACTGACATCGCCTGGTGACAAGCTCCACAGGGCTTAAAACTAGTCATGTGTGATGACATCCTCGACACTCTAGGAGAAAAAAAAAAATAAAAAAATAAAAACTTTTGACAAAATTTTGAAAAAGTCTATAAAAAAAAATTAACTGAAGGGTAGCTCCTCAGGATCACCACAAGTTCAGACACAGAAAGAAAAGAATTGACGCTGGCTCGACTGGGTAGCGCCTATATAGGTACTGAGACATCACTTTGGCGAAGAGCTGATCGATAGACCTAGCGGTGCGTAGGAGTACTGCTCATGAAAAGTCTTCTGAATCCAATCTATCGCTTGGATGAAATTCAAAAGTAAGGAATCTGCAGCTAGAAGTCTCTATCAGATGCAATGGGCAGAAACACAAATGAAAACAGAATCTGGGTCCTGAGGTGCTACTCCTGTGCACCCTCAAATTATTGGCTATCACATCCAAAAGATTTCTTAAGCACCAAAAACAAAGCTCTGACCTTTCACAGAAAAGGTAAACTGGCAGGTGTCTTTCACTCTTACATGCGAGTTACCCTCCTTTTGGATAGCAATGTAACAAGTCCAACAGACATTTCAGATATCACCCATTTGTAGTTGGGTTTGCAGAGCCCCATTCAGCACCTTGACATTTTTACACAAGGGTAGACATTTCATAATAAAACTTAATACTCATGATATACTATTCTTCAACAATTTGTGATGACTACCATTAAAATGAACAAATAAAACAAAGCCTATGAGAGAACTTTATATGCTCCAATCATTTCATCACACATCACTAAACAATTCATCTAAAAACCCTAGGTAGAATATTAATAGACAAATACAGTAATTATATTTCTGTAGTCATATGCCTCATCTATAGTTCCTCAATACCATCACCCATAAGACCTGAAGTCAGAAGATCGCCTTTCAATTTTCCTCTAGCAACCGGTCCAAATGCCTTGCTGTGACCTAAACATTAGTATATTTTATACTTTTTTACTATATGATGGTCCATATAATGAGTGAGGGACTCTAGCTCAGCTCCTGCACACATTACACAAGATAGTTAAACAATGGTTCTGTTTTAGTTTGATGATGCACACAGAAGCCACTACCTAGTGAATTGTCTTTGGTTCCTTTTCACAGAAACTAGGAAGATCACTTTTACTGAAGCAAGTGTCAAGCTAAAGGGTAATGCTAAATGCTGCTGAGAGTAGAAAAATCTCTTCTGCCTTTTATGAGAAACAGAAAATATGTGGAAATTGAGCACATTTCACTTTGTTTGCATTTACAGCAAGCACATGTTAGCATATGCCTCAAATAGGCGTTCTAACTCACTCAAATTAACAAAGCCGTATTATTTTACATTATACAGCACAGCCTGTGTTGCGTGCAACATTTAAAAGAACACGCAGAAAACATGCCACACATCTGCCCAATCATGGATTACAGGGCTCCAGCTGTGACAATTTAAGTCTAAATACCGGGATCCTATAATACGACTGGATAAACAAATTATCCTTTGGCACTCAAAAGTTTTACAATAAAAAAGTAGAAAGGTGAAGGATTACTCTGAGTTTTTATAGAATAGAAACCAAGAAAACACAAATACAGGTAGCTAAGAACACTGGCAATTCAGTGCTTTATTTCATAAAAGAAAAATTATTTACTACAAACCAAAACTCAAAATAAAAAACAGTGAAATGTAAAAGCCTCAGTGACCTTCTGGGCTACATGTCTGATTCCACATGGTAATATGGTATTAAAGCACTATAAAGCAGATAACTTTGGAATGTATAGACAATGTAACAGTGTTATCCTTCAAAAGCTAAAGCAAAGATACCAATGTTTGTAATGTAGTGCTTTGGGTTCAGTAACTCAATTAACTATCCACGTCCAACTTAATAAACGATTAGGCACCTGCTTTGAAATCCAAATGTTCTATCCTGGGCAAGGCCCACCGCTAAAGGAACAGATTACCTCCCTCTTCTTGTTCCTTTAATCAATCAGTGGATTTCTAGAGCAATGTTAATCACCCGTGAGGGTATCCAGAAGCTGGCGGGGTCCAGTCGAAGAACTAGGTCTTCAAAGATTTTCAGAACCTTGGTGATGGAGAGGTCCGGAGGTGTAGAGAGGTCTTTCCACATATGGAGCAGATTGGGAGGGCTGGGGATGGTGGTGGTTGTGAAAGCGAGGGAGGCAGATCAGAGGTCTGCTGGGCTGGTGACAGTTCAGGCAGTGGTTAATATAGGTGGGCCACAGTTGTGAAGTGCTTTGTATGAGTGGGTAAAGTAGCCTGAACCGACATCTCTTCTGCACTGGGAGCCAGTGCAGTTCCTTGAGGTGATGTAGGTTCGCCGAGGGAGGTTGATAACTAGTCTGGTGGCTGTGTTCTGTATGATCTGATGTTTAAGGAGAAGGTGAGCTGTGATTCCAGAGTAGACAGTTGGCGTAGTCCAGTCTGCTGGTGGTGAGGGCTTGAGTGACAACGCACCTTGAGCTCTGTGGAATCCATTTGAAGGTCTTACACAGTATGCGCAGAATGAAGAAGCAGGAAGACGAGACTGCGTTGACCTGGGATGTCATGGTTAGCTTGCTATGCAGGTTGAAAGCACGGTTTCTGATGTGGGAGGATGGGGTGGGTGCTCGGCTCAGTTTCACAGCCACCAGGAGTTGTCCCAGGGGGAGCCCAAAAGATCAGTATCACAGTTTTGTCTGTGTTGAGCTTCAGGCAGCTGTTCCTCTTCCAACTGGCGATGCTGGGCAGGCATTTGTGGAAGCTAGTCCAGGTGATGGTGGAGTCCGCTGAGAGGGAGAGGATGAGCTGTGCCTCGTCAGCATATGAGATTATGTTGAACCTGTGGGATTTGACAATGCTGGCCAGTGGGGTCATGTAGGTGTTGAAGAGTGTAGGGCTCCGCAATGAGCCTTGGGGTACTCCATGCAGGAAAGTAGCATCTTTCAAGCATGTTTACTCCCAATTTATTGCCTGGTGTCAGTGTGTTTAGACTGTAATACACTGGGATCTTGCTAACCAGAACTCCAGTTTCAGTGCTCTCTCCTCTTAATTTGGTTACCTACTAAATTTTACACCCCACAATTGGCATACTGGTGTCCCCTTACAAGTCCCTAGGTACCCAGGGTAATGGTACACCAGGGGGTCTCCCATTAGCTGCCGCATGCATAAGGCAACCCAGGGAAGCCCATGCAAACTGTCTGCAGGCTCGTCATTGCAGCCTGCGCGAAATGGGGCATGCATCTTTCACTTTAGATGTAAGGGTTGGTTTATATTGTGGTCACTGCACTTGGACACTGTAAGACATCCCTATGGTAGGCCCCTTCAGTCCCAGGGCAGGTTGCATGGTCCTGAGTGTGAGGGCACCCTGACATGAGCAGAGGTACCACTACAAACCCCAGACTCCATTCCCTGGGCTTTGTAAGTGCAGGGAAGAGATTTTAAGGTATGTAGTGGACACTGGTTGACATGAGTAGTCCAACTACATAATGGCTTCACAGATAAGTCCCTTGTGACAGGTACCAGTGGTACCAAGGGCCCTGTGACCAGGGAAGGTCCCTAAGAACTGCAGCATTTGTTGTGCCACCCTAAGGGGCCCCTCACCTAACACATGCACACTGCCATTGCAGATTGTGTGTGTTGTGGGAGAAAGGCAAGGTCGACATGGCATCCCCCTCAGGGTGCCATGCACCCAAAATACTGCCTGTGGCATAGGTAAGTCTCCCCTCTAGCAGGCCTTTAAGCCCTAAGGCAGGGTGCACTATACCACAGGTGAGGGCATAGATGCATGAGCAATATGCCCCTACAGTGTCTAAGTCCATTCTTAGACATTGTAAGTACAGTGTGGCCATATTAAGTATATGGTCTGGGAGTTTGCCAAAACGAACTCCACAGTTCTATAATGGCTACACTAAATACTTGGAAGTTTGGTATCAAACTTCTCAGAATAATAAACCCACACGGATGCCAGTGTTGGATATATTACAAAATGCACGCAGAGGGCATCTTAGAGATGCCCCCTGTATTTTACCAAATCCTTCAGTGCAGGACTGACTGGCCTGCCACAGAAATGAGTTTCTGACCCATGGGGTGAGATCCTTGGTGCTCTCTGAAGCCTGCAATGGGTGGAGGTGCTTCACACCTCCCCCCTGCAGGAACTAACACCTGGCGGTGAGCCTCAAGGGCTCAGGCCTGGTGTTTCAATGCCCCCAGGGCACTCCAGCCAGTGGAGATGCCCTCCCCCCAGACGAGCCCCCACGTTTGGCGGCAAGTCCAGAGGGATAATGAGAAAAACAAGGAACAATCACCCCCTCAGCCAGGTCCACCCCTAAGGTGACCAGAACTGAAGTGACCCCCATCTTGCTTTAGAGGAGTAGGACCAATAGGGATGTGCCCCCTTCCTCAGAGGGAGTGGGCACAAGGAGGGTGTAGCCACCATCCGGGACATTAGTTTTTAGGGGCGACCCTAAACCCAGCTCTTCAGATTCCTGATGATCTA
Source organism: Pleurodeles waltl (assembly GCF_031143425.1). Taxonomy (NCBI): domain Eukaryota; kingdom Metazoa; phylum Chordata; class Amphibia; order Caudata; family Salamandridae; genus Pleurodeles; species Pleurodeles waltl. Next base: position 914,970,461 of record NC_090448.1, on the reverse strand, counting down.
CAAAGAAGGACTGCTGACCTGAAAAACCCCACAGAAAAGAAGTATGACAACAACTGCTTTGGCCCCAGCCCTACCGGCCTGTCTCCTACTTCAGAGAACCTGCACCACTGCGACGCATCCTGCAGGCCCAGTGACCTCTGCCAACTCAGAGGACTGCCTGGCACCCAAGAAGGATCAAGAACTCCTGAGGACAGCGGACCTGTCCAACCAAGAAAGAAGAAACCATCTTTAAAGGGACTCCCACCTCACTCCAGAAGCGCGAGTCCAACACACCCGACACCCCCGGCCCTTGTCCAGAGGAATTAACTATCCTGAGAGGACCCCCAGGCGACTCAGACGATGTGTCCACCCTGGGCTGACCTCCCTGTACCCCCAGGACGCCTGCAGAGGGAATCCCAAGCACCCCCCTGACCACAACTGACCGGGACGAAGATATCCGACACCTGGAGAAGCACTGCACCCGCAGCCCCCAGGCCCGTGAGAAACCAACCACCAGTGCATCAACGACCAAGCAGGCGCCCCTCCTCAGTGCCTAGTCTGTGGCTGGCCCAAGAAGCCCCCGTGCCCTGCTTCAAGAGTCTGAGTGAGCCCCGGTCCCTCCATTGAATCCTATTGAACACCTGAGGCCCTGTTTGCCCACTGCACCCAGCCGCCCCTGGGCCACTGAGGGTGTGTGTTGTGTGCCTACCTGGAGTCCCTCCTCTGCTTTACCAAACCCCCCCCTCCCCCCCCCCCCCCTCCAGGTCTGCCCTCCGACAACGTGGGTACTTACCTGCAAGCATTACGGGACGGAGCACTCTCCTCCCTCCCGGTCTCCATAGGTGCCCATGTTATTTTGGCTCCTGGTTGACCTCTGCACCTGACCGGCCCCGTGTTGCTAGTGCTGGGTGTTTGGGGTTGACTTCAACCCCCAACGGTGGGCTACCTATGCCCTGGAGACTGAACTTTTAAGTGTTTTACTTACCGTGATAACTAAACTGTACTTACCTCCCCCAGGAACTGTTGAGAATTGCACTGTGTCCACTTTTAAAATAGCTTGCCATTTTATGAAAAACTGTGTACATTACTGTTTTGATTCAAAGTTCTAACTATATGTATGCAAAGTATCTTTAATTGAATGTACTTACCGGCAATCTGAACCTGGTGGTTCTAATAATAAATTAACAAAATAATATTTTTCTATATAAAAACCTATTGGCCTGTAGTTAAGTAATTGAGTGTATGTTTTCACTTATTGCTTGTGTGTGTGTGTACAACAAATGCTTAACACTACCCTCTGATCAGCACAACTGCTCGACCACACTACCACAAATAGAGCATTAGTATCATCTATTATTGACTCTGTCAAGCTTCTTGGAGAACCCCTGGACTGTGCACACTATCTCATTTTGATATAGTATATACAGAGCCAGCTTCCTACAGTAGCCCATTGGCTACTGCCCTTCACTCCCCTTAATTCCTCCTAAATTGAGTATTTAGGGTACCTCCTGATATCAGATCGTCACTGAACACAAAAGGAATGGACAACAATCCTGGTGAATCAAGAACCAAGGAGCACAAATGATTTAGTACCAACCCTGCTAGCCTGCCTGTTGCACCCGACCCTCGAGAAGCACCTGTCCTGTCGCTGCAGCCTCCAAGAAACTGGGAGAGCTGTCAGTGCTTTGTAAATTGACAAGAAGAAATCCCTTCGAGCATAAGAGACCCTTCCCTGCATCTGCAGGAAACCCAAGAGAACTGTGAGGACTGACAAAAACCTGACGTTGGACATATCCACTGCACTGAACCGCCCAGCCCAAGAAGTAAACCAACTGTGTCATCATGGTCCCCTAAACCCCTGGTGAGAAAAGGACCAGTAGTGTCCCTAAGTCCCCAAGCATTACAGGACTTGAAACTCCTTGTTGGTTCCCCACTGCAGCAACTTTGTGACCAGTTTGATGCCCAAAGACTTAGACAGGGCACCCGATGCGGAACTGCACCACTGCACACGGTCGCCCGAGGTGACCAGCTGGTGTGGCCTTGGACCCTGCCCCATACTTACTTGAAGTCAAACACCTGTATGCAGTGCTTGATCTTCCTCCATAGCATAACAATAGTGAATCTGAAAAATGCCTGGTGTCAACTTTTGAAAACTCTAAAAATTCATAACTCGAAAAGTACTCGCCTGATTCCAGTGATCCAGGTATCTAAATTTATATAAAAGTTCTCCGACCACAAAAGAGAGCATGTAGGTTGTTATTTGTGCCTCTATGATACCTCTGGGTATTGTCTGGCCTCTTTGCATAGTGCACCTCATTCTAGTCCACTATATAAAGAGCTAGCTTCCTACACACATTCTGTGACATCCCAGAGTAACTAAAATATAATATATGTGCGTCACCCCTACAGCAAGCATTAGAGCCCTGATGCAGGGTGCATTATATCTGTTGTGAGGACATATCTGCATGAGTAGAAATGCCTCTGTAATGCCTAGTTCAATTACTAGATATTGCAAGTGAACAGGGAAGCCAACTTAAGGTATGTACTGGGCACTGGCCAAAAGGAGTTACCGAGCTACATAATGGCTTCCCTGAAACCTATGGTATTTGCCATCAAACATCTCATCTCAATAAACCCATACTGATACCAGTACTGAATTTATTATGACTAGCACAGAGTCACTTTAGATGTGCCCCCTAAAAACCTACTAGCCCCTCTAGTGTGCTGGCTGACTGGTATCGGCCAGCCTGCAACCACAGACGTTTCTGACCCTTTGGAGGTGAGAGCCCGCAATCTCAGAGGCCAGAAACAATACCTTGCTCCTGAAGAAGGTATTATCACTTCTTCCACAAGTATGAATAGTGAATCTGCGTGCTAAGGTGAAGGACTTCAACGTCCCTGACACCTTTGATATGCGACTCCGGCATCACTCAGACCTCAGAGATGCCAACCTCTGCCCTGAGGCCCATTTAGCACCATGACAGGCAGGAAATGAGTTATGCAGTAAGCATATTGCACTAGCAGGCTAGCCACACCCCTAATATGGGAAGCCTGAGGTGCCCCACAAAGCAAGGGTTGCACCATCTTGTTTTTAGTGCAATTATGAATCTGGTACAAGGTTATGCCAATTCTCCAAGGAAGCGGTCATACAGCAGGTGCAGTCACCCCAGGGGTAAGTAGCCCATTGGCTACTATTCTACATTCCCCTTAACACCCCTAAATTCAGTATTGTGGTGGCCCCCTGACACCAGGACTTTAGATTTGATTGACTGAAGAAAAAAATAGGACAAATAAGAGCTGGAGAAGCAGGAACTGCTGGTGGACTTTTGGCACCTAACCCTGTCTGCTTACTTGCTCCTGTCCCGACAAACGCACCACCCTGACTCATCTGGCAGCTGTGTATCCTCCAAAAGCTTTGGAGGGCCTCCAGCACTTTGCCAAGCCATCAGCATCTCCCTTGAAGTGGAGGAGCCACTTTCATGAAGCTTGCAGGCAACAACCACAACTTCCAGCTTACAGTTAGGCTGACCAAGTCCACTGATGCAGCAGCTGGCACAGGAGGAGGTCACTGTGCTCTAGGAGAACAGTTCTGTCTCCTGACCAAGTGAGAAAATGCCAGCACTCACTGAAGCCATCCTGCACCAACACCCAGGGGTAGCAGACCCCCCAGCAGCAACCAAAGTTTGTTTGAGTCCAATCGGACTGCAACAGCACAAATACCGACCAGCTATCAAGGGACAGCAGCATTGTAGAGGCCAGCACCGAGAGGGGCCCAGAGGTCCTGTGTGGTCTCCATCTTGGAGGTCTGAGAGCCATGGGCCTCTTTGTCCCAGGAGCACCTGACGACCAAACCTCACTGCACCCAAGCTCCCCGGCCAGGGTCCACAACAACCAACAGTGCTTCCCTGCTGCCTTGACCACTACAGACCGAGCCCCGTCCCCTCCCCCTTGGGGAGCCTCAGACTTGTCCCCAAGAGCACCACTGCAGCATGTTTCCAGGTGACCCCACTCTTTGAAAAACGTGGGGTGCGCGTAAGACACCTGACCCATCCAGTACCTCTGCCTAAAGGGTATCCCTGAGATACTCCCAAAACTATGTCCCGTATGCAGTACATGTACTTAAACCTCTAAAGTCATTACCACCTAAAAACACATTGGTGCATTTTACTTACTTTACTGTTCACAGTAACTCTGCAATAGTACTTACCTTACTTTGAAGATTTTCTACAGTCTAAACATAACATAAAAACAAACATAAAAGTTTGAATTTTTCTAAAACTGGTCTTGTGTGTATGTGTGTGTCTCATTTATTGACTGTGTTCAACAGATGCTTAAGCACTACCCTCCGATGAGCCTAAAGTGCTTGCCTACACTACCAGGTAAGACAGCTTTTAGGGTTATTTAAACCACTATCTACCAGTAGAAGTCGACTGTGCTATCCGCACTGTGAACCCTTCATTGGTATATTACATAGATAGCCAGCCTCCTACACCATATTAACAGTTTCTATACACACAAATTAATTAAAAAACAACCATAGAGAGTAACCACTTCATCTCTTGTGACTCAAACACTGGCCAATGAGGCGAAAGGACTCACCTTCAACTCGCCACAGATACTGTGCTGCTCAATCTGTCAGTTAATCAACAGCAAGCAATGGACTTAGGTTTCAGAGGATGTAGGTGAGTAACACAAATCTATCAACGATACAGGTTGGAGAAGGAAAATGTTACTTACCCAGGAGGCACCAGTTTGTAGCATGTAGTGCTGTACATTCACATGCTTTGCATAAGTCCACCATCTAGTATAGGGCTCGGGGTGGCACAAGCTGTTTTTGTTCGAAGAATCTTTTTGAGTCACAAGATCGAGTGACTCCCCCTCTTGGTGATACTGTGCATGGGCATTGAGTCCATTGTTAAGGTTGTTTTCCTGCAGGTGGATGAGGTAAGGAGTACACACACTATAGATATATATAAAATGTCACTTACCCAGTGTACATCAGTTTGTGGCAAGTAGTGCTGCAGATTTACGTGCTATGCATTGCTTCCGCCATCTAGTGTGGGGCTCGGAGTGTTCCAAGTCTTTTTTCGAGTCACAGGATCGAGTGCGCATGGGCATCGACTCCTTTGTTAGATTGTTTTCCCGTAAAACGTTGTAGGAAGGAGTGATAGAGTGAAATAATGTAAATGTGCTATAAAAGTAATAAGTAAATAAGATGTCCATGCAAATGTTAATGTATATACATATGTACAAATAAGAAACTTAAATGACTACAGGCTCCCAGGGAGGAGGGAGGGTGCATGTGAATCTGAAGCACTACATGCCACGCACAGATGTACACTGGGTAAGTGAATTTCCCTTCGATGGCAAGGGGAGCTGCAGATACACATGCTATGCATAGACTAAAAAGCAGTTGCTCTCCCAAAAGAAGTGGTGGCTAGCCTGAAGGAGTTGGAGTTGTTTGAAATAATGTTCTTAGGACAGCTTGACCATCACTGGCCTGCTGCTTTGAAAATACATCCACACAGTAATGTTTTGTAAATGTATGTGGTGTAGACCATGTGGCAGCTTTGCATATGTCTGCCACTTGTATGTTTCCAAAGAATGCCATAGAAGCACCTTTTTTCCTAGTGGAATGAGCTCTAGGTTTTATCAAAAGTTGTCGCTTTGCCTTAATGTACAATGTTTGAATACATTTAACAATCCGTCTAGCTAATGCTTGTGTTAGATTTTCTAAACTCTTTTGTTCTATCCATGTAATACATTAGAGCTCTTTTAAGGTCAATAGTGTGAAGGCTCTTTTAGCAGTTGAATCTTGCTGTGGGAAGAAGACTGGCAATTCCACCGTTTGGATAATGTGAAAAGGTGATACAACCTTTGGCACAAATTTTGGATTAGTTCCAAGTACAACTTCATGCTTGTGTACTTGGAAAAAGGGTTCCTCTAGAGTGAATGCCTGTATTTTACTAACTCTTCTTAATGAAGACATTGATACTAAGAAAGCAACTTTCCAAGTTAGAAGTTGAATCTCACATGAATGTATGGGTTCAAATGGTGGCCCCATTAGTCTTGTGAGTACAATATTTAGATTCCAAGCAGGAACTGGTGGGCTTCTCGGTGGAATTATACATTTCAGTCCTTCCATGAAGTCTTTAATAACCGGAACTCTAAAGAGAGAGATGTTGTATAGTTTTCAAGTATGCTGATATGACAATAAGGTGATTTTTAATAGATGAGAAAGCTAAATTTGCCTTTTGTAGATGAAGTAGGTAGCATACAATATCTTGTATTGATGCTGTAAGTGGGTCAATATTTTTAGATTGACAGTAACAGACAAAACGTTTCCACTTGTTAGCATAGCATTGTCTAGTTGTAGGTTTGCGCGCTTGTTTGAGAACTTCCATACATTCTAATGGAAGTTGTAAGTATCCAAATTCTATGACTTTAGGAGTCAAATCGCTAAGTTAAGAGCACTGGGATTGGGATCTGACCTTTGTTTTGTGTTAACAAATCCAGACTGTTTGGAAGTTTGCAGTGAGGTACTACTGAAAGATCTAGAAGTGTTGTGTACCAACACTGTCGTGCCCACGTGGGGGCTATGAGTATCATTGTGAGAGAAGTTTCACACAGTTTGTTGACTAGAAATGGAATTAGAGGGAGAGGAGGACAGCGTAAGGAAATATCCCTGACCAGTTGAACTATAAAACATTGCCCTTGGATTGAGGGTGTGGGTGCCTGGATGCGAAGTTTTGGCATTTTGCGTTTTTGCTTGTTGCGAATAGGTCTATTTCTGGTGTCCCCCACTTTTGAAAGTACAGTTGAAGTACCCGAGAGTCAATCTCCCATTCGTGTTTCTGTTGGTGTGTCCTGCTTAGCAGGTCCGCTAGCTGATTGTGAATTACTGGGATGTATTCTGCTAGTAAGTAAATGTGGTTGTGAATTGCCCATTTCAAAATTGTGTGGGTTAGAAGGGACAGTTGAGATGAATGTGCCCCCCCCCCCCTTGTTTCTTCAGGTAATACTTGGTTGTCATATTGTCTGTTTTTGTCAAGACATTTTTGTGCTTGATAATGGGTAGAAACGCTTTTAGGGCAAGGAACACAGCAAACAATTCGAAATGGTTTATGTGGTAAGTTAACTGTTTTGAATCCCATTCCCCCTGTATGGTTAGGTTGTTGAGATGAGCTTCCGAACCTATCATTGATGCATCAGTTGTTATTGTGGTCGGAGGCAAAGGGTCCTGAAATGACCGCCCCTTCATTAAATTGCTGTGATTCCACCACTGAAGGGACTTGTGCGTTTGACGGTCTAACACTAGATATTGCATTTGGCCCAGGGCTTGAAACCATTGTTGTGAGAGGCACTGTTGTAGTGTTCTCATATTTAATCTTGCATGCAGTACTATTGCTATACAGGATGCCATCATTACCAATAGTTTCATGATAACCCTTACGGTGTATTGTTGATTTGGTTGCATTTGTGGTATGAGGTTTTGGAAAGTTTGTATCCTTTGTGAATTTGGGTAGGCAAAGGCTTTTTATGTATTGAGAATAGCACCTAGGTAAGGTTGAACCTGTGCTGGCTGTAGATGAGATTTTTGGTAATTGATAGTGAACCCTAAAGTGTGTAGGGTTTCTATTGTGTATTGAGTGTTGTTGACATTGTATAATATTTCTTGATTTTATTAGCCAATCGTCTAGATAACGAAAGACATGTATGTGTTGTCTTCTTAGGTAAGCTGCTACTACCGCTAGACATTTGTGAATACTCTTGAAGCTGCTGTTATGCCAAATGGCAGAACCTTGAATTGATAGTGGTTTCCCACTATGACAAACCTTAGGTATTTTCGGTGAGCTGGATGTATGGGAATATGAAAATACGCATCTTTGAGATCTAATGCAGCCATGTAATCTTGCTTTTGTAATAGTGGAATAAGGTCCTTCGGAGTTACCATGTGAAAGTGTTCTGACACTATATATAGATTTAGTGGCCTGAGATCTAGAATGGGTCTGAGTGTGCCATCCTTTTTAGGAATGAGGAAGTATAGCGAGTATACCCCTGTTCCGTGTTGAGATTTTGGAACTAATTCTATTGCCTCTTTTAGTAGTAGCGATTGTACTTCTTGTTGTAACAGAAAGTTGTGTTCTGGGGACAGCATGTGATAACGAGGAGTAATGTTTGGAGTGGTAGCAATCAATTCTAGGCAATAACCATTGCAGATAATTGGAAGTACCCATTGGTCTGTGGTGATATTTTGCCATTGGGAGTGGCATTACTGCAGTTCGCCCCCCCCCATGGAGATGTGTGGGGTTATGGCATGCTTATGAACTCACTGTTTGATGAGGTAGTGACACTTTCCGAGGCCTGGAATTTGCCTCTGAAGTGTTGGCCTCTATAGGGGCCTCTAAATCCCCCTCTCTTGTATTGTTGTTGTGGACCTTGTTTAGGTTGGAAGGTAGAAGTCTCTGTAGATTGGGGCTTGAATCCTCCTCTAAATTGCTGCTTAGGAAAGGAGCCTCTGTAAGGTGTTGTGTCTGAATCTTTCCTGAGTTTATCTATTGTGGTGTCAACCTCAGGACCAAACAGGTGTTTGTCGAAAGGCATATTTAGTATTGCATGTTGTATTTCTGGTTTGAATCCAGAAGAACGTAACCATTCTTGTCTGCGTATGGTTACAGCAGTATTTACGCTCCTAGCTGCTGTATCTGCAGAACCAAGAGCAGACCTTATCTGGTTGTTACTTATTGCCTGACCTTCTTCAGCAATTTGTTGATCCCACTTCTGATGTTCTTTTGGCAGGAGTTGTAATAACTCCTGCATCTCGTCCCAGTGTGCTCTATCATACCTTGCTAGCAAGGCTTGTGAATTGGAACTGCACCATTGGTTAGCTGCCTGTGTAGCTACCCTCTTCCCAGCACAATCAAACTTCCTGCTTTGTCAGGGGGAGGGGCATCCCGCAACAATTGACTATTGGCCCTTTTTCTGGCAGCACTGAACCACCGAGTCTGGAGGTACCTGATGTGTAATGTAAGATGGATCTGTAGGTGCAGGCTTATATTTTTTATCTATGCGTGGTGTTAAAATCCTAGCTTTAACAGGTTCCTTAAATATTTCGTCTGCATGCTTGATCATGCCAGGCAGCATTTGTAGGCACTGGTAACGTGAGTGTGTGGAGGATAGCATATTAAAAAGGAAATCCTCTTCCAAAGGCTCACTATGCATAAGTACCCCTTCGCACGCAGCTGCCCTAGAGATGACCTGTGTGTATGCAGCTGTATGCTCCAGTGGCAAAGGTTATGAAGGATATAGGTCTGGGTCATAAGTTGTTATGGCAGTGGATCATACAGATCCCAAGGATCAATTGTATCACCATGAGAATAAGTGTGTGAGTGAGTTGGTGAAGGCAATGGTGGTAGGCTAACGGGTGGTGGTGAAACAAAAGTTGTGGTGATATGTGGGGGAGACGTATGCAAGGGTAATGGCTTCTCCTTCCTTTTAAAAATATTTGCTGGTGGTAGAGCAGTATTGTGATGTTCCTGAAAACCAACTTTTTTGTTTGTTTGTGGGGGAGGTGCAGCAATGATCCTCCCAGTCTCTTTATGGATATGAATCCTTGACTGTCTTTCATCCATGATTTCCAGAATAGGTTGAATGTCAGTGTCCTCAGAAATGTATTCTATTGTTTTTGGTGATTTAGAGGACTGTTCATCATATGTCTTTGAGCTCTGCTTTAATCGGCTCTAAAATGCTTGTTCTTCTGTGTATGAATATTTTTTCGGCTCTGAAGTTTGCAATTTTTTCGGGCCCGAAAATAAAGCATGTTGTTTCGGCTCAGAGGCAGGACTTCGAGGTTTTGACTCTGAAGAGCGTGGGTGCGGCTCAGTACAAAGTGGAGCACTTGGTGGGTTAGCTTGACTACGGTATCTAATTTGGTGTGGCCTTTTTCGGCGCAGAACCCGAAGGTCGGTCGCCGACTATTTTCTTTCGGGTCGAACAATGGCTCTCTGGCAGTGGTGAACACACGGCCTTTGATTGTTTTTTTTAGGAGTGGGCATAGGGGCAGTCTTATTCACGTGCTGACCCACAGTGATGAGTTGGCTATCCTACTCAGTCTTCTTCGGATTCGGTGTCCTAAATGGAAACTGCCGTCTGGTGTCGATGTATTCTGTAGTCTTCAACGCCATTTCCAGTCTTCTGGCTCTCCGGTCACACAGTGTCTTCTTGGATTGGAATGACCAACAGGCTTCTCAGTCTTCTTCTCTGTGATCGGGACAGAGTCACAGATTACATACCAGGTGTTGGTCTGTGTACGGAAATTTCACGTGGCATCGAGGACAGAATCCGAATGAGTCGGATTCATCAGGCTTCGGCGTGGTACGCCCGAACATGCCCGAGTTGGGTGCCCACGCCCAAAAGGGCGTAATCTGGTTCTCGACTGTACTACTGGCTCGAATATAGATGGAATCGCGATCGAAACAATACCGATGATCAAAGAAAGTTAGCTAAAGTTTCCAAATCGAAAATCTCAGGGCAAGAGGAAACACGTCCGAGCCAGACAGCAGAAAGAAAACAATCTAACAAAGGAATTGGTGCCCATGCGCACTATGACTGAGAAGATTACTCACTCTAAAAAATACTTCTTCAAAGAAAAACAACTTGTGACACTCTGGGCCCAACACTAGATGGCGGAGGCAATGCATAGCATGTGTATCTACAGCTACACATGCATCAAACATATATACATATATAAATATACACACATATATATATATATCTGTTCGTGGCATGTTCCGCTGCAGGCGCACATGCTGTGCATATACTTCTGCCATCTAGTGTTGGGCTCGGAGTGTTACAAGTTGTTTTCTTCTAAGTGTTTGAGTCACATGATCGAGTGACTCCTCCTCTTCAGCTCCATTGCGCATTGGCATCGACTCCATGTTAGATTGTTTTCCCACAGAGGATAAGGTAGGAGTGATAGAGTATAAAGAAAAGAGATGTCCAGGCTAATGGGATGTTAAATTTATGTCTACATATGTACAAGTGTTGTTAACTTAAATGACTACAGGCTGCCGGGGAGGTGGGAGGGTGCATGTGAATCTGCAGCGGAACATACAACAAACAGATGTAGACTGGATAAGTGACATTTTCCGTTCAATGGCATGTGTAGCTGCAGATACACATGCAGTGCATAGACTACAAAGCAGTTAGTCCTCCCATAAAAGCAGTGGTTAGCCAGTAGGAGTTGAAGTTGTTTGAAATAATGTTCTAAGTACAGCTTGGCCTACTGTGGCTTGCTGTGTTGCTAAAACATCTACACAATAGTGTTTCGTAAATGTATGCAGTATTGACCAAGTAGCTGCTTTACATATTTCAGCCATTGGTATGTTTCCTAAGAAGGCCATTGTTGCACCTTTCTTTCTTGTGGCATGTGCTTTAGGAGTAACTAAGAGTTGTCTTTTGGCTTTAACGTAGCATGTCTGAATGCATCTTACTATCCATCTAACTAAACATGGTTTTGAAATGCGGTTACCAGTATAGGGTTTTTCAAAAGCCACAAACAGCTGTTTAGTTTTTCTGAATGGTTTTGTTCTATCTATATAGTACATTAGTGCTCTTTTAATGTCTAATGCATGTAGAAATCTTTCTGCCATAGAATCTGGCTGTGGGAAGAAGACTGGTAGTTCCACTGTTTGATTGATATGAAAAGGTTATACAATCTTAGGAAGAAATTTAGGGTTAGTTCGTAGTACGACTTTATGTTTGTGTACTTGTATGAACGGTTCTTCTACAGTAAAAGCTTGAATTTCACTAACTCTTCGCAATGAAGTAATTGCGACTAGGAAGGCAACCTTCCATGTTAAGAATTGCATTTGACATGTGTAGTAAGTTTGCTCTGTATTGAAAATGTCACTTACCCAGTGTACATCTGTTCGTGGCATTGGTCGCTGCAGATTCACATGTTGTGCACAGTCCGCCATCTGGTGTTGGGTCGGAGTGTTACAAGTTGTTTTTCTTCGAAGAAGTCTTTCGAGTCACGAGACCGAGGGACTCCTCCTGTTTGCTTCCATTGCACATGGGCGTCGGCTCCATCTTAGATTGTTTTCCCCGCAGAGGGTGAGGTAGGAGTTGTGTGTGTTAGTAATAGTGCCCATGCAATGGAATGAATAAGTATGTACAAATTAAGGTTAAGTAATATATATATATATACAAATGTTGAAGATAACTTCCAACGGCTACAGGCTCCCGGGGAGGCGGGTGGGCACATGTGAATCTGCAGCGACCAATGCCACGAACAGATGTACACTGGGTAAGTGACATTTTCAGTTCGATGGCATCTGTTGCTGCAGATACACATGTTGTGCATAGACTAGTAAGCAGTTATCTCCCCAAAAGCGGTGGCTCAGCCTGTAGGAGTGGAAGTAGTCTGAAACAAAGTTCTCAGTACGGCTTGACCTACTGTGGCCTGTTGTGCGGATAGCACGTCTACACAGTAGTGTTTAGTAAATGTGTGAGGCGTGGACCATGTTGCTGCCTTACATATTTCGTGCATTGGAATATTTCCTAGGAATGCCATGGTAGCGCCTTTTTTTCTGGTTGAGTGTGCCCTTGGTGTAATGGGCAGTTGTCTCTTTGCTTTAAGATAGCAGGTTTGGATGCACTTATCTATCCATCAGGCTATACCTTGTTTGGATATTGGGTTTCCTGTATGAGGTTTTTGAAATGCAATAAACAGTTGTTTTGTTTTCCTAACCTCCTTTGTTCTGTCGATGTAGTACATTAGTGCTCTTTTGACATCTAATGTATGTAGTGCCCTTTCAGCTACTGAGTCTGGCTGTGGGAAGAACACTGGTAACTCTACCGTTTGATTTAAGTGGAACGGTGAAATAACCTTTGGTAGGAATTTAGGATTGGTTCTTAGTACAACCTTATTTTTGTGTATTTGGATAAAAGGTTCTTGTATTGTAAATGCTTGAATTTCACTTACTCTTCTAAGAGATGTGATGGCAATGAGAAATGCAACTTTCCAGGTTAAGAATTGTATTTCGCAAGAATGCATGGGTTCAAAAGGTGGTCCCATGAGTCTTGTCAAGACGATGTTAAGGTTCCATAAAGGAACAGGTGGTGTTCTTGGTGGTATTATTCTTCTTAGGCCTTCCATAAATGCTTTAATGACGGGTATCCTAAACAGTGAAGTTGAATGGGTAATCTGCAGGTATGCAGATATTGCTGCAAGGTGTATTTTAATGGAAGAGAAGGCTAGATTTGACTTTTGTAAGTGTAGTAAGTATCCCACTACATCTTTTGGGGATGCGTGTAATGGATGAACTTGATTATTATGGCAGTAGCAAACAAACCTTTTCCATTTGCTTGCATAGCAGTGTCTAGTGGATGGTCTTCTAGCTTGTTTTATGACTTCCATACATTCTTGAGTGAGGTTTAAATGTCCGAATTCTAGGATTTCAGGAGCCAGATTGCTAGATTGAGCGATGCTGGGTTTGGATGTCTGATCTGCTGTTTGTGTTGTGTTAACAGATCTGGCCTGTTGGGTAACTTGACGTGTGGTACTACTGACAGGTCTAGTAGTGTTGTGTACCAAGGTTGTCTTGCCCATGTTGGTGCTATTAATATGAGTTTGAGTTTGTTTTGACTCAATTTGTTTACTAGATATGGAAGGAGAGGGAGAGGGGGAAAAGCGTATGCAAATTTCCCTGACCAGTTCATCCATAGGGCATTGCCTTGAGACTGTCTGTGTGGGTACCTGGATGCGAAGTTTTGGCATTTCGCGTTCTCTTTTGTTGCGAATAGGTCTATTTGCGGTGTACCCCAAATTTTGAAGTAAGTGTTTAGAATTTGGGGGTGAATCTCCCATTCGTGGACCTGTTGGTGATCTCGAGAGAGATTGTCTGCTAGTTGATTTTGGATCCCTGGAATAAACTGTGCTATTAGGCGAATGTGGTTGTGAATTGCCCATTGCCATATCTTTTGTGTTAGGAGACATAGCTGTGTCGAGTGTGTTCCCCCTTGCTTGTTTAGGTAATACATTGTTGTCAGTTTTGACAAGAAAGTATTTGTGGGTTATGATGGGTTTAAATGCTTTTAGCGCCAGGAATACTGCTAGTAATTTGAGGTGATTTATATGCAGTTTTGTTTGATGTACGTCCCATTGTCCTTGGATGCTGTGGTGATCGAGGTGTGCTCCCCACCCTGTCATGGAAGCATCTGTTGTTATTACGTATTGTGGCACTGGGTCTTGGAACGGCCGCCCTTTGTTTAAATTTGTACTGTTCCACCATAGAAGCGAGATGTATGTTTGGCGGTCTATCAACACCAGATCTAGAAGGTGACCCTGTGCATGTGACCATTGTGATGCTAGGCACTGTTGTAAGGGCCTCATGTGCAGTCTTGCGTTTGGGACAATGGCTATGCATGAGGACATCATGCCTAGGAGTTTTAAAACCACTTTTGCCTGTATTTTTAGTGTTGGATACATGGCCTGTATGACCTTGTGAAAATTTTGAACCCTTTGAGGACTCGGAGTGGCTAATCCTTTTGTTGTGTTGATTACCGCTCCTAAGTAGTGCTGTATTTTGCACGGCACAATGTGTGATTTTTTGTAGTTGAGGGAGAACCCGAGTTTGTAGAGGGTTTGTATGACGTACTCTGTGTGTTGTGAACACTTTGTTAGCGAGTTGGTCTTGATTAGCCAATCGTCTAGATACGGGAATACGTGTATTTGCTGCCTTCTGATGTGTGCGGCTACTACTGCTAGGCATTTGGTAAATACTCTTGGTGCGGTTGTTATACCGAACGGTAAGACTTTGAATTGATAGTGTATTCCCTTGAATACAAACCTTAGGTATTTCCTGTGCTAAGGTTGTCATGTAATCTTGTTGCTTTAGCAGTGGTAACACCTCCTGTAGCATGCCCATGTGAAAGTGGTCTGATTTGATGTAGGTGTTTAATATTCTGAGATCTAAGATTGGCCTCAGTGTTTTGTCCTTTTTGGGTGAATAGACTCCGGTGTTTATTTCTGTACATGGTACCAGTTCTATTGCTTCTTTTTGCAGTAGTGCTTGAACTTCTATTTCTAGGAGGTCTAAGTGTTGTTTTGACATTTTTTGTGGTTTTGGTGGGATATTTGGAGGGATCTGTAGAAATTCTATGCAATAACCATGTTGGATAATTGCTAAGACCCAAGTGTCTGTTGTTATATCCACCCACGATTGATAAAACTGACTTAGTCTCCCCCCCACTGGTGTTATGTGGAGGGGTTGAGTGACTTGTAAGTCACTGTTTGGTTGTTGGTGTTTTGGGGCTTTGAAATTTTCCCCGGTTTCTTGGGAATTGTCCCCAAAAACCTCCTCTTTGGTACTGTCCCTGGTAGGTAGACGGTGTTGATTGTGAGGTGCTGGCTTGTGTGGCTTGACCCCGAAACCCCCCTCTGAAGGTTGTTTTACGGAAGGTGCCGAAAGTGCCTCTGCTTTGCGGGGAGTAGAGCGCGCCCTTGGCCTTGGCTGTGTCAGTGTCCTTTTTCAGCTTCTCAATCGCCGTGTCAACCTCTGGTCCGAACAATTGTTGTTCGTTGAACGGCATGTTGAGTACCGCTTGCTGTATTTCTGGTTTAAAGCCAGATGTGCATAACCATGCGTGCCTTCTGATGGTTACTGCAGTGTTTATTGTTCTTGCAGCTGTGTCCGCTGCATCCATAGAGGAGCGTATTTGGTTATTGGAGATGTTTTGTCCCTCCTCAACCACTTGTTTTGCCCGCTTTTGAAATTCTTTGGGTAGATGCTCGATGAGATGCTGCATCTCGTCCCAATGGGCTCTGTCATAATGCGCTAGGAGCGCCTGAGAGTTTGCGATGCGCCACTGGCTTGCAGCTTGTACAGCGACTCTTTTCCCAGCTGCGTCAAATTTTCGGCTTTCCTTATCCGGGGGTGGTGCATCGCCCGATGTGTGTGAATTGGCTCTTTTGCGAGCTGCTCCTACCACGACTGAGTCTGGTGGCAGTTGAGAGGTGATAAAAGCAGGGTCTGTGGGAGGTGCTTTATATTTTTTCTCTACCCTTGGAGTGATCACTCTACTCTTGACAGGGTCTTTGAAGATTTGCCTCGCGTGCCTTAGCATTCCTGGAAGCATAGGCAGGCTTTGGTAGTTGCTATGGGTGGAGGAGAGGGTGTTAAAAAGGAAGTCATCCTCGACAGGTTCTGTGTGTAACGACACATTGTGGAATTCCGCTGCCCTAGCTACCACCTGCGCATACGCTGTGCTGTCCTCGGGTGGTGAGGGCTTGGTAGGGTATGACTCTGGACTATTGTCTGACACTGGGTTGTCGTATAAGTCCCAAGCATCGTGGTCATCTTGGCTCATGGTGGTGTGAGCCGGTGAATGTGACGGAGTTTGTGCCGGTGATATCTGAGTTACAGGTGGAGGAGAGGGTGGCGGAGTTGCTTTCTTTGCCACCTTTGCTTGTGGTGTTAGTTGTTCAGTTTGGAACTCTAGTCTCCTTTTTCTCCTGATTGGTGGAAGAGTGCTAATCTTCCCTGTTCCATTCTGGATGAAGATCCTCTTTTGTGTATGGTCTACATCAGTAGTCTGGAACTCCTCTTCAAACCTGTGTTTACGCATTTGAGAGGACAATGAATGTTCCTCTGAATATGAGCCGGTAGTGGGTTCGGTTGCTGGTTGTTTTGGCACCGAAACTGTGTCTTTTTTTGTTTTTGGCTCCGAGGCGAATCTTTTCTTTTTCGGAGTCGAACCTTCTCGGCGTCGATCATCCTTGGTGCCGCTGTCTCTGCGTCGAGCAGCGTCGGCTCCGCTTTCTCGGCGTCTATCTTTTTCAGCAACACTTTCTCGGTCCCGAGAATGTTGCGTGCCTGTGTCTCGACCCGAGTCGGACGATCTGGGCACCAGTTCGGCCTTTTTCGGTGCCGATGGACGGTCACCTTTATGGGTTGAGCCATGGCCAGTTGGAAGTGGCGTCCCCTGTGTCTTGTATGTTTTCTTGTGCTGTGTGCTTTTCAACGTCTTACTCACAGTTTCCTCGACGTTGAATTCATCCGAGTCTGATTCATGGATGGAGAAGGCTTCCTCCTCTTCTCCTTGTTCCTCGAACTCTCGGTGTTCTGTCGGCGTGGACGCCATGTGTAGTCTTCTGGCTCGAAGGTCACGGATCGTTTTTCGGGACCGGAACGCACGACAGGCCTCACAAGTTTCTTCTTTGTGCTCGGGTGACAGGCACAAGTTACAGACCAAATGTTGGTCCGTATATGGATATTTATTGTGGCATTTAGGACAGAATCGGAACGGTGTCGATGTTACACGCGGTCGGGCCGACCAGGCCCCGACGGGGGATCGAAATTACCCCGAAGGGCTACCGGAGCTCTTCACGATTCGGTGTCGATTCTAACTATCCCGATCCCGAGCGAAACAATACCGACGTAGTTTTGCAAAGTTTTGACTATCTTTCCGTCCCGAAACCCAGAGCGAAAAGGAACACGTCCGAACCCGAGGGCGGAAAAAAAACAATCTAAGATGGAGCCGACGCCCATGCGCAATGGAAGCAAAGAGGAGGAGTCCCTCGGTCTCGTGACTCGAAAGACTTCTTCGAAGAAAAACAACTTGTAACACTCCGACCCAACACCAGATGGCAGACTGTGCACAACATGTGTATCTGCAGCAACAGATGCCATCGAACATACTATTTCAAAGTAAAAAAATAGTGTGCACAGAATCCAAGGGTTCCCTTTAGAGGTAAGATGGGCAAAATTAGATAATTCTAATGCTCTATTTTGTGGTAGTGTGGTCGAGCAGTAGGCTTATCAGAGGGTAGTGTTAAGCATTTGTTGTACACACACAGGCAATAAATGAGGAACACACAGACAATTCCAGGCCAATAGGTTTTTATATAGAAAAATATATTTTCTTAGTTTATTTTTAGAACCACAAGTTCAAGATTTGAACAAAATACATGAAATGCAAGGTACTCCCCACAGGTAAGATAGGAACTCTGAATTAAAGCATTATCATATACAGTCTTTGTTAAAATGGCAATAAGCTATTTAAAAAATGGACAGGGCAAAAATCAACAGTTCCTGGAGGAGGTAAGTAATGGTTAGATTGTGAGGTAAGTAAAACACTTACAAATCTCAGTTCCTGGCATAGGCAGCCCACTGTTGGGGGTTCAAGGCAACCCCAAAGTTACCACACCAGCAGCTCAAGGCCGGTAAGGTGCAGAGGTCAAAGTGGTGCCCAAAATGCATAGGCTTCAATGGAGAAGGGGGTGCCCCGGTTCCAGTCTGTCAGCAGGTAAGTACCCGCGTCTTCGGAGGGCAGACCAGGGGGGTTTTGTAGGGCAACGGGGGTGGGGACACAAGTCAGCTACACATGCCATCGAACCTATACATATATATACATATATATATAGGGAAAATGTCACTTACCCAGTGTACATCTGTTCGTGGCATGAGACGCTGCAGATTCACATGCTGTGCATTATCCTGCCATCTAGTGTTGGGCTTGGAGTGTTACAAGTTGTTTTTCTTCTAAGAAGTCTTTTCGAGTCAAGAGACCGAGGGTCTCCTCCCTTTCGGCTCCATTGCACATGGGTGTCGACTTCATCTTAGATTGTTTTACCCGCAGAGGGTTAGGTAGGAGTTGTGAGTATACTAGATGTGCCCATGCAATGTAGTAAGTATGTATGTACATAGTGTATATCATGCCATCGAACATTTATTTACAAATGTACAATTTTCATTCAACTAGTAACGGCTACAGGCTCCCGGGGAGGTGGGAGGGTGCATGTGAATCAGCAGCGTCTCATGCCACGAACAGATGTACACTGGGTAAGTGACATTTTCCGTTCGATGGCATGTGTAGCTGCAGATACACATGCAGTGCATAGACTAATAAGCACTAATCTCCCCAAAAAACGGTGGTTTAGCCTGTAGGAGTTGAAGTTGTTTGAAATAATGTTCTGAATACAGCCTGTCCTACTGTGGCTTGTTGTGTTGCTAACACATCTGCACAGTAATGCTTACTAAATGTATGAGGCGTAGACCAGGTAGCTGCCTTACAAATCTCTGTCATAGGTATATTCCCAAGAAAAGCCATTGTGGCGCCTTTCTTCCTAGTGGAATGTGCTCTTGGTGCAATAGGTAAATCTCTTTTTGCTTTAATATAGCAAGTTTGAATACATTTAACTATCCATCTGGCGATGCCTTGTTTGGATATAGGATTACCTGCATGAGGTTTTTGGAAGGCTACTAACAATTGTTTTGTTTTACGAAAATGTTTTGTTCTGTCAATATAATACATTAGTGCTCTTTTTATGTCTAATGTATGCAAGGCTCTTTCGGCTACTGAGTCTGGTTGCGGAAAGAAGACTGGGAGTTCCATCGTTTGGTTTAGGTGGAATGGTGATATGACCTTTGTTAAGAAATTGGGATTTGTACGGAGAACCACTTTATGTTTATGTATTTGTATAAAGGATTCTTGAATAGTGAATGCTTGTATCTCACTTACTCTTCTAAGTGATGTGATAACTTGGAAAGTAGCCTTTCTAATAGCTAAGTACTGTATTTCACAAGAGTGCTTGGGTTCGAATGGTGGTCCCAGGAGTCGTGTTAATACAATATTAAGGTTCCACGAAGGTACTGGTGGTGTCCTTGGAGGTATGATTCTTTTTAGTCCCTCCATAAAAGCTTTAATGACTGGAATTCTAAAAAGCGATGTTGTATGTGTAATCTGCAAATAGGCAGATATTGCAGTGAGATGTATTTTAATGGAAGAGAATGCTAGATTAGACTTTTGTAAGTGTAACAAGTAGCTTACAATGCCCTTTGTGGAGGCATGTAGTGGTTGAATGTGATTAGTATGGCAGTAGCAAACAAATCTTTTCCATTTGTTTGCGTAACAATGTCTTGTTGTAGCTTTTCTAGCTTGTTGAATGACCTCCATACACTCTTGTGTAAGGTTTAAATGTCCGAATTCTAAGACTTCAGGAGCCAGATTGCTAGATTGAGCGATGCTGGTTTGGGGTGTCTGATCTGTTGTTTGTGTTGTGTTCACAGATCTGGTATGTTTGGTAATTTGATGTGAGGTACTACTGATAAGTCCAACAGTGTTGTGTACCACGGTTGGCGAGCCCAGGTTGGTGCTATGAGTATTAGTTTGAGTTTGACTTAGTTTGTTGACCAGATAAGGAATGAGTGGGAGAGGGGGAAAAGCGTAAGCAAATATCTCTGACCAACTGATCCATAGTGCATTGACCTTGGATTGAGGGTGTGGGTACCTGGACGCGAAGTTTTGCCATTTTGCGTTTTCTTTTGTCGCGAATAGGTCTATATTTGGTGTTCCCCAGCGGAGGAAGTGATCCTGTAGGATCTGGGGATGAATTTCCCATGCGTGAGTTTGCTGGTGATCTCGACAGACTATCGGCTAACTGGTTCTGAATGCCTGGTATGTATTGTGCTATCAGGCAAATGTGATTGTGAATTGCCCAATGCCAAATCTTTTGTGCTAAGAGACACAGTTGTGACAAGTGTGTCCCCCCTTGTTTGTTGAGATAATACATTTTTGTCATATTGTTGGTTTTGACAAGAATGTGTTTGCGGGCTATCAGTGGTTGAAATGCTTTTAATGCTAGAAACACTGCTAGTAGTTCCAAATGATTTATGTGAAGTTGTTTTTGTTGATTGTCCCATTGACCCTGTATGCTGTGCTTGTTGAGGTGTGCTCCCCACCCTATCATGGAAGCATCTGTTGTTATAACAGCTTGAGGCACTGGGTCTTAGAATGGCCGCCCTTTGTTTAAATTTACAGTGTTCCACCATTGAAGCGAGAAGTGTGTTTGGCGGTCTATCAACACTAGATCTTGAAGTTGACCCTGTGCTTGTGTCCATTGTTTTGCTAGGCACTGTTGTAAGGGCTGCATGTGTAATCTTGTATTTGGGACAATGGCTATGCATGAAGACATCATGCCTAGAAGTTTCATTACAAACCTTAATGGGTAGTGTTGGTTTGACTGTATGCTCGATATTATATTTTGGAACGCTTGGTCCCTTTGTGGGCTTGGAGTGGCAATTGCCCTTTGTGTGTTGAGTGTTGCTACCAAGTATTGTTGTATTTGGGATGGTTGCAGATGTGATTTCTGGTAATTTATAGAGAACCCTAGTTTGGGTAGAGTTTCTATGACATATTGCATGTGAAGAAGACACTGTTGTTGTGTTGGTTTTTATTAGCCAGTCGTCTAAATATGAGAATACGTGCATGTGCTGTCTCCTTATGTGAGCAGCTACTACTGCTAGACATTTTGTGAATACCCTTGGGGCCATTGTTATCCCAAACGGTAACACTTTGAATTGATAGTGTATGCCGTGTATTACAATCCTTAAGTATTTTCTGTGAGAAGGATGGATGGGTATGTGAAAGTACGCATCCTTGAGATCCAATGTTGGCATGTAGTCCTCCTTTTTTAGTAAGGGAACCACGTCTTGAAGTGTTACCATGTTGAAGTGGTCTGATGTGATGAAGAGATTCAGTGTTCTGAGATCTAAGATAGGTCTTAACGTTTTGTCCTTTTTTGAATTAGGAAATATAGTGAGTAGACGCCTGTTCCTTTCTGATGGTTGGGTACTAGCTCTATTGCTTGTTTTTGCAATAGTGCTTGTACTTCTATTTGTAATAGGTCTAAGTGTTGTTTGGATAGATTGTGTGCTCTTGGTGGCACATCTGGCGGGAAATTTGTGAATTCTATGCAATAACCATGTTGGATAATGGCTAGGACCCATGCGTCTGTGGTAATGTGTGTCCAGTTTTGATAGTATGCGGTCAGTCTCCCCCCCACTGGTGATAAGTGTTGGGGTTTTGTGACATTGGAGTCACTGTTTGGCCTGGCTTATTTTGGGTGTCTGGAACTTTCCCCTTCCTCTTGGGAATTGTCCTCCTCTATAGGAGCCACAAAACCCTCCCCTTTGGTATCGTGCCTGATAGGTGGGTCTGGTTTGAGAGGTGGAAGGCTCTGGTGTTTGCATTCGAAAACCTCCTCTGAATTGTGGCCTCCTAAATGTGCCTTTGACTTGTTGGGAGTAGAGCGCGCCCATGGCTTTGGCCGTGTCCGTGTCTTTTTTAAACTTTTCAATTGCTGTGTCCTCTTCCAGCCCAAACAATTGTTCTTGGTTAAATGGCATGTTCGACACCGCTTGTTGGATCTCTGGCTTGAATCCAGAGCTTCTTAACCATGCATGCCTGCGAATGGTTACTGCAGTGTTGACCGTTCGTACTGCCGTGTCTGCAGAGTCTAGTGCGGACCGTATTTGGTTGTTGGATATTGCCTGTCCTTCCACAACCTGCTGGGCACATTTCTGGTGTTCTATGGGCAAGTGTTGTATGTGTTGCATCTCGTCCCAGTGTGCCCTTTTGGATGAGCAAGTAGGGCTTGCGAATTAGCGATCCGCCATTGAATGGCTGCCTGTGCTGCCACTCGTTTACCCGCTGCATCAAATTTTCTACTCTCTTTGTCAGGGGGTGGTGCGTCTCCTGACGATTGAGAGCTGCTCTCTTTCTTGCTGCTCCTACAACCACCAATTCTGGTGTAAATTGTTGTGTTATGAACACAGTATCCGTTGGGGGAGGCTTGTACTTTTTCTCTACCCTAGGCCTGATAGCCCTTCCTTAAACTGGCTCCTGGAATACTTGTTTTGCGTGTTTGAGCATACCCGGGAGCATTGGCAGACTCTGGTAGGAAGCATGGGTGGATGCCAAGGTCTTGAACAGGAAATCGTCCTCTATTGGCTCAGAAAGCACTGCTACGTTGTGGAACGTAGCTGTCCTGGATAGTACCTGTGTATATGCAGTACTGTCCTCCAGAGGTGACAGTTTTGTTGGGTAACAATCCAGACTGATACTGGTGCGTCATATATAAGTCCCATGCATCAGGATCATCCTGTGTCATCCCTGTATGTGTGGATGACTGCACTGGAGGTGTTCCCACTAGAGACCGTTGTGGTGAGTGTGGTGGTGAAGGTTGTGGTGAAAACCTTAGTGGTGGGGATTTTTCTCTAGCCACCTTCGCCTTCGGCTGCATTTCTGTCTCCTGAAATGCCAGTTTTCTTTTGGTCCTAATTGGAGGGAGAGTTTGTATTTTTCCAGTCTCTTTCTCGATATGCAACCTCCTCTCTGTATGGTCCGGTTCGTCCATACTTATTTCCTGCTCAAACCTATGTCAATCCTTCATTTGGCTGGAAAGTCCTTGCTCTTCTGTGTAAGAGCTTCTTTTCGGCTCCGAAGCCGCTTTTTTCGGTACCGATGTTTCCGAAAACGTCTTTTTCGGTTCAGATTCAGTTTTTCTCACTTTGGGTGAGTCGAACTCTCGGTGTCGAGATCGTTTGGTGCCGGAATCTCGACCGGAGTTGGAAGTCTTCAGCATATCTTTGTGCCGATGTTTGGTCACCTTCTTTTCGATGGGTTAAGCCATGGCCTGCTGGCGTCCCCTTGGCCTTGAAAATCTTTGCGCGAGTTTTGGACGGGGCAGGTTTACTCACGGTTACTGAACTGAAACTATAGTCTTATCAATAAAATACATAAGAGCTGTTTTAACATCTAGTGTGTACAGAACTCTCAGCAACTGAGTCTGGCTGCGGTAAGAAGACACATATCTCAATTGATTGGTGTAGAAAGGTACCCTCTTTTTGACATGGTTACCCACACTTTTTGCCTATCAATGCGTTTGGACTATTTTCACTGAGATCCTGCTAACCAGGACCCCAGTGATTGTGCTCTCTCCCCCGAAATTTGGTTGCTTAGGACTTTGCACACCACACACCCCACAATTGGCATACTGGTGCCCCCATATAAGTCCCTAGTATATTGTCCTAAGGTACCCAGGGTAGGTGAGCACCAGGAGGTTCCCATGTATTGTGCCACCCATGGGAGCCCATGCAAAATGTGTCTGCAGACGTACCATTGCATCCTGCGTGAAAAGGTGCATGCTCCTTCTCACTACAGATCACTGTAAGTCACCCCTATGGTAGGCCCTCCTAGCCCAGAGGGTAGGGTATGGGTACCTCTGTATGAGGAAACTCCATCTCCATTACACTGGACTTCGTAAGTGCGGGGAAGCCATTTTACCCGTGTACTGGACACCTGCGTCCGGCTACATCATGGTAGCTCCAAACCTGGGGATGTTTGGCACCAAACATGTCGGAATCATACTCCAACACTGTTGCCAGTATTGGTTGTATGATTCCATGCACTCTGGGGGCTCCTTTGAGGACCCCAGAACTGCTCCTACTAGCCTTCTGGGGATTTCCTGCCAGCCCGCGCTGCTGCCACCCCGCAGATAGGTTTCTGCCCTCCTGCTGCTTGATCAGCTCAGGCAGAGGAAGGCAGAACAAAGGAGTTCCTGTCGAAGAGGGCAGCAACACCCTTTCCCTCGGAAATAGGTGTTACATGGCACAGGAGTGATAGCCTCCCAAAGCCACCAGTATGCTTTGAAGGGCCCATTTGGTGCCCTCCATGCATAAACCAGTTTGCAGGGACCCCCCCCCAGTCTCTGCTCTGGCACAAAACTGGACAATGGAAATTGTCACACCCCTGTCCATCACCACAGCATGGGTGGTGCCCAGAGCTCCTCCAGGTGGCCACTTGATTCTGCCATCTTGAATCCAAGGTGGGCAGAGGCCCCTGGGAGCATCTGAGTGGGTAGGTCAGGTAGGTGACATCACAGCCCCCTTCAGATAGGTGATCTCCCTGCTAGGTGACCAACCTCCCTTCCTGGGCTATTTAGTGTCTCCCTATTGGGTGGTGTAAGGACATGGCTCCCTGTTGCAGTTACCCCCCACTTTTTGCCTGATACTGATTTGACTGAGAAGTGTGCTGGGACCCTGCTAACCAGGCCCCAGCACCAGTGTTCTTTCACCTAAAATGTACCATTGTTTCCACAATTGGCACACCCCTGGCACACAGATACGTCCCTTGTAAATGGTACCAGTGGTACCAAGGGCCCTGTGACCAGGGAAGGTCCCTAAGGGCTGCAGCATATGTTGTGCCACCCTAAGGGACCCCTCACCTAACACATGCACACTGCCATTGCAGATTGTGTGTTGGTGGGGGAGAAAAAGGCAAAGTCGACATGGCATCCCCCCCAGGATGCCATGCATACAAAATACTGCCTGTGGCATAGGTAAGTCACCCCTCTAGCAGGCCTTACAGCCCTAAGGCAGGGTGCACTATACCACAGGTGAGGGCATAGCTGCATGAGCAATATGCCCCTACAGTGTCTAAGTCTATTCTTAGACATTGTAAGTACAGTTGTGGCCATATTAAGTATATGGTCTGGGAGTATGTCAAAAACGAACTCCACAGCTCCATAATGGCTACACTGAATACTGGGAAGTTTGGTATCAAACTTTTCAGAATAATAAACCCACACTGATGCCAGTGTTGGATTTATTAAAAAATGCACAGAGGGCATCTTAGAGATGCCCCCTGTATTTTACCCAATTGTTCAGTGCAGGACTGACTGGTCTGTTCCAGTCTGCTGCTGAGAGACGAGTTTCTGACCCCATGTGGTGAGGGTCTTTGTGCTCTCTGAGGACAGAAACAAAAGCCTGCTCTGGGTGGAGGTGCTTCACACCTCCCCCCTGCAGGAACTGTAACACCTAGCAGTGAGCCTCAAAGGCTCAGGCTTCGTGTTACAATGCCCCAGGGCACTCCAGCTAGTGGAGATGCCCGCCCCCTGGACACAGCCCCCACTTTTGGCGGCAAGTCCAGGGGAGATAATGAGAAAAACAAGGAGGAGTCACCCACCAGTCAGGAGAGCCTCTAAGGTGTCCTGAGCTGAGGTGACCCATGCCTTTAAGAATCCTCCATCTTGATTTTGGAGGATTCCCCCAAATAGGAATAGGGATGTGCCCCCCTCCCCTCAGGGAGGAGGCACAAAGAGGGTGTAGCCACCCTCAAGGACAGTAGCCATTGGCTACTGCCCTCCCAGACCTAAACACACCCCTAAATTCAGTATTTAGGGGCTCCCCAGAACCTAGGAAACTAGATTCCTGCAACCTGAAGACGAAGAAGGACTGCTGACCTGAAGCCCTGCAGAGAAGACGGATACATCAACTGCTTTGGCCTCCGCCCTACCAGCCTGTCTCCCCACTTCAAGAAAAACTGCAACAGCGACGCGTCCCCCAGGGTCCAGCGACCTCTGAAGCCTCAGAGGACTTCCCTGCATCTAAAAGGACCAGGAACCCCCGAGGACAGCGGCCCTGTTCCAAAGAAACTGCAACTTTGCAAAAAAGAAGCAACTTTTAAAGACCACACGTTTCCTGCCGGGAGCGTGAGATTTTCCACTCTGCACCAGACGCCCCCGGCTCGACCGGTGGAAAGCCCGTGAGTAGCCAGAGTTGACCCCCCTAAGCCCCCACAGCGACATCTGCAGACGGAATCCAGGGGCTCCCCCTAACCGCGACTGTCTGCTTCAAAGAACCCGACACCTGGTAAACACACTGCACCCGCGGCCCCCAGGACCTGAAGGATCCGACCTCCAGTGCAGGAGCGACCCCCAGGTGGCCCTCTCCTTAGCCCAGGTGGTGGCTACCCCGAGGAGCCTCCCCCCCCCCCCCTTGCCTGCATCACTGAAGAGACCCCCGGGTCTCCCATTGAAACCTATTGCGAACCAGACTCCTGTTTGCACTCTGCACCCGGCCGCCCCTGTGCCGCTGAGGGTGTACTTTCTGGTCCTGCTTGTGTCCCCCCCCCCGGTGCCCTACAAAATTCCCCTGGTTTGCCCTCCGAAGTCGCGGGTACCTACCTGCTGGCAGACTAGAACCGGGGCACCCCTATCTCCATTGGAGCCTATGCGTTTTGGGCACCACTTTGACCGCTGCACCTGACCAGCCCTGAGCTGCTGGTGTGGTAACTTTGGGGTTGCCCTGAACCCCCAAAAGTGGGCTACTTTGGACCCAACTTTGAACCCTGTAAGTGCTTTACTTACCTGCGAAACTAACTATACTTACCTCCCCCAGGAACTGTTGAATTTTGCACTGTGTCCAATTTTAAAATAGCTTATTGCCATTTTTGCCAGAACTGTACATGCTATTGTGATGATTCAAAGTTCCTAAGATACCCGAGTGAAATACCTTTCATTTGAAGTATTGTTTGTAAATCTTGAACCTGTGGTTCTTAAAATAAACTAAGAAAATATATTTTTCTATATAAAAACCTATTGGCCTGGAATTGTCTGAGTGTGTGTTCCTCATTTATTGCCTGTGTGTGTACAACAAATGCTTAACACTAACTTCTGATAAGCCTACTGCTCGACCACACTAACACAAAATAGAGCATTTGAATTCTCTTTTTGCCACTATCTTACCTCTAAGGGGAACCCTTGGACTCTGTGCATTTGAGGTGGGTCCTCAGATTCAACGTGCAAGGTTTCAGCAGGACTCCTGTGCATTTACCTCCAATTTCTGGAACTGCAACTGGACCCTCAAAGAACCGACAATCTGCAACTTCAGCGACAACTCCGATCTGCAACATTGTTTCTCCGGCTCCTTCCAGCAACTGCAACATTTGCCCTGCTGTGCATCCTCTGAGGGCGACGAGTATTCAGCCTGCACAAGAAGTAAGAAGTTATCTCCCTTGAAGTAAAGGAGTCACTGTCCTGCATCCGCAGGCATCAACTGCAATGACAACTGGCTGCTTTGGTCTTCTCTCCTCTGTAGCTGTGTGGATCCTGCCTCACAGGTGGTGGTCTGGAGTGATCCACTTGGTCCCCCTCTACCAGCTGTCCAACTTGGGAGACTAAGCCCTTGCCTCTCCCTGCTCAACAGCACGCATGTGCACCGTTACCTGTTGCAGCTACCAAGGTTTGTCTGTTTATCGTCCAATGGAGCCTAAGGCTCTGTGTAGCCCCGGCCTACAGCACTTCTCCCTGCAATGCACAGTTCCCTGCCTAGTGCTCACTTGTTTCACTTCTGGGACTCCTCTTCTGCTCCCGTGCTGCACTGCTGACCTTCATCCATCGTCAACCTGGTCCTGCATCCACAGAAGGGTGGGTAGTGGCTCCTGCCACAACCAGACACTCCAACTCGAACTGGACTTAGTCCCCTTTCTTTGCAGGTCCTCTTCCGTCATGATCCACCTTCGTGTTTTTCCAGTCTTGGTTGGGGCTTGAACAATCCTTTTCCAAACTCCTCCTGTTTGTTTTGGGGAAAACCAGGTACTTAACCTCTGCTCTTCTGGTCGCTGGGGGTCACTCTGGTACTCACCTCTTGGGGTTCCTTGTTCCTCCAGCTCCCTTCTACTGAGTCCACTTCCTTGGGTGGGGGATTGCCTTTCACATTCCATTTTTTTTATTATATGGTTTGTCCCTCCCTTGGGCCCTTACCAGTTGCTATTGCTTTTACCAATGCCTATTGCTTCTTATGCTATTTACTGATTGCTAATGTGTATATAATAGTGTGTTTACTTACCTCCAGTTGTGGAATTGTCTATATAGTGATTTAGTGTTTGTGTTACAAAAATAAAGGTTCTTTATTAATTTAACACAGTGGTTCTTTCATGTGTGTAAGTGCTGTGTGACTGTAGTGGCATTGCATAAGCTTTGCTTAGCTCGTAGATAAGTTTTAGCTGCTCATCAACAGCTACCTCTAGAGAGCCCTGGCTTCCTAGACACTGCCTATACTTCACTAATAGGAGATACCTGGACATGGTATAAGATGGTAACACTATAGGTGCTCACCACACACCAGGCCTGCTTCCTACAATTGGTTAATCTGAATGGTGAAACTACTTTTGGTAGAAATGTAGGGTTTGTCCGTCGCGGGAAGTGCATTGCTGGCATCCTGGTTGGCCTGGTGACTGTGCCAGGAGGAGGTCCACAGGGCAGGCGCCCTTTAAATTCTTTTCGCGCTCCCGCCGTCGCGGGAAGCGCATTGCTGGCGTCCTGGTTGGCCTGGTGACGGTGCCGGGAGGAGGTCCACAGGGCAGGAGCCCTTTAAATTCTTTTCGCGCTCTCGTCGTCGCCGGACGCGCGCGGGCGGCGCCCGGGCCAAGGGCAGGCCCGTCAGCGCCCGGAAGAGGCTGGGCTGGCCCCCCCCCCTCTTTCATCTGCACTGTGGTAGCTGCAAGTTTGCTAGTGCCTGGTCAGTGCCGCCTGTCCTAGGCACCCTTGTTCTTTTCCTATACCCAGGGGATCCGTGTGGGCTGGGTCATTATTATTTAATTTTCCCCTTGCCTTCGTCCTTGGGGGATCCAGCCCTTGGATTGGACACTCCGTAGCAAACAATGGGGAAGCGCAAGGCAGACGATGTCCCTGCGCCACCCTCCAGCGCCAAAAAACACAGGAAACGTGTGGGTCGGAAACCTGATGACCCTTCTAAACCCGTTAGGAATCAATTTCAAGCCATTGACTCCCTGTTTGAGGAAGTAGAGGCAATTTTGAGGAGCCCATCTGTCATCGCCCCTTCCATTCCTGCTACTTCGACTATTAGAAAGATCCCGGATCTATTTACCAAAAAACCACGGACACCCATTTTGTCTGTAGAAGCGGACCTCCACCTCCCCCCCCCCTTTATCTGAGGCTGCAATTCCCTCACCTTCAATGGGGCTTACTTCAAGTACCAAAGTTGCAGAATGTAATCAACGTAGGGATTCTCCAAACTTGGGTTCTAAGTCTGTAGTTTCCAGTGACATTATCTGCTCCAATAGATTTCAACTCCTATCTACTTCTAGTGAGAGCCCAGGTCGCTCTCAGCCCTTAATTTCTGTGGAACCTGATACAGAGGAACTGGTCCGGCAGGCTCAATGCAAGATGTCACTCGAACTGGAGAACGTTTCCCAGAAGTTGGACAATTTAAAATCCTTGGTAATGGTTATTTTGGGTAAAATTTCAGGACTATCCAAGACGAAGGCATTGTGTAATTGTAATTCATTTAGCATGAATGACCACCCTCCTGAGTCTATTGGAGGGCCTATTGTGTTAGCTTCATTAGATACTGGGGACAACTTAGCCTCTCACCCAAAACATTTTAAGCAGGGGGCCAAGCCTACGAATATGGCAACAAAAAGGGGAGTCGCCTCTTTCTATCCAATTACAACTCCATCGACTCCGGTCGTATGCCTATTCCCGCCCCAACCAACTACAATTTATGTCCTCCATGCACAAATTCAGTGTCCTTGGGAGCTCGGGTTGGGAAGGATGTACGAGTGCCCGTAAACCCACCCAGAATCTCACGTCAAGGTCATTCCAATTTCTTTCAGGTGACAGTTCCCAAGGGGAGAAATGATCAGAGTAGGAGGGATGCACACATCTACATGACAAGGGTCCCTAGGTTATCTGCTGGGCAGAGAGAGTCTCATGATTCTCTCATTAATAAAGTTGTCTACTGGTTTCGTGTTCAGGTGAAATGTCTGTCTGTTATTCGTTCAGATATATGGGAGGCACATAGACATGCTCAACCAGACTCAGACTTTGATTATATTTCAATCCTCTTTTTTGACACCTCTATGGTAGATAACCTTATGGTTTTCAACCTCCGGACCCTTCCTCTGATATCTGGTAGAAACATCGGAATTGGCCTCTGCATGTTTTCTCTGGGGGGGGTGGAGGAGCCACGAAGGACCGATCGACATTTCAATACTCACGAGGGAACGGCTCTGGGTCCACTAAATAGCAACCGACCAGTCTTGACCCAGACCCCCTCCCCCCAGTTATCTGATTTAGATTGACTAAACATCATCTCTCCCCCAAAACTCTCCACCTCAGATGCTATGGTTTATAGAGACAAACAACCCAGGGTTCTGAACCCAATCATATCCCCGAGAGCTAGTCCTACACCTGTGTCTTCTGCACTTAATATTGTATCTTGGAATGTAGCCGGAATAAGGAAAAAGTTGGGAGATCCTGGGTGGGTAAATTTTATCTCTAAGCAAGACTTCTGCCTTTTCCAGGAAACCTGGGCGGAAGAACCAATACATGTTGAGGGGTTTACAACTCATTTTGTCGCAGCCAAGCCTGCCTCAGGAGGATTTGGTAGGCCTATGGGTGGGCTTATGATCCTAGTGAACAAGAAACTACAATGTGATCACCTTGTCCTACCCCTTAACTCATTAGATCTATTGGGTGTGAGACTTATATTTCATCCTGGTTTCACAATGACCTTGGTCAACGTGTATGCGAGGTTTGTCCCCCCCAATTTGGAATCTAGAACACTAGCCCAGCTAGTTGAGAACATGAAATCCTTGCATCCTTTTAACCATCTGGTGATAGGGGGCGATCTAAATTGTTCCTTTGCATTCAAGAACATTGTGGGTAATCTAATATCTTAAGAGGATGACTCCTGGGGAATTCCCAAAGTGAAGGATGATTCTCTTAGTATTGGTTCTTGTGCGGCTACGCAGATGGCCTCCCTTTGCCTACGCCATGGACTCAGGGAATGTAATGGTCGGACCAGATCTGATCTTAATCGTGCACCCACTTTTAAGCGGGGATGTTCGTACAGCACTATTGATTATTTCTTTGTTGACATCAGGCTTCGGTCAATGTTCTGGACATGAAGGTAGAACTCCGTTATGACAGCGATCAAGATCCACTATGTCTTACTCTTTTTAACAAAGCATTTGGGAGAACTCAACATCTAGAGACCACTGATGTTCTGTTCCCTTCCCTAAACTCCAGGCAAACTTGTGTTAGTTGGCCAAAAGTTTCTTCTAACCCACTTTTGGTTAAACAAATTTATTCTTCCTTTCTACAGTTGTTCTCCAGTATTGAAAAGCAAGAGGTCGATAGTCTACCAATCATGGAACTACATGCTGAATTGATAAAATCTCTACAGAAGGATTTTTTTATAAAGAAACCCCTGTGAGACACACTCCAGATGTTATTCGATCCAGGGAATGGTTCAACAATAACTGCGACCTTGCTAGGCTAAATCTTAAATTGGCCCTCTGCATGCATTCACAGGAGGAGATCAAGACCGCTAGAGTCAGTTACACTAAGGCCTTGAATCTAGCGAAGAAAAACTGGGAATTTGAGATCTGGCAGAAGCTGCTGGAGGCAGTAGAAAATCGCGACAAGAGTTCCTTTTGGAGGTTGCTGACTCCTAGGCAACGAGAGGGTAATGTTATTCCTAATTTTCACATCCAGCCTGAAAGATGGGTGTCTCGTTTTTCCGAGATATATGCTTCTTTTGAGCAATTACATCATGAGACCTATGAGGGTGGTAAATGGAGATCCCTAATTGAGGGTCCCCTGGAGGACATTGTTTTTACAATTGCTGAAACCACAGCAGCTATTAATTCCCTGAAACCTGCTAAGGCCCCCGGACCGGACAAGATACCGGGGGACCTGTTTAAGTCTGAACCAGTCATTTGGGCGTGGTACATTAATACATTATCAAATGCCATCGCAGCAGGTAGCCCCATTCCGGACTCGTGGCTCAGAGCCGAAATTATCCCTATTCACAAAAAAGGAGATGTGGGTCTGTCAGCCAATTATCGCCCAATTAGCATCATTGACAATCTTCAAAAGATTTTCTCTAAGCAAGTTCTTGATAGGCTAATGGACTGGGTCCAAGCTAACCAGGTTCTTTCCCCACCTTCAGGCTGGGTTTCGTTTAAAAATAAGCACTGTGGACCAAGTCTTTAGAATCTTTTTGTTACTTTGGAAATACGCTACCCTGGCCAAACGAAATTTGTATGTTGCTTTTGTTGACCTTAAGTCCGCGTTTGATCTTGTTCCAAGGCAGAAATTGTGGGAAGTCTTAAAGAAAACTGACGTCCCACTGAACCTGGTGCATCTAATCCAAAGATTACACAAGAACACCTATGCTCGAGTAAGATGGGGCAGCCAGGGGGAACTCACTGATCGTATTAACATCAGGCCGGGAGTACGCCAGGGCTGTATCCTGGCTCCTACCCTCTTCTCTGTTTATTAATGAAGTAGTGCAAGTTGTAACTGACTGTCTAAACGACGCCCCTACTTTGAATAATACAAAAGTTCCAATCCTTTTATTTGCAGATGACTCCCTTCTGATCTCTAAAACACCTATGGGCTTCCAGGCCCTCCTGGATAGGTTTAGTGTGTTTTGTGCAGATCGTGGATTGGAACTTAACTCCAGCAAAACAAAACTTATGATCTTTGGTCCTGGTAGCTCAAAGCGATGCAACATTTTGTATAATAAGGTTCCCTTGAGTAAGGTATGCTCTATCGATTACTTAGGGATAAGAATCAGTAATGATATGAACTGGCGGGCCCAAGTAGGGAAAAGCTCAGCCCTCTTAGCACATAGGGCAGGGGCAATTTTGCATTTTCAAATGTCGAATATTGAGAAAGTTGTTTCCCCTGCTATTAAAATTTATTTAGCTAAGGCTCAGAGTGCCGCGGTCTATGGTGCTGAGGTCTGGGGTTGCTCTAAATCCAGCAAGTTATCCATGGGGGAAAATAATTTTGCAATATCACTCTTGGCATGTCCTCGTAGTACGCCCCTGGTCCCAGTGTTTTTAGATCTAGGGTTCCCTCGCATTTCCGATGTAATAGCCTTAAGGCCTTTAATTTTTTGGGTTCGTATTTGGACTACCCCTGAACTAGACACTTACAAGGAATCCTTGCAAGACTTATTGGATAGACCAAATGTACTCTCTATCCCGTGGTTTAAGCACATTTCAGAATGTTTCCATACTTTGGGACTCAGTCACTTTTGGAGCCAACCCAACAAGTTAAGGAGGGCTCACAAGGACCACCTGAAATCTGCTTACTGGTCCCATGTTAGGGAAAAATATCTGCTTTGCACTTCACATGGCAGGCTGACATCGCTCTTCCTCGATTATAAGTGGTTTCCCCAGTTCGAACCCTTTCTGGACCTAATTACTGATCAACTAAGCAAAAGTTTGTTTGTTCGACTTAGGTATGGATGTCTCCCTCTGAAGTCTTTTTCCAGTTCATGGAGCTCCACCCTGCTATCCGACAAATGTCCGTGTTGTAATGACTCTGTGGAAACAGTAGTGCACTTTTTGTTCATTTGTCCTGCCTATGGAACTGCCCGGCGGAAATGGCTTCGTCCTATTTGAAGAAACATGGGGTTGAGAACATGTAGAGATGCCCTTAGGCTGATGTTGAGAGATTGCTCCTCTCCTTTAATTTGTGCGGTCAGCAAGTTCCTTGCGTCCGCTTGGTATATACGTACATACTTTTTAAAATAAAATATGACTATAAGTGATTTGTTATTAATTGTTTTCTGATTGTACCTTATTTTACTTATTTGTTTTATAAATGTACTTTTTATAAATTACTGTTGTGGAAGCTAAAAGCAGTCAACCAAAGGATCTTTTATATTTCCCTTTTATATACAGGCCGGGGCATATATGTCCAAGATATATCTGACTTTTTTTTTCTCTTTGTACACTCGCAGATTCCTCATTTTTCATTATTCTTATCTCTCTTTGATCACTTATTTTTTAACTTTGGTGTTATATATTTATTATGTATAGATGTTGTTTTTATTGTTTTAAATTATTGCTTTGATGGTTATTTAGACCGAATAAAGCTTGTTTGAGCTGAACTGACTACTCTATATTTATGTACTTGGAAAAAAGATTTTTATAAAGTGAAAGCTTGTATTTTACTTACACATCTTAGGTAAGTGATAGCCACTAAAAAGGCAACTTTCCATGAAAGAAATTGCAAAGAGCAGGAGTGCACATGTTCAAACAGTGGACCCATGAGTCTAGTAAGTTCAAAATTGAGGTTCCATACCAGAGCTGGAGGAACCCTGGCGGAGGCCCTCCATACATGCTTTGATTACTCAAATTCTGAACAAAGAAATGTGTTTCTTGTTTTGGAGGTAAGCAGTTATTGCTGCTAAATGAAGTCTCATAGATGAGTATGCTAAATTTGCCTTTTGTAAGTGTAACAGATAAACACCTCGAGTGGATCAATGTGTTTAGGTTGACAGTAGCATACAAAACATTTCCATTTTCCAGCATAACAGTCTAGTTGTAGGTTTATGTGCCTCTCTAAGAATGTCCATACATTCAGAGGGGAGTTGTAAATATCCAAATATCCCTGACCATTTCACTCATAGAGCATTACCCTTGGACTGAGGGTGTGGGTATCTGGACGAGAAGTTTGGGCATTTTGAATTTTCTGCTGTGGCAAAGAGATCTATTTCTGGTGTTCCCCACAAGTAAAAATATTGATGAAGTAACTATGGGTGTAGTTCCTATTCATGGACTAGATGCCCCATCTTGCTTAAGCAGTCTGCAAACTGACTGTCCATTCCTGAGAGATATTCTGCCAGTAACTGAATGTGATAGTGAATTACCCATTTCCAAACTGTCTGAGCAAGAAGAGACAACTGAGATGAGTGCAATGACAAATCGGAGGTATTTGTGATGTGCTAGATGAACAGGAATGTGGAAATGTGTACTTCACAACTAAAGCTGCCATGAAGTTTCCTTGCTGTAGTAGAGGAATTGCATCTTGGAGAGTGACCATATGGAAATGCTCTGAGAGAATGTATAGATTGAGCAGTCTGAGATTTAAAATTGGTCTTAGTGACCCATCTTTTTTTTTGATGTAAGGAAGTATAGGGAATAAACTCTTAACCATTGCTGTGATGGGGAACAGGCTTTATAGCCTCTTAAAGAAGAAGGGATTGTACCTCTTCGTTCAAGAGAGTAAGATGTGAGTGTGAAAGCTTGTGCGATCGAGGGGTAGTATTTGGTGGAGTGGAGGTGAGTTCAAGACAGTAACCATATTGGACAATTGATAAAACCCACTGGTTCGTGGTGATATTGTGCCATTTTTTTTATAAAACTCCCTTAATCTTCCTCCTACTGGAGAGGTGTGAGCCGGTGGAATGTGTAAGTAGTCACTGGGGTATATGTGGGGTGGATCCTCTAGAGGTAGACGCCTTTTCTCTGCCTTTGTTTGCACCGCTGTATGAACTTCTAAAGGAATCTCTGTGATAGAAATGGGTGCCTTGCCTAGTTTGTGAGGTGGAACGCTCATTAGATGAGGATTTAAAGCCTCCTCTGAATTGTGGACGACAAAAATGACCCCATTGGGGTGTAGAGAGTAAGGCCCCCATGGCCTTGGCGGTTTCTAAATCTTTTTTCAGTTTTTATATAGTGCCATCAACCTCCTGCCCAAACAAATACCCTTTGATAAAAGGCATATTAGCAACTTCAAGTTGTATTTCAGGCTTGAAACCTGAACATCTGAGGCAAGCATGCCTCCTAATATTAATGCTGGTATTAATACCACGTGAAGCTGTGTCCGGTGCATCAGTGGTGCACCTAACAGTATTATTAGAAATAGTTTGTCCTTCATAAACTATTTCTTGTCCTCTTTTACGATGTTCTTCTGGGAGATACTGGAGAAGGTCTATCTCGTCCCAGTAAGCTCTATCATATCGTGCTAAAAGTGCCTGGGAATTAACGATGTATCAATAATTGGCTGCTTATGCAGAAATCCGTTTTCCTGCAGCATCTAGTTCTTTTACTTTCTTTCTCAGGGGGAGGTGCATCTCCCACTAATTGACTGTTGGCACGTTTACGTACCACACTAACAATGGAATCAGAGGGCAAATTTTGCTTGGAAGTATATACGGTCTGCAGGAGCTGCCTTATATTTTTTTCCAACCCTTGGTGTAATAACTCTGGTGCTGACAGGCTATTTAGAAATGTCTGTAGAATGTCTGACCATACCTGGTATCATGGGTAGAAACCGACTCTTTATGGGTGGTAGTAAGTGTGTCTAAACGAACATCTTCAATTGGGTCAGAAAATATTTGTACATTATGATATGTAGCTGCCCTTGAATTGACCTACTGATATGTTGTGCCTTCAGGAGGTGAAGGAGATGCAGGGTTTAAAACAGGGTAATTTGGAAGTATGGAGTAAGGAAATGCCTTCCTTGGCATGGTTACCCCCTGACTTTTTGCCTTTTGTTGATGCCAGTTAAGGCTGAAAGTGCTGGGACCCTGCTAACCAGGCCCCAGCACCAGTGTTCTTTCTCTAAACTGTACCTTTGTTCCCACCATTGGCACAGCCCTGGCACACAGATAAGTCCCTTGTAAATGGTATCCCTGGTACCAAGGGCCCTATGGCCGGGGAAGGTCTCTAAGGGCTGCAGCATGTCTTATGCCACCCTGGGGACCCCTCACTCAGCACATTCACACTGCCTCAGAGCTTGTGTGTGCCGGTGGGGAGAAAATGACTACTTCGACATGACACTCCCCTCAGGGTGCCATGCCCACCTCTCACTGCCTGTGGCATAGGTAAGTTACCCATCTAGCAGGCCTTACAGACCTAAGGCAGGGTGCACTATACCACAGGTGAGGGAATTACTGCATGGGCACTATGCCCCTATAGTGTCTAAGCAAAACCTTAGACATTTTAAGTGCAGGGTAGCCATAAAGAGTATATGGTCTGGGAGTTTGTCAAACATGAACTCCACAGTTCCATAATGGCTACACTGAAATCTCAGAAGTTTGGTATCAAACTTCTCAGCACAATAAATGCACACTGATGCCAGTGTGGGATTTATTGTAAAATACACCCAGAGGGCATCTTAGAAATGCACTCTGAATATCAGACTCCTAGTGCCAGGCTGACCAGTTTCTGCCAGCCTGCCACAAACCAGACGAGTTGCTGGGCACATGGGGAGAGTGCCTTTGTCACCCTGTGGCCAGGAACAAAGCCTGCACCGGGTGGAGGTGCTTCACACCTCCCCCTGCAGGAACTGTAACACCTGGCGGTGAGCCTCAAAGGCTCACCCCCTTTGTTACAGCACCCTAGGGCATCCCAGCTACTGGAGATGCCTGCCCCTCCGGCCACTGCCCCCACTTTTGGCGGCAAGGCTGGAGGAGATAATGAGAAAAACAAGGAGGAGTCACCCACCAGTCAGGACAGCCCTTACGGTGCCCTGAGCTGAGGTGACCCCCTGGCTTTAGAAATCCTTCATCTTAGTTTTGGAGGATTCCCCAATAGAATTAGGGATGTGCCCCCCTCCCCACAGGGAGGAGGCACAAAGCGGGTGTAGCCACCCTCCAGGACAGTAGCCATTGGCTACTGCCCTCCCAGACCTAAACGCACCCCTAAATCTAGTATTTAGGGGCACCCCAGAACCCAGGAAATCAGATTCCTCCAACCTGAAGAAAGAAGAAGTACTGCTGACCTACAAGCCCTGCAGAGAAGACCAAAGACAACAACTGCTTTGGCCCGAGCCCTACCGGCCTGTCTCCTGACTCAAAAACCTGCAACCAGCGACGCATCTGACAGGGACCAGCCACCTCTGAAGCCTCAGAGGACTGCCCTGGACC
Organism: Pleurodeles waltl; assembly: GCF_031143425.1. Classification (NCBI taxonomy): domain Eukaryota; kingdom Metazoa; phylum Chordata; class Amphibia; order Caudata; family Salamandridae; genus Pleurodeles; species Pleurodeles waltl. The sequence continues at coordinate 914,932,158 of NC_090448.1, read as the reverse complement.
AAAAGAACCAAGAAACTCCTGTGAGCAGCAGCTCTGCTCAAAAAACAGCAACATTCTTGCAACTTTTCTACAACTTTCAAAGATCTCACTCTTCCCGCCGGAAGCGTGAGACTTCACTCTCTGTACCAGACGCCCAGCTCGAGATCTAGATAAACACCAGAGGGAGGACACCGTGGCGACTGCAACCTCGGAAGTAGCCTGAGACGATCCCCCTGGACCCTCACAGCGACGCATGCAGAGTGAATTTCTATATAAAAAACTATTGGCCTGGAGTAAGTCTTTGAGTGTGTGTTCCTCATGTATTGCCTGTAGGTGTACAACAAATGCTTAACACTACCCTCTGATAAGCCTACTGCTCGACCACACTACCACAATATAGAGCATTAAAATTATCTAATTTTGCCACTATATTACCTCTGAGGGGAATCCTTGGACTCTGTGCACACTATTTCTTACTTATAGTATATACAGAGCTAACCTCCTACAGACACCACTCCAGAGACACAAATGGCAAGATCAGACGACCCATAACCGACTCAGCACCAACCCTGCCTGTGGACTTCAATGGCTAGAAAGATGCCTTGTCTACGAGCTGCTGAAACTTACAAAAACCTTGGAAGACTGCGAGCATTTACCACAGCACAATGAACTCTTGTGCAGTAGTGGAGCTGCGCCCCTGCATCATTGCAGGGACCAAAGAATGCTGAAGCGAACTCCAGACTGTTAAAACCACCGCTGGACAGCCTAACTGCACCCAAGCTTCTGAGCCCATGTTGAAGTGGGCCAACGGTGCTAACCTGGTCCCTAGCCTCTCCAGCAGCCAAGTCTACTGTGGTTTTCCCCCACTGCAACCTACGCCTGCAGTCTCTTTGTCCAAGCCCCCCTCCACCGCGACTGGTGATGGACACCAGATGGTCCAAGAGCCCTCTGCGCCCAGATGCCCCAGATCAAAGAGAGGAGGACCACATGTGTCCCACCGTCCTGGAGGATCACAAGACTAGTGCCCACTTGGTGGCTCACCCAAACAGGACGTCCAATTCTAGCTTGCAGGCTGAATCCAAGGAGACCAATCCCCATTGAAATACACTGGGCACCCAACACACAGAGCTCCTCTGCAACCACCTGCCTCAGTGCTGCCCGGAGTGACCTGTTGGTGTGGTCCTGACCCTTGCCCAGTACTTACCTTAAGTCTACAAGATGGGTGCTTGTTTGCTGAATAGGGTTTCCTTCAATAGGTTAACACTGAAGAGCTCTGAACCTGCTTCCCACAGTTGCCCTCTTTTCTCGGTGCTCAACTGGTAGAAACTGGAGGAGCTCCTACTTCATCCCAGTGATCTTGGTAATGTCTGGCCAATAATGCTTTACCAGCAACCCTTCTGCACCCAGCATCAACTTCTTACTCTTTCTCTGGAGGAGGGGAGTCCCCAGAGGCCTGCCTGTTGGGAGTGTTTCTGTGGTGGCAACAATTGAGTCAGGAGGGACCCGAGGTCTAATATATATTGGGTCAGAGGGAGCTGCTTTGTATTTTTGTCATCTCTTGGGGTAATGACCCTAGAGCGGACAGGTTCCTTAAAAATTTCAGAGTGACGAAGCATGCCAGGGAGCACTGGGAAGAATTTAATATCCCTGTGTGTAGAGGATATTGCATCAAACAAGACGCCCTGCTCGAAAGGGTCCTTGTGTAACTCTACATTATGGAATGCAGCTGCTCCTACCACTACTTTTTAGTATGAAGTAGTGTTCTCTGGTGGTGAGGGCCATGTGGGGTAGAGGTCTGGGTCATTTGAGGGGATGGGGTCAGGATAATAAGTGTCCCAGGGATCTGGATCATGTTGAGACCGACCCAATTCTTACACAGTATATAAAGGGGATCCATAAGGAATGTACTTTCCCTGCATATGTGAAGCAGGAGAATGAGGAGGGGAGGGAGGTCGAGGGGAAGGAGGGGGTGGAGTAGGTGGTGGTGGCAGGGAAGGTCTATGTGGTGGGCTGGTGGTCTTGTCCTTGGTTTTCATCTTCTGAGGTGGAGTGTCCAAAGCTTCCTGAAAGGAAAGCTTCCTCTTCAAAAGTATATGAGATGTAGTGATAATGCACCCTGTACCCTCCTGAATTTGGAGGCGGCACTGAAGAACATCCATGGTCTCAAATATAGGCTCCACAGGAGGAGTAGCAGAAGACTGGCTGGAGTCTCTGTGGTTCGATGATGTATGATGCATGTGTCTCGGCACCGCAGGTTTTGGTCAGTGTGATTTTGCCAGCACTGAAGTGGAGCCTGTAGGTGTTCGGCTTGGAGCGAACCGCAAACAATATGTCCGGACCGTCTCGGCCCGATGTGAAGGAGGTTGAAAACAAAGACAATGGCTTTGGCTGATGTTTTTGGAGCAGGGCTGGAAGGTGGGGCAGCCAAAGCAGTTTTTCAGTTCTGACAATGGTCTGGTGGCAGTGGCGGACCTGCAACCCCTAGAAGGGGCCTCTTAAAGAGTTTTAGGGTGAGAGCAGGAGGGGTAATGGTACTCACAAGTTGCACAGATGCGATTTTGTGGGTCTCAAAATCTAAAGACTGCATGTCTTGTTCACCATTTCCAATCAAGGTGCCAGTAGGGCTCAAAGTATCTTCTTTGATCAGAATGATTTGCAGGCATCACAGATAGCCTCTTGATCATTGGGGGAGAGGCAGAGGTTACACACCAGATGTTGATTGGTGTGAGGAAATTTAGCATATCACCAAGGGCAGAAACGGAATGGAGGCTGTTCCATCAGGTTGGCATTGCAGTCAGTGCCACAAGCTAAGGTAGGGCAAAGTTGGACAGGGGTGCCCTGAAGGGCACGCGATCGGTTCCTGAACTGTTTCGAAGTGAGCAATAAGGTGACAATGCATAAGCAAAAACAATACTGTCAAGGAGGGTAAGATAGAGTAAAGATTTTGAAGTAGAGCAAGTCGAAAGACGGAGCAAAGACACGTCCGAACCTGACGGCGAAGAGAAAACAATCTAACAAAGGAGTCGATGCCCATGGGCACTATCATTCGATCCCGTGACTCAGAACACTTCTTCGAAGAAAAACCTGCACCCCTACGGATCCAAGACTAGATGGCAGGAGTATGCAGAGCATATGTACCTACAGCCTCACATACCACCAAACATTATTTAACAGAGTAATAAAACACTTGTATGTGTGCTTCTATAGGCACTGATAATGGATTACAGTAAAACAGTAACATGCACTGACAAGACCTGTGGGTCTCGGTTTAGGGACCTATTGGCTTTTCCAATGCCTTTTGGTGATATTGTACAGAGAAGAGCAACACAAAAGCACCACCCCTGCGTGCTGTCAGTTTCTATCTTTGGCCTCTTCCTCGCTCTCAGATGTGATCAATAGTGATAAATCAAAGACGACAGTGAGACGAAAATACATTTTTTGATCTTTTTAAGATGTGCACAAGTCCACTTCATAGAATTGGGAGAAGGTAGGGTGGCGAAGAATCTGCAATTAGATAACAGTACCCATGGAAAGAGCATTATCAAAAGGCAAGTACTTTGTTCCTCTGATAAATACATCTTTGTTCTCCAATACTTCTTATTTTTGAACTTTTATAAGATAGTAAAAATGCAGTTTTAAAAGAGGTCGACACCATAAGAGTACATTTCATCTCAACATCAATAACCTCTACCTCGTATATACCATATGTATCAATATGCAAACTGGCTTTCTCTAGTCAGTTTATGATCTGAACTTCTTAAACATCATTCGAGGTTGACTGATAAACCTTCCTGGTCAGATCCACTAAATTTTATCCACTAGCATACAACCCCTCAAAGAACACAAGCTTATCGGATTGTAGGAAGTTGGCTCTGTATGCACTATTTCAAAGTAAGGAATAGTATGCACAGAGTCCAAGGGTTCCCCTTAGAGGTAGGATAGTGGCAAAAAGAGATAATACTAATGCTCTATTTTGTGGTAGTGTGGTCGGGCAGTAGGCTTATCGAAGGAGTAGTGTTAAGCATTTGTTGTACATACACACAGGCAATAAATGAGGAACACACACTCAGACAATTCCAAGCCAATAGGTTTTTGTATAGAAAAATAGATTTTCTTAGTTTATTTTAAGAACCATAGGTTCAAATTCTACATTTAATATCTCAAATGAAAGGTATTGCAGGTAAGTACTTTAGGAACTTTGAATAATCACAATAGCATATATACTTTTCAAATAAAACCCATTTAGCTATTTTAAAACTAGACAGTGCAATTTTCACAGTTCCTAGCGGAGGTAAGTAATTGTTAGTTCTTGCAGGTAAGTAAACTATCTACGGGGTTCAAGTTTGGGTCCAAGGTAGCCCACCGTTGGGGGTTCAGAGCACCCTGAAAGTTACCACACCAGCAGTTCAGGGCCGGTCAGGTGCAGAGTTCAAAGTGGTGCCCAAAACACATAGGCTTCAATGGAGAAGGGGGTGCCCCGGATCCAGTCTGCCAGCAGGTAAGTGCCCGCGTCTTCGGAGGGCAGACCAGGGGGGTTTTGTAGGGCACTGGGGAGAGGGGGGGGTGACACAAGTTAGCACAGAAAGTACACCCTCAGCAGCATGGGGGCAGCCGGGTGCAGTGTGCAAACACGCGTCGGGTTGGTCGTTGAAATCAATGGGAGACCAAGGGGTCTCTTCAGCGATGCAGGCAGGCAAGGGGGGGGGGGGGCTCCTCGGGGTAGCCACCACCAGGGCAAGGGAGAGGGCTTCCTGGGGGGGGTCACTCCTGCACTGGAGTTCCGATCCTTCAGGTCCTGGGGGCTGCGGGTGCAGGGTCTTTTCCAGGCGTCGGGATCTGGGAGTCAGGCAGTCGCGGTCAGGGGGAGCCTCGGGATTCCCTCTGCAGGCGTCTCTGTGGAGGCTCAGGGGGGACAACTTTGGTTACTCACAGTCTCGGAGTCGCCGGGGGGTCCTCCCTGAAATGTTTCTCCACCAGTCGAGTCGGGGTCGCCGGGTTTCAAGACTCACGCTTCTGGCAGGAAACGCTGTTGTCTTTAAGTTGCTCCTTTGGAAACAAAGTTGCAGTCTTGGGTGAACAGGGCCGCTGTTCTCGGGAGTTTCATGGTCCTTTTAGAGCAGGGCAGTCCTCTGAGGATTCAGAGGTCGCTGGTCCTGGGGAAAGCGTCGCTGGAGCAGTTTTCTTCCGAAGGGGGGAGACAGGCCGGTAGAGCTGGGGCCAAAGCAGGTGGTGTCTCCGTCTTCTCTGCAGGGTTTTTCAGCTCAGCAGTTCTCTTCTTCTTAGGTTGCAGGAATCTGAGTTCCTAGGTTCTGGGGAGCCCTTAAATACTAAATTTAAGGGCGTGTTTAGGTCTGGGGGCTTAGTAGCCAATGGCTACTAGCCCTGAGGGTGGGTACACCCTCTTTGTGCCTCCTCCCAAGGGGAGGGGGTCACAATCCTATCCCTATTGGGGGAATCCTCCATCTGCAAGTTGGAGGATTTCTAAAAGTTAGAGTCACCTCAGCTCAGGACACCTTAGGGGCTGTCCTGACTGGCCAGTGACTCCTCCTTGTTATTCTCATTATTTCCTCCGGCCTTGCCGCTAAAAGTGGGGCCGTGGCCGGAGGGGGCAGGTAACTCCACTAGCTGGAGTGCCCTGTGGTGCTGGAACAAAGGGGGTGAGCCTTTGAGGCTCACCGCCAGGTGTTACAGCTCCTGCCTGGGGGAGGTGATAGCATCTCCACCCAGTGCAGGCTTTGTTACTAGCCACAGAGTGACAAAGGCACTCTCCCTATGTGGCCAGCAACATGTCTCGAGTGTGGCAGGTTGCTAAAACCAGTCAGCCTACACGGGTAGTTGGTTAAGGTTTCAGGGGGCACCACTAAGGTGCCCTCTGGGGTGTATTTTACAATAAAATGTACACTGGCATCAGTGTGCATTTATTGTGCTGAGAAGTTTGATACCAAACTTCCCAGTTTTCAGTGTACCCATTATGGTGCTGTGGAGTTCGTGTTTGGCAAACTCCCAGTCCATATACTCTTATGGCTACACTGCACTTACAACGTCTAAGGTTTGGCTTAGACACTGTAGGGGCACAATGCTCATGCACTGGTGCCCTCACCTATGGTATAGTGCACCCTGCCTTAGGGCTGTAAGGCCTGCTAGAGGGGTGACTTATCTATACTGCATAGGCAGTGTGAGGTTGGCATGGCACCCTGAGGGGAGTGCCATGTCGACTTACTCGTTTTTGTTCTCACCAGCACACACAAGCTGACAAGTAGTGTGTCTGTGCTGAGTGAGGGGTCCCCAGGGTGGCATACGATATGCTGCAGCCCTTAGAGACCTTCCCTGGCATCAGGGCCCTTGGTACCAGGGGTACCAGTTACAAGGGACTTACCTGGATGCCAGGGTGTGCCAATTGTGTAAACAAAAGTACAGGTTAGGAAAAGAACACTGGTGCTGGGGCCTGGTTAGCAGGTGTAGGAAGTTGGCTCTGTATGTGCTATTTCAAAGTAAGGAATAGCTTGTACAGAGTCCAAGGGTTCCCCTTAGAGGTAAGATAGTGGCAAAAAGAGATAATACTAATGCTCTATTTTGTGGTAGTGTGGTCGAGCAGTAGGCTTATCAAAGGAGTAGTGTTAAGCATTTGTTGTACATACACACAGGCAATAAATGAGGAACACACACTCAGAGACAAATCCAGCCAATAGGTTTTGTTATAGAAAAATATATTTTCTTAGTTTATTTTAAGAACCACAGGTTCAAATTTTACATGTAATATCTCATTTGAAAGGTATTGCAGGTAAGTACTTTAGGAACTTTGAATCATTTCATTAGCATGTATACTTTTTACATAAAACACAATAAGCTGTTTTAAAAGTGGACACAGTGCAATTTTCACAGTTCCTGGGGGAGGTAAAGTATTGTTAGTTTTAACAGGTAAGTAAGTCACTTACAGGTCTCAGTTTTTGGTCCAAGGTAGCCCACCGTTGGGGGTTCAGAGCAACCCCAAAGTTATCACACCAGCAGTTCAGGGCCGGTCAGGTGCAAAGGTCAAAGAGGTGCCCAAAACACATAGGCTTCAATGGAGAGAAGGTGGTGCCCCGGTTCCAGTCTGCCAGCAGGTAAGTACCCGCGTCTTCGGAGGGCAGACCAGGGGGGGTTTTGTAGGGCACCGGGGGGGACAAGTCAGCACAAAAAGTACACCCTCAGCAGCGCGGGGGCGGCCGGGTGCAGTGTGCAAACACGCGTCGGGTTTGTAATGGTTTTCAATGAGAGACCAAGGGGTCTCTTCAGCGATGCAGGCAGGCAAGGGGGGGGCTCCTCGGGGTAGCCACCACCTGGGCAAGGGAGAGGGCCTCCTGGGGGTCACTCCTGCACACAAGTTCCGTTCCTTTAGGTGCTGGGGGCTGCGGGTGCAGGGTTTTTTCCAGCCATCGGGAAATGGAGTTCAGGCAGTCGCGGTCAGGGGGAGCCTCGGGATTCCCTCTGCAGGCGTCGCTGTGGGGGCTCAGGGGGGACAACTTTGGTTACTCACAGTCGTAGAGTCACCGGAGGGTCCTCCCTGAAGCGTTGTTTCTCCACCAGTCGAGTCGGGGTCGCCGGGTGCAGTGTTGCAAGTCTCACGCTTCTTGCGGGGAGTTGCAGGGGTCTTTAAATCTGCTACTTGAAACAAAGTTGCAGTTCTTTTGGAGCAGTGCCGCTGTCCTCGGGAGTTTCTAGTCTTTCTTGAAGCAGGGCAGTCCTCAGAGGATTCAGAGGTCGCTGGTCCCTTTGGAAAGCGTCGCTGGAGCAGGTTTCTTTTGGAAGGCAGGAGACAGGCCGGTAGGACTGGGGCCAAAGCAGTTGGTGTCTTCTGTTCTTCCTCTGCAGGGGTTTTTCAGCTCAGCAGTCTTCTTCTTCAGGTAAGTTGCAGGAATCTAAATTCTTAGGTTCAGGGGAGCCCTTAAATACTAAATTTAAGGGCGTGTTTAGGTCTGGGGGGTTAGTAGCCAATGGCTACAAGCCCTGAGGGTGGGTACACCCTCTTTGTGCCTCCTCCCAAGGGGAGGGGGTCACAATCCTATCCCTACTGGGGGAATCCTCCTTCTACAAGATGGAGGATTTCTAAAAGTCAGAGTCACCTCAGCTCAGGACGCCTTAGGGGCTGTCCTGACTGGCCAGTGACGACTCCTTGTTTTTCTCATTATCTCTCCTGGACTTGCTGCCAAAAGTGGGGGCTGGGTCCAGGGGCGGGCATCTCCACTAGCTGGAGTGCCCTGGGGCATTGTAACATGAAGCTTGAGCCTTTGAAGCTCACTGCTAGGTGTTACAGTTCCTGCAGGGGGGTGGTGTGAAGCACCTCCACCCAGAGCAGGCTTTGTTTCTGTCCTCAGAGAGCACAAAGGCTCTCACCGCATGAGGTCAGAAACTCGTCTCAGCAGCAGGCTGGCACAGACCATCCAGTCCTGCACTGAACAATTGGGTAAAATACAGGGGGTATCTCTAAGATGCCCTCTGTGTGCATTTTTTAATAAATCCAACACTGGCATTAGTGTGGGTTTATTATTCTGAGAAGTTTGATACTAAACTTCCCAGTATTCAGTGTAGCCATTATGGAGCTGTGGAGTTCGTTTTTGACAGACTCCCAGCCCATATACTCTTATGGCTACCCTGCACTTACAATCTCTAAGGTTTTGCTTAGACACTGTAGGGGCATAGTGCTCATGCACATATGCCCTCAACTGTGGTATAGTGCACCCTGCCTTAGGGCTGTAAGGCCTGCTAGAGGGGTGACTTACCTATGCCACAGGCAGTGTGAGGTTGGCATGGCACCCTGAGGGGAGTGCCATGTCGACTTAGTCATTTTCTCCCCACCAGCACACACAAGCTGGCAAGCAGTGTGTCTGTGCTGAGTGAGGGGTCCCTAGGGTGGCATAAGACATGCTGCAGCCCTTAGAGACCTTCCCTGGCATCAGGGCCCTTGGTACCAGGGGTATCAGTTACAAGGGACTTACCTGGGCGCCAGGGTTGTGCCAATTGTGGAGGCAATGGTACATTTTAGGTGAAAGAACACTGGTGCTGGGACCTGCTTAGCAGGGTCCCAGCACACTTCTCAGTCAAGTCAGCATCAGTATCAGGCAAAAAGTGGGGGGTAACTGCAACAGGGAGCCATTTCTTTACAGCATCCCTATGAGAAAGGCCTGCACGCCTCCACAAAATCCTGTAGAGAGCATCCATGCGTAGCAGTGGAGCACCAAACTGGTGCCACTCACCCTTGCCTGGCAATAAGTGGTATTAAGGCCAAAACAAATCATGTATTTGGCGACATTGTGGCCATCATTACTTGTTTAATCAAATAAAGCTCAAAGGTGTTACAAAACCACTGGCATGATCTTGCTAGCTATGTCACCGAAGGCATGCATATATCGACTCCTTACATACATAATCAGGGTCACCCAAAATGTGATTCTACTGCAGCTGCATTTTATACATAATTATAGGTATGCCATATTCCCTACATAATCACCTGCTGCAAAGCTGGCAGGTTAATATATATGGAAAATGTCACTTACCCAGTGTACATCTGTTCGTGGCATTAGTCGCTGCAGATTCACATGCTGTGCACATCCCGCCATCTGGTGTTGGGCTCGGAGTGTTACAAGTTGTTTTTCTTCGAAGAAGTCTTTTCGATTCACAAGATCGAGGGACTCCTCCCATTTCGGCTCCATTGCGCATGGGCGTCGACTCCATCTTAGATTGTTTTCCCCGCAGAGGGTGAGGTAGGAGTTGTGTATGCTAGTAATATTGCCCATGCAATGGAGTGAATACGTATGTACATAATGTAATTTAAAGTAATATTTTTACAAATTTACAAATGTTCAAGATCAACTTCTAAACGGCTACAGGCTCCCAGGGAGGCGGGTGGGCGCATGTGAATCTGCAGCGACTAATGCCACGAACAGATGTACACTGGGTAAGTGACATTTTCCGTTCGATGGCATGTGTAGCTGCGGATACACATGCTGTGCATTGCCTAGTAAGCAGTTATCTGCCCAAAAGCGGTGGTTCAGCCTGTAGGAGTTGAAGTTGTTTGAAACAATGTTCGTAGTACTGCTTGACCTACTGTGGCTTGTTGTGCTGTTAACACATCTACACAGTAGTGTTTAGTAAATGTATGAAGCGTAGACCATGTAGCTGCCTTACATATTTTGCTCATTGGAATATTTCCTAGAAAGGCCTTGGTAGCACCTTTCTTTCTAGTTGAGTGTGCCTTTGGTGTAATAGGCAGTTCTCCTTTTGCTTTAAGATAACAGGTTTGAATGCATTTAACTATCCATCTAGCAATGCCTTGTTAAGAAATTGGATTTCCTGTATGAGGTTTTTGGAAAGCAATAAATAATTGTTTTGTTTTTCGAATTAGTTTTGTTCTGTCAATGTAGTACATTAACGCTCTTTTGATGTCTAATGTATGTAGTGCTCTTTTAGCTACAGAATCTGGCTGTGGGAAGAACACTGGTAATTCTACTGTTTGATTCAAGTGGAACGGTGATATGACTTTTGGTTAACATTTTTGATTTGTTCGTAGAACTACTTGAAGCTTCTGTATTTGAATAAATGGTTCTTGTATGGTAAATGCATGAATCTCAGTTACTCTTCTTAAAGATGTGATGGCAATTAAAAATGCAACTTTCCATGTTAAGTATTGCATTCCACAAGAGTGCATGGGCTCAAAAGGTGGACCCATGAGTCGTGTTAAGACAATGTTGAGGTTCCATGAAGGAACTGGTGGTGTTCTTGGTGGTATAATTCTCTTTAGGCCTTCCATAAACGCTTTTATGACTGGTATCCTAAACAGTGAAGTTGAGTGCGTAATTTGCAGGTAAGCTGAAATTGCGGTAAGATGTATCTTAATGGAAGAAAAAGCTAGCTTTGACTTTTGCAAATGTAGTAAGTATTTTACGATATCTTTGGCAGATGCGTGTAAGGGTTGAATTTGATTATTATGACCGTAATACACAAATCTTTTCCATTTATTTGCGTAGCAATGTCTTGTAGTAGGTTTTCTAGCCTGTTTGATGACCTCCATACATTCTTGTGTAAGGTCTAGATGTCAGAATTCTAAGACTGCAGGAGCCAGATTGCTAGATTGAGCGATGCTGGATTTGGGTGTCTGATCTGTTGTTTGTGTTGAGTTAACAGATCTGGTCTGTTTGGCAGTCTGATATGAGGCACTACTGACAGGTCTAGTAGTGTTGTGTACCAAGGTTGTCGTGCCCAAGTTGGTGCTATAAGTATTAGTTTGAGTTTTTTTTTTACTCAATTTGTTTACGAGATACGGAAGGAGTGGGAGAGGGGGAAAAGCGTAAGCAAATATCCCTGACCAACTCATCCATAACGCATTGCCCTTGGAGTGAGGCTGTGGGTACCTGGATGTGAAGCTTTGGCATTTTGCATTTTCTTTTGTTGCGAATAGGTCTATTTGTGGTATTCCCCATGTTTGGAAGTAGGTTTGTAGTATTTGGGGATGAATTTCCCATTCGTGGATCTGTTGGTGATCCCGACTGAGATTGTCGGCTAACTGACTTTGAATTCCTGGTATGTATTGCGCTATTAGGCGAATGTGATTGTGAATCGCCTAATGCCAAATCTTTTGTGCTAAGAGACACAACTGTGTTGAGTGTGTACCTCCCTGTTTGTTTAAGTAATACATTGTTGTCATGTTGTCTGTTTTGACAAGAATGTGTTTGTGGGCTAATAGTGGATGAAATGCTTTCAACGCTAGAAACACTGCTAGTAGTTCTAACTGATTTATATGAAGTTGTTTCTGCTGAGTGTCCCATTGTCCCTGGATGCTGTGTTGGTTGAGGTGTGCTCCCCACCCTACCATAAAAGCATCTGTTGTGATCATGTATTGAGGCACTGGGTCTTGGAAAGGCCACCCTTGGTTTAAATTGATAAGATTCCACCATTGAAGCGAGGTGTATGTTTGGCGGTCTATCAACACTAGATCTTGAAGTTGACCCTGTGCTTGTGACCATTGTGTTGCTAGGCACTGTTCTAAGGGCTGCATGTGTAATCTTGCGTTTGGGACAATGGCTATGCATGATGAAATCATGCCTAGTAGTTTCATCACTAATTTTACCTGCAAACTTTGGTTTGGGTGCATGCTTTGTATTACGTTTTTGAAAGCTTGTACCCTTTGTGGACTTGGAGCGGCAATCCCTTTTTTTGTGTTGCTCCTAAGTATTGTTGTATTTGACACGGCTGTAAGTGTGATTTTTGGTAGTTTAGTGAGAACCCTAGTTTGTGAAGGGTTTCTATGACATATTTTGTGTGTTGAAGACACTGTTCCTGCATGTTGGTTTTGATTAACCAATCGTCTAGATACTGGAATACGTGTATGTGCTGTCTTCTGATATGGGTTGCTACTACTGCAAGGCATTTTGTAAATACCCTTGGTGCTGTTGTTATCCCGAATGGTAACACTTTGAATTGGTAATGTACTCCTTGGATTACAAACTGTAAGTATTTCCTGTGTGAAGGATGTATGGGTATAGGAAGGACGCATCCTTGAGCTGTTGTCATGTAGTCTTGTTTGAGCAAGGGGATTACGTCTTGAAGTGTCACCATGTGAAAGTTATCTGACTTGATGTAAAGATTTAGTGTTCTGAGATCTAAGATGGGTCTCAGTCTTGTCCTTTTTGGGTATAAGAAAATACAGGGAATAAACACCTGTTCCTTTCTGATGGTTGGGTACTAGTTCTATTGCATCCTTTTGCAACAACGCTTGGACTTCTAGGTGTAATAGATCCAAGTGTTATTTGGACATGTGTGTTCTTGGAGGCACATTTGGTGGTAATTGTAGGAATTCTATGCAATAACCATGTTGGATAATGGCTAGGACCCATGAGTCTGTTGTTATTTCTTCCCAGTTTTGGTAAAAATCTGTGAGTCTCCCCCCCCCCCCACTGGTGTTATGTGTTGGGGATTTGTGACACTGAAGTCACTGTTTATTTTGAGGGGTCTTTGGGCTTTAGAACTTTCCTCTAGTTTTAGGGAACTGTCCACCTCTGTACTGTCCCTGAAAGCCTCCTTTTTGATACTGGCCCTGGTATGTGGGTCTGGTTTGTGAGGTTGAGGGTTCTGTGCTTTGGGCCCGAAACCCCCCTCTAAATTGTGTCTTCCTAAATGTGCCTCTGCTCTGTGGGGAGTAGAGCGCGCCCATGGCCTTGGCCGTATCAGTGTTCTTCTTTAGCTTCTCTATAGCTGTGTCCACCTCCGGCCCAAACAACTGCTGTCCATTATAAGGCATATTAAGCACAGCCTGTTGGATTTCGGGCTTAAATCCGGAGGTGCGTAGCTATGCATGTCTCCGAATAGTGACCGCTGTATTCACAGTTCTTGCGGCTGTGTCTGCTGCATCCATTGCCGATCGTATCTGGTTGTTCGAGATACTTTGGCCCTCTTCCACCACTTGTTGTGCACGCTTTTGGAACTCTTTGGGCAGATGTTCTATAAAGTGCTTCATTTCATCCCAATGAGCCCTGTCATATCTTGACAATAAGGCCTGGGAATTAGCAATGCGCCATTGATTGGCCGCTTGTGCTGCAACTCTTTTCCCCGCTGCATCAAACTTTCGACTTTCTTTGTCGGGTGGTGGTGCATCTCCAGAGGTGTGTGAATTAGCCCTTTTACGTGCTGCGCCTACTACTACTACTACTGAGTCAGGTGTCAGTTGTTGTGTGATGTATACAGGGTCTGTAGGGGGAGGCTTGTACTTTTTCCTCACCCTAGGTGTGATGGCTCTGCCTTTGATGGGTTCTTGAAATACTTGTTTTGCGTGTTTCAAAATCCCTGGTAACATCGGGAGACTTTGTCAGCGACACACAGTCAGTACCAAAGTATTAAATAAAATGTCATCCTCAATGGGTTCAGCGGGCACTGCCACATTGTGAAAAGCCGCTGCTCTGGACATCACTTGCGTGTAGGCAGTACTATGCTCAGGTGGAGATGGCCTCGCTGGGTAGCAGTCTGGACTATTGTCAGATACTGGTGCATCATATAGATCCCATGCATCTGGGTCATCCTGGCTCATCCCTGTGTGTGTTGGAGATTGCATCATAGGTGGGGTCGCATTTGGTGATGGTTGCGGTGAATGGTGTGGTGATGGTTGTGGCGAAAACCGTGGTGGAGTTACTTCTTTTGCCACTTTTGCTTTTGGTTGTTTCTCTGTATCTTTGAAAGCAAGTTTTATTTTCATCCTTATAGGAGGAAGAGTTCTTATTTTCCCTGTTTCCTTTTGATAATGGAGCCTTCTTTGGGTATAATCTGGCTCCCCTGCTTCTAGCTCTTGTCCCAATCTATGGCCTTGTAGTTGTTCTGAAAGGCCCTGTTCTTCGGAATAGGAGCTTGTTTTCGGCTCCGAAGTTGAGTGTTTCGGTACCGAAACTTTTTCTACAGTCTTTTTTGGCTCCAAAGCCATTTTTTTTTTAGGTTTCGGTGTGCCGATATCTCGGTGCCGGCTTATCTCATAGCCGGTCTCCCGGTGTCGAGCCTGGTCTGAGCCAGGTTCTCGGTGTCTAGTATGCTGCCTGCCGGGATCTCGACCGGAGTTGGAAGACTTCGACACGTGCGTGCCTTTTTCGGAGCCAATGGTTGGTCACCAATTGTACGGGTTAAGCCATGGCCTGCCAGCGGTGGCGTCCCCTGGGCCTTCATGATTTTGGTGTGAGTTTTGGTTGGGGCTGGTTTACTCACGATTTTCGGTGCCTGCTCTGTTTCGGGCTCGTCCGAGTCAGCGATGGAGAAAGTCTCCTCTTCCTCGACGTGTCCTGACGGCACCGATGCCATTTGAAAACTTCGTGCTCTCCGGTCCCGTAGCATTTTCTTTGACCGAAACGCATGACAGGCCTCTCAGGTATCCTCTTTGTGTTCGGGGGACAAACACAAATTACAGACCAGATGTTGATCTGTGTAAGGATACTTGTTGTGGCATTCGGGGCAGAAGCGGAATGGGGTCCGTTCCATTAGCCTTGAAGACGCACGCGGTCGGGCCGACCAGGCCCCACCAGGGAATCGAAGGGCTACCGGAGCTCTTCTTGATTCGGTGTTGATCCGCGTTAACTAACCCGATACCGAACGTCAACAATACCGTCGAATTGTCCGATATTTAACTAACTTTCCGAACCGAAACACGGAACGAAGAGGAACACGTCCGAACCCGATGGCGGAAAGAAAACAATCTAAGATGGAGTCGACACCCATGCGCAATGGAGCCGAAATGGGAGGAGTCCCTCGATCTCGTGACTCGAAAAGACTTCTTCGAAGAAAAACAACTTGAAACACTCGAAGCCCAACACTAGATGGCGGGATATGCACAGCATGTGTATCTGCAGCTACACATGCCATCGAACATATATATATATATTTTGTTACTTTAGCTCAAAAACATCAAAAGTTTCTAATAAGCATAGCGACATGTTATGCTGTGCAGTAGAAGGGCTTTAGCAAAGGTTTCCTTGTCACCTTTCAGTTGCTTATTGCTCTTATGGTGTATTTAAATTGTTAATAATTCGGTGACACCACTTCCCAGACAGTGTTAACTTGTAAAAATGACAAAATTAATAAGTAACACTGTCACAAAATATGGTGCATTAAGCTATATAATTTACCTTTTCTTGTCACATAACTTAGTCAACCCTGCAGCATAAATTGGGGACTGCTGTTGTCCAGTAGCTCATCTTATAAAATACTAACATAAGCGTGCATGATTAAGTTACTGTTATTGACAAAAGAATCTTCAAGGTGGCTAGTCATCTGATTTATTCAAAAGAGCCAAAATCATCATCGTATCTCAGTCACTTTGGTCAACACCACTGACCGGTTACTTATGCCGGGACCTTCGGAACCGCTAATTCAGCCATGGTCCATTTCATCACATCTTATAGACTCTGCTCAAATTGGGTGCCTTACAAGCCTTTCAACTCATCACTGTGTTTCCTTTGGCAATTACCATTGGCAGGTTAATAAACTTATCAATTTGCCTAGTATTTTTGATTCTGTGCATGAGGCCCAATATACATTTCATAAGAGACAAGATTCAATATGCACAAAATTAAAATGTGAATTCCTAGTGACCTTTAAAAGATATTCTAATGCAGTGAGCCACTTGAGTGCCAGATCTATTTTTCCCTCCCAATTCAATTTTAGTGTCAAGTGAAAAGTTGCCGCTAATGTTGTGTGCATCCTAGCTATCTGCATGTCTGCTATTTCCATGTGTTAGTATTTTGTTAATGTTTTGGAGCCTTGTTATCATCTGCATATGTGAATCTTGCTCTTCTTTGCAGTGGGTTGTGTCAAACAATCCACCACCTATGCTGAACCACTCTCACATGGTACCATAGGTTGAAAATGAACCATGTGCCTAAAGGTCTCACACTAATTTAATCCTTGCGTAAAACCATGGTATGCTACAATTTTGTTTTGGGCAACTTCTGACAATTCTGGTAAACACTATAGGGGTTATTCTGATGGATATTCCCAGTTGGAGTCTCTTCCCAGTTGAAATAGATAACCAAGCAATCCAAAATGCCCTGCTACACCAAGCAAGCAAAATGACCCTCTGTGGACCTGGCAGGAAAGGCAGAAGTTCTCGGGAAACATGGGCACAGTTGTCCTTGCTACGGCTCGTTCAATATTCAACATGGGAACACACCTCATTAAAGCGGTTGTGGTGGCCTTAGCCTTGGTGAAATGGACAACTAGACCAGAAGGTGGGTCTTTTTTAGCCTGTGCATAGCATATGTTCATGCACAGGAGATAAACCTTGGCAGAGTCCTTTTGGTACCATCTAGTACAGGCAAATCCCATGAAGAACTGATTATCTTTTCACAGTACTTCTCTGTGTGCTCGATATAAAAGCACAAAGGTTTCCTATGATCAAACCTCTGGACCCTCTCCCCCTCTTTTGGGAGATGTGAGGAAGAGAATAAAAACAGGAAGATTGATGGACTCATCCACTTTGAAGAGTGATGTAACTTTTGCAGAAAGGCAGCCTGGGTCCTCAGCACCAATTTGTCACACACAAAAGGTGTTGAACGGAAACTGCACTAAGTGTCTTGTCAGTTCACTGACATGACATACAGAAGGTATCACAGAAAAACATTATGTTGATGGTATGATCTGCAGGAAACCACTACACAGAGACAAACTGGGTGCATATCAGAAATAGGATTACTAAATTAAGGTACTATTAACGAATGATCAAATACTTTGGTGGCAACCTGTGCATTAAACCTATCAGGAACCACACCACAACTGATTTGACAAAAAAAAAAACGAATGGCAAAACTGGAAGACATTTAACCTTTAGCTGTGCCCATCACAAATCCTTGCTAGGCCAGAGACGAAACAGACAAAACATCTGTCAACTTTGTCTGCAAGGGGTCAATCTGTAGCCTCTACACAAGGCAACAAACTAATACTAATGTCCCAAATAGATTAATTTGGTCAATGGACGTCTTGATATGTAGACCACATCCCCCTCAGACAGCAAATCAAAAATACTCAGTTGCCACCACCCCATCTACATGCCTGGCGGTGAAGATTGTGGAAACTCAGAGGACAAGTGCTCAAACTCAAAAGATTATTATACCATACCTTACAGACCTAATCAAGCAATATTAAGTGTTCATGGGATCGGTTTATCCTGACCTTACTCAAAACCATAAGTAGGAGAGTTAACATTAGAAATGCATACAAAAGGCCATTCCACCACTAAAAAGCAGAGTGTTTCTCAGAGCTCCATTTGGTGAAATCTCCAGCATTCAGAAGTCTCAACACTGCACTTTCTTGGGGGAAGGGAAGATCCAGTAATGAGCGCACCAATGGTCAGAGATGTCCTGTGTCAGGTTGGTGCACGTTTGCCACAGAAAAAGATATTTAGTTGTCTCTTGCAAGATTTGGATAGTGTCAGTCAGCTGTAATGTTGGCCCCACTAAATTGTGATGTTCCACTGCAGAGTCCACATACACCATCTGGCGTTTGGGACAAGAATGTTGCACAAATCAAGGAGGCCAGGAAGCCTCAGTGCAGTCCAAACTTTCACCTAGAGTGGAGTATGAAACATATGGAAAATAACCAGAATATTCAAGACTTATTGAGGGAAAGGAAAGCTTGAATGTCTCCATGTCTATATGAGTGTCCACAATAAAATGAAACCTGAGCGCGGTGCCGAGATGCAGCTCGTTGATGGAAAACAGAAATATGAAAAAAGTTCAGCCGTCAGTCGAGGTAGCCTACGACTGACAGTGGAAAGCCTACCTTGAGCAGCAAGAAATCTTTGCTACCTTTGGCCTTCTTGGCATACCTCTGCACTCTCCTCGGGCCTCAATTCTTTAGACGCCAATGACGTTCTCTTCAGTCCTAGACTCCCCATCCCCTGCCAGCTCTGCCTCTATGACATTCTCCTCCTCATCTTCACTGAAGGGGCCTAGGCCCTTTAGGGGCTCCTGGTCCTCTGGGCTTTGGCAATTGAGTGTTGGGCCAGTCACTATTTCAGTCTTGTCTTCAAAGACATCGGGGCAAATTCTGACCAGGTCTCACAGCTCTCGGTGCTGAGGTCCTTCAGAAGAAATAAGTTGTACACCTCATGGTTGTCCCGCTGTGAGAACTTGTAATGGCAGTTGGGCAAAATTTAAAGGGGGTGATCTCCATGCGTCTGCATTCTCTGACAACATGGTGCTCTTCGGTGGGTCATCCATTGAGAAGGCTCCCAAATCCCTTATGACTGAATGCCTTGCATCCCGTGATCTGCAGTATTCCTCAGTGGAAAAAACACTGAAGCTTTTTGATGTTTTGAAGAAATTCTTCGGAGCTCCTCATCATGCTTCCAGACAAAACAGCAGAGAAATAAAATCTGAAAAAGACGACCATGCACCGGAAATTCCAAGGTGCATGCTGGACCTCACACAGGTGATCATGGGATGGAAGTATCACCAAAAGATGGTCAACAATGGCCTAAAGAAAACATAAATGAGAGAGAAAAAAGACAGACTAAGCATGATTCTGGACCCAACCACTAGATGGAGGAATAGATGCACAGCATGTGAATCCAGACTCCTGCTATAAACTCTTTGTAAAAACACAATGGGCAGAGTGTAAGTCTTAATGGGTGTATATCAAATTGGAAGTGATTCGCCCCAACAATGAACTGCAGGTAACACTTATGGGACTAAAGGAATTGATTATGAAAATACTTCATGCAAATCTAGGGATACAATTTAGTCCACTGGGCACAAAAGCAGAAAACCTGGTGCTTATATGCTGCTCTGGGAGCACGCCTATAAAATCCTCGGGACATTGTAAAGATGAGGAAACTGAAGCTAGCGATATCAATCAAAAATGTACAGGTAAATGAGTGGAGATTTTCACCAACGGGTGCTAACAGGCTGGAGGTGCCTTCAAGTATAGAAAAAAAGGTAACTCAGTTCTTGCCAATGAGCTGTTGATGCTACTATTGTCATTGATGGTGCAGTCATCGACAATGAGGTCAATAATGAGGCTGATAGCATTAACTAAGGATTTTGCAATCACCAACTGTCAAGGTTGATAGGATCTCTTTGGTCAATGGGCCATTACATGAAGTCCTCATTGGCAAGATGGTCATCAACAGTAATTTTATATGTAGAAAAGTGTCCTTTTTAACGTGGCCACCCCCACACACACACACACACTTTTTGCCACTGGTACTGAGGTTTCTCGACTGAAGATTCCTACTACACAGTTCCCCAGTGACAGTGCTCTTTCCCTAAAACAAGGCAAACTGATCTGATTGTGTACAATTGCCACACACATCAGCACCCATTTAAGTCCCTAGTAAATGGTAAACCTGGTACCTACGGTATGGGTACCAAAAAGGTTCCCTAAGGGTTGTAGCATGTATTGTCACTCTAAGGGACCTTCCTACAAATTGCATGCAGACTCCAATTGCAGGCTGCGTGACATGGTGCAAACAATGAGTGAAAACATGACATGGCATGCTCCTTGTGTGCCATACCAGAGCCACTGCATTTAATTTAATATATATGTAAGTCACCCATACAGCAGGCCTTACAGTTTTAAGGCAGGGTGCATTATATTTTATGTGAGGACACATCTGCATGAGCAGATACGTCCCTGTGAACTTCAGTTTGATTACTTGATATTACAAGTGAACAGGTAAGCAATCTTAATGTAAGTACTATGCGCTGGTCATTATGAGTTACCCAGCTACATAATGGCTTTACTGAAACCTACGGTGTTTAGTACCAAACACCTGGTCTTAATAAATCCACACTGATGTCAGTACTGAATTTATTATGACATGCACTCATAGGACACCCGTGAGGTGGCCACTGAAAACCTACTAGTCCCTCTAGTGTGGTGGCTCACAGGTATCCACCAGACTATCACCACAGACCACTGCCTGCTCCGGAGGAAGGTGTTACCACCTTTAGCAGGATGGTTAGTGAATCTGCATACCAAAGCCAAGGACTTCAAAGTGCTTGCCGTCTTTGATATGCAAGCCCTGCATCCCCCAGAACTGGGAGTTGTCACCCCTCTGATCTGAGGCCCATTTGGTACCAGGACAAGCAGCAAATTAGCTATGCAAGTAGGTGTGTTGTACTACCAGGCTAGTCACACCCATAAGGTGAGTTGCCTGATGTGCTCCACAAAGAAAGGGTTTCACCAACTTGTTTTTGGTGGAACTAGTAACTCTGGGACAGGGTTGTGCCAACTCACACAGGGGGAGTAGTCATCCCAGAGCTAAGCTGCCCATTGGTTACTTATGTACACTTCCCTTATCCACCCCATAAATTCACTATTAGGTGACCACCCTAACACAAGAAGAGCAGACTCGCCTAAAAAGTGAGAACTTCGGACTGCTGGTGGACTTTGGCGCAAAACCCTGCCTGTCTACCTGCTCTTGTCCCGACAATAGCAACAACCAAGCCCTTCACCAAGCAATCAGCATCTCCCCTGAAGTAAAGGAGTCACTTCCCTGCAAGCATCAACCGTAACCTCCGGTTCACCGTTCTGCTGACCAAAGGGTCCACTGAGGCAGCAGCCACCCAGGAGGAGGTCATCATGCTCAACAAGGACTGACCCATTTCCCCACTGTAAGGAAATGCCTCCTTGGCATGGTTACCCCCTGACTTTTTGCCTTTGCTGATGCTATGTTTTGAATTGAAAGTGTGCTGAGGCCTGCTAACCAGGCCCCAGCACCAGTGTTCTTTCCCTAACCTGTACTTTTGTATCCACAATTGGCACACCCTGGCATCCAGGTAAGTCCCTTGTAACTGGTACCTCCGGTACCAAGGGCCTTGATGCCAGGGAAGGTCTCTAAGGGCTGCAGCATGTCTTATGCCACCCTGGAGACCCCTCACTCAGCACAGACACACTGCTTGCCAGCTTGTGTGTGCTGGTGAGAACAAAATGAGTAAGTCGACATGGCACTCCCCTCAGGGTGCCATGCCAGCCTCTCACTGCCTATGCAAGTATAGATAAGTCACCCCTCTAGCAGGCCTTACAGCCCTAAGGCAGGGTGCACTTTACCATAGGTGAGGGCACTAGTGCATGAGCACTGTGCCCCTACAGTGTCTAAGCCAAACCTTAGACATTGTGAGTGCAGGGTAGCCATAAGAGTATATGGTCTGGGAGTCTGTTTTACACGAACTCCACAGCACCATAATGGCTACACTGAAAACTGGGAAGTTTGGTATCAAACTTCAGCCCAGTAAATGCACACTGATGCCAGTGTACATTTTATTGTGAAATACACCCCAGAGGGCACCTTAGAGGTGCCCCCTGAAACCTTAACCGACTATCTGTGTAGGCTGACTGGTTCCAGCAGCCTGCCACACTAGAGACATGTTGCTGGCCCCATGGGGAGAGTGCCTTTGTCACTCTGAGGCCAGTAACAAAGCCTGCACTGGGTGGAGATGCTAACACCTCCCCCAGGCAGGAGCTATAACACCTGGCGGTGAGCCTCAAAGGCTCACCCCTTTGTTCCAGCACCACAGGACACTCCAGCTAGTGGAGTTGCCCGCCCCCTCCGGCCACGGCCCCCACTTTTGGCGGCAAGGCCGGAGAAAATAATGAGAAAAACAAGGAGGAGTCACTGGCCAGTCAGGACAGCCCCTAAGGTGTCCTGAGCTGAAGTGACTCTAACTTTTAGAAATCCTCCATCTTGCAGATGGAGAATTCCCCCAATAGGGATAGGATTGTGACCCCCTCCCCTTGGGAGGAGGCACAAAGAGGGTGTACCCACCCTCAGGGCTAGTAGCCATTGGCTACTAACCCCCCAGACCTAAACACGCCCTTAAATTTAGTATTTAAGGGCTTCCCTGAACCTAAGAATTTAGATTCCTGAAACTACAAGAAGAAGAGGACTGCTGAGCTGAAAAACCCCTGCAGAAGAAGAACAGAAGACACCAACTGCTTTGGCCCCAGTCTTACCGGCCTGTCTCCTGCTTTCCAAAGAAACCTGCTCCAGCGATGCTTTCCAAAGGACCAGCGACCTCTGAATCCTCAGAGGACTGCCCTGCTTCAAGAAAGACAAACTCCCGAGGACAGCGGCACTGCTCCAAAAGAACTGCAACTTTGTTTCAAAGGAGCAGATTTAAAGACCCCTGCAACTCCCCGCAAGAAGCGTGAGACTTGCAACACTGCACCCGGCGACCCCGACTCGACTGGTGGAGAACCAACACCTCAGGGAGGACCCTCCGGCGACTCCAAGACCGTGAGTAACCAAAGTTGTCCCCCCTGAGCCCCCACAGCGACGGCTGCAGAGGGAATCCCGAGGCTCCCCCTGACCGCGACTGCCTGAACTCTACTTTCCCGACGGCTGGAAAAGACCCTGCACCCGCAGCCCCCAGCACCTGAAGGATCGGAACTTCTGTGCAGGAGTGACCCCCAGGAGGCCCTCTCCCTTGCCCAGGTGGTGGCTACCCCGAAGAGCCCCCCCCCTTGCCTGCCTGCACCGCTGAAGAGACCCCTTGGTCTCCCATTGAAACCTACAGAGAACCCGACGCTTGTTTGCACACTGCACCCGGCCACCCCCGCGCTGCTGAGGGTGTACTTTCTGTGTGGACTTGTGTCCCCCCCCGGTGCCCTACAAAACCCCCCTGGTCTGCCCTCCGAAGAAGCGGGTACTTACCTGCTGGCAGACTGGAACCGGGGCACCTCCTTCTCTCCATTGAAGCCTATGTGTTTTGGGCACCTCTTTGACCTCTGCACCTGACCGGCCCTGAGCTGCTGGTGTGGTAACTTTGGGGTGGCTCTGAACACCCAACGGTGGGCTACCTTGGACCCAAAACTGAGACCTGTAAGTGATTTACTTACCTGCTAAAAATAACAATACTTTACCTCCCCCAGGAACTGTGTCCACTTTTAAAACAGCTATTTGTGTTTTATGTGAAAAGTATATATGCTACTGTAATTATTCAAAGTTCCTAAAGTACTTACCTGCAATACCTTTCAAATGAGATATTACATGTAGAATTTGAACCTGTGGTTCTTAATATAAACTAAGAAAAGATATTTTTCTATAGCAAAACCTATTGGCTGGATTTGTCTCTGAGTGTGTGTTCCTCATTTATTGCCTGTGTGTATGTACAACAAATGCTTAACACTACTCCTTTGATAAGCCTACTGCTCGACCACACTACCACAAAATAGAGCATTAGTATTCTCTTTTTGCCACTATCTTACCTCTAAGGGGAACCCTTGGACTCTGTGCATGCTATTCCTTACTTTGAAATAGCACATACAGAGCCAACTTCCTACACCCACCAAGTGAGAAGACACCTGGAGCTACCGGAGCCGTCCTGGCTTGGCAGTTCGGGTTGGACTGTTCCCAACGGGAGCAGGGTCCAGACTGATTTGCATATGGCTGGGTCCAAGCTGGAATGGCACGGCAAGCAAAAAACCCAAAAAGAAACGGATGGATTAAACCCAGATCTGTGACTGGGGGTTTATGTTTGATTTGCTCTGCATTCCGTCTATCATCTTTTGTTTTTGCATTTGTCGCCCCAAGTGGGAAGGGTATGCCCAGACGTGGGTCCTGTGCTTGCTATGCCAACAGATTCAAGCTAGCCTGGCTGATGAAGGGTGCAGGGTCAAGACTGATTTGCATATGGCTGGGTCCAAGCTGGAAAGGCACGGCAAGCACAAAAAAAACAAACAAAAAAAAAACTGACGGATTAAACCCAGATCTGTGATTGGGGGTGAATGTTTGATTTTCTCTGCATTTTGTCCATCATCTGTTGCTTTTGCAAAGGGTCCACTGAGGCAGCAGCCACCCAGGAGGAGGTCATCATGCTCAACAAGGACAGACCCATCTCCCCACCAAGTGAGAAGACACCTGGACCTACCGGAGCCATCCTGCACCAATACCCAGGGTACTGGACACATTGCAGCGACCACTGCTTGTTTGAGCCCAACGCCGCAACCAGAGACAAGCCATAGAGGGACATCAGTATTGCAGAGGCCAGCACCGTGAGTGGACCAGCTGCCTTCGCTTGTCCCCTTCCTGCAGGTCCAACCGACAACAGTGGGTGCCTTAATGAAGGAGCACCAGACAACCAAAACCCACTGCACCAGAGCTCCACAACAACCAACATTGTTCCACTGCTCCCAGGATCCCCCACGGCCACATCCCCTGTTGGGAGCTCCCAGACTTGTCCCCAAGATCCTCTCTGCAGCCTGTTTCCAGGTGGCCCACCTCTATGCCAACCATGCAGTGCACAAGGCACCCAACTCACCCAGCCCTCTGCACTCAGACACCCCAGAGTAGGTAAAACTGAACTGCTGGTGTTCCTTGTGACCTTGCCTCCCCAGCACCCTACGACCTGAAGGGATCTCAGAGAATCAACAGAAAAGGCCTTTACGCAGTAAACGTACTTTGTCAAAAGTAAGCCCTTTACCATTTAAAAGCGCATTTGAGTCAAGTTGTTACTTGCATAAATTGATACACTCCAGCAGTACTTACTTTATTTGATGTATTTCTGTGGTTGAGACATTCTATAAAAGTAACTATTTTTCTAAACAATGGTCTTGAGTTTCTTCTTCAGTGTGTGTCACATTTGACTATACAACAAATGCTTAGCACTACCCTCTGATAAGCCTAAACTGCTCGCCTACTCTACCACAAAAAACAGCACTTGAGATCATTACTTTAACCCCTGTAAACCAATAAGAGTCACCTGGATTATCTGCATAGTATACCTGTAATAAAGAACCAATTTTGGCACTGGTGGCCCCCACTTTTTGCCTAGTATTCAATGTAATTTTGACTGAAAGTGCACTGGGTTCCTGCTAATCAAGTCCACAGTGCCAGAACTCTTTCTCCAAAAACTGCATAGTCGTTTCCCCAATTGGCAAACCGTTTAGCACTCTCTGTAAGTCTGTAGTATATAGTAACCCTGGTACCTAGGGCAGGGCAAACTAATAAGGGTCCCGAAAGGCCGCATCACAAATTGTGCCACCCTCGGGGACCCCCTGACCAAGCACTGGGCAGGCTGTCATTGCAGGCTAAGTGTCCTGGTGCATAAAAAAGTTAAAACATGACATGGCACACAGCCTGTGTGCCATGTTCCCTAACACTGCATGTAATATATGTAAGTCACCCCTTTAGCAGGCCTTACAGCCTTAAGGCAGGGTGTATTAAAGTACATGTTTGGGCATATCTGCATAAGCAGATATGCCCCGGCCATGTCTGTCGATTCTCAGGCATAGTAAGTGACCAGGGAAGCCATTTTAAACACATGCCAGACGCTGGTAGCTATGAGTTCCCAAGATGGCTTCACTGAAGATAGGGATGTTTGGCATCAAACACCTCATACTGTCGAACCTACACTGATGCCAGTGTTGGATTTACCAATACATGTACCCAGAAGGCACCTTAGAGGTGCCCCCTAAAAACCTGAACAGTTTAGCCACCTTAGCCACATTTAAACTGCTCCCCCCCCCTCCTCCTCTTGGGGTCCAAAGACAAAAGCCTGCACTGGGCAGGGGTGCTGACATCTCCACCAGGCAACACAGACATTTCAGGGTGGAAAGCTTCAAAGGCCTAGCCGCCTTTGTAATGCAACCCAGGTCTCTCCAAATGGCGGAGATGACCAACTCCCCTGAAGACACCACTGCATCCGTCATCACCGACCCGAGTGGGAGTGGACTTCCAGTGCTAGCAAGTTCCCCAGCTGTCTAGAGTCCGAATCCATTGTGGCTTCACCCTTCTCGGACTCGCTGAAGATGCCTGCAGCCTTTGCACACAGGCCCACTCTCCCACAGCTTCTGTGGTGAGAGAAACCAAACGCCTCAAACATCCACCCCACCCATCGCCACGGACCGGATGTAAAGTGGACCCCTAGTGTCAACAAAATCCTCCAGCTCTCCTGAACTCGAGTTCTCTGTGGTTTCCCCCTTCCTGGACTCCACGGTGATGCCTGCAGCCTCAGACCACAGGAAACCCCAACCGCAAGTCCTCCTGGACAAGGAAACCAGGCACCCAAGTAAACCCCTGCATCCGTCGGCCCTGGTGAAGAGAACCAAAGTGCACTTACATTCCTGAGCACCCCACTTTTGCAATTTACCTGTTGGTTGTCCCCGACTGCCCCACCCAGCCAGAGCCTGCAGCCTACATCTACAAAGACCAATCCGCATAGAAATACATTGGGCTTCCGGCCTCCCTAGTGCTGCTCAACGTGACCTGTTGGTGTGGTCCTATCCCACGCCCAGTACTAACCTTAAATCTACAAGATTGGTCCCTTGAGTCTTCATTAAGTGCTTGTTTGCTGAATGTGCTTTCCTTCCATAGATTAATGTTGAAGTATTCTGAAATTGCAGTGTCAATTTTTGTAAGTGAAAAGAATCTATGCTTAAAAACTTACCCTACAAAGAAGTTTTTGGGTTTAAAGTATATATAAAAAGAAGTGTTATTTTGTTTACATTCGTCTCAGATTTATTGTTTGAGTCTGTCTCTTAATGCCTCTGTGAGTACAATAAATGACTAGTACTACCCTCTGATAAGCCTAAATGCTTACCTACCTACTACCACAAAATACAGCGGTGGTCCTATCTACTTTTGCCTCTGTAAATCGATTGGGGATCCACTGGACTCTCTGCACAGTGTACTACTTTTTAGTGCACTATATGGAGCCAGCTTCCCACAGTCCCCTTACATTTGGTACACTATATAGATAGCTTTCCGCAATGGTCATATAGCAGGTGTAGTCACCCCAGTGTACGTAGCCCATTGACCACTGCCCTACACTTCCCTAAATGCAGCTAAATTGAGTATTTAAGTGGCCCAGTGACACCAGGAACTCAGATTCGACTGACTAAAAAAAGACGAAGGACAAAGAAATGCCGACCAGCACAATAACTGCGGACTGAGGACTTTGGAGTTGTCGGGACTGGAGCAGGTAGGCAGGGTTTAGCTCCAAAGACCCGACTCATCCTGCAGTTGTGCATCTCCAAAAGCCTCAGAGGCCTGCCAGCACATCGTCAACCAGCCAGCATCTCCCATGGAGTGGAGGAGCCACTTCTCTGTACCAGCACGCACCAACTGCATCTGCCCAGCTCCGCGGTTTGCTGACGATCATGTGCACCGGGGGAGCATCTCACTAGGAAGAGGATCCATAGAGTCCAGAAGTTTAGCCCCGTCAACCCATCCAATCTTCAAGACACTCCCTGCACCAATACCCGGAGAACTGACGACAGTTTTAAGAACCAAGCCTTGTTTGCGTTCAGCTGGAACACCACCGCAAAAACTCACCTCAATGTCGAGGGACTCTAGTGGCCAGCTCCACCCCAGAAATTGTTCAGCTGCATTTCTTTCCCCTCCTTCTGCAGGTACCCCTAGAACCAGAACCTTGCAGGCCTCTAACTCACCAGCCCCCTGGAAAAAAACACCTATGCACGGAGCACACTAGCCCGGGGTCACTGAAACCAACGGTGTCTCTGTGGAGCTGAGACCCTCAAGAACTCATGTCTCAAATCTGACAGCTGTATTTTGGGTACACTTTAAAATCGCTAACTCGAAAGGTACTTACCTGACCTTGGTGTCTAAATTAATTTAAAATTCTGGCCTATTTTTCAAAATTGGTCTTGAGTTTCCTATTTAACGTGGGTCTCATTTATTGACTGTGTTCAATAAATGCTTAACACACTATCCTCGAAAAAGCCTAATCTGCTCACAAACACTACCACAAAAAGAGCATTCAGGATTATGAATTTAAACCCTATAAGTCAATAAGGGTCAACTGGACCATCTGCGTGGTGTACTCCTACATTGATACACTACATATATAGCCAGCTTCCTACAACGTAGATGATGGCTGTGTTGCAGACTGACGTCTCTGACTACAATTTAGACAGGACAACTGACAAGAAGTCAATAGCTCTGAATTGTAACATCTTTTTTGGGTAGGCAGACCCTCTCTCCTTTTTTAATGCCTTTTCTGATGAAGTATTAGCGTTAACCTTCATGTAGTTGGATACAGGTGCTTAACAGGTTAAATCTAGCTGAACGAGCTCGAAACATTCCTATTTTTTGTGCTGCCTTTGTGAAAGTGCTGTGAGGGGCAGTGTTCACAGAATCACCCGCAGACAAGAGAAGGTCACCATCTAAGAGAAAATTGTTTTTCTTTCGGAGAAAAATCAAAGCCAGTCTCCATTCCTTAGCTTCAAGCATTTCAGAGAAGAAAGTATTACAGTTGTTACAATAAGATGAAGAATAAAGACAAAGTGCAATGAGTGTTCAGATCATAATTTTTAACGTTTTGCCCTCAGTCTAAACAATATTTGAAGAGAGATCTTTTCTCTTTTTCTGACGGACACAAATGTTATCCCTCTCCGGGACAAAGTCTAAAGCTCTAAAAACAACTGAAATATCTCAGTTTATGCAATCTTATTCTAGGGCTAGCTGACGCCATGGAATACTATACAGAAGTCAAATATCGCCTAGTAGCAAGGTTTGAGGCACAGTACTGCTCAGGGATTACCTCTCCCATGACGTGTGATATCAATCTGAAGCATTGTGGCTTCTAGAGGGAACATACGCTGTCACTTCCAACTCACTGGCTTAAGTCTGGGTTACATCAAATGTGGTAGATGTGCTAACAAATACTGTCGTGGGGTCTCTAGTCATTTTAACACTACTATTTAAAGCTACCAGGTAATCTCAGCCTGATGAATGATTGGATAGGCAAATTTATGAAAGATCCTATGTGGAAGAATCACAGTTGTGTTAAGGACAACCTCTCACTGCAGGAGCACTATTCTCAAAGGGGTACAAGCAAAGTCTGTGATCCTGAACTATAAATATGCTGCCGAAACCACAAGTCACATCATAGCTTTATTTCAAGAGGCAGTAGCGAAGCCATCCCCTCAAAAATAAAAAAGTACACTTTTTAGTGTCCCACTGGCATCACATAACCAACAAAATCAAATCGGAAGCATCTACAGTGGGCTTACACAATTGCTTAGCTGACTTAAAAATCACAATCACGAAAACATATGTATGCGGCAAGACATTCAGAGAGATATCATTCCAACAGCTACACGTTGAGTCTGTGGTTAAACTATTCAATACAAATATCTTCAACAAACAATTACTTTTCTACAAAATAATTAGACAGAAGAAATACTATAGAATAATAAGGAAAAATTGTAAAAACTCAAGAAAATTCACTGAAAAATCAGGCAAGGTTTGTCAACCAAAAGACCTCCATACTCACATTTGCTCTGTGAATGGAGGGGGTACAGAGTACAAGCTACCTTACGCAGTAAATTATTTGCGGTTTTGAAAAAAATATATACAGATTAATTCAAAGCAACAAGAGTAAAGGGAAAAGGTTAAAGGCCGTAGCCAGGTTCTATGCAGCATAAACATTCACAGTAAGCAAATGAGAGTTTACCGACGATACGGATCCAATTTAAAGGTTATTTTCTTAAAAAACACTTATTTATATTTAAATCATGTCTTACTTTTCAATGTTATCCTTGGGTGCTGGAAATGATTGAGGGTTCACATGAGCCAGTGTAATAAATTCATTTTTCTCCAAACTGCCAACGAGAATCCGGATTTTTGACTCCACCAAGCCCACCCTAAATGAAGATGGTGAAAGAAAATTAATGTTTCACTTCTATTAAAACATTATCATAGGAAAATAACATCAACATACATTTTCAAGGAGAATGTCTGGTTGGTAATAACATTATAGGTTCAATTTCTCACACAATTGTACCCTTTCCTTAATTTTTAAAATCTTGACTTTACTAAAAGAACGTATGGAGTATGTGGAAAACATAATCTGTTTTTATTAAGATATTAGTGGGAAGGGAACTGGGTCCAATAATGATTCGTGGTTTGCAAGTACTTGAATGAGAATGCTATGTGTGTTTCTTTCTGGAAACAATAGGGAGATTTAAAATGTTAGTAATTCATCCTTGCTCTGCAGATTTGTTAAAGAGCATTTATCTATCAAAGTCAAATTTTACTTTAGGTTGAATTCCAAGAATGTTCAGCATTTCAAAGGGACTACCAAAAGTGCTTTAGTACAAGTAAAACAAAATGTGTGAGAAGAGGGATACATCTGGGCTCACTTACAAAAAAGAAACTCAGATGTGCTTTCAGATATTAATGTAGGCTTAGTGAATGGTCCCTAGTATTAGTCAAACCTCCTTGCAAAATAAACACACAAATATACCCAGAAAGACTAGTGCTGGAAAACCTTACTTGCCTGCAACAACCTGTTTGCAACTTGGTGTGCTGTAGATTCACCCTCTGAACACAGTCTTGCCATTTAGTGCTTGGCTTAGAACATTACACATGACATTTGTTCAAAGACATGCTTTTTGTTTTGATGCAACTTGTGACACCTCCAATAAAACTTTTAATACACCAGGATACAGACTCCACTTTGCATTACTTTTTTTGCATCAGGGTAAAGAAGTCCCTCTTTTTCGATCGTCACCTCCAACTTTTTGGACTGATGCTGCTAATTTTTCTACTCAGAGCGTGCACACTGAGGCCTGCTAACCAGAGCTTTGTACCAGTGCCCTGAACCTAAAACATTTACATTGAATATACCGAATGGGCATAGGCTAACTGTAGGAAACTGGGCTTCTTTGCCGATGCTCTCCCCCCCCCCCTCCACTTTTAGCCCCCTTTTAGAACTAACAGATGCTAGTTTTCAACTTCGACAGTGCACTGATGCCTGCTAAACAGACCTCAGTGTAAGTACTCTTTCCTCAAAAGCAAGGTATATTTAATTGTATACAATTGGCACAGGACTTTAGCACCCTTGTAAGTCCCTAGTAAATGGGTACCCCTGGTACCTATGGCATGGGTACTAAACAGGGTCCTTAGGGGCTGCAGCATATCTTATGCCACCCAAAGGGAACCACACAATTTGCACAGACCGATAACGCAGGCTGTGTCAGGGTGCAAATCCTGAGTGAAAACTCAACATGGAATACTCATTGGGTGCCATGCCAAAGTCACTTCATGCATTATATGCAAGTCATCCCTACAGCAGGCCTCAGTATAATACATGCAAGGACATATCTGCATGAGCAGATATGCCCCTATGATGTCTAGTTCTATTCCTAGACATTGCAAGTGACCGGGCAGCCATCATGCACTTGACACTGGCCAACACGAGTGAGCCAGCTACATGATGGTTGCATGGAAAATAATGTTTTTTGGTATCAAACACCTTCCCTTAATAAATCCATACTGATGCCAATATTGGATTTATTACGATATGCACCCAGAAGGCACCTTAGAGGTGTCCCCTGAATCCTACTAGTCCTCTTGTGTGCTGGCTGACTGGTATCGACCAGCCTGCCACCACAGATGAGTTTCTGACCCCTTGGAGGAGAGAGCCTCTGCTCTCCAAGGTCATAAACAATGCCTGCTAAGGAAGGAGGTGTTATCACCTCTGTCTACAGGATGGCTAGTAAACCTCCAAACCAAGACCAGGGACTTCAAAGTCCCTGCCGCCTTTAGTAAACGAACCCCAGATCCCCTGGGACCTGAGAGAGACAACCCTCCCCTGCCCTGAAGCCCACTGGCACAAGGACAGGCGGGAAAATTGGCTATGCAGGAAACGTGTTGTACTGCCAGGCTGGGGACACACTTCTCTAGGGTGCAGGATGCTGGCTCATTATATAGTATATCAAAATGAGCTATACAGTGTAAAGTGTCCAGGAGTTCCCTTAGTAGTGGAAAGGGGCTTGTTCTAGAAATTCCAAGGGACGGTATTAGTGGGCAGTGTGCTCAAGCAGCCTTAGGCTTACCAGAGAGGAGTGTTAGACATTTACCATGGGCACACAGTCAATAAATAGCAAGTATCTTTACATAGGTTTAGGCACCAGAATCAATACGATCAGGTACGTACGTTTTGCAATAGAAATGATCACAGGTTTGAAAATTCAACACAGTGACATTTTCTGAAGCTGCAATGTTATTCTAAGGAGAGAAAAACAATTACGCAAACAGGTACTTTACAGCAACTTAAAAGACCAATCTTTCGGACTCAAGGTAAGTATGGGATATGGTGTTAGGCCCTACCAACAGGTCACCTCAGACAGCACTGGGACAGCCAAGTTAAGTGGTGCATTTGGGTGTCTGGTGCTCTGTTGCGAACCCCAGTTCCCCTGGGACCCGAGAGAGACAACCCTCCCCTGAAGCCCATTGGCACAAGGAGTGAACACTGGCACAAGGAGTGAACATGGCACTGTGAGTCTAAGGGGATCGGTCTGGGCAAAAAGGTGATGACTGGGGGACCAGTCGGGGTGAACCACAAAGTGTGCTCAGTTCTTGCTATGCTATGCATAGCATAGCAAGAACTGAGCACACTTTGTGGTTCACCCCAACTGGTCCCACAGTCATCACCTTTTTGCCCGGAGGTCCTCTTCTCCTCAGTCTGGGGCATCCAGATGCAGACGGTTTTTGGACCGTCTGGCTTGAGTCACTGGTGGAGGGGAGCCATAGAAACAGGCTGCAGGCATGGTCTGGGGGTCCATTCAAACACCAGGGAGCCTCTTCTCCTCGGTCTGGGGGGTCTGGGTGCAGAAGTGCAGTGGAACGTCAGATTGCCGCCACTGGAGTTGGTCGTGGTTGAGGATGCCATGCACAAGGAGGCTGCAGGTGTCTGGGTAAAGATCACAATGGGGAAACCCACAACGGACTTTGTTTCTGGAAAGGCTGGGGACCACACTGGCACCGTTGGCCCACTTCAATCTGGCTAGGGGGCACGGGTGCAGCAGTGCTGTCTGGTATCTGGTTTTGGCAGTCCGGAGTCCTCTTCCGTGTTTGAGTGCCTGCAGGGATGCAGGGATGCAGGGAAGCAGGGATGCAGGGAAGCAGCTCTGCTACTCAACAGGAGCTCC
The DNA here is from genome assembly GCF_031143425.1 of Pleurodeles waltl. Taxonomy (NCBI): domain Eukaryota; kingdom Metazoa; phylum Chordata; class Amphibia; order Caudata; family Salamandridae; genus Pleurodeles; species Pleurodeles waltl. The sequence continues at coordinate 914,898,777 of NC_090448.1, read as the reverse complement.
TGGTGCTGGGGTGAAGGCTGGCTGTCTTCCTAGCCTTTTCGAAGTTTCAGCATCTGAAAGACGAGGTGCCTTTCATGCAATTGTTGAAGTCAGCAGGCCAGCTTGCAGGGTAGGCGCAGAGTCAGTCACAGGTCTTCAGTTCTTGCCTTTTGCATCTCTGGAGTGTCCTTCAGGTTAGCAAGATCTGATTTTCTGGTGCCGGGGGCTCCCCAAAATACTAAATTTAGGGGCATTCAGGGGAGCGCAGCATAGTAGTCAATGGGCTACTTACCCTTGGGACCACTATGCCCCCTATATGACCATTTCCTGTAGGGAGTGAGCATAACCATGCCCCAGAGTTCCGAATTAATAAACCCATCACTGACAAAGGTGAGGGTTTATTATTATGAGATGTTTAAAATGAAACATTCCTATGTTCACTTAAAAAAAGGCTTTCCCTGATCAATTACTATGTCTAATTGACAAAGACAAAGCAGGGCATATCTGCTTTTGCAGATCTGTTCACCCATGTAAAATAATGCACCCTGTCTTGCGGTGACTTACGTATACAACACGCAGGGGTAGGAGACATGGCACACAGGCTGTGCGACACGTCATGTTTTCAATTTTAGCTGCACCATGACATGCAGCCTGCAATGGCACTCTGCACGTGCTAAGTGAGGGGGTCCCTGAGGGTGACAATACATGCTGCAGACCTTGGGACCCATTTTGTTACAATGCCCTAGGTACCAGCTATACCATTTACTAGGAACTTACAGGGGGCCCCAAACATATTGTGAATTGGGGAACAATAGCACAGCTTTAGGGAAAGAGATCTGGTACTAGGGACCTGGACAGCAGAAACCCAGTGCTCTTGCAGTCAAAACTGCATCAATTACCAGGCAAAACGTGGGGGGTGACCATGTCAAAAAGGGGCACTTTCCTACATAGGGTGACTAACCTGAAGAGAACATGAACTTAGGAATTCCACCATCTTCTGTGTGGTTGAATTAGGAAGTCTGGGACAGGGTGATGCCCACTCTCCCAAAGAAAGTGAGCATTTAGGGGGTTTAGTGACCCCAGGAGTAAGCAGACCATAAGCTACTACCCCTCACTCTCCTTAACACCCCTAAATTGAGTATTTAGGGGACCCCCTGATACCAGGACTTCAGACTTCAATGGACACAAAAGAAGTGGAAAAAGAATACCACTGACCCGAGAAATGAAGAGCACAACTGACTTTGTGCCAGCCCTGCCTGCTGCACTCAACCCTTGTGTAGCAGCCTACTCATCTTGCCGCTGTGCAGACTCCAAGAAACCAGGAGGGCTGCCAGTGCTTCACTAATTACCAAAGAAACTCCCTTGGAGTAGAGGAGCTACTTCCCTGCAGCGGCAGGCACCAAAAGAGGCAACACTAATACCTTGGGTACTGGGCCTCTTGCAGCAGCCAAGGCTTGTTGTGTCCAGGCCAGGCACCAACTCAGAGGAAAACCGACCTGCACGTCAAGGGACTTCAGGGACAGTGAGACCTGTTTGTCCCTCTTCAGCTAAATTCAGCTAAACCCAAGACAAAGAGCATCTGACGTCTGCCACATGTAGGAAGTTGGCTCTGTATATACTATCTCAAAGTGAGAGATAATGTGCACAGAGTCCAAGGGTTCCCCTTAGAGGTTGATAGTGGCAAAATTAGATAATACTAATTCTCTATTTTGTGGTAGTGTGGTTGAGCAGTAGGCTTATCAGGAGGGTAGGGTTAAGCATTTGTTGTACACACACAGGCAATAAATGAGGAACACACACTCAAAGACTTAACTCCAGGCCAATAGCTTTTATATGAAAAAATATATTTTCTTAATTTATTTGAGAACCACAAGATTCAAGATTTGAAGTAAATACATAAAATACAAGGTACTCCACACAGGTAAGTAAGGAACTTTGAATTAAAGCAGTAGTACACACAGTATAGGTTAAAATGGCAATAAGCTATTTTAAAAGTGGACACAGTGCACAAATCAACAGTTCTTGGGGGAGATAAGCATGGTTAAGTTTCTGAGGTAAGTAAAGCACTTACGCAGTCAGTCTCCTGGGCATAGGCAGCCCACCGTTGGGGGTTCAAGGCCACCCCAAAGTCACCGCACCAGCAACACAGGGCCGGTCAGGTGCAGAGGTCAAAGGAGGGCCCAAGACACTTTGATGCCTATGGGGAATAGGGGTGCTCCAGTTCCTGTCTGCAGGCAGGTAAGGGGGGGGGACACAAACAGGTACACAAAACACACCCTCAGCGGCACAGGGGCTGCCAGGTGCAGTGTGCTAAGTAGGTGCCTGGTTTGCTATCGAAAGCAATGGAAGGACCCGGGGGTAACTTAGGCGATGCAGGCAGTGCACAGGGAGGGTTTCTTGGGCCAGCCACCGCCTGGGGTAGGAAGAGGGCCGCCTGCTGGTCATTGCTGCACTGGTGATTGGTTCCTTTCGGTCCTGGGGGCTGCAGGTGCATTGCGTGGTCCAGGTGTCGGATTCTTTGTTCCAGGCAATTGCAGTCAGGGGGAGCCTCTGGATCCTCTCTGTAGGGGTCCAGTGGGGTCGTCTCAGGTTACTCACGAAGTCGCAGTCCTCCTTGCAGTGTTAGTTCTCTGGAGCTCGAGCCAGGGGTGTTGGGTGTAGAGTGTGAAGTCTCACGCTTCCGGCAAGAAGAGCGAGTTCTTTAAAAGTTGCTTCTTTGTTGCAAAGATGTTGCTGTTGTTAAACAGTGCATCTGTTCTCTGGAGTTTCTTGGTCCTTCGGGTTCAGGGCAGTCCTCTGTGTCCTCAGAGGTCACTGGTCCAACTGGATGTGTTGCTGTGCAGGTTCTTTGAGTCTGGAGACAGGCTGGTAGGGTTGGGGCCAAGTCAGTTGTCGTCTGTCGTCTCTGCAGGGCTTTCAGGTCAGCAATCCTGTGTGTAGGTTACAGGAATCTTATTTCCTGGGTTCTGGGTCGCCCCTAAATACTAAATGTAGGGGCGTGTTTAGGTCAGGAGGGCAGTAGCCGATGGCTACTGTCCTGGAGGGTGGCTACACCCTCTTTGTGCCTCCTACCTCGGGCGAGGGGAGCACGACCCTAATCTGGAGAATTTCTAAAGGAAGGGGTCACCTCAGATCAGGACACCTTAGGGGCTATCCTGACTGGTGGGTGACAACTAATTTTTTCATTATCCTCTCCTGCCTTGCCGCTAAAAGTGTGGGCAGTGGCCGGAGGGGCGGGCATCTCCACTAGCTGGGATGCCCTGTGGTGTTGTAACAAAAGGCATGAGCCTTTGAGGCTCACCACCAGGTGTTACAGTTCCTGCAGGTGGAGGTGAGAAGCACCTCCACCCCGTACAGGTTTTGGGCCTGGCCACAGAGTGACTAAGGAACTCTCTCTCTCCCCATGTGGCCAGAAACTCGTCTGGTTGTGGCAGGCTGGCAGAAACTGGTCAGCCTAGCACTAGGAGTCAGACTGGTTTTAAGGGGCATCTCTAAGATGCCTTCTGGGTGCATTTTACAATAAATCCCACGCTGACATCAGTGTGCATTTATTGTGCTGAGAAGTTTGATACCAAACTTCCCAGATTTCAGTGTAGCCATTATGGAACTGTGGAGTTCATGTTTGACAAACTCCCAGACCATATACTGCACTTACAATGTCTAAGGTTTTGCTTAGACACTGTAGGGGCATAGCGCTCATGCACATATGCCCTCACCAGTGGTATAGTGCACCCTGCCTTAGGGCTGTAAGGCCTGCTAGAGGGGTGACTTACATATGCCACAGGCAGTGAGAGGTGGGCATGGCATTCTGAGGGGAGTGCCATGTCAACTTAGTCATTTTCTCCCCACCAACACACACAAGCTGAGAGGCAGTGTGCGTGTGCTGAGTGAGTTGGTCCCCTGGGTGGCATAAGACATGCGGCAGCCCTTAGAGACCTTCCCTGGCAACAGGGCCCTTGGTACCATTTACCAGGGACTTAACTGGGATCCTGCTAACAAGGACCCCAGTGACTGCTCTCTCCCTCTAAATTTGATTGCGTAGGACTTTACACACCCCCACAAGTGGCATAGTGGTACTCCCATATAAGTCCTAGTAAATGTAACTTAGGTACCCAGGGCATTGGAGCACCAGGGGTTACCCCTCAGGCTGCAGCATGTATTGTGCCACCCAAGGCAGCCTATGCAAAATGTGTCTGTATGCCGGCCCATTGCAGTCTGTGTGAAAAGGTGCATGCACCTTTTCACTACAGGTCACTGCACCAGGGCACTTTAAGTCACCCCTATGCCAGGCCCTCCTGGCCCAGAGGGCAGAGTGCAGGTACCTGTGTGTAAGGGCAGCCCTGCATGAGCAGAGCTGCCCCAACAAACTCCAGTTCTATTACTCTGGACTACTTAAGTGCGGGGAGGCACTTTACCCATGTACTGGACACCTGTGTCCAGCTACATAATGGTAACTCCAAACCAGGGTTTTTTTGGTACAAAACTTGTCGAAATCATACCCAAATACTGTTGCCAGTACTGGTTGTATGATTCCATGCATTCTGGGGGCTTCTTAGAGCACCTCCAGCATTGCTCCTACCAATACTCTAGGATTTTCTGCTGCCTTCCCTCAGGTTTCTGTCCTCTTGCTCCTTGACCAGTTCAAGCAGAGAAAGGCAGAACAAAGGATTTCATTTGGGAAAGGAAGGCAACACCCTCTACTTTGGAACAAGGTTCTGATAGTTTGGAAGGGGTAGCCTCCCCAAGCTACAGGTATACTTTGAAGGGCACATTTGGTGCCCTTCTTGCAAAAACGAGTTTGCACAGTCCAGGTTATCCTGGGTCCGTGCTCTGGCATGGAACTTAACAGAAAGGGGGTTGACTACTCCCCTGTCCATCACCACCCCAGGGGTGGTGCCCAGAGCTCCTCCAGGTGGCCACTTAATTCTACCATCTTAAATCCAAGGTGGGCAGAGGCCCCTGAGAGCATCTGATTGGCCAAGTCAGGCAGGTGACTTCACAGCTCCCTCCTGAAAGGTGGTCACCCTCCTAGGTGACCAGTCCCCTTTCCTGGGCTATTCAGGGTCTCCCTCTCAGGTGGGTCGTCAAATTCGACATGCAAGATTCCAGCAAGGCTCCTCTGCATCCTTTTCTTCATCTTCTGGCACCGGGACTGCAACTGGACCCTCCAGGAACTGACAATCTGCAAACTCAAGCAACGACTCCGCTTTGCAACGTTGTTTATCCGGCTCCTTCCAGCAACTGCAATATTTCCCTAGCTTTGCATCCTGTGAGGGCGGCGGTTCTACAGCCTGCACAAGAAGCAAGAAAGAATCTCCCTTGGAGTGAAAGTCACTCCTCTGCATCCGCAGGTACCAACTGCAATGATGACCAGCTGTGTGGATCTTCCCTCCTCCAGAGCTGCACGGATCCTGCATCACAGGTGGTGGAGGTGGTCTGGCGTTGTCCCCTTGGTCCTCTCTGCCAGCTGTCCAACTTGGGAGACGGTGAGCCCTTGTCTCTCCTTGCAGATCAGTAACCCTGTGCACTGCAACTCTTGCAGCTACCAAGGCTTGTTTGTTTCTTTTCCAAGGGATCCTCAGGCCCTTTGTAGCCCCGTCCTCCAGCTATATTCCTGCAAAGCAGTCTCCTCCCTGCTGCTCCAGCAACATGCGACTTCTTTTCAGGTGTGCTGAGTGGGCCTCACTACAACTCCAGTGCCTGCTGCCAGTGGGTCACCTGTGGGGGCCACCTCCTCTTCTTGTGACTCTTTCAGCTGTTGAGGGTCACCTAATACTCCCTTCCTTGGGTTGAGTCCTCTGGGCCTGGTTGGTCTTCATCCTTGCAAAACCACCTTCTCTGACTCTTGCATTTGCCAAGGCTTCATGGTTGTTTTCCAGCACCACTGACTACATAACAACTACCGACATAGGACATCACTTATATCACTTCTGGAAGTCCTCTACTGCTCCTGTGCTGCACTGCTGATTTTCTTCATCCACTGTTGACCTAGTCCTGCATTCACAGAAGGGTGGGTAGTAGCTCCTGCAACAGCCAGACACTCCAACTTGAACTGGACTTGGTCTCCTCCTTTTACAGGTTCTCTTCTGTCAGGACCCACCTTTGGCTTCTTCCAGTCTTGTCTGGGTCATGCACAGTCCTTTTCCAAAGTTCTCCTGTGGATTTGGGAAAAAAACAGGTACTTACCTCTTGTGGGGTTCCTAGTTCCTTCAGCTCCCCTCCACTGATTCCACTTCCTTGGGCGAGGGACTGCCTTTCTCATTCCACTTACTTAGTATATGGTTTGGTCTCCCCCTAGGGCCTTCACTATTTGCTATTCTTTTTACTATTTGCTATTGCTTTCAATGCTAATCACTGACTTCTAATATATACATATAGTGTGTTTACTTAACACCCAGTGGAGTATTGCCTAGACAGTGTTTTACTAATTGTCTTACTACAATAAAGTACCTTTATTTTTCTAACACTGTGTGGTTCTTTCATGTGTGTAAGTGCTGTGTGGCTGTAGTGGTATTGCAAGAGCTCTGCACGTCTCCTAGATAAGTCTCGGCTGTTCATCCACAGCTACCTCTAGAGAGCCCTGGCTTCCTAGACAATGCCTACACCTAACTAATAGGGGATATCTAGACCTGGTATAAGGTGATGACACCATAGGTGCTCACCACACACCAGGTCAGCTTCCTACAAGCTCCTCATGGGCTTTCACTTCTCCTGCATGATTGGCAGGCTCCATCCCTCTCTTAGCAGGCAGGCAGGATTCCAGGCGTTTCAGGTCAGGTGAACAGCTTCTAAGAAAACAAGGCTCAGGTGATGTCCCCTTACAGATGTGCAGCTGGCTGTTGGACACCATCCCTGGTTGCACAGCAGTTCTTGGGGTACTCTGAGGGGCACACCTTCCCTTGGTCAAAAAGAACTTTAAAGTGTGAAAACAAGCTGGTCAGTGGGTCCCACTTTTAAACAGTCAAAGAAAATCGATGTGGATCCACTGTCTGCATTTTAAGAACTAGTTTGTGTTGGTTCTCTTATCAAGTGTTGTCCCCAGGCTGCTCTACATCCACAGCCTTTATGCAGAGTGATGCTCCTCACAGCATTTTAGTGCCATATTTGGAGTACCCACAACAATGGTGTTAGCTGTCTGCACCTGGCTGTCATCAGTCACACTGAAGAATGAAAAGAGAAAGGACTAAAGACTGGCCTCAACTAAGTGTTCTTTTTACCATGACCAACAGACTGCTGTCTGACCCTTCTCTCCACCACCTACTAAATAGCAATGCTACAGGAACAATAATCAGAAACCCTTCTCATCAAAAGGACTAATCGTTTTACTAAAGGAGCTCGGTCTACTCTCTCCACACTTCAGTGTCTAAGGCTCCTTTATGCCAACAGCTTCTTGGCTGTCAATAATTAATATGTTACTTACCTTATCTGGTAGACAAAATATCTAGCCACAAATTGCTTACCTTAGAATATTTCCCGGGCATCAGACCAGATCTGGAAATGTTTGAGCGGTCCCTTTGCATGCCAGTAAGTGGCTGTAGGAAGCTTGCTAGGGATACACCATCAAAATAGTCGAGACAACCCTTATTGGCTAACAAAGGCTTAAATTAATAATCCCAAATGCTCCCCTTGTGATAGTATGGGCAAGCAGTTTAGGTTTACCAGAGGGCAGTGTTAAGCACTTGCTGAGCACACATAGTAAATAAATGAGACAGACTCAAGAAGAAACCTGAGACCAATTTAGAAAAATAACATGTTTCCATTAATTTAGATACCACGATCTTCAAGATCAGGTATACACTTCTCCCAGTTAGCAATATTTAAAAATACATAAAATTAAGCTGTCAAGTTTGAAGCTTAAGCCTCAAATGCGGTAATGTTATCCTACGGGAGAAACATACACTGCATAGGGTCACTTGCAAAAGACTTATAAGACTGTTCTTCCGGACTTAAGGTAGGTAGGGCCAAGGTCCAAGAAAGAACCAAGAGTTCAAGTTTACCTTCCCTGATGTGTGGCTGCAGAGCTGCTTCCAGCAGTGGTAGCCTCAAATGCTACATGCTTAAGTCAATGGGAAAGAAACTAGAAATTAAGAAAAAGACGTGAAGTGGTGACTGGGGGACCAGTTCAGCAGAAGCAAAAGGGAGGCTTTGCTCTTGAGGGTCTCTGGACCACAGAGACTGAGTTTCAATGGATTCGGGCTTGAGGGCTCGGGTGCTTTGTGAGGCAGGTCAGCGAGTTTGAGGTTTTCACACTTCTCTGTGCACTTGCAAAAGAGTGGAAACGAAAAAACAGCAACACTGCTTCTGTCATGGAGCTGGCCTCTTGAAGGCCCTCGACATGCAGGTAAGTTTTGGTGGCGGAGGTGTTCGGCCTGAATACAAGCCAGCTTTGGTGCTAGCAACTGGCTGTGGTACCGCGGGTATTGGTGCAGGGAGGGTTCGGGCAGGCTCTGTGTCTCGAAGACTAGGTGGGTTGATGGGGCTAACCTCCTAGGCACTCGGGATCCTCTTCCTGGTGAGTTGCTCCATTGGTGGACCCTATGGTCTGTACAACTGGGGACAGGGCAGTTACAGTTGTTGCTTGCTGGTGCAGGGCAGTGTCTCCTCCATTCCAAGTAAGGCGATGGCTGGTAGGTCTCCAAGGCTCTGGGAGGATGCACAGTGTAGAAAGTTGGCTCTGTATGTGCTATTTCAAAGTAAGGAATAGCATGCACAGAGTCCAAGGGTTCCCCTTAGAGGTAAAATAGTGGTAAAAAGAGATAATACTAATGCTCTATTTTGTGGTAGTGTGGTCGAGCAGTAGGCTTATCCAAGGAGTAGTGTTAAGCATTTGTTGTACATACACAGACAATAAATGAGGTACACACACTCAGAGACAAATCCAGCCAATAGGTTTTGTTATAGAAAAATATATTTTCTTAGTTTATTTTAAGAACCACAGGTTCAAATTTAACATGTAATATCTTGTTTGAAAGGTATTGCAGGTAAGTACATTAGGAACTTTGAATCATTTCAATTGCATGTATACTTTTCAAGTTATTCACAAATAGCTATTTCAAAAGTGGACACAGTGCAATTTTCACAGTTCCTGGGGGAGGGAAGTTTTTGTTAGTTTTACCAGGTAAGTAAGACACTTACAGGGTTCAGTTCTTGGTCCAAGGTAGCCCACCGTTGGGGGTTCAGAGCAACCCCAAAGTTACCACACCAGCAGCTCAGGGCCGGTCAGGTGCAGAGTTCAAAGTGGTGCCCAAAACGCATAGGCTAGAATGGAGAGAAGGGGGTGCCCCGGTTCCGGTCTGCTTGCAGGTAAGTACCCGCGTCTTCGGAGGGCAGACCAGGGGGGTTTTGTAGGGCACCGGGGGGGACACAAGCCCACACAGAAATTTCACCCTCAGCGGCGCGGGGGCGGCCGGGTGCAGTGTTAGAACAAGCGTCGGGTTCGCAATGGAAGTCAATGAGAGATCAAGGGATCTCTTCAGCGCTGCAGGCAGGCAAGGGAGGGCTTCCTCGGGGAAACCTCCACTTGGGCAAGGGAGAGGGACTCCTGGGGGTCACTTCTGCAGTGAAAGTCCGGTCCTTCAGGTCCTGGGGGCTGCGGGTGCAGGGTCTTTTCCAGGCGTCGGGACTTAGGTTTCAGAGAGTCGCGGTCAGGGGAAGCCTCGGGATTCCCTCTGCAGGCGGCGCTGTGGGGGCTCAGGGGGGACAGGTTTTGGTACTCACAGTCGTAGAGTAGTCCGGGGGTCCTCCCTGAGGTGTTGGTTCTCCACCAGCTGAGTCGGGGTCGCCGGGTGCAGTGTTGCAAGTCTCACGCTTCTTGCGGGGAGATTGCAGGGTTCTTTAAAGCTGCTTCTTGAAACAAAGTTGCAGTCTTTTTGGAGCAGGTCCGCTGTCCTCGGGAGTTTCTTGTCGTCGTCGAAGCAGGGCAGTCCTCAGAGGATTCAGAGGTCGCTGGTCCCTTTGGAAGGCGTCGCTGGAGCAGAGTTCTTTGGAAGGCAGGAGACAGGCCGGTGAGTTTCTGGAGCCAAGGCAGTTGTTGTCTTCTGGTCTTCCTCTGCAGGGGTTTTCAGCTGGGCAGTCCTTCTTCTTCTTGTTGCAGGAATCTAATTTTCTAGGGTTCAGGGTAGCCCTTAAATACTAAATTTAAGGGCGTGTTTAGGTCTGGGGGGTTAGTAGCCAATGGCTACTAGCCCTGAGGGTGGGTACACCCTCTTTGTGCCTCCTCCCAAGGGGAGGGGGTCACAATCCTAACCCTATTGGGGGAATCCTCCATCTGCAAGATGGAGGATTTCTAAAAGTTAGAGTCACCTCAGCTCAGGACACCTTAGGGGCTGTCCTGACTGGCCAGTGACTCCTCCTTGTTGCTTTCTTTGTTCCCTCCAGCCTTGCCGCCAAAAGTGGGGGCCGTGGCCGGAGGGGGCGGGCAACTCCACTAAGCTGGAGTGCCCTGCTGGGCTGTGACAAAGGGGTGAGCCTTTGAGGCTCACCGCCAGGTGTTACAGCTCCTGCCTGGGGGAGGTGTTAGCATCTCCACCCAGTGCAGGCTTTGTTACTGGCCTCAGAGTGACAAAGGCACTCTCCCCATGGGGCCAGCAACATGTCTCTAGTGTGGCAGGCTGCACAGACAGTCGGTTAAGTTTCAGGGGGCACGTCTAAGGTGCCCTCTGTGGTGTATTTTACAATAAAATGTACACTGGCATCAGTGTGCATTTATTGTGTTGAGAAGTTTGATACCAAACTTCCCAGTTTTCAGTGTAGCCATTATGGTGCTGTGGAGTTCGTGTTTGACAAACTCCCAGACCATATACTCTTATGGCTACCCTGCACTTACAATGTCTAAGGTTTTGTTTAGACACTGTAGGGGTACCATGCTCATGCACTGGTACCCTCACCTATGGTATAGTGCACCCTGCCTTAGGGCTGTAAGGCCTGCTAGAGGGGTGACTGACCTATACTTGCATAGGCAGTGAGAGGCTGGCATGGCACCCTGAGGGGAGTGCCATGTCGACTTACTCGTTTTGTTCTCACTAGCACACACAAGCTGGCAAGCAGTGTGTCTGTGCTGAGTGAGAGGTCTCCAGGGTGGCATAAGACATGCTGCAGCCCTTAGAGACCTTCCTTGGCATCAGGGCCCTTGGTACTAGAAGTACCAGTTACAAGGGACTTATCTGGATGCCAGGGTCTGCCAATTGTGGATACAAAATTACAGGTTAGGGAAAGAACACTGGTGCTGGGGCCTGGTTAGCAGGCCTCAGCACACTTTCAATTGTAAACATAGCATCAGCAAAGGCAAAAAGTCAGGGGGCAACCATGCCAAGGAGGCATTTCCTTACACACAGCTGCAGGACAATTCATGTCTTTGCAATTGTCGGGACAGGAGCAAGCGGGTCGGGTTTGGCGCCAGAGTCCACAGCTGGTCAACAGTTCTTGCACTGGTTGGCTCTTCTTTGATCTTCTTGTAGTCAGAGGAATCTAAGTTCCTGGTGTCACGGGGCCACCAAAATACTGAATTTAGGGGAGTTTAAAGTAGTAGCCAATGGCATACTTACCCCTGGGGTCGCTAGACCCCCCTATATGACCACTTCCTGTGGGAAGGGGGCACAATCCTGTCCCAGAGTTCCTACGAAAAAAAGAAAGAATGTAGAGCCAAAGATGCAAAAACTGTGAACTAGCCGTGGACTTGGCACAAAACTCTGCTTCCCTGCTCCAGTCCCAACAATTGCAAACACTGGACTTGTCCTGCAGCTGTGCATCCACCCAGAACCTTGGAGGATTGCCAGCAATTTGACCACCAGCCAGCATCTCCATTGGAGTGGAGGATCCACTTCCCTGCACCAGCACTCTCCAACAGCAACAGTCTGATTCCCCATTCTGCTGACCATTGGGTCCACGAGTTAGCAACTCGGCAGGAAGAGGATCCTGGAGTGCCGCCCCACCGACCCATCCAGTCCTCGAGACAATGAGCCTGCCCAGAGCCTTCCAATACAATTATCCAGGGTACCACTGCAAGCACCAAGGCTTGTTTGTGTTCAGCCTGACCACCACTGCTGCCAAAGCTTACCTGCAACTTGAAGGATTTAGAGAGGCCTGCTCCACACCATAAGTCGTCATGCTGTATTTCTTTTTCCCCTCTTCTGCAGGCGCACCAAGAACCGTGAGAGCCTCTAACTCATCGTCCCTGCAGGACAAAACACCTCTGCCCCCAAGCTCCCTGGCCCCAAGTAATTTGATGGTCTCAGTCTTCATCAGTAAAGTCTATTCCTAGTTATGGCAGCCACCATAGTTTTGTTTCCTATGTCATCAGCCTACAGTAGATTCTGATGATAATAGCTTGGTAAAGGCCAGCTATCATACCTCTGCTTATGCTCCTTGTTTTCAAATAACAGAATTGGTGAACATTTTAGGGCATGGGGGGCCAGGACCACATATGTCCCCTAAGCTGCACTGAAGAAGCCATAGTTCCAATTCTGCAAAGGGGTAAGCCATATTCTGTCTGCAGTGTCTCTGTTTCAAAGATTCATTGTAGGAAAGAGTCCAGTTTTGACATGGTTTTCTCCCACTTTTTGCATGGTACATGATCTGATTTCAACTGAAAGTGCACTGGGTTCCTGCTAAATAAGTGACAAATCTCTTTCCCAAAACCGAACTGTTTCCCCAATTGGCAAAACTTTTACCACCCTCTGTAAGTCCTAAGTAATTGGCATCCCTGGTAACTAGGGGCTCAGGTACTAAAGAGGGTCCCTAAGGGCTGCAGCACGAATTGTGCCACCCTAAAGGACCCCTCACCAAGCATCTGACGGGCCACCACTGCAGATTGTGTGTCTTAATGCAGGTGAAAGTGAAAACAGGACATGGCACACATCCTGTGTGCCTTCTCCGTTAGCACTACATGCAATATATTCAAGTCACCCCTCTAGCAGGCCTTAGAGCCCTAAGACAGGGTGCATTATATTACATGTGAGGGCATATCTGCACAAGCAGCTATGTCCCAGCTATGTCTGTCAATTCTCAGACACAGAAAGTGACCAGGGAAGCCATTTTAACTGCATGTGTTGGACACTGGTCAATATGGGTTTCCCAGCTACATGATGGCTTCACTGAAGATAGGGATGTTTGGTACCAAACATTTTGTATTGGTGAACCTACGCTGATGTCAGTGTTGTATTTACCAATAAATGCACCTAGAAGGCACCTTAGAGGTGCCCCCGGATACCTACCAGTCTCTGGTGTCCTCGTGGATCAGTTTCTGCCAGCCTGCCACCTGAGACACCATTCTGGACCCTTATGGTGAGACCTCTCTGCTCTCAGGAAGCCCAGAACAAAAGCCTGTCCGGGAGGAGGGTGTAACACCCCCTCCCAAAGGATGACCTGCAGATTAGCCTTCCTAAGTGGGCAAGCCTCAAAGGGTTGCCGTCTTTGAAATGCAAATCTGGCTCCCTTTACAAGAGAGAAAGCCAGCCCACCTGTCTAGAGTCCATTTGGCACCTGGACATGCAGGAAAATTAGGCGTGCCACCTCCAGGCTAGTACCACCCCTAAGGTGGGCTACTGCGAGGCAGACATGATTTTTCAGAGGTAGCCATCTTAGAGTTGACATACCTAGGAATTCTGGGACAGGGTTATACTCATTTCCCACAGGAAGGGGTTATATAGGGGACAGTGACCCCAGGGGTCAGTGGCCCACTGGTTACTACCCTACACACCCCTAAATTCAGTATTTAGGGAAGCCCCTGGCACCAGAGAAGCAGATCTTGACGATCTAGGACAACCAAGGACGCAGAAGAGCTGCAACTGCAGAAGAGGAGAAAAGAGGCAACTGACCTGGTACCAACTCCACCAGCCTGTCTGCCTTCATCGAAATCTGTACCAAAGTCAACTCGTCCTGCAGCTGTGACTCCAGAAACCCAGGAGGACTGCCTGCCTTCCATAGACACACAAGACCTCCCGTGAGCAGCGGACCGGTTCGCCAACAAACTTCAAAGAAGAGACTCTGAAGCCTCTGGAACCACCAAAATCCAACACCTTAAGTCACCACTGCACACACCGTCTCCGACCAGAGTTGAAGTGGACCACCAGTGTCAACCAGGTTCCCCAGCCATCCAGAGTTTGATTCCTCCTGGGCTCCCTGACGACACCTGCAGTGTCTGCACCGAGCTCCCCCTCTACTACAACCGCTCCAGCCAGAAAAACCTGACATCTCAGGACACCTCTGCACCTGTCGACCACAAGAACCGTGAGGCCTGCACCCCACTGTTGTCAGTCTGCAGCCTCTTTTCGTAGTGACCGATCTCCACAGGAACACACTGGGAACTCGATACTGTGCTGCACTTTGCACCCGAGTGCCCCCGTGCCTCTGAGGGTGTATTGTGGGTACTACCGTGGACCTTGCCCACCACTGACCTGAACCCCAGGAGATTGGTCTTGTAAGTCGCTGTACTCTACCTGTTTTCATAGCTTGTTTTTCCTTCCATAGGATAACATTGCAGAACTCTGAAATTGCAGTGTCCACTTTTGAAAGTGAGAAGAATTCCCATTTAAAAACGTAGTGAAATATTTTTTTCTGATGCATAAACATATATAATGACACCTGCTATTGTTATAAATTGGCGTGGATCTCCTTCTGGAGTCGTGTTTCTCGTTTATTAACTATTGTGTTTATCTGTGGATGTCTTGCACTCCTCTGTGTTTTGCCTAAGGGTGCTCAACCACACTAACTCTAAACAGATCACTCTAGTATTGCATTGCAAGCCCTGTCCACTCACTGGGGAACCCCTTGTCCCTTTACAAGGTATTCACATACCACATAAAGGGCCAGCTTCCTACAGTCATTCTGAATAAAGTGATAATTTAACATGTATCTCATGCTTCCTACTGTAGCATCATTCATTAATGTTAATACTGGTGTTATGCCAGATGGGTGCTCCGTTGTAAACATGGCTATCCATCTCAAGTTTATTGCATGGGGATGATCATGAGTCAAGCTTGAGCCCAAATGTGGATAGGAAGGAGGAGGGGCTTGTAAGGAAATGCCTCCTTGGCATGGTTACCCCCTGAAGTTTTGCCTTTGCTGATGCTAAGTTATGATTTGAAAGTGTGCTGGGACCCTGCTAACCAGGCAGCAGCACCAGTGTTCTTTCCCTAAACTGTACCTTTGTTGCCATAATTGGCACAACCCTGGTACTCGGGTAAGTCCCTTATAACTGGTAACCCTGGTACCAAGGGCTCTGACGCCAGGGAAAGTCTCTAAAGGCTGCAGCATGTCTTATGCCACCCTTGGGACCCCGCACTCAACACATACACACTGCTCCACAGCTTGTGTGTGCTGGTGGGGAGAAAATGACTAAGTCGACATGGAACTCCCCTCAGGGTGCCATGCCCACCTCACACTGCCTGTGGCATAGGTAAGTCACCCCTCTAGCAGGCCTTACAGCCCTAAGGCAGGGTGCACTATACCACAGGTGAGGGCATAAGTGCATGAGCACTATGCCCTTACAGTGTCTAAGCCAAACCGTAGACATTGTAAGTGCAGGGTAGCCATAAGAGTATATGGTCTGGGAGTCTGTCAAAAACGAACTCCACAGCAGCATAATGGCTACACTGAAAACTGGGAAGTTTGGTATCAAACTTCTCAGTACGATAAATAAACACTGATGCCAGTGTGCAATTTATTGTAAAATACACTCAGAGGGCATCTTAGAGATGTTCCCTGAAATCATACCCGACTTCCAGTGTAGGCAGACTAGTTTTTGCCAGCCTGCCACACACCAGACATGTTGCTGGCCACATGGGGAGAGTGCCTTTGTCACCCTGTGGCCAGGAACAAAGCCTGTACTGGGTGGAGGTGCTTCTCACCTCCCCCTGCAGGAACTGTAACACCTGAAAGGCTCACCCACTTTGTTACAGCACCACAGGGCATCCCAGATAGTGGAGATGCCCGCCCCTCCGGCCACTGCCCCCACTTTTGGCAGCAAGGCTGGAGGAGATAATTAGAAAAACAAGGAGGAGTCACCCACCAGTCAGGACAGCCTCTAAGGTGCCCTGAGCTGAGGTGACTCTTACTTTTAGAAATCCTCCATCTTGTGGATGGAGGATTCCCCCAATAGGATTAGGGCTGTGCCCCCCTCACCACAGGGAGGAGGCACAAAGAGGGTGTAGCCACCCTCAAGGACAGTAGCCATTGGCTACTGCCCTCCCCGACCTGAACACACCCCTAAATTCAGTATTTAGGGGCTCCCCAGAACCTAGGAAACTATATTCCTGCAACCTTAACCAGAAGGACTGCCGACCTTAAGCCCTACAGTGAAGGAGACGACAACTGCTTTGGCCCCAGCCCTATCGGCCTGTCTCCCAACTTCAAAGAAAACTGCAACAGCGACGCATCCAACAGGGACCAGCGACCTCTGAAGCTTCAGAGGACTGCCCTGCAACCAAGGACCAAGAAACTCCTGTGAACAGCGGCCCTGTTCAACAATCTGCAACTTCCTTGCAACAAAGAAACAACTCTAAGGACTTTACGTTTCCCGCCAGAAGCGTGAGACTTTCCACTCTGCACCCGACGCCCCCGGCTCGACCTGCGGAAAACAAACACCTCAAGGAGGAGTCTCCGGCAACTCCGAGCCTGTGAGTAGCCAGAGAAGACCACCCCTGAGCCCCCACAGCGACGCCTGCAGAGGAAGTCCAGAGGCTCCCCCTGACAGCGACTGCCTGTAACAAGGGACGCCTGGAACCAACACTGCACCTGCAGCCCCCAGAACCGGAAGGAACCGAACTCCAGTGCAGGAGCGCCCCCCAGGCGACCCTCTGCCTAGCCCAGGTGGTGGCTACCACGAGGAGCCCCCCCCTGTGCCTGCCTGCATCATTGAAGAGACCCCCGGGCCTCCACATTGCTTTCAATACAAAACCCGACACCTGTTTGCACTCTGCACCCGGCTGCCCCTGTGCCGCTGAGGGTGTACTTTCTGGTCCTGCTTGTGTCCCCCCCGGTGCCCTACAAAACACCCCTGGTCTGCCCTCCGAGGACGCCGGTACTTACCTGCTGGCACACTGGAACCGGGGCACCCCTGTTCTCCTCTGAAGCCTATGTGTTTTGGGCACCTCTTTGACCTCTGCACCTGACTGGCCCTGAGCTGCTGGTGTGGTAACTTTGGGGTTGCCTTGAACCCCCAACGGTGGGCTACCTTGGACCCAACTTTGAACCCTGTAAGTGTTTTACTTACCTGTGAACTTAACATTTACTTACCTCCCCCAGGAACTGTTGATTTTTGCACTCTGTACACTTTAAAAAAAGCTTATTGCCATTTTTGTCAAAACTGTACATGGTATTGTGATTATTCAAAGTTACTAGAATACCTGAGTGAAATACCTCTCATTTGAAGTATTACTTGTAAATCTTGAACCTGTGGTTCTTAAAATAAACTAAGAAAATATATTTTCCAATACAAAAACCTACTGGCCTGGAAACAGTCCTTGAGTGTGTGTTCCTCATTTATTGCCTGTGTGTGTACAACAAATGCTTAACACTACCCTCTGATAAGCCTACTGCTCGACGCCACTACGACAAAATACAGCATTAGAATAATCTCTTTTTGCCACTATCTTACCTCTAAGGGCAACCCTTGGACTCTGTGCACACTATTTCTTACTTTGAAATAGGACATACAGAGCCACCTTCCTACAGGGCTGTTCTGTGATGTATTAAAATTCAGCAAATTGAGAGTAGGTGTACTACCTAAATATCTGTGCTCTATGACAGTCTATTTTAGGGAGCCTAGTAGGTTGTCAGTCTGATATACTAACTAAATTTTCAGAACAATTTTGGGGAATAGCAGATTCCCTAAGGTTATGCCAGCATGCAATTTGCCTGTTTTCAGCAAAGCTCTCCCATCAACCTAAACTAAGTCCTTTACATGTTTATGACCTGTAGGGTGGTCTCAGGAACTTGTAGCAATAGCATTCTCAAGCACTAATACAAGCCTGTAACTACAACAGTTTGCTACATGGTCTCATCTGCAGTTGTCACCGTGGGCAGAGTACATCTGGCAAAGTTGCTCAGACTTAAAAAACAGCAAGTTGTCTCAATCATGTCATCAAGGTCTCTATTGATCAATATTCTTAATACTTCAGCTTAGAGAACGCTAGGAACAAAAGTGGGGATGAGGCAGCCATGTCTAGGCCTTCTGTAGAGAAGGAAGGTTTCAGACATGTAGCCATACCTCAGTCTATATGGGTTGGCAGCTCTTAATATAACCAACTTCGCTATCAAATTGGGCTCAACCCCTGTTCTCTCTGGAGTTCTGAAGAGATGACCCTAATCAACTGGGTTGGATGCCTCTTTGGCATCAAGATAACTTCTCTTTATCAATAGGATCATTATTCAGTAGCCAGTTGATTTTTCTAATAAGTTGTAAATAGTTCCGGAACCAAAACAGACCTAAGAATATTGAGTAAGACTCAGCATGAAATTCCTCAAGTGGTTTGGCAGTGCTGTAGCTAAGTTTGTGATGACACATTGATCAGTGAATCGGGCCTATAACTAGCGAATTCTAGAGGGTATTTATATGTTGGCCTTAGAGGCTTCCCTTCACTGTCCTATTGTGGTCTCCAACTCTTTAAACCCTTCATAGCAGTACAGTTAGTGGCTTTCTGTTAACTGCAGAATTCACCAGGGAATCTGACCTTTACTGGGACCTTTCGATATTACATCCTAATTTTCCTCCACTCATATTTGACCTCTATAAATTTTTTGCCAGCACTGGATAATATTGGAGGGCATTGGGTGTATACTGTGAAGGCATTCGGATTGAGAAAAGGGTTGAGGAAGCATGCAAATGTTTGCAGTGTCTACAGGATTTGTATCTAGTGTGTTTGTATCATCATATATGTCTACTATGGTCGATAAGAACAAGTTACTTACCTTTGGTAACGAGGTATCTGGTAGAGACCCTCTAGCTGCAGATTCCTTACCTTAGAATTGCCTGGCGTCAGCTTGGAAACCAGAGTTTTTTCTGAGCAGTACCCTGCGGGCGTCGTCGTTGGAATCCACGTGCATCGACAGCGTCGTTTGAGCCGTCTAGGACATCACGGTCCCAACAGCCTCAGAGTCTGTCTCACCAAAATCCAGGATAGAGGCCGAAACATCGGTATCATAACCTGAATATCCTGGACCCGCTGTTTGGGAGCATAAGCCCGATACTGCACTGTGTCCGGAACAGCACCGATGAAAGTGAGCTGAGAGGGAGTCAGGTGTGACTTCGGCACATTTATAGTGAACCCCAGCGAATGCAGGAGGTCCGCCGTTTTCTGGAGGTGGGTGACGAGAGCCTGGGACGTAGAAGCCTTCAACAGCCAATCGTCTAGGTAGGGGAAGACTGAAATCCCTGACCTGCGCAGATGAGCAGCCACCACCACCATCACCTTTGTGAACACCTGAGGGGCACTGGTGAGACTGAAAGGAAGCACAGTAAACTGAAAGTGCTCGTGGCCCACCTTGAACCGCAGATAACGCCAGTGGGTTGGCAGGATATGAATGTGGAAATACGCATCCTACAAATCCAACGCTACCATCCAGTCTCCTTGGTCTAGGGCAGACAAAACCTGAGCAAGAGTGAGCATCTTGAATTTCTCCTTCTTGAGGAAGAGATTGACGTCCCTTAAATCCAAGATAGGGCGAAGGCCTTTGTTCTTTTTGGGAATCAGAAAGTAGCGGGAATAACACCCACTGCCTACTTCTGATATCAGGACTCTTTCTATGGCTCCCTTAGCCAAGAGAGCTTTAACTTCCTCGCGGAGCAAAGATAGATGGTCCTCCATCTGCCATTCCTTTGTCAGAGGGAAAGACTGGAAAGGAAGGGAGTAGCCCTTCCATATGATCTGCAGGACCCACTTGTCCGTGGTGATGGAAAGCCAGTGAGGGAGATGAAATTGAATCCTCCCTCCAACTGGATGGACGTGATCCCGCAGTACCATACTAGGAGGGCTTGGGCGCAGTGGAGGGGGCTGTGTGGCGGCTGACCTCTGGCCAAATCCTCTGCGTCTGATTGTACTACGACCACGTCCTCTTCCGGGATGCTGTGAAGCCTGAGGACGGTGGGTGAACTGTGGCTGGCGCGGTACCACGCCCCTTCCAAAGACTCGAAAGGGGTGAAAGACAGACTGCTGTCATGCTGGCGCTGAAAGGCCCAAGGATCTGGCCGCGGCTTGAGAATCCTTGAACCTCTCAAGCGCAGAGTCTGCCTTTTCGCCAAAAAGGCAAGAGCCATCAAAGGGCATGTCCATCAAGCTGGACTGGACATCCCCTGAGAAACCAGTAGAACGTAGCCAGGTGTGGCGATGTAGGGCCACTGACGATGAAATCGCTCTGCCCAGCGAGTCTGTTGTGTCCAAACCACACCGGATCGTAAACTTGGCTGCATCTCTCCCATCCTTGACAGCCTGGGTGAGTGTCCCGTACGCCCTTCGGGACCTGGGGCAGCACCTGTGCCACCGTATCCCATAAAGTATGGGAATAACGGGCCAATAGGCAAGAGGTGTTTACGGACCTCAATGCCAGGCTGGCGGAAGAAAACAATCTTCCCAAGCTGATCCAGCCTCTTGGATTCCCTATCCGGGGGAGCGGAAGGGAAGGCACCAGGGAAGTAGAGGCTTGGACAACCAAGCTCTCAGGAGTGGGGTGTTGTGTCAGGGAACTAGGGTCGCTCGGAGCAGGCCTATTGCGGCGGCTGACTGTCCTATTCACAGGAGCCCCTGTGCTGGGTTTGGACCACGTACCCAGAAGGACGTCTGTAAGAGCCTCATTGAATGGCAACATCAACTCTGATGTGGTCACCCCCAGCTGAAGTACTTCTGTCAGGATATTCGTCCTGAATGGCACAGCAGGCGAATCTAGGTCCAAGACCTCAGCTGCCCTACGCACCACCATAGCAAAAGAAGCACCCTCCTCCGTAGCCACATTAGGAGGAGAGAGCATACCAGTATCTGGAGACGTGTCCAGTCCATTAGCCTCCCCTAGATCCTCATACCAGTCCTGTTGTAATCCACATCCTAAAGGGTCCTCAGACCCCTCCCATTCCTCTCCTGCGTCTGGCTGATCTAAATAATGCTCAGACAATGATCTGGGCTGCATTGGCTCAGTCGAAGTCGGAGTCCACGTTGTACGGCGTTGCTCTGGCTCTGGATCATCCGGAATAAGGATGGGGCTGCCACCAGTGGGCGCTGGTGGCAGAATCATCGACGTCAGACCCGGCACCGAAGGAGGTCGACTGCAGAGGCCAAAGCCGCCGGCGTCAAATCCGAAGGGGCCCCTGCTGACCCCGCGGGGCCCAAAGACTCACTCGAGGGTGCAGCCCGCTCAAAAACGAGACGCATGGCCCCGTAAAACTTATCTGAGCGGGGGTCGATCCGGTCCCTGGAAAGGGGGGGAAGACGCGGAGTCGACCCTGGCGACTGCTCCGCGGAACCACCCTTGGACCGTCGACGTGCCCTAGACGCCTCGTCGGACGACTGGCATGGCGAAGACGAAGTCTGCTTGGACTTCTTTTTGTGCCTCTTACCTTCGGATGACCTCGAATGCGAGGAAGAGGACTTGGGGCTCCGGGAGAGGTGCCGCGATCACCTCCTGCTGCGGGACCGTGACCTCGGCGGAGTCGCGCCGACTGAAGACGAATGTTGGGCTGCAAGAAGCTTAAGGGATCGCTCCCTCAAGGCCTTCGGCGCCATGGCCTGACAGTCGGAGCACGAGGTGGAATTGTGGTCCTTCTCCAGGCACCAAAGACAAACACTGCGGGTCAGTCATCGACATGGTGCAATGACACGCACCATACGGCTTGAACCCTGTCTTTCTCAAAGACATGACTTCAAACAGTCAAAAAAGCCTCAACAAACCGTCGAAGAAGGGTAGCTCTTTCCGGAACTGCGCTTAACCAGCGCGGAAGGAAAAGAACGGTCGTACGCCCGCCGAGACGGCGTCTATATAGACAACCGTGACATACTAGACGGCACTAACGACGCACTCGGAGCTGGTGGACACACGAGGATCAGAACGACACCGACGGCACACGCAGGGAACTGCTAAGAAAAAACTCCAGACTCGAAGCTGACGCCAGGTAATTCTAAGGTACGGAAGCTGCAGCTAGAAGTCTATCAGATAGTCCCTGGTCTTTTGCAATTGAGTTATGTGGAGATGGCCAACCTTTCCCCTGGTCCTTGTTCATAATATATTCCTGTTAAACAGGTCATGGGGCATTCAAACCTAAATGTGAGACAGGAGTTGATAACACATTTATTCCTCTTCAGCAGACAAAGCGGGGAGGGTCCAGTACTATACATCAAGCTTAAGTCGACTAATCTTTCTCTCTATTGCAAACGGGTCTTCCTTGATTTGTTTGGGTTTCAGAAGGTCACATCTTTTGTATGTTACCTCACAGAGTAGCTTTGCCTGCTGCCTAAAGCAGTTGAAGTGGTGTTCCAGAATCCCTGCTCACGTCTAAGCACAGATATTTTTTCAGGTTTAATTTTTCACCCACAATCTGTATTTGACTGTTTTCAGCCTCCTCCTCTTTCCTGTCTGGGTAAAGTAACTTAAGTTGAGTTCCAATAATACAGAGGTGTGATCAGATATTCCTCCCTTCAGGATTGAGCTGCTCTCTAGAATCTACACTGCTGAGTAAGGCAGCATGCTATCTTGGAGTAGATCCAATAAACACACAAAACAAGGGTGTATTCTCTTTTCCTGGGGTGAGTCAGTCACTAGGGATCTCTGAAGCTATGGTCTCTCATCATCACCCAGTATGACTCAATCCCCTGTGATAATCCTGTCAACTGGACCATTTCTGTCAATTATCAGGTACAACTGGGGGTTACAGCCCCCTCCTACTACCACCTTCACAGTTCCGAATTGAGTGACGATCCGGGAACTAAGAAGTCATTTCTAAAAGTATTATGGACATATATAGAGCTTACCATGTACTGTACAGTTTGTGTATTTTTTTTGCCACAAACTCAACTACATCACATTAAGAAGGATGGCAGCATGTCATTTTGTCACTCAACATTACCATCCAACTGCTACTTATAACATTTCCACCCAGTGCCTTTAGTTTTTTAGAATTCCAGAACTAGAAGGTAAGCTTCTTGGATCAATACTATTTTTGGCAGTTTTGAGGCTAAGTACAAAGAGACTATTTTTTTTTTTTCAATACATTCTCCCCAGGAGATAGTAATCATTAGTCAAAAGCAGAGAATGCAATTGAACAGAAAAGCAAGCCCATCCATAGCAAATGAGGAGACAAAATGGACAAGAGAAGAAGAAGAAGAAAAGAAAAAAAGAATAAACACCACACCAGGGCATTTCCTTTGGAATCTGAATGAAGCAATGCCTTCAAGAAGGATACATGTACCTCAAGCACCTGCTTTACACATATGAACAATGGATACATTGCTTCATAAAGATACAGTAGCAGCCTTACCTCTTGCAGAATAGAGTCAAGGTCTAAAAGTTAAGATTTTGATGGCATTGCTGCCACAGAGCAAAGAACAGGAAACAACTCCAGTAAGACTGGACTATTTTTAATTGACTAATCCTGGCAAGCATGAGCCATAATTTACAAAGAGCAGTTTAGGCTGCCTAATGTTTTTAGCACACTAAAACATTAGAACAGTTAATGTCCATAGAATATTAAGCCTTTTCTGCTGGATACGATGGATTATGGAAAAAGAATGGACGAGAAATTGTTTGGTTGGCGTGAATTTCTCAAACTTAGGAACACAGCTAGGATGGGTCGTCATTACAACCTTATCCTTGTGATAAAACTGTGTATGGTTATTTAATACATAGGTCCCGAATTTCACCAGCCCTGAATGAGAAGGTTATGGTTAATAGAAAAGCTCCCTTTCAGGAAATACGTTGTAAAGAAGCCTTGTGGATAGGCTCAAATGGTGGACACATTCATTCAGAAAGGACCGCACTAACCTCCAAAGGAGGAGGATGTCTCCCCAAAAAATGGAGAACGTGAATTCCTTCTAAGAAATCTGACATTTTGAAAAGAGAGTTGTGAGATAGACTTTTTATTAATGTTATGGCTGCTAGATATACATTTTATTGAAGACAGTGGTTGTCCACATTTAAACAAATCAAGAAGATATAGAAGTACAGCTCCCTCCTGACCTCTAGATGGATCAACGTTTTTCTGGCTTTATCTTAAGCAGAACTTCTTCCATTTGAAAAAATCACCATGTTCTTGTGGATGGACGTCTTGCTCATTTCAAAATGTTCATGCAATCTTGTGGAAGACTTAAAATTCTATATTGCAAGAGTTCAGGAAGAAAGCTGTGAAGTTAAATGATACACGGGTAGGGTGCAGGATTTGATCCCTGAACACTTGTTCAGGAGATCCAGTCTGCACCACATTTTCTTGTGTGGTTGTTCCTACAGATGTTTTAGAACAGTATACCACCACTACTGTGGCCGCTGAGGATTGAGGAGGATCCTCGCCTTGGCTTTCATTACTTTGATTACTGTTGTAATAAGAGTTAATTAGTAAGTTAAGTGCTTATATAGTGCATAAAGCTACCCACTCAGGGTTTTCCAACTCTTTTTTTGCAACAGGTAAGTATGCCTGGCTCAGATGTTTCAAAACAGCCACGTCTTCAGTTGTCTGTGGGGAATTGGCAGCAAGGTGCAGGATTCTCAATTGTTCTGACAGAGTTTCAAAGCTTAGGGCCTATAAATAAAACATAAAAACCCACCATGTGAGTGAGTGATCTTAGGAATAGAGCACAAGGCGAGGGTGCTAGAACACAGATAGTGAAAAGTTGATACAGTTTCACCAGACCATTAATATGGTTGGGTTGGGAGAGGGGGGTGATACCTGCGCCCTGGCTTTGAAGGCATACAGAGCCTTGAAATTAACTCGCTTTTCTCCCTCTAGCCAGAGCAGCTCATGACAGAAATAACTGAGCCATGTTTTGTCAATCGATCAGCCTTACAGCTTTTTATCAACCCCCAAGTATAGGATGTTACCATAGTTTAGGCGAGATTGGGTAAGTGCCTGTAGATTCCTCACCTTCTGAATACCCAGGACCCAGACTGGAAAGAGATTTGTTTTCAGTAATTCTCTTGTGTGCTGGTAGGTGGCACTGTGCAGCTCCACGTTGAATAAGTGCTGCCCCTGAAGAAATGTCAGTGTCACAATGTAATCACCACCTGCGCATGCCGACATCGGTTTCCTTCTTATATCTCCTCACAACATTGGATGCAAAAGCCTTAATAATAAGAATCTGCTGGCTTATAAATCTTCAATAGGATTTTTTTTTTTTTAGTATGGAGCAGCAGTGTGTGGTTGATGAGGAATCCAAGGTTACATAGAGAATCCATCAGAAAGAGCATTACACAAGATAGGTAACTTGTGAGGTGGAAAAAAGGAGGGTGATGGATTGATTAATGCGAAAGAAGTCATGACTTTTGGGGTTAACACCACTGTGGCATGCAATACCAGTGTATCCTGAAAAAGAAGGGGTAAGGCGGCTGCATCACGAAATTCTAGAGCTGACTCACCGAATGAGCTGCAGTGATGGCAGTGAGGAAGCTAGTTCGAATAGTCAGAAGATGCAACAAGCAGCTTAGTAATGAGCAGGCTTTAAGGGGGTTCCCAAGAAGAAAATAAATAATTTAAGATCCCACTGTGACATCACAAACAGTCTGGAGGGAATATATGTATCAAACCTTTAATAAATCACATCACAAAAGGTGACTTAAACAAGGAAAGTAGGTGGGACAAGAACAATAAAGTTTAAAAAGTGTTGACAAATAACCTTTAATAGTGCCCACTGCATGGCCTTGCAGGACCCAACGGCAAAACATGAAAGTGTTTCGCCAACATTACAGCAGGCCACAAAAATGTACAGTGCCTGCCATAAATGGACTTTGTAGATTGTAGTCTGGCAGCAAGAATGATATTCAAACCTTATGTCCAAATGGTCCATGTACCATACCCCCCTGGCCAAGTGGAGCCACTAGGATGACTTGGTCCTGGTTATGCTGGATCTTCAAAAGTCTGGGCAGAAGAAGCAGACACTTAAAGGCATAGAGGAGTCCCATGTTCCACTCTAGCCTGACAGCCTTTTAGAGGGAGCTTTCTTGTTAACTCCAATGTGCAGACATGTTGACACTGCATTTTCTCGACAGTGCTTATAAGACCTTGTGGCACCTCAGGATGCAACTGCCACTCGTGATCCACCAGTTGTCATCTGAGCTCATCTGTCCTGGTGTCTAAAGACCCCACCAGGTGGTTCACTATCAAGAATATGCACTGGTGCTCCAGAAAGCGGCAGAGGTGCAGCCCCTTCTTGGCACAGGACCAAAGACCTCACTCTGCCCTGCTTGTCACAGTATCACATAGTGGTGGTGGTGGTATCCATAAGAACCTGTGGTAGCCTTTTACTGATGAGCGATGCGAAGACCTTCAACACCAGGCAAATGACCTGCAATGACAACAGACTAATGTTGAGCCCGGTATTCGCCAGAGAACAGAGTACTCTGATCTTCATCTCTCCCAGATGACCACCCCACTCCAGCAGAGAGTCATGTGTCACTGTGTCAGCTCTGAGTGGGGAAGGGGCAATGGCTGGTCAGGTTGTGGTCAAGCTACCACCACTGCAGATCTTGTGCATTCTATTCCAAAACCTGGATGACATCCAACAATTTCCTTTGGTGCTGGGGCCATGGAGACATAAAATGCTACTGCAGAGCCCACATACACCACTTGATGAAATGAACTAGCTAGATAAATTAGATGCCCAGGCCAAGAATTATCAGAGCTGCTCTCAACGGGAACCACAGCTGAGGCTCAAACATCAACATCATAGCCAAAATGCCCTGGACTTGTGGAGGAGTAAAGACCAAGAACTGTACTTTGTCCAAGACCGCTCTAGCAAAAGGCAGACTGAGTTGAAGGCATGTGTGACTTTGGCTCGTTGACAGAGAACCCCAAGGAAGTCAGGAGGTTCACAGTCCTCCAGAAGTGGTCTACCACTGACTGTGCAAGCCCACCTTCAACAACCAGTCAATGTAGAGGAACATTGGTGTAAGGAAATGCCTCCTTGGCATGGTTGCCCCCTGACTTTTTGCCTTTGCTGATGCTATGTTTACAATTGAAAGTGTGCTGAGGCCTGCTAACCAGGCCCCAGCACCAGTGTTCTTTCCCTAACCTGTACTTTTGTATCCACAATTGGCAGACCCTGGCATCCAGATAAGTCCCTTGTAACTGGTACTTCTAGTACCAAGGGCCCTGATGCCAAGGAAGGTCTCTAAGGGCTGCAGCATGTCTTATGCCACCCTGGAGACCTCTCACTCAGCACTGACACACTGCTTGCCAGCTTGTGTGTGCTAGTGAGGACAAAACGAGTAAGTCGACATGGCACTCCCCTCAGGGTGCCATGCCAGCCTCTCACTGCCTATGCAGTATAGGTAAGACACCCCTCTAGCAGGCCTTACAGCCCTAAGGCAGGGTGCACTATACCATAGGTGAGGGTACCAGTGCATGAGCATGGTACCCCTACAGTGTCTAAACAAAACCTTAGACATTGTAAGTGCAGGGTAGCCATAAGAGTATATGGTCTGGGAGTCTGTCAAACACGAACTCCACAGCACCATAATGGCTACACTGAAAACTGGGAAGTTTGGTATCAAACTTCTCAGCACAATAAATGCACACTGATGCCAGTGTACATTTTATTGTAAAATACACCACAGAGGGCACCTTAGAGGTGCCCCCTGAAACTTAACCGACTGTCTGTGTAGGCTGACTAGTTCCAGCAGCCTGCCACACTAGAGACATGTTGCTGGCCCCATGGGGAGAGTGCCTTTGTCACTCTGAGGCCAGTAACAAAGCCTGCACTGGGTGGAGATGCTAACACCTCCCCCAGGCAGGAGCTGTGACACCTGGCGGTGAGCCTCAAAGGCTCACCCCTTTGTCACAGCCCAGCAGGGCACTCCAGCTTAGTGGAGTTGCCCGCCCCCTCCGGCCACGGCCCCCACTTTTGGCGGCAAGGCTGGAGGGAACAAAGAAAGCAACAAGGAGGAGTCACTGACCAGTCAGGACAGCCCCTAAGGTGTCCTGAGCTGAGGTGACTCTAACTTTTAGAAATCCTCCATCTTGCAGATGGAGGATTCCCCCAATAGGGTTAGGAATGTGACCCCCTCCCCTTGGGAGGAGGCACAAAGAGGGTGTACCCACCCTCAGGGCTAGTAGCCATTGGCTACTAACCCCCCA
The DNA here is from genome assembly GCF_031143425.1 of Pleurodeles waltl. Lineage (NCBI taxonomy): Eukaryota > Metazoa > Chordata > Amphibia > Caudata > Salamandridae > Pleurodeles > Pleurodeles waltl. The sequence continues at coordinate 914,870,540 of NC_090448.1, read as the reverse complement.
GACCTAAACACGCCCTTAAATTTAGTATTTAAGGGCTACCCTGAACCCTAGAAAAATTAGATTCCTGCAACTACAAGAAGAAGGACTGCCTAGCTGAAAACCCCTGCAGAGGAAGACCAGAAGACGACAACTGCCTTGGCTCCAGAAACTCACCGGCCTGTCTCCTGCCTTCCAAAGATCCTGCTCCAGCGACGCCTTCCAAAGGGACCAGCGACCTCGACATCCTCTGAGGACTGCCCCTGCTTCGAAAAGACAAGAAACTCCCGAGGACAGCGGACCTGCTCCAAGAAAAGCTGCAACTTTGTTTCCAGCAGCTTTAAAGAACCCTGCAAGCTCCCCGCAAGAAGCGTGAGACTTGCAACACTGCACCCGGCGACCCCGACTCGGCTGGTGGCGATCCAACACCTCAGGAGGGACCCCAGGACTACTCTAAGACTGTGAGTACAAAAGCCTGTCCCCCCTGAGCCCCCACAGCGCCGCCTGCAGAGGGAATCCCGAGGCTTCCCCTGACCGCGACTCTTTGAATCCTAAGTCCCGACACCTGGGAGAGACCCTGCACCCGCAGCCCCCAGGACCTGAAGGACCGGACTTTCACTGGAGGAGTGACCCCCAGGAGTCCCTCTCCCTTGCCCAAGTGGAGGTTTCCCCGAGGAACCCCCCCCTTGCCTGCCTGCAGCGCTGAAGAGATCCCTAGATCTCCCATTGACTTCCATTACAAACCCGACGCTTGTTTCTACACTGCACCCGGCCGCCCCCGCGCTGCTGAGGGTGAAATTTCTGTGTGGGCTTGTGTCCCCCCCCGGTGCCCTACAAAACCCCCCTGGTCTGCCCTCCGAAGACGCGGGTACTTACCTGCAAGCAGACCGGAACCGGGGCACCCCCTTCTCTCCATTCTAGCCTATGTGTTTTGGGCACCACTTTGAACTCTGCACCTGACCGGCCCTGAGCTGCTGGTGTGGTGACTTTGGGGTTGCTCTGAACCCCCAACGGTGGGCTACCTTGGACCAAGAACTAAACCCTGTAAGTGTCTTACTTACCTGGTTAACCTAACAAATACTTACCTCCCCTAGGAACTGTGAAAATTGCACTAAGTGTCCACTTTTAAAACAGCTATTTGTGAATAACTTGAAAAGTATACATGCAATTTTGATGATTTAAAGTTCCTAAAGTACTTACCTGCAATACCTTTCGAATGAGATATTACATGTAGAATTTGAACCTGTGGTTCTTAAAATAAACTAAGAAAAGATATTTTTCTATATAAAAACCTATTGGCTGGATTTGTCTCTGAGTGTGTGTACCTCATTTATTGTCTATGTGTATGTACAACAAATGCTTAACACTACTCCTTGGATAAGCCTACTGCTCGACCACACTACCACAAAATAGAGCATTAGTATTATCTATTTTTACCACTATTTTACCTCTAAGGGGAACCCTTGGACTCTGTGCATGCTATTCCTTACTTTGAAATAGCACATACAGAGCCAACTTCCTACATTGGTGGATCAGCGGTGGGGTACAAGACTTTGCATTTGCTGGACTACTCAGCCAATACCTGATCACACGACAAATTCCAAAATTGTCATTAGAAATTCATTTTTGCAATTTGAAAGTTTTCTAAATTCTTAAAAGTCCTGCTAGGGCCTTGTGTGTTAAGTCCCTGTTTAGCATTGTCTTTTTAGAGTTTAAAAAGTTTGTTAAAAGTTTGAATTAGATTCTAGAAACAGTTTTAGATTCTTAAAAAAGTATTCCAACTCTTAGCAGAATAATGTCTGATACAGAGATGCAGGTGGTGGAACTCGACACCACACCTTACCTCCATCTTAAGATGAGGGAGCTAAGGTCTCTCTGTAATATCAAAAAAATAACCATTGGCTCCAGACCTACCAAAATTCAGCTCCAGGAGCTGTTGGCAGAGTTTGAAAAAGCCAACCCCTCTGATGATGACCTCACAGAGGAAGAAATTAGTGACTTGGAGGCCAATGTCCCTCCTCCAGTCCTAAATAGGGAGAACAGGACCCCTCAAGTCCTGTCTCCAACTGTGTTAGTCAGAAATAGTGAGTCCCTCACAGGAGGGTCCCACATTTCTGAAATCACTGAGGATGCTCTCAGTGAAGATGACCTCCTGTTAGCCAGGATGGCCAAAAGATTGGCTTTAGAGAGACAGCTCCTAGCCATAGAAAGGGAAAGACAAGAGATGGGCCTAGGACCCATCAATGGTGGCAGCAATATAAATAGGGTCAGAGATTCTCCTGACATGTTAAAAATCCCCAAAGGGATTGTGACAAAATTTGAAGATGGTGATGACATCACCAAGTGGTTCACAGCTTTTGAGAGGGCTTGTGTAACCAGAAAAGTGAACAGATCTCACTGGGGTGCTCTCCTTTGGGAAATGTTCACTGGAAAGTGTAGGGATAGACTCCTCACACTCTCTGGAAAAGATGCAGAATCTTATGACCTCATGAAGGGTACCCTGATTGAGGGCTTTGGATTCTCCACTGAGGAGTACAGGATTAGGTTCAGGGGGGCTCAAAAATCCTCGAGCCAGACCTGGGTTGACTTTGTTGACTACTCAGTGAAAACACTAGATGGTTGGATTCAAGGCAGTGGTGTAAGTAATTATGATGGGCTGTACAATTTATTTGTGAAAGAACACCTGTTAAGTAATTGTTTCAATGATAAACTGCATCAGCATCTGGTAGACCTAGGACCAATTTCTCCCCAAGAATTGGGAAAGAAGGCGGACCATTGGGTCAAGACAAGGGTGTCCAAGACTTCAACAGGGGGTGACCAAAAGAAAGGGGTCACAAAGACTCCCCAGGGGAAGGGTGATGAGACAACCAAAACTAAAAATAGTAAAGAGTCTTCTACAGGCCCCCAAAAACCTGCACAGGAGGGTGGGCCCAGAGCCTCTTCACAAAACAATGGGTACAAGGGTAAAAACTTTGATCCCAAAAAGGCCTGGTGTCATAGCTGTAAACAGCATGGACACCAAACTGGAGACAAGGCCTGTCCCAAGAAAGGTTCCACTCCAAACTCCCATCCAGGTAACACTGGAATGGCTAGTCTCCAAGTGGGATCAACAGTGTGCCCAGAGCAAATCAGGGTCCACACTGAAGCTACTCTAGTTTCTGAGGGTGGGGTGGATTTAGCCACACTAGCTGTCTGGCCGCCTAACATGCAAAAATACAGACAGCAACTCTTAATTAATGGGACTAGAATAGAGGGCCTGAGGGATACAGGTGCCAGTGTCACCATGGTGACAGAGAAACTGGTTTCCCCTGGCCAATACCTGACTGGAAAAACTTACACAGTCACCAACGCTGACAATCAGAGAAAAGTACATCCCATGGCAATGGTTACTTTAGAATGGGGAGGGGTCAATGGCCTGAAACAGGTGGTGGTCTCCTCAAATATCCCAGTGGACTGTCTGCTTGGAAATGACCTGGAGTCCTCAGCATGGGCTGAGGTAGAACTAAAAACCCATGCAGCAATGCTGGGTATCCCTGAACTGGTGTGTGTGAAAACCAGAGCACAATGCAAGGCACAGGGTGAACAAGTAGAGCTGGAGTCTGGAAGAATGGCCCAGCCTACCAAGAGAACAGGAAAGTCAGTTGGGAAACCAACTGCAACACAGCAAAAGAAAGGGAACCTCTCTTCTCAGGAAGAAGTTCTGCCCTCTGAGGGAACTGAGCCTTTGGAGCTTGAACCTTATCAGGTTGAGCTCTTAGGCCCAGGGGGACCCTCAAGGGAGGAGCTGTGTAAGGGACAAGAAACCTGTCCCTCTCTTGAAGGCCTTAGGCAGCAAGCTGCTGAAGAGTCCAAAGGCAAGAAAAATGGAACACATAGGGTCTATTGGGAAGATGGACTCCTGTACACTGAGGCCAGAGACCCCAAACCTGGTGCCACAAGGAGAGTGGTAGTGCCTCAGCTGTTCAGGAAGTTCATCCTAACATTGGCCCATGACATTCCCCTTGCTGGACATTTGGGACAAACCAAGACGTGGGAGAGGTTAGTCAACCACTTCTACTGGCCCAATATGTCCAACATGGTTAAGGAGTTTTGCCTCTCCTGCCCCACCTGTCAAGCCAGTGGTAAGACAGGTGGACATCCAAAGGCCCCCCTCATTCCACTTCCAGTGGTGGGGGTTCCCTTTGAAAGAGTGGGTGTGGACATAGTTGGTCCACTAGAACCTCCCACAGCCTCAGGAAATATGTATATCCTGGTAGTAGTGGATCATGCTACCAGGTATCCTGAAGCTATTCCCCTTAGGTCGACTACTGCCCCTGCAGTAGCCAAGGCCCTCATTGGTATCTTTACCAGAGTGGGTTTCCCTAAGGAGGTGGTGTCTGACAGAGGTACCAACTTCATGTCAGCATACCTAAAACACATGTGGAATGAGTGTGGAGTGACTTATAAATTCACTACACCATACCATCCACAAACTAATGGGTTGGTTGAGAGATTCAACAAGACATTAAAAGGCATGATCATGGGGCTCCCAGAAAAGCTCAAAAGGAGATGGGATGTCCTCTTGCCATGTCTGCTTTTCGCTTACAGAGAGGTGCCACAGAGGGGAGTAGGATTCTCACCCTTTGAACTTCTGTTTGGTCATCCTGTAAGGGGACCACTTGCCCTTGTTAAAGAAGGCTGGGAGAGACCTCTCCATGAGCCTAAACAGGACATAGTGGACTATGTACTTGGCCTTCGCTCTAGAATGGCAGAGTACATGGAAAAGGCAACCAAAAACCTTGAGGCCAGCCAACAGCTCCAGAAGTTTTGGTATGACCAAAAGGCTGCACTGGTTGAGTTCCAACCAGGGCAGAAAGTCTGGGTTCTGGAGCCTGTGGCTCCCAGGGCACTCCAGGACAAATGGAGTGGCCCTTACCCAGTGCTAGAAAGGAAGAGTCAGGTCACCTACTTGGTGGACCTGGGCACAAGCAGGAGCCCCAAGAGGGTGATCCATGTGAACCGCCTTAAACTCTTCCATGACAGGGCTGATGTGAATCTGTTGATGGTAACAGATGAGGATCAGGAGGCAGAGAGTGAACCTCTCCCTGATCTTCTGTCATCAGACCCAAAAGATGGCACAGTAGATGGAGTGATCTACTCAGACACCCTCTCTGGCCAACAGCAAGCTGATTGTAGGAGAGTCCTACAACAGTTTCCTGAACTCTTCTCCTTAACCCCTGGTCAGACACACCTGTGTACCCATGATGTGGACACAGGAGACAGCATGCCTGTCAAGAACAAAATCTTTAGACAATCTGACCATGTTAAGGAAAGCATCAAGGTGGAAGTCCACAAGATGCTGGAATTGGGAGTAATTGAGCGCTCTGACAGCCCCTGGGCTAGCCCAGTGGTCTTAGTCCCCAAACCTCACACCAAAGATGGAAAGAAAGAGATGAGGTTTTGTGTGGACTACAGAGGGCTCAATTCTGTCACCAAGACAGATGCTCATCCAATTCCAAGAGCTGATGAGCTCATAGACAAATTAGGTGCTGCCAAATTCTTAAGTACCTTTGACTTGACAGCAGGGTACTGGCAAATAAAAATGGCACCTGGAGAAAAAGAGAAAACAGCATTCTCCACACCTGATGGGCATTATCAGTTTACTGTTATGCCCTTTGGTTTAAAGAATGCCCCTGCCACCTTCCAAAGGTTGGTGAATCAAGTCCTTGCTGGCTTGGAGTCCTTTAGCACAGCTTATCTTGATGATATTGCTGTCTTTAGCTCCACCTGGCAGGATCACCTGGTCCACCTGAAGAAGGTTTTGAAGGCTCTGCAATCTGCAGGCCTCTCTATCAAGGCATCCAAATGCCAGATAGGGCAGGGAACTGTGGTTTACTTGGGCCACCTTGTAGGTGGAGGCCAAGTTCAGCCACTCCAACCCAAGATCCAGACTATTCTGGACTGGGTAGCTCCAAAAACCCAGACTCAAGTCAGGGCATTCCTTGGCTTGACTGGGTATTACAGGAGGTTTGTGAAGGGATATGGATCCATTGTGACAGCCCTCACTGAACTCACCTCCAAGAAAATGCCCAAGAAAGTGAACTGGACTGTGGAATGCCAACAGGCCTTTGACACCCTGAAACAGGCAATGTGCTCAGCACCAGTTCTAAAAGCTCCAGATTATTCTAAGCAGTTCATTGTGCAGACTGATGCCTCTGAACATGGGATAGGGGCAGTTTTGTCCCAAACAAATGATGATGGCCTTGACCAGCCTGTTGCTTTCATTAGCAGGAGGTTACTCCCCAGGGAGCAGCGTTGGAGTGCCATTGAGAGGGAGGCCTTTGCTGTGGTTTGGTCCCTGAAGAAGCTGAGACCATACCTCTTTGGGACTCACTTCCTAGTTCAAACTGACCACAGACCTCTCAAATGGCTGATGCAAATGAAAGGTGAAAATCCTAAACTGTTGAGGTGGTCCATCTCCCTACAGGGAATGGACTTTATAGTGGAACACAGACCTGGGACTGCCCATGCCAATGCAGATGGCCTTTCCAGGTTCTTCCACTTAGAAAATGAAGACTCTCTTGGGAAAGGTTAGTCTCATCCTCTTTCGTTTGGGGGGGGGGGGGGTTGTGTAAGGAAATGCCTCCTTGGCATGGTTGCCCCCTGACTTTTTGCCTTTGCTGATGCTATGTTTACAATTGAAAGTGTGCTGAGGCCTGCTAACCAGGCCCCAGCACCAGTGTTCTTTCCCTAACCTGTACTTTTGTATCCACAATTGGCAGACCCTGGCATCCAGATAAGTCCCTTGTAACTGGTACTTCTAGTACCAAGGGCCCTGATGCCAAGGAAGGTCTCTAAGGGCTGCAGTATGTCTTATGCCACCCTGGAGACCTCTCACTCAGCACTGACACACTGCTTGCCAGCTTGTGTGTGCTAGTGAGGACAAAACGAGTAAGTCGACATGGCACTCCCCTCAGGGTGCCATGCCAGCCTCTCACTGCCTATGCAGTATAGGTAAGACACCCCTCTAGCAGGCCTTACAGCCCTAAGGCAGGGTGCACTATACCATAGGTGAGGGTACCAGTGCATGAGCATGGTACCCCTACAGTGTCTAAACAAAACCTTAGACATTGTAAGTGCAGGGTAGCCATAAGAGTATATGGTCTGGGAGTCTGTCAAACACGAACTCCACAGCACCATAATGGCTACACTGAAAACTGGGAAGTTTGGTATCAAACTTCTCAGCACAATAAATGCACACTGATGCCAGTGTACATTTTATTGTAAAATACACCACAGAGGGCACCTTAGAGGTGCCCCCTGAAACTTAACCGACTGTCTGTGTAGGCTGACTAGTTCCAGCAGCCTGCCACACTAGAGACATGTTGCTGGCCCCATGGGGAGAGTGCCTTTGTCACTCTGAGGCCAGTAACAAAGCCTGCACTGGGTGGAGATGCTAACACCTCCCCCAGGCAGGAGCTGTGACACCTGGCGGTGAGCCTCAAAGGCTCACCCCTTTGTCACAGCCCAGCAGGGCACTCCAGCTTAGTGGAGTTGCCCGCCCCCTCCGGCCACGGCCCCCACTTTTGGCGGCAAGGCTGGAGGGAACAAAGAAAGCAACAAGGAGGAGTCACTGACCAGTCAGGACAGCCCCTAAGGTGTCCTGAGCTGAGGTGACTCTAACTTTTAGAAATCCTCCATCTTGCAGATGGAGGATTCCCCCAATAGGGTTAGGAATGTGACCCCCTCCCCTTGGGAGGAGGCACAAAGAGGGTGTACCCACCCTCAGGGCTAGTAGCCATTGGCTACTAACCCCCCAGACCTAAACACGCCCTTAAATTTAGTATTTAAGGGCTACCCTGAACCCTAGAAAAATTAGATTCCTGCAACTACAAGAAGAAGGACTGCCTAGCTGAAAACCCCTGCAGAGGAAGACCAGAAGACGACAACTGCCTTGGCTCCAGAAACTCACCGGCCTGTCTCCTGCCTTCCAAAGATCCTGCTCCAGCGACGCCTTCCAAAGGGACCAGCGACCTCGACATCCTCTGAGGACTGCCCCTGCTTCGAAAAGACAAGAAACTCCCGAGGACAGCGGACCTGCTCCAAGAAAAGCTGCAACTTTGTTTCCAGCAGCTTTAAAGAACCCTGCAAGCTCCCCGCAAGAAGCGTGAGACTTGCAACACTGCACCCGGCGACCCCGACTCGGCTGGTGGCGATCCAACACCTCAGGAGGGACCCCAGGACTACTCTAAGACTGTGAGTACAAAAGCCTGTCCCCCCTGAGCCCCCACAGCGCCGCCTGCAGAGGGAATCCCGAGGCTTCCCCTGACCGCGACTCTTTGAATCCTAAGTCCCGACACCTGGGAGAGACCCTGCACCCGCAGCCCCCAGGACCTGAAGGACCGGACTTTCACTGGAGGAGTGACCCCCAGGAGTCCCTCTCCCTTGCCCAAGTGGAGGTTTCCCCGAGGAACCCCCCCCTTGCCTGCCTGCAGCGCTGAAGAGATCCCTAGATCTCCCATTGACTTCCATTACAAACCCGACGCTTGTTTCTACACTGCACCCGGCCGCCCCCGCGCTGCTGAGGGTGAAATTTCTGTGTGGGCTTGTGTCCCCCCCGGTGCCCTACAAAACCCCCCTGGTCTGCCCTCCGAAGACGCGGGTACTTACCTGCAAGCAGACCGGAACCGGGGCACCCCCTTCTCTCCATTCTAGCCTATGTGTTTTGGGCACCACTTTGAACTCTGCACCTGACCGGCCCTGAGCTGCTGGTGTGGTGACTTTGGGGTTGCTCTGAACCCCCAACGGTGGGCTACCTTGGACCAAGAACTAAACCCTGTAAGTGTCTTACTTACCTGGTTAACCTAACAAATACTTACCTCCCCTAGGAACTGTGAAAATTGCACTAAGTGTCCACTTTTAAAACAGCTATTTGTGAATAACTTGAAAAGTATACATGCAATTTTGATGATTTAAAGTTCCTAAAGTACTTACCTGCAATACCTTTCGAATGAGATATTACATGTAGAATTTGAACCTGTGGTTCTTAAAATAAACTAAGAAAAGATATTTTTCTATATAAAAACCTATTGGCTGGATTTGTCTCTGAGTGTGTGTACCTCATTTATTGTCTATGTGTATGTACAACAAATGCTTAACACTACTCCTTGGATAAGCCTACTGCTCGACCACACTACCACAAAATAGAGCATTAGTATTATCTATTTTTACCACTATTTTACCTCTAAGGGGAACCCTTGGACTCTGTGCATGCTATTCCTTACTTTGAAATAGCACATACAGAGCCAACTTCCTACAATTGGTATCCCCAAGCTCTGAAGATGGCCAGTGACCACCTTTTGTGAATACCCAAGGGGTGCTGGAAGGACTGAAGGGGAGCACAGAAAACTGAAAAACCTTTTGGCTGACCTGGAACTGCAGATATCACCTGTTTGACTGCACTATGGGCATGTGGAAGTATGCATATTGCAGATCGAAGGCAACCATCTAATTGTCCATATCCAGTGCAGCCAGAATTTCGGCCACTGTGAGCACCTTCAATTTATACTTCCACAGGAAGGCATTCAGAGGGTGAAGATCTAAAATAGGACAAAGACCTTCATCAGGGAAATAGTGGTATTAACAACACGTCCCTATCTTCGAAGCCCACAACTTCTTGATGGCACCTTTGAAAAATAGAACTCGCACCTTCTGCAATAAAATGGATAGGTGCTCTGGAATTGAGAGCTGCTGTGAAGAGGGCATAATCTGTGGTGGGTCACAAAGAAACAGGGCTGCTGGATGATCTAGGGGACCCATCTATTGGATGTGATGGACTGGCACTCTGGGAGAAAATTTTTACAATTACCTCCCACAGGTTGATTGTATGCCACAAACAGCAAATTAAAGCAGCTTCGGGGCCGATTCTGAAGTAGAAGGGGGCCAGATAAGGTTGGGGATTTGGGATAACTGTATGTGGTTTCCTGGTCGCAGTTACTAGCCACAAAAGGGGCTGATTTGACTCATGGGGGAAGGTGAGCCTGGCACGGTCTATATGACAACCTTCTGGAGTAGCCCTAGAAGGATTGAAAATGTCTGGCAGGGGTCAAGACCCAGAGAGCACAGTGGCCCCGATTTCCTTGAAGTGCTCCAGGCAGAATCGTTTTATAGTTTTTTTTGCCAAAAGGCATATAAATGAAAGATGTATGGACATCAAGAAAAGCCGGAGGATCTCCTCCATGCATGGTGGCTTACCGCTGGTGCCAAAATCTTGCCCCAAACAACTGGTAGTGCCCAAATTAAACAGTTGGCCATATCCTGACCAAGTTGAATGGTTTGAGCCAAGGAGAGTGAGCTTCCAGAAATGCCAGGACAATCTCACTGGCCATATCTTATAAATCATGCATATGACAACCATATAAGCAACTTGCAATGGCCAACTGCAAGGATGGGCTGGCCAATGAAAATATTTATTTCCTGAATGCCTCAATCAATCTCACCTCCTTGTCTAGAGAGGTAACTGAGAAAGCATAAGTGGAAGACTGGATCAAACACTCAGGTTTAGGACAATGCATAAGAAAAACAGGTGTGCCAGTCACTGGTCTGAAGCATCTCGCCACCTGCTCACTACTGACCGAGAACAAGGGCACCGGGTCAAGGGTTAATTAAGAAGGGACTAGAACAGCTCTAAGAGCCAGAATCCAAGTCGGCATTTGAGTCAGTGCGGAACCAAAGGAGTTTCAAGGACTCAGAGGGCACCAAGGGCAGACCCATTGGTGGTGACCGACTAGAGGTCCCTTCAGATCTTTGGGACCCGAAGGCACATGAGGGAACCGGAAGAGGGCCAAACATACACAACATGGCCTGGTTCAAGACCTCAACCTGCTGCAGCCTCAACAATGGCCCTGGAACCCCAGGGCAAATGGTTAAATAACTGTGGAATCTGCTTTTAATTCAAAGATTAGGAGTGAGACAGTGTGTCACTTTCTAAGTTTTCTTTGGATAGAGAGGTAGGATGAGGTCGAGCCACACTTCACCTGCTTGTTTCCACTTACACTTAAAGGGCCTGGACTGCAAAGTCTACCCTTCGCAGGATAGGACTCAAGAGTGGGAAAGGGTCCTCATCTTTGACTTAGAACAGGAGCAGGACTTGCATGGCTCCTTTTGATGTTATGCCACATGCAGTTCCACTTCATAGTCAACGGCACAGTCCTCAAGCAACTTGGAGTCATACCCCAAGCCTAACCTTCAGAGAGACACTATGTGCAGGTCTTCAACATCTGTTTACAGCAATCACAGTGTGAACCCAGTATTTTTAGGAAGGGACATTGTTCCCTTGCACGCTGGAATAATGTTTAGGAAAAAAAAAAACTTCTCAATCAGGGACAAGGGAGAACTGAGCACCAAAACTGTGTTCTGAAGGGAAGGGAAGGAAAAAAAAAAAAAAACGAACGTCAGCCCTCAGTAGTGCTTATATGGGGCTCCGCTCCATCACTTTCATTGCGGAACAAAGTCAACATGGAGTCGCACAGTACCATAGCATAACACATGAGAACTGTGTGAAACCTTTCATATCCTGCCTGGAAGATAGTCTAAAGATGAGGAATCTGTGGGTACAAATATCCATCAGAAATTGTTTGACTAAAGTTCTCTTTCAAATAATCAGCTAAAAAAAAAATGTCAAGTCACTGGCGAAAATACTACAAAATCATGTCTGTTATTTGCTACTTTACCATGTACTATTGAATTTTCTTTAATTGCTGTCAAAACATACTTAATTCGAAATATATATATAAGCTTACCAGTTACAGTTTGCGTTCACTATGGTTGCGCATTCTACAAGGCATACATGTATTCTAGAATACTCACCACTCCAGTCGCTGTTTTTCTGTTGGTGCACTTGCTAGGAGTACAATATAATGCCTTTGAAGATAAAGAATATATGGGCATTATTCGGCATGTGCGGCATGCTAGACAAACAAGATGCTTGACTGCCAATATAAATAACAAATGAAAAACAATGGTAGATGAAATAAAGAGTTAGCCCTGACGGTAGCCTATTACACTGTCACAAAGTAAGTAATTAGCCTAATTTCAGTGTTGAATTTGCAGCAACAGTATATCAATAAGAATTCACATTTGGAAGGAAGCATTTTTAAATTAAGAAAACATTCAAAAGCACTGATACTTCCTTGTAAAGGTGCCAACAAAAAACACAATATTACTACTTATTAACTTACTTCAAGTAAACTATGTGTTTGTGACTGATGTGTATACAAATATAATATGGGAAATCATTCAAATTCACTAATTAGGTAAAACAATCTAAACACTACATGGCTTGATTTTCCAAATACACAATGATTTTTTTAAAAATTGACCTAGATTATCATAAAACTAGAGACAGAAGAGAAAGACTGAAACAAATGAACAGTTCAGTGATTTTTACATGAATCATCACAGCCTATTCAACTGGGAACAGTGAAAGCCTTAGCCATGTTACTACCTGGATTTACTTTCAATTGAATGCCTATATTCAGCTACTAGTCAACTCAGTGTATTAAAAGTCTTTACATTTTTACGAGTATAAATTGTGGTTACTAAGGATCACGTGATTTATGTTTATCAGACAACAGGTGTCAGGCAGATTTATCAGTTTTTTCTTGGTTAATTATCATGGCCGATTCCTGGCAAACTAATTTGTGAATCGTGCACATTTGTGTAAATAGGGGAAAAAAAAGTGGAATGACATGTCATCTAAAAAGATGACATAACACTCTACTGGTAATTTTGAGCTCTGTGTCTTGGTCCTGCCCAGCACCCCAATACCTGAAAATTTAGTCCATCAATCAGAGAAGTCCAAGGTAGCTCACTGTGCCTATCTGAGACGTAACTGGAGCACATCCTTTGAATCCTCATCTACCAGATCATGATTTATAAGAGGTAAGTTGGTTTGTGGGAGGGGGAGGGTGGGTTGTGTGTGTGTGTGCACTCGCACACACACACAATACATATATATATGGAAAATGTCACTTACCCAGTGTACATCTGTTCGTGGTATGAGACGCTGCAGATTCACATGCTGTGCATTATCCTGCCATCTAGTGTTGGGCTCGGAGTGTTACAAGTTGTTTTTTTTCGAAGAAGTCTTTTCGAGTCACAAGACCGAGGGACTCCTCACTTTCGGCTCCATTGCGCATGAGCGTTGACTCCATCTTAGATTGTTTTCCCCGCAGAGGGTGAGGTAGGAGTTGTGAATATACAAGATGTGCCCATGCAACGGAGTAGGTATGTATGTACATAATGTGTGTTGAAATAATATTTATTTACAAATGTACAATTTTCATTCAACTAATAATGGCTACAGGCTCCTGGGGAGGTGGGAGGGCGCATGTGTATCTGCAGCGTCTCATGCCACGAACAGATGTACACTGGGTAAGTGACATTTTCCCCATCGGTGGCATGTGTAGCTGCAGATACACATGCTGTGCATAGACTAATAAGCAGTAATCTCCCCGAAATGCGGTGGCTTAGCCTGTTGGAGTTGAAGTTGTCTGAAATAATGTTCTTAATACAGTCTGTCCTACTATGGCTTGTTGCGTTGCTAACGAACGAGTTACTTACCTTCGGTAACGACTTTTCTGGTGGATACATTAGCTACCTGTGGATTCCTCACCTCATGAATACTCCCATGGCGCCAGCCTTCGACGGAAATCTTCTTACTAGTCTCTGCACGTCGACGAGGACGTCACTGTCTCGCACGCGACGCCGTCTGACGTCATACAGGCAATAAGAGGTCCTCGACGACGTGCGGACGTCAGTACCAATCATTTTTTTACGTGCATGAGAACAACCAGGCAATGCAATGAAAGAACAAAGCAACATCCATTATATTGTAAAAATACACCACATTGTATGAATAACTGTAAATCTTTTTTATGTACATATATATATATATATATATAAAACTCTTTCTTTTAAAATATATACACACACCAAGTATATACATAAAGATATATACACCTATACATATATAAATATATTATATATATACATCTATTGCACCCTCAAAGATCAAGAGGAGCGCACTCAAGGATTACTTGGCAAGACCATAAAGGCAACGGGGAGGCGGGTGGGACCGTGAGGAATCCACAGGTAGCTAATGTATCCACCAGAAAAGTCGTTACCGAAGGTAAGTAACTCGTTCTTCTGATGGATACAACTACCTGTGGATTCCTCACCTCATGAATAGAGTCCCAAAGCAGTACCACGCCCGGCGGTGGGTGCCTAAATGGTCAAACCAAGAAATCCTGCAGCACTGACCGTGCAAAATGGCCGTCCCTTCTAACCTCAGAATCTAAACAGTAATGTTTTGCAAAAGTGTGAAGGGACGACCAAGTTGCGGCCTTGCAGATGTCGACCACAGGAACACCTCTGGCTAAGGCCGAAGTGGCCGACTTAGCTCTGGTGGAATGAGCTCTAATGCCCTCAGGAGGATCCTTCTTTGCCAAAGAGTAACATATTTTAATGCAAAGAACAACCCACCTGGATAGTGTTCTCTTGTGGACTGCCTTTCCTCTCCTCTTGCCCACGTATCCAATAAACAGCTGATCCTCCAGCCTGAAATCCTTTGTTCTATCGATAAAGAAGCTCAACGCTCTCTTTGGATCCAGACGGTGCAGTCTTTCTTCCTCTTTGGAAGGATGAGGCGGAGGATAGAACGTGGACAAAGTAATTGCCTGAGCCAAATGGAAGGGTGAAACAACCTTCGGGAGGAAAGCAGCCTTGGTCCTCAACACCACCTTATCCCCATAAAAAGTTGTATAAGGGGGTTTTACTGATAAGGCCTGCAACTCACTCACTCTCCTTGCTGATGTTATAGCTATCAGGAAGACTGTTTTTAAAAACAAATACCTCAAGGGGCAAGAATGCATAGGTTCAAAAGGGGACCCCATAAGGAAAGTCAGGACTAAGGACAAATCCCATTGCGGCATAACGAATGGCTTTGGAGGATATTGATTTAGAAGACCTTTCAAGAATCTGATAACAATAGGGGATTTAAATAAAGATGGTTGGTCTGGAAGACATATGAAGGCTGACAAGGCCGATAAATAACCTTTAATGGTAGCCACTGCACAACCTTTCTGCGCCAGAGATAGAGCAAAAGACAAAACGTCCGATAGATGAGCTTGTAAAGGATCAATCTGCCTCTCTCCACACCACGCAACAAATTTAGACCACCTATTAGCGTAGATAGATTTAGTGGAGTGTCGCCTGGCCGCTAATATAACATCCACTACCTCAGGCGGGAGAGAGAAGGAACTCAGGTTGCCCCGTTCAATCTCCAGGCATGTAGGTGCAGACTCTGGAGGTTGGGGTGTAGAACCTGCCCCTGCGACTGCGAGAGGAGGTCTGCCCTGAAAGGGAGACGGAGCGGCGGGCACGTTGAGAGTTGGAGAAGGTCGGAGTACCACACCCTCCTTCGCCAATCCGGAGCTATTACGATTACTAGAGCCCGGTCTTGGCGAATCTTCCTCAATACTCGAGGAATCAAGGGTATGGGAGGAAACGCGTAAAGCAACTGGCCGCACCAGGTCATTTGAAACGCGTCCCCCAACGCTTCCTGCATCGGATACTGAAGGCTGCAGAACAACGGACAATGCACGTTCTCTCGAGTGGCAAACAGATCTACCCGAGGAAAGCCCCACTTCTGGAAGATTAAACGGACTTGATCTGGATGGAGACGCCACTCGTGGTCTGCCGAGAAGTGGCGACTGAGACTGTCCGCACGCACGTTCAAGACTCCGGCCAGATGGTTTGCTATCAAGCAAATCCGATGGTCCTTTGCCCAGGACCATAGTCGAAGAGCTTCTCTGCAGAGAAGGTACGACCCCACTCCTCCCTGCTTGTTTATGTACCACATCGTGGTAGTATTGTCCGTTAGGACCTGTACCGACTGACCACGAAGGGAAGGGAGGAAGGCCTTGAGAGCCAGACGTACAGCCCGTAACTCTAACAGATTGATGTGAAAAATCTGTTCCTCTGGAGACCAAAGACCTTTGATCTCCAGATCCCCCAGATGAGCTCCCCACCCTAGAGTGGAAGCATCCGTTATGACTGTGGCCACTGGTGGCGACTGCTGGAACGGTTTTCCTTGTGAAAGATTGTTGCTTGCAATCCACCACTTCAAATCCACAGCAGCATCTCTGGAGATCTTGACAGTACCCTCTAGATCCCCTCTGTGTTGAGACCACTGCCTTCGGAGGCACCACTGAAGAGCCCTCATGTGCCAACGAGCATGCGTGACCAACAGAATGCAGGAGGCAAAAAGACCGAGCAGACGAAGGACCTTGAGGACTGGAACTACCGCTCCATTTCGAAACATTGGAACCAAATCCTGAATATCTTGAATCCGCTGAGGCGGAGGAAAGGCCCGACCCAATGTCGTATCCAGTACTGCCCCTATGAACAGGAAGCGCTGAGAGGGCTCCAGGTGAGATTTGGGCTCGTTCACCGAAAAGCCCAGGTCGAACAACAACTGGGTTGTTGACTGCAGATGACGCAACACAAGCTCCGGGGACTTGGCTTTGATCAACCAATCGTCCAAGTAAGGGAATACTGCTATCCCCTTCCTTCTGAGCTCTGCCGCAACCACCGACATCACCTTCGTGAAGACTCGAGGTGCTGAAGTAAGACCAAACGGAAGGACCGCAAACTGGTAGTGTTGCGATCCCACCACAAACCGGAGATACTTCCTGTGTGACTTGAGTATCGGGATATGAAAGTAAGCATCCTGCAAGTCGACAGACACCATCCAGTCTTCCATGTTCAACGCCAAAAGCACCTGTGCTAGGGTCAGCATCTTGAACTTTTCCTGCTTGAGGAACCAATTCAAGATCCTCAGGTCCAGAATTGGTCTCAAACGACCATCCTTCTTGGGAATCAGGAAATACCTTGAGTAAACTCCTTGACCCCTTTCCTGCTCCGGGACCAACTCCACCGCGCCCTTTAAAAGGAGGACTTCTACCTCCTGTTCTAGCAACAGGAGGTGTTCTTGTGAACAATACGAAGGGCGGGGCGGGATGAGGGGCGGAAACTCCCGAAAGGGAAGGGTGTAGCCTTTTCCCACAACACTGAGAACCCAAGTGTCCGACGTAACAGTCTCCCATTTGGTGAGAAAATGCTGTAATCTTCCCCCTACAGGAGAGGAGTGAGTGGGAAATGGTGGAAGCCTAAGGCTGCTTCCCCTGCTGCACCCCGCCAGAGGATGAGGAAGAGGCAGAGTGCTGCTGAGAGGCTCCCCTGGTGCGGACCCTACCCCTCCCCCTAAAAGATCTATAGGGATGGGAAGAGGCAGGTTGCTGATATCTTCCCCGAAAGGAAGAGGAGGAAGAGCCACGCCCAAATCCACGAAACCTCCTGAAGAATCTGGAAGAGGCCGTGGAAGAAGGAGCTTGGAGTCCCAACGACTTAGCCGTGGCCCTGCTCTCCTTAAAACGTTCCAAGGCCGAATCAGCCTTAGCCCCAAACAGTTTGTCCCCATCAAACGGGAGATCCAACAATGTGGACTGTACATCTGCCGAAAAGCCCGAGTTACGTAGCCAGGCCTGTCTCCTTTCCACCACAGTTGTGCCCATTGCTCTGGCTACCGAGTCGGTGGTATCCAGTCCCGTCTGGATAATTTGGGTCGCAGCAGCCTGGGCATCAGAGACAAGATCCAAAAGACCCTGGGGAAGCTCTGTAAACGAAGAGGAGATGTCATCCATCAGAGCATGAATATACCTCCCCAGGATACAGGTCGCATTAGTGGCTTTTAACGCCAGACTGCAGGACGAAAAAATCTTCTTAGACTGCGCCTCTAGCTTTTTTGAGTCTCTGTCCCCAGGCACCGTCGGGAAAGAACCAGGCGCTGATTTGGACGAACAGGAGGCCTGCACAACCAAGCTCTCCGGCGTAGGGTGCCTAGATAGGAAACCAGGATCAGTTGGAGCCGTCCGATACCTCCTGGCCACGGCTCTGTGAACTGCTGGGGAAGATGCCGGCTTCTTCCACACCTCTAAAACCGGATCCAGCAGAGCGTCATTAAAAGGTAATAGAGGCTCCGCCGCGGCTGAGGCCGGATGCAACACCTCTGTCAAAAGGTTTTGTTTCGCCTCCACCACCGGCAAAGGCAGGTCCAAAAAACTAGCTGCCTTCTGTACCACTGTATGAAAGGAAGCAGCTTCCTCGGTATATTCCCCCGAGGACGAAAGGTCCCACTCAGGGGAAGTGTCCAGCCCACTGGCCGACTCCAGTCCACGCAGCCCATCACCCGAGTCCTCTAGCTCTCCTTCCTCTAGGGCTCGTTGGTACTCCTGCTCCTCTAGTACCCGGAGAGCACGCCTCCTTGAATGCAGTCGTTGCTCAATCCGCGGAGTCGACAACACCTCCGCCGAAGTCGGAGATCGGCGCCGATCTTCCGAAGCCACCGACGCCGCATCCGGCGCCACAGGTAACTTCGGCGCCGACTGAAGAGCAGATGAAACGGATGGACCCACCGGAGTCACAGGCCGAAATCTCGACGTCGACGGGATGGAAATCCCTGGGGCCAATCCCTCCGAAGCCATCGGAGCGGCCACCGGCGCCGACACTGGCGCCGAGCCCACGTTCCCAAACGGGAGAAAGGGCATAAAGGGTGCCGGCCGAAGAGGCGCAGGATCACCCAAAGAAAAGGCCAAAGGCCCAGCCGGAGCACCCCCTGGAGCCATCTGTTGGAAGATGGCATACATCGCATTCAAGAATGCGGAACTATCGGCTCCAGGGGTGGGAAAAGCCGGATACTGGGGTGCCTGACTCGGAGGCGACCCCGACGCCGGCCTCGGCGTCTGCGCCGGAGAAAACACCTGAGGCTCCAATACCTCAATCACCGACGCCTGTCCAGGCGAAGTTGGAGACGTCGGAGAGAGCAACGGCGTCGAAGGATGCGGCGTCACCGTGGGGCTGACCTCCCATGTCCTCCGGCGCCGATCCGGAGACCTGGAACGAGCCTCCCTTGAATGACGCCGAGATTCTCTACGGCGCCGGGAGTCTCGATGACGCCGATGTCTTGGAGAAGACTTTTTCTTGTGATGCTTCTCCTTTGACTTGGCCATAAACAGCTTCGCCTCGCGTTCTTTAATGGCCTTCGGATTCATGTGCTGACACGAATCACAAGTCGAGACGTCGTGGTCGGAGCTCAAACACCAAAGGCAATCGGAATGAGGATCCGTCACCGACATCTTGCCTCCACACTCACGACAAGGCTTAAATCCAGACTTTCTCTGCGACATTATTTCCACAGAGAAAGAGTACGCAGCAAGATATACACTGTAACCGCAAGAGTAACAGTTGCTCCCTCGAAGATAACCGTTTCGAATGCACGGAAAAAAGGGAACTGACGTCCGCACGTCGTCGAGGACCTCTTATTGCCTGTATGACGTCAGACGGCGTCGCGTGCGAGACAGTGACGTCCTCGTCGACGTGCAGAGACTAGTAAGAAGATTTCCGTCGAAGGCTGGCGCCATGGGAGTATTCATGAGGTGAGGAATCCACAGGTAGTTGTATCCATCAGAAATATCTACACTTTAACGCTTAGTGAATGTATGAGGCGTAGACCAAGTGGCTGCCTTACAAATTTCTGTCATAGGTATATTCCCAAGAAAAGCCATTGTGGCGCCTTTTTTCCTAGTGGAATGTGCTATTGGTGTAATAGGTAATTCTCTTTTTGCTTTAATATAGCAAGTTTGATAACATTTAACTATCCATCTGGCGATGCCTTGTTTGGATATAGGATTACCTACATGAGGTTTTTGGAAGGCTACGAACAATTATTTTGTTCTACAAAATTGTTTTGTTCTGTCAATGTAATACATTAGTGCTCTCTTTATGTCTAATGTATGTAATGCTCTTTCGGCTACTGAGTCTGGTTGAGGAAAGAAGACTGGGAGTTCCACTGTTTGGTTTATGTGGAATGGTGATATGACCTTTGGTAGGAATTTGGGATTTGTACGGAGAACCACTTTATGTTTATGTATTTGTATAAAGGGTTCTTGAATAGTAAATGGTTGTACCTCACTTACTCTTCTAAGTGATGTGATAGCTATTAGAAAGGCTACTTTCCAAGTTAAGTATTGCATCTCACAAGAGTGCATGGGTTTGAATGGTGGTCCCATGAGTCGTGTTAATACAATATTAAGGTTCCACAAAGGTACTTGTGGTGTCCTTAGGGGTTTGATTCTTTTTAGTCCCTCCATAAATGCTTTGATGACTGGGATTCTAAAAAGCGATGTTGTATGTGTAATCTGCAAATAGGCAGATATTGCAGTGAGATGTATTTTAATGGAAGAGAATGCTAGATTAGACTTTTGTAAGTGTAATAAGTAGCTTACAATGTCCTTTGTGGAAGCATGTAGTGGTTGAATCTGATTAGTGTTGTAGTAGTAAACAAATATTTTCCATTTGTTTGTGTAACAATGTCTTGTCGTAGGTTTTCTAGCCTGTTTAATGACCTCCATACATTCTTGTGTTAGGTTTAAATGTCCAAATTCTAAGACTTCAGGAGCCAGATTGCTAGATTGAGCAATGCTGGATTCGGGTGTCTGATCTGTTGTTTGTGTTGTGTTAACAGATCTGCTCTGTTTGGTAATTTGATGTGAGGTACTACTGATAAGTCCAACAGTGTTGTGCACCACAGTGGGCGAGCCAAGGTTGGTGCTCTAAGTATAAGTTTGAGTTTGTTTTGACTTAGTTTGTTTACCAGATAAGGAATGATGGGAGAGGGGGGAAAAGTGTAAGCAAATATCCCTGACCAACTGATCCATAACGCATTGCCCTTGGATTGAGGGTGTGGGTACCTGGACGTGAAGTTTTGGCATTTTGCGTTTTCTTTTGTTGCGCATAGGTCTATTTTTGGTGTTCCCCAGCGTAGGAAGTGAATCTGTAGGATCTGGGGATGAATTTCCCATTCGTGAGTTTGCTGGTGATCTCGACTGAGGTTGTCGGCTAACTGGTTCTGAATGCCTGGGATGTATTGTGCTATCAGGCGAATGTGATTGTGAATTGCCCAATGCCAATTTTTTTGTGCTAAGAGACACAGTTGTGACAAGTGTGTCCCCCCTTGTTTGTTGAGATAATACATTGTTGTCATGTTGTCGGTTTTGACAAGAATGTGTTTATGGGCTACCAGTGGTTGAAATGCTTTTAATGCTAGAAACACTGCTAGCAGTTCCAAATGATTTATGTGAAGTTGTTTTTGTTGATTGTCCCATTGACCCTGTATGCGGTGCTTGTTGAGGTGTGCTCCCCACTCCATCATGGAAGCATCTGTTGTGATCACGGCTTGAGGCACTGGGTCTTGGAATGGCCTCCCTTGGTTTTAATGTATAGGGTTCCACCATTGAAGCGAGGAGTGTGTTTGGCGGTCTACCAACACTAGATCTTGAAGTTGACCCTGTGCTTGTGTCCATTGTTTTGCTAGGCACTGTTGTAAGGGCCGCATGTGTAATCTTGCATTTGGGACAATGGCTATGCATGAGGACATCATGCCTAGAAGTTTCATTACAAACCTTACTGGGTAGTGTTTGACTGTATGCTTGATGTTATATTTTGGAACGCTTGGACCCTTTGTGGACTTGGAGTGGCAATTGCTTTTTGTGTATTGAGTGTTGCTCCCAAGTATTGGGATGGTTGCAGAT
Organism: Pleurodeles waltl; assembly: GCF_031143425.1. Lineage (NCBI taxonomy): Eukaryota > Metazoa > Chordata > Amphibia > Caudata > Salamandridae > Pleurodeles > Pleurodeles waltl. Next base: position 914,848,875 of record NC_090448.1, on the reverse strand, counting down.
GTGATTTCTGGTAATTTATAGAGAACCCTAGTTTGTGTAGAGTTTCTATAACGTACTGCGTGTGAAGACACTGTTGTTGAGTGTTGGTTTTTATTAACCAGTCGTCTAAGTATGGGAATACGTGCATGTGCTGTCTCCTTATGTGAGCGGCTACTACTGTTAGGCATTTTGTGAATACCCTTGGGGCTGTTATCCCGAACGGTAACACTTTGAATTGATAGTGTACGCCGTGTATTACAAACCTTAAGTATTTTCTGTGAGAAGGATGGATGGGTATGTGGAAGTACGCATCCTTGAGATCCAATGTTGACATGTAGTCCTCCTTTTTTAGTAAGGGAACCACGTCTTGAAGTGTTACCATATGGAAGTGGTCTGACTTGATGAAGAGATTCAGTGTTCTGAGATCTAAGATAGGTCTTAACGTTTTGTCCTTCTTTGGAATTAGGAAATATTGCAAGTAGACGCCTGTTCCATTCTGATGGTTGGGTACTAGCTCTATTTCTTGTTTTTGTAATAGTGCTTGGACCTCTATTTGTAATAGGACAGATTGTGTGCCCTGGGGGGCACATCTGGCGGGAAATTTGGGAATTCTATGCAATAACCATGTTGGATAATGTCTAGGACCCATGCGTCCGTGGTAATGTGTGTCCAGTTCTGATAGTATGCAGTAAGTCTTCCCCCCACTGGTGTTAAGTGTTAGGGTTTTGTGACATTGGAGTCCCTGTTTGGTTTGGCTTGTTTTAGGTGTCTGGAACTTCACCCTTCCTCTTGGGAATTGTCCTCCTCTTTATGAGCCACGAAACCCTCCCCTCTGGTATTGTGCCTGATAGGTGGGTCTAGTTTGCGAGGTGGAAAGCTCTGGTGTTTGCATTCGAAAACCACCTCTAAATTGTGGCTTTCTAAATGTGCCTCTGCCCTGCGGGGAGTAGGGCGCGCCCATGGCTTTGGCCGTGTCTGTGTCTTTTTATTTTTTATTTTTCAATTGCTGTGTCCACTTCTGGCCCAAACAATTGTTCTTGGTTAAAAGGCATGTTCAACACCGCTTGTGGGATTTCTGGCTTGAATCCAGAGCTTCTTAACCATGCATGCCTGCGAATGGTTACCGCAGTGTTGACAGTTCGTGCTGCCGTGTCTGCCGGGTCTAATGTGGACATTATTTGGTTGTTAGATATTGCTTGTCCTTCTTCCACAACCTGCTGGGCACATTTCCGGTGTTCTTTGGGCAAGTGTTGTATAATGTGTTCCATCTCATCCCAGTGTGCCCTTTTGGACGAGCAAGTAGGGCTTGCGAATTAGCGATCCACCATTGATTGGCTGCCTGTGCTGCCACTCGTTTGCCCGCTGCGTCAAACTTTCTACTCTCTTTGTCAGGGGATGAAGCGTCTCCTGACGATTGAGAGTTTGCCCTCTTTCTTGCTTCTCCTACAACCACGGAGTCCGGTGGAAGTTGCTGTGTTAAACACAGGATCCGTTGGGGAAGGCTTGTACTTCTTCTCCACCTTAGGCGTGATAGCCCTTCCTTTAACTGACTCCTGGAATACCTGTTTTGCATGTTTGAGCATACCTGGGAGCATTGGCAGACTCTGGTAGGAAGTGTGGGTGGATGCCAAGGTGTTGAACAGGAAATCATCCTCTATTGGCTCATAATGCATTGCTACATTGTGGAAGGTAGCTGTCCTGGATAGTACCTGCGTATATGCAGTACTGTCCTATGGAGGTGACTGCTTTGATGGGTAACAATCCGGACTGTTATCCGATACTGGTGCATCATGTAAGTCCCAAGCATCTGGATCATCCTGTGTCATCCCTGTATGCGTAGGTGACTGCATTGGACGTGTTCCCACCAGAGACAGCTGTGGTGAGTGTAGTGGGGAAGGTTGTGGAGAAAACCTTGGTGGTGGGCATTTTTCTCGGGCCACCTTTGCCTTCAGCTGCATTTCTGTCTCCTGAAATGCCAGTTTTCTTTTGGTATTAATTGGAGGAAGAGTTTGTATTTTTCCAGTCTCTCTGGATATGCAACCTCCTTTGCGTATGGTCTGGATCATCCGTACTTATTTCCTGCTCAAATCTGTGTTTTTCATGCATTTGGCTGGAAAGTCCTTGCTCTTCTGTTTAAGAGCTTCTTTTCGGCTCCGAAGCCGCTTTTTTAAGTACTGATGTTTCTGATAAAGTATTTTTCGGTTCCGACAATATTTTTCTCACCTTGGGTGAGTCGAACTCAATGTCGAGATCGTTCGGTGCCGGAATCTCGACCGGAGTCGGAAGTCTTCTGCAAATCTCTGCCCTTTTTCGGTGCCGTTGTTTGGTCACCTTCTTTTCGATGGGTTAAGCCATGGCCTGCTGGCGGTGGCGTCCTCTTGGTCTTAAAGATCTGTGTGTGAGTTTTGGACGGGCAGTTTTACTCACTGTTTTCTGCATAGTCGAGGGTCGCTCACTTTCGGATATGTCAGAGTCCGTCCCCTGGATGGAAATTCTTTCCTCCTCTCCGGCGTCGAGTTGTTCTCTGTGTCAACACCATTTGCAGTCTTCTCGCTCTATCACGTAGGTCTTTTTAGAGCGAAACGCTCGACAAGGCTCACATGTATTCTCCCTGTGTTCTGGTGATAAACACAGATTACAGACCAACACCTGGTCTGTATAATGATACTTCGAGTGGCACTTCGGACAGAAGGCGGAAGTGGGTCCGGTCCATTAGTCTTCGACGATGGATGTGGTCGGGCTGACCAGGCCCCGCTGAAGAACGGAAGCCCCGAAGGGCCGCCAGAGCGCCTCTGCGATCGGTGCCGATACAGTAAGACAAAACCGGTACCGAACGAGAACAATACCGTCGTTTTTTTGATATTTAGCTAACTTTCACGATTCGAAATACGGAGCGAAGAGGAATTACGTCTGAACCCGATGGCGGAAAGAAAACAATCTAAGATAGAGTCGACGCCCAGGCGCAATGGAGCCGAAACCGTGGAGCCCCTCGGTCTTGTGACTCGAAAAGACTTCTTTGAAGAAAAACAATGTAACACTCCGAGCCCAACCTCCGAGCCCAACACCAGATGGCAGGATAATGCACAGCATGTGTATCTGCAGCTACACATGCCACAGAACATACACACACACACACATATATATATATATATATATATGGAAAATGTCACTTAGGAAGTTTGATGCTGCGGGGAAGAGGGTGGCATCTCAGGCAGCCAACCAGTGGAGAACAGCCAACTCTCAGGCATTGCTGGGCAGATACGACAGGGCCCACTGGGATGAGATGAAAGACATAATTCAACATCTCCCAAGCAGCAGCAAAAAAGGGCACAACAGATAGTAGAGGAAGGGCAAGCCATCACATTATAATCATATCAGCCCTAGACTCTGCGGATACAGCAGCCAGGACCATCAACACTGCTGTAACCATAAGGAGACATGCATGGCTTAGTTCTTCAGGATTCAAGCCTGAACTACAACAGGCAGTGCTCAATATGCCCTTCAACCAAAAACAACTTTTAGGCCCAGAGGTTGACACGGCAATTGAAAAGATGAAAAAGGATTCAGACACCGCAAAGGCCATAGGTGCACTGGGTACCACACAATACAGGGGATCCTTTCGTAAACCCCAATATAGAGGTGGATTTAGAGCCCAAACTGCAGAGGCATCCACCTCACAGCCAAAGTCGGCCTACCAACCTCAATACCAACGAGGTGGATTCAAAAGCACTTACAGAGGCCAGTACCCCAGAGGCAGGGGAAAATATCAAACATCAAAACAAGACTCACAACAAACTAACCAGTGACTTGTGCCATTCCTTCCCAATTCACACCTCACCTGTGGGGGGGGGGGGGGGATGGGAGGGGGACTGCAAACATTCCACAACAATTGCCTAGGCATTACCACAGACAGCTGGGCATTATCAATTATCCGCAATGGCTATTGCATAGAATTGACACAAACTCCACCAAATATTCTACCAAAACCACACAAGCTGTCCACAGACCATATCACTCTGTTGCAAGAAGAAGTCAAATCTCGATTACTCAAACAAGCAATAGAAGCTGTGCCACAAAATCAAATAGGGACGGGAGTTTAATCACTGAATTCCCTCATTCCCAAAAAGGACGAGACCTTAAGGCCATTATTAGATCTCAGAACTCTCAATCTTTACATCCTTTCAGAACACTTTCACATGGTGACACTACAGGATGTTATCCCACTACTTCAACAACACGATTTCATGGCAACATTAGACCTCAAAGATGTGTATTTTCACATACCCATCCATCCTGCGCACAGAAAATCTCAGGTTTGTCACTCAACTAAAGCATTATCAGTTCAAAGTGTTACCCTTCGGAATAACAGCAGCTCCCAGGGTATTCACAAAATGCCTGGCTGTAGTCGCAGCCTACCTAAGAAGGCCACACATTCATGTCTTTCCATATCTGGACGGTTGGCTAATAAAATCAAACAGTCATACACAGTGTCAAAATCATGCGCATTATGTAATACAAACCCTACACACCCTAGGGTTCTCCATAAACTACCAAAAGTCACAACTACAACCTGCGCCTATTCAACAGTATTTAGGGGGCGACACTAAATACTCAAAAAGCGCTTGCAAGCCCAAATCCGCAAAGAATACAAGCGTTTCACAATATACTAGCACAAATACAGACAGACCAACAGTACACTGTCAAAGTTGTCATGAAAGTATTGGGCATGATGGCATCCTGTATTGTGATTGTTCCACATGCAAGACTAAACATGCAGCCCTTGCAACAGTGCCTTGCACAGCAATGGTCACAGGGTCAACTTCAAGATCTAGTGTTGATAGAGCGCCAAACATACATGTCCCTTCAGTGGTGGATTTCCACAAACCTAAACAAAGGGCGGCCATTTCAAGACCCTGTGCCTGAGACCATACTTATAACAGATGCATCAATGATTGGCTGGGGAGCTCACCTCGACAATCACAACATTCAAGGACAATGGGAGGTCGAACACAAACAGCTACACATAAATCACTTCGAGGTGTTAGCTGTCTTCCTAGCACTCAAAGTTTTTTAGCCTCTTCTCACTCACAAGAATATCCTTATCAAAACAGACAACATGACAACCATGTATTACCTAAACAAAACAGGAAGGACACATTTGTCCCAACTCTCCCTCCTAGCCCAAAAAATTTGGAAATGGGCAATCCACAACCAAATTCACCTGGTAGCACAATACATTCCAGGGATACACAACCAATGGGCAGATGTTCTCAGCAGAAATCATCAACAAACACTCGAGTGGGAGATTCACCCTCAAGTACTTCAAAAATACTTACACATAGATCTGTTCGTCACCAGTGAAAACACAAACTGCCAAAACTTCGCATCCAGATGCCCACATCCCCTATCCAAGGACAATGCTCTATGGATCAATTGGTCAGGGATATTTGCTTATGCTTTTCCCCCCCTCCCACGCATTCCATTTCTAGTCAACAAACTGCGTCAAAACACGCTAAATCTGATACTCATAGCGCCAATTTGGGCACGTCAACCGTGGTACACAACACTATTAGAGCTGTCAGTAGTACCACACTCCAAACTCCCAAACAGACCAAATCTGTTGACACAAAACAAAGGGCAGATCAGGCATCCAAATCCCAACACACTCAATCTAGTGATTTGGCTCCTGAGGTCATAGAATTTGGATATTTACAACTACCAACTGAATGTATGGAAGTAATTAAGCAAGCAAGAAAACCCACTACCAGGTAGTGCTATGCTAACAAATGGAAAAGATTTGTATATTATTATCAAGCTAAACAAATTGCCCCTCTTTCAGCACCAATACAAGATATTGTATGCTATTTGCTTCATTTGCAAAAATCTAATTTAGTTTAGAGTTCCTGTTTTCAAAGCCTTCATGGGAGGGTTAAAACGCATCATCCCACCTAAAACACCTCCAGTGCTTTCGTGGAATCTAAACATTGTGCTTACGTGACTTATGGGCCCACCATTTGAACCTATGCACTCATGTCAAATACAATTCTTGACATGGAAAGTCGCCTTCCTAGTCGCAATTTCTTCATTGCGAAGAGTTAGTGAAATTCAAGCTTTCACAATTCAAGAACCGTTCATACAAGTACATAAATAATGTCGTACTACAAACTAACCCTAAATTTCTTCCTAAAGTAGTATCACCTTTTCATATCAAACAGTGGAACTACCAGTCTTCTTCCCACAGCCAGATTCTATGGCACAGAGAGCCCTGCCTACATTAGATATTAAAAGAGCTATAATGTTTTACATAGATAGAACAAAATCATTCAGGAAAACTAAAGTAATTTGTGGCCTTCCAAAAACCTCATACTGGTAATCCGATTTCAAAACAAGGTTTAGCAAGATGGATAAGTAAAATGCATCCAAACATGTTACCTTAAAGCTAAAAGACAAATCTTAGTTGCACCTAAAGCACATTCCACAAGAAAGGGGCTACAATGGCCTTCTTAGGAAATATACCAATGGCTGAAATATGTAATGCAACTACTTGGTCAACACCACATACATTTACTAAACATTATTGTGTAGATGTTTTACCAGCGCAGCAAGTTACAGTTGGTCAAGCTGTACTAAAAAGATTATTTCAAACAACTTCAACTCCTACAGGCTAACCACCGCTTTTATGGGAGGAATAACTGCTTTCTAGTCTATGCACAGCATGTGTATCTGCAGCTACACATGCCATTGAACGGAAAATGTCACTTACCCAGTGTACATCTGTTTGTGGCATGTTCCGCTTCAGATTCACCTGCATCATCCCACCTCCCCAGAAGCCTGTAGCCATTTAAGTTAAACAAACACTTGTACATATATATTCCATTTGCATGGACATCTCTTTTCTTTATACTCTTATCACTTCTACCTTACCCTCTGCAGGAAAACAATCTAACATGGAGTCGATGCCCATGCACAATGGAGCCTGTGACTCGAAAACACTTCTTCGAAGAAAAACAACCTGTAACACTCCGAGCCCAACACTAGATGGCAGACGTATGCACAGCATGTGTATCTTCAACTACACATGCCATTGAATATAAACACCCGTGACTGAGCCTATTCATTAACGTGACCTAATGACTGTTGTTGACTCATCGCCTTTACTTACCCACTCCTGAGTTTAGGTAAGTAGTTTAACTCAAGAGTCCAAGGCTCTGTGCTGTTTTGATATGTTCCTCAGACCGACCACAGTCACGGTTCCAAGGAACTATCCATTGCATTTTGTTCTTTTCGGGTTTATGTCTCTGTCTGTCAAAGGCAGTTTCTTGTTAAGTGACTTTCAGGAATCCTACAAGTTAGCTGTATAGATTTCCTTCTTGTACCCCTATTTGCCCTTAATTTAGAGCCTTCCCATTTCACTCAAATATTCACATCATCTCAGAATTTTGGTAATAGAGGATAGTTTCTGCAATAGGTCCTCTGAATTTCAAATATTTGAAGGCTGATGGTTATAAACAGCAGTTAGAAATCTTAGCAAAACCTCACACCATGCTATTGTCACTACAACTGGATCATGATACAAAATCAGTCCCTAGAATCATGCCTTTATGAATGTCAGTTTCTCTGCACCCAAACAAAACATCTGGTCTGTTGTGAGTGTTGTGGGTTGAAGACTCTGAATAGTCACATTTGTTCGTTATGCCTTTATAAACAAAGTGCAGAGTGCTTAAAGTCTCTGGGAGCAGAACACAGAATGGGGGGATGTTTCAAGGGTTTCATCAATGACATTTAGCCAAACCTGTGTAGCAGTAAAGTGAACACACTATGCTGCCATTACGAAGGTGACAAAAAAAAAAAAAAAAGTCAGGTGTCAACATTAAAGCCATACACACTTAAGTATTACATTCTAGTTTAGAATCCGGTGCGGTTACACCACCTCTTCAAGTAGTTAAACCTTAAATAGTATTCTGAGGAGCCCACCTTGCCCTTAACATTCCAAGATAGACATATGTATGCCTTACATTCATTTTAGGTGATGGGAACCAGGGAGGCCCTATTAACTACAGGCACTACAATCATAATGCCTTCTGATGCCTTGCCCTTCAGTCTTCTCTACAAGTTGAGCATTGACAAACACTCCCCCAACTATTGAAGTGATACCAACTAACTAGGTTACAAAATTTGGCCCTGTCTACCCGGGTCACTAAATAACCTGTTAAAAATGTTCTATCACTCCAACCACTGACTAGGGTATTGCTCATTACAGCTCCTGGGAAAACAAAGAACAGTCCCCTTAGTGACACACAAAGGACTGGGAAAGAATTATAGGGTGAGAGAAAGAAGAAAAAAAACATTGTAAAGAAAACCTAGAACTCAGGATACACACCCTGCAAACGTTATCGCAAAACCAGTAACCAATAAAAGTTAATCAAAATTTCAAATACAACTTTTGACAAGTACGCCGACTGAAAATGAATTCCAATTTAGCATCCTCTATGCACATGAAAAGCCAATCTTAATTACAAAAAACTGTTCAGAGAGAAGCACTTTCAGTAAAATGGGAGTACAAATAGCTTGATTGTACAAATAAGGCCAATGAAAATATAAAAATATAAAGATGATCTTGTGTAGGAAGCTGGCTCTCTATGTAGTGTACCAATGAGGGGTACACCATGCAGATTGTCCAGACAACTCTTATTGGCACACAGGTCTTAAATTAATAATCCCAAATGCTCTCTGTGGTAGTGTCCGCAAACAGTTCAGCCTTATCAGAAAGTAGTGTTAAGCATTTGTAAAATGCAGTCAATCAATGTCACACAAATGAAAAAACTCAAGACCAATTTCGAAAAATAACAGATTTTTATATTGATTTAGACAACAAGATCTTAGGGATCAGATAAGTACTTTGATTTAGAGGTATTTAAAAATATAGAGAAAGCAGCTGTCCGATTTGACACATCAGCCTCGAACGCAGTAATGTTACCCTATGGGAGAAATACATTGCACAGGGGCACTTGCAAACGACGTATACAACTGTTCTTCCGGACTTAAGGTAAGTAGGGGCTAAGGTCCAAGAAAGCACCAACAATTCAAGCTTACCAGCACTTGTGTGTCTGGGTGCAACGGTGATTCAAGCATCATTAGCCTCGAATTCTATACATTAAAGTCAATGGGGAAATTCATCTGTATGAAAAGACTTCAAGTAATAACTGGGCGGGGGGAAATCAGTCTGGCAAAACCCAAAGGGGTGCTTGGCTCTTGGGGGGTTTAAGGATGACAGATATCATCGGTTTCAATGGACTCGGGCTGGGGGACTCTGATGCAAAGGTCTTTTCTCCAGCAGGTTGGCGAGTATAAGTCTCTCAATTGTCAGTGCACCTGCAGGAGAGGGAAAAGAAACATTTCAACCTCTCTTAAAGTCCCTCAACGTTCAGGTAAGTTTTGGAGGTGGTACTGATTGGACTGAACACAAAGAAACCTTGGTGCCTGCAACTGGTTGTGGTACCCCAGGTATTGGTGCAGGGAGGTTCCGGGTAGGCTCAGCATCTCAGACTGGATGGGTCAATGGGGCTGACCCCCTGAACACTCTAGATCCTCTCCCAGGTGAGTTTCTCCCTCGGTGGACCCAATGGTTAGCAGAATGGGCAATTACAGTTGGTGCAGGAAGTGGTTCCTCCATTCCAAAGGAGATGCTGGCTGGCGAAGCGCCAGCAAGCTTCCAAGGATTTATGAGGAAGCACAGCCGCAGGACAAGTCAGGTCTTTGCAACTGCCGTGACAGAAGCAGGCAGGGTTTGGTGCCTACGTCAACAGCCAGTCCACAGTTCTTGCACTGATTGGCTCTTCTTTGTCCTCCTACTGTACCTGGTATCTGGGTGCCACCTAAAAACTGAATTTAGGGGGGTTAAGAGAAGTGTAGGGTAGTAGCCAACTAGCTACGTACGTACCCCCGGAGTGACTACACCCCCTATATGACTAGTTCTTGTTGGGAGTGGGAATAGTTTTGTCCCAGAGCTCCTAATTCCACCAAAAGTAAAATGGTGGAACTCTTGTTTCGTGGAGCACATCAGGCAGCCCACCTTAGGGGTGTGACTATGCTAGTGGTGCAACATGTCTGCTACATAGCTAATTTCCCACCTGTCCTGGTGCCAAATGGGCCTCAGAGCTGGGGGTGGCATTCTGCGTGTTCTGGAGGAAGCCGGGGCCGCATAGCAAAGGCGTCAAAGGCTTTGAAACTGCTGGCCTTAGTATGCAGAATTAGTAGCCATCCTGCAGGAGAAGGTGATAACACCTTTTATGGAGCAGGTATTGTTTCCTGACCTCAGACAGCACTTGCTCTCACCTACAGGGGGTCAGAAACTAGTATGTAGTGGCAGGCTGGTCGAGACCAGTCAGCCAGCACACTACAAGACTAGTAGGTTTCAGGGCGCACCTGTAAGGTACCTCTGGGTGTATGTCATAATAAATTCAATACTGTCACCAGTACAGATTTATTAAGGCAAGGTATTTGACACCAAACACCATAGGTTTCAGTAAAGCCATCATGTAGCTGGAGGACGCATGCATGCCCAGTATATACACTCAAGATGGATTCTCTGTTCACTTGTACCATCTAGTAATTGAACTAGACAGCACAGGAGCATATCTGCTCAAGCAGATATGCCCTCACAAGTAATATAGTCTTAAGGCAGGGTGCCTTGTAAGGCCTGTTGTAGAGGTGACTTACATATATTAGATGCAGTGACTTGGGCGTGGCACTCAGTGAATGTGCCATGTTTTCACACATGGTTTGCACCACGTTATGCAGCCTGCAATGGCAGTCTGGAGGCAGTATGTGTGTGTGGGGGGCAGGGGGAAGGGGGGGCCTTTAGGGTGGCATAATATATGCTGCAACCTTTCTTCAGTACCCAAGCCCTAGGTATCAAGGGTACCATTTATTGGGGACTTACAGGAGTGCAAAGTGTGTACCAACTGTACACAATTAGACCATTTTACCTTGTTTTTAGGGAAAGAGAACTGGCACGGAGGCCTGGTTAGCAGGGAACCAATGCACATCAGTCAAAAAACAAGTACCAGAGACAAAAAGTGGGGGGTGACCAGGACAAAAAGGGTCACTTTCCTACATCTTAAAAATAGCAAAATGGGACTCAAGAGAAACTATTACAATTAGAATCTACATGTACGCCATCACAAAGTTCAATTTTACGAAGTTTCCTCTTCGATATAGTTGAAAAGTTGTTTTGTCACAATTTGTCAAAGTGAACATAATCTGTATGCTTAAGGTGGTGATACATTTTTGACTCCCAAAAATAATTTTATCAAACAAAAACCTACAACCTGCAATGTACAGATTAGAAAGCTTATAATGTCTCAAGGTACAATTTTATAATATAACTGCTAACCGGTGTGAAAAAGGGCATCCAACAAAGTTAAGAGTATTAAATTAATCAGTCAACAAGAAAGAAATCGACCATAACAGTGTCAAAAATGGGCAACGCTAACTGAGAGAGACTAGGTCTAAGGCCTGCTACAATTTAAACTCCACTATAACATTTGTCAGACATAGAAATGGCTACACCGGATGGTTTCATATTCCAAGGAGACCAACTGCAGGGGCAACTCCAAGACATCATTTTCCCAAATTCACACAAACAGCAGTATTAATGGCTACAAAAATACTTCAGTGTTGATCCTTTCCATAGAAACCCCACTCCAAAAGGTGGGCGACATCATACTCCATTCAAAATCCATACATGCATTCTACACAGATGTTAAGAGGACGCTTACAAAAGTATTAGATGATGAGCGGTCAACAATCAAAGAATGACACCGATAGAAATATAGGAACCATCAAGGACTTACCATAAACAGTTTTCCTATTCTTACCTCCTGTTTTTATTTTCAACCTTTGAAAACTAACTTCTAGGATGAGAAATAAATGAGTTTCAAGCAAACATTTTATGGGGAGTAGCAAAGTGATTCATTCTGGAAATAATACATGCGGCAGCCCTTCTTCTGTACACATGACCTAGGTACCAACAGTACCTAAGGGTGCTCTATTAAAGAAGGCATAAGGTTATCCATATGGCCCGCTAAATTCCTGGAATGGTAGAAGGCCCTAGAAGGCTCCGCATGCTGCACCTGTGCTAGCTCTAGTGGAACAAGAACAATTCTGGAGTGCAAATGCCTTAAGATTATATGTAATGCACAATACTAGTGCCAGTAAAGGCATTAGATCCTTGTCAATCAGACATTTTATCAAAAAATGTAAGATGGAGAACCTTTAAACTTGATGGTTTCAAGTCAACAGACTTGACATGATGATATAACGTTTAGTAGTCTCAACACTAAAAGAAGAGCTCTTTATTCAAATGGAAATTGTTTCTTCAGAACCTAATCATAAGATTGTGGAATATCACACAGTTTCTATGTAAATAGAGTATAATGTTGAAGCACGAAGTTTAGTGCTTACTAATTCCTGTAGAAATGCCACTAGAAAACAGGCTTTAAAAAAAATAAAAAAAAATGTGCAATGGTAGTTATGGGCTTGTGCTAATTTAAACGCATTGCAAAGGGCACAGTAAAATCCAAGCAATGTGACTGCTTCAATACAACCATCAAACAGGGTAGTTAAGTGACATAAGTAATAATATTGTCTCCCAACAACATATGTTTAATTTTAAAAATCCCCTATCTGGATATTCTTCTTTGTTAAGTAATGTGTGAAAGGAAACTAAGGGGACTAAAGGGGAGTAAATGAGAAATGTGGCCAAACTGTACTGTCAGTAATGGGATCACGACTCCAAGTTTACATGCTTCTTCTAAACAGCTTATTTCTTTGAATATGAAAGCAACTCTAAAAAACTACAAACCTGTTTTGTGACTGCACTTACCAATTCACCTGGGCCATTAGCAGCAGCGTACCAGTGTATCCAAAATCTAATTACTAAAGGCTCTTTATGAGGTCAAACCCCAGTTGAGAGCATTTTCATGTTAGTTGGGAAAACATTTCTATAATACAGTAATTATTAATACTGTTTGGACATTCCTCATTCATAGATGAGGGCATGGTAAACATACCCTTATTACCATCTGGAGTCTAAAGAATGGATAAGCAAATAATATTTAAAAACACTTTGTTACTCACCGTGTGAGCAGTGCTGGGTCTTTCTAACAGGTTACCTTAAAGATATTTTTTTTTTACTAGTGCGCTCTGCCATACTACTACTCTTTCAAAGATTGACTTTAGATAGGTGATAGAAATATATTCAAGTAAAGATAGCAGCACAAGGCAGTGGACTAGTTTCATCATCAAGTAGAAACACACAGTGGCAAAAGCTAATTTAAAAAAAAAAAAATTATAGAGGGCTTTGCCAGATATTTCAAGTTGCATGAATAACGCGGGCTATCGCATCACTTACATGGACCTGCTCTTTCAAAAGGCAAACCATTTGAGAGTCTCCTTTAACGGTATGGGAGGTCAACATAAGGGGGGAAACTACATTTCAACAATCTACCAAAAAACTATGCTGCATTTCATTTGAGCATTTATAAATATTGTATTGTTAAACGTACATATGGCCAATAAGCAAAATTCAATCATTTAAAACTTATATGCAGCATTTAATTGCCTTTTGATTAGATCATCTAAAATGTCTAGAGTGGTGAACGCACCTGGCCAAATAAACTCAGAGGACCCTAACATGAATAAGTGCTGATGGCTCCAAATCTAAAAGACTTCTTTTCAAAATATGTTAATGCAAAGTAATGAAAACCAAGATTCCACTACCAGAAGACTAGTAAGAATCAAGATGCCATTTTCTGGAGGCATATTTCATGATTCACAGGGGATAGATGGTTCTGCAAAGGGTTTTGGTCGCAGCCGAGGGTTTGAGTCTAATTGAAGTCTGAAGCTTATGACGTTTAACATTTTATAAGGCGACGTCTGAATTTACAGACACTTTTTGTCCAACTGAGCTAACATTTCTATGCAGTACAAATTGCTCCCCTGAGATAATATACACCCGGCACATAAGTCACCCAATCTATGACAAACTTCAAAATGACAAAAAAAAAAAAAAAAAGAAAACTCACAGGTATGTAAATCAGCATTTTTTCCTCAGCATGGTATCTGTGACAATGTGTACAATAACCTGAAGTCTTGTGGCATGCTACGGAACTCAAGTTAATGTATAATGTAAATGTGGCAATTTTGCCTGTAAGAAGCCACAGAGGCCATCCTGCAAGCGAGACAAAGAGGTCGCTGCAGGTACCAATGAATGAATGCAAAGGTAAATCCCTTTTTTGCATATAGTGATTTAGTCTTCATTCTAGCCAGGGTTGGGGTGTTCACAGTCTATAGAATCTCCTGTTGGTCAGCATAGGCTACATCTTAGGTTCTTCTCTCCCACCACCCCCACTGCCCAGCGTGTTTTTGTGGTGCTTGGTTCATATTTGCTGGAAGAATGATTATGCTGAATAATGTGATTCTTACATAACCCCTTGATAAAATGTATGAAGGTATTTACCTCATTCCATCACCCAGGTCGATTAATGTTCAACATAAAGAAAAAATATATATATCTTATGACTATCTTATGACTATCTTATGACTATCTTATGACTATCTTATGACTATCTTATGACTATCTTATGACTATCTTATGACTATCTTATGACTATCTTATGACTATCTTATGACTATCTTATGACTATCTTATGACTATCTTATGACTATCTATCTTATGACTATCTTATGACTATCTTATGACTATCTTTATCCCTACACTGTAAGGTCGTTCCTGTTGGAAATATATAGGTAATCCTTGCAACCGTGTGACAGGATTGGTAACCTACTGCACAATTGTTAGTTGATAGATAATTGCACCAGAAATGCACATGCATAAGGGGCACACCATCTGTCCCCATAAGCACAACCCCACTGGTGTCCAGCAATTTAAAAAAAACAAAAGCAACATCAATGCAAGCTTTCTAACTGTAGATTGGTTGAGGGAAAGGGACTGATACTGAGAACAAGGTTATGGATTAAGAGCAATAAAAGCAACTTTATTCCTCCCATCCACGCACTACTGTTCCATCACTTAACTTATGCATAGTATCCACATTTGAAAGAGAGAAGGAGAAGCTTTGGGCAGCTTAAGCCGTACAAACAGAATTTCCATGAAAACTCTTCCATCACTCCAAAATAAATCATTCAGAGCGTACGGACAACAGAATGCTTGTGAGGCAGCTCACACAGGCGTCTTAAAGATCACAGAGAGGAATTACAGATGCCTTAATCCTGGGGAGCCTTCCAGACACCATATGGAGGTGGACTACCATTTGACAGATGAATAAAGGGTGATTTCATGGGATCTATCAGGCAATGATCACCTTACCTTACTGGGATAGTTTCATTCAGCATGTGGCCCAACAAATGTGTGTAATTATGCCACTTTAACCAACTTTATAGAAGGCTGAGTAAGCAAAGAGGGAGAGGAGGTTTCACCATCACCCACCTGGAAGCAATCTAAATTACACTAAAGCTGTCACACCAAGTTGCTTTTCATGTTTCTCCCATTACATCAATACGAAAATTAAAAATAATCTTGGCAACCTCAAGTCTCAGGGTCACTGATTTTCTAGGTTCCATCACAATCTAAAAGTCATTAAAGCACATGCCTGAGTTGTGTGTTCAGATGAGTGCAGACATGCTTGACATTTACATTGAGAATAATCTCATCAGCTGAGGGAGAATATTAACAAGAGAAAAACATGTGGATATGCTTAAGATAGTTCAGCTGGAACCACACCAGTACTTTTCAGAACAAAGGGAGGGGGAATTACTCAATTACTAAGGAAGGTCATGAAGAAACTTCCAAGAGCAAAGGCCTGTTGTTCATATATTGGCCTGGCAGCTTTTATGGCCTCGAAGAAAGTTATCTTCCACAAAGGAAGCTTAATGACAAGATGACAGTGGTTCAAAAGATTTGTGCAGTATTTTGCCTGATCCAGTCTCAAGTCAAAAAAGTAAGCAGGATACCTTATAAAATGAAGGAAGTTCACACTACAAGATGTCTTGAATAATTAGGTGACTGTGGAGCATAGTTCAAAAGGCAAATTCTAGTTCCTCTAATGGCTTCTTGGTAAGGTTAGAGGGCGTTCACATGCATGCTTACCTCCACCAGGTTGTGCAATCACTCTGGGATGTTAAAGGGTTGGGCATTCCTCATTAGTGTCCCAAGACAGAACCCTTGCCATCTGCTTGTACGGTCTGGCAGAGATGGAACAGCTTCAAAGTAAAAAAAAAAAAAAAAGCAGAGACCTAGATGTTTTGAAGGGCCAACTGCTTAGAAATCATGAGCTCAAGTTAAACAATAGTGAGCAGTGGTTTAAAACTCTCCCCTGGGAAGAAGGATGTGCCATTATAAAAACCCAGAAGAACTAGAGTAAGGTCAAGCCAGAGTAACTAGCATGACTGAGAACACCACACTATCTGGTCTCTAGGAACACTTAATATAAAGGGTGGTGGGGAAGTCAAAAGAGGGCACTGTTAAAGGATTACATAAACACCCCCTTCGGTCCTACATCGAGCTGGAACCAGGGGGAAAAAAAGGCCACCTCTCCATTCAAAAAGCTAAATCATCCAATATGCTGTTCCAATGAGTTGAAAATAATCTATACGTGGAAGACTTCAATACAAAGTTGGAGTAGAGTACTTCTGGGAGGACTTCCTTCTTGTGAGATACATAGAGATGCCTGAATGGTCTAGTAGCTCAGATACTGTGGACACTAGCTGTTTGAGCAAAACTGGAGCATGCTTTTGTACAACAAGTATCTCAAAAAGCATCAGTAAGAGGGCGTGCCACATTTCTACACACAGAACAAAGATGTAGTGCCACTAAAACGGTAACCAGAGTAAAACTACAATTGGCATTTTTAGCTTTATATCCAAGTTGAAATCTTACAGAACATGACTTCTACGTTTTATATATGCTAACAACAATTATAAATTAGATACCTTAAAATTTTAAAAAACATTTTACATATACATTTGTGAAACTAAAATGAATCAAATTTAAGCTTAGCCAATCCACATTCATCATAAGAATGTGTCAATTATAATACAGAATCAACTCCAAGCAACAGTTTCAATAATCAAATCCTTCCTCATTCTAAATCTCAAAATTACTTCAAACCAGTCTTCTCTGCAGTTATGTGACTTATTTTGCAGTTATAAAACCAATGTCTACATTTTTCATTGCATAGAAAGTGACTCATGTTTTTAGGTTTCTGGTTCCATAATTCATAAAAAGAGAGCAGAAAATACCTTTGTGCTCATTCAGAAAGAAGCAACAATCCATAGAGAAATGGTCTAAAGGATATGCTTTAACACAAGAGTAGTAATCATTATTCTCAAACTCTAACTCAAAACCCAGAGATTCTCCAGCTCAAGTCAAATCCTATCCGAAGGAGACTCCTCATTTGTTAACCTGGGACCTGAGAAAAATATGGAGAGGTTTCTCTGCCACCTATATTTTAAATAAAAAGGGCAACAGATTGCTTTGACAGTACATTAAAGTGACCTCCATTTAACGTAGCTTCCTTTACTCTTACCTCGTAATTCTAAAAACATACTTAATGGAATGGAATCTTCACTCAAGTGTATCAATTCTCAACGTAAAATTCAACAACAATTTAGAAACAAGACATAAAACATCTACTGACCTGTAAATAACTTAAGGATGGAGCAGAGATGTTTTCTCCAGCTTACTGTTTCTAATGCTAAAGAAAAATCTCAGCACTTGAGACAGAGTCTAATAGTGTCCAGGAATCAAGGTCTAAGTCAAGACTTTTTCTTTTTTTTCCCCCAAGTCGTTCTAGGAGACCTAAGATATTTTGAACAAACTCTAGACATTCCTATTTTACTTGCGAGTCTAGAGTAAGTAATTGAGCTCCATACTGTGCCTGAAGTATTATGTATCCAAAATTTGCCTTTTTAGGGGCTCCACAGAAAGACCCCCCATAACACCAATCTAAACTTTTTAAGGCATTCACAGTAATAAGTGATGTTCTCAGTTTAGATGCGGTTGTCCCATCTTAGTCCCACTGCATGTTTAAGACCCAGATATTTATACTCTCTAACCTGCTCCAAAAGCGTATTTAGAAAACCAGAGAATTTCTTTGGCTGTTTAGAGAAGATTAGTGTCTTCGTATTTTCTATATTTACTGTTAGTATCTGCTATGGCTGCTGGTAAATTAGAAATGTAAAGGCCATACAGGAGGGGCACTGAAATACACCCCTGCCTTAAACCATTCGCCTTTGGAATTGTATTTCCAATACAACCCCTGAGCCACCTAGGTCAACTTGGACCTGTTTGCTTGCATGATGCAGAAGTATCACTAACAGCAAGTTTGGCAGAGTTTTCCATGATCATAACTTTTCCCGAAGAGTGTCCAGGTCAAAAGTAGCTTGGAAGTATACGTAACAGCAACAAAGTTTGCCTATTGTTGCTAGAGACCTCCTAGCTGCTGACCGGAGTACAAACCAGTGGCTGCCTGCTAAATGTTTTTGTCTAAAACCTCCCTGCTCAATTGAAGTAATACCAATCCCAAAAGCCCAGTATTCAAGGAGTTAGAGCTGGCAGATGTGTAGAACTCTTCAAAGTTGTATGCAGGCAGGAAATCAATCTTGAGTTTGCCGATTCTTTCCAGAACCTTTCGTAACTAAGTCCTATATAATCAAGCCCCTTCACAAACCTGTTATTTTACCAGATGAGGAAACATATTTAAAGAAAGGAGTTAAAGATCCCACCCAGAAGAGAAGAACAGCCTTATACATTATTGGAAGTCGACAATCTGATCCCCTGCCCTGGAGGACTTTAATGTATTCATTATTTCAACATTTTCACATTTTTTTTTTTTTTTTCAAATGGATGTTAAAAGTCCCCTCTTCAGATAAGGCACAGAACAATCTGGACCAGAATTTGGTGAAGAGTTTTTAGTTAAGATTTGAAATAAATTCTACCTATTGTGATTCGGAGACTTGAGCATTCAAGGCCCCAAGTAAGACTGCAAACTCAATTTGTGATTGCCATGCAACGTCACTCCTTGTATTTTATTCCAATCCAACTCATACCTTCTCCTTTTCCCTCCCATGAAAAATACTTGATGTTTTCATTTTAATTTGTTCAAATACCTTTAAAGTTCTTGGCACTTTAGATCAAACTACCCCTTCAGCAAGCCACTTTTGTTGTCACCATAACTTCTTTCCATGAACAATTGATACCACTCAATACCACCATTACTCCTGATATGCAACCTGCGGTCGGAAGTTGGTTCTTTATGTAGTATACCAAAATAAGGCATACTGTGCAAGGAGTCAAGGGGTTCCCTTACTCTTGGACAGGGACTTTCTCTAGAAATCTCCAGGTTCTCTAAGGGGATAGTGTGGTCAAGCAGCCTTAGGCATATCAGAGAGGAGTATTAGACATCTACCAGAGCCACATAGTCAATAAATGAGATACGACTCAATAAGAACCACCCCAATTTATAAAAAATAACAAGTGTCTTTATATATATATTTAGACACCAGAATCAATACAATCTGGTAAGCACGTTTTGCAAGAGAAATACTTTCAAGTTTCAAAAGTCGACAGTTCATTTTTCAGAGGCAGCAATTTTATCCTATGGAGAAAAACTAATACTGCATACAGTTATAAATCAGAGACTTATGGGACCAATCTTCTGGACTTAAAGTATGGGGTGAGATCCAAGACAAAAACAACAAGTGATGGACGGAATGCTGAACATTGTCAAACATTCACCCCCAGTCACAGATCTGGCCTGGCAGTTCGGGCTGGACTGTTCCCATGAGGAACAGGGTCAAGACTGATTTGCATATGGCTGGGTCCAAACTGGGGTGGCATGGTGAGCAAAAGAACGATGGATTAAACCCAGATCTGTGACTGGGGGTGAGTGTTTGCATTGTCAGCACTCCGTCCATCATCCTTTTGTGTTGTGAGATCCAAGACAACACTAACAGGACACCTCGGGCAGCCAGGTGCAGAGGTGCTTTTTAGCACTTGGTGCCCAATGTTATCCTGGGGGGGGGGGGGAAACCTGTGCATTCGGGCACTTCACAGCGACTTATGGGACCAATCGTCTGGTCCTAAGGTAAGTATGGGGCAAGGTCCAAGGTCACACCAACAGGTCACACTGGGGGCACTGTAATGGCCAGGTGCAGAGGTGCAATACAGCGGTGGGTGCCCAATGTTAGTCAATGGGGATCTGTTTGGTTATAAAGAGGCTGCAAGTTTGAACTGGGAAGACACCCACTGGGCTGAACCAGAAAGTGGGCTCAGCTCCACGATCCTCTATGAGGTAGGGGGCCCCTTAGGTCCTCTTCTCAATGGGCCAGGGGAGACAGGTGCAGAGGTGTCTTGAGCAGCTGTATTTTAATCACCGGGAGCAATCAGATGCTGCAGGTGGCATTGGTGAGCCCACAGTGGGCAAGTCCAAGGTGGGCTTCTTCTATATCAGGACAGGGGACCATGCTGGCACCATTGGCCCACTTCAGCTCTGGTTGGAAGCACGGATGCCGTGGTGCTTTCGGGTGTTGGTGTAGGAAAATGCCCCTTTTTTACATAGCCATCCCCACTTCTTGCCTGGTATTCAATGCAATTTTGCTTGAAAGTGGAATAAGTTCCTGCTAACCAGGTCCCCAGTGCCAGATTTCCTTCCCTAAAACTGTGCAATTTCCCCCCCAATTGGCAATACCTCCTGCCCCCCCCCCTCCGAAAAGTAAATGGTACACCAGATACCTAGGGTATGGGTACCACAGAGGGTCCCTCAAGGGCTGCAGCATGCATTGTGCTACTGTCAGGGACCCCTCACCTAGCACATGCAGACTGCCATTGCAGGCTGCCTTTCTTGCTGCAGCTAAAAGTGAAGACAACATGGCCCACGGCCTGTGTGCCAGGTCCCCTAACAATGCATGCAATATATGTCAGTCACCCCTTCAGGAGGCCTTACAGCCCTCAGGCAGGATGCATATTATTAAGTGTGAGAACATATCTGAAAGAGCCGATATGCCCCTGCGATGTCTATCGATTCTTAGGCATAGTGAGTCAGTAGGAAAGCCATTTTAAGTATGTGTGCTGGGCACTGGTCACTGAGAACAACTCAGCTACAGGCTGGTTATTTAGTATTCTGGGAGGTGTGACCACCCCTCTGGTCTGTCTCAGCTGCCAGATGTGGACACATTTAGAAATCTGCCATCTTGCTCTTGGCAGATTTAGGAACTCTGGGACAGGGTTATGCCCAATTTCCACAGGAAGTGGTCATACAGGGGGTGTAGTGACCCCAGGGTTCAATAGCCCATTGGCTACTACCCTACACTCCCCAAAGCGACCCTCAATTCAGTTTTTAGGGGAGCCCCGGGCACCAGGAAATCAGATCCCTGCTGACCTGAAGGGCACTCCAGAGATGCAAAAGGCAATATCTGTGACTGACTCAGCACCAAACCTGCCAGTATGCCTGTGGACTTCAACAACTGCAAGAAAGACGCTTTATCATCCAGCTGCTGAAACATTACAAAAGCCCAGGAAGACTGCCAGCCTTCACCCTAGCACAAGGAACTCCCGTGGAGTGGCTCTCCTGCATCCTTGCAAGCACCTATGGTAACTCAGGGTGCACTTTTGCATCCTCCAGGCTCTAGAGACTTAGCCTACTTGTTGAATCACCTGGGATGGGCACCCAGTTCACACCTCTAGTCGGTTTCTGCAGGACCCCCTCCACCCCCCCCTCCTCTTCAACACGACCGTCAGTGGTGACGGATATCAGACAGTCCAAGAATCCTCTGCACCCCAAACCCCCACCTGGACACCCCAGACGGAGAAGAGGGCCACTGGTGTCTCTACATCCCAGAGCATCCCAACACCTGAGCCCACTCGGTGGCTCACCCAAACTCAACACCTAGTCCTAACCTGCATCCTCTTTTCAACTAGACTGATCACCACTGACTAACAATGTGCACCTGATGCTGTACTACACCTCTGCACCCAACCACCTCAGTGCCGCCTGGTGTGACCTGTTGGTGTGGGCCTGACCCTTCCCAATACTTATCTTAAGTCCAGGAGACTGGTTCTGTAAGTCGCTGTACTGTGCCTGAATGCAGTATTTGTTTGTCTCTCCATAGGGTAACAATGCAGCTTCCAAAAACTGCTCTGTCCAGTCTTCAAAACTGTAAAGATTTTTCTTGCAAAACGTACTTACCTGATCATGTTGATTCTGATAGCTAAACATATATTAAGACACTTGTTATTTCTTTCAATTGGTGTGAACCTCCTTCAGTTGACCGTCTCATTTACTGACTTTGTGTACTTGCAGATTTTTTGCACTCCTCTGACAAGCCTCAGGCTGCTCCGCCACACTACCCCCTAAAAAGAGCACCTTGGGATTGCTAGGACAAGCCCCTGTCTACTGGTAAGGGAACCCCTGGACTCTTTGCACAATATATCTCACTTTGACTTATCATATAAAGCGCCAGCTTCCTGCTGTTGCGTTTTGGTGGTCCGGAGTCCTCTCAGGACACTTGTGGTGCCTGCAGGGAAGCAGCTCTGCTGCTCCATTTGAGTTTAAGGGCATTTGCTGAAGGCAGGTAGTCATCCCAGACTTTTGGAGGCGTGACAGCTTGCAGGATGAGATGTCTTTGGCTCAACTCAGCAGGAACAGCAAACAGGTTGGCAGGTTCAGTTGCTTGTTCCTCAGTCTTTGTTTTTGCAGCTCTTAAGTGTACTTCGTAGGTCAGCAGGAACCTGATTTCCTGGTGCCAAGGGCTCCCCTCAAAACTGAATTTAGGGGCATTTAGAAGAGTGGTGGGTAGTAGCCTCCTGTGGCATGTGGTCATAACACTTGCCCAGAGTTCCTAATCCTGCCAACACCAAGATGACAGATCAGTAGATGTGTTCACATCTGGCCACTCACCTTAGGGGTGGGACTGACCTGAAGGGTCGACATCTCTCTGAAAACTACATTTCCCACCTGTCAAGGTTGCAAATGGGCCCTTGTGCAGGGGTGGTCAGCATCTCTCCTTTGAGTAAAGACAGATCTGTATTCCTAGGGCAGTGAGCATCTTTGAAGCCCCATACCCTGGAAAGCAGATTTGCAGGTCATCCTACTGGGTGTGGTGTGAAAACAGCTCACCAAGAGCAGGCTTTGTAACTGACCGCCTAGACCAAAGGCTTTCACCCTAGGGGCCAAAATGTCGTCTGGTGGTTGCAGGCTGGCTAAACATAGTCAGTCTAATCACGGGTAGTTGGTGAGTTTTCAGGGTCACCTCTAAGGTACTGTCTGAGTGCATGCATTAATAAATCAATCACTGGCATCAGTGAGGATTTATTAATACAAGTTGTTTGATATCAAACAACCCTATTTTCAGTGAAGCCATCATGTAGCTAGGGTGTTCGTAGTGACCGGTGTCCAGCGCACGTACTTAAAATGGCATCCCTGCTGACTCACTATGTCTAAGAATCAATAGACCATATTGATCAGGGGCATATCAGCTCTTTCAAATACATTCTCACATTTAATATAATGCATCCTGCCTTAAGTCTATAAGGCCTGTTCAAGGGGTGACTGACATACTGCATGTATTGGGGACCCACTATGGTACCTATGCCCTAAGTGCCAGGGGTACCATTTACTAGGGACTTACTGGGGTGCCAAAGGTATGGCCAATTGAGTAACAAATGCACAGTTTTAGGGAAAGATTTGGCACTGGGGACCTAGTTAGCAGGACCCCAGTGCACATTCAGTCACAATTGCATCAAATACCAGGCAAAAAGTAGGAGTGTCAAAAAGCACCACTTTCCTACACCTGTTCTTATCCATTACACTCTTCAATCACTCTTCGAGATTCTTTATTATTGTAACCCCTATTCTATGGCTATAATCTAAATTTCATATACTGGTTGCATTCAATATTTATGGTTTGCCTTTAAATGGCCACCAGTGCTAGATGATCACTTATTCCCAGTGTAATGGGTTCTCGTTTGAAACAGGTTTGTAAAGAACTATGGAGACACCTAATTCTGTGGTAACACTTTTTTTTCTTTTATTGTGATATGGGTTAGGGGAATGATATACGCTGTTCGGGTTTCTTCTTGATCAATGTCTCTGATATTGCCTTCTTCCCGTTTAATAAGGAAGGTGATAATTTCTCTGTCCTTTCCCTATGGATTCCAGGTGTTCGTCGTGATCTCAGCCTGTGAGAGCCACGCCCCTCCAGGGACGTGGCAGCGTTGAGCGTTTTCCCTTGGTTTCTCGGCATCCTCGTCGTCGGTTTCTCCATCTTCCTCCGTGTCTCCTCCCGTGGTCCTTGATCCAGCACTCTGACTGCTCACTCGCTCGCCAGGCTCTGCTCCTCCCGTCTCTCCTATGTCCTGCTCCCTTGTCTCTCTTTCTCTCCTCTCGCGTGACGCTCCCGGATATCCATACCAGATTCCACTTCCGGGTTAGAGCCTCTAGCGGTCATGCCCCCAGGGTATGGGCCGTCTGGTTTGGGGCTTTGTTCCGTAACCGTGGCGACAGGCGCCCGGGTACACCCAGATTGATTATTTTGAAATGATCCACTCCTCTGAACTGTTCCACAGGCTTCAAGAAGTAACCAACAGGGACTAAACAAGTATTATGTCTCAACTTAGTTTAGACAGGGGTGTCATTTAAAAAACTGAAATTGACACCATAAAACAGTTAACAAAACTTAGTTGGTCCTATAAGTGCAATTATCAGTCCACAATTCTACCATGAGGTATCTTAAAACATTCGATTTGATCTTATAAAAAGTAAAACACAAAGTAATTTAAATTGAAATCCTCATTTAAAATGAACATAGCAAAACATAGCTAAAGCAATGTAGACAAATTTTGATCTAAATTTGTCTCTTTTATTTTTTTTTAAGAATCAAACCGAGCACAATTTAAAGGTATATAAACATTCAAACAAATTAAGAAATAATTTAAACTAGGTTAATTGTATAATAAAATCAAATAAGGCAACAACCAGTTACAGGAGGATTCTAAAATTCTTGCATTTTTCCCCACACACAAAACAGATCCTAATATCAAATTGATCCCCTGAGACAAGCCCAGAGTTTGATCAAACCCCCCCCCCCTTTTTTTTTTTTTTTTTTACAAAGAATGAACCCATTTACTGAAGAGCACTCACGCAGCCAAGTATTCTGAAAGGTTAGGATAGAACAGTGCATTAAAACTGATTTGTAAAATGTTGATTCCGAAAGAGTTTTATACCCAGATATTCCATACTAAAAATCTTTGTGGCTGTAGGGTGCCACTTCACCTAGGGATGATTTCTTTTCCAGCGCTTTTCCTTATTATTCCTATAAGGTGGCTTATGTGGAGAGTCTGCCTTACAATAGTAGTTTTCCACTAAATAATTTCAAAGGGATATGGTTATTTTGTGACTGTAAGGTTCGCTATATTTTCCTGAATTCAGTTCTCCTTTACCCTACTTTATTCCAAGTTAAATGGATACGTTGGATTTGAGTCTAAGACTAACCCTCATGGCTTCGAAGAAGATGCAAGGCTTTAAAACAATCAGCCTTATTCCTATATTCTGGAAGAGCAGGACCTTCGCATAAGTTCTAGGCCCTACAGATTCAAGCTCCAATTTAAGTTCAACTTTGGTTACTTCATAACCCTTCACCAAACTAAAACCAACCAGGTTCAGACCTTTAGAACCTATTTCTTTCAAAGATGGGAAATGTTTCAACGATTGAGAGGACTAAGCCCATTCTCTTCTACTACTTCTGAAGTTTGAAGAAAATAACTTCAGGTATAATCTCCTTTATGAAGCATATATGAGATGGCTTGAAGCTAGGTGCTTCTTCCTTTATAATCAATTATTCTATTTAATAACTACATTTTGCTTTTGCTTGGAATCTATTATGGGGGACTGCAAAAGATTAGAACAGCATGATCCTGTTGTACTGAAGAGGTCATGCACCTTAATATTCCTAAGTACAGAATTTCTGTGACTCCGAAGTTTAACGATGTGGGACTACATCCTAGAATAAATTTAAAAAATGATTCCTCTTTTTTCAGGTTAATAATCCACTTCGGTTATGCTTGCGATTAAACTAGATCTAGCTAGAACCCTATATTTGCCAAACTTTTCACCAAGTCAGTAAACTAAATATGGAAATGGAGATACAGAGACACTGCCAGAATCACTTGAAATTGGTTGTTTGTTTGCTACAGGTTGATCGACCTATTTGTGTAATACTTTGAGCAACACTACAGACATCTCTTGATTTCAGCTCAAACTCAGCCTTAATGTTTCCTAAACAAGGTATTTGTTTGCGTTGTTGTGAATTAGCTAAAACTAAAGGCTTTACTGGCCAATTAAATTTATTTTGCATTAATGACATTACATTTAACACAGAAGGTTCAGGAAACCCCTCCAACATTTTGACAAGGGAAAAACAAAATCTCTAACTTTCAAAAAGCCGAACCTCCTATGCCTATGAAGATTCAAATCAATCGCCTGTTCGAGCTGAAACGTGGAAAGCTTGAGACAACAGGAAGGAAGAGAGACAATGGCCTACTCCCCGCCACAACCTAAACTATCCACATTTAGTGTATTTATCAAAGGACCCATGTTTTCCACACACCCTATAAGTTCAGCAATTTCTTCATTCCCATTATGGTAGGACCAAGTTCGAATGAGGATACCAAAGAGTCACCTGACAACTGGCAGAAGCAGTCTTGACTCAAAGACTGATTTCTATTTACGTAGGTTAAACATATTGATGTAGTAACCAGCTGGCTGTAATCTATCTGAGCCAGGTAACTCAGCTCTGAAAGACTATAACCCAGGAGACTGTAATCTAAAATGTATTTCATTTTACTTTGCATATACAATGAGATTTGCCGCTGCAGTTTTTTTGCAGGTTGGACTCTATTAGTTTAAAATGTCTTGTGACAAAATTCTTTTTGAAGTTGTCAGTGGAGGGTAATCACCCTTTTCTTCTGGAGCAGAGAGAGTTCTTGCTTGTATTAAGATCTTATTTGTGAATCAAAGAGGCTGATGAGTCGAGTAAGATTTTACTCCATTCTCAACCTCCGACTGTTCCAAGCCCTATCTGTACCTCCTCCAAATCACTAATATACCTTTTTCACTTCTCGAACTGGCAGTGTTGAACTGACATTTTTAGCTGGCATATTTGCCCACTCCTTATCAATCAAAGCACCTTTCTAATACCCCGATGACGAATCAAAGGGCAAACCCAAAAGAAGATAGATCACCTGGCATATTGTCCGCCACCAAAAGACTTGGTCGTTATGCACACCATAAGCAGTTCATGACCTTCTATGCATGTTTCTTGTAGGCTTCCCTATAGCTCATACCTGGAAATTGATATGCTTGATAGGTTAGATGGAATTACACTGCGTCTCAATTCTTAATCCAAATGTCAAATAGTCTAATGACTGAATGGGGTGGTTTAAGTTGTAAGGGAGCTCCAAACATGCTCCATCTAGTAGAAAAAACTCTGCTAAGCAATGTGGCATGATAGCAGGGCACACTAAAGCACATGAACCCAGTAACTACTAGCTGCATGAGTTGCTGACACTGTCTACTGCACAGACTCCACCCATGCCCATACTTCCCTCCCCTGTCACTAACAGGCTCCACCTCCTGTCCAACTTCTTGTGCTGCAATTGAACACAGGGGACTAGGGTCATCCCAGAACGAGGGGTAAAAGAAAAGGAGAAATCTGTTCACTGCCAAAGGTCCCGGCACATCAACTGTAGACAGCGTGTGGTAAACCATCCGGGTCCCACCTAGACTTGACGGTTCAACTTCTCCCAGCCAGCTTTGGTTCTCAGGCTGGCCACATACCTTCTAACCTTCTCCCTTGCAGCCTGTTCTGATAACACCTTGCAAGCCTGGCAAACTCTGGCTAGAATCCTCCACCCACCATCACGCACTGCAGCAGCAACTCTGAAAATAATCCTCCTTGAGGGCTGTAAGGAAATGCCTCCTTGGCATGGTTGCCCCCTGACTTTTTGCCTTTGCGGATGCTATGTTTACAATTGAAAGTGTGCTGAGGCCTGCTAACCAGGCCCCAGCACCAGTGTTCTTTCCCTAACCTGTACTTTTGTATCCACAATTGGCAGACCCTGGCATCCAGATAAGTCCCTTGTAACTGGTACTTCTAGTACCAAGGGCCCTGATGCCAAGGAAGGTCTCTATGGGCTGCAGCATGTCTTATGCCACCCTGGAGACCTCTCACTCAGCACAGACACACTGCTTGCCAGCTTGTGTGTGCTAGTGAGGACAAAACGAGTAAGTCGACATGGCACTCCCCTCAGGGTGCCATGCCAGCCTCTCACTGCCTATGCAGTATAGGTAAAACACCCCTCTAGCAGGCCTTACAGCCCTAAGGCAGGGTGCACTATACCATAGGTGAGGGTACCAGTGCATGAGCATGGTACCCCTACAGTGTCTAAACAAAACCTTAGACATTGTAAGTGCAGGGTAGCCATAAGAGTATATGGTCTGGGAGTCTGTCAAACACGAACTCCACAGCACCATAATGGCTACACTGAAAACTGGGAAGTTTGGTATCAAACTTCTCAGCACAATAAATGCACACTGATGCCAGTGTACATTTTATTGTAAAATACACCACAGAGGGCACCTTAGAGGTGCCCCCTGAAACTTAACCGACTGTCTGTGTAGGCTGACTAGTTCCAGCAGCCTGCCACACGAGAGACATGTTGCTGGCCCCATGGGGAGAGTGCCTTTGTCACTCTGAGGCCAGTAACAAAGCCTGCACTGGGTGGAGATGCTAACACCTCCCCAGGCAGGAGCTGTAACACCTGGCGGTGAGCCTCAAAGGCTCACCCCTTTGTCACAGCCCAGCAGGGCACTCCAGCTTAGTGGAGTTGCCCGCCCCCTCCGGCCACGGCCCCCACTTTTGGCGGCAAGGCTGGAGGGAACAAAGAAAGCAACAAGGAGGAGTCACTGGCCAGTCAGGACAGCCCCTAAGGTGTCCTGAGCTGAAGTGACTAACTTTTAGAAATCCTCCATCTTGCAGATGGAGGATTCCCCCAATAGGGTTAGGATTGTGACCCCCTCCCCTTGGGAGGAGGTACAAAGAGGGTGTACCCACCCTCAGGGCTAGTAGCCATTGGCTACTAACCCCCCAGACCTAAACACGCCCTTAAATTTAGTATTTAAGGGCTACCCTGAACCCTAGAAAATTAGATTCCTGCAACTACAAGAAGAAGGACTGCCTAGCTGAAAACCCCTGCAGAGGAAGACCAGAAGACGACAACTGCCTTGGCTCCAGAAACTCACCGGCCTGTCTCCTGCCTTCCAAAGATCCTGCTCCAGCGACGCCTTCCAAAGGGACCAGCGACCTCGACATCCTCTGAGGACTGCCCCTGCTTCGAAAAGACAAGAAACTCCTGAGGACAGCGGACCTGCTCGAAGAAAAGCTGCAACTTTGTTTCCAGCAGCTTTAAAGAACCCTGCAAGCTCCCCGCAAGAAGCGTGAGACTTGCAACACTGCACCCGGCGACCCCGACTCGGCTGGTGGCGATCCAACACCTCAGGAGGGACCCCAGGACTACTCTAAGACTGTGAGTACAAAAACCTGTCCCCCCTGAGCCCCCACAGCGCCGCCTGCAGAGGGAATCCCGAGGCTTCCCCTGACCGCGACTCTTTGAATCCTAAGTCCCGACACCTGGGAGAGACCCTGCACCCGCAGCCCCCAGGACCTGAAGGACCGGACTTTCACTGGAGGAGTGACCCCCAGGAGTCCCTCTCCCTTGATCAAGTGGAGGTTTCCCCGAGGAACCCCCCCCTTTCCTGCCTGCAGCGCTGAAGAGATCCCTAGATCTCCCATTGACTTCCATTACAAACCCGACGCTTGTTTCTACACTGCACCCGGCCGCCCCCGCGCTGCTGAGGGTGAAATTTCTGTGTGGGCTTGTGTCCCCCCCGGTGCCCTACAAAACCCCCCTGGTCTGCCCTCCGAAGACGCGGGTACTTACCTGCAAGCAGACCGGAACCGGGGCACCCCCTTCTCTCCATTCTAGCCTATGTGTTTTGGGCACCACTTTGAACTCTGCACCTGACCGGCCCTGAGCTGCTGGTGTGGTGACTTTGGGGTTGCTCTGAACCCCCAACGGTGGGCTACCTTGGACCAAGAACTAAGCCCTGTAAGTGTCTTACTTACCTGGTTAACCTAACAAATACTTACCTCCCCTAGGAACTGTGAAAATTGCACTGTGTCCACTTTTAAAACAGCTATTTGTGAATAACTTGAAAAGTATACATGCAATTTTGATGATTTGAAGTTCCTAAAGTACTTACCTGCAATACCTTTCGAATGAGATATTACATGTAGAATTTGAACCTGTGGTTCTTAAAATAAACTAAGAAAAGATATTTTTCTATATAAAAACCTATTGGCTGGATTTGTCTCTGAGTGTGTGTACCTCATTTATTGTCTATGTGTATGTACAACAAATGCTTAACACTACTCCTTGGATAAGCCTACTGCTCGACCACACTACCACAAAATAGAGCATTAGTATTATCTATTTTTACCACTATTTTACCTCTAAGGGGAACCCTTGGACTCTGTGCATGCTATTCCTTACTTTGAAATAGCACATACAGAGCCAACTTCCTACATTGGTGGATCAGCGGTGGGGTACAAGACTTTGCATTTGCTGGACTACTCAGCCAATACCTGATCACACGACAAATTCCAAAATTGTCATTAGAAATTCATTTTTGCAATTTGAAATTTTTCTAAATTCTTAAAAGTCCTGCTAGGGCCTTGTGTGTTAAGTCCCTGTTTAGCATTGTCTTTTAGAGTTTAAAAGGTTGTTAAAAGTTTGAAATTAGATTCTAGAAACAGTTTTAGATTCTTTAAAAAGTCTTCCAACTTTTAGCAAAATAATGTCTGATACAGAGATGAATGTGGTGGAACTCGACACCACACCTTACCTCCATCTTAAGATGAGGGAGCTAAGGTCTCTCTGTAATATCAAAAAAATAACCATTGGCTCCAGACCTACCAAAATTCAGCTCCAGGAGCTGTTGGCAGAGTTTGAAAAAGCCAACCCCTCTGATGATGACATCACAGAGGAAGAAATTAGTGACTTGGAGGCCAATGTCCCTCCTCCAGTCCTAAATAGGGAGAACAGGACCCCTCAAGTCCTGTCTCCAACTGTGTTAGTCAGAAATGGTGAGTCCCTCACAGGAGGGTCCCACATTTCTGAAATCACTGAGGATGCTCTCAGTGAAGATGACCTCCTGTTAGCCAGGATGGCCAAAAGATTGGCTTTAGAGAGACAGCTCCTAGCCATAGAAAGGGAAAGACAAGAGATGGGCCTAGGACCCATCAATGGTGGCAGCAATATAAATAGGGTCAGAGATTCTCCTGACATGTTAAAAATCCCCAAAGGGATTGTGACAAAATTTGAAGATGGTGATGACATCACCAAGTGGTTCACAGCTTTTGAGAGGGCTTGTGTAATCAGAAAAGTGAACAGATCTCACTGGGGTGCTCTCCTTTGGGAAATGTTCACTGGAAAGTGTAGGGATAGACTCCTCACACTCTCTGGAAAAGATGCAGAATCTTATGACCGCATGAAGGGTACCCTGATTGAGGGCTTTGGATTCTCCACTGAGGAGTACAGGATTAGGTTCAGGGGGGCTCAAAAATCCTCGAGCCAGACCTGGGTTGACTTTGTTGACTACTCAGTGAAAACACTAGATGGTTGGATTCAAGGCAGTGGTGTAAGTAATTATGATGGGCTGTACAATTTATTTGTGAAAGAACACCTGTTAAGTAATTGTTTCAATGATAAACTGCATCAGCATCTGTTAGACCTAGGACCAATTTCTCCCCAAGAATTGGGAAAGAAGGCGGACCATTGGGTCAAGACAAGGGTGTCCAAGACTTCAACAGGGGGTGACCAAAAGAAAGGGGTCACAAAGACTCCCCAGGGGAAGGGTGATGAGACAACCAAAACTAAAAATAGTAAAGAGTCTTCTACAGGCCCCCAAAAACCTGCACAGGAGGGTGGGCCCAGAGCCTCTTCACAAAACAATGGGTACAAGGGTAAAAACTTTGATCCCAAAAAGGCCTGGTGTCATAGCTGTAAACAGCATGGACACCAAACTGGAGACAAGGCCTGTCCCAAGAAAGGTTCCACTCCAAACTCCCATCCAGGTAACACTGGTATGGCTAGTCTCCAAGTGGGATCAACAGTGTGCCCAGAGCAAATCAGGGTCCACACTGAAGCTACTCTAGTTTCTGAGGGTGGGGTGGATTTAGCCACACTAGCTGTCTGGCCGCCTAACATGCAAAAATACAGGCAGCAACTCTTAATTAATGGGACTAGAATAGAGGGCCTGAGGGATACAGGTGCCAGTGTCACCATGGTGACAGAGAAACTGGTTTCCCCTGGCCAATACCTGACTGGAAAAACTTACACAGTCACCAACGCTGACAATCAGAGAAAAGTACATCCCATGGCAATGGTTACTTTAGAATGGGGAGGGGTCAATGGCCTGAAACAGGTGGTGGTCTCCTCAAATATCCCAGTGGACTGTCTGCTTGGAAATGACCTGGAGTCCTCAGCAT
The DNA here is from genome assembly GCF_031143425.1 of Pleurodeles waltl. Lineage (NCBI taxonomy): Eukaryota > Metazoa > Chordata > Amphibia > Caudata > Salamandridae > Pleurodeles > Pleurodeles waltl. The sequence goes on along the minus strand of NC_090448.1, from coordinate 914,816,211 downwards.
GGGCTGAGGTAGAACTAAAAACCCATGCAGCGATGCTGGGTATCCCTGAACTGGTGTGTGTGAAAACAAGAGCACAATGCAAGGCACAGGGTGAACAAGTAGAGCTGGAGTCTGGAAGAATGGCCCAGCCTACCAAGAGAACAGGAAAGTCAGTTGGGAAACCAACTGCAACACAGCAAAAGAAAGGGAACCTCTCTTCTCAGGAAGAAGTTCTGCCCTCTGAGGGAACTGAGCCTTTGGAGCTTGAACCTTATCAGGTTGAGCTCTTAGGCCCAGGGGGACCCTCAAGGGAGGAGCTGTGTAAGGGACAAGAAACCTGTCCCTCTCTTGAAGGCCTTAGGCAGCAAGCTGCTGAAGAGTCCAAAGGCAAGAAAAATGGAACACATAGGGTCTATTGGGAAGATGGACTCCTGTACACTGAGGCCAGAGACCCCAAACCTGGTGCCACTAGGAGAGTGGTAGTGCCTCAGCTGTTCAGGAAGTTCATCCTAACATTGGCCCATTACATTCCCCTTGCTGGACATTTGGGACAAACCAAGACGTGGGAGAGGTTAGTCAACCACTTCTACTGGCCCAATATGTCCAACATGGTTAAGGAGTTTTGCCTCTCCTGCCCCACCTGTCAAGCCAGTGGTAAGACAGGTGGGCACCCAAAGGCCCCCCTCATTCCACTTCCAGTGGTGGGGGTTCCCTTTGAAAGAGTGGGTGTGGACATAGTTGGTCCACTAGAACCTCCCACAGCCTCAGGAAATATGTATATCCTGGTAGTAGTGGCTCATGCTACCAGGTATCTTGAAGCTATTCCCCTTAGGTCGACTACTGCCCCTGCAGTAGCCAAGGCCCTCATTGGTATCTTTACCAGAGTGGGTTTCCCCTAAGGAGGTGGTGTCTGACAGAGGTACCAACTTCATGTCAGCATACCTAAAGCACATGTGGAATGAGTGTGGGGTGACTTATAAATTCACTACACCATACCATCCACAAACTAATGGCTTAGTTGAGAGATTCAACAAGACATTAAAGGGCATGATCATAGGGCTCCCAGAAAAGCTCAAAAGGAGATGGGATGTCCTCTTGCCATGTCTGCTTTTCGCTTACAGAGAGGTGCCACAGAAGGGAGTAGGATTCTCACCCTTTGAACTTCTGTTTGGTCATCCTGTAAGAGGACCACTTGCTCTTGTTAAAGAAGGCTGGGAGAGACCTCTCCATGAGCCTAAACAAGACATAGTGGACTATGTACTTGGCCTTCGCTCTAGAATGGCAGAGTACATGGAAAAGGCAACCAAAAACCTTGAGGCCAGCCAACAGCTCCAGAAGTTTTGGTATGACCAAAAGGCTGCACTGGTTGAGTTCCAACCAGGGCAGAAAGTCTGGGTTCTGGAGCCTGTGGCTCTCAGGGCACTCCAAGACAAATGGAGTGGCCCTTACCCAGTACTAGAAAGGAAGAGTCAGGTCACCTACTTGGTGGACCTGGGCACAAGCAGGAGCCCCAAGAGGGTGATCCATGTGAACCGCCTTAAGCTCTTCCATGACAGGGCTGATGTGAATCTGTTGATGGTAACAGATGAGGATCAGGAGGCAGAGAGTGAACCTCTCCCTGATCTTCTGTCATCAGACCCAAAAGATGGCACAGTAGATGGAGTGATCTACTCAGACACCCTCTCTGGCCAACAGCAAGCTGATTGTAGGAGAGTCCTACAACAGTTTCCTGAACTCTTCTCCTTAACCCCTGGTCAGACACGCCTGTGTACCCATGATGTGGACACAGGAGACAGCATGCCTGTCAAAAACAAAATCTTTAGACAATCTGACCATGTTAAGGAAAGCATCAAGGTGGAAGTCCACAAGATGCTGGAATTGGGAGTAATTGAGCGCTCTGACAGCCCCTGGGCTAGCCCAGTGGTCTTAGTCCCCAAACCTCACACCAAAGATGGAAAGAAAGAGATGAGGTTTTGTGTGGACTACAGAGGGCTCAATTCTGTCACCAAGACAGATGCTCATCCAATTCCAAGAGCTGATGAGCTCATAGATAAATTAGGTGCTGCCAAATTCTTAAGTACCTTTGACTTGACAGCAGGGTACTGGCAAATAAAAATGGCACCTGGAGCAAAAGAGAAAACAGCATTCTCCACACCTGATGGGCATTATCAGTTTACTGTTATGCCCTTTGGTTTAAAGAATGCCCCTGCCACCTTCCAAAGGTTGGTGAATCAAGTCCTTGCTGGCTTGGAGTCCTTTAGCACAGCTTATCTTGATGATATTGCTGTCTTTAGCTCCACCTGGCAGGATCACCTGGTCCACCTGAAGAAGGTTTTGAAGGCTCTGCAATCTGCAGGCCTCTCTATCAAGGCATCCAAATGCCAGATAGGGCAGGGAACTGTGGTTTACTTGGGCCACGTTGTAGGTGGAGGCCAAGTTCAGCCACTCCAACCCAAGATCCAGACTATTCTGGACTGGGTAGCTCCAAAAACCCAGACTCAAGTCAGGGCATTCCTTGGCTTGACTGGGTATTACCGGAGGTTTGTGAAGGGATATGGATCCATTGTGACAGCCCTCACTGAACTCACCTCCAAGAAAATGCCCAAGAAAGTGAACTGGACTGTGGAATGCCAACAGGCCTTTGACACCCTGAAACAAGCAATGTGCTCAGCACCAGTTCTAAAAGCTCCAGATTATTCTAAGCAGTTCATTGTGCAGACAGATGCCTCTGAACATGGGATAGGGGCAGTTTTGTCCCAAACAAATGATGATGGCCTTGACCAGCCTGTTGCTTTCATTAGCAGGAGGTTACTCCCCAGGGAGCAGCGTTGGAGTGCCATTGAGAGGGAGGCCTTTGCTGTGGTTTGGTCCCTGAAGAAGCTGAGACCATACCTCTTTGGGACTCACTTCCTAGTTCAAACTGACCACAGACCTCTCAAATGGCTGATGCAAATGAAAGGTGAAAATCCTAAACTGTTGAGGTGGTCCATCTCCCTACAGGGAATGGACTTTATAGTGGAACACAGACCTGGGACTGCCCATGCCAATGCAGATGGCCTTTCCAGGTTCTTCCACTTAGAAAATGAAGACTCTCTTGGGAAAGGTTAGTCTCATCCTCTTTCGTTTGGGGGGGGGGGGTTGTGTAAGGAAATGCCTCCTTGGCATGGTTGCCCCCTGACTTTTTGCCTTTGCTGATGCTATGTTTACAATTGAAAGTGTGCTGAGGCCTGCTAACCAGGCCCCAGCACCAGTGTTCTTTCCCTAACCTGTACTTTTGTATCCACAATTGGCAGACCCTGGTATCCAGATAAGTCCCTTGTAACTGGTACTTCTAGTACCAAGGGCCCTGATGCCAAGGAAGGTCTCTATGGGCTGCAGCATGTCTTATGCCACCCTGGAGACCTCTCACTCAGCACAGACACACTGCTTGCCAGCTTGTGTGTGCTAGTGAGGACAAAACGAGTAAGTCGACATGGCACTCCCCTCAGGGTGCCATGCCAGCCTCTCACTGCCTATGCAGTATAGGTAAAACACCCCTCTAGCAGGCCTTACAGCCCTAAGGCAGGGTGCACTATACCATAGGTGAGGGTACCAGTGCATGAGCATGGTATCCCTACAGTGTCTAAACAAAACCTTAGACATTGTAAGTGCAGGGTAGCCATAAGAGTATATGGTCTGGGAGTCTGTCAAACACGAACTCCACAGCACCATAATGGCTACACTGAAAACTGGGAAGTTTGGTATCAAACTTCTCAGCGCAATAAATGCACACTGATGCCAGTGTACATTTTATTGTAAAATACACCACAGAGGGCACCTTAGAGGTGCCCCCTGAAACTTAACCGACTGTCTGTGTAGGCTGACTAGTTCCAGCAGCCTGCCACACCAGAGACATGTTGCTGGCCCCATGGGGAGAGTGCCTTTGTCACTCTGAGGCCAGTAACAAAGCCTGCACTGGGTGGAGATGCTAACACCTCCCCCAGGCAGGAGCTGTGACACCTGGCGGTGAGCCTCAAAGGCTCACCCCTTTGTCACAGCCCAGCAGGGCACTCCAGCTTAGTGGAGTTGCCCGCCCCCTCCGGCCACGGCCCCCACTTTTGGCGGCAAGGCTGGAGGGAACAAAGAAAGCAACAAGGAGGAGTCACTGGCCAGTCAGGACAGCCCCTAAGGTGTCCTGAGCTGAAGTGACTCTAACTTTTAGAAATCCTCCATCTTGCAGATGGAGGATTCCCCCAATAGGGTTAGGATTGTGACCCCCTCCCCTTGGGAGGAGGCACAAAGAGGGTGTACCCACCCTCAGGGCTAGTAGCCATTGGCTACTAACCCCCCAGACCTAAACACGCCCTTAAATTTAGTATTTAAGGGCTACCCTGAACCCTAGAAAATTAGATTCCTGCAACTACAAGAAGAAGGACTGCCTAGCTGAAAACCCCTGCAGAGGAAGACCAGAAGACGACAACTGCCTTGGCTCCAGAAACTCACCGGCCTGTCTCCTGCCTTCCAAAGATCCTGCTCCAGCGACGCCTTCCAAAGGGACCAGCGACCTCGACATCCTCTGAGGACTGCCCCTGCTTCGAAAAGACAAGAAACTCCAGAGGACAGCGGACCTGCTCCAAGAAAAGCTGCAACTTTGTTTCCAGCAGCTTTAAAGAACCCTGCAAGCTCCCCGCAAGAAGCGTGAGACTTGCAACACTGCACCCGGCGACCCCGACTCGGCTGGTGGCGATCCAACACCTCAGGAGGGACCCCAGGACTACTCTAAGACTGTGAGTACAAAAACCTGTCCCCCCTGACCCCCCACAGCGCCGCCTGCAGAGGGAATCCCGAGGCTTCCCCTGACCGCGACTCTTTGAATCCTAAGTCCCGACACCTGGGAGAGACCCTGCACCCGCAGCCCCCAGGACCTGAAGGACCGGACTTTCACTGGAGGAGTGACCCCCAGGAGTCCCTCTCCCTTGATCAAGTGGAGGTTTCCCCGAGGAACCCCCCCCTTTCCTGCCTGCAGCGCTGAAGAGATCCCTAGATCTCCCATTGACTTCCATTACAAACCTGACGCTTGTTTCTACACTGCACCCGGCCGCACCCGCGCTGCTGAGGGTGAAATTTCTGTGTGGGCTTGTGTCCCCCCCGGTGCCCTACAAAACCCCCCTGGTCTGCCCTCCGAAGACGCGGGTACTTACCTGCAAGCAGACCGGAACCGGGGCACCCCCTTCTCTCCATTCTAGCCTGTGTGTTTTGGGCACCACTTTGAACTCTGCACCTGACCGGCCCTGAGCTGCTGGTGTGGTGACTTTGGGGTTGCTCTGAACCCCCAACGGTGGGCTACCTTGGACCAAGAACTAAGCCCTGTAAGTGTCTTACTTACCTGGTTAACCTAACAAATACTTACCTCCCCTAGGAACTGTGAAAATTGCACTAAGTGTCCACTTTTAAAACAGCTATTTGTGAATAACTTGAAAAGTATACATGCAATTTTGATGATTTGATGTTCCTAAAGTACTTACCTGCAATACCTTTTGAATGAGATATTACATGTAGAATTTGAACCTGTGGTTCTTAAAATAAACTAAGAAAAGATATTTTTCTATATAAAAACCTATTGGCTGGATTTGTCTCTGAGTGTGTGTACCTCATTTATTGTCTATGTGTATGTACAACAAATGCTTAACACTACTCCTTGGATAAGCCTACTGCTCGACCACACTACCACAAAATAGAGCATTAGTATTATCTATTTTTACCACTATTTTACCTCTAAGGGGAACCCTTGGACTCTGTGCATGCTATTCCTTACTTTGAAATAGCACATACAGAGCCAACTTCCTACAAGGGCCCATACAGAATGATCAAATTGTCAACACAAATCTGGCAACATCAACTGAAACAGTTTTTCTCATAGTAAGGGGTCTCAGTAAGGAGAATTTATTTTAGTTCATCGATTGCTTGGATCTTTTAACATCGGTTTGACGTTCAAACTACACTGAATTGTGCTTTCTCATACTATCTTTCCTTAGAGCTTAATAAGTAGTTTACAATTTACTGTTATACATAAGTGATTTAAAATGTTTGTTGAAAGGCATATAGATTAAAGGGTGGAAGCATATTTTGTATGGGAGCCAAGATCCCATAATTTGCATCTGTGGGATACCAAGAAGTCGGAGAATACTGGAACAAATATCTAATCCACAGGAACATAATGCCAAAAACAGGCAATGGAAGTCAAACCTTTGTATACAACAATCTATAGTAAGGTTTACAATATTACATCAACAATAAAATCAAAAGCATTCACCTTTTCTTTTTAGAGAAGGTAGCTAACCAATCTAATAGCTAGGATAACCGACGAGAAGCGTCAGAGGGTCACACAATAAAATGCTCTTCTGCCTTACAACTAAACCAGTTTGCCTAATTGTAATTTTAACTGCTGCTCAGTTAGTGAGCCTAACATTGTCTATCCGATCACCCGCTCTTCTGTACTCCAAGAAGCAAAGGGGTTATTTCTGTACACATAGTCAAGCTTAAACTATGAAATAATACTTCAGCTTTGTCATGCAGGTGCTAGACAGCACAGTGTAAACATAATGTACTTAGGTTTGCACAGAAATACATAAGCTAAAATGACTAACTAGGAAGTGATTTTTAATTCCATGCTTCAATATCCACATTACCATTCAGCAGGATAAGTAAACTCTTGCTTGTGTCTATCCGATACTCAAGAAACTTTAATGACACAACTTGCTTAAACCATTACTGGAATAGGTTTTTAATTGTTAAAGTAGCTTCTGTGCTACAACAAAGACAAAACCCTTTTATTATAAAGAGTCAATTTGCTTAGCTACATCAGCATCCCTCCATCTTTTTAAGTGGACGCTTGAAATAACCACATTTTCAGTTATGTTATTGCTAGGAGTACTATTTTATGTTAAGTAACGATTCATCATCAGATGACAAAAGCATTATAATTTCAGCAATTCAAGTCGGGATTCCCTTCTACTAGGCACAAATGGCAGTGGACAATCCCTAATAATCAATATTGAAACAAAAAAATTCACTAAAATCAAGGTAAATAGTCTCACCTATGTGATTCAAAAGATATGCTACAATAATCAAGGCTTTGCCAAAAAACATGACTGAAGGGTTCTAAATAAACTGTTGAGGGTGTTGCATGGGGGGACGAAAGAAGGTTAGATTCCCTGTAAACAGTGGATTAGGTACATGTGGAGCAGTGCACACTGCAGGAATTCTATACAAAAAAATAAAACAAATGAGTGGATAGAGCTTTTAAGCCTATTAATATGGGTTCCTGGCAATGACTAGGGCCTCATCCAGTGAATTTAGGTAAGAAGCTTAAAAGCTTTTCCGCAAAACAGGAGCATTGGACGGTACAAAATGTGTACTGTGCTTTAAGCTAGGATATGTGATGAGAATAAGCAAAATGCAGCACCGTTAAGAGTAATAAACAACTGAAGCCTTAATACTATCATGGTACTAATGGGTAGAACCTGCATGCTAGAGAACTCTCCTGGAAAGCACAGTAGGCAAAGTAGCAACATGCTTAAAGAAAATGTCACATTTAAACTGTCCTCATAACAAGTGCACTATAACTTATGTCAGGTGTACGATTAAGATTGAAGAGAACCATACACCCTGAAAACAAATATGGAAAATACAAAATATGTGCTCCCTATACTGAACTGGCATTAAGAAATTTCTTAGCACCCCATACTTAAGCATGGGTTCCGACGTATCCGTAGAGTAACCTCAAACCAAAAAGTCTTGCAAGAATTAACAGGCAAAAGCCCTTCCAGCCTGACCGGACCACCAAAGCAGTTGTGCTTTGTGCACAGACGTCTACTTTGCAGGCTGGCAGATGTCAAGAACTGGTGTGCTGTGTGCCAATACAGTGGTAGTAACCTTATCCTTTGTGGAATATCTTCTCAGACCTTCCCTTGGTCAATGCTTAGTGGATCTTAGAGAAGAGGCCTACTCACCTTGACAAGTCCTCTTCACCACACCCTTCCCCTTCTTATTCATAGTGACAGGGTACTCTCCGGCACTCTGTGCTGGATTCGTTAAAGGTGAGGCAAGGCCTTGGACTGCACTTATCTATCATAGCTTTAATGAATGAAAGCTTCTGCAAAGATAACAGGTGCAACTTTGGCTCGTTAATTGTGAACTCCAACAATGTCAGGAGGTTTGCAGTAGTCTGGATGTGGTTAGCTCATCTGCTACATTGTACCGTTGAGGTAAAAGAAATCAAGAATATTGCCAACCTCTAAATATGGGCAGTGTCATCCCGATCACTTTTATGAACACTCCTCAAGGGTGGGGGGCGGACGACAATGAAAACAGTTTTGGCCTACTTTGAACTCCAAGTAACACCTTTGGGACATCAGGATAGGTATATGAAAATGTGTGTCCTGCAGGTCCAAGGACACCATCCAGTAGCTCTGGTACTGGGCAGACAAAATCTGGGCCAGATTGAGCATTTTCAATTTGTTGTCCTGCAGGAAGATATTCAATGGTCTAGAGTGGACAGAAGGCCCCCATCCTCCTTCAGCGCATGGAAACCGAGAACAGTAACACTCTCCCTTATCTGAATCCGGAACTCTTGTGTTAACTCCTTTGAAAAGTAAAACTTGCATCTCCTGCAATAGAACGGACAGGCATTCCTCTCTGAGTCACTCTTGTTTGAGAAATTTGACAGAGCAGGAAGAAAGGGCAGGGTACAGCATGCTTAAAGATTTGAATTACCCATCTGTCAGAGGTAATTGATTGACATGCAGATAGAGAGAGATTGATCCTGCCTAATACAGGGTGGTTGTGCGCCACCAGAAGGCCTGGTGGATACTGCAGCAGGGGAAGACAAATTGGAGGAATTGTTGGTCTGCATGTTGCCTGCCAGATCCATGTCCCTGGCCTCAAACGGACTCTGGTGACTGCAGCAGTGGCTGGACAGACTGAAATTGCCTATAGTTCAGCACCCTAGAGTAGAATCAGAATTTCTTGAAACGCTGAAGTAACTGTTTGGAAGCAGACCCAAAGGAGGGGTGAGGGAGGACCACAAGAAGTGTGCTGTTGCCCTATTGCCTTCAAAACATTCCAAAGAAGAATATGCTATCTCAACAAACCAGTGAAAATCATCGAAAGGCATCTGTAGGAAGTTGGCTCTGTATGTGCTATTTCAAAGTAAGGAATAGCATGCACAGAGTCCAAGGGTTCCCCTTAGAGGTAAGATAGTGGCAAAAAGAGATAATACTAATGCTCTATTTTGTGGTAGTGTGGTCGAGCAGTAGGCTTATCAAAGGAGTAGTGTTAAGCATTTGTTGTACATACACACAGGCAATAAATGAGGAACACACACTCAGAGACAAATCCAGCCAATAGGTTTTGTTATAGAAAAATATATTTTCTTAGTTTATTTTAAGAACCACAGGTTCAAATTCTACATGTAATATCTCATTTGAAAGGTATTACAGGTAAGTACTTTAGGAACTTTGAATCATTACATTAGCATGTATACTTTTTACATAAAACACAATAAGCTGTTTTAAAAGTGGACACTGCAATTTTCACAGTTCCTGGGGGAGGTAAAGTATTGTTAGGTTTAACAGGTAAGTAAGTCACTTACAGGTTTCAGTTTTTGGTCCAAGGTAGCCCACCGTTGGGGGTTCAGAGCAACCCCAAAGTTACCACACCAGCAGCTCAGGGCCGGTCAGGTGCAAAGGTCAAAGAGGTGCCCAAAACACATAGGCTTCAATGGAGAGAAGGGGGTGCCCCGGTTCCAGTCTGCCAGCAGGTAAGTACCCGCGTCTTCGGAGGGCAGACCAGGGGGGTTCTGTAGGGCACCGGGGGGGACACAAGTCAGCACAAAAAGTACACCCTCAGCAGCGCGGGGGCGGCCGGGTGCAGTGTGCAAACACGCGTCGGGTTTGTAATGGTTTTCAATGAGAGACCAAGGGGTCTCTTCAGCGATGCAGGCAGGCAAGGGGGGGGGGGGGGCTCCTCGGGGTAGCCACCACCTGGGCAAGGGAGAGGGCCTCCTGGGGGTCACTCCTGCACAGGAGTTCCGTTCCTTTAGGTGCTGGGGGCTGCGGGTGCAGGGTCTTTTCCAGCCGTCGGGAAATGGAGTTCAGGCAGTCGCGGTCAGGGGGAGCCTCGGGATTCCCTCTGCAGGCGTCGCTGTTGGGGCTCAGGGGGGACAACTTTGGTTACTCACAGTCGTAGAGTCGCCGGAGGGTCCTCCCTGAAGCGTTGTTTCTCCACCAGTCGAGTCGGGATCGCCGGGTGCAGTGTTGCAAGTCTCACGCTTCTTGCGGGGAGTTGCAGGGGTCTTTAAATCTGCTCCTTTGAAACAAAATTGCAGTTCTTTTGGAGCAGTGCCGCTGTCCTCGGGAGTTTCTAGTCTTTCTTGAAGCAGGGCAGTCCTAAGAGGATTCAGAGGTCGCTGGTCCCTTGGAAAGCGTCGCTGGAGCAGGTTTCTTTTGGAAGGCAGGTTTCTTTTGGAAGGCAGGAGACAGGCCGGTAGGACTGGGGCCAAAGCAGTTGGTGTCTTCTGTTCTTCCTCTGCAGGGGTTTTTCAGCTCAGCAGTCTTCTTCTTCAGGTAAGTTGCAGGAATCTAAATTCTTAGGTTTAGGGGAGCCCTTAAATACTAAATTTAAGGGCGTGTTTAGGTCTGGGGGGTTAGTAGCCAATGGCTTCTAGCCCTGAGGGTGGGTACATCCTCTTTGTGCCTCCTCCCAAGGGGAGGGGGGTCACATTCCTATCCCTATTGGGGGAATCCTCCATCTGCAAGATGGAGGATTTCTAAAAGTCTGTCACCTCAGCTCAGGACACCGTAGGGGCTGTCCTGACTGGCCAGTGACTCCTCCTTGTTTTTCTCATTATCTCTCCTGGACTTGCCGCCAAAAGTGGGGGCTGGGTCCAGGGGGCGGACATCTCCACAAGCTGGAGTGCCCTGGGGCATTGTAACACGAAGCTTGAGCCTTTGAAGCTCACTGCTAGGTGTTACAGTTCCTGCAGGGGGAGGTGTGAAGCACCTCCACCCAGAGCAGGCTTTGTTTCTGTCCTCAGAGAGCACAAAGGCTCTCACCGCATGGGGTCAGAAACTCGTCTCTCAGCAGCAGGCTGGCACAGACCAGTCAGTCCTGCACTGAACAATTGGGTAAAATACAGGGGGTATCTCTAAGATGCCCTCTGTGTGCATTTTTTAATAAATCCAACACTGGCATCAGTGTGGGTTTATTATTCTGAGAAGTTTGATACTAAACTTCCCAGTATTCAGTGTAGCCATTATGGAGCTGTGGAGTTCGTTTTTGACAGACTCACAGACCATATACTCTTATGGCTACCCTGCACTTACAATGTCTAAGGTTTTGCTTAGACACTGTAGGGGCATAGTGCTCATGCACATATGCCCTCACCTGTGGTATAGTGCACCCTGCCTTTGGGCTGTAAGGCCTGCTAGAGGGGTGACTTACCTATGCCACAGGCAGTGTGAGGTTGGCATGGCACCCTGAGGGGAGTGCCATGTCGACTTAGTCATTTTCTCCCCACCAGCACACACAAGCTGGCAAGCAGTGTGTCTGTGCTGAGTGAGGGGTCCCTAGGGTGGCATAAGACATGCTGCAGCCCTTAGAGACCTTCCTTGGCATCAGGGCCCTTGGAACCAGGGGTACCAGTTACAAGGGACTTACCTAGGTGCCAGGGTTGTGACAATTGTGGAAACAATGGTACATTTTAGGTGAAAGAACACTGGTGATGGGGCCTGGTTAGCAGGGTCCCAGCACACTTCTCAGTCAAGTCAGCATCAGTATCAGGCAAAAAGTGGGGGGTAACTGCAACAGGGAGCCATTTCTTTACAGCATCCCTATGAGAAAGGCCTGCACGCCTCCACAAAATCCTGTAGAGAGCATCCATGCGTAGCAGTGGAGCACCAAACTGGTGCCACTCACCCTTGCCTGGCAATAAGTGGTATTAAGGCCAAAACAAATCATGTATTTGGCGACATTGTGGCCATCATTACTTGTTTAATCAAATAAAGCTCAAAGGTGTTACAAAACCACTGGCATGATCTTGCTAGCTATGTCACCGAAGGCATGCATATATCGACTCAATAAGCAGATTGCATTGACCAATCTCAATACTAGGCTAGCTGAGGAGAAGGAAAATATTACTTACCAAGTAAGCATCAGTTTGTGGCTTGTAGTTCTGTAGATTCCCATGCTTAGACATTCAAGCTACTTACCTTCAGTAATGCCTTATCTAATAGAGACTACATCCAGCTGCAGATTCCTTACTGAATTCTTCCCGGGTGTCAGACTAAATGCGGATGATTTTCCTGAGCAGTGCTCCTGCATCACACTCCATGCCGGATATGTAGTCGCAGGTCCTATATAGGCACCTCCCAGGTGCAAACATCAGTTCTTTTCACAACTTTCCATGCCACAAGTGGGCAATTGTGGACAGAGTTGAAAAGAGCGCATATCAGAAAGGTCAAAACGAAATTTAGATCCTACTGGGGGCATAATGAATGGGGATGGAGGAAAAAGATGTTTAAGACCTTGTTTTTGTTTTTAGTGTTAGAAGCCTAAGGGGCCTATTGTGGAGAGGCTCGAAAGGAGCAAACATAAAAAATGTTGGAACCACATTAAGGTTCCGCTGCAGCATAATGAATGGAGAAGGAGGGAAAAGATGAATAAGACCTTTGAGGAACATTTATACAATAGGAGACAAAGAAAGAAGGTTGATCAGGCAACCTTTAAAATGCAACCGGACCTCAGAGAGAAGGGGAGAAAGGGGGCTAACAGACTTGTCTGTACACCATGACACAAATTTCTTCCAACAATAGGCGTATTCCATTTTGGTGGCGGGACTCCTGGCTGCCAAGATAATGTTACAGACTTCAGGAGGAAGGTCAAAGTCTGTCAGCTGCCGCCACTCAATTGCCACATAAGGCGGCAGAGAGTGGACAGTTTCGGATGCAGAACCCTCCCCTGCTGCTGCGACATAAGATGCTCCCAAAGGGGCAATCTAATTGGAGATCGATGGACATGCTCAGCAGCTCGGAATAGCAGATTCTCTGTGCCCAGTCCTCAGCCACAAGGTTTGCTTGGGCCCTGTCGATCTTCTTGAGATCGCTGGGGAGGAGTGGTATGGTTGGAAAGGCATACAGGAGGCCAGAACTGCACTCAAGGCAAAAAGCGTCTGGGCGGTTGCCGCCTTGGAAACTCCAACACACAAAACTGCTGACATTGTGCATTCTCAGTTGAGGTGAACAGATTTAACCAAAGCTCTCCCTACTCCTGAAAGAGACCTGCCACCTCCAGAAGGACACCATTCGTGATCTGCTAGACATTTTCAGCTGAGTTTGTATGCTCTGGCATTCAGTAAGCCCACCAGATGCTGAACCACCAGGGTTAAGCCCAGTTATTCCAGCCACGTCCAGAGGCACAGAGCCTCCAAACAAAGGGTCCACAACGCCACCCTACCCCACCCTGCTTGTTGCAGTACCACATGGCGGTGGTGGTGTCCATGAAAACCTGTACCATCTTTCCCTTGATAGAGGGAAGAAAGGCTTTCAAGGTCAGCCGGATCACACAGTGCTCCAATAGGTTGATGTGGAGTCCTGTCTCTGCCAGAGATCAGATGCTTCTGATATCCACCACTTCCAGATGGCTGCACCATCCCAGGAGTGACGCAATTATCACTACTGTCAGATCTGGTTGGGGAAGGGAGAAGGACCTGCCTCTAACCCAATCACAGTTTGTTCCACGCCACAGAAGATCTTTTGCAGTTCCCTCCGAGATCGGGACCTTGTTGGAGATTCTCCTGATGTTGCACCCACTGGAACGTCATTTCTCACTGCAGAACCTACATATGCCACCTGGAATGCGTCACCAGCAGGATGCAGGAGGCCATGAGACCCAGCAGCCTCTGTCATTCTCACTGAAATAGAGGATAGAAGCTAAAACATAGTTATCATAGACTTGCAACTCTGGAGGATAGGCCAGAAACTGCAGTGTGTCCAGAACATCTGCAATGAAAGGAAACATCTGAGAGTCAGATATGACTGGCACGTTTATAGTGAACCCTAGCAAATGCAGGAGGTCCACCATTGTCTAGAGGTGGGAGACAGCCGCTTGGGGCGAGCCAGTCTTCAACAGCCAGTCGTCGAGCTAGGGGAAGGCAAACCTCTAATCTCCGCAGATGAGCTACAATCACCGCCACCACCTTGGTGAAGTACCTGTGGCCTAACGTGAACCTTAAGTTATATCTGTGGGAAGACAGGACAGGGATATGAAAATAAGCGTCCTGCAAGTCCAGTGCTACTATCCAGTCACCGGGGTCCAGGGCAGATAGAAGCTGAGCCAATGTGAGCATCTTGAACTTCTCCTGTTTGAGGAAGAGAGTAAGGATATGGCAGAGATCCTTGTCCTTTTTGGGAAACGGAAAGTAGAAGAATAGCAACCACAGACTACTTCTGGCACAAGAACACTCTATGGCTCCCTTGGCCAAGAGTGAGGTAACCTCTTTGCGGAGAAGGGGAAAATGATCCTCTGTTCTCCGATCGCAGGATGGTGGCATGGATGGAGGGGTAGTCTCGAAGGGGAGGAAGTAGCCCTTTCAGACTACCTGCCAAACCCACCTGTCTGACATAATGGATTGGCAGCTGAACAGGTGATGGCTATTCCTGCAGCCAACTGGCCCATGGTGGGGGAGAGTCAGACTGTGATGGTTTAGAGGCTGCAGCAGAGGGAGGGGTGTGGGGGAGTTGCAAGGGACTGGACACCTGAACCATAAGGGCAGTGGGTCCCGCACCTTAGCCACGCAGATGTTGGGCAGCATGAGCAGCACAGTGGCTGACCAGGAATGGGTACAGTTGGATACCCCTTCTGAAGCCGCGAAAGGTAGCCAGGGGTCGGGGGGGGGGGGACAAGGGGCCACCACAAGGCCCAATAACCTGGCTGCAGCTCGAGAGCAGTCTGTCAGTAGGACGTCAATGAGGACATCACTGAACGGTAGCTGCGGTTCTGAGGAGGAAGCTCCAGGTTGCAACACCTCTGTCAAGATGTTAGTCTTGACAGCCACCAAGGGCATTTGAAGGTCCAGGACTTTGGCTGCCCTCCTCACCACCATAGCATAAGAAGCTATCTCTTCCATAGCCACAGTAGGGGGAGAAAGCATGTTTGTATCTGGAGAAGTGTCCAGCCTGCTGGCCTCGCTGAAGTCTCCATGCCAGTGTATTTCTTCTTGGGGCTGGTATTCTACAGGATCCAGTGACCCCTTCCATTCCTCACCAAAGCCTAGTCCACAGGTTTCAAATGAGGAAACAAAGCTGTTGCCTGAGTCGGCATCGTATAATCCCCATTCGGCTCCATGTCAGCCAGCGATTACAATGGGAATGGCGCCACCTGTGGGCTCAGACTGCTGGAAGGATCAACAAAGGTCGGGGTTGCAGGACCAGCACTGGTCTGGATCCAGGAATGGATCCCTGGGGCCCTCAACACCAATACTGAAGCCGCCGGTGCTGAACCCAAAGGGGTCCCCATACAACTCCGCCCAAAGGCGCTCCATCGGGGTCGGGTGCCTAAAAATGAGTCACATGGCCTCAGAGAAATCTCAGAGTTGGGCAGCGGTTGCTCTGGCTCCCGGAAACTCGGGAGGTGTAGAGTTAGCCAAGCACTGGTTCCACAGAACGAGGCCTAGAGCGTTGACACTCCCCCGTCTTGCAGACTTATCTGAGTAGACTTTGGACTCTGCAATCCCGGGACCTCTCTCTCAACTTGCGCAGTCTAGCACCAGGCCACCATAAGCTTCAGGGGCCACTTCCCTCAAAGCCTTCGGATGCATGGCCTGGCACACGGAGATCGACTTCAGGTCGAGTTCAAGACAAAACATGTAAAGTGCGGATCCATCACGGACATCTCCTGAAGACAGGACCTGTAGGGCTTGAATCCTGTCTTTTTAGAAGAAATCTTCAACACACCAGGAATGAACCTCGAAAAATACTCAAAATCGCAAAAAAAAAAAAGATGGATAGCTCTCTCGGATCAGCATTTTGCAGCCATGGAATGGAAAGATCTGATGTCAGCCCGCCAGGATGATGCCTATATAGGATCTGGGACACCATGTCCAGCGTAAACGATGCAGACAAACGCATAGGTGATTGACGTCACCTACCAGTGGGCAGGGGTAATGTTCACAAAAACCTTCTGGATCCAGTCTGACACTTGGGGAGAATTCAAAAGGTAAGGAATCTGCAGCTAGACGTCTATCAAATACACATGCTTAGCATAATCCTGCCATCTAGTTTTGGGCTCGGATGTGTGGATGTTTCTGGATTGTTATTCCAAACGTATTGATCCATTAACAGCCAAGGTTCAAGAAACTGTCTGCTACGTATTTTATTTGTATACCTCTAGTTTAGCTTTTGCATCTATAAGGTTACAACAAGGGGCTGTACCTGTACACCTACAAACAAGGCAACACACTTCCCTATAAAGGATTCCACTCATCAAAGCATGCCTGGAAGGTCTTAAGAGTCATTCCACCAGCTCCTTTGTGGAAATTGAATACTGCATTAACAAGCTTGATGGCCCTTCCATTTGAAACCCTCCACTTCTGCATCCTCCAGTTTTCATCCTGAAGGTAGCATTCCTAGTCGCTATCACTTCACTCAGACGTGTCGGTGAGCTTCAGGCATTAACCTTAAAAGTTCTTCCAGTTACATAGAGATCTGGTGTTGGGCTCGGAAGTTTACAAGTAGTTTTTCCAGGGAAGAGTGTGGGCTTGTGAATCTACAGCACTACTTATGCTTATTTTGTACGTAATGTTTTCTGTTCGAGGCATGTGTGGGTGTAGATAGACATGTTAACAATGGCTTATGGAGAAGAACTGTTTTACAGTCTATTCTAAACATGTGTATCTACAGCCACACATGCCTCGAACGGAAATTGTTACATACAATATAAGCATCTGTTTGTGGCAAGCCCACCCTCTTCCATGGACACCTGTGTGTGGTACAGTTATTTTTATGAGTTATCACAAACTCCTTTAGCATGAACATTTACTTACTGTACACCTTGCTTCATGTTCCCTCCTCACCTGCCATATGAGAAAACAATGCAAAAATGGAGTCAATGACCCTGTGCTTTACCAGCAAGAGGAGGAACCATCATATCTTGTGACTCAAAAGACTTTCTTCATAGAAAAACTACGTGCAAACATCCGAGCCCAACACCAGATTGTAGGATTATGCCAAATATGTGCATCAAAGCATGTGTATCTACAGCAAAACATGACTACATTTTTTTTCCAATCACCTATGCAGAGAAGTCGGGACATTGTTATTCTGCACACCATGCCACCTCAGTTTGGACGCAGTCATGGTGACATGGTGTGCAAAATAATGATGACCGGGATGCACCTCAAGTATTTTCCAGTGACTAAGATTCATTCAAGCACTCCACCATCCACCACTTGAAGTACTGGATCACTTCCTGGTGTCGAGGGTACACATGATAAACAACTTTGCATTGGGTCCTGATCCCTTCCATCAGAGACGTTCATAATGAGAGTTTGCCACCCCCCCACCCCCCAAACACTACCTGTGTCCAGCTACATAATGGTAACTCTGAACCTGCGCACGCTTGTTATCAAAAGTCACAATCGTACCCCAATACTGTTGCCAGCATTGGTTGTATGATTCCATGCACTCCGGGGCTCCTTAGAGAACCTCCAGCATTGCTCCTACTAGTCTTCTGGAGTTTTCCGGGCGGCCTGTGCTGCTACCACCCCTCAGACACAGGTTTCAGCCCTCCTGCTGCTTGATCAGCTCAGGCAGAGGAAGGCAGAACAAAGGATTTCCTGTGGGAGAGGGGATAACACCCTCTCCCTTAGAAATATGTGTTACATAGCTTGGGAGGGGTAGCCTCCCCAAGCCACTGGTATGCTTTGAAGGGCACATTTGGTGCCCTCCTTGCATAAACCAGTTTACACTAGTTCAGGGACCCCAGTCCCTGCTCTGGCACAAAAACTGCAAAATTGCAAAGGGAGTGACCACTCACCTCTCCATCCCCACCACAGCTCCTGCAGGGGGGCCACTTGATTGTGCCATCGTGAATCCAAGGTGAGCAGAAGCCCCTGGGAGAATCTGAGTGGCCAGGTGAGGTCACAGCCTCTTCCTGATAGGTGGTCAGTCTGCTTGGTGACCAATCCCACTTCCTAGGCTATTTATGGTCTCCCTCTTGGGTGGGTCCTCAGATTTGACGTGCAAGATTCCAGCAGGACTCCTCTGCATCAGTTACTTCATGTTCTGGCCTGCAACTGGACCCTCCAGGAATCGACGATCTGCAACTACAGAGACAACTCCGTTCTGCAACATTATGTCTCCAGCTCCTTCCAGCAACTGCAAAGGTTCAGTGGCAGTGCATCCTCTGAAGGCAGTGAGTCTTCAGCATGTACAAGAAGGAAGAAGGAATCTCCCTTGGAGTGAAGGAGTCATTCCCATGCATCCGCAGGCACCATCTGCAACATTGACTAGCTACGTGGATCTTCTCTCCTTTGGAGCTGCTTGGATCCTGCATCACAGGTGGTGGGTCTGGAGGGGCCCCCTTGGTCCTCTCTACCAACTGTCCAACATGGTAGACGGTAAGCCACTGCCTCTCCTAGTAGGACAGTACCCATGAGCAAGGTGACTCTTGCAGCTACCAAGAGTTATTTGTTCCCCCTTCAAGGGATCTTCAGGCTTTTTGTAGCTCCGGCCTCCAGCACTCCTTCCAGCAAAGCACAGTCTCCTGCCTGCTTCTCCAGCAATGTGGGACTTCTTTACAGGTAGGCGGAGTGGGCCTCACCGTGACCCCTGTGCCTGCTGCCAGTGGGTTGCCTGTGGGGGCTGCCGCCTCTTCTTTTGACTCTCCCAGCTGCAGTGGGTCACCCCTCCTTGGGTCAAGTAACCTTGACCTTGCTGGTCCTCTTGAGCCTTGCAAAACCTTCTCAGACTCTTGCATTTGCCAAGGCTTGTCGGTTGTTTTTTCAGCACCACTGACCGACCGACTGCATCATGACCGTGGACGTGGGACATCACTTGCATCACTTCTGGAACTCCTTTTCTGCTCTTGTGCTGCACTGCTGACTTTCTTTGTCTACCATCGATCTGGTCCTGCATCCACAGAAGGGTGAGTAGTGACTCCTGCCACAACCAGATACTCCATCACAAACTGGGTTTTGAAGGTCCTCTTCTGTCAGGATCCACCATTGGGTTCTTCCAGTCTTATCTCGGTCTTGCACAGTCCTTTCCCAAAGTCATCCTGTTGGTCTGGGGTAACATCAAATACTTACCTCTCCTGGTACTCCCCTCCTGGGGTTCCTAGTTTCTCCAGCCCCCCTCCACTAATTCCACTTCCTTGGGTGGGGGGCTGCTTTTCACATTCCACTATTTCAGTATATGGTTTGGACCTCCCCTAGGGCCCTCACTATTTGTTATTACCAATGCTTATTGCTTTCTATGCTATTGACTGATTGCTAATGTGCATATAATAAGTGTGTTTACGTACCTCCAGTTGCCTGTACATTATATTAGTATTTATTTTACTATAATAAAGTACCTTTATTTTTTTTAACACTGTGTTGTTGTTTCATTTGTGTAAGTGCTGGGTGACTATAGTGTATTGCATAAGCTTTGCATGTCTTCTAGGTAAGTCTTGGCTGTTCATACACCGCTACCTCTAGAGAGTCCTGGCTTCCAAGAGAATGCCTATACTTTACTAATAGCGAATACCTGGACCTGGTATAAGGTGATAACGCCATAGATGCTCACACCAGGCCAGGTTCCTACATCCATGACCAACATCAGTTTACTACATTCACAGAATGGTTCAAGAACTCTAGTCTTAGATGGCATTCACTAAAGTTTGATGAGTTTTGTGAGTCATAAGAGAGCCGATGAAACTTGGGGAGGAGAAGCATGAAAGTAACTGACAGCAATGTGCATTGGTGGTGCTTGTATGAAGCTCTACTCCATCACTTCTGAGGCACCATGGAGCTAGCTCGGTGTCACAGTGCAAATTAGCAGCATGTCGGAGCACTGCTGGAAAAGGTTTCCAGATACAGTCTGGAACCTGAGGTCTATTTTAGGGTGATGAATCTGCAGTTAGAAGTATCCATCAGAAACAAGGTGCACCCACCATTGTTACAAAAGTCTGCGAAAAGAGACTCTGGGATTTAGAGCCACAAAAATAGGTTTTACCAGAGTGAAGGAATTGCTTTATAAAACCAAAATAAATACATTTAAAATGGATTGATATTAGAGTTCTCATTTTATGCTTTTAAATTATAGAGACAGTGAGAATCTTCATTAAAACCCAACACAGCACTTTATCTTGTTCTCTTCATATAGAAGGCAGTTCATTTGTGGTTTGCTCGTTTATTTGAGAGATGCATGCATTATGTTGATAAGTTACCAATATTAAAATGAGTGTAAAACGCTATCTACAATAAGAACCATGTGGTAAAATACTTATAACTATGTCAAAGGTTAAGTGCATATTTTCTTTGAGGTTATTCAAGTAAGTCTAAAGAGACAGTCTTCTAATTTATCATGCTCTGGTACATGCATATCATATGGGTAATTCTTGGCTAACTTTCAATCAAAAAAAAATCTAAATGCTATGTAACCTGTAATAAAGTGCTTCAAAACCTTTTACTAGTTATTTGTATTAAGGGCCTCAAGTATCAAATAGCTATGCAAACAGGAAAATGCCTATTGACAGCACAGACAGTACAACAATGACATCAGTAACAAATAAAAACATGTTGGCATACAATACTGCACAATATTGGACAAACTAGACACGTAAAACATATTTTTGCGCTACTTCCAAATTAAGGCACTCTTCAATCCTTATCTGGCCAAATAAAGAGTAGGAAGAAGTTGGTTACTCTGCAACTACTACTGAATTACCCTACTACTTTTTAATCACTTCTTTAAATGATTCAACTTGAGCTTTTTAATTCACAAAAATATGAATATGGTGTCACATGCAAACTGTATATTTAAGTATCCAATGACATCTTTTGTGACTACTAAGGCATCTAGAATGTTTGAGAAAAGAAGTACAAACTGGCTATTTAATAATGGCCAGAGCCCTTTGTTTAAGATGTGTTTCAAAAACACTTCTGAAAAGCCTATGTTGCACAGAGCTTATGGGAAGATCAAGGTATTACAAGATTCTGCCACCAGTTTATTTCCAACTTTCATCACTTTCAAAGAAACTAAACACATTTTACATGTTTTCTGTTTTATATTTATTCTATTCTATCAAACTTTGTACATAACGAAACCTAGGAATTTAATAAATAGATATACACAAATATCTAAAGTTGCTAAGCAACTGAACATAGATTTAACAGAATTAAAGTGTGAATTACAATTAACAGATGCGTTCCTCTGCTGTGCAGATTTCATGAAGTCATCAGACGTACTGCATATCTAGTTTGGTGCGACTATGCATGTTAATAAATGAAGTGACACCTTTTGCATACCTGTAAAACATGCACCACCTTTTTGCATTACGTGAAGGGGGAAATAAAGTTATATCCTTGCAAAAACGAGTATTCGCCAAAATATGTAATGTATTATCATCTTAATAAACAAGGAATCAATCATTTATTAGCATTTTTCTGTATGTTGTATGCCAGAAAAATACAAAAGTTGTCATTCTCCCAAAAAGGTTCGTAGTTCAACTTGTGAATGTTGGCTTTCAAGACTTATTTTATCCTAAAATGAAGAACTGCTAAGCTACAAGTGATTCTCCTTTCTCCACAACTTACCTCCTCCTGCCCCACAAACACACGCATACATATATTCCACATGTGATATGAAAAGGCGTGGGCTTAGTCAAGCTCCACTGCACATTATTATTCTAAAACTAATTTTGTAAATTTAACAGTACATAATTTGGCCTCAAGTACTTCACACATTTGATATTGGGTTGTACAAAAATGTGAAAATTGTGAATTTTTATAAATCCAACAAACTTTGCCAGCACTTAGATTGTGATACACTAATTGTTTGAACGAATGTGCTGGGTAACTACAAATCCATCAAAGTAAATTAATAAATGAAAGTTACCTTTTTTGTATTTTATTTTCTTTTTAAAAAGACACCTGTTCCAGCAGATTCCGTAAGTGAATCACTCCCAGAGGTGTTTCTGAAATTAGTTGGGCTTAGGATTTTGGTGTGAATAGTAGCTTTAACAGAAAACTATTAAGCACAGCTTTGGTAAATTGCAATTTTAAACGAGCAGGAGTATCCCAACAAAAACATTTTCATAAGGAGTTCTGAAAGGACGCAGCAGTCAAAAGGCAAATTGAACTAGGGACCTTAAGTCAGAGGAAGAAGCTTCCCACCTTGTTAAATGAGTAAGAAAATCATCAATCTTGTTCAACACAGTCACCTGTAAATTTAAGACCTTTTTCGGTTTACGAGGTTGAAATACTAGAAAAAGCCAGCAGTCTCTTAAATCTTTAGTTGTGTCAATGTAATGACTACGACAGCTTCTGAAGTCTAGTGTACAATGCTTCTCACCTTCAGAAGGATGAGTGAGAAAAAAAAGACTGTTGGAAACGAGGGCATGTGAGGCAGGGGTTCACAAAGAACACAGTGGGAGATGAGGCAAGTACAGGCTAACTATTCATAGTGTTTCAAATCTCGAACTTCTCAGGGCAAGAATTTGTTCAAAGGTAATTGCTTGAGATAAACTAGCAATTAAGATCACACCAAGGTCAACTAAACTGTACAGACAAAAACATGTAAAGACTTTGAAACCTGGGTACTAAAAGCAAATTGAATAAGAATCCCCGATCACTAGCATATATGCCAGCTGAAATCGCAGCCAATTACCCTTTCTTTCACTTTCTCTAGTTTATCCACTTTTTCACAGGTGTCATTACAAACGAAGAATGCCCACCATCTCAGCTTGAAGCGAATCATAACTTTTCTAATTACCTTGCCTCAGACACAAACATCCAGCTGCAAGAATGACCTACAAGACTTCAGAAGATAAGGTATAGTGGGACAAGGATACGCTGTCAAGTTCAGGGTATGAAAGCTGAGAGTTTGTAGAATGGGGCTATAAAATGTGTCCCTTGTGTTAGTGGAGAACGGCTGACGAAGGGGCCATAAAGGTGCAGAGATTGGCTTTAACAGGTCTGGATATCAAAGGTGCCTGACACAAGCGGAGGCGTTTCAATGGCTTTTAACTTATCTTCACAGATTTAACTTCATTAATGGGACCGCAGTAATGCATACTGGTGGATGAATGTCTGGTCTCCTTCGGGATCTTGACGTGTGCTGTCTAGCGTCTGGCAGTAATCAGCTTCAGGGACCACTTCCACAAAGCCTTTGGATGCATGGCCTGGCAAGTGGAGCACAACTTTGGGTCGTGATCACAATCCAGACACCAAAGACCTATGAGGAGTGGATCCGTCACGGACATCGCCAGATGACAGGACCTGCAGAGCTTGAATGCTGTCTCCCAATCAAGTGTCACTCAATTCCGAGGAGCAAAGTTTGCTGCATTTCTTAGTAACATGAGTCACAAACTGGTCTATGATCACTCTGCCCCATTACTGAAATATAAATCTGCTACGTTTGCTTAACTTTCCACTCTGGATTTGCAGCACCAGACTACTTAACTGATTTTTTCTTAAGGTGCAGAGACAAAATATATGGTGCAAATTGATCAATATTCTGTCTACGTCCCAGTACATTATGTTCATGGCTTCTTTGCAGAGGACTTTTGAACCATCGATATTACTTGTTAATGTATGAATTGTCATGCCTGTCAATACCTGTTCCTGCATTAATGACAGTTGATAACTACACATTGTTTATGTAGAAGAGAGTCTTCTCAAGACTCACAACATAACAAGGATTAAATGTCCACAAAAGTGCAGGAAAGCAACTGCAACTTACAACTGTAATGTGAGGCAACACAGGACTGCAAGGTTGCAATTTGTCAAGCATAGTAGAAGACATCATTAAACCTTGCATAATAGGACTGACAGGTGTGAGACCAAATCTGACAGATCACCAAAGAACACACCGAAAATTGTATTTCAGAGGTATCGCTTTTAAGACTGCATGGCTAACTACAATTTATGAACAAAGTCCTCCCCAAACAACAGACTTGGTGTTCTGGTGCAGATTTACTGAAGGACAACTATCTGCTGAAAGACTAAACATGCATGCAGAGAAAGTCCAGAGTCACCCCTGTAAATACAAATTTCAATGACTACAGCTCCCTCATGGAAATAACCGAAACATGTAAAGAAGTGATCGTGGAAAGAAATGGCCCTCAATTGCTTGTTGTAAAGAAATGGCTCCCTGTTGCAGTTACCCCCCACTTTTTTCCTGATACTGATGCTGACTTGACTGAGAAGTGTGCTGGGACCCTGCTAACCAGGCCCCAGCACCAGTGTTCTTTCACCTAAAATGTACCATTGTTTCCACAATTGGCACACCCTGGCATCCAGATAAGTCCCTTGTAACTGGTACCTCTGGTACCAAGGGCCCTGATGCCAGGGAAGGTCTCTAAGGGCTGTAGCATGCATTATGCCACCCTAGAGACCCCTCACTCAGCACAGACACACTGCTTACAAGCCTGTGTGTGCTGGTGAGAACAAAATGAGTAAGTCGACATGGCACTCCCCTCAGGGTGCCATGCCAGCCTCTCACTGCCTATACAGTATAGGTAAGACACCCCTCTAGCAGGCCTTACAGCCCTAAGGCAGGGTGCACTATACCATAGGTGAGGGTACCAGTGCATGAGCACTGTGCCCCTACAGTGTCTAAGCAAAACCTTAGACATTGTAAGTGCAGGGTAGCCATAAGAGTATATGGTCTGGGAGTCTGTTTTACACGAACTCCACAGCACCATAATGGCTACACTGAAAACTGGGAAGTTTGGTATCAAACGTCTCAGCACAATAAATGCACACTGATGCCAGTGTACATTTTATTGTAAAATACACCACAGAGGGCACCTTAGAGGTGCCCCCTGAAACTTAACCGACTATCTGTGTAGGCTGACTAGTTTTAGCAGCCTGCCACAAACCGAGACATGTTGCTGGCCCCATGGGGAGAGTGCCTTTGTCACTCTGAGGCCAGTAACAAAGCCTGCACTGGGTGGAGATGCTAACACCTCCCCCAGGCAGGAATTGTCACACCTGGCGGTGAGCCTCAAAGGCTCACCTCCTTTGTGCCAACCCAGCAGGACACTCCAGCTAGTGGAGTTGCCCGCCCCCTCCGGCCAGGCCCCACTTTTGGCGGCAAGGCCGGAGAAAATAATGAGAAAAACAAGGAGGAGTCACTGACCAGTCAGGACAACCCCTAAGGTGTCCTGAGCTGAGGTGACTCTAACTTTTAGAAATCCTCCATCTTGCAGATGGAGGATTCCCCCAATAGGGTTAGGATTGTGACCCCCTCCCCTTGGGAGGAGGCACAAAGAGGGTGTACCCACCCTCAGGGCTAGTAGCCATTGGCTACTAACCCCCCCAGACCTAAACACGCCCTTAAATTTAGTATTTAAGGGCTACCCTGAACCCTAGAAAATTAGATTCCTGCAACTACAAGAAGAAGGACTGCCCAGCTGAAAACCCCTGCAGCGGAAGACCAGAAGACGACAACTGCCTTGGCTCCAGAAACTCACCGGCCTGTCCCCTGCCTTCCAAAGATCCTGCTCCAGCGACGCCTTCCAAAGGGACCAGCGACCTCGACATCCTCGGAGGACTGCCCCTGCTTCGAAAAGACAAGAAACTCCCGAGGACAGCGGACCTGCTCCAAGAAAAGCTGCAACTTTGTTTCCAGCAGCTTTAAAGAACCCTGCAAGCTCCCCGCAAGAAGCGTGAGACTTGCAACACTGCACCCGGCGACCCCGACTCGGCTGGTGGCGATCCAACACCTCAGGAGGGACCCCAGGACTACTCTGATACTGTGAGTACCAAAACCTGTCCCCCCTGAGCCCCCACAGCGCCGCCTGCAGAGGGAATCCCGAGGCTTCCCCTGACCGCGACTCTTTGAACCTAAAGTCCCGACGCCTGGGAGAGACCCTGCACCCGCAGCCCCCAGGACCTGAAGGACCGGACTTTCACTGGAGAAGTGACCCCCAGGAGTCCCTCTCCCTTGCCCAAGTGGAGGTTTCCCCGAGGAATCCCCCCCCTTGCCTGCCTGCAGCGCTGAAGAGATCCCGAGATCTCTCATAGACTAACATTGAAAACCCGACGCTTGTTTCTACACTGCACCCGGCCGCCCCCGCGCTGCTGAGGGTGAAATTTCTGTGTGGACTTGTGTCCCCCCCCGGTGTCCTACAAAACCCCCCTGGTCTGCCCTCCGAAGACGCGGGTACTTACCTGCAAGCAGACCGGAACCGGGGCACCCCCTTCTCTCCATTCTAGCCTATGTGTTTTGGGCACCACTTTGAACTCTGCACCTGACCGGCCCTGAGCTGCTGGTGTGGTGACTTTGGGGTTGCTCTGAACCCCCAACAGTGGGCTACCTTGGACCAAGAACTAAGCCCTGTAAGTGTCTTACTTACCTGGTTAACCTAACAAATACTTACCTCCCCTAGGAACTGTGAAAATTGCACTAAGTGTCCACTTTTAAAACAGCTATTTGTGAATAACTTGAAAAGTATACATGCAATTTTGATGATTTGAAGTTCCTAAAGTACTTACCTGCAATACCTTTCGAATGAGATATTACATGTAGAATTTGAACCTGTGGTTCTTAAAATAAACTAAGAAAAGATATTTTTCTATACAAAAACCTATTGGCTGGATTTGTCTCAGAGTGTGTGTACCTCATTTATTGTCTATGTGTATGTACAACAAATGCTTAACACTACTCCTTGGATAAGCCTACTGCTCGACCACACTACCACAAAATAGAGCATTAGTATTATCTATTTTTACCACTATTTTACCTCTAAGGGGAACCCTTGGACTCTGTGCATGCTATTCCTTACTTTGAAATAGCACATACAGAGCCAACTTCCTACATTGGTGGATCAGCGGTGGGGTACAAGACTTTGCATTTGCTAGACTACTCAGCCAATACCTGATCACACGACAAATTCCAAAATTGTCATTAGAAATTCATTTTTGCAATTTGAAATTTTTCTAAATTCTTAAAAGTCCTGCTAGGGCCTTGTGTGTTAAGTCCCTGTTTAGCATTTCTTTTAGAGTTTAAAAGTTTGTAAAAGTTTGAATTAGATTCTAGAACCAGTTGTAGATTCTTAAAAAGTATTCCAACTTTTAGAAGCAAAATGTCTAGCACAGATGTGACTGTGGTGGAACTCGACACCACACCTTACCTCCATCTTAAGATGAGGGAGCTAAGGTCACTCTGTAAAATAAAGAAAATAACAATGGGCCCCAAACCTACCAAAATACAGCTCCAGGAGCTTTTGGCAGAGTTTGAAAAGGCCAACCCCTCTGAGGGTGGCAACTCAGAGGAAGAGGATAGTGACTTGGAGGACAATTCCCCCCTACCAGTCCTATCTAGGGAGAACAGGGTCCCTCAAACCCTAACTCCAAAAATAATAGTCAGAGATGCTGGTTCCCTCACAGGAGAGACCAACACCTCTGAAATCACTGAGGATAACTCCAGTGAAGATAACCCCCTGTTAGCCAGGATGGTCAAAAGATTGGCTTTGGAAAAGCAGCTCCTAGCCATAGAAAGGGAAAGAAAAGAGATGGGCCTAGGTCCCATCGATGGTGGCAGCAACTTAAATAGGGTCAGAGATTCTCCTGACATCCTAAAAATCCCCAAAGGGATTGTAACAAAATATGAAGATGGTGATGACATCACCAAATGGTTCACAGCTTTTGAGAGGGCTTGTGTAACCAGAAAAGTAAACAGATCTCACTGGGGTGCTCTCCTTTGGGAAATGTTCACTGGAAAGTGTAGGGATAGACTCCTCACACTCTCTGGAAAAGATGCAGAATCTTATGACCTCATGAAGGGTACCCTGATTGAGGGCTTTGGATTCTCCACTGAGGAGTATAGAATTAGATTCAGGGGGGCTCAAAAATCCTCGAGCCAGACCTGGGTTGATTTTGTAGACTACTCAGTAAAAACACTAGATGGTTGGTTAACTGGAAATGAAGTGTGTGACTATGTTGGGCTTTATAATTTGTTTATGAAAGAACACATTTTAAGTAACTGCTTCAATGAAAAGTTGCATCAGTATCTGGTAGACCTAGGTCCAATTTCTCCCCAAGAATTGGGAAAGAAGGCAGACCACTGGGTCAAGACTAGGGTAACCAAAACTTCCACTGGGGGTGACCAAAAGAAAGGGGTTACAAAAACTCCCCAGGAGAAAGTGGGTGACACTAGAAACAAAGAAAAAGAGTCCTCTGTAGGCCCCCAAAAACCAGAACAGGTGGGTGGGCCCCAAGACACAACCCAAAACAAAGGTGGGTACCAGGGTAAGAACTGGGATGCCACTAAGGCATGGTGCCACAACTGTAAACAGTCTGGGCACCACACCAAGGACACTTCTTGTCCCAAAAACAAACCCCAGAACAAAATTCCAGGGGTAACCAGTGTAGCCATTGGAGATGACTCCTCAGATGAGGAGGTCTTCATAGCTTTCAACTGGAAAATGGGCCCAACAGGTGAGTTGGAGATTCCAGAGGGAAGTAGACACTTCCACTACCTACAGGTGAATGGAATCCCAGCCACTGCCCTGAGAGACACTTGTGCCAGTCACACTATTGTGCATGACAGGCTGGTGCTCTCAAACCAGTACATCCCAGGTGAGATGGCCAGAGTAAGAGTTAGCCCAGACAGGGTCACTAATAGGCCTGTGGCTCTTGTGCCCATAGAAGTGGGTGGAACTTTTAGCTGGAGAAGGGTGGTAGTCAGTACAGACCTCCCCCTTGATTGTCTCCTTGGAAATGACTACCCAGAGGTTAGTCAGAGCCTAAGAGAAGAACTGGTCCAGGGCCAGTCCTCTCCCAAGGATTCTGGAGTGCCTGCCTCTGCAGTAAATGCAAGTAGGCCCCAGAGGAAAAAGAAAAGGAAACAGAGTAGGAAAGGTGGACAACCTTTAGCCAAGGTTCCAGCAAGCCAAGGAGATTCTGCTCCAGTAGGGGAGAACTCCAAAAATGGCTCTGATAAAGTCCAACCTGACCCACAAGAAGTCCTGGCTAGTCAGGCAACTGTTAAGCCTGAGTGGGTGGCTCCTCAGCTAACAGAAGAAAGAGTGGAAGAAGGGTGTTTACTACAAGATGTGGTAACCCCCCACTCTAATACAGCAGACAGGCACCCTGAACCCAAAGAAGCCTGTAACTTAGCCCCTTCCCTTGTAGGTGAAGAGCTAAAGGTGTGGTTCTGGGCACTGACAGCTGTCAGTGGCCTCTGCTGGGTGTTAGCCTTTATGGCTGCACTATCCTTGGCATGGTGGTCTGACCCCATGCCAAATAACAAGTTAGGCCCCCTGACCCTGTTGGTCATGGTGGGGTTACTCCAGCTCTGGGTAACCTCTTTGGGTAAGCTAGGGGTGACCCTGGCTAAGATAAGATTAGCAGAGGTGGATACCTCTGACCTCAAAATAGAGAGAATGGGTGAAGACATA
Source organism: Pleurodeles waltl (assembly GCF_031143425.1). Classification (NCBI taxonomy): domain Eukaryota; kingdom Metazoa; phylum Chordata; class Amphibia; order Caudata; family Salamandridae; genus Pleurodeles; species Pleurodeles waltl. The sequence goes on along the minus strand of NC_090448.1, from coordinate 914,786,589 downwards.
AAAAGCACAGACAAGAGGCAGTTCAGACTAGGTCCTATCACTGTGGAAGTGGGTCAGTTCCCCAGAGGGAATGACCTGAACAGGAGGATGTAAGGCAGAGTAGGCCCTGCAACAAACCAGCCATTTCCTCTACTCTTCCTCGCCTGACAGACTAGGAAGACTCTTCCAGCGTTGGCTGAGTCTCCTGGCCTGTGGGCTGGGGGGGGCTTGTGTAAAGAAATGGCTCCCTGTTGCAGTTACCCCCCACTTTTTTCCTGATACTGATGCTGACTTGACTGAGAAGTGTGCTGGGACCCTGCTAACCAGGCCCCAGCACCAGTGTTCTTTCACCTAAAATGTACCATTGTTTCCACAATTGGCACACCCTGGCATCCAGATAAGTCCCTTGTAACTGGTACCTCTGGTACCAAGGGCCCTGATGCCAGGGAAGGTCTCTAAGGGCTGTAGCATGCATTATGCCATCCTAGAGACCCCTCACTCAGCACAGACACACTGCTTACAAGCCTGTGTGTGCTGGTGAGAACAAAATGAGTAAGTCGACATGGCACTCCCCTCAGGGTGCCATGCCAGCCTCTCACTGCCTATACAGTATAGGTAAGACACCCCTCTAGCAGGCCTTACAGCCCTAAGGCAGGGTGCACTATACCATAGGTGAGGGTACCAGTGCATGAGCACTGTGCCCCTACAGTGTCTAAGCAAAACCTTAGACATTGTAAGTGCAGGGTAGCCATAAGAGTATATGGTCTGGGAGTCTGTTTTACACGAACTCCACAGCACCATAATGGCTACACTGAAAACTGGGAAGTTTGGTATCAAACGTCTCAGCACAATAAATGCACACTGATGCCAGTGTACATTTTATTGTAAAATACACCACAGAGGGCACCTTAGAGGTGCCCCCTGAAACTTAACCGACTATCTGTGTAGGCTGACTAGTTTTAGCAGCCTGCCACAAACCGAGACATGTTGCTGGCCCCATGGGGAGAGTGCCTTTGTCACTCTGAGGCCAGTAACAAAGCCTGCACTGGGTGGAGATGCTAACACCTCCCCCAGGCAGGAATTGTCACACCTGGCGGTGAGCCTCAAAGGCTCACCTCCTTTGTGCCAACCCAGCAGGACACTCCAGCTAGTGGAGTTGCCCGCCCCCTCCGGCCAGGCCCCACTTTTGGCGGCAAGGCCGGAGAAAATAATGAGAAAAACAAGGAGGAGTCACTGACCAGTCAGGACAACCCCTAAGGTGTCCTGAGCTGAGGTGACTCTAACTTTTAGAAATCCTCCATCTTGCAGATGGAGGATTCCCCCAATAGGGTTAGGATTGTGACCCCCTCCCCTTGGGAGGAGGCACAAAGAGGGTGTACCCACCCTCAGGGCTAGTAGCCATTGGCTACTAACCCCCCAGACCTAAACACGCCCTTAAATTTAGTATTTAAGGGCTACCCTGAACCCTAGAAAATTAGATTCCTGCAACTACAAGAAGAAGGACTGCCCAGCTGAAAACCCCTGCAGCGGAAGACCAGAAGACGACAACTGCCTTGGCTCCAGAAACTCACCGGCCTGTCTCCTGCCTTCCAAAGATCCTGCTCCAGCGACGCCTTCCAAAGGGACCAGCGACCTCGACATCCTCGGAGGACTGCCCCTGCTTCGAAAAGACAAGAAACTCCCGAGGACAGCGGACCTGCTCCAAGAAAAGCTGCAACTTTGTTTCCAGCAGCTTTAAAGAACCCTGCAAGCTCCCCGCAAGAAGCGTGAGACTTGCAACACTGCACCCGGCGACCCCGACTCGGCTGGTGGCGATCCAACACCTCAGGAGGGACCCCAGGACTACTCTGATACTGTGAGTACCAAAACCTGTCCCCCCTGAGCCCCCACAGCGCCGCCTGCAGAGGGAATCCCGAGGCTTCCCCTGACCGCGACTCTTTGAACCTAAAGTCCCGACGCCTGGGAGAGACCCTGCACCCGCAGCCCCCAGGACCTGAAGGACCGGACTTTCACTGGAGAAGTGACCCCCAGGAGTCCCTCTCCCTTGCCCAAGTGGAGGTTTCCCCGAGGAATCCCCCCCTTGCCTGCCTGCAGCGCTGAAGAGATCCCGAGATCTCTCATAGACTAACATTGAAAACCCGACGCTTGTTTCTACACTGCACCCGGCCGCCCCCGCGCTGCTGAGGGTGAAATTTCTGTGTGGACTTGTGTCCCCCCCCGGTGTCCTACAAAACCCCCCTGGTCTGCCCTCCGAAGACGCGGGTACTTACCTGCAAGCAGACCGGAACCGGGGCACCCCCTTCTCTCCATTCTAGCCTATGTGTTTTGGGCACCACTTTGAACTCTGCACCTGACCGGCCCTGAGCTGCTGGTGTGGTGACTTTGGGGTTGCTCTGAACCCCCAACAGTGGGCTACCTTGGACCAAGAACTAAGCCCTGTAAGTGTCTTACTTACCTGGTTAACCTAACAAATACTTACCTCCCCTAGGAACTGTGAAAATTGCACTAAGTGTCCACTTTTAAAACAGCTATTTGTGAATAACTTGAAAAGTATACATGCAATTTTGATGATTTGAAGTTCCTAAAGTGCTTACCTGCAATACCTTTCGAATGAGATATTACATGTAGAATTTGAACCTGTGGTTCTTAAAATAAACTAAGAAAAGATATTTTTCTATACAAAAACCTATTGGCTGGATTTGTCTCTGAGTGTGTGTACCTCATTTATTGTCTATGTGTATGTACAACAAATGCTTAACACTACTCCTTGGATAAGCCTACTGCTCGACCACACTACCACAAAATAGAGCATTAGTATTATCTATTTTTACCACTATTTTACCTCTAAGGGGAACCCTTGGACTCTGTGCATGCTATTCCTTACTTTGAAATAGCACATACAGAGCCAACTTCCTACACTTGTCATCTAGGAAAGCCAACGCTCCACAGGAGGATTATAGTGCAGAAACTCTTGAAGAGATAAATGCACTTTTGTAAAGAGATCATTCACTTGCACCATTACCTTGAGGGACAAAGCAATCAACCTTACTTTCGATGAAATGCAGGCTTTAAATATAGGTGCTACATCGGCTGATTCGAAGGTCTCATGCTATTGTCTTAAATGCAGGCTTGCAAAAAGAAGAAAATACAGTAATTCATCAAACCAAGAAGAGGCCAAAAATCTTAGTAAAGGTCTCTATTGAACTTTTGAGTATCATCAGAAACACCTTCCATCGCACTACTGAAGAGAGCAGTTTGTCTTGCACAGTGCCAAGAATCATCCCATAAACTGCACTCATTGATAAATCAACACGGACTTCTAAATCTAGGAAAATGAAATCTAACCTTCTGAGTGCTCAGTCACCTACAAATTGTTAGACTATATGGCTTTGAGGCCTATGTTGGGCCATCACTGCCATTACACAACTGGCGTAGGTTTTAGACCAAAGAACTATTCTAAAGCAAGATGACTATCCCAAAACAGAAAACAATTCCACCATATGTGACACACTCGTATGAGGACGTTACGTGTCTTGAAGGTTCAGTGAGATCATATAATCATACACTGGGTGAGGAAACTGGGTGAGTCTCGCCAAGGTCACCAATTTCTTTTCTTCTAAATTGTACTTGTTGATAATCCTTAGACTGAAGATAGCATCTGTGAATTTCTACTTTTCCACCAGGAGCTATCTGGAATGGACTGCCCATCCCTGATCTCATTGTGGTTCTCCATCCATTCTATCTTTTAACAGTAACATTTTTACAGATTTCCATAGTAACTCAAGATTTTTAGGAGAGAGGTCGCAGGTCATTTGGGTAAAATTATACTTCTTATACTAATGAAGTGAAACTCTTGCACCCTTCCTCACACCTTCTCCATAAGTTCAGGGGCTACAAGAGTAATTATTTAGAGGGGATAAAAGAAGGGTAAACGCAAACTAAGTTCTAACTCTGCTACTATTTCATTCGCTGGTGAATAAGGGGAAATGGCCTGCTTTTGGTGTGGCCATGCAAATGTAGTCTTCTGTTCCAGCACCATGAACATACACGAAAGCAGCTACCTCCTCTGCTCCAGCCTTACTGTTTATACTGTGTTGACAACCTTTGACCAGAAAGCCTTAACACAACCAGCCCCAAGATGTCTGGCAAGCTACGGAATCTGCTGCCACAGCAAATGCTCGGATAATTTTACTTGCCATCACCTAGGCCTCATCAAGCAAAGATTCTTGCTCTAACCGGTCAAGCCTAACAAGCATGAGGTACTAGTGTGTTACTATTTTGTGAGTTCTCTTTATAGTGGATGCATATCATCAATTTTGCTGCTCTCTGACATATGGTCCACTTGGGTTGTCCAATATTTCAAGAGCCAGTTCCTTTTCCCACTGCAGTACATAGGCATGTTTTTTCTATGCTCAATTCTTGTAGGAATATCAGCAAGACAACAGCTTATTCCACTGTAAGGAAATGCCTCCTTGGCATGGTTACCCCCTGACTTTTTGCCTTTGCTGATGCCAAGTTATGATTTGAAAGTATGCTGAGGCATGCTAACCAGGCCCCAGCACCAGTGTTCTTTCCCTAACCTGTACCTTTGTTTCCACAATTGGCACACCCTGGCATCCAGGTAAGTCCCTTGTAACTGGTACCCCTGGTACCAAGGGCCCTGATGCCAGGGAAGGTCTTTAAGGGCTGCAGCATGTCTTATGCCACCCTAGGGACCCCTCACTCAGCACAGACACACTGCTTGCCAGCTTGTGTGTGCTGGTGAGGACAAAACGAGTAAGTCGACATGGCACTCCACTCAGGGTGCCACGCCAACCTCACACTGCCTATAGGTATAGTTAAGTCACCCCTCTAGCAGGCCTTACAGCCCTAAGCCAGGGTGCACTATACCATAGGTGAGGGCATAAGTGCATGAGCACTATGCCCCTACAGTGTCTAAGCAAAACCTTAGACATTGTAAGTGCAGGGAAGCCATAAGAGTATATGGTCTGGGAGTTTGTCAAACACAAACTCCACAGTTCAATAATGGCTACACTGAAATCTGGGAAGTTTGGTATCAAAACTTTTCAGCACAATAAATCCACACTGATGCCAGTATGGGATTTATTGAAAAGTGCACACAAAGAGCATCTTAGAGATGCGTCCTGTTTACCAGTCCAATCTCTAGTGCTAGGCTGACCAGTTTGTGCCAGCCTGCCACATCGAGACGGGTTTCTGGCCACATGGGGTGAGTGCCTTTGTCACTCTGTGGCCAGGAACAAAGCCTGCACTGGGTGGTGGTGCTTCTCACCTCCCCCTGCAGGAACTGTAACACCTCACGGTGAGCCCTAAGGGCTCAAAGCCTGGTGTTACAGCACCCCAGGGCACTCCAGCTAGTGGAGAAGCCTGCCCGTCCGGACACAGCCCCCACTTTTGGTGGCAAGTCTGGAGGAGATAATGGAAAAAACAAGGAGTCACCCACCAGTCAGGAGAGCCACTAAGGTGTCCTGAGCTGAGGTGACCATTGCCTTTAGAAATCCTCCATCTTGTTTTGAAGGATTCCCCCAATAGGAATAGGAACGTGCCCCGACTCCCCTGAGGGAGGAGGCACAAACAGGGTGTAGCCATCCTCCAGGACAGTAGCCATTGGCTACTGCCCCCAGACCTAAACACACCCCTAAATTGAGTATCTAGGGACAACCCTGAACCCAGGAAATCAGATTCCTGCAACCTGAAGAAAGAAGGACTGCTGACCTGAAAGCCCCGCGGAGACGATGGAGATGACAACTGACTTGGCCCCAGCCCTACCAGCCTGTCTCCAGCCTCAAAGAACCTGCACAGCAACGCATCCAGCGGGACCAGCGACCTCTGAGGACTCGGGAGGACTGACCTGCACCTAATCTGAGGACTGACCTGCACCTAAAGGACCATGAACCTCCAGAGGACAGAGGATCTGTCCAAAACCCGCAACAAGAAACCACCTTTAAAGCGACTCTCGCCTCACTCCGGAAGTGAGTCTTCACACACTGCACCAGACGCCCCCGGCTTGGGTTCAGTAGAACCAACCCCGCAGAAAGAACTCCCAGGTGACTGACGACGTGGACACCCTGAGTCGACCTCCGTGAACTCCCAGAGCAAAGTCTGCAGAGAGGATCCAGAGGCTCCCCCTGACCACGACTGCCTGGTAACAAAGAAACCCAAAGCCTGGACCAAGAACTGCACCTGCTACCCCAGGAATGAGAAGAACCACCATATCAGTGCAGGAGTGATCAGCATGCGGCCCTCATCCTATCCCAGTCAGCGGCTGGCCCGAGAAGCCCCCCCTGTGCCCTGCCTACATTGCCAGAGGGATCCCAGGGTCCCTCCATTGCTTGGACACAGCAGACTGGAACCGGAGCACGCCTGTTTTCCATAGGCACCTATGTAATTTGGGCCCTCCTTTGACCTCTGCACCAGACTGGCCCTGTGTTCCTGGTGGGTTTGGGGTTGCCTTGAACCCCAAACGGTGGGCTGCCTATGCCCAGGAGACTGAACTTGTAAGTGCTTTACTTACCTGAGAAACTAACCAATACTTACCTTCCCCAGGAACTGTTGATTTTTGCACTGTGTCCACTTTTACAATAGCTTATTGCCATTTGTGCCAAAACTGTGTATGCTACTGTTTTAATTCAAAGTTCCATACTTACCTGTGTGAAGTACCCTACAATTTATGTACTTACCTAAATTCTGAATCTTGTGGTTCTAAAATAAATAAAGAAAACAATATTTTTCTATATAAAAACCTATTGGCCTGGAGTTAAGTTATTGAGTGGGTGTTCTCATTTATTGCCTGTGTGTGAACAACAAATGCTTAACACTACCCTCTGATAAGCCTACTGCTCGACCACACTGCCATAAAATGGAGCATTGGTATCATCTAATTTTGCGACTATCAACCTCTAAGGGGAACCCTTGGACTCTGTGACCACTATCTCTCACTTTGAGATAGTATTTACAGAGCCAACTTCCTACAAAGTTGAAGCGTGGTCTCAGTTAAGAATTATCAGAGGTCTTGTGGCGATGAATTTGGATTCAGGTGCTTCAGGACCCCTCTCAATCTCTTCTAGCACTCATAACCTGCCTTTACAGGAGATGTGCATCTTTCTCTAAGGCAATGAGTCCCCGGGAGTAAAACCTCTTGGTGGTTTCAACTTCACTGCAGTAGGCACAAGCTTTCTTATGCACAGAGTTAAAAGGCTAAAAAAAAACACAACTATGGTACAGAAGACCATATCCTAAACAGTTCTCAGCATACAGGAGCCTTGGCTTCTAATATAAAGCCAAACAGGACGACTGGCTATCACAAATATTAACTATGTAAAAAGGTGCTGGGCCATGCAGGCCTCCTCCTTTAGCGCTAGAAAGCCTGCTTAAGGCTGAGGTGGGATTTTCCCACTGTGGACAACAAAGTTTCATGTGCCTTTAACTACTCCAGAGCTCATCTTCCGACAACGTCATCTTGTGATCCAATGTTAAGAAGTACAAGGATCTAGAGATTGCATTCTCACTTAATTTTTTTAAATTAAACTTAACAGTATTTAAAGGGCCATGTACTGGTGTTAAGGAATGATTCAGGGTAATGAGTTGTTTTGCTATGTTACTTTCCACTTCCTACCCTTGCTAATAGCTTGTGCAACCTGTAAATCTTAACTGTGGACAGAGGTCTCATGCTTGTTGGGAATTGCAGTGAATGGTAATTGTGATCAGAAGGGGATGGCATTGTGCCACGTAGTAGATCCCCTGCTGCTGTTTCAAACCTGCTTGTAATATTGAGATGCAAACTGTAAAAGCAATAGCCATCCAAAAAAAAAAAACACTGAATTTGAAAGAATACACTTGGTCAGAAATAGAGAAAATGAGAGAATTACTCAATGTCCTACCGATAAAGGTAATGTTTCACAACTCAAATAACCTCCCAAGGAAGATATAGAGGAAATGGAAAATGTGATGTGAAGTACATAGTTTTCCTTTAAGGTACTACTCTGACAGAGCCGGGAAAAACTTAGGTAGAACTGCTTCAGGGGCTGTGTTCCCCAGGCCAAAGTAAGGACTACATAATTGTATGCAGCTATTACCTTTATCATGGGTAATTGTATGTTAGGCTAACCTTTTGTGTTCAATTTCTTTAAAAAAAACACACACGCTTGAAGAGAAAATAATCTGGATCGATACGTGATAAACATGTAAAAAAAAAATTAAGTGTGTGGGAAGTCCTGTCTTGTAGCTTGAATTTAACCCATAGCTATAAATCAAACAAATATTAGTTTTAGAACTCTGCTTTATGAGACATTGGAGGGCTATGTTAATAGGGGTTAACTACAAAGGCAATCCAATAGATTCCGTCATATGAAAATAAGTGCTAAGTGAAAAATAGTCTCAGACCAAGCAGCAATGAGCTGGATGTTAATGAAGGGGCTGAGCCTGAAATGTGCAGAAGAACAAGTTACATACCTTCAATAACGCATTATCTGGTAGAGACTATCTAGCTGCAGATTCCTTACCTTTGAATTCCCTGGCGTCCGCTTTGAATCCGGAATCTTTTTGCTGAGCAATAGCCTGCGCACTCCGTCAGGCGTCGTCATTCAGATCCGCATGTGTCGTTTGGCTCTGCATGGCTTTGTCATCATCATTGGTGCCACTTCTGATGTCACGGTCGCCTATAAAGGAAACACCTGGCTCGCGTATGTCAATTCTTTTATCCACAACACTTCCACGCAGTCATGGATAGAACCAACATTTGTCTGTGCAAAACTAGGGCCCTAAAAGGGATAAACTGTAACCTTACGAGACATATCCGCAGAGCGGGGAGACATGGGTGGGTGTAAAGAATCTGCAGCTAGATGGAGTCTCTACAAGATAATGTGTTACCGAAAGATAAGAAACTTGTTCATCTGATAGAGTTCTAGCTGCAGATTGCTTACCTTTGAATATATACCCAAGCCATAACCTCCTGGCAGTGGGCAACGGATACTACTCCTTACACTGAAACGTCTTGTAGGACTGAAAGGGCAAAGTGCCAGTCTCTTCGCACCCGACTGTCCAGGCAGTAATGTTCTGCAAACATGAGCAAAGAGGCCCACGTTGCCACTTGACAGATCTCCAGTACTGGTACGCGCCGTGTTAGCACAGTGGTAGCAGCGTTGCCCCTGGTAGAATGAGCCCACAAGCCCTCAGGAGGCTGCTTCCTGGCCAATGCGCAGCATATCTTGTTGCAGAGACAGACCCAGTGTGAAATGGTTTGTTTCTGCTCTGCCCGACCCTTCTTTGCTCCAACGTACCCCACAGAGTAGGTCATCCACCCGGAACCCTTTTGTGCGGCAAGGTAGAACGGCAATGCTTTTTTTGGGTCCAGTCGATGGAGTCGCTCCTCTTCTTTAGAGGAGATTTGGTGGAGCAAAGAAGGTGGTGATGTTCTGACAGATGAAATGGGGTCACCACCTTTGGAAGGAAAAATGCATGAGTTCTGAGAACCACTTTATCTGGATGGACAGTGAGATACAGTGGCTTTGATTACAGGACTTCAATCTCGCATGTCTTGATGGTGAGCAGCCAGAGGGGACAGTTATGCAAAGGCTCGAAAGGAGCACACATAAGAAATTAGGAAAAGATTTAAGTCCCATTGAGGCATGATAAAGGGCGTAATGGGAAACATATGAACAAGCCCTTTGAGGAATCTATGAACAATGGGAGATTTGAAAAAGAGAAGGCTGATCAGGCTGCCAGAGAAATGCTGATAAGGTAGAAAGATAGCCCTTGAGAGTCCCCAAGGAAGAACTCTGCTGGGCTAGAGAAAGAATGAAGAGAAGAATATCAGAAAGAGATGCAGAAAGAGGGTCAATAGACCTATTTGTATAATAATATACAAAGCATTTCCAACGGCAGGCGTGTACTGTTTTAGTGGAGGGAAGCCTGGCTGGCAAAGTTACTTTACAGACTTCAGGAGGAAGGTCAAATCCATCAACTGCCGCCGCTCAATCTCCACACATGAAGGCAAACAGTTGACAGGTTCGGGTGGAGAAACCTCTGCTGCTGCTGCGACAGAAGATTCTCTCGAAGGGGCAGCCTGATCGGAGGATTGATGCTCATTTTGAGTAGCTCGGGATACCAGACTCTCTGTGCCCAATCCCAAGCCCTAGGATGACTTAGGCCTGGTCGTTCTTGATCTTCTTGAGAACTCTGGGCAGAAGTGGTATGGGCAGAAAAGCATGTAAAAAGCCTGAATTCCACTTGTGACGAAAAGCGTCGCCAATCGATTGCTGCCTTGGAAACTCCAATTCGCAATAATGCTGACATTGTGCATTCTCTGCAGAGGCGAACAGATCTTACCAAGGCTCTCCCCACTGCTGAAAGAGTCCTTACGCCACCTCCGGATGGAGATACCACTCGTGATCCGCTAGGCATCGACGGCTGAGCTTGTCCGCCCTGGCATTCAGAGAATCTTTCAGGTGTTTAACCACCAGGGTTATGCCCTGCTGTTCCAGACAAATCCAGAGACGTAGAGCCTCTCAACGAGTCCACAACCCCACCCCACCCCACCCTGCTTGTTGCAGTACCACATTGCGGTCGTGTTGTCCGTGAACACCTGCACTATCTTTCCTCTCACAACAGGAAGAAATGATAGCCGGACCGCCCAAAGCTCCAATAAGTTGATATGGAGCACGGATTCTGCTGGAGACCAGAGGCCCCTGATCTCCGCCTCACCCAAGTGGCTGCCCCATTCCAGAAGTGATGAATCTGTCACTACTGTGAGATCTGGTTGGGGAAAGAAGAGGACTCTACCTTTGACCCAATAGCCATTCACTAACCACCACGGCAGGTCTTTTGCAGTTCCCTCCAAAATATGCACTGTGTCTGAAAGATTACCCTGATGCTGCACCCACTGGAACTTCAGGTCCCACTGCAGAGCCCTCATATGCCATCTGGCATGCTTGACTAACAGGATGCAGGAAAGCGTGAGCCCCAACAGCCTCAGAGTGTCTCACCAAAATCCAGGATAGGGGCGGAAACATCGGTATCATAACCTGAATATTTTGGACTCGCTGCTCGGGAGGATAAACCTGAAACTACACTGTCCAGAACAGCTCCGATGAAAAGGAGCTTCTGAAAGGCAGTAAGGTGTGACTTCAGCACATTTATAGTGAACCCCAGCAAATGCAGGCGGTCTGCCGTAGTCTGAAGGTGGGTGACGAGAGCCTGGGGCGTGGGAGCCTTCACCAGCCAGTCATTGAGGTAGGGAAAGACTGAAATTCCCAACCTGCGCAGATGAGCTACCACCACCGTCATCACCTTGATAAACACCCGAGGGGCACTGGTGAGACCGAAGGGGAGCATGGTAAACTGAAAGTGCTCGTGGCCTACCTTGAACAGCAAGTAACGCCGGTGGGCAGGCAGAATGGGGTTGTGAAAATACGCATCCTGCAAGTTCAACGCTACCATCCAGTCTCCTTGGTCTAGGGCAGACAAGACATGAGCAAGAGTGAGCATCTTGAATTTCTCCTTTTTGAGAAAGAGATTGATGTCCCTTAAATCCAAGATAGGGCAAAGACCCTTGTTCTTTTTCGGAATCAGAAAGTAGCAGGAACAACCACCACTGCCTACTTCTGACATTGGGACAATTTTTATGGCTTCCTTGGCCAAGAGAGCCGTAAATTCCATGTGGAGCAAGATTAATTGATCATCCATTCTTCCAATGGAGGGACAGTAGAGGGAAAGACTGGGAGGGGAGGGAATAGCCCTTCTGTATGATCTGCAAGACCCATTTGTCCGATGTTATGGACTGCCAGTGAGGGAGATGAAATTGAATCCTCCCTCCAACTCAACAGGCATGGTCTTGCAGAACCATATGAGGAGGGGGGATGGGTGGTGGCCCACCTCTGGCTAGACCTTCTGGGTCTGTAGGTACCATGACCGCATCCTCGCACTTGATGCTGTGATGCCGTAGGACGGTGGCTAACCTGTGGTTGGTGCGGTACCGTGCCCCTCCCGAAGCCTCGAAAGGGGCAAACAGGCAGACTGCTGGCAAACGGGCACTGAGGGGCCCAAGGATCTGCTCGTGGCTCGGGAGTCCTTAAACCGCTCAAGCACAGAGTCTGCCTTCTCACCAAAAAGGTTTGAGCCACCGAAAGGCACGTCCATCAAATTCGTTCGGACAGCCCCTGAAAAGCCAGTGGTGCGCAGCCAGGCATGGCGTTGAAGGGCCACTGTCGAAGAAATTGCCCTGTCCAGCGAGTCGGTTGTGTCCAAACCACACCAGATGGTAAACTTGGCTGCATCTCTCCCCATCCTTGACACATTGGCTAAAAGTGTCATGTACGCTCTCTGGGACCTGGGGCAGCACCTGTGCCACCCAATCCCATAAAGTATGGAAAAAACTGCCCAAGAGGTGTTTACCAACCTCAGTGCCAAGCTGAAGAAAGAAAATATCTTCTTCCCAAGTTGGTCCAGGCTCTTAGATTCCCTATCCGGGGAGCGGAAGGGAAGGCACCATGGGAAGTGGAGGCTTAGACCACCAAAGCTGTCCGGGATGGGGTGTTGGGTAAGGAAACTAGGGTTGTTTGGAGCTGGTCGATGGCAGCAGCCAATTGTCCTTTTCACAGCCCCTGTGCTGCGTTTGGAACAAGTCCCCAGGAGGACATCCATAAGGGCTTCTTTGAAGGTTAGCATTCGCTCCGATGTAGCAACCCCCCAGCTGAAGCACCTCTGTCAGGAGGTTAGTCCTGACTGGCACCATAGGCAAGTCCAAGACCTCAGCTGCTCTACGCACTACCATAACATACGTTGCACCCTCCTCCATAGCCAAGGTAGGAGGTGAGAGCATACTAGCATCTGGATAAGTATCCAGTCCGCTGGCTTCGTCTAGACCCTCATACCAGTCCTGTTGCTCCAACCTGTACTCTAAAGGGTCCTCAGACCCCTCCCACTCCTCACCTGTGCCTGGCTGTGGGGTCAGCCCGCTCAAAAACAAGGCGCATGGAGGTAGGTGCGCAAAGTCAGCTCTGGCAATGGCTCTGCGGAACCATGCTAGGAACATTGATGTTCCAGAGATGCTTGATCTTCCCCAAGAGCCCCGAGGACCTCGAGTGGTACAAAGAGGATTTGGGGCTCCTGGAGTGGTCCCGCGACCTCCTTTAGCGGGACCGTGACCTCTGAGGAGTTGTGCTGACCGAAGCTTTCAGGGCCATGGCCCCGCAGTCTGAGCACAACTTCGAGTCCTGCTCCCTATCAAGGCATCAGAGACATACCTGATGGGGGTCCGTCACAGACATGGTGTGATGACAGGGGCCACACTGCTTGAACCAGTCTTTCTAGATGACATTCTCGCACACAAAAATCTGTGTCAAAATGTTGAAAAAAGGCTTGCCAAAAAAAGGCAAAGGGTAGCTCGATCCCAGACCTATATTAACCAGCGTGAAAGGAAAAGAACTGACATATGCGCGCAAGGGTGGTGGCCTTTATAAGCAACCATGATGTCACAGATGGCGCCAACGACGCTGACAAAGCCACGCGGAGCCAGCGACGCCTGTGGATCCGAACGACGCCACCCGATGGCGAATGCAGGGTATTGCTCAGCAAAAAGATTCCGGATTCGAAGCGGATGCTAAAAGTCTATCAGATACCACTACACTGGCTTTTAAGATGAGGATTTTCATTTGGTGAGCTGAAGGAGAAGAGAAGCCAGAATGCCATAACCTCGAGTGGCAGGATTTTTCTCTGGCAAGTTGTTACATTGCTTTGCGTAGCCAACAAAGAGCTCTGGAGAAAGCTCTTGAAGAAGGTGATATTTGATTACCATAGGAGCAGATGATACCCCAAAGGATGGATCAGATGCTGGATGTTGTGGAAGGAGTGAATCCAAAACTCAACATCATCTTTTCCTTGTTCAAACATCAACCCAATAACACCAACCATTTCTATTGTTCATGGAGTATCAGGAGTATACAACCAAGCAAACTACGCGCAAGTTCTCATTTGGGGATCGAGTCTCCTTACCTAGCACTTTCAAAACAGTGCTGCAGGTGACAACATGGTTTGAAGGCTGGCAACCAAATGTTTTAGTGCATACGGTCAATATTAATCAGTTAGGCGCTGCATCACCAAGAGAAGCACATGGCGGTAAAAGGGGACTGAACTTTAAGTACCAAAAATTAGCACTGGATAAAGAAGCATACATTCTGTTGGATGGATAAAACATTTCCTGGCACTGTACCTACTAAAGGGGTACCCACAATCAGCAGTGCAAACATGGAACAAAAAAAAGATTAAGTCACTGTACGGTTAGAACCCCAAAGAAAACACCAGTGCTCTGTGGCATGCAGCCTCTTGTAAGTTTAAATAATAATGACAACTGAAAAGCAGAACAAACCCAAACTAAACATCAGTAATATGTTTCCCATGACATAAGTTCAACTACAGGATAACAAGGAAGTAGCAGGAACATGCACAATAGCAGCAAAGAAAGGAGAAGTTTTAGTTCCAGCGAAAAAGCTGTGAGTTGATCGTATAAGAAAAAAGAAAAAAAAAAAAAACAAGTTACTTAACTTTGGTACTAACTGCAGATTACTCCCCTTTGGAATCCTGCAATGCGCCAGACTGGATCTGGAAACTTCTGCAACAGCTCCTGCATGCTGAGTGTTAATATTGGCCCTCGCATTAACGCCACAGTGCCCCCAAAAGCAACAGGAAGCACAATAAAGCCACACTCCTGCCCACTGAACTTGGTTTTCTCCCTCATACATTCTGCTCCCTCAGATGTACAGCGACTAATACATTTGGGTAAATGAACAGTTTGCATCACCTAACTTTGCACTTTAACAAAATCTTAAGAAAGCAACTCCACAGTACATGGATTTGGGCAGGCAGTGAGTAATATGGGATTTTATAGAGCAGGCTTCTCCAAATAGTAGCTTGTGAGCTCCTAATAGCTTTCCAGCTACCTGCAAGTAGCTCCCCTGGGAGCACCCTCGCCTACTATACAAGAACCTTTTTCTTAGTTGAATTATTGTATGTATGCCAAAATTGTGTAATCAAGACAGAAAATGTGGTTATTTTGAAAACTCATGAGTTGATGTTTGGAAAAAAAGGCAGAATTTCGAAACTGCACTTAAAACTGATCTTTAAGTGATAAATTATATGAGAGGTCTTATTACTATTATCATCACTTTAGTCCCTGGGGTATTGCAGACGTGGCTGTTTGTATTACCCATGTAGAGGCATTCCAAATCGACAAAACCTTGTTTACATTGCTGATGCACAGAGGTGATCACTACAAGGAATTTTACGTACAGTGGCCACTAAACTTGTCTGAAGTGGTCAATATTACAACATTTAAATTTTTAGTAGCTTGCAATGATTCACTGAACATAAGTAGCTCTTACTGCACAAAAGGCTGGAGATCTTTGATATCAAGTATACAACCGAAAAAGTAACTTGTTTTTCTGATGGATACATCAAACCTCACATTCCTCACTTTTTGAAGCAATACCAACCCAGTACCTGCCACAATGAATTAGAATTTGGTCTGAGGAGTGTATAGCAGTTGTCTTGCAGGTAAAAGGGGGCAAAATGGCCCTCCCTGCAGACCTGGGAACCAATGAGATAGTGCCTAGTGAAGGTGTCTACAGATGCCTACAAAGTTCCCTGGTAGATGTCCAACACCAGACAAAATGTTGCCAGGGCCACGGTAGTGTCCCAAGATCTGGCAAAATGAACCCAAAGGCTTTAAGAGGCTCATTCTCAAATGGGACATCCATTAATGTAGGCTGGACATTACAGGAAAAGCCAGCAACGTGCATCCACTTGTGGCAAAGAAAAACTAGTTAAGCACATTCTTAGCAGCACCCTCACTATCATGTAATTTGCACAAAGTGCAGGCAAAATTTCCCTCAATATGTCCCTAAGAGTGTAATGGCACATTGTATTCAAGGAACCAAGGTCCAAAATTGCAGACCAATAAGCAGGGACTGCAAGAATTTATCCATTTGGACTCCCAGCCGATAGAGTCGTGGGAAAGGTGTTAGGATATACTCTTTTGGGGGAAGCCTTCCCCACACGGCTTTCTAGAGTCCATGCTGAATCAAGAATATGTGGTCCTTGAGAGGGGGCCTCTGGAGATTTTAAAATGGGCATCTCCCTAGAGGACCAGAATAAGGTTTAGACCATGTGTGTGCAACCTCATTAAAGCAAGGCTCAGAACTAAACATTCATGGATAATGAATATCCACCAACAAATTATATTTAAGATCCACTGTAAAGAACTGCAAATCCAAAACATCTGCAGGCTCCAACAACCACCACTGCAAAGGAGGCACTGCCCTCTGTGAGAGATCCTAGAGCAGAACTAAGTTCAGTTTCAAGAGAAGATAAAAGGCAATATTCTCCTGCTCATACATAAACAAGGTTTCATCAGTGCAATGAAGTTCAGAGGCTGGTCTGCCTCCTTATCGTCATATGGTACTGGGTCAAGCCCTGGACTGTCTGAGACAAACAGCCTTCAACTTCTGTTAACACACGCATCAAGGTAAGGGGAAAACAGGAAATCCTCCAAAACCACATGGTAGGCTTTTATTGTCTCACTGAAACAAGGTATAGAGTTAAGCTGATGTCTCCTTCGTATGAGGCACTGGAGCCGCCGCAGAGTCTGGAATCAGAGAGGAAGCTGGTGCCGAACCAGTGAGAACCAGTAGCATCTGAAACAGATGTCAAAGCATAGCCAGAGGCTAGCTGTGGGCGGTATGGAGGCAAATTAATCAATCAAAACATTTATAAAGCGCGCTACTCACCCGTGAGGGTCTCAAGGCCCTAGGGGAGGGGGGTTACTGCTGCTCGAAGAGCCAGGTTTTGAGCTGCCTCCAGAATGCGAGGGGGTCCTGAGGTTGGCGGGGAGGGAGTTCCATGTCTTGGCCGCCAGGTAGGAGAAGGATTTCCCACCTGCCGTAGTGCGGCCGATACGAGGGACGGAGGCGAGTGCGAGGTTGGTGGAGCGAAGTTGACAGGTGGGTGTGTAGAAACTGAGGTGACGGTTGAGGTATTCGGGTCCCTTGTTGTGGAGGGCTTTATGTGCGTGGGTGAGGAGCCGGAAGGTGATCCTTTTGTTGACTGGAAGCCAGTGCAGGTCTCTCAGGTGGACGGAGATGTGGCTGTTGCGGGGTATGTCGAGGATGAGGCGGGCGGAGGCGTTGTGTATTCGCTAAAGACATTTTTTGGAGTTTTGCAGTGGTTCCTGCGTATAGGGTGTTTCCGTAGTCCAGGCGGCTTGTGACGAGGGCGTGGGTCACAGTTTTTCTGGTGTCAGCAGGGATCCAGCGAAAGATCTGTCGGAGCATGCGGAGAGTGAGGAAGCAGGAAGATGATACGGCGTTGACTTGTTTGGTCATGGTGAGAAGTGGGTCTAGGATGAATCCGAGGTTGCGTGCGTGGTCTGAGGGGGTTGGTGCGGTGCCAAGGGCTGTGGGCCACCAAGAGTTGCCCCAAGCGGACGGGGTGTTTCCGAGGATGAGGACTTCCGTTTTGTCTGAGTTCAGTTTCAGACGGCTGAGTTTCATCCATTCTGCAACGTCTTTCATTCCATCTTGAAGGTTGGTGCTGGTGGGGTCCTTGGTGAGAGAAAGTATCAGCTGAGTGTCGTCGGCGTAGGAGGTGATGTTGATGTTGTGTTTGCGTACGATGTCGGCGAGGGGGCTCATGTAGACATTGAAGAGAGTCGGGCTGAGCGAGGAGCCTTGTGGGACGCCGCAGATGATCTCGGTGGGGTCTGAGCGGAACGGAGGCAGGTAGACTCTTTGGGAGCGGTTAGAGAGGAAAGAAGTGATCCAGTCCAGGGCCTGTCCTTGGATACCGGTGGAGCGGAGGCGGGATATTAGAGTTTGGTGGCAGACGGTGTCGAAGGCCGCCGAGAGGTCGAGGAGGATGAGGGCGACTGTTTCTCCGTTGTCCATCAGAGTTCTGATGTCATCTGTGACTGCGATTAGGGCGGTTTCTGTGCTGTGGTTGCCTCGGAATCCGGACTGGGAGGGGTCGAGTAGGTTGTTGTCTTCAAGGAAATTGGTCAGTTGCTCGTTGACAGTCTTCTCGATGACTTTGGCAGGGAAGGGGAGGAGCGAGATGGGGCGGAAGTTCTTCAGGTCGCTGGGGTCTGCTGTAGGTTTCTTCAGGAGGGCGTTGACTTCCGCGTGTTTCCAGCACTCGGGGAAGGTGGCAGAAGCAAACGAGCTGTTGATGATGGTCTGGAGATGTCGTCGGCTTTGTTGAAGATGAAGTGGGGGCAGGGGTTCGAGGGGGCACCGGAGTGGATGGTGTTCATGGAAGCTTTGGTCTCCTCCGCGCTGATGTGAGTCCAGGCGTTGAGGGTGACGGCTGGGGTAGTAGGTTCTGTGGTGGTTGGCTGGGACTGATGACCAAAGCTGTCGTGAAGGTCGATGATCTTTCGATGGAAGAAGGTAGCGAGGGAGTTGCAGAGATCTTGTGAGGGCGTGATGGAGTTGGAGTTAGGATTGGAGAGCTCTTTGACGATGTTGAAGAGTTCTTTGCTGTTGTGAGTGTTCTTCTCCAGTCTGTCTGTGAAGGAAGTTCTTTTGAAGTGGACACATCTGCGGTCGGTCCAGTGTATTACGGATGAGTGGCTGAAGGATACGTGGTTGCTGGCGGAGAAGATGGGGTCGAGCGTGTGTCCGGCGATGTGGGTGGGGGTGTTCACCAGTTGCTTGAGACCGAGGTTGGCGAGCAGGGTGGTGGTGTTGGGGTCGTTGTTCTGCTCCAGGTGGAAGTTGAGGTCTCCGAGGAGGATGTAGTCCGGCGAGGCTAGGGCGTGCAGGGAGATGAAGTCTGAGATGGATTCGCTGAAGAGGGCGAGTGGTCCAGGGGGTCTGTAAATGAGTTCCTCTGAGGGTTGCCCTGGGGTCGGTGTGGATCTGGAAGTGCATGTGTTCGGCAGCGAAGGGGGTGTCTTCGGTGGAAGAGGTGACGTTGATGAAGTGCTTGAATACGATGGCGATTCCTCCTCCGACTTGGTTGGTGCGGTCTCTCCTGGTGATCTTGTAGCCGTCGGGGAAGGCTATGTCGAGGGCCGAGGAGGCGTTCATCCAGGTCTCAGTGATGAAGGCGACGTCCGGTGGAGTCCAGGAGGTCCCATAGTTCAATGGCGTGCTTGTGGACGGAGCGTGCGTTGATGAGGATGCATTTGAGATGGTTATTGGTGCGTGGGCTGGCGGGCGGGGAGCAGTCGCAGTGGAAGGTGTGTTTGCAGGTAAGGCATGCGAAGGGTCCATGGGTGTGTTTCGGGTTGGCTTGGAAGCAGGTTCTGGAGCGTCCCGGGTTGAGTGCGTGGAGGGAGGTGGGGTCTTAGCGGTGCCGCTGGGTTTGGGAGTGCTGGGGGCCAGGGGTGCGTGGCGCTGGGTGCGGTCCAGGCGTGGACGGGCGCAGATGGGCTTGCCTCGGCCGCCATAAGAGGGAGGAGGGGTCAGCTGGGGGCAGGAGGCGGGGCGACGAATGGGAGCAGGGGGGGCGGGGCCAAGCGGAACTGTTCCAAATGGAACTGGGAACAGGAACCGCCAGCAAGACTCTGACTTGATACCCCAACTGAATCATGGGGTTTGAAGGTGTGCCAGAGGGAACCAGAAATGCCTGTAACAACTGCAGCATGACCTCCTTGACAGGTTCAAATTTTTCCAGACGGCCCATGACATTTGCAAGGAATCAGCTTAAGAACTAAAACTGGGCTTGAGTCAGGAAATACAGGCATAAATGCCATGGAGAGATAAATGCAAGATTTCGCCCTGGAATGTGAGTGACAGGGAGGGGTCGAATAGCATATTAATTCCTGGTCCTTGAGTCTCGATTTTTTGTTCTGCTTCTTCTGAGACCAAACGATAGAGAATAAACCAAAACTGTAAGGGAACATTCGGAATAAGGACAGATCTCTATGTGAGTTTGATGACAGAATTTGGCTTTGTGCTTTCGGATGCCCTTTGGGTCAATCGGGAAGCATTTGCAGTAGGTAATGCATGGTACAGAGGCAACACAGGCAAACATCCTGTAGATCCATGACCAACATTTGCTTCTGTTGTCACAGCAGGCCTTGAATCCTACAGCCTTCAGGGTTGAGATACCTAGCACAGCATTTGTGAACGTTTGAGCAAAATAAAAGCGTATCTACGTTGAAGGGTGAAGGAAAACATGAAACAATGTTTACCCATATAGGGAGGGGGCACCTACATACAGCTCCATGTCCAGAGGCAGGATGGATATCAAGTAGAGACAGATATCATCACCTGTTGGCATGCAGGAGATTTTCATGAGCCATTATGGCACCTGAGAGGATGCAAAAGTTGAGAAATCCGATGCTAGAAATACTCATCAGAATAAATCAATTATTCACAATCAAGTTTCAGCTGTTCTCACACGTATTTTGTGCTGAAGAATTAATCAAAATAAAACGTAACCCATGGAATCAAATTTTTGTGAACACCCAAAAAAAGAAGAAAGAAATGTACGCAACACATACTGTGTTAAGAGATTTTTTTATTATTGAATTTAAACCCCCACCAACCCAGTCAGGCATGATATAAAATACATACTTGTACTTCTGAAAGAAGTTTGGAGCTTCAAAAAGCTTGGACCACTCTGCTTTACCCAACAAAATTTCATCTGTAATTGCCAGCCCTGTTTTAGAAAACAAATACAAAATTGTTAAGCATTGGTAATTCTACCTTTTTTGCAAAGAATGACCTTCCAAAAAAACTCAAACATCGCTAAAACCTGAATCAATTACTTACACTGAAAAATTACCTATAATCCAATCTCCTTCACGGGAATCAATAAGCACTTAACTACCCCACCCATGAACAGGATACAAAAGCATATTTAGAAAAAAAAAAATACACTTTTCTCTGAAAAAGAAACATTTGTATACAAAAGTAAAACAAATTTGAGAAGCTATTGAATGATTTACTGGTCAATTAATGTTAATTATCTTTTAAGAAGTATTTAATTTTAAAAAGGTCTCTAAATGATAGTGACAAAAACACTTCTACCAAAGTACTCTTAAAAGAAAAGTAAAAGAAAGGAGGCAATGCAGCTGGGCATGCTGCAACCTAAAAAGGCTAGAGAAATGTCACTGTTCCTTTAATTTACCACATACCACCAGTATCCCAGCATGCCCCGTCAGTGACAGTTGCTCCAGTTCTTTCTTGTCTAAGACTGTGAATCCTAACTATGTAATCTTCACCTCTATGCCTCTACCAGGGAGAATGGAATGCTTTTGATTTCTATGCGGATTTCACAGAATAGGAACAAGAATGCAGGTCAGGAACCTTTCTGTTGCCTTCAAAGGATGTTCACTAAATCTTAAGCACTGACTAGAATAGAAAGCCCAGTGAATTTGAGGCAGTGCAAAGAAGAAAAATATCTAGCTCTAATCAAAAGAGTTTCTCAAAAAAGTTTGTCCAAAATGGCTATCTGCTTCTGAAATTGAGCAATAGTGTCATGTTGAAGCATGGATTGAGCACTAACTCCCGCACATGGCACACTGCAGGTTAACATCCTCATGTAATTGACTATATTGTATTGCATGCACAACAGAATGTGACAATGCCTTAAGTAGTGGATATTAATTGGCCGCTTTATTAACATGGACAACGTGTGACTGCCCTGATAGCATATCTTGAGCATGAGACGAAAATCCCTGTCAATCAACGTTTGTAAACATGCCTTTCACATTCTGCTTATTCTTTTAACACATCTACATTTAAAACTTTTTTACAATTGCAGTGAGTGACTGGTGGGCCCTCAAGTCCTGGCCTCCGTTTGTCACGCCTCTTTTGCTGTTAGATTGTTTAGGCAGTCCCACCTTTCCTTAATTGGAGGGGCTCACTCAAATAGAGTTATTGTTTTGCCATGTTGTTGAGGGGGTAGCTTCAAGTTCTTTGTATTAGGTCCAACTCGCTACCTGGCGTGTCCTATGCCCTGCCATCCGATTTGGCGGGTCTGGGCTGTGAGTGCCGTGTTCCGCTTACTCCCCACACTTGTCCATCTTACACCCTGCCGTAAGGCAGCCCCAGGTGTGTGGCTTTGTTGACACACCCCCTTACTGGGTGTGTCTTTTGCACCTTTGTTTGGTAAAACTTTTTCCTTTACGCCCTTGACTCTGTCTGGTGTAGCGACTAATTATGTTTTCGTCGGGGTGGGTGGGTGGTGTTCGTCGTTGTCATGGTGCCAGCGCTTATGTCCCGGTCCTGATTGCCGGTTAACCCGGGACGCGCCTTCCTAAGAGCACCTCTCCTTGCACCCCTGGGGTTGGCATCACGTCTTGATTGGGGGGTTTGAATAATGGCAAACCCCCCCCCCCCATTGGTTAATTTGGCTGTGCCTCCCCCCCCCCTCCCCTGGTTGGCACCTGGGGTGGGGGCACGCTGAGTCGCACTTTAGTCCCAAAACCGGTTAAACCGGTCCCTTCCGGGCCAAGGCGGCCGTTAAGGCACAGGCACTATATGCCCCCTGCGGGGGCGGCCTTTGCACTAAATGGCTGTCTTACAAAACTCTGATTTAGGGATATTTCTTATCAAGTCAATAGGTGGAGCTTTACGCCTAATAGAATGGGTCTTGAGTTGAAGACCAAGCAAAGACAGACAGTCTTCTGAAAAACAAGATTCAATCCATTTGTAAATGGACTGCTTTGAGGTGAACAAGCCTGTTCAAACAGGTTAACAGTTCACAATCATGCCTGCAGCTGCCTTTAGTTTTGTCACATTTAAATGAAAAAACCCTAACATCCAAAGTGTGCAAGGAGTGTAAGGATTCTGAAAAAAAAACTTAATAAAAATAGACTGATTGAAATTACAATTAGAGACCACTTTAAGAAAATATTAGTTGTAACCACCTTGTCTCATTACAAAAAGTAGCAGGGCTCTTGAAAACGTAAGGCCTGTGTAAAGAAATGGCTCCCTGTTGCAGTTACCCCCCACTTTTTGCCTGATACTGACTTGACTGAGAAGTGTGCTGGGACCCTGCTAACCAGGCCCCAGCACCAGTGTTCTTTCACCTAAAATGTGCTTTTGATTCCACAATTGGCACACCCTGGCATCCAGGTAAGTCCCTTGTAACTGGTACCCCTGGTACCAAGGGCCCTGATGCCAGGGAAGGTCTCTAAGGGCTGCAGCATATCTTATGCCACCCTGGGGACCCCTCACTCAGCACAGACACACTGCTTGCCAGCTAGTGTGTGCTGATGAGAACAAAACGAGTAAGTCGACATGGCACTCCCCTCAGGGTGCCATGCCAACCTCACACTGCCTATGCAGTATAGATAAGTCACCCCTCTAGTAGGCCTTACAGCCCTAAGGCAGGGTGCACTATACCATAGGTGAGGGCATATGTGCATGAGCACCATGCCCCTACAGTGTCTAAGCAAAACCTTAGACATTGTAAGTGCAGGGTAGCCATAAGAGTATATGGTCTGTGAGTCTGTCAAAAACGAACTCCACAGCTCCATAATGGCTACACTGAATACTGGGAAGTTTGGTATCAAACTTCTCAGAATAATAAACCCACACTGATGCCAGTGTTGGATTTATTAAAAAATGCACACAGAGGGCATCTTAGAGATACCCCCTGTATTTTACCCAATTGTTCAGTGCAGGACTGACTGGTCTGTGCCAGCCTGCTGCTGAGAGACGAGTGTCTGACCTCATGCGGTGAGAGCCTTTGTGCTCTCTGAGGACAGAAACAAAGCCTGCTCTGGGTGGAGGTGCTTCACACCTCCCCCCTGCAGGAACTGTAACACCTAGCAGTGAGCTTCAAAGGCTCAAGCTTCGTGTTACAATGCCCCAGGGCACTCCAGCTAGTGGAGATGCCTGCCCCCTGGACCCAGCCCCCACTTTTGGCGGCAAGTCCAGGAGAGATAATGAGAAAAACAAGGAGGAGTCACTGGCCAGTCAGGACAGTCCCTAAGGTGTCCTGAGCTGAGGTGACTCTGACTTTTAGAAATCCTCCATCTTGTAGAAGGAGGATTCCCCCAATAGGGATAGGAATGTGACCCCCTCCCCTTGGGAGGAGGCACAAAGAGGGTGTACCCACCCTCAGGGCTAGTAGCCATTGGCTACTAACCCCCCAGACCTAAACACGCCCTTAAAGTTAGTATTTAAGGGCTCCCCTGAACCTAAGAATTTAGATTCCTGCAACTAACAAGAAGAAGGACTGCTGAGCTGAAAAAACCCCTGCAGAGGAAGAACAGAAGACACCAACTGCCTTGGCCCCAGACTTACCGGCCTGTCTCCTGCCTTCCAAAGAAACCTGCTCCAGCGACGCTTTCCAAGGGACCAGCGACCTCTGAATCCTCTGAGGACTGCCCTGCTTCGAAAAAGACAACTCCCGAGGACAGCGGCACTGCTCCAAAAAGAACTGCAACTTTGTTACAAGGAGCAGATTTAAAGACCCCTGCAACTCCCCGCAAGAAGCGTGAGACTTGCAACACTGCACCCGGCGACCCCGACTCGACTGGTGGAGAACAAACAACTCAGGGAGGACCCTCCGGCGACTCTACGACTGAGTAACCAAAGTTGTCCCCCCTGAGCCCCCACAGCGACGCCTGCAGAGGAAATCCCCAGGCTCCCCCTGACCGCGACTGCCTGAACTCCATTTCCCGACGGCTGGAAAAGACCCTGCACCCGCAGCCCCCAGCACCTAAAGGAACGGAACTCCTGTGCAGGAGTGACCCCCAGGAGGCCCTCTCCCTTGCCCAGGTGGTGGCTACCCCGAGGAGCCCCCCCCTTGCCTGCCTACATCGCTGAAGAGACCCCTTGGTCTCTCATAGGAAACCATTACAAACCCGACGAGTGTTTGCACACTGCACCCGGCCGCCCCCGCGCTGCTGAGGGTGTACTTTTTGTGCTGACTTGTGTCCCCCCCGGTGCCCTACAAAACCCCCCTGGTCTGCCCTCCGAAGACGCAGGTACTTAACTGCTGGCAGACCGGAACCAGGGCACCCCCTTCTCTCCATTGAAGCCTATGTGTTTTGGGCACCTCTTTGACCTTTGCACCTGACCGGCCCTGGGCTGCTGGTGTGATAACTTTGGGGTTGCTCTGAACCCCCAACGGTGGGCTACCTTGGACCAAAAACTGAAACCTGTAAGTGACTTACCTGTGAAATCTAACAAAACTTTACCTCCCCCAGGAACTGTGAAAATTGCACTAAGTGTCCACTTTTAAAACAGCTTATTGTGTTTTATGTAAAAAGTATACATGCTAAAGTAATGATTCAAAGTTCCTAGAGTACTTACCTGCAATACCTTTCAAATGAGATATTACATGTAAAATTTGAACCTGTGGTTCTTAAAATAAACTAAGAAAAGATATTTTTCTATAACAAAACCTATTGGCTGGATTTGTCTCTGAGTGTATGTACCTCATTTATTGTCTATGTGTATGTACAACAAATGCTTAACACTACTCCTTTGATAAGCCTACTGCTCGACCACACTACCACAAAATAGAGCATTAGTATTATCTCTTTTTGCCACTATCTTACCTCTAAGGGGAACCCTTGGACTCTGTGCATGCTATTCCTTACTTTGAAATAGCACATACAGAGCCAACTTCCTACAGCCTGCATTTTACCAACTATGCTTTCACGTGTGCTTTTCAATGAGAAAGCAGAACTCTAACAATGTGCTGAAGTGAGGCTGTGTGAAAATGACTCAAAAGGTGAACCCATTATTTTTTTTAAAACACTGTTTTTAAAAAAATACCACCAGTTTCTAAACCACAGATGGTTTAGAAACTGTTGGTAATACCTTTTTAATGCTTTTTATAAAGTCATTAGTAACGTGGACTGTGAAGGACAAGGTTTGTTAAATACATCTACCGAAGGCTGTAATAGCAGTAAGGTGAATCTTTAAAAACAGGAACAAGAAGCCTGATATAGCACTCCTTCCTCCGGACACTCTGTAAAATAAATCTTTTTCTCAATAACTGTATGCAGAACAGGTGTTACAGTTCCTGCAGGAGGGAGGTGTGAAGCACCTCCACCCAGTGCAGGCTTCGTTTCTGGCCCCAGGGAGTCAAAAACTCATCTCTTAATGGCAGGCCGGCACAGACCAGTCAGTCCTGCACTGAAGGATTGTGTAAAATACAGGAGGCATCTCTAAGATGCCCTCTGTGTGCATTTTTTAATAAATCCAACACTGGCATCCGTGTGGGTTTATTATTCTTGATACCAAACTTCCCAGTATTTAGCGTAGCCATTATGGAACTGTGATAAACTCCCAGACCATATACTTAATATGTCCACACTGTACTTATAATGTTTAAGAATGGACTTAGATACTGTAGGGGCATATTGATCATGCATCTATGCCCTCACCTGTGGTATAGTGCACCCTGCCTTAGGGCTTTAAGGCCTGCTAGAGGGGTGCCTTACCTATGCCACAGGCAGTGTTTTGTGTGCATGGCACCCTAAGGGGGGTGCAATGTCAACTTTGCCTTTTTCTCCCCCCAACACACACAATCTGCAATGGCAGTGTGCATGTGTTAGGTGAGGAGTCCCTTAGGGTTGTACAACATGTTGCAGCCCTTAGGGACCTTCCCAGGCCACAGGGCCCTTGGTACCACTGGTACCTTTTACAAGGGACCTATCTGTGTGTCAGGGGTGTGCCAATTGTGAAAATAATGGTACATTTTAGTGAAAGAACACTGGTGCTGGGGTCTGGTTAGCAGGGTCCCAGCACACACACAGTCACGTCACAATCAATATCAGACAAAAAGTGTGTGTGTGTGTGTCGGGGGTGGGGGTGTGGGGGTGCAGGGTGGAGAAGGTTACTGCAACAAGGAGCCATTTTCCTACATGTGACCATTTGCCATCTTGTTTCCACCCCATTGGTGGAAGTAACCAGGGGAGGTGTGGACAGGCTACAGGAGAAAGGCTGCAGAGAACATCACCACCCTGTGATCCTCGCAGTAACCGGTTCAATAGTGGCAGCCATCTTGGATCAGGCTGGGTAGCCCAAGCAACAACTTTCACAAATAGAAGCACTGAGAATTGCAACAGGTGAGAGCTCCAAAACGTGGGTGTTAGAAATGGGGTCACTAGTTGGCAGTCGGTTTACACCCTACCCAAGTAGGGGCCCTCACTAGTCCGAATACAGTATGGATGATACCCACTCAGATAATCCCTGCTCACCCCCCTTGGTAGCTGGGCACGAGCAGTCCGGTTTATTTCAGAAGCAATGTGTAAAGCATTTGCACATAACACACAGTAATACAGTGAACACACTATAAAAGGACACCATACCAGTTTTAGAAAAAAAAGCAGATATTTATCTATATAAAACTAGACCATAAAAATCCAACATACAATAAATAAGATACACATTTTGCAAGAATAACTTAAAAAGACAATTCCTTGAAGTCAATAGCTCCATTTTGGGCTATCATGGCTTTGTGAACAACAAATCCAATAGTTCAGGCCGGCCACGGCGTCGTGGGCCAGCTACAATGTCGGGAAGACCTGCAAACAGTACCTTGGAAATTCAAGGCGTCGCCATCCTCGCGAAGAGGTCCGGGGAGTGGCGTCACGGTGTCGGTCGTTGAGCCCTCGAAGTCCCACGCATTGCAGATTGAACTCTGGGATGATGAAGTCGGGAGCGCTAGCATGAATTGCGTCGGGCTGCAGTGCGAAGCGGGACGATGCAATGTGAGGTGCCCACAGGTCACGGTGCAGGCAGCAGCTCAGTGACCGAGTCCAGTGGCGTTGGTGAGACCAGACCTGCGGTGTGAAGCGAGGCTGTGCGACGTGCAGTGTCACCAGATCATGGTGCAGGCAGTGTCATTGCTGAAGCGCTGTCGTTAGGAGGCCCAAGTCGGCAGAGTGGGACAGGCTCCGTGCGGCATCCACAGGTCACTGTGCAGACAGGGAAGCCTGGTGACGACACTGGAGTTGATGTGCTGGCGTTGGAGGACTGGGGCTGCGGAACGGGCAGTGCTTCATGTACCTCACGAGCAGTGTCCACCGGCAACAGTGCAGACAGCAACCCCAGTGTCAGTACGGAGGGGTGAGGATGACCAGGCTGCGGTGTGAGCAATGTGATGCCAGAGTGTGGGGCACACAGGTCATGGTGCAAGCAGTGGCTCAGTAGCAGCATCACCTGGCGGTGGCGAGACCAGGGTTGCGGTGTGAAGTGAGACTCTGCGGCTCCATGCGGTTTCAGCAGGTCACGGTACAGGCCAGCGGCATCGGTTACGGCGTTGCAGTGTTTTTTCTTCCTAAACAGCACAGAACACAGTTCCCAGTGCCACAGGCAGATGAAGCTGAAGTCTTTGGTATCCCTGAGACTTCGAACAGGAGGCAAGCTCTACTCTAGGCCCTTGGAGAACTCCCTCAAGCAGTATACACAGCAAAGTTCACCCTTTACTCTCTTTTAAGGTAGAAGCAGCAATTGCAGGCCAACCCAGCAAAGCACACCCAGCAAAGGGCCGTACTCCTCCTCCAGCTCTTCTCCTTGGCAGAGGTTCCTCTTGATCCAGAAAGATTCTGAAAGTCTGGCGTTTGGGTCCACTACTGATGCCCCTTTCTGCCTATGAAGTAGGCAAACTTCAAAGGAAAGACAGATGTTGATAAGATCCTGCCTTGTCCAGGCCTGGCCCCAGACACACCAGGGGGTGGTCAGAGACTGCATTGTGTGAGGGCAGGCACAGCCCTTTCAGATGTAAGTGACACACTAGTGACACCTTCCACTCTAGGCCAGATGGCCCATCAGGATATGTAGGCCACACCCCAGCTCCCTTTGTGTCACTGTCTAGTGGAGAGGTGTGAACAGCCCAACTGTCAGTCTGACCCAGACGTGGAATACACAAGCAGGCAGAGGCACAAAATGGTTTAAGCAAGAAAATGCCCACTTTCCTTGTCCAGTCCATGCCAGGCCCCAGAAGCACACCAGGGGGTCGGAGACTGCATTGGGTGAGGGCAGGCACTTTCAGTTGTGAACGACCACTCCTCCCTCCCCTCTAGCTCAGATGGCTCATCAGGATATGCAGGGTACACCCCTGCCCCCTTTTGTGTCACTGTCTAAAGAGGTGCAAAACAGCTCAACTGTCAAACTGACCCAGACAGACAATCCACAAACAGGCAGAGTCACAGAACGGTTTAAGCAAGAAAATGCCTACTTTCTAAAAGTGACATTTTCAAACTAAATCTAAAAACCAACTTCACTAAACAATGTATATTTAAAATGTGAGTTCACAGACCCCAATCTCCCTATTTCAGTCTGCTCTCAAAGGGAAACTACACTTAAGAGATATTTAAAGGTAACCCCCATGTTAACCTATGAGAGAGGTAGGCCTTGCAACAGTGAAAAACGAATTTGGCAATTTTTCACTGTCAGGACCTGTAAAACACATCAGTACATGTCCCACCTTTAACATACACTGCACCCTGCCCATGAGGCTACCTAGGGCCTACCTTAGGGGTGCCTTACATGTATAAAAAGGGAAGGTTTGGGCCTGGCACGTCGATAAACTTGCCATGTTGAATTGGCAGTTTAAAACTGCACACACAGACACTGCAGTGGCAAGTCTGAGACATGTTCGCAGGCTACTCATGTGGGTGGCACATTCAGTGCTGCAGGCCCACTAGTAGCATTTGATTTACAGGCCCTAGGCACCTCTAATGCACTTCACTAGGGAATTACTAGTAAATCAAATATGCCATTCATGGATAAACCAATCACTAATACAATTTACATACGGAGCACTTGTACTTTAGCACTGATCAGCAGCGGTAAAGTGCGCAGAGACAATAAACCAGCAAAAACAGAGTCTAGCATACCATAAAAACACGAGGTCAGAAGGCAAAAAGACAGAGGAAACACGCCAGAACATGCCAAGTCTAACAATATGCAGCATCACAAGACTAGCTACTGAGGCTGCCACAATCTCAGAACATTCCAAACAGGATAAAGGCCGAAAACAGTCCAAAAGATGCAACTGCAGGATTCCAATGCTGGACAGCAGCAAGGAGAATAAAGACTACAGGTCCTCTGTGAGCGCTACTTTGCCCCTGCCTATTGTTCCCCCCTCTCAAACTCCTCCCACCCCTTTTTTCGGTTTCCAGCATGAAGCCCACCATGTGCCCCTCCAGCAAATATTTCTTAGCTTAAAAACTACCTAGGGAAGTTATAGCATGGGGGAGCCAAACAAGCTGTGATCACAGCTGTGAAAGAGCCCCTTGAATAGACCAAAATCATTTGAGCGGACATCCACCAATCATCAACTAAGAAGGGAACCAAAGCACGCTAAGAGACAATAACCAGCTGAACAATTGAAGTGGGCAACAAAGCTGTACACTGTGGCGTAGGCCTTTTCATTAGTGTCTTAGACATTTTGACTTAATACCTGGGTTGCACCCACCTTGTGCAGCAGAGATAGGGGAGACGCTAAATATTGACAAAGACACAATCACAGTGAAGCAGCATGCACCCAGTAAGGTATACATAGTGCAGGAATCACACTGCTAGCTTCAATTCCCTACCCAGCAGCAACAAAATGCCCCCCCATTCACCTGAAAGCAGGCATACATTTATTAAAGAGATGATGACAAGGAGTTCCAAGACACTTGAAAATTAGTCACACAGATGAGGATGAGACAAAAGCGGAAACGGGAGCCAGCAGCCTTAGACTTAACACAGGAGTGCAAGACATCTAAAAAAAATACAAGTCAATAAATGAGAACTCAAACAGGAGATCCACACCAATTTATAGAAATAGCAAGTATGTAAATATGTTTAGGCACTAGTGAAAAATTGTTCAGGTTAGCATGTTTTTGAAAAAAGGAATTATTTTCACTTTAAGAAGTGAACACAGCAAACGGGTAACTTTATGTCTACTAATGAGACCAATCTCAGAGACTTAAGATAAGTATTGGATCAGGATCGCAACAGGTCACTCAGGGCAGCACTGGTGCAGAGGTGTAGTACCGCGTCAGGTGCCCAACATATTTCAATGGGGATTGGTCAAAGGGGAAAAAGACTGCAGGCCCTGGCTAGGAAGCCAGTTGGGTAAAACCAACAGTAGGTATCAAATGTGGGGTTTACAGGGTCATAAGTGCATCACTGTCTTCTCCCAGGGCCAGGGGCGACAGATGCAGGGGATTCCTTTAGTGTAGAGTTTGTGTCTGGGAGTACTAGCGGTTGAGGGGTCCTTGTGGTCTGAGGTTGCAGGCGTCGTCGTGGAGTCCTGGAGGGGTGAAATCATAGTGGACTCAAGCTCAGAAGAACTGGGGGGAAGAGGGTGTCGACACCGGGGACATACTTCAGACTGGGTCGTAGGCGACAGGTGCAGTGGTTATGTCAGCTGTCTGGTTTCTATCACCAAAGGGGCTGTGGGATAGGGAGGCTGCGTGCAGAGGCTGCAGGCAACTTCGGCAAGTCCAGGAGGGGTGAAACCATGATGGGCTCGAACTCTGGGGAATTCCTGAACCTTGTTGGCACCGGAGGTTCACTCCAACTCGGGTCAGTGATGGCAGGTGCAGTGATAACTACAGGTGTCAGATCTTTGCAGTCCAGAGGCTGCAGAGTCTTTTTTTCAGTTTGTTGGTGAGCACATCCACTGCACATTGGAGTCTTAAGTCTTTTCTGAGGCAGGCAGTCATCTTGCGTTTCTGGAGGCTCAGCTGAAAGACTAGTCGTCTTTTGGTGCAAAGTCTGTTGTAGGAAAATGCCACTGTTGGCATGGTTACCCCCCAAATTTTTTCCTTTTGTTGATGCTAGTTATGACTCAAAGTGTGCTGAGACCACCCAGCTAACCAGGCCCCAGTAACAGTGTTCATTCCCTAAAACTATACCTTTGTCTCCACAATTGGCAAAGCCCTGGCACAAAGATAATTCCCTTGTAAATGGTACCCCTTGTACCAAGGCCCTGTGGCCAGGGAAGGTTTCTAAGGGCTGCAGCCTGTATTATGCCACCGAGGGGACCCCTCACTCAGCACATGCACGCTGCCTCACAGCTTGTGAGTACTCTTGGGGAGAAAAAGACTAGGTCGACATGGCACTCCCCCTCAGAGTGTCATGTCCACAACCCACTGGGTGTGGCATAGGTAAGTCACCTCTCTAGCAGGCCTTACAGCCATAAGGCAGGGCGCACTATACCACAGGTGAGGCAAAGCTACATGAGCACTATGCCCCTACAGTGTCTAAGCCAATTCTTACACATTGTAAGTGCAGAGTAGTCAAAGAGTATATGGTCTGGGAGTTTGTCAAACATGAACTCCACACTTCCATAATAGCTACACTGAATACTGGGAAGTTTGGTATCAAACTTCTCAGCACAATAAATCCGCACTAAGCCCAGTGTGAGATTCATTGAAAAATGCACACAGAGGGCATCTTAGAAATGCCCACTGTATACCAGTCCAACTACTAGTGCTAGGCTGACCAGTTTATGCCAGCCTGCCACATCCAGACGGGTTTCAGGCCACATGGGGAGAGTGCCTTTGTGCACTCTGTGACCAGGAACAAAGCCTGTCCTGGGTGCTTCACATCTCCCACTGCAGGAACTGTAACATCTGGCAGTGAGCCTCAAAGGCTCAAGCCTGGCATTACAGCGCCCCAGGGCACTCCAGCTAGTGGAGATGCCCGCCCCCCGGACACAGCCCCCACTTTTGGCAGCAAGTCCGGAGGAGATAATGAGAAAAACAAGGAGGAGTCACCCTCCAGCCATGACTGCCCCTAAGGTGTCCTGACCTGAGGTGTCTCCTGCCTTAGAAAATCCTCAATCTTGCTTTGAAGGATTCCCCCCCAATAGGATTAGGGATGTGCCCGCTTACCCACATGGAGGAGGCACAAGGATGGTGTAGCCACCCTCAGGGACAGAAGCCATTGGCTACTGCCCTCGAGCTCTAAACACACCCCTAAAGTGAGTATTTAGGGACGACCCTGAAACCAGGAAAACAGATTCCTGACGACCTGAAACAAGGACTGCTGACCTGAAAGCTCTGAGACAATGGAGACAACAACTGACTTGGCCCCAGCCCTATCGGCCTGCCTCCAGACTCAAAGAACCTGCACCAGCGACACATCCAGCGGGACCAGTGACCTCTGCAGACTCAGAGGATTGTCCTGCAACCCAAAGGACCAAGGGCTAGATGTAACAAAGGTTTTTACCCATTCTGTGTCTATGGGAAAAAGTGTTCGTACATATGGCCCCAAGAAACTCCCAAGGACAGCGGCTCTGTCCAAACAAAGAAACCAAATTTAAAAGGGACTCCAGCCTCACTCCGGAAGCGGGAGTCCCCAACACTCTGCACCTGACGCCCCTGGCTCGCGTCCAGAAGAACTAACACTGCAGAGAAGACCCCCAGGCGACTCCAACGACGTGGACATCATGAGACGACCTCCCTGCACACCCACAGCAACGCCTGCATAGAGGATCCAGAGGCTCCCCCTGACTGCGACTGCCAGGTAACAAAGAACCGATGCCTGGAAGAAGCACTGCACCCGCAGCCACCTGGCCCGAGAGAAACCAACTACCTGTGCAGGAGTGACCAGCAGGCAGCCCTCATCTTTGCCCAGCCAGTGGCTGGCCAGTGAAGACCCCCTGTGCCCTGCTTGCACTGCCAGAGTGACCCCCGAGTCTCTCCATTGATTTCTATCTAAAATCAGACACCTACTTTGTACACTGAACCCGGCCACCCTTTGCTGCTGAGGGTGTATTTTGTGTGCCTGTTTGTCACCCTGAGGACGCAGGTACTTACCTGCCAGCAGACTGGAACCAGAGAACCCCTAGTATCCATAGGCACCTATGTTATTTGGGCCCTACTTTGACCTCTGCACCGGACTGACCCTGTGTTGCTGGTTGTAGGAAGTTGGCTCTGTATGCACTATTTCAAAGTAAGGAATAGTATGCACTGAGTCCAAGGGTTCCCCTTAGAGGTAAGATAGTGGCAAAAAGAGATAATACTAATGCTCTATTTTGTGGTAGTGTGGTCGAGCAGTAGGCTTATCAAAGGAGTAGTGTTAAGCATTTGTTGTACATACACACAGGCAATAAATGAGGAACACACACTCGGAGACAATTCCAGGCCAATAGGTTTTTGTATAGAAAAATCTCTTTTCTTAGTTTATTTTAAGAACCACAGGTTCAAATTTTACATGTAATACTTTGAATGAAAGGTATTGCAGGTAAGTACTTTAGGAACTTTGAATAATCACAATAGCATATATACTTTTCAAATAAAACACACATATCTATTTTAAAACTAGACAGTGCAATTTTCACAGTTCCTAGGGGAGGTAAGTAATTGTTAGTTCTTGCAGGTAAGTAATCCACCTACGGGGTTCAAGTTTGGGTCCAAGGTAGCCCACCGTTGGGGGTTCAGAGCAACCCCAAAGTTACCACACCAGCAGCTCAGGGCCGGTCAGGTGCAGAGTTCAAAGTGGTGCCCAAAACGCATAGGCTTCAATGGAGAAGGGGGTGCCCCGGTTCCAGTCTGCCAGCAGGTAAGTACCTGCGTCTTCGGAGGGCAGACCAGGGGGGTTTTGTAGGGCACCGGGGGACACACAAGTTAGCACAGAAAGTACACCCTCAGCAGCACGGGGCGGCCGGGTGCAGTGTGCAAACACACATCGGGTTTTCAATTGGAATCAATGGGAGACCAAGGGGTCTCTTCGGCGATGCAGGCAGGCAAGGGGGGGGGGGGGGGGGGCTCCTGGGGGTAGCCACCACCTGGGCAAGGGAGAGGGCCTCCTGGGGGTCACTCCTGCACTGGAGGTCCGATCTTTCAGGTCCTGGGGAGTCTTTTCCAGGCGTCGGGATCTGGGAGTCAGGCAGTCGCGGTCAGGGGGAGCCTCGGGATTCCCTCTGCAGGCGTCGCTGTGGGGGCTCAGGGGGGGCAACTCTGGCTACTCACGGTCTCGTAGTCGCAGGGGAGTCCTCCCTGAAGTGTTTGTTCTCCACCAGTTGAGCCGAGGGCGTCGGGTGCAGAGTTGCAAGTCTCACGCTTCTGGCGGGAAATGCAGTTGTCTTGAAGTTGCTTCTTTGGAAACAAAGTTGCAGTCTTGGGTGAACAGGGCCGCTGTTCTCGGGAGTTTCTTGGTCCTTCTAGAGCAGGGCAGTCCTCTGAGGATTCAGGTCGCTGGTCCTGGGGAAAGCGTTGCTGGATCAGTTTCTTCAGAGGGGGGGGGGGGGCACAGGCCGGTAGAGCTGGGGCCAAAGCAGTTGGTGTCTCCGTCTTCTCTGCAGGGTTTTTCAGCTCAGCAGTCCTCTTCTTCTTAGGTTGCAGGAATCTGAGTTCCTAGGTTCAGGGGAGCCCCTAAATACAGAATTTAGGGGTGTGTTTAGGTCAGGGAGGGCAGTAGCCAATGGCTACTAGCCCTGACGGTGGCTACACCCTCTTTGTGCCTCCTCCCAAGGGGAGGGGGTCACATTCCTATCCCTATTGGGGGGGATCCTCCAGCTGCAAGATGGAGGATTCCTAAAAGTCAGAGTCACTTCAGCTCAGGTTGCCTTAGGGGCTGTCCTGACTGGCCAGTGACGACTCCTTGTTTTTCTCATTATCTCCTCCGGCCTTGCCTCCAAAAGTGGGGCCGTGGCCGGAGGAGGCGGGCAACTCCACTAGCTGGAATGCCCTGTGGTGCTGTAACAAAGGGGGTGAGCCTTTGAGGCTCACCGCCAGGTGTTACAGCTTCTGCAAAGGGGAGGTGATAAGAATCTCCACCCAGTGCAGGCTTTGTTACTAGCCACATAGTGACAAAGGCACAAAGAAAGGGGGTAACCATGCCAAGGAGGCATTTTCTTACACTGGTGTTGGGTGTTTGGGGTTGACTTGAACCCCCAATGGTGGGCCAAGTACCTTACAATTTATGTACTTACTTGAATTCTGAATCTTGTGATTGTACAATAAATTAAGAAAATAATATTTTTCTATATAAAAACATATGGAGTTAAGTCATTGAGTGTGTGTTCTCATTTATTGCCTGTATGTGTACAACAAATGCTTAATACTACCCCCTGATAAGCCTACCGCTCAACCACACTACTACAAAATAGAGCATTAGTATTATCTAATTTTGCCACTATCAACCTCTAAGGGGAACCCTTGGACTCTGTGCACACTATCTCTCACTTTGAGATAGTATATACAGAGCCAACTTCCTACATCTGTCCTTGGGCGTCTTAGGTTGTCTGGATCTGCTTCTCTGGTGCCAGGGGCTCCCCTGAATACTTAATTTAGGGGCATTAGGGGTTTGTAGAGTAGTAGCCAATGGGTCAGCCAGCACACCAGAGGCTGGTAGGGTTTCAGGGGATACCACTAGGGTGCCTTCTGGGTGCATATATTGGTAAACCCAACACTGGCATCAGTGTTGGTTCGCAAATACAAGATGATTGATAACAATCTTACATACCAATAGCTGGATGATCCAAATGCGTCAGAAGACGTAACATCCATCAAAAGATGTATTATTGGTAAAGCACCAGGCCATGACAGCTACACAGCAAACTTAGATAAGCTGTTCTGCCTAAAGTTAGCCCAGGTTCTCGTATGCCCCTCTAATGTGATAGGTGAAGCTGGCCTACATGCCGACATTGTTTGAAGCAACAATACTCAAAATTGATGTAAAGCTACTCACTTGGGTTTTTAACAGGCAGACTGGGTCCCCTCCTCCCCGATGTCGTGATGCCAGACCAATTCAGCTTTATTCCGGGAACAAAGCGGAGAAGTAAATCCTTCACATTTTAGAGAACACCCAAAGAAAATATAGGAATATCCCCCTAGTGTTCCTAAACACTGAAAAAGTGTTTGGAAGTAAAGATTGGTAATTAAACCCCTACTGTGACAATCAGAGTAAATAGTAGTGCATGACAACCCATCATCACTAGGCAGGGCTCCCTGTTCTCCCCCCTTATTTTGCCTTTACTTTGGAACACTTTGCCAACTAAGGGAAAAACAAAGGTCACAGCAATTGGTAAAACCTTTAAACTAACAATGGTTGCCAATGATGTTCTGCTTTACTTAACAGAGCAATGGTAATTTCCTATTATTTGACCTCCGGACAGGATCAAGTAATTAGGTATCAAAACTCGTATGACTTTTCAAGTGGTGGCCTTGAACTACCTGATGACAAACCTGTAAAGTGACCTACAACAATGTTACACCAAGCAGTTTTCATGGCTGGGAAGAACACTGGTGATAAAAAAATGTGGGTGCTCCCTCAGATCCTTTATCTGTTCCAAACAATAGCAATAACATCAACTACGATACTCAAAACTGTTTCATAAGCTAATAAACTGCATAGTATGGTAAAACAAAATTACTGACTAAGATACTCTGTAGGCTAGTTGTGCTAGGTAGATTAGGTATCCCACACCTTACGTCATATTTCCAAGCTGCATAATTATATTTTTGTCATTGCACGGAGGAAAAGTAGTAACGTCTAAGCAGTGGTGTTTTATGGAAAATCACTGTGGCAGATTCCTTGCCTCAAGAAATCACAGCTGAGCTGGGATTAATATCCCCCTCCCCACCCCACCCCCCATAACTAAGGTTACCAAAATGATATGGGACAGAGTATCTATGATGAAAAGTTTCAGCCCAGTTTTGTCAACCTTTACACTTCTCTCAGATAATTACAAATGTACAACTGTTCTTATCTGTCCACACCTCAAAGATTGGCAATAAAGGATGTGTCTCGGGAACAGCTTTGTGATTTACAAACCAATATATTATTCCTTTTGAAGGCCTAAAGCAAAAATATGATCTCCCACAGTGCATAAGATTGGCATATCATACACTGGGTGCTTCACACGCTGATGAAAGAAGGAGCCTTGAGGTCTCAAACTGGTGCAGCTTAACGGTTTAAAGATAAGCCCCATGATAAAGCCTTGATCTCTAAACTGTACAAATTTCTTATTGACAATACCCAAAATCCCACACCACCAGGGCAAATGAGATGGGAACGTGAGTTGGGGGTGAACTGTGCCCTAAGTGATGGGTCTAGTTTGTCACGGCCCACTTATTTGCTTCTGATGCTCGCCAGCAAGCAACACACTAAAAATCTACTCACCTACTGGTATTGAGCCCACACAAATATTGCCAAATGAGGAACTCCAACTGGTGATAAGTGCTGGAGAGGTTATGGACTGATCGGCTCCTTATAGCTGCTGTTACACCGCCCCAAACTGGGGAAATATTTGGAGGAGATAAACAAAATAGAGACAGTATTCGAAACCAATTCCTAGAGACTCTAGTATGTCCTTATCCATCACAAAGATGGACAAAAAGCTCCAGAGGCAAGTGACTAACAGATATGGTAACCAGGATACAGTGCCTCTTTACCCTTTGGTGGAAAACCTCCACTCCTCCTCCAGTTGATATAGCTTTTGGCTATCCTAGCCCTGAAAAAAAAGAAAAAAGAAAAAAAAAAACTAGTAACTCAGAATAAATTAGCAATTTATGAGATGGACTAGGACCCCCTAATTCAAATTCTGGCTCAAGTATTCTGAAAACTGGCATACCCTCACTACCTTAAAGCACTAAAGATAACTCTGGATGAGGTATTCCAAATAAACCCTTGATACATTTCAAAGGTATTCCAGCTAGTGGCAATTGAAAACTTCCATGATATATGGAACCGGATTATAAAACTAGGATAACCAGGAACTGTTATCAACCTGACCACAAGGGAGGTGGGGTGGGTGGATATATATAGCAGGTGTAGAGTTCCAATGTTCAACTTCCTATTATCTAATTTTTCTCACTGGCCAGGAGGTTGTAAGCAAAGGTACTTTATGCAAAATAAAATAAAGTTAAACCTAAAGAACAAGTTACTTACCTTCAGTAATGCTTTTTCTGGTGGATACAGTAGCTACCTCTGGATTCCTCATCTTATGAATTCTCCCAATGCGCCAGCATTCAATGGAAACTTTCTTCCCAGCTCTCCATGTCGACAAGGATGTCACAATTGCAAGGCTCCGCACGCGACTCCGTCTGACATCATTGTGGCAATAAGAGGTCCTCGCCGGCGTGCTGACGTCAGTTTCACCATTTTTTACGTGCCTTTGAGGCGAACAGATATATGGAAAATGTCACTTACCCAGTGTACATCTGTTTGTGGCATGAGACGCTGCAGATTCAAATGCTGTGCATAGACTAATAAGCAGTAATCTCCCCAAAAGCGGTGGCTTAGCCTGTAGGAGTTGAAGTTGTTTGAAATAATGTTCGTAATACAGCCTGTCCTACTGTGGCTTGTTGTGTTAACACATCTACACAGTAATGTTTTGTGAATGTATGAGGCGTACACCAGTTGGCTGCCTTACAAATTTCTGTCGTAGGTATATTTCCTAGAAAAGCCATTGTGGCGCCTTTTTTCCTAGTGGAATGCACTCTTGGTGTAATAGGTAGATCTCTTTTTGCTTTAATATAGCAAGTTTGAATACATTTCACTATCCATCTGGCATTGCCTTGCTTGGATATAGGATTTCCTGCATGAGGTTTTTGGAAGGCTACAAACAATTGTTTTGTTTTGCGAAACTGTTTTGTTCTGTCAACGTAATACATTAGTGCTCTTTTTATGTCTAATGTATGTAAGGCTCTTTCGGCTACTCAGTCTGGTTGTGGAAAGAAGACTGGGAGTTCCACTGTTTGGTTTAGGTGGAATGGTGATATAACCTTTGGTAAGAATTTGGGATTTATACGGAGAACCACTTTATGTTTATGTATTTGTATAAAGGGTTCCTGTATAGTGAATGCTTGTATCTCACTTACTCTTCTAAGAGATGGGATAGCTATTAGGAAGGCTACTTTCCAAGTTAAGTATTGCATTTCACAAGAGTGCATGGGTTCAAATGGTGGTCCCATGAGTCGTGTTAATCCAATATTAAGGTTCCACGAAGGTACTGGTGGTGTTCTCGGGGGTATGATTCTCTTTAATCACTCCATAAATGCTTTGATAACTGGGATTCTAAAAAGCAATGTTGAATGTGTAATCTGCAGATAGGCAGATATTGCTGTGAGATGTACTTTAATAGAAGAGAATGCTAGTTTATACTTTTTTAAGTGTAATAAAATAACTTACAATGTTCTTTGTGGAAGCATGTAGTGGTTGAATTTGATTATTGTGGCAGTAGTAAACAAATCTTGTCCATTTGTTTGCATAACAATGTCTTGTAGTAGGTTTCCTAGCTTGTTTAATGACCTCCATACATTCTTGTGTAAGGTATGAGTGTCCAAATTCTAAGACTTCAGGAGCCAGATTGCTAGATTGAGCGATGCTGGATTTGGGTGTCTGATCTGTTTGTGTTGAGTTAACAGATCTGGCCTGTAAAGAAACCCCCCACTTTTTGCCTGATACTGATGCTGACTTGACTGAGAAGTGTGCTGGGACCCTGTTAACCAGGCCCCAGCACCAGTGTTCTTTCACCTAAAATGTACCATTGTCTCCACAATTGGCACAACCCTGGCACCCAGGTAAGTCCCTTGTAACTGGTACCCCTGGTTAAGCATTTGTTCTACATACACACAGGCAATAAATGAGGAACACACACTCAGAGACACATCCAGCCAATAAGTTTTTGTATAGAAAAATATATTTTCTTAGTTTATTTTAAGAACCACAGGTTCTACATGTAATATCTCATTTGAAAGGTATTGCAGGTAAGTACTTTAGGAACTTTGAATGATTACAATAGCATTTATACATTTTACATAAAACACATTTAGCTGTTTTAAAAGTGGACACAGTGCAATTTTCACAGTTCCTGGGGGACGTAAAGTACTGTTACTTTTAGCAGGTAAGTAAATTACCTACAGGTTTGAGATTGGGGTCCAAAGTAGCCCACCGTTGGGGGTTCAGAGCAACCCCAAAGTTATCACACCAGCAGCTCAGGGCCGGTCAGGTGCAAAGGTCAAAGAGGTGCC
Source organism: Pleurodeles waltl (assembly GCF_031143425.1). NCBI lineage: Eukaryota > Metazoa > Chordata > Amphibia > Caudata > Salamandridae > Pleurodeles > Pleurodeles waltl. The sequence continues at coordinate 914,745,701 of NC_090448.1, read as the reverse complement.
CAAAACACATAGGCTTCAATGGAGAGAAGGGGGTGCCCCTGTTCCAGTCTGCCAGCAGGTAAGTACCCGCGTCTTCGGAGGGCAGACCAGGGGGGTTTTGTAGGGCACGGGGGGGGGGGGGGGGGGGGGGGGGTGACCTATGGGAGACCAAGGGGTCTCTTCAGCGATGCAGGCAGGCAAAGGGGGGGCTCCTCGGGGTAGCCACCACCTGGGCAAGGGAGAGGGCCTCCTGGGGGTCACTCCTGCACAGGAGTTCCGTTCCTTCAGGTGCTGGGGGCTGCGGGTGCAGGGTCTTTTCCAGCCGTCGGGAAATAGAGTTCAGGTAGTCGCGGTCAGGGGGAGCCTCGGGATTCCCTCTGCAGACGTCGCTGTGGGGGCTCAGGGGGGACAACTTTGGTTACTCACAGTCTTGGAGTCGCCGGAGGGTCCTCCCTGAGGTGTTAGTTCTCCACCAGTCAAGTCCGGGTCGCCAGGTGCAGTGTTGCAACTCTCACGCTTCTTGCGGGGAGTTGCAGGGGTCTTTAAATCTGCTCCTCTGAAACAAAGTTGCAGTTCTTTTGGAGCAGTGCCGCTGTCCTCGGGAGTTTCTTGTCTTTCGTGAAGCAGGGCAGTCCTCAGAGGATTCAGAGGTCGCTGGTCCCTTGGAAAGCGTCGCTGGAGAAGGTTTCTTTGGCAGGCAGGAGACAGGCCGGTAAGTCTGGGGCCAAAGCAGTTGGTGTCTTCTGTTCTTCCTCTGCAGGGGTTTTTCAGCTCAGCAGTCTTCTTCTTCTTGTAGTTTCAGGAACCTAAAGTTTTAGGTTCAGGGAAGCCCTTAAATACTAAATTTAAGGGCGTGTTTAGGTCTGGGGGGTTAGTAGCCAATGGCTACTAGCCCTGAGGGTGGGTACACCCTCTTTGTGCCTCCTCCCAAGGGGAGGGGGTCACATCCCTAATCCTATTGGGGGAATCCTCCATCTGCAAGATGGAGGATTTCTAAAAGTTAGAGTCACTTCAGCTCAGGACACCTTAGGGGCTGTCCTGACTGGCCAGTGACTCCTCCTTGTTGTTCTCATTATTTTCTCCGGCCTTGCCGCCAAAAGTGGGGGCCGTGGCCGGAGGGGGCGGGCAACTCCACTAGCTGGAGTGTCCTGCGGTGCTGGAACAAAGGGGTGAGCCTTTGAGGCTCACCGCCAGGTGTTACAGCTCCTGCCTGGGGGAGGTGTTAGCATCTCCACCCAGTGCAGGCTTTGTTACTGGCCTCAGAGTGACAAAGGCACTCTCCCATGGGGCCAGCAACATGTCTCGAGTGTGGCATCTACTAAAACCAGTCAGCCTACACGGGTAGTCGGTTAAAGTTTCAGGGGGCACCTCTAAGGTGCCCTCTGTGGTGTATGTTACAATAAAATGTACACTGGCATCAGTGTGCATTATTGTGCTGAGAAGTTTGATACCCAACTTCCCAGTTTTCAGTGTAGCCATGATGGTGCTGTGGAGTTCGTGTTTGACAAACTCCCAGTCCATATACTCTTATGGCTACCCTGCACTTACAATGTCTAAGGTTTGGCTTAGACACTGTAGGGGCACAGTGCTCATGCACTGGTGCCCTCACCTATGGTATAGTGCACCCTGCCTTAGGGCTGTAAGGCCTGCTAGAGGGGTGACTTGTCTGTACTTGCATAGGCAGTGAGAGGCTGGCATGGCACCCTGAGGGGAGTGCCATGTCGACTTACTCATTTTGTTCTTACCAGCACACACAAGCTGGTAAGCAGTGTGTCTGTGCTGAGTTAGGGGTCTCCAGGGTGGCATAAGACATGCTGCAGCCCTTAGAGACCTTCCCTGGCATCAGGGCCCTTGGTACCAGAGGTACCAGTTACAAGGGACGTACCTGGATGCCAGGGTGTGCCAATTGTGGATACAAAAGTACAGGTTAGGGAAAGAACACTGGTGCTGGGGCCTGGTTAGCAGGCCTCAGCACACTTTCAATTCAAAACATAGCATCAGCAAAGGCAAAAAGTCAGGGGGTAACCATGCCAAGGAGGCATTTCCTTACACACCCCCCCCCCCCCCCAAACGAAAGAGGATGAGACTAACCTTTCCCAAGAGAGTCTTCATTTTCTAAGTGGAAGAACCTGGAAAGGCCATCTGCATTGGCATGGGCAGTCCCAGGTCTGTGTTCCACTATAAAGTCCATTCCCTGTAGGGAGATGGACCACCTCAACAGTTTTGGATTTTCACCTTTCATTTGCATCAGCCATCTGAGAGGTCTGTGGTCGGTTTGAACTACAAAGTGAGTACCAAAGAGGTATGGTCTCAGCTTTTTCAGGGACCAAACCACAGCAAAGGCCTCCCTCTCAATGGCACTCCAACGCTGCTCCCTGGGGAGTAACCTCCTGCTAATGAAAGCAACAGGCTGGTCAAGGCCATCATCATTTGTTTGGGACAAAACTGCCCCTATCCCATGTTCAGAGGCATCTGTTTGCACAATGAATTGCTTGGAGTAATCTGGAGCTTTTAGAACTGGTGCTGTGCACATAGCTTGTTTCAGGGTGTCAAAGGCCTGTTGGCACTCTACAGTCCAGTTTACTTTCTTGGGCATTTTCTTGGAGGTCAATTCTGTGAGGGCTGTCACTATTGATCCATATCCCTTCACAAACCTCCTATAGTACCCAGTCAAGCCAAGGAATGCCCTGACTTGAGTCTGGGTTTTTGGAGCTACCCAGTCCAGAATAGTCTGGCTCTTGGGTTGGAGTGGCTGAACTTGGCCTCCACCTACAAGGTGTCCCAAGTAAACCACAGTTCCCTGCCCTATCTGGCATTTGGATGCCTTGATAGAGAGGCCTGCTGATTGCAGAGCCTTCAAAACCTTCTTCAGGTGGACCAGGTGATCCTGCCAGGTGGAGCTAAAGACAGCAATATCATCAAGATAAGCTGCACTAAAGGCTTCCAACCCAGCAAGGACTTGATTCACCAACCTTTGGAAGGTGGCAGGGGCATTCTTTAAACCAAAGGGCATAACAGTGAACTGATAATGCCCATCAGGTGTGGAGAATGCTGTTTTCTCTTTTGCTCCAGGTGCCATTTTGATTTGCCAGTACCCTGCTGTCAAGTCAAAGGTACTTAAGAATTTAGCAGCACCTAATTTGTCAATCAGCTCGTCAGCTCTAGGTATGGGATGGGCATCTGTCTTGGTGACAGAATTGAGACCTCTGTAGTCCACACAAAACCTCATCTCTCTCTTTCCATCTTTGGTGTGAGGTTTGGGGACTAAGACCAGTGGGCTAGCCCAGGGGCTGTCAGAGTACTCAATTACTCCCAATTCCAGCATTTTGTGGACTTCCACCTTGATGCTTTCCTTAACTTGATCAGACTGTCTGAAGATTTTGTTTTTGACAGGCATGCTGTCTCCTGTGTCCACATCATGGGTACACAGGTGTGTCTGACCAGGGGTTAAGGAGAAGAGCTCAGCAAACTGTTGCAGGACCTTCCTACAATCAGATTGCTGTTGGTCAGAGAGGGTGTCTGAATAGATCACTCCATCCACTGAGCCATCTTTAGGGTTTGATGAGAGGAGATCAGGGAGAGGTTCACTCTCCGCTTCCTGGTCCTCATCTGTTAAAATCAACAGATTTACATCAGCCCTATCATGGAAGAGTTTTAGGCGGTTTACATGGATCACCCTCTTGGGGCTCCTGCTTGTGCCTAGGTCCACCAGGTAGGTGACCTGACTCTTCTTTTCCAGGATTGGTTAAGGGCCACTCCATCTGTCCTGAAGGGCCCTGGGAGCCACAGGCTCCAAAACCCAAACTTTCTACCCTGGTTGGAACTCAACCATTGCAGCCTTTTGGTCATACCAAAACTTCTGGAGCTGTTGGCTGGCCTCATGGTTTTTGGTTGCCTTTTCCATGTACTCTGCCATTCTTGAGCGAAGGCCAAGTACATAGTCCACTATGTCTTGTTTAGGCTCATGAAGAGGTCTCTCCCTGACTTCTTTAACAAGAGCAAGTGGTCCCCTTACAGGGTGGCCAAACAGAAGTTCAAAGGGTGAGAACCCTACTCCCTTCTGAGGCACCTCTCTGTAAGCGAAAAGTAGACATGGCAAGAGGACATCCCATCTCCTTTTGAGTTTTTCTGGGAGCCCCATGATCATGCCCTTTAATGTCTTGTTGAATCTCTCAACAAGACCATTAGTTTGTGGATGATATGGTGTAGTGAACTTATAAGTCACTCCACACTCATTCCACATGTGTTTTAGGTATGCTGACATGAAGTTGGTACCTCTGTCAGACACCACCTCCTTAGGGAAACCCACTCTGGTAAAGATACCAATGAGGGCCTTGGCTACTGCAGGGGCAGTAGTCGACCTAAGGGGAATAGCTTCAGGATACCTAGTAGCATGATCCACTACTACTAGGATGTACATATTTCCTGAGGCTGTGGGAGGTTCCAGTGGACCCACTATGTCCACACCCACTCTTTCAAAGGGGACCCCCACCACTGGAAGTGGAATGAGGGGGGCCTTTGGATGTCCACCTGTCTTACCACTGGCTTGACAGGTGGTACAGGAGGTGCAAAACTCCTTAATCTTCTGGGACATGTTGGGCCAGTAGAAGTGGTTGACTAACCTCTCCCACGTCTTGGTTTGTCCCAAATGCCCAGCAAGGGGAATATCATGGGCTAAGGTCAGAATAAACTCTCTGAAACCCTGAGGCACTACCACTCTTCTAGTGGCACCAGGTTTGGGATCTCTTGCCTCAGTGTACAGGAGTCCATCTTCCCAATAGACCCTATGTGTTCCATTTTTCTTGCCTTTGGATTCTTCAGCAGCTTGCTGCCTAAGGCCTTCAAGAGAGGGACAGGTTTCTTGTCCCTTACACAACTCTTCCCTTGAGGGTCCCCCTGGGCCTAAGAGCTCAACCTGATAAGGTTCCAGCTCCATAGGCTCAGTTCCCTCAGAGGGCAGAACTTCTTCCCTTAGAAGAGAGGTTCTCTTTTTGGTGTTGTGTTGCAGCTGGTTTCCCAGCTGACTTTCCTTTTCTCTTGGTAGGCTGGGCCTTTCTTCCAGACTCCAGCTCTACTTTTTCACCCTGGGCCTTGCACTGTGCCCTTGTCTTGACACACCAGTTCAGGGATACCCAGCATGGCTGCATGGGTTTTCAGTTCTACCTCAGCCCATGCTGAGGACTCCAGGTCATGTCCAAGCAAACAGTCTACTGAGATATTTGAGGAGACCACCACCTGTTTCAGGCCATTGACCCCTCCCCACTCTAAAGTTACCATTGCCATGGGATGTATTTTAGTTTGATTGTCAGCATTGGTGACTGGATAGGTTTGTCCAGTCAGGTATTGGCCAGGGGAAACCAGTTTCTCTGTCACCATAGTGACACTGGCACCTGTATCCCTCAGGCCCTCTACACTTGTCCCATTAATTAAGAGCTGCTGCCTATATTTTTGCATGTTAGGGGGCCAGGCAGCCAGTGTGGCTAAATCCACCCCACCCTCAGAGACTAATGTAGCTTCAGTGTGACACCTGATTTGCTCTGGGCACACTGTTGATCCCACTTGGAGACTAGCCATTCCAGTGTTAGCTGGAGTGGAGTTTGAAGTGGTATTTTTCTTGGGACAGGCCTTGTCTCCAGTTTGGTGTCCAGACTGACTACAGCTACGACACCAGGCCTTTTTGGGATCAAAGTTTTTACCCTTGTACCGAGAATCGTTTTGTGAAGAGGCTCTGGGCCCACCCTCCTGTGCAGGTTTTTGGGGGCCTGTAGAAGACTCTTTACTATCTTTGTTTTTGGCTGTCTCACAACCCTTCCCCTGGGGAGGTTTTGTGACCCCTTTCTTTTGGTCACCCCCTGTGGAAGTTTTGGACACCCTCGTCTTGACCCAATGGTCCGCCTTCTTTCCCAATTCTTGGGGAGAAATTGGTCCTAGGTCTACCAGATGCTGATGCAGTTTATCATTGAAACAATTACTTAAAAGGTGTTATTTCACAAATAAATTGTACAGCCCATCATAATCACTTACACCACTGCCTTGAATCCAACCATCTAGTGTTTTTACTGAGTAGTCTACAAAGTCAACCCAGGTCTGGCTCGAGGATTTTTGAGCCCCCCTGAATCTAATCCTATACTCCTCAGTGGAGAATCCAAAGCCCTCAATCAGGGTACCCTTCATGAGGTCATAAGATTCTGCATCTTTTCCAGAGAGTGTGAGGAGTCTATCCCTACACTTTCCTGTGAACATTTCCCAAAGGAGAGCACCCCAGTGAGATTTGTTCACTTTTCTGGTTACACAAGCCCTCTCAAAAGCTGTGAACCATTTGGTGATGTCATCACCATCTTCATATTTAGTTACAATCCCTTTAGGGATTTTCAACATGTCAGGAGAATCTCTGACCCTATTTATGTTGCTGCCACCATTGAAGGGTCCTAGGCCCATCTCTTGTCTTTCCCTTTCTATGGCTAGGATCTATCTTTCCAAAGCCAATCTTTTGGCCATCCTGGCTAACTGGATGTCCTCTTCACTGGAGTTATCCTCAGTGATTTCAGAGAGGTTGGTCCCTCTTGTGAGGGAACCAGCATCTCTGACTATTATTTGTGTCAGGGCTTGAGAGGCCCTGTTCTCCCTAGATAGGACTGGTGGGGGGGAATCACCCTCCAAGTCACTATCATCATCCTCCGTGTTGCCATCCTCAGAGGGTTTGGCTCTTTCAAACTCTGCCAACAGCTCCTGGAGCTGTAGTTTGGAAGGTCTGGAGCCCACTGTTATTTTCTTTAATTTACAGAGTGACCTTAGCTCTCTCATCTGAAGATGGAGGTAAGGTGTGGTGTCGAGTTCCACCACATTCACATCTGTGCTAGACATTATGCTTCTAAAAGTTGGAATACTTTTTAAGAAACTAAAACTAGTTCTAGAATCTAATTCAAACTTTTACCAAACTTTTAAACTCTAAAAGCAATGCTAACAGGGACTAACACAAGGCCCTAGCAGGACTTTAAAGAATTTAGAAAAATTTCAAATTGTAAAAATCAATTTCTAATGACAATTTTTGGAATTTGTCGTGTGATCAGGTATTGGCTGAGTAGTCCAGCAAATGCAAAGTCTTGTACCCCACCGCTGATCCACCAATGTAGGAAGTTGGCTCTGTATGCACTATTTCAAAGTAAGGAATAGCATGCACAGAGTCCAAGGGTTCCCCTTAGAGGTAAGATAGTGGCAAAAGAGATAATACTAATGCTCTATTTTGTGGTAGTGTGGTAGACTTATCAAAGGAGTAGTGTTAAGCATTTGTTGTACATACACACAGGCAATAAATGAGGAACACACACTCAGAGACAAATCCAGCCAATAGGTTTTGTTATAGAATGAAAATGTCACTTACCCAGTGTACATCTGTTCGTGGCATCAGTCGCTGGAGATTCACATGTTCTGCATAGCTCGCCATCTGGTGTTGGGTCGGAGTGTTACAAGTTGTTTTTCTTCGAAGAAGTCTTTCGAGTCAAGGGACCGAGTGACTCCTCCTTCTGTCTCCATTGCGCATGGGCGTCGACTCCATCTTCGATTGTTTTCCCCGCAGAGGGTGAGGTAGGAGTTGTGTTGTAGTAATAGTGCCCATGCAATGGAGTGACTAAGTATGTACCTATTTAAGGTTAAAATAATATATATACAAATGTCTAAAGTTGAAGCTAACTTCCAAACTGCTACAGGCTCCCGGGGAGGTGGGTGGACACATGTGAATCTCCAGCGACTGATGCCACGAACAGATGTACACTGGGTAAGTGACATTTTCAGTTCGATGGCATCTGTCGCTGTATCAAATCAAATCAAATCATTAACATTTATAAAGCGCGCTACTCACCCGTGCGGGTCTCAAGGCGCTAGGGGGGAAAGGGGGGGTTATCGCTGCTCGAACAGCCAAGTCTTTAGGAGTCTCCGGAAAGCGGAGTGGTCCTGGGTGGTCCTGAGGCTGGTGGGGAGGGAGTTCCAGGTCTTGGCCGCCAGGAAGGAGAAAGATCTCCCACCCGCCGTGGAGCGGCGGGTGCGAGGGACGGCAGCAAGTGCGAGGCCAGCGGAGCGGAGGGGGCGGGTGGGGACGTAGAAGCTGAGGCGTCTGTTGAGGTATTCCGGTCCCTTGTTGTGGAGGGCTTTGTGTGCGTGGGTGAGAAGACGGAAGGTGATCCTTTTGCTGACTGGGAGCCAATGCAGGTGTCTCAGGTGTGCGGAGATGTGGCTGTTGCGGGGTACGTCGAGGATGAGGCGGGCCGAGGCGTTTTGGATGCGTTGCAGGCGGTTCTGGAGTTTGGCTGTGGTCCCGGCGTAGAGGGTGTTGCCGTAGTCCAGGCGGCTCGTGACGAGGGCGTGGGTCACGGTTTTTCTGGTGTCGGCGGGGATCCAGCGGAAGATCTTACGGAGCATGCGGAGAGTGAGGAAGCAGGCGGAGGACACGGCGTTGACTTGCTTGGTCATGGTGAGAAGAGGGTCCAAGATGAAGCCGAGGTTGCGGGCGTGGTCTGCGGGGGTCGGTGCGGTGCCGAGGGCCGTGGGCCACCAGGAGTCGTCCCAGGCGGACGGGGTGTTGCCGAGGATGAGGACTTCCGTTTTTTCAGAGTTCAGCTTTAGGCGGCTGAGCCTCATCCAATCTGCGACGTCCTTCATACCCTCTTGTAGGTTGGTCTTGGCGCTGGCGGGGTCCTTGGTGAGGGAGAGTACAAGTTGGGTGTCGTCGGCGTAGGAGGTGATGATGATGTCGTGCTTGCGTACGATGTCGGCGAGGGGGCTCATGTAGACATTGAAGAGTGTCGGGCTGAGCGATGAGCCTTGAGGTATGCCGCAGATGATCTTGGTGGGTTCTGAGCGAAACGGAGGGAGGTAAACTCTTTGGGAGCGGTTAGCGAGGAAGGAGGCGATCCAGTCCAGGGCCTGGCCTTGGATCCCCGTGGAGCGTAGGCGGGTGATTAGGGTGCGGTGACAGACGGTGTCAAAGGCAGCCGAGAGGTCGAGGAGAATGAGGGCGACTGTTTCACCGTTGTCCATCAGGGTTCTGATGTCGTCTGTGACTGAGATGAGGGCGGTTTCCGTGCTGTGGTTGGTTCGGAATCCGGTTTGTGAAGGGTCGAGCAGGTTGTTGTCTTCCAGGAAGGTGGTCAGCTGTTTGTTGACGGTCTTTTCTATTACCTTGGCTGGGAAAGGTAGAAGAGAGATGGGGCGGAAGTTTTTCAGGCTCTGTAGTTTTTCAGTCATGTAGATACACATGTTCTGCATAGACTAGTAAGCAGTTATCTCCCCAAAAGCGGTGGCTCAGCCTGTAGGAATGGAAGTGGTTTGAAATAATGTTCTTAACACGGCTTGACCTACTGTGGCTTGCTGTGCGGATAACACGTCTACACAGTAGTGCTTGGTGAACGTGTGTGGCGTAGACCATGTGGCTGCCTTACATATTTCTTGCATTGGGATGTTTCCTAGAAAGGCCATGGTAGCACCTTTTTTTCTGGTTGAGTGTGCCCTTGGTGTAATGGGCAGTTGTCGTTTTGCTTTAAGGTAGCAGATTTGGATGCATTTAACTATCCATCTGGCTATACCTTGTTTTGATATTGGGTTTCCTGCATGAGGTTTTTGGAATGCAATAAATAGTTGTTTAGTCTTTCTGATGTTTTTCGTTCTGTCAATGTAGTACATTAATGCTCTTTTGACATCTAATGTATGTAGTGCCCTCTCAGCTACGGAATCTGGCTGTGGGAAGAACACTGGTAGTTCCACTGTTTGATTTAGGTGGAACGGTGAAATAACCTTTGGTAAAAATTTAGGATTAGTCCTTAGGACGACTTTATTTTTGTGTAGTTGTATAAAAGGTTCTTGTATTGTAAACGCCTGAATTTCGCTTACTCTTCTTAGAGATGTAATGGCGATGAGAAATGCAACTTTCCAGGTTAGGAACTGTATTTCGCAAGAGTGCATGGGTTCAAAAGGTGGACCCATGAGTCTTGTTAAGACAACATTTAAGTTCCATGAAGGAACAGGTGGTGTTCTTGGTGGTATAATTCTTTTAAGGCCTTCCATGAATGCTTTAATGACTGGTATACTATATAGGGAAGTTGAATAGGTAGTCTGCAGGTATGCAGATATTGCCGCAAGGTGTATTTTAATGGAAGAGAAGGCTAGGTTAGATTTTTGTAAGTGAAGCAAGTAACCCACTATGTCCTTTGGAGTTGCGTGTAAAGGTTGGATCTGATTATGATGGCAGTAGCAGACAAACCTCTTCCATTTACTTGCATAGCAGTGCCTAGTGGACGGCCTTCTGGCTTGCTTTATGACGTCCATACATTCTTGGGTAAGTTGTAAGTGTCCGAATTCTAGGATTTCAGGAGCCAGATTGCTAGATTCAGCGATACTGGATCTGGATGTCTGATCTGTTGGTTGTGTTGTGTTGTGTTAACAGATCCGGCCTGTTGGGCAATTTGATGTGGGGTACTACTGATAGGTCTAGCAGTGTTGTGTACCAGGGTTGCCTTGCCCAAGTTGGTGCTATTAAAATGAGTTTGAGTTTGTTTTGACTCAATTTGTTTACCAGATAAGGAAGGAGAGGGAGAGGAGGAAAAGCGTAGGCAAATATCCCTGACCAGTTCATCCATAGGGCATTACCTTGGGACTGCCTGTGTGGGTATCTGGATGCGAAGTTTTGGCATTTTGTGTTCTCTCTTGTTCCAAACAAGTCTATTTGAGGTGTTCCCCAGAGTCTGAAGTAAGTGTTTAGAATTTGGGGGTGAATTTCCCATTCGTGGACCTGTTGGTGATCTCGAGAGAGATTGTCTGCAAGTTGATTCTGGATCCCTGGAATAAACTGCGCTATTTGGCGAATGTGGTTGTGAATTGCCCATCGCCATATCTTCTGTGCTAGAAGGCTCAACTGCGTTGAGTGTGTCCCCCCCTGTTTGTTTAGATAATACATTGTTGTCATGTTGTCTGTTTTGACAAGAATGTATTTGTGAGTTATAATTGGTTGGAAAGCCCTTAATGCTTGAAAAACTGCTAGCATTTCTAGGTGATTTATATGCAGTTTTGTTTGATGTACGTTCCATTGTCCTTGTATGCTGTGTTGATCGAGGTGTGCTCCCCACCCTGTCATGGAAGCATCTGTTATTACGCATTGTGCACTGGGTCTTGGAATGGCCGCCCTTTGTTTACATTTATACTGTTCCACCATAGAAGCGAGAGGTAAGTTTGGCGGTCTATTAACACCAGATCTAGAAGGTGACCCTGTGCTTGTGACCATTGTGATGCTAGGCACTGTTGTAAGGGCCTCATGTGTAGTCTTGCGTTCGGGACAATGGCTATGCATGACGACATCATGCCTAGGAGTTGTAATATCATCTTTGCTTGTATTGTTTGTGTTGGATACATGCGTTGTATGATCTTGTTGAAATTTTGAATTCTTTGTGGACTTGGAGTGGCTACTCCTTTTGTTGTGTCTATTATGGCTCCCAGGTATTGTACTTTGCACGGCAAAATGTTGGATTTTGCAAAGTTGACGGTGAAACCTAGTTTGTAGAGGGTTTGTATGATTTGATTTGTGTGTTGTAAGCACTTTGTTAGTGAATTGGTTTTGATTAGCCAGTCGTCTAGATACAGGAATACATGTATTTGCTGCCTTCTGATGTGTGCAGCCACTACTGCTAGACATTTTGTAAAGACTCTTGGTGCGGTTGTTAAACCAAAAGGCAATACTTTGAATTGGTAATGTATTCCTTTGAATACGAACCGTAGGTATTTCCTGTGCGACGGATGTATTGGTATATGGAAATACGCGTCTTTGAGGTCTAAGGTTGTCATGTAGTCCTGTAGTTTTAGCAATGGTAACACTTCTTGTAGCGTGACCATGTGAAAGTGGTCTGATTTGATGTAGGTGTTTAGTATTCTGAGGTCTAGGATTGGTCTCAGTGTTTTGTCCTTTTTTGGTATTAAGAAGTACAGTGAATAGACTCCTGTGTTTGTTTGTGTGTTTGGTACTAATTCGATTGCATTCTTTTGCAATAGTGCTTGAACTTCTATTTCCAGAAGTTCGGAATGTTGTTTTGATAAATTCTGTGCTTTTGGTGGTATGTTTGGAGGGAATTGTAGGAATTCTATGCAATAACCATGTTGGATAATTGCTAAGACCCAAGTGTCTGTAGTTATTTCCTCCCATGCTTTGTAATAATGACCTATTCTTCCCCCCACTGGTGTTGTGTGGAGGGGGTGAGTGACATCTGAGTCACTGCTTGGTTTTAGGGGTTTTGGGGCTTTGAAATTTTCCTCTATTCCTAGGGAATTGCCCTCCTCTGTATTGGCCCCGAAAGCCTCCCCTGTACTGTCCCTGGTAGCTGGACGGTGTTGCCTGCGAGGTGCTGGCTTGTGTGGCCTGACCCCGAAACCCCCCTCTAAAGGGTGTCTTGCGGAAGGTGCTGTAGGTTCCTCTGCTCTGCGGGGAGTAGAGTGCGCCCATGGCTTTAGCAGTGTCAGTGTCTTTTTTAAGTTTTTCGATTGCCGTGTCCACTTCTGGTCTGAACAGTTGTTTTTCGTTGAATGGCATATTGAGCACTGCCTGCTGTATCTCTGGTTTGAACCCAGACGTTCTTAGCCATGCGTGCCTTCTAATGGTCACAGATGTATTAATTGTTCTTGCAGCTGTGTCTGCAGCATCCATAGACGATCGTATCTGGTTATTTGATATGTTCTGTCCTTCCTCAACCACCTGCTTTGCCCTCTTTTGTAGTTCCTTGAGAAGATGCTCGATGAGGTGTTGCATCTCATCCCAATGGGCTCTGTCATAGCGCGCAAGTAGTGCTTGAGAGTTAGCGATGCGCCACTGGTTTGCAGCTTGTACTGCGACTCTTTTCCCAGCTGCATCGAACTTGCGGCTCTCTTTATCTGGGGGTGGTGCATCCCCAGATGTGTGGGAGTTGGCTCTTTTCCGAGCTGCTCCTACTACGACGGAATCTGGTGGCAGCTGTGTGGTGATGAAAACAGGGTCTGTAGGAGGTGCCTTATACTTCTTTTCCACCCTTGGCGTTATTGCCCTACTTTTGACCGGCTCCTTGAAGATTTCCTTTGCGTGCCGAAGCATACCTGGCAGCATAGGCAGGCTTTGGTAGGAGCTGTGGGTGGAGGAGAGAGTGTTGAATAAAAAGTCATCCTCGACTTGTTCTGAGTGGAGGTTTACGTTGTGGAATTGTGCTGCTCTAGCCACCACTTGAGAGTATGCTGAGCTGTCTTCTGGTGGTGAGGGCTTTGTTGGATATGCCTCCGGACTGTTGTCCGACACTGGGGCGTCATATAAGTCCCAAGCGTCTTGATCCTGGTCACCTTGGCTCATGGTGGTGTGAGCCGGGGAATGTGACGGAGTTTGCGCTGGTGAGACGTTAATTACAGGTGGAGGAGAGGGTGGCGGAGTCACCTTTTTCACCATTTTTGTTTGTGGCGCCTGGTCTGTTTGAAACTCCAGTCTCCTTTTTCTCCTAATAGGGGGAAGGGTGCTTATTTTTCCTGTTCCCTGCTGTATGAAAATACGTTTTTGCGTATGGTCCACTTCGGTGGATTGCAGCTCTTCCTCAAACCTATGCTTTCGCATCTGAGAGGACAGTGATTGTTCCTCTGTATAAGAGCCTGGACCTGGGTCGGTTACGGGTTGTTTCGGCACCGAAACCCTGCCTGTATCTCTTTTCGGCTCCAAGGTGGCTTTTTTCTTTTTTGGCGTCGAAACCTCTCGGCGTCGATCTTCGTCGGTGCCGCTGTCTCGGCGTCGAGCCGCTTCTACACCGCTATCTCGGTGTCGTTGCTTTTCTCCAGCACTTTCTCAATCCCGAGAAGGCTGCGTGCCGGTGTCTCGACCGGAGTCGGACGATCTCGGCACTGTTTTGGCCTTTTTCGGTGCCGATGGTCGGTCACCGAATTTATGGGTGGAGCCATGGCCTGGCGGCAGTGGCGTCCCCTGGGCCTTGTCACTTTTCTTCTGTGTTGTTTTCGACGTCTTACTCACGGTTCTTTGATCGTCGAATTCCTCGGAGTCCGATTCGTGGATCGAAAAGGTTTCTTCTTCCTCTTGTTCCTCGAACTCTCGGTGCGCTGTCGGCGTGGACGCCATCGGAAGTCTCCTGGCTCGACGGTCACGGAGTGTCTTTCGGGACCGGAACGCACGACAGGCCTCACAAGTCTCTTCACTGTGCTCAGGCGACAGGCACAGGTTACAGACCAAATGTTGGTCTGTATACGGGTATTTGTTGTGGCATTTGGGACAAAAACGGAACAGGGTCCGTTCCATCGACGTTGTTCGACACGCGGTCGGGCCGACCAGGCCCCGACGGGGGATCGAAAACTACCCCGAAGGGCACCGGAGCGCGTCGATCTTCGATGCGGTGTTGACTCTAACTACGCCGATCCCGAACGCAACAATACCGACGAAAATCTTCCGATATTAACTAACTTTCCGTTCCGAAACTCAGAGCGACAGGAACACGTCCGAACCAGATGGCGGAAAGAAAACAATCGAAGATGGAGTCGACGCCCATGCGCAATGGAGACAGAAGGAGGAGTCACTCGGTCCCGTGACTCGAAAGACTTCTTCGAAGAAAAACAACTTGTAACACTCCGACCCAACACCAGATGGCGAGCTATGCAGAACATGTGTATCTACAGCGACAGATGCCATCGAACAAATATATTTTCTTAGTTTATTTTAAGAACCACAGGTTCAAATTCTACATGTAATATCTCATTTGAAAGGTATTGCAGGTAAGTACTTTAGGAACTTTGAATGATTACAATAACATTTATACTTTTTACATAAAACACATTTAGCTGTTTTAAAAGTGGACACAGTGCAATTTTCACAGTTCCTGGGGGAGGTAAAGTAATGTTAGTTTTAGCAGGTAAGTAAATTACCTACAGGTTTGAGATTGGGGTCCAAAGTAGCCCACCGTTGGGGGTTCAGAGCAACCCCAAAGTTATCACACCAGCAGCTCAGGGCCGGTCAGGTGCAAAGGTCAAAGAGGTGCCCAAAACACATAGGCTTCAATGGAGAGAAGGGGGTGCCCCGGTTCCAGTCTGCCAGCAGGTAAGTACCCGCGTCTTCCGAGGGCAGACCAGGGGGGTTTTGTAGGGCACCGGGGGGGGGGGACACGAGTCAGCACAAAAAGTACACCCTCAGCAGCGCGGAGGCGGCCGGGTGCAGTGTGTAGACACGCGTCGGGTTTCCAATAGTTTCCTATGGGAGACCAAGGGGTCTCTACAGCGATGCAGGCAGGCAAGGGGGGGGCTCCTCGGGGTAGCCACCACCTGGGCAAGGGAGAGGGCCTCCTGGGGGTCACTCCTGCACAGGAGTTCCGTTCCTTCAGGTGCTGGGGGCTGCGGGTGCAGGGTCTTTTCCAGCCGTCGGGAAATAGAGTTCAGGCAGTCGCGGTCAGGGGGAGCCTCGGGATTCCCTCTGCAGGCGTCGCTGTGGGGGCTCAGGGGGGACAACTTTGGTTACTCACGGTCTTGGAGTCGCCGGAGGGTCCTCCCTGAGGTGTTAGTTCTCCACCAATCGAGTCGGGGTCGCCGGGTGCAGTGTTGCAAGTCTCACGCTTTTTGCAGGGAGTTGCAGGGGTCTTTAAATCTGCTTCTTGAAACAAAGTTGCAGTTCTTTTGGAGCAATGCCGCTGTCCTCGGGATTTTCTTGTCTTTCTTGAAGCAGGGCAGTCCTCAGAGGTCGCTGGTCCCTTGGAAAGCGTCGCTGGAGAAGGTTTCTTTGGAAGGCAGGAGACAGGCCTGTAAGTCTGGGGCCAAAGCAGTTGGTGTCTTCTGTTCTTCCTCTGCAGGGGTTTTTCAGCTCAGCAGTCTTCTTCTTCTTGTAGTTTCAGGAATCTAAAGTTTTAGGTTCAGGGAAGCCCTTAAATACTAAATTTAAGGGCGTGTTTAGGTCTGGGGGGTTAGTAGCCAATGGCTACTAGCCCTGAGGGTGGGTACACCCTCTTTGTGCCTCCTCCCAAGGGGAGGGGGTCACATCCCTAATCCTATTGGGGGAATCCTCCATCTGCAAGATGGAGGATTTCTAAAAGTTAGAGTCACTTCAGCTCAGGACACCTTAGGGGCTGTCCTGACTGGCCACTGACGACTCCTTGTTGTTCTCATTATTTTCTCCGGCCTTGCCGCCAAAAGTGGGGGGCCGTGGCCGGAGGGGGCGGGCAACTCCACTAGCTGGAGTGTCCTGCGGTGCTGGAACAAAGGGGTGAGCCTTTGAGGCTCACCGCCAGGTGTTATAGCTCCTGCCTGGGGGAGGTGTTAGCATCTCCACCCAGTGCAGGCTTTGTTACTGGCCTCAGAGTGATAAAGGCACGCTCCCCATGGGGCCAGCCACAATAAAATGTACACTGGCATCAGTGTGCATTTATTGTGCTGAGAAGTTTGATACCAAACTTCCCAGTTTTCAGTGTAGCCATTATGGTGCTGTGGAGTTCGTGTTTGGCAAACTCCCAGTCCATATACTCTTATGGCTACCCTGCACTTACAATGTCTAAGGTTTGGCTTAGACACTGTAGGGGCACAGTGCTCATGCACTGGTGCCCTCACCTATGGTATAGTGCAACCTGCCTTAGGGCTGTAAGGCCTGCTAGAGGGGTGACTTATCTATACTTGCATAGGCAGTGAGAGGCTGGCATGGCACCCTGAGGGGAGTGCCATGTCGACTTACTCATTTTGTTCTTACCAGCACACACAAGCTGGTAAGCAGTGTGTCTGTGCTGAGTGAGGGGTCTCCAGGGTGGCATAAGACATGCTGCAGCCCTTAGAGACCTTCCCTGGCATCAGGGCCCTTGGTACCAGAGGTACCAGTTACAAGGGACTTACCTGGATGCCAGGGTGTGCCAATTGTGGATACAAAAGTACAGGTTAGGGAAAGAACACTGGTGCTGGGGCCTGGTTAGCAGGCCTCAGCACACTTTCAATTCAAAACATAGCATCAGCAAAGGCAAAAAGTCAGGGGGTAACCATGCCAAGGAGGCATTTCCTTACAACTACTCCTTTGATAAGCCTACTGCTCGACCACACTACCACAAAATAGAGCATTAGTATTATCTCTTTTTGCCACTATCTTACCTCTAAGGGGAACCCTTGGACACTGTGCATGCTATTCCTTACTTTGAAATAGCACATACAGAGCCAACTTCCTACATGGCCTGTTTGGTATTTTGACGTGAGGTACTACTGATAGGTCCAGCAGTGTTGTGTACCACGGTTGGCGAGCCCAAGTTGGTGCTATGACTATTAGTTTGAGTCTGTTTTGACTCAGTTTGTGTACCAGATAAGGAATGAGTGGGAGAGGGGGGAAAAGCGTAAGCAAATATCCCTGACCAACTGATCCATAATGCATTGCCCTTGGACTGAGGGTGTGGGTACCTGGACGCGAAGTTTTGGCATTTTGCGTTTTCTTTTGTTGCGAATAGGTCTATTTTTGGTGTTCCCCAGCGGAGGAAGTGATCTTGTAGGAGGAATTTCCCATTCGTGGATCTGTTGATCTCGAGAGAGATTGTCTGCTAACTGATTCAGAATTCCTGGAATAAATTGTGCTATTAGGCGAATGTGGTTGTGAATCGCCCAATGCCATATTTTCTGTGTCAGGAGACACAACTGTGTCGAGTGTGTCCCGCCCTGTTTGTTTAGGTAATACATTGTTGTCATGTTGTCTGTGTTGACAAGAATGTATTTGTGGGTTATTATGGGTTGAAATGCTTTTAGCGCTAGAAATACCGCTAACAGTTCTAAGTGATTTATGTGAAACTGTCTTTGCTGTATGTCCCATTGTCCTTGGATGCTGTGCTGATTGAGGTGTGCTCCCCAACCTGTCATGGAAGCATCTGTCGTTATCACGTATTGTGGCACTGGGTCTTGGAAAGGCCGCCCTTGGTTTAAATTTATACTGTTCCACCATTGAAGCGAGATGTATGTTTGGCGGTCTATCAACACCAGATCTAGAAGCTGACCCTGTTCTTGTGACCATTGTAATGCTAGGCACTGTTGTAAGGGCAGCATGTGCAATCTTGCGTTTGGGACAATGGCTATGCATGAAGACATCATGCCTAATAGTTTCATTACTATTTTGACTTGTATCCTTTGTTTTGGATACATGGCTTGTATCACATTGTGAAATGTTTGAACTCTTTGTGGACTTGGAGTGGCAATCCCTTTTGTTGTGTTGATTGTTGCCCCCAAATATTGCTGTGTTTGACACGGCAGAAGGTGTGATTTTGCATAGTTGATTGAGAAACCTAGTTTGTGTAGGATTTCTATGACATATTTTGTGTGGTGTGAACACCATTTTTGCGTGTTGGTTTTGATTAACCAATCGTCTAGGTACGGGAACACATGTATTTGCTGTCTTCTGATATGAGCAGCCACTACTGCCAGGCATTTTGCAAAAACTCTTGGCGCAGTTGTTATCCCGAATGGCAACACTTTGAATTGGTAATGTACCCCTTGGAATACAAACCTTAAGTACTTTCTGTGTGAAGGATGTATCGGTATATGGAAGTATGCATCCTTTAGGTCTAGTGCTGTCATGTAGTCTTGTTGTTTGAGCAATGGGATTACGTCCTGCAGTGTCACCATGTGAAAGTGATCTGATTTGATGTAGATATTTGATGTTCTGAGATCTAATATAGGTTTTGTCTTTTTTGGGTATGAGAAAGTACAGTGAGAAAACACCTGTTCCTTTCTGATGAATTGGTACCAGCTCTATTGCATCTTTTTGCAACAACGCTTGGACCTCCAGTTGTAGAAGATCCATGTGTTGTTTTGACAGGTTGTGTGTTTTCGGTCGGACATTTGGAGGGAATTTGAGAAATTCTATGCAATAACCATGCTGGATAATTGCTAAGACCCAAGTGTCTGTTGTTATTTCCTCCCAATGTTTGTAAAACGTGGTTAGTCTCCCCCCCCCCCACAGGTGTTATGTGTTGGGGATTTGTGACGTGGAAGTCACTGCTTGTTTTGAGGAGTTTTGGGACTTTGGAACTTCCCTCTATTCTTTTGGAATTGTCCCCCTCTATATTGTCCCCGAAAACTTCCCAGCTGATATTGGCTCTGATAAGTGGGCCTTGTTTGTGAGGTTGTGGGTTCTGTAGTTTGTCCTCAAAACCCCCCTCTAAACTGATTTCCGAAATGTGCCTCTGCTCTGTGGGGAGTAGAGTGCGCCCATGGCTTTGGCCGTATCAGTGTCCTTTTTAAGTTTTTCGATAGCAGTGTCCACCTCCGGCCCAAACAACTGCTGTCCGTTAAATGGCATATTCAGCACGGCTTGTTGTATTTCCGGCTTGAATCCTGATGTACACAGCCATGCATGTCTCCGTATTGTCACTGCTGTATTTACAGCCCTATCAGCTGTGTCTGCTGCATCCATTGCTGACCTTATCTGATTGTTCGAGATACTCTGTCCTTCCTCCACCACTTGTTGTGCTCTCTTTTGGAACTCCTTGGGTAAATGTTCTGTGAGTTGGCAATGCGCCATTGGTTGGCTGCTTGTGCCGCCACTCTTTTCCCCGCCGCGTCGAACTTACGACTCTCTTTGTCTGGAGGTGGTGCATCTCCTGAGGTGTGTGAGTTTGCCCTCTTGCACGCTGCCCCTACTACCACTGAGTCTGGTGTTAACTGCTGTGTGATGTACACAGGGTCTGTTGGTGGCGGTTTATATTTTTTCTCCACCCTTGGAGTAATGGCCCTGCCTTTCACAGGCTCCTCAAACACTTGTTTGGAGTGTTTTAGCATTCCAGGTAGCATGGGGAGGCTCTGATACTGGCTATGTGTGGACGACAGTGTGATAAATAGAAAGTCGTCTTCAATTGGCTCTGCATGCAGGGTGACATTATGAAACGCCGCTGCTCTTGACACCACCTGTGTTTGGGCGGTACTGTCCTCAGGTGGTGACGGTCTAGCTGGATAACAGTCAGGACTGTTATCTGACACTGGCGCATCATAAAGATCCCACGCGTCGGGATCATCCTGACTCATCCCTGTATGAGTTGGGGACTGCATCATTGGTGGAGTGGCTACCGGTGATGGTTGTGGAGAGCGCTGTGGAGATGGTGGCAGGGTTACTTGTCTTGCCACCTTTGCCTGTGGCTGCTTGTCTTTCTCTTGGAAGGCAGGTTTCCGTTCCATTCGTATCGGAGGGAGAGTACTGATCTTTCCTGTCTCCTTTTGAATGTGGAGCCTTCTTTGAGTGTAATCTGGCTCCATTGTCTCTAGCTCCTGTCCAAATCTATGTGTTTGCATTTGTGAGGACAGGCCTTGTTCCTCTGTGAAGGAACTTGTTTTCGGATCCAAGGCCGGATGTTTCGGTACTGAAACCTTTTCGGCTACTTTTTTCAGTTCCGACGACACTTTTTTGCTCTTCGGCGTACTGATCTCTTGGTGCCGACTTGTTTCGGTGCCGCCCTCTCGGTGCCGAGATTGCTCTGACCCGGTGTCTCAGGGTCGAGTCTGCTCTGTGCCAGTATCTCGACCGGAGTCGGATGACTTCGACACATGCATGCCCTTTTTCGGTGCCGATGCACGGTCACCTATTTTTCGGGTTAAGCCATGGCCTGCCAGCGGTGGCGTCCCCTAGGCTTTAGTGGTCTCTGCGTGAGTTTTGTGTATCGATGTCTTAATCGCGGTTTTCGGCATCTGTTCAGGATCTACCTCTTCGGAATCCTCGATGGAGAAGGTTTCTTCTTCTTCCTCCACGTGTTTTTGTCCTGTCGGCACCGACGCCATTTGTAGTCTCCTTGCTCTTCGGTCCCTTAAGGTCTTCCTGGACCGAAATGCTCGACAGCCCTCACAGGTATCCTCCTTGTGTTCTGGAGACAAACACAAATTACAGACCAGATGCTGATCTGTATAAGGATACTTGTTGTGACATTCGGGGCAGAAGCGGAATGGGGTCCGTTCCATTAGCCTTGTAGACGCACGTGGTCGGGCCGACTAGGCCCCGCCGGGGAATCAAAAACCCTGAAGGGCCACCAGAGCTCTTCAAAATTCGGTGTCGATCTGTAGTAACTAACCCGATACCGAACGCAAACAATACCGTAGAATTTTCTGAGATTTTCACTAACTTTCGGAACCGAAATGCGTAGCGAAGGGGAACACGTCCGAACCCGGCTACACATGCCATCGAACATATACACATATACACACATAGATATATATATATATATCTATCTATCTATCTATCTATCTATCTATCTATCTATCTATCTATCTATCTATCTATATGTCATTTACCCAGTGTACATCTATTCGTGGCATGTTCCGCTGCAGATTCACATGCTATGCATAGTCTGCCATCTAGTTTTGGGCTCGGAGTGTTAAAAGTTGTTTTTCTTCGGAGAAGTGTTTGAGTCACGGGATTGAGTGACTCCTCCTCTTCGGCTCCGTTGTTCATGGGCATCGACTCCATGTTAGATTGTTTTCCCGCAGAGAGTAAGGTAGGAGTGATAAAGTATAAAGAAAAGAGATGTTCATGCAAATGGAATATTTATATACATATGTGGAAGTGCATGTTGAACTTAAACGGCTACGGGCTCCCGGGGAGGCAGGACGGTGCATGTGAATCTGCAGCGGAACATGCAACAAACAGATGTACACTGGGTAAGTGACATTTTCCGTTCAATGGCATGTGTAGCTGCAGATACACATGCTATGCATAGACTACAAAGCAGTTTTAACTCCCATAAAAGCGGTGGTTAGCCTGTAGGAGTTGAAGTTGTTTGAAATAGTGTTCTTAGTACAGCCTGTCCTACTGTGGCTTGCTGTGTTGCTAATACATCTACACAGTAATGCTTGGTAAATTAATGTGGTGTTGACCAAGTGGCTGCTTTACAAATTTACCCCATTGGTATGTGTAAGGAAATGCCTCCTTGGCATGGTTACCCCCTGACTTTTTGCCTTTCCTGATGCTAAGTTATGATTTGAAAGTGTGCTGGGACCCTGCTAACCAGGCCCCAGCACCAGTGTTCTTTCCCTAAACTGTACCTTTGTCTCCACAATTGGCACATCCCTGGCACACAGATAAGTCCCTTGTAAATGGTACCCCTGGTACCAAGGGCCCTGATGCCAGGGAAGGTCCCTAAGGGGTGCAGCATGTCTTATGCCATCCTGGGGACCCCTCACTCAGCACATGCACACTGCTTCACAGCTTGTGTGCGCTGGTGGGGAGAAAAAGACTAAGTCGACATGGCACTCCCCTCAGAGTGCCATGCCAACCTCACACTGCCTGTGGCATAGGTAAGTCACCCCTCTAGCAGGCCTTACAGCCCTAAGGCTGGGTGCAATATACCACAGGTGAGGACATATGTGCATGAGCACTATGCCCCTACAGTGTCTAAGCAAAACCTTAGACATTGTAAGTGCAGGGTAGCCATAAGAGTATATGGTCTGGGAGTCTGTCAAACACGAACTCCACAGCACCATAATGGCTACACTGAAAACTGGGAAGTTTGGTATCAAACTTCTCAGCACAATAAATGCACACTGATGTCAGTGCACAATTTATTGTAAAATACACCCAGAGGGCATCTTAGAGATGCCCCCTGAAAACATACCCGACTTCCAGTGTGGGCTGACTAGTTTTTGCCAGCCTGCTACACACTAGACATGGTGCTGGCCATATGAGGAGAGTGCCTTTGTCACTCTGTGGCCAGAAACAAAACCTGTATTGGGTGGAGGTGCTTCTCACCTCCCCCTGCAGGAACTGTAACACCTGCCGGTGAGCCTCAAAGGCTCACCCCTTTTGTTACAGTGCCCCAAAGCATCCCAGCTAGTGGAGGTGCCCGCCCCTCCGGCCACTGCCCCCACTTTTGGTGCCAAGGCTGGAAGAGATAATGAGAAAAACAAGGAGTCACCCCCCCAGTCAGGACAGCCCCTAAGGTGTCCTGAACTGAGGTGACTCTTACTTTTAGAAATCCTCCATCTTGTGGATGGAGGATTCCCCCAATAGGATTAGGGATGTGCCCCCCTACCCACAGGGAGGAGGCACAAAGAGGGTGTAGCCACCCTCAAGGACAGTAGCCATTGGCTACTGCCCTCCTAGACCTAAACACACCCCTAAATTCAGTATTTAGGGGCTACAAAGAACCTAGGAAACTAGATTCCTGCAACCTAAAGAAGAAGTAGGACTGCTGACCTGAAAACATGCAGTGAAGACGGAGGCAACAACTGCTTTGGCCTCAGCCCTACCAGCCTGTCTCCCAACTTCGAAGAAAACTGGAACAGCAACACATCCAACAGGGACCAGCGACCTCTGAAGCCTCAGAGGGCTGACCTGCACTCAAGGACCAAGAAACGCCCATGAACAGAGGCTCTGTTCAACCATCTGCAACTTTCTTGCAACAAAGAAACAACTTCAAGGACTTCACGTTTCCCACCAGAAGCGTGAGACTTTCTACTCTGCACCCAACACTCCCGGCTCGACCTGCAGAAAACCAATACTACAGGGAGGACTCCCCGGCAACTGAGCCTGTGAGTAGCCAGAGTTGACCACCCCTGAGCCCCCACAGCGACGCCTGCAGAGGAAATCCAGAGGCTCCTCCCGACAGCGACTGCCTGTAACAAGGGACGCCTGGAACCAACACTGCACCTGCAGCCCCCAGGACCGGAAGGAACCGAACTCTAGTGCAGGAGCGACCCCCAGGCGACACTCTGCCTAGCCCAGGTGGTGGCTACCACGAGGCCTCCGCACCTGACCGGCCCTGCGCTGCTGGTGTGGTAACTTTGGGGTTGCCTTGAACCCCCAACAGTGGGCTACCTTGGACCCAACTTTGAACCGTGTTTTACTTACCTGTGAACTTAACATTTACTTACCTCCCCCAGGAACTGTTGATTTTTGCAGTGTCCACTTTAAAAAAAAAAAAAGCTTATTGCCATTTTTGTCAAAACTGTACATGCTATTGTGCTTATTCAAAGTTCCTAGAATACCTGAGTGAAATATCTTTCATTTGAAGTATTACTTGTAAATCTTGAACCTGTGGTTCTTAAAATAAACTAAGAAAATATTGTTTTCTATATAAAAACCTATTGGCCTGGAGTAAAGTCTTTGAGTGTGTGTTTCTCATTTATTGCCTGTGTGTGTACAACAAATGCTTAACACTACCCTCTGATAAGCCTACTGCTCGACCACACTACCACAAAATAGAGCATTAGAATCATCTCTTTTTGTCACTATCTTACCTCTAAGGGGAACCCTTGGACTCTGTGCACACTATTTCTTACTTTGAAATAGTATATACAGAGCCAGCTTCCTACAGTATGTTTCCTAAGAAAGCATTGTAGTCCCTTTTTTCCAAGTGGAATTTGCCTTAGGTGTAACTAAGAGCTGCCTTTTAGCTTTAAGGTAACATGTTTGGATGCATTTTACTATCCATCTTGCTAAACCTGGTTTTGAAATAGGGTTACCAGTATGTGGTTTTTGAAAGCCACAAATAACGGTTTGGTTTTCCTAAATGATTTTGTCCTATCTACGTAATACATTAAGGCTCTTTTAATATCTAATGTATGCAGGGCTCTTTCTGCTACAGAGTCTGGCTGTGGGAAGAAGACTGGTAATTCCACTGTTTGATATGAAACAGTGATATTTTGGGAGAAATTTTTGGTTTGTTTGAAGTACAACTTTATGTTTGTGTACTTGTATAAACGGTTCTTGAATTGTGAAAGCTTGGATTTCACCAACTCTTCTTAATGAAGTAATTGCGACTAGGAAGGCAACTTTCCATGTTAAGTATTGAATCTGGCATGAGTGCATAGGTTCAAATGGTGGACCCATTAGTCTTGTGAGCACTATGTTTAGATTCCACGAAGGTACTGGAGGCGTTCTAGGTCGAATGATGAGTTTTAATCCTTCCACGAAGGCTTTGATAACAGTAACTCTAAATAAAGAGCTGTGTTGTATATTTTGGAAGAACGCAGAGATTGCACTGAGATATATTTTTATGGCTGAAAAAGCTAAATTTGCTTATTTGTAAATGAAGTACATAACATACATGTCTGGAAGTGATGCAACACAAGCTCTGGAAACTTGGCTTTGATAAACCAATCGTCCAGGTAAGACGTTGTGAAGACTTGAGGTGCTGAAGTAAGACCAAACAGAAGGACCGCAAACTGGTAGTGTTGCGACCCCACCACAAACCGGAGATACTTCCTATGCGACTTGAGTATAGGGATATGAAAGTAAGCATCCTGCAAGTCGACAGACACCATTCAATCTTCTTTGCTCAACGCCAGAACTACCTGTGCCAGTGTCAGCATCTTGAGTTTTTCCTGTTTGAGGAACAAATTCAGAATCCTCAGGTCTAGGATTGGTCTCAAACGACCGTCCTTCTTGGGTATCAGGAAGTATCTTGAATAACAATCCTGACCCCTTTCCTGCTCTGGAACCAGCTCCACCGCACCTTTTGACAATAGGATCTGAACCTCCTGCTGCAACAACAGGAGATGGTCTTCTGAGCAAAACGAGGGACGGGGAGGGATGGGAGGAGGAAACTCCTGAAAAGGCAGAGCATATATCCTTTTCTCACAATGTTTAGTTACAGAAAAAGATGTAATCTTCCCCCTACAGGAGAAGTGTGGTTGAAAATGGGGAGCAAAATAGGGCTGCTTCCCTTGCTGTTGTCCTCCAGAGGAAGAGGATGATGCAGGGTGCTGCTGGGTAGCCCCTCTTGTCCAAACCCTCCCCCGCCCTCTAAAGGATCTATATGGGAGGCTGGCAGGCTGTTGGAAAGTGGTTTGGGGTCTCCCACAGTAAACAGCTCCACACCCAAACCCCCTGAACCTCTGAAAGGACCTGAAAGGGGTAGCAGAAGAGGCTGGCAGACCTAAAGACTTCGCCATGGCCCGTCTATCTTTAAAGCACTCTAGGGCAGACTCTGCTTTATCACCAAACAGTTTCTTTCCATCAAAGGGCAAATCCAATAAAGTAGTCTGTACATCACACGAAAACCCAGAGGACCTCAACCAAGCGTGCCTCCTGATAGCAATAGATGTACTCATTGCCCTGGCCACCGAGTTCGTGGAATCCAGACCAGAATGGATTATTTGTTTTGGCGCAGCCTGCGCATCAGATAGAAGTTCACCAAATTGTCTCTGTACTTCCTGCGGCAGGTCAGGAACCATAGCCCTAGCAGAGTCCATCAGGGCATGGATGTATCTACCAAGAACACAGGTAGCATTCGCAGACTTGAGAGCCATAACAACACATTTCTACGCTCACTCTTATGGGAACTCCATTGATTAATCGCTCTGAACATATTAGCTAGCTTACACCAATTAATCTGTGAGGGAAGAAATAAAATTGAATGGAATCATTAAGCAAACAAATTTCTCAGAGAGGTGTTCCCTACTTGGGAAGATGGCCTTGCATCTGAATTAAGAGTTTCTTATAAAGGTGTAAACCAATCTTCAAGTTGCACCTTTGCCAATCTCAGCAATTGGGATGCTTACAAGTAGTGCAGCAGTATTACCTCAGGTGGAATGGGCTTTAAGTCAAACAAAGGTGGCTGATGAAACCCTACCTGGAACATTGGATTATACATGAGACAATCCATCTGGACAAGGAATGTTTGGAAGTGGCAAATTCTGGGTGTAAAGGACAAGGTTCATAAAAAAAGTTGCTTTGTATTCCTTAAGATTCTGTCCTACCCAGATACAACTTCAACACCCTCCTAACATCAAGAGTATGGACAGATCTCTCTGCAGAAGGATGATTATGAAAAAATGTAGGTAAGGAAATAGTCTGACACAAAAAATCTGAGGCTGCTTTAGGGAGGAATTTAGGATGAGTCCTCATCATTACTCTATTGCCTGGAAATAAGTGTGCAAGGTCTGTGGGAAGCTAGGGAATGTACACACTCGCTCTATGAACAAAAGTTATAACAGCCAATAAGGAAGGTTAACGAGAATTTCATGAGCTGTACATAGGCCTTATGAATGGGTTTGGAAGGAAGGACCCATAACGCAAGAAAGGGCAATATTTATTTCCCATGGAGGGAGTCTCCTGAGAAGACGTTACCTCTTATTAAAGCCCTATATAAAATCCTTGGCCACAGGCATTCAGGAAAAGAACATTGGGAAGGCTGTGATTGCTCCGAATTGCACTAGAGGCAAATTGCAATTTTGCCTTAGCCAAATGGAGGAGAAAATGAAAGAACCACCTCTTTTTGACAAGTGAAAGGATTGAAACTGAAATTGTTCTGAGAGCAGAATCTCTTCAACTTGAATGCATAGAAGACCTGGTAGATGGGGTTTTCGCTTTTCTCAAAACATCCATGCACTTCTGTGGGAGGTTCAGGTAACCATACTATATGTGTACATGAGCCAAGCTACCAAGATCAACAAGTGAATGTTGGGCTGTTGAATTTGGTCTCTACTTCTGAAGAAGGTAGCATCTGCACAGCAGTCTCTTGCGTAGGTACTTAGAGATTAAATATCTGTGAACCATCATTGGCGGGGCCACTCTGAAGCAATGAGAATCATTCTGGCCTGCGAGTGAGACAGCTTTATGATAACTGATGGGAAACTTGGGGAAGGCATAAAGAAATTTGCCTGACCAGTCAATCCATAGGGCATTTCCCAGTGGGCACAGTTAGTAAAACCTCCAGGTGAAACATGCTAAATTTTTGTTTTTCTCAGCTTACAAAAAGATCTCTTCTAGGAAATCCCTGGTTGCACAAGTATGGTCTGGTGTAATGCCAATTTGTGATTTTCTGGAATGGTTCTTCTGAGAGTGCTGCTTAAGCATTCTGGATTCCAAGTAAATGGACCACTGGATCTGAATGTTAGCCATTACCATACTGTTAGTGCCTCCGTAGTCAAAGCTCTGGACCTCATTCCCCCTTGCTTGTCCAGATAATACATGGTCATTTTATTGCCCATCTGAACAAGGAGTGAATTGTTCTGAATGACCAGAGGAATGCTTTCTGGGCTAAATGCACTGCTCTTGGCTCCAGTGGGTTGAAGCGGCAAGGCTGTTGCCACAGCCCACATGCCTTGTATTGAAGGATGGCCCATATGAGCACCCCAGCCTGTAAGGACGCATCTTTCACGATGGCTTGGGTCGAAATGTCTTGATGGAAATTAATTCTTTTTAAAAGATTCTTATCGGCACCACCAGCTTTGTGACTGTTTTGCATGAATTAACATCACTCTGTACTCTCTTCTTCCTGAGAGTTGATCCCATTGATCTTCTAGGTACTGTTGTAAAGACATATTTGGGACAAGAAAAACGCATGCCGCCATTGAACCTAGAAGAGAGAAGCTTTGTCTCACAATTGGATGGACTTTTGTCTTCAGATGACAACATTTCTGGATAGATATTCAGCTCTCCGACGAAGAAAACACTTGTGTGCACTGTGTCTAGGACTGCATACATGTAGCATAGGGTTTGAAATTGTGTCAAGATAGGTTTATTGAGATTTAAACGCAGTCCAAGCTGACAGTGAAAACAACCAGCTGATAATGTACAATTGTGTGTTGGTACAAGCATGTTTTGATGAGCATGGACAGACAAAAATCTTTGTTCTTCTGAGGTGAGCCGGCTCAACCGTCATACTTTTAGAGAAAGTTTGCAGTGCAGATTGAGACTGAATCAAAGAACCTTGTATCGTACATATTTTCCTCCTATGGTGAACCTCAGGAATCTGATGTTTCTAGGCTATCAGGATGTAAAAATAGGCATCCTGCAGATCTATGGAACATAATCACCCCCCCCTCACCCCCCACCAAGATGAAGGTAGATCTGATAAAGCACCAACAACTGGAATAGATGGGGGAGGACTTATGAACTTGAGACGGTATCAATGTTCTAAAGATTTCGGAACCCATTTGTCTCTGGCTATCTTTCTCCATTCTTTCAGGTAAGATGCTATGCTAACTTCCGTCAGAGTGAGAAACGGAAAGGGAAATGATCAATGAGGCAGAACGAAAACCGTTGAGGTGATAGTTTGCCCAATATGAAAAGGAAAATCAAGACTTTTGGAAAAAGCAGCCCTGGTCCTCAACATTAGTTTCTGCAGGAAAAAGGTGGTGTAGTGCCGCAGCACAGAGGAAGACTGGCACTCACAAGACAAGCTTAAGTGATCGCAGAGAGGAAGCCAGTCTTGCAAATCAGAAGACTCCTGGAGCAGCTGAGCACTGGCTTGTAAGGGAGACATACACCATGCCATAGCATAAACTGTTTGGAAGGGAGTTGTGAGAAGCTGGCTCTTTATATAGTGGAACGACAAGAAATACACTGTGCAAAGGGTACAGGCAAGCACCAAAGTAATTACAGAAGCAAAAATGACATCCCCAAATGCTCTTCTGTGTTAGTGTGGGCAAGCAGTTAGGTATATCAGACGGTAGTGCTCAGCATGTAATGGACACACAGACAGCAAGTGAGACACACTCAAAGGAATCCAACATTAATTTATAAAAAAAACATTTACTTTTATATAAATTTAGATGCCAAGATCATCAGAATCAGGTACGAACTTTGAGATATAGATTTTTAGAGTTTGCAAAAGTTGATACATTTTAATGTAGCTGCAATGTTACTCTAAGGGAGAGGAAACACATCAAACAGGTACTTAAAAGCAGTTTACAGGACCAATCTTCTGGACTTAAGGAGAGTACAGGGCAGGGTCCTGGGTCACACAAACAGGTCACCTCAGGCAGCAGTATGGCAGCCAGGTGCAGTAGTGCAGTTCAGCATTGGGTGTCCCGTGTAAATCAATTGGCATCGGTCTGGTCACAAAGATACTGCAGGGGTGGACAGAGTCTAGCCCAGGTGAACCACCAAGGGTGGTAAAGTCTTGTAATGCTCAGGGACACAGGGACACCAGTGGTCCTGTGTTTCTGAATTCAGGGGGTCCTGGTGCAGAGGTGTCTTGGACCGTCAGGTTTCAGTCATCAGTGGCGGTCACAGTACATGGGGCAGTCACAGTGCAGGGGGTCTGCAGAAAGAGGCTGTACGTGAGGATTGGGGTCCAGTCTGACCGAACCAATTAGTGGGCTCAGATCTCAGGGACTCTAGGGCACCAGTGATCCTCCTCTCCTCACTCCGGTGCATTTGGGCGTAGCAGTGCAATGGACTGTCTGGTCACCGGAGGCTGCTGCAGTAGAGGGGGGGGTCTGCAGATGCAGTTGGGAAGTCGACAGAAGGCAAACTCAAGTTTGGCTTTGTCTCTTGGGTGCCTGGGAACAACACTAACACTGCTGGCCTACTTCAGCTCTGGCTAGGAGACTCGAGTGCAGTGGTGTTGTCTACAGTCTGCTTTTGGTGGTCCTGGGTCCTCACAGCTCTTTGGTTGCCTGCAGATGCAGGGAAGCAGCTTCTCTGCTCCAAGGGAGCTCTTCTGGCAATTTGCGAAGTACTGGCAGCTCTCCCGGTTTCTTGGAGGCACAGCAGCAGGACAGGTCATTTGCTCCACAAGGGTTATGTGCAGCAGGCAGGCTTGAAGGATTGGCACCAATTCAGTCATGCTCCTGGGTTCTAGGGTCAGCAGTCTTCCTTGTCCATTCCCTGGTATCAAGGGGTCCCCAAATACTCAATTTAAGGAGCATTAAGGTAAGTGAGGGGTACTACCTAATGGGCTACTTAACCCCGGGATGACTACACCCCCTAGATGACAACTTCCACTGGGGAGTGGACATCACCTTGTCAAAGAATTTCTAATACCACCACACACAAGATGGTGGAATTCCTAAGGTTGAGTTCATGTCAGGCTGGTCACCCTAGTAAGTGCAAGTAGAACACCTCCTGCATAGCTGATTTTCTCACCTCTCCAGGTGCCAAATAGGACTGGCGGGGGGGGGGGGGACTTTGGGGTTTTATGGGGGGAGGGCAACTCCACTAGCTGGGGTGCCGTGGGGCACTGTAACAAGAGGCTTGAGCCTTTGAGGCTCACCGCCAGGTGTTACAGTTGCTGCAGGGGGGAGGTGTGAAGCACCTCCATCCAGGACAGGTTGTTTGACGACGGAGAGCACAAAGGCTCTCACCCATTGTGGTCAGAAACTCGTCTGGAAGTGGCAGGCTGGCACAGACCGGTCAGTCCTGCAATAGCAGTTTGGCTAACATACAGAGGGAATCCCTAAGATGCCCTCTGGGTGCATTTCTCAATAAATCCCACACTGCCGTCAGTGTGGGTTTATTGTGCTGAGAAGTTTGATACCATACCTCACATTATTCAGTGAAGCCATTATGGAGCTGTGGCGGTCATAATGACAAACTCCCAGACCATATTCTCAATATGGCTACACTGACTTACAATGTCTAAGAATGGACATAGGCACCATAGGGGCATACTGCACATGCAGCTATGCCCTCACTTGTAGTATAGTGCACCCTGCCTTAGGGCTTTAAGGCCCGCTAGAGGGCTGACTTACCTATGCCACAGGCAGTGGTTTCTCGACTGCCTTTTTCTCCCCACCAGCACACACAAGCTACAAAGGCAGTGTGCATGTGCTTGGTGAGGGGTCCCCCAGGGTGGCATAATACATGCTGCAGCCCTTGGAGACTTCCCTAGCCACAGGGCCCTTGGTACCATGGGTATCTTTTACAAGGGACTTAACTGTGTGTCATGGGTGTGTCAATTGTGAAAACAAAAGGTACAGATTTTGAGAAAGAACACTGGTGCTGGAGCCTGGTTAGCAGGATCCCAGCACACTTTCAAAGTTGGCATCAATAGCAGACAAAATACTGGGTGGGGGGGGGGGGGGGAGAGTATGTCAACACATGTAATGGAATGTAATGAACCGTGCATTACGGCTGTGAAGCATGCTGTAGACGTGATTTACAAATATTATATGCAGCATTAGGGGACATGGAACACAGACTCTGTGCCATGTTGTGTTTTCACTCTTAGGAGCACATTATCACACAGCCTGCAATGGCAGTTTGCACGAGACTGGTGCTGGGACCCATAGAATGGCACAAGTTGTGCTGCAGCTCTTAAGCCCCTCTTTAGTACCCATTCCCAAGGTACAACTGTACCATGTTAGGGACTTAGTGGTGCTAAAGGGCCTGGCTGCTTGGGGATCAAGTGACCAGGTGTGTTGGTTTGGGGAAGAAACACTGGCACTGGGGATCTGGTTAGCAGGAACCAGGTGCACCTTAGTCAAAGTTGCATCAAACACCAGGCAAAAGACTTGCGGGGAGGGTGGCGGGGGATCATTTCCACTGGAACGCTGACCTACCCAAACAGTGTGGGAATCCCCTTTAAAATGCTCTTTGTCTGTTCTTTCAGTTTCCTCACCCATTTTCTTTTTCTTTGGGATGAGGGGTGTCAAACTCTGCTGACCCTATCTTAGCCAGTGCAACCACCAGCTTACCCTAAGAGGTTACCCACAACTAGAGCAACCCCACAATGACCAACACGGTCAGGAGGCCTAGCTTGCTATTTGACAGGGGGTCAGCCCATAATGCCAATGAAAGTGCAGCGATAAAGGCCAACACCCAGCAGAGATCACAGACAGCTGTCAGTGTCCATAACACTGACTTTAGCTCCCCACGGACCGGCAAAGGGCTAAGTAAGAAGCTTCTTTGGGTTCAGGGTGCACTGTCTCCTGTTTTAAAGTTAGGAGGGGGTTTACTACATCCTGTAGCAAACACTCTTCTTCCACTCTTTTCTGTTAGCTTAGGAGCCACCATCTCCTGCTTAGCAGTTGCCGGCCTATTCAGGACTTCTAATGGGTCAGGTTGGGCTTCTCCAGTGCCAACTTTGGAGTTCTTCCTCACTGGAGCAGAATCTCCTTGGCTCACTGGGACTTTGGCTAAAAGTTGCCCACCTTTTTCTGTGGGATTTTTTTTTCATTTTCTTTGGGGGCCTTCTTGCACTCCTCGCCTCCAGAATCCGTGGGGGAGGAGTGGCACAGGACCAGTTCCTCTTTTGGGGACTGACCAATCTCTGGGAGGTCGTTCCCAAGGAGACAATCAAGGGGGAGGTCTGTACTGACCACCACCTTTCTCCAACTAAGGGTTCCAGCAATCACTATGGGCACAAAAGCCACAGACCTATAAATGACCTCTCCTGGGATAACCCTTATTCCAGCAGTTTCACCTGGAAGGTACTGGTTTGAGAGTATTTGAGAGTACCAGCCTGTCATGCTCAATTGTGTGATTGGCACATGTATGCCTAAGGGTAATGGTTGGGATTCCATTCCCCAGTAGGTGGTGGTAGTGTTTACTCCCCTCTGGAATCTCCAACTAACCTTTGGTTCCCACTGGTGGGTGGTGGTAGTGTTTACTCCACTCTGGAATCTCCAGTTAAAATCTATAAGGACCTCCTCACCTGAGAAGTCATCCTCTAAAGCTACAATGGCAACCCATGGGGGCACACTAATGGATTTGTTTTTAGGACATAAGTGTCCTTGTTTCTGTGCCCTGTCTTTGTAGTCAAAGCACCAAGCTTTCGTAGTATCACAGTTTTTACCCTGGTTCTAACGTTAGTTTTACGAGGTGCCTGGGGCACCCCTCCTGGACAGATTTTGGGGGGCCTACAGAGGGCTCCTTTTCTTATAATTTTTTTTTAATGTTTTTTTTTTTTTTTTTTTTTTTTTTTAAAGAGTTGTCCACCTATTTCTCCTGGGGGGCATCCCTGAACCTTTCCTATGGTCACCCCCTTCATGACTTTTATTGGACACCCTTGTTTTAACCCAATGATCAACCTTCTTCCCAACTCCTGGGGAGAGACTGGCCCCAGGTCTACCAGGTATTGATGCAACTTTTCACAAGTACAGTTACTTAACAGATGTTCCTCCATAATTCAATTATAATGCCCATCATAATCGTGCACCAGATTTCCTTTTTACCAACCACCTAGTGTTTTCACTGAAAAGTCTAAAAAATCAACTCAGGACTGACTCAGTTTTTTGAGTCTTTCTTTTTTTTGAGTCTATATTCTTTAGTGGCAAGTTCAAAGCCCTCAATCAGGGCATCATTCATGGGGTCTGTTGGATATGGCCCTTTTTGTAGATTTACCCCCAAACTGTTTGCTTTCTTCCTCCTATTTTTAGGAAGTTGGTCTAAGGTGTTGGCACCTTTTACCACCTCCAGGAAAACTCCATTAATGAATAAAGGCAGTGTCTAGATAGTCAGGTCTCTCAAGAGGTAGCTGTGGATGAGCAGCCAAGACTTATCTATGAGGGGTGCAAAGCACCTGCAATACTATAATTAACGTTTATGCTCGGTCTGTCCCACGGGGACCAGAGTCTCAGACCCTGGCGCAGTTGTCTGAACTCTTGGATACCTTGCACCCTCAGACTAATTTAGTGGCTGCAGGAGATATGAACTGTACTTTTGAACCTTCTTGTCTAAATAGTGGTCTAATGGATGAAGATGAACTCTGGGGTATTCCACACCTAATGAATAAACAGTGTATTCGTTCCTGTGCTGCTTCCCAGTTGGTATCTTTAGGTCTTAAATACGGACTTAACGCCTGTAATGGCTGTACCCTCTCTAATTTGAGCACTGCGCCTACATTCAACCGAGGTACGTCCACTAGTGAAATTGATTACTTCTTAGTGGATGTTAGGTTATGGCCTTCTTTATAAGATATGAAGGTGGAGTCCCGCCATGAGAGTGATCATAATCCTTTGCCTCTTACCATGCACAGTGATGTTTTTAGGATATCACAGAATGACCATTGTACTGTGGTTCCAGTCCCACTGTTGGATAATAGTCGTACTTGGGTCTGTTGGCCAAAAGTGTTGTCTAATCCCCACTTAATAAATGGGATTTATCAACTGTTTGTTGATGTAATGGCTGTTTATGAGGAGTATGAAGTTACTAACATTCCTATTCTCAGTATTCATTAAGATATGCTGAAGAAACTGCAGAGTGTTTTTGTAATAAGAAGTCCAGCATTACGTATTTCTATGGTAACACTAAAAAATAATGTGTGGTTTAATAAGGATTGTTCAAAGGCTAAGTTAGCATAAAAAACAGCTATTATGACATGTTCTCAGGGGGCGATACAATCAGCTAGACTCACTTATAAGAAGATCACAATGCAAGCAAAGAAAAATTGCGAAGACTCAATCTAGCAAAACGTGCTTGATGCAACTAAACATAACGACAATGTGACATTCTGGAAGCTACTGTCCAGAAGACAAAGGGGGGGCAAGAGCACTATAAGTAACCATATTCAACCTGAGAGCTCGGTGAATCATTTTTCTAAACTTTACGCACTACCTTGTAATCTCCCAATCCATTCATCTTTTTCCCCGTTGTCGGCTAGAACAAGCTATCTCCCGGATGAACCAGGACTAGATTCTTTTATTTACGAAGATCCAATTATTTTTACTCTGGAGGAAACTATAGCAGCAATTAACTCCCTAAAATCTGCTAAAGCGCCAGGCCAGGATAAGATTCCGGGGGACCTATATGAATCTGAACCAACAATATGGTCCTGGTATATAAACCTGATCTCGAACAAAATCGCAGCT
The DNA here is from genome assembly GCF_031143425.1 of Pleurodeles waltl. Classification (NCBI taxonomy): domain Eukaryota; kingdom Metazoa; phylum Chordata; class Amphibia; order Caudata; family Salamandridae; genus Pleurodeles; species Pleurodeles waltl. Next base: position 914,710,271 of record NC_090448.1, on the reverse strand, counting down.
GGGGGCCCAATCCTGAGTACTTGGAAAGGGGCCAAAATAATCCTATCCATAAAAAGGGCGATGTGAGCTCCCCAGCTAATTACAGACCTATTAGCCTTATTGATAAACTCCAGAAAATGTTTGCTCAACAGCTTTTGGAAAGGCTATTAAGTTGGGTACAAGACAATCAGGTGACATCTCCATTACAGGCGGGGTTTCGCCCAAAAACAAGTATGCTAGATCAGGTTTTTAGGCTGATGCCTTTATATTGGACATATGTAGTCCTTGCCAAGCAAAAATCTATGTTGTTTTTGTGGACTTTTGATCGGCCTTCAATATGGTCCCCAGAGAAAAACTATGTTAAGTTTTGCACAGAATGGGTACTCCTATCCTATCAATATAATCCATCTATTACAACGGTTACATGAGAATACATTTGCTTAGGTGAGGGGGTAATCAGGGAGAATTAACAGATCATATTCCCATTCAGAGGGGGGTTCGCCAAGGATATGTCTTGGCTCCAACCTTATTTACTTTATAAATGAGGTGGTACAAATTTTGTCTTTGTCAGAATTATGCCCCCTCCATAAACGCGCAGAAAATCCCTATACTACTCTTTGTAGACGATTCTCTACTTATCTCTAAGACCCCAATGGGCCTTCAGATTCTTGTTGATAGGTTTAGGATCAATTAGGAGATGTACCATCATTTTAGATGGGACACCTTTAAGTAAGGTTAGCTCAATAGATTGAGGATCTCAAATAATTTACAATGGGAGGATCAGATTAGAAAAAGTGTGGTGCTTCTCCAGCATAGAGCGGGCGCTATCCTGCGTTTTTTATAAAAGCTCAGTATCAAAAACCGTATCTCCGGCTATCAAGATCTACTTGGCAAAGGCCACGGTATGGCTGCCTATGGTGCCGAGGTGTGGGATTCCATAATAGCAATAGACTATCCGTGGGCAAAAATAACTGTCAGGGCTCTACTTGCGTGCCCTCGTAGCACACCCTTGACCCCGGCTTTTCTGGATCTTGGGTTTAATCGCATTGCTGATCTGATAGCTCTGAGACCCTTACTCTTTTGGGTAAGGATTTGGACTACTCCTGAGCTTATTATATATAGGGACACCCTTGTTGACCTCCTAAAAAGACCGAATGCAGTTTCTATCCCATGGTTCAGGCATGTGTCAATATGGTTTCGTACTTTGGAGCTTGAAAGTTACTGGGAGAATCTGCAGAATTTAGGGAAAAATCACAAATTGTTTTTGAAAGCTGTTTATTGGTCCTATGTAAGAAATAATCTCCTCCTTTGTACATCACATGGTCGGCTGACTAATCAATTTCTTGACTAAGTGGTATCCTCAGTTTGAACTTTATTTAGATCTTGTACCTGACTTATTGGGAAAGAGTCTGTATGCTCGCTTTCGCTTTTGGGTGTCTAGCGTTGCTGTCCTTAACTGATAGTCAGGGATCATCTTTAACATCTGACTTCTGTCCTTCCTGCCTGTTGTGACAGTACTGAATCTGTTGAACATTTTATGTTTCTTTGCCCGGCATATTCCATTCCCCCGCTCAACTGGATTCGTACAATTTGCCGAAATTTGGGCATAAGACAAAGGGGTACTGCTTTAAGGATTTTGAAAAGTGACACTTCAACCATTTTAATCTCTGCGGTTAGCAAGTTCCTTGTGGTTGCCTGGCATATACGCATCCGTTTTCTTAAAGTTTTTTAAAAATGTTTTGTAAATAAGTATGTTATGGACAAGAAGTGGGAGGTTTTATGTTCTATAGTAATTCTTGGATGACCTTTTAATTTCCTCCATGTTCTAACCTTTTTATGAGCTTAAACTGTTTTATGGTTGCTTTGATGGTTATGTTGGCGAATAAAGCTTGTGTTTAAGTGTTTTTTTATATTAGAAGTTGCTTGATCAAAAGGAAGTGTGGGCTTCTTACATGTAGGCTCTGCATGGATCCAGTTATTAGGCAGTGGTTAGTAAACAATGCAACCATTTAGAGGGTTGATAGGAATGCATCTTTGCACAACATCGGACTGTGAGCTGCAGTTGTCAGAGTCCTCAGTAGTAACAGAGGATTCCTTGTTTTTTTGGAGGCGATTTTGTTTATGGATTTCAGAATCAAAGCCCTTTTTCACATCCTCCCATTGAAGCTTGGGGTCATGTATCATGTTTCTGCTTCACTGCTGACACAGGTGCAGGGAAAGGGTTGGTTGTCCAATGCCCAGGAATAATTTAGTTTAACACAATCCTCTTTTTGATGTCATTCAGAATCAAGTATGCAGAATCCACTAGGGAGACAATGAATTTCAGGTCAGATCCCTGTGCTTTGCTGGCGTTTCACATTTCTTAGTCTACTAGCTCTCTGATAATGATCTTCAATCCAAGGCCAAGAGACTTGAGGAGTTGAGGACAAGGAATGTGGACTTACCATTAGTAGGGCCCTTTGTTCACACTCCCCTCTACCTTCAAGAAAGGAACTGCCTCCAGTGTAGATGTGCTCCACTAGCCCTCCTCCTTAGCCTAGCCACCCATTTACTGTAGTTGTATAGAGGTCAAGGATAGATTATGATGTTGTGAGTTCATGTGTTCCTGTCAGGAATGAGGAGTTAATATGAACAAGTTGTAGGGGAGTGCCCTCTTTCTTGGCATGGTTATCCTAATTTTCTGCCTGTTGTCAGTGTGCTTGACTGTGTCCACTGGGATTCTGCTGTCCAGACCCCCAGTGGTTTTAATCTCTCCCTTCTAAATAGGTAACTGTACATTTGTCTGCCCACAATTGGCATACTGGTCCCACCATGTAAGTCCCTAGTATATGGTACCTAGGGTAACCAGGGCATTTGGATACCAGGGGATCCCTATGAGCTGCAGCAGTTATTCTGCCACCCATAGGGAGCCTATGCAAAGGGTTCTGCTGGCTGCCCTTGCAGTCTGCGTGAAACGGGTGCATGCACCCCTTTTCACTACAGGTCACTGGACCAGGTCATTGTAAGTCACCCTTATGGTAGGCCCTCTCAGCCCAGAGGGCAGGGTGCAGGTACCTGTGTGTGAGGGCACCCCTGCACTAGCAGAGGTGCCCCCACAAACTCCAGATCCATTTTCCTGGACTTTGAGTGCGAGGATGCCTTTTTGAGTGTGTACTGGACTTTGTCACTTCTTATGCCCAGCTACATAATGGTAAATCCAAACCTGGGCATGTTTGGTATCAAACATGACGAAATCATACCCCAATACTGTTGTCAGTATTTAAGTATGATTCCAGGAACTCTGGGGGCTCCTTAGAGGACCCCCAGCATTGCTACCACCAGTCTTATAGGGTTTTCGAGGTAGCCCAAGCTGCTGCCACCCCTCAGACAAGTTTCTGCCCTCCTGCTGCTTCATCTGATCAAGCCCAGGAAAGCAGAACAAAGGATTTCCTTTGGGAGAAGGAGGTAACACCTTCTCCCTTTGGAAATGTGTGACTGGCTTGGGAGGGGTATATTCCCCAAGCCACTGGTATGCTTTGAAGGGCATATTTGGTGCCCTCTGTGCATAAACCAGTCCACACCGGTTCAGGGGCCCCCAGACCATGCTCTGGTGCGAAACTGGACCACTCCACTGTCCATCACCACCCCAGGAGTGATGCTCAGAGCTCCTCCAGAGGGTCCCTGAGTTCTGCCATCTTGTTTCCAACATTGGCAGGGAACTCTAGGAGCATCTGAGTGGCCAGTCCAGGCAGGTGATGTCAGAGCCCCCTCCTGATAGGTGCTTACCTGGCTAGCTGACCAATCCCAATTTCAGGGCTATTTAGGGTCTCTCTTGGGTGGGTCCTCAGATTCAGCTTGCAAGACTCCAGCAGGACTCCTACGCAACATCCACGTCGACTTCCGGCCACTGGAACTGCAACTGGACCCTCCGGGAACCAACATCGCTGCAATCAACGAAGAGGACTGTTCTACAAATTTGTTTCAACAGCTCCTGCCAGCTTTGCAACATTTCCCCGGCTGTGCATCCTCCGAAGAGAGCGACCCTTCAGCCTGCGCAAGGAGGAGGAGGAATCTCCTGTGTAGTGAAGGAGTCACTCTTCTGCATCTGCAGGCACCTACTGCAAACGACTGGCTGCTTGGATCTCCTCTCATCCTAAGCTGCATGGATCCTGCATTGCAGGTGGAGGTCCAGAGTAATCCTCTTGATCCTTTGCCTTCCCACGCAGGGCAGTACCCCCGGTGCACTGAGTCTCTTGCGGCGGCCATGGCTTGTTTGCATCTCCTCCAAGGGATCTTCAGGTGACGTGTAGCTTCTGTCCCCAGCACTCCTTCCTGCAATGCTTAGCCCTCCGTGTGGGTCTCCTGCGGCGTGGGATCCCTTCCTGTAGTGCTGCGTGGGCTCCTTCTGCAACATCTGTGTCCCAATCCTGTGGGACTCCTGTGGGTGCTGCCTCTGCTTCTGTGGACTCTCTGCAACGCTGAGGGTCCTCTGTGACTACCCTTCTCCTGGGTGAGTCCTCCTGGGCCTTTCTGATCCCCAGAAGCACCACTTTTCCACTAACCGGGAGTTTGCCTTTGCCAAGGCTTGTTGGTATAATTCCTGCACCGACACCCATGTGCAATCTTCACTCAGCGTGGGACATCTACTGCATCCATCTTGAACTCTACTCCTGCTCCAGGGCAGCAGTGCTGACCTGTTCTTCCTCACCGACCACCAACTTCTGCAAGTACAGCTGGGTGGGTTTTAGCTTCTACTCCTCCTAGACCCCACTGTGACTTTTGAACTTGGTCCCCTCTCGCCACATGTCTCCTTCTTCAGGAATCCACCACTGGTTTCTTGCAGTCTTGTCTGGGTGTCTTCCTTTTCTTCTTTTCCTACTTTTGGGTGGTTTGGGGAAAATCCAGTGATTTACTCCTGCTTTCCTGGTCGCTGGGGGCACTGTGTTACTTACATTTGTGGTTTTCTAGTACTCCCAGCTCCCCTATACACATTCCACTTACCTAGGTGGGGGACCTGTGTTCGCATTTCATTTTTTTAGTATATGGTTTGGGGTCCCCCCCTAGGGTCACTATTGGTTATTACTATTTGTACTGTTTTCTAACATTTTCTATGCCTATTTCCGATTGCTAGTGTAAATATTTAGTGTATTACTTGCCTCCTATTGGAGGGCTGCCCTTCTAGTACTTTTTGGTATTGTGTTCCAAAAAAGAAAGTACCTTTATTTTTGTACAACTGAGTGTTTTCTTTCATGTGTGTAAGAGCTGTGTGCCTACAGTAGTATTGCATGACCTTTGTGTGTCTCCTAGAAAAGCCTTGGCTCCAGCCTGACTTCTAGACACTGCCTACATTTCACTAAGAGGGGATACCTGGAACTGGTATAAGGTGTAAGTACCTCAGGTATCCACCCCACACCAGGCCAGTTTCCTACACAAGTTACTTACCTTCGGTAACGCATTACCTGGTAGAGACAATATCTAGCTGCAGATTACTTACACCCTTGAATTTCGCAGGTGTCAGACTGGACCCAGAAACTTTAGCATGAGCAGTACCCCTGCACCCTGTCAGGTAGCTTCATTTGGCTCTGTGCAGCGGCACTGTCACCGGAATTGACGTCACAATCACCTAAATAGGGGCCACCCACGCGCACTGAAGTCAGTTACTTTTTACAACTTTCCACGCCAAGAGTGAAGAGCCATGAAGTGAACTGATGGGTGTGTTCCCAAACTAAGGCCCTGAAAGGGGAATTACCTTAGCCCTAGAAATCTGTCCGCAGAGCGGGGAGGCATGGGTGGGTCTGTAAGGAATCTGCAGCTAGATATTATCTCTACCAGCTAATGCGTTACCGAAGGTAAGTAACTTGTTCATTTGATAGAGACTTCTATCTGCAGATTCTTTACTGTTAAATAGATATCCAAGCCATACCATCTTAATGGTGGGCTGTGTAAATTTTACCTATAGTAAAAAGTCCTGCAGAACCAATTGGGCAAAATGCCCATCTCTGCAGACCCGACTGTCCAGGCAGTAGTGCTAGTCAAGCATGTGCAGAGAAGCCCGTGTTGCTGCCTTGGCAGATGTCCAGGGCTGGAACTACACGATCTAATATGGTTGCAGCTTTCCTCTGATGGAAAGTGTCTTTAAGCCCTGAGGGGGCTGCTTTTTAGCCAGGATGTAGCAGATCTTAATACACAGAATGATGCAGCAGTGCGAAATGGTTAGTTTCTGTACTGCCTTTTTTTTTTTTTTTTTTTTTTAGCTCCTACAGAGACTACAAAGAGTTGATTGTTCACCAGGAACTTTTATGAAGTCAAGGTAAAACAACAATGCTCTTTTTTGGGTCCAGACGATGGAGTCGCTCCTCTTCTTTAGAGGGATGTGGAGGAGCATAGTGGGCAGGGTGACAGACTGTCCCAAATGGAACGAGAAAAGAGGAGCGGGTGCGAAGCACCACCTTGACCGGGAACACAGTAAGCTAGGGAGGCTTCTATGAAAGCCTGCAGCTCACTCACTCTTCGGGCATAAGTTAGTGCCACTAAGAAGGCTGATTTAATGCTAAGCAGCCGGAGGGGACAATTGTGCAGTGGCTCAAAAGAAGCATACAAGATACGTAAGAACCAGGTTCAGGTCCCACTGAGACATGATAAAGGGCAATGAGGGAAACATATGTACAAGCCCTTTCAGAAACCTTAGTACAAGGGACTTAAAGAGGGTTAAGCTGTTTACCTGCAGGCAGCTGCAGGTAAGCAGACAGAGCAGAAAGATAAAAATGCCCAGAGCAGAGCCCAGATGGGCAAGGGTATCAAAAAGAAGAGCATCAGAAAGAGAGAGGTTGCTAGACTTCTCTGTACAATATTTTACACATTTTTGCCATTGGCAGGAGTATAATGTTTGGGTGGAGGGCCATCTGGCAGCCAAGATAACTTTACAGACTTCAGGACAAAGGTCAAAAGCTATCAACTGCCGCCATTCAATCTCCAAACAAGGAGGCGGAGAGTTGACATGTTCGGGTGAAGGACCCTCCCCTGCTGCTCCAACAGAAGATCTTTCCAAAGGGACAGCCTGATCAGATGATCAATAGTCATTTTCAGAAGCTCGGGATACTACACTCTCCCATGGCCAGTCCACAGCCACAAGAATTACTTGGGCTCAGTCATTCCTGATCTTCTTAAAAACTCTGGGCAGCCATGGTATGACGGAAAAGCGTCCAGGAGGCCTGAGTACCACTTGAGACTAAAAGCGTCTCTGAGCGATGGCTGGCTTGGAAAATCCAATACGCAAAACTGCTGACATTGCATGTTCTCTTCAGAGGCGAACAGATCTAACCGAGGCCCTCCTCACTGCTGAAAGAGTCCTTTTGCCACCTCCAAAAGGAAACACCACTTATGATCTGCTAGGTATCGATGATTAAGTTTGTCTGCCCTGGCGTAAAGGGAACCTGACAGGTGTTGAACCATCAGTGTTATGCCTTGCTGTTCCAGCCATGTCCAGAGACGAAGGACCTCCTGACAAAGATTCCACAATCCCACCCCCTCCTGCTTGTTGCAGCACCACATGGCAGTTGTTTTATCCAGGAACACCTGCACTAACTTCCCCTTAACAGAGGGAAGAAATGTTTTTAGTGACAGCTGAATTGGCAAGAGCTCAAGCAGGTTTATGTGGAGTCCGGACTTCACCGTAGACCAGAGTCCTCTGATCTCCACTTCTCTCAGATGGTCACCCCATCCCAGGGTCTGTCACTACTGTCAGATCTGGTTGGGGAAGGGAGAGGAGTCTGCCTTTGACCCAATCGCTGTTTGTGATCACCACTGGAGGTCTTTTGCAGTTCCCTAAGAGATCCGGACCATGGCCAAGAGATTCCTCTGATGCTGCACCTACTCGATCTTCAGGTCCCACTGTAGAGCCCACATTTGCCATCTGGCATGATTCACCAGCAGGATGCAGAAGCACAGGAGGCCCGAGGATGAGAATGGGGCTGGCACCACTGGTGGACGCCGGGAGCATCAAGATCGGTACCGGAGAAGGTTGCGTCGGCACGACGTTGCCGATCTGGATCTGTGATCGGCTCCATTAGGCACCATCGGCGCCGAGGTCGGACCTGTTGGCCTGGAACCTGATGAGGCCACTTGCGAACATGCAGGGCATGATGGCATTCCGAAGATGTCAGCACGCTTGAATATGTGTGACATGTCCAGGTAAAAATCCTTAATTTGATCGGGAGAACTTTGGCTCCCGGAAATGGGGAGACTCGTGGAGTTGGACCTGGCAACGACTCAGCGGAATCGTGCCTGTAGCTCCGATGTTTCCCACTCATCATGTCAGCCAACAAACTTGGAGAAATCTAAGCCTGTTTAGACGTTATCTTTTCCTGGTGTCTTCTCTCAGAGTGGCCCAAAGATCTTAAGTGGGATGAAGACTTGAGGGGCTCCTGGAGCGGACCCGAGACCACCTTCTCTATTGGGACCAAGACCTCCTAAGATCTGCAGTGACAGGTGCCACACAGCTTAAACCCTACCTTCCTAGATGAAATCGCAACAAACTTTCTACAAAATGTTGAAAAAAAAACATTAAAAAGTGTCAGAGGAGTAGCTCTACTTCAATTCAGCGCTAACTGGCGTGGAAAGAAAACGGACATCCGCAAGCCTGGATAGCGCCTATATAGGTGACATCATCATCAATTCTGGCGACGATGCAGATGCCTGTAACCAAAGCAAAGCCACCTGATGGCACGCAGAGGTACTGCTCATGCAAAAGTTTCTAGATCCAGTCTGACGCCTGGGAAATTCAAAGGTAAGCAATCTGCTGCTAGAAGTCTCTACCAGATGTCTGTATTTAAGAGGAAGTGATAACATGTCACATATCACACTTATAACACAAAAAGACTCCAAAAACTCCTCTTGCATTAGTCCACACCAGTAACCAGGTATCAGGAGAATGCACAACATGTGAGCTACAACACATGCTGCAGAGTAATAAATAAGAAAGCTCACCTAATTACCTTTTGTATGGTAAGTTAAGTTTTCAGAAATAAATAGCAATGAAAGTCTGAGATAACCTGCGGATTAAGGAAATAACTAACCAAAATGTGGGTGTGTCAGGTCATCACACATACTAGAGAATCTCCCTCTAACCTATATATATGTGATTAAATGTAAGGATAAGAATAGCAAGATAGTCTAACATCAACTGCCAAAACAAATGCTCAGCATTGGAAAAAGGTTCAAGGAATGGTCGGCATTCCAGATTAAGCAACAGTGATGACACTTGGAGCAGAAGTAGAGGATGTACCACAGAAAGAACTGGGCACTTCTGCAAGCAAAACTGAATGAAGCAGTGGAATAGGGACTAGTGAGAATTGGTGTGTGTGAATTATCTGTAGTTAAAGACCTTTCAACAGATTCAAGCCTTCTAATGACTTTACCTGGTGTAGGAAGTTGGCTCTGTATGTGCTATTTCAAAGTAAGGAATAGCATGCACAGAGTCCAAGGGTTCCCCTTAGAGGTAAAATAGTGGTAAAAAGAGATAATCCTAATGCTCTATTTTGTGGTAGTGTGGTCGAGCAGTAGGCTTATCCAAGGAGTAGTGTTAAGCATTTGTTGTACATACACATAGACAATAAATGAGGTACACACACTCGGAGACAAATCCAGCCAATAGGTTTTGTATAGAAAAATATATTTTCTTAGTTTATTTTAAGAACCACAGGTTCAAATTTAACATGTAATATCTTGTTTGAAAGGTATTGCAGGTAAGTACATTAGGAACTTTGAATCATTTCAATTACATGTATACTTTTCAAGTTATTCACAAATAGCTATTTTAAAAGTGGACACTTAGTGCAATTTTCACAGTTCCTGGGGGAGGTAAGTTTTTGTTAGTTTTACCAGGTAAGTAAGACACTTACAGGGTTCAGTTCTTGGTCCAAGGTAGCCCACCGTTGGGGGTTCAGAGCAACCCCAAAGTTACCACACCAGCAGCTCAGGGCCGGTCAGGTGCAGAGTTCAAAGTGGTGCCCAAAACGCATAGGCTTCAATGGAGAGAAGGGGGTGCCCCGGTTCCAGTCTGCCAGCAGGTAAGTACCCGCATCTTCGGAGGGCAGACCAGGGGGGTTTTGTAGGGCACCGGGGGGGACACAAGCCCACACAGAAATTTCACCCTCAGCGGCGCGGGGGCGGCCGGGTGCAGTGTTAGAACAAGCGTCGGGTTCGCAATGGAAGTCAATGAGAGATCAAGGGATCTCTTCAGCGCTGCAGGCAGGCAAGGGGGGGCTTCCTCGGGGAAACCTCCACTTGGGCAAGGGAGAGGGACTCCTGGGGGTCACTTCTGCAGTGAAAGTCCGGTCCTTCAGGTCCTGGGGGCTGCGGGTGCAGGGTCTTTTCCAGGCGTCGGGACTTAGGTTTCAGAGAGTCGCGGTCAGGGGAAGCCTCGGGATTCCCTCTGCAGGCGGCGCTGTGGGGGCTCAGGGGGGACAGGTTTTGGTACTCACAGTCGTAGAGTAGTCCGGGGGTCCTCCCTGAGGTGTTGGTTCTCCACCAGCCGAGTCGGGGTCGCCGGGTGCAGTGTTGCAAGTCTCACACTTCTTGCGGGGAGTTGCAGGGGTCTTTAAATCTGCTCCTTTGGATAAAGTTGCAGTCTTTTTTTTGGAGCAGGTCCGCTGTCCTCTGGAGTTTCTTGTCGTCGTCGAAGCAGGGCAGTCCTCAGAGGATTCAGAGGTCGCTGGTCCCTTTGGAAGGCGTCGCTGGAGCAGAGTTCTTTGGAAGGCAGGAGACAGGCCGGTGAGTTTCTGAAGCCAAGGCAGTTGTTGTCTTCTGGTCTTCCTCTGCAGGGGTTTTCAGCTAGGCAGTCCTTCTTGTTGTTGCAGGAATCTAGTTTCTAGGTTCAGGGAGAGCCCTTAAATACTAAATTTAAGGGCGTGTTTAGGTCTGGGGGGTTAGTAGCCAATGGCTACTAGCCCTGAGGGTGAGTACACCCTCTTTGTGCCTCCTCCCAAGGGGAGGGGGTCACATCCCTAATCCTATTGGGGGAATCCTCCATCTGCAAGATGGAGGATTTCTAAAAGTTAGAGTCACCTCAGCTCAGGACACCTTAGGGGCTGTCCTGACTGGCCAGTGACTCCTCCTTGTTATTCTCATTATTTTCTCCGGCCTTGCCGCCAAAAGTGGGGGCCGGGGCCGGAGGGGGCGGGCAACTCCACTAGCTGGAGTGTCCTGCGGTGCTGTGACAAAGGGGTGAGCCTTTGAGGCTCACCGCCAGGTGTTACAGCTCCTGCCTGGGGGAGGTGTTAGCATCTCCACCCAGTGCAGGCTTTGTTACTGGCCTCAGAGTGACAAAGGCACTCTCCCCATGGGGCCAGCAACATGTCTCTAGTGTGGCAGGCTGCTGGAACCAGTCAGCCTACACAGATAGTCGGTTAAGTTTCAGGGGGCACCTCTAAGGTGCCCTCTGTGGTGTATTTTACAATAAAATATACACTGGCATCAGTGTGCATTTATTGTGCTGAGAAGTTTGATACCAAACTTCCCAGTTTTCAGTGTAGCCATTATGGTGCTGTGGAGTTCGTGTAAAACAGACTCCCAGACCATATACTCTTATGGCTACCCTGCACTTACAATGTCTAAGGTTTTGCTTAGACACTGTAGGGGCACAGTGCTCATGCACTGGTACCCTCACCTATGGTATAGTGCACCCTGCCTTAGGGCTGTAAGGCCTGCAAGAGGGGTGTCTTACCTATACTGTAAGGAAATGCCTCCTTGGCATGGTTACCCCCTGACTTTTTGCCTTTGCTGATGCTATGTTTTGAATTGAAAGTGTGCTGAGGCCTGCTAACCAGGCCCCAGCACCAGTGTTCTTTCCCTAACCTGTACTTTTGTATCCACAATTGGCAGACCCTGGCATCCAGATAAGTCCCTTGTAACTGGTACTTCTAGTACCAAGGGCCCTGATGCCAAGGAAGGTCTCTAAGGGCTGCAGCATGTCTTATGCCACCCTGGAGACCTCTCACTCAGCACAGACACACTGCTTGCCAGCTTGTGTGTGCTAGTGAGGACAAAACGAGTAAGTCGACATGGCACTCCCCTCAGGGTGCCATGCCAGCCTCTCACTGCCTATGCAGTATAGGTAAGACACCCCTCTAGCAGGCCTTACAGCCCTAAGGCAGGGTGCACTATACCATAGGTGAGGGTACCAGTGCATGAGCATGGTACCCCTACAGTGTCTAAATAAAACCTTAGACATTGTAAGTGCAGGGTAGCCATAAGAGTATATGGTCTGGGAGTCTGTCAAACACGAACTCCACAGCACCATAATGGTTACACTGAAAACTGGGAAGTTTGGTATCAAACTTCTCAGCACAATAAATGCACACTGATGCCAGTGTACATTTTATTGTAAAATACACCACAGAGGGCACCTTAGAGGTGCCCCCTGAAACTTAACCGACTATCTGTGTAGGCTGACTAGTTTTAGCAGCCTGCCACAAACCGAGACATGTTGCTGGCCCCATGGGGAGAGTGCCTTTGTCACTCTAAGGCCAGTAACAAAGCCTGCACTGGGTGGAGATGCTAACACCTCTCCCAGGCAGGAATTGTCACACCTGGCGGTGAGCCTCAAAGGCTCACCTCCTTTGTGCCAACCCAGCAGGACACTCCAGCTAGTGGAGTTGCCCGCCCCCTCCGGCCAGGCCCCACTTTTGGCGGCAAGGCCGGAGAAAATAATGAGAATAACAAGGAGGAGTCACTGGCCAGTCAGGACAGCCCCTAAGGTGTCCTGAGCTGAGGTGACTCTAACTTTTAGAAATCCTCCATCTTGCAGATGGAGGATTCCCCCAATAGGGTTAGGATTGTGACCCCCTCCCCTTGGGAGGAGGCACAAAGAGGGTGTACCCACCCTCAGGGCTAGTAGCCATTGGCTACTAACCCCCCAGACCTAAACACACCCTTAAATTTAGTATTTAAGGGCTACCCTGAACCCTAGAAAATTAGATTCCTGCAACTACAAGAAGAAGGACTGCCCAGCTGAAAACCCCTGCAGAGGAAGACCAGAAGACGACAACTGCCTTGGCTCCAGAAACTCACCGGCCTGTCTCCTGCCTTCCAAAGATCCTGCTCCAGCGACGCCTTCCAAAGGGACCAGCGACCTCGACATCCTCTGAGGACTGCCCCTGCTTCGAAAAGACAAGAAACTCCCGAGGACAGCGGACCTGCTCCAAGAAAAGCTGCAACTTTGTTTCCAGCAGCTTTAAAGAACCCTGCAAGCTCCCCGCAAGAAGCGTGAGACTTGCCACACTGCACCCGGCGACCCCGACTCGGCTGGTGGCGATCCAACACCTCAGGAGGGACCCCAGGACTACTCTGATACTGTGAGTACCAAAACCTGTCCCCCCTGAGCCCCCACAGCGCCGCCTGCAGAGGGAATCCCGAGGCTTCCCCTGACCGCGACTCTTTGAACCTAAAGTCCCGACGCCTGGGAGAGACCCTGCACCCGCAGCCCCCAGGACCTGAAGGACCGGACTTTCACTGGAGGAGTGACCCCCAGGAGTCCCTCTCCCTCGCCCAAGTGGAGGTTTCCCCGAGGAATCCCCCCCTTGCCTGCCTGCAGCGCTGAAGAGATCCCGAGATCTCTCATAGACTAACATTGAAAACCCGACGCTTGTTTCTACACTGCACCCGGCCGCCCCCGCGCTGCTGAGGGTGAAATCTGTGTGTGGACTTGTGTCCCCCCCGGTGCCCTACAAAACCCCCCTGGTCTGCCCTCCGAAGACGCGGGTACTTACCTGCAAGCAGACCGGAACCGGGGCACCCCCTTCTCTCCATTCTAGCCTATGTGTTTTGGGCACCACTTTGAACTCTGCACCTGACCGGCCCTGAGCTGCTGGTGTGGTGACTTTGGGGTTGCTCTGAACCCCCAACGGTGGGCTACCTTGGACCAAGAACTGAACCCTGTAAGTGTCCTACTTACCTGGTAAAACTAACAAAAACTTACCTCCCCCAGGAACTGTGAAAATTGCACTAAGTGTCCACTTTTAAAACAGCTATTTGTCAATAACTTGAAAAGTATACATGCAATTTTGATGATTTGAAGTTCCTAAAGTACTTACCTGCAATACCTTTCGAATGAGATATTACATGTAGAATTTGAACCTGTGGTTCTTAAAATAAACTAAGAAAAGATATTTTTCTATATAAAAACCTATTGGCTGGATTTGTCTCTGAGTGTGTGTACCTCATTTATTGTCTTGTGTATGTGCAACAAATGCTTAACACTACTCCTTGGATAAGCCTACTGCTCGACCACACTACCACAAAATAGAGCATTAGTATTATCTCTTTTTACCACTATTTTACCTCTAAGGGGAACCCTTGGACTCTGTGCATGCTATTCCTTACTTTGAAATAGCACATACAGAGCCAACTTCCTACATTGGTGGATCAGCGGTGGGGTACAAGACTTTGCATTTGCTGGACTACTCAGCCAATACCTGATCACACGACAAATTCCAAAATTGTCATTAGAAATTGATTTTTGCAATTTGAAAAATTTTCGAAATTCTTAAAAAGTCCTGCTAGGGCCTTGTGTGTTAAGTCCCTGTTTAGCATTTCTTTTAGAGTTTAAAAGTTTGTAAAAGTTTGAATTAGATTCTAGAACCAGTTGTAGATTCTTAAAAAGTATTCCAACTTTTAGAAGCAAAATGTCTAGCACAGATGTGACTGTGGTGGAACTCGACACCACACCTTACCTCCATCTTAAGATGAGGGAGCTAAGGTCACTCTGTAAAATAAAGAAAATAACAATGGGCCCCAAACCTACCAAAATACAGCTCCAGGAGCTTTTGGCAGAGTTTGAAAAGGCCAACCCCTCTGAGGGTGGCAACTCAGAGGAAGAGGATAGTGACTTGGAGGACAATTCCCCCCTACCAGTCCTATCTAGGGAGAACAGGGTCCCTCAAACCCTGACTCCTAAAATAATAGTCAGAGATGCTGGTTTCCTCACAGGAGAGACCAACACCTCTGAAATCACTGAGGATAGCCCCAGTGAAGAGGACATCCAGTTAGCCAGGATGGCCAAAAGATTGGCTTTGGAAAGACAGATCCTAGCCATAGAGAGGGAAAGACAAGAGATGGGCCTAGGACCCATCAATGGTGGCAGCAACATAAATAGGGTCAGAGATTCTCCTGACATGTTGAAAATCCCTAAAGGGATTGTAACTAAATATGAAGATGGTGATGACATCACCAAATGGTTCACAGCTTTTGAGAGGGCTTGTGTAACCAGAAAAGTGAACAGATCTCACTGGGGTGCTCTCCTTTGGGAAATGTTCACAGGAAAGTGTAGGGATAGACTCCTCACACTCTCTGGACAAGATGCAGAATCTTATGACCTCATGAAGGGTACCCTGATTGAGGGCTTTGGATTCTCCACTGAGGAGTACAGGATTAGGTTCAGGGGGGCTCAAAAATCCTCGAGCCAGACCTGGGTTGACTTTGTTGACTACTCAGTGAAAACACTAGATGGTTGGATTCAAGGCAGTGGTGTAAGTAATTATGATGGGCTGTACAATTTATTTGTGAAAGAACACCTGTTAAGTAATTGTTTCAATGATAAACTGCATCAGCATCTGGTAGACCTAGGACCAATTTCTCCCCAAGAATTGGGAAAGAAGGCGGACCATTGGGTCAAGACAAGGGTGTCCAAGACTTCAACAGGGGGTGACCAAAAGAAAGGGGTCACAAAGACTCCCCAGGGGAAGGGTGATGAGACAACCAAAACTAAAAATAGTAAAGAGTCTTCTACAGGCCCCCAAAAACCTGCACAGGAGGGTGGGCCCAGAGCCTCTTCACAAAACAATGGGTACAAGGGTAAAAACTTTGATCCCAAAAAGGCCTGGTGTCATAGCTGTAAACAGCATGGACACCAAACTGGAGACAAGGCCTGTCCCAAGAAAGGTTCCACTCCAAACTCCCATCCAGGTAACACTGGTATGGCTAGTCTCCAAGTGGGATCAACAGTGTGCCCAGAGCAAATCAGGGTCCACACTGAAGCTACTCTAGTTTCTGAGGGTGGGGTGGATTTAGCGACACTAGCTGTCTGGCCGCCTAACATGCAAAAATACAGACAGCAACTCTTAATTAATGGGACTAGAATAGAGGGCCTGAGGGATACAGGTGCCAGTGTCACCATGGTGACAGAGAAACTGGTTTCCCCTGGCCAATACCTGACTGGAAAAACTTACACAGTCACCAACGCTGACAATCAGAGAAAAGTACATCCCATGGCAATGGTTACTTTAGAATGGGGAGGGGTCAATGGCCTGAAACAGGTGGTGGTCTCCTCAAATATCCCAGTGGACTGTCTGCTTGGAAATGACCTGGAGTCCTCAGCATGGGCTGAGGTAGAACTAAAAACCCATGCAGCAATGCTGGGTATCCCTGAATTGGTGTGTGTGAAAACAAGAGCACAGTGCAAGGCACAGGGTGAACAAGTAGAGCTGGAGTCTGGAAGAATGGCCCAGCCTACCAAGAGAACAGGAAAGTCAGTTGGGAAACCAACTACAACACAGCAAAAGAAAGGGAACCTCTCTTCTCAGGAAGAAGTTCTGCCCTCTGAGGGAACTGAGCCTTTGGAGCTTGAACCTTATCAGGTTGAGCTCTTAGGCCCAGGGGGACCCTCAAGGGAGGAGCTGTGTAAGGGACAAGAAACCTGTCCCTCTCTTGAAGGCCTTAGGCAGCAAGCTGCTGAAGAGTCCAAAGGCAAGAAAAATGGAACGCATAGGGTCTATTGGGAAGATGGACTCCTGTACACTGAGGCCAGAGACCCCAAACCTGGTGCCACTAGGAGAGTGGTAGTGCCTCAGCTGTTCAGGAAGTTCATCCTAACATTGGCCCATGACATTCCCCTTGCTGGACATTTGGGACAAACCAAGACGTGGGAGAGGTTAGTCAACCACTTCTACTGGCCCAATATGTCCAACATGGTTAAGGAGTTTTGCCTCTCCTGCCCCACCTGTCAAGCCAGTGGTAAGACAGGTGGGCATCCAAAGGCCCCCCTCATTCCACTTCCAGTGGTGGGGGTTCCCTTTGAAAGAGTGGGTGTGGACATAGTTGGTCCACTAGAACCTCCCACAGCCTCAGGAAATATGTATATCCTGGTAGTAGTGGATCATGCTACCAGGTATCCTGAAGCTATTCCCCTTAGGTCGACTACTGCCCCTGCAGTAGCCAAGGCCCTCATTGGTATCTTTACCAGAGTGGGTTTCCCTAAGGAGGTGGTGTCTGACAGAGGTACCAACTTCATGTCAGCATACCTAAAGCACATGTGGAATGAGTGTGGAGTGACTTATAAATTCACTACACCATACCATCCACAAACTAATGGCTTGGTTGAGAGATTCAACAAGACATTAAAAGGCATGATCATGGGGCTCCCTGAAAAACTCAAAAGGAGATGGGATGTCCTCTTGCCATGCCTGCTTTTCGCTTACAGAGAGGTGCCACAGAAGGGAGTAGGATTCTCACCCTTTGAACTTCTGTTTGGTCATCCTGTAAGGGGACCACTTGCCCTTGTTAAAGAAGGCTGGGAGAGACCTCTCCATGAGCCAAAACAAGACATAGTGGACTATGTACTTGGCCTTCGCTCTAGAATGGCAGAGTACATTGAAAAGGCAACCAAAAACCTTGAGGCCAGCCAACAGCTCCAGAAGTTTTGGTATGACCAAAAGGCTGCACTGGTTGAGTTCCAACCAGGGCAGAAAGTCTGGGTTCTGGAGCCTGTGGCTCCCAGGGCACTCCAGGACAAATGGAGTGGCCCTTACCCAGTACTAGAGAGGAAGAGTCAGGTCACCTACTTGGTGGACCTGGGCACAAGCAGGAGCCCCAAGAGGGTGATCCATGTAAACCGCCTTAAGCTCTTCCACGACAGGGCTGATGTCAATCTGTTGATGGTAACAGATGAGGATCAGGAGGCAGAGAGTGAACCTCTCCCTGATCTTCTGTCATCAGACCCAAAAGATGGCACAGTAGATGGAGTGATCTACTCAGACACCCTCTCTGGCCAACAGCAAGCTGATTGTAGGAGAGTCCTACAACAATTTCCTGAACTCTTCTCCTTAACCCCTGGTCAGACACACCTGTGTACCCATGATGTGGACACAGGAGACAGCATGCCTGTCAAGAACAAAATCTTTAGACAATCTGACCATGTTAAGGAAAGCATCAAGGTGGAAGTCCACAAGATGCTGGAATTGGGAGTAATTGAGCGCTCTGACAGCCCCTGGGCTAGCCCAGTGGTCTTAGTCCCCAAACCTCACACCAAAGATGGAAAGAAAGAGATGAGGTTTTGTGTGGACTACAGAGGGCTCAATTCTGTCACCAAGACAGATGCCCATCCAATTCCAAGAGCTGATGAGCTCATTGATAAATTAGGTGCTGCCAAATTTCTCAGTACCTTTGACTTGACAGCAGGGTACTGGCAAATAAAAATGGCACCTGGAGCAAAAGAAAAGACAGCATTCTCCACACCTGATGGGCATTATCAGTTTACTGTTATGCCCTTTGGTTTAAAGAATGCCCCTGCCACCTTCCAAAGGTTGGTGAATCAAGTCCTTGCTGGCTTGGAGTCCTTTAGCACAGCTTATCTTGATGATATTGCTGTCTTTAGCTCCACCTGGCAGGATCACCTGGTCCACCTGAGGAAGGTTTTGAAGGCTCTGCAATCTGCAGGCCTCTCTATCAAGGCATCCAAATGCCAGATAGGGCAGGGAACTGTGGTTTACTTGGGCCACCTTGTAGGTGGAGGCCAAGTTCAGCCACTCCAACCCAAGATCCAGACTATTCTGGACTGGGTAGCTCCAAAAACCCAGACTCAAGTCAGGGCATTCCTTGGCTTGACTGGGTATTACAGGAGGTTTGTGAAGGGATATGGATCCATTGTGACAGCCCTCACTGAACTCACCTCCAAGAAAATGCCCAAGAAAGTAAACTGGACTGTGGAATGCCAACAGGCCTTTGACACCCTGAAACAGGCAATGTGCTCAGCACCAGTTCTAAAAGCTCCAGATTATTCTAAGCAGTTCATTGTGCAGACTGATGCCTCTGAACATGGGATAGGGGCAGTTTTGTCCCAAACAAATGATGATGGCCTTGACCAGCCTGTTGCTTTCATTAGCAGGAGGTTACTCCCCAGGGAGCAGCGTTGGAGTGCCATTGAGAGGGAGGCCTTTGCTGTGGTTTGGTCCCTGAAGAAGCTGAGACCATACCTCTTTGGGACTCACTTCCTAGTTCAAACTGACCACAGACCTCTCAAATGGCTGATGCAAATGAAAGGTGAAAATCCTAAACTGTTGAGGTGGTCCATCTCCCTACAGGGAATGGACTTTATAGTGGAACACAGACCTGGGACTGCCCATGCCAATGCAGATGGCCTTTCCAAGTTCTTCCACTTAGAAAATGAAGACTCTCTTGGGAAAGGTTAGTCTCATCCTCTTTCGTTTGGGGGGGGGGGTTGTGTAAGGAAATGCCTCCTTGGCATGGTTACCCCCTGACTTTTTGCCTTTGCTGATGCTATGTTTTGAATTGAAAGTGTGCTGAGGCCTGCTAACCAGGCCCCAGCACCAGTGTTCTTTCCCTAACCTGTACTTTTGTATCCACAATTGGCAGACCCTGGCATCCAGATAAGTCCCTTGTAACTGGTACTTCTAGTACCAAGGGCCCTGATGCCAAGGAAGGTCTCTAAGGGCTGCAGCATGTCTTATGCCACCCTGGAGACCTCTCACTCAGCACAGACACACTGCTTGCCAGCTTGTGTGTGCTAGTGAGGACAAAACGAGTAAG
The DNA here is from genome assembly GCF_031143425.1 of Pleurodeles waltl. NCBI lineage: Eukaryota > Metazoa > Chordata > Amphibia > Caudata > Salamandridae > Pleurodeles > Pleurodeles waltl. The sequence continues at coordinate 914,690,495 of NC_090448.1, read as the reverse complement.
TCGACATGGCACTCCCCTCAGGGTGCCATGCCAGCCTCTCACTGCCTATGCAGTATAGGTAAGACACCCCTCTAGCAGGCCTTACAGCCCTAAGGCAGGGTGCACTATACCATAGGTGAGGGTACCAGTGCATGAGCATGGTACCCCTACAGTGTCTAAATAAAACCTTAGACATTGTAAGTGCAGGGTAGCCATAAGAGTATATGGTCTGGGAGTCTGTCAAACACGAACTCCACAGCACCATAATGGTTACACTGAAAACTGGGAAGTTTGGTATCAAACTTCTCAGCACAATAAATGCACACTGATGCCAGTGTACATTTTATTGTAAAATACACCACAGAGGGCACCTTAGAGGTGCCCCCTGAAACTTAACCGACTATCTGTGTAGGCTGACTAGTTTTAGCAGCCTGCCACAAACCGAGACATGTTGCTGGCCCCATGGGGAGAGTGCCTTTGTCACTCTAAGGCCAGTAACAAAGCCTGCACTGGGTGGAGATGCTAACACCTCTCCCAGGCAGGAATTGTCACACCTGGCGGTGAGCCTCAAAGGCTCACCTCCTTTGTGCCAACCCAGCAGGACACTCCAGCTAGTGGAGTTGCCCGCCCCCTCCGGCCAGGCCCCACTTTTGGCGGCAAGGCCGGAGAAAATAATGAGAATAACAAGGAGGAGTCACTGGCCAGTCAGGACAGCCCCTAAGGTGTCCTGAGCTGAGGTGACTAACTTTTAGAAATCCTCCATCTTGCAGATGGAGGATTCCCCCAATAGGGTTAGGATTGTGACCCCCTCCCCTTGGGAGGAGGCACAAAGAGGGTGTACCCACCCTCAGGGCTAGTAGCCATTGGCTACTAACCCCCCAGACCTAAACACACCCTTAAATTTAGTATTTAAGGGCTACCCTGAACCCTAGAAAATTAGATTCCTGCAACTACAAGAAGAAGGACTGCCCAGCTGAAAACCCCTGCAGCGGAAGACCAGAAGACGACAACTGCCTTGGCTCCAGAAACTCACCGGCCTGTCTCCTGCCTTCCAAAGATCCTGCTCCAGCGACGCCTTCCAAAGGGACCAGCGACCTCGACATCCTCTGAGGACTGCCCCTGCTTCGAAAAGACAAGAAACTCCCGAGGACAGCGGACCTGCTCCAAGAAAAGCTGCAACTTTGTTTCCAGCAGCTTTAAAGAACCCTGCAAGCTCCCCGCAAGAAGCGTGAGACTTGCCACACTGCACCCGGCGACCCCGACTCGGCTGGTGGCGATCCAACACCTCAGGAGGGACCCCAGGACTACTCTGATACTGTGAGTACCAAAACCTGTCCCCCCTGAGCCCCCACAGCGCCGCCTGCAGAGGGAATCCCGAGGCTTCCCCTGACCGCGACTCTTTGAACCTAAAGTCCCGACGCCTGGGAGAGACCCTGCACCCGCAGCCCCCAGGACCTGAAGGACCGGACTTTCACTGGAGGAGTGACCCCCAGGAGTCCCTCTCCCTCGCCCAAGTGGAGGTTTCCCCGAGGAATCCCCCCCTTGCCTGCCTGCAGCGCTGAAGAGATCCCGAGATCTCTCATAGACTAACATTGAAAACCCGACGCTTGTTTCTACACTGCACCCGGCCGCCCCCGCGCTGCTGAGGGTGAAATCTCTGTGTGGACTTGTGTCCCCCCCGGTGCCCTACAAAACCCCCCTGGTCTGCCCTCCGAAGACGCGGGTACTTACCTGCAAGCAGACCGGAACCGGGGCACCCCCTTCTCTCCATTCTAGCCTATGTGTTTTGGGCACCACTTTGAACTCTGCACCTGACCGGCCCTGAGCTGCTGGTGTGGTGACTTTGGGGTTGCTCTGAACCCCCAACGGTGGGCTACCTTGGACCAAGAACTGAACCCTGTAAGTGTCCTACTTACCTGGTAAAACTAACAAAAACTTACCTCCCCCAGGAACCGTGAAAATTGCACTAAGTGTCCACTTTTAAAACAGCTATTTGTCAATAACTTGAAAAGTATACATGCAATTTTGATGATTTGAAGTTCCTAAAGTACTTACCTGCAATACCTTTCGAATGAGATATTACATGTAGAATTTGAACCTGTGGTTCTTAAAATAAACTAAGAAAATATATTTTTCTATATAAAAACCTATTGGCTGGATTTGTCTCTGAGTGTGTGTACCTCATTTATTGTCTTGTGTATGTGCAACAAATGCTTAACACTACTCCTTGGATAAGCCTACTGCTCGACCACACTACCACAAAATAGAGCATTAGTATTATCTCTTTTTACCACTATTTTACCTCTAAGGGGAACCCTTGGACTCTGTGCATGCTATTCCTTACTTTGAAATAGCACATACAGAGCCAACTTCCTACATATACTGCATAGGCAGTGAGAGGCTGGCATGGCACCCTGAGGGGAGTGCCATGTCGACTTACTCATTTTGTTCTCACTGGCACACACAAGCTGGTAAGCAGTGTGTCTGTGCTGGGTGAGGGGTCTCTAGGGTGGCATAATACATGCTGCAGCCCTTCGAGACCTTCCCTGGCATCAGGGCCCTGGGTACCCGAGGTACCAGTTACAAGGGACTTATCTGGATGCCAGGGTGTGCCAATTGTGGAATAAAAAGTACAGGTTAGGGAAAGAACACTGGTGCTGGGGCCTGGTTAGCAGGCCTCAGCACACTTTCTATTCAAAACATAGCATCAGCAAAGGCAAAAAGTCAGGGGGTAACCATGCCAAGGAGGCATTTCCTTACACCTGGTTACTGAGAGACTGAATTAGGATGCCTTCAACCACCCAATGTAAGTGGTGCAAGAACAATATGGAAGACATAGGATAGCCCATTTAAGCCATCAAACCTTTGAAACAATATGAAAGACAGTATTACAATATTAGGAGGGACAATATTAAGCTCCCACCTGTGAAAACTGACCAGTCTTCTGTGTGGTAAAAAGCCTGTCACGCACATCACTTGACATGATATACACGTTTATGGTATGTACTTTATTTTAAACATTGCTGCTGTCAAACCTCAGTGCAATTCTCTCTCACCTGTGCTCATACTTTTTACATACGTAAGCACTACAACAATTCTTTCTTCTCTAGTTGTGGAGACACCTGTTTCTTGCACAGAACATCTTAGCAGTCTATTTGATAGGCAGAACTTGCAAGTATGTGTTGTATAAGATGCCTTTGAAAATCAGTTAGTCTGCACCTGAACATGCTGTTGGATGTTCCAACAGCTCCCAATGAAAAAAACATTAGAACGTTTTTTACATTGAAGTCACTCCAATTCCCCTTCGACTTAGTTACGTAAATCCAAGTGTATTACAAATGTCTTTGTTTACATGTAATGGCTGTTTAACCCCACCCCCTGCTTTTGCCCATATGGTAAGTACCTCATGCAAACCTTGTCCCATGAACTAGGTGTGGAAACCTTTTCACACGGTTATGGCAACCATCCAGTTCCTGGCTTTATTTATAAATTCCTATCAGGCAACCCACAAACGGTCACCTTTCTAAGTGTAAAGAGGACGTCCAAAATAATACCACAACACATCAAATGTGTGTCTTTTGTAAGCTCACTAACCCTGTACGTAGTTATCCACGTAAAATGATGCTTGCTTTCCTAAGGAACTGGTGTCTGCCCAAATCTATTTCCCCACTTTCAGAGACTCATGCCCAAATCTTTAGTCTCTGCACTCACTTTTTGGGGATAATTATAGTAACTAATTTATTAACTTATTCCCTCAAACTATTGTCCTAAATTAAGACTAGAATTTTTTTTTTAAGTGGCAGAACCTAGATGCCATTACTGTGATAAAAGACACAAGTTTTGAAAGATTGGTTACAAGATGCATGAAGAGAGACAAATCCTCAGCTCTTGTACTATCACAGTGCAAACAGAGGGTTTACACAAAACACTGTAGATAGTTAAAAACGCACATTTCTGGTACATGTCATGTCACTGCACAGATAGACACAAGTAATTTTGCTATGCCAGAAAAGGAAGAAATTACATTTATAGCGGTCTCAAGATAGCTACAAATGGTCAAGAGCGAGGAATGATGTGCACAATGTAGGCATGGCAAATTAAAAACAGCAGCTCCCAATCTTGTAACAACATTATGCAAATCTTCGGACTATTGGGAATCTAGAGGTGCCCGTCATCACAAACAAATCAAAATAAATATCAACTAGGTAATTTGTTTGACTAATTTACAAATGTCAGCAATGCCAGGAAGCAATGTTAAATTGCATAGCACTTATGCTATAAAAGGCATATTTACCTTGCTTAAACTCCTCAACCATGACCATCCGTGTAGAAACTGACACATTGTACGTAGAGTTCTGCTGTGGGTATGCTGGAGTAATTATAGGCATAAGATGATACCTATCGCTGGGATTCACCTAAAGAAAAAGGGACAATAGAGATATTAGAACATTCTTAGGCTCAGGAGTATCCAAGCGTGCAAAGCTCCCTTAACGATGTACCTACAAAACTTTGACAATTGTCACACACCATCACTCATTCAAGAGAACGAACAATGTTTATAAATTATTTAATAGAAGAAAATATTAGATGTAGTACTGTCTTTGCATCGCAGGAATCTTACCAACACTTCAATAATTCCCTTCTGCACATGTGTACCATGGTCCACCTTTCTGTACAGTCATTGGTTAATTGAAATAATATTGCATCAATGTAGAAAACATATATAATGCAAATGTATCAGTTGTAATTTTTTCGCTGAATGTTCAGGTTGCCTTAGAAGGTCTATTCTGAGCTGAGTTGGAAGATCTGGCACGTAAAACTCCTTTAAGACCTGGTGTACACGAAGGTAAAAATGTAGCTTGGGAGACTTACATGAAGAATAGAGATTGGCAAAGCCAATAGGTCTCGCTTCTGCAAGTTTTTTTTTTTTTTTTAGCTTAGTTGTAATGTGGTTAGACTGGATTTGGAAAGCAAGAAACACAAACGAAAATCAACAAAGGACAGGTCAGCCTTCCAATTAACCACTTATGTACCATTAGACACCCATAAATACTTAGAACAGCTGCAGTGTCCACTAAATAACAGCTATGTTTCATGTAACTGCTCAATTTAAATTTTGTCAAAGGATAGGAGCTATAAGGGGGGAGTTGAGTGTATGGTTAAAGACATGTTTTTCTCGTCAACAGAATGACAGACCATGAGATGGTGAGTGCAGCTAGAGATACTAAAGAGGTGTGTGTGGTCATGTAATCTGGTGTGGCCCTTCAGAAACCATCCAGTTGCTTATTAATTGTACTTGGCTGTTAATCTAGTACTAACGAGGTGAAACAGTTGTCCAGATGGTGCAGAGCCTTTATACGCGACTGGTTTATGGGCAACCCCAAATGGTAAAAAAAAAAACACCAGAAAAACTTTATTACAAGGGAAAAGGTAGCATGCTAAGGACAAAATATGATTTTTCCAGGGTCTTGAAATCCCTGGAATATATGGAATGCAAAAAAGACGAAATAATCAACAAAGTCCTGGCCAGCTTTCCTATTCTGCGTGCATTTACGCTTGTTACAAGCAATGTTTGTAGTAGTATAAATGAAAAGGCCTACAACTCTTAAACAAGCATTTACAATGCAATAGGTCTCACATTTACATGTGTGACAGCTACTGGCGTTGTAAATGTATAACTGGACTTTTCTTGACACAAATTGGTCAACCCTGGTCCTCACTACCACATCTCCTCGTCAGGCCGGACTGCAATGCCTAATGGGCCCTTCAAGAGGGCTCTTTGCTGGAGATCTTTTCTGAAGAAATTGCCGGTAATGAATGGGTGTGTGAGGAACTGGAAAACGAGTGCTAAAATTGACTATAGGTGTCAAAAAGAATCTTTACTGCAACCTGACACCGATGTTAGAGTAAAAATAGGAAAAAAACATTTGCAATGCATTGGGTCTCACATTTGCTAGAATTAGAGCTAGAGCTATTGGCGAGGAAATTCATAAGTGGACTTTTCTTGCCACATAAGTTGGTCAACCTTGCATCATAATTTTGTCTTTTCCTGCCACATAATGCCGGTGGCCCTGCATCTAACTAAAGCACTTCCCATTTACCTTCTTCCTCTATCAGCAGCAATTATTTATTAAATTTATATTATTTCGGGGGTCCCCCCCCCCCCCCAACCTAGTGTGGGAACCCAAAGAAGAACAAGACAAAGAGCATGTCGTGCTGACTGTTTTGATGGTGGTCCCATTGTCCTAGGGCCACCTCATGATGAGTCAATGGGCAAAAATGTTTTGTAAAAGGAATGGAAAGCATTACAGTGCGAGTTTCCGAGTGCTGCGATTCTATCTTGACTTTAATGCTCAGAACAGCCCCTATAGGGGGCTTATATTAGAGCTTATTTAAGAGCTCTGATAATAGCCTCTCTGATTATGTCAGGGCTACTACTATAGTAGGGCTTGAATACTTGCAATTTCAATCCCTACTATAGCAATTTCCTTATTTTGCCACCTTCCTGCAGAGCTACATATTGGTGCTGGAGGAAGCAGTAAGCAATAGTTCCAGGGCTGGAATGCCTTTGAGTCTGCAAACCTACTACCTTGCATGTTTAAGGATTTCACCAGCTCTAACATTTTCCCATGAGAAAGGTTGGAAATTTACTCCTGACAAGGGCAGAAGTAGAGGTTCTTCCAAGTTTGGAAGAAAAAAAAAAAGAGATCGGAGGGAAAGTGAACTTGTAAACACTCAATAGATTTTCACATGAATAAATCTACACATGCATATTTGTTCGTGCTAAAATACAGTTCACAAATATTTTCTAGGAGTACGATTTCCTGGTGTACTTCTCTAAGTTCTTGTGAATTCATGACAGCCACTAATTCAAAGACATAGACCATGGGTGTACTTTAGTGACATTCTTTAAGAATTGGGTCCCTGAGTAGGTCTGGCGTTAAAGACATTTTGTTCCAGATTCAAGAAAAGTGGTGCTTCACATCGTAAAGCGCCACTCTTCTTGCGCCCCCCATAACGCTACTATTTAAGATTTGGCGCACCATGGCCAAATTAGGGACAATAGTGTCAAACTGTTTATGCTATTGTGGCACATTGCTCCACTAGCGTCAAAACTTCTGATGCTAGTGGAGCAAATTGCAAGGAGGCCAATTGATTTCAAAGGGTGTCTCCTTTTAATGTCCGCTTTAATCAGGTGTTAAAAAAAGATACCAAAAATGGCACAATTAAATATTGTAGACTTCATTGCGCCATTTTTTGCGGGCCTCCTTGTGCCTGAACACCCCTTTGCATACATTATGCATGGCGCATGGATAATGTGGCACAGATGGTCACAAAGCGGCACAGTGCATTGATATGGTGCAGCGTTTTTGGCAAACTAATGCCACATTAACGTCAGAAAAATGATGCTAATGTGCCATTAAATGGCGCAAGGCCATCCTAAAATTTGGGCCTTTGTTTTTAATAAACATCTAATTCTCTATCTATTGGCTGGCTTTACTGTGAGTGATTGCATTCTGCTCTTCCACAAGAAGCATATTGGCACACAAAGTAGTTTTGTGCAGTGCCAGGAAACACTGTGGCAATCCGTGTAGTAATTCAACTGGGGGACGGGGGGTCCACTGCAAAGACTATGGAGGGCCCCTCCCTCCAGACTAACTCAGGGCAGGTGCTGTGCTGAGGGGGCTGCGGGCCCCACTTGGAAGGGGCTGCAGGGCCTTTGTTATGCCCCTAGTGGCAATGTGTGCTTTTTGAGACCAAAAACTTTTTTTCTTCTTTTAGCCAGTGTTTGTTACAATTGTATAGGCCTGGCAGTTCCCACAACAATTAAGTGTTACAAAAACCATGTCAAAACAAGGCATGCATTGCCAAAACCAAAAGACGCTCAAAAACAAATGGCAGATGGGTTGGCTTTTTATGTTTTATAATCTTGTTGAAAATGGTTACACTGACTTTCCATTAGGAATATTTTTGGGAAATACTAGCATGCATCAACACATTTTACTACATGACGCATCAAAGAAATAGCGTCTTTCATAGAAGCAAAACTTTTTTCTTACTTGCATTTTTTTCAGAACATTGAATTTTGAAAGCAAAAAAAAAAAATCACTCTTGCTTACAAGCTGCTGCAAACATTTGCATCTAATAAGAGAGCGTTCTGGGAGCATTACTCTTAGTCTCATACAGTTAAACTTCTCAATCAACTGTGTACACTTTTTTTTTATTTTTTTTTACTGTAGCCACTGACAGTACTGCAGTGTGACCCTAAAACGTTTATACACAGTGCTCACCCTAATAATGAAGGCTTTTCATTAGGGAACCATAAGGAAAATGTCACTTACCCAGTGTACATCTGTTCGTGGCATTAGTCGCTGCAGATTCACATGCTGTGCACAGTCCGCCGTCTGGTGTTGGGCTCGGAGTGTTACAAGTTGTTTTTCTTCGAAGAAGTCTTTTCGAGTCACGAGACCGAGGGACTCCTCCCACTTCGGTTCCATTGCGCATGGGCGTCGACTCCATCTTAGATTGTTTTCCCCGCAGAGGGTGAGGTAGGAGTTGTGTATGCTAGTAATAGTGCCCATGCAATGGAATGAATACGTATGTACAAAATGAAGGTATAAAGTAATATATTTACAAATGTACAAATGTTCAAGATCTACTTCTAACTGGCTACAGGCTCCCGGGGAGGCGGGTGGGCGCATGTGAATCTGCAGCGACTCATGCCACGAACAAATGTACACTGGGTAAGTGGCATTTTCCGTTCGGTGGCATGTGTAGCTGCAGATACACATGCTGTGCATAGACTAGTAAGCAGTTATCTCCCCAAAAGCGGTGGTTCAGCCTGTAGGAGTTGAAGTAGTTTGAAATAAAGTTTTTAGTACAGCTTGACCTACTGTGGCTTGTTGTGCAGATAACACATCTACACAGTAGTGCTTAGTAAATGTATGAGGCGTAGACCATGTTGCTGCCTTACATATTTCGTTCATTGGAATATTTCCTAGAAAGGCCATGGTAGCACCTTTCTTTCTGGTTGAGTGTGCCTTTGGTGTAATAGGCAGCTCTCTCTTTGCTTTAAGATAGCAGGTTTGAATGCACCTAACTATCCATCTAGCAATACCTTGTTTTGAAATTGGATTTCCTGTATGAGGTTTTTGAAAGGCAATAAATAGTTGTTTTGTCTTCCTAATTAGTTTTGTTCTGTCAATGTAGTACATTAGTGCTCTCTTGATGTCTAATGTATGTAGTGCTCTTTCAGCTAACGAATCTGGCTGTGGGAAGAACACTGGTAATTCTACTGTTTGATTTAAGTGGAATGGTGAGATAACCTTTGGTAAGAATTTTGGATTTGTTCTTAGAACTACCTTATTCTTGTGTATTTGAATAAATGGTTCTTGTATGGTAAATGCCTGAATCTCACTCACTCTTCTTAGAGATGTCATGGCAATGAGAAATGCAACTTTCCACGTTAAGTATTGCATTTCAAAAGAATGCATGGGTTCGAAAGGTGGACCCATGAGCCTTGTTAAGACAATGTTGAGGTTCCATGAAGGAACAGGTGGTGTCCTTGGTGGTATAATTCTCTTTAGGCCTTCCATAAACGCTTTAATGACAGGTATTCTAAATAGGGAAGTTGAATGAGTAATCTGCAGGTAAGCAGATATTGCGGTGAGATGTATCTTTATGGAAGAGAAAGCTAGATTTGATTTTTGCAAATGTAGTAAATATCCTACTACATCTTTTGGAGATGCGTGCAATGGTTGAATTTGATTATTATGGCAGTAACAAACAAATCTTTTCCATTTATTTGCATAGCAGTGTCTAGTGGAAGGTTTTCTAGCTTGTTTTATGACCTCCATACACTCTTGTGTGAGGTCTAAGTGTCCAAATTCTAGGATTTCAGGAGCCAAATTGCTAGATTCAGCGATGCTGGGTTTGGATGCCTGATCTGTTGTTTGTGTTGTGTTAACAGATCTGGTCTGTTGGGTAGCTTGACATGAGGTACTACTGACAGGTCTAGTAGTGTTGTATACCGAGGTTGTCTTGCCCATGTTGGTGCTATTAGTATGAGTTTGAGTTTGTTTTGACTCAATCTGTTTACTAGATATGGAAGGAGAGGGAGAGGGGGAAAAGCGTACGCAAATATCCCTGACCAATTCATCCATAGAGCATTGCCTTGGGATTGATGGTGTGGGTACCTGGATGCGAAGTTTTGGCATTTTGTGTTTTCTTTTGTTGCAAATAGATCTATTTGAGGTGTTCCCCAAATTTGAAAGTAAGTGTTCAGTATTTGGGGGTGAATTTCCCATTCGTGGACTTGTTGGTGATCCCGAGAGAGATTGTCTGCTAGCTGGTTCTGGGTCCCTGGAATAAATTGTGCTATTAGGCGAATGTGGTTGTGAATTGCCCAATGCCATATTTTTTGTGTTAGGAGACACAACTGTGTTGTGTGTCCCCCCCTGTTTGTTTAAATAATACATTGTTGTCATGTTGTCTGTTTTGACAAGAATGTATTTGTGGGTTATCATGGGTTGAAATGCTTTCAACGCTAGAAATACTGCTAACATTTCCAAGTGATTTATGTGAAACTTCCTTTGATGTATGTCCCATTGTCCTTGGATGCTGTGTTGATTGAGGTGTGCTCCCCACCCTGTCATGGAAGCATCCGTTGTTATGACGTATTGTGGCACTGGGTCTTGGAAAGGCCGCCCTTTGTTTAAATTTGTACTGTTCCACCATAGAAGCGAGATGTATGTTTGGCGGTCTATCAACACCAGATCTAGAAGTTGACCCTGTGCATGTGACCATTGTGATGCTAGGCACTGTTGTAAGGGCCGCATGTGCAATCTTGCGTTTGGGGCAATGGCTATGCATGAAGACATCATGCCTAGGAGTTTTAATGCCATTTTTGCTTGTATCTTTTGTGTTGGATACATGGCCTGTATCACCTTGTGAAATGTTTGAACCCTTTGTGGACTTGGAGTGGCTATCCCTTCTGTTGTGTTGATTGTCGCTCCTAAGTATTGCTGTGTTTGGCACGGCAAAAGGTGTGACTTTGCATAGTTGATGGAGAAACCCAGCTTGTGAAGGGTCTGTATGACATACTTTGTGTGACGTGAACACCTTGTTAGCGTGTTGGTCTTGATTAACCAGTCGTCTAAGTAAGGGAACACGTGTATCTGCTGCCTTCTGATATGTGCAGCTACTACTGCCAGGCATTTTGTAAAGACTCTTGGCGCAGTTGTTATTCCGAATGGCAACACTTTGAATTGGTAATGTATTCCTTTGAATACGAACCTTAGGTATTTCCTGTGGGAAGGATGTATCGGTATGTGGAAATACGCATCCTTTAGGTCTAATGTTGTCATGTAGTCTTGCTGTTTGAGCAGTGGGATTACGTCTTGTAATGTGACCATGTGAAAGTGGTCTGATTTGATGTAGGTATTTAGTGTTCTGAGATCTAGTATTGGTCTCAGAGTTTTGTCCTTCTTTGGTATTAGAAAATACAGTGAGTAAACTCCTGTGTTTTTCTGTAGGCTTGGTACTAATTCTATTGCGTCCTTTTGTAGTAATGCTTGTACTTCTAGTCCTAGAAGATCTATATGCTGTTTTGACATATTGTGTCTTTTCGGTGGGACGTTTGGAGGGAATTTGTGAAATTCTATGCAATAGCCATGTTGGATAATTGCTAAGACCCAAGTGTCTGTTGTTATTTCTTCCCAAGATTTGTAGAATTGGCTTAGTCTTCCCCCCACTGGTGTTGTGTGATGGGGTTGTGTGACTTGTGAGTCACTGTTTATTTTGAGGGGTTTTGGGACCTTGAAATTTTCCCCGACTTCTTGGGAATTGGCCTCCTCTATATTGTCCCTGAAAACCTCCCCTTTGATATAGACCCTGGTAGGTAGGTGGTCTTGTCTGTGAAGTGTTGGTTTCTGTGGGTTGACCCCGAAACCATCCCCTAAAAGGTGTCTTACGAAATGTGCCTCTGCTCTGCGGGGAGTAGAGTGCGCCCATGGCTTTGGCTGTATCAGTGTCCTTTTTTAGTTTTTCAATGGCAGTGTCTACCTCTGGCCCAAACAATTGCTGTTCATTAAACGGCATATTGAGCACAGCCTGTTGGATTTCGGGTTTGAACCCAGAAGTGCGCAGCCAAGCGTGCCTCCGTATTGTGACTGCAGTGTTTATTGTCCTTGCAGCTGTATCGGCTGCATCCATGGAAGACCGTATCTGATTGTTCGAGATACTTTGTCCCTCTTCCACCACTTGTTGCGCTCTTTTTTGGAACTCTTTGGGAAGGTGTTCGATGAAATGTTGCATTTCATCCCAATGAGCCCTGTCGTATCTTGCCAAGAGTGCTTGCGAGTTGGCGATACGCCACTGATTTGCTGCTTGTGCTGCAACTCTTTTTCCCGCTGCATCAAATTTGCGGCTCTCCTTGTCTGGAGGTGGTGCGTCGCCTGATGTATGAGAGTTGGCTCTTTTACGAGCTGCCCCCACAACTACTGAGTCCGGTGTTAGTTGTGTTGTAATAAATATTGGGTCTGTGGGAGGTGCCTTATATTTTTTCTCCACCCTTGGAGTTATGGCTCTGCCTTTAACTGGCTCCTGAAATATTTGTTTTGAGTGCCTTAGCATTCCTGGGAGCATGGGAAGGCTTTGATACTGGCTATGGGTGGAGGACAGGGTGTTAAAGAGAAAGTCATCCTCAATAGGTTCCGAATGTAGTGAGACATTGTGGAATTCGGCTGCCTTTGCGACCACCTGTGCATATGATGTACTGTCCTCAGGTGGTGACGGTTTAGTTGGATATGAGTCTGGACTATTGTCAGACACTGGGGCGTCGTAGAGGTCCCATGCATCGGGATCATCCTGGCTCATTGTGGTATGAGCTGGTGAGTGCGTTAGTGGTGGAGTTTGCGCCGGTGATGCATGTGTTGATTGTGGTGGAGAAGGTGGTGGTGTTACTTTCTTTACCACCTTTGCTTGTGGTTGCTTGTCCCCTTGTTGGAAAACAAGTTTCCTTTTCATCTTGATTGGGGGAAGAGTGGTTATCTTCCCTGTGTCTTCCTGGATGTGAAGCCTCCTTTGAGTGTAGTCAGTCTCTACAGTTTGAAGCTCTTCACCAAATCTATGCAATTGGGTGTTTAGTCCTTGTTCCTCTATATAGGAACTAATTTTCGATTCCGAGGCTTTTTTCGGTACCGAAACCGTTTCGGTAGGCATTTTAGGCTCCGAAGAAGATTTTTGATTTCGGCGTGGTATCTCGGTGCCGAACATCTTCGGTGCCGCTGTCTCTGCGCCGAATTTTCTCGGAGCCGGTGTCTCGGCTCCGAGGTTGCTGTGTGGCGGTATCACGACCGGAGTCGGATGACTTCGACACCAGCATGCCCTTTTTCGGTGCCTTGTCTCGGTCACCTAGTTTTTGGGTTAAGCCATGGCCTGTTGGCAGTGGCGTCCCCTGGGCTTTTGTGGACTTTTCGTGAGTCCTAATCTTCGATGTCTTACTCACGGTTGTTATGTCTTCGGCGTCTGATTCCCCCGAATCCGACTCGTGGATGGAGAACGCTTCCTCTTCGTCCTCGAACCGATGTCCTGTCGGCGTGGACGCCATTTGCAATCTTCTGGCTCTTCGGTCTCTGAGCGTCTTCCTCGACAAACGCTCGACAGGCTTCACACGTATCCTCCTTGTGCTCCGGGGACAGGCACAAGTTACAGACCAGATGCTGATCCGTATACAGATATTTGTTATGGCATTTAGGACAGAAGCGGAACGGGTCCGTTCCATCAGTCTTGAAGTCGCACGCGGTCGGGCCGACCAGGCCCCGACGGGGGATCGAAATTACCCCGAAGGGCCACCGGAGCTCTTCAAGATTCGGTGTCGATTTGTTCTAACTAACCCGATACCGAACGCAACAATACCGACGATTTTTTTCCGAGATTCTAACTAACTTTCCGACCCGAAACACGGAGCGAAAAGGAACACGTCCGAACCCGATGGCGGAAAAAAAACAATCTAAGATGGAGTCGACGCCCATGCGCAATGGAACCGAAGTGGGAGGAGTCCCTCGGTCTCGTGACTCGAAAAGACTTCTTCGAAGAAAAACAACTTGTAACACTCCGAGCCCAACACCAGACGGCGGACTGTGCACAGCATGTGTATCTGCAGCTACACATGCCACCGAACATACAAGTTCGAACAGCATTAACTTTTGGACACACATTACCTCAACTGCAGACAATTCCCGTCTCAGTAAACTGGCAGCCACAGGGTTTGTGCCGCAGGGGGTTGGGCCTACTTGTCCCAGTGACAAAATAAACATAAAAACTTGTTGCCCTTGACCGCGAACAATATGTCCCGGGCATCGGGAGATAGGAATTCCCCATCTCTGCCTCTGCGAGGTTAAAAAGGCATTGTGGTGAATGTTTTGAAGGTGGTCCTATTGTCCTAGGACCACCACAGGCTGAGTTATGAGCAAAAATGTTTTGTAAAAGAATGCCTTGCAAAGCATTAGGGGATGACCTAGTGCAGCAAATATAGTAGCATGTTAACTGTAATGCCCAGAACAGCCCCTAGAGGACAGAACAATAAAAATATAATTGTAGGAAACATGGTCAAGTAAATATTTCATTAGCCCCTCGAGGGCATAACCACATGAAAAAAAGAATTGCACAAAGTAATGGAGTGCAACTGTATATTTAGGCCCTAGAGGGCGTCTTGCCTTTCACATTTCTGACCTAGCAGGCCCACTGCAATACTAAAGGCCCTTAGAACACAAATTACTCCAAGCTGTAAAACAAACGTTCCAGCCATAAGAGTGCTCAAAAAGGAACTGAATGGTGGGAGGGGTTATTATTTTGGATTCCCCACTAACCTAGTGCGAGTACACAGAGATGACCTAAAATGAACAAGTTACTAACCTACGGTAACAGTTTATCTGGTAGAGATATTCTAGTTGCAGGTTCCTTACCTTAGAATTTCCCCAGGCGTGAGACTGGATCCAGGGATTTTTCTTTGATCAGTGCGCTTGCGTGACATCAGGTGCCACTGATCGACTTCGCGTTAGACATAGGCATCATGGTTGCTGTGATGTTATACTTAAGTGCCACCCCGGTGTGCTGACGTCAGTTTCTTTTCACGACTTTCCATGCCAGTAGCGCTGAGCCATACAGAACACTGAAAGTGGGGCGCCAGAGCTAGGGCCCTGGAAGAGCAATCCCTGTCCGTAGTAATCAGTTTGAGAGCGGGGAGGATAGGTGAGTCGGAAAGGAATCTGCACCTAGAATCTCTCTACCAAATAAATAGTTACTTTAGTAAAGAACCCGTTTATCTGGTATAGACTTCTAGTTGCAGGTTCCTTACCTTAGAACAGATACTCAAGCAATCCCATCCCCAGAGGTGGGCTGCAAACCAAGATCATACTAATAAGTCCTGCAGGACAAACAACCAAAGATCTCTGCGGACCGGACTGTCCAGGCAGTAATGTTTTGTGAACGCGGCAGGGATGCCCACGTTGCTACCTGGCAGATAGATACAGAGGACAGGAATTACGTGTGCTAACTTGGAAAAGGATTGTGCAAGACCCCAGCAAGACTAGAAGAAACCAAAGGTGGATCCTGATAGAAGAGGGCATGCAAAAGAAGAGGACCAAGTCCAGTTCGAGTTGGAGTGTCCGGTTGGAGCAGGAGCCACTACCCATCCTTCTGGAGTTGGAGGACCAGATCGACGGTGAAGACAAGGATTCAGCTGTGCAGCACTGGAGCAGGAGAAGAGTTCCAGGAGTGATGCAGACAATGTCCTAAGATGGAAGAGCTGCAGTCTGCCATGGCTTGTTGGTGGTTCTCCAAGCACCGTGTAAGGCACAAGTCGCAGATGAAGAGTTGCAGAGCTGCTGGGGATCCGCAAAGGCCAGGGGGACTCACCCAAGGAGGGGAGTCGCAGGTGACCCTCAGCAGTGCGGTGAGTTGGAAGACAGGGATGCAGCCCCCCCAGAGGCAACTCGCAGGCAGCAGGCACAAGATTCGCAGTGAGGCCACTCAGCAAACCTGGAGAGAAGCCCCACGTCGCTGAAGCAGCAGGCAGGAGAGTGTGCTTTGCAGGGGAGAGTGCTGGAGGCCGGGACTACACAGAGCATAAAGATCCCCTGGAGGAGGAACAAACAAGCCTTGGTAGCTGCAAGAGATGCAGTGCACAGGGGTACTGTCCTGCAAGGAGAGGCAAGGGCTTACCATCTCTCAAGTTGGACAGCTGGTAGAGAGGACTGAGGGGACCACTCCAGACCACCAACTGTGTTGCAGGATCCATGCAGTTTTGCAGGCGAGTCGATCCACGCAGCCAAATGTTGCTGCAGTTGGTGCCTGTGGATGCAAGGGAGTTGCTCCTTCACTCCAAGGGAGATTTATTCTTGCTTCTGGTAGGAAGCTAAAAGCAAATGGTTGCTTCTGGCTCTCAGTGTTGAGCTGTGAAAGAACTGACCCAACCCTTACCTCGGAAGCATCAGTCTAGACTATGAATAACTTGGAGTAGTCAGGCCTTCTTAACATAGGTGCTGAGTACATGGCCCTTTTGAGATCCTCAAAAGCTTTTTAACGCTAGCTGTCCATCAAAACGTGTTTAGGCATTCTTTTAGTTGTGACTCATTAAGAGGGGCTACAATTGGACCATAATTCCTAATGAACCACCTGTAGTACCCAGTAAAGACGAAGAAGGCTCTTCCCCAGGTCTGTGTAGTAGAAGGGAGTCCAATCTAAAATAATTTTGATCTTCCCCTGTAGTGGTTGAATCTGGCCTCCACTTACCAGGTGGCCCATATACACAACATTCCCCTTCCTTATCTAGCACTTAGAGGCCTTGATAGTGAGGCCTGGTTTTTGCAAAGCCTCCAAAACATTCCAGAGGTGGACCAGATGGTCATCCCAGGTGGAGCTAAAGACAGCTATGTCATCGAGCTAGGCTGCACTATAGGCTTCCAAACCTTGGAGGACTATATTCACCAGCCTCTGAAAAGTGGCAGGTGCATTCAAACCAAAGGGCACAGCAGTGAATTGATAATGCCCTCCAAATGGTTGAAAATGCAGTCTTTGGTTTTGCATCATCTGACAATTTGATCTCCCAATATCCTGTAGTCAAGTTAAATGTGCTTAGATACTTGGCAGAAACCAGTATATCCATCAGCTCATCTGCCCTAGGAATAGGATGAGCATTCGTCTTTGTGACTTTGTTGAGCCCTTTGTAATCAACACAGAATCTCATCTCCCTTTTCCCATTTTGGGAGTGAAGTTTTGGAACCAGAACCACTGGGCTAGTGCAGGGGCTGTCAGAGTGCTCAATCACTCCTGGGTCTAGTATATTTTGCACTTCTACGTTGATGCAGTCTCTAACATGGTCAGGTTGCCTGTAAATTTTACTTTTAACGGCCAAACTATTCCCTGTTTCAATGGTGAATTCACACCATGTCGTCTGACCAGGAGTCAGCGAAAACAGTTCTGGGAACTGCCCTAGGAGATTGCTGCAGTCCTCTTTCTGAGATTCGGAAAGACAGTCTGCTAGGACAACTCCATCCACTGAGCCATCAGTTGCAGTGGTGGAGAAGTTGGGGAGAGGGTCACTCTTCCTCCTGTACCTCATCAGTGACCATGAGCATGGTCATGCCAGCCCTGTCATAGTAGGGCTTAAGACGGTTCACATGAAGCACTCTGTGGGGGGCTTCTGGAAGTACCTAGGTGAACCAAATAGGTGACCTCACCCTTCTTCTTCACTATAGTATGGGGGCCACTCCACTTGTCTTGGAATGCCCTGGAAGGCACAGGCTCCAGGACCCACACTTTCTGCCCTGGCTGGTAAACAGTAAGGACAGCCTCCTTGTCATGCCACGGATTCTGCAGTGCTTGGCTGCCTGAACGTTTTTAGTGGCCTTTTTCATGTACTAAGCCATCCTGGATCTGAGGCCAAGTACATAATCCACAACATCTTGTTTAAGGGGCTTCAAAGGTTGTTCCCAGCCCTCTCTTACAAGACCAAGAGGACTCCTAACAGGGTACCCCAACAGAAATTCAAAGCCCACTCCCTTCTGAGTAACCTTCCTGTAAGCAAAACGGAGGCACGGCAGCCGGACATCATATCGCCTCCAGAGTTTTTCAGAGAGTCCCGGGATCATGCCCTTCAGAGTTTAATTGAACCTCCCTACCAAACCACTGGTTTGGGGGTGGTAAGATTGGGTGAACTTATAAGTTACCCCATATTCCTTCGACATGGCCTTAAGGTAGGCAGATAAAGTTCGTACCCTGTCTGATACCACCTCTTTTGGAAAGCCCACTCTGGAGAAGATTCCCAGGCGGGCTTTTGCCACTGCAGAAGCTGTAGTGGTCCTTAGAGGTATAGCCTCTTACAGTGACCTGGTGAGGTGATCTGTAGTGAAAACAGGTGCATGCAGACTGCGATGTTGCAGAATAACTGCTGCAGTCCATAGTTTTCCCTGGTGCCCCCCCCCCCCCCTCCCAAATACTCTGAGTACCTAGATTCCATATACTAGGGACTTAAATGGGGGGGACCAGTTTGCCAATTGTGGGGAGAAAAAGGTACAGTTAATTCAGAAGGGAGAGCGCATAACCACTAGGGTCCTGGATAGCAGGATCCCAGTGGACACAGTCAAACATACTAACAGGCAGAAAAATGTGGGTAACTATGCCATTAAAGAGGGCACTTTCCTACACTTCTTGTGCAGGCTCAAGTCTTGTCACACTCAGAGGGTGCTGCCTTCCTCTCCCAAAGAAAATCCTTTGTTCTGCCTTCCTCTGCTTGAGCAGGCTAAGCAGCAGGAGGGCAGACACCTGTTTGTGAGGTGGCAGCAGTGTACGCTGCCCATAAAACCCCAGAAGACTGGTAGGAGCAATGCTGGGGGCCCTCTAAAGCGCCCCCAGAATGCATGGACTCATACAACCAATACTGGCAACAGTATTGAGGTATGATTTACATGTTTGAAACCAAACATGCCCATGTTTGGAGTTACATTATTTAGCTGGACAAAGTGCCCAGTACATGGGTAAAATGGCTTCCCTGCACTCACGAAGTCCAGTAAAATTGAGCTGGAGTTCGTAGGGACACCTTTGCTCATGCAGGGGTGCCTTCACACACAGGTACCTCCACCCTGCCCTCAAGGCTAGGAGGGCCTGCCACAGGGGTGACTTACAGTGACCTGGTGCAGTGACTTGTAGTTAAAGGGTGCATGCACCTTTTCACACAGGCTGCAATGGCAGGCCTGTGTAGACATCTTGCATGGGCTCTTATGGGTGGCACAATACAACCTGCAGCCCCTGGGGAACCCCTAGTGCCCCAATGCCCTGGGTTCCTAAGTACCATATCCTAGGGACTTACATAGAGGCACTAGTATGCCAATCACTGTGGTCCTCGTTAGCAGGATCCCAGTGAACACAGTCAAAACAAACTGATAGGAGGCAAAAAGTGGGGGTAACTGTCGCAAGCAGTACCTTAATTTTCAAGACTTCACAGGCGCTGAATGATGGTGGAACCCAGTGCCTCACCCAAGCTCTCCATCTCCACCAATATTCCTAACGTACGGAGACTAAAAGACTCCAGGAGGTGAAAGGCGTTGGGGATAGGAGAAGAGACTGCCTTGTCTTCTACACTGCGCTGTTCTGTCACTTCATCTATTTTCTTAGGGACTCAGTGATAATGTTGCACGAGCTGTAAAATTAAATAGAACATTAATACACTCCTCATTAGTTTATATTCCTTTTGTTTTAACAAAACATATTCTAAAGAAAAGTTGTTGTATAACCTACCACAAAGTAGAGAGGTGTTCTCTTCTCTTTTATTCAATTAATTGTTTTAATAATATAGTAGGAGTATAATATGTAGAATAAATATCAAACTTCTTAGTCAAGACAGCAATCTTATACTATTGCCCTCCATTCTCTTTCTTTCCACTGAAATAAATTGCGTGACTGGAAACGAGTATACAAGGAAAATACTCTGTATTCTCAATTCTCCACAAGAGCAGGAATATTAAATCATTTTTAACATCATGAATACATAGTTCTTTTAAGTTTCTTTGAACAAACTTCTGAATTTCAGCAGGAACACTGTTGTTTCCAAGGGAAGAACCCTAAGATGCTCCACGTCAAACGCTACAAACACTATCCCTAAAACACTAGTCTAATTAGCAACCGCTTCCAGAAGGACTACTGTCTCTGAAATTCTCTTCAGTGAAGTACGTCACTAGAGAGGCTGCGTACGCTCTTCACACTGTTCTGTTCTAAAGACCTCCTTCTACAGCAACACTAGAACAGCAAATACTAGCCATGGCAGCAGCCATCTTGACAGACCGACATTTCCATAAGGCTCTCCGCGACAAGGCCTTTAAACCTTGCATGATCTTCCCGTCTGAGCCACCCTCAATATCTTGAGAGCGGGGACCTGAGCTACTTTTGGCATACCGACTGTACTCCTCTGCAAGGATGGTCCTCCAGGTTGAGGTTTGTAGGGGACTTGGCTATGAAAGGCCTTGATTAATCATGGTGCATGGACCTCAATTTGTGGCTCCCAAGGTCTTTCCTCTGGGCAGTCTATTAAATAGTATAGTTCTCCTCAAACTTTCTTGGAATCTAGAATTCTTTTCACCACAAATTCTTCACATCCTTCTGTTTGTATAGACTTGGGTGGTGAATTCTCTTGGTAACCCAGGCAAGTTTACTTCGGCCAGGATATATGAAACAGTGGATGGATTTTGAGTTGCAAAGGTAATCTAAGCTTGTAGGTCACTGGATTTATCTTCTTCTGAACTGAATGTTCGGTTCCCTTTTAATCTTCAGTGTTCTGTGCTCAACCAAACCTTATCTCCTGTCTGGTAAACGTTTTCTACTCTTCTTTTTCTATCAGCATATTCTTTATATTGTTTTAGACTGTACCAGATTCATTATAGCTACCTCCTGAGTTGTCTTTAAATGTTGTACCAAATCCTTTACTGCAGGAACAGAAATCTCTTTAGTGTTAACTGTGCTATTGGGTGCCTACCATGGTTTATGAAAACAAGGTATAACCTGTGGAAGTGTTCTTGGCATTATTGTGTGAAAACTCGGCTGCCCAAAGGAGATCTGGCCAGTCCTCTTCCTGATGTAAAAGGAAGAGCCTCAGATATTGTTCTAGCTCTTGATGAACTCTGATTGCCCCTATGTCTCTGGGTGATAACGAGTGGAGTATCTAGTTTCTAAATTCAATCCTAGAGTGAAACCTCTCCAAAAATAGGACAAGAATTATGAACCTGTATCAGAAATTATGAATTTAGGCATACCATGGGCTCGGACTATATGGACACTAAATTGAGCCAACTCCCTAGCACTTGGTATGTGTTTTAATGCAACAAAATGGCAGATGTCTTTTCTAAAATGGACCATTACCGAGATTGTATAATACCCTTGACTGGAGGATAAGTCAACAATTCCATTTATTGTAATGGTATGCCAAAGATTATTATTATATTTATTTTTTGGGGGGAGGGGGATAATGCTTGAATTAAACCCTGAGGAGCTTGTCAGGCCGATTTGCCCCATGCACAAATTTCACAATTAGCCACATATTGCTTAATATCTTTTCCCATGCCTGGCTACCAAAATTGTCTTAGTTAATTCTTCTGTTTTATGAACTCCTTTGCAACCTACCAGAGGATTATTGTGACAATCATGTAGCGCTTTTTTCTCGTAATTCTGAAGTGGGTAAATACAATGCTCCATCATGGTACAGCAATTGGTTCAGAATTTCACGTGAAGGATCCTCACCCACCTATCTTTGCATCTCTTCTATGGTAAGTGTCTTATTTCTTCATCCATGGGTTCTCTTACCACTGTTTCCACTATATTTGATTCTGGAATTATTATTTTTTATCTTCAATAAGTACCTTCTGTATTTATTATTGAGAAGGCATCTGCTTTCCATTTTTTACTTCCAGGATGGTAGGTTATTACAAAGTTATAATCTGCAAAGTAGAATGACCATTGAAGTTGTCCAGGAATGAGAATTCTTGCAGACTTTAAAAAGTTTAAATTCTTAAGGTCTGTAAATACTGTCACTGTGTGTTTAGCACCGAGCAAGTAGTATCTCCTTTCTTTGAATGCATCTTTTATAGCTAATAACTTTCTATGTTATTGTGTAATTAATCTCGGCTGGTAATAGTTTGCAAGCCACAGGGTGCAGCTGACCAGTCTGTGTCTTTGTGATAAAATTCCCCCAACTGCCAGATCAGAGGCATCAATTTCCAAATAGAAGGGGTCTGAAGGGCCTGCGTGAAGCAGAAATAAAACTCTTCTTTAAGGACTGAAGAGATTCTTCAGCTTCTTTTGGCCAGATGAACAGAACTCCTTTTCTTAACAACCGAGTGAGAGGAATAACTTTTTAGGGAAGCTCCTCGATGACCCTTCTGTAGAAGTTGGCAAACATAATAAAACTTTGGATTTCTTTCACGGATGTTGGGGACGGCCAATAGATTACTGCCTTGATTTTTTGCTCATCCATTATTATACCTTCTGGGGAAAGAATGAGACCTAGGAAATCAACCTTTTGAACGTTGAAGGCGCATTTCTCTAATTTCACATATAGGTAGTTCTCTCAAACATTTTAACACGCCCTTCACATACTCCTGGTGCTCTTTCGCTGATGCTGAGTAAAATAAAATAGCATTGATGCAAACAATGGCGCATTTATCTATGAACTCACTCAACAGGTCATTGATTCTCAAAAAGCCAATACTTGGTCCTGAAGGCGATATTCCATTAATCTCCTTTTCTGATGCGAATAAGGTGATAGGCTCCTCTTAGGTCCAATTCTGTATACACTTGCGCCCCTTTTACTTGGTCCAAAAGGACTGAAATTAATGGTAGAGGATATCGGTTTTTAATGGTTATCTGGTTCAGAGCTCTGCAGTCAATACATGTTCTCCTATCTCCTTTCTTGGGTACAAAGAATAGTGGGGGGAAAACAGGAGATTGTGATGGGCGAATTAATCAATTTTTTTAATATTTTTTTTTAAATGTATTTTTGAATATACAACTTCAGATGTCCATTTACATTTTCTGTTAAAGGTGGATTTTACTACACGGGAGATTGGCCCCGGTTAAGAAATGGCGGCCTGTTGCAGTTACCCCCCACTTTTTGCCTGATACTGATGCTGACTTGAATGAGAAGTGTGCTGGGACCCTGCTAACCAGTCCCCGGCACCAGTGTATTTTCACCTAAAATGTACCACTGTCTCCACAATTGGCACAACCCTGGCACCCAGGTAAGTCCCTTGTAACTGGTACCCCTGGTACCAAGGGCCCCTATTGCCAGGGAAGGTCTCTAAGGGCTCCAGCTTGTGTGTGCTGGTGGGGAGAAAATGACTTAAGTCGACATGGCACTCCCCTCAGGGTGCCATGCCAACCTCACACTGCCTGTGGCATAGGTAAGTCACCCCTCTAGCAGGCCTTACAGCCCTAAGGCAGGGTGCACTATACCACAGGTGAGGGCATAGGTGCATGAGCACTATGCCCCTACAGTGTCTAAGCAAAACCTTAGACATTGTAAGTGCAGGGTAGCCATAAGATTATATGGTCTGGGAGTCTGTCAAAAACGAACTCCACAGCTCCATAATGGCTACACTGAATACTGGGAAGTTTAGTATCAAACTTCTCAGAATAATAAACCCACACTGATGCCAGTGTTGGATTTATTTAAAAAATGCACACAGAAGGCATCTTAGAGAGCCCCCTGTATTTTACCCAATTGTTCAGTGCAGGACTGACTGGTCTGTACCAGCCTGCTGCTGAGAGACGAGTTTCTGACCCCATGTGGTGAGGGCCTTTGTGCTCTCTGGGGACAGAAACAAAAGCCTGCTCTGGGTGGAGGTGCTTCACACCTCCCCCCCTGCAGGAACTGTAACACCAAGCAGTGAGCCTCAAAGGCTCAGGCTTCGTGTTACAATGCCCCAGGGCATTCCAGCTAGTGGAGATGCCCGCCCCCTGGACACAGCCCCAACTTTTGGCGGCAAGTCCAGGAGAGATAATGAGAAAAATAAGGAGGAGTCACTGGCCAGTCAGGACAGCCCCTAAGGTGCCCTGAGCTGAGGTGACTGACTTTTAGAAATCCTCCATCTTGCAGATGGAGGATTCCCAAAATAGGGATAGGAATGTGCCCCCCTCCCCTCAGGGAGGAGGCACAAGGAGGGTGTAGCCACCCTCAAGGACAGTAGCCATTGGCTACTGCCCTCCCAGACCTAAACACACCCTTAAATTCAGTATTTAGGGGCTCCCCTGAACCTAGGAACTCAGATTCCTGCAACCTAAGAAGAAGAGGACTGCTGAGCTGAAAACCCCTGCAGAGAAGACGGAGACACCAACTGCTTTGGCCCCAGCTCTACCGGCCTGTCTCCCCACTTCTAAAAGACACTGCTCCAGCAACGCTTTCCCCAGGACCAGCGACCTCTGAATCTTCAGAGGACTGCCCTGCTCTAGAAGGACCAAGAAAACTCCTGAGGACAGCAGCTCTGTTCACCCAAGACTGCAACTTTGTTTCCAAAGAAGCAACTTCAAGACAACTGCGTTTCCCGCCGGAAGCGTGAGACTTGCTACTCTGCACCCGACGCACCCGGCTCGACTTGTGGAGAAACAACACTTCAGGGAGGACTCCCCGGCGACTACGAGACTGTGAGTAGCCAGAGTTGCCCCCCCTGAGCCCCCACAGGACGCCTGCAGTGGGAATCCCGAGGCTCCCCCTGACCGCGACTGCCTGCTTCCCAGATCCCGACGCCTGGTAAAGACTCTGCACCCGCAGCCCCCAGCACCTGAAGGATCGGAACTCCTGTGCAGGAGTGACCCCCAGGAGGCCCTCTCCCTTGCCCAGGTGGTGGCTACCCCGAGGAGCCCCCCCCCCCCCCCCCACTTGCCTGCATCGCTGAAGAGACCCCTTGGTCTCCCATTGATTTACATTGGAAACCCAACACGTGTTTGCACACTGCACCCGGCCGCCCCCGTGCTGCTGAGGATGTACTTTCTGTGCTAACTTGTGTCCCCCCCTTGCCCTACAAAACCCCCCTGGTCTGCCCTCCGAAGACGAAGGTACTTACCTGCTGGCAGACTGGAACCGGGGCACCCCCTTCTCCATTGAAGCCTATGAGTTATGGGCACCACTTTGACCTCTGCACCTGACCGGCCCTGAGCTGCTGGTGTGGTAACTTTGGGGTTGCTCTGAACCACCAACGGTGGGCTACCTTGGACCCTAACTTGAACCCCGTAGGTGGTTTACTTACCTACAAAAACTAACAAATACTTACCTCCCCCAGGAACTGTTGAAAATTGCACTGTGCCTAGTTTTAAAATAGCTATATGTGATTTATTTTAAAAGTATATATGCTATTGTGATTATTCAAAGTTCCTAAAGTACTTACCTGCAATACCTTTCATTTGAAGTATTACATGTAAAATTCGAACCTGTGGTTCTTAAAATAAACTAAGAAAATATATTTTTCTATACAAAAACCTATTGGCCTGGAATTGTCTGAGTGTGTGTTCCTCATTTATTGCTTGTGTGTGTACAACAAATGCTTAACACTACTCCTTTGATAAACCTACTGCTCGACCACACTACCAAAAAATAGAGCATTAGTATTATCTCTTTTTGCCACTATCTTACCTCTAAGGGGAACCCTTGGACTCTGTGCATGCTATTCCTTACTTTGAAATAGTGCATACAGAGCCAACTTCCTACAGCCCCTGGTTTAAATTCTATTTTACAGACGTATGACCGAAGAGGCGGTAGTTTCTCTGCCTTCACTTCACTAAACACATCTTCAAATTCTTGATATTCTGCAGGAATTTCTCCAGTGCGTATTACACAAACATCAACTCCTGCTTCACATAAAAAAAGGGCTGGACTAGATTTGCCAGATGAAGAAGCCCCACAGAAACAATTTCTTTTACAGTAACCCGAGTTCATTTTTTCAGATCTCTCTTCCCAATTAACGGCTGGATTATGCTCTGTGAGCCATGGAAGACCCAGGATAATTTGGAACTGGGTGCATCCTTCAAATTGAATTGTAGGATTTCTTAATGTCTTTCTTTGTAAATGAGCTCTACTTTCTCTCCATCCACTGGTCTAACAGCCTCACTTCTAGACTTCCAAATAGCCATTAACCCCATCTTAGCAGCAAATTTCAGGCCGCAAAAGTTCCCCGTGGAGCCTGAATCCATCAATAGAAAAAACATTTGATACAATTCTCTATCTGAATTTTGACGTCCTAGATAACATAAGATGTGGAGCAGATGACTGAAGTATTGGCCAACTGATGAGTTTTTGGAGTTGTCTCTTCAACAGTACTCACCAATCCAACTCCCCCAACAGGTACTGCTGTAAGTTTTCCTTTGGGGGTTTCTTCAGACAAATTTTCACAAAATGACCTCTACCCCCACAATACATACAAAGGTTATTGTAAGGAAATGCCTCCTTGGCATGGTTACCCCCTGACTTTTTGCCTTTGCTGATGCTAAGTTTTGACTTGAAAGTGTGCTGAGGCCTGCTACCTCAAGAAAATGGCCAATTAGTAGAACCAATGCAGATAGGTACAGTCAGAGGACCACTTTCTAAGGAGCAAAAAGAGAAAAGGATAGTAAATAACTGTAGGAAGTTAGCTCTGTGTGCACTATTTCAAAGTAAGGAATAGCATGCACAGAGTCCAAGGGTTCCCCTTAGAGGTAAGATAGTGGCAAAAAGAGATAATACTAATGCTCTATTTTGTGGTAGTGTGGTCGAGCAGTAGGCTTATCAAAGGAGTAGTGTTAAGCATTTGTTGTACATACACACAGGCAATAAATGAGGAACACACACTCAGAGACAAATCCAGCCAATAGGTTTTGTTATAGAAAAATATATTTTCTTAGTTTATTTTAAGAACCACAGGTTCAAATTCTACATGTAATATCTCATTTGAAAGGTATTGCAGGTAAGTACTTTAGGAACTTTGAATCATTACATTAGCATGTATACTTTTTACATAAAACACAATAAGCTGTTTTAAAAGTGGACACAGTGCAATTTTCACAGTTTGTGGGGGAGGAAAAGTAATGTTAGTTTTAGCAGGTAAGTAAATTACCTACAGGTTTGAGATTGGGGTCCAAATTAGCCCACCATTGGGGGTTCAGAGCAACCCCAAAGTTATCACACCAGCAGCTCAGGGCCGGTCAGTTGCAAAGGTCAAAGAGGTGCCCAAAACACATAGGCTTCAATGGAGAGAAGAGGGGTGCCCCGGTTCCAGTCTGCCAGCAGGTAAGTACCCGCGTCTTCGGAGGGCAGACCAGGGGGGTTTTGTAGGGCACCGGGGGGGGGGACACGAGTCAGCACAAAAAGTACACCCTCAGCAGCGCAGGGCGGCCGGGTGCAGTGTGTAAACACGCGTCGGGTTTCCAACAGTTTCCTATGGGAGACCAAGGGGTCTCTTCAGCGATGCAGGCAGGCAAGGGGGGGGCTCCTTGGGGTAGCCACCACCTGGGCAAGGGAGAGGGCCTCCTGGGGGTCACTCCTGCACAGGAGTTCCGTTCCTTCAGGTGCTGGGGGTGC
The DNA here is from genome assembly GCF_031143425.1 of Pleurodeles waltl. Lineage (NCBI taxonomy): Eukaryota > Metazoa > Chordata > Amphibia > Caudata > Salamandridae > Pleurodeles > Pleurodeles waltl. The sequence goes on along the minus strand of NC_090448.1, from coordinate 914,662,924 downwards.
GGGTGCAGGGTCTTTTCCAGCCGTCGGGAAATAGAGTTCAGGCAGTCGCGGTCAGGGGGAGCCTCGGGATTCCCTCTGCAGGCGTCGCTGTGGGGGCTCAGGGGGGACAACTTTGGTTACTCACGGTCTCGGAGTCGCCGGAGGGTCCTCCCTGAGGTGTTGGTTCTCCACCAGTCGAGTCGGGGTCGCTGGGTGCAGTGTTGCAAGTCTCACGCTTCTTGCGGGGATTTGCAGGGGTCTTTAAATCTGCTCCTCTGTAACAAAGTTGCAGTTCTTTTGGAGCAGTGCCGCTGTGCTCGGGAGTTTCTTGTCTTTCTTGAAGCAGGGCAGTCCTTAGAGGATTCAGAGGTCGCTGGTCCCTTGGAAAGCGTAGCTGGAGCAGGTTTCTTTGGAAGGCAGGAGACAGGCTGGTAAGTCTGGGGCCAAAGCAGTTGGTGTCTTCTGTTCTTCCTCTGCAGGGGTTTTTCAGCTCAGCAGTCTTCTTCTTGTAGTTTCAGGAATCTAAATTCTTAGGTTCAGGGAAGCCCTTAAATACTAAATTTAAGGGCGTGTTTAGGTCTGGGTGGTTAGTAGCCAATGGCTACTAGCCCTGAGGGTGGGTACACCCTCTTTGTGCCTCCTCCCTGAGGGGAGGGGGCCACATCCCTAATCCTATTGGGGGAATCCTCCTTCTACAAGATGGAGGATTTCTAAAAGTCAGAGTCACCTCAGCTCAGGACACCTTAGGGGCTGTCCTGACTGGCCAGTGACTCCTCCTTGTTTTTCTCATTATCTCTCCTGGACTTGCCGCCAAAAGTGGGGGCTGGGTCCAGGGGGCGGGCATCTCCACTAGCTGGAGTGCCCTGGGGCATTGTAACACGAAGCTTGAGCCTTTGAGGCTCACTGCTAGGTGTTACAGTTCCTGCAGGGGGGAGGTGTGAAGCACCTCCACCCAGAGCAGGCTTTTGTTTCTGTCCCCAGAGAGCACAAAGGCCCTCACCACATGGGGTCAGAAACTCGTCTCTCAGCAGCAGGCAGGCAGAGACCAGTCAGTCCTGCACTGAACAATTGGGTAAAATACAGGGGGCATCTCTAAGATGCCCTCTGTGTGCATTTTTTAATAAATCCAACACTGGCATCAGTCTGGGTTTATTATTCTGAGAAGTTTGATACTAAACTTCCCAGTATTCAGTGTAGCAATTATGGAGCTGTGGAGTTCGTTTTTGACAGACTCCCAGACCATATATTCTTATGGCTACCCTGCACTTACAATGTCTAAGGTTTTGTTTAGACACTGTAGGGGCATAGTGCTCATGCGCCTATGCCCTCACCTGTGGTATAGTGCACCCTGCCTTAGGGCTGTAAGGCCTGTTAGAGGGGTGACTTACCTATGCCATAGGCAGTGTGAGGTTGGCATGGCACCCTGAGGGGAGTGCCATGTCGACTTAGTCATTTTCTCCCCACCAGCACACACAAGCTGGCAAGCAGTGTGTCTGTGCTGAGTGAGGGGTCCCTAGGGTGGCATAAGACATGCTGCAGCCCTTAGAGACCTTCCCTGGCATCAGGGCCCTTGGTACCAGTTACAAGGGACTTACCTAGGTGCCAGAGTTGTGCCAATTGTGGAAACAATGGTACATTTTAGGTGAAAGAACACTGGTGCTGGGGCCTGGTTAGCAGGGTCCCAGCACACTTCTCAGTCAAGTCAGCATCAGTATCAGGCAAAAAGTGGGGGGTAACTGCAACAGGGAGCCATTTCTTTACACTCCTATTCTTTTTGTTTTAACAAAACATTACATTCTAGGGAAAAACTGTTGTGTAACCTACCACAGCGTAGAGGCGTGCGCTTCTCTCGTAGTCATTCAATTGTTTTAATAATAAAGCAGAAGTATAAAAACATGTAGAATAATTATCAAGCTTCTTAGTCAAGAAGGCATTCTTATACTATGCCCTCCATTCTCTTTCTTTTCACAGAAATACTTGTGTGACTGGAAACAAGTATACAAGGAAAATACTCCATCCTCTCAATGCTCCACAAGAGCAGGAATATCACCTCAGCCTTAAAATCAGGAATACATCGTTATTTTTAGTTTGTTCAAACAAACTTCTGAATTTCAGCTTGAACATCGCCGTTTCCAAGGAAAGAACCCTAAGCTGCTCGACGGACAAACGCTATGAACACTAACCCTAAAACACTACTCTAATTTGCAACCGCTTAAAAAAGAACTAACATTTATGAAATTCTCTTCAGTGAAGTACACCACTAGAGAGGCTGCACACGCGCTTCCCACTGTTCTGTTGTTCTCGAGACCTCCTGCTCAACACTACTACAACTTCGAGCCATGGCAGCCACGATCTTGAGTGAGTCGTTCACAAGGCTCTCCACGACGTTCCAAGGAATCTATATTAAAAGTTTGTTGTTGTGAATACCACTTGCCTTCTATGGTGAGGTTGTTGAGATGTGCTCCCACAACTTATCAGTGATCCATCTGCTGTGTTTATGATGGGGGGCAAAGGGTCTTAAAAGGGCCACCCTTTTGAGAGGTTGGTGCAATTCCAGCATTGCAGAGAACTGCAAGTCTGGTGGTCCAACAACACTGCATCCTGAATTTGACTCTGTGCTTGAGACCATTGTCGAGAAAGGCACTGCTGTAGTGGCCGCATGTGCACACATTTATTAGGAACTATGGCTATACATGAGGCCATCATACCTAAAAGTTTCATCACTAGTTTTACTGTGTAACTGTGGCTGTATTGCAGTTGAGATATGAGATTGTGGAAATCTTGGATCTTTGGTGGGTTTGGATATGCCAACCCTAATTGAGTGTTGTAAGGAAATGCGCCTCCTTGGCATGGTTACCCCCTGACTTTTTGCCTTTGCTGATGCTATGTTTTGAATTGAAAGTGTGCTGAGGCCTGCTAACCAGGCCCCAGCACCAGTGTTCTTTCCCTAACCTGTACTTTTGAATCCACAATTGGCACACCCTGGCATCCAGGTAAGTCCCTTGTAACTGGTGCCTCTGGTACCAAGGGCCCTGATGCCAGGGAAGGTCTCTAAGGGCTGCAGCATGTCTTATGCCACCCTGGAGACCCCTCACTCAGCACAGACACACTGCTTACCAGCTTGTGTGTGCTAGTGAGAACAAAATGAGTAAGTCGACATGGCACTCCCCTCAGGGTGCCATGCCAGCCTCTCACTGCCTATGCAGTATAGGTAAGACACCCCTCTAGCAGGCCTTAGAGCCCTACGGCAGGGTGCACTATACCATAGGTGAGGGCACCAGTGCATGAGCACTGTGCCCCTACAGTGTCTAAGCCAAACCTTAGACATTGTAAGTGCAGGGTAGCCATAAGAGTATATGGTCTGGGAGTCTGTCAAACACTAACTCCACAGCACCATAATGGCTACACTGAAAACTGGGAAGTTTGGTATCAAACTTCTCAGCACAATAAATGCACACTGATGCCAGTGTACATTTTATTGTGAAACACACCCCAGAGGGCACCTTAGAGGTGCCCCCTGAAACTGTATCCAACTATCTGTGTAGGCTGACTGGTTCCAGCAGCCTGCCACACTAGAGACATGTTGCTGGCCCCAACGGGAGAGTGCCTTTGTCACTCTGAGGCCAGTAACAAAGCCTGCACTGGGTGGAGATGCTAACACCTCCCCCAGGCAGGAGCTGTAACACCTGGCGGTGAGCCTCAAAGGCTCACCCCTTTGTTCCAGCACCGCAGGACACTCCAGCTAGTGGAGTTGCCCACCCCCTCCGGCCACGGCCCCCACTTTTGGCGGCAAGGCCGGAGAAAATAATGAGAACAACAAGGAGTCACCACTGGCCAGTCAGGACAGCCCCTAAGGTGTCCTGAGCTGAAGTGCCTCTAACTTTTAGAAATCCTCCATCTTGCAGATGGGGGATTCCCCCAATAGGATTAGGGATGTGACCCCCCTCCCATTGGGAGGAAGCACAAAGAGGGTGTACCCACCCTCAGGGCTAGTAGCCATTGGCTACTAACCCCCCCAGACCTAAACACGCCCTTAAATTTTGTATTTAAGGGCTTCCCTGAACCTAAGAAATTAGATTCCTGAAACTACAAGACGAAGAGGACTGCTGAGCTGAAAAACCCCTGCAGAGGAAGAACAGAAGACACCAACTGCTTTGGCCCCAGACTTACCGGCCTGTCTCCTGCCTTCCAAAAGAAACCTGCTCCAGCGACGCTTTCCAAGGGACCAGCGACCTCTGAATCCTCTGAGGACTGCCCTGCTTCAAGAAAGACAAGAAACTCCCGAGGACAGCGGCACTGCTCCAAAAGAACTGCAACTTTGTTTCAAGGAGCAGATTTAAAGACCCCTGCAACTCCCCGCAAGAAGCGTGAGACTTGCAACACTGCACCCGGCGACCCCGACTCGACTGGTGGAGAACCAACACCTCAGGGAGGACCCTCCGGCGACTCCGAGACTGTGAGTAACCAAAGTTGTCCCCCCTGAGCCCACACAGCGACGCCTGCAGAGGGAATCCCGAGGCTCCCCCTGACCGCGACTGCCTGAACTCCATTTCCCGACGGCTAGAAAAGACCCTGCACCCGCAGCACCTAAAGGAACGGAACTCCTGTGCAGGAGTGACACCCAGGAGGCCCTCTCCCTTGCCCAGGTGGTGGCTACCCCGAGGAGCCCCCCCCCCTTGCCTGCATCGCTGAAGAGACCCCTTGGTCTCCCATAGGAAACTATTGGAAACCCAACGCGTGTTCCCACACTGCACCCGGCAGCCCCCGCGCTGCTGAGGGTGTACTTTTTGTGCTGACTCGTGGACACCGCAGCCCCCAGCCCCTAAAGAAACGGAACTTCTGTGCAGGAGTGACCCCCAGGAGGCCCTCTCCCTTGCCCAGGTGGTGGCTACCCCGAGGAGCCCCCCCACTTGCCTGCCTGCATCGCTGAAGAGACCCCTTGGTCTCCCATTGAAAACTGAAGGAAACCCGACGCGTGTTTTCACACTGCACCCGGCCGCCCCCGCGCTGCTGAGGGTGTACTTTCTGTGCTACTTTGTGTCCCCCCCCCCGGTGCCCTACAAAACCCCCCTGGTCTGCCCTCCGAAGACGCGGGTACTTACCTGCTGGCAGACTGGAACCGGGGCACCCCCCTCTCTCCATTATAGCCTATGTGTTTTGGGCACCTCTTTGACCTTTGCACCTGACCGGCCCTGAGCTGCTGGTGTGATAACTTTGGGGTTGCTCTGAACCCCCAACGGTGGGCTACCTTGGACCAAAAACTGAAACCTGTAAGTGCCTTACTTACCTGTTGAAACTAACCATAACTTACCTCCCCCAGGAACTGTGAAAATTGCACTGTGTCCACTTTTAAAACCGCTTATTGTGTTTTATGTAAAAAGTCTACATGCTAAAGTAATGATTCAAAGTTCCTAGAGTACTTACCTGCAATACCTTTCAAAAGAGCTATTACATGTAAAATTTGAACCTGTGGTTCTTAAAATAAACTAAGAAAAGATATTTTTCTATAACAAAACCTATTGGCTGGATTTGTCTCTGAGTGTGTGTACCTCATTTATTGTCTATGTGTATGTACAACAAATGCTTAACACTACTCCTTTGATAAGCCTACTGCTCGACCACACTACCACAAAATAGAGCATTAGTATTATCTCTTTTTGCCACTATCTTACCTCTAAGGGGAACCCTTGGACTCTGTGCATGCTATTCCTTACTTTGAAATAGCACATACAGAGCCAACTTCCTACAAGTGTTTAGAATTGCTCACAAATACGGTTGTATTTGGGATGGTTGAAGATGAGATTTTTGGTAACTGACTGTAAATCCCAACTTGTATAGGATGTCTATAGTATATTGAGTATGCTGATGACAATTCTGTTTTGTTATGGTTTTTATGAGCCACTTGTCTAGGTATGAGAATACATGTATGTATTGCCTTCTGAGAAATGCTGCAACCATTGATAAGCATTTTGTGAACACACCTGGTGCTGTTACCCGAGCTGTAGCACTTTGAATTGGTAATGCTTTCCTGCTATTACAAATATTAGGTATTTTCGATGTGCTGGATGTGTTGGAACGTGAAAGGAAGCATTTTTTAGATCTAATGTTGTCATGTAGTCCTGTTTTTGTAATAGGGTATGACATCTTGTAGAGTGACCATATGAAAGTGTTCCTATAAAATGTATATATTGAGGGGCCTGATATCTAAGATTGGTCTGAGAGATCCGTCTTTCCTTGGTTTGAGGAATTATAGTGAATATACTCCTGATCCCTGGATATATCCACTAGCGCTATGGCTCCTATGATGGATTAGTAATTCCACTTATTGTTTTAAGAGGAAAAATATGTTCCTGAGTCACTCTGTGTAATGAGGGGGAATGTTTGGTGGAATAGAAATGAGTTCTAGGCAATAATCATGTTGGATAGTTGATAGAACCCATTGATCTGTGGTGATGTTTTACCATTAGGAGTAGAAATTCACCATTCTTCCTCCCACAGAAGCATGGTCTGTGGGGATGTTTAATAAGTCACTGCTTTGTTGGTGTAGATTGGTTGATTTAGCTCTACATGAGCCTCTGAATGAGCCACCCCTAAACTGTGGCCTACAAAAATTACCTCTAGTAGGTGTGGTACCACAGCTTTTGCAGCTTCTGAATCCTTTTTAAGTTTATCTATTGTTGCATCCACTTCCGGGCCAAATAGATGTTTGTCAAAGAGCATGTTAAGAACTGCTTGTTGAATTTCTGGTTTAAATCATGACGCCCTTAGCCATACACGTCTTTTAATGATTATGCTGGTGTTAATGCCCCTTGCAGCTGTATCAGCTGCATAAGTAGCACATCTAATAGCATTATTAGAAATAGCCTACCCTTCTGTCACTATTAGCTGCCCCTTTTTTGGTGCTCTGGTGGAAGATATCACAATAAGTCTTCCATTTGATCCCAATGAGCCCCGTCTTACCTTGCAAGGAGTGCCTGAGAGTTTGCAATCCTCCCATGATTAGCAGCCTGAGTACACACTCTTTTACCCGCTGCATCAAACTTACAACTCATTATCTGGAGGAGGGGCATCTCCTGTGGATTGACTATTAGCCCTTTTCTTCACTGCATGATTATAGAGTCAGGTGGTAATTGTTCTCTAATAGAAACTGGGTCAGACAGTACTGGCTTACATTTTAGGTCTACCCTTGGCGTAATAATTCTTGCTTTTACTGGTTCTTTAAATATATCTTCAGCATGTCTAAGGATACCTGGAAGCATAGGGAGACAGATGATTAGATGTTAATGTGTTGAACAAGAAATCATCCTCAATAGGATCAGTATGTAAATGCACATTATGATATGTAGATGCCCTGGCTATAACCTGATTATAGGCAGTTGTGTCCTCAGGGGGAGGTGGTCTTTCTGGATACAAGTCCGGGTCATTAGGTAAAATAGGATCTATATCATATAGATCCCATGGATCAACATCATTTTGAAGATCAGTGAAATCATTCTCATGTGGTGATATAGGTGTGGCATGTGGTGAAAACTGTGCTGAATGTGTGTGTGAGGGTGGTGTTGGTGGTGTAGTAGGCAGATAAGGATAGTGAGGTGGTGAAGACAGAGACGGAATTGTCTTTTGCTTCTCCTTTTGCTTACGGACTTTAGTTGGTGGAGACCCAGCATCCAAAGTCTCTTGAAAAGTCAATTTTCTTTTGATTGCAGGAGGAGGTGGGGTTGGGAGGGGGATGCTATAATCCTCCCTGTCTTCTTGTGTATATGGATCTTTGTTTGGAATCTATAACCTATAAAATAGGTTGGATCTCCAAAGACTCCTTAGAAATTGAAGAACGTTTACCACTGGTATCGTTCGATTCTGAAAATTGTGGTGACACCGCAAAGAGGACCTCCAGGTGACTAACGATGTGTCCACCCTGAGTCAACCTCTCTGCACCCCCACGACGACGCCTGCAGAGGGAATCCAGAGGACCACCCTAACCGTGACTGCACCCGCAGCCCCCAGGCCAGTGAAGAACCAACTACCGGTGCAGGAGTGACCAGCAGGGGGCCCTCACCTTTGCCCAGTCAGTGGTTGACCAGAGAAGCTGCCACAGGAACCGAAATAGTCAGCTCCGAAAGAAGTAGTCTCTCTTTTGACTCCTAAGCGGAGGAGTCCGATTTTCGACTCCGCACTGAAAGAGGAGCAGCAGCCTGTTTGGTATGTGTCGGCTGCACTTTGGTCTTCTGCTTCGGTGCCAAACCTAAGGGTTGGTCTTCTGAAAGACCATGGCCAGAAGGCAGTGGAGGACCTAAGACCAATGTAGGAGTCTTTTTTATTGTCTGTTTGGTGTGGGGGACTGCTGTACTCCCGTACTGCGCCGGTGTGATATCCCCATCTGAATCTCGATCTGAATAAATCGATGGAAACTGCTACACGCTGCTCTTTTCCTTCTTGTGAGTGTTCTCATCCGAAAATGTCAGGTGTGTGTTCTGTCGATTTAAACGCCATCTCCATCCGACATGCTCTCCGGTCCTGAAGAGTCTTTGGATCGGAACAATCTGCAAACGTCACAGGTATCCTCTCTGTGTTCCAGAGACAAATGTTGATCGGTGTATGGAAATTTTGCGTGACACCGAGGACAGAAACGAAACAGAGTACATTACTTGAGTGTAGGAAAATGCCACTGTTGGCATGGTTACCCCCTAACCTTTTGCTGATGCCAGCTTTGATTGAAAGTGTGCTGGGACCCTGCTAACTAGGCCCCAGCACCAGTGTTCTTTCCCTAAACTGTACCTTTGTCTCCACAATTGGCACAGACCTGGCACACAGATAAGTCACTTGTAAAAGGTACCCCTGGTACCAAGGGCCCTGTGGCCAGGGAAAGTCTCTAAGGGCTGCAGCATGTCTTGCGCCACCCTGGGGACCCCTCACTCAGCACATGCACACTGCCTCACAGCTTGTGTGTGCTGGTGGGGAGACAATTACTAAGTCGACATGGCACTTCCCCTCAGAGTGCCATGCCCACAACCCACTGCCTGTGGCATAGGTAAGTCACCTCTCTAGCATGACTTACAGCCGTAAGGCAGGGTGCACTGTACCACAGATGAGGGCATAGCTGCATGAGCACTATGGCCCTACAGTGTCTAAGCCAATTATTGGACATTGTAAGTGCAAGCCATAAAGAGTATATGGTCTGGGAGTTTGTCAAACACTAACTCCACAGTTCCATAATGGCTACACTGAATACTGGGAAGTTTGGTATCATCCTTCCCAGCACAATAAATCCACACTGATGCCATTGTGGAATTTATTGAGAAATGCACACAGAGGGCATTTTAGAGATGCCCCCTGCATGCCAGCCCAACTGCTAGTGCCAGGCTGACCGGTCTCTGCCAGCCTGCCACGTCCAGACCAGTTTCAGGCTACATGAGTGAGTGTCTTTGTGCACTCTATGACTAGGAACAAAGTCTGTATTGGGTGGAGGTGCATCACAGGAACTGTAACACCTGGCGGTGAGCCTCAAAGGCTCAGGCCTGGCGTTACAACACCCCAAGGCACTCCAGCTAGCCCTGCAACTCCAAAGGACCAAGAAACTCCTGTGGACAGAAGCTCTGTCCAAAGCAACAAGAAGAAACCATCTTTAAAGGGACTCTCACCTCACTCCAGGAACGCGAGTCCCGACCACTCTGCACCTGACGTCCCTGGCCTGTGTCCAGAGAAACCAAAACCGCAAAGAGGACCTCCAGGTGACTAACGATGTGTCCACCCTGAGCCAACCTCTCTGCACCCCCACGACGACGCCTGCAGAGGGAATCCAGAGGACCACCCTAACTGCGACTGCACCCGCAGCCCCCAGGCCAGTGAAGAACCAACTACCAGTGCAGGAGTGACCAGCAGGTGGCCCTCACCTCTGCCCAGTCAGTGGTTGACCCGAGAAGCTACCCTGTGCCCTGCCTGCATCATCGGAGTGACCCCCCCAGGTCCCTCCATTAATTTTTATACAAAACCCAACGCCTTGTTTGCCCACTGCACCAGGCCGCAGCTGAGGGTGTACTTTGTGTGCCTACTTGGGAACCCGCCCCGTGCTCTACAAAACCCCCCTGGTCTGCTCCCAGAGGACGCAGGTACTTACCTGCTAGCAGACTGGAACCAGAGGACCCCTAGTCTCCATAGGCGACTATGTTATTTGGGCCCCTCTTTGACCTCTGCGACTGACTGGCCCTGTGTTGCTGGGTGTTTGGGGTTGACTTGAAGCCCCAACGGTGGGCTGCCTATGCCCCAGAGACTGAACTTAAGTGTTTTACTTACCTCAAAAACTGACCTGTACTTGCCTCCCCCAGGAACTGTTGAATTTTGCACTGTGTCCACTTTTAAAATAGCTCATTGCCATTTTATGCCAAACTGTATTCATTACTGTTTTAATTCAAAGTTCTATCTTTACCTATGCAAAGTACCTTACATTTAATGTACTTAGCTGCAATTTGAATCTTGTGGTTCTAAAATAAAGAAAATAATATTTTTCTATATAAAAACCTATTGGCCTGGAATTAAGTCATTGAGTGCGTGTTCTCATTTATTGCCTGTGTGTGTACAACAAATGCTTAATACTACCCTCTGATAAGCCTAATTGCTCAAGCACACTACCAGAAATAGAGCATTAGTATTATCTATTGCCTCTGTCAAGCCTCTTGGGGATCCCTTGGACTGTGCACACACTCTCTCACTTTGAGATAGTATATACAGAGTCCGCTTCCTACAATGAGCTTACATTACTCAATCAAATAATATATCGAAGGCGGCCCAGAAAGGGTGCGATCCCGCCTAAGGGCATTGATTCTAACCCGAGGATTACAATCGGATTAGCTATCGACAGTAAGAAAAGGTGAAACTATACAGACATTTAATAGAAAGTTTAGAAAAATTCAGTGTATACCAAACCAAAAAGTCGTGGAGCGACAGGAAACGCCTCCAAACCAGACAGCGGAAAGAAAACAATTTAAGAAAGGACTATGCCATGCGCAGTATGACCGAGAAGAGGAATCACTCGGTCTTGTGACTCGAAAACATTCTTCGAAGAAAAACAACTTATAACACTCTGAGCCCAACACTAGATGGTGACCTTCCGCACAGCATGTGTATCTACAGCTACACATGCCATTGAACATAAAGGTACTTTATTATGGCAACACTAAACTAGATTAGTTGTAGGCAGTACCCCAACTGAGGTAAGTAAGTGTATATTCAGTAATAATTAGGAATTAGCATAAGAAACAAGAAGCACTGGTAAGAGACAGCAGAAAATAGCTAGGTCCCTAGGGGAAGGCTAAACCATACACTAAAATAGTGGAATGCCAAATTAGGTCCCCCACACAAGGATGTGGAGTAGTTAGTCGGCAGCTGGGACCCCAAGAGGTGAGTACATAGATGACCCTCAGTGACCAGAACAGCAGAGGTAAGTTACCTGGTTTTCCCACAGGCTAACAAGGAGACTTAGAAAAGGAACTTTGCAAGAACAGGACCGAACCAGAGGTTCTCAATGGTGGATTCTGGAAGAAGAGGACCTGTAAAAGAAGGGGACAGAGTCCAGTTGACGATGGCATGTACAGTCAAGGCGGGAGTTACTGCACACCCTTCCGTGGGTGAACATCTGGGTTGACGAAGGAGGATGAAGACTGGCTGCGGAGTCCAGGAGCCACAGAGGAGTCCCCAGAGTCATGCGGCTGATATATCCCACGCTGGTCGTCGGGCCACGGAGTGGTCAGCAGTCAGTAGGGCCACTAACAAGCCTTGGCAAATGCAAACAACAGCACAAGTAGAGTTGCAAGGCTGAAGAGGACACGCAAGGTCCTAGGGACTCGACTATTGGAGGGGAGTCAGGGCTGACCCTCACCAGTGGGGAGAGCCAGCAGAAGCAGTCGCAGCCCCAACAGGCAACCCACTGGCAGCAGGCACAGTAAGTTGCAGTGAGACCCACTCAGCACACGTAGATGAGTCCCATGTCACTGGAGCAGCAGAGGGGAGACTGCCCTTGCCAGGACGAAGCGCTGGAGGCCAGGGGATCCTAAAGATCCCTTGAAGCAGGAGACAACAAGCCTTGACTGCTACAAGAGTCGCAGTACAGAGGGGTACTGTCTTCCAAGTAGAGACAAGGGCTCACCATCTCCCAAAATGGACAGAGGGCAGAGAGGACCAGGAGAACCACTCCAGACCACCTGTGTTGCAGGATCCACGCAGTTCCTGAGGAGAGCAGATCCACGCAGCAAGACGTCATTTCCTTAGGCGCCTGCAGGGGAGTGACTCATTCACTCCAAGTGAAATTCCATCATGCTTCTTTGTGCAGCTGAAGTCTTGCTAGCACCAGAGGACGCATAGCTGTGGAAATGTAGCAGTTGCTGGAAGGAGCCGGGAACAATGTTGCAAGGTCATCTCGAGTTGTAGTCTTGTTGGTTCTTAAAGTGTCCAGTTGCAGTTCCGGTGGCAAGGAGCAGAAGAGGTCGATGTAAAGGAGTCCTGGTGGCGACTTGCATGCCGAACCTGGGGACCCACCAGAGACGGAGTCCCTAAATATCCATAATAGTGGGATATGTCACTTAGCACAGTGACCACCTATCGGAGGGGGTCACTGATGCCACCTGCCTGACCTGTCCACTCAGATGCTCACAGGATCCTCTGAACATCTTGTTTTCAAGATGGCAAAATCGAGTGGCCACCTGAAGGAGCCACGGGCACCACCCCTGGGGTGGTGATGGATAGGGGAGTGGTCACTCCCCTTTCCTTTGTCCAGTTTTGCGACAGAGCAGGGACCGGGTATCCCTGGGCTTGAGCAAACCAGTTTTTTCAACACCTATTTCCAAGGGAGCTGATGGTGCTTCCCCTTGCCCACAGGAATTCCTTTGTTCTGCCTTCCCCTGCCTGAACTAGTCAAGCAGCAGGAGGGCATAAAACTGTCAGAGGGGATGCAGCAGTATGGGCTGCCCACAAGCCCTGAAAGGAAGGAGCAATACTGGGGTGTCATCTTCGGAGCCCCCAGAGTGCATGGAATCATGCCTCCAATACTGGCACCAGTATTTGGGTATGATTCTGATATGTTTGAAACCAGAAAAGCCTAGGTTCTGAGTTACCATTCTATAGCTGGACCACTGGTAGGGACGACCTGTGGCCAGTACATAGGTAAAATTGATTCCCTGCACTTATAAAGTCCAGTATATTGGAACTGGGGTTCGTAATGGCATCTCTGCTTGCGCCCGGGTGCACTCACACACAGGGACGAGCACCCTCCTCTCTGGGCTAGGAGGGCCTACTAGGATAACTGTTAGTGACCTGGTGGAGTTACCAGCAGGTAGAGTGTGCATGCACCATTTCACTCAGGCTGCAATGGTAGGCCTGCAGTCAGTATGCATGGGCTCCCATGCCCCCTGGTGTGTGCCAACTGTGTTACAATTGAGTATTTCGTTTTTAGGGGAAAATAATGGCACTGGAGCCTGGTTAGCAGGTTTCAGTGCACTGTTCGTGTAGAAACACAGCAGTCAATAGTTCAAATGTGGCAGAAGTGGGAGGAAGAACCTGCAAAAAGCCTGGTTTCCTGCAACCCTAAAATGTTTTTTGAAGAAAAAATAAAATTGCTCCCCCCACTACGTACACTTAAGTGATGTCAAACACTGAAGATTCATGCAGCTGTCGCTCCTTAGAAGGGCTGCCTTATTTAAACTTCTGTCCCTGCCTTGCTTCCTATGTACTCTGCTTAATACACTCTACCTAGTGTAAGACTCAATTAAAGTACCTACAAACTTAACTCTGCTGTGAGACAGGGGTCAAGCAAAGATAGTGTTGAGTAAGCTTACAAGGGGTGGGTGGTACAATGGAGGGATTGCCCTCCCCAATATTCAGAAATACTACTAGGTGGCACATAGCTGGGCCTTTCAGCGCCCAGATTAACCCGCATACAAAATGGACAGACTGATGAATCACCAAGCGGTCCTCTACATGTGCTCTGTAGAAAGCACAAAGCCCACATCCCCCCAGATTTGGTGGTCCACATTTGCCACATGGTAGTGAAAGCATTGGGCTGAAAAAGGTAAAATTATGCAACGGACAGCACAGTGCTGGTTAGGTGCAGAGGTCAAAGGAGGGCCCAAAACACATAGGTGCCTATGGAGAATAGGGGTGCTCCGGTTACTGTCTTTCGCAGGTAAGTACCTGCGTCCTCAGGGAGCAGACCAGGGCCAGCCACCGATTGGGCTAGGAAGAGGGCCACCTGTTGGTCACTCCTGCAATTGAAGGTGGTTCCTCTCTGTCCTGGGGGCTGAGGGGGCAGTGCTTGGTCCAGGCGTCGGGTTCCTTGTTATCTGGCAGTCGCAGTCAGGGGGAGCCTCTCGATCCTCTCTGCAGGCGTTGCTGTGGGGGTGCAGGGGGAGCGACTCAGGTTACTCACGTCGTAGTCTCGTGGGAGTCGTCTCTGCTGTGTTAGTTCTCTGGAGCTAAAGCCGGGGGCGTCGGGTGCAGAGTGAGAAGTCTCACTCTTCAGGCGGGAAGGGAGAGTTCCTTCAAAGTTACTAAGAAGTTGCAAAGTTGTTGCTGTTTTTGAACAGTGCCACAGTTCTCAGGAGTTTCTTGGTCCTTCGGGTTCAGGACAGTCCTCTGAGTCCTCAGAGGTCGCTGATCCCTGTCAGATGCATCACTGTAGGAAGTTGGCTCTGTATGTGCTATTTCAAAGTAAGGAATAGCATGCACAGAGTCCAGGGGTTCCCCTTAGAGGTAAGATAGTGGCAAAAAGAGATAATACTAATGCTCTATTTTGTGGTAGTGTGGTCGAGCAGTAGGCTTATCAAAGGAGTAGTGTTAAGCATTTGTTGTACATACACACAGGCAATAAATGAGGAACACACACTCAGAGACAAATCCAGCCAATAGGTTTTGTTATAGAAAAATATATTTTCTTAGTTTATTTTAAGAACCACAGGTTCAAATTCTACATGTAATATCTCATTTGAAAGGTATTGCAGGTAAGTACTTTAGGAACTTTGAATAATTACAGTAGCATATATACTTTTCACATAAAACACAAATAGCTGTTTTAAAAGTGGACACAGTGCAATTTTCAACAGTTCCTGGGGGAGGTAAAGTATTGTTAGTTTTAGCAGGTAAGTAAATTACCTACAGGGTTCAGTTTTGGGTCCAAGGTAGCCCACCGTTGGGGGTTCAGAGCAACCCCAAAGTTACCAAACACATAGGCTTCAATGGAGAGAAGGGGGTGCCCCGGTTCCAGTCTGCCAGCAGGTAAGTATCCGCGTCTTCGGAGGGCAGACCAGGGGGGTTTTGTAGGGCACCGGGGGGGGGGGGGGGGGAGACACAAGTCCACACAGAAAGTACACCCTCAGCAGCTGCGGGTGCAGGGGGTGCAGGGTCTTTTCCAGCCGTCGGGACTTTAGGATCAGGCAGTCGCGGTCAGGGGGAGCCTCGGGATTCCCTCTGCAGGTGTCGCTGTGGGGGCTCAGGGGGGACAACTTTGGTTACTCACAGTCTCGGTGTCGCCGGAGGATCCTCCCTGAGGTGTTGGTTCTCCACCAGTCGAGTCGGGGTCGCCGGGTGCAGTGTTGCAAGTCTCACGCTTCTCGCGGGGATTTGCAGGGGTCTTTAAATCTGCTCCTCTGTAACAAACTTGCAGTTCTTTTAGAGCAGTGCAGCTGTCCTCGGGAGTTTCTTGTCTTTCTTGAAGCAGGGCAGTCCTCTGAGGATTCAGAGGTCGCTGGTCCTTGGGAAAGCGTCGCTGGAGCAGGTTTCTTCGGAAGGCAGGAGACAGGCCGGTAGGACTGGGGCCAAAGCAGTTGGTGTCTTCTTTCTTCTTCTGCAGGGGTTTTCAGCTCAGCAGTCCTCTTCTTCTTGTAAGTTGCAGGAATCTAAATTCTTAGGTTCAGGGAAGCCCTTAAATACTACATTTAAGGGCATGTTTAGGTCTGGGGGGTTAGTAGCCAATGGCTACTAGCCCTGAGGGTGGGTACACCCTCTTTGTGCCTCCTCCCAAGGGAAGGGGGTCACATTCCTATCCCTATTGGGGGAATCCTCCTTCTACAAGATGGAGGATTTCTAAAAGTCAGAGTCACCTCAGCTCAGGACACCTTAGGGGCTGTCCTGACTGGCCAGTGACGACTCCTTGTTTTTCTCATTATCTCTCCTGGACTTGCCGCCAAAAGTGGGGGCTGTGTCCAGGGGGCGGGCATCTCCACTAGCTGGAGTGCCCTGGGGCATTGTAACACGAAGCTGGAGCCTTTGAAGCTCACTGTTAGGTGTTACAGTTCCGGCAGGGGGGAGGTGTGAAGCACCTCCACCCAGAGCAGGCCTTTTTTCTGTCTTCAGAGAGCACAAAGGCTCTCACCGCATGGGGTCAGAAACTTGTCTCTCGGCAGCAGGCTGGCACAGACCAGTTAGTCCTGCACTGAACAATTGGGTAAAATACAGGGGCATCTCCAAGATGCCCTCTGTGTGCATTTTTTAATAAATCCAACACTGGCATCAGTGTGGGTTTATTATTCTGACAAGTTTGATACTAAACTTCCCAGTATTCAGTGTAGCCATTATGGAGCTGTGGAGTTCGTTTTTGACAGACTCCCAGCCCATATACTCTTATGGCTACCCTGCACTTACAATGTCTAAGGTTTTGCTTAGACACTGTAGGGGCATAGTGCTCATGCACATATGCCCTCACCTGTGGTATAGTGCACCCTGCCTTAGGGCTGTAAGGCCTACTAGAGGGGTGACTTACCTATGCCACAGGCAGTGTGAGGCTGGCATAGCACCCTGAGGGGAGTGCCATGTCGACTTAGTCATTTTCTCCCCACCAGCACACACAAGCTGGCAAGCAGTGTGTCTGTGCTGAGTGAGGGGTCCCTAGGGTGGCATAAGACATGCTGCAGCCCTTAGAGACCTTCCTTGGCATCAGGGCCCTTGGTACCAGGGGTACCAGTTACAAGGGACTTACTTAGGTGCCAGGGTTGTGCAAATTGTGAAAACAATGGTACATTTTAGGTGAAAGAACACTGGTGCTGGGGCCTGGTTAGCAGGGTCCCAGCACACTTCTCAGTCAAGTCAGCATCAGTATCAGGCAAAAAGTGGGGGGTAACTGCAACAGGGAGCCATTTCTTTACACAAGCCCCCCCCAGCCCACAGGCCAGGAGACTCAGCCAAAGCTGGGAGTGTCTTCCTAGTCTGTCAGGCGAGGAAGAGTAGAGGAAATAGGCTGGTTTGTTGCAGGGCCTACTCTGCCTTACATCCTCCTGTTCAGGTCATTCCCTCTGGGGAACTGACCCACTTCCACAGTGATAGGACCTAGTCTGAATTGCCTCTTGTCTGTACTTTTTATGTCTCCACCCATTCTCTCTATTTTGGGGTTAGAGGTATCCACCTCTGCTAATCTTATTTTAGCCAGGGTCACCGCTAGCTTAACCAAAGAGGTTACCCAGAGCTGGAGTAACCCCACCATGACCAACAGGGTCAGGGGGCCTAACCTGCTATTTGGCATGGGGTCAGACCACCATGCCAAGGATAGTGCAGCCATAAAGGCTAACACCCAGCAGAGGCCACTGACAGCTGTCAGTGCCCAGAACCACACCTTTAGCTCTTCATCTACAAGGGAAGGGGCTAAGTTACAGGCTTCTTTGGGTTCAGGGTGCCTGTCTGCTGTATTAGAGTGGGGTGTTACCACATCTTGTAGCAAACACCCTTCTTCCAATCTTTCTTCTGTTAAGTGAGGAGCCACCCACTCAGGCTTAACAGTTGCCTGACTAGCCAGGACTTCTTGTGGGTCAGGTTGGACTTTATCAGAGCCACTTTTGGAGTTCTCCCCTACTGGAGCAGAATCTCCTTGGCTTGCTGGAACCTTGGCTAAAGGTTGTCCACCTTTCCTACTCTGTTTTTGTAAGGAAATGCCTCCTTGGCATGGTTACCCACTGACTTTTTGCCTTTGCTGATGCTATGTTTTGAATTGAAAGTGTGCTGAGGCCTGCTAACCAGGCCCCAGCACCAGTGTTCTTTCCCTAACCTGTACTTTTGATTCCACAATTGGCACAACCTGGCATCCAGATAAGTCCCTTGTAACTGGTACCTCTGGTACCAAGGGCCCTGATGCCAGGGAAGGTCTCTAAGGGCTGCAGCATGTATTATGCCACCCTGGGGACCCCTCACTCAGCACAGACACACTGCTTCCAGCTTGTGTGTGCTAGTGAGAACAATATGAGTAAGTCGACATGGCACTCCCCTCAGGGTGCCATGCCAGCCTCTCACTGCCTATGCAGTATAGGTAAGACACCCCTCTAGCAGGCCTTACAGCCCTAAGGCAGGGTGCACTATACCATAGGTGAGGGTACCAGTGCATGAGCACTGTGCCCCTACAGTGTCTAAGCAAAACCTTAGACATTGTAAGTGTAGGGTAGCCATAAGAGTATATGGTCTGGGAGTCTGTTTTACACGAACTCCACAGCACCATAATGGCTACACTGAAAACTGGGAAGTTTGGTATCAAACTTCTCAGCACAATAAATGCACACTGATGCCAGTGTACATTTTATTGTAAAATACACCACAGAGGGCACCTCAGAGGTGCCCCCTGAAACTTAACCGACTATCTGTGTAGGCTGACTGGTTCCAGCAGCCTGCCACACTAGAGACATGTTGCTGGCCCCATGGGGCCAGTGCCTTTGTCACTCTGAGGCCAGTAACAAAGCCTGCACTGGGTGGAGATGCTAACACCTCCCCCAGGCAGGAGCTGTAACACCTGGCGGTGAGCCTCAAAGGCTCACCCCTTTGTCACAGCACAGCAGGGCACTCCAGCTTAGTGGAGTTGCCCGCCCCCTCCGGCCACGGCCCCCACTTTTGGCGGCAAGGCTGGAGGGAACAAAGAAAGCAACAAGGAGGAGTCACTGGCCAGTCAGGACAGCCCCTAAGGTGTCCTGAGCTGAAGTGACTGTAACTTTTAGAAATCCTCCATCTTGCAGATGGAGGATTCCCCCAATAGGATTAGGGATGTGACCCCCTCCCCTTGGGAGGAGGCACAAAGAGGGTGTACTCACCCTCAGGGCTAGTAACCATTGGCTACTAACCCCCCAGACCTAAAACACGCCCTTAAATTTAGTATTTAAGGGCTCTCCCTGAACCTAGAAATTAGATTCCTGCAACTACAAGAAGAAGGACTGCTGAGCTGAAAGACCCCTGCAGTGGAAGACCAGAAGACACCAACTGCCTTGGCCCCAGACTTACCGGCCTGTCTCCTGCCTTCCAAAGAACCCTCCTCCAGCGACGCTTTCCAAGGGACCAGCGACCTCTGAATCCTCCGAGGACTGCCCTGCTTCGAAAAAGACAAGAAACTCCCGAGGACAGCGGCACTGCTCCAAAAGAACTGCAACTTTGTTACAAGGAGCAGATTTAAAGACCCCTGCAACTCCCCGCAAGAAGCGTGAGACTTGCAACACTGCACCCGGCGACCCCGACTCGACTGGTGGAGAAC
Organism: Pleurodeles waltl; assembly: GCF_031143425.1. Classification (NCBI taxonomy): domain Eukaryota; kingdom Metazoa; phylum Chordata; class Amphibia; order Caudata; family Salamandridae; genus Pleurodeles; species Pleurodeles waltl. The sequence goes on along the minus strand of NC_090448.1, from coordinate 914,643,468 downwards.
AACCAACTCAGGGAGGACCCTCCGGCGACTCTACGACTGTGAGTAACCAAAGTTGTCCCCCCTGAGCCCCCACAGCGACGCCTGCAGAGGGAATCCCCAGGCTCCCCCTGACCACGACTGTCTGAACTCCATTTCCCGACGGCTGGAAAAGACCCTGCACCCGCAGCCCCCAGCCCCTAAAGAAACGGAACTTCTGTGCAGGAGTGACCCCCAGGAGGCCCTCTCCCTTGCCCAGGTGGTGGCTACCCCGAGGAGCCCCCCCCCTTGCCTGCATCGCTGAAGAGACCCCTTGGTCTCCCATTGAAAACTGAAGGAAACCCGACGCGTGTTTGCACACTGCACCCGGTCGCCCCCGCGCTGCTGAGGGTGTACTTTCTGTGCTACTTTGTGTCCCCCCCCGGTGCCCTACAAAACCCCCCTGGTCTGCCCTCCGAAGACGCGGGTACTTACCTGCTGGCAGACTGGAACCGGGGCACCCCCTTCCCTCCATTATAGCCTATGTGTTTTGGGCACCTCTTTGACCTTTGCACCTGACCGGCCCCGAGCTGCTGGTGTGATAACTTTGGGGTTGCTCTGAACCCCCAACGGTGGGCTACCTTGGACCCAAACCTAAGACTTGTAAGTGATTTACTTACCTGACAAAACTAACAAAAACTTACCTCCCCCAGGAACTGTGAAAATTGTACTAAGTGTCCACTTTTAAAACAGCTTATTGTGTTTTATGTGAAAAGTATACATGCTGATGTAATGATTCAAAGTTCCTAAAGTACTTACCTGCAATACCTTTCAAATGAGATATTACATGTAGAATTTGAACCTGTGGTTCTTGAAATAAACTAAGAAAAGATATTTTTCTATAACAAAACCTATTGGCTGGATTTGTCTCTGAGCGTGTGTACCTCATTTATTGTCTATGTGTATGTACAACAAATGCTTAACACTACTCCTTGGATAAGCCTACTGCTCGACCACACTACCACAAAATAGAGCATTGGTATTATCTCTTTTTACCACTATTTTACCTCTAAGGGGAACCCTTGGACTCTGTGCATGCTATTCCTTACTTTGAAATAGCACATACAGAGCCAACTTCCTACAGTTTTCCTTTCTTTTTCTTCTGGGGCCTACTTGCAGTTACTGCAGGGGTAGCACCTCCAGAATCCTTGGGAGAGGTCTGGCACTGGACCAGTTCCTCTCTTCGGCTCTGACTAACCTCTGGGTAGTCATTTCCAAGGAGACAATCAAGGGGGAGGTCTGTACTGAGGAGGGCAGACCAGGGGGGTTTTGTAGGGCACCGGGGGGGGACACAAGCCCACACAGAAATTTCACCCTCAGCAGCGTGGGGGCGGCCGGGTGCAGTGCAGAAACAAGCGTCGGGTTTGCAATGTTAGTCTATGAGAGATCAACGGATCTCTTCAGCGCTGCAGGCAGGCAAGGGGGGGCTTCCTCAGGGAAACCTCCACTTGGGCAAGGGAGAGGGACTCCTGGGGGTCACTTCTCCAGTGAAAGTCCGGTCCTTCAGGTCCTGGGGGCTGCGGGTGCAGGGTCTTTTCCAGGCGTCGGGACTTAGGTTTCAGAGAGTCGCGGTCAGGGGAAGCCTCGGGATTCCCTCTGCAGGCGGCGCTGTGGGGGATCAGGGGGACAGGTTTTGGTACTCACAGTCGGAGAGTAGTCCGGGGGTCCTCCCTGAGGTGTTGGTTCTCCACCAGCCGAGTCGGGGTCGCCGGGTGCAGTGTTGCAAGTCTCACGCTTCTTGCGGGGAGTTGCAGGGGTCTTTAAAGCTGCTCCTTGAAACAAAGTTGCAGTCTTTTTGGAGCAGGTCCGCTGTCCTCGGGAGTTTCTGGTCGTCGTCGAAGCAGGGCAGTCCTCAGAGGATTCAGAGGTCGCTGGTCCCTTTGGAAGGCGTCGCTGGAGCAGAGTTCTTTGGAAGGCAGGAGACAGGCCGGTGAGTTTCTGGAGCCAAGGCAGTTGTTGTCTTCTGGTCTTCCTCTGCAGGGGTTTTCAGCTGGGCAGTCCTTCTTGTTGTCGCAGGAATCTAATTTTCTAGGGTTCAGGGTAGCCCTTAAATACTAAATTTAAGGGCGTGTTTAGGTCTGGGGGGTTAGTAGCCAATGGCTACTAGCCCTGAGGGTGGGTACACCCTCTTTGTGTCTCCTCCCAAGGGGAGGGGGTCACAATCCTAACCCTATTGGGGGAATCCTCCATCTGCAAGATGGAGGATTTCTAAAATTTAGAGTCACCTCAGCTCAGGACACCTTAGGGGCTGTCCTGACTGGCCAGTGACTCCTCCTTGTTATTCTCATTATTTTCTCCGGCCTTGCCGCCAAAAGTGGGGGCCGGGCCGGAGGGGGCGGGCAACTCCACTAGCTGGAGTGTCCTGCGGTGCTGTGACAAAGGGGTGAGCCTTTGAGGCTCACCGCTAGGTGTTACAGCTCCTGCCTGGGGGAGGTGTTAGCATCTCCACCCAGTGCAGGCTTTGTTACTGGCCTCAGAGTGACAAAGGCACTCTCCCCATGGGGCCAGCAACATGTCTCTAGTGTGGCAGGCTGCTGGAACTAGTCAACCTACACAGATAGTCGGTTAAGTTTCAGGGGGGCACCTCTAAGGTGCCCTCTGGGGTGTATTTTGCAATAAAATGTACACTGGCATCAGTGTGCATTTATTGTGCTGAGAAGTTTGATACCAAACTTCCCAGTTTTCAGTGTAGCCATTATGGTGCTGTGGAGTTCGTGTTTGACAAACTCCCAGACCATATACTCTTATGGCTACCCTGCACTTACAATGTCTAAGGTTTTGTTTAGACACTGTAGGGGTACCATGCTCATGCACTGGTACCCTCACCTATGGTATAGTGCACCCTGCCTTAGGGCTGTAAGGCCTGCTAGAGGGGTGTCTTACCTATACTGCATAGGCAGTGAGAGGCTGGCATGGCACCCTGAGGGGAGTGCCATGTCGACTTACTCGTTTGGTCCTCACTAGCACACACAAGCTGGCAAGCAGTGTGTCTGTGCTGAGTGAGAGGTCTCCAGGGTGGCATAAGACATGCTGCAGCCCTTAGAGACCTTCCTTGGCATCAGGGCCCTTGGTACTAGAAGTACCAGTTACAAGGGACTTATCTGGATGCCAGGGTCTGCCAATTGTGGATACAAAAGTACAGGTTAGGGAAAGAACACTGGTGCTGGGGCCTGGTTAGCAGGCCTCAGCACACTTTCAATTGTAAACATAGCATCAGCAAAGGCAAAAAGTCAGGGGGCAACCATGCCAAGGAGGCATTTCCTTACAGTGTCCACTTTTAAAATAGCTATTTGTGAATAACTTGAAAAGTATACATGCAATTGAAATGATTCAAAGTTCCTAATGTACTTACCTGCAATACCTTTCAAACAAGATATTACATGTTAAATTTGAACCTGTGGTTCTTAAAATAAACTAAGAAAATATATTTTTCTATACAAAACCTATTGGCTGGATTTGTCTCTGAGTGTGTGTACCTCATTTATTGTCTATGTGTATGTACAACAAATGCTTAACACTACTCCTTGGATAAGCCTACTGCTCGACCACACTACCACAAAATAGAGCATTAGTATTATCTCTTTTTGCCACTATCTTACCTCTAAGGGGAACCCTTGGACTCTGTGCATGCTATTCCTTACTTTGAAATAGCACATACAGAGCCAACTTCCTACATTGGTGGATCAGCGGTGGGGTACAAGACTTTGCATTTGCTGGACTACTCAGCCAATACCTGATCACACGACAAATTCCAAAATTGTCATTAGAAATTGATTTTTGCAATTTGAAAAGTTTTCTAAATTCTTAAAAGTCCTGCTAGGGCCTTGTGTTAGTCCCTGTTAGCATTTCTTTTAGAGTTTAAAAGTGTGTTAAAAGTTTGAATTAGATTCTAGAACCAGTTTAGTTTCTTAAAAAGTATTCCAACTTTTAGAAGCATAATGTCTAGCACAGATGTGAATGTGGTGGAACTCGACACCACACCTTACCTCCATCTACAGATGAGAGAGCTAAGGTCACTCTGTAAACTAAAGAAAATAACAATGGGCTCCAAACCTACCAAAGTACAGCTCCAGGAGCTTTTGGCAGATTTGAAAAAGCCAACCCCTCTGAGGATGGCAACACAGAGGATGAAGATAGTGACTTGGAGGGAAATTCCCCCCCTCCAGTCCTACTTAGGGAGAACAGGGCTTCTCAAGCCCTGACTCCACAAATAATAGTCAGAGATGCAGGTTCCCTCACAGGAGGGACCAACAACTCAGAAATCACTGAGGATAACTCCAGTGAAGAGGACATCCAGTTAGCCAGGATGGCCAAAAGATTGGCTTTGGAAAGACAGATCCTAGCCATAGAAAGGGAAAGACAAGAGATGGGCCTAGGACCCATCAATGGTGGCAGCAACATAAATAGGGTCAGAGATTCTCCTGACATGTTGAAAATCCCTAAAGGGATTGTAACTAAATATGAAGATGGTGATGACATCACCAAATGGTTCACAGCTTTTGAGAGGGCTTGTGTAACCAGAAAAGTGAACAGATCTCACTGGGGTGCTCTCCTTTGGGAAATGTTCACAGGAAAGTGTAGGGATAGACTCCTCACACTCTCTGGAAAAGATGCAGAATCTTATGACCTCATGAAGGGTACCCTGATTGAGGGCTTTGGATTCTCCACTGAGGAGTATAGGATTAGATTCAGGGGGGCTCAAAAATCCTCGAGCAAGACCTGGGTTGACTTTGTAGACTACTCAGTAAAAACACTAGATGGTTGGATTCAAGGCAGTGGTGTAAGTAATTATGATGGGCTGTACAATTTATTTGTGAAAGAACACCTGTTAAGTAATTGTTTCAATGATAAACTGCATCAGCATCTGGTAGACCTAGGACCAATTTCTCCCCAAGAATTGGGAAAGAAGGCGGACCATTGGGTCAAGACGAGGGTGTCCAAAACTTCCACAGGGGGTGACCAAAAGAAAGGGGTCACAAAACCTCCCCAGGGGAAAGGTGGTGAGACAGCCAAAAATAAAAATAGTAAAGAGTCTTCTACAGGCCCCCAAAAACCTGCACAGGAGGGTGGGCCCAGAGCCTCTTCACAAAACAATCCTATGTACAAGGGTAAAAACTTTGATCCCAAAAAGGCCTGGTGTCGTAGCTGTAATCAGCCTGGACACCAAACTGGAGACAAGGCCTGTCCCAAGAAAGGTTCCACTCCAAACTCCAATCCAGGTAACACTGGAATGGATAGTCTCCAAGTGGAATCAACAGTGTGCCCAGAGCAAATCAGGGTCCACACTGAAGCTACTCTAGTCTCTGAGGGTGGGGTGGATTTAGCCACACTAGCTGCCTGGCCGCCTAACATGCAAAAATACAGGCAGCAGCTCTTTATTAATGGGACAAGTGTAGAGGGCCTGAGGGATACAGGTGCCAGTGTCACCATGGTGACAGAGAAACTGGTTTCCCCTGGCCAATACCTGACTGGAAAAACCTATACAGTCACCAACGCTGACAATCAGACTAAAGCACATCCCATGGCAATGGTAACTTTAGAATGGGGAGGGGTCAATGGCCTGAAACAGGTGGTGGTCTCCTCAAACATCCCAGTAGACTGTCTGCTTGGAAATGACCTGGAGTCCTCAGCATGGGCTGAGGTAGAACTAAAAACCCATGCAGCCATGCTGGGTATCCCTGAACTGGTGTGTGTAAAAACAAGAGCACAATGCAAGGCACAGGGTGAAAAAGTAGAGCTGGAGTCTGGAAGAAAGGCCCAGCCTACCAAGAGAAAAGGAAAGTCAGTTGGGAAACCAACTGCAACACAGTCAGAAAAAGAGAACCTCTCTTCTCAGGAAGAAGTTCTGCCCTCTGAGGGAACTGAGCCTTTGGAGCTTGAACCTTATCAGGTTGAGCTCTTAGGCCCAGGGGGACCCTCAAGGGAGGAGCTGTGTAAGGGACAAGAAACCTGTCCCTCTCTCTAAGGCCTTAGGCAGCAAGCTGCTGAAGAGTCCAAGGGCAAGAAAAATGGAACACATAGGGTCTATTGGGAAGATGGACTCCTGTACACTGAGGCCAGAGACCCCAAACCTGGTGCCACTAGGAGAGTGGTAGTGCCTCAGTCGTTCAGAGAGTTTATTCTGACCTTAGCCCATGATATTCCCCTTGCTGGGCATTTGGGACAAACCAAGACGTGGGAGAGGTTAGTCAACCACTTCTACTGGCCCAATATGTCCCAGAAGGTTAAGGAGTTTTGCCTCTCCTGCCCCACCTGTCAATCCAGTGGTAAGACAGGTGGGCACCCAAAGGCCCCCCTCATTCCACTTCCAGTGGTGGGGGTCCCCTTTGAAAGAGTGGGTGTGGACATAGTTGGTCCACTAGAACCTCCCACAGCCTCAGGAAATATGTACATCCTAGTAGTAGTGGATCATGCTACTAGGTATCCTGAAGCTATTCCCCTTAGGTCGACTACTGCCCCTGCAGTAGCCAAGGCCCTCATTGGTATCTTTACCAGAGTGGGTTTCCCTAAGGAGGTGGTGTCTGACAGAGGTACCAACTTCATGTCAGCATACCTAAAACACATGTGGAATGAGTGTGGAGTGACTTACAAATTCACTACACCATACCATCCACAAACTAATGGCTTAGTTGAGAGATTCAACAAGACATTAAAAGGCATGATCATGGGGCTCCCAGAAAAACTCAAAAGGAGATGGGATGTCCTCTTGCCATGTCTGCTTTTTGCTTACAGAGAGGTGCCACAGAAGGGAGTAGGATTCTCACCCTTTGAACTTCTGTTTGGTCACCCTGTAAGGGGACCACTTGCTCTTGTTAAAGAAGGCTGGGAGAGACCTCTTCATGAGCCTAAACAGGACATAGTGGACTATGTACTTGGCCTTCGCTCTAGAATGGCAGAGTACATGGAAAAGGCAAGCAAAAACCTTGAGGCCAGCCAACAGCTCCAGAAGTTTTGGTATGACCAAAAGGCTGCAATGGTTGAGTTCCAACCAGGGCAGAAAGTCTGGGTTCTGGAGCCTGTGGCTCCCAGGGCACTTCAGGACAAATGGAGTGGCTCTTACCCAGTACTAGAAAGGAAGAGTCAGGTCACCTACCTGGTGGACCTGGGCACAAGCAGGAGCCCCAAGAGGGTGATCCATGTGAACCGCCTTAAACTCTTCCACGACAGGGCTGATGTAAGTCTGTTGATGGTAACAGATGAGGATCAGGAGGCAGAGAGTGAACCTCTCCCTGATCTTCTGTCATCAGACCCAAAAGATGGCTCAGTAGATGGAGTGATCTACTCATACACCCTCTCTGGCCAACAGCAAGCTGATTGTAGGAGAGTCCTACAACAGTTTCCTGAACTCTTCTCCCTAACCCCTGGTCAGACACACCTGTGTACCCATGAGGTGGACACAGGAGACAGCATGCCTGTCAAAAACAAAATTTTTAGACAGTCTGACCATGTTAAGGAAAGCATCAAGGTGGAAGTCCACAAGATGCTGGAATTGGGAGTAATTGAGCGCTCTGACAGCCCCTGGGCTAGCCCAGTGGTCTTAGTCCCCAAACCTCACACCAAAGATGGAAAGAAAGAGATGAGGTTTTGTGTGGACTACAGGGGGCTCAACTCTGTCACCAAGACAGACGCCCATCCAATTCCTAGAGCTGATGAGCTCATAGACAAATTAGGTGCTGCCAAATTCTTAAGTACCTTTGACTTGACAGCAGGGTACTGGCAAATAAAAATAGCACCTGGAGCAAAAGAGAAAACAGCATTCTCCACACCTGATGGGCATTATCAGTTTACTGTTATGCCCTTTGGTTTAAAGAATGCCCCTGCCACCTTCCAAAGGTTGGTGAATCAAGTCCTTGCTGGTTTGGAGTCCTTTAGCACAGCTTATCTTGATGATATTGCTGTCTTTAGCTCCACCTGGCAGGATCACCTGGTCCACCTGAAGAAGGTTTTGAAGGCTCTGCAATCTGCAGGCCTCTCTATCAGGGCATCCAAATGCCAGATAGGGCAGGGAACTGTGGTTTACTTGGGCCACCTTGTAGGTGGAGGCCAAGTTCAGCCACTCCAACCCAAGATCCAGACTATTCTTGACTGGGTAGCTCCAAAAACCCAGACTCAAGTCAGGGCATTCCTTGGCTTGACTGGGTATTACAGGAGGTTTGTGAAGGGATATGGATCCATTGTGACAGCCCTCACTGAACTCACCTCCAAGAAAATGCCCAAGAAAGTGAACTGGACTGTAGAATGCCAACAGGCCTTTGACACCCTGAAACAAGCAATGTGCTCAGCACCAGTTCTAAAAGCTCCAGATTATTCTAAGCAGTTCATTGTGCAGACAGATGCCTCTGAACATGGGATAGGGGCAGTTTTGTCCCAAACAAATGAGGATGGCCTTGACCAGCCTGTTGCTTTCATTAGCAGGAGGTTACTCCCCAGGGAGCAGCGTTGGAGTGCCATTGAGAGGGAGGCCTTTGCTGTGGTTTGGTCCCTGAAGAAGCTGAGACCATACCTCTTTGGGACTCACTTCCTAGTTCAAACTGACCACAGACCTCTCAAATGGCTGATGCAAATGAAAGGTGAAAATCCAAAACTGTTGAGGTGGTCCATCTCCCTACAGGGAATGGACTTTATAGTGGAACACAGACCTGGGACTGCCCATGCCAATGCAGATGGCCTTTCCAGGTTCTTCCACTTAGAAAATGAAGACTCTCTTGGGAAAGGTTAGTCTCATCCTCTTTCGTTTGGGGGGGGGGGGGGGGGGGGGGGGGTTGTGTAAGGAAATGCCTCCTTGGCATGGTTGCCCCCTGACTTTTTGCCTTTGCTGATGCTATGTTTACAATTGAAAGTGTGCTGAGGCCTGCTAACCAGGCTCCAGCACCAGTGTTCTTTCCCTAACCTGTACTTTTGTATCCACAATTGGCAGACCCTGGCATTCAGATAAGTCCCTTGTAACTGGTACTTCTAGTACCAAGGGCCCTGATGCCAAGGAAGGTCTCTAAGGGCTGCAGCATGTCTTATGCCACCCTGGAGACCTCTCACTCAGCACAGACACACTGCTTGCCAGCTTGTGTGTGCTAGTGAGAACAAAACGAGTGAGTCGACATGGCACTCCCCTCAGGGTGCCATGCCAGCCTCTCACTGCCTATGCAAGTATAGGTCAGCCACCCCTCTAGCAGGCCTTACAGCCCTAAGGCAGGGTGCACTATACCATAGGTGAGGGTACCAGTGCATGAGCACTGTGCCCCTACAGTGTCTAAGCAAAACCTTAGACATTGTAAGTGCAGGGTAGCCATAGGAGTATATGGTCTGGGAGTCTGTTTTGCACGAACTCCACAGCACCATAATGGCTACACTGAGAACTACATTTTATTGCAAAATACACCCCAGAGGGCACCTTAGAGGTGCCCCCTGAAACTTAACCGACTGTCTGTGTAGGCTGACTAGTTCCAGCAGCCTGCCACACTAGAGACATGTTGCTGGCCCCATGGGGAGAGTGCCTTTGTCACTCTGAGGCCAGTAACAAAGCCTGCACTGGGTGGAGATGCTAACACCTCCCCCAGGCAGGAGCTGTAACACCTGGCGGTGAGCCTCAAAGGCTCACCCCTTTGTCACAGCACCGCAGGACACTCCAGCTAGTGGAGTTGCCCGCCCCCTCCGGCCCCAGCCCCCACTTTTGGCGGCAAGGCCGGAGAAAATAATGAGAATAACAAGGAGGAGTCACTGGCCAGTCAGGACAGCCCCTAAGGTGTCCTGAGCTGAGGTGACTAACTTTTAGAAATCCTCCATCTTGCAGATGGAGGATTCCCCCAATAGGGTTAGGATTGTGACCCCCTCCCCTTGGGAGGAGGCACAAAGAGGGTGTACCCACCCTCAGGGCTAGTAGCCATTGGCTACTAACCCCCCAGACCTAAACACGCCCTTAAATTTAGTATTTAAGGGCTACCCTGAACCCTAGAAAATTAGATTCCTGCAACTACAAGAAGAAGGACTGCCTAGCTGAAAAACCCCTGCAGAGGAAGACCAGAAGACGACAACTGCCTTGGCTCCAGAAACTCACCGGCCTGTCTCCTGCCTTCCGAAGAACTCCGCTCCAACGACGCCTTCCAAAGGGACCAGCGACCTCTGAATCCTCCGAGGACTGCCCTGCTTCGACGACAACAAGAAACTCCCGAGGACAGCGGACCTGCTCCAAAAAGACTGCAACTTTATCCAAAGGAGCAGCTTTAAAGACCCCTGCAATCTCCCCGCAAGAAGCGTGAGACTTGCAACACTGCACCCGGCGACCCCGACTCGGCTGGTGGAGAACCAACACCTCAGGGAGGACCCCCGGACTACTCTACGACTGTGAGTACCAAAACCTGTCCCCCCTGAGCCCCCACAGCGCCGCCTGCAGAGGGAATCCCGAGGCTTCCCCTGACCGCGACTCTCTGAAACCTAAGTCCCGACGCCTGGAAAAGACCCTGCACCCGCAGCCCCCAGGACCTGAAGGACCGGACTTTCACTGCAGAAGTGACCCCCAGGAGTCCCTCTCCCTTGCCCAAGTGGAGGTTTCCCCGAGGAAGCCCCCCCTTGCCTGCCTGCAGCGCTGAAGAGATCCCTTGATCTCTCATTGACTTCCATTGCGAACCCGACGCTTGTTCTAACACTGCACCCGGCCGCCCCCGCGCCGCTGAGGGTGAAATTTCTGTGTGGACTTGTGTCCCCCCCGGTGCCCTACAAAACCCCCCTGGTCTGCCCTCCGAAGACGCGGGTACTTACCTGCTGGCAGACTGGAACCGGGGCACCCCCTTCTCTCCATTGAAGCCTATGCGTTTTGGGCACCACTTTGAACTCTGCACCTGACCGGCCCTGAGCTGCTGGTGTGGTAACTTTGGGGTTGCTCTGAACCCCCAACGGTGGGCTACCTTGGACCAAGAACTGAACCCTGTAAGTGTCTTACTTACCTGGTTAAACTAACAAAAACTTACCTCCCCCAGGAACTGTGAAAATTGCACTAAGTGTCCACTTTTAAAATAGCTATTTGTGAATAACTTGAAAAGTATACATGCAATTGAAATGATTCAAAGTTCCTAATGTACTTACCTGCAATACCTTTCAAACAAGATATTACATGTTAAATTTGAACCTATGGTTCTTAAAATAAACTAAGAAAATATATTTTTCTATACAAAACCTATTGGCTGGATTTGTCTCTGAGTGTGTGTACCTCATTTATTGTCTATGTGTATGTACAACAAATGCTTAACAGTACTCCTTGGATAAGCCTACTGCTCGACCACACTACCACAAAATAGAGCATTAGTATTATCTCTTTTTACCACTATTTTACCTCTAAGGGGAACCCTTGGACTCTGTGCATGCTATTCCTTACTTTGAAATAGCACATACAGAGCCAACTTCCTACACCAAACTTCCCAGTTTTCAGTGTAGCCATTATGGTGCTGTGGAGTTCGTGTTTGACAGACTCCCAGACCATATACTCTTATGGCTACCCTGCACTTACAATGTCTAAGGGTTGGCTTAGACACTGTAGGGGGACAGTGCTCATGCACTGGTGACCTCACCTATGGTATAGTGCACCCTGCCTTAGGGCTGTAAGGCCTGCTAGAGGGGTGTCTTATCTAAACTGCATAGGCAGTGTGAGGTTGGCATGGCACCCTGAGGAGAGTGCCATGTCAACTTACTCGTTTTGTCCTCACCAGCACACACAAGCTGGCAAGCAGTGTGTCTGTGCTGAGTGAGGGGTCCCTAGGGTGGCATAAGACAACCCTTAGAGACCTTCCCTGGCATCAGGGCCCTTGGTACCAGGGGGTACCAGTTACAAGGGACTTACCTGGATGCCAGGGTGTGCCAATTGTGAAAACAAAAGTACAGGTTAGGGAAAGAACACTGGTGCTGGGGCCTGGTTAGCAGGCCACAGCACACTTTCAAGTCAAAACATAGCATCAGCAAAGGCAAAAAGTCAGGGGTAACCATGCCAAGGAGGCATTTCCTTACACTAGACTTCTGCAAACCAGATTATGCAAGGAGGGAGTCAAATGTGCCCGTCAAAGCAAGCCAGTGGTGCCGGGAGCCTATCGCCATCCCCACCAACGCCCCCACCCCCAATCCCCCAAGCCTTGTAACACTTATTTCCAAGGGAGACGGTGCTGCCTCCCTCTTCCACAGGAAATCATTTGTTCTGCCTTCCCGTGCTTGAGGTGGTCAAGCAGCAGGATGGCAGAAACCTGTCTGAGAGGCTGCAGCAGCATGGGCTGCCACAAGCCTGGAAGGCTGGCAAAAGTAATACGGGGGGGTCCTCTAAGGAGCCCCTAGAGTGCATGGAATCATACCACCAATACTGGCATTAGTATTGGGGTATGGTTGTGACACCAAACATGCCTAGGTTCTGAGTTAAAAATTATATAGCTGGACCACCGGTAGTGGCCTGTACATGGGTAAAATGGCTTCCCCGCACTTATGAAGTCCAAAGAATTGGAACTGGAGTTCGTAGGGGCACCTCTGCTCCTGCAGGAGTGACCTCACACACAGGCACCTGCACCATACCCTCTGGGTTAGGAGGGCCTACCATAGGGGTGAATTAAAGTGACTGGTGCAGTGACTAGCAGGAAAAGGGTGTAGGAAGTTGGTTCTTTACATACTATTTCAAAGTAAGAGGCAGTGTGCACAGAGTCCAAGGATTCCACTTAGAGGTTGACAGTGGCAAAATTAGATAATACTAATGCTCTATTTTGTGGTAATGTGGTCGAGCAGTAGGCTTATCAGAGGGTAGTGTTAAGCATTTGTTGTACACACACAGGCAATAAATGAGCAACACACACTCAAAGACTTTACTCCAGGCCAATCGTTTTTTTTTTTTTTATAGAAAAATATGGTTTCTTAATTTATTTTAGAACCACAAGAATCAAGATTTGAAGTAAATACATAAAATGCAAAGTACTCCACACAGGTAAGTAAGGAACTTTCAATTAGAGCAGTAACATACACAGAATCTGTTGAAATGGCAATACACTATTTTAAAAGAGGACACAGTGCAAAAATCAACAGTTCCTGGGGGAGATACGTATTGGTTAGTTTCTCAGATAAATAAAGCCCTTACAAGTTCAGTTTCCTGGGCATAGGCAGCCCACAGCTGGGGGTTCAAGGCAACCCCAAAGTCATTGCACCAGCAACACAGGGCCTGTCAGGTGCAGAGGTCAAAGGAGGGCCCAAAACACACAGGCGCCTATGGTGGAACAGGGGTGCGCTGGTTCCAGTCTGCCAACAGGTAAATACCTGCGTCTTCGGAGGGCAGACCAAGGAGGTTTTGTAGAGCACTGGGGGAACACAAGTAGGCACACAAAACACACCCTCAGTGGCACAGGGGCAGCTGGGTGCAGTGTGCTTAGCAGGCGTCGGGTTTTCAATAGAAATCAATGGAGGGACCTGGGGGTCACTCTAGCAGTGCAGGCAGGGCACAGGGGGGCTTCTCAGGCCAGCCACCAACTGGGCTAGGCAGGGGGTCGCCTGATGGTCACTCCTGTACTGGAGTTCGGTTCCTTTTGAACCTGGGGGCTGCGCGTGTAGGGCTTGGTTCAGGCATCGGGTTCTTTGTTCCAGGCAGTCGCTGTCAGGGGGAGCCTCTGGATCCTCTCTGCATGCGTCGCTGTGGGGGTGCGGGCTCTCAGGTTACTCACGTAGTTGTAGTCGCCTGGAAGTCCTCTCTGCGGTGTTAGTTGTCTGGAACTCGAGCTGGGGGTGTCGGGTGCAGAGTGTGAAGTCTCACGCTTCTGGCAGGAAGAGTGAGTTCTTTGAAAGTTGCAAAAAAGTTGCAAAGGTGTTGCAGTTTTTGAACAGTGCTGCTGTTCTCAGGAGTTTCTTGGTCCTTCGGTTCAGGCCAGTCCTCTGAGGCTTCAGAGGTCGCTGGTCCCGGTCGGATGCGTCGCTGTGCAGGTTGAGTCTGGAGACAGGCCGGTAGGGCTGGGGCCAAAGTAGTGTCGTCTCCCTCGTCTCTGCAGGGCTTCCAAGTCAGCAGTCGTCCTTGTTTCAGGTTGCAGGAATCTGATTTCCTGGTTTGTGTGTCAGGAGGGCAGTAGCCAATGGCTACTGTCCTGGAGGGTGGCTACACACTCTTTGTGCCTCCTCCCTGAGGGGAGGGGGCACATCCCTAATTCTACCGGGGGAATCCTCCAATCTCAAGATGGAGGATTTCTGAAGGCAGGGGCCACCTCGGCTCAGGGCACCTTAATGGCAGTACTGACTAGTGGGTGACTCCTCCTTGTTTCTCTCATTATCTCCTCCAGCCTTGCTGCTAAAAGTGGGGGCAGTGGCCGGGGGGGGCAAGCATCTCCACTAGCTGGGATGCCCTGGGGTGTTGTCACAAAAGGCATGAGCCTTTGAGGCTCACCGCCAGGTGTTACAGATCCTGCAGGGGGAGGTGAGAAGCACCACCCACCCAGTACAGGATTTCTTCCTGGCCACAGAGTGACAAAGGCACTCTCCCCATGTGGCCAGCAACTCTTCTGGTTGTGGCAGGCTGGCAGAAACTGGTCAGCCTAGCACTAGGAGTCAGATTGGAATTCAGGGGCATCTCTAAGATGCCCTCTGGGTGTATTTCACAATAAAGTGCACACTGGCATCAGTGTGCATTTATTGTGCTGAGACGTTTGATACCAAACGTACCAGATTTCAGTGTAGCCATTATGGAACTGTGGAGTTTGTGTTTGACAAACTCACAGACCATATACTCTTTATGGCTACCCTGCACTTACAATGTCTAAGGTTTTGCTTAGACACTGTACGGGCATAGAGTTCATGCACATATGCCCTCACCTGTGGTATAGTGCACCCTGCCTTAGGGCTGTAAGGCCAGCTAGAGGGGTGACTTACATATGCCACAGGCAGTGTGAGGTAGGCATAGCACTCTGATGGGAGTGCCATGTCAACTTAGTCATTTTCTCCCCACCAGCACACACAAGCTGTGAGGCAGTGTGCATTTGCTGAGTGAGGGGTCTCCAGGGTGGCATAAGACATGCCTCAGCCCTTAGAGACCTTCCCTGGCATCAAGCACCTGGTCCCAGGGGCACCATTTATAAGGGACTTATCTGAGTGCCAGGGCTGTGCCAACTGTGGGAACAAAGGTACAGTTTAGGGAAAGAACACTGATGCTGGGGCCTGGTTAGCAGGGTCCCAGTACACTTTCAATCATAACTGGCATCAACAAAAGGCAAAAGGTCAGGGGGTAACCATGCCAAGGAGGCATTTCCTTACAAAGGGTGTGTAGGAAGTTGGCTCTGTATGTGCTATTTCAAAGTAAGGAATAGCATGCACAGAGTCCAAGGGTTCCCCTTAGAGGTAAAATAGTGGTAAAAAGAGATAATACTAATGCTCTATTTTGTGGTAGTGTGGTCGAGCAGTAGACTTATCCAAGGAGTAGTGTTAAGCATTTGTTGTACATACACATAGACAATAAATGAGGTACACACACTCAGAGACAAATCCAGCCAATAGGTTTTGTTATAGAAAAATATCTTTTCTTAGTTTATTTTAAGAACCACAGGTTCAAATTTTACATGTAATAGCTCTTTTGAAAGGTATTGCAGGTAAGTACTCTAGGAACTTTGAATCATTACTTTAGCATGTAGACTTTTTACATAAAACACAATAAGCGGTTTTAAAAGTGGACACAGTGCAATTTTCACAGTTCCTGGGGGAGGTAAGTTATGGTTAGTTTCAACAGGTAAGTAAGGCACTTACAGGTTTCAGTTTTTGGTCCAAGGTAGCCCACCGTTGGGGGTTCAGAGCAACCCCAAAGTTATCACACCAGCAGCTCAGGGCCGGTCAGGTGCAAAGGTCAAAGAGGTGCCCAAAACACATAGGCTATAATGGAAAGAGGGGGGTGCCCCGGTTCCAGTCTGCCAGCAGGTAAGTACCCGCGTCTTCGGAGGGCAGACCAGGGGGGTTTTGTAGGGCACCGGGGGGGGGGGACACAAAGTAGCACAGAAAGTACACCCTCAGCAGCGCGGGGGCGGCCGGGTGCAGTGTGAAAACACGCGTCGGGTTTCCTTCAGTTTTCAATGGGAGACCAAGGGGTCTCTTCAGCGATGCAGGCAGGCAAGTGGGGGGGCTCCTCGGGGTAGCCACCACCTGGGCAAGGGAGAGGGCCTCCTGGGGGTCACTCCTGCACAGAAGTTCCGTTTCTTTAGGGGCTGGGGGCTGCGGTGCAGGGTCTTTTCCAGCCGTCGGGAAATGGAGTTCAGACAGTCGCGGTCAGGGGGAGCCTGGGGATTCCCTCTGCAGGCGTCGCTGTGGGGGCTCAGGGGGGACAACTTTGGTTACTCACAGTCGTAGAGTCGCCGGAGGGTCCTCCCTGAGTTGGTTGTTCTCCACCAGTCGAGTCGGGGTCGCCGGGTGCAGTGTTGCAAGTCTCACGCTTCTTGCGGGGAGTTGCAGGGGTCTTTAAATCTGCTCCTTGTAACAAAGTTGCAGTTCTTTTGGAGCAGTGCCGCTGTCCTCGGGAGTTCCTTGTCTTTCTCGAAGCAGGGCAGTCCTCAGAGGATTCAGAGGTCGCTGGTCCCTTGGAAAGCGTCGCTGGAGCAGGTTTCTTTGGAAGGCAGGAGACAGGCCGGTAAGTCTGGGGCCAAGGCAGTTGGTGTCTTCTGTTCTTCCTCTGCAGGGGTTTGTCAGCTCAGCAGTCCTTGTTAGTTGCAGGAATCTAAATTCTAGGTTCAGGGAAAGCCCTTAAATACTAAATGTAAGGGCGTGTTTAGGTCTGGGGGGTTAGTAGCCAATGGCTACTAGCCCGGAGGGTGGGTACACCCTCTTTGTGCCTCCTCCCAAGGGAAGGGGGTTACATCCCTAATCCTATTTGGGGAATCCTCCATCTGCAAGATGGAGGATTTCTAAAAGTTAGAGTCACCTCAGCTCAGGACACCTTAGGGGCTGTCCTGACTGGCCAGTGACTCCTCCTTGTTATTCTCATTATTTTCTCCGGCCTTGCCGCCAAAAGTGGGGGCCGGGGCCGGAGGGGGCGGGCAACTCCACTAGCTGGAGTGTCCTGCGGTGCTGTGACAAAGGGGTGAGCCTTTGAGGCTCACCGCCAGGTGTTACAGCTCCTGCCTGGGGGAGGTGTTAGCATCTCCACCCAGTGCAGGCTTTGTTACTGGCCTCAGAGTGACAAAGGCACTCTCCCCATGGGGCCAGCAACATGTCTCTAGTGTGGCAGGCTGCTGGAACCAGTCAGCCTACACAGATAGTTGGTTAGGTTTCAGGGGGCACCTCTAAGGTGCCCTCTGTGGTGTATTTTACAATAAAATGTACACTGGTATCAGTGTGCATTTATTGTGCTGAGAAGTTTGATACCAAACTTCCCAGTTTTCAGTGTAGCCATTATGGTGCTGTGGAGTTCGTGTTTGACAGACTCCCAGACCATATACTCTTATGGCTACCCTGCACTTACAATGTCTAAGGTTTTGCTTAGACACTGTAGGGGCACAGTGCTCATGCACAGGTGTCCTCACCTATGGTATAGTGCACCCTGCCTTAGGGCTGTAAGGCCTGCTTGAGGGGTGTCTTACCTATACTGCATAGGCAGTGAGAGGCTGGCATGGCACCCTGAGGGGAGTGCCATGTCGACTTACTCATTTTGTTCTCACTAGCACACACAAGCTGGTAAGCAGTGTGTCTGTGCTGAGTGAGGGGTCTCTAGGGTGGCATAATACATGCTGCAGCCCTTAAAGACCTTCCCTGGCATCAGGGCCCTTGGTACCAGGGGTACCAGTTACAAGGGACTTATCTGGGTGCCAGGGTGTGCCAATTGTGGAATCAAAAGTACAGGTTAGGGAAAGAACACTGGTGCTGGGGCCTGGTTAGCAGGCCTCAGCACACTTTCAATTCAAAACATAGCATCAGCAAAGGCAAAAAGTCAGGGGGTAACCATGCCAAGGAGGCATTTCCTTACAGGGTGAATGCACCTTTCCACACAGGCTGCAATGGCAAATCTGCAGACAGTTTGCATGGGCTCTTATCGGTGGCATAACACATGATGCAGCCCATGGAGGACCCCTGGTGAACCAATGCTCTGGGTACCCAAGTGCCATATATTAGGGACTTGCAGGGAGTGCCAACTTTGGGGTGTGAAGAATACCAAAGCAACCAAATCTAGAGGAGAGAGCACAATCCTGGTTAGCAGGATCCAAGTGACAATAGTCTAAACATACATGGGTAAAACGTGGGGGTAACCAGGCCAAAGAGTGACTATCAGACAGATATCGGAAATGTATTGTGGGAAGGTGAACCGCACAGCAATTACTGGCTTCAGATATTGACTCACTTGAAACATGTACTCCAAGTCTCCATTAAACACATGCTAAACTGTACAACACATCTCTGATCTTCCTATTCTTACAACACATGTTAATAGATGGGTGGATACAGCAGTAAGCTTCACCAAAATCAGTATCTTGAGCCTTTGGAAAACCAGTGAAATTCCAATTTTCAAATGTGGTTAGAAAACATGTACAAGTCGGCAACATTTAAAGGACGGTTTACAAACTTCAGGAATTTAAGCAACGCTGGGAGCACTTCATAAAAGACTGATCTGGAAATGGAGGGCATCAGGTGGCACTTATGACTGTATAGGCTGGTTTCAGTCATTTCCCTTTTCTACAGACTCCTACTACTACTTGTGTGATCATTTCCTCCCCTTTTCACCTTCATATTGCTGGATTGTTTTACCATTCTCAGTAAATGGTTCCATTTTACCTCTACTTGGGGACTTAAGGAATTTTACTTGGATGAGGATATAGGGATACCATTTGCTTTACGGGGGCAAAGGTGGGGTTTTACAATAGTTTTATAATGTATTTTGGCTGTCCTGGAATAATTACTGTTTGTAAAAATAGCTGGGAATTTTTCAAGTTACTAAGTTTATGATGGGATTAGTGTGTTTTTGTGTTCTTTTGTGACCATACAACGTGCGATGTTACTTCATGTGAACTATAAATAAATAAAAAGGATGATAAATAAGACAATTAGTTTGAGGACATTATCTAATTCACAACAACGCATAGAATGTGGGACACAGAATCAATACAATTAGAACAAATGCAACATGCAATGAATTTCCCAAAGGGTTTTCTCCAATCAGATCTGAACTCTAGTAATGGAAAAAGCTGGAACTGAAGACATGCTAGTTTGCTCTTTTGTTGTAAATACAAACACTTTAAGCTAATATTTCAAAGACTAAACAATCCAGCTATTTAAAAACTGAATAGTCACCCATGCAGTCAAAATAATGCATATTAATGTTTCCAACAGAACTACATAAAAAATAAAAAATAAAAAACTCACTCTAGGATCCCATACAGGCAAATTCAGATTGCACTCTTCTGGCTGTTTCAATAGCACTGGATTTGGCCATTCCCTGTTAATCAGAGAAGAAAACAAAGGCACATCAAATCAGTGGCCATTATATTTTGACATTCCTGAGACTCACATTTTATAAGATGTGATACATTAATATATTGTGATAAATATTTCAAAAAAGCAACACACAATTTACTTCGACTTAGTGTCTTCAAAGGCTGCATTTTCCATAATATAAATGAAAATCAATTTCAAATTGTTAAATGATAAAATGGCAAATATTTTAAAAGGCATTGTAATACATGAACAAAAACAAAACAGATAAACCTGCAATTTTAGACCAAAAACCTCTGCCAATTAAAACAAGGATTGACAAAGCCAATGTGTCTCTTCTCCAGTAGCATCAGCGCCCATCCATGTTCGCAAGCTAACATTACTGTAGGGCGTTGAAAGTGGCGCTCCACCAACCTTCCCAGCATCAGTAGCCCTTGATATGGAGACACCAGCACTGATGTTACAGGAGGAGAGAATGCACCGCCAGGGAGACAGTGGGACAGCTATGTATAGATGTAGGAAGTTGGCTCTGTATGTGCTATTTCAAAGTAAGGAATAGCATGCACAGAGTCCAAGGGTTCCCCTTAGAGGTAAGATAGTGGCAAAAAAGAGATAATACTAATGCTCTGTTTTGTGGTAGTGTGGTCGAGCAGTAGGCTTATCAAAGGAGTAGTGTTAAGCATTTGTTGTACATACACACAGGCAATAAATGAGGAACACACACTCGGAGACAAATCCAGCCAATAGGTTTTGTTATAGAAAAATATATTTTCTTAGTTTATTTTAAGAACCACAGGTTCAAATTCTACATGTAATATCTCATTTGAAAGGTATTGCAGTTAAGTACTTTAGGAACTTTGAATCATTACA
Source organism: Pleurodeles waltl (assembly GCF_031143425.1). Classification (NCBI taxonomy): domain Eukaryota; kingdom Metazoa; phylum Chordata; class Amphibia; order Caudata; family Salamandridae; genus Pleurodeles; species Pleurodeles waltl. The sequence goes on along the minus strand of NC_090448.1, from coordinate 914,623,191 downwards.
TTAGCATTTATACTTTTTACATAAAACACATTTAGCTGTTTTAAAAGTGGACACAGTGCAATTTTCACAGTTCATGGGGGAGGTAAAGTATTGTTAGTTTTAACAGGTAAGTAAGTCACTTACAGGTTTCAGTTTTGGGTCCAAGGTAGCCCACCGTTGGGGGTTCAGAGCAACCCCAAAGTTATCACACCAGCAGCTCAGGGCCGGTCAGGTGCAAAGGTCAAAGAGGTGCCCAAAACACATAGGCTTCAATGGAGAGAAGGGAGTGCCCCGGTTCCAGTCTGCCAGCAGGTAAGTACCCGCGTCTTCCGAGGGCAGACCAGGGGGGTTTTGTAGGGCACCGGGGGGGGACACGAGTCAGCACAAAAAGTACACCCTCAGCAGCGCGGGGGCAGCCGGGTGCAGTGTGTAAACACGCGTCGGGTTTCCAATAGTTTCCTATGGGAGACCAAGGGGTCTCTTCAGCGATGCAGGCAGGCAAGGGGGGGGGCTCCTCGGGGTAGCCACCACCTGGGCAAGGGAGAGGGCCTCCTGGGGGTCACTCCTGCACAGGAGTTCCGTTTCTTCAGGTGCTGGGGGCTGCGGGTGCAGGGTCTTTTCCAGCCGTCGGGAAATAGAGTTCAGGCAGTCGCGGTCAGGGGGAGCCTCGGGATTCCCTCTGCAGGCGTCGCTGTGGGGGCTCAGGGGGGACAACTTTGGTTACTCACAGTCTTGGAGTCGCCGGAGGGTCCTCACTGAGGTGTTGGTTCTCCACCAGTTGAGTCGGGGTCGCCGGGTGCAGTGTTGCAAGTCTCACGCTTCTTACGGGGAGTTGCAGGGGTCTTTAAATCTGCTCCTTGTAACAAAGTTGCAGTTCTTTTGGAGCAGTGCCGCTGTCCTCGGGAGTTTCTTGTCTTTCTTGAAGCAGGGCAGTCCTCAGAGGATTCAGAGGTCGCTGGTCCCTTGGAAAGCGTCGCTGGAGCAGGTTTCTTTGGAAGGCAGGAGACAGGCCGGTAAGTCTGGGGCCAAAGCAGTTGGTGTCTTCTGTTCTTCCTCTGCAAGGGTTTTTCAGCTCAGCAGTCCTCTTCTTCTTGTAGTTTCAGGAATCTGTTTTCCTAGGTTCAGGGAAGCCCTTAAATACTAAATTTAAGGGCGTGTTTAGGTCTGGGGGTTAGTAGCCAATGGCTACTAGCCCTGAGGGTGAGTACACCCTCTTTCTGCCTCCTCCCAAGGGGAGGGGGTCACATCCCTAATCCTATTGGGGGAATCCTCCATCTGCAAGATGGAGGATTTCGAAAAGATAGAGTCACTTCAGCTCAGGACACCTTAGGGGCTGTCCTGACTGGCCAGTGACTCCTCCTTGTTGCTTTCTTTGTTTCCTCCAGCCTTGCCGCCAAAAGTGGGGGCCGTGGCCGGAGGGGGCGGGCAACTCCACTAAGCTGGAGTGCCCTGCTGTGCTGTGACAAAGGGGTGAGCCTTTGAGGCTCACCGCCAGGTGTTACAGCTCCTGCCTGGGGGAGGTGTTAGCATCTCCACCCAGTGCAGGCTTTGTTACTGGCCTCAGAGTGACAAAGGGACTCTCCCCATGGGGCCAGCAACATGTCTCTAGTGTGGCAGGCTGCTGGAACCAGTCAGCCTACACAGATAGTTGAATACAATTTCAGGGGGCACCTCTAAGGTGCCCTCTGTGGTGTATTTTACAATAAAATGTATACTGGCATCAGTGTGCATTTATTGTGCTGAGAAGTTTGATACCAAACTTCCCAGTTTTCAGTGTAGCCATTATCGTGCTGTGGAGTTCGTGTTTGACAGACTCCCAGACCATATACTCTTATGGCTACCCTGCACTTACAATGTCTAAGGTTTGGCTTAGACACTGTAGGGGCACGGTGCTCATTCACTGGTGCCCTCACCTATGATATAGTGCACCCTGCCTTAGGGCTGTAAGGCCTGCTAGAGGGGTGTCTTACCTATACTGCATAGGCAGTGAGAGGCTGGCATGGCACCCTGAGGGGAGTGCCATGTCGACTTACTCATTTTGTTCTCACTAGCACACACAAGCTGGTAAGCAGTGTGTCTGTGCTGAGTGAGGGGTCTCCAGGGTGGCATAAGACATGCTGCAGCCCTTAGAGACCTTAGAGACCTTCCTTGGCATCAGGGCCCTTGGTACCAGAGGTTCCAGTTACAAGGGACTTACCTGGATGCCAGGGTGTGCCAATTGTGGATACAAAAGTACAGGTTAGGGAAAGAACATTGGTGCTGGGGCCTGGTTAGCAGGCCTCAGCACACTTTCAATTCAAAACATAGCATCAGCAAAGGCAAAAAGTCAGGGGGTAACCATGCCAAGGAGGCATTTCCTTACAATGGACAGTTGAGGCAGGTAACGGATGGCCTCTATGATGCATACAAAAGCATTGGTGCCAGCTGCATGGGTCATGCTTTGAAGGCAGTGCAGGAAGGGCCAATAAACGTAATGAAAGCACGATTACTTGTGCAAAAGTCAGGCCAAGTCAGAGACAGATATACAACTGCCCACGAATAGGTAGTGCAACAAGGCAAAGTAGGAAAAAGCAACCCACATACCTTGTAACAGTAGCAAAAACTAGTGCAGTTCTGTAAGGAAAAGCCTCCTTGGCATGGTTACCCCCTAACTTTTTGCCTTTTCTGATGCTAAGTTTTGATTGAAAGTGTGCTGGGACCCTGCTAACCAGGCCCCAGCACCAGTGTTCTTTCTCTAAATTGTAACTTTGTCTCCACAATTGGCACAGCCCTGGCACTCAGATAAGTCCCTTGTAACTGGTACCAAGGGCCCTGATGCCAGGGAAGCTCTCTAAGGGCGGCAGCTTGACTTATGCCACCCTAGGGACCCCTCACTCAGCCCATGCACACTGCCTCACAGCGTGTGTGCGCTGGTGGGGAGAAAATGACTAAGTTGACATGGCACTACCCTCAGAGTGCCATGCCCACCTCACACTGCCTGTGGCATAGGTAAGTCACCCCTCTAGCAGGCCTTACAGCCCTAAGGCAGGGTGCACTATACCACAGGTGAGGGCATATGTGCATATGCCCCTACAGTGTCTAAGCAAAACCTTAGTGTAAGGAAATGCCTCCTTGGCATGGTTACCCCTTGACTTTTTGCCTTTGCTGATGCTATGTTTTGAACTGAAAGTGTGCTGAGGCCTGCTAACCAGGCCCCAGCACCAATGTTCTTTCCCTAACCTGTACTTTTGTATCCACAATTGGCACACCCTGGCATCCAGGTAAGTCCCTTGTAACTGGTACCTCTGGTACCAAGGGCCCTGATGCCAAGGAAGGTCTCTAAGGGCTGCAGCATGTCTTATGCCACCCCGGAGACCCCTCACTCAGCACAGGCACACTGCTCACCAGCTTGTGTGTGCTAGTGAGAACAAAATGAGTAAGTCGACATGGCACTCCCCTGAGGGTGCCATGCCAGCCTCTCACCGCCTATGCAGTATAGATAAGACACCCCTCTAGCAGGCCTTACAGCCCTAAGGCAGGGTGCACTATACCATAGGTGAGGGCACCAGTGCATGAGCACCGTGCCCCTACAGTGTCTAAGCCAAACCTTAGACATTGTAAGTGCAGGGTAGCCATAAGAGTATATGGTCTGGGAGTCTGTCAAACACGAACTCCACAGCACGATAATGGCTACACTGAAAACTGGGAAGTTTGGTATCAAACTTCTCAGCACAATAAATGCACAATGATGCCAGTGTACATTTTATTGTAAAATACACCACAGAGGGCACCTTAGAGGTGCCCCCTGAAACTTAACCGACTATATGTGTAGGCTGACTGGTTCCAGCAGCCTGCCACACTAGAGACATGTTGCTGGCCCCATGGGGAGAGTGCCTTTGTCACTCTGAGGCCAGTAACAAAGCCTGCACTGGGGTGGGGATGCTAACACCTCCCCCAGGCAGGAGCTGTAACACCTGGCGGTGAGCCTCAAAGGCTCACCCCTTTGTCACAGCCCCGCAGGACACTCCAGCTAGTGGAGTTGCCCGCCCCCTCCGGCCCTGGCCCCCACTTTTGGCGGCAAGGCCGGAGAAAATAATGAGAATAACAAGGAGGAGTCACTGGCCAGTCAGGACAGCCCCTAAGGTGTCCTGAGCTGAGGTGACTAACTTTTAGAAATCCTCCATCTTGCAGATGGAGGATTCCCCCAATAGGATTAGGGATGTGACCCCCTCCCCTTGGGAGGAGGCACAAAGAGGGTGTACCCACCCTCAGGGCTAGTAGCCATTGGCTACTAACCCCCCAGACCTAAACACGCCCTTAAATTTAGTATTTAAGGGGTTCCCTGAACCTAAAGATTTAGATTCCTGCAACTACAAGAAGAAGGACTGCCTAGCTGAAAGACCCCTGCAGAGGAAGACCAGAAGACACAACTGCCTTGGCCCCAGACTTACCGGCCTGTCTCCTGCCTTCCAAAGAACCTGCTCCAGCGACGCTTTCCAAGGGACCAGCGACCTCTGAATCCTCTGAGGACTGCCCTGCTTCGAAAAAGACAAGAAACTCCCGAGGACAGCGGCACTGCTCCAAAAGAACTGCAACTTTGTTACAAGGAGCAGATTTAAAGACCCCTGCAATTCCCCGCAAGAAGCGTGAGACTTGCAACACTGCACCCGGCGACCCCGACTCGACTGGTGGAGAACAACCAACTCAGGGAGGACCCTCCGGCGACTCTACGACTGTGAGTAACCAAAGTTGTCCCCCCTGAGCCCCCACAGCGACGCCTGCAGAGGGAATCCCCAGGCTCCCCCTGACGCGACTGTCTGAACTCCATTTCCCGACTGCTGGAAAAGGCCCTGCACCCGCAGCCCCCAGCCCCTAAAGAAACGGAACTTCTGTGCAGGAGTGACCCCCAGGAGGCCCTCTCCCTTGCCCAGGTGGTGGCTACCCCGAGGAGCCCTCCCCTTGCCTGCCTGCATCGCTGAAGAGACCCCTTGGTCTCCCATTGAAACCTGAAGGAAACCCGACGCGTGTTTGCACACTGCACCTGGCCGCCCCCGCGCTGCTGAGGGTGTACTTTCTGTGCTACTTTGTCCCCCCCCCCCCGGTGCCCTACAAAACCCCCCTGGTCTGCCCTCCGAAGACGCGGGTACTTACCTGCTGGCAGACTGGAACCGGGGCACCCCCTTCTCTCCATTATAGCCTATGTGTTTTGGGCACCTCTTTGACCTTTGCACCTGACCGGCCCTGAGCTGCTGGTGTGATAACTTTGGGGGTTGCTCTGAACCCCCAACTGTGGGCTACCTTGGACCAAAAACTGAGAACTGTAAGTGACTTACTTACCTGTGAAAACTAACAATAACTTACCTCCCCCAGGAACTGTGAAAATTGCACTGTGTCCACTTTTAAAACAGCTTATTGTGTTTTATGACAAAAGTATTCATGCTAATGTAATGATTCAAAGTTCCTAGAGTACTTACCTGCAATACCTTCCAAACAAGCTATTACATGTGAAATTTGAGCCTGTGGTTCTTAAAATAAACTAAGAAAATATATTTTTCTATAACAAAACCTATTGGCTGGATTTGTCTCTGAGTGTGTGTACCTCATTTATTGTCTATGTGTATTTACAACAAATGCTTAACACTACTCCTTGGATAAGCCTACTGCTCGACCACACTACCACAAAATAGAGCATTAGTATTATCTCTTTTTACCACTATTTTACCTCTAAGGGGAACCCTTGGACTCTGTGCATGCTATTCCTTACTTTGAAATAGCACACACAGAGCCAACTTCCTACATTGGTGGATCAGCGGTGGGGTACAAGACTTTGCATTTGCTGGACTACTCAGCCAATACCTGATCACACGACAAATTCCAAAATTGTCATTAGAAATTCATTTTTGCAATTTGAAAAGTTTTCTAAATTCTTAAAAGTCCTGCTAGGGCCTTGTGTTAGTCCCTGTTAGCATTTCTTTTAGAGTTTAAAAGTTTGTAAACGTTTGAATTAGATTCTAGAACTAGTTTTAGATTCTTAAAAGCATTCCAACTTTTAGAAGAATAATGTCTAGTACAGAGATGAATGTGGTGGAACTCGACACCACACCTTACCTCCATCTCCAGATGAAAGAGCTAAGGTCACTCTGTAACATAAGAAAAATAACAATGGGCTCCAGACCTACCAAAGCACAGCTCCAGGGTCTGTTGGCAGAGTATGATAGAGCCAACCCCTCTGTGGATAACACAGAGGAGGATGATAGTGAACTGGAGGAAGAATCCCCTCCACCAGTCCTATCTAGGGAGAACAGGGCTTCTCAAGCCCCGACTCCAAAAATAATAGTCAGAGATGCTGGCTCCCTCACAGGAGGGTCCAGCCTCTCTGAAATCACTGAGGATAACCCCAGTGAAGAGGACATCCAGTTAGCCAGGATGGCCAAAAGATTGGCTTTGGAAAAACAGATCCTAGCCATAGAAAGGGAAAGACAAGAGATGGGCCTAGGACCCATCAATGGTGGCAGCAACATAACTAGGGTCAGAGATTCTCCTGACATGTTGAAAATCCCCAAAGGGATTGTAACTAAATATGAAGATGGTGAGGACATCACCAAATGGTTCACAGCTTTTGAGAGGGCTTGTGAAACCAGAAAAGTGAACAAATCTCACTGGGGTGCTCTCCTTTGGGAAATGTTCACAGGAAAGTGTAGGGATAGACTCCTCACACTCTCTAAAAAAGATGCAGAATCTTATGACCTCATGAAGGGTACCCTGATTGAGGGCTTTGGATTCTCCACTGAGGAGTATAGGATTAGATTCAGGGGGGCTCAAAAATCCTCGAGCCAGACCTGGGTTGACTTTGTAGACTACTCAGTAAAAACACTAGATGGTTGGATTCAAGGCAATGGTGTAAATCAATATGATGGGCTGTACAATTTATTTGTGAAAGAACACCTATTAAGTAATTGTTTAAATGATAAACTGCATCAGCATCTGGTGGACCTAGGACCAATTTCTCCCCAAGAATTGGGAAAGAAGGCGGACCATTGGGTCAAGACTAGGGTGTCCAAACCTTCCACAGGGGGTGACCAAAAGAAAGGGGTCACAAAACCTCCCCAGGGGAAAGGTGGTGAGACAGCCAAAAACAAAGATAGTAAAGAGTCTTCTACAGGCCCCCAAAAACCTGCACAGGAGGGTGGGCCCAGAGCCTCTTCACAAAACAATTCTGGGTACAAGGGTAAAAACTTTGATCCCAAAAAGGCCTGGTGTCGTAACTGTAGTCAGTCTGGACACCAAACTGGAGACAAGGCCTGTCCCAAGAAAGATACCACTTCTAACTCCCATCCAGCTAAAACTGGAATGGCCAGTCTCCAAGTGGGATCAACAGTGTGCCCAGAGCAAATCAGGTGTCACACTGAAGCTACATTTGTCTCTGAGGGTGGGGTGGATTTAGCCACACTGGCTGCCTGGCCCCCTAACATGCAAAAATACAGGCAGCAGCTCTTAATTAATGGGACAAGTGTAAAGGGCATGAGGGATACAGGTGCCAGTGTCACCATGGTGACAGAGAAACTGGTTTCCCCTGGCCAATACCTGGCTGGACAAACTTACCCAGTCACCAACGCTGACAATCAGACTAAAGTACATCCCATGGCTATGGTAACTTTAGAGTGGGGAGGGGTCAAAGGCCTGAAACAGGTGGTGGTCTCCTCAAATATCCCAGTAGACTGTTTGCTTGGAACTGACCTGGAGTCCTCAGCATGGGCTGAGGTAGAACTGAAAACCCATGCAGCCATGCTGGGTATCCCTAAACTGGTGTGTGTCAAGACTAGGGCACAGTGCAAGGCACAGGGTGAAAAAGTAGAGCTGGAGTCTGGAAAAATGGCCCAGCCTACCAAGAGAAAAGGAAAGTCAGCTGGGAAACCAGCTGCAACACAACACCAAAAAGAGAACCTCTCTTCTCAGGAAGAGGTTCTGCCCTCTGAGGGAACTGAGCCTATGGAGCTGGAACCTTATCAGGTTGAGCTCTTGGGCCCAGGGGGACCCTCAAGGGAAGAGTTGTGTAAGGGACAAGAAACCTGTCCCTCTCTTGAAGGCCTTAGGCAGCAAGCTGCTGAAGAGTCCAAAGGCAAGAAAAATGGAACACATAGGGTCTATTGGGAAGATGGACTCCTGTACACTGAGGCAAGAGATCCCAAACCTGGTGCCACTAGGAGAGTGGTAGTGCCTCAGGGTTTCAGAGAGTTTATTCTGACCTTAGCCCATGATATTCCCCTTGCTGGGCATTTGGGACAAACCAAGACGTGGGAGAGGTTAGTCAACCACTTCTACTGGCCCAATATGTCCCAGAAGGTTAAGGAGTTTTGCCTCTCCTGCCCCACCTGTCAATCCAGTGGTAAGACAGGTGGGCATCCAAAGGCCCCCCTCATTCCACTTCCAGTGGTGGGGGTCCCCTTTGAAAGAGTGGGTGTGGACATAGTTGGTCCACTAGAACCTCCCACAGCCTCAGGAAATATGTACATCCTAGTAGTAGTGGATCATGCTACTAGGTATCCTGAAGCTATTCCCCTTAGGTCGACTACTGCCCCTGCAGTAGCCAAAGCCCTCATTGGTATCTTTACCAGAGTGGGTTTCCCTAAGGAGGTGGTGTCTGACAGAGGTACCAACTTCATGTCAGCATACCTAAAACACATGTGGAATGAGTGTGGAGTGACTTACAAATTCACTACACCATATCATCCACAAACTAATGGCCTTGTTGAGAGATTCAACAAGACATTAAAGGGCATGATCATGGGGCTCCCAGAAAAACTCAAAAGGAGATGGGATGTCCTCCTGCCATGTCTGCTTTTCGCTTACAGAGAGGTGCCTCAGAAGGGAGTAGGATTCTCACCCTTTGAACTTCTGTTTGGCCACCCTGTAAGGGGACCACTTGCTCTTGTTAAAGAAGGCTGGGAGAGACCTCTTCATGAGCCTAAACAAGACATAGTGGACTATGTACTTGGCCTTCGCTCAAGGATGGCAGAGTACATGGAAAAGGCAAGTAAAAACCTTGAGGCCAGCCAACAACTCCAGAAGTTGTGGTATGACCAAAAGGCTGCACTGGTTGAATTTCAACCAGGGCAGAAAGTCTGGGTTCTGGAGCCTGTGGCTCCCAGGGCACTTCAGGACAAATGGAGTGGCCCTTACCCAGTACTAGAGAGGAAGAGTCGGGTCACCTACCTGGTGGACCTGGGCACAAGCAGGAGCCCCAAGAGGGTGATCCATGTGAACCGCCTTAAGCTCTTCCATGACAGGGCTGATGTAAATCTGTTGATGGTAACAGATGAGGACCAGGAAGCTGAGAGTGAACCTCTCCCTGATCTCCTCTCATCAGACCCTAAAGATGGCTCAGTAGATGGAGTGATCTACTCAGACACCCTCTCTAGCCAACAACAGTCTGACTGCAGGAAGGTCCTGCAGCAGTTTGCTGAACTCTTTTCCCTAACCCCTGGTCATACACACCTGTGTACCCATGATGTGGACACAGGAGACAGCATGCCTGTCAAAAACAAAATATTTAGACAGTCTGACCAAGTTAAGGAAAGCATCAAGGTGGAAGTCCACAAGATGCTGGAATTGGGAGTAATTGAGTACTCTGACAGCCCCTGGGCTAGCCCAGTGGTCTTAGTCCCCGAACCTCACACTAAAGAAGGAAAGAGAGAGATGAGGTTTTGTGTGGACTACAGAGGTCTCAACTCTGTCACCAAGACAGATGCTCATCCCATTCCTAGAGCTGATGAGCTAATAGACAAATTAGGGGCTGCCAAATTCTTAAGTACCTTTGACTTGACAGCAGGGTACTGGCAAATCAAAATGGCCCCTGGAGCAAAAGAAAAGACAGCATTCTCCACACCGGATGGGCATTATCAGTTCACTGTAATGCCCTTTGGTTTAAAGAATGCCCCTGCCACCTTCCAAAGGTTGGCGAATCAAGTCCTTGCTGGGTTGGAATCCTTTAGTGCAGCTTATCTGGATGATATTGCTGTCTTCAGCTCCACCTGGCAGGATCACCTGGTCCACCTGAAGAAGGTTTTGAAGGCCCTGCAATCTGCAGGCCTCTCTATCAAGGCATCCAAATGCCAGATAGGGCAGGGAACTGTGGTTTACTTGGGACACCTTGTAGGTGGAGGCCAAGTTCAGCCACTCCAGCCTAAGATCCAGACTATTCTGGACTGGGCAGCTCCAAAAACCCAGACTCAAGTCAGGGCATTCCTTGGCTTGATTGGGTACTATAGGAGGTTTGTGAAGGGATATGGATCCATTGTGACAGCCCTCACAGAACTCACCTCCAAGAAAATGCCCAAGAAAGTAAACTGGACTGTAGAATGCCAACAGGCCTTTGACACCCTGAAGCAAGCTATGTGCACAGCACCAGTTCTAAAAGCTCCAGATTACTCCAAGCAATTCATTGTGCAAACCGATGCCTCTGAACATGGGATAGGGGCAGTTTTGTCCCAAACAAATGATGATGGCCTTGACCAGCCTGTTGCTTTCATTAGCAGGAGGTTACTCCCCAGGGAGCAGCGTTGGAGTGCCATTGAGAGGGAGGCCTTTGCTGTGGTTTGGTCCCTGAAGAAGCTGAGACCATACCTCTTTGGTACTCACTTCCTAGTTCAGACTGACCACAGACCTCTCAGATGGCTGATGCAAATGAAAGGTGAAAATCCAAAACTGTTGAGGTGGTCCATCTCCCTACAGGGAATGGACTTTATAGTGGAACACAGACCTGGGACTGCCCATGCCAATGCAGATGGCCTTTCCAGGTTCTTCCACTTAGAAAATGAAGACTCTCTTGGGAAAGGTTAGTCTCAACCTCTTTCGTTTGGGGGGGGGGGGGTTGTGTAAGGAAATGCCTCCTTGGCATGGTTACCCCCTGACTTTTTGCCTTTGCTGATGCTATGTTTTGAATTGAAAGTGTGCTGAGGCCTGCTAACCAGGCCCTAGCACCAGTGTTCTTTCCCTAACCTGTACTTTTGATTCCACAATTGGCACACCCTGGCCTCCAGATAAGTCCCTTGTAACTGGTACCTCTGGTACCAAGGGCCCTGATGCCAGGGAAGGTCTCTAAGGGCTGCAGCATGTCTTATGCCACCCTGGAGACCCCTCACTCAGCACAGACACACTGCTTACCAGCTTGTGTGTGCTAGTGAGAACAAAATGAGTAAGTCGACATGGCACTCCCCTCAGGGTGCCATGCCAGCCTCTCACTGCCTATGCAGTATAGGTAAGACACCCCTCTAGCAGGCCTTACAGCCCTAAGGCAGGGTGCACTATACCATAGGTGAGGGTACCAGTGCATGAGCACTGTGCCCCTACAGTGTCTAAGCAAAACCTTAGACATTGTAAGTGCAGGGTAGCCATAAGAGTATATGGTCTGGGAGTCTGTTTTACACGGACTCCACAGCACCATAATGGCTACACTGAAAACTGGGAAGTTTGGTATCAAACTTCTCAGCACAATAAATGCACACTGATGCCAGTGTACATTTTATTGTAAAATACACCACAGAGGGCACCTTAGAGGTGCCCCCTGAAACTTAACCGACTATCTGTGTAGGCTGACTGGTTCCTGCAGCCTGCCACACTAGAGACATGTTGCTGGCCCCATGGGGAGAGTGCCTTTGTCACTCTGAGGCCAGTAACAAAGCCTGCACTTGGTGGGGATGCTAACACCTCCCCCAGGCAGGAGCTGTAACACCTGGCGGTGAGCCTCAAAGGCTCACCCCTTTGTCACAGCCCCGCAGGACACTCCAGCTAGTGGAGTTGCCCGCCCCCTCCGGCCCCGGCCCCCACTTTTGGCGGCAAGGCCGGAGAAAATAATGAGAATAACAAGGAGGAGTCACTGGCCAGTCAGGACAGCCCCTAAGGTGTCCTGAGCTGAGGTGACTAACTTTTAGAAATCCTCCATCTTGCAGATGGAGGATTCCCCCAATAGGATTAGGGATGTGACCCCCTCCCCTTGGGAGGAGGCACAAAGAGGGTGTACCCACCCTCAGGGCTAGTAGCCATTGGCTACTAACCCCCCAGACCTAAACACGCCCTTAAATTTAGTATTTAAGGGGTTCCCTGAACCTAAGAATTTAGATTCCTGAAACTACAAGAAGGACTGCCGAGCTGAAAGACCCCTGCAGAGGAAGACCAGAAGACACCAACTGCCTTGGCCCCAGACTTACCGGCCTGTCTCCTGCCTTCCAAAGAACCTGCTCCAGCGACGCTTTCCAAGGGACCAGCGACCTCTGAATCCTCTGAGGACTGCCCTGCTTCGAAAAAGACAAGAAACTCCCGAGGACAGCGGCACTGCTCCAAAAGAACTGCAACTTTGTTACAAGGAGCAGATTTAAAGACCCCTGCAATTCCCCGCAAGAAGCGTGAGACTTGCAACACTGCACCGGGCGACCCCGACTCGACTGGTGGAGAACAACCAACTCAGGGAGGACCCTCCGGCGACTCTACGACTGAGTAACCAAAGTTGTCCCCACTGAGCCCCCACAGCGACGCCTGCAGAGGGAATCCCCAGGCTCCCCCTGACCGCGACTGTCTGAACTCCATTTCCCGACGGCTGGAAAAGGCCCTGCACCCGCAGCCCCCAGCCCCTAAAGAAACGGAACTTCTGTGCAGGAGTGACCCCCAGGAGGCCCTCTCCCTTGCCCAGGTGGTGGCTACCCCGAGGAGCCCCCCCCATGCCTGCCTGCATCGCTGAAGAGACCCCTTGGTCTCCCATTGAAACCTGAAGGAAACCCGACGCGTGTTTGCACACTGCACCCAGCCGCCCCCGCGCTGCTGAGGGTGTACTTTCTGTGCTACTTTGTGTCCCCCCCGGTGCCCTACAAAACCCCCCTGGTCTGCCCTCCGAAGACGCGGGTACTTACCTGCTGGCAGACTGGAACCGGGGCACCCCCTTCTCTCCATTATAGCCTATGTGTTTTGGGCACCTCTTTGACCTTTGCACCTGACAGGCCCTGAGCTGCTGGTGTGATAACTTTGGGGGTTGCTCTGAACCCCCATCGGTGGGCTACCTTGGACCAAAAACTGAGAACTGTAAGTGACTTACTTACCTGTGAAAACTAACAATAACTTACCTCCCCCAGGAACTGTGAAAATTGCACTAAGTGTCCACTTTTAAAACAGCTTATTGTGTTTTATGACAAAAGTATTCATGCTAATGTAATGATTCAAAGTTCCTAGAGTACTTACCTGCAATACCTTCCAAACAAGCTATTACATGTGAAATTTGAACCTGTGGTTCTTAAAATAAACTAAGAAAATATATTTTTCTATAACAAAACCTATTGGCTGCATTTGTCTCTGAGTGTGTGTACCTCATTTATTGTCTATGTGTATGTACAACAAATGCTTAACACTACTCCTTGGATAAGCCTACTGCTCGACCACACTACCACAAAATAGAGCATTAGTATTATCTCTTTTTACCACTATTTTACCTCTAAGGGGAACCCTTGGACTCTGTGCATGCTATTCCTTACTTTGAAATAGCACATACAGAGCCAACTTCCTACACTTAGACATTGTAAGTGCAGGGTAGCCATAAGAGTATATGGTCTGGGAGTTTGTCAAAAACGAACTCCACAGCACCATAATGGCTACACTGAAAACTGGGGAGTTTGGCATCAAACTCCTCAGCACAATAAATGCACACTGATGCCAGTGTGCAATTTATTTTAAAATACACCCAGAGGGCATCTTAGAGATGCCCCTGAAAACATACCCGACTCCCAGTGTAGGCGGACTAGTTTTTGCCAGCCTGCCACACAGCAGACATATTGCTGGCCACCTGGGAAGAGTGCCTTTGTCACTCTGTGGCCAGGAAGAAAGCCTGTACTGTGTGGAGGTGCTTATCACCTCCCCCTGCAGGAACTGTAACACCTGGCGGTAAGCCTCAAAGGCTCACCCCTTTTGTTACAGCGCCACAGGGCATCCCACCTAGTGGAGATGCCCGCCCCTCCGGCCACTGCCCCCACTTTTAGCGGCAAGGCTAGAGGAGATAATTAGAAAAACAAGGAGTCACCCACCAGTCAGGACAGCCCCTAAGGTGTCCTGAACTGCTGTGACTCTTACTTTTAGAAATCCTCCATCTTGTGGATGGAGGATTCCCCCAATAGGATTAGGGATGTGCCCCCTTCCCACAGGGAGGAGGCACAAAGAGGGTGTAGCCACCCTCAAGGACAGTAGCCACTGGCTACTGCCCTCCCAGACCTAAACACACCCCTAAATTCAGTATTTAGGGCCCCCCAGAACCTAGGAAACTAGATTCCTGCAACCTTAACAAGAAGAAGAACTGCTGACCTGAAGCCCTGCAGTGAAGACGGAGACGACAACTGCTTTGGCCCCAGCCCTACCGGCCTGTCTCCCAACTTCGAGGAAAACTGCAACAGCAACGCATCCAACAGGGACCAGCAACCTCTGAAGCCTCAGAGGATTGCCCTGCAACCAAGGACCAAGAAACTCCTGAGAACAGCGGCCCTGTTCAACAATCTGCAACTTTCTGCAACAAAGAAGCAACTTCAAAGACTTCACGTTTCCCGCCGGAAGCGTGAGACTTTCCACTTAGCACCCGACGCCCCCGGCTCGACCTGCGGAAAACAAACACCTCAGGGAGGACTCCCTGGCGACTGTGAGCCCGTGAGTAACCAGAGATGACCCCCCTGAACCCCCACAGCAACGCCTGCAGAGGAAATACAGAGGCTCCCCCTGACCGCGACTGCCTGTAACAAGGGACCCGACGCCTGGAACCAACACTGCACCCGCAGCCCCCAGGACCTGAAGGAACCATCTCCAGTGCAGGAGCGACCCTCTGCCTAGCCCAAGTGGTGGCTACTCTAGGAGCCCCCCCGTGCCTGCCTGCATCGTTGGAGACCCCCAGGTCTCCCCATTGCTTTCAATACAAAACCTGATGCCTGTTTGCACTCAGCACCAGCCGCCCCTGCCCCCCCGTGCCCTACAAAACCTCCCGGTCTGCACTCCGAGGACCCGGGTACTTACCTGCTGGCAGACTGGAACCAGGGCACCCTTGTTTCCATTGAAGCCTATGTGTTTTGGGCACCTCTTTGACCTCTGCACCCGACCGGCCCTGAGCTGCTGGTGTGGTAACTTTGGGGTTGCCTTGAACCCCCAACAGTGGGCTACCTTGGACCCAACTTTGAACCCTGTAAGTGTTTTACTTACCTGTGAACTTAATTACTTACCTCCCCCAGGAACTGTTGATTTTTGCACTGTGTCTACTTTTAAAATAGCTTATTGCGCCATTTGTGTCAAAACAGTACACAATATTGTGATTATTCAAAGTTCCTAGATTATTCAAAGTTCCTAGAATACCCTAGTGAAATACCTTTCATTTGAAGTATTACTTGTAAATCTTGAACCTGTGGTTCTTAAAATAAACTAAGAAAATATATTTTTCTATATAAAAACCTATTGTCCTGGAATTGTCTGAGTGTGTGTTCCTCATTTATTGCCTGTGTGTGTACAACAAATGCTTAACACTACCCTCTGATAAGCCTACTGCTCGACCACACTACCACAAAATAGAGCATTAGAATTATCTCTTTTCGCCACTATCTTACCTCTAAGGGGAACCCTTGGACTCTATGCACACTATTTCTTACTTTGAAATAGTATATACGGAGCCAACTTCCTACACAGAGCCTCTTCACAGTCCTCAATGGGTGTAAGAATATAAACTGTGATCCCAAGAAGTCCTGGTGTCGCATCTGTACTCAGCATGGACACCAAACTGGACGGAAGGCCTGTCCCAAGAAAAGACCCACAACAAGTACAACTCCAGTTAGCACTGGAATAGCCAGTCTCCAGGTGGGATCAACACTGTCCAGATCAAATCAGGGTTCACATTGAAGCTGCAATAGTCTGAGGGTAGGGTGGACCTAGCCACACTTGCTGCCTGGCCGCCTAATATGCAAATATAGAGGCAGCAGCTCTTAATCAATGGGACTAGAGTAGAAGCCGTGAGGGATTATGGTGACAGGCAAACTAGTTTCCCCAGAACAGTACCCGACTGGACAGACATATCCAGTCACCAATGCTGACAATCAGACTAAAGTCCATCCCATGGCAATGGTAACTTTAGAATGGAGAGGGGTCACTGGCCTGAAACAGATGGCAGTCTCCTTTGCAATCCCAGTAGAATGTCTGCTAGGGAATGATCTGGAGTCCTCAGCATGGGCTAAGGTAGAGCTCAAGACCCATGCAGCCATGCTGGGTATCCCTGAACTGGTGTGTGTGTCAAGACAAGGGCACAGTGCAGGGCTCAGGGTGAAAAAGAAGTGTTGGAGTCTGGAATAAGGGCCCAACCTTCCAAGAGAAAAGCAAAGTAGACTCGGGAACCAGCTTCAACACAGCAAAAGAAACGGAACCTCTCTTCCCAGCCTTACCAGGTTGAGCTCTTGGGCCCTGGGGGACCCTCAAGGGAACAGCTGTGTGAGGGGCAATAAACTTGTCCCTCTCTTGATGGCCTAAGACAGCAAGCAGCTGAGTAAGAAAAAGGAAAATGAAATGTCAGTGGAACTCACAGGGTCTATTGGGAAGATGGACTCCTTTACACTGAGGCAAGAGATCCCAAACCTGGTGCCACTAGGAGAGTGGTAGTGCCTCAGGAGTTTAGGGAGTCCATTCTGACCTTAGCCCAAGACAGTCCCCTTGCTGGGCATTTGGGACAAATCAAGATACAGGAGAGATTAGTCAACCATTTCTATTGGCCCAATATGTCCCAGAAGGTAACGTTTTGCACCTCCTGTATCACCTGTCAAGCCAGTGGTAAGAAAGGTGGTCATCCAAAGGCCTGCCTCATTCCACTTCCAGTGGTGAGGGTCCCCTTTGAGAGAGTCGGAGTGGACATAGTGGGTCCACTTGAACCTCCCACAGCCTCAGAGAACCAGGAAATCCTATTAGTAGTGGATCATGCTACTAGGTACCATGAAGCAATTCCCCTTAGGTCCACTACTGCCCCTGCAGTAGCCAAAGCACTCATAGGTATTTTTACAGAGTGAGATCTCCTAAGGCGGTTGTTTCTAACAGAGGTACCAACTTCATGTCAGCTTACCTGAAACACATGTGGAATGAGTGTGGGGTGACTTACAAATTCACCACACCATACCATCCACAAGCCAACGGTCTTGTGGAGAGATTCAACAAGACATTGAAGGGCATGATCATGGGGCTCCCTGAAAAACTCAAAAGGAGATAGGATGTCCTCTTGCCATGTCTGCTTTTCGCCTACAGAGAGGTGCCACAGAAAGTAGGGTTTTCCCCCTTTGAGCTTCTGTTTGGCCATCCTGTTAGGAGACCACTAGCACTTGTAAAAGAAGGCTAGGAGGGACCTCTCCATGAGCCTAAACAAGATGTAGTGGACTATGTACTAGGCCTACGTTTAAGGATGGCAGAGTACACGAAAAAGGCAAGCAAAAACCTTGAGGCCAGCCAACAACTCCAGAAGATGTGGTATGACCAACAGGCTGCTATGGTTGAGTTTTAGCCAGGACAGAAAGTCTGGGGTCTAGAGCCTATGGCTCCAAGGGCACTTCAGGACAGATGGAGTGGCCCTTACCCAGTTCTTGAGAAAAATAGTCAGGTCACCTACCTGGAGACCTAGGCACTAGCAGGACCCCCAAGAGGGTGATCCATGTGAACCGCCTCAAACTCTTTCATGATAGGGCAGATGTAAACATGTTAATGTTTACAGATGAGGATCGGGAAACAGAGTGAACCTCTCCCTGATCTCCTCTCCACTACCCTAAAGATGGCTCAGTAGATGGAGTGATCTATTCAGACACCCTCTCCGGCCAACAGCAGGCTGACTCCAGGCAAGTCCTCCAGCAGTTTGCTAAGCTTTTTTCTTTAACCTCTGGTCAGACACACCTGTGTACCCATGATGTGGACACAAGAGACAACATGCCTGTCAAAAACAAAATATTTAGACAGTCGGACCAAGTTAAGGAAAGCATCAAAGTGGAAGTCCACAAGATGCTGAGGTTAGGAGTGATTGAGCTTTCTAACAGTTCCTGGGCTAGCCCAGTGGTCTTGGTCCCCAAACCTCACACAAAAGATCGCAAGAGAGAGATGAGGTTTTGTGTGTACTATAGAGCAGTGTTCCCCAACCCCCGGACCGGTGCCGGTCCGTGGATCAATCGGCACCGGCCACCCCACTGTGGCGGGCGGTAAATGTTCGATCATTTTTCCGTGGCTCGCTTGTCACACAATGGGACAAGCGGGCCACGGAAAAATTATCAAACATTTTTACCGGTCCGCGGCGATAAAAAGGTTGGACAACACTGCTATAGAGGACTTAATTCTGTCACCAAGACAGATGCTCAACCCATTCCAAGGGCAGATGAGCTCATAGATAAATGAGGTGCTGCCAAATACTTAAGTACCTTTGATTTAACAGCAGGGTACTGGCAAATAAAAATGGCACCTGGAGCAAAAGAGAAAACAGCATTCTCTACACCTGATGGGCACTACCAGTTTACTGTGATGCCTTTTAGCCTAACGAATGCCCCTGCCACCTACCAAAGGTTGGTTAATCAAGTCCTTGCTGGCTCGGAGTCCTTTAGTGCAGCTTACCTTAATGATATTGCTGTCTTTAGCTCCAACTGGCAGGATCACCTGCTCCACCTGAAGGTTTTGCAGGCCCTGCTGGCAGCAGGCCTCTCTTTCAAGGCATCTACATGTCAAATAGAGCAGGGTACTGTGGTTTACTTGGGACACCTTGTTGATGGAGGCCAAGTTCAGCCACTCCAACCCAAGATCCAGACTATTCTGGACTGGGTAGCTCCAAAAACCCAGACTCAAGTCAGGGCATTCCTTGGCTTGACTGGGTACTAGGGGGTTTGTGAAGGGATATGGATCAATAGTGACACCCCGCACAGAACTGACATCCAAGAAAAAGCCCAAGAAAGTGAACTGGCCTGTGGACTGTCAAAAGGCCTTTGACACCCTGAAGCAAGCAATGTGTACAGCATCAGTTTTGAAAGCTCCAGATTAGTCTAAGAAGTTCATTGTGCAGACAGATGCCTCTTGTAAGGAAATGCCTCCTTGGCATGGTTACCCCCTGACTTTTTGCCTTTGCTGATGCTATGTTTTGAATTGAAAGTGTGCTGAGGCCTGCTAACCAGGCCCCCGCACCAGTGTTCTTTCCCTAACCTGTACTTTTGATTCCACAATTGGCACACCCTGGCATCCAGATAAGTCCCTTGTAACTGGTACCTCTGGTACCAAGGGCCCTGATGCCAGGGAAGGTCTCTAAGGGCTGCAGCATGTATTATGCCACCCTAGAGACCCCTCACTCAGCACAGACACACTGCTTACCAGCTTGTGTGTGCTAGTGAGAACAAAATGAGTAAGTCGACATGGCACTCCCCTCAGAGTGCCATGCCAGCCTCTCACTGCCTATGCAGTATAGGTAAGACACCCCTCTAGCAGGCCTTACAGCCCTAAGGCAGGGTGCACTATACCATAGGTGAGGGTACCAGTGCATGAGCACTGTGCCCCTACAGTGTCTAAGCAAAACCTTAGACATTGTAAGTGCAGGGTAGCCATAAGAGTATATGGTCTGGGAGTCTGTCAAACACTAACTCCACAGCACCATAATGGCTACACTGAAAACTGGGAAGGTTGGTATCAAACTTCTCAGCACAATAAATGCACACTGATGCCAGTGTACATTTTATTGTAAAATACACCACAGAGGGCACCTTAGAGGTGCCCCCTGAAACTTAACCGACTATCTGTGTAGGCTGACTGGTTCCAGCAGCCTGCCACACTAGAGACATGTTGCTGGCCCCATGGGGAGAGTGCCTTTGTCACTCTGAGGCCAGTAACAAAGCCTGCACTGGGTGGAGATGCTAACACCTCCCCCAGGCAGGAGCTGTAACACCTGGCGGTGAGCCTCAAAGGCTCACCCCTTTGTCACAGCACAGCAGGGCACTCCAGCTTAGTGGAGTTGCCCGCCCCCTCCGGCCACGGCCCCCACTTTTGGCGGCAAGGCTGGAGGGAACAAAGAAAGCAACAAGGAGGAGTCACTGGCCAGTCAGGACAGCCTGTAAGGAAATGCCTCCTTGGCATGGTTACCCCCTGACTTTTTGCCTTTGCTGATGCTATGTTTACAATTGAAAGTGTGCTGAGGTCTGCTAACCAGGCCCCAGCACCAGTGTTCTTTCCCTAACCTGTACTTTTGTATCCACAATTGGCAGACCCTGGCATCCAGATAAGTCCCTTGTAACTGGTACTTCTAGTACCAAGGGCCCTGATGCCAAGGAAGGTCTCTAAGGGCTGCAGCATGTCTTATGCCACCCTGGAGACCTCTCACTCAGCACAGACACACTGCTTGCCAGCTTGTGTGTGCTAGTGAGGACAAAACGAGTAAGTCGACATGGCACTCCCCTCAGGGTGCCATGCCAGCCTCTCACTGCCTATGCAGTATAGGTAAGACACCCCTCTAGCAGGCCTTACAGCCCTAAGGCAGGGTGCACTATACCATAGGTGAGGGTACCAGTGCATGAGCATGGTACCCCTACAGTGTCTAAACAAAACCTTAGACATTGTAAGTGCAGGGTAGCCATAAGAGTATATGGTCTGGGAGTCTGTCAAACACGAACTCCACAGCACCATAATGGCTACACTGAAAACTGGGAAGTTTGGTATCAAACTTCTCAGCACAATAAATGCACACTGATGCCAGTGTACATTTTATTGTAAAATACACCACAGAGGGCACCTTAGAGGTGCCCCCTGAAACTTAACCGACTATCTGTGTAGGCTGACTAGTTTTAGCAGCCTGCCACAAACCGAGACATGTTGCTGGCCCCATGGGGAGAGTGCCTTTGTCACTCTGAGGCCAGTAACAAAGCCTGCACTGGGTGGAGATGCTAACACCTCTCCCAGGCAGGAATTGTCACACCTGGCGGTGAGCCTCAAAGGCTCACCTCCTTTGTGCCAACCCAGCAGGACACTCCAGCTTGTGGAGTTGCCCGCCCCCTCCGGCCAGGCCCCACTTTTGGCGGCAAGGCCGGAGAAAATAATGAGAACAACAAGGAGGAGTCACTGGCCAGTCAGGACAGCCCCTAAGGTGTCCTGAGCTGAGGTGACTCTAACTTTTAGAAATCCTCCATCTTGCAGATGGAGGATTCCCCCAATAGGGTTAGGATTGTGACCCCCTCCCCTTGGGAGGAGGCACAAAGAGGGTGTACCCACCCTCAGGGCTAGTAGCCATTGGCTACTAACCCCCCAGACCTAAACACGCCCTTAAATTTAGTATTTAAGGGCTACCCTGAACCCTAGAAAATTAGATTCCTGCAACTACAAGAAGAAGGACTGCCCAGCTGAAAACCCCTGCAGCGGAAGACCAGAAGACGACAACTGCCTTGGCTCCAGAAACTCACCGGCCTGTCTCCTGCCTTCCAAAGATCCTGCTCCAGCGACGCCTTCCAAAGGGACCAGCGACCTCGACATCCTCTGAGGACTGCCCCTGCTTCGAAAAGACAAGAAACTCCCGAGGACAGCGGACCTGCTCCAAGAAAAGCTGCAACTTTGTTTCCAGCAACTTTAAAGAACCCTGCAAGCTCCCCGCAAGAAGCGTGAGACTTGCAACACTGCACCCGGCGACCCCGACTCGGCTGGTGGCGATCCAACACCTCAGGAGGGACCCCAGGACTACTCTGATACTGTGAGTACCAAAACCTGTCCCCCCTGAGCCCCCACAGCGCCGCCTGCAGAGGGAATCCCGAGGCTTCCCCTGACCGCGACTCTTTGAACCTAAAGTCCCGACGCCTGGGAGAGACCCTGCACCCGCAGCCCCCAGGACCTGAAGGACCGGACTTTCACTGGAGAAGTGACCCCCAGGAGTCCCTCTCCCTTGCCCAAGTGGAGGTTTCCCCGAGGAATCCCCCCCTTGCCTGCCTGCAGCGCTGAAGAGATCCCGAGATCTCTCATAGACTAACATTGAAAACCCGACGCTTGTTTCTACACTGCACCCGGCCGCCCCCGCGCTGCTGAGGGTGAAATTTCTGTGTGGGCTTGTGTCCCCCCCCGGTGCCCTACAAAACCCCCCTGGTCTGCCCTCCGAAGACGCGGGTACTTACCTGCAAGCAGACCGGAACCGGGGCACCCCCTTCTCTCCATTCTAGCCTATGTGTTTTGGGCACCACTTTGAACTCTGCACCTGACCGGCCCTGAGCTGCTGGTGTGGTGACTTTGGGGTTGCTCTGAACCCCCAACGGTGGGCTACCTTGGACCAAGAACTGAACCCTGTAAGTGTCCTACTTACCTGGTAAAACTAACCAAAACTTACCCCCCCCAGGAACTGTGAAAATTGCACTAAGTGTCCACTTTTAAAACAGCTATTTGGGAATAACTTGAAAAGTATACATGCAATTTTTATGATTTGAAGTTCCTAAAGTACTTACCTGCAATACCTTTCGAATGAGATATTACATGTAGAATTTGAACCTGTGGTTCTTAAAATAAACTAAGAAAAGATATTTTTCTATATAAAAACCTATTGGCTGGATTTGTCTCTGAGTGTGTGTACCTCATTTATTGTCTATGTGTATGTACAACAAATGCTTAACACTACTCCTTGGATAAGCCTACTGCTCGACCACACTACCACAAAATAGAGCATTAGTATTATCTATTTTTACCACTATTTTACCTCTAAGGGGAACCCTTGGACTCTGTACATGCTATTCCTTACTTTGAAATAGCACATACAGAGCCAACTTCCTACATTGGTGGATCAGCGGTGGGGTACAAGACTTTGCATTTGCTGGACTACTCAGCCAACACCTGATCACACGACAAATTCCAAAATTGTCATTAGAAATTGATTTTTGCAATTTGAAAAGTTTTCTAAATTCTTAAAAGGCCTTGTGTTAGATCCTGTTTAGCATTTCTTTTAGAGTTTAAAAGTTTGTTAAAAGTTTGAATTAGATTCTAGAATCAGTTGTAGTTTCTTAAAAAGTATTCCAACTTTTAGAAGCATAATGTCTAGCACAGATGTGAATGTGGTGGAACTCGACACCACACCTTACCTCCATCTACAGATGAGAGAGCTAAGGTCACTCTGTAAACTAAAGAAAATAACAATGGGCCCCAAACCTACCAAAATACAGCTCCAGGAGCTTTTGGCAGAGTTTGAAAAGGCCAACCCCTCTGAGGGTGGCAACTCAGAGGAAGAGGATAGTGACTTGGAGGACAATTCCCCCCTACCAGTCCTATCTAGGGAGAACAGGGTCCCTCAAACCCTGACTCCTAAAATAATAGTCAGAGATGCTGGTTCCCTCACAGGAGAGACCAACACCTCTGAAATCACTGAGGATAGCCCCAGTGAAGAGGACATCCAGTTAGCCAGGATGGCCAAAAGATTGGCTTTGGAAAGACAGATCCTAGCCATAGAGAGGGAAAGACAAGAGATGGGCCTAGGACCCATCAATGGTGGCAGCAACATAAATAGGGTCAGAGATTCTCCTGACATGTTGAAAATCCCTAAAGGGATTGTAACTAAATATGAAGATGGTGATGACATCACCAAATGGTTCACAGCTTTTGAGAGGGCTTGTGTAACCAGAAAAGTGAACAGATCTCACTGGGGTGCTCTCCTTTGGGAAATGTTCACAGGAAAGTGTAGGGATAGACTCCTCACACTCTCTGGACAAGATGCAGAATCTTATGACCTCATGAAGGGTACCCTGATTGAGGGCTTTGGATTCTCCACTGAGGAGTACAGGATTAGGTTCAGGGGGGCTCAAAAATCCTCGAGCCAGACCTGGGTTGACTTTGTTGACTACTCAGTGAAAACACTAGATGGTTGGATTCAAGGCAGTGGTGTAAGTAATTATGATGGGCTGTACAATTTATTTGTGAAGGAACACCTGTTAAGTAATTGTTTCAATGATAAACTGCATCAGCATCTGGTAGACCTAGGACCAATTTCTCCCCAAGAATTGGGAAAGAAGGCGGACCATTGGGTCAAGACAAGGGTGTCCAAGACTTCAACAGGGGGTGACCAAAAGAAAGGGGTCACAAAGACTCCCCAGCAGAAGGGTGATGAGACAACCAAAACTAAAAATAGTAAAGAGTCTTCTACAGGCCCCCAAAAACCTGCACAGGAGGGTGGGCCCAGAGCCTCTTCACAAAACAATGGGTACAAGGGTAAAAACTTTGATCCCAAAAAGGCCTGGTGTCATAGCTGTAAACAGCATGGACACCAAACTGGAGACAAGGCCTGTCCCAAGAAAGGTTCCACTCCAAACTCCCATCCAGGTAACACTGGTATGGCTAGTCTCCAAGTGGGATCAACAGTGTGCCCAGAGCAAATCAGGGTCCACACTGAAGCTACTCTAGTTTCTGAGGGTGGGGTGGATTTAGCCACACTAGCTGTCTGGCCGCCTAACATGCAAAAATACAGACAGCAACTCTTAATTAATGGGACTAGAATAGAGGGCCTGAGGGATACAGGTGCCAGTGTCACCATGGTGACAGAGAAACTGGTTTCCCCTGGCCAATACCTGACTGGAAAAACCTACACAGTCACCAACGCTGACAATCAGAGAAAAGTACATCCCATGGCAATGGTTACTTTAGAATGGGGAGGGGTCAATGGCCTGAAACAGGTGGTGGTCTCCTCAAATATCCCAGTGGACTGTCTGCTTGGAAATGACCTGGAGTCCTCAGCATGGGCTGAGGTAGAGCTAAAAACCCATGCAGCAATGCTGGGTATCCCTGAACTGGTGTGTGTGAAAACAAGAGCACAATGCAAGGCACAGGGTGAAAAAGTAGAGCTGGAGTCTGGAAAAATGGCCCAGCCTACCAAGAGAACAGGAAAGTCAGTTGGGAAACCAACTGCAACACAGCAAAAGAAAGGGAACCTCTCTTCTCAGGAAGAAGTTCTGCCCTCTGAGGGAACTGAGCCTTTGGAGCTTGAACCTTATCAGGTTGAGCTCTTAGGCCCAGGGGGACCCTCAAGGGAAGAGCTGTGTAAGGGACAAGAAACCTGTCCCTCTCTTGAAGGCCTTAGGCAGCAAGCTGCTGAAGAGTCCAAAGGCAAGAAAAATGGAACACATAGGGTCTATTGGGAAGATGGGCTCCTGTACACTGAGGCCAGAGACCCCAAACCTGGTGCCACTAGGAGAGTGGTAGTGCCTCAGCTGTTCAGAGAGTTCATCCTAACATTGGCCCATGACATTCCCCTTGCTGGACATTTGGGACAAACCAAGACGTGGGAGAGGTTAGTCAACCACTTCTACTGGCCCAATATGTCCAACATGGTTAAGGAGTTTTGCCTCTCCTGCCCCACCTGTCAAGCCAGTGGTAAGACAGGTGGGCATCCAAAGGCCCCCCTCATTCCACTTCCAGTGGTGGGGGTGCCCTTTGAAAGAGTGGGTGTGGACATAGTTGGTCCACTGGAACCTCCCACAGCCTCAGGAAATATGTATATCCTGGTAGTAGTGGATCATGCTACCAGGTATCCTGAAGCTATTCCCCTTAGGTCGACTACTGCCCCTGCAGTAGCCAAGGCCCTCATTGGTATCTTTACCAGAGTGGGTTTCCCTAAGGAGGTGGTGTCTGACAGAGGTACCAACTTCATGTCAGCATACCTAAAGCACATGTGGAATGAGTGTGGAGTGACTTATAAATTCACTACACCATACCATCCACAAACTAATGGCTTGGTTGAGAGATTCAACAAGACATTAAAAGGCATGATCATGGGGCTCCCAGAAAAGCTCAAAAGGAGATGGGATGTCCTCTTGCCAGGTCTGCTTTTCGCTTACAGAGAGGTGCCACAGAAGGGAGTAGGATTCTCACCCTTTGAACTTCTGTTTGGTCATCCTGTAAGGGGACCACTTGCCCTTGTTAAAGAAGGCTGGGAGAGACCTCTCCATGAGCCTAAACAGGACATAGTGGACTATGTACTAGGCCTTCGCTCTAGAATGGCAGAGTACATGGAAAAGGCAACCAAAAACCTTGAGGCCAGCCAACAGCTCCAGAAGTTTTGGTATGACCAAAAGGCTGCACTGGTTGAGTTCCAACCAGGGCAGAAAGTCTGGGTTCTGGAGCCTGTGGCTCCCAGGGCACTCCAGGACAAATGGAGTGGCCCTTACCCAGTACTAGAGAGGAAGAGTCAGGTCACCTACTTGGTGGACCTGGGCACAAGCAGGAGCCCCAAGAGGGTGATCCATGTGAACCGCCTTAAGCTCTTCCATGACAGGGCTGATGTGAATCTGTTGATGGTAACAGATGAGGATCAGGAGGCAGAGAGTGAACCTCTCCCTGATCTTCTGTCATCAGACCCAAAAGATGGCACAGTAGATGGAGTGATCTACTCAGACACCCTCTCTGGCCAACAGCAAGCTGATTGTAGGAGAGTCCTACAACAGTTTCCTGACCTCTTCTCCTTAACCCCTGGTCAGACACACCTGTGTACCCATGATGTGGACACAGGAGACAGCATGCCTGTCAAGAACAAAATCTTTAGACAATCTGACCATGTTAAGGAAAGCATCAAGGTGGAAGTCCACAAGATGCTGGAATTGGGAGTAATTGAGCGCTCTGACAGCCCCTGGGCTAGCCCAGTGGTCTTAGTCCCCAAACCTCACACCAAAGATGGAAAGAAAGAGATGAGGTTTTGTGTGGACTACAGAGGGCTCAATTCTGTCACCAAGACAGATGCCCATCCAATTCCAAGAGCTGATGAGCTCATTGATAAATTAGGTGCTGCCAAATTTCTCAGTACCTTTGACTTGACAGCAGGGTACTGGCAAATAAAAATGGCACCTGGAGCAAAAGAAAAGACAGCATTCTCCACACCTGATGGGCATTATCAGTTTACTGTTATGCCCTTTGGTTTAAAGAATGCCCCTGCCACCTTCCAAAGGTTGGTGAATCAAGTCCTTGCTGGCTTGGAGTCCTTTAGCACAGCTTATCTTGATGATATTGCTGTCTTTAGCTCCACCTGGCAGGATCACCTGGTCCACCTGAAGAAGGTTTTGAAGGCTCTGCAATCTGCAGGCCTCTCTATCAAGGCATCCAAATGCCAGATAGGGCAGGGAACTGTGGTTTACTTGGGACACCTTGTAGGTGGAGGCCAAGTTCAGCCACTCCAACCCAAGATCCAGACTATTCTGGACTGGGTAGCTCCAAAAACCCAGACTCAAGTCAGGGCATTCCTTGGCTTGACTGGGTATTACAGGAGGTTTATGAAGGGATATGGCTCCATTGTGACAGCCCTCACTGAACTCACCTCCAAGAAAATGCCCAAGAAAGTGAACTGGACTGTGGAATGCCAACAGGCCTTTGACACCCTGAAACAGGCAATGTGCTCAGCACCAGTTCTAAAAGCTCCAGATTATTCTAAGCAGTTCATTGTGCAGACTGATGCCTCTGAACATGGGATAGGGGCAGTTTTGTCCCAAACAAATGATGATGGCCTTGACCAGCCTGTTGCTTTCATTAGCAGGAGGTTACTCCCCAGGGAGCAGCGTTGGAGTGCCATTGAGAGGGAGGCCTTTGCTGTGGTTTGGTCCCTGAAGAAGCTGAGACCATACCTCTTTGGGACTCACTTCCTAGTTCAAACTGACCACAGACCTCTCAAATGGCTGATGCAAATGAAAGGTGAAAATCCTAAACTGTTGAGGTGGTCCATCTCCCTACAGGGAATGGACTTTATAGTGGAACACAGACCTGGGACTGCCCATGCCAATGCAGATGGCCTTTCCAGGTTCTTCCACTTAGAAAATGAAGACTCTCTTGGGAAAGGTTAGTCTCATCCTCTTTCGTTTGGGGGGGGGTTGTGTAAGGAAATGCCTCCTTGGCATGGTTACCCCCTGACTTTTTGCCTTTGCTGATGCTATGTTTACAATTGAAAGTGTGCTGAGGTCTGCTAACCAGGCCCCAGCACCAGTGTTCTTTCCCTAACCTGTACTTTTGTATCCACAATTGGCAGACCCTGGCATCCAGATAAGTCCCTTGTAACTGGTACTTCTAGTACCAAGGGCCCTGATGCCAAGGAAGGTCTCTAAGGGCTGCAGCATGTCTTATGCCACCCTGGAGACCTCTCACTCAGCACAGACACACTGCTTGCCAGCTTGTGTGTGCTAGTGAGGACAAAACGAGTAAGTCGACATGGCACTCCCCTCAGGGTGCCATGCCAGCCTCTCACTGCCTATGCAGTATAGGTAAGACACCCCTCTAGCAGGCCTTACAGCCCTAAGGCAGGGTGCACTATACCATAGGTGAGGGTACCAGTGCATGAGCATGGTACCCCTACAGTGTCTAAACAAAACCTTAGACATTGTAAGTGCAGGGTAGCCATAAGAGTATATGGTCTGGGAGTCTGTCAAACACGAACTCCACAGCACCATAATGGCTACACTGAAAACTGGGAAGTTTGGTATCAAACTTCTCAGCACAATAAATGCACACTGATGCCAGTGTACATTTTATTGTAAAATACACCACAGAGGGCACCTTAGAGGTGCCCCCTGAAACTTAACCGACTATCTGTGTAGGCTGACTAGTTTTAGCAGCCTGCCACAAACCGAGACATGTTGCTGGCCCCATGGGGAGAGTGCCTTTGTCACTCTGAGGCCAGTAACAAAGCCTGCACTGGGTGGAGATGCTAACACCTCTCCCAGGCAGGAATTGTCACACCTGGCGGTGAGCCTCAAAGGCTCACCTCCTTTGTGCCAACCCAGCAGGACACTCCAGCTAGTGGAGTTGCCCGCCCCCTCCGGCCAGGCCCCACTTTTGGCGGCAAGGCCGGAGAAAATAATGAGAATAACAAGGAGGAGTCACTGGCCAGTCAGGACAGCCCCTAAGGTGTCCTGAGCTGAGGTGACTCTAACTTTTAGAAATCCTCCATCTTGCAGATGGAGGATTCCCCCAATAGGGTTAGGATTGTGACCCCCTCCCCTTGGGAGGAGGCACAAAGAGGGTGTACCCACCCTCAGGGCTAGTAGCCATTGGCTACTAACCCCCCAGACCTAAACACGCCCTTAAATTTAGTATTTAAGGGCTACCCTGAACCCTAGAAAATTAGATTCCTGCAACTACAAGAAGAAGGACTGCCCAGCTGAAAACCCCTGCAGCGGAAGACCAGAAGACGACAACTGCCTTGGCTCCAGAAACTCACCGGCCTGTCTCCTGCCTTCCAAAGATCCTGCTCCAGCGACGCCTTCCAAAGGGACCAGCGACCTCGACATCCTCTGAGGACTGCCCCTGCTTCGAAAAGACAAGAAACTCCCGAGGACAGCGGACCTGCTCCAAGAAAAGCTGCAACTTTGTTTCCAGCAACTTTAAAGAACCCTGCAAGCTCCCCGCAAGAAGCGTGAGACTTGCAACACTGCACCCGGCGACCCCGACTCGGCTGGTGGCGATCCAACACCTCAGGAGGGACCCCAGGACTACTCTGATACTGTGAGTACCAAAACCTGTCCCCCCTGAGCCCCCACAGCGCCGCCTGCAGAGGGAATCCCGAGGCTTCCCCTGACCGCGACTCTTTGAACCTAAAGTCCCGACGCCTGGGAGAGACCCTGCACCCGCAGCCCCCAGGACCTGAAGGACCGGACTTTCACTGGAGAAGTGACCCCCAGGAGTCCCTCTCCCTTGCCCAAGTGGAGGTTTCCCCGAGGAATCCCCCCCTTGCCTGCCTGCAGCGCTGAAGAGATCCCGAGATCTCTCATAGACTAACATTGAAAACCCGACGCTTGTTTCTACACTGCACCCGGCCGCCCCCGCGCTGCTGAGGGTGAAATTTCTGTGTGGGCTTGTGTCCCCCCCGGTGCCCTACAAAACCCCCCTGGTCTGCCCTCCGAAGACGCGGGTACTTACCTGCAAGCAGACCGGAACCGGGGCACCCCCTTCTCTCCATTCTAGCCTATGTGTTTTGGGCACCACTTTGAACTCTGCACCTGACCGGCCCTGAGCTGCTGGTGTGGTGACTTTGGGGTTGCTCTGAACCCCCAACGGTGGGCTACCTTGGACCAAGAACTGAACCCTGTAAGTGTCCTACTTACCTGGTAAAACTAACCAAAACTTACCCCCCCCAGGAACTGTGAAAATTGCACTAAGTGTCCACTTTTAAAACAGCTATTTGGGAATAACTTGAAAAGTATACATGCAATTTTTATGATTTGAAGTTCCTAAAGTACTTACCTGCAATACCTTTCGAATGAGATATTACATGTAGAATTTGAACCTGTGGTTCTTAAAATAAACTAAGAAAAGATATTTTTCTATATAAAAACCTATTGGCTGGATTTGTCTCTGAGTGTGTGTACCTCATTTATTGTCTATGTGTATGTACAACAAATGCTTAACACTACTCCTTGGATAAGCCTACTGCTCGACCACACTACCACAAAATAGAGCATTAGTATTATCTATTTTTACCACTATTTTACCTCTAAGGGGAACCCTTGGACTCTGTACATGCTATTCCTTACTTTGAAATAGCACATACAGAGCCAACTTCCTACACAGCCCCTAAGGTGTCCTGAGCTGAGGTGACTCTAACTTTTAGAAATCCTCCATCTTGCAGATGGAGGATTCCCCCAATAGGATTAGGGATGTGACCCCCTCCCCTTGGGAGGAGGCACAAAGAGGGTGTACTCACCCTCAGGGCTAGTAGCCATTGGCTACTAACCCCCCAGACCTAAACACGCCCTTAAATTTAGTATTTAAGGGCTCTCCCTGAACCTAGCAACTAGATTCCTGCAACAACAAGAAGAAGGACTGCCTAGCTGAAAACCCCTGCAGAGGAAGACCAGAAGACAACAACTGCCTTGGCTCCAGAAACTCACCGGCCTGTCTCCTGCCTTCCAAAGAACTTTGCTCCAGCGACACCTTCCAAAGGGACCAGCGACCTCTGAATCCTCTGAGGACTGCCCTGCTTCGACGACGACAAGAAACTCCTGAGGACAGCGGACCTGCTCCAAAAAGACTGCAACTTTATCCAAAGGAGCAGCTTTAAAGAACCCTGCAATCTCCCCGCAAGAAGCGTGAGACTTGCAACACTGCACCCGGCGACCCCGACTCGGCTGGTGGAGAACCAACACCTCAGGGAGGACCCCCGGACTACTCTACGACTGTGAGTACCAAAACCTGTCCCCCCTGAACCCCCACAGCGCCGCCTGCAGAGGGAATCCCGAGGCTTCCCCTGACCGCGACTCTCTGAAACCTAAGTCCCGACGCTTGGAAAAGACCCTGCACCCGCAGCCCCCAGGACCTGAAGGACCGGACTTTCACTGCAGAAGTGACCCCCAGGAGTCCCTCTCCCTTGCCCAAGTGGAGGTTTCCCCGAGGAAGCCCCCCCTTGCCTGCCTGCAGCGCTGAAGAGATCCCTTGATCTCTCATTGACTTCCATTGCGAACCCGACGCTTGTTCTAACACTGCACCCGGCCGCCCCCGTGCCGCTGAGGGTGAAATTTCTGTGTGGGCTTGTGTCCCCCCCCGGTGCCCTACAAAACCCCCCTGGTCTGCCCTCCGAAGACGCGGGTACTTACCTGCTGGCAGACTGGAACCGGGGCACCCCCTTCTCTCCATTGAAGCCTATGCGTTTTGGGCACCACTTTGAACTCTGCACCTGACCGGCCCTGAGCTGCTGGTGTGGTAACTTTGGGGTTGCTCTGAACCCCCAACGGTGGGCTACCTTGGACCAAGAACTGAACCCTGTAAGTGTCTTACTTACCTGGTAAAACTAACAAAAACTTACCTCCCCCAGGAACTGTGAAAATTGCACTAAGTGTCCACTTTTAAAATAGCTATTTGTGAATGACTTGAAAAGTATACATGCAATTGAAATGATTCAAAGTTCCTAATGTACTTACCTGCAATACCTTTCAAACAAGATATTACATGTTAAATTTGAACCTGTGGTTCTTAAAATAAACTAAGAAAATATATTTTTCTATACAAAACCTATTGGCTGGATTTGTCTCTGAGTGTGTGTACCTCATTTATTGTCTATGTGTATGTACAACAAATGCTTAACACTACTCCTTGGATAAGCCTACTGCTCGACCACACTACCACAAAATAGAGCATTAGTATTATCTCTTTTTACCACTATTTTACCTCTAAGGGGAACCCTTGGACTCTGTGCATGCTATTCCTTACTTTGAAATAGCACATACAGAGCCAACTTCCTACACCTCTGAACATGGGATAGGAGTAGTCTTGTCCCAAACAAATGATGATGGCCTTGACCAGCTTGTTGCTTTTATTAGCAGGAAGCAGCGTTGGAGTGCCAGTGAGAGGGAGGCCTTTGCTGTGGTTTGGTCCCTGAAGAAGTTGAGACCATACCTTTTTGGTACTCACTTTAGTTCAAACTGACCACAGACCTCTCAGATGGCTAATGCAAATGAAAGGAGAAAACCTTTTCTCATGCCTTTTGTTACAGCACCCCAAGGTATCCCAGCTAGTGGAGATGCCCGTCCCTCTGGCCACTGCCCCCACTTTTGGCTGCAAGGCTGGAGGAGATAATGAGAAAAACAAGGAGTCACCCACCCGTCAGGACAGCCCCAAAGGTGTCCTGAGCTGAGGTGACCCCTTCCTTTAGAAATCCTCCGTCTTGAGATTGGAGGATTCCCCAATAGGATTAGGGATGTGCCCTCCTTCCCTCAGGGCGGAGGCACAAAGGGTGTAGCCACCCTCCAGGACAGTAGCCATTGGCCACTGCCCTCCTGACCTAAACATACCCATAAATTCAGTATTTAGGGGCACCCCAGAACCGAGGAAATCAGATTCCTGCAACTTGAAACAAGAGGAAGGACTGCTGACCTGAAAGACCTGCAGAGACATAGACAGCAACTGCTTTGACCCCAGCCCTACTGGCCTGTCTCCTGACTCGAAGAAAACTGCAACAGTGACGCATCCAACAGGGACCAGCGACCTCTGAAGCCTCAGAGGACCGCCTTGAACCAAAGGACCAAGAAACTCCAGTGAACACCAGCTCGGTTCAACCCCCCCCCAGGAAACTGTTGATTTTTGCACTGTGTCCACTTTTAAAATAGCTTCTAGCCATTTTAACTAAAACTGTGTATGTTATTGATCTAATTCAAAGTTCCTAACTTATCTGTGTGGAGTACCATGCATTTTATGTATTTACTTCAAATCTTGAACTTGTGGTTCTTAATAAATTAAGAAAATATATTTTTCTATATAAAAACCTATTGGCCTGGAGTAAGTCTTTGAGTGTGTGTTCCTCATTTATTGCCTGAGTACGTACAACAAATGCTTAACACTACCCTCTGATAAGCCTACAGCTCGACCACAATACCACAAAATAGAGCATTAGAATTATCTAATTTTGCCACTATCTTACCTCTAAGGGGAACCCCTTGAACTCTGTGCACACTATAACTTACTTTGAGATAGTATATACAGAGCCACCTTACTACAGCGGTGCTCAGAATGAATTTTCAGACTTGCTGATTTGCTTTAAAAGGGCATACTGCACAGGTATAAAGCATTCAAGAGGCAAGAAGGAAGAGGAGGCTGGTCAAGTTGTCCAGCTATCACCCTGAAAATAGAATTATAAAGCAAGATAGCCAATTCAATCAGTACTGTTCAGAGACTGCAATGTTCTCCTCTTTCAGGGCTTATTGTTGCTCACCTTAATCCGAATATGAGAGAATTAAATAAGATTCAGATTTGGCATCAATGGACCTTTCTTGTGTGCCTGCAATACAAGTGCCAAGTTCTAGAAAAAGAAGCCTTGTAACTAAAAGGGCAAAGTACTAATAGACATTGCTGCTGACAAACATAAAATGGGAGCCCAGTGATATGCAGTGGCAGAACAGTAATCAGCTTCACAGGGAAGGTAGGAACCACAAAATGGCAAAGGTTCAGCAAGACAGATCTTTGAGGAGGAAATTAAGTTTGAATGAGCCAGATCAACGCTCACCAAGAATGCCATTATCACCTTGTACATAAGTTATGGCTGGAAAACTACACAGACACTCAGGAAGAAGTGGGATGGGGGTCCCTAGAGACTGCTGGGTAAGGCATGGAGGCAGGACAGGTGGGACTAACTTCATTATATTTACACTGTGCTACACAATGGGTCAAAATGTTAAGGAGGTGGTCATCAGTATCATGGACTACCACTGAATTTAAGTCAGGTCTGCCAGTACTGTATGGGAGATGTCTGGCATCACCTGTAGGTTACCGCCACCAAATGTTGAGCCCAACACGTGGAGCGAACAGCCGCCTCTGTATCCTTCAGTGGAACTCTGGCTAGTGGCATTGGCACACATAGCAGGAGAGTGAGCCTTTGTTCAAACCCTAACAATGTCAGCGCCAGTAATTATTCTGAGCTCCAGCTATGAAGAGCTTGGTCTCCTTTATGTGTACATTGAAGCGGGAGTCACAGGAACAAGAATTATCATCTGACTCGAAACATAGCAAATAGAGAGAGGATCTGTAATGGGCTTTTGTCACTCACAATTCTGACAGGGCTTAAAGCCTGAACGCTTAGCGCAGACATCCCTAGCACTACAACAAGAAAATCTGTGAGGAATGAAGTCCTCTGAGGAAACTCTTGATAGAGAGCAAGCCACAGATGCCCAAAGGAGGGCACTTTATGCTCCAATTAATTCACAATGGTGTAGTTTTCAGCTTGTGTGGAGCTGGTGCCCCTTAACAGTGTGGCAAGCTTTTCTAAGATTCTGGATCCCGTCTGATACCTAGGATATTAAAAAGGTGAGAAACGGGCAGGTTAAAGTATGCATCAGAACAAAAGCTTCTTCCACTGTCAGCATGTCTCCGAATGTACTTAAGTGACTGCCACAAGAGAAGCCACTTTCCATAAATATTATTACATTGCAAAGGAATGAAGCGGCTCAAACTGAGGCACGGTAAGACGCTTTATCACCAAATTAATATTCCATGCATGGACCAAAGATGTTCTTGAAGAGACTACTATAATGACTTGAATTCTAAAGAAGAATGTGTGTGTGGTCTGTTCTGCATACAAGGCTGCTGCCAAATGTAACCTAACTGAAGTGTACATACAAGCATGTGTTGTCTTCCACCAAAGCCTTGAGAGGTTCTGTTTTTCTTGCCTCGTTTAGTAAAGTGGATTTCTAAGTGATGTGGTTGCGAGATCTAACCATGTAAAAATGTCACCAACTTTATCAGGTCCAGTTAGGTTTGTTTAAGAAAACCCTCAGCAGAGTCCTGAGTAGCTGTGGCACAGAGTAATCAGGCTTAATCAAAGCAACAAGTATAAAGCATTCAAGAGTGTCAAAACAGATAATTAAGGAACACAACAAAAATCCAGCACAATTTGTTAAGAGTATATTTTTAGTTTAAATACACACCTAAATGTCAAATTTAGGAGGGCAAAAACACAAGGGGAAATGGGGTTTAAATTTGACAATAAAGAAAATCACTTGAGGAGATTGAAAAACAAGGTTTTATTAAAGAAAGATGAAAGAGCGGGGCTTCAAGGTCAGGAATCGTGCACAGTGCAAAGACGACGACATTATCAGGCTATCACTGTGCTGCGTGGTTGGTTTGGGGAAGTCACTTGCCTAGGGAAGACATTTCTTTTCATTTTCTCTATGAAAAACTGAAAATTAGTTTAGACAGCAAGGATGTTAATGTGTGTCTAAAATGAAAATTAGTTACTTACCTGTAACTGCAGATCTCCGGTATTGGTATCTTTCATAGATTCACATGCTTGAATCATCCCCGTCGTTGAGGTGGGAGCCTCACAGTAACCTCAAATACACAAAGCAGTAGTTTAAAACCACTAGGCCTAGGTAGGCCCCCATAGGCTATTTTATAGCCTATGTATTTTGTTTTGTGAAAAGACACAAACTTTAGTGCCATCCAATCAGGCTTTGGCACCCTCCTGAACACTCTCAACAGAGGCTGCCTTCCCTCAGATTTTCTAGTACAAGTGTGAAGTCAAATATCTGTATATTAGGGGAGCCTCTGAGGGGAGGAGGGTGGGTCGCATGTGAATCTATGAAAGATACCAATACTGGAGAACTGCAGTTACAGGTAACTAATTTTCTTCTCCAGTATTGGATCTTTCATAGATTCGCATGAATCAGAGTAGCGAGCAGTAATGTTGGAGAAGCAGTGAATTAATCTGCATCTTGCTTTATACCAATTCTCCGACTGATATCAATAATCTTTAATAAATGTAACAGTAATACGAAAAATTGCATCTCTGCATATTATGCTATAAAAATGTGCCCCTGTTCTTATGAAGTTTAAAAATTTTTTAGCACAATATCAACAAGCTTTGGTATTACGGCCAGAACCAAGCGAAATATGATACTAATAAGCACTGTAATATAAAAGTAAATGTCAATGAAATTGAAGAACCATATCGCACATACCTTGATTGTGGGGGTGGGATGTTGTAAGAGGCTCACCTTAGCTAAATAAATGCCTCAGCACTGCCTGCCCCACTGCTGCGTCCATGTTACTCGTTTCCTCAAGATAATAGTGCTTCGTGAACGTATGCTGGCTGGACCATGTGGCCGCTCTACAGATGTTATGCAGTGGTATTCCCGCGAAAAATGCGGCTGAAGTGGCTACTGCCCTTGTAGAATGGGCTCTCACCCTGCTGCGGAGTGGTTTACCAGCCTGAGCATGACAGAATTGGATCACCAGGCCAATCCCCCTGGCTATAGTCTGCTTGGATACTGAGTGGCCCTTTTTTGTCCCTCCAAAGGCCATGAATAACTGGTCTGATTTACGTATGCCTTGCGTTTTCTGCAGGTAAAATTTTAGACACCTTTTTATATCCAGCGAATGTAATGTCTTTTCCACTACTCTCTGCAGATTTGGAAAAAAAGGTTTTTAAGATGACTGGTTCATTCAAGTGGAAAGTTGAAGGAACTTTAAGGATGTACTTAGGATTTGTCCTCAGGATTACACCAGAACTAGTGAATTGGAGGAAAGGCTCTTTAATAGTGAAGGCCTGAATGTCGCTTACTCTTTTAGCTGAAGTAAGAGCCAGTAGTAATGCAGTCTTCCATGAGATGAACTTGAGATCTGCTCTGTGGATCGGCTCAAAAGGAGCTTTCATGAGTTGCATTAAGACAACATTCAAAGATCATAAAGGTGGAGTTCTCTGAACTGGTGGAAAAGCAAGTAACAGGCCCTTCAGGAATTGCTTTACAATCCTGGTGGAATATAACAAGACCAAATCTTGTGATCTATGGTATCTCGAGATCGCTGCCAGATGTACTCGAATAGAAGAGTATGAAAGTACTCACTCTGCCAAATGCAACAGATATGGCAGTATTTGCTCCAGAAGAGATAGGATGTATACCTTCCGCTGGACAACATACAGAAGAAAGTTTCCATTTAAATTTTTAAGTCTTATTGGTAGTGTTAGCTATAGCTTTGGCTAAGATTTCTCTACACTCCGAGGAGATGTTCAGATTTACATACTCCGTGAATTCAGGAGCCAAGCCGATAAGTGAAGAGATGACGGATCCAGATGTCTGACTTGTCCCTGGTGCATCGTCAAGAGGGTTGGACTCTGAGTTGCACATGTGGCTGTTCTGAGAGCATTAGGAGCTCCGTGTACCACACCTGTCTGGGCCATCTGGAAGCTATTAACAGAAGGTGACAACCCTCTGTCTTAATTTTCTTGATGACTCTTGGTAGCGGGATCGGAGGAAAAGCATAGGCATAGACCCCGGACTATCTCATCGAAAACGCATTCCCCCACGATCCTTTCTGGGGAAGCCAACTTGCATAATAATGGCATTTCTTGTTTTCGAATGTGGCAAACAGATCGCGATTTGGTCTACCCCATAACAGGAAGAGTAGATCAAGAATTTCCTGGTCTAGTTCCCACTCGTGGTATGGTATAATTGTCCTGTATGGGTGTCTGCCAGAATGTTGGTCTGTCCTGGCACATGCTCTGCTTTCAGAGAAATGTTGTGTGTGATGGCCCATTCCCAGATATCCTTAGCCAGTTGCAAGAGTTTTAGAGATCTTGTGCCCCCTGCTTGTTTAGATAAAACATGCTTGTCCGTTCTGATTAAGACGCTTGAGTTTTGAAGTTTTGGCAAAAAGGCTTTGAGAGCTAGACCTATTGCTATGAGCTCCAGTTTATTTACGTGGAGTCGAACCTCGTTTGCATTCCAAGATCCGCTGATCTGTAAATCCTGGCAGTGTGCACCCCATCCCACGAGAGAAGCGTCTGTTATTATGTAACTGGGCACCTGATGAAGGAACGTGAGCCTGTTGGACAAATTGGTTAGCGTTGCCCACCAAGCCATGTTGGTCTGCTTTATTGGTGTTATGCAAACTTTGTCCTCGAAAGAGCCCTGCACCTGAGTCCACTGTGCATCCAATTGTTCTTGCAGGGGTCGCATATGGAGCCTG
This sequence comes from Pleurodeles waltl, assembly GCF_031143425.1. NCBI lineage: Eukaryota > Metazoa > Chordata > Amphibia > Caudata > Salamandridae > Pleurodeles > Pleurodeles waltl. Next base: position 914,584,809 of record NC_090448.1, on the reverse strand, counting down.
CAATCTGGGACCAGCGGAATGCATGACGAGATCATCCCTAGCAATGATTTGTAGGTGCGGACTGAAACAAACTTTTTTGTAGAGAGTTTGCGTGCTAAGGAGCTTAGCTTTTGCTTCCTTTCGTGAGATGGATACGCCTTGCTGCGGACCATGTCTAGTATTGCTCCTAAGAAATTCAATGTCTGTGTGGGATGAAGATGAGATTTTTGATAATTGACGACAAGCCCTAGGCTGCTGAACAATTGGAGGCAAACCAAAATGTGACGTACCACTTGAGGCTTTGAAGGTGCCTTTATGAGCCAGTCATCGAGGTAGGGAAATACCTGCATGCCCGACTGGTGGAGGTGTGCTGCCACAGGAGCCAACATTTTCGTGAAAATTCTGGGGGCCGATTTCAAACCGAGGGGAAGGACTCGAAATTGAAGGTGCATACCAGTTACTTTGAACCTGAGGAATTTGCGGTGGTTCCGGTGTATTGGAATATGAAAGTAAGCATCCTGGAGGTCCAGGGATGCCATATGATCTCCGGTATTTAAAAGGCGGAAGACATCCTGTAGTGTCACCATCCTGAACGATTGTTTCTTTAGGAACTTGTTAAGTGCTTTTAAGTCCAGAATGGGAATGGGGCGCCAGTCTCCGGAGGGTTTCTTTACCAGAAAGAAGCGGGAATAGGGACCAGTTCTATCGCTCGTTTGCGCAGCATCACTTGCACTTCCTTGAGGAGTTGGTTCACTCTCGGGAGTGGAGGGCCTGACGGAGGGACGTCCGGTGGTGTCTGCGTGAATTCCAGAGTATGGCCACTGGCCATTACATCGAGCACCCATCTGTCCGATGTTATTGATGCCCACAGAAGGAATTAAGAAGTGATGCGAACTCCAACCTTAGAGATTGGTGAGGGGTAGTACGCTGGTATGGCTGGTAGGTCATTGTTTCCTGCCCGTATCCCTTCCTCAGTAGCCACTCTTCCTCTCGCTGGATGTTTATAAGTCGCAGCCGGCGGCAACCGGTAATGTTGCTGCTATTGGTGGTACTGTTGCCGGGGTCCTGTGGAGGAAGACTGATACTGGGGTCTGTACTGATGGTAGCCCCCTCGAAAGGTGTAACCTCCTCTACCCATTGCTCCACAAAAGGGCTGCTTCCTATACTGCAGGGTACTAGTGATTTACCCGTATCTGTTTTGATGGCCTGTAACACGTCGTCGACATGCTTTGCTAACAGACTTTCACCATTCAACGGCATGTCAAGAACCCAGCTCTGGACCTCCGGGCGGAAGGAGGTAGACTTTAGCCATCCTTGCCTACGCAGGACCGCTGCCCCTGCTAGTTGCCTGAAACCTGTCAAAGAAAGGTTTATTGCGCTATATATAATCTCTGCTGCAATCCCTTCACCTTCATGCAATACCTTCTTCGCTTCCACCTGGACATCCTCCAGAAAGAAATCCAAGAAAGCAGACATGTCTGCCCACATCTTGCGATCATATCTCCCTAGGATGGCCAGGAAATTAGCTGCCTTTACAGTGATCGCCGCTACCGAAGAGAATTTGTTTCCAATATTATCCAATCTCCTCCCATCTTTGTCTGACCGAGATGCTATAGGTGTTGAAGGGTTTCCTAGAATGATGCTGTGCCGCCTGCGATATCACCGAATCCGGTTTTGGTTGCAACACTAAACAGGCCTTGTATTTCTACTCTAGCATAGGCATTTGTGAAGGCACTGTCGCCAGATTCTTCATCGCCTTCAACCCCTCCTGTCATAGGAAATCTACTATTGGTATAGCCCTTACCGACTTCTTTAATTGCTCCTTGAAGTCATAAAGGAAACACTCTGTTTCGTGAGAAACAATAGACAGACCAAATCGCTTTGCCGCTCTCTCGATCAAATTATGAAAACCTCCTATGTCCTCAGAAGGCGAATCCACCGGACCTGCTGGAGGTGGAGATGGTGTGGGGACGAGGTAGTCATCCCATTTGCTAGCAACTGACTCCCTTATCTCATCCTCTTCCCTCTCGTCGTCCGACGAAGGATGATCTTCTTGTGTTTGGCTACTCAATGGTATGCCCAGGAGCTTGGTCCTCAGGGTTTGACAAGGTGTCTGGAGGCTGTCAGGCCTGGGTGGCGTTACAGGTGTTGATGGTGGAAATCTCCTGTAGTAGTCGTTAAGCATACACTGAAGGTTTGCAACCAATGTGCTTGGCATGGGGAGGGATAATTGTTGTTCCCTCGGTGGTATGAAGTTGAAGCATAGTTGGGCTGGTACTGTCTTTCATCCTTCTTATCAAAGTCTTGGCATTTTACATGCAGCTGAGAAGGACTGCTAGCTGCACCAAACATTCCCTCATCTTGGGAATACATGTCATCGTCGTCTTCCAAGAGATGTTGCGGGGGATATGGCAATACCTTGCTCAGGAAGGTATGCATCGGAAGAATGTCAGATGATTTCTCCCCCATAGTGATGAGTGAAAGAGGTAATCTTGTTGCGTCCTCTTGAGAATATATCATCATTGTTGACGATAGTTCCGGTGAAATCCCCAGGAGGGTCGATTATCCGCTGGCATTGTCGTCGACGGTATGCACGTCGACGGTGTCTTCGGCGATGGTTCCCTCGTCGACGAGTCCCCTGTCTGCATTTGTCACGCCGACGGTGCTGTCGTCGCCGGTGTACTTGACAACGGTGCCTTCTTAAACCTCATCAACAGGTGCTTCGTCAACGGTAGTGTCTTAGTTGATTGGTGGACCCACGATGCCTCTGCCGTCGACGATGTCTTCGTCGACAATGCTTTCTTAAATATTTTTGCTGTAATGATAGTCGTCGACGATAATGGTGACGACGTCATTATCATTGGTGAGACCGCCGTTGTAAACATCGACGACACTGTTGATGTCACCGTCGTCGACGGGGTGGTCGTCAACAGGCGTTTTTTTGTCTGAGGAGAGCCTTACCGAATCTTTCTGCAGTGATAGAGACAGGGATCCACTTTTAGGGGTAATCATCCTCTGCAGAGGCGAAGTAGGCTATGAACGAACCTTTTTTGGCAACCTTGTGTGGGTCTCTGATTGAGAAATATTCTTTTCATGTCTCTTTTGTCTCTCAGTAGAGACATGATTCATCTTTTTGGCCATCTTTCTCTGTGGCTCATCAGGCAATCTTCCCTCCTCACCTGTTCTTTTTAAGGAGTGAGAAGCATGAGATGACGTTTCGCTTTCATCTGAGGAAGGATGTTCCATGGCTTTCTGTTGCCACAAGAGAAGCCTACCCTCAAGGTCCTTGAGGGTTTTTTGACTGAAGGTGTGACAGATCTTGCAGTCTCTCACCTTGTGGTCTGGGTGGAGGCAGTAGATGCACTTTTTGTGGGGGTCATTGTAGGAAGTTGGCTCTGTATGTGCTATTTCAAAGTAAGGAATAGCATGCACAGAGTCCAAGGGTTCCCCTTAGAGGTAAAATAGTGGTAAAAAGAGATAATACTAATGCTCTATTTTGTGGTAGTGGGGTCGAGCAGTAGGCTTATCCAAGGAGTAGTGTTAAGCATTTGTTGTACATACACATAGACAATAAATGAGGTACACACACTCAGAGACAAATCCAGCCAATAGGTTTTGTTATAGAAAAATATATTTTCTTAGTTTATTTTAAAAACCACAGGTTCAAATTTTACATGTAATAGCTCATTTGAAAGGTATTGCAGGTAAGTACTCTAGGAACTTTGAATCATTACTTTAGCATGTATACTTTTTACATAAAACACAATAAGCTGTTTTAAAAGTGGACACAGTGCAATTTTCACAGTTCCTGGGGGAGGTAAGTTATTGTTAGTTTTCACAGGTAAGTAAGTCACTTACAGTTCTCAGTTTTTGGTCCAAGGTAGCCCACCGATGGGGGTTCAGAGCAACCCCCAAAGTTATCACACCAGCAGCTCAGGGCCTGTCAGGTGCAAAGGTCAAAGAGGTGCCCAAAACACATAGGCTATAATGGAGAGAAGGGGGTGCCCCGGTTCCAGTCTGCCAGCAGGTAAGTACCCGCGTCTTCGGAGGGCAGACCAGGGGGGTTTTGTAGGGCACCGGGGGGGACACAAAGTGGCACAGAAAGTACAGCCTCAGCAGCGCGGGGGCGGCCGGGTGCAGTGTGCAAACACGCGTCGCGTTTCCTTCAGTTTTCAATGGGAGACCAAGGGGTCTCTTCAGCGATGCAGGCAGGCAAGGGGGGGGCTCCTCGGGGTAGCCACCACCTGGGCAAGGGAGAGGGCCTCCTGGGGGTCACTCCTGCACAGAAGTTCCGTTTCTTTAGGGGCTGGGGGCTGCGGGTGCAGGGTCTTTTCCAGCCATCGGGAAATGGAGTTCAGACAGTCGTGGTCAGGGGGAGCCTGGGGATTCCCTCTGCAGGCGTCGCTGTGGGGGCTCAGGGGGGACAACTTTGGTTACTCACAGTCGTAGAGTCGCCGGAGGGTCCTCCCTGAGTTGGTTGTTCTCCACCAGTCGAGTCGGGGTCGCCGGGTGCAGTGTTGCAAGTCTCACGCTTCTTGCGGGGAGTTGCAGGGGTCTTTAAATCTGCTCCTTGTAACAAAGTTGCAGTTCTTTTGGAGCAGTGCCGCTGTCCTCTGGAGTTTCTTGTCTTTTTCGAAGCAGGGCAGTCCTCGGAGGATTCAGAGGTCGCTGGTCCCTTGGAAAGCGTCGCTGGAGCAGGTTTCTTTGGAAGGCAGGAGACAGGCCGGTAAGTCTGGGGCCAAGGCAGTTGGTGTCTTCTGTTCTTCCTCTGCAGGGGTTTGTCAGCTCAGCAGTCCTTCTTCTTGTAGTTGCAGGAATCTAATTTCTAGGTTCAGGGAGAGCCCTTAAATACTAAATTTAAGGGCGTGTTTAGGTCTGGGGGGTTAGTAGCCAATGGCTACTAGCCCTGAGGGTGGGTACACCCTCTTTGTGCCTCCTCCCAAGAGGAGGGAGTCACATCCCTAATCCTATTGGGGGAATCCTCCATCTGCAAGATGGAGGATTTCTAAAAGTTAGAGTCACCTCAGCTCAGGACACCTTAGGGGCTGTCCTGACTGGCCAGTGACTCTTCCTTGTTATTCTCATTATTTTCTCCGGCCTTGCCGCCAAAAGTGGGGGCCGGGGCCGGAGGGGGCGGGCAACTCCACTAGTTGGAGTGTCCTGCGGTGCTGTGACAAAGGGGTGAGCCTTTGAGGCTCACCGCCAGGTGTTACAGCTCCTGCCTGGGGGAGGTGTTAGCATCTCCACCCAGTGCAGGCTTTGTTACTGGCCTCAGAGTGACAAAGGCACTCTCCCCATGGGGCCAGCAACATGTCTCTAGTGTGGCAGGCTGCTGGAACCAGTCAGCCTACACAGATAGTCGGTTAAGTTTCAGGGGGCACCTCTAAGGTGCCCTCTGTGGTGTATTTTACAATAAAATGTACACTGGCATCAGTGTGCATTTATTGTGCTGAGAAGTTTGATACCAAACTTCCCAGTTTTCAGTGTAGCCATTATGGTGCTGTGGAGTTCGTGTTTGACAGACTCCCAGACCATATACTCTTATGGCTACCCTGCACTTACAATGTCTAAGGTTTTGCTTAGACACTGTAGGGGCACAGTGCTCATGCACTGGTACCCTCACCTATGGTATAGTGCACCCTGCCTTAGGGCTGTAAGGCCTGCTAGAGGGGTGTCTTACCTATACTGCATAGGCAGTGAGAGGCTGGCATGGCACCCTGAGGGGAGTGCCATGTCGACTTACTCATTTTGTTCTCACTAGCACACACAAGCTGGTAAGCAGTGTGTCTGTGCTGAGTGAGGGGTCTCTAGGGTGGCATAATACATGCTGCAGCCCTTAGAGACCTTCCCTGGCATCAGGGCCCTTGGTACCAGAGGTACCAGTTACAAGGGACTTATCTGGATGCCAGGGTGTGCCAATTGTGGAATCAAAAGTACAGGTTAGGGAAAGAACACTGGTGCTGGGGCCTGGTTAGCAGGCCTCAGCACACTTTCAATTCAAAACATAGCATCAGCAAAGGCAAAAAGTCAGGGGGTAACCATGCCAAGGAGGCATTTCCTTACACTCTAGCTGCAGAAACTTCCAAAAGCCCGGGAAGACTGCCAAGCCTTCACCCAAGCACAAGGAACGCCTATGGAGTTGCAGAGCTGCTCCCCTACATCCATGCAGGCTCCGAAGAATAGCTGAAGAGGACGCTGGACCACCAAAGCTGCAGTTGGAGAGCACCACAGCCCCAGAGCCTTCCAGCCCATACTGAAGAGAGCCAATAGAGCCAATCAGGTCCCCAGCCTCTCCAGAGACTAGGTCCATTGTGGGTTTCCCCTCTGCAACCTTCATTCCGACACCTGCAGTCTTTGTGCAGCACTAAAGCTCCACCCCCCCCATTCTGCCACAAAATCCCAACCATCCCCGGTGAAGGCAACCCAGAAGAGCCACTTCCTATCTGCACACAAAGCCCAGGAGAAGAGGTCCACTGGTGTGTGCGCACACACCCCCAAGCTCATGAGACTTTAGCCCACTTGTTGGTACACCCGGAGTGGTTCACCAGTCCACACTCCAGCCTGTTCTGTGTGCCCCCTTCCACCATGACAGCCTCCGTTAACGGACACCCGACAAACCAAGAATACCCTTCATCCAAGACTGAGGCGAGGAGGACCACTGATGCATCACAAGACATGAGCCCGCTCAGTGGCTCACCAAAACCGGATGCTCAGTCTTAGCCTGCAGTCTCTTTTCACAGAGACTGATCTCCATAGGATGCTGTTTTGCACTCTGTACCAGGCCGCCCCGTGCTGCTGAGAGTGTACTGTGGGTGCTGCCATGGACCTTGCCCACTACTCGCCTTCGTAAGTCGTCAAAAAATACCTGTTTGCTGAATTTGTTTTTCCTCCCATAGGATAACATCAAGAGAGATCCGAAATTGCACTGTATTCACTATTTAATGCGAAAAGAATTCCTATTTAAAAATGCACTTACCTTAACGATTTTTCTCGGATGGCGGAACATTTATAAAGATACTTGCTTTTTTATAAATTTGTGTGGATCACCTTTTTGAGTCATGTCTCATTTACGGACTACTGTATCAGTAGATGTCTTGCACTCCTCTGTTTTAAGCCTAAGGCTGCTCGACCACACTACCCCTAAATAGAGCACTTCCGGATTGCCTAGGAAGCCCTGTCCACTCACTGGGGAACCCCTGGAACCTTTATAGGGTATTCACATACCACATAAAGGGCCAGCTTCCTACAGAAGGTCATACAATATTTAAGAATAGAAATTAAATCAATAATGAACTACTTGACTTATAACATATACCTACTGTTTTAAGATCCCAAAAATATTTTGTACCATAAAACAGTAACAGGCATCATTAAGGTATAAATGAACTACACGACCAGAAGTGTACTGCTTAAACATGCATTTATGTCTGACAGATTAACTTAATTAGGAATTTGGGAAATAAAACAAAATGCCACTGTTGCACCATCAGTATAATTTACGCAACTTGTTATTTAAAGCCTTACCATTTTGAAAAGACCAAAAAGAATTTATGTACAAGGGTTGATGCAATAGCATTTGGATAAAGCTGGCAGGTTCTTGCAACAAGCATAGCCCAGGAAACACCTCCAAGGAAACCCAGAATATTGGAATATATGTTGTGACCTGCAAGAAAAAAGCAAAGTTAGTTTTGGCAAGTAAATACAGAAAGAAAAGAGGGTTGTAAGGATGGAGACTTACGCTTGGCCCACAATTTGATAGCCCTCAGTGTTAACCTGAAGTTGTCAATGTTTGGTACTAGATGTAGAATTTCATCAGTAACCCTGCAACCTAGCCAAAAAGAAGAAAAAAAAAAAAAAAAAAAGTACATTTTAATACACATTTGTTTGTGTAAACAAAGTTTATTTTTACAGATGGCATACGCCTTAAAACCTTCCTACATCATCTGTTATGTTCGTGGCTTCTCAAGTGAGGAGAGACAAAAAGATCCTTATAGTATGCTCCAGTGGAATGTCACTTGGTTTGTTATTCCTTTTAGTCACCTAGAAATTCTAGTGCTGCACAATATAGTTAGCGCCAATTGTGCTTTTAGTTCATTAGTATTTTCAAAAAACATTTTGAACTTTCAGTCCAATTTATGCATTCAAAGTTTAGCCAGTTACATGTTTAAAAAAAATGGATACCGACCTGTAGTCCTAGTTTTCGGTCATAGAAAGTTCATGGAATTCAGGAGTTAGAATAATTTTAAACTGTAGCACCAAAAAGCCTCTTCTCATAACTACAATGCAGAACAATGCTGCACCCTTCATCAATTGCCATCTACATGTCTCAGTGATGAGGAGAAGTGCAGCCAGATAGATTTACTTCTTAAGTTGGAAAAAAACACACAAAAAACAAAAAAACAACAACTTATTTCTTTAATGGTACAAAAGCTTTCGCTCACCATGATGTGTTGCGCTAGCAGTTTCCTCAGAATGATTTTTTTTTTTTTTTTAAGAGAAATAGTGCAGACGGTAATTACATTTTAGACTTTATCCTGGATGCCGAAGAGCTGAAACAGGGGAGGAGGTATGGTTGTTAATGACTTCAGTTTAGACTCCGACGATGTAGAACCGAGACCACAAGTAAACAACTGTGCACCTTGTAGGATCTTCCTTGATGTTGTCATGTAGAATAGAGAGCAAAACTAATTTCTAACCCCGATGGCTCTTGGGCATAATGGATAAGTGTAGGAAGCTGGCTATCTATGTAGTGTACCATTGTAAGAGGACACTATACAGATAGTCCAGGGTGACCCTTACTGGCTGATGAGTTAAAAAAAAATATATATATATATATATATATAACCCTAAAAGAAATTTTGTGGTAGGGTGGGCAAGCAGTTGGGCCCTGAGGAGTTACAACACACACACAAAGACATCAGACAACTTATAAAAATACCGATTTTTATATTAATTTACACACCAAGATCATTGTAATCAGTTAAGTACTTCAAGTTAGCAATTGTTAAGTAAACAGAAAATACATTTCCATTGACTATAATGCGGTAATGTTATCCTGTTTGGAAAAGAACATATACTGCATTCTGGCACTTAGCAACTACTTACAGGACCAGTCTTCGGGAGTTAAGGTAAGTATGTGGGAAGGTCTGAGGCAGCACCACCAGGTCACTTCGGGAGGCAATGGGGCATCAGGGTGCGGGGGTGCTTTTCAGCGTTCAGTGCCCTAATGTAATCTTATGGGATAGAAACAGATACTGCATCTGGGTACTTGGAAACGACTTACAGGACTGTTCTTCTGGAGTTAATATAAGTTTGGGTGCAGGCCCAAAGCAGCACCACCATGTCACTTTGGGGGGCACTAGGCCGTCTGGATGCAGAGGTGCTTTACAGCGTAAGGTGTTTCATTCATTTTATGGGAAACTGTCCCGCTGAAAGGAGCTGCAAGTGGGCACTTGGTGACCAGCACGGCTAAACCCAAATGGGGAAACAAGTCTTGATGGTCTTGGGCACACAGGCACGCCGTTGAACCATAGCAATTCAGCCTGTGGGGCACGTGTGCACTGGTTTGTGTTGTAAAGACGCGTCGCAATTCTTGGTTCCTGCACAAAAGATGCTGCAGGTGATGACTGGGGGACCATTCTGTTTAAACTCAAGGTGGGGTTCAGCTCTGGAAGGTCTAAGGACCTCGTTGACACCATTGGCCAATTTCAACTCTGGCTGGGGGTCTTGGTGCAGTGCTGCTTTCTGGTGTCCTGCATTCCACCGTCCAGAGCTCACGGTTCTTCTTGGGTGACTGCAGGGTACTAGCTCTGCTACCTCATGGGAGATGTTGGTTGTTCCTTGAAGTACCAGTAATCCTCCCTAGCTTTTGGAGGCAGAGCAGTTGCGGGATGAGTTGACTTTGACACAACTATCGAGGACAGCAGGCAAGCTGGCAGTTGCTGCTCCTGTGTTCTTGCTTTTTGCAGCTCTAAAGTGTCCTTCTTTGGTCCAATAAATATGCTTTGCTGGTGTCAGCAGGGCTCCCCTAAATACTCAATTTAGGGGCATTAAGGGGAGTGAAGGGTAGTGCCCAATGGGCTACATACGCTTGTGGTCACTACACCTTCTAGATGACCACTTCCTGTGGGGGAACGGGCATCATCCTGTTACAGAGTTCCTAATTCCACTACACACAAGACAGTGGAATTCTCATTGTTATGTTCACTTCAGGCAACCCCACCCTAGGTATATGCTCAGGTTGCAAGTTTGATAAGCCTCCTGACAAGCTAATTTCTCCACCTGTCCTGGTGCCAGATGGGCCTCAGGGCAGGTGATTGCATCCTCCAGGTCTGGGGGAAGCCAGGCTCCCATATCAAAGGCGATGCGCTCTTTGAAGCTCCCTGCCTTGACATGCTAAATTGCTAGCATTCCTGCTGGAGGGGGGGTAAACATCTCCTGCCAAAGAAGATATTGTTTCTTTCCTCTGACATCGTGGGGTTCTCACTTCTAGGGGGTCAGAAACTAGCCTGGGGTGGCCAGCTGGTAATACCAATCAGCCAGCACACTAGAAGACTATTCGGTTTCAGGGGGTACCTCTAAGGTACCCTTTGACTGCATGTTTTAATAAATCCAACACTGTCATCAATGTGGGTTTACTAAGACAAGGTGTTTGATGCCAAACCACTATTTTCCGCAGGTGCCCTCATGTAGCTGGGTCACTCCTGATGACCAGTGTCAAACATGCTCAGAGATGACTGCCCAGTCACTTGAAATGTCTAGGAATAGAATTAGACATCACAGGGGCATATCCGCTCATGCAAATATGTCCCCACATGTATTATGATACACCCTGCCTTAGGGTTCTTAAAACCTGCTGTACGGGTGCCCAATATTTACATGCAGTGACCTGGGCGTAGTTTTGCTTTTCACTAATGACCGAGCTTAAATACTTATACACTGACAAAAAAGAATTCTCTGGAATGTACTTTAGTCCAAAGAAGACATTTATTATTTCACTACTCACGGTTCCTAAAAGTAGATTAGCATGTTGAAAGCACACATTTGAAAATAGTCACAGCAATGAAATGAAAACATACATGATTGATTCTCCACTGCAATATACACAGCAAATATATGTATCTATATTATAACGCAAAGCAAATAATTAAGAAAAATATCACGGTAGGGCCTGTCAGGTGCTTCATCTTTCTCGTGCCAGCAAGCTGATGACCCCGTTCGACTGCGAGAAAGAGCTCTGCCCTCAGGGGAAATCTAGAGCAGTCATCCAACATCTGAATCGTAAATGAGGTCTCTGATTTCCAAGTGACCATCTCGTCTCTGAACGAGTAATGCTCCTCAGCTAGGCATGGTAGCTGAATTCCCTCCAGGAGAATGCACTCTATGTATCCCTAGCAAGGAATTAAAAGCCAATTGACAACAGGGATATTCAGCTACAATCCAGTGAAAGATGGACTGTTGATATGTCCATACGCTGGCGAATGAGGCCGCAGTCAATACAAAGTTAGATAAGGTCTTAAATTTTATCTATATAGAAACCAATAACTCGCCTTTCATCTGGTAAGTGGAAACAATGTTCAGCTTAAGACTGCTAAAGATAACTGGAAGAGCTATGGTGTTACTACTTTTGGTAGTAGAGAAGGGGAAGTTCTCATTACCACTCTATATGCATGAAAAACCATATTAAGGGTCAACAGCTGAAAGGGCTTGAATTTCACCAACCTTACAAGCATGCTTGTGAAAAAAGTTCAAAGGGTGTGTAGGAAAGTATCCTCTTTTTGGCATGGTTATCCCACCACATTTTGCATGCTGTTGGTGTGCTTAGACTGTTTTCACTGGGATCCTGATAACCAGGACCCCCAGTGATTCTGCTCTCTCGCTCCAAATGTGGTTACCTTGGACGTTTGTGCACTCCACAATTGCCATACTGGTGTCCCCTTGTAACTCCCTAGTATATGGTACTTAGTTACCCAGGGCATTGGGACACCAGGGGTCCCCCCATGGGCTTCAGGATGTATTATGCCACCCATGGGGGCCCATGCAAAATGTGCCAGCAGGCCTGCCATTGCAGCGTCCCCCTAGTTTGCTTTGAAGAGCACATCTGGTGCACTCCTTGCATAAACTGGTTTGCACCAGTACAGGGACCCCCAGTCCCCACTCTGGGGGCAAAACTAGACAAAGGAAAGGGGAGTGACCACTCCCCTGTCGATCACCACCCCAGGGGTGGTGCCCAGAGCCACTTAACTGGCCACTCAGATGCTCCCAGAATTAAGGCAGGTGACATCAGTGACCCCTTCTGTTAAGTGGTCACCATATTTAGAGACTCTCTTGTGGGAGGGTCCCCAGATTCGGCATGCAAGACTCCACCAGGACGACTCTGCAACATCTAATTCTGCTCCTGACCACCAGAACTGCAAATGGACACTTCAGGAACTGAAGAGACTGCAACTCCCAAAACGACCTTGCAACATTGTTTCCACTGCTACTTTCAGCAACTGCAACATTTCCGCAGCTGTGCATCCTCTGGGGTTAGCCAGACTTCGGCACCACTAGAAAGCAAGACGTAATCACCCTGGGGGTGAAGGAGTCACTCCCCTGCATCTGCAGGCACCTACAGCAACAACGACCGGCTGCGTGGATCTGCTCTCCTCCAGGAATGCATGGATCCTGCAACACAGGTAGTGGTGTGGAGTGGTCCCCTTGCTCCTTCTATGCCCTCGGTCCATTTTGGGAGACAGTGAGCCCTTTCCTCTCCTTGTAGAGCAGGACCCCTTTGCACCATGACTTGTGCAGCAACCTTGGCTTGTTGTCTCCTGCTCCAAGGGATCTTCCCAGCACTTCATTCTTGCAATGACAGTCTCTCCTTTGCAACTCCAGATAGGTGGGACTCCTCTCCAGGTGTGATGATTCAGCCTCTCTGCAACTTACTGTACCTGCTGCCAGTGGGTTGCCTGTGGGAACTGAGACTACCTCTCCTGGCTCTCCCGACTCCCGAGAGTCAGCCTGAACTCCCCTCCAAGGGTCGAGTCCCCTAGATCTTGCTGGTCCTCTCTTCAGTCTTGCAACTCTTCTTTTGCCTCATCTCTTGCATTTGCCAAGGCTCATTGGTGGTGGTCCTAACCACTGACCGACTGCAAGCCGGTGACTGGCGTGGAACATCATCTGCACGGCTCCAAGGACATCCCTACGGCTCCTGGAACCCACAGCTGATCTTCTCATCGACCCAGAAGAACCACAGAAGGGTGGGTAGTGGCTCCTGTCCAGTGTGGACACTCCATTGTAGACTGGACTGTCCCCTTCTATTGTAGGCCCTTTTCTTCCAGAATCCACTTTTGGGTTCCTCTGGTCTGGTCCTGTTCTTGCGCAATCCATTTTCAAAGCCCTCCCGTTAGTCCTTGGGAAGACCAGGTAATTACCCCTGATCTCCTGGTTTGGGGGGGGTGGGGGGGATAACATCACAAAGGAACTCACCTCTTGGGGTCTCAAGTTCTCCCAGCTCCCCTTTACTACTCCATACCCTTGGATGGGGGACTTCACTTCGCATTCCACTATTTTAGTATAAAGTTTGGCCATCCCCTAGGGCCCTAGCTATTTCTTACAACTTTTGCCAACGGTGGTTGTTACATATGCTAATTCCCAATTATTGTGAGTGTGTGTATGGAAAATGTCACTTACCTAGTGTTCCTCTGTTCGTGGCATGAGACGCTGCAGATTCACATGCTGTGCATTATCCTGCCATCTAGTGTTGGGCCCGGAGTGTTACAAGTTGTTTTTCTTCGAAGAAGTCTTTGAGTCACGAGACCGAGGGACTCCTCCCTTTCGGCTCCATTGCGAATGGGCGTCGACTCCATCTTAGATGGTTTTCCCCACAGAGGGTGAGGTAGGAGTTGTGAGAATACTAGGTGCCCAGTGCAGTTATGTGTGTACTTAATGTGTATCAAGAGAATATCTATTTAAGTATTTACAATTTTCATTCAACTAAGAACGGCTACAGGCTACCGGGGAGGTGGGAGGGTGCATGTGAATCTGCAGCGTCTCATGCCACGAACAGATGTACACTGGGTAAGTGATATTCCGTACGGTGGCATGTGTAGCTGCAGATACACATGCTGTGCATAGACTAACAAGCAGTAATCTCCCCAAAAAGCGGTGGTTTAGCCTGTAGGAGTTGAAGTTGTCTGAAATAATGTTCTTAATACAGCCTGTCTTACTGTGGCTTGTTGCGTTGCTAACACATCTACACAGTAATGCTTAGTAAATGTATGAGGCGTAGCCCAGGTGGCTGTCTTACAAATTTCTGTCATAGGTATATTCCCAAGAAAAGCCATTGTGGCGCCTTTTTTCCTAGTGGAACGTGCTCTTGGTGTAATAGGTAATACTCTTTTTGCTTTAATATAGCAAGTTTGAATACATTTAACTATCCATCTGGCGATGCCTTGTTTGGGTATAGGATTACCTGCATGAGGTTTTTGGAAGGCTACAAACAATTGTTTTGTTTTACAAAATTGTTTTGTTCTGTTAATGTAATACATTAGTGCTCTTTTTATGTCTAATGTATGTAAGGCTCTTTCGGCTACGGAGTCTGCTTGCGGAAAGAAGACTGGGAGTTCCACAGTTTGGTTTAGGTGGAATGGTGATATGACCTTTGGTAAGAATTTTGGATTTGTACGGAGAACCACTTTATGTTTATGTATCTGTATAAAGGGTTCTTGAATAGTAAATGCATGTATCTCACTTACTCTTTGTAGGAAGTTGGCTCTGTATGTGCTATTTCAAAGTAAGGAATAGCATGCACAGAGTCCAAGGGTTCCCCTTAGAGGTAAAATAGTGGTAAAAATAGATAATACTAATGCTCTATTTTGTGGTAGTGTGGTCGAGCAGTAGGCTTATCCAAGGAGTAGTGTTAAGCATTTGTTGTACATACACATAGACAATAAATGAGGTACACACACTCAGAGACAAATCCAGCCAATAGGTTTTTGTATAGAAAAATATCTTTTCTTAGTTTATTTTAAGAACCACAGGTTCAAATTCTACATGTAATATCTCATTCGAAAGGTATTGCAGGTAAGTACTTCAGGAACTTTAAATCATAAAAATTGCATGTATACTTTTCAAGTTATTGACAAATAGCTGTTTCAAAAGTGGACACTTAGTGCAACTTTCACAGTTCCTAGGGGAGGTAAGTATTTGTTAGTTTTACCAGGTAAGTAAGACACTTACAGGGTTCAGTTCTTGGTCCAAGGTAGCCCACCGTTGGGGGTTCAGAGCAACCCCAAAGTCACCACACCAGCAGCTCAGGGCCGGTCAGGTGCAGAGTTCAAAGTGGTGCCCAAAACACATAGGCTAGAATGGAGAGAAGGGGGTGCCCCGGTTCCGGTCTGCTTGCAGGTAAGTACCCGCGTCTTCGGAGGGCAGACCAGGGGGGTTTTGTAGGGCACCGGGGGGGACACAAGTCCACACAGAAATTTCACCCTCAGCAGCGCGGGGGCGGCCGGGTGCAGTGTAGGAACAGGCGTCGGGTTCGCAATGTTAGTCTATGAGAGATCTCGGGATCTCTTCAGCGCTGCAGGCAGGCAAGGGGGGGATTCCTCGGGGAAACCTCCACTTGGGTAAGGGAGAGGGACTCCTGGGGGTCACTTCTCCAGTGAAAGTCCGGTCCTTCAGGTCCTGGGGGCTGCGGGTGCAGGGTCTCTGTAGGAAGTTGGCTCTGAATGTGCTATTTCAAAGTAAGGAATAGCATGCACAGAGTCCAAGGGTTCCCCTTAGAGGTAAGATAGTGGCAAAAAGAGATAATACTAATGCTCTATTTTGTGGTAGTGTGGTCGAGCAATAGGCTTATCCAAGGAGTAGTGTTAAGCATTTGTTGTACATACACATAGACAATAAATGAGGTACACACACTCAGAGACAAATCCAGCCAATAGGTTTTGTTATAGAAAAATATATTTTCTTAGTTTATTTTAAGAACCACAGGTTCAAATTCTACATGTAATATCTCATTCGAAAGGTATTGCAGGTAAGTACTTTAGGAACTTCAAATCATCAAAATTGCATGTATACTTTTCAAGTTATTCACAAATAGCTGTTTTAAAAGTGGACACTTAGTGCAATTTTCACAGTTCCTAGGGGAGGTAAGTATTTGTTAGGTTAACCAGGTAAGTAAGACACTTACAGGGCTTAGTTCTTGGTCCAAGGTAGCCCACCGTTGGGGGTTCAGAGCAACCCCAAAGTCACCACACCAGCAGCTCAGGGCCGGTCAGGTGCAGAGTTCAAAGTGGTGCCCAAAACACATAGGCTAGAATGGAGAGAAGGGGGTGCCCCGGTTCCGGTCTGCTTGCAGGTAAGTACCCGCGTCTTCGGAGGGCAGACCAGGGGGGTTTTGTAGGGCACCGGGGGGGACACAGGTCCACACAGAAATTTCACCCTCAGCGGCGCGGGGGCGGCCGGGTGCAGTGTAGAAACAAGCGTCGGGTTGGTAATGGAAGTCAATGGGAGATCTAGGGATCTCTTCAGCGCTGCAGGCAGGCAAGGGGGGGGTTCCTCGGGGAAACCTCCACTTGATCAAGGGAGAGGGACTCCTGGGGGTCACTCCTCCAGTGAAAGTCCGGTCCTTCAGGTCCTGGGGGCTGCGGGTGCAGGGTCTCTCCCAGGTGTCGGGACTTTGGATTCAAAGAGTCGCGGTCAGGGGAAGCCTCGGGATTCCCTCTGCAGGCGGCGCTGTGGGGGCTCAGGGGGGACAGGTTTTTGTACTCACAGTCTTAGAGTAGTCCTGGGGTCCCTCCTGAGGTGTTGGATCGCCACCAGCCGGGTCGGGGTCGCCGGGTGCAGTGTTGCAAGTCTCACGCTTCTTGCGGGGAGCTTGCAGGGTTCTTTAAAGCTGCTGGAAACAAAGTTGCAGCTTTTCTTGGAGCAGGTCCGCTGTCCTCGGGAGTTTCTTGTCTTTTCGAAGCAGGGGCAGTCCTCAGAGGATGTCGAGGTCGCTGGTCCCTTTGGAAGGCGTCGCTGGAGCAGGATCTTTGGAAGGCAGGAGACAGGCCGGAGAGTTTCTGGAGCCAAGGCAGTTGTCGTCTTCTGGTCTTCCTCTGCAGGGGTTTTCAGCTGGGCAGTCCTTCTTCTTGTAGTTGCAGGAATCTAATTTTCTAGGGTTCAGGGTAGCCCTTAAATACTAAATTTAAGGGCGTGTTTAGGTCTGGGGGGTTAGTAGCCAATGGCTACTAGCCCTGAGGGTGGGTACACCCTCTTTGTGCCTCCTCCCAAGGGGAGGGGGTCACAATCCTAACCCTATTGGGGGAATCCTCCATCGGCAAGATGGAGGATTTCTAAAAGTCAGAGTCACCTCAGCTCAGGACACCTTAGGGGCTGTCCTGACTGGCCAGTGACTCCTCCTTGTTTTTCTCATTATTTTCTCCGGCCTTGCCGCCAAAAGTGGGGCCTGGCCGGAGGGGGCGGGCAACTCCACTAGCTGGAGTGTCCTGCTGGGTTGGCACAAAGGAGGTGAGCCTTTGAGGCTCACCGCCAGGTGTGACAATTCCTGCCTGGGGGAGGTGTTAGCATCTCCACCCAGTGCAGGCTTTGTTACTGGCCTCAGAGTGACAAAGGCACTCTCCCCATGGGGCCAGCAACATGTCTCAGTTTGTGGCAGGCTGCTAAAACTAGTCAGCCTACACAGATAGTCGGTTAAGTTTCAGGGGGCACCTCTAAGGTGCCCTCTGTGGTGTATTTTACAATAAAATGTACACTGTCATCAGTGTGCATTTATTGTGCTGAGAAGTTTGATACCAAACTTCCCAGTTTTCAGTGTAGCCATTATGGTGCTGTGGAGTTTGTGTTTGACAAACTCCCAGACCATATACTCTTATGGCTACCCTGCACTTACAATGTCTAAGGTTTTGTTTAGACACTGTAGGGGTACCATGCTCATGCACTGGTACCCTCACCTATGGTATAGTGCACCCTGCCTTAGGGCTGTAAGGCCTGCTAGAGGGGTGTCTTACCTATACTGCATAGGCAGTGAGAGGCTGGCATGGCACCCTGAGGGGAATGCCATGTCGACTTACTCGTTTTGTCCTCACTAACACACACAAGCTGGCAAGCAGTGTGTCTGTGCTGAGTGAGAGGTCTCCAGGGTGGCATAAGACATGCTGCAGCCCTTAGAGACCTTCCTTGGCATCAGGGCCCTTGGTACTAGAAGTACCAGTTACAAGGGACTTATCTGGATGCCAGGGTCTGCCAATTGTGGATACAAAAGTACAGGTTAGGGAAAGAACACTGGTGCTGGGGCCTGGTTAGCAGGCCTCAGCACACTTTCAATTGTAAACATAGCATCAGCAAAGGCAAAAAGTCAGGGGGCAACCATGCCAAGGAGGCATTTCCTTACAGTCTCTCCCAGGCGTCGGGACTTTAGGTTCAAAGAGTCGCGGTCAGGGGAAGCCTCGGGATTCCCTCTGCAGGCGGCGCTGTGGGGGCTCAGGGGGGACAGGTTTTGGTACTCACAGTATCAGAGTAGTCCTGGGGTCCCTCCTGAGGTGTTGGATCGCCACCAGCCGAGTCGGGGTCGCCGGGTGCAGTGTTGCACGTCTCACGCTTCTTGCGGGGAGCTTGCAGGGTTCTTTAAAGCTGCTGGAAACAAAGTTGCAGCTTTTCTTGGAGCAGGTCCGCTGTCCTCGGGAGTTTCTTGTCTTTTCGAAGCAGGGGCAGTCCTCAGAGGATGTCGAGGTCGCTGGTCCCTTTGGAAAGCGTCGCTGGAGCAGGATCTTTGGAAGGCAGGAGACAGGCCGGTGAGTTTCTGGAGCCAAGGCAGTTGTCGTCTTCGGGTCTTCCTCTGCAGGGGTTTTCAGCTAGGCAGTCCTTCTTCTTGTAGTTGCAGGAATCTACTTTTCTAGGGTTCAGGGTAGCCCTTAAATACTAAATTTAAGGGCGTGTTTAGGTCTGGGGGGTTAGTAGCCAATGGCTACTAGCCCTGAGGGTGGGTACACCCTCTTTGTGCCTCCTCCCAAGGGGAGGGGGTCACAATCCTAACCCTATTGGGGGAATCCTCCATCTGCAAGATGGAGGATTTCTAAAAGTTAGAGTCACTTCAGCTCAGGACACCTTAGGGGCTGTCCTGACTGGCCAGTGACTCCTCCTTGTTGCTTTCTTTGTTCCCTCCAGCCTTGCCGCCAAAAGTGGGGGCCGTGGCCGGAGGGGGCGGGCAACTCCACTAAGCTGGAGTGCCCTGCTGGGCTGTGACAAAGGGGTGAGCCTTTGAGGCTCACCGCCAGGTGTTACAGCTCCTGCCTGGGGGAGGTGTTAGCATCTCCACCCAGTGCAGGCTTTGTTACTGGCCTCAGAGTGACAAAGGCACTCTCCCCATGGGGCCAGCAACATGTCTCTGGTGTGGCAGGCTGCTGGAACTAGTCAGCCTACACAGACAGTCGGTTAAGTTTCAGGGGGCACCTCTAAGGTGCCCTCTGTGGTGTATTTTACAATAAAATGTACACTGGCATCAGTGTGCATTTATTGTGCTGAGAAGTTTGATACCAAACTTCCCAGTTTTCAGTGTAGCCATTATGGTGCTGTGGAGTTCGTGTTTGACAGACTCCCAGACCATATACTCTTATGGCTACCCTGCACTTACAATGTCTAAGGTTTTGTTTAGACACTGTAGGGGTACCATGCTCATGCACTGGTACCCTCACCTATGGTATAGTGCACCCTGCCTTAGGGCTGTAAGGCCTGCTAGAGGGGTGGCTTACCTATACTGCATAGGCAGTGAGAGGCTGGCATGGCACCCTGAGGGGAGTGCCATGTCGACTTACTCGTTTTGTCCTCACTAGCACACACAAGCTGGCAAGCAGTGTGTCTGTGCTGAGTGAGAGGTCTCCAGGGTGGCATAAGACATGCTGCAGCCCTTAGAGACCTTCCTTGGCATCAGGGCCCTTGGTACTAGAAGTACCAGTTACAAGGGACTTATCTGGATGCCAGGGTCTGCCAATTGTGGATACAAAAGTACAGGTTAGGGAAAGAACACTGGTGCTGGGGCCTGGTTAGCAGGCCTCAGCACACTTTCAATTGTAAACATAGCATCAGCAAAGGCAAAAAGTCAGGGGGCAACCATGCCAAGGAGGCATTTCCTTACACAACCCCCCCCCAAACGAAAGAGGATGAGACTAACCTTTCCCAAGAGAGTCTTCATTTTCTAAGTGGAAGAACCTGGAAAGGCCATCTGCATTGGCATGGGCAGTCCCAGGTCTGTGTTCCACTATAAAGTCCATTCCCTGTAGGGAGATGGACCACCTCAACAGTTTAGGATTTTCACCTTTCATTTGCATCAGCCATTTGAGAGGTCTGTGGTCAGTTTGAACTAGGAAGTGAGTCCCAAAGAGGTATGGTCTCAGCTTCTTCAGGGACCAAACCACAGCAAAGGCCTCCCTCTCAATGGCACTCCAACGCTGCTCCCTGGGGAGTAACCTCCTGCTAATGAAAGCAACAGGCTGGTCAAGGCCATCATCATTTGTTTGGGACAAAACTGCCCCTATCCCATGTTCAGAGGCATCAGTCTGCACAATGAACTGCTTAGAATAATCTGGAGCTTTTAGAACTGGTGCTGAGAACATTGCCTGTTTCAGGGTGTCAAAGGCCTGTTGGCATTCCACAGTCCAGTTCACTTTCTTGGGCATTTTCTTGGAGGTGAGTTCAGTGAGGGCTGTCACAATGGATCCATATCCCTTCACAAACCTCCTGTAATACCCAGTCAAGCCAAGGAATGCCCTGACTTGAGTCTGGGTTTTTGGAGCTACCCAGTCCAGAATAGTCTGGATCTTGGGTTGGAGTGGCTGAACTTGGCCTCCACCTACAAGGTGTCCCAAGTAAACCACAGTTCCCTGCCCTATCTGGCATTTGGATGCCCTGATAGAGAGGCCTGCAGATTGCAGAGCCTTCAAAACCTTCTTCAGGTGGACCAGGTGATCCTGCCAGGTGGAGCTAAAGACAGCAATATCATCAAGATAAGCTGTGCTAAAGGACTCCAAGCCAGCAAGGACTTGATTCACCAACCTTTGGAAGGTGGCATGGGCATTCTTTAAACCAAAGGGCATAACAGTAAACTGATAATGCCCATCAGGTGTGGAGAATGCTGTTTTCTCTTTTGCTCCAGGTGCCATTTTTATTTGCCAGTACCCTGCTGTCAAGTCAAAGGTACTTAAGAATTTGGCAGCACCTAATTTGTCTATGAGCTCATCAGCTCTTGGAATTGGATGAGCATCTGTCTTGGTGACAGAATTGAGCCCTCTGTAGTCCACACAAAACCTCATCTCTTTCTTTCCATCTTTGGTGTGAGGTTTGGGGACTAAGACCACTGGGCTAGCCCAGGGGCTGTCAGAGCGCTCAATTACTCCCAATTCCAGCATCTTGTGGACTTCCACCTTGATGCTTTCCTTAACATGGTCAGATTGTCTAAAGATTTTGTTCTTGACAGGCATGCTGTCTCCTGTGTCCACACCATGGGTACACAGGTGTGTCTGACCAGGGGTTAAGGAGAAGAGTTCAGGAAATTGTTGTAGGACTCTCCTACAATCAGCTTGCTGTTGGCCAGAGAGGGTGTCTGAGTAGATCACTCCATCTACTGTGCCATCTTTTGGGTCTGATGACAGAAGATCAGGGAGAGGTTCACTCTCTGCCTCCTGATCCTCATCTGTTACCATCAACAGATTGACATCAGCCCTGTCGTGGAAGAGCTTAAGGCGGTTTACATGGATCACCCTCTTGGGGCTCCTGCTTGTGCCCAGGTCCACCAGGTAGGTGACCTGACTCTTCCTTTCTAGTACTGGGTAAGGGCCACTCCATTTGTCCTGGAGTGCCCTGGGAGCCACAGGCTCCAGAACCCAGACTTTCTGCCCTGGTTGGAACTCAACCAGTGCAGCCTTTTGGTCATACCAAAACTTCTGGAGCTGTTGGTTGGCCTCAAGGTTTTTGGTTGCCTTTTCCATGTACTCTGCCATTCTAGAGCAAAGGCCAAGTACATAGTCCACTATGTCCTGTTTAGGCTCATGGAGAGGTCTCTCCCAGCCTTCTTTAACAAGGGCAAGTGGTCCCCTTACAGGATGACCAAACAGAAGTTCAAAGGGTGAGAATCCTACTCCCTTCTGTGGCACCTCTCTGTAAGCGAAAAGCAGACATGGCAAGAGGACATCCCATCTCCTTTTGAGCTTTTCTGGGAGCCCCATGATCATGCCTTTTAATGTCTTGTTGAATCTCTCAACCAAGCCATTAGTTTGTGGATGGTATGGTGTAGTGAATTTATAAGTCACTCCACACTCATTCCACATGTGCTTTAGGTATGCTGACATGAAGTTGGTACCTCTGTCAGACACCACCTCCTTAGGGAAACCCACTCTGGTAAAGATACCAATGAGGGCCTTGGCTACTGCAGGGGCAGTAGTCGACCTAAGGGGAATAGCTTCAGGATACCTGGTAGCATGATCCACTACTACCAGGATATACATATTTCCTGAGGCTGTGGGAGGTTCCAGTGGACCAACTATGTCCACACCCACTCTTTCAAAGGGAACCCCCACCACTGGAAGTGGAATGAGGGGGGCCTTTGGATGCCCACCTGTCTTACCACTGGCTTGACAGGTGGGGCAGGAGAGGCAAAACTCCTTAACCATGTTGGACATATTGGGCCAGTAGAAGTGGTTGACTAACCTCTCCCACGTCTTGGTTTGTCCCAAATGTCCAGCAAGGGGAATGTCATGGGCCAATGTTAGGATGAACTTCCTGAACAGCTGAGGCACTACCACTCTCCTAGTGGCACCAGGTTTGGGGTCTCTGGCCTCAGTGTACAGGAGTCCATCTTCCCAATAGACCCTATGCGTTCCATTTTTCTTGCCTTTGGACTCTTCAGCAGCTTGCTGCCTAAGGCCTTCAAGAGAGGGACAGGTTTCTTGTCCCTTACACAGCTCCTCCCTTGAGGGTCCCCCTGGGCCTATGAGCTCAACCTGATAAGGTTCAAGCTCCAAAGGCTCAGTTCCCTCAGAGGGCAGAACTTCTTCCTGAGAAGAGAGGTTCCCTTTCTTTTGCTGTGTTGCAGTTGGTTTCCCAGCTGACTTTCCTGTTCTCTTGGTAGGCTGGGCCATTCTTCCAGACTCCAGCTCTACTTGTTCACCCTGTGCCTTGCACTGTGCTCTTGTTTTCACACACACCAGTTCAGGGATACCCAGCATTGCTGCATGGGTTTTTAGTTCTACCTCAGCCCATGCTGAGGACTCCAGGTCATTTCCAAGCAGACAGTCCACTGGGATATTTGAGGAGACCACCACCTGTTTCAGGCCATTGACCCCTCCCCATTCTAAAGTAACCATTGCCATGGGATGTACTTTTCTCTGATTGTCAGCATTGGTGACTGTGTACGTTTTTCCAGTCAGGTATTGGCCAGGGGAAACCAGTTTCTCTGTCACCATGGTGACACTGGCACCTGTATCCCTCAGGCCCTCTATTCTAGTCCCATTAATTAAGAGTTGCTGTCTGTATTTTTGCATGTTAGGCGGCCAGACAGCTAGTGAGGCTAAATCCACCCCACCCTCAGAAACTAGAGTAGCTTCAGTGTGGACCCTGATTTGCTCTGGGCACACTGTTGATCCCACTTGGAGACTAGCCATACCAGTGTTACCAGGATGGGAGTTTGGAGTGGAACCTTTCTTGGGACAGGCCTTGTCTCCAGTTTGGTGTCCATGCTGTTTACAGCTATGACACCAGGCCTTTTTGGGATCAAAGTTTTTACCCTTGTACCCATTGTTTTGTGAAGAGGCTCTGGGCCCACCCTCCTGAGCAGGTTTTTGGGGGCCTGTAGAAGACTCTTTACTATTTTTAGTTTTGGTTGTCTCATCACCCTTCCCCTGGGGAGTCTTTGTGACCCCTTTCTTTTGGTCACCCCCTGTTGAAGTCTTGGACACCCTTGTCTTGACCCAATGGTCCGCCTTCTTTCCCAATTCTTGGGGAGAAATTGGTCCTAGGTCTACCAGATGCTGATGCAGTTTATCATTGAAACAATTACTCAATAGGTGTTCTTTCACAAATAAATTGTACAGCCCATCATAATTACTTACACCACTGCCTTGAATCCAACCATCTAGTGTTTTCACTGAGTAGTCAACAAAGTCAACCCAGGTCTGGCTCGAGGATTTTTGAGCCCCCCTGAACCTAATCCTGTACTCCTCAGTGGAGAATCCAAAGCCCTCAATCAGGGTACCCTTCATGAGGTCATAAGATTCTGCATCTTTTCCAGAGAGTGTGAGGAGTCTATCCCTACACTTTCCAGTGAACATTTCCCAAAGGAGAGCACCCCAGTGAGATCTGTTCACTTTTCTGGTTACACAAGCCCTCTCAAAAGCTGTGAACCATTTGGTGATGTCATCACCATCTTCATATTTTGTCACAATCCCTTTGGGGATTTTTAACATGTCAGGAGAATCTCTGACCCTATTTAAATTGCTGCCACCATTGATGGGTCCTAGGCCCATCTCTTGTCTTTCCCTTTCTATGGCTAGGAGCTGTCTCTCTAAAGCCAATCTTTTGGCCATCCTGGCTAACAGGAGGTCATCTTCACTGAGAGCATCCTCAGTGATTTCAGAAATGTGGGACCCTCCTGTGAGGGACTCACTATTTCTGACTAACACAGTTGGAGACAGGACTTGAGGGGTCCTGTTCTCCCTATTTAGGACTGGAGGAGGGACATTGGCCTCCAAGTCACTAATTTCTTCCTCTGTGATGTCATCATCAGAGGGGTTGGCTTTTTCAAACTCTGCCAACAGCTCCTGGAGCTGAGTTTTGGTAGGTCTGGAGCCAATGGTTATTTTTTTGATATTACAGAGAGACCTTAGCTCCCTCATCTTAAGATGGAGGTAAGGTGTGGTGTCGAGTTCCACCACCTGCATCTCTGTATCAGACATTATTCTGCTAAGAGTTGGAATACTTTTTTAAGAATCTAAAACTGTTTCTAGAATCTAATTCAAACTTTTAACAAACTTTTAAACTCTAAAAAGACAATGCTAAACAGGGACTTAACACACAAGGCCCTAGCAGGACTTTTAAGAATTTAGAAAAATTTCAAATTGCAAAAATGAATTTCTAATGACAATTTTGGAATTTGTCGTGTGATCAGGTATTGGCTGAGTAGTCCAGCAAATGCAAAGTCTTGTACCCCACCGCTGATCCACCAATGTAGGAAGTTGGCTCTGTATGTGCTATTTCAAAGTAAGGAATAGCATGCACAGAGTCCAAGGGTTCCCCTTAGAGGTAAAATAGTGGTAAAAATAGATAATACTAATGCTCTATTTTGTGGTAGTGTGGTCGAGCAGTAGGCTTATCCAAGGAGTAGTGTTAAGCATTTGTTGTACATACACATAGACAATAAATGAGGTACACACACTCAGAGACAAATCCAGCCAATAGGTTTTTGTATAGAAAAATATATTTTCTTAGTTTATTTTAAGAACCACAGGTTCAAATTCTACATGTAATATCTCATTCGAAAGGTATTGCAGGTAAGTACTTCAGGAACTTTAAATCATAAAAATTGCATGTATACTTTTCAAGTTATTGACAAATAGCTGTTTCAAAAGTGGACACTTAGTGCAACTTTCACAGTTCCTAGGGGAGGTAAGTATTTGTTAGTTTTACCAGGTAAGTAAGACACTTACAGGGTTCAGTTCTTGGTCCAAGGTAGCCCACCGTTGGGGGTTCAGAGCAACCCCAAAGTCACCACACCAGCAGCTCAGGGCCGGTCAGGTGCAGAGTTCAAAGTGGTGCCCAAAACACATAGGCTAGAATGGAGAGAAGGGGGTGCCCCGGTTCCGGTCTGCTTGCAGGTAAGTACCCGCGTCTTCGGAGGGCAGACCAGGGGGGTTTTGTAGGGCACCGGGGGGGACACAAGTCCACACAGAAATTTCACCCTCAGCAGCGCGGGGGCGGCCGGGTGCAGTGTAGGAACAGGCGTCGGGTTCGCAATGTTAGTCTATGAGAGATCTCGGGATCTCTTCAGCGCTGCAGGCAGGCAAGGGGGGGATTCCTCGGGGAAACCTCCACTTGGGTAAGGGAGAGGGACTCCTGGGGGTCACTTCTCCAGTGAAAGTCCGGTCCTTCAGGTCCTGGGGGCTGCGGGTGCAGGGTCTCTCCCAGGCGTCGGGACTTTAGGTTCAAAGAGTCGCGGTCAGGGGAAGCCTCGGGATTCCCTCTGCAGGCGGCGCTGTGGGGGCTCAGGGGGGACAGGTTTTGGTACTCACAGTATCAGAGTAGTCCTGGGGTCCCTCCTGAGGTGTTGGATCGCCACCAGCCGAGTCGGGGTCGCCGGGTGCAGTGTTGCACGTCTCACGCTTCTTGCGGGGAGCTTGCAGGGTTCTTTAAAGCTGCTGGAAACAAAGTTGCAGCTTTTCTTGGAGCAGGTCCGCTGTCCTCGGGAGTTTCTTGTCTTTTCGAAGCAGGGGCAGTCCTCAGAGGATGTCGAGGTCGCTGGTCCCTTTGGAAAGCGTCGCTGGAGCAGGATCTTTGGAAGGCAGGAGACAGGCCGGTGAGTTTCTGGAGCCAAGGCAGTTGTCGTCTTCGGGTCTTCCTCTGCAGGGGTTTTCAGCTAGGCAGTCCTTCTTCTTGTAGTTGCAGGAATCTACTTTTCTAGGGTTCAGGGTAGCCCTTAAATACTAAATTTAAGGGCGTGTTTAGGTCTGGGGGGTTAGTAGCCAATGGCTACTAGCCCTGAGGGTGGGTACACCCTCTTTGTGCCTCCTCCCAAGGGGAGGGGGTCACAATCCTAACCCTATTGGGGGAATCCTCCATCTGCAAGATGGAGGATTTCTAAAAGTTAGAGTCACTTCAGCTCAGGACACCTTAGGGGCTGTCCTGACTGGCCAGTGACTCCTCCTTGTTGCTTTCTTTGTTCCCTCCAGCCTTGCCGCCAAAAGTGGGGGCCGTGGCCGGAGGGGGCGGGCAACTCCACTAAGCTGGAGTGCCCTGCTGGGCTGTGACAAAGGGGTGAGCCTTTGAGGCTCACCGCCAGGTGTTACAGCTCCTGCCTGGGGGAGGTGTTAGCATCTCCACCCAGTGCAGGCTTTGTTACTGGCCTCAGAGTGACAAAGGCACTCTCCCCATGGGGCCAGCAACATGTCTCTGGTGTGGCAGGCTGCTGGAACTAGTCAGCCTACACAGACAGTCGGTTAAGTTTCAGGGGGCACCTCTAAGGTGCCCTCTGTGGTGTATTTTACAATAAAATGTACACTGGCATCAGTGTGCATTTATTGTGCTGAGAAGTTTGATACCAAACTTCCCAGTTTTCAGTGTAGCCATTATGGTGCTGTGGAGTTCGTGTTTGACAGACTCCCAGACCATATACTCTTATGGCTACCCTGCACTTACAATGTCTAAGGTTTTGTTTAGACACTGTAGGGGTACCATGCTCATGCACTGGTACCCTCACCTATGGTATAGTGCACCCTGCCTTAGGGCTGTAAGGCCTGCTAGAGGGGTGGCTTACCTATACTGCATAGGCAGTGAGAGGCTGGCATGGCACCCTGAGGGGAGTGCCATGTCGACTTACTCGTTTTGTCCTCACTAGCACACACAAGCTGGCAAGCAGTGTGTCTGTGCTGAGTGAGAGGTCTCCAGGGTGGCATAAGACATGCTGCAGCCCTTAGAGACCTTCCTTGGCATCAGGGCCCTTGGTACTAGAAGTACCAGTTACAAGGGACTTATCTGGATGCCAGGGTCTGCCAATTGTGGATACAAAAGTACAGGTTAGGGAAAGAACACTGGTGCTGGGGCCTGGTTAGCAGGCCTCAGCACACTTTCAATTGTAAACATAGCATCAGCAAAGGCAAAAAGTCAGGGGGCAACCATGCCAAGGAGGCATTTCCTTACACTCTTCTAAGTGATGTGATAGCTATTAGAAAGGCTACTTTCCAAGTCAGATATTGAATTTCACAAGAATGCATGGGTTCGAATGGTGGGCCTATGAGTCGTGTTAATACAATATTAAGGTTCCACAAAGGTACTGGTGTTGTCCTTGGTGGTATGATTCTTTTTAGTCCCTCCATGTAAAGAAATGGCTCCCAGTTGCAGTTACCCCCCACTTTTTGCCTGATACTGATGCTGACTTGACTGAGAAGTGTGCTGGGACCCTGCTAACCAGGCCCCAGCACCAGTGTTCTTTCACCTAAAAATGTACCATTGTCTCCACAATTGGCACAACCCTGGCACCTAGGTAAGTCCCTTGTAACTGGTACCCCTGGTACCAAGGGCCCTGATGCCAGGGAAGGTCTCTAAGGGCTGCAGCATGTCTTATGCCACCCTAGGGACCCCTCACTCAGCACAGACACACTGCTTGCCAGCTTGTGTGTGCTGGTGGGGAGAAAATGACTAAGTCGACATGGCACTCCCCTCAGGGTGCCATGCCAACCTCACACTGCCTGTGGCATAGGTAAGTCACCCCTCTAGCAGGCCTTACAGCCCTAAGGCAGGGTGCACTATACCACAGGTGAGGGCATATGTGCATGAGCACCATGCCCCTACAGTGTCTAAGCAAAACCTTAGACATTGTAAGTGCAGGGTAGCCATAAGAGTATATGGGCTGGGAGTCTGTCAAAAACGAACTCCACAGCTCCATAATGGCTACACTGAAAACTGGGAAGTTTAGTATCAAACTTCTCAGAATAATAAACCCACACTGATGCCAGTGTTGGATTTATTAAAAAATGCACACAGAGGGCATCTTAGAGATGCCCCCTGTATTTTACCCAATTGTTCAGTGCAGGACTGACTGGTCTCTGCCAGCCTGCCGCTGAGAGACGAGTTTCTGACCCCATGTGGTGAGGCCCTTTGTGCTCTCTGGGGACAGAAACAAAAGCCTGCTCTGGGTGGAGGTGCTTCACACCTCCCCCCTGCAGGAACTGTAACACCTAGCAGTGAGCTTCAAAGGCTCAAGCTTCGTGTTACAATGCCCCAGGGCACTCCAGCTAGTGGAGATGCCCGCCCCCTGGACCCAGCCCCCACTTTTGGCGGCAAGTCCAGGAGAGATAATGAGAAAAACAAGGAGGAGTCACTGGCCAGTCAGGACAGCCCCTAAGGTGTCCTGAGCTGAGGTGACTCTGACTTTTAGAAATCCTCCATCTTGCAGATGGAGGATTTCCCCCAATAGGATTAGGGATGTGCCCCCCTCCCCTTGGGAGGAGGCACAAAGAGGGTGTACCCACCCTCAGGGCTAGTAGCCATTGGCTACTAACCCCCAGACCTAAACACGCCCTTAAATTTAGTTTTTAAGGGCTCCCCTGAACCTAAGAATTTAGATTCCTGCAACAACAAGAAGGACTGCCTAGCTGAAAACCTCTGCAGAGGAAGACCAGAAGACAACAACTGCCTTGGCTCCAGAAACTCACCGGCCTGTCTCCTGCCTTCCAAAAGAACTCTGCTCCAGCGACGCCTTCCAAAGGGACCAGCGACCTCTGCATCCTCTGAGGACTGCCCTGCTTCGACGACAAGAAACTCCCGAGGACAGCGGACCTGCTCCAAAAAGACTGCAACTTTATCCAAAGAAGCAGCTTTAAAAAACCCTGCAATCTCCCCGCCAGAAGCGTGAGACTTGCAACACTGCACCCGGCGACCCCGACTCGGCTGGTGGAGAACCAACACCTCAGGGAGGACCCCCGGACTACTCTACGACTGTGAGTACCAAAACCTGTCCCCCCTGAGCCCCCACAGCGCCGCCTGCAGAGGGAATCCCGAGGCTTCCCCTGACCGCGACTCTCTGAAACCTAAGTCCCGACGCCTGGAAAAGACCCTGCACCCGCAGCCCCCAGGACCTGAAGGACCGGACTTTCACTGCAGAAGTGACCCCCAGGAGTCCCTCTCCCTTGCCCAAGTGGAGGTTTCCCCGAGGAAGCCCCCCCTTGCCTGCCTGCAGTGCTGAAGAGATCCCTTGATCTCTCATTGACTTCCATTGCGAACCCGACGCTTGTTCTAACACTGCACCCGGCCGCCCCCGCGCCGCTGAGGGTGAAATTTCTGTGTGGACTTGTGTCCCCCCCCGGTGCCCTACAAAACCCCCCTGGTCTGCCCTCCGAAGACGCGGGTACTTACCTGCTGGCAGACTGGAACCGGGGCACCCCCTTCTCTCCATTGAAGCCTATGCGTTTTGGGCACCACTTTGAACTCTGCACCTGACCGGCCCTGAGCTGCTGGTGTGATAACTTTGGGGTTGCTCTGAACCCCCAACGGTGGGCTACCTTGGACCAAGAACTGAACCCTGTAAGTGTCTTACTTACCTGGTAAAACTAACAAAAACTTACCTCCCCCAGGAACTGTGAAAATTGCACTGTGTCCACTTTTAAAATAGCTATTTGTGAATAACTTGAAAAGTATACATGCAATTGAAATGATTCAAAGTTCCTAATGTACTTACCTACAATACCTTTCAAACAAGATATTACATGTTAAATTTGAACCTGTGGTTCTTAAAATAAACTAAGAAAAGATATTTTTCTATACAAAACCTATTGGCTGGATTTGTCTCCGAGTGTGTGTACCTCATTTATTGTCTATGTGTATGTACAACAAATGCTTAACACTACTCCTTGGATAAGCCTACTGCTCGACCACACTACCACAAAATAGAGCATTAGTATTATCTATTTTTACCACTATTTTACCTCTAAGGGGAACCCTTGGACTCTGTGCATGCTATTCCTTACTTTGAAATAGCACATACAGAGCCAACTTCCTACACTCCATAAATGCTTTAATGACTGGGATTCTAAAAAGTGATGATGTATGTGTAATCTGCAGGTAGGCAGATATTTCAGTGAGATGGATTTTAAAGGAAGAGAATGCTAGATTAGACTTCTGTAAGTGTAATAAGTAGCTTACAATGTCCTTTGTGGAGGCATGTAGTGGTTGGATCTGATTATTGTGGCAGTAGCAAACAAATCTTTTCCATTTGTTTGCGTAACAATGTCTGTTGTAGGTTTTCTTGCTTAATGACCTCCATACACTCTTGTGTAAGATTTAAATGTCTGAATTCTAAGACTTCAGGACCCAGATTGCTAGACTGAGCGATGCTGGATTTGGATGTCTGATCTGTTGTTTGAGTTGTGTTAACAGATCAGGAATGTTTGGTAATTTGATGTGGGGACGACTAATAAGTCAAACGGTGTTGTGTACCACGGTTGGCGAGCCCAGGTTGGTGCTATGAGTATTAGTTCAAGTTTGTTTTGACTTAGTTTGTTGACCAGATAAGGAATGAGTGGGAGAGGGGGAAAAGCGTAAGCAAATATCCTACAACTGATCCATAGTGCATTGCCCTTGGATTGGGGGTGTGGGTACCTGGACGCAAAGTTTTGGCATTTTGCATTTTCTTTTGTTGCGAATAGGTCTGTGTTCAGTGTTCCCCAGCGGAGGAAGTGATCCTGTAGGATCCTGGGATGAATTTCCCATTTGTGAGTTTGTTGGAGATCTCGACTGAGATTGTCAACTAACTGATTCTGAATGCCTGGTATGTATTTTGCTATCAGGCGTATGTGATTGTGAATTGCCCAAAGCCAGATCTTTTGTGCTAAGAGACATAGTTGTGACAAGTGTGTCCCCCCTTGTTTGTTGAGATAATACATTGTTGTCATGTTGTCGGTTTTGACAAGGATGTGTTTGTGGGCTACCAGTGGTTGAAAAGCTTTTAATGCTAGAAACACTGCTAGCAGTTCCAAATGATTTATGTGAAGTTGTTTTTGTTGATTGTCCCATTGACCCTGTATGCTGTGCTTGTTGAGGTGTGCTCCCCACCCCATCATGGAAGCATCTGTTGTGATAACAGCTTGAGGCACTGGGTCTTGGAATGACCGCCCTTTGTTTAAATTCATAGCGTTCCACCATTGAAGCGAGAAGTGTGTTTGGCGGTCTATCAACACTAGATCTTGAAGTTGACCCTGTGCTTGTGTCCATTGTTTTGCTAGGCACTGTTGTAAGGGCCTCATGTGTAATCTTGCATTTGGGTCAATGGCTATGCATGAAGACATCATGCCTAGAAGTTTCATTACAAACCTTACTGTATAGCGTTGGTTTGACTGTTTGCTTGATGTTACATTTTGGAATGCTTGGACTCTTTGTGGACTTGGAGTGGCAATTACTCTGAGTGTTGCTCCAAAGTATTGTTGTATTTGGGATGGTTGCAGATTTGATTTCTGGTAATTTATAGAGAACCCTAGTTTGTGTAGAGTTTCTATGACGTATTGCGTGTGAAGAAGACACTGTTGTTGAGTGTTGGTTTTTATTAGCCAGTCGTCTAAATATGGGAATACGTGCATGTGCGGTCTCCTTATGTGAGCGGCTACTACTGCTAGGCATTTGGTGAATACTCTTGGGGCCGTTGTTATCCCAAATGGTAGCACTTTGAATTGATAGTGTACGCCTTTTATTACAAACCTTAAGTACGTTCTGTGAGATGGATGGATGGGTATGTGGAAATACGCATCCTTGAGATCTAATGTTGACATGTAGTCCCCCTTTTTTAGTAAGGGAACCACGTCTTGAAGTGTTATCATGTGGAAGTGGTCTGATTTGATGAAGAGATTCAGTGTTCTGAGATCTAAGATAGTTCTTAATGTTTTGTCCTGTTTTGGAATTAGGAAATATGAGTAGACGCCTGTGCCTTTCTGATAGTTGGGTACTAGCTCTATTGCTTGTTTTTATAATAGTGCTTGTACTTCTATTTGTAATAGGTCTAAGTGTTGTTTGGACATATTGTGTGCTCTTGATGGCACATCTGGTGGGAATTTTGTGAATTCTATGCAATAACCATGTTGGATAATTGATAGGACCCATGCGTCTGTGGTAATATGTGTCAAGTTTTGCTAATATGTGGTTAGTCTCCCCCCCCCCCCCCAAACTGGTGATAAGTGTTGGGGTTTTGTGACTTTGAAGTCACTGTTTGGTCTGGCTTGTTTTGGTTGCCTGGAACTTTCCCCTTCCTCTTGGGAATTGTCCTCTATAGGAACCACGAAACCCTCCCCTTTGATATTGTGCCTGATAGGTGGGTCTGGTTTGAGAGGTGGAAGGCTCTGGTGTTTGCTGCCGAAAACCTCCTCTGAATTGTGGTTTCCTAAAGGTGCCTCTGACTTGTGGGGAGTAGAGCACACCCATGGCTTTGGCCGTGTCCGTGTCTTTTTTTTTTTAAACTGCTGTGTCCACTTCCGGCCCAAACAATTGTTCTTGGTTCAATGGCATGTTCAACACCTCTTGTTGGATTTCTGGCTTGAATCCAGAGTTTCTTAACCATGCATGCCTGCGAATGGTTACCGCCGTGTTGACCGTTCGTGCTGTTGTGTCTGCAGAGTCTAGTGCGGACCTTATCTGGTTGTTGGATATGGCCTGTCCTTCTTCCACAACCTGCTGGGCACGTTTCTGGTGTTCTTTGGGCAAGTGCTGTATGATGTGTTACATTTAGTCCTAGTGTGCCCTGTTGTAGCAAGCAAGTAGGGCTTGCGAATTAGCAATCCGCAATTGATTGGCTGCTTGTGCTGCCACTCGTTTGCCTGCTGTGTCAAACTTTCTGCTCTCTTTGTCAGGCGGTGGAGCGTCTGACGATTGAGAGTTTGCTCTTTCATGCTACTCCTACAACCACGGAGTCTGGTGTAAGTTGTTGTGTTATGAACACAGGATCCGTTGGGGAAGGCTTGTACTTCTTCTCAACCCTAGGCGTGATAGCCCTTCCTTTAACTGGCTCCTGGAATACTTGTTTTGCGTGTTTGAGTATACCCGGGAGCATAGGCAGACTCTGATACGAAGCGTGGGTAGATGCTAAGGTGTCAAATAGGAAATCATCCTCTATTGGCTCCGAGTGCATTGCTACGTTGTGGAACGTAGCTGCCCTGGATAGTACCTGCGTATATGCAGTACTGTCCTCTGGAGGTGACGGCTTTGTTGGATAACAATCCGGACTGTTATCCGATACTGTTGCATCATATAAGGCCCATGCATCAGCATCATCCTGTGTCATCCCTGTATGTGTGGGTGACTGCATTGGAGGTGTTCCCACTGGAGACAGTTGTGGTGAGTGCGGTGGGGACGGTTGTGGCGAAAACCTTGGTGGTGGGGATTTGTCTCTAACCACCTTCGCCTTAGGCTGCATTTCTGTGTCCTGAAATGGCAGTTTCCTTTCAGACTGGATAGGAGGTAGAATTTGTATTTTTCCAGTCTCTTTCTGGATATGCAACCTCCTTTGTGTATGGTCCGGTTCGTACATACTTAATTCCTGCTCAAATCTATGTCTTTACTTTATTTGGCTGGAAAGTCCTTGCTCCTCTGTGTAAGAGCTTCTTTTCGGCTCCGAAGCCGCTTTTTTCGTACTGAGGTTTCAGATGTAGTCTTTTTCGGTTCCGGTGATATTCGTCTCACCTTGGGTGAGTCGAACTCTCGGTGTCGAGAGCGTTCGGTGCCGGAATCTCAACCGGAGTCGGAAGTCTTCAGCAAATCTCTGACCTTTTTCGGTGCCGATGTGTGGTCACCTTCTTTTCGATGGGTTAAGCCATGGCCTGTTGGTGGTGGCGTCCCCTTGGCCTTAAAGATCTTTGTGTGAGTTTTGGACGGGGCAGGCTTACTCACTGTTCGCTGCACAGTCGAGGTTCAGCCACTTTCGGATTCGTCTGAGTCCGATCCCTGGATAGAAATGATTTCCTCCTCTCCAACGTCAAGTTGCTCTCAGTGTCGATGCCATTTGCAGTCCTCTTGCTCGTCGATCTCGTAGGGTCTTTTTTGATCGAAACGCTCGACAAGCCTCGCAAGTATCCTCCCTGTGTTCCGGTGATAAACACAGATTACAGACCAGATGCTGGTCTGTATAGGGATACTTCGAATGACAGTTCGGACAGAAGCTGAAGGGGGTCCGGTCCATTAGTCTTCGACTATGGATGTAGTCGGGCCGACCAGGCCCCGGTGAAAAACGGAAGCCCCGAAGGGCCGCCGGAACGCTCTTGCTATTGGTGCCGATACAATAACACTAACCCGGTACCAAACGAGAACACTCAGCAACACATTTGTATTCCATCCAACCACTCAGGAAGTGGTAAGGTTATCTATTAAAAAAGTGTGAAGATATAATGCATTACGTCCAGACAGGTGCCTCTTATTAAAACATGAATCCTTAATGGCAACCACATTAAAGTTATTTAATCCTATTTGGTCAGCAGGGGAAGGTTTCAAGGGATATTAGGGAGGTGGTAATGTCTACCCTTCACAAACACAGACAAAAACAAATTAGGCTTCTCTATAGGTAGACTGCTTTATTAAATACTGTAAGGAAATGCCTCCTTGGCATGGTTGCCCCCTGACTTTTTGCCTTTGCTGATGCTATGTTTACAATTGAAAGTGTGCTGAGGCCTGCTAACCAGGCCCCAGCACCAGTGTTCTTTCCCTAACCTGTACTTTTGTATCCACAATTGGCAGACCCTGGCATCCAGATAAGTCCCTTGTAACTGGTACTTCTAGTACCAAGGGCCCTGATGCCAAGGAAGGTCTCTAAGGGCTGCAGCATGTCTTATGCCACCCTGGAGACCTCTCACTCAGCACAGACACACTGCTTACCAGCTTGTGTGTGCTAGTGAGAACAAAATGAGTAAGTCGACATGGCACACCCCTCAGGGTGCCATGCCAGCCTCTCACTGCCTATGCAGTATAGGTAAGACACCCCTCTAGCAGGCCTTACAGCCCTAAGGCAGGGTGCACTATACCATAGGTGAGGGTACCAGTGCATGAGCACTATGCCCCTACAGTGTCTAAGCAAAACCTTAGACATTGTAAGTGCAGGGTAGCCATAAGAGTATATGGTCTGGGAGTCTGTTTTGCACGAACTCCACAGCACCATAATGGCTACACTGAAAACTGGGAAGTTTGGTATCAAACTTCTCAGCACAATAAATGCACACTGATGCCAGTGTACATTTTATTGCAAAATACACCCCAGAGGGCACCTTAGAGGTGCCCCCTGAAACTTAACCGACTGTCTGTGTAGGCTGACTAGTTCCAGCAGCCTGCCACACTAGAGACATGTTGCTGGCCCCATGGGGAGAGTGCCTTTGTCACTCTGAGGCCAGTAACAAAAGCCTGCACTGGGTGGAGATGCTAACACCTCCCCCAGGCAGGAGCTGTAACACCTGGCGGTGAGCCTCAAAGGCTCACCCCTTTGTCACAGCACCGCAGGACACTCCAGCTAGTGGAGTTGCCCGCCCCCTCCGGCCCCGGCCCCCACTTTTGGCGGCAAGGCCGGAGAAAATAATGAGAATAACAAGGAGGAGTCACTGGCCAGTCAGGACAGCCCCTAAGGTGTCCTGAGCTGAGGTGACTCTAACTTTTAGAAATCCTCCATCTTGCAGATGGAGGATTCCCCCAATAGGGTTAGGATTGTGACCCCCTCCCCTTGGGAGGAGGCACAAAGAGGGTGTACCCACCCTCAGGGCTAGTAGCCATTGGCTACTAACCCCCCAGACCTAAACACGCCCTTAAATTTAGTATTTAATGGCTACCCTGAACCCTAGAAAATTAGATTCCTGCAACAAGAAGAAGAAGGACTGCCCAGCTGAAAACCCCTGCAGAGGAAGACCAGAAGACAACAACTGCCTTGGCTCCAGAAACTCACCGGCCTGTCTCCTGCCTTCCAAAGAACTCTGCTCCAGCGACGCCTTCCAAAGGGACCAGCGACCTCTGAATCCTCTGAGGACTGCCCTGCTTCGACGACGACAAGAAACTCCCGAGGACAGCGGACCTGCTCCAAAAAGACTGCAACTTTATCCAAAGGAGCAGCTTTAAAGAACCCTGCAATCTCCCCGCAAGAAGCGTGAGACTTGCAACACTGCACCCAGCGACCCCGACTCGGCTGGTGGAGAACCAACACCTCAGGGAGGACCCCCGGAATACTCTACGACTGTGAGTACCAAAACCTGTCCCCCCTGAGCCCCCACAGCGCCGCCTGCAGAGGGAATCCCGAGGCTTCCCCTGACCGCGACTCTCTGAAACCTAAGTCCCGACGCCTGGAAAAGACCCTGCACCCGCAGCCCCCAGGACCTGAAGGACCGGACTTTCACTGCAGAAGTGACCCCCAGGAGTCCCTCTCCCTTGCCCAAGTGGAGGTTTCCCCGAGGAAGCCCCCCCTTGCCTGCCTGCAGCGCTGAAGAGATCCCTTGATCTCTCATTGACTTCCATTGCGAACCCGACGCTTGTTCTAACACTGCACCCGGCCGCCCCCGCGCCGCTGAGGGTGAAATTTCTGTGTGGGCTTGTGTCCCCCCCGGTGCCCTACAAAACCCCCCTGGTCTGCCCTCCGAAGACGCGGGTACTTACCTGCTGGCAGACTGGAACCGGGGCACCCCCTTCTCTCCATTAAAGCCTATGCGTTTTGGGCACCACTTTGAACTCTGCACCTGACCGGCCCTGAGCTGCTGGTGTGGTAACTTTGGGGTTGCTCTGAACCCCCAACGGTGGGCTACCTTGGACCAAGAACTGAACCCTGTAAGTGTCTTACTTACCTGGTAAAACTAACAAAAACTTACCTCCCCCAGGAACTGTGAAAATTGCACTGTGTCCACTTTTAAAATAGCTATTTGTGAATAACTTGAAAAGTATACATGCAATTGAAATGATTCAAAGTTCCTAATGTACTTACCTGCAATACCTTTCAAACAAGATATTACCTGTTAAATTTGAACCTGTGGTTCTTAAAATAAACTAAGAAAAGATATTTTTCTATAACAAAACCTATTGGCTGGATTTGTCTCTGAGTGTGTGTACCTCATTTATTGTCTATGTGTATGTACAACAAATGCTTAACACTACTCCTTGGATAAGCCTACTGCTCGACCACACTACCACAAAATAGAGCATTAGTACTATCTCTTCTTACCACTATTTTACCTCTAAGGGGAACCCTTGGACTCTGTGCATGCTATTCCTTACTTTGAAATAGCACATACAGAGCCAACTTCCTACAAATACCAATACCAAACTATATTCCACGATTCTTGCAAGCAGACTAGAAAGATTTTTCCCATACTTAATAAAGAGATCTGGATTCATACCCTACGGTCAGTTTCATGATATTATAAGACAGACAGTCCTCTTGATCAAGTAAGTCCAGAGGAAACTGGTACCAGCAACACTGACCTCCTTATATGCAGAAAAAGCATTACATTGGGTGGACTGGACGTTCTTGTGGCCTGCAATGGAGACGATGGAATTCACAAAGATTTTCATAACAAAGATTACCCCCTATAGCCTTCCCATATCTAAAGTTGCTTTAAATGGGCTGCTCAATGGGGAAAATAAAGCTAGAACTGGGGTGACGTAACAGGGGTGGCTGTTGTCTTCCTTCCTACTTGAGCTTAGCACAGAGGCTTTAGCAGAGATTAGGATGGATAAGAACATATTAGTGTCACCTTTCAGGGTGGATGAATACAAGATGTTTCTGTACGCAGATGATGTCTTGCTCACTCTTGGTAAGATAGAGACATTTATGCAAGCACCAACAGGGTAGTTGCAACAATATGAAGAAGGGTCTGGATATAAAATAAATAGGTATAAATAGGAAGTTATAAACCCAACACTTACTCACCCCCCCCCCAGGTTGCCCAAACATTTATGGAAAGCACTCCTTTCAGAAGGGAGTCAGAGGCTTTAGTGGCATGTTTCCACAATTATTCGAGTTGCTAAGGCAGCAACAATGTCAAAGGACTAGGAATACTAGTACAAGCGGGATAAATAACTTGGATGCTCATAACAAATAGAGAGTGGGAATTTTACAGAAAGGATATCCACAAATGTTCATTAAGCATGACAAATAAGGAAACACCATAAATTAATATAGGATTGGCACCACATGGCATTAAAGATATTTAAACGGTACCCAATTGCCTCAAGAGAATGCTGCGGAAGCTGTGAGCCTGTGGTAGACACTCCACGTACAATGGGGTTGCCCTAAACTTCAGTCTTTCTGGTTCAGTTGAGGTGTGATCTTTGAATTACCTTTGCATTCAATCTGAGAACTTTCATGCAAGAGATTCAGAAGAAAACTACACACATATGGATATTACAGTGTTAAATGGTTTAACGGTGCATGAAGGCATCAAATCTAACAATTGTTTACTGCTGGAAGAAAAGTAATCGATCCACAATCACAATGACATAAGACAGTGGATTATGCTGGTCAGGGAAAAAATACAGTAGCAATCAAAAGGGCACACCTCAAAAAATGAAGAACCCGGAGGGTGGCTCTTTCTGCACCTGACTGAGGGATTCCCCCACACTTACAATACTCCTACCCCCTTCTTTATAGGGTAGCACACATTTTTTGTTCCTAAAAGCAATATATTGTGGGAGGATGGGTGCTTTTGCCTCATAAGGAAGTGGTAGTGATGGAGATTTCAGGTAGAAAACATGCTGTGGATATGATGCCGGGTATTTTGAAGGGTGGGACAGGAGAGAATGCTTGGCATTTATGGTGCATGATGTAAATATCAGTAGCTACAGTAATAAGAGCAACTCCCCCTCCAAGCAGGGTTTTTTGGCTCACTGTTAAAATGAGTCCAGTTTTTTTTTTTTTTTTTTTTTTAATGCCAAAAATATCTATCAGAAAAAATAGCAAAATTAACTAGCTTTGTGCAGCTGAACCAGTAGAACCATCTTTTAGATCCATGCTCTGTAACTGAAAGCTGCAAATGTCACCAGGCACAGAATCCAACCATGGAGCCACCTCTTCTGCCAGGATCGCAACAGACAACCCATACTTGGTTAGCCTCCTCTAGCACCTCAATTTCCTCTCATCCTCAATGCCATCCTCTTCCATAGTATCTGGTTCTGTCCTTGATAATAAAGTCAAAGTTAAGGTGGAAGTGAATGTGGAAACCTGTGTTGTGGCAGTTGCTGGGTAGCTGCAGTGGCAGCCAAGGCAGTGGCAATGTATAAGCAGGTTCTGGCGGTCTTTGAGGAAACCTAGAATAATTATCTCTTTTCCTGCCGTGAAGACCCGCAATTCGGTCTAACAGCACTTACATCATAGGAGGCTCATGACGAGGCTCCTCTCAAGTTTGATTAAGCAAATATTATGGGAATATCCATAGTGTCAGTTCCATCCCTCCACGGTTTAGGGCACAGATGAAGGGTAGGTGCCCTTTGATCAAACTAGTCTTTCTACTCATCTTCCTGCCACTTGACATTCAGGTCACCATAGCTATAAGCAGGTCGATGGGACATCATTTGACTCTTTAGAGTTCCCCATCTTCTTTGGTGTCATAAGTTTGCTGGTGGAATGGAAGACATTACTTGATGAGGTTTGGTAAGGCTGCATACCAGAAGGTCCAGTTGCAAATGTCGTTAACGGCCCAACCTGTTGCAAAGGATTTTTTATAGCCTTTGATTTAGGGGCCTTGGTAGAACCTTGAACAAGAGGCTGGTCGACAATTTTAGCTTCCGCTACGAGGACCAACATTTAGACTCTGTAGGTAACTTTTGCACAAGTGAGGATCGTAAAAGCACTTCAGATGAAGAAGCTGACAGGCACTTAAGTAAAAGTTTCTTTTGCATAACTGAGGAGGGAAGGTTTTCTTCAGTCTTTCCTGGAGCTTTCCTTCTCATTTTTAGGGACCTTAGCACAGGAGTTCCAAGAATGAAGGGCCCATTCGACATATGATATGTGTTCTCCTTTGCATTGAGGCTCTTAGAAGAGATGGAAAGAACTCTGAAGACTGACTTGTCCTTAGGAGGGATTTTCAGCCTCTCTAGATAATACAGCACCCTGCGCTCATGATTCTGGAGCATTTTTGTGGAGAATTTTCTGCAAAGTTTGCAGTCTCCCATTATTTCCTTCTTAAGAATCAAATTATAAATCACTCACTGTAGTGTACACAATGAATATTCAGATTCCAGATGTTTTAGAGCCTCTACTTCCTATAACTGCACGCAGAGGTGACAATGCTTTTATTTCTAATCATTGTTTTTACTGATAGCAAGTTTCCTTAGGGCGAGGCACATACAAGCTGCCTTCCTGTACCCTGCCTGTTTTAGTGCCCTGCATTTAGCTGATGCTGATGAAACGGAACACTAGTGAAATCTACATAGATTGCAATAGTGTGCAGTACTTTCGTTAGCATACTAAGTTGAATACTGGATCCCTATTCAACAAGGCTTTATCTTAAACAAGATGCCCAGATTAACATTTCACCCACCACCGTGAGGCAAATGAAATGGGAAAAAAACTAGTCTTGTTCTATAGGAGGTTTCCTTTAAATAGTGGCCTAGAACAATTTCTAAAGCAGTCTTGTGCCTTCGAATGGCCACTCAGCTGGGATTGATGTGAAGGCCATCTGTGTACATATGATCAGGACTAGGGTACTCATCTGCAAAGTTGAATGGGGTGGTTTGGGGGACTGGAAGACTTGAAATGTATTGCTTACGTTGCTACTTAAGTATTTGCTTGGCAGGAATCTTTTTAAAGGTTGATTTTTGTATTTTACCCATATCCACAATACTGATACTTCATGTATGAATATGGAATGTGGCTTGCAGTATGCTCACTGCATGTACTGCCTTCAAATTTAAAATAAAAATATTTGGTTTAAAAAAAAAAAAAAATGCAGACTTGTTAAAAAAAAAAAAAACATCCACTATGAACAATCTAATCAAAACATTGCAGTATGTGAAAGGTCATATTTACAGTTTTTGAAAGTCGCATAAATGAGTATTTTCATTTACAAAGGTAAACTCCTGTAAATCATATTGTGGCATTTTGATGAAGGTTTTACAGAGATCTTCATGTTAAAGAAATACAATTGATGATCATCAACTCACATCTACGTTTTCATGCACGTTAAACTGTAAAAGGGCATACATACCGTTAAGACTTCGTATACACCTAATGTCTAAATTTTTAAGTAGACTATCATCTCTCAGGTCCAAATCCTCTGGGATAGTTTGCAGAGCTAGCCTTGCAAACAAAATATCAATCTAGAAACAAAAAACAGAGAATTTTCAAACTGGACAAGTTGTAGTTTAGGGCTTAGGTGACAAAGTATCGCTAGTCTAGGAAAGTACCTGTCTTGTTTTCAAAGCAACATTTATCAATAAAAAGGTTTACAATTTTGTCAAGTAAAAAAGAAAACTACAACAGTATAATATGAAGTACTAAGTATCGAAATTACCTTCATGTGGTATATCTAGAATAGAAGAGGTCACCTTTTATGTGCTCACTGTAGAAATGAAACTGTAGTTGATGGTTGTGGGCACTGCTCTGTTCCTCGTCCTGCAGCCCCACCTACTTTTAACTGCAGCAAGGACCACCATTACCACAACAACAACTATGACAAGACGTAAGTGACTGCGCCCAAAAACTACCCACCACAACAAATGCAGCTCAAACACCATGTTCCCAAAGCTAAGTAATAAGCTGAAATTTAGGTTTTAATAAAGCCATAGAGCTTTACAAACAAAATGATTGTAAGAGCAAAACTTGAGATAGACTTTTTTTTTTTTACTTCAATTAGTTTTTTTGACAGGCATAAAACATGGCACAAATGCCGCTGCTGTCACATGAACACGAAAATAGTAGAAAGTAGCAAAGCCAGTGTCAAATATAAAGATGGGTTATTTTGGAGTCTTGCTGGTCCAGTTGCATTTAGTCAATCTGATAGAGGCAGCATTTTGAGCCTGTCATAGAAAACAAACTACGAAAAGGGAACTTTGTTGTACCAAAGGCAAGCCCATCTGCGCCTGGACAGTGCCCAGCACCACAGACCCTGGTCCCCACACCACCCACCCGTACAATGCCAATGCTCTGCACGCCGTCAACCCTGGAAGATCCTCAGCCTGCCACTGTAAGGAAATGCCTCCTTGGCATGGTTGCCCCCTGACTTTTTGCCTTTGCTGATGCTATGTTTACAATTGAAAGTGTGCTGAGGCCTGCTAACCAGGCCCCAGCACCAGTGTTCTTTCCCTAACCTGTACTTTTGTATCCACAATTGGCAGACCCTGGCATCCAGATAAGTCCCTTGTAACTGGTACTTCTAGTACCAAGGGCCCTGATGCCAAGGAAGGTCTCTAAGGGCTGCAGCATGTCTTATGCCACCCTGGAGACCTCTCACTCAGCACAGACACACTGCTTGCCAGCTTGTGTGTGCTAGTGAGGACAAAACGAGTAAGTCGACATGGCACTCCCCTCAGGGTGCCATGCCAGCCTCTCACTGCCTATGCAGTATAGGTAAGACACCCCTCTAGCAGGCCTTACAGCCCTAAGGCAGGGTGCACTATACCATAGGTGAGGGTACCAGTGCATGAGCATGGTACCCCTACAGTGTCTAAACAAAACCTTAGACATTGTAAGTGCAGGGTAGCCATAAGAGTATATGGTCTGGGAGTCTGTCAAACACGAACTCCACAGCACCATAATGGCTACACTGAAAACTGGGAAGTTTGGTATCAAACTTCTCAGCACAATAAATGCACACTGATGCCAGTGTACATTTTATTGTAAAATACACCCCAGAGGGCACCTTAGAGGTGCCCCCTGAAACCTATCCGACTATCTGTGTAGGCTGACTGGTTCCAGCAGCCTGCCACACTAGAGACATGTTGCTGGCCCCATGGGGAGAGTGCCTTTGTCACTCTGAGGCCAGTAACAAAGCCTGCACTGGGTGGAGATGCTAACACCTCCCCCAGGCAGGAGCTGTAACACCTGGCGGTGAGCCTCAAAGGCTCACCCCTTTGTCACAGCCCAGCAGGGCACTCCAGCTTAGTGGAGTTGCCCGCCCCCTCCGGCCACGGCCCCCACTTTTGGCGGCAAGGCTGGAGGGAACAAAGAAAGCAACAAGGAGGAGTCACTGGCCAGTCAGGACAGCCCCTAAGGTGTCCTGAGCTGAGGTGACTCTGACTTTTAGAAATCCTCCATCTTGCAGATGGAGGATTCCCCCAATAGGGTTAGGATTGTGACCCCCTCCCCTTGGGAGGGGGCACAAAGAGGGTGTACCCACCCTCAGGGCTAGTAGCCATTGGCTACTAACCCCCCAGACCTAAACACGCCCTTAAATTTAGTATTTAAGGG
Source organism: Pleurodeles waltl (assembly GCF_031143425.1). Lineage (NCBI taxonomy): Eukaryota > Metazoa > Chordata > Amphibia > Caudata > Salamandridae > Pleurodeles > Pleurodeles waltl. The sequence goes on along the minus strand of NC_090448.1, from coordinate 914,540,747 downwards.
CTACCCTGAACCCTAGAAAATTAGATTCCTGCAACTACAAGAAGAAGGACTGCCTAGCTGAAAAACCCCTGCAGAGGAAGACCAGAAGACGACAACTGCCTTGGCTCCAGAAACTCACCGGCCTGTCTCCTGCCTTCCAAAGATCCTGCTCCAGCGACGCCTTCCAAAGGGACCAGCGACCTCGACATCCTCTGAGGACTGCCCCGGCTTCGAAAAGACAAGAAACTCCCGAGGACAGCGGACCTGCTCCAAGAAAAGCTGCAACTTTGTTTCCAGCAGCTTTAAAGAACCCTGCAAGCTCCCCGCAAGAAGCGTGAGACTTGCAACACTGCACCCGGCGACCCCGACTCGGCTGGTGGAGATCCGACGCCTCAGGAGGGACCCCAGGACTACTCTGATACTGTGAGTACCAAAACCTGTCCCCCCTGAGCCCCCACAGCGCCGCCTGCAGAGGGAATCCCGAGGCTTCCCCTGACCGCGACTCCTTGAATCCAAAGTCCCGACACCTGGGAGAGACCCTGCACCCGCAGCCCCCAGGACCTGAAGGACCGGACTTTCACTGGAGGAGTGACCCCCAGGAGTCCCTCTCCCTTGACCAAGTGGAGGTTTCCCCGAGGAACCCCCCCCTTGCCTGCCTGCAGCGCTGAAGAGATCCCTAGATCTCCCATTGACTTCCATTACAAACCCGACGCTTGTTTCTACACTGCACCCGGCCGCCCCCGCGCTGCTGAGGGTGAAATTTCTGTGTGGGCTTGTGTCCCCCCCGGTGCCCTACAAAACCCCCCTGGTCTGCCCTCCGAAGACGCGGGTACGTACCTGCAAGCAGACCGGAACCGGGGCACCCCCTTCTCTCCATTCTAGCCTATGTGTTTTGGGCACCACTTTGAACTCTGCACCTGACCGGCCCTGAGCTGCTGGTGTGGTGACTTTGGGGTTGCTCTGAACCCCCAACGGTGGGCTACCTTGGACCAAGAACTGAACCCTGTAAGTGTCTTACTTACCTGGTAAAACTAACAAAAACTTACCTCCCCCAGGAACTGTGAAAATTGCACTAAGTGTCCACTTTTAAAACAGCTATTTGTGAATAACTTGAAAAGTATACATGCAATTTTGATGATTTGAAGTTCCTAAAGTACTTACCTGCAATACCTTTCAAATGAGCTATTACATGTAGAATTTGAACCTGTGGTTCTTAAAATAAACTAAGAAAAGATATTTTTCTATATAAAAACCTATTGGCTGGATTTGTCTCTGAGTGTGTGTACCTCATTTATTGTCTATGTGTATGTACAACAAATGCTTAACACTACTCCTTGGATAAGCCTACTGCTCGACCACACTACCACAAAATAGAGCATTAGTATTATCTCTTTTTTACCACTATTTTACCTCTAAGGGGAACCCTTGGACTCTGTGCATGCTATTCCTTACTTTGAAATAGCACATACAGAGCCAACTTCCTACATTGGTGGATCAGCGGTGGGGTACAAGACTTTGCATTTTCTGGACTACTCAGCCAATACCTGATCACACGACAAATTCCAAAATTGTCATTAGAAATTGATTTTTGCAATTTGAAAAGTTTTCTAAATTCTTAAAAGACCTGCTAGGGCCTTGTGTTAGATCCTGTTTAGCATTTCTTTTAGAGTTTAAAAGTTTGTAAAAGTTTGAATTAGATTCTAGAACCAGTTGTAGATTCTTAAAAAGTATTCCAACTTTTAGAAACAAAATGTCTAGCACAGATGTGACTGTGGTGGAACTCGACACCACACCTTACCTCCATCTTAAGATGAGGGAGCTAAGGTCACTCTGTAAAATAAAGAAAATAACAATGGGCCCCAAACCTACCAAAATACAGCTCCAGGAGCTTTTGGCAGAGTTTGAAAAGGCCAACCCCTCTGAGGGTGGCAACTCAGAGGAAGAGGATAGTGACTTGGAGGACAATTCCCCCCTACCAGTCCTATCTAGGGAGAACAGGGTCCCTCAAACCCTGACTCCAAAAATAATAGTCAGAGATGCTGGTTCCCTCACAGGAGAGACCAACACCTCTGAAATCACTGAGGATAGCCCCAGTGAAGAGGACATCCAGTTAGCCAGGATGGCCAAAAGATTGGCTTTGGAAAGACAGATCCTAGCCATAGAGAGGGAAAGACAAGAGATGGGCCTAGGACCCATCAATGGTGGCAGCAACATAAATAGGGTCAGAGATTCTCCTGACATGTTGAAAATCCCTAAAGGGATTGTAACTAAATATGAAGATGGTGATGACATCACCAAATGGTTCACAGCTTTTGAGAGGGCTTGTGTAACCAGAAAAGTGAACAGATCTCACTGGGGTGCTCTCCTTTGGGAAATGTTCACAGGAAAGTGTAGGGATAGACTCCTCACACTCTCTGGACAAGATGCAGAATCTTATGACCTCATGAAGGGTACCCTGATTGAGGGCTTTGGATTCTCCACTGAGGAGTATAGGATTAGATTCAGGGGGGCTCAAAAATCCTCGAGCCAGACCTGGGTTGACTTTGTAGACTACTCAGTGAAAACACTAGATGGTTGGATTCAAGGCAGTGGTGTAAGTAATTATGATGGGCTGTACAATTTATTTGTGAAAGAACACCTGTTAAGTAATTGTTTCAATGATAAACTGCATCAGCATCTGGTAGACCTAGGACCAATTTCTCCCCAAGAATTGGGAAAGAAGGCGGACCATTGGGTCAAGACAAGGGTGTCCAAGACTTCAACAGGGGGTGACCAAAAGAAAGGGGTCACAAAGACTCCCCAGGGGAAGGGTGATGAGACAACCAAAACTAAAAATAGTAAAGAGTCTTCTACAGGCCCCCAAAAACCTGCACAGGAGGGTGGGCCCAGAGCCTCTTCACAAAACAATGGGTACAAGGGTAAAAACTTTGATCCCAAAAAGGCCTGGTGTCATAGCTGTAAACAGCATGGACACCAAACTGGAGACAAGGCCTGTCCCAAGAAAGGTTCCACTCCAAACTCCCATCCAGGTAACACTGGTATGGCTAGTCTCCAAGTGGGATCAACAGTGTGCCCAGAGCAAATCAGGGTCCACACTGAAGCTACTCTAGTTTCTGAGGGTGGGGTGGATTTAGCCACACTAGCTGTCTGGCCGCCTAACATGCAAAAATACAGACAGCAACTCCTAATTAATGGGACTAGAATAGAGGGCCTGAGGGATACAGGTGCCAGTGTCACCATGGTGACAGAGAAGCTGGTTTCCCCTGGCCAATACCTGACTGGAAAAACTTACACAGTCACCAACGCTGACAATCAGAGAAAAGTACATCCCATGGCAATGGTTACTTTAGAATGGGGAGGGGTCAATGGCCTGAAACAGGTGGTGGTCTCCTCAAATATCCCAGTGGACTGTCTGCTTGGAAATGACCTGGAGTCCTCAGCATGGGCTGAGGTAGAACTAAAAACCCATGCAGCAATGCTGGGTATCCCTGAACTGGTGTGTGTGAAAACCAGAGCACAGTGCAAGGCACAGGGTGAACAAGTAGAGCTGGAGTCTGGAAGAATGGCCCAGCCTACCAAGAGAACAGGAAAGTCAGTTGGGAAACCAACTGCAACACAGCAAAAGAAAGGGAACCTCTCTTCTCAGGAAGAAGTTCTGCCCTCTGAGGGAGCTGAGCCTTTGGAGCTTGAACCTTATCAGGTTGAGCTCTTAGGCCCAGGGGGACCCTCAAGGGAGGAGCTGTGTAAGGGACAAGAAACCTGTCCCTCTCTTGAAGGCCTTAGGCAGCAAGCTGCTGAAGAGTCCAAAGGCAAGAAAAATGGAACACATAGGGTCTATTGGGAAGATGGACTCCTGTACACTGAGGCCAGAGACCCCAAACCTGGTGCCACTAGGAGAGTGGTAGTGCCTCAGCTGTTCAGAGAGTTCATCCTAACATTGGCCCATGACATTCCCCTTGCTGGACATTTGGGACAAACCAAGACGTGGGAGAGGTTAGTCAACCACTTCTACTGGCCCAATATGTCCAACATGGTTAAGGAGTTTTGCCTCTCCTGCCCCACCTGTCAAGCCAGTGGTAAGACAGGTGGGCATCCAAAGGCCCCCCTCATTCCACTTCCAGTGGTGGGGGTTCCCTTTGAAAGAGTGGGTGTGGACATAGTTGGTCCACTAGAACCTCCCACAGCCTCAGGAAATCTGTATATCCTGGTAGTAGTGGATCATGCTACCAGGTATCCTGAAGCTATTCCCCTTAGGTCGACTACTGCCCCTGCAGTAGCCAAGGCCCTCATTGGTATCTTTACCAGGGTGGGTTTCCCTAAGGAGGTGGTGTCTGACAGAGGTACCAACTTCATGTCAGCATACCTAAAGCACATGTGGAATGAGTGTGGAGTGACTTATAAATTCACTACACCTTACCATCCACAAACTAATGGCTTAGTTGAGAGATTCAACAAGACATTAAAAGGCATGATCATGGGGCTCCCAGAAAAACTCAAAAGGAGATGGGATGTCCTCCTGCCATGTCTGCTTTTCGCTTACAGGGAGGTACCACAGAAGGGAGTAGGGTTCTCACCCTTTGAACTTCTGTTTGGTCATCCTGTAAGGGGACCACTTGCCCTTGTTAAAGAAGGCTGGGAGAGACCTCTCCATGAGCCTAAACAGGACATAGTGGACTATGTACTTGGCCTTCGCTCTAGAATGGCAGAGTACATGGAAAAGGCAACCAAAAACCTTGAGGCCAGCCAACAGCTCCAGAAGTTTTGGTATGACCAAAAGGCTGCACTGGTTGAGTTCCAACCAGGGCAGAAAGTCTGGGTTCTGGAGCCTGTGGCTCCCAGGGCACTCCAGGACAAATGGAGTGGCCCTTACCCAGTACTAGAAAGGAAGAGTCAGGTCACCTACCTGGTGGACCTGGGCACAAGCAGGAGCCCCAAGAGGGTGATCCATGTAAACCGCCTTAAGCTCTTCCACGACAGGGCTGATGTCAATCTGTTGATGGTAACAGATGAGGATCAGGAGGCAGAGAGTGAACCTCTCCCTGATCTTCTGTCATCAGACCCAAAAGATGGCACAGTAGATGGAGTGATCTACTCAGACACCCTCTCTGGCCAACAGCAAGCTGATTGTAGGAAAGTCCTACAACAGTTTCCTGAGCTTTTCTCCCTAACCCCTGGTCAGACACACCTGTGTACCCATGATGTGGACACAGGAGACAGCATGCCTGTCAAGAACAAAATCTTCAGACAGTCTGACCATGTTAAGGAAAGCATCAAGGTGGAAGTCCACAAGATGCTGGAATTGGGAGTGATTGAGCGCTCTGACAGCCCCTGGGCTAGCCCAGTGGTCTTAGTCCCCAAACCTCACACCAAAGATGGAAAGAAAGAGATGAGGTTTTGTGTGGACTACAGAGGGCTCAATTCTGTCACCAAGACAGATGCCCATCCAATTCCAAGAGCTGATGAGCTCATTGATAAATTAGGTGCTGCCAAATTTCTAAGTACCTTTGACTTGACAGCAGGGTACTGGCAAATAAAAATGGCACCTGGAGCAAAAGAAAAGACAGCATTCTCCACACCTGATGGGCATTATCAGTTTACTGTTATGCCCTTTGGTTTAAAGAATGCCCCTGCCACCTTCCAAAGGTTGGTGAATCAAGTCCTTGCTGGCTTGGAGTCCTTTAGCACAGCTTATCTTGATGATATTGCTGTCTTTAGCTCCACCTGGCAGGATCACCTGGTCCACCTGAGGAAGGTTTTGAAGGCTCTGCAATCTGCAGGCCTCTCTATCAAGGCATCCAAATGCCAGATAGGGCAGGGAACTGTGGTTTACTTGGGACACCTTGTAGGTGGAGGCCAAGTTCAGCCACTCCAACCCAAGATCCAGACTATTCTGGACTGGGTAGCTCCAAAAACCCAGACTCAAGTCAGGGCATTCCTTGGCTTGACTGGGTACTACAGGAGGTTTGTGAAGGGATATGGATCCATTGTGACAGCCCTCACTGAACTCACCTCCAAGAAAATGCCCAAGAAAGTGAACTGGACTGTGGAATGCCAACAGGCCTTTGACACCCTGAAACAGGCAATGTGCTCAGCACCAGTTCTAAAAGCTCCAGATTATTCTAAGCAGTTCATTGTGCAGACTGATGCCTCTGAACATGGGATAGGGGCAGTTTTGTCCCAAACAAATGATGATGGCCTTGACCAGCCTGTTGCTTTCATTAGCAGGAGGTTACTCCCCAGGGAGCAGCGTTGGAGTGCCATTGAGAGGGAGGCCTTTGCTGTGGTTTGGTCCCTGAAGAAGCTGAGACCATACCTCTTTGGGACTCACTTCCTAGTTCAAACTGACCACAGACCTCTCAGATGGCTGATGCAAATGAAAGGTGAAAATCCTAAACTGTTGAGGTGGTCCATCTCCCTACAGGGAATGGACTTTATAGTGGAACACAGACCTGGGACTGCCCATGCCAATGCAGATGGCCTTTCCAGGTTCTTCCACTTAGAAAATGAAGACTCTCTTGGGAAAGGTTAGTCTCATCCTCTTTCGTTTGGGGGGGGGTTGTGTAAGGAAATGCCTCCTTGGCATGGTTGCCCCCTGACTTTTTGCCTTTGCTGATGCTATGTTTACAATTGAAAGTGTGCTGAGGCCTGCTAACCAGGCCCCAGCACCAGTGTTCTTTCCCTAACCTGTACTTTTGTATCCACAATTGGCAGACCCTGGCATCCAGATAAGTCCCTTGTAACTGGTACTTCTAGTACCAAGGGCCCTGATGCCAAGGAAGGTCTCTAAGGGCTGCAGCATGTCTTATGCCACCCTGGAGACCTCTCACTCAGCACAGACACACTGCTTGCCAGCTTGTGTGTGCTAGTGAGGACAAAACGAGTAAGTCGACATGGCACTCCCCTCAGGGTGCCATGCCAGCCTCTCACTGCCTATGCAGTATAGGTAAGACACCCCTCTAGCAGGCCTTACAGCCCTAAGGCAGGGTGCACTATACCATAGGTGAGGGTACCAGTGCATGAGCATGGTACCCCTACAGTGTCTAAACAAAACCTTAGACATTGTAAGTGCAGGGTAGCCATAAGAGTATATGGTCTGGGAGTCTGTCAAACACGAACTCCACAGCACCATAATGGCTACACTGAAAACTGGGAAGTTTGGTATCAAACTTCTCAGCACAATAAATGCACACTGATGCCAGTGTACATTTTATTGTAAAATACACCCCAGAGGGCACCTTAGAGGTGCCCCCTGAAACCTATCCGACTATCTGTGTAGGCTGACTGGTTCCAGCAGCCTGCCACACTAGAGACATGTTGCTGGCCCCATGGGGAGAGTGCCTTTGTCACTCTGAGGCCAGTAACAAAGCCTGCACTGGGTGGAGATGCTAACACCTCCCCCAGGCAGGAGCTGTAACACCTGGCGGTGAGCCTCAAAGGCTCACCCCTTTGTCACAGCCCAGCAGGGCACTCCAGCTTAGTGGAGTTGCCCGCCCCCTCCAGCCACGGCCCCCACTTTTGGCGGCAAGGCTGGAGGGAACAAAGAAAGCAACAAGGAGGAGTCACTGGCCAGTCAGGACAGCCCCTAAGGTGTCCTGAGCTGAGGTGACTCTGACTTTTAGAAATCCTCCATCTTGCAGATGGAGGATTCCCCCAATAGGGTTAGGATTGTGACCCCCTCCCCTTGGGAGGGGGCACAAAGAGGGTGTACCCACCCTCAGGGCTAGTAGCCATTGGCTACTAACCCCCCAGACCTAAACACGCCCTTAAATTTAGTATTTAAGGGCTACCCTGAACCCTAGAAAATTAGATTCCTGCAACTACAAGAAGAAGGACTGCCTAGCTGAAAAACCCCTGCAGAGGAAGACCAGAAGACGACAACTGCCTTGGCTCCAGAAACTCACCGGCCTGTCTCCTGCCTTCCAAAGATCCTGCTCCAGCGACGCCTTCCAAAGGGACCAGCGACCTCGACATCCTCTGAGGACTGCCCCGGCTTCGAAAAGACAAGAAACTCCCGAGGACAGCGGACCTGCTCCAAGAAAAGCTGCAACTTTGTTTCCAGCAGCTTTAAAGAACCCTGCAAGCTCCCCGCAAGAAGCGTGAGACTTGCAACACTGCACCCGGCGACCCCGACTCGGCTGGTGGAGATCCGACGCCTCAGGAGGGACCCCAGGACTACTCTGATACTGTGAGTACCAAAACCTGTCCCCCCTGAGCCCCCACAGCGCCGCCTGCAGAGGGAATCCCGAGGCTTCCCCTGACCGCGACTCCTTGAATCCAAAGTCCCGACACCTGGGAGAGACCCTGCACCCGCAGCCCCCAGGACCTGAAGGACCGGACTTTCACTGGAGGAGTGACCCCCAGGAGTCCCTCTCCCTTGACCAAGTGGAGGTTTCCCCGAGGAACCCCCCCCTTGCCTGCCTGCAGCGCTGAAGAGATCCCTAGATCTCCCATTGACTTCCATTACAAACCCGACGCTTGTTTCTACACTGCACCCGGCCGCCCCCGCGCTGCTGAGGGTGAAATTTCTGTGTGGGCTTGTGTCCCCCCCGGTGCCCTACAAAACCCCCCTGGTCTGCCCTCCGAAGACGCGGGTACGTACCTGCAAGCAGACCGGAACCGGGGCACCCCCTTCTCTCCATTCTAGCCTATGTGTTTTGGGCACCACTTTGAACTCTGCACCTGACCGGCCCTGAGCTGCTGGTGTGGTGACTTTGGGGTTGCTCTGAACCCCCAACGGTGGGCTACCTTGGACCAAGAACTGAACCCTGTAAGTGTCTTACTTACCTGGTAAAACTAACAAAAACTTACCTCCCCCAGGAACTGTGAAAATTGCACTAAGTGTCCACTTTTAAAACAGCTATTTGTGAATAACTTGAAAAGTATACATGCAATTTTGATGATTTGAAGTTCCTAAAGTACTTACCTGCAATACCTTTCAAATGAGCTATTACATGTAGAATTTGAACCTGTGGTTCTTAAAATAAACTAAGAAAAGATATTTTTCTATATAAAAACCTATTGGCTGGATTTGTCTCTGAGTGTGTGTACCTCATTTATTGTCTAAGTGTATGTACAACAAATGCTTAACACTACTCCTTGGATAAGCCTACTGCTCGACCACACTACCACAAAATAGAGCATTAGTATTATCTCTTTTTTACCACTATTTTACCTCTAAGGGGAACCCTTGGACTCTGTGCATGCTATTCCTTACTTTGAAATAGCACATACAGAGCCAACTTCCTACAGCCACCAATCCAAAGAACACACATAGACCATTCTCTTGCCACTTCTGCTCTCTCACCTGCCGCTATACGCTTCACCACCCAGGCTACACCCCAGACAGAGACCTCAAGTGCTTACTCATCAACATCAGTTCACCCGCCAAACATGCAGTAGAGGTCTGGGACATCCTCTGCTCGATTGCCCAAGACGTCTCCTTCCTCAGAGACCTGGATCATCCCACCTCAGCCCCGGACATTGCCACCACCATTCATGACAGCTACAAAATCGTCCACAAAGACAGAGTCAATCGACCAGGGGGAGGCATCACCATAGCCTACAGAAACACCCTCCACCTCTCAACTACTATTGAAACACAGAACCAGCCAACCACCACTGAACACCAACACTTCCAAATTCAGATCAAAACAAACACCTCCCTTCGTGGCACGCTTGTCTACAGATCAACCGGACCCAGTTCAGAGAAACCTTCTCGACCTCATTTTTATTTGCCTCCACTGACTACATCCTACTCTGCGACCTCAACTTTCACCTTGAAAACCGCAACCACCCTAACAGCACATCCCTATGGGACAACCTCACCACCCTGGGTCTCAAGCAACTAGTCAACTTCCCCACCCACTCAGCAGGTCACACCCACTACCCAGTCTTCTTGGCTTGAAAAAAAATTCACAATCTCGCACACCTCCAAAACAACCCCACCACCACCCCCACCCCCACCCCTCTCCCCCCCCACCCCCACCCCTACCCCAAGACCTCGGCAACATCCTTGCAACCTTTTTCCACTGGAAAATCCAGGACATATACAAGTGACTCAAGAACCAATACTCACCCCCACCGCCCACCAGCATCACCACGGACCCCACTCAGCAGACCCCGACCACTGGACCCCTTATCTCTATAAAAGACACCCAGAAACTCATGAACTCCATCCATTCGGGGCACCTTTGGACCCATGCCCACATCACATCTTCAACCTGGCCAGTGCTGCAGGAAAGTACCCTCTTTTTGGCACATTTTGCCTGCTGTCAGTGTGTTTTGATTGTATTCACTAGGATTCTACTAACCAGGACCCCCAGTGACTGTGCGCTCTCCCTCTAAATTTGGTTGATTAGGATTTAGCACAGCCCACAATTGGCATAATGGTGCCCCATGCAAGTTCCTAGTATATGCTACTAAGGTAGCCAGGGTATTGTGGCACCAGGGGTACCCCATGGGCTGCAGCATGCATTATGCCACCCATAGAAGCCCATGCAAAATGTGTCTGCAGGTCTGCCATTGCAGCCTGCGTCACTGCACCAGATCACTGTAAGACTTCCCTCTGGCAGGTCCTCCTAGCCTAGAGGGCAGGGCTCAAGTAGCTGTGTGTGAAGGCACCCCTGCATTAGCATAGGTGCCCCTACGAAATCCAGCTCCATTACACTGGACTTGTTAAGTGTGGGGAAGCCATTTTACCCATGTACTGGACACAGATCTCTGTGTCCAGCTACATAATGGCAACTCCAATCCTGGGCATGTTTGGTATCAAAATGTCAGAATCATACCCCAATACTATTGCCAGTATCGGTTGTATGATTCCGTGCACTCTGGGGCCTCCTTAGAGGACCCACAACATTGCTCCTAACAGTTTTCCGAGGTTTTCCGGGCAGCCTGCGCTGCTGCCACCCCACAGACAGGTTTCTGCCCTCCTGCTGCTTAGCCTGTTCAAGCAGATGGAGAGAACAAAGGATTTCCTTTGGGAGAGGGGGAGTAATACCCTCTCCCTTTGCAAATAGGTGTTACATAGCTTGGGAGGGGTAGCCTCCCCAAGCCACAGGTATGCTTTGAAGATGCTTTGGTGCCCTCCTTGCATAAACAGATTTGCACAAATTCAGGGAACCCCGGTCCCTGCTCTGGCACAAAACTGGACAATGGAAAAGGGAGTAACCACTCCCCTGTCTATCACCACCCCAGGGGTGGTACCCAGAGCTCCTCCAGGTGGCCACTTGATTCTGTCATCTTGAATCCAAGGTGGGCAGAGGCCCCTGCGAGCATCTGAATGGCCAGGTCAGGCAGGTGACATCACAGCCCCCTCGTGATAGGTGGTCACCCTGCTAGGTGACCCATCCCACTTACTGGGCTATTTAGGGTCTCCCTCCAGGGTGGGTCTCCAGATTCGGCGTGCAAGATTCCAGCAGCAATCCTCTGCATTGTTTACTTCATCTTCTGGCCACTGGGACTGCAACTGGACCCTTCAGGAACTGACAATCTGCAACTTCAGCAACGACTCCGATCTGCAACATTGTTTCTCCGGCTCCTTCCAGCAACTGCAACATTTCCCCTGCTGTGCATCCTCTGAGGGCGACGAGTATTCAGCCTGCACAACAAGTAAGTAGTAATGTCCCTTGAAGTAAAGGAGTCACTGTCCTGCATCCACAGGCACCAACTGCAATGATGAATGGCTGCCTGGGTCTTCTCTCCTCTGTAGCGGTGTGGATCCTGCATCACAGGTGGGGGTCTGGAGTGATCCACTTGGTCCCGTCTACCAGCTGTCCAACTTGGGAGACGGTAAGCCCTTGCCTCTCCCTGCAGAACAGTAAGCCTGTGCACCGTGACCCTTGAAGCTACCCAGGCTGGTTTGTTCCTCCTCCAAGGCATCGTAAGGCTCTGTGTAGCCCCGGCCTCCAGCACTTCTCCCCACAACGCACAGTTCCCTGACTACTGCTCCATTGACATGGAACACCCCTCCAGGTGTGCTGAATGGGCCTCACAGCGACTCCTGTGCCTGCAGCCAGTGGGTAGCCTGTGAGGGCTGCCTCCTCTTCAGACTCTCCCAGATGCTGAGGGTCACCCCGGACTTCCCACGTTGGGTCGAGTCCCCTGGACCTTGCTGGTCCTTCTCAGCCTTGCATACCTTCTTCTCCAACCCTTGCATTTGCCACGGCTTGTTGCAGGTTTTCCAGCACCACTGTACAGACTGCATCTCGACCACCGCCGTGGGACATCACTTGCATCACTTCTGGGACTCCTCTTCTGCTCCTGTGCTGCACTGCTGACCTTCATCCACCATCGCCCTGGTCCTGCATCCACAGAAGGGTGGGTAGTGGCTCCTACCACAACCAGACACTGCAAACTCTAACTGGACTTGGTCCCCTCCTTTGCACGTCCTCTTCTGTCATGATCAACCTTCGGGTTCTTCCAGTCTAGGCTGGGTCTTGAACAATCCTTTTCCAAACTCCTCCTGTTGGTTTTGGGGAAAACCAGGTACTTAACATCTGCTCTCCTGGTCGCTGGGGGTCACTCTGGCACTCGCCTCTTGGGGTTCCTAGTTTCTCCAGCTCCCTTCTACTGAGTCCACTTCCTTAGGTGGGGGACTGCCTTTCACATTCCATTTTTTTTATTATATGGTTTGGCCCTCCCCTTGGGCCCTCGCTATTTGCTATTGCTTTTACCAATGCCTATGCCTATTGCGTCCTATGCTATTTACTGATTGCTAATGTGTATATAATAGTGTTTACTTACCTCCAGTTGGGGTATTGTCTATATAGTGTTTTAGTGTCTGTGTTACATTAATAAAGTACCTTTATTTTTGTAACACTGTGTGGTTCTTTCATGTGTGTAAGTGCTGTGTGACTGTAGTGGTACTGCATAAGCTTTGCATGTCTTATAGATACGTCTTGGCTGCTCATCCATAGCTGCCTCTAGAGAATCCTGGCTTCCTAGACACTGTCTACACCGCACTAATAGTTTATACCTGGACATGGTATAATGTAGTAACATAGGTGCTCACCACACACCAGGCCAGCTTTCTACAAGCTCCACCACTGCACCAGGGCTCTACCAAACTATCAACCGTTCCATTGAAACCTCACCTTCCCATCTGACTGGAAACACACAGACAAACCTGCTCCTAAAGAAACCCTCCGCCGACCCAAGGGTGATTAAAAGTACAGACCCTCCTCTCTGCTCCCCTTCCCAGTCAAGGTAACAGAAAAGGCCATCAACATGCAACTGACGGAATTCCTCAAGTCAAACCACATCCTAGACCCCTCACAGTCCCGTTTCAGGAGCAACCACAGCACTGACACTGCCCTCCTCGCAGCCACCGACGACATCCTCGCCATGTTGGACCACAGAGACACAGCTGCCCTCATTCTCCTCGACCTCTCCGCCACGTTCAACACAGTCTGCCACTCCACCCTTTGCACCAGACTCCACAATGCTGCCATCCCCACCAAACCACTGCAACTGATATGTTTTTTCCTGATAGGAAGAACCCAGAGTGTCAGACTCCCACCGTACACTTTGAGGCCCAAAGAAACCTGCTGCAGTTTAGCCCAGGTATCCTCACTAAGTCTGCCTCTTTTCAACATCTACATGGCTCCGCTCGCCAAAATGGTCAGACAGGGCAGACTAAACATTGTATCCTATGCAGACAATACCCAACCAATCATCTCAAAGACTGAATACTCATCAACAGCCAAGAGAAACTTCCACAATGGTATGAGTGTAGTCACCGCCTGGATGGAAGCCAGCTGCCTCAGGCTCATCTCGGGCAAGAAAAACTCTAGTCCTCTGCCTGGGAAGACTCCTGGTGACTAGCTACCCTAGGAAATACCCCCCCCCCCAAACCCCACTGACCACACACGCAAACTGGGCATCATCCTGGACTCCATGCTTTCCATGACCCGTCAAGTCAACACTGTCTCAGCCTGCTTCCACACCCTAGGTCTCCTTTGGAAGATCTTCAAGTGGATTCCCACGCTCTGGTCAGCAGCAAACTGAACTATGGCAATGCACTCTAAGCCAGCATCACAAAGAAGCTACAAGCAAGGCTACAGAGAATCCAGAACACAGCAACCAGACTCATCCTGGACATCCCCTCCCCCCCAGAGCCACATCTCTGCCCACCTCACAGACCTCCACTGGCTCCTGGTCGACAAATGCATCACCTTCAAGCTACTGACACACCAATAAGGCACTTCACAACATCAGAACAGACTACCCTAACCACCGCCTGACCTACACCCCTGCCAGGCAACTCCGTTCCTCACATCTCGCCGCCATCCCCACAATCAGGAAAAGCACTGGTGGAAGCAGATCCTTCTCCTACCTCGCAGCCCAGACATGGATTACTCTCCCACTCAACCTCAGACAGGCTGCATCACTGAAGCAATTGAGGAAGGATCTCAAGACCTGGTTATTCGAATGATCAGCATGCCCACACCAGTGCCTTGAGACCCCACAGGTGATAAGTCGTGCTCTACAAGTACCGACTGATTGATACAATATGCCTATGATCCTAAATGCAACAATGGGTGTTTTTGTTGCAGAAAAACAATGCTTAGGGCATATATATGTCCACATTAGTTTCCACAAGTCATTATGTAATATTCCAAAAATCTGAACTGTGCCCAAATAAGAAGTGGTGCTCATTGGAGACTATCAATCTTTGATCGTCTTTCTGACTATTCTAGGTAGTCTACTAGAGCAAGAATGACTAAACTTGGGACTTTCTGACCATATAGAAGGCTACCAAATCACCAGCATTACTTTACATAGTAGATGTAAAGAAATGGCTCCCTGTTGCAGTTACCCCCCACTTTTTGCCTGATACTGATGCTGACTTGACTGAGAAGTGTGCTGGGACCCTGCTAACCAGGCCCCAGCACCAGTGTTCTTTCACCTAAAATGTACCATTGATTCCACAATTGGCACACCCTGGCATCCAGATAAGTCCCTTGTAACTGGTACCTCTGGTACCAAGGGCCCTGATGCCAGGGAAGGTCTCTAAGGGCTGCAGCATGTGTTATGCCACCATGGAGACCCCTCACTCAGCACAGACACACTGCTTACCAGCTTGTGTGTGCTAGTGAGAACAAAATGAGTAAGTCGACATGGCACTCCCCTCAGGGTGCCATGCCAGCCTCTCACTGCCTATGCAGTATAGGTAAGACACCCCTCTAGCAGGCCTTACAGCCCTAAGGCAGGGTGCACTATACCATAGGTGAGGGTACCAGTGCATGAGCACTGTACCCCTACAGTGTCTAAGTGTAAGGAAATGCCTCCTTGGCATGGTTGCCCCCTGACTTTTTGCCTTTGCTGATGCTATGTTTACAATTGAAAGTGTGCTGAGGCCTGCTAACCAGGCCCCAGCACCAGTGTTCTTTCCCTAACCTGTACTTTTGTATCCACAATTGGCAGACCCTGGCATCCAGATAAGTCCCTTGTAACTGGTACTTCTAGTACCAAGGGCCCTGATGCCAAGGAAGGTCTCTAAGGGCTGCAGCATGTCTTATGCCACCCTGGAGACCTCTCACTCAGCACAGACACACTGCTTGCCAGCTTGTGTGTGCTAGTGAGGACAAAACGAGTAAGTCGACATGGCACTCCCCTCAGGGTGCCATGCCAGCCTCTCACTGCCTATGCAGTATAGGTAAGACACCCCTCTAGCAGGCCTTACAGCCCTAAGGCAGGGTGCACTATACCATAGGTGAGGGTACCAGTGCATGAGCATGGTACCCCTACAGTGTCTAAACAAAACCTTAGACATTGTAAGTGCAGGGTAGCCATAAGAGTATATGGTCTGGGAGTCTGTCAAACACGAACTCCACAGCACCATAATGGCTACACTGAAAGCTGGGAAGTTTGGTATCAAACTTCTCAGCACAATAAATGCACACTGATGCCAGTGTACAGTTTATTGTAAAATACACCACAGAGGGCACCTTAGAGGTGCCCCCTGAAACTTAACCGACTGTCTGTGTAGGCTGACTAGTTCCAGCAGCCTGCCACACCAGAGACATGTTGCTGGCCCCATGGGGAGAGTGCCTTTGTCACTCTGAGGCCAGTAACAAAGCCTGCACTGGGTGGAGATGCTAACACCTCCCCCAGGCAGGAGCTGTAACACCTGGCGGTGAGCCTCAAAGGCTCACCCCTTTGTCACAGCCCAGCAGGGCACTCCAGCTTAGTGGAGTTGCCCGCCCCCTCCGGCCACGGCCCCCACTTTTGGCGGCAAGGCTGGAGGGAACAAAGAAAGCAACAAGGAGGAGTCACTGGCCAGTCAGGACAGCCCCTAAGGTGTCCTGAGCTGAGGTGACTCTGACTTTTAGAAATCCTCCATCTTGCAGATGGAGGATTCCCCCAATAGGGTTAGGATTGTGACCCCCTCCCCTTGGGAGGAGGCACAAAGAGGGTGTACCCACCCTCAGGGCTAGTAGCCATTGGCTACTAACCCCCCAGACCTAAACACGCCCTTAAATTTAGTATTTAAGGGCTACCCTGAACCCTAGAAAATTAGATTCCTGCAACTACAAGAAGAAGGACTGCCTAGCTGAAAACCCCTGCAGAGGAAGACCAGAAGACGACAACTGCCTTGGCTCCAGAAACTCACCGGCCTGTCTCCTGCCTTCCAAAGATCCTGCTCCAGCGACGCCTTCCAAAGGGACCAGCGACCTCGACATCCTCTGAGGACTGCCCCTGCTTCGAAAAGACAAGAAACTCCCGAGGACAGCGGACCTGCTCCAAGAAAAGCTGCAACTTTGTTTCCAGCAACTTTAAAGAACCCTGCAAGCTCCCCGCAAGAAGCGTGAGACTTGCAACACTGCACCCGGCGACCCCGACTCGGCTGGTGGCGATCCAACACCTCAGGAGGGACCCCAGGACTACTCTGATACTGTGAGTACCAAAACCTGTCCCCCCTGAGCCCCCACAGCGCCGCCTGCAGAGGGAATCCCGAGGCTTCCCCTGACCGCGACTCTTTGAACCTAAAGTCCCGACGCCTGGGAGAGACCCTGCACCCGCAGCCCCCAGGACCTGAAGGACCGGACTTTCACTGGAGAAGTGACCCCCAGGAGTCCCTCTCCCTTGCCCAAGTGGAGGTTTCCCCGAGGAACCCCCCCCTTGCCTACCTGCAAGCAGACCGGAACCGGGGCACCCCCTTCTCTCCATTCTAGCCTATGTGTTTTGGGCACCACTTTGAACTCTGCACCTGACCGGCCCTGAGCTGCTGGTGTGGTAACTTTGGGGTTGCTCTGAACCCCCAACGGTGGGCTTCCTTGGACCAAGAACTAAGCCCTGTAAGTGTCTTACTTACCTGGTTAATCTAACAAATACTTACCTCCCCTAGGAACTGTGAAAATTGCACTAAGTGTCCACTTTTAAAACAGCTATTTGTGAATAACTTGAAAAGTATACATGCAATTTTGATGATTGAAGTTCCTAAAGTACTTACCTGCAATACCTTTCGAATGAGATATTACATGTAGAATTTGAACCTGTGGTTCTTAAAATAAACTAAGAAAAGATATTTTTCTATATAAAAACCTATTGGCTGGATTTGTCTCTGAGTGTGTGTACCTCATTTATTGTCTATGTGTATGTACAACAAATGCTTAACACTACTCCTTGGATAAGCCTACTGCTCGACCACACTACCACAAAATAGAGCATTAGTATTATCTATTTTTACCACTATTTTACCTCTAAGGGGAACCCTTGGACTCTGTGCATGCTATTCCTTACTTTGAAATAGCACATACAGAGCCAACTTCCTACATTGGTGGCAGCGGTGGGATACAAGACTTTGCATTTGCTGGACTACTCAGCCAATACCTGATCACACGACAAATTCCAAAATTGTCATTAGAAATTGATTTTTGCAATTAGAAAAGTTTTCTAAATTCTTAAAAGACCTGCTAGGGCCTTGTGTTAGATCCTGTTTAGCATTTCTTTTAGACTTTAAAAGTTTGTAAAAGTTTGAATTAGATTCTAGAACCAGTTGTAGATTCTTAAAAAGTATTCCAACTTTTAGAAGCAAAATGTCTAGCACAGATGTGACTGTGGTGGAACTCGACACCACACCTTACCTCCATCTTAAGATGAGGGAGCTAAGGTCACTCTGTAAAATAAAGAAAATAACAATGGGCCCCAAACCTACCAAAATACAGCTCCAGGAGCTTTTGGCAGAGTTTGAAAAGGCCAACCCCTCTGAGGGTGGCAACTCAGAGGAAGAGGATAGTGACTTGGAGGACAATTCCCCCTTACCAGTCCTATCTAGGGAGAACAGGGTCCCTCAAACCCTGACTCCTAAAATAATAGTCAGAGATGCTGGTTCCCTCACAGGAGAGACCAACACCTCTGAAATCACTGAGGATAGCCCCAGTGAAGAGGACATCCAGTTAGCCAGGATGGCCAAAAGATTGGCTTTGGAAAGACAGATCCTAGCCATAGAGAGGGAAAGACAAGAGATGGGCCTAGGACCCATCAATGGTGGCAGCAACATAAATAGGGTCAGAGATTCTCCTGACATGTTGAAAATCCCCAAAGGGATTGTAACTAAATATGAAGATGGTGATGACATCACCAAATGGTTCACAGCTTTTGAGAGGGCTTGTGTAACCAGAAAAGTGAACAGATCTCACTGGGGTGCTCTCCTTTGGGAAATGTTCACAGGAAAGTGTAGGGATAGACTCCTCACACTCTCTGGACCAGATGCAGAATCTTATGACCTCATGAAGGGTACCCTGATTGAGGGCTTTGGATTCTCCACTGAGGAGTACAGGATTAGGTTCAGGGGGGCTCAAAAATCCTCGAGCCAGACCTGGGTTGACTTTGTTGACTACTCAGTGAAAACACTAGATGGTTGGATTCAAGGCAGTGGTGTAAGTAATTATGATGGGCTGTACAATTTATTTGTGAAAGAACACCTGTTAAGTAATTGTTTCAATGATAAACTGCATCAGCATCTGGTAGACCTAGGACCAATTTCTCCCCAAGAATTGGGAAAGAAGGCGGACCATTGGGTCAAGACAAGGGTGTCCAAGACTTCAACAGGGGGTGACCAAAAGAAAGGGGTCACAAAGACTCCCCAGGGGAAGAGTGATGAGACAACCAAAACTAAAAATAGTAAAGAGTCTACTACAGGCCCCCAAAAACCTGCACAGGAGGGTGGGCCCAGAGCCTCTTCACAAAACAATGGGTACAAGGGTAAAAACTTTGATCCCAAAAAGGCCTGGTGTCATAGCTGTAAACAGCATGGACACCAAACTGGAGACAAGGCCTGTCCCAAGAAAGATTCCACTCCAAACTCCCATCCAGGTAACACTGGTATGGCTAGTCTCCAAGTGGGATCAACAGTGTGCCCAGAGCAAATCAGGGTCCACACTGAAGCTACTCTAGTTTCTGAGGGTGGGGTGGATTTAGCCACACTAGCTGTCTGGCCGCCTAACATGCAAAAATACAGACAGCAACTCTTAATTAATGGGACTAGAATAGAGGGCCTGAGGGATACAGGTGCCAGTGTCACCATGGTGACAGAGAAACTGGTTTCCCCTGGCCAATACCTGACTGGAAAAACTTACACAGTCACCAACGCTGACAATCAGAGAAAAGTACATCCCATGGCAATGGTTACTTTAGAATGGGGAGGGGTCAATGGCCTGAAACAGGTGGTGGTCTCCTCAAATATCCCAGTGGACTGTCTGCTTGGAAATGACCTGGAGTCCTCAGCATGGGCTGAGGTAGAACTAAAAACCCATGCAGCAATGCTGGGTATCCCTGAACTGGTGTGTGTGAAAACAAGAGCACAGTGCAAGGCACAGGGTGAACAAGTAGAGCTGGAGTCTGGAAGAATGGCCCAGACTACCAAGAGAACAGGAAAGTCAGTTGGGAAACCAACTGCAACACAGCAAAAGAAAGGGAACCTCTCTTCTCAGGAAGAAGTTCTGCCCTCTGAGGGAACTGAGCCTTTGGAGCTTGAACCTTATCAGGTTGAGCTCTTAGGCCCAGGGGGACCCTCAAGGGAGGAGCTGTGTAAGGGACAAGAAACCTGTCCAAATGGCTGATGCAAATGAAAGGTGAAAATCCTAAACTGTTGAGGTGGTCCATCTCCCTACAGGGAATGGACTTTATAGTGGAACACAGACCTGGGACTGCCCATGCCAATGCAGATGGCCTTTCCAGGTTCTTCCACTTAGAAAATGAAGACTCTCTTGGGAAAGGTTAGTCTCATCCTCTTTCGTTTGGGGGGGGGGGTTGTGTAAGGAAATGCCTCCTTGGCATGGTTGCCCCCTGACTTTTTGCCTTTGCTGATGCTATGTTTACAATTGAAAGTGTGCTGAGGCCTGCTAACCAGGCCCCAGCACCAGTGTTCTTTCCCTAACCTGTACTTTTGTATCCACAATTGGCAGACCCTGGCATCCAGATAAGTCCCTTGTAACTGGTACTTCTAGTACCAAGGGCCCTGATGCCAAGGAAGGTCTCTAAGGGCTGCAGCATGTCTTATGCCACCCTGGAGACCTCTCACTCAGCACAGACACACTGCTTGCCAGCTTGTGTGTGCTAGTGAGGACAAAACGAGTAAGTCGACATGGCACTCCCCTCAGGGTGCCATGCCAGCCTCTCACTGCCTATGCAGTATAGGTAAGACACCCCTCTAGCAGGCCTTACAGCCCTAAGGCAGGGTGCACTATACCATAGGTGAGGGTACCAGTGCATGAGCATGGTACCCCTACAGTGTCTAAACAAAACCTTAGACATTGTAAGTGCAGGGTAGCCATAAGAGTATATGGTCTGGGAGTCTGTCAAACACGAACTCCACAGCACCATAATGGCTACACTGAAAGCTGGGAAGTTTGGTATCAAACTTCTCAGCACAATAAATGCACACTGATGCCAGTGTACAGTTTATTGCAAAATACACCACAGAGGGCACCTTAGAGGTGCCCCCTGAAACTTAACCGACTGTCTGTGTAGGCTGACTAGTTCCAGCAGCCTGCCACACCAGAGACATGTTGCTGGCCCCATGGGGAGAGTGCCTTTGTCACTCTGAGGCCAGTAACAAAGCCTGCACTGGGTGGAGATGCTAACACCTCCCCCAGGCAGGAGCTGTAACACCTGGCGGTGAGCCTCAAAGGCTCACCCCTTTGTCACAGCCCAGCAGGGCACTCCAGCTTAGTGGAGTTGCCCGCCCCCTCCGGCCACGGCCCCCACTTTTGGCGGCAAGGCTGGAGGGAACAAAGAAAGCAACAAGGAGGAGTCACTGGCCAGTCAGGACAGCCCCTAAGGTGTCCTGAGCTGAGGTGACTCTGACTTTTAGAAATCCTCCATCTTGCAGATGGAGGATTCCCCCAATAGGGTTAGGATTGTGACCCCCTCCCCTTGGGAGGAGGCACAAAGAGGGTGTACCCACCCTCAGGGCTAGTAGCCATTGGCTACTAACCCCCCAGACCTAAACACGCCCTTAAATTTAGTATTTAAGGGCTACCCTGAACCCTAGAAAATTAGATTCCTGCAACTACAAGAAGAAGGACTGCCTAGCTGAAAACCCCTGCAGAGGAAGACCAGAAGATGACAACTGCCTTGGCTCCAGAAACTCACCGGCCTGTCTCCTGCCTTCCAAAGATCCTGCTCCAGCGACGCCTTCCAAAGGGACCAGCGACCTCGACATCCTCTGAGGACTGCCCCTGCTTCGAAAAGACAAGAAACTCCCGAGGACAGCGGACCTGCTCCAAGAAAAGCTGCAACTTTGTTTCCAGCAACTTTAAAGAACCCTGCAAGCTCCCCGCAAGAAGCGTGAGACTTGCAACACTGCACCCGGCGACCCCGACTCGGCTGGTGGCGATCCAACACCTCAGGAGGGACCCCAGGACTACTCTGATACTGTGAGTACCAAAACCTGTCCCCCCTGAGCCCCCACAGCGCCGCCTGCAGAGGGAATCCCGAGGCTTCCCCTGACCGCGACTCTTTGAACCTAAAGTCCCGACGCCTGGGAGAGACCCTGCACCCGCAGCCCCCAGGACCTGAAGGACCGGACTTTCACTGGAGAAGTGACCCCCAGGAGTCCCTCTCCCTTGCCCAAGTGGAGGTTTCCCCGAGGAACCCCCCCCTTGCCTGCCTGCAGCGCTGAAGAGATCCCGAGATCTCTCATAGACTAACATTGCGAACCCGACGCTTGTTTCTACACTGCACCCGGCCGCCCCCGCGCCGCTGAGGGTGAAATTTCTGTGTGGACTTGTGTCCCCCCTGGTGCCCTACAAAACCCCCCTCTGTAAGTGCAGGGTAGCCATAGGAGTATATGGTCTGGGAGTCTGTTTTACACGAACTCCACAGCACCATAATAGCTACACTGAAAACTGGGAAGTTTGGGATCAAACTTCTCAGCACAATAAATGCACACTGATGCCAGTGTACATTTTATTGTAAAATACACCACAGAGGGCACCTTAGAGGTGCTCCCTGAAACTTAACCGACTATCTGTGTAGGCTGACTGGTTCCAGCAGCCTGCCACACTAGAGACATGTTGCTGGCCCCATGGGGACAGTGCCTTTGTCACTCTGAGGCCAGTAACAAAGCCTGCACTGGGTGGAGATGCTAACACCTCCCCCAGGCAGGAGCTGTAACACCTGGCGGTGAGCCTCAAAGGCTCACCCCTTTGTCACAGCACAGCAGGGCACTCCAGCTTAGTGGAGTTGCCCGCCCACTCCGGCCACGGCCCCCACTTTTGGCGGCAAGGCTGGAGGAAACAAAGAAAGCAACAAGGAGGAGTCACTGACCAGTCAGGACAGCCCCTAAGGTGTCCTGAGCTGAAGTGACTGTAACTTTTAGAAATCCTCCATCTTGCAGATGGAGGATTCCCCCAATAGGATTAGGGATGTGCCCCCCTCCCCTTGGGAGCAGGCACAAAGAGGGTGTACCCACCCTCAGGGCTAGTAGCCATTGGCTACTAACCCCCCAGACCTAAACACGCCCTTAAATTTAGTACTTAAGGGCTCTCCCTGAACCTAGAAATTAGATTCCTGCAACTATAAGAAGAAGGACTGCTGAGCTGAAAGACCCCTGCAGAGGAAGACCAGAAGACACCAACTGCCTTGGCCCCAGACTTACCGGCCTGTCTCCTGCCTTCCAAAGAACCCTGCTCCAGCGACGCTTTCCAAGGGACCAGCGACCTCTGAATCCTCCGAGGACTGCCCTGCTTCGAAAAAGACAAGAAACTCCCGAGGACAGCGGCACTGCTCCAAAAGAACTGCAACTTTGTTACAAGGAGTAGATTTAAAGACCCCTGCAACTCCCCGCAAGAAGCGTGAGACTTGCAACACTGCACTCGGCGACCCCGACTCGACTGGTGGAGAACAACCAACTCAGGGAGGACCCTCCGGCGACTCTACGACTGTGAGTAACCAAAGTTGTCCCCCCTGAGCCCCCACAGCGACACCTGCAGAGGGAATCCCCAGGCTCCCCCTGACCGCGACTGTCTGAACTCCATTTCCCGACGGCTGGAAAAGACCCTGCACCCGCAGCCCCCAGCCCCTAAAGAAACGGAACTTCTGTGCAGGAGTGACCCCCAGGAGGCCCTCTCCCTTGCCCAGGTGGTGGCTACCCCGAGGAGCCCCCCCCTTGCCTGCCTGCGACGCTGAAGAGATCCCTTGATCTCTCATTGACTTCCATTGAAAACCTGACGCGTGTTTGCACACTGCACCCGGCCGCCCCCGCGCTGCTGAGGGTGTACTTTCTGTGCTGACTTGTGTCCCCCCCGGTGCCCTACAAAACCCCCCTGGTCTGCCCTCCGAAGACGCGGGTACTTACCTGGTGGCAGACTGGAACCGGGGCACCCCCTTCTCTCCATTGAAGCCTATGTGTTTTGGGCACCTCTTTGACCTTTGCACCTGACCGGCCCTGAGCTGCTGGTGTGATAACTTTGGGGTTGCTCTGAACCCCCAACGGTGGGCTACCTTGGACCAAAAACTGAAAACTGTAAGTGACTTACTTACCTGTGAAAACTAACAATAACTTACCTCCCCCAGGAACTGTGAAAATTGCACTGTGTCCACTTTTAAAACAGCTTATTGTGTTTTATGTGAAAAGTATACATGCTAAAGTAATGATTCAAAGTTCCTAGAGTACTTACCTGCAATACCTTTCAAATGAGCTATTACATGTAAAATTTGAACCTGTGGGTTTTTAAAAGAAACTAAGAAAAGATATTTTTCTATAACAAAACCTATTGGCTGGATTTGTCTCTGAGTGTGTGTACCTCATTTATTGCCTATGTGTATGTACAACAAATGCTTAACACTACTCCTTGGATAAGCCTACTGCTCGACCACACTACCACAAAATAGAGCATTAGTATTATCTCTTTTTACCACTATTTTACCTCTAAGGGGAACCCTTGGACTCTGTGCATGCTATTCCTTACTTTGAAATAGCACATACAGAGCCAACTTCCTACATTGGTGGATCAGCGGTGGGGTACAAGACTTTGCATTTGCTGGACTACTCAGCCAATACCTGATCACACGACAAATTCCAAAAATTGTCATTAGAAATTGATTTTTGCAATTTGAAATTTTTCTAAATTCTTTAAAGTCCTGCTAGGGCCTTGTGTTAGTCCCTGTTAGCATTTCTTTTAGAGTTTAAAAGTTTGTAAAAGTTTGAATTAGATTCTAGAACCAGTTTTAGATTCTTGAAAAGCATTCCAACTTTTAGAAGAATAATGTCTAGTACAGATTTGAATGTGGTGGAACTCGACACCACACCTTACCTCCATCTCCAGATGAAAGAGCTAAGGTCACTCTGTACAATAAGAAAAATAACAATGGGCTCCAGACCTTCCAAACTACAGCTCCAGGAGCTGTTGGCAGAGTATGATCGAGCCAACCCATCTGTAAGTGGCAACACAGATGATGATGATAGTGACTTGGAGGTTGATTCCCCACCACCAGTCCAATCTAGGGAGAACAGGGCCTCTCAAGCCCTGACTCCAAAAATAATAGTCAGAGATGCTGGCTCCCTCACAGGAGGGTCCAGCCTCTCTGAAATCACTGAGGATAACTCCAGTGAAGAGGACATCCAGTCAGCCAGGATGGCCAAAAGATTGGCTTTGGAAAAACAGATCCTAGCCATAGAAAGGGAAAGACAAGAGATGTGCCTAGGACCCATCAATGGTGGCAGCAACATAACTAGGGTCAGAGATTCTCCTGACATGTTGAAAATCCCCAAAGGGATTGTAACTAAATATGAAGATGGTGATGACATCACCAAATGGTTCACAGCTTTTGAGAGGGCTTGTGAAACCAGAAAAGTGAACAAATCTCACTGGGGTGCTCTCCTTTGGGAAATGTTCACAGGAAAGTGTAGGGATAGACTCCTCACACTCTCTAAAAAAGATGCAGAATCTTATGACCTCATGAAGGGTACCCTGATTGAGGGCTTTGGATTCTCCACTGAGGAGTATAGAATTAGATTCAGGGGGGCTCAAAAATCCTCGAGCCAGACCTGGGTTGATTATGTTGACTACTCAGTGAAAACACTGGATGGTTGGGTAACTGGAAATGAAGTGTATGACTATGTTGGGCTTTATAATTTGTTTATGAAAGAACACATTTTAAGTAACTGCTTCAATGAAAAGTTGCATCAGTATCTGGTAGACCTAGGTCCAATTTCTCCCCAAGAATTGGGAAAGAAGGCAGACCACTGGGTCAAGACTAGGGTAACCAAAACTTCCACTGGGGGTGACCAAAAGAAAGGGGTTACAAAGCCTCCCCAGGAAAAAGTGGGTGACACTAGAAACAAAGAAAAAGAGTCCCCTGTAGGCCCCCAAAAACCAGACCAGGTGGGTGGGCCCAGAGACACAACCCAAAACAAAGGTGGGTACCAGGGTAAGAGCTGGGATGCCACTAAGGCATGGTGCCATAACTGTAAACAGACAGGGCACCACACCAAGGACACTTCTTGTCCCAAAAACAAACCCCCTAGCAAAATCCCAGGGGTAACCAGTGTAGCCATTGGAGATGACTCCTCAGATGAGGAGGTCTTCATAGCCTTCAACTGGAAAAAGGGCCCAACAGGTGAGTTGGAGATTCTAGAGGGAAGTAGACACTTCCACCACCTACAGGTGAATGGAATCCCAGCCACTGCCCTGAGAGACACTTGTGCCAGTCACACTATTGTGCATGACAGGCTGGTGTTCTCAAACCAGTACATCCCAGGTGAGATGGCCAGAGTAAGAGTTAGCCCAGACAGGGTCACTGATAGGCCTGTGGCTTTTGTGCCCATAGAAGTGGGTGGGACTTTTAGCTGGAGAAGGGTGGTAGTCAGTACAGACCTCCCCCTTGATTGTCTCCTTGGAAATGACTACCCAGAGGTTAGTCAGAGCCCAAGAGAGGAACTGGTCCAGTGCCAGTCCCCTCCCAAGGATTCTGGAGTTCCTGCCTCTGCAGAAAATGCAAGTAGGCCCCAGAAGAAAAAGAAAAGAAAACAGTGCAGGAAGGGTGGACAACCTTTAGCCAAGGTTCCAGCAAGCCAAGGAGATTCTGCTCCAGTAGGGGAGAACTCCAAAAGTGGCACTGGTAAAGTCCAACCTGACCCACCAGAAGTCCTGGCTAGTCAGGCAACTGTTAAGCCTGAGTGGATGGCTCCTCAGCTAACGGAAGACAGAGTGGAAGAAGGGTGTTTACTACAAGATGTGGTAACCCCTCACTCTAATACAGCAGACAGGCACCCTGAACCCAAAGAAGCCTGTAACTTAGCCCCTTCCCTTGTAGGTGAAGAGCTAAAGGTGTGGTTCTGGGCACTGACAGCTGTCAGTGGCCTCTGCTGGGTGTTAGCCTTTATGGCTGCACTATCCTTGGCATGGTGGTCTGACCCCATGCCACATAGCAAGTTAGGCCCCCTGACCCTGTTGGTCATGGTGGGGTTACTCCAGCTCTGGGAAACCTCTTTGGGTAAGCTAGGGGTGACCCTGGCTAAAATAAGACTAGCAGAGGTGGATACCTCTAACCCCAAAATAGAGAGAATGGGTGGAGACATTAAAGACACAGACAAGAGGCAATTCAGACTAGGTCCTATCACTGTGGAAGTGGGTCAGTTCCCCAGAGGGAATGACCTGAGCAGGAGGATGTAAGGCAGAGTAGGCCCTGCAACAAACCAGCCTATTTCCTCTACTCTTCCTCGCCTCCCAGACTAGGAAGACTCTCCCAGCTTTGGCTGAGTCTCCTGGCCTGTGGGCTGGGGGGGGCTTGTGTAAAGAAATGGCTCCCTGTTGCAGTTACCCCCCACTTCTTGCCTGATACTGATGCTGACTTGACTGAGAAGTGTGCTGGGACCCTGCTAACCAGGCCCCAGCACCAGTGTTCTTTCACCTAAAATGTACCACTGATTCCACAATTGGCACACCCTGGCACCTAGGTAAGTCCCTTGTAACTGGTACCTCTGGTACCAAGGGCCCTGATGCCAGGGAAGGTCTCTAAGGGCTGCAGCATGTGTTATGCCACCCTGGAGACCCCTCACTCAGCACAGACACACTGCTTACCAGCTTGTGTGTGCTAGTGAGAACAAAATGAGTAAGTCGACATGGCACTCCCCTCAGGGTGCCATGCCAGCCTCTCACTGCCTATGCAGTATAGGTAAGACACCCCTCTAGCAGGCCTTACAGCCCTAAGGCAGGGTGCACTATACCATAGGTGAGGGTACCAGTGCATGAGCACTGTACCCCTACAGTGTCTAAGCAAAACCTTAGACATTGTAAGTGCAGGGTAGCCATAAGAGTATATGGTCTGGGAGTCTGTTTTACACGAACTCCACAGCACCATAATGGCTACACTGAAAACTGGGAAGTTTGGTATCAAACTTCTCAGCACAATAAATGCACACTGATGCCAGTGTACATTTTATTGTAAAATACACCACAGAGGGCACCTTAGAGGTGCTCCCTGAAACTTAACCGACTATCTGTGTAGGCTGACTGGTTCCAGCAGCCTGCCACACTAGAGACATGTTGCTGGCCCCATGGGGAGAGTGCCTTTGTCACTCTGAGGCCAGTAACAAAGCCTGCACTGGGTGGAGATGCTAACACCTCCCACAGGCAGGAGCTGTAACACCTGGCGGTGAGCCTCAAAGGCTCACCCCTTTGTCACAGCACAGCAGGGCACTCCAGCTTAGTGGAGTTGCCCGCCCCCTCCGGCCACGGCCCCCACTTTTGGCGGCAAGGCTGGAGGAAACAAAGAAAGCAACAAGGAGGAGTCACTGACCAGTCAGGACAGCCCCTAAGGTGTCCTGAGCTGAAGTGACTGTAACTTTTAGAAATCCTCCATCTTGCAGATGGAGGATTCCCCCAATAGGATTAGGGATGTGCCCCCCTCCCCTTGGGAGGAGGCACAAAGAGAGTGTACCCACCCTCAGGGCTAGTAGCCATTGGCTACTAACCCCCCAGACCTAAACACGCCCTTAAATTTAGTATTTAAGGGCTCTCCCTGAACCTAGAAAAACAGATTCCTGCAACTACAAGAAGAAGGACTGCTGAGCTGAAAGACCCCTGCAGAGGAAGACCAGAAGACACCAACTGCCTTGGCCCCAGACTTACCGGCCTGTCTCCTGCCTTCCAAAGAACCCTGCTCCAGCGACGCTTTCCAAGGGACCAGCGACCTCTGAATCCTCCGAAGACTGCCCTGCTTCGAAAAAGACAAGAAACTCCTGAGGACAGCGGCACTGCTCCAAAAGAACTGCAACTTTGTTACAAGGAGCAGATTTAAAGACCCCTGCAACTCCCCGCAAGAAGCGTGAGACTTGCAACACTGCACCCGGCGACCCCGACTCGACTGGTGGAGAACAACCAACTCAGGGAGGACCCTCCGGCGACTCTACGACTGAGTAACGAAAGTTGTCCTCCCTGAGCCCCCACAGCGACGCCTGCAGAGGGAATCCCCAGGCTCCCCCTGACCGCGACTGTCTGAACTCCATTTCCCGACGGCTGGAAAAGACCCTGCACCCGCAGCCCCCAGCCCCTAAAGAAACGGAACTTCTGTGCAGGAGTGACCCCCAGGAGGCCCTCTCCCTTGCCCAGGTGGTGGCTACCCCGAGGAGCCCCCCCCTTGCCTGCCTGCGACGCTGAAGAGATCCCTTGATCTCTCATTGACTTCCATTGAAAACCCGACGCGTGTTTGCACACTGCACCGGGCCGCCCCCGCGCTGCTGAGGGTGTACTTTCTGTGCAGACTTGTGTCCCCCCCGGTGCCCTACAAAACCCCCCTGGTCTGCCCTCCGAAGACGCGGGTACTTACCTGCTGGCAGACTGGAACCGGGGCACCCCCTTCTCTCCATTGAAGCCTATGTGTTTTGGGCACCTCTTTGACCTTTGCACCTGACCGGCCCTAAGCTGCTGGTGTGATAACTTTGGGGTTGCTCTGAACCCCCAACGGTGGGCTACCTTGGACCAAAAACTGAAACCTGTAAGTGACTTACTTACCTGTGAAAACTAACAATAACTTACCTCCCCCAGGAACTGTGAAAATTGCACTGTGTCCACTTTTAAAACAGCTTATTGTGTTTTATGTGAAAAGTATACATGCTAAAGTAATGATTCAAAGTTCCTAGAGTACTTACCTGCAATACCTTTCAAATGAGCTATTACATGTCAAATTTGAACCTGTGGTTTTTAAAATAAACTAAGAAAAGATATTTTTCTATAACAAAACCTATTGGCTGGATTTGTCTCTGAGTGTGTGTACCTCATTTATTGCCTATGTGTATGTACAACAAATGCTTAACACTACTCCTTGGATAAGCCTACTGCTCGACCACACTACCACAAAATAGAGCATTAGTATTATCTCTTTTTACCACTATTTTACCTCTGAGGGGAACCCTTGGACTCTGTGCATGCTATTCCTTACTTTGAAATAACACATACAGAGCCACCTTCCTACAGTAGAGAATGAGCATTTTGAAAGTTACATATTCCATAGAAAGGGCACCAAACAATTTATTACAGCAAAGCAGCCATAAAGTGAATATGCTAGCCAAGACATTATCTGCAGGACACCATTAAGCAAGATCAAAAAGAGTTAACAAAAAGAAAGGGATATTCGTTCCATGCCAAGCAAAACTTAACTAGGGAAGTCATTGTTACACAAAAGGAAACACCAGCAGACTGCCTCAATGTGAAATACTCTAACTTCTAGGTGCTGTAATTATGTGTCAACTATTTAAATTAGGACATGAAAATCTTTCTCAACTCAAACATAGCAGGAGGTGCATAACTATTTTAAGAAAAGTGTACTTTTACTCAGAAGAAAAATCACTCTTCAGATTTCTGATTCCAGAACTGAATAGAATGGTTGTGTCATCCCATCTTAGGTTTTTATAAACAGAACTTCAGGAGAAAGCATTTAATCCTTAAGTCAACACTGCATATACTAGAGTTGCCTGGAAACAATATTACAGTAAAGCGACAGACAGGTGACTTCTCAAATGAACCCTTAAATAAAGATCGCAAAATGGTCTTACATATACACCAAAGACATAATTCACGTAACTCGTACAGACCATTACTGAGCCCAAAGTAGCAAGCTACATAGCACTTCATTCACCAAACTAGGTTCATTTTCTCACAATCTAACTTTAATTAAGGACTTAGTGACTGATGTGGCAATTCCAAGGAACAGTTGGGCTTACTCTTTTAGCAAAGTTTGCTCAACATGAACAGACTAAAGTAAATAAATATATTCAGCACAAATTGCAAATAATTTCGTTCTAACTGGAAACCAGAGGTGCTGGCCTGCCCACAGCATAGCTCAAAATAAGATTAGTTTAAATGCATCCACATGGACCAGTAATTTCACCCCTAGCTGACAGATCAATGTTAGGTTCAGGGTCGATCTGGGTAGTTTATGTAGCTACTTCTTCAAAAAAGTCCTACTAAAGCTCTATTTTTGCACGATTTCTTACTCTCATCTTAAACAAGGATGTTTCAAGTTGGTCTGACAAGAGGCCACTACTCATCTTAGCACTTTTCAGTACTGAATGCATCCAACACATGCAGTTTTGGAGTATGTAGTAGAACTTTAAGAAAGCTTGACAGACCATGATACAGGTCTACTAAATGGAACCTAGGCTGAATGTAATACTTTACTATCTGTAGAGTATTACTAAGATAAAAGGATTTTGAAACCAAGTATGCTCTAACAACAATTAAGATCCTACACTAATATTCTAACCTACTGATATTACAAAACGTCTCAAGTGTCTCAAATATACTCAAAATTGTGTATAGAGCTGCCCCAGTCATCACCTGCAGTGTCTCATCATCAGCAACTAACAGATGGAGCAAGAGAGCCAGTTCCTACTGGACAATTTTGCATACTTTTAGAAGACTGTACATATTAACAAGGACATTAAAAGCCGAAGAAGACAAAAGGCATTCTTGCATATTGTCTCCAACAAAACGATCCATCTGCAGTATAAAGAACAAAAGTGCTTTACTGACAAAGCTAGAGAATGTTTACAGTATATTAAGTATCACAATCAAGTGGCATCATTTAAAATGACGTCAGAAATAAAACAAAAATATTGAGTTATAATATAATAGGGGCAGAAAGGGTAGTTCTACGTTTATTTGTGCAACAGCAACTATTTACATTTCACTACTGTACAAAAGGTTGGAATAGAATGGCTACAGCCAAATAGTACTTACCTCTATTCCATCAAAACATAATTTGATAACTGGCACAAATGCCTCTTCGACAGACTGAAATGAGAATTTGAAAGATTTATAAATATTACATCAAAAATAGGTATTTTAATAAAGCTAACAATTATGATTCTATTGCTGGTTTACAAGCTTTAGCAAACAATTATACAAAGGTAACAATTAAAAAGACTGATTTTTGAGTAATGGGCTTATCTACAAGCTTCCCATGCCCCTCCCAATATTGGTACAGGTAAAGCAGTGTGCACCCATGCCTATCCTTTAATAATCACCACACAACATGGAAGAAATTGTGGTAGCAATGGATGCAGTAACAGCAACATATATTATATATGTTTTTTTTTTTTTTTTAAAGGTCTGCTTTTCAAATGGCAAGAAGATGGAGCTCAGCCATAAGAAACTGGCTATTTACCTGTAACTGGTTTTGCAGCCTAAAGCTCATCTAGAGTTGCATGCTCAGCACGTTTCCCTATTTAGTGGTCGAGACGGTAAGTGCCTCTTGTTTTTGTTAAAACCAACACCTTTTCTTCTTCACCTGGAGAAGAGTTTCCCTGTATAACTTTCTTACACTATTGCCTTTTCTCTGAAAGCAGTCTGACTGACAAAGTGTTATGACACTCTAGTAAACTGCTTCCACTTTGAGGTGATCTGGCATTCTATTTGAGGTCAATGGCATTCCTTCGTCCTGAAATCCTGTTATTACTTCTCCAATGGCTTCCCGCCAGCAGGAACTGTTGCTTGAGGCTATAAGATTATAGATACATCAATTATAAAAATATTTTGTTTGTCTCTGCGAGAGAGAACATTTCACAGTATACAAACTGAACCCATCTGTTTAAGTCCTGATCAACCACCCATCACTTAGGGTCCATTGGAAAGTATTGAATTTTCATAATGACGACAGACAACCAATCTGACTGGTTGGCATGATTGTAATAGATATTCGATTACATCTGTACAATAAATATTTCCCTGAGGATTAGTGCACCCTTTGTATAAAAAGGTGCCTTCAAAAAGGACTTTGTGAAGCATATTAACTAGGCTTCAGAATTGAATTAGAAACTGTCAAGGTCAGTTTGTGTGATTTTTCACCTCCACATGACCCTCGTTTGGAAGTTGCCACGTGGACCCCTTAGCACATACTCCATTGTCTGATGTTACAAAGCCATGGATCTCTTTACACAACCAGATTGTACCATGAAGGTGAACTGCAGGGATCTGATTTAACGGACTAGTATAGCCGCTTTTAACCCACATCGATCCTAAGAGGAAGCCAAAGAGTGGACTTATTACACAATCCTTCCACCTCCCCATTCCCCACCACACCCCTGATACCCTTTTCAAAGTCAAGTTGTGGCCCTTTTGTGTGCTCTTGCTATTGTATTGTTTTTGATCAATTTTGCTTTCCCTGAAAGATTTGAACTTCTGTGTGTCTGGCCAGTAACTTTGATATGGCATTGGGCGTTATGCCATATACCCCAATCCATAAATCCTCGTTAAGGGCTTTAGGGAGAAACATTGGCCTTTGGGTTGTTTGTAGTATGGTTATTTCACCCCCAACTTCCTTTCCTTTTTACCGGACCCTGAACATGGTTTATTAGTAAGGTTGTCAAGCTTTAATTTTCCAGGATCACAAATTAGTTCTGATGAGGGGTAACATTACGAATGATACATAGAACCTGGGATTTCCTTTGTTACAAAACACCTGTAGGTATGCAACCTCAAAAGAATAATAACCATTAAGTACCAGTAGCGGCCACAATAGGAATGTTTGCAGTGCATTTCTATATCACAATGCTCTGTCTTCGTCATAGGACCTTTTCTGAGGAAAGTGCCCTAGCGTATGAAATAACATGCGAGAATTTAAATCAAAGTTTAATTCGGAAAAAAAAAAGCAAACTTCATTTACTTGAAAGGTCATGTGAAAAATCAGTTTGGATGCAGATTGTGAAGACCCCATCAACCACTCAGAACACTAGTGAAATTTACCAAGCACATTATAGAGAGAAAAACGAACCCCTAATTAAGGGCCTTTAAATTGTGACCCAAATAGAATGTATGATTTCCTAACTAAATGCCCCTGAAACAACAGTACCATAACAATCACATGTCGGGTTTGTCAAGCTATCTAAAAAGGACAGAGTAAAAAATAAAGCATGTTTCCCTGCACAGAAGGGGTAGAGAGCAAGCGCAACACTTGCCATATATATCATTACATGTTACCAAACACTGTAGCATGGCTGTAAAGATAATCAATGTTGGAACCAGAGCTTTCATCTCAACCTAGAGCTGTGCTATGTACAATATGAATAGAATAACAAATGCAAGTTAACAGTATGTTTCATAACTGTAACCCTGGTTATCTTTGTACCTCTGTTGTAATGGTATTCATGGTACTTCTTAGCACAGGTTAGGCAGAATAACCCTTTATTTTACATGAATTTCTCAATAAATATAATTTGAAAAGACTGCCATGAGCAAATACATGAAATGTAAATGGGCATCTCATACAGACACAATCTTACAGACTGTGACTTACAAAAGATTTGATTTATAGTAATGTGCTCTTGTAAATAGCACAACTGAAACTGCTCATCAGGTCTGCCAACGTTTTTGGCATCACCATAGTCCCCTGAGAGAAAGCATATTGTCCAATCCTTTTCAAATCATTGCATACCAAATATACTGTTACAGCTTCCATCACCTAGTATGTTTTTTGCTGATAAAACAGAAAGGGCTGAAGTAACACAGTATCACTAAACTACAGTAGCCTTTAGCCTTTCATGAAATAATGTAGTCTACAGCCCCTTTTAACTCATGCAAACGCTCTACTCTACCGTAGAAAGCAAATGTTACTAACATTAAACACAATGATGTAATTTTTAAAATGCAGGCAGAAGAAAGCTTAAGGGCTAAGTAATCTCTGTAACTATGTTATTGCTTTTTTTTTTTTGTTAAACCATGCTGCTAATTAACTAGTCTCCTCCTTGTATTACTCGTACACAAGTGTGTGCGTACATGCCAGTATGCACAAATATCTAAATCCACAGAAAATGGATGCACACCAATACAAAGCTGATTAAATATGCTGAGTCACAGGATTTTCAGAATATCTCTGTATGAAAGTAAGCCCAGCCCACTCTTCCCATATTTGTCTGTAGTTGCGGTTTGTAAATTCTACAACTCCCTGTTATTACACAACCGAGCCACAGACATGTGGATCTCTGATATGTGTTGCTTGAGCAATGCTGCAGTGGTATGAAATCATTCAGTTGTAATAAGCATTCACAAAGACAATAGGTCTGGTTTGAGAACAAAGGTGTCTTTTCACCGATTGCTTGGGTATTAACAAAAACATAAAATGAAAGATATCAAACATGCAGTCATCTTCACACTCACGCATCCATCGAATGACTCATTCTTGCATTTACCTCTGACAATTGCAATAAAAACACACATTCAACAACACATCCAAGATAAATTAGAAGAATACAAACAGAAAAAAGAAAACATGCTGCAGCCTAAATAGGACAAGCACATGTTTGAATTAAATGGAAAAAAGCAGACTGTGCCCATCTTGCTGAACTATTGAACATAGTCTGTTATTTTAAAACTCCAGCACGACCACCACATTTAGAGCCAACCTCTTGGCCAAGTTTTAATGGTAAAACAATGAAAATCTAGACAACTGTATTCCATAATTGTCAAGTGGTTTAGAGGAAGTGGCCATGTGAGATGCAGCACAAGGCAAACAAAATGAGCAGTAAGCAAGTGATCCTTTCGCACTGTAGAGCGAACTGCATTATCCTCCTAAAAAAAACTTGAAAGTGGAACTGTAAAAGGAGAAATTTGAAAACCAAAGGGTTGGCCAAACAGCCTGACACAGAAGAGTATTCATTTTTAATTGAGTGTGTGTATATTTGATCAGAAGCTGCTGCCACTGACAGGGCAAGTGAGTTGGTGACTGATGTGGATAGAAACATTAGCCCAGGCCATACACGGTCGTTGATGGAAGCAGAGTGTGAATGACAGACTAACAGCAAAACACGTCTCACCCAAAGGCCCTCTATCGATATATATTTATTATATGAGACTGTATTAGTAAATGTTCTTTCGAATTACAAGAATCGGGGAGATATCTAAGCTAGTAAGGTTTTCTGAAGAGATTCTAGCAAGAACTATTTCAGTGGAGATCTCTGACCCACAGGGTTTGACGGAGGGGAAAATCAGCAACAAAATACTCCCCTACAAAGGTAATCTGTGAAAATGCATTTACCAGAACACCTATTTGTAGGTTTTAATACAGAGTAATAACAACAAACCCTTGAATGCCTACTAACTAATGCATTTCACAATGAATAGATCAAGCCTACTGCTTTATATTAACTGTTCACTAAACCAAACGGGCCTTTAACCTTAACACTGGCTTGTCACTATAAGAAACTCAAACCTAAGATATTCCAAAAAGCACGGCTTTTAATACAGCAAAGCTGTATTAAAATGACAAATACACAAAACAATAACAGTTGGAAAACCGAAATAGAATCCCTACCAACAGAACTTAATAAGGTTTACCATAGCGCTAATCTTCTGTACTCCTGGTTCGTTCCAGTAGGTCACCAAAATCCTTGCCTATAACATTAATCTACAAGATTCAATGGAATTTAACACCTTCCAGCAGGCTTTGCCATTGTTAACACAATCCACCCATGAAAACCTATTGCTTTTAAGACATGTTTATCACAACAAGTCAGGTCTTCTTGCTTTGTACTGCCTTTTCAATATCCAGATCACCCCTTGGAAATCAGAAAAAGTTCCCTGTGAGAGCTTAAGGTGACAACTATCATGCATACAGTTATAAAATTACAACTATGTTCAGTTACAGATGCTAAAACATTACACAGCCATTCTCAATAAGGGTTTACAAAAATAAGCACACAAATATATTCTCAAGGTTTGTCAGTGGGTGATCAAAATGGAAACATTCTTAGTAAGGTAATCTGTAAAACTACATGCAACCAAAATCCTATCTGCAGCCTTCAAGACAGTGTGATAGAAATTCCGTTAGAGGCTTTCTGGCTTTAACTAAACCTTTTCACAACACATAAGCCAGGCCTGGTGTCTTCGGCATAACATAATAAACAGGAGGTCTAGGACATCTGGCATAACTTTCCTGTGCAGCAATCGGGGGAATAAGTGTTATCATTGGTGTGTCACAATTATCAACACAGGAGTACTGTACTAAGGACAAGCTTTCCCTCAAAGCAACCATCTGC
Organism: Pleurodeles waltl; assembly: GCF_031143425.1. Lineage (NCBI taxonomy): Eukaryota > Metazoa > Chordata > Amphibia > Caudata > Salamandridae > Pleurodeles > Pleurodeles waltl. The sequence goes on along the minus strand of NC_090448.1, from coordinate 914,503,786 downwards.
CATACAGTGATAAAACTACAAATGTAAAAAAACAAAACAAAAAAAAAATACAGTTGGTAAGAGAATTACTATCTCTCCTAAACGGGCTTAACAAGGATTCTCAGAGAAAATCATCTACTCCCACGGAGTATCAGAGGGAACAACCAACACAAAAACTCTTGCCATTCTATGACAATCAGATTCCAACCAACAAACTACCTATCTGTAGTCTTTAATATAGAGAAAGAAAAATCTATATCAACTTTCATAATTGCTTTTCACAATAAATAGAGTAGGCCTACTGCTTTTTCAGTAACCTGTCATAATGAACAGGTCCAACCTACAGCATTCATCACTGGCCTGCCACTATAACAAACTCAGTCTTGCTGCATTGAGTGTCCGCTTTGCCACAAGCCAAAAAGATAAAGCAGGCATTCATTTTAGTGGGAGCTCACAACTTGGATCCAAATCCTCTATTCAGGGAAACACAGATATGGATGAAGCTTAATCCCAGTACGCTGAGAGCTTTTTTTGTTCACACAAGGACTGGCAGGAGCTGCACGGTCAAGACTGACCAAGAAGTGTGCAGTTTTGTGTTTGAGAGCAGTATTGGATGACCTGGGCTGCAGTAATCCAGAAACTCAAAACTAAAGTTAGGCAAGACCTTTAAAGTATTACTCTGCTTTCTGTCTCAGAGCAAAACAGATTAATATCTGCATTCCTCTAGATAATGATGTTTCAGATGACTCCTGATTTAGAAGTCTTTTAAGCCCTTTGTTAAGAAGCATCCAATATTCTTTCAGGAAGTCAACAACCTGAAGTGGCATTCCAATGCCAGCAAGAAATTAACTTAAGGTAATAAGAAAAAACCCCAGTTAATTCCAATTATTGTTCAAAAGAACACAATATTAAATGATTAATATTAGCCCCTGCTATAGAAATGACCGATCTCATGCGGAACCCACCATCTTCACCATTATTGCTCTTTACATATTACTGACTTTGGTTGGCTAAGAAGGCCCACTACCTGACTTTTCCAGAAGACCCCCCCCCCCCCCAATTGTCAAGCACTCCAATATATACTCACACATATGTCCCAGAAGGCACTGGTGTCACACTTATACAACATATGGCTTTGAGATACCCTGGACACGAGGACACCAGCGCCACAAAAGTGGAACACAGCACTTACTGACCCTTTGAGCAAGGAGGACTGGGAATGCAGTTGTGTACTCGCTGGAATGCTCACACCCAAATTGTAATCTTAGAATAATTCATTTGAAATATTTACACCAAACATATTACACTCCTGTGCAACTATGTAAATATGGGCTGAGAACTGAGGATAACTGTATTAAGTATGGGGCTGGAGGGCAGATTTTCTGCATGTGCCCCGGAACTGTAAGAAAATACATGGTTACTGGGTGCCAGTAACACAGATACTCACAGATATGATACTGGAAGAGGTGGAATGCACACCCAAAAGATGCCTGCTCGAAATAGTAAGACACTTACAACGGGGATATCACAAAAGTGCGTGATCGCCCTCCTGTTGGCAAAGAGAAGAGTACCGATCCACTTGGGAAGTAAGATGTTCCAGTGATAAAAACTTGATTGAAAGACCTGTTATTGTCAGGAACAATTAGTGCTCCAAGCTGAAGCGTTCCCACAAACCTCAAGGCAGAGACACAAATGTGGCTCACTCACAACGTATCTATTGACTAGCCAGAGTCGCAGCTCTGTGAACTTGAGCCAGACAATGTACACTTGTGGAAAAATGCATTGATCTATTGAGGATGTAGCTGGAAATGTGACTATTGTCTGTTACACTGTGCTGGAAGATTTTTTTCTTTTTAGATGTACAATTGTGAAAATGCAATAATACAACAACAAAAAAATCATCCCTTAGCGCTAAAGTGCCATCAGACAGGGCTTTACTGAGCCTGCAGCCAAGAATCAAGCTGGCCCCATATTCACCAAAGTACCTACAACTTTAACAAAGAGATCACTCTTACGCCAGTTTTGATGATAGTTATTTTATATTAAACCAACACTCATGCTGCTCTTGCACAGTTTCTTTATGAAAATGTGCTAGAAACTGCGTTTGATGAAAAGGAGGAAACATTTATTTTATGAGGGCTGCACAGAGCATTGTCGAAAAAGTTGGTTAAATTTGGTAAGGCCATATCTGATAAAGACTACCTAGCCACAGAGTCCATACCTTAGAACTTTTCACAGGAGTCAGAGTGGATCCGGAAATGTATTCGTGAGTAGTAAACCCTGCAAGCCGGTCAGTGTGGTCATCCACGCATGAAGTCACGTGCACGGTACCTATATAGGCGCTCCCCAGTAGATAGAAGTCAGTTTCTTTTCACAACTTTGCATGCCAGCAGAGTGGAGCAACGTAAAATGACCACTAGTGTGGTAAACTAGGCCCCTAAAAAGGGAACAACCCTGATCCTAGAGATCCGTTCTCAGAGCAGGGAGGATGGGTGGGTAGGTAAGGAATATGCAGCTAGAAAAAAAATCTAACATATAAGGAGTTACTGAGGGTAAGTAACTTGTTCATCTGATACAGACTTCTAGCCGCAGATTCCATACCTTAGAAGAGATTCCCAAGCAATACCTTTCCCCTAGGTGGGTCTGCGGTAAAATTTCACATCAGTCAAGCAAGGCCGAACAGGCAAAATGCCCATCTGTACAGATCGGACTTCCAGGCAGTAGTGCTTTGAAAATGTGTGCAAGGAAGCCTCTGCTGCTGCCGGGCAGATGTCCAGGACCTGAACTGTGTGCGCTAACATAATGGTCACAAGCTTTTGGAATGAGCGAACAAGCACTCAGTGGGATACAGCTTAGTCATTGATCAGGGCAAAATCCATCAGGAGATGGTCCACTTCTGCACACCCAGTCTTTTCTTCGCTCTAACACACCTCAGAAAGAGTTAGTCATCCACTGGGAACGCTACCAGTCAAGATAGAGGGGGAAAAAACAAAACTTTTTTTGCATCCAAACGGTGATGCTGCTCCTCTTCATTGGAGAGATGAGGTGAAGTGTAAAAAGTAGGCAGGGTGATGGATTCGCCCATGTGAAAGGCAGTGACCACTTTCAGTAGAAAGGAAACTTGTGTACGAAGCACCAGCTTGTCAGGGTAGATGGTCAAGTAGGGAGGCTTGGACGACCAAGTCTGAAGCTCACTGTTCCTCTGGGCAGATGTTACAGCCACCAGAAAGTTAGTCTTGAAGGTAAGAAGCCTGAGTGGACAATTGTGCAAAGGATTGAAGCGAGCTCAAATAGGAAACGCAAGGATGAAACTGAGGTCCTACTGGGGCATAATGAAAGGGGAATATGGAAACAAATGCTTCAAACATTGCAAGAACCAGTTTACAATTTAGGGAGTTGAAGAGGGATGATTGGTCAGACCATCACAAAAAAAGCAGAAAGTAGCCCTCTGGAGAGCACAGAGCAAAATCCCTTTGCCCAGTCCAAAGCCACAAAGATTACTTGGGCCTGGTCATTTCTGGTCTTCCTGAGAACTCTGGATGGGAGGTTAGGCAGAAAGACTTACAGGAGGCCTGAGCTTCACTCAAGATGAAAAGCATTAAGTGAGACCCACCTTGGAAACCCCAGCACACAGAACTGCTGACGTTCTCGGCGGTGGCGAACAGATCCAACCAAGGCTCTCCCCAATAAGGAAAGACCATGCACCACTTCTAGATGAGACACCATTCGTGATCCACTAGGCATCTTCGGCTCAGTCTGCCCTGGCATTCAGCAAGCCTGCCAGGTGTTGTCGCACCAGGAACATGCCCCGACATTCCAGCCATGTCCAGAGACGCAGGGCCTCTTGACAGAGTCCACAACCTCACCCTACCATGAATGTTGCAGTACCACATGGCAGTGGTGAAGAAATATTGGCACCTGATTCAAAAAGATAGTGACATTGGACAACGAGTGGGCACTTGCCCCTCAATTACGTATCGGAAAATACCATCTTTAAAAAATATGTTAGTAAAAGGTCATTTTGAGATGCCAAAAACTCCTAATTGGCTATCAGTGGTTAATAAGGCTTTCTTTTGCTGTAGAAAATGCAAAGCATGCAAAATTGGATTTAACAAAAAGTCCATAACAGACTTTAGAGGTAGAGAAATTGTGATCAGAGAAAGAATTACATGTGAAACATCTTTTGTTGTATATGTTTTGGAATGTCAATGTGGTCTTAGATACGTGGGTAGTACCATATGCCCCTTGAAAAAAGCATATTTTAGAACACATAAGGGAGGTGCAAAATGAGGATACTACGTATGCTATGACCAAACATTTGAACACTCATTCAGAATTGGATTGGCTGTCCATGAAATATTATGGTATTGCAACAATACAAAAACATGAACGGGGAGGTGTTAAGCCAGAGATTGAGACGGTTGGAGTCCAGATATATCATCAAATTGAAGACCAAGATGCCATGTGGGATTAATTATGATGAAGAATTATATTGTCATTTCTAAATTTGAATGCATAATAGGAATTAGATCTCACTGTTGTTGCAAACATTAATGCCAGATAGTAATTAAAATAAATGACATAGCCGTAGTCTAGAAGAGTGGGGAGAAGTATCCCTATGGGCAAATGAGGAAACATAGGTTGAAATGTTGTTGTTGATAAATTGGCAAAATGCAAATCTCCGAGTTGAAAATGTAAATAGCAAAGACAGTGAAATATTATAAAAAAGGGTAATGATGAGTAGAGTAGCTGTTGTGTTCATGATATTTTGCTTTTTTATTGTTTGGTTGCACTGAGATTTTATATTGTTGTATTTGTATTTTTAGTTTTTCTTCGATGTCAGTAGCATACACTGGGGTTAAGAAGGTTATTGGTGTGATGTTTAGCACAATAGATATTGTAAAGACTACATATCCCAGAATGCCACATAAGGGCATGGCTTAGAGGATGAGCATAAATAGTGCATGTAATGGATTGATGAATTACCGTGATCAAGACCGGGAAGGTCGAAACGCGTTGGTGTTAGTTTGTTGGGGGTCTTCATGTAATAAAAGACGTCTGACGGAATCCTGTGAGTGCCGCATCCCTGACTTAATTGTCAAACTGGTGTGAACATATATAGATATTATTATTTTATATATATATATATATATATATATATATATATATATATATATATATATAAATAAATAACGTCACTTACCCCGTGTACATCTGCTCGTGGCATGAGACGCTGCAGATTCACATGCTGTGCATTATCCTGCCATCTAGTGTTGGGCTCAGAGTGTTACAAGTTGTTTTTCTGCTAAGAAGTCTTTTCGAGTCACGAGACCGAGGGGCTCCTCCCTTTCGGCTCCATTGCGCATGGGTGTCGACTCCATCTTAGATTGTTTTACCCGCAGGTAGAAGTTGTGAGTATACTAGATGTGCCCAGGCAATGGAGTAGGTATGTATGTACTGTAGGAAGTTGGCTCTGTATGCACTATTTCAAAGTAAGGAATAGCATGCACAGAGTCTAAGGGTTCCCCTTAGAGGTAAGATAGTGGCAAAAAGAGATAATACTAATGCTCTATTTTGTGGTAGCGTGGTCGAGCAGTAGGCTTATCAAAGGAGTAGTGTTAAGCATTTGTTGTACATACACCCAGGCAATAAATGAGGAACACACTAGACAATTCCAGGCCAATAGGTTTTTGTATAGAAAAATATATTTTCTTAGTTTATTTTAGGAACCACAGGTTCAAATTCTACATGTAATATCTCATTTGAAAGGTATTGCAGTTAAGTACTTTAGGGACTTTGAATAATCACAATAGCATATATACTTTTTACATAAAACACATATAGATATTTTAAAAGTGGACACAGTGCAATTTTCACAGTTCCTGGGGGAGGTAAGTTAATGTTAGTTCTTGCAGGTAAGTAAACCACCTACGGGGTTCAAATTGGGGTCCAAGGTAGCCCACCGTTGGGGGTTCAGAGCAACCCCAAAGTTACCACACCAGCAGCTCAGGGCCGGTCAGGTGCAGAGTTCAAAGTAGTGCCCAAAACACATAGGCTTCAATGGAGAAGGGGGTGCCCCGGTTCCAGTCTGTCAGCAGGTAAGTACCCGCGTCTTCGGAGGGCAGACCAGGGGGGTTTTGGGGGGGGGGGGGGGGGGGGGGACACACAAGTCAGCACAGAAAGTACACCCTCAGCAGCACGGGGGCGGCCGGGTGCAGTGTGCAAACACGCGTCGGGTTTTCAATAGGTTTCAATGAGAGACCAAGGGGTCTCTTCAGTGATGCAGGCAGGCAAGGGGGGGGGGGGCTCCTCGGGGTAGCCACCACCTGGGCAAGGGAGAGGGCCTCCTGGGGGGTCACTCCTGCACTGGAGTTCCGATCCTTCAGGTCCTGGGGGCTGCGGGTGCAGGGTCTTTTCCAGGCGTCGGGATTTTGGATTCAGACAGTCGCGGTCAGGGGGAGCCTCGGGATTCCCTCTGCAGGCGTCGCTGTGGGGGCTCAGGGGGGACAACTTTGGTTACTCACAGTCTTGGAGTCGCCGGGGGGGGGTCCTCCCTGTAGCGTGGTTTCTCCACCAGTCGAGTCGGGGTCGCCGGGTGCAGCGTTGCAAGTCTCACGCTTCTGGCGGGGGTCTTTAAAGCTGCTCCTCTGGAAACAAAGTTGCAGTCTTTGTTGAACAGGGCCGCTGTTCTCTGGAGATTCTTGGTCCTTTCAAAGCAGGGCAGTCCTCTGAGGATTCAGAGGTCGCTGGTCCTGGGGACAGCATCGCTGGAGCAGTTTTCTTCTGAAGGAGGGAGACAGGCCGGTAGGGCTGGGGCCAAAGCAGTTGGTGTTTCCGTCTTCTCTGCAGGGTTTTTCAGCTCAGCAGTCCTCTTCTTCTTAAGTTGCAGGAATCTGATTTCCTAGGTTCAGAGGAGCCCCTAAATACAAGATTTAGGGGTGTGTTTAGGTCAGGGAGGGTGGTAGCCAATGGCTACTAGCCCTGAGGGTGGCTACACCCTCTTTGTGCCTCCTCCCAAGGGGAGAGGGTCACATTCCTATCCCTATTGGGGGGATCCTCCAGCTGCAAGATGGAGGATTCCTAAAAGTCAGAGTCACTTCAGCTCAGGTTGCCTTAGGGGCTGTCCTGACTGGCCAGTGACGACTCTTTGTTTTTCTCATTATCTCCTCCGGCCTTGCCGCCAAAAGAGGGGCCATGGCCAGAGGGGGCGGGCAACTCCACTAGCTGGAATGCCCTGTGGTGCTGGAACAAAGGGCGTGAGCCTTTGAGGCTCACCGCCAGGTGTTACAGCTCCTGCAAGGGGGAGGTGATAGCATCTCCACCCAGTGCAGGCTTTGTTACTGGCCACAGAGTGAATAAGGCACTCTCCCCATGTGGCCAGCAACAGGTCTCGAGTGTGGCAGGCTGCTAAAACCAGTCAGCCCACACAGGTAGTCGGTTAAGGTTTCAGGGGGCACCTCTAAGGTGCCCTCTGGGTTGTATTTTACAATAAAATGTACACTGGCATCAGTGTGCATTTATTGTGCTTAGAAGTTTGATACCAAACTTCCCAGTTTTCAGTGTAGCCATTATGGTGCTGTGGAGTTCGTGTTCAACAGACTCCCAGACCATATACTCTTATGGCTACCCTGCACTTACAATGTCTAAGGTTTGGCTTAGACACTGTAGGGGCACAGTGCTCATGCACTGGTGCCCTCACCTATGGTATAGTGCACCCTGCCTTAGGGCTGTAAGGCCTGCTAGAGGGGTGACTTATCTATACTGCATAGGCAGTGTGAGGTTGGCATGGCACCCTGAGGGGAGTGCCATGTCGACTTACTCGTTTTGTCCTCACCAGCACACACAAGCTGGCAAGCAGTGTGTCTGTGCTGAGTGAGGGGTCCCCAGGGTGGCATAAGATATGCTGCAGCCCTTAGAGACCTTTCCTGGCATCAGGGCCCTTGGTATCAGGGGTACCAGTTACAAGGGACTTACCTGGATGCCAGGGTGTGCCAATTGTGTGAACAAAAGTAAAGGTTAGGGAAAGAACACTGGTGCTGGGACCTGGTTAGCAGGCCTCAGCACACTTTCAATTGTAAACATAGCATCAGCAAAGGCAAAAAGTCAGGGGGCAACCATGCCAAGGAGGCATTTCCTTACACAACCCCCCCCCCAAACGAAAGAGGATGAGACTAACCTTTCCCAAGAGAGTCTTCATTTTCTAAGTGGAAGAACCTGGAAAGGCCATCTGCATTGGCATGGGCAGTCCCAGGTCTGTGTTCCACTATAAAGTCCATTCCCTGTAGGGAGATGGACCACCTCAACAGTTTAGGATTTTCACCTTTCATTTGCATCAGCCATTTGAGAGGTCTGTGGTCAGTTTGAACTAGGAAGTGAGTCCCAAAGAGGTATGGTCTCAGCTTCTTCAGGGACCAAACCACAGCAAAGGCCTCCCTCTCAATGGCACTCCAACGCTGCTCCCTGGGGAGTAACCTCCTGCTAATGAAAGCAACAGGCTGGTCAAGGCCATCATCATTTGTTTGGGACAAAACTGCCCCTATCCCATGTTCAGAGGCATCAGTCTGCACAATGAACTGCTTAGAATAATCTGGAGCTTTTAGAACTGGTGCTGAGCACATTGCTTGTTTCAGGGTGTCAAAGGCCTGTTGGCATTCCACAGTCCAGTTCACTTTCTTGGGCATTTTCTTGGAGGTGAGTTCAGTGAGGGCTGTCACAATGGATCCATATCCCTTCACAAACCTCCTGTAATACCCAGTCAAGCCAAGGAATGCCCTGACTTGAGTCTGGGTTTTTGGAGCTACCCAGTCCAGAATAGTCTGGATCTTGGGTTGGAGTGGCTGAACTTGGCCTCCACCTACAAGGTGGCCCAAGTAAACCACAGTTCCCTGCCCTATCTGGCATTTGGATGCCTTGATAGAGAGGCCTGCAGATTGCAGAGCCTTCAAAACCTTCTTCAGGTGGACCAGGTGATCCTGCCAGGTGGAGCTAAAGACAGCAATATCATCAAGATAAGCTGTGCTAAAGGACTCCAAGCCAGCAAGGACTTGATTCACCAACCTTTGGAAGGTGGCAGGGGCATTCTTTAAACCAAAGGGCATAACAGTAAACTGATAATGCCCATCAGGTGTGGAGAATGCGGTTTTCTCTTTTGCTCCAGGTGCCATTTTTATTTGCCAGTACCCTGCTGTCAAGTCAAAGGTACTTAAGAATTTGGCAGCACCTAATTTATCTATGAGCTCATCAGCTCTAGGAATTGGATGGGCGTCTGTCTTGGTGACAGAGTTGAGCCCCCTGTAGTCCACACAAAACCTCATCTCTTTCTTTCCATCTTTGGTGTGAGGTTTGGGGACTAAGACCACTGGGCTAGCCCAGGGGCTGTCAGAGCGCTCAATTACTCCCAATTCCAGCATCTTGTGGACTTCCACCTTAATGCTTTCCTTAACATGGTCAGACTGTCTAAAAATTTTATTTTTGACAGGCATGCTGTCTCCTGTGTCCACATCATGGGTACACAGGTGTGTCTGACCAGGGGTTAAGGAGAAGAGTTCAGGAAACTGTTGTAGGACTCTCCTACAATCAGCTTGCTGTTGGCCAGAGAGGGTGTCTGAGTAGATCACTCCATCTACTGAGCCATCTTTTGGGTCTGATGACAGAAGATCAGGGAGAGGTTCACTCTCTGCCTCCTGATCCTCATCTGTTACCATCAACAGATTCACATCAGCCCTGTCATGGAAGAGCTTAAGGCGGTTCACATGGATCACCCTCTTGGGGCTCCTGCTTGTGCCCAGGTCCACCAGGTAGGTGACCTGACTCTTCCTTTCTAGCACTGGGTAAGGGCCACTCCATTTGTCCTGGAGTGCCCTGGGAGCCACAGGCTCCAGAACCCAAACTTTCTGCCCGGGTTGGAACTCAACCAGTGCAGCCTTTTGGTCATACCAAAACTTCTGGAGCTGTTGGCTGGCCTCAAGGTTTTTGCTTGCCTTTTCCATGTACTCTGCCATTCTAGAGCGAAGGCCAAGTACATAGTCCACTATGTCTTGTTTAGGCTCATGAAGAGGTCTCTCCCAGCCTTCTTTAACAAGAGCAAGTGGTCCCCTTACAGGGTGGCCAAACAGAAGTTCAAAGGGTGAGAATCCTACTCCCTTCTGTGGCACCTCTCTGTAAGCAAAAAGCAGACATGGCAAGAGGACATCCCATCTCCTTTTGAGTTTTTCTGGGAGCCCCATGATCATGCCTTTTAATGTCTTGTTGAATCTCTCAACTAAGCCATTAGTTTGTGGATGGTATGGTGTAGTGAATTTGTAAGTCACTCCACACTCATTCCACATGTGTTTTAGGTATGCTGACATGAAGTTGGTACCTCTGTCAGACACCACCTCCTTAGGGAAACCCACTCTGGTAAAGATACCAATGAGGGCCTTGGCTACTGCAGGGGCAGTAGTCGACCTAAGGGGAATAGCTTCAGGATACCTAGTAGCATGATCCACTACTACTAGGATGTACATATTTCCTGAGGCTGTGGGAGGTTCTAGTGGACCAACTATGTCCACACCCACTCTTTCAAAGGGGACCCCCACCACTGGAAGTGGAATGAGGGGGGCCTTTGGGTGCCCACCTGTCTTACCACTGGATTGACAGGTGGGGCAGGAGAGGCAAAACTCCTTAACCTTCTGGGACATATTGGGCCAGTAGAAGTGGTTGACTAACCTCTCCCACGTCTTGGTTTGTCCCAAATGCCCAGCAAGGGGAATATCATGGGCTAAGGTCAGAATAAACTCTCTGAACGACTGAGGCACTACCACTCTCCTAGTGGCACCAGGTTTGGGGTCTCTGGCCTCAGTGTACAGGAGTCCATCTTCCCAATAGACCCTATGTGTTCCATTTTTCTTGCCCTTGGACTCTTCAGCAGCTTGCTGCCTAAGGCCTTCAAGAGAGGGACAGGTTTCTTGTCCCTTACACAGCTCCTCCCTTGAGGGTCCCCCTGGGCCTAAGAGCTCAACATAATAAGGTTCAAGCTCCAAAGGCTCAGTTCCCTCAGAGGGCAGAACTTCTTCCTGAGAAGAGAGGTTCTCTTTTTCTGACTGTGTTGCAGTTGGTTTCCCAACTGACTTTCCTTTTCTCTTGGTAGGCTGGGCCATTTTTCCAGACTCCAGCTCTACTTTTTCACCCTGTGCCTTGCATTGTGCTCTTGTTTTTACACACACCAGTTCAGGGATACCCAGCATGGCTGCATGGGTTTTTAGTTCTACCTCAGCCCATGCTGAGGACTCCAGGTCATTTCCAAGCAGACAGTCTACTGGGATGTTTGAGGAGACCACCACCTGTTTCAGGCCATTGACCCCTCCCCATTCTAAAGTTACCATTGCCATGGGATGTGCTTTAGTTTGATTGTCAGCATTGGTGACTGTATAAGTTTTTCCAGTCAGGTATTGGCCAGGGGAAACCAGTTTCTCTGTCACCATGGTGACACTGGCACCTGTATCCCTCAGGCCCTCTACACTTGTCCCATTAATAAAGAGCTGCTGCCTGTATTTTTGCATGTTAGGCGGCCAGGCAGCTAGTGTGGCTAAATCCACCCCACCCTCAGAGACTAGAGTAGCTTCAGTGTGGACCCTGATTTGCTCTGGGCACACTGTTGATCCCACTTGGAGACTAGCCATTCCAGTGTTACCTGGATTGGAGTTTGGAGTGGAACTTTTCTTGGGACAGGCCTTGTCTCCAGTTTGGTGTCCAGACTGACTACAGTTTCGACACCAGGCCTTTTTGGGATCAAAGTTTTTACCCTTGTACCCAGGATTGTTTTGTGAAGAGGCTCTGGGCCCACCCTCCTGTGCAGGTTTTTGGGGGCCTGTAGAAGACTCTTTACTATTTTTAGTTTTGGCTCTCTCACCACCTTTCCCCTGGGGAGGTTTTGTGACCCCTTTCTTTTGGTCACCCCCTGTGGAAGTTTTGGACACCCTAGTCTTGACCCAATGGTCCGCCTTCTTTCCCAATTCTTGGGGAGAAATTGGTCCTAGGTCTACCAGATGCTGATGCAGTTTATCATTGAAACAATTACTTAACAGGTGTTCTTTCACAAATAAATTGTACAGCCCATCATAATTAATTCACCACTGCTTTGAATCCAACAATCTAGTGTTTTTACTGAGTAGTCTACAAAGTCAACCCAGGTCTGGCTCGAGGATTTTTGAGCCCCCCTGAATCTAATCCTATACTCCTCAGTGGAGAATCCAAAGCCCTCAATCAGGGTACCCTTCATGAGGTCATAAGATTCTGCATCTTTTCCAGAGAGTGTGAGGAGTCTATCCCTACACTTTCCTGTGAACATTTCCCAAAGGAGAGCACCCCAGTGAGATCTGTTCACTTTTCTGGTTACACAAGCCCTCTCAAAAGCTGTGAACCATTTGGTGATGTCATCACCATCTTCATATTTAGTTACAATCCCTTTAGGGATTTTCAACATGTCAGGAGAATCTCTGACCCTATTTATGTTGCTGCCACCATTGATGGGTCCTAGGCCCATCTCTTGTCTTTCCCTCTCTATGGCTAGGATCTGTCTTTCCAAAGCCAATCTTTTGGCCATCCTGGCTAACTGGATGTCCTCTTCACTGGGGTTATCCTCAGTGATTTCAGAGTTGCTGGTCCCTCCTGTGAGGGAGCCAGTATCTCTGACTAGTATTTTTGGAGTCAGGGCTTGAGAGGCCCTGTCCTCCCTAGATAGGACTTGTAGGGGGGAATCTTCCTCCAATTCACTATCCTCTTCCTCTGAGTTGCCACCCTCAGAGGGGTTGGCCTTTTCAAACTCTGCCAAAAGCTCCTGTAGCTGTATTTTGGTAGGTTTGGGGCCCATTGTTATTTTCTTTATTTTACAGAGTGACCTTAGCTCCCTCATCTTAAGATGGAGGTAAGGTGTGGTGTCGAGTTCCACCACAGCCACATCTGTGCTAGACATTTTGCTTCTAAAAGTTGGAATACTTTTTAAGAATCTAAAACTGGTTCTAGAATCTAATTCAAACTTTTACAAACTTTTAAACTCTAAAAGAAATGCTATACAGGATCTAACACAAGGCCCTAGCAGGTCTTTTAAGAATTTAGAAAACTTTTCAAATTGCAAAAATCAATTTCTAATGACAATTTTGGAATTTGTCGTGTGATCAGGTATTGGCTGAGTAGTCCAGCAAATGCAAAGTCTTGTACCCCACCGCTGATCCACCAATGTAGGAAGTTGGCTCTGTATGTGCTATTTCAAAGTAAGGAATAGCATGCACAGAGTCCAAGGGTTCCCCTTAGAGGTAAAATAGTGGTAAAAATAGATAATACTAATGCTCTATTTTGTGGTAGTGTGGTCGAGCAGTAGGCTTATCCAAGGAGTAGTGTTAAGCATTTGTTGTACATACACATAGACAATAAATGAGGTACACACACTCAGAGACAAATCCAGCCAATGGGTTTTGTTATAGAAAAATATCTTTTCTTAGTTTATTTTAAGAACCACAGGTTCAAATTTAACATGTAATATCTTGTTTGAAAGGTATTGCAGGTAAGTACATTAGGAACTTTGAATCATTTCAATTGCATGTATACTTTTCAAGTTATTCACAAATAGCTATTTCAAAAGTGGACACTTCGTGCAATTTTCACAGTTCCTGGGGGAGGTAAGTTTTTGTTAGTTTTACCAGGTAAGTAAGACACTTACAGAGTTCAGTTCTTGGTCCAAGGTAGCCCACCGTTGGGGGTTCAGAGCAACCCCAAAGTTACCACACCAGCAGCTCAGGGCCGGTCAGGTGCAGAGTTCAAAGTGGTGCCCAAAACGCATAGGCTAGAATGGAGAGAAGGGGGTGCCCCGGTTCCGGTCTGCTTGCAGGTAAGTACCCGCGTCTTCGGAGGGCAGACCAGGGGGGTTTTGTAGGGCACCGGGGGGGACACAAGCCCACACAGAAATTTCACCCTCAGCAGCGCGGGGGCGGCCGGGTGCAGTGTAGAAACAAGCGTCGGGTTTTCAATGTTAGTCTATGAGAGATCAAGGGATCTCTTTAGCGCTGCAGGCAGGCAAGGGGGGGCTTCCTCGGGGAAACCTCCACTTGGACAAGGGAGAGGGACTCCTGGGGGTCACTTCTGCAGTGAAAGTCCGGTCCTTCAGGTCCTGGGGGCTGCGGGTGCAGGGTCTTTTCCAGGCGTCGGGACTTAGGTTTCAGAGAGTCGCGGTCAGGGGAAGCCTCGGGATTCCCTCTGCAGGCGGCGCTGTGGGGGCTCAGGGGGGACAGGTTTTGGTACTCACAGTCGTAGAGTAGTCCGGGGGTCCTCCCTGAGGTGTTGGTTCTCCACCAGCCGAGTCGGGGTCGCCGGGTGCAGTGTTGCAAGTCTCACGCTTCTTGCGGGGAGTTGCAGGGTTCTTTAAAGCTGCTTCTTGAAACAAAGTTGCAGTCTTTTTGGAGCAGGTCCGCTGTCCTCGGGAGTTTCTTGTCGTTGTAGAAGCAGGGCAGTCCTCAAAGGATTCAGAGGTCGCTGGTCCCTTTGGAAGGCGTCGCTGGAGCAGAGTTCTTTGGAAGGCAGGAGACAGGCCGGTGAGTTTCTGGAGCCAAGGCAGTTGTTGTCTTCTGGTCTTCCTCTGCAGGGGTTTTCAGCTGGGCAGTCGTCCTTCTTGTTGTTGCAGGAATCTAATTTTCTAGGGTTCAGGGTAGCCCTTAAATACTAAATTTAAGGGCGTGTTTAGGTCTGGGGGGTTAGTAGCTGTAGGAAGTTGGCTCTGTATGTGCTATTTCAAAGTAAGGAATAGCATGCACAGAGTCCAAGGGTTCCCCTTAGAGGTAAAATAGTGGTAAAAAGAGATAATACTAATGCTCTATTTTGTGGTAGTGTGGTCGAGCAGTAGGCTTATCCAAGGAGTAGTGTTAAGCATTTGTTGTACATACACATAGACAATAAATGAGGTACACACACTCAGAGACAAATCCAGCCAATAGGTTTTTATATAGAAAAATATCTTTTCTTAGTTTATTTTAAGAACCACAGGTTCAAATTCTACATGTAATATCTCATTCGAAAGGTATTGCAGGTAAGTACTTTAGGAACTTCAAATCATCAAAATTGCATGTATACTTTTCAAGTTATTGACAAATAGCTGTTTTAAAAGTGGACACTTAGTGCAATTTTCACAGTTCCTAGGGGAGGTAAGTATTTGTTAGTTTTACCAGGTAAGTAAGACACTTACAGGGTTCAGTTCTTGGTCCAAGGTAGCCCACCGTTGGGGGTTCAGAGCAACCCCAAAGTCACCACACCAGCAGCTCAGGGCCGGTCAGGTGCAGAGTCCAAAGTGGTGCCCAAAACACATAGGCTAGAATGGAGAGAAGGGGGTGCCCCGGTTCCGGTCCGCTTGCAGGTAAGTACCCGCGTCTTCGGAGGGCAGACCAGGGGGGTTTTGTAGGGCACCGGGGGGGACACAAGCCCACACAGAAATTTCACCCTCAGCAGCGCGGGGGCGGCCGGGTGCAGTGTAGACACAAGCGTCGGGTTTGCAATGTTAGTCTATGAGAGATCTCGGGATCTCTTCAGCGCTGCAGGCAGGCAAGGGGGGGGTTCCTCGGGGAAACCTCCACTTGGTCAAGGGAGAGGGACTCCTGGGGGTCACTCCTCCAGTGAAAGTCCGGTCCTTCAGGTCCTGGGGGCCGCGGGTGCAGGGTCTCTCCCAGGTGTCGGGACTTGGGATTCAAAGAGTCGCGGTCAGGGGAAGCCTCGGGATTCCCTCTGCAGGCGGCGCTGTGGGGGCTCAGGGGGGACAGGTTTTGGTACTCACAGTATCAGAGTAGTCCTGGGGTCCCTCCTGAGGCGTCGGATCTCCACCAGCCGAGTCGGGGTCGCCGGGTGCAGTGTTGCAAGTCTCACGCTTCTTGCGGGGAGCTTGCAGGGTTCTTTAAAGCTGCTGGAAACAAAGTTGCAGCTTTTCTTGGAGCAGGTCCGCTGTCCTCGGGAGTTTCTTGTCTTTTCGAAGCAGGGGCAGTCCTCAGAGGATGTCGAGGTCGCTGGTCCCTTTGGAAGGCGTCGCTGGAGCAGGATCTTTGGAAGGCAGGAGACAGGCCGGTGAGTTTCTGGAGCCAAGGCAGTTGTCGTCTTCTGGTCTTCCTCTGCAGGGGTTTTTCAGCTAGGCAGTCCTTCTTCTTGTAGTTGCAGGAATCTAATTTTCTAGGGTTCAGGGTAGCCCTTAAATACTAAATTTAAGGGCGTGTTTAGGTCTGGGGGGTTAGTAGCCAATGGCTACTAGCCCTGAGGGTGGGTACACCCTCTTTGTGCCTCCTCCCAAGGGGAGGGGGTCACAATCCTAACCCTATTGGGGGAATCCTCCATCTGCAAGATGGAGGATTTCTAAAAGTTAGAGTCACTTCAGCTCAGGACACCTTAGGGGCTGTCCTGACTGGCCAGTGACTCCTCCTTGTTTTTCTCATTATTTTCTCCGGCCTTGCCGCCAAAAGTGGGGCCTGGCCGGAGGGGGCGGGCAACTCCACTAGCTGGAGTGTCCTGCTGGGTTGGCACAAAGGAGGTGAGCCTTTGAGGCTCACCGCCAGGTGTGACAATTCCTGCCTGGGAGAGGTGTTAGCATCTCCACCCAGTGCAGGCTTTGTTACTGGCCTCAGAGTGACAAAGGCACTCTCCCCATGGGGCCAGCAACATGTCTCGGTTTGTGGCAGGCTGCTAAAACTAGTCAGCCTACACAGATAGTCGGTTAAGTTTCAGGGGGCACCTCTAAGGTGCCCTCTGTGGTGTATTTTACAATAAAATGTACACTGGCATCAGTGTGCATTTATTGTGCTGAGAAGTTTGATACCAAGCTTCCCAGTTTTCAGTGTAGCCATTATGGTGCTGTGGAGTTCGTGTTTGACAGACTCCCAGACCATATACTCTTATGGCTACCCTGCACTTACAATGTCTAAGGTTTTGTTTAGACACTGTAGGGGTACCATGCTCATGCACTGGTACCCTCACCTATGGTATAGTGCACCCTGCCTTAGGGCTGTAAGGCCTGCTAGAGGGGTGTCTTACCTATACTGCATAGGCAGTGAGAGGCTGGCATGGCACCCTGAGGGGAGGGCCATGTCGACTTACTCGTTTTGTCCTCACTAGCACACACAAGCTGGCAAGCAGTGTGTCTGTGCTGAGTGAGAGGTCTCTAGGGTGGCATAAGACATGCTGCATCCCTTAGAGACCTTCCTTGGCATCAGGGCCCTTGGTACTAGAAGTACCAGTTACAAGGGACTTATCTGGATGCCAGGGTCTGCCAATTGTGGATACAAAAGTACAGGTTAGGGAAAGAACACTGGTGCTGGGGCCTGGTTAGCAGGCCTCAGCACACTTTCAATTGTAAACATAGCATCAGCAAAGGCAAAAAGTCAGGGGGCAACCATGCCAAGGAGGCATTTCCTTACAGTAGCCAATGGCTACTAGCCCTGAGGGTGGGTACACCCTCTTTGTGCCTCCTCCCAAGGGGAGGGGGTCACAATCCTAACCCTATTGGGGGAATCCTCCATCTGCAAGATGGAGGATTTCTAAAAGTTAGAGTCACCTCAGCTCAGGACACCTTAGGGGCTGTCCTGACTGGCCAGTGACTCCTCCTTGTTGCTTTCTTTGTTCCCTCCAGCCTTGCCGCCAAAAGTGGGGGCCGTGGCCGGAGGGGGCGGGCAACTCCACTAAGCTGGAGTGCCCTGCTGGGCTGTGACAAAGGGGTGAGCCTTTGAGGCTCACCGCCAGGTGTCACAGTTCCTGCCTGGGGGAGGTGTTAGCATCTCCACCCAGTGCAGGCTTTGTTACTGGCCTCAGAGTGACAAAGGCACTCTCCCCATGGGGCCAGCAACATGTCTCTAGTGTGGCAGGCTGCTGGAACTAGTCAGCCTACACAGACAGTCGGTTAAGTTTCAGGGGGCACCTCTAAGGTGCCCTCTGGGGTGTATTTTGCAATAAAATGTACACTGGCATCAGTGTGCATTTATTGTGCTGAGAAGTTTGATACCAAACTTCCCAGTTTTCAGTGTAGCCATTATGGTGCTGTGGAGTTCGTGTTTGACAAACTCCCAGACCATATACTCTTATGGCTACCCTGCACTTACAATGTCTAAGGTTTTGTTTAGACACTGTAGGGGTACCATGCTCATGCACTGGTACCCTCACCTATGGTATAGTGCACCCTGCCTTAGGGCTGTAAGGCCTGCTAGAGGGGTGACTGACCTATACTTGCATAGGCAGTGAGAGGCTGGCATGGCACCCTGAGGGGAGTGCCATGTCGACTTACTCGTTTTGTTCTCACTAGCACACACAAGCTGGCAAGCAGTGTGTCTGTGCTGAGTGAGAGGTCTCCAGGGTGGCATAAGACATGCTGCAGCCCTTAGAGACCTTCCTTGGCATCAGGGCCCTTGGTACTAGAAGTACCAGTTACAAGGGACTTATCTGGATGCCAGGGTCTGCCAATTGTGGATACAAAAGTACAGGTTAGGGAAAGAACACTGGTGCTGGGACCTGGTTAGCAGGCCTCAGCACACTTTCAATTGTAAACATAGCATCAGCAAAGGCAAAAAGTCAGGGGGCAACCATGCCAAGGAGGCATTTCCTTACATTTGTCCATACTTAATTCCTGCTCAAACCTATGTCTTTCCTTCATTTGGCTGGAAAGTCCTTGCTCTTCTGTCTAAGAGCTTCTTTTCGGCTCTGAAGCTTTTTTCGGTACCGAGGTTTCAGATATTGACTTTTTCGGTTCCGATTATATTTTTCTCCCTTTGGGTGAGTCGAACTCTCGGTGTCGAGAGCGTTCGGTGCCAGAATCTCGACCGGACTTGGAAGTCTTAAAAAAATCCCTGGCCTTTTTCGTGCCGATGTTTGGTCACCTTCTTTTCGATGGGTTAAGCCATGGCCTGTTGGCAGTGGCGTCCCCTTGGCCTTAAAGATCTTTGTGTGAGTTTTGAACAGGGCAGGTTTACTCACTGTTCTCTGCACCGTTGAGGTTCGGTCACTTTCGGATTCATCCGAATCCGAACCCTGGATGGAAATGCTTTCCTCCTCTCAGACGTTGAGTTGCTCTTTCAGTGTCGACACCATTTGCAGTCTTTTGCTCGTTGATCTTGTAGGGTCTTTTTAGATGGAAACGCCCGATAAGCCTCGCAAGTATCCTCCCTGTGTTCCGGTGATAAACACAGATTACAGACCAGGTGCTGGTCTGTATAGGGATACTGCGAATGACACTTCGGACAGAAGAGGAAGGGGGTCCGGTCCATTAGTCTTCGGCGATGGATGTGGTCAGCCCGACCAGGCCCCGGTGAAGAACGGAAGCCCTGAAGGGCAGCCGGAGCGCTCTTGTTGTCGGTGCCGATACAATAACACTAACCCGATACCGAACGAGAACAATACCGGCAAATTTTCGATAATTTAGCTAACTTTCCCGATTTGAAATACGGAGCTAAGAGGAACATGTCCGAACCCGATGGCGGAAAGAAAACAATCTAAGATGGAGTTGACGCCCATGCGCAATGGAGCCGAAAGGGAGGAGTCCCTCGGTCTCGTGACTCGAAAAGACTTCTTCGGAGAAAAACAACTTGTAACACTCCGAGCCCAACACTAGATGGCAGGATAATGCACAGCATGTGTATCTGCAGCTACACATGCCACCGAACATATATATATATATACACACACACACACACACACACATATATATATATATATATATGTATATACATTTGTTAAACAGGGTTAAAGAGTATGTGTATAATTTATTATGACATAGTAAAGATACATTACTTCCTAAAGACCTATACACATATTCAGATTATAAATATTTATCAACACAGGCATATGCAGTCCATTGCTGTTTGGATATGGTGGTAATGAATTCCATAGTTTGGCTGCTTGGAAGGAGAAGGATGTACCACCTATTGTCTTTTTCTTGTATGGTGGTGTTCTAAGATGGGGTGCCAATCTTGAGCAGAGGTTTCTTTGTTGAATATATTTGGTTATTTTGTTTCTGATAAAAAGAGTTCCTGTTCCATGTATAGCTTTTCTGGGTGATACAAAGCAGCTTGAAGGTGGATCTTCTGGTAACAGACAACCAGTGTAGTGCTCTCAAGGCAAGGGAGATGTGGCTTTACATGTAATAGTAGCCTGGCAGCGGAGTTCTGAATACGTTTTAGTTTTTTTCATAATAGAGATGATCCATGGTAGAGGCCATTGGCATAATCCAATTTGGATAGTACAAGAGAGATAGTTGGCTATACCTTGTGTGGAAATCCGTGGTGGGGGGAAGATGCGTTGCAGAGTTTAAGGTGATGAAGCTTGTTTGTGCTAATTTGTCACTTGGGCATTCATTGTTTACTTACCTCCTATTGGAGTATTGTCTATCTAGTGTTTGTGCTACGATAATAAAGTACCTTTATTTTTGTAACACTGTGTGGTTCTTTCATGTGTGTAAGTGCTTTGCATGTCTCCTAGTTAAGTCTTGGCTGCTCATCCACAGCTACCTCTAGAGAGCCCTTCCTAGACACTGCCTACACTTCGCTAATAGGGGATACCTGGACCTGGCATAAGGTGATAATACCATAGGTACTCACCACACATCAGGCCAGCTTCCTACATTCAGATACTTTAAGTATTCATGCTTTGAAACCATAATTTCTGGAGGTGCTTAAATCAACCAGTGTGAGTGGTGGATTCAATTTAACATACTAGTACCAGTGGAGTTCAAGGGTGCAGGACTTCTGTGGCTCTCACCAGTATTCCTTCAACCAGAATCCCATTTCACTTGCATTTCCATGAGGGAAAGTCCTGGAATCTGCAGGCAGCCACAAATTTCCTACCACCTGCCATTCCTCTAAGTCTCAAGAGAAAAAGTTGACTCACTTGTGTGGGTGGGAAAGTGGCCGTGACATGGAAAGGTCTAAAAAGGTTTTGTGGAAGCATCAAAATTACCAATCACAAAACAGCCTGGTTTTCTAAAACAGTCACCTGCGTCTTTAGTCCTGGACTTGACAGCCATTTAGGGAAACCTACCAAACCCAGACATCGGGACAAGATGGGGAACTTTAGGTGGTAAGATGTTTGTGGATCCATGTATATTCCTGTAGTTTACTTCACAGAAATGCAAGGAAAAATAGTGTTTTTATTCAACGCTTAACCTTTTGCAAGGTGTGCTGGGTTATGTAGGAAGTTGGCTCTGTATGTGCTATTTCAAAGTAAGGAATAGCATGCACAGAGTCCAAGGGTTCTCCTTAGAGGTAAGATAGTGGCAAAAAGAGATAATACTAATGCTCTATTTTGTGGTAGTGTGGTCGAGCAGTAGGCTTATCAAAGGAGTAGTGTTAAGCATTTGTTGTACATACACACAGGCAATAAATGAGGAACACACACTCCGAGACAAATCCAGCCAATAGGTTTTGTTATAGAAAAATATATTTTCTTAGTTTATTTTAAGAACCACAGGTTCAACTTTTACATGTAACATCTCATTTGAAAGGTATTGCAGGTAAGTACTCTAGGAACTTTGAATAATTACATTAACATTTATACTTTTTACATAAAACACATTTAGCTGTTTTAAAAGTGGACACTTAGTGCAATTTTCACAGTTCCTGGGGGAGGTAAGTTATTGTTAGTTTTAACAGGTAAGTAAGTCACTTACAGGTTTCAGTTTTTGGTCCAAGGTAGCCCACCGTTGGGGGTTCAGAGCAACCCCAAAGTTATCACACCAGCAGCTCAGGGCCGGTCAGGTGCAAAGGTCAAAGAGGTGCCCAGAACACATAGGCTTCAATGGAGAGAAGGGGGTGCCCCGGTTCCAGTCTGCCAGCAGGTAAGTACCCGCGTCTTCGGAGGGCAGACCAGAGGGATTTTGTAGGGCACCGGGGGGGGGGGGGGGGGACACACAAATTAGCACAGAAAGTACACCCTCAGCAGCGCGGGGGCTGCCGGGTGCAGTGTGCCAACACGCGTCGAGTTTCCTTCAGTTTTCAATGGGAAACCAAGGTGTCTCTTCAGCGATGCAGGCAGGCAAGGGGGGTGCTCCTCGGGGTAGCCACCACCTGGGCAAGGGAGAGGGCCTCCTGGGGGTCACTCCTGCACAGAAGTTCCGTTTCTTTAGGGGCTGCGGGTGCAGGGTCTTTTCCAGCCGTCGGGAAATGGAGTTCAGACAGTCGCGGTCAGGGGGAGCCTGGGGATTCCCTCTGCAGGCGTCGCTGTGGGGGCTCAGGGGGGACAACTTTGGTTACTCACAGTCGTCGAGTCGCCGGAGGGTCCTCCCTGAGTTCGTTGTTCTCCACCAGTCGAGTCGGGGTCGCCGGGTGCAGTGTTGCAAGTCTCACACTTCTTGCGGGGAGTTGCAGGGGTCTTTAAATCTGCTCCTTGTAACACAGTTGCAGTTCTTTTGGAGCAGTGCCGCTGTCCTCGGGAGTTTCTTGTCTTTTTCGAAGCAGGGCAGTCCTCAGAGGATTCAGAGGTCGCTGGTCCCTTGGAAAGCGTCGCTGGAGCAGGTTTCTTTGGAAGGCAGGAGACAGGCCGGTAAGTCTGGGGCCAAGGCAGTTGGTGTCTTCTGTTCTTCCTCTGCAGGGGTTTTTCAGCTCAGCAGTCCTTCTTGTTAGTTGCAGGAATCTAAATTCTTAGGTTCAGGGGAGCCCTTAAATACTAAATTTAAGGGCGTGTTTAGGTCTGGGGGGTTAGTAGCCAATGGCTACTAGCCCTGAGGGTGGGTACACTCTCTTTGTGCCTCCTCCCAAGGGAAGGGGGTCACATCCCTAATCCTATTGGGGGAATCCTCCATCTGCAAGATGGAGGATTTCTAAAAGTTATAGTAACCTCAGCTCAGGACACCTTAGGGGCTGTCCTGACTGGCCAGTGACGACTCCTTGTTGTTTTTTTGTTTCCTCCAGCCTTGCCACCAAAAGTGTGGGCCGTGGCCGGAGGGGGCGGGCAACTCCACTAAGCTGGAGTGTCCTGCGGTGCTGTGACAAAGGGGTGAGCCTTTGAGGCTCACCGCCATGTGTTACAGCTCCTGCCTGGGGGAGGTGTTAGCATCTCCACCCAGTGCAGGCTTTGTTACTGGCCTCAGAGTGACAAAGGCACTCTCCCCATGGGGCCAGCAACATGTCTCTAGTGTGGCAGGCTGCTGGAACCAGTCAGCCTACACAGATAGTCGGTTAAGTTTCAGGGGGCACCTCTAAGGTGCCCTCTGTGGTGTATTTTACAATAAAATGTACACTGGCATCAGTGTGCATTTATTGTGCTGAGAAGTTTGATACCAAACTTCCCAGTTTTCAGTGTAGCCATTATGGTGCTGTGGAGTTCGTGTAAAACAGACTCCCAGACCATATACTCTTATGGCTACCCTGCACTTACAATGTCTAAGGTTTTGCTTAGACACTGTAGGGGCACAGTGCTCATGCACTGGTACCCTCACCTATGGTATAGTGCACCCTGCCTTAGGGCTGTAAGGCCTGCTAGAGGGGTGTCTTACCTATACTGCATAGGCAGTGAGAGGCTGGCATGGCACCCTGAGGGGAGTGCCATGTCGACTTACTCATTTTGTTCTCACTAGCACACACAAGCTGGTAAGCAGTGTGTCTGTGCTGAGTGAGGGATCTCCAGGGTGGCATAAGACATGCTGCAGCCCTTAGAGACCTTCCCTGGCATCAGGGCCCTTGGTACCACGGGTACCAGTTACAAGGGACTTATCTGGATGCCAGGGTGTGCCAATTGTGGAATCAAAAGTACAGGTTAGGGAAAGAACACTGGTGCTGGGGCCTGGTTAGCAGGCCTCAGCACACTTTCAATTCAAAACATAGCATCAGCAAAGGCAAAAAGTCAGGGGGTAACCATGCCAAGGAGGCATTTCCTTACAGGTTAAAAAAAACTTTAGGGCATCCACACATCCCCTGTGTGTCTAGTTTTCAGAAACGTCAGGACTAATTAGTAAACTCATCTCAGTTATTATCGCCATAATACGTTTTGGGCCCTTCCCTGTTTCAGGCACCGTCTTAACCTACCCACAGAAGTATGTTACCATTTTTACCGGGTGATATGGAGAAATGCTGGGTGGAAGAATGTTTGTGCCTCCCCTCAGATTCCAGAAGTTTCCACCTCCGAAATGTGAGGAAGAAGTGTTTTTTTTTAGTTAAAGTTTGAGGTTTTGCAAGGATTCCGAGTGATAGAACATGGTGAGAGCCCCACTAGTCACCCCATCCTTGATTAAACTATGTGTCTATTTTTCCCAAAAAAATATACAGGTTTTCTAGGTTTCTTAGGTGTGGCAAAAACTACAGCTAGGCACTTTGCCAAAAATGCATCTGTTTTGCGTAGAAAAATGTGCTGTGTCCATGTTGCGTTTTGGGGCGTTTCTTGCCACAGGCACTAGAGGCCTACCCACACAAGTGAGGTACCATTTTAATCAGGAGACTTGGAGGAATAAAAAAGCAAGTTATTGTCAGTGTTCCTTCTCTACATTTGTGCATTCCAAACGCACGACAGTGTGTAATAAAGAAGTCATTTTGAGAAATGCCCTGTAATTCACATGCTAGTATAGGTATCCCCAAATTCAGCGATGTGCAAATAACCACTGCTTCTAAACTCCATATCTTGTGAACATTTCAGAAATACAGAGGTTTCCTCGCTAACTATTTTTCACTTTTTCTATTTTACCAAATTAATTGGTGTATACCTGGTATACAATGAAAATCCATTGCAAGGTGCAGCTCATTTATTGGCTCTGGGAACATAAGGTTCTTGATGAACCTACAAGCCCTATATATCTCCACAACCAGAAGGGTCCAGCAGACATGATGATCTACTGCTTTCAAATTTCTACCATAGCTGGAAAAAGTTACATAAGAAAATGTAGACAGAAGTGGCTATTTTTTTCAACTCCATTTCAATTTTTTTTTTCAATGCAACTGTTACTTACTATAGAAAAATCTTGAAGGATCTACACAAATGACCCTCCCTTGCTGAATTCAGAATTTTGTTTACTTTTCAGAAATGTTTAGCTGTCCAGGATCCACCATTGGTTTCCCACTCATTTCTGTCACTAACTGTAAGGAGGCTGAAAGCTCACCCAACAAAAAAAAAAAAAAAAGGTTGCAATGGGGTATACTCCACCAAAATGTCAAAACTGAGTTGAAAACTTTGTTTGTCTAATTCAAGCCTGCCTGTGCCTGAAAGCTGGGAAGACAGTGATTTTAGCAACACAAAAACTTTGTTGATCCTATTTTTCCCAAAAAATCCCAAATTATAGCTGTATTTTGGCTAATTTCTCATCTCCTCCAAGAGAACCCACACCTTTAGAATCGCCAGGATGTTGGGAAAAAGGATGCATATTTGGTGTGAATAGCTTGTGGACAAAATGTTATGAGGTCGTAAGCACAAACTACCCCAAATAGCCCAAAAAAAGAGCTTAGTACTGGGGGGGTTGGGGAGGCCTAGTAGCTAAGGAGTTAAAAGCTGATAAAAACAGAAGCACACCGAAATCAGGTCAAGAGTTTCCAAGCTGCATTCTTTTCATGGTATTGCATCCTCGTGAAAGAAAATAATTTAGTATATCAATTTGTAGAAAGAGATTAACGTGCCTAATTTACTAGCACTGAATACTCACTATACCAAATTATAAATCTGAAAATCACTTTTTGCCTGGAACAAAAAAAAAGTGACTTACCCGCAAATCTTTTACTTCCTCCTGTAGTTTCAATTTTTCATAAAATGAAGCAAAAAAGTCACTTCTGTCAACATGTCTTGGGGCGACACAGAGAGCATCAATATCTGCACCTAATTAAAAAAAAAGTATTTTCTGTCATTAAAGTAACAAAATACTTAGAAGTATGAAATAACTAATGTCTGGAAATGCAGAGTGTCTACATTTTCTCAGAATAATGCAGAGGGTAATCTCCATGAAAACAAACTTATCAAGAAAATAAATCACACCAGGTCTCATTAAAGTGTTAAAAAGACAGCAGTAGGATTTGAACGAACCCCATTAATATGGATGTCAGCATTGATAGCCCTCGCTCTTCCGCAAATGGGTAACAATTGACTACCCTCACAGGTAAGTCTAGAAAAACCTTCTAAAAAAAGAGCAATGCAGTTTTAAATATGGACTTTCTTGAATGTATGTCACTCAGCAGGTTAACTTCACCACTTCGCAAACATGACCAACTGCTGCACCCTGCCACCATTAAAAAAAAAAAATATATATATATATATATATACACATACACAAGCTTCTAACATGACGTGTAACGAAATGCCTCCTTGGCATGGTTACCCACTGACTTTTTGCCTTTGCTGATGCTATGTTTTGAATGGAAAGTGTGCTGAGGCCTGCTAACCAGGCCCCAGCACCAGTGTTCTTTCCCTAACCTGTACTTTTGATTCCACAATTGGCACACCCTGGCATCCAGATAAGTCCCTTGTAAGTGGTACCCCTGGTACCAAGGGCCCTGATGCCAAGGAAGGTGTCTAAGGGCTGCAGCATGTCTTATGCCACCCTGGAGACCCCTCACTCAGCACAGAAACACTGCTTGCCAGCTTGTGTGTGCTGGTGAGAACAAAACGAGTAAGTCGACATTGCACTCCCCTCAGGGTGCCATGCCAGCCTCTCACTGCCTATGCAGGTATAGATAAGTCACCCCTCTAGTAGGCCTTACAGCCCTAAGGCAGGATGCACTATACCATAGGTGAGGGCACCAGTGCATGAGCACTATGCCCCTACAGTGTCTAAGCAATACCTTAGACATTGTAAGTGCAGGGTAGCCATAAGAGTATATGGTCTGGGAGTCTGTTTTACACGAACTCCACATCACCATAATGGCTACACTGAAAACTGGGAAGTTTGGTATCAAACTTCTCAGCACAATAAATGCACACTGATGCCTGTGTATATTTATTGTAAAATACACCACAGAGGTCACCTTAGAGGTGCCCCCTGAAACCTTAACTGACTATCTGTGTAGGCTGACTGGTTCCAGCAGCCTGCCACAACCGAGACATGTTGCTGGCCCCATGGGAGAGTGCCTTTGTCACTCTGAGGCCAGTAACAAAGCCTGCACTGGGTGAGATGCTAACACCTCCCCCAGGCAGGAGCTGTAACACCTGGCGGTGAGCCTCAAAGGCTCACCCCTTTGTCACAGCACCGCAGGACACTCCAGCTAGTGGAGTTGCCCGCCCCCTCCGGCCACGGCCCCCACTTTTGGCGGCAAGACCGGAGGAAACAAAGAAAACAACAAGGAGGAGTCACTGGCCAGTCAGGACAGCCCCTAAGGTGTCCTGAGCTGAAGTGACTGTAACTTTTAGAAATCCTCCATCTTGCAGATGGAGGATTCCCCCAATAGGATTAGGGATGTGACCCCCTCCCCTTGGGAGGAGGCACAAAGAGGGTGTACCCATCCTCAGGACTAGTAGCCATTGGCTACTAACCCCCCAGACCTAAAGACGCCCTTAAATTTAGTATTTAAGGGCTTCCCTGAACCTAGGAAAACAGATTCCTGCAACTTACCGAAGAAGAAAACTGCTGAGCTGAAAACCCCTGCAGAAGAAGAAAGAAGACACCAACTGCTTTGGCCCCAGTCCTACCGGCCTGTCTCCTGCCTTCTAAAGAAACCTGCTCCAGCGACGCTTTCCAAGGGACCAGCGACCTCTGAATCCTCTGAGGACTGCCCGACTTCGAGAAAGACAAGAAACTCCTGAGGACAGCGGCCCTGCTCCAAAAGAACTGCAACTTTGTTTCAAGTAGCAGATTTAAAGACCCCTGCAGCTCCCCGCAAGAAGCGTGAGACTTGCAACACTGCACCCGGCGACCCCGACTCGACCGGTGGAGAAACAACGCGACAGGGAGGACCCCCAGGCGACTCCGAGACTGTGAGTAACCAAAGTTGTCCCCCCTGAGCCCCCACAGCGACGCCTGCAGAGGGAATCCCGAGGCTCCCCCTGACCGCGACTGCCTGAACTCCATTTCCCGACGGCTGGAAAAGACCCTGCACCCGCAGCCCCCAGCACCTAAAGGAACGGAACTCCTGTGCAGGAGTGACCCCCAGGAGGCCCTCTCCCTTGCCCAGGTGGTGGCTACCCCGAGGAGCCCCCCCCTTGCCTGCCTGCAACGCTGAAGAGATCCCTTGATCTCTCATAAGAAACCATTGAAAACCCGACGCGTGTTTGCACACTGCACCCGGCCGCCCCCGCGCTGCTGAGGGTGTACTTTTTGTGCTGACTTGTGTCCCCCCAGGTGCCCTACAAAACACCCCTGGTCTGCCCTCCGAAGACGCGGGTACTTACCTGCTGGCAGACTGGAACCGGGGCACCCCCTTCTCTCCATTGAAGCCTATGTGTTTTGGGCACCTCTTTGACCTTTGCACCTGACCGGCCCTGAGCTGCTGGTGTGATAACTTTGGGGTTGCTCTGAACCCCCAACGGTGGGCTACCTTGGACCAAAAACTGAAACCTGTAAGTGACTTACTTACCTGTTAAAACTAACAATAACTTACCTCCCCCAGGAACTGTGAAAATTGCACTGTGTCCACTTTTAAAACAGCTTATTGTGTTGTATGTAAAAAGTATACATGCTAAAGTAATGATTCAAAGTTCCTAAAGTACTTACCTGCAATACCTTTCAAATTAGATATTACATGTAAAATTTGAACCTGTGGTTCTTAAAATAAACCAAGAAAAGATATTTTTCTATAACAAAACCTATTGGCTGGAATTGTCTCTGAGTGTGTGTTCCTCATTTATTGCCTGTGTGTATGTACAACAAATGCTTAACACTACTCCTTGGATAAGCCTACTGCTCGACCACACTACCACAAAATAGAGCATTAGTATTATCTCTTTTTGCCACTATCTTACCTCTAAGGGGAACCCTTAGACACTGTGCATACTATTCCTTACTTTGAAATAGTGCATACAGAGCCAACTTCCTACAACATGGAAGAGCAATGACTGGTTGTAGGAAGTTGGCTCTGTATGCACTATTTCAAAGTAAGGAATAGTATGCACAGAATCTAAGGGTTCCCCTTAGAGGTAAGATAGTGGCAAAAAGATAATACTAATGCTCTATTTTGTGGTAGTGTGGTCGAGCAGTAGGCTTATCAAAGGAGTAGTGTTAAGCATTTGTTGTACATACACACAGGCAATAAATGAGGAACACACACTCAGAGACAAATCCAGCCAATAAGTTTTTGTATAGAAAAATATATTTTCTTAGTTTATTTTAAGAACCACAGGTTCAAATTCTACATGTAATATCTCATTTGAAAGGTATCGCAGGTAAGTACTTTAGGAACTTTGAATAATTACAGTAGCATATATACTTTTCACATAAAACACAAATAGCTGTTTTAAAAGTGGATATTTGCAAGTCCCTAGTAAAGTGCACCAATTTTCACAGTTCCTGGGGGAGGTAAAGTATTGTTAGTTCTTGCAGGTAAGTAACCCACCTACAGGGTTCAGATTTGGGTCCAAGGTAGCCCACCGTTGGGGGTTCAGAGCAACCCCAAAGTTACCACACCGGCAGCTCAGGGCCGGTCAGGTGCAGAGGTCAAAGAGGTGCCCAAAACACATAGGCTTCAATGGAAAGAAGGGGGTGCCCCGGTTCCGGTCTGCCAGCAGGTAAGTACCCGCATCTTCGAGGGCAGACCAGGGGGGTTTTGTAGGGCACCGGGGGGGACACAAGTCCACACAAAAAGTACACCCTCAGCAGTGCGGGGGCGGCCGGGTGCAGAGTGCAAACTAACGTAGGGTTTCCAATGGGAGACCAAGGGGTCTCTTCAGCGGTGCAGGCAGGCAAGGGGGGGGGCTCCTCGGGGTAGCCACCACCTGGTCAAGGGAGAGGGCCTCCTGGGGGCCACTCCTGCAGTGGAGTTCCGATCCTTTAGGCGCTGGAGGCTGCGGGTGCATGGTCTTTTCCAGCCGTCGGGATTTTAGAGTCAGGCAGTCGCGGTCAGGGGGAGCCTCGGGATTCCCTCTGCAGGCGTCGCTGTGGGGGCTCAGGGGGGACAACTTTGGTTACTCACAGTCTTGGAGTCGCCGGAGGGTCCTCCCTGTAGCGTTGTTTCTCCACCAGTCGAGTCGGGGTCGCCGGGTGCAGTGTTGCAAGTCTCACGCTTCTTGCGGGGATTGCAGGGGTCTTTAAATCTGCTCCTCTGAAACAAAGTTGCAGTCTTTTTGGAACAGGGCCGCTGTCCTCTGGAGTTTCTTGTTCCTCCTGAAGCAGGGCAGTCCTCTGAGGATTCAGAGGTCGCTGGTCCTGGGGAAAGCGTCGCTGGAGCAGGTTTCTTTAGAAGGCAGGAGACAGGCCGGAAGGTCTGGGGCCAAAGCAGTTGGTGTATTCTTTTCTTCTTCTGCAGGGGTCTTTCAGCTCAGCAGTCCTCTTCTTGTAGTTGCAGGAATCTAAATTCTTAGGTTCAGGGAAGCCCTTAAATACTAAATTTAAGGGCGTGTTTATGTCTGGGGGATTAGTAGCCAATGGCTACTAGCCCTGAGGGTGGGTACACCCTCCTTGTGCCTCCTCCCTGAGGGGAGGGGGGCACATCCCTATTCCTATTGGGGGAATGCTCGTTCTATAAGATGGAGGATTTCTAAAAGTCAGAGTCACCTCAGCTCAGGACACCTTAGGGGCTGTCCTGACTGGCCAGTGACTCCTCCTTGTTTTTCTCATTATCTCTCCTGGACTTGCCGCCAAAAGTGGGGGCTGGGTCCAGGGGGCGGGCATCTCCACTAGCTGGAGTGCCCTGGGGCATTGTAACACGAAGCTTGAGCCTTTGAAGCTCACTGCTAGGTGTTACAGTTCCTGGAGGGGGGAGGTGTGAAGCACCTCCACCCAGAGCAGGCTTTGTTTCTGTCCTCAGAGGGCACAAAGGCCCTCATCACATGGGGTCAGAAACTCATCTCTCAGCGGCAGGCTGGCACAGACCAGTCAGTCCTGCACTGAACAACTGGGTAAAATACAGGGGGTATCTCTAAGATGCCCTCTGTGTGCATTTTTTTAATAAATCCAACACTGGCATCAGTGTGGGTTTATTATTCTGAGAAGTTTGGTACCAAACTTCCCAGTATTCAGTGTAGCCATTATGGAGCTGTGGAGTTCGTTTTTGACAGACTCCCAGACCATATTCTCTTATGGCTACCCTGCACTTACAATGTCTAAGGTTTTGCTTAGACACTGTAGGGGCATAGTGCTCATGCACCTATGCCCTCACCTGTGGTATAGTGCACCCTGCCTTAGGGCTGTAAGGCCTGCTAGAGGGGTGACTTACCTATGCCACAGGCAGTGTGAGGTTGGCATGGCACCCTGAGGGGAGTGCCATGTCGAATTAGTCATTTTATCCCCACTAGCACACACAAGCTGGCAAGCAGTGTTCCTGTGCTGAGTGAGGGGTCCCCAGGGTGGCATAAGATATGCTGCAGCCCTTAGAGACCTTCCCTGGCATCAGGGCCCTTGGTACCAGGGGTACCAGTTACAAGGGACTTACCTGGGTGCCAGGGTTGTGCCAATTGTGGAGACAATGGTACATTTTAGGTGAAAGAACACTGATGCTGGGGCCTGGTTAGCAGGGTCCCAGCACACTTCTCAGTCAAGTCAGCATCAGTATCAGGCAAAACGTGGGGGGTAACTGCAACAGGGAGTCATTTCTTTACACTGGTTGAATGTTGTGGACGAAAAATGAGGCGTTTTAGAATCATCAAGATATTAATGTTATTTCACGGCTCTAATTTGCAGAAACAGATTTTCTAGAGGGCCATCGTGCTGCTAGAACAACATCAGGGAGGTCGAAAGAATTCAGCTGGTGCCACTCAATCTCCACGCATGCAGAGGTACATTGCACAGGCCAGCGTGTAGGATCCTGCCCCGCTGCTGCGACAGGAGAGCCTCCTGAAGTGGTAGATGGATTGAAGGAGAGCTGCTTATGCAGGTTCCATAATCTCCCGGCCTTTTCTGGAGCCATTAAGATCACTGGGGCCCTGTCACTTCTTATCTTCAGAACTCGAGGCAGATGAGTGAAAGAATACAGAAGTCCAGTGTAGGAAGTTGGCTCTGTATGTGCTATTTCAAAGTAAGGAATAGCATGCACAGAGTCCAAGGGTTCCCCTTAGAGTAAAATAGTGGTAAAAATAGATAATACTAATGCTCTATTTTGTGGTAGTGTGGTCGAGCAGTAGGCTTATCCAAGGAGTAGTGTTAAGCATTTGTTGTACATACACATAGAAAATAAATGAGGTACACACACTCAGAGACAAATCCAGCCAATAGGTTTTGTTATAGAAAAATATCTTTTCTTAGTTTATTTTAAGAACCACAGGTTCAAATTTAACATGTAATATCTTGTTTGAAAGGTATTGCAGGTAAGTACATTAGGAACTTTGAATCATTTCAATTGCATGTATACTTTTCAAGTTATTCACAAATAGCTATTTCAAAAGTGGACACAGTGCAATTTTCACAGTTCCTGGGGGAGGTAAGTTTTTGTTAGTTTTACCAGGTAAGTAAGACACTTACAGGGTTCAGTTCTTGGTCCAAGGTAGCCCACCGTTGGGGGTTCAGAGCAACCCCAAAGTCACCACACCAGCAGCTCAGGGCCGGTCAGGTGCAGAGTTCAAAGTGGTGCCCAAAACGCATAGGCTATAATGGAGAGAAGGGGGTGCCCCGGTTCCGGTCTGCTTGCAGGTAAGTACCCGCGTCTTCGGAGGGCAGACCAGGGGGGTTTTGTAGGGCACCGGGGGGGACAAGCCCACACAGAAATTTCACCCTCAGCGGCGCGGGGGCGGCCGGGTGCAGTGTAAGAACAAGCGTCGGGTTCGCAATGTTAGTCAATGAGAGATCAAGGGATCTCTTTAGCGCTGCAGGCAGGCAAGGGGGGGCTTCCTCGGGGAAACCTCCACTTGGGCAAGGGAGAGGGACTCCTGGGGGTCACTTCTGCAGTGAAAGTCCGGTCCTTCAGGTCCTGGGGGCTGCGGGTGCAGGGTCTTTTCCAGGCGTCGGGACTTAGGTTTCAGAGAGTCGCGGTCAGGGGAAGCCTCGGGATTCCCTCTGCAGGCGGCGCTGTGGGGGCTCAGGGGGGACAGGTTTTGGTACTCACAGTCGTAGAGTAGTCCGGGGGTCCTCCCTGAGGTGTTGGTTCTCCACCAGCCGAGTCGGGTCGCCGGGTGCAGTGTTGCAAGTCTCACGCTTCTTGCGGGGAGATTGCAGGGTTCTTTAAAGCTGCTCCTTTGGAACAAAGTTGCAGTCTTTTTGGAGCAGGTCCGCTGTCCTCGGGAGTTTCTTGTCGTCGTCGAAGCAGGGCAGTCCTCAGAGGATTCAGAGGTCGCTGGTCCCTTTGGAAGGCGTCGCTGGAGCAGAGTTCTTTGGAAGGCAGGAGACAGGCCGGTGAGTTTCTGGAGCCAAGGCAGTTGTTGTCTTCTGGTCTTCCTCTGCAGGGGTTTTCAGCTAGGCAGTCCTTCTTCTTCTTGTTGCAGGAATCTAATTTTCTAGGGTTCAGGGTAGCCCTTAAATACTAAATTTAAGGGCGTGTTTAGGTCTGGGGGGTTAGTAGCCAATGGCTACTAGCCCTGAGGGTGGGTACACCCTCTTTGTGCCTCCTCCCAAGGGGAGGGGGTCACAATCCTAACCCTATTGGGGGAATCCTCCATCTGCAAGATGGAGGATTTCTAAAAGTTAGAGTCACCTCAGCTCAGGACACCTTAGGGGCTGTCCTGACTGGCCAGTGACTCCTCCTTGTTGCTTTCTTTGTTCCCTCCAGCCTTGCCGCCAAAAGTGGGGGCCGTGGCCAGAGGGGGCGGGCAACTCCACTAAGCTGGAGTGCCCTGCTGGGCTGTGACAAAGGGGTGAGCCTTTGAGGCTCACCGCCAGGTGTTACAGCTCCTGCCTGGGGGAGGTGTTAGCATCTCCACCCAGTGCAGGCTTTGTTACTGGCCTCAGAGTGACAAAGGCACTCTCCCCATGAGGCCAGCAACATGTCTCTAGTGTGGCAGGCTGCTGGAACTAGTCAGCCTACACAGACAGTCGGTTAAGTTTCAGGGGGCACCTCTAAGGTGCCCTCTGTGGTGTATTTTACAATAAAATGTACACTGGCATCAGTGTGCATTTATTGTGCTGAGAAGTTTGATACCAAACTTCCCAGTTTTCAGTGTAGCCATTATGGTGCTGTGGAGTTCGTGTTTGACAAACTCCCAGACCATATACTCTTATGGCTACCCTGCACTTACAATGTCTAAGGTTTTGTTTAGACACTGTAGGGGTACCATGCTCATGCACTGGTACCCTCACCTATGGTATAGTGCACCCTGCCTTAGGGCTGTAAGGCCTGCTAGAGGGGTGACTGACCTATACTTGCATAGGCAGTGAGAGGCTGGCATGGCACCCTGAGGGGAGTGCCATGTCGACTTACTCGTTTTGTTCTCACTAGCACACACAAGCTGGCAAGCAGTGTGTCTGTGCTGAGTGAGAGGTCTCCAGGGTGGCATAAGACATGCTGCAGCCCTTAGAGACCTTCCTTGGCATCAGGGCCCTTGGTACTAGAAGTACCAGTTACAAGGGACTTACCTGGATGCCAGGGTCTGCCAATTGTGGATACAAAAGTAAAGGTTAGGGAAAGAACACTGGTGCTGGGGCCTGGTTAGCAGGCCACAGCACACTTTCAATTGTAAACATAGCATCAGCAAAGGCAAAAAGTCAGGGGGCAACCATGCCAAGGAGGCATTTCCTTACATCCAGTGCTCCACTTTAGGCAGAATGTGTCTCAGAGACAGATCAATTAGGAAGTGTTAAGAAGTGTTTACACTGTATGTTCTCACTAAGATCCACCTTCTGCTATTATTCACACTGGCGCTCAAAGATCCTTCCATGCGGTTCATGACCCGAGAAATTAACTGATGAACCAGCCATTTCCAAAGGTGTATTGCCTCCTGGCACAGGACCCCACCCCTGCCCTGCTTGTTGCAATACAACATGACAATGGCAATGTCCAAGCAAACCAGAAACAACCTCCTATGGTGATCCTTTGATGGTTGTCAGGAAGGTCTCAAAGCAAAGCTATCAGTCCTTTACTCCAACAAATAGTTGTCTAGGTGAGAATCTGCAGGAGACCGAAGTGTTATCGCCTGCTCTTCAACCCATCTGTCCACGTTAGGTGGGATACAGATAGGATTCTGCCACCAAACCATCTGTGGTTGAGCCACCACTGCTGCAGGTCTTTTGCAGTCTCTTCTGAAACCTGGACATAGCATACTAGCAGGATACAGGAACCCGAGATGCCAAGCAGTCTCGGAGACACGTCATAGAAACCCAGGACAGAGGATGAAACATTGGGATCATAGCCCACATATCCTAGACCTGTTGAACCAGATGGAAGGCTCAGAACTGCACCATGTCCAGGACAGCTCCAATGACAGGAACTTCTGCAAAAGGAGTCAGGTGTGACTTGGCACACTGTTCAATTTGTTAAGAGTTCTGCCACTGACTGAAGGTAGTTCATGACTAACTGCAGTGAGTCACGCTGCAGTGAGCCAGTCTTCAACAACCAGTTATCAAGGTTGGGAGGGGTGTCAAGACTGGTATCCCCAGACTCCAAATATGCGCTGCAGCCACTTGTCACTTTTTCAAACACCTAAGGGGCATGGTGATGCAGAAGGGGAGCATGGAAAACTGAAAATGCTCGGTGCCCAGTTTGTACCGCAGGTGTGTTCTGTGGGACTGCAGGAATCGGAACTGTGAAAATAAGCACCCTGCAGAACCAGAACTACTATCTGGTTTCCTGGATCCAGGATAGATAGAACCTGGCCAATGTGAGCATCCTGAAATTGTCCTTTTCATGGGGAAGTTGAGGGTGAAGGCCTAAAATAGGAAAGTACTTCATCCGTCCTTCAGCATCAGGTAATAACAGGATTGACATGCAGTCCTCATTTCTGATGCTGGAGCCCTCTCTATTGCATTGTAATAGTATTTATATAGTGCTTACTACCCCTGACGAAGCGTTGAAACTCTTTTCGGCAAGTAGCACGCTATTCCGGAACAAGAATTAGTGATGGATTAGTATCAGGAAATATGAGTACAGTTTTAGTATTATTATGAGTTAATTTGAGTCACGGATATGAGAGTTTATTTAGATTGACTGGAGTAATGGAGGGGTGGAGGAGGAAAGAAATACAGAAGTGTTAATTGGGAGTATATCCCTCATTTACTCATCCTAAAGGCTTGGGATGAGTAAAGGGGGATGGAGAAGGGAAGAGTCTGTGGAAGGGTTAGGGAGATCATAGTAGCAGGGTGAGATAAATGAGGGCGCATTTAGTTGGGTTGTTTGGGAGGTCATGGTAGTAGAGTGAGGTTTGGTGAGTTAGATGTGGAAGCGGAGGGGAGAGCTTAGGCAGAGATATTTAGGAGATGAAAGTAGTAGAATGGTTTTGGGATGAGTCAGAGTGGGAATGGAGGATAGATTGATAGAGACATGACATGATGATGGGTAGATGGGTGATAAGATGAGAGCAGGGATTCATAGATATCTAGTATGTAACTACCTACCCAGGAGCCATGCAATGACCCACGAACATGCTTAGCACAGAACATACACACATGCATACATATATACACACACATACATATGAATACACACACACATATGTACATACAATACATAAATAGAACCATGGGTAAATATACTTAGTCAAACAGGTTTAAAGAGTGTGTGTGTATTTTATTGTTATGACATAGTAGCAATACATATTTTCTAAAGAACAATACATAACTAGATATATACACATAATCAGAAAAAATATCAACATAGGTATATGCAGTCCATAGTTGTTTGAATATGGTGGTTATGAAGGTAAGAGCCAACTCTTGAGTAGTTTTCTGAAGACAAGAAAGTTATCTGTGGCTCTTATAGTTGGGGGTAATGAATTCCATAGTTTGGCTGCTTGAACTGAGAAAGATGTACCACCTATAGTATTTTTCTTGTATGGTGGTGTTCTAAGGCGGGGCGCCAATCTTGAGCAGACGTTTCTTTGTTGGAAGTATTTGGTTATTTTGTTTCGGATAAAAACCGGTCCTGTTCCATGTACAGCTTTGTGGGTGATACAAAGCAGCTTGAAAGTGCATCTTTTGGCAACGGGTAACCAGGATAGTGCTCTCAAGGCAGGGTAGATGTGGGCTTGCAGCTTTACATATAGTAGCCTGGCTGCGGAGTTCTGAATACGTTGTAGTTTTTTCATAATAGATAGAGACGATCCATGGTAGAGGCCATTGGCACAATCCAGTTTGGATAGTACAAGCAAGATAGTAGCTTACACCTTGTGTGGAAATCCGAGGTGGGGGAAGATGTGTTGTATAGTCTTCAAGGTGATGAAGCTTGTTCGGGCTAATTTGTCCACTTGGACATTCATAGTTAACTTGGAATCCATGGTGATTCCAAGGTCTTTAACTTCCTTGGATAATTTTGGAGGTGGCCTGAGATAGTCAGGCCAGACGCGCAGAGGGGCATAACCTTTCCAGTCACCACATTTGAGTATTTCTGTTTTGGAGGTATTTTGTTTGAGATGGCTCGAGGTCATCCACTGATCAACGGCTCTGAGGCAACTAAAGATTTCTGACTTTAATGTTTTTCGGGTAGTCTAATTTAGGTAGTATTTGTGTGTCATCTGCATAGTTGTAGCATGTGAGATAAAAATCATTGATCATTTCTGGTAATGATATCATGTAGATGTTGAAAAGCAAAGGTGAGGTGATTGATCCTTGATATTAGATTTTTTTTTTTAGGATAGGAAGTAATCCAGTCGAGAGCAGTACCTTGTATGCTGGCTTCGTGGAGTCTTTGAATTAGGGTGTCATGGTCAACTGTATCAAAGGCAGCCGAGAGGTCCAAGAGAAGTAGTGCAGCAACTCCATTGCGGTCGTCTGTGTTTTTAAGATCATCCCAGATTGCTGTAAGTGCTGATTCAGTGCCTCTTCCTGGGCAGAATCCAGTTTGGAAGTCTGAAAGTATAGAATTGTCTTCAATAAATTGTGACATCTGGGCAAATACTGCTCTTTCTATCAATTTGCCCAGGAAAGGTCCATTTGTGATTGGTCTGTAGTTTAGGGGTTCTGCGGGTCTAGGTTTGTTTTCTTTAATAACAGTCATATGTATGCCTTTTTCAGGTCAACAGGAAAAGTTCCTGTAATTAAGGAGTTGTTGTAGATAAAAGAATGTTCTTGAAGATTTGTGGTGGACAAGGGTCAGAAGAGCAACCGGAAGGCCTGCTTGCTTTGACCAAATCTATAAATTCACCTTGGGATATTTGTTGGAAGGACTGTAGAGGCTGGGTTGGTTTATTCTTAGAGGGTATTTTAGGAAAGGGGTTGGTGCTGATGGTTTCTTCTGTTATAAATAGGAGTCCAATGTGTCTGGCTTGGTTGTGTAATGAGTTGCCAATTTGTTTGTGAAATCTTGGGATGACTTCCTTCCATGCAGGTAGGTTTTCGAAATTCATTGAGAATTAAAAAAAATCTCTTGGTTGTAGATTTGCCATTTTGAACTCTGTCTGAGTAGTATCTTTTTTTTTTGCTTTGTTTTTTTAAGCTTTTTTGATTGATGATTGTATATTCTTTTAAGTTTGTGTAGCTGCAGTTTGTCTTGACTGTGTTTTGAGCCAGGTCCGCTGCAACTTTCTGATTTGTTGCTTTCTCTTTTGAAGTTCTGTGTTTCTCCAAGGTGTTGGTTTTCTTTTGTCATGTTTTGGTTTTCTTAGTCGTATTAGGATATCAAAAGCTTCCTGTAGCCACTCAAAGTTTTGGAACAGAATTAATTGTATCTAGATCTGTGTTGGCTGTTAGTTGTGTTTCTAAGTCATCAAAATTGAGTTTGCTCCATGGTCGATAGGTGCATGTATGTAGTAGTTGTGGGGTGTGTTGATTTGTGGAGTTTAATGTTGTAAAGTTATCAAATGGTGGTCTGACCAAGTGATTGGCGAGATGCTATGAACGGTAACTAGTTCAGGCTTAGCAAAAAATGACATCTAGGATGTGCTCAGCGATGTGTGTGGGAATGTGTACAATCTGATGTAGGTTCAATGCGATTAGGCCAGTGGTGATAGTTTTTGGATGAGGCATATTAGGTTTGTCAAACCAAATGTTTAGATCCCCAAGAATGCATAGGTTAGAGTATAGTGTAATAAGGTTTGAGCATGTATCTTGAAAAGCATCTGGGAATGAGGGGTTGTTAGGTGGAGGTCTGTAACGGAGGGGAAAATTACAAGAGGAAGTTGGAGCGGGGTGGCATCTGGTGAGGAGGGCTTCACAACCTTGTATGGAGATAGTCTGTTTTACTGAGGTTTATTGCCTGTTTGAATATAATAGCTAGTCCACCTCCTCTCTTGCCTATACGGTTTTGTGTGATGGTTTGATAGCCCAGAGGAAGGGCTTCGTACAACACTGGGGCCATGTCATCTCCCAACCAGGATTCAGTTATGAATAGTAAGTCCAGTTGTGTGTCTGTGAGCAGGTCGTAGATGTGGTGCTTGTTTTCTTTTTTTTTTTTTTAGAGTGATCGAGCATTTATTAGCTGGCAGTTTAGAAAAGGTGTGTTAGTGGTAGTAGTGTTTTGTTTAGGAGAAGGGTAAGTAGTATAATATGAGCTTGAAGCAGGAATGTTAGTTGTGATAACTGTGAGGCTCACAATAGTCTTGCTTTTCAATGTAGTGTTCCTCTTCCAGCAGGTTAAGGAGGCATTTTGTTGGGTCTGTGTGTGTGGGTGGTGGACTTGGTGGCTGAGAGAGACATGGAGTGTACTGTTTTTTGAAGCGTAGTCTTAATATGCAATAGACAAGGGGAAGGGGATGCGAGGTTAAGAGTGGCACCTTTTTATTTTGTTTGCGTCTGTTTAGTGTGGATGGAGTATGGGTTAGGGGTGGTGGAGGAGCATGTGGATCATGATGTAAGACTCTAAATTGTGCAATGGAGGAGATGCGAGTGAATGAAAGTTGCTGGGTTGAGGTGCTTGTGGTAGGTGTTTGTGACGAGTGAGAAAGTAGGGGTAAAGATAGGACGGGACTTGTATTCATTGTGTAGTCCTGAGGGCGGGAGTGGGTGTGACAATAAGTATAATGAAAGTTTGTGTTGATTTGATGTGCTGATGTGTGTGGTCTGTATAGTTTTTGTGGAATAGTGAGAGGGGATGTTGGTGTAGTTTTTGGTGAGGAATTTGTATGTGAGATAGTGCTGGTGAGTGGAATTAGAGTGTTAGATGGGGTGTTGATGTGTTTTGGAGATGAATGTACGAGGTGTGTAAGAGGCAATGGATGTGTGTGACTCCTTTGTCCAAAGGTGCCTTACCTTGTTGCCGCAGAATGGACAAATAACCTTCCAACAGTCTTCCTGATGTGGGTGGAACTTTTGGCAAGGCTTACAGGTACATCAGATCATAACATTGCTTAACCATTGGTTAATGTTATGTTTTGCCATCCATGTTGATGGAGGTCATAACTTATGCGGTCTTCAACGGAGTGGCCTTACACTGCAGAGAGCAAAACAGAATGGGTTGAAAGCTGCAGCAGGAGGGAAGGATGACTGGGCAGTATGTTGCCCTTGAGAGCCTGGATGCGGACGACTGGATCCTGACCTGAAAAGGTTTTAGAAACGCTACATTGCCGAGTCAGCTTTCTCTCTAAAGAGCCAGGTGTCTTCAATAATGACTTTTGGACATCACCAAAAAAGCATGTTGATCTCACCCATAAGTATCACCTAAGCACCACACTGGGGCAAACTGTCCTGCCCAAGTAGTCAGTAGTGGCCAGCCTTGAGTGGAAGACATTTGGCGGAGTTTTTGCATTCCTGGTTGATTTGAGAAATTATGGAGGTACTTGTTAGGGGCCGTCAGAACAGTCTCACTAATCATATTGCACAGAGTGTGTGAATATTCACTTCATAGGCAGCTGGCATTACCTGACCAAAGGCCACGAATAACCAAAGAAAACATTTTACCCTAAAGCATCCATCAGCTTAGATTCTCGATCAGGAAAAGTTACAGGTAAATAGTTTGGGTTTAGTCTATTTATGGATGCTTGGACCACTAGGCTATCAGACACAGCATGTTAAATGAGAAAGGTAGGGTCTCCTGGAGCAGGACTATTTTTCAAGCTGCTTGCCTAGTTAATCAGTAGCAAAAGTAAGGTTTTGTCCAAGTGGCATTCGTGTTTCCCCGAGAGCCTCATTTAAAGGAAGGAGGGGTTTGGTGAAAGCTTACCAGGGTTGCAGGACATGCACCAGTACATTAATTTTGACCTCAACAAATGGTAGCTGTAAGTCAAGAACTTTGGCAGCATGTTTTAGGACTGAAGCAAAAAAGGCTGATTCTTCTGCGGAAGGGCCGAGAAGAACTTAATCCAGTGTCAGGAGAGTTATACAGTATGACAGCCTCTTAAATGTCTTCCTACCATAGTAGTGAGATGCATCAACCCTGTCATCTTTACTGTTGTCACCCATACCAAATTGGCTATGCTCGGAATCAAAGCCAAAAAGATTTCAGAGTGCATTGGGTGACACCTGGGAAGCAGAAGCATTTGTCAGAATCTGAATGAGGTTTGACCAGCTGCAGTGTAGTATGCTGTGGGAGGGACTTTGGTTGAGGTCGTGGATCTTTAGTCCTGAATATGGCAAGACAACTGGACTCTCCTCCACCTTTGGCTGTGTCAGAGCTAGCGTCAACATGGATGGAACAGGAGAGGTTTAAGGCACTGGGTTCAAAGTCAGCATGGGCGTTCAGCCACAGAGTCGGTACATATCCTCCTGTGGGGTCAGGAGGCAAAGCAATTGTAGAGGGGACGGATCTGCAGACAGTAATCTCACTCAAGTCCTCCTAGGGGCCCAAAAAGATACCAGAGGGAGCCAGAGAGGTGAAGAAAATTTGCAAAATGGCCGTCTTGAAGGCCTCTACCCTTTTGCAGTTTGTGAAGATTATGGATGCTTCATGAGGGTCCATACTCCTACAATCAGACCCGGAAAACTCAAGATGGTCTTCTTTGGTTCTACATAGGGGACTGATTATTTTGTTTCAGTATTTGGAAGTTAGGTATGATTAGCAGTTTCTGGGCAGGGTTGGGTGTTAATATTCCTGATGTCTATACTATGGATATTTATGCTGCTATGTCACCATTTCTGGCAGTCTTACTACAAGCGGGTAAAAGTGAATGGGTTCTCCAGTGGCAGAAGAGAGACAGGGTTATGTCCTGAAACCCCCAATGGTTATAAAGATTGCCCTCTATGGGGCTGGCCTAGACAGGAGATTATGGGCGTGTGGGGATGAATGATAAAATATTATTTGGTAATGTGGCTTTTCCTTCACACGTAGGCCTGTCTTCTTTACATATTACATTTTTCCATAAGGAAGGTGGATGATGAATGAATGAGTTTTATGAGCATCCACTTCGATCCAAAACAAATGGACATACCCCTAACAAGTTTTATATGTGTGCTGTTTGCCATGGTGTGACGATTCTACAACTGCAATATTGCACTATATTCTTGTAAGAAGTTGGCTCTGTATGTGCTATTTCAAAGTAAGGAATAGCATGCACAGAGTCCAAGGGTACCACTTAGAGGTAAGATAGTAGCAAAAAGAGATAATACTAATGCTCTATTTTGTGGTAGTGTGGTCGAGCAGTAGGCTTATCAAAGGAGTAGTGTTAAGCATTTGTTGTACATACACACAGGCAATAAATGAGGAACACACACTCAGAGACAAATCCAGCCAATAGGTTTTGTTAAAGAAAAATCTTTTCTTAGTTTATTTTAAGACCCACAGGTTCAAATTCTACATGTAATATCTCATTTGAAAGGTATTGCAGGTAAGTACTTTAGGAACTTTGATTTATTACAATAGCATGTATATTTTTTACATAAAACACATTTAGCTGTTTTAAAAGTGGACAGTGCAATTTTCACAGTTCCTGGGGGACGTAAAGTATTGTTAGGTTTTGCAGGTAAGTTCACCACCTACGGGGTTAAGATTGGGGTTCAAGGTAGCCCACCGTTGGGGGTTCAGAGCAACCCCAAAGTTACCACACCAGCAGCTCAGGGCCGGTCAGGTGCAGAGGTCAAAGAGGTGCCCAAAACACATAGGCTTCAATGGAGAGAAGGGGGTGCCCCGGTTCCAGTCTGCCAGCAGGTAAGTAGCTGCGTCTTCGGAGGGCAGACCAGGGGGGGTTTTGTAGGGCACCGGAGGGGGGGGGGGGTGGGGGGGGACACAAGTCCACACAAAAAGTACACCCTCAGCAGCGCGGGGGCGGCCGGGTGCAGTGTGCAAACAAGCGTCGGGTTCTCTGTAGGTTTCAATGGGAGACCAAGGGGTCTCTTCA
The DNA here is from genome assembly GCF_031143425.1 of Pleurodeles waltl. Classification (NCBI taxonomy): domain Eukaryota; kingdom Metazoa; phylum Chordata; class Amphibia; order Caudata; family Salamandridae; genus Pleurodeles; species Pleurodeles waltl. Next base: position 914,460,490 of record NC_090448.1, on the reverse strand, counting down.
GCAGTGCAGGCAGGCAAGGGGGGGGGCTCCTCGGGGTAGCCACCACCTGGGCAAGGGAGAGGGCCTCCTGGGGGTCACTCCTGCACTGGAGTTCCGATCCTTCAGGTCCTGGGGGCTGCGGGTGCAGGGTCTTTTCCAGGCGTCGGGATTTCAGAGTCAGGCAGTCGCGGTCAGGGGGAGCCTTGGGATTCCCTCTGCAGGCGTCGCTGTGGGGGCTCAGGGGGGACAACTTTGGTTACTCACAGTCTTGGAGTCGCCGGAGGGTCCTCCCTGTAGCGTTGTTTCTCCACCAGTCGAGTCGGGGTCGCCGGGTGCAGTGTTGCAAGTCTCACGCTTCTTGCGGGGATTGCAGGGGTCTTTAAATCTGCTCCTATGGATACAAAGTTGCAGTCTTTGTTGAACAGGGCAGCTGTTCTCGGGAGTTTCTTGGTCTCTTGGAAGCAGGGCAGTCCTCTGAGGATTCAGAGGTCACTGGTCCTTGGGAAAGCGTCGCTGGAGCAGGTTTCTTTGGAAGGCAGAAGACAGGCCGGTAGGACTGGGGCCAAAGCAGTTGGTGTCTTCTTTCTTCTTCAGGGGTTTTTCAGCTCAGCAGTCCTCTTCTTCTTTAAGTTGCAGGAATCTAAATTCTTAGGTTCAGGGGAGCCCTTAAATACTAAATTTAAGGGCGTGTTTAGGTCTGGGGGGTTAGTAGCCAATGGCTACTAGCCCTGAGGGTGGGTACACCCTCTTTGTGCCTCCTCCCAAGGGGAGGGGGTCACATCCCTATTCCTATTGGGGGAATCCTCCTTCTACAAGATGGAGGATTTCTAAAAGTCAGAGTCACCTCAGCTCAGGACACCTTAGGGGCTGTCCTGACTGGCCAGTGACTCCTCCTTGTTTTTCTCATTATCTCTCCTGGACTTGCTGCCAAAAGTGGGGGCTGTGTCCAGGGGGCGGGCATCTCCACTAGCTGGAGTGCCCTGGGGCATTGTAACACGAAGCTTGAGCCTTTGAAGCTCACTGCTAGGTGTTACAGTTCCTGCAGGGGGAGGTGTGAAGTATCTCCACCCAGAGCAGGCTTTATTTCTGTCCTCAGAGAGCAGAAAGGCTCTCACCGCATGGGGTCAGTAACTCGTCTCTCAGCAGCAGGCTGGCAGAGACCAGTCAGTCCTGCACTGAACAATTGGGTAAAATACAGGGGGCATCTCTAAGATGCCCTCTGTGTGCATTTTATTTATAAATCCAACACTGGCATCAGTGTGGGTTTATTATTCTGAGAAGTTTGATACTAAACTTCCCAGTATTCAGTGTAGCCATTATGGTGCTGTGGAGTTCGTTTTTGACAGACCCCCAGACAATATTCTCTTATGGCTACCCTGCACTTACAATGTCTAAGGTTTTGCTTAGACACTGTAGGGGCATAGTGCTCATACACCTCTGCCCTCACCTGTGGTATAGTGCACCCTGCCTTAGGGCTGTAAGGCCTACTAGAGGGGTGACTTACCTATGCCACAGGCAGTGTGAGGTTGGCATGGCACCCCACCAGCACACACAAGCTGGCAAGCAGTGTGTCTGTGCTGAGTGAGGGGTCCCTAGGGTGGCATAAGACATGCTGCAGCCCTTAGAGACCTTCCCTGGCATCAGGGCCCTTAGTACCAGTTACAAGGGACTTACCTGGGTGCCTGGGTTGTGCCAATTGTGGAGACAATGGTACATTTTAGGTGAAAGAACACTGGTGCTGGGGCCTGGTTAGCAGAGTCCCAGCACACTTCTCAGTCAAGTCAGCATCAGTATCAGGCAAAAAGTGGGGGGTAACTGCAACAGGGAGCCATTTCTTTACAATTATTTTGCCAGGTTTACTTGCTTTTTTCCTACAGGGCTGACTACTATCCTTCCCTTCAGATTTTGCTCAACATCACACATGATCAAAGCAGCGAGTGCACTGCCTCTCATTCGAAATGATATCATTGCATACAAACGTGTAATTTCCTTGTGATTGGGTAATGCTAGAATTGCAAGAACTCCCTTAGTTAGGCAGCAGTAATTTACCTGCTATGCATTCAGCATTTCAAGGACCACCACGTATGCCTGGGCACATTTTAATATTGCCGAGAAGTAATGATAGACTATGGAATGTGATACAGTGGAACACGTCAAAAATTATTACTCTTTAAATGGAGGTGAGAGGAATAGGCACCAAAGGAACCCATGACGTTTAATCGTAGCAACTGAAGTATGTATTTTGTTTTCAAATTAGAAATAGCAGTATCTCTACCATCATAAGTGAGCTGTGGATATACTTAAACTCTGTAGAAGCAATTAAATTCACCCAACTGTCTACAAACACCAGAGTGTTAAATTGAAACTGAAAGTGGCTAATAACAGACAGGCAAAGTATTGAACTTAAGTCTTTAATGCATGCCCATGCATATGGGGCAGCATTTAGAGGAGGGTGCCTTTGTGACAAAAGATTATATATTAATTGCTGTTTAAGAGAGACTTCGGTAATTTGCAATGATTTACCAATAACCAAATGAAGAAAATAACTACCTCTGGAGCTGCCCCAGAGCTTGAATGGCAAAATTACATTACACATAAATGCATGTCATCTCAAAGAGTTAGTTTTCTCAACCTTTTAAGAATGAATGATGATTAACAGTTTATCTTCAGTGCTGCAGGCAAAAAAACTGATATCACAACGCTTGAAAAATCAGGTGAAAATAAAAGCCCAGAACGAAATGAGCAGTGTCAGGGTTGGCTGAAGCATCATACTTTCCCCATTCTGACTGGCCTACTTGCTACTTATAATTTTTTTTTTTTAAAAGTCCTAAAGTTAAGAGGGGTCTGCAAATCTGCAGAGCAGTGAGTTTGAATGACATGGCTGGGTCTTCTCAATGCCGCCATATGATAGTGTACAGTGGCCCGTACATGTACAATGGGCACACTGAGGTAGGTCTCAATAAATATCTGACATTTAATTAATTAAAAAACAATTTCAATTACTTATAATAAAAAAAAAAAAAAAAAAAAAAAAACAATCATAGAAAAACAGGGACAGGTTCCATCTGTTTATAAAGAGCAGAGAGTTAGAAAACTAATCAACATTTCTATTTTTAAGAATTCTTTGTAAGCTTCATGGGCAACTTCTCAGATTGCAACATTTGCCTGTTAGAATTATTTCCAAAACCTACTGGGAATCATTTCTTGGTGTTTACATGATACAGTTCAAAGGATAAAATTGTCATGAACTTTACAAAAACCCTTTAAAAAGACGGTCATGACTGCGGTTTAGGCATAACTCAAATGTTTTTCTGCAGAAACGGACGAAAAGCCTATGGATTGATAGGAATAAGTAATCTACGGTCAATTTCAAAGGGGTGGATAGGTGAGGGGGTACCGCTGCAAATCACATGTGTCAAACATTCACGTCTGTATCTATAGAAACTGTATTTAGGAAATTTTCTAGTTTATTTCCAGAATTGACAGATTTTTCATTTATCAAACAGACCAAATCACAAGAAAAGATTTTATATTTTAGCTTTCCAAGATAGAGATAACACGTAATAAGCCTGAATTTGGTTGCCTTAATAGCTAATGTTTATTAAGTTACTGTGTTCTAGTTTTAAACAACGGTTGATCATTAAAAAGAATAACAAATTAATACTCTTCTTTAAAATGTTCTTAAAACAGTTGCATGCAACACCTTGCCCCCATATGGAGGACATAGCCAGTTGCTGCATGGAAGAATTGCAGCCACATGCCACGGGGTATACTGTTAAGTACTCTGGAGTCCACTTCTGGTCTCTGTATTGCTCTGAATGACTCATTTGCCCGTTGTAACCTGGACCAAATCTCACCTTCTGTGTACAAGACTGTTGTACAAGGCTAAAGTCTAAACAGATTTGGATCTGACCTTGTCAAGCCAAACTCAGAAGAACACACCAGTTCTAAGTTGCGCTGAAAGTACAGAATTGATTGTGAAAAGCACTTAAATTTCATGACAATAGCAAAATGCTACAGAATATTCAGAATTTCATCTGACAGTATATTTATTCACCTATTCTCAATTACAGGTAAGGAAAGCTGTGCTATCACGAAGCAATCCCTTGGACCCCTCGAGCTCACTATTTTTTAAAATATTTGCAGTAGGGCAGCTTCTCTGTAGTCAAATCTTCAAACATAACTTGTTTACTTTCCCATGCAGATTTAGTTTTACTAATGTGGAATTTAAAAAAAAAACGTACTGGCAGTCACCCTGCGACACAAAGTGCAACCTGAAATAAACTTTCCCTGCTAATATCGAGACACTGGCACAAACAGAGCTATCTGCCTCAAATCTACAGATGACGACTTGGAACAAATGGCTAACCCAAGCCCTATTACGAGACTGCAAGTCTTACCATTTGCTCATAACAAACACCGTAAACAAATGAAATACAAAACAAGATAAAGTAAAAATGACGTAAAATTCAGAAATCACAGTAAACCCCAAGGTTTATTAAACTATGCAGCTTTACCATTTTTCAATTCCAAAAATCTATCATCACAAAATGCATTGTTGTGTTTCACATTCATGACAAATGATTTAGTGAGACATCTGATTAGTCTCTGCACAGGTACTCAAATAAAAGTTACATCTATTATATATACACATTGAAAATGCTTTCTCAGTTAATAAAGAAAAAACATACCTTTTGTGTGCACTCCTAATCTGTAAGATCCAAACGTAAAGATTTTCCCTCCAACATTTTCTATTACAGCCTGTGGAAGATTCTAAATGGAAAAAAAATACACGTTACTATAATATTTGTTTACAAAATCATCTTTGTACCCATGTAGAACTTGTATGAAAAACTAGTAGGAAAAAAGCATACAAAATGTTATACAGATATATATAGATAGAAAGAGAGAGAGACAGACACACACACACACACACACACACACACACACACAATCAGTATTCCAGGTATTTAGAACACCAAACACTAGCCCATGCATATGTTGCAGTTGATTTAGTTTTCTGAAGTCCACATGCTTAACCTTTTTCGGGGGAACACTTCCCCTTGATCACATGACACAAAATTTACAACGGCAGCAAAGTATTCACAATTTTTTACATAAGGCATTTAAGTGGAATAAAAGAAGGAACCAAAATAAGGTGTTCATACGGGAGAGATACCAAGGATGCCGTATTGTAGTGATACTTTCTTCAAAAAAATCTGGAAAACTTCATACATTTTTGCATAAACTGGCACTCCGAATCAGTGAATTTATGGCCATGTAAACATAAGTGGTAATTCACAAATAATAGATCACAGTAAAAAAATAACAAAAACTACCTACTTAACTCGTTATTGGAGTTTTTTTATAAAGCTTTTTTCCATCTACTCCTTTATGTCATCATATTGCATGCTAAATACAATAATAGTGAAATATTTATAAAGTTAAATAAATCATTCAAGAAAACATGGTTTTAGTCTAGCCGCAACAAAAAATGGGCTCAAAGCAAATACAAACATAACCTCAATTTCTGGTCATGTGTTACGGTTTCACTCAACGAGACCCAATGACGACACTCCGTCTCAGTGCATTAAAGTAATATTTGATCAAAATGTCAATTGCAAATAAACTCCGCACACCTAAATGTATATTTAATGCCTCTTATACTGTTTCAGAGGGCAGATTCAATTGGTAAAGTAATATAGTAATCCAATGTAAGGCACATTCCAAGTGGGAAAATACTCAATCGAGGGGTTTCTTGAACATATTACATGCCGTCCCAGTGGGCAGGCACTAATCATAAAAGAACTTTATTGCCCAAGTAAAAAATAAAGCCCAATTGGGCCTTATGGTCTCCTACAATGTTTATTTACACACAAAATATAAATGCTTTTTGGCCCAGACGGGGTTCCTGGGAGAGCCCAGCACCAGGCCTAGGGGGTCAGGGAATTCCTTCCCTGACCATTTTTCAATTGTTTATTTTTTTTTTAAGACTCAGCTGAGCCAGAGTCTCAAAATGGCTACCAACACTTAAACACTGAAGTATTGGCAGCCAATCAGATATCAGCATGGGGACTGCCTGATCCACCACACCCCTAGATGCGTGTGTGCGTGAGACTATATATTATATATATATATATATATATATATATATATATATATATATATATATATATACACACACACACACATACATACACATATATATACATATACACACTTTTTTTTTACGGATTTACACCAAATCACAAAACACACACTTTTGTGACCAAGAATTAGCTACAGCCAAATTTAGTGTCATTTCTCCCAGCGGTTCGGGCGGTAGTCGTGTTTAAAAATCCCTATGGAAACTGCATGGGTGTAGGAAAGTACCCTCTTTCTTGGCATGGTTACTCCCATTTTCTGCCTGTTGTCAGTGTGTTTGACTGTGTTCACTGGGATCCTGCTAACCAGGACAGCAGTGATTATGCTCTCCCCCTTATAATTTGGTAACTTGTACCTTTTTCACCCCACAGTCAGCATACTGGTGCCCCCATGTAAGTTCCTAGTATATAGTATATGGTACATAGGAACCAAGGGCATTGGGGTACCAGGGGAGCCCCCTATGGGCTGCAGCATGTATTATGCCACACACAGGGAGACCATGCAGTTTTATGCAGGCCTGCCATTGCAGCCTACATGAAAGGATGCATGCACCCTTTCACTACCATGTCACTGCACCACGTCATTTTAAGTCACCCCTGTGGCAGGCCCTCCTAGCCCAGAAGACAGGATGCGAGTACTTGTATGTGAGGGCACCCTGCACTACCAGAGGTGCTCTAATGAACTCAAACTCCATTTTATGGGACTTTGTGAGTGTGGGGTCGCCATTTTATGCGTGTACTGGACATAGGTCACTACCTATGTCCAGTTACATAATGGTAACTCCAAACCTAGGCATGTTTGGTATCAAACATGGCGGAATCACACCCTGATACTGTTGCCACTATTGGAAGTATGATTCCATACACTCTGGGGGCTCCTTAGAGGAGCCCCCCCAGCATTGTTACCACCAGTCTAACAGGGTTTTCCAGGCAACCAAGCTGCTGCCACCCCACAGGCAGGTTTCTGCCCTACTACTGCTTGATATAATCAAGCCCAGGCAGGCAGAACAAAGGATTTCCTTTGGGAGAGGGAGGTAACATCCTCTCCCTTTGGAAATAGGTGTGACTGGCTTGGGAGGGGTAGCCTCCCCAAGCCACTGGTATGCTTTGAAGGGCATATTTAGTGCCCTCTGTGCATTAACAAGTCCACTGCAGTTCAGGGACCCCACCCAGACCCTGCTCTGGTGCTCAACTGGACAATGGAAAGGAGAGTGACCACTCCCCTGTCCATCACCACTTCAGGGATGTTGCTCAGAGCTCCTCCAGAGGGTCCCTGGGTTCTGCCATCTTGTTTCCAGCATTGGCAGGGAACTCTGGGAACATCTGAGTGGCCAGGCAGGTGACGTCCGAGCCCCCTTCTGATAGGGGCTCACCTGGCTAGGTGACCAATCCCCCTTCTCAGGTCTATTTAGGGTCTCTCTCTTTGGTAGGTCCCCAGATTCAGCTTGTAAGACTCCCGCAGGACTCCTCTGCATCCGCCACTGCAACTTCTGGCCACTGGAACTGCAACTGGAACCTCCAGGAACCAACAACGCTGCAATGTGCGAAGAAGAGACTTCTGCAACTTTTTTTCCACGGCTCCTGCCAGCTTTGTAACATTTACCTGGCTGTGCATGCTCAGAAGACAGCAACTCCTTAGCCTGCACAAGAAAAAGAAGGAATGTCCCTTGGAGTGAAGGAGTCACTCCCCTGCATCAGCAGGCACTCACTGCAACGACGACCTGCTGCGTGGATCGCCTTTCCTCCTGAGCGCGTGGATCCTGCATCACGGGTGGTGGTCCACAGTAGTTCTTTTGTCCTCCTTGCCAGCTGTCCAACTTTGGTGAATGTAAGCCCTTGCCTTCCCACGCAGGGAAGTACCCCCTTGCACTGCGTCTCTTGCAGCTGCCAAGGCTTGTTGGCATCTCCAAGGGATCTTCCTGCTACGTGCAGCTCCAGCCCCCAGCACTCCTTTCTGTGACGCTCAACCCTCTGCGTGGTTCTCCCGTGGCGTGGGACCCTTTTCTGTAGTGCTGCGTGGGCTCATTCTGCGACACCTGGGGATGCCGCCTCTGTTCCTTTGGGCTCTCTAGGTCACTGAGGGTCTCCTCTGAATCACCCGCCTAGGTTGAGTCCACCAGGGCCTTGCTGGTCCCCAGCAGCTCCAGTTTCCTAACAGGACATTTGCCTTTGCCAAGGCTTGTTGGTGGAATTCATGCACCGACACCAGGCTGCAATCTTCCTTCCAGCGTTGGACATCCTCTGCATCCTTCGGGAACTCTCTCCAGCTCCAAGGCTGTTGTGCTGACCTTCTCTTCATCATCGTCTTCCAACTCCTGCAAGTACAGCTGGATGGGTACTAGTCCCTACTCCTCCTGGGACCCACTGAGACTCTTGGGCTTGGTCCCCTCTTTCCACAGGTCTTCCTCTCCAGGAATCCACCACTGGTTTCTTGCAGTCTTGTCTTGCTGTCTTTCTTTTCCTTCCTTTTGCGTGGTCTGGGGAAATTCCAGTGTATTACTTCTGCTCTCCTGGTTGCTGGGGGGTACTGTGTTACTTACATCTGGGGTTTCCTAGTACTCACAGCTCCCCTCTGCATATTCCACTTATCTAGGGGTGGGTCCTGCATTCACGTTTCTTTTCAGTATATGGTTTGGGCTCCCCTTAGGGTCACTATTGTCTTAATTTCATTTGCACTGTTTTGTATCACTTTATATGCCTATTTCTGATCAGTAGTGTATATATTTAGTGTGGTTACTTACCTCCTAAGGGAGTATTGCCGTTTTAGTCATTTTGGTATTGTGTCACTAAAATAAAGTACCTTTATTGTTGTAACACTGTGTGGTTCTTTCATGTGTGTAAGTGCTGAGTAACAACAAGTGGAACTGCATGAGCTTTGCATGGCCCCTGGATAAGCCTTGGCTGCTCATCCACAGCTACCTCTAGATAGCCTGGCTTCTAGACACTGAATTCAGTCTACTAATAGCGGAACCCTGGACCTGGCATAAGGTGCAATTATCATAGGAACTCACCACACACACCAGGCTAGCTTCCTACAATGGGTGGGAAAGTATTTTGAGACCCCCTACTTTTTCTCAGCCCCTGCTTGACAAATCACCCCAAAACTCTCAAGACAGCAGCTGAAGTCAGCGACATACTAGTTTTGAAAATTTTGTCAAGATGCACACTGCCCAAAAGTAACTGGCAAAAATAAAAATAAAAAACGCTTTTCCTATAGAATCTAGGTCCTTACTATAATTACCTACTGGCAAGCGCCAGTAAATTAAAAAAATATATATAAACAAATATAAAATACACACATTTATACATATAAATATGGCCCGATAAACACATTCACAATATTACCAGAATGCAGCAAAATTGACATGAGGTAAAACAAGGTTTACTGCCCCGCAGATCACATGCTACAAGTAATAATTAGTAGGCATCCTAGCTGTTAGGATGCCTCTTAACTATTAGACGGGCATCCTCAATGGTGTTTTATCTTTCCATCTTATTGTACAAGTTTAACTTCTTAGAGCATGGTGGTGATTAAATTAAAAGAAAAAAAAGCATAACAAATCCCTATGAAAACGTGTGTTGTGAGCCATAGCCCATCGCAACACGCATCAAGAAAAAATAATTAAGTATAAATAAAAAACAAATATATATGGATAACCATGTGTGCAATGTGGCAATCAAGAGGTTTGGGTGACACCATAAATGAATTTATATTTGCTATGGAAACTAGGGTGTGAGTATACGTGGCTTTGAACTTACACACTGTTTTTCCCCTTTCCTATATGAAAGTAGCAGCACAAATTTCATCATATAGCCAACTCTTGCAGCAGACAAGCCTCCTAATACACTAAACAGGGTCAACTGTAATGGAAACTTCCCAGAACAGCACTGTTCTTCTGCAGCAAAGTAAGTAGCTGGTGAGTATCCTTCATACCCGAAATTTGAGTAAGCGTGGCAGACTCGCACACAGATATGGGAGGGTGTTGATGTTGATCAGTGGCAAATAAATAGCATGAAATTTAGTTACTGGTTCTCCACCATCCTTTATTTACCATTGCAATGCAACATGACTGACTGTCATTTGCCTATTTTAATAACACATTTGTGCCACAACTCTGATTAATAACATAATACTGTACAAAAAGGACTATAAGAGATAATACCTTGACTTCACTGATTTCCCGTATCCATTCCTTAACAAGGCTATTTAATTTTCCCAAAATTAAAATCCTGCGAACAAGAGAAAACATTTAAACACACAAATTGGAAGAGGAAACTAACATTACAATTAATGTCAACTTAGCTTTGCCCAGTGCTATAAACTCCTCACAAAAGGAGCTAGACACATATTTGGTGTGGTATTTTTTTTCTCTGCCACCAACTAAGTTCAGGCCTGAATACAATGGTAGTTCACATAATTGTAACTAGAAACAGAATACTATGTATGCTCTCACCTTCGCTGCAATTCCTCTTCCTCTTCGAAAACCCCAAAGGGTTTCAAAGTTTCGATTAGCTTCTGTGTAAGTGTACTATCTGTGTCTCTGGGGCTTGCTAAGCTAATAGGTGAGGTAATGCCATAGTTCTTCTGCGGCTGAGGTGTCTGTGATCCCTGGGTTGTAACCGGACTGAAATTCAATAAAAAAAATTAATCAGTGGGAGAAAAAGATGATAAAGTGTTTAATATATAAATAATAAATTAACAATGCGTTTTAGGATCCTGTAGTTTTTCTAAAGGACATAAAATGTTCCAAATAATGCATTCCATTAGCATTTTATCTGTGCACAAAACCAATAAAATAGTTACAAAACGCAGTTATAGTTGTCAAACAAACGGTCTCTACTTCTTGAGATACTAAAACTATTTCTCAGCTTGTGATTTGTATTCCATGCAGACAAGAATAGAGGTTAATTTTGAGTGGCTCATTGAACCCAATCAGGAAGGGCATAAAATCATTCACCCAATGAAATCACTCCCTGGATGTTACAGATGGCTAAATGATGACAGTACTTGCATGACCTAGAACCAAAATATTACAAAGGAAACCGCTATGGATACAATCTGATCTTTGTGTATGCAATTTAGTGGTATTGTAATCAGTGCACAAGTTAGTGATTGCATAGCAGGTGTACAAGCTACAGTATGGAGAGATAACCATAATGGGAAATTTCATAGTTATATAATCGCAAAACATGCCTGCAATGTAAATGCAGAATTAGGTTTCCCTAAACATACATTAAGAAGTTAAATACGTTAAAGAAGTTATATTGATGTTAGGATCAGAGTCTCCTAAAATGTTTATTCACTGATGCTCTACTACTTTCAAAGTTTACAAAAAAGCACCCTCTTCAATGACAGCCAGTGGAAATGCCTTGCTGCCAAACCACCATGGGAGGCCAAAACTGTCTCTGCAGTTTCCACAGTCATGTATGACCTGTCCCTCAAACTAATCCTGTACACAAGCTACGATGCAACAAATTGACTTTTTTTCTTTTTTTAAATTATTTCAGGATTCATGGATCTTGAGGACCACAGGCTGATGTGCAAAGTCCAGAAGCCACTAATCCAGTTAAGGTTCTACAAATAAATGTGAAAAAATACACTTTATAATTTAAATCTAATCCCAGAGTAGAAGGGTTCCCTTGGTACTCTGTCCAACGTGGGCCTCCGGGGTCAGTTTATGCTTGTAGCTTTCCTCGTGCCTCAATTATTATACCCATAGCAGTCCTCAGGCGCACTGTGTTGGGAACAAATAAAAATAGGGTTGCAACAGAATTGTTTTTTTTTTTTTTTGGGTTAAAACCCAACAATTTGTGTGCGGATGAATGAATCCAGCTGCAGATATTCAACTCCACAAAGGGCAATGGTAATAAAAGCTGCAGGACCCAATGCTATGCTTGAAATGTTTAAAATGGATTTGTAACTCGGAGTAGGATATAAGAGTTAAACAAGGTGTATGAATAAACCCTTCTACATCATCTTTTTATAATGCTAATTTATAAAGAACTACTGCTCAGAACAAGCAAGGGCATATCACTAAGTGAATGTTTTAGTTTAATGCCTTGTTTGGTGTCAGGGGGTTTTGCTGTAGTGTAAATTTAAGTTTCCTACTGGAGTTAAAATGAACAAGACTCTTTATTTCACCCTTTATTTCATACTCACCTCTAACAATAGGATCTGCATTAATCCAGACGTGCAGAAACTTAATTACTTTTGCTATTAGATTAGAAGATTTTGTGCAAATGTGCCAGCCACAATTAGGAGTACAGTCAGAAACGCCATTTCAATGGAAACACAAACTTTAAAACTATAGAGATGTTGTCATAAACGTAAGACCTATACACATCAGATTAAAACCTCAACCATAAAAGTGTATAAATTTATATTAATACATAATTAAATACACACCAGCCATAACTAATATTTATTATCCCTGGTCACAAAAGGCCATTCTCTACCACAAGGTTTGAGTGATTTATCACTGTACTCCCTACTGCACTTTGTCCACAGATAACTTTGTAAACTACTTCCCAGGTAGAGATACATATATCCAATGTACTGTTGAAATAGACTCCCAGATTGTGACACATCCTCCTTTATTTTCCCCAATTACTGAATTAACTAAATGCGAACAATCTATCAAACACCAAACTTTCCCAGGTTGAATTCCACTTAGACGTTGAGAAACTGATAATCAACCACATTTTCCAAGACTAAGTTTAAATTAAAAGCAGTGAGAAAAACTTACAAAGTAACATGCATACAGGAGCAAATTATTACGGAATCCAGCTAAGACATTCTCCTGTTAAAATCCTAAGAGTTTTCTCTGAAAAGTGTGTATAAAAAAAAAAAAGCAACCTTTCTAAGCCTGGAGTGTCAAACAAGTATTTCCCAAAATCAGACACATGGAGCGCCATCAGCATTTTAATCCTGGAAGAATTAAGCACATTATTCAAACAATTGAGCCCAATACAATATTTGAGGACTCAACTTGCTTTGATAATAAGGAGGAACTTTTAACGCCATACTGTGTCACTGTGGTCAATACCTCCTCCAAACGGCTGTAAGATCGGACAAAGCACTTCAATGTTAGTAAAGACCAATGCCAAATCTGAAATCTTGGAAAACAAGAGACTAATAATGAACCTCCCCTGGGTATGAAAAGTCAAGGAGAAAACAGTAGGCGCTCACTTAAACGAGTTCTCTGAAGACAACTGGCTACACTCACTCTTCCAGTCAAAATTTAGGATTGGTCATTGCACAGAAATACACACCGAAAATACACAATGACATTCTGTAAATGCTCTATGATCGGCATACGTGCATTCCAATTCTACTCAACCTGATGGCAGCATTTTAAAGAGCCTACTATGAAATTCTCATGAACACTCTTGAAACAAAATGGCCCTAACCTAGATAGTGCTAAGGTGGTTTAAACCATTTCTCTCTGGTAATGCCATCTTGTAAAATTAGGATTTCTTGCGTCTAGACCTGAACGGGTAGAGTTTGGGGTGCCCCAAGGTTCCATTTCATTCCCTTATCTTGTTCTGCCGGTATGTGGAACACTCAAGTCAAGGTTAGGTAACTCTGGCATCAAACTTCATCAATACGAGGACAATTTGCAAGTTACTTAAAACTCCTCTGCAAAAGACAAGAGAGGCATGAACAAGATTTTCTCTAGGGCATCTGAAATCTCCTTAAAACTTAACCCGTAGAAAGTTCAAATCTAATATTGTGCCACTCTACCAAGACGATTGATCTAACTTTTATTGGAGCGCTGTTAGGCTACAGATACCCAGCCAGCCCCATCCCAACAGCAAGGTCACGGGTTTCATCGTTGGCAAAACATTATGATTTGAACCTCACATTAACGAACTTGCCCCAGTTGCCATTTACATTTATTATAAGTGTTAGCAATGTGGTCTCTAGTTGGCAGTGCTTTGCAAGCAGGGACCCTCACTCTACTCAGGGTAAGGGAGTGACACAATTAAGATAACCCCTGGTCACCCCTCCCCCCCCCGGGGTGTTTAGCAACTTTACTTACCTCCCTTCTCTGGGCAGGAAAGCACGGTAGGGTGGCTAGAGTTAATTTGATAATGAGTTATGAGGAGGATGGCTTGAAGGGGCTGCATTAGAAGTTTTAGCATTTTGCTGCCACTATGCTAATAGTTGGGAGAAACAACTATTGGCTGGAATGGTTGATGATGCTGATCTTCCCGAGTTGCTGATGGAGGGGGTAGTCACATGACTTACCATATGTGATTAGACAGAAAAATATCACGTGGCAGAGGCTTGTGGCCATGGTGCTTTGGAGTGTACCATTTCATTGTGAGCTTCTGATGTTGGTCCTTGTCCCAGTACAGAGTATGGAAGTGGTTATGTCTTTCCAGACATGGCAAAATGGGGGTTGTGCACTGTTGGGGGAACTGTACCTAATGAGCATTTTATTTCTTTTGAAGATGGCCTGGCAGTTTGCAATAGGGCCAAGACATTTCTTCCACTACGCTAGCTTGGCTGAAATTGCCAGACAGACCTGAATGACATTCCCTGCAGCACCAGCTGTGTTTGGCACATTAGGAACCATGTTGACTTGTGGGTCAGGCCAGCATTTGGTGTCCCAGCTATGTAAAGCCATGGTTGAAGACGTTGCAAGTCAGCCTTTGCATGCCGTTCAGACGTTGGCGGTAGATTTTGGTGCTCCCCTGTCAGGCTCTGACTGGGCCAGTGTCTGTGCCCTGATGAGGACTCTTAATGCCACTTTAAACTGGTGCATTTTAATTTCCTTTACCGCACCTATGTGATGGCCCCAGCTTTGCACTGTATGTCCTGGACTCGCTCATCAGTGTGCCCCTGCTGCGGTTCTTTGAGGCGGATTTCCTACGTAAGGCCAGGGGTTTCCCCACAGACGCATACCTTCTGGGTCAAGGTAGTCGACAAGCTCACAAAAGTAAAAGGCACCCTCACCCTGAAGTTTTGTTTACTGGGAAAACTTTGCGGGCCTACGGGGCACAAGAAGACGTTTAAGTATTTGCCCTTGGCCCTTGTGTTGGCTCAGACGGAGATGGTCATCACATGGATGGGGCGGCGCGCACAGCTGGAAGACCAGTGGAATAAAGCTGTAGCATAATGGTCTTTGGCAGAGGAACTCCCCATAAATACCAGTAGGAGGGACAGGAAGCTAGGGAAGGATCTAGATACATTGATGGCCCTAGGGACTAGATTTGCACCCCAAGAGAATACACCTTTAAGAGGGGATAGCACTGATTCGGACTGTTAAGTGGTGCAATTAATTAGAATATCAAGGTTTGAATGGTTGTGCCCCTCAGATGTCCCCACGGACGTGGTCAAAGGCTAGCCCATTGGTACTACCCTACACTGAACGTCCCTAAATTGAGTATTTAGGTGGCTCCCTGACAACAGAAGAACACATTTGTCTGACAAAAAAAAGGACAAAGAAGAGCCGAAGAAGCGAGAACTGCAGACTGCTGTTGGATTTTGGTTCAAAACCCTGTCTGTCTGCTCCTGTTCCAACAATTGTGGCAACCAGACTAGTCCTGCAGCTGTGCATCCTCCAAAAGCCTTGGAGGGCCTCCAGCAGTTCACAAAGCCATCAGCATTCTCTTTGAAGTGAAGAAGCCACTCCCCTGCATCTTGCAGGAACCAACAGCAAGGTCTGGCTCACCGTTCTAATGACCACCAGGGCTACAGACACAGCAGTCACCTAGAAGGAGGTCAAGGTGCTTCAAGAGGTCAGATACGTCTCCCCGCCAGGTAAGAAGACAACAAGAACCACCAAGCCAGCCTTCACCTACACCCAGAGTACCAGACCCCTTGCAGCAACCAGCACTTGCTTGAGTCCAATCAAGACTCCAAAGCTGCAATTAGAGACCAGCTGTCAAGGGGTGGCAGCATCACAGAGGACAGCATAGAAAGTGAACCATCAGCCCTGTTTTGTCCCCTTCCTGCAGGGAAGCAGTTAACTGGGAATGCCTTTGAAGCAGGAGCACCCAACTACCAGAACCTTCTACACCCAAACTCCCCAAGTCCACAACAACACACACTGTTCACCTGCTCCAAAGAATCTGATGATCGAGTTCCCGGGCTTACCCCTAAGTCCCCCTGTGAATCCTGTTTCCAAGTGCATCCCTCACCCACGCCAACCATGCAGTGCATGAGGCACCCAACCCATCCAGCACCTCTGCACCCGGATGCTCTTCGGCAAGTAAAACTGTACTGCTTGTATTTCTAGGGACCTGCCCCCCTAGCAACCTACAACCTAAGGGGAGGGCCGCAAGAACAGACTGCAAGGACCCCTTTGCATTAAAAGTAAGTTGTCCAAAGAACGTCCTTTACCATGTAAATTAACATTTGAGTGAACTTAGTACTTATTTGTACAATTTGATACAATGTAACAGCACTTACCTTCTTTGAAGTTGTTATGGTGTTGAAACATTCTATAAATAAGTACCTTTATTTTTCTAAACACTGGCCTTGAATTTCGTCTTGAATCTGTGTCTCATTTATTGACTGTGTGTTCAACAAATGCTTGGAACTACCCTCTGACAAGTCTAAAATGCCCGTACACACTAACACTAAACAGAGCATTTGGTATTATTATTGTAACCCCCGTAAACCAGTAAGGGCCATCTCGACTATTCACATGGTGTCCCCTTACATTGGCACACTACTTTGGGAACCATCTTCCTACAGAGACCCAGTGCAAGAGCAAACAGGAGGGGAAACATCAAGACAGCACACTTACCTTCTGCCCTCATTAAGCCAGGGAGTACCCAAAAGAAGGATATGTTTGTTTTTTGTGCTTCTTTTTCTTTTTTCTTTTTTTATTCCAAAAAACATTTTCTCCATGTTTATTTCCATAGGGATTTCGAACAGCAATAGAGGTCAATGGAATTGATGGAATTACACCAAATTTGGCAGAAAGTTAGGTCTGGGTCCAAAAACAGCCCTTTTTGTTATTAGGTATAAATCCATTCAGTGGATTTTGAAATAAAGAAAAAACAAATTTGTATAAATAGGGAACGCAAAGCCTCTGCACACCCTCCGATCTCATGCTGAGATCTGATTGGTTGCCAACACTTAAACAAGAGTTGGCAGTCATCTTGGGACCCTGCTTCAGCCCCCACCACCCCCCTCTCTCTTTTCTCCTGCCTCTCCTCCTTGGGCAGTTTTTCGGTGAACCTAAACAGCAAATTCCAAGGAGGTCTCTTATTCCTTCTCGTTAGAGGAGAGGAACTGTACACCTTCATGAAAGACGCAGATGTTCCACACATTTTCTTCCGAGTGTGGTCTTTGTCTGGCAGTACCAAGGATGACGAAGAGGCAGCAGAGAGGGATTGCTGTGCAGCTGACACAATGATCAAATCTGGAGGAGGGTCCGTCCTGATAAATAAAGAGTCGTGGTTAAGGGCTTTATATTTTTTGTGAAACCAAGATGATGCGGATTCTAAGGCTGCTGGGGTTAGAACAGCTGCATTGCTGGTTCTAAAAGACCAGGTACAAGAGTGCTCTTGATACTGCCCTGTGAGGTAAGGTCTCGAAAATCACAGAAGATGTTGTTGTTCGCGTAGGATGTCTATGTTCAACTCAGTCACACCCCTGAATAGAACCTTATTGAATACCAATAGGTCATCCACCAGTGACTCTTAAGGGCAGAAAAGAAAAGTTGAGTAGGGTTTCTAACCAATGACCTGGAAGATGTAGACCAAGATGGTGGTCCTACATCTGTGCCTGGTAGATTCAGCTGGTGTTCTTAATTTTGCAGACCTGGATCTTGTCCTGGACCTTGTTCGAGATCTAGAGCAGTGACGCAGAGGGCTTCTAGACCTTGGATGAGGTAGAGGCAAACGCCCATGTTGTGTAGCATTGGCAGCTGTAAGAGGAGCTGATACAGTACTTGGCGAGAACCATGGTGGAGGTGTTCTCTTGGGAGACAGTATGAGGCCTGGAAGGAGAAGAAGTATAAGCCTGACAATATTCAGAATCCGATGTCACAGGCAGCGTTGTTTTCTTCAGGCTTTCCTGCCACCATGGTGAAAGGTTGCCTGGGAACTCTGAATGAGACCTAATGGTGCTTGGAGTGCAGATATGGTCACTCCAACAACGTGTGCCTCTGTAGGTGACCATAAGGTCGTTCTGTGACACCTTTTTGTGTTGACGTCAAGTTTTTCTATTTCAAAGCCGTGTGGGTAGTGTCTATAGGCCTCACTTTCGTTGTCGACTGCAAGTCAACTTGTGCAGCCCAGGCTGCCTCGACAGCGAGTCATCTCTCCATATCAAGTGGGCTTTCAACATCAATGGATGTTGCAATGCAAACATTGACCTTGGCGGCAAAGATTGTTCTTGGTGCCGACTCTGTCGGGGAGTGTCTCCACGTCAATGGGCGCTGACTTCCCCACAGCGATGTAGGTTTCAACATTGAGCGATGGGTGTGTTCTAGCGTCAAGAGGGACGTCCACCTCACTTTCGACAGCATTCAACATTGCCGACCATATAATCATTTTCTTCAACATCCAAACTCTCAATGTCGATCTGAATCTGGTCTATCACTGTTTTTCACTAGATCTGCCTCTCTGATTTTCTTCAGAGGGCTCTTTGGAGGAAGTTAGATGCTCCACAAGGCCTCTTATGGATGTTCCTCTCTCCTGGAATCCATGTTGTCTTATCCTTTCTCTGTCTTTCAGAGTACACTTTGATAGTTTTCTGGCAGGGAGGACAGGAGTAGGATGGTGGGACTCTGGTAGCCAGACAATGCAGACTGCAGGAGGGTCAGTCTGGGCCTTCTTCCCACAGGAAGGACATTTGATGAAGACTGAAGGCATATTTTTGACAGAGTAAAAATGTTTTCCTGTCAGCTCTCTCAATGGTTGGGGGCATGGCCATGCCAGAGTCGGACATGGCCACCCGATTGTGATGTTCCAGCGGCTGAGGCCAAACTTCTGCACAGGATTGCTCCAATTTCCCCATCTGCTGCCATCCTACCCCCCCCCCCCAAACACACTTTTTGCCTGATATCTGATGCTAACTTGAGTGAGTACATGCTGGGATCCTGCTAACCAGGCCCCAGCAACTGTGTTCTTTCCCTAAAACTCTACCACTGTTTCCCCAATAAGCACACCTCTAGCACATAGACAAGTCCCTTGTAAAAGGTACCAGTGGTACCAAGGGCCCTGTGGCCAAACAGGGGTATTAAGGGCTGCAGCATATATTGTGCCACCCTAAAAGACCCTTCACCAAATGAATGCACACTTCCATTGCAGACTGTCTGTTGAGGGTGAGAGAAAGTGAAATTTGACATGGCATCCCTCTCGGGGTGCAATGCTACAAACCACTGCCTGTGGCATGTAAGTCACCCCTGTAGCAGGCCTTACAGCCTTAAAGCAGGGTGCTCGAAACCACAGGTGAGCGCATAGTTGCATGAGCAATATGCCCCTACACTGTCTAAGAATGGATTTAGACATTGTAAGTGCTAAGTGGCCATATTAAGCACATGGGCTGGGAGTGTGTCATGAACTCCACAGCTCCATGATGGCTTCACTTAACACTAGGAAGCTTGCTATCACACTTCTCAGCATAATAAACCAAAACTAATGCCATTGTAGGATTTATTGTAAAATGCAAACAGAGGGCATCTTAGGGATTCCCCTTGTATTTTACCCAACTATTTATTGCAGGGCTGACCAGTCTGTGCCAGCCTGCCACTAACAGACACGTTTCTACATGAGGTGAGAGCCTTTGTGCTCTTTGAGGAACAAAGCCTGCTCTGGATGGCATGCTTCACACCTAACCCCCCCTGCAGAAACTGCAACACTTGGAGGTGAGCCTCAAAGGTTCAGGCCTCCTGGTACAGTGTACAAGGGCACTCCAGCCAGTGGAGATGCCACCCCCCTCTACCCACCCCCAACCCCCAGTCCAAGACCAACTTTTGTCAGCAGGTCAAACAACGAGTAACTACTGCAGCTAGGACCACCCCCAAGGTGTCCAGAGCTGAAGTGCCACCCTTGCAAAATCCTCTATCTTGGTTTGGAGGAGAAAGACCAAAAGGAATGGGAATGTGCCCCTCTCCCCAAAGGGAGTTGGCACAGGAAGGGTGTAGCAATTGGTAATGCCATCTGACCCCTATAATGCTCCTAATTCTAGTATTTAGGGACACCCCTGAACCTCACTCACCAGATTCCTGGCGACCTTAAGAAAGACTGCAAAGCTGACCCCCATCAGTGAAGACTCCAGGCAACAACTGACTTGGCCCTAGCCCTACCGGCCTGTCTGCAGCTTCAAGACTCCTGCTCCAAAAAGGTGACACATCCTGCAGGACCAGCAACCTCTACAAACCCCCATGACTGCCTGCCCAGCAGAGGACCAAGAATCCTGAGGACAGCGGCACTATCCAGAAGAAACCCTCCAAAAGGACCCCATGACTGCTCCGGATCTGCAAGCCCTGCCCACTGTGCACCCAAAAACCACAGCCTGAGTCCAGATGGCCCACCTGTCCAGAGAAGGTCCCCAGACAATTCCGACTTCGAATCCACCCTGGGTTGACTCCTCGCCAACATAATGCCTGTAGCCTGAATCCAGAGGACCTCCCCCTGACCAGATCAGACGAAGATTCCAGACACCCCAGGAGACCCCTGCACCCGCAACACCCTGGCCTTGGGGAATCCGACCAACGGTCCAGCAACGTCCAGCAGGCACCTCTCCTCCTTGCCCAGGCTTTTGTTTTCCAGAACCGATCCCGTGGACCCAGCCTGCAGCATCTTTAGTGACCCCTGGGATCCCCCCCCATTAAAAAGCATTGGGCACCGAGCTTGGAGTTTGCACCCTGCACCTACCATCCCTGTGCCACTGAGGGTTTTGCCCCCTGTGCTGAGCTAGACCCCCGCTCTCCTCCATCCCCAGTACTGTGTCCTGGAACCGCAGGTACTTACCTGCCGTCTGTTTTGTACAAAACACTAAGTCCTCATAGGATTGAACTGAAAACCTGCTGCCAACTTTGACTTCTGCACCCAGCTGGCCCCATGTTGCTGGTGGTGCACCTTTGGGTCAACCTGAACTTTGATATGTGGACATCTTAACCCCCGAAGACTGGGATCTTAAGTTGCGTACTTACCTGTTAAATGTGTTAACACTTTTTCATCTCCTAGAGCTCGAATTTATTCCCTTTGACATTTTGGTTCTAGTAAAAAGGTAACAAAATATATTTTTGTTATATAAAAACATTGGCAGGGATGTGGAATTCCTATTGCCCGACGCCTGGGACATCTTGTTTGGGGTCAAGGGCAACAAGTTTTTATGTTTACTTTGTCCTTGGGACAAGTAGGCCCAACCCTCTGCAGCACAAACCCTTTAGCTGCCTGTTTACAGAGAGTGGAACTCTCTGTAGTTGAGGTAATGTGTTACCAAAAGATAATGCTGTTCAAACTTGTATTTATGGTTCATTATTTTATTTGAAAACCTTCATTATTAGGGTGAGTGCTGTAAATAAATGTTTTACGGTCACACTTCACTACTGACGTTGGTTCCAGTACAAACAAAAAAAAAACGTGTATACACAAGTTTAGGCTATGAGGCTAAGTATAATGCTCCCAGAATGCTCTCTGATTAGATGCAAATGAAGTGTCATTTAGTAAAATGTTTTGATGCATGCTAGTATTTCCCAAAAATATTTCTAATGGAAAATCAGTGTAACCATTTTCAACACGATTATGGGAAGCATGAAAATAAACAAACACTGACAAAGCCAACTGATCTGACATATTTTTATAAGTCTTTTAGTTTCATCAATGCGTGTCTTGTTTTGACATGGCTTTTGTAACACTTTATTGTTGTGGGAGCTACCAGGCCCTCAACATTGTAACAAACACTGGCAAAAAAAAAAAATGTTTTTGAACTCTAAAAGCACACGTTGCAACCAGTGGCATAACAAAAGCCCTGCAGCCACCCTCTAGGGGGCCCCTTCAGCACAGCACCTGCCCTGAGTGAGCCTGGAGAGGGGTCTCCTCCATGTTCTTTGCAAAGGAGCACCCTCCAGTTTCGTTACGTCACTGATTGCCACTGTAGTTCCCAACACTGAACAAAACTACTTTGTGTGCCAATATGCTCCTTGTGGAAGAGAAGAATGCGATCACTCACAGTAAAGCCAGCCAAAAGAAAGAGAAATAGAAGTTTAATAAAAACAAAATGTCTTTGTTAACACCAGACCTAATTAGGGACCAAGACCCACATGTAGGTAGCTTTTTGCATGTTGCAAACAGCGACTTTCGCTGTTTGCGACGTGCAAAAAGCACATTGCGATGCACAAACCCAGTTTTGCGATTCGGTAACCTGGTTACCGAATCGCAAAACGGGTTTGTGACTCGCAATTAGGAAGGGGTGTTCCCTTCCTAATTGCGACTTGCAGTGCAATGTAGGATTGTTTTGCGAACGCGGGCGTAAACCAATCGCAGTTTGCACCCATTTCAAATGGGTGCTAACACTTTCACAAAAGGGACCCCTTCCCCATTGTGAATGTCACTGTAAACATATTTTTAGAGCAGGCAGTGGTCCTGCGGACCACTGCCTGCTCTGAAAAAATGAAACGAAAACGTTTCATTTTTGTAATGCATCTCGTTTTCCTTTAAGGAAAACGGGCTGCATTACAAAAAAAACTGCTTTATTGAAAAGCAGTCACAGACATGGTGGTCTGCTGTCTCCAGCAGGCCACCATCCCTGTGAGGCCGCCATTCGCAAGGGGGTCGCAAATTGCGACCCACCTCATGATTATTCATGAGGTGTGCATTTGCGAAGCCCTTGCGTATCACAGATGGTGTCAGGGACACCATCCTACATTCGGATTTGCGACTCGCAATTTGCAGGTCGCAAATCTGAACCTACCTACATGTGGCCCCAAATTCTTAAAGAAAGTCACAAAAGTGCACCCGTGGTATATGTCGTACCCCTATAAAATATTTTTGAACTGTATTTTAGCATGGGTAAATACGCATGTGTAGATTTGCTCATGTGAAAATCTGTTGAGCATTTGCAGGTTCATTTTCCCTCCAGCCCCTTTCTTCCCAACCCTGAAAGAAGTTCTAATTCTGCCATTGTCCGGAGTAAATGTCCAACCTTTCTTATTATGGGAAAATATTAGAGAGAAGCTGGTGAAAATCTTTAAAACAAGCAGGTTAGTAGGTTTGCAGACTCAAAGGCATTCCAGCCCTGGAACTATTGCTTACTGCTTCTGCAGAAAGGTGGAAAAATAAGGAAATTGCTACAGTAGGGATTGAAACTGCAAGTATTCAAGCCCTACTATGGTAGTAGCCCTGGCATAATCAGAGAGGCTATTATCAGAGCTCTTACATAATGAGATTGCTGCCATAATTTGGCGCCACACTACATGGCACCGAAGGGACAAGTAGATCTTTTTACAGGACAAGTAGATTTGAGAAGCAACCTGTCCCGTGGACAAGTAGATGTTTTAATAAATTCCACACCCCTGATTGGCCTGGAGTTGGTCATTGAGTGCGTGCCTTATTTCGTGGCTGTTTGTGTACAACAAATGCTTTGCGCTACCCTCTGATGAGCTTAACTGTTCGAACACACTACCACAAAAGAGAGCATTAATATTATCTACTTTAGCCTCTGTTAATCAACTGGGGAACCCCTGGACTCTGCACACTATACTTCATTTTGGGATAGTACATACAGAGCCAGCTTCCTACACCATCAACTTCAAGAGCCGCATATACACCTTGGCCTACAGCTCACTTGCAGCCCCCTCTTGTACTCACTACATGCCAATGACATAAGACTATTTGTTCACCACCCTTCAGATAATCTTTTACCACTAATCTGTGAGATTATATGCGTTGGGAGCTAATCTACCCTACAGATCAAATGAGCTAAGTCTGAGCTATACCTGTTAAGCGATTTTATCTGGCCAGAGACAATGGAATACTCCTTAACCTGGTAACCAGATTCTACTGACTACCTGGACGTGCACACCCATAGGGATAAAGAACAAGTTCTCCAAATCAATTATGGCCCAGCAGTTGATAGGCTCATCACCCAGGTGAAACAGTGGATTAAACTCCCACTCTCCGTGGCCGAGAGAGTGGCCATTATCAAAACGGTGGTCCTCCCCAGATTTCTTTACCTATTTCTTAATATTCCATTGACCCAGACAGTGTTTCTTCGCCACCGTGTGCAATCTTCTCTTGAGACTGATACAGACCGGCAGCCAGCCCTGTATCAGCTGGGACACATTGACCCTCCCCGATGAACCCAGTGGCTTAGGGGTCCCTGATTTCCAGCTTTACTGTCATGGTTCATTAAAATCATGTGATGCTTACTCTGTGCCCATGAGCGTCATTGTGCTGAAAATGTCATAAATAACAGTGTAAAAACTTAGTAATGATTTTCAACCTTTTGGAAAGAAAAGTTGACTGTTCTCGTCAAAAAGATTCCTTGCTGAAGGAGCCAGAAAAATGAAGTGACTTATGTCACTGGTTGGGCAGGATGGGTTACAGGGGATACTCTAAGGTTCTGAAAGGTACAGTGCCAGTTTTATGCTTATTCTTTGAATGCAGCCTGTTGGTTAACAATGCTTCACATTCCCTTTCCTGTTTATATACCAGTAAGCTCATAGCCATATGAAGATCTTTCAGAAGGCTCACAGTAGGTCTCCAAACAGCTTAAGCTAACAATAAGTCACTCTTTCAAAAACTCTTCAGAATAGCTTACCTACAAGCTGTTCTACCCCACGTGGGGTCACAGACTAGCAACTTTGCCTCTTCATGATAACTATCAGGGCTCAAAAGACCAACCACAAAATCACATAACAAATGCCACTGTTTAGACACCTGTGAGATACACAAGGCTCACAATTAGGTATGCCAATGTTTTGGCAATATTCATCTCACCTGTAAACTTATCACAGGGAGGGCATAGCATTTCAGAAACCTTTACATCATCCATGAAATGTGTTTATCGGACGTATTACCTTGCCCTCATTTGTCACAAGAACTCTGTATTCCTTTTTTCACCATAAATCGAAAGCCAAGTAGCATATTTTCTAATATCCTCTGCTGTTGGAATCAGGTCATGTGTTGTCACTATCATGTTAGTTTTCACCTGCCCTGTTACCATTAAATAGGCTTCCCATGTTATTGCAGCCAAACCCCCCACCTCAATGTTCTACGTCAGTCTGCAAAGACTTGATTCATCTGTTCCCAGGCATTAAGGTGATCGATGCCCAGCTGTTCTCTTATGTGTACCAGAGTCAAACACAGTCATGGGTCTATCACAAACCTTGCAAAGAAGGACATATTTCTAATGGCTAAAGGAAGAGAGGAAAGACCATTCTACTCCTAAGACATTTTATGGAATATTCAAAAAGGAAATCTGACAGTCCCTTGGCTGAGGGGGTTCTTCCAACAGGTACCGGCACTAGCACATTAGCAAATGCCCCCCCCCCCTTCCAGTTTTAATTGGAAACTTGGAGATTGGAGGCACTTTAATCCTGCATGAACTGTAACTAGGCTAACATCCCCAAACAAGAATAAACATAGCTCTCAAAAGCTGCAGTAAAAAGCCTTTTAATAGTCCTATCATGACCAACTGATTTCGGTGGAAGACATGAGAGGTAACTACCTCTCATGATGGAGCATGTTTCCCTGGGAAAGACTACAGTCCAGGAAGGAAGGAGTGAGAAGTGATATGGGTTCACTCACCTTCGACAGCAAGCACAGTAGGGGTACCTTCCTGTTTCTGTGTGGTTAGAGCCGAGAAATACCATACCTTGCTTCAACCTCCGCAACATCTAGAGAACACCACCCTGTTAACTTTACACCCATTGCTATTGGCATCATACAACAATGCTGGTAGTGGTCCACAATCGTGTTATACCATGTACCAGGATTAGGAAACAGACTGAACACCATCCTTCTGATCCAGGGCATCCCACAGCGATGCCAAACTGCAGAATTACTGTCCACTTCATCTGTCAGGCTCAGAACTACCAATCAGCATGAAAAACGAAGCAACTGTTAACTCCAC
This sequence comes from Pleurodeles waltl, assembly GCF_031143425.1. NCBI lineage: Eukaryota > Metazoa > Chordata > Amphibia > Caudata > Salamandridae > Pleurodeles > Pleurodeles waltl. The sequence goes on along the minus strand of NC_090448.1, from coordinate 914,434,321 downwards.
ATAGTAAACTCAACTGAAAAGGTGTGTTTTTTTGTTTTTTTTTTTACTGATAATGCACCATATTAGAAGAAGGTGGAAGGGTATGGGAGCAATTGTCCACACTCATCACTATCACTCGTTTAAAACTGGTTTTCACACTGAGCAGCATTAGCAGAATATTACAGACAACAGCCAAATCCAGATTTAGTATGAAAGATTGAAACATGCCAAGATCAGGCTCTTGCTGAATTAAAATAAATATCAAGTAGCTTCAAAATGAGATTTAAAGCAACATAAATTGTTTTTTATTTAGCTATGAACTTAACTATGATGTCTCCCACATCCTCAAGGGTCAGTAGCAGAAGGGACCAGAAACACCTCATGTATGTCCAGAGATGTAGTCTCAACCCTCCCACCACACACACACACACACACACACACACCCCCCACACCTACACCTACACCTGAATGACACCCAGGGGGGACAGACACTGTGCCCAGAGAATGATACGTCATGATATCTGCCTGGATGTCACCATCCTTACAGGCCGTTTAATAAATTATCAGGAGAAAAGACGTTTCATGTCTTCTCATCTTCAAAGACCCTGAGGTGCGCATTGAAAACATCTTATGTTTGCCACTTCTGTCATACCCCTCTTCACCTTTCTTCTTGGAGGGTGCACCACCTGAACAAAATGTGGGTGATGAAGACAAAAATAAATTTAAAAAAAATAAAATAAAATAAAAAAGACAGTGTCCTCCTACGTCTGGCAGCCTGTACAATGGCATCCCTCTCTTTACATTTTAGCTGGGGTATGTTTATTTCTGAGGCCCTTTGGAGGAATGCTTTGGAAGAGGTACCAGCAACCCACATCCTCTCTCAATCAACACCATGTGAAAGACCTAGACACATCTGCAATGCCACCACATTCTTAACACCTAGATTGCATTCATAAGCATTATGTCCTGTTGAACAATTCTTACCCTGGCAAGGACTTTCTTGAAATCTGTGTGGTGCACGCCAATGTCTATCATGACTACTGAAATTTCAAATTAAGTACTGAGCTCATATGTCACACCTCCTCCAAAAAAGAATCATATCTGGGTTTTCCTGTTCTTTCACCATAGATTGGGTGGGTTAAATCCCCACTTGTGACACCAATGGAGCTCCTGAGAGGCTTATTTCCCTAGATGGTTTTGTTGTTGTGAGTGAGAATTTCCGTCTTGTGCAATGGTTCCAGGATGGAACACATGGGTCACTTTCCCCCAGAGTAGCAGAGGACACAGACAAAACTCAAAATCATCCAAACTCACTCGCATTGCGGACAGGACATATTAAGGTGGTAAACAATGATTGGCAAGGACAAGCACACAAAGTATCAGCAACAAGATTTGTTAGCTCCCAATAAATCTTAGGAAAGGTTTTGACTGCAGCCACACAAGTGCCCAAATATGATGTACAGCCTCTCATAGTCCAATATAATCAGCTCTTACAATGACATGGTGAACTTATACCAGCAAACACAACACAAAGCTATTTAACTAGTAATAGTATGGAGACAGAGTATTGTTTGCTCCAAGTGCTCCTATTAGCAGGCCAATACACATGAAACGGTAGCAAAGCAGTGGCGGTGAGCCAGCACTCTCCTTGCAGCCAACTTGTACGGCAAAAGGCCATAAGCTCCTCCCCTGAGCTGTGTCAGCCATGCTGCAGTCCCCACAAACCTACTTGGGGAGAAAAACAAGCATTTGCAATGCAATGGGTCTCGCATTCTTCCGAGTTAGAGCTATTAGCAGTTGTAAATGCCCAACCAGACTTTTCTAGCTACATTAAATGGGGGGGGGTGGGAAAGAGCGCAATCGCAATGCTACAGTTCACTTGTAGTGAAACCAATCGGTAAAAGTGCAATTATCTATGTAACCGGCAAGCACAATTAACTACGTAACAGGCTCGATGTCATGGAAATCGCTCAAATTCTGCCAAGCGAGATCGCGCTGCGAACAAAGATAAAAAGCAGTCCACAAACCGGACGGAAAACAGCGAGCCTCTCTTGTTTTCAGTACTTGGTCGCTGCGCTCGAGGAGGGCTAACCACCGGAAAAGGCATGACGGCAGCATGCCTTCCACTAATGAAAGCAAGCAGATTTTAACAGGCAAGCCCACGAACCAATGAAAGACCGCTGATGTAACAATGACGGGTCCGAGCCCTTTTCTAACTCCTAAAGCGTCTCGCGAGCGAAAAGCATGCAAAAGTGACGCAGGCTCGACCCTAAAAAAGTTGCAAAAGAATTCTAGAGTGGTGTACACTGACGGCAGGCATACTTATCGAGTCAACAATTTACAGACCTACCAGGCACTTCCATGCGACTCACCAGAGGGCTCAGCAACTTTTGGCCCCATAAAAAAGGAACCTCTATCATGAGCAAAGCCCAGTCTGCAGCTGCATCTGAATTCAGATAGAGTGGTTTGCAGACTTCACTGTGGGCCCAAACACTTCTGCCAACTGCACACTCAACTCTTTTGCTGCAAAGACCATCACTCCACTGCTGCAGATTTCAGCCAGATCCCCAAACATCACACTGCAGTCACAAGTCTCATCACATCTTATCAGCTTCCGGTCAGTGAGTTCCCATCATTAATGTCCTCTGACTCGTTGCGCAACAGGCATGATGATACCTCCCTCTCACCTCCCACCAAGGAAGCCACTAGATCAGATGTGTCAATACCAGTATTATGATGTAGTATATATGGTGCAAAAAAAAAAAAAGGGCAAATAAGCAGAACCTTCCTCAGAACATACAGCCTCCACCACCTGGTGAGGTTATGTTTTTAGCATGCTAAACAAAAAAGAAACTCTGTTTAGGATACGAGCTTCACCTGGTTTTCTAGCATCCACACGACAATGGCGTTGATGCCAACAAATCTTAGCGATTGTTTTCATTGCTTTATAACGTGGGTATCACCAGCATGGTTCTGACACCAAAGCTTGAAGGAGTTGACGAGTTCTGGAATGCGTCTAGGTTTACAACAAATAAAAGGCAGGTGAGCCTTGTGTAACACTTAACCAGCTGAAAAAAGTGGCACTTCAAAAACGCAGTAGCAACAAGATTTTCACTCTGCCGTGCAGGTCACGATCCAATTAAGAACCATGGCACATATCCCAATGCTCCATAGCCTTTGCAGAAGAAGCCCGATTTCCTAGGAACTGAACACTGACGAACGTTTGTCAGAGTTGAGGGCTGACATGCAGTTGGAGCCAACCACTTTAATGAGGTCATCTCAGATTAATACTAGTGTCGACTCCTCTAAATGATCATTTGGTACACGGGACTGACTTACATCAGGGAAGTCAGATTTACAAAGAACTGCATTTAACCACGGGAACGTACTTTCTTAATCTGACTTGATCAAATCCCTGCAATTTTATTGGATGGATGCATAAAGCTTTTAAATTGCTGGCAAACTCACCAGGTAAGAAGGATGTGTTGATTGCTCTGGCAATTGCGGCAGTAGGTGATGCCAAGATTGTGTTCTTGAATACATTTGGGAACAGATCTGTCCAAGCAACCAGGAGTTCCTTTATGGAAAATAAACTGAAGCAACAGAGGTTTGGGTGAGACGTTCTGGTGCTAGGACTCTGCTTGGGAGCGCTGTCGTGGTATATGCCCCTCACCCCAACAGACAGCAAGTGTTACTGCATAGTAATCTTGTATCCACTAAATCATCATACCTCTATGTTGCAGGATAAGTATAATAATAGGTGAATGAATTCATTAATGCACTTACACTGAGAAGGCAATAATATACTTACCTTGAGGTGTAGCAATAGGCAATGTACTGAAAGCCATTATTATTGATCTATAATGACTTGGATATAGCACCATAACTGGTGTCATTGATTGTTTCTGGCTGAAGTGAGACTCTAATCAGCTATTTTATTTCAATGAAATTATGAACAAGCAAGTTGCAACACCCCGAAGAGCAGTTTCACTCAGAGTACCAGAGTTCAAAAATGATTTACAGAGTTCTGATCATTAGGAGGATTCATCCGTTTGGTGCTAATTAGTTAAATCTCTTGGCTACTTTTTCTTGATTGCGTTATACATTCCATACAGCTTAAAGTCAAATGTTTCTCTTAACTGCCTTTCCAGGACACAAGTTAGTTTTTTCATTATTTTACATCCGGATTCAAACAGCTGTCTCTTCTGAGCGATTTTATAGAGAATTGCTCTTAATGAAACTTGAGAGCTATCAGTTGAATCAACTGACAAGCACTAAGTGTCAGTTTCTTGGACAGCACCACACGAAAGGGCATCATTTGGGGGTGTTATCTGCATTGAGGTTTTTCAAATATATAATGTAGGTGCTGAGGTCCCCAAAGATAAAACAGATTTGGGAAGTGAATGTCAGACATGAAACCCAGGTTGGTAGAGGGAAAGAAATGAGACTTATACCAACAGGTAAGTTCAACAATAGACAATTAGGAAATTCACAAATATACAGTAGGTGGTCTAGAAAGCATATACCTAGGGAATTTAGTGAATTCAATTTTTTGCCGTCCCAAATATGCACACATATTCCTGCCCATGCAAAAAAATGCTAAGCTATTGCAATTTCACTTTACCTACAAACACTTTTGCCCCAACCCTTGCCCACAGTAATTTTCCAAAAACGTTGAGTTTGGGACAAGATCAAACATCTAATTTGGGGGGGGGGGGGGGGGAGAGTTGCAAATACTCACAGGGCAAACCAGCCTTGGAACTACCACTTCCCGCCTACTTCCGACCTCTTCATATGGATTTGCACAAAAGGGCAAAATCGGAGTCTTGTTAGGTGTATGAACCGAAATATAATGCGAGTCCTGGAATAGCTAGAGGAGCTACTTACTATAAGAGCTCCAAAATAAAGAAGTGGTCCTATTTTTTCACCTCACTGCATGGACCAAAAAAATGACTTTTTTCCTTTTTTTTTTTTTTTTTTTAAACACGGATATTAGATTTGTGAAGCTTTTCTTTCCTTGGACAAGTATTTGTTCTATACAACTCCACACCCACATTTCATATTTATTGACTCTGAAAGCTGGATATGAATCATAAAAGAAAAAAGCCGCAATCAACAAGAAATATTCTGAAGAGCAATGGGGAACTAGCTGTTGACACTTTGGCAGAGTAGGAATATGGGAAGTCTACCAATTCAAGAGCACTTCCCCAGAATTCTTTTAAAAATTATTTTCTAGAGGAAGATTACTAGCCACAATGGTATTTTCCTTAATATTCACTTTGCCTAAATTCTTCCTAATCTAGTTTTGTAAACAAGCACCTCTGCCTAAGTGCACTTTATCGTAAAGAGAAGACGGATCCAAAATCAGCCTTTATTTTATGCTTAATTCTCGACTCCAAGAACTTATAAGAATTTACAGTTTCCATTAAGAAAATATCTAATACAAAATTAAGAATACTTTCTACTTTGTTTCCTATAGGTGTTATTGCGTACACCACCACAATGGACTGCGAAATTCGGTACAATTCTGTCCATTTTCTTTGCTGCTTGTGGTCCTCTCTAGATTAATCCGAGTAGGTATTCAAACACAAGTGCAATGAGAGAAAGTGACATTGCTATTTAATCATGAGATCTGGAGATATATTTCTACGCTGCTCATGCTCACTTTGCCATCTATTGGTTTCATCCTCGGCCTCGTTTGTTGCATACTGTTGTGTAGACTAACCTGATGGAATAGACTGAGAAGGCAGTAGGCTTCCTACCCCTCTCATCATCATTGTTTATTTCAGGTTATGGCACATCATGCAGGCAATACCCAAAGCTACTCCAGACAAGTCTATGAAACAGACTCCCCTCACGCCTTTTAATGTTTGCTAAATGCGTTAAGGGTTGCAGCTCCAAAACTCTGTAATAAACTATTGCGTTGAGAATTGACGCATCTGTTTCTGCAAGGCAGCTGTCACGGCGAGACTTAGTCAATGCACTCAGAGTACTGTTGGATATATTGCTGTGAGCATATGGTGCGAGTTTTCATGAACAACACACACAAGTACTGCACCTGAAATATATTACACATCACATGCTATTAGCCAACAACTTGCATAAACTTGACTCTACATTATGTCACGCTTGTCACAAATATAAGGCTCCACGGGATGACGTTTTCCTTTAGCATGGATCTGCACCCTGTACACAGGTATAATGGAAGGAAGTACTGGATACTTAAAGTAAAGAGTCAGCCATACACTGCCAATGATGGGTTACGTTACGGAGTGTTTCTAGGTTTATGTTTAAACACTCACTTTCAATAAATATATTACTAAAGCATGATGCAGTCGCACACTGTCATTTAGACAGAAAATGTCCAAGAAATGTCCAAAAACATTCCCACTAACTTGCAGCTTTACTGACAACTATATAATGTATTAACAATATGTGAAAATCAGGTTTCAGGAAAAATATTATTCTTTACACATCAAGTAAAGTGTTTTATTTTTTCATCACACAGAAGTACAAACAATGGGTTTTCACAACCACTGAAATATATTTTGAAAAGTTTGTACATATGACTTAGCTATTTAAATATTCAGAGTTAGGAGAAACCTGACAAAATCCTGGAACTCTGCAGTCAGAAGGAAAATTAACTGCAAGTCAAACTGACTTTTGACCTCGGTCTGTGAACATAGAGCAAATGTGACAAGAACAGGATTTAAAGGAGACTTTATTGCTCCTTCACTTTGACTGAAGAGAACACCTGTTTTTTGCCAGCTTGCCAGAAAAGACAAGTAAAAATAGCTCAACCTGATAAAACATTACTCCCCATAGCAGTAGATCTTTCGAGGCCTGTAAATATTTGGTTATCATTCTGCACCACTGTATTGAACAGATAATTTGGCGTAACTACGGCCCTGCCATTGACAAACTTACCATAGAAAGTAAACAATGGCTTTGTCTTCCCCTATTAATCGCAAGTCATATCACAATCATCAAAATAGAGATAATTCCTAAAATTTTATATTTATTCCTAAACATACCTATACCCTTTACCAACTGCTTTTTTCTCACACAGAGGAGACTACTGTTAAGGCTCATATGGGCAGGTCGCCGACCAAGGATTAAATGGGACACACGTGTTCTGCCCTATGAACTAGGAGGTTCTGGGGTCCCTGATTTCCAACTATGCTATCCTACAACACAATGTCAATTTGCATTTCACTGGTTTCATCCAGATGTCCGCTTACCTCATGCCAAACCTGAATGTGACCAAGCAGGACCTATCCCCCTGGGCTCTCCCCTACCACAGGGGCCCAAACTAGAGGCATCCAATATACAGATCCTCTGTACGAGCTGGGCATGGAGGAAGCCCTGCCATGTCCTGGGAAAAGACCTCCAATACTCCCCCACACTCCCTACATGGAGGTGCACTGCCATGACCTTACTTTTAGCCACAATAGAGAGCGTGTTGCACTGGGGCAATGGAATCTGCCCCACCACCAAGGCCTGGTTTAAAAGCGTGGTATACAGTGACATGACAAGCTAAGTACACGCATCACTGCAACCCTCTATTACACTGCCAAAAGTCATTTGGCAATCTCCTAAAGACTACTCGCTATCAAACCAAATAACCTGAGTGCTTCCCAACCCCCCCCCTCCCCCGCCCCCCCAACCTGAATGCAATCTGCATTGTGCCTGCTGGATGCCGACACACCTGGGGAGGGGAGGGGAGGGGGTGAGGTGTGCAGGGGACAGACATGATCTTCCCAGTGGTCACCTCTCCCAACAACTACACACTATATATGAACATTGGACTCCTCCTTCCGAGTCATAACAATATAATATCAAGTATTTTTCCACCTTATGGCATTTGAATGTTTCCGTTTGTATTGTCATGAAAAGTGATTAAGTGCAAAAAAAAAAAACAATGATGGCACTTATCCTCCCTATAATGCTTCAGAAATCTGCACAGAGTGGGGCCTATGCTGCTTGACTAAGCTGTTTTGAAACTGATAATTCAACATATAAGTGAAAGAGTGTGTGGCACTGAGGAAAAATACAGTTTTTGTGAAAACATTTTTGGAGTGTCTGCAACCTTAAAAAAAGAGAGGGTAGCCATCACTTGCATGAGTGCAATGCAGGAGAGCAGATGATGACCAGCAACCCCACTGTCCTCATCCCACTAAGGCAGCAAAAGGAGAATTTGTTGCTATCAAGGAAAACGCATGTAACAACTTGTGGGCACGCGACAGCAGACTACTCATAAGAACAGGCTTTTGCACATTTAGGAGTGAGGCGCCTGGATTTGGATATAGGTGTGTATGTGATGGTTCCCAACATATCACAGTATTGTTTTATATGTGGGAGATACATGGACATATCTTGAAGTTGGCTGCCATATTGTGGGAAATAAGGCATCAGGGGTACATCATGGCACTGGTGGCCATATGAGGGTATCTGGGGCACGTCTTGCTGACTTATGTGGGAGTGCTACAGCATATACTCATATTGGACGACAGCACAGCATTCCCTGGCACACAATAGTGACTGATTTAGTCATTTACTTATGTGAACCACGCTTCAAGCATATACATGGCCAACTCTTAACACCTGCCAACAATGAATGTTACATCAGCAAACTTGTTTCAGATACCAACGTATGTACCGTAACCTCTAAAAACCCCTCCAATCGTCCAGTGACTAAACGCAGTTCAAATTACTACTTCAAGCAATCTATCACAATGGTCGGCCTAGTTTGTTGCTATAATTATGTGAGCAAAAGTAGTTACAAACTCCATCCCACGACTCAAATCACTTTTGGGAGAGCAGAGTTGTCAGAGGTGCACAATTTCAGAATCCAAACAAACAACCACCCATCATCCAATAAAGAGTATGCCCCTTTTCAGTAGCACTATCAAACTCTAATTATTCCCTTACTGTGAGCGAGCGCTGGCAGTCTTGCCCATTTCTCTGTGTCAAGAAGTCACACCCATGAAACACCGGATACATAATAAACATCATGATACAAATGTGATGTGTATCTGTAAAAAAATATTTCTATTACCCTGTACACTGACTGGTGTCCTCTAAAAGGCCATTTGTTTTCAACAATTGCTGAGCCAGAACTCCTATGCCACAGCCTACTCTGCCATTTTCAGTTAAAACTCCTCAACTCAACTAACTCTCTCTGTATCCACATTTTATTTCCATGCTTTCAGCTGCAGGATGGCCACATTTTCCTTTGTTATGAATGTTCCTTTGTGACTGCGTACAAAGCCATGGGTAAGGAAATGGATCTGCACTGTAATGAGTTAGAATGTAAAGCTAAACTTTATTATGTTAGCTATTAAACAGCCAGGATGTATTTCAGGGACTCCTAGATACTCACCTATTTTATTTGGCTGGACACAAATATCAGTGATTACTCAGGGGTATTGCATCCCCCACTATATTTACATTTGTGGAAACTAAGTTGCTTTGCTACAGTTAAGCAACTCTTTGCGGATGAACCTATTCCATAGGTTTCTAGATGAATATGCTTCTAACCAGGGGCAGGTGTGGTGTAAAAGGATATTATAGTGAGAGGGGTACATAAAAATGAAATGTGAATTACAGTCTTATCTTGTGAGTAAACAGTATAAACATTCCAACAAAACCTCACGACTGCAATACTTAACAATATGGACCATTATGTGTGCTGTATTGAAATAAGGTTTCATGAAGTATAAAATAGATGTTTCAAAAAGGTCACGGAAGCAAGGAGATAAATACGGACCACGCTGAACAGCAAGCACATGCCATCAAAAATATTAACGGCAGGTTAGTCCAATACAGCGAACAAGATCACACTGGACCACCCACTCAGACAATTCTTAAAAACATGTGATTTTACTGTTTACCTTCTCTATGCAGGGACATTGTTGTGTGCCGGCTCTCGGACCCCATTCTCAAAATTGGCATTTGATTACTCATGTGTTTTATTTACAGTGCTTAATTTGTGCCAGTGGCTGCAGGAGGGGCTCCCACTGCCACTCATGTGTTTGTGCCAAAGCTTATTTTCCCCTCAATAGGCGTTGATCCAGACCAAGAAGTGGAAAAAAAAAAAAAAAACCACAAAAGGGGGAAGAAAGTGCAACAGAAAGATGTACAGTGACAAAGGGAAAAAAGCTGGGATAAAAAATAACCTGTAAGAGCCAGAAAGAGAGGCAGAGACCGTCTGATTTTTAATTAAACAGATTCGAAGCAGATACAAGACTATATAGCACTGGTACTTGCACCGGCCATCAGCTTATGAGAAAAATAAGTTGGGACTGGCACTTGTCTTTTTACAAATTAAGCAATGCTTATTTACTTTCCCAAAAGTGAACCTGATGGCAGAGGTGGGCAAGACCCTTAAAGATCGAGCCAGATACCTCGCTCTGGCTCAGCTTAAGGGCCTCTTGGACAATTGAGCCCAAACATACTAGCTTTCATGTGGCTTCTGCCCGCCACCAGAATCCTAAGCTCATGCACCAAGAATTTGATCACTTGGGTGACCAAACTATTACGTTTCCAATTCTAATTAATTTCTGTATGATTCTGCAAGATATAACTGACCAGTGGAACAATTTGTGTGGTCATGTCTACTAAATTATGAGGCAAAGCAAATTATGCATTGATATAAGGCATATTTTGAAACAGCACTGCTCCACTATTTTTTACACGTTAACACTGTATGACGCGAGATTTTACCTCAATATCTTTAACACCCAAAAAGAGTAATCACAGACTGAAAGGTGACCTGTCTTTGTGCATCATAAGGCAGGCCACTGTGTGGCAACGAGAGGTACTTTTTTGAGACAATTGATCAATTTGAGTCAGAACTTGTTTTTTCTGATAGAATCTGCACGTTATAAAGAATATAATGGATGATGTGGCAAATCTCAAATTATGCGGAAAATAATGGCATAACCCAGTGGTCCTGGCTATAATGTTGCTTTGTATCAAATTTATAATATAGGCCAAGTGATTTGCCTTTCATTTCACTTATGGCATTGTAATCAGGACAGGTCCGAGTGGGGGGCCAGCAAAGGCATGAATGTTTCAAAGTTTAAATTTTAAAACTTTGGGCCAGATATATAAAAAGTTTTTAACCATTCTATGTCTATGGAAAAGTGTGTTCATACATATGGCCTTTTGTGTTTTAAATAATTACTGTCTCTCAGCGGAGTGATAAAATTCTGAGGCGGTTCTGCATATCGGTTCCTAGAACCAAGCCAGATTATTGGCTCATGTCTCATAATGTGTAGACTCGCACACCTTATTCGGAGGTATGCTCCTGTTCACCATCTCTTCAAGACATCTACCTGTCTTTTCCCCATCTCGCTCTAGGCTTATTTTTCGTCTGCTATTTCGCCTTTTTCGGAAACTACAAAATTAAGTTTGCACCAAAAAAAGTGTTTGTAAATGAGGATGTATTTACGATGTGTCTGTGTAGCCCCTTAAAACGTAGTGAGCTGCACGACAGATAGTGAAACCCGGGTCTGCTTGCATAGTACAGCTAACAATGGACAGCTGACTGTAGGATTTCTTGTATTTAAACGAATGAGCATTGAAAGCGCCTGCTATCCTTATATGTCTACTACTAAAAATGAACTCAAACACGACCCAATTCAACAAAATCTACGATTCACACGAACGTTGCTACCTCGGTGTATTACAAATTAATACACTATCACGACAGTCTATTTATGGATTTTAAAACAACTCGTTTATGTTTACTAATGGCCAATCTCGTAGTAATCTATGTACATAAATATATACTTTACAGCAAGGCACTTGTCTGCAGGGGATGAATTCTTATCTCACTCAGATAGCCAATGTGAGTAGTTCCACAGAATCTAACTCCAAACTTCGAAATACCCACCCTAAAATAATCGTACATCTACAGCACAGGTATGTGAGTTCACCAACAGGTTATTACAACCTTATTTAAAGTGACAGACTTGAAAACGCTCGTGAACCAATTAAAAAAAGCACAAACAGGCAATCGTTTGGTCCTTCGCCTGCCCGTATTCTTAGAAGAAGAGAGAATTAGTCACCTGGGTGTTGCTACTCAAAAATGCAAAACAGGAATATTTATGGAAAGCACATTATTTAAGTATCTTTAATTGTAAGTGAACATTTACAACTTGAAAAGGATCGTGCAGGGCTGTGTTGCTCAAAAGTTGCGCTCTTCACTATCTCTCAACTTGTGCTAACTTGGGGGGGTTGCCACCCTTAGTAAACTGGTCTTCGTCCTACAAACAAGTGGAAAAAACATGGGATTCAAAGGATCGCTCAATCACACGCTCAATGCACTCATAAGATTATTAGGTTGGTAAACAGTCATAGAACACCGATTATAGACTATAGTGTGTCAAAGAATTACGAACAAGTGTTTTAAATGCCACTGTTACAGTACAGATGGTGACGTGAGAGGATTTTGACTTTGAAAGCCCGCTTTTATTTAACCTTAGAGCCGTCGTTCCATCAGAGCGTAACGTTTATCTCATCTCCGCAGGTCAACGGCACTCTAGATGACTTCCAACAGCAGGTCAATATTAAGGTGGCACAATTATTATTGCTTTGTAGTGCAAGAGCTGGCCTGCATGCGGGCCACCGGTCTCCCAGGGAATCATAGTACTCCCTAACTGTAGGTGCAGGTTAGGTGAAGTGGGCCCTAGAGCTGCCGGCTGACGGACAAAGGCGCGCCTCGGCTACTGGCAGGCCTTAATGTTTTCAATGTTTCAGGAAGTCACGTGGGATCGCAGCTAAGGGAGCGATGAAATGGGGAAAGTAGCTCCCGGTTTTCTCTCCTCTCGTCCCCTGTACGATACACAAAAACTCCCTGCACCAAGCAGATCAGAAGCTCCTTTCCGACATAAAAACCACCCGGTGACTCACGCCTCGGGCACAACTTACAACGGCATGATGCGCTCCCTGCCGCAAGCGGCTCAGCTGCCTGGCTTATCCCGCGGAGGCCCGGCACATCACCACGCGAAGCTTCCAGGCCGGGCGCCGAGCGAATCCCACCTCCTCCTCCCACCGCCGCCGTGACCGCCTCTTCCCCTAAGTGCTACGGGCCGCCACTCCACCTAACATGGCGCCCGCTGCTACCACAGCAACCTTCTAGAACGCCATTGCGCAAGCACGTCGCGCAGGCGCCCTGATTCTAGATTCTATTTCCTAGAAGACCGCACCGTTTCATTGAAAGAGAGCATCAACTGACCACTGGCTACTCTACATCTGGTATACGAGCATCATGGGAAGTGTAGTTTTTAAATATTCAAACCTGACAATGGATGATCCTGAGATTTAACTTGGTGTAGACACTTTCAAAGATGATCTTCTGATTTTGTAGTACATTAACGCGTATATAGAGTCACGCAGTGTTGGAAAAGGAGCATATTATTAACATCTATAGGACAAACACTTCAAAGTATAACATTTAATGACATACAAAGGGAATTTACACAATATATTGCAGATGAGAACCTCACAGCTCCAATTTCTTGCATTCATTAAATATTAATATTTACCATATCGACTTCTCTGTTTGAGGAGAAACTGAGCTATGGCGACCAGCGGGATGACCCTCTTAGTTCTGCGTCGCTGTTCTGCGGCTGCCATCTTCATATGGGTTTTATATTTCGCTTCGATGGGAGGTGTCAGTATGTTGAGAAAAAGTAAAGTCCTGGATTTAGAACAGTTTTGGTAGAACAATCATGCAGTCATAAGAATCCCTAATGTTTCTGCACGTGTCAGAAAAGCTCCTTTTTTGCTGGTAAACTGTATTGGCTACTCCCCATGTCTACGTACAGTACTATATTATTAAATCATGAGTTGAGTTCTCCAAGTAAACCCTTCCGACAGTCTTTTGATACATATTCTCTATGGTTTGATCTCTTTCACCAATTCAGCATAATCCAAATATCAGTGTTCCTAAGAATCTTTGTCTTTCCTTGATGTCTATTCTTCAGAAGCCTCCTCCCTAGTTACCGGATTACAACAAATGTTTCCATTGGCAACCCGTTTGTGAGGCAGGTGTTGTAAAGCACCATGGCAGAGGAAGGGGAAGAGAAGCCAATCGTGAGGAGCAAACGGGTATTTTTCAACCACCTGGATTCCTACACTGGCAGAAACATTGGCAAGGTGAGCAGGAATGAACACCCGAGCACTGTGTGAATTGTTTACTATGTACAAATACATGACTGCTAGATACAGAGGCACGGTTTGACGCGAAGATGGGAATTAAAGGTAGCACTCGACATTGTTCTAACACTAACTTCATAATCCAGTGTGCAAACACATTCGAACCTCTTGGTTGGGTTATTCTCACCCCCCTCCCCCAAAGAAAAGCAACCAAAGCGATTTGTGTTCATGCACAATCACTGCTAGAGACGAAACAAGCATTTGCAATGCAATAGGTCTCGGATTTTCTTGAGCTAGAGATATTGGCATTGTAAATTCATAACTGGCTGCATAAATTGGTCAACTCTGCCTCATAATTTTGTCTTTTGCTGCCATATAATTCCAGTGGCCCAGCATTTAAATAAAGCACGTCCATTTACATTCTTCCTCAATCTTAAATCATCTACGATTATCATAAAAACCTTTATCAGAAATAAACTTTTGGCATTAGAGAGTAATGCTCAAAACACCATAACAAAACTATAATTTGGGACTGAATGGAGGCTGAAAGGAAAGAGGGAGCTGGGATTAAAGATGGAGAGGACAAGAAGCCTGGTAACTGTGTCATGGGACCTAGAGTAAGAAAGGAAAATGGTTGAATGTCATTTTGGTAGGAAAACAGAGCAATAATTAGAGTTGGGTGAGGTCCGTAGGTCTATGGGCCTCGGTGCCACTGCACCTGTTGCTCCATTGATATCTAGGCCTCAGGAGAGAAAGCAGATGTGGCAGAATAAGCAAAAGGAATACAATAGACAAAAAGAAGAACGATATGGGGTCGCAATGAAATAAAGAAAGAAGGGAAAGAAAGAACGAAAAAACGAAAGCACAACTAAGAGAAGAAATAGAGCAAACGTGAGATTAAAGAAATAAGAGAAGGAAGCTAGAGAATGAAAGATAAAGAGGAAAAAATAATGAAAGAACTGTGAAAAGATAGAGAAAAATGAGCATTAGAGAAAAAAAGAAAGATGGTGAGAGAAATAAGCAGCGAAAGAACCAGGGCATGTATGTATTGACACATTTCCCAGAGACACAGAGTGGGAAAACCACTTTGGGTCCCGACAAGTAACTTTTTGCTCCCACATACAGATGGGGAAAAAGAGAGATTTATATTAAAACGTGAATTGACGGATAAAGATAAGAAAAACACCAGAGAAAGGAAGGAAGAAAAATCTAAACAAAAAAGTGAGAAGATACATACCGAGTCAAAGGGAAGACCAAATAAAAAAGACAGCGAAAGAATGAAGGGGAGAGAAAAAAATAGTGAAAGAATAAATGTCTGATGAAGAAAAAACAAAGGAACGTAACAAGGAAAGAAATAACCACGTTTTTGCGAGTTTGAAAGAGGAGGCTGTAAGAGGAAGAGGGAAATAAAAAAATAAAAGGTAGAGGAGTAGAAATAAACAGTTGAAAGAAAGAGCGAAACTGTTAACATGTGAATTTTAAGAGCTGGAAAGAGAAAAGCGGGGGAGAAAGAAAACATTGAGAGTGAATAGAGTAAAGGAAAGAACAGATTGAGATAAGTGAAACAGACCGTCCCAAATAAAGATGGCAACTAAGAATAGATTTAATTGGCTTCCCTACATCCTCACACAGAATTCAGAGTGTGGAACTGCAGGAGACACTGCAGAACAGCAGGAGGTGCATTAGCAGAGTTGTATGTGAGTCCCAATACAGCAATATTGGGGTGCTTCAGATCAGGATTGGGGTTATAGACAGAGCTGTGTCTTGGCCTAGTTCTGGAATAACAGAAAGGCAGCGGGTGTGGAATGAGAAAAGGAGAGCTGTATAATTCTTGGTATTGGTATTATGGGGCACTGAAGGTTAGGGTTGAGCTTCACTGACAGAGCAATATGTGGACTGCAGTACTGGAATAGTACACAAGGTCAGAAGTGATGTATGTTAATGGAGCTATGTGTGGAACCTAGTATTGGCATGCCAGTGTTGCTGAGTGTTAGAATAGAAGTGCCCTGGGAAAGCTGCGAGTGGGTGGCAGCATGGGAGTGGCATTGCCTCTGAACCACAGAAGTGAGGAGTTCTGAAGGGCGTGTGTGTGAGCCTTAGTACTGCGAAGAAATCTGCACTGAATGTTAGAAATGATGGATTCCGGCGAGCTGTGGTGGTTCCCATCAACAGTGGCCTTGGCTGTTAGAAATGAGGTGCACTGGCTGAGCTGTGTTCTGCTCTTTTGGGTTCAGTATTGGCTTGGCAGTGGGACTGAGTATTAGAATTGAGCTGCTGTAATGGAAGTGTATGTGAGCGGGGTCTCAGTATAGAAAAGGAAGTGACCTCCCCTGGGTAGAAGTGAGGTGCACTGATGGAGCTGCGCCGAGTTCCCAGTCCTGGAACAGCAATGTGTACTGACTGTAAGAGCTGAGGTGCTCTGGCAGACAACGTGTGTGGGGTTCTGACACGGGCACAGCTGAGGGGCTTCGAGTGTGTGGACTGAGGTGCACTGATGGAGCTGCACCCGAGATCCCAGTACTGGAACAGCAGTGTGTACTGACTGTAAAAACTGAGGCTCTGTGGCAGACAGCATGTGTGAGGGTTTTGGCACGGCTGAGGGGCTTGGAGTGGGTTAACTGAGGTGCACTGATGGGACAGCGCCCAAGGTCTCAGTACTGGAGCAGCCGAGAGTATTGACTGCAAGAACTGAGGTGCTCTGGCAGGCAGCATGTGTGGGGTTCGTGGCACTGGCTTAGGGTGTGTGAACTGAGGTGCACTGATGGAGCTGGGCCTAAGGTCCCAGTACTGGAGCAACAGAGAGTACTGACTGCAAGAACTGAGGTGCTCTGGCAGGCAGCATGTGTGGGGGTCCTGCCACTGGCACAGCTGAGGGCTTGGGGTGTGTGAACTGAGGGTGGACAAAAGGAGCTGCACCTGAGGTCCCAGTACTGGAGCAGCAGAAAGTACTGACTGCAAGAACTGAGGTGCTCTGGCAGACAGCATTTTTGGGGTCCCTGGACCTGGCTTACCCAAGATTTGAAGTGTGTGAACTGAGGTGCACTAATGGAGTTGCGTCTGAGGTCCCAGTACTGGAGCAGCAGAGAGTACCAACTGGAAGATCTGAGGTGCTCTGGCAGACAGTGTGTTTGGGGTTCCTGGCACTGGCAGGGCTGAAGGCTTGGATTGTGTGAACTGAGGTGCAGTGATGGAGCTGCAAGTGGGATCCCAGTATGTCGCAGAAGTGGGCACTGACAATAAGGATTTGGGAGCTCTGGTAGAGTTGGTATAGAAAATCCAAGCCAACGAAGGGCGGGAGCCAGGAAGCTGAGAGAAGGTGGAAATAGCCCACAAAGACCAAATGTGAACAAGATAACAGCCTGATTCATTGCCTTGTTCACAGCTAAGCTCAGAGCATAAATGCTCTGCAAATCAAAAGGGAATGTTTCCCTGGACATGAGCAGTAAACAAAGTAAAAACAAGGTCCCCTACAGACTAGATAAACAGGACTAAGCGTAATTACTGAGCCTATTCCTGTTAAAATTTGTACTTATGAAGGCATGCACAAATTCGTAGTATGTGACTCAAGCCCAATATTTTTCTGTGGGCATGGGACCTCCTAATATTAGGCTGAGGTGACACGTAACAGGACAGTTACCTCTACCACTCTCAGAGGTCGGCTCAGATCTTTTAACTCAGACAGGAGTAATAAGATCTTCAAATCAAACAATGAGAACCAATAGCCATCAACAATAATAGTATGCAATAATGAGTCAATAATTTATACATACCATGACCCATGTGGCTATGAATCACCACATCAATTTAGTAAAGTATAAACATTTATAGCCCTTAAATTGACAATGCTAAGGTCACGTAAATGATGCGCAAAGCCAAATGATAGCAATAGAGAAATAACACAGACTGTCCAAAGCGTCTGAAGAATCTCAATCTCATAAGAGCATTCACCATTAAACACTCCAAAAGATTTATACAGAATGACAGAATTATTTGAGGAACAGCTACATATTTCATTAGTTGTGCAGTTGAATCAATCATAATCAATTAAAAAACATTTAGCTCAAATATTGGGTCAGACATCCTAGCTACTAAACTGTAATTCGAAAAGCATGTGTGGATCTGGACTTTGTCACATGCAAAAATTAAAAATAAGGCAAAAATTAATTTGAAAACACATCTAACTATGGTGCTAACAAACATTATGTGGTTGGATTCCTAAGGGGAACATCCTGCAAAAAAAAAATGCACAATGGTTATACGTCTCCTAAATGAGACCGCAGCTTGCAGATTCTTTATCAGTAGAGCACAGAAACAGTAGGGCTTCAGTAGTCAGCATCAGGAACATGATAAGGGAAAACAGTACAGTAATGTTGAGCCTAATAGAAGACTATGAGGTGTGATAAGTAAGTGACCAATTAAATTTCATCCGGGCTTCAGTTGTATCTTTCTTCAAACCTTTTCCAAGATACGCTCCTCTCTGGACGGCAATTTCCTCAAAAATATAACTTTGTAAAAACAGCAGCACAGAACACGACATTTAGCTAATGTTGCTACCTACCAGAAACTAAAGCTTATTGTTAAAACTTGCAATATTTATCACAAGGAAGTACAGAATGAACAGCTAATAAACAATGTTTTCAAAAGCGTTTTAGTAAAGTCAGCATAACATTTCAGCACTGTGCTTCTGGAAAAATACTAAATCGTAGGCCTTATTACTAATACTAATACATGAAGAAAAATACATTTCTAATAATTTCAAACCATTAGTTTTGTAGTACAATAATATTAATAATCTTTTTCAGTACGTGTAGTTATAATTAATCAAAATACATTTTCACATTTATTATTTCACATTGAACTCGAGGTGGCGGACACCACGTCGACCACAATTTAAGCATACACATTTTATTTTCGTAACACACATTTCTCTATTTAGGCATTTTAATACACATTAAACATTTTGTTTTAGTTACACATATTTTAATAATCCCTCCTCTAACGGCAATATGTGCCGTCATTAAAGAACGCTTAGTTAATGAGACAATTCAAAATTTAGTTTGTTTAGCATATCTGCAGCTAGGCTTTCGCCATTCTTTAAAATGTATCTAATCATGAAAGTATCTGCACTGATCTTTTCCATTTCTATTGCTTCCCTCCTCTGTTTAATTTTCATCCTTTGTAATTGTATGAATCTATACAGCTTGTAAAGTCCGATTATAGAAATGAAACATTCAACACTATCAATAATGGTTTCAGTATGATTCCCACAGCACCCTGACTAAGATTTCCCAACTAATTTTTCACGTTAGTGAAACCTTTACCTACATTTTCCCATACACTTGGTTGTTTCAGGTCCTTTAAGTCAAAATTCAAATTTGTGAAATTTCTCATATAATTTCAATTTGTTTTACTGATGTCTGGAATAAAAAGTGCAACAGTGTTGCAGCATAAGCATCCGACACACTCTGCTTTCTTTTGGCAAAAGGATGTCTAACGCAAGACGGTTCTAAAGAACCATCGATCGTATCGCAGCCATTTCTGTGTCCATTAGAATTATTACCCCCAAAAAATCTGTTAACATTTTGTCCACAATAATTGATAGTTTTCTTATTTTCATATCATTCAGAACAACTGCTACAGAATGAATAATTGCTCCAAATATATCCCCAATTATTTCTGAATAATTAGCTCTTTTTGATCTTGGGCTTAAGTTCTCATGAGTATCATTTATGTTGTCAATCTGGTACGTTTTATGAAAAACCACTCCCAGGTAACAAGTCCCATACAATTCCCATGGGAGACGATAACAAGCATTTTTACCACATATGTAATATACACCAGGAATCACAGGATCTTATCCATTTAGCATAAAGCCCATGCATTTTTAAATAGAAATACATGTCTGCATTCACACATTCCCACACATTTAGTATCAGTTCTGGATCAAGGCCTGTATATACAAAGCTTCCCTACATGTTGGTAATCTAAAGCAAGCTTTCCTTGAATGTTAATTATACTATATGCATGATTGTTAGAAATGGGGTCTCTAGTTGGCAGTCGGTTTGCACCCTGTCCAAGTAGGGACCCTCACTCTATTCAGGATAAGGGAGATACCAGCTCAGATAACCCCTGCTCACCCCCTTGGTACCTTGGCACGAGCAGTCAGGCTTATCTCAGAAGTAATGTGTAAAGCATTTGCACATAACACACAGTAACACAGTGAAAACACTACAAAAGGACACCTCACCAGTTTTAGAATAGCCAATATTTATCTATTTAAAACAAGACCAAATACGATCAAAACCCAACATACAGTAACAAAAATATGAATTCTACAAGATTTACTTAAAAATATAGTTCCCTGAAGTCGAATGTCTCCACTTGGGGCTATCACGGCGTCGTGAGCTACAAAACCAACAGTTCAGGCCGGCCGCAGCGTCGCGGCCCAGCTAAGGTGTCGGGAAGACCCCAAACAGTACCTTGGATTTGGAGGGCGTCGTGACCCTCGCGGTGACGTCCGGGAAGCGGCGTCGCGTTGTCGGTTCTGGAGTTGGTGCGGGAGTCGTCAAGCCCTTGAAGTTCACACGCATTGCGGATCAAACTCCGGGCTGATGAAGTCAGGTGCGCCGGCGTGGATGGCGTTGGGCTGCGGTGCGAAGCAGGATGATGCGATGTGCGGTGCCCACAGGTCACGGTGCAGGCAGCGGCTCTGTGACGGCATCCATCGGCGTCAGTGAGACCATGACTCCCCATGCCAGTTCCCCAATGCACCTCAGGGACCCTGTGCATCACTGGAGCTAACTCATACCCCTCAACCTCCTGGTGTGTGTTAACCCCCTCCTTCAAGTAGGGCACCAAGTCTTTGGGCATGTGCACTTCTTCATCTACACTGGATACAAGATTTTTGCTGCCACTATCTGAACTGGACTCAGCCCTCATGGCTTCCAGCTTCAGCTCTTCACAGCTCAGCTTTTGAGCTGCCAATATTTATTTTTCCTTGGCTAAGGCTCTCTGAGCCTCAGCTCTCTCGAGCTGTTCGTCCAACTCTCTCATCCACTGCTCCTGAACTTGGAGCCATTCCTCTCTCTCTGGTTCCCTTTCCTCATCAGAGTAGTCCTCCTCCTCAGAACTATCTGGTATGGCTGCTTCCCAGCGTTTCATCTCATACTGAAACAGGGCTGTTTCAAAGACCTACCTCGGGGACCTTCTCTTCACAGCCAGACCCCTTTCCTTGCAGAAAACCTTTAGCTCCCTCAAAGTGTAGTACTCCAGGTCCCAGAAGATGACTTCCATTCTGCAAAGGCCTCACAACCAAAAACCAGAGTCCAAAAATATCACAATATCTCTAGGAGGATGCCAGAGAACAAAAAGGAAAACACAGTATGTGGTACATAGTGGTCTGTGATATGGTAGTAGTGTACACCAATCACTGTGGGTCAAGTGCAAATGCAAGTCCTATCCTCACCGCTGACAACCAATGTTAGAAATGGGGTCTCTAGTTGGCAGTCGGTTTGCACCCTGTCCAAGTAGGGACCCTCACTCTAGGCAGGATAAGGGAGATACCCACTCAGATAACCCCTGCTCAACCCCTTGGTAGCTTGGCACGAGCAGTCAGGCTTATCTCAGAAGCAATGTGTGAAGCATTTGCACATAACTCACAGTAACACAGTGAAAACACTACAAAAGGACACCACACCAGTTTTAGAAGAATAGCCAATATTTATCTATTTAAAACAAGACCAAATACGATCAAAACCCAATATACAGTAACAAAAATATGAATTCTACAAGATTTACTAAAATAATACAGTTCCTTGAAGTCAATAGCTCCACTTGGGGCTATCACGGCGTCGTGAGCTACTAAACCAACAGTTCAGGCCGGCTGCAGCATCGTTGCCCAGCTAAGGTGTCGGGAAGACCCCAAACAGTACCTTGGATTTGGAGGGCGTCGTGACCCTCGCGGTGAGGTCCAGGAAGCGGCGTCGCGTTGTAGGTTCTGGAGCGGGTGCGGGAGTCGTCAAGCCCTTGAAGTTCACACGCGTTGCGGATCGAACTCCAGGCTGATGAAGTCAGGTGCGCCGGCGTGGATGGCATCGGGGCTACGGTGTTAAGCGGGACGAAGCGACGTGCGGTCCCCACAGGTCACGGTGCAGGCAGCGGCTCGGTGACTGCATCCAGTGGCGTCGGTGAGACCAGGGCTGTGGTGTGAAGCAGGACGGTGCGATGTGCAGGGTCCACAGGTCACGGTGCAGGCAGCGGCGTTGCTGAAGCGCTGCCGTCGGTAGGTCCAAGCCAGCGGTGCGGGACGAGGTGGTACTTCATGACCCTCACGAGCGGTGTCCACAGGCCATGGTGCAGGCAGGATACCTGGTGACGACACAGGATTCGATGGTGCTGGCGTCAGTGGACCGGGGCTGCAGTGCCGGACGGGATGGTGCTTTGTGTACCTCACGAGTGGTCTCCACAGGCCAAGGTGCAGGCAACGGCGCCGGTGTCAGCAGGAGCGGCGTCATCAGGGATGCCCAGGCAGCGGTGTGAGCAGGCGATGCCGGAGTGAGGGGCCCACTGGTCGCTGTTCGACCAGCGGCTCAGTGAAGTCGTCCAATGATGGCGTCGGTGAGACCCGGGTCGCGGAGCAATGCGACTCCTTGCGGCATCAGCAGGTCACGGTGCAGGTTAGCGGCATCGTTGGCGGCGTTGCAGTGGTTTCTCCTCTTGAACAGCACAAAAAACACAGTTCCCAGTGCTGCAGGTCGAGGAAACTGAAGTCTTAGGTGCCCCTGAGACTTCCAACAGGAGGCAAGCTCTATTCCAAGCCCTTGGAGAACGTTCTCAAGCAGGACACACGGCAAAGTTCACCCTTTGCACTCTTTTCAGGCAGAAGCAGCAACTGCAGGCCAGTCCAACAAAGCAACACAGCAAAGGGACAGTACTCCTCCTTCAGCTCTTCAGCTCCTCTCCTGGGTAGAGGTTCCTCTTGATTCCAGAAAGATTGTAAAAGTCTGGTGTTTTGGTTCTTCTTCTTATTCCCAGTTCTGCCTTTGAAGTTGGCAACCTTCAAAGCAAAGTCTCAAGTGTTTGCAAGATCCTTCCTTGTCCAGGCCAGTCCCCAGACACTCACCAGGGAGTCGGAGATGGCATTGTGTGAGGGCAGGCACAGTCCTTTCAGGTGTGAGTGACCACTCTTCCCCTCCCCTCTAGCTCAGATTGCTCATCAGGATATGTAGGCTACACCCACCCCCTTTTGTGTCACTGTCTAGAGAGGTGCAAAACAGCCCAACTGTCAAACTGACCTAGACAGACAATCCACAAACAGGCAGAGTCACAGAATGGTTTAACCAAGAAAATGCCTACTTTCTAAAAGTGGCATTTTCAAACAGACAATTTAAAAACCAACTTCACTTAAAGATGTATTTTTAAATTGTGAGTTCAGAGTCCCTAAACTCCACATTTGTATCTGCTCTCAAAGGGAATCTGCGCTTTAAGGATATTTAAAGGCAGCCCCCATGTTAACCTATGAGAAAGATAGGCCTTGCACAGTGAAAACCGAATTTGGTAGTATTTCACTGTTAGGACTTATATAAAACACACTAGTATATGTACTACCTTAAACATACACTGCACCCTGCCCCTGGGGCCACTTAGGGCCTACCTTAGGGGTACCTGACATGTAGTAGAAGGGAAGGTTTAGGCCTGGCAAGTGGGTACACTTGCCAAGTCGAATTGGCAGTTTAAAACTGCACACACAGACACTGCAGTGGCAGGTCTGAGCCATGTTTACAGGGCTACTAATGTGGGCGGCACAATCAGTGCTGCAGGCTCACTAGTAGCATTTGATTTACAGGCCCTGGGCACCTCTGGTGCACTTTACTAGGGACTTACCAGTAAATCAAATATGCCAATCATGGATAAACCAATCAACAGTACACTTTTCACAGAGAGCATATGCACTTTAGCACTGGTTGGCAGCGGTAAAGTGCCCAGAGTTCCAAAGCCAACATAAACAGGTCAGAAAAAATAGGAGGAAGGAGGCAAAAAGACTGGGGATGACCCTGCAAAAAGGGCCATTTCCAACAACGATCATTCTTGTGATTGCGTTTTACTAAACCCTTCTCTATTTTCTCCTTCATTGCCTTTCTTATATCATCAGCCCCATTCAGGAAACGTTTCTCAATTGGTGAAAGCATGTCAGATTGTTCCTATGAGCATAGGATGTGCCAAAATATCAGTGTAGGTTTAAAAAAAAAACTTCTACAATGTCTATGTTTCTAACTTTAGTAATATTACTCAAGTGTTGGTTAACTGGAACAAAAGAAAAGACTTGGTAAAATTTGAATAAAAACACTGTATGTATTCCTGATTATAAAGTCTCGTTAATAAAAGACTACGTCTAAGTTAGTGGTAAGCTATGATATGTAATTCCTTCTTGCACTGATGAAGGAATTTGTGTACACACATAACATCCTCTCACAACCATAGTCTCAACATATTCATACTGCAAACAATAGAAAACATTACAAGAAAGATCTCTTTGTGAACTGTCTATGTGTAAGTAACTCTCATCTTTATAAAACTGGTGTAACTCAGAGAGTGTAGTAGTCTGTTGTGCTGGAACAGATGTATAAGTAGTTTCAGTTTTATCAGAAACATTCATGCTTATGGTCAATCCAACACACACATACTTGCACCCATTTTTTTTAATGCCATCTTTATTCACAGCCTCTAAAGAATCAAAAAGTGAAATTAAAAATAAATACATTTCACTATACAGCCACAATCAAAAATAATATTCAGTTTTATTTACAATTATTTACAGCAGCTTTCAGGCACTCCAGAATTTGTCAAAATCAGTTTAGCAACTTTGTCAAAATCAGTTTCAAATGTCACAATCTGCTGATCACTAACTATTACTTCCAATGTCTAATGTATTTTTTGTTCATTTGGCAATGTAATTTCAAAACTCAGCTCAATTATGACCATCCTACATGTAGAACTGGATTCTCACGGTCAAAACAAAAGGATATAAGCTTGTGTTTCCGCTCATCAGCTGCAAGGTATGCCCATTCTAGAACTGATTTTCGACTTGTACCTATTTCTTCTTCGCTCAGATCTGTTCCTTCTGTTGTTTCTGCTTCCTCATTTATGCATGATAACATATCTGGAACTTTTCCAGTTGCGTGCAAAGAAGGCCATTTATCTCATTTCACAGTTTTTCTAGACAGTGATGGCACAATTAGACTTACAATTTTTCTTTGTTTAGCAGGAATTTGACAAGGTCTTCTTTGACTTTGTCTAGCTTCACCTGCACCATTAGTCACTTCAGGAGGAGTCAAATCTGCATGACTTCGATTCAACTCAACTCCACTTTCGGCTGCTTCAGGAAACAATATTTGCTTTATCTCTTTTTCCTAATCCTCTGCTTCTGGGAGAGTCCTCCTTAGACTTGACGCTCCTGCTACATCCGCTTCCACTTCTGCTGATAGAGAAGTATCAGGACTGTCCTCTTGTTCTGTCTTTGTCACTTGCTCTTCTTGAGACTGTACAGTTTCTGCTGGTGCTCTCAAGAACACTGTATCTTCACCATCCAGAGGATAGGGCACTTTACAAGTGTGGCTGACATGGATCCAGTTTGGAATTCCAACACACTTCCCAGCAACTGTCGTTACTACAATAACTTGGAGAGGTTCTTTCCACCTAGGTTCAAACCAAGCCTTCTGCATGTGCTTCTTGATTACCACTCAATCACAGCCCTAAGACTTTGACACTGGTCTTGGGATGGTGGCACAGCAGTAGCTTTCCCCTGGTGAGACAAATAACAAACCCTATCAGCTAGACCTTTGCAGTAATCCAGCCCCAAGTCATCTCTTATGCTGACAAGCGCATTTGCAGGAACAGCTAGCAATCTAATTGCTCTGCCCATAAGTATCTCATGAGGCAAGAGACCAATCTCTCTGTCTGGTGTGCTTCGCATGCTCATCAAAACCAAAGGCAAAGCATTGTGCCATTTCAGATTACTAGATGCACACATTTTTGCCAGTCGAGCTTTCAGAGTGCCATTCATTTGTTCTACTAATACAGAAGCCTCAGGACAGTAGCTACAGTGCAGCTTCTACTCAATGTTTAATTCTGAACTTAGCATTTTTAGCACCTCATTATTGAAGTGACTTCCTCTATATGATTCTAAAGAGGCCAGAAAACCAAATCTTGGGATCAACTCTCTAAGTAACTTCTTTGCAACTGTGAGGCTATCATTCCTACGTGTACAGTAGGCTTCAATCCAATGATTAAATATGCAGACAATCACCAACATGTCCCTCAAACCACCACACACAGGCATTTTAATGAAATCCATCTATATTCTGTTAAATGGATCGCCTAATCTTCCAGTTCGACTCAAATTGACAACAGTTCTCTTTTCCACATTCATTTGCTAGCATGCAATACATCTGCAACCTCTATAAATTTTGGATTGAACCAAGATTGCTTAAATGTTCGAATCATTGCATCTCTGCCAATGTGAGTTTGACCATGATAGTATCTGGCCATTTACATCAGTAAACAGTCTGGCAAGACTACCTGCTCTTCTTTTGAAACCCACATTTCATCAATTTCTTTTTGATTATAACCCAGTTTTATCCAGCTTCTTTTTTCCTCTTCTGGAACTTCATCTTGCAATTTTTTAATTTATTCCCAGTGTCAACCATTGTCAACAAAAAGCTTTGAAATATCTCATCAGTATATGTTACATTTTCGCATTCTTCATTGAAAGTAGCACAATTAAGTGCACTAAATCTGATCAGCATATGCATTATTGATAGAAATAAAATGATTTGCTTTTCGTGCAGTACATTTCACAACTACAATTTTCTCAGGTAATTGCAAAGCTTCCAACAAATCATGAATCCTGTCCCCATTTCTTATAGTGGAGCCAGAAGAGGTCATGCAACCTCTTTGAGACCACAACTGCCCAAAATCATGCACTACACCAAATCCATACTGCTGTCTGTAGAAAAACGTTATTTTACACTTTGATGAAATACAGCATGCTCTAGTGAGAGCCACCAATTCAGCCACTTGTGCAAAAAATACTCCTTGAAGCCATGACGATTCGAGTACACCAGAGATGGTGCACACAGCATAACCAGATCTCAATGTTCCTGCACTGTCTGTTAAACAGGAACAATCAACAAAAATATTTGATCATTTTTCTGTAATGGTGTGTCCTGAATATCAGGTCTGGGTTTGGTACACAGTTCAGTAGCATCCAGGCAGTGATGTTCCACTTCATTTACATTTTCAGATTAATCAGTGTCTATAAGTAACAAGGTAGCAGGATTAAGTACTCCCCACCTTCTAAGGGTTACATTTGGAGATCCCAAAATCAGTAACTCATTGTGAGTTAACCGAACAGTTGTCAGATATTGAGTCTTGGTCCTGGCAAGCCAGACCTCAAATGAGTGAGGGGATGTCCCATCACAATACTCTCTCTTTGGGCAAGGCTAACGCCAACCACTGCTACTTGTTTCAGGCAGCCTGGTAAAGGGGCAGCAACCGGATCTAATGTAGCGGAAAATATGCTACATGACGATTTACGCCACCATGTACCTGTGTTAGGAAAGAAAGAGCACAACAATCATGTTAATAACAAAATAGTGAAAATGGTTTCATGTAGTCAGGCATTCCCACAGCTGGTGCTCTGCACAGACTCTCTCTCAACTAAGTAAAAGCTTTCATAAAAGCTTCATTGATGGGAACCAGATCAGTAATGTCTTTGTGGGTCAATCTTTGCAAATCCTTAGAAATAATAGAAACATTGGGAATCCATTGGCAACAGTAACTCACCATTCCCCAAAACATTCTGACATCTCTTTGAGTAACGGGAGGGTTAATTTGCAATATAGCTGTAACCCTTTCTCTAGATACTTTCTTGCACTTTTCTCTATTTGATGTCCCAAGTACTTCACCTCTTTTTGAAAATACTGTAATTTTGCTGGAGACACTTTATGTCCGTTTTCACCAAAATGATTGACTAAGGCAATAGTATCTTGTTTTCTTATCTTTGAAGCAACCAATAAGTCATCAATGTACTGAACCAATGTAGATTGGAAAGATTGGAAAGGCATTTCCAATGATTTTAAATTATTTTTCAACACTTGATTAAATATTGTGGGGGATTCTGAAAATCCTACACCAGAAATACACACGATTGCAGAATTTAAAACAAAAGAGACACTGGTTATTCTTCTGTAGAGGTACTGAGAAAAAAAGCTTGTGACAAGTCCGCTACTGTGAACCATTCTGCATCACATGGAATTTAGAATAAAATCACTGCTGGATTAGGTACTACTAGACAACATTTGACCACTATGTCGTTCATTTTTCTCAAATCCTGAACAATGCGAAATATCCCACTAGGTTTTCACAAACCCACAATAGGTGAGTTACGTGGGCTGCTCAACACGTCTTTCAACACTCTTTGCTCAACGAAATCTGCAATTACAGGAGTAACTCCTTCAGTTATATCTGGCACCATGTGATATTTAGGCATTTTCAGGAAAACTGCATTAGGTTTAACTGTGACTTTGGCTGGTTGCATTTCTTTAATTAGACCAATATCTTTTTCAGAAAGATCCCACACTTTTAGAATAACTGTATCATGTAGATCATTTGGCAGGTTCTGTACTATAAATGCAGGAAAAAGAGTAACCAATGGGAATTCTTCATTAATTAGATTACATTCAATTCGTATACATGATTCCTCATCCTCACTATTTGTTTGAATCGCAATTCCATCATTTGTGCAAGTAATTGAACATCTTGATTTGCACAATAAATCTCTTCCCAGTAAGCATACTGGACTTGAGTCACACACTACGAATTTGTACATGCCTTCAAAAGTACCAATTTTAAGAGGAAGCAGCTCAGTAATCAGATTTGTCAGGTGTTGATTTGCTACTCCTACAACCTGTACTGTTCCCCCAGAAAGTGGCACATTGGAACGTCTGCAGTTCTGACAGAAGAGCTTGTAGCTCCTATGTCAACCAGGAATGAAAATTCATGACCCATAACTGTATCATTTACATAGGGACCACTCTGATCCACCTCTAATGAAACTGCTAGAACACATTCTTCTTCATCCGAAACACTCACTCACAATTTCATCACTCAATTCATCCTCATATAATGAGTATTGCGTAATCAGTGATTGACTGTTTTGATCTAACCTTTGACTCATGTTCTGCTAAGGAACCACTACTCGCTACTGTGCCGTTAGAGCTTGAGGTATTTGCATTTGATGCCGTGGCATCATTTGAATTTGCTCTTGTGGCACCTGCTGCTGGGGAATTTGCATTTGTGGAATCTGCATTTGATTATTCATTTTCTGAACATTTACATTAGGATTCCGATTTCTCAGTCCTCTCAAATTTGGAAACAAATTATGTTCATTTATCTGCACAACACCATCCTGCACCATCAAAGGACATTCCCGCTTCCAATGTCCAAGACCCCCGCATGCGTGACAAGGTAGCATCTTCTTCATTGTCTGCATATCACCTGAATTAACATTATATTCAAATCAACAAGATTTCCATTTCCACGACCACCACGTCCTCTTTCTCTCCCCTGTCCCTGACTTGGAATCACTTGCATGATTTCCTGTTGTTGTGGAATTCCCTGCACCCCTGATTGTGCTCCTCTAATTTGCATCACCATTGCCTTTTCATTCAGTCTTTTCTGCTTTATGTCAATTTCATTACTGCAATAGTTAGCAAACTGCAATACTTCATCAACTGGTTTTACTTGCCAGCAAATCTAATGATTTTTAAGCATGTTAAAAATTTCAGGTATCAAGCCCTGCACAAACGTGAACACGAAATTAGTCATGTCTTGGGGTTCAATTGTCTCTGTACCACTGTACGTTTGAATGCCCCCAACAACCTTTCATAATATGCATGTTTTGGCTCAATTGCTTCCTGAGCTGCACTATCAATTCTCTGCCAATCAATATATTTTGGGGAAATTCTTTTTTTTTTTTTAAATTAATCACTTTGTGATAGCTTTTCATTATTTCAGGAGATAATGCACCTGTAACTGGATCTCATGGTGGCTCTCTTGTTGGCCAGTCAACACTCCTTTTGCACTCAATCCCTAAATCAGCTGGGACCACTATTTCTAAAAGAGTATTTGAATCTTCCCACAAATATCTTGCAAGTTTCACAGACTTGTCTGTCTGCTGATACCATTCCACTGGCTTCTCTCTCAATCTCGGGTAATCATTTGTGAATGACACAATATCACTCCTGCTGCAAGGGACATTAACATAATTCCCTACAGGAATTTCTCTCATTGGTAATATTTTTACTGGACTATCAGTCTGCCCAGAGTCACTAGAATTCGAAGTTGCAGACTCTCTTTTCTTCTGCTCTCTTTTCCTTACCCATCTGCCTTCCCATTTATCTAATACTCTCCATGTTTGAATATTTTGGGTTAATTCTTTAATATGAATTTTCATTGCAGGTGATATCATGTTTGCAATGTCTTTTGAATTGAATTCTTATATGTAACTGCTCTTTAATGATTTGGATTTCTCAATATCCACTTCATATTTTTCTGCAAGCTCTTATAATTTCTGATGTGCCAATCCTGCCCTATTTGTGACAACTTTACACATGCAACGTAACTCATCTTCATTATATGAGTCAATTCTATTTAATTCAAGTGTTACCTCAATCATTTCATTCAATTCTAATTTTAATCTTGACAGATTCAGTGTTCTTTCTCCTTCAGTAACTGTTTTAATTGCTGATGGTCCACTCACTTTCTCCAAACATTCTATTAACTGCTGAGTTGTCAAGTCTTGCAAAGAAACAGTATTATTCACATTAGGCACGCATTGTGGCGTATTACATGGCAGACCCGTCACTCTTTCAGATGACACTGGAACTGAATTTGGAGCCTCCAAATTTTTGGAAATTCTAGAATAAGTTAAATCTATAAGCAGACCTGTTTTGTCAAATGTCTGATGTATTGGGGCATAACACCAGCAGTAGCGTTTTCTTCTTTTCTCCATTTGAATTAAAAAGATTCTGCATATTGCTCTCAGCATTTCCCTGAGCATATAATGGAACAACTGGACCAATTGTGACTGCAACCGTTAATGCTTCTGGACTTGATGGAGTATTGTGGTTTCTTGAGTAAATGACTCCAGAACTCTGACCTGAAAATACTGAGGAACTGGATTGTGATATTGTTACTGAAGTATACCTAGGCATTGTCTGAGCTTGACTAACAACTTGCACAGGAGTTACTGAAGTAGGTGTAGACTCAACCTGAACCATCATTGGTTTCTGAATAATCTGTGGTGCTATCGATACTGTAATACTCAGTGCAGAACTAACAACAGAAACTGTAGAATATATTACAAGCTGAGCTACAGTTTGAATCACAGGAGTTTGAGTTACTGTAATAGTAGGAACTTTAGTTGGGACCTGAACTTGACTCTGTGTTACCACAACTGGAGGTGAACTTGAACTAGCACTAGTAGCACCTTGATTTGCCTCTTTTGATACATATGGAGGATGAATTCTCAATAATTGTGTTATAAATTCATCATCATCTGAATCACTATCATAAGAGAGTGATCTTTTAGCTTCATTAGACCTCAACTCAGCTATTTCAGAATTCTTTTTCTTTGTCTTTGGTCTGACACTGTCCCCTTTCTCTTGTGAAATTGCAGGAAACATCCCAATACATTGTAAGGTTTCTGTTCTCCAAAACATCTGCTCATTATCCCATCTGGCTTCTAACAATGTTTTTTCAGCTTTTCGGATTCGTCTCTCAAATTGTAAATACTCTTGTTGCCTGCTACTAGCTCCCAAGTAGCCAAAGCTTTGAATTGTGCGGTCTCGAAGGGGGCTTTAATTTATAAAGTACTCTTCGCAAATTTTCTAAAATTCTTACATTAAAACTTATTTCGCACCACTGTTTTAACCAAATACATGTTGATCTTTCTCTTCAATTACTATATATGCGGGTGTACTTTCTGGTGGAGCAATTTTTCCTTTTCTAACTGGAATCTCCTCTTATCGCACTTTTTAATGCTTTGAAAATGTTAGTTTTTACCTTTAATAGGGCTTAAACTACAAATGTAATTCAAAACAGGAAGTATTTCAATCCCAAAATCCTTTTCCTTTTCGCTTGCCACTCCTAACCTATAGCTGTTCACAGTAGTCCACCATTCCATGCATGGCTCCATTCACCAGCCGACCAATCCCATCGTGGACCCAGTGATGTCACACTCGCTCACACTGTCCTTCGCGGCTCGTCCTTCAAACTTGATTCACACAGAAAAGTAATTGCAAAATATTGCGAGCACGAAAAAAATCAACAAAAAACAACCTGTCTGCTTACTACAGGTAGGGCACAATCACTTCGGAAGCTTTACGGAAATTTCGACTGTGGCCTTTCGCATAAACAGATACTCTTCCGGCTGTAGTTTTCTCTTATACGCAAGTAAAATTCGACCTGCGAATTTCACCTTTGACTAATACCAGATCCTCCTTGTGCACTCAGGAATCACTAAGGTGGTCATTTTGATCAAGGCGGGAAAGCCCTCTCTGCCGGCGGTGGTGGTAATTACCGCAGACGGCATGGCAGTGTGCGACCTCCATATAAAGATGACAGTAGTGAACTGGCTGCAAAGCAGGCAGATCACTACCACCCACCGCCAGGCCTGAATAGACCCCTGGGCCGAAGGTAGCCACCGTTGACCCGGCGGTTGAGCCTAGACCTCTGGTGGGATAATAATCCCATTTCCACCAGGGAATTCCTGGAGGGATACCCCGCCAGGAAATCCCTGGCGGAAAGCATACTGGTGACAGGAATACTCATTCCTGTCACCAGTATGTGACCCGCTAGGGCCCCCCCACTGCTACAACCCCCCCAACATCCCCCAAGCCCCTGGACACCCCTGAACCCTGAAATCCGAACCCCCACCCCTCTTACCTCTGATCTCCCTGTAGTCCCTCCCCAACCCCCCCAAATACACATGCACGCATCCACACCCTCCTACCCACACTCATTCACACACATACTAACACACCCACACACCCCCAACACCCTCCATAGACGCACACATCTCCAAACATGCCCACTCATGCACATATGCACCTATATATAGACATATACACATGCATTCATACACGAAAACACACTTCCCCCCCCCCTTCACAAACACACATGCACACCCCCAAGCACGCACTCACTTACTCAACACACAACCCTTTCCCCCGTTCACTCTCGGGCATCACTTACCTGTTCCGTGGCGCTGCTCCGGGATGGAATGGGCTCCTAGGGTACTGCTCCGCCGGTATTGCCGTGTGTCCATGCCCTGCCACGCCTATGATTGCATCATTATAGGCGTGGCTGTGTCTGGCTGATGTGGCGGTGAGGGTGGAGCAGCATTCACCCCCGCCACGGACCGCCATCAATGGCGGTGAGGCTCCAGGCATCATTATATGGCGGGTGCCTAACGCCCCCACTGGCAGTCTTCCATCAACCTTCAGTACGGTTGTCGGCGGTGTATTCCGCCATGTTCAGAACGAGGGCCTAAGTATCTGTCAAACCAGCACTCCCTTAACAGTCACACAAGGAATACAACTACGCCAAGTGCAGACAAGTAAGCAACAACAAATAAACAAGTGTCTCGTTCACTTGTACAATACTCCAGAGTCTTAGACCACGCAGAGTTCGTTACAACAGCAACTACGTGGGCAATTCTTTAGCACAAAGCACCACACTCATTTGAAGTTTGACAACTTCCCTACTCTCACCCTTTGGATTTTGTAAACTCCCTACTGAACTACGTTGGAGTACGCAAACTCCCTACTTCTCTTATTCATTACAATTCACCTGTGATTTGCCAAAGCATTGCAAGGGCAAACCCTACTTTGGGCTCAAACAATCACTGGAAACACTGGGAACATAACAATTTCATCCAAACAAGCATTGTCAAATCCAAATTACCCCCCCCCCCAAAAAAAAAAATCAGGAAATTTAAAAAACATTGGAAATGCCAAATCTCTCAAAACCAGGATACTCTCTCTCCTATTCAGATGAAACCATTCTCTGCTACCAGATTCTGTGGGCGTGTGACCTCCTAATATTAGATTAAGGTGACACATAATAGGACAGTGACATCTACTACCCTTAGAGGGCAACTCAGATGGTTTGACTCAGACAGGAGTAATGAGATTATCAAATAAAACAATGAGAACCAATAGCCATCAACAATAATAATATGCAATAATGAGTGACTCCATGACCCATGTGGCCATGAATCACCACAACAATCTAGTAAAGTTTAAACATTTATTGTCACGTAAATGATGCGCAAAACCAAATAATAGCAATATGGAAATAACACAGGCTGTCCAAAGCATCTGATGAATCTCAACCTCATGAGAGTATTCACCATCAAACACTCCAAAAGAATTACACAGAATAACAACAGAATTATTTGAGGGACAGCTACAGATGTAATTAGTTATGCAGCTGAATCAATCATAATCATTTGATAAGCATTTAGGTCAAATATTGGGTCAGACATCCTAGCTACTAAACTCTAATTTGAAAATCATGTGTGGGGCTGGACTTTGTCACATGCAAAAAGTCAAAATAAGACAAAAAATTATTTGAAAAAACATCTAGCTATGGTACTAACAAGAATTTATATAGTTGGATTTCTAAAGAGAAAATACTGCAACA
The DNA here is from genome assembly GCF_031143425.1 of Pleurodeles waltl. Classification (NCBI taxonomy): domain Eukaryota; kingdom Metazoa; phylum Chordata; class Amphibia; order Caudata; family Salamandridae; genus Pleurodeles; species Pleurodeles waltl. The sequence goes on along the minus strand of NC_090448.1, from coordinate 914,399,410 downwards.
AAATAATTAATGCATATTGGTTATACCTCTCCTAAATGAGACAGCAGCTTGCAAATTCTTCATCAGTAGAGCACAGCAGGTCTCCTGCAATCAGCATCAGGAACATGAAAAGGGAAAACAGTTCAGTAATGTTGGGTCTAATGCAACTGAACTGATAAAAAAGAGCAGAACTGAACTGAACAGAAATTTAATGGAATCTGACTGCACAGAAAGCTAAACAAAAAACTGACTTACATCATCTGAAACTTGCTAAATTAAAGTCCCAAAAATCACCAGCGAGGCTTCTGTTGGGCAAGACTATGAGGTGTGATAAGTAAGTGACCAATTAAATTTCATCTGGGCTTAAGTTGTATCTTTCTTCATACCTTTTCCAAGATACGCTCTTCTCTGGACAGCAATTTCCTCAAAAACATAACTTGGTAAAAACATCAGCACAGAACACACCATTTAGCTAATGTTGCTTCCTACCAGAAACTAAAGCTCATTGTTAAAATTTGCAGTATTTATCACAAGGGAGTACAGAAGGAACAGCTAATAAACAATGTTTTCAAACGTGTTTCAATAAAGTCAGCATACCATTTCTGCACTGTGCTTCTGGAAAAATACTAAAGCATAGGCCTTTTTACTAATGCTAATACATGAAGACTAAAACATTTATGATATTTTCAAACCATTAGTTTGGAGTACAATAATATTAATCATCTTTTGTCAGTACATGTACTTATAGTTAATCAAAATACATTCTTACAGTCATTTAATATTTCACATTGAACTCGAGGTAGCGGACACCATGTCGACCACAATTTAAACATACATGTTTTATTTTTCTAACACACGTTTCTCTATTCAGGCAGTTTAACACACGTTAAACATTTTGTTTTAGTTACACATATTTAATTAATAATGTTTGCTCTCTAACAGAATCATGAAAAGCAATTTGACAGTCAACTCATACGTTTTTTAAACTAAGCCGCAAAAGAGTAAGCAAGAAGGAGAAATGTGACAGAAAATCTGTTCTGGCTTAATTGGTTGCGAAGTCTGCATTTTAAACTATCTTATTGGGGTTGATGCACCAACTGCAGACTGCTTTGTGTGCCCAGTAAATCTCAGGAAATAATGATAATGTCAAGGTAACTCTGGTGAGTAATGCACTTGCTGGAAAGATCTGTGTTTTGTCTAGTCACAGTTTTAGGCATACTCATAAAATCGCATGGAGGTGTCTCCTGAAAAGTACACGTGTAATATGAACATGGCTGATTTTTATTTTATGTAGATGGGTAAGTGGGCTACTGCTTTTGACAGAGATATTTATTTCATAAATTGCAATTCTTCTAATATAGTACAGTGAAGTATAAACCAGCATCAATGATCCATGTGCAAATTTCAGGTCATAGCTTTAGAATCTTATTTATTGTCAATCTGTTGATATTATAAGGCTGCTTAAAGGTTTGTGGGTACCAATATAGTCTTATTACTACAAACAAGCACAAACACTGCATTACATTTTAAATCCTGATTTTGTGTTTTCAAAGCAATTCTCTCTAAATACTTAATCCCTACCAATAAAGACGATATGTAACAACTACACCTTGAAACCCTCATTGTTTTATGTGACATCCTGTACATTGATTTACACACTTGTGATTGCTATCGTATCATATGTGCGTCTGATGAAAAGCACCATGACACCCTAAATTGGGATGAGTAGCACTTGTAAATAAAAAATTAGGAAGTGCTATTAAAATTATTATTCATGTAAATTTTGTACAGACCAACACATCTGACATCCTCACAGTGCATGCATATCGCTTATGTACAGAGATTGAACAAATCCAAAAGCTTGCCTCCAAATCATAGTAGTTTCTCTTAAGTACTTGTGAAGTGATTACAAGCTTTATGTTTTTGTTTCCTTCCATTTCATTGGCGTCTAGGTGTTAGGCTCCAGATAGCTCTAAGCAGGGACCATACTCAAACAAAAGATGGGTTATGGCCCTTTAAATTCAATCTTTCTTTTGGGCCCAGCTGAAATCTAAAATAAGAAAGCACCCTCACCACATGGGCATTGCTGCTCTGAACCAAAAGCAGATACCATGTGGGTGTTGCTGAACTGTGTCCCAGTGGTGGTAAATTATACAGGGACAAATACATCGTATTTCACTGGGGCCAAATGGATCACAAATCTAGCTCAATAATTGCTGTTGGATTCAGGGTCCGTTGGAATCCCCCTTCATTCCAGCACTGTACACATTGATTTCAAAGCTATTGGATTAATATGCAGTTCTCAAGAGGCACTCATGAACTCATTCAGGGCCCTGCACAGTTCCCAGGAGCATTACTCCTACAGCCATCGCCCCTGTCTCATTCATTACGTTTGAGATTTCCCAACCTCTCAACAAGAGAAAAAAAACCTGCAGTATCCTCCTAGCTAACCATGCCCACCACATGTGTGCTGTTAGTACAGACCTGCCAAACCTAAAATATTTTGCTCCCTGTGATCATACAGAGAAGACTGTGTGGCTTTGACAAGGGTGGGTGACAGAGTGACCTGGTTTTATATGCCACACTCTGATTAAATAGACTAAACCTGCCCATACTTCCCCAAAGCAAGAATTAAGTCACCTGGAGCCACCTTCCAGAGTCCACTGCACAAAGTATTCACTCCTGAGTTGGAAACTATTCTAGGAAAGGGTTTTCATTGCATTGTGCAAATGTGCTTCATCAGCACATCATGTGATGAGGTGTGTAACTGTGTGTCACATGGCGGCACCGTGTAAGTTAGCAGGCCTGTGAATAGCTTGCTTACCCACCATTCTTCCTATGTTTTTCCTTTCTGAGACAAAAACCTGGATGCATGGTCTGCCTGCCGGGCTTGGGTACCAAGTGCAGCGCACATCATCCTTCTCTCTTATCTCTTGCTCTGCCGTGCCCAACATGGGAGTGCCCCTATGGATGGGATGAATTGGAAATTATCTCTCTCAATATTCGATTGATGGCGTGTTACCCAGTGTTTTAAAGTGATAACTCACTTCTATACAAGGAGGCCTTTTTGTCACTGTAGCTCGTCTTACCTTGTTGGTGGGCAGCTAGTGGAAGTGCTGTGATCTGTTTCCGAGGATGCGGGAAAGATAAGCATTCTCTGTGATCCCTGATATGGCTTACCTCAGTGCATGCACAGTTAGCTGAGCAGGGTGTTTGCTCATACACATTTTTTCACTTTCTGTCTGCTTTTCTTTGACTGTGACCCAGTTTAAGGGAGTGTGGACTTAGGTAAGTTGTTGTGTTGTAAAACGCTTTTTGTTGGCTTTATCTCCTATACAATGTGAGTTGTCTTATATCCTTCAATTTCTCTATGAGGGGCTTTGAGAGGAATACAGGAGTCTAAATGACAACATTTTAATGAGCAAAACATGAAGCTTTTCCTGAGCTTTTGGGCGATCCGAGTGCAGATTAAACTCTTATTACTACTTCGGAGCAGTTATTTTATATCTATCTAGACTTGTAGTTTCTCTTTTTCATGTACCTCTTGTTCTCCACTTTCTTCATATTCCCCTTGTGAACCTTTCTATGCTGCATATTTGAAGTATTTGACCATGAAGAGATTTTTTTTCTTGTGGGAATAACTTTTGCCTGTAGAACTGGTGAGATTGGAGCTTTTCTTCGTTAATCACCCCCCAACTTTTCTAGGAATCCTGGAGAATGGTATTATTTTGAAAACCTGATCCTGAATTTATGCCACAAGAGGCATCTACGGCCTATAGGGATCAGGAGAACATATTGGCCACTCTTGTTTTTTCACCTCTCCTTCATCGAAAAAAGTCATTCTCCTTGGATGAGAAGAGAGCAATTCGTATCTGTATGGACAAATCTAAACACCTCCATACACCAAATCAGCTTTTATTACCTTTAGTATTTCTGACCAAGACTGTAAAGTTTCTGCTCTTCAGGTATTTGATGTACAGTTTATTTTGCTTGTCTCTGTTTCGGACACCTGTTTCTAAATCCATTGAGAAGATTTTTTCTGGAGCGGTGACTGCTTCCTAGGCAGAGATTCAGAGAGTTCCTATTTCTGAGAATGTGAAGTGCCTACTTGGATTTCCCCTCAGGTGTTTGTAATTCATTATCATGTTCTGTACATGTTATCATGTTTCCATACCCTGAAGATGCTGAGGAAAATTATCGAATGGCTCCAAATCAAGACCCAGAAAACCTTCATGCACACCCCATCACAAGCACGCTGGACTACAGGAACATCTTGTATGCCGGGATCAACAAAAAGCTCACCAGAAGTCTGCAGACTATTCAAAACTCGGCAGCCAGAATCACTCTCAACATCCCACACTGCACTCACATCACACCACAACTTAAGGAGCTCCACTGGCTTCACTTACACAAATGAACACAAACACAGTTCAAACTCCTCACCCACACTTTCAAGGCACTACATAACACTTACCCAGCATACCTCAACAATCGCATCGGCTTTCATAAACATTCCAGACACCTCCACTCATCCAGATTCTAACCTGCACACATTTCATGCATACAGAAAACTACATCCGGCTGTCAAGCCTTCTCCTATTTGCCCTTAAGGCATAGAATGGCCTGCCACTACACATAACAGTCTCCTCCTCACTCCAGAACTCTGCAAGAAGCTGAAGACCTGGCTTTTCAAGTAGTCCCACTAGGCGCTAGGTTTGCCTAGACTCACACCCGCTCACTTACAGGATACCCTCTCTGGTGGTAGCGCGCTCTACAAATCTGCATAACATAACATGTTCAGAAGTTATGGATGGAAGGGTATACATTTGGACAGGGAAATTTAGAATTGTAGCCTGTCTTAAAACTGTTTATTCTATTGCTGGCAAACTCATCTGGGGCAGGGTATTAACTGGCATAGATCCCCCAGATGCAGTAATTGTTGTTGGTACTCCAGTGTCCGAGGCTGCTGTCAGGGGAACATCTTTCAGGTCCCTCTCCTTGTGGGCAAGCTGCCTACAAAATGGCAGGGAGTGGACGGCGAACCGATTGAGGCAGCTGTCCCAAGCTTACCAGACTGATGCAAAAGTGGTGGGGCCACAGGTGACCAGGGTCACCCAATGGAGACACTCCACCTTTCCATTGGAAATCTTGGGCCCACGGGCTACTGCTATTTGTAGCTGTGATGGTCCAGGAGAACACAAAAGGATGATGGACTGACTGCTTAAACGTTTCAAACACTCACCCCCCCAGTCACAGACTGGGTGTAATCCATTGTTCTTTTGCTCACCATGCCACCTCAGTTTGGACCCAGCCATGGGGAAGGACAAGCCAACCTCACCTCAGGCACATTCAAAAATAAATACGTTTACTGCCCCTTCCTCTGAGGTCCCGAAAAACACAGAACCCAGTGGTGCCTCTCATCGCTGCTCAGAGCCTACAGATAATAGAACTATCTTATAGGCTATCTAGGAATCGCACGAGGCATAGGAGTCCAAGATGAGTGAGTTGGGCTTAAATGTTTGCCCTGTTGCAACAGAACCGACTAAACATGGCAGACAGAGTTTTCGGAGCAGAGGGACACGTTTTTGAGCTTGAGGACACAGTTGATGAAGTCAAAACTATAGTGGCGTGCCTGATCTCAGTGTCCAGACTACTGGAGGAGCGATCCGAAGATGCTCAGAATCATGTCCGAAGGAGCAGTCTCTGCTTCTTAGGTTTTCCTTAGGGGGTGAACGGGTCATCTTTAGAGTATTTCCTGGGGCAATGGATTATTTCATGGATTGAGCCGAACCAATTCCTGTCATGTTCTATCATCAAGCGGGCCCACAGGTCCTTGATGGCGAAGCCACCACCTGCGGCTCCCCTGTGGCCTATGATTGGCAAAGTGTTGAGATTTAAAGACAGATGTGATTCTTTGGGGTTCCCACACTGCAGAGACCCCACAAATTCACTCATCTAAAATCATGACATTTCTGGACTACATCCGGCCGGTTGAAGAGCAACAACAAATATTTTGAGGCAGTGAAACAGAAACCCAAATTCATTCATGGCTCAAAAACCTTTTACTTTGAGAGCCTGGAGGCATGAGAGTGGGCGAGGAAGCAAAAACTCCTTGCCCTCAATTCCCTCCCAGGTCTAGAGACCATGGAACCCAGAATCTGGGAACCCAACTAGCCCAGATCCCAGAGACGACATCGATGTAGAGGATCCCAGAAAGGGAGGGGAATCATGTACACCTTTAAGGTAATGACATGGAATGTCAGTGGTCTACTCAACCATATTAAGAGAAGGTCGGTCCTTAGATTGACATGTCGACATATCCCACCAGTCTTAATGCTGCTAGAAACCCATTTGCTGGGTAACAAGAGACCTTTTCTGGCCAGGTATGTCTATGACAGTGTTTCATGTGGGCTACATCCGGGGTCCTGGGAGTGTAATGATTCTTTTTCCTAGAAACTTACTGATAATTAACTCTCGAGTCACGTTGGATGAACAAGGGAGGTATTTGATGGAAAGATGATGGCGGGGGCACCTCTTCTTTCTGCTCAGTGTCCCGCAGATAGCTGAGTCTACCTTAGATGCTGTTAAATCTCAGGTGACCGGCATCTGCAAGGATATACAACTGTAGGAGGTGATTCCAACATGGTGATGCTTCCCACTCTAGACTCCACAGACCCCAGAATAGCAGTTAGGGATGGGAATACCGTACTGTCTGATTGGGCAATGAGTCTGCGGCTCTGAGATTTAGAACCTGTCATTCAAGAAGTACACCTACATCTCAGTTGCCCACAACACCAGGTCCTGCATTGAAATCCATACATAAAAGGGAGTGCTAAAGTAGTCCAAAGAAATTTCCTTGAGTGTTCAAAAAATCCAGTAATACTAGAACATTTCTTGTAAGTCGTACTGTATAAAATTAAATCTTTCTTAAAAATCTAATGAAGCGGGAGCCATGATATTGTGTTTCAATCCAAAATTGTTTCTTTATTCCTTTAATGATCATTCAGATCATTTAGCATCAGCCCAGCCAACGCATTTTGTACCCTAGACAGGACTTCATCAGGACTGAAAACCAAAAATAAAACACACATATAGATAGATATATATATATATATATATTGAAAAAACTAAAAATGATAAAACAGCGCAGTGCACGCAGTTCACCAAATCCAAAACATAGAGCTCCTACATTTAACATAAACAACAGGAAAAAAGCAACAATATAGTACATCATAAATGTACACATACCTAACATATTTAATCTCCTAAATAAATATCCATACTCATCTTCTTCACATGTACCTCATTATTATTTACATTAGGCAATATGTATTCGGCCAATATTATAGCCTGTATTTGGCAATATGTATGATGCAGCTATTTTAAACATTTAAAATAAACATTTATACTCATATGTTCAAATATAGATATACATATTTAGTGTTTCCTACATAACTATTAAAACCTTCAAAACAGTTTTAACTTGTAACATGAATATTTATTACTAAGAATCTTATACTATCGTTCTTTTGAGCTACAAAATATCCTATATGTCCCCCACTCACTTCTTTATTAACTTTTTTTTGCTGCTTCTCTGGGGATTCTTTTTCTATAGCACATGCCAAAAAATGCTTATGTTTCCTTTTTCCACAGTGGGAGCTGAAAGAACAGACAGGACATACTTTCAGATCCTAACCTTTTGTAATCTAACAAATTAATCCACCACTCAGAAGAATCCCAATATCCTAAGGGAAAGCACCTATCTAGTAAGTCAACATGCCAAACAGTAAACAAACCCAATTTTCCAGATAGGTAGAGAACAAATAGGTAACAGGGCATTCTTCCAGATCCTGACCTTTCATAATGTGACAAATGAATCCCCCATTCAGAGAAAATTACAATATCTTAAGGAAGAGTCCCTATCTATGAAGTCAACCAACTCAACAGTAACTAATCTCAATTTCCCCAAATCAAAGAGTAAAAAGTAAGTCTCCCCACAAAAATACGCTGTTTATGGTGCCATACTCTAGCAGAGCAATAGCCTGAAAGCAATGACCACTGACTGGTATTGATCTTTTCTTTCTCCCTGCGGAAGAGTTATTGGGCATGACAGACGCACAAATCCTTCCAAGAGGAATCGCTGACCACTCATCGGTCACGGTCAACGTGGGGGATCGAGGGGAGGGCTGTCGGAACTTATGATGCTTAAACTCCTGGTGTCTTGTTGACAAGGCTTGCCACTACTTTCTGAAACAGGAGTTGCAGACCTACTTAGATCTTAATAATGGCTTAGTGGAATCCCCTTGTACCTTATGGGCAGCTGGGAAGGCATGCATACTTAACAGCTCAGGAGACGGAGAGACAACAGCAGATACAACAGATAGCTTCCCTTAAAGCACAAATAATAGACCCCAAGAGGGATGCTAAGGAAATGGCAGATGGACAGGTGAAGCACCAGTTCTGTAGGGCATCAATGAAGCAACTGTGCCTGGATGAAACCTGATTGTGCTGGATTGCCTCCACTAGGAGCGTGTATGAATGGGGGGACAAATTGGATGAGTTGTTGCATTTGCTGGCCACACATGACTCCGCTTCCAAATTGATCACAAAAATCATCAACTTCCATGGCACTGGCTGTGCCTGACCTCCCACCGTTGCAACCACCTTTGCAGATTACTATCAATCTCTCTATGCGAAAAGGGAGAGACCACAAGGGAATCCATGGCACCCCTTATTGCAGATCTGTCACTACCATGCCTCTTTCGATTGGAACGCTTGGAACTGGGTCCACCTATGTCAACCTGAAAGAGATGAACCTTGAAAAACCCGGGCCAAATAGGTTTCCTCTTGAATACTATCAGAGAGTCCACAAGTTTCTCTTGCCTGCCCTGCCAGAGATGTACAATGTAGCAATTGATAAGGGAATCCCCCCAAACAATGCTCATCCTATCAACCAATCGTCTGTGTAAATATGGTGCTCAAGCTTTAAGCAAAGGTATTGGCAAATAGGCTTCTTCAGGTGATATCAGCTTTGGTCCGCCCGGACCAATGCAGCTTTATTGCGCCATCGTAGCACCAGCATTGTATTCAGCGATTGCATGCTGCACTAGACATTATCTCACAGGCCTTTGCACGCTTTTACTTATCAATTTTGAAAAGGCCTTTGATTCCCTGGACTGGGATTTCTTAATGAGTGTGCTTTTAAAAATAGGGTTTAGGGTTTTGGCCCCGTTTTCTGGCTTTGTTCAGGTTATTTATGCTCAACCTCAAGCACAGGTATGTGTTAATAGTATCCTGTCTCACTCCTTCCTGATATAGAAGGGCACCAGTAATGGATGCCCACTGTCACCTCTCCTATTTGCCTTACCAATGGAGCCGCTGACAACTTGGGTTCGATGCAACACTCAGGTACAGGGGGTTAACCTGGGGGAAGGGCATGAAAGACCACTTTGCCCTCTATTCAGAAGATATTTTGTTGTTCATCTTTTGTATGGCCAGCACAGGGCCTAGACCTCTTTAAATGGTGGTCCTATACGGGCAGGTCTCTGGCTTCCAGGTGAATTGGTCTAAATCTCTACCTAAGAGTGATAGGAACATAGTGGACTGGCAGATTATTATCCCAGATCATTGACTTAGATTCTAATATCTGGGGACCATAGCTCCTTGCTTCCAGCCTCACATGGAGCCTCAATCTGACACCCTTCGTTTTTAAAGTGTGCAAAGACATCAGCAGATAAGACACGCTGCCACTCAAGCTTTTAGGGAGAACAGCACTACTTAAGATGATGGTTCTGCCAAGCTTCCTCTACGTGCTTTAGAATTTCCCTTTGCTGATCCCACAGACCTGGTTCACCGATACACAGGCAATGTTAGGGGCCTTTATATGGACCCATCAGCAACCTTACTTTGCATTTGACAAGTGCATTCAGTGAACTTATGATGGAGGGTTGGAAGCAGCAGATCTATGTCTTTAAGTACTAGGTGTTGCAAATGGTGGTGATAAATGATGGGCTTCACATGGTGGCAGGATCCGGCCTTCCAGACTGAGGTCTACCATGTGGGATGCGATACCATAGTTGGATTGCTTTTTAGAGATCCAATCCCCCTTCACCCCGGTACTCCCAGCCTGGAGGTCGGCGCTGGGTGAACAGGGTTGGACTGCAGACTTACCTTGGTTATTATGAGTGTGAGGGGGTTGGCCGCTGCAAACCCACCACATCTCCACACATACTGCCATGGCGGTCGGAACCACCGGGCCGGAGATGATCATCTCTGACCCGACGGTATTAGGAGCCGGCTTTCCACCATGATTTCTGCGGCAGTAGCACTGCCACAAAAAACATGGTGGAAAGGCTACAGGTGACAGGGAATTCCTTCCCTATCACCGGTAAACAACTCCCCACCCCTCCCAGCAAGCACTACACCCCCTCCAGCCACAGCTCTCCCTACCCCCCTCCAGAGACAGCGCCCCAACCCCTCATACATGCACACAGACATCCACACGCACCACGCATACACCCATTCACCTACACTTCCACGCATTGATTCGCACGCATCCGTACACACATTCACTTGAACATTCATACATGCATTCAAGCACGCATACTCACACCAATTCAAGCTTGCATACTCACACCTATTCAAGAACGCATACTCACATGCAGACGAACACACATTCACCACAACACTCACACCCGCATACACACTTACATGCAGACACACTAACTTCTACATTCAGACATGCATACAACCATGCATACACACATTCATGCACACATGCAGACTCCACACACTCATACATGCACACACAACACCCCCCCCACTAACCCACCCCCCCCTTCCCTGTCCGACGATCACCTTACATGGTCCGTGGAGAAGATCGTCCGGCAGGGAACAGGATCGGGCGCTTCCACCCCCGGCAGCGCCCCGCCAGCAGGACACCACCAGGCTGTATTATTGCCCATAATACGGCTGGTGGGGCCCTACTGGCAGGGCAGGGCCGGTGGTGGAACCGCCCAGACACCTTGTAAGGAAATGCCTCCTTGGCATGGTTACCCCCTGACTTTTTGCCTTTGCTGATGCCAAGTTATGATTTGAAAGTGTGCTGAGGCCTGCTGACCAGGCCCCAGCACCAGTGTTCTTTCCCTAACCTGTACTTTTGTTTATACAATTGGCACACCCTGGCATCCAGGTAAGTCCCTTGTAACTGGTACCCCTGGTACCAAGGGCCCTGGTGCCAGGGAAGGTCTCTAAGGGCTACAGCATATCTTATGCCACCCTGGGGAACCCTCACTCAGCACAGACACACTGCTTGCCAGCTTGTGTGTGCTAGTGGGGATAAAATGAGTAAGTCGACATGGCACTCCCCTCAAGGTGCGCTGCCAACCTCACACTGCCCATAGGTATAGATAAGTCACCCCTCTAGCAGGCCTTACAGCCCTAAGGCAGGGTGCACTATACCATAGGTGAGGGCATAAGTGCATGAGCTCTATGCCCCTACAGTGTCTAAGCAAAACCTTAGACATTGTAAGTGCAGGATAGCCATAGGAGTATACTGTATGGTCTGGGAGTCTGTCAAACACGAACTCCACAGCACCATAATGGCTACACTGAAAACTGTGAAGTTTGGTATCAACCTTCTTAGCACAATAAATGCACACTGATGCCAGTGTTCATTTTATTGTAACATACACCCCAGAGGGCACCTTAGAGGTGCCCCCTGAAACCTTAACCGACTACCAGTGTGGGCTGACTAGTTTTAGCAGCCTGCCACACACCACACATGTTGCTGGCCACATGGGGAGAGTGCCTTTGTCACTCTGTGGCTAGTAACAAAGCCTGTACTGGGTGGAGGTGCTTCTCACCTCCCCCTGCAGGCACTGTAATACCTGGCATTGAGCCTCAAAGGCTCACCCCCTTTGTTACAGCACCCCAGGGCACTCCAGCTAGTGGAGTTGCTCGCCCCCTCTGGCCACGGCCCCACTTTTGGCGGCAAGGCCGGAAGAGATAATGAGAAAAACAAGGAGGAGTCCCTGGCCAGTCAGGACAGCCCCTAAGGTGTCCTGAGCTGAGGTGACTCTGACTTTTAGAAATCCTCCATCTTGCAGATGGAGGATTCACCCAATAGGGATAGGAATGTGCCTCCCTCCCCTCAGGGAGGAGCACAAAGAGGGTGTAGCCACCCTCAGGGCTAGTAGCCATTGGCTACTAACCCCCCAGACCTAAACACACCCCTAAATCGAGTATGTAGGGGCTCCCAGAACACAGCAAGATAGATTCCTGCAACCTAAGACGAAGAAGGACTGCTGAGCTGAAAAACCTGCAGAGAAGACGGAGACACCAACTGCTTTGGCCCCAGCTCTACCGGCCTGTCTCCCCACTTCTAAAGAAACTGCTCCAGCGACGCGTTCCACAGGGTCCAGTGACCTCTGAAGCCTCAGAGGACTACCCTGCATCTAGAAGGACCAAGAACTCCTGAGGACAGCGGCTCTGCTCCACGAAGACTGCAACTTTGCAACAAAGAAGCAACTTTGAAACAACACACGTTTCCCGCCGGAAGCGTGAGACTTTGCACTCTGCACCCGACGCCCCCGGCTCGACTTGTGGAGAACAAACACTACAGGGAGGACTCCCCGGTGACTGCGAGCCCGTGAGTAGCCAGAGTTGACCCCCCTGAGCTCCCACAACGACGCCTGCAGAGGGAATCCCGAGGCTCCCCCTGACCGCGACTGCCTGCTTCAAAGTCCCGACGCCTGGTAAGGACACTGCATCCGCAGCCCCCAGGACCTGAAGGATCCGACCTCCAGTGCAGGAGCGACCCCCAGATGGCCCTCTCCCTTGCCCAGGTGGTGGCTACCCCGAGGAGCCCCCCCCCTTGCCTGCCTGCATCGCTGAAGAGACCCCTTGGTCTCCCATTGGATTACATTGCGAACCCGACGCCTGTTTGCACACTGCACCCGGCCGCCCCGTGCCGCTGAGGGTGCACTTTTTGTGCTGACTTGTGTCCCCCCCGGTGCCCTAAAAAAACCTCCTGGTCTGCCCTCCGAAGACGCGGGTACTTACCTGCTGGCAGACTGGAACCGGGGCACCCCCTTCTCCATTGAAGCATATGCGTTTTGGGCACCACTTTGACCTCTGCACCTGACCGGCCCTGAGCTGCTGGTGTGGTAACTTTGGGGTTGCCCTGAACCCCCAACGGTGGGCTACCTTGGACCCAACTTTGAACCCCGTAGGTGGTTTACTTACCTGCAAAACTAACAAACACTTACCTCCCCCAGGAACTGTTGAAAATTGTACTGTGTCTAGTTTTAAAATAGCTATATGCCATTTGTGTGAAAACTGTATATGCTATTTTGCTAATTCAAAGTTCCTAAAGTTCCTAAGTGAAGTACCTTTCATTTAAAGTATCTGGAACCAGTGGTTCTTAAAATAAACTAAGAAAATATATTTTTCTATACAAAAACCTATTGGCCTGGAATTGTCTTTGAGTGTGTGTTCCTCATCTATTGCCTGTGTGTGTACAAGAAATGCTTAACATTACCCTATGATAAGCCTACTGCTCGACCACACTACCACAAAATAGAGCATTAGAATTATCTCTTTTTGCCACTTTCTTACTTCTAAGGGGAACCCTTGGACTCTGTGCATGCTATTTCTTACTTTGAAATAGCACATACAGAGCCAACTTCCTACACACCTCCACTCGCCAGCACGACTACTGCTGGATTTCCGGCAGTACCCGTGATATGGTGGGCAGAAGACCGCCAGCACTGGTGGTCTTCTAGCACCCGCGGCTTTGGCGGTCTTCACAAAAGACCACCAAAGTCGTAATGACGGCCATATATTTTTAAAGGAATAAATAAATTTAGCATCAACTGCAAACAAGCATTGGTCAACAAAAATGATAGACACTTTTGAAAAGTATGGAACATTAATTCTGGTCCAAGTTGGGTGACCAAGTCAGGCAGGACAGAGGTCCAGGGGGGCAGAGATGATACTCTGGACAGTTACCTGGCCACCAGAGTGTTTTTAGAGCAAGATCCAAACTTTACAGGATGACCGCTGTAGACTATAATGGAGTGGTCCTGTAGCTGAGGGGTGCAGGCTCAAAGATGCTCAAGGATGCTCTGGATGCTGTGCGGTCCACGGGCGTTAAGTCTGGTCAAGTCCTCGGTCCACAGGTGAGTGGGGGGAGGTCGGGCTCCCACGAAGTCCTCTGTGCAGGGTTCCAAGGGCTGCTAATGCAACACAGTGAACACAGTCCAAATCTTTGTTTTGTCCCTCTCTGGTGATGAATCCGGTCACAAACAATTCTCATAGGTCCAGCAGACACAGGTGCATCTTTTGGCTATCTCTGAATTGTCCTTGGGGGTGCCTAGCGTCCTGTAGTGGCAAGATGTCTATGGTGGCTACCAGATATCCGACTTGGGCTCCTTCAGCTTTATTGTCCCCTGTGCTAGTTCTGAGGGGCCAGCCAACTGACCCTTAGAGTCTCTGCATCAGACTGGGGCTGGGGATCAGTGTTTCACTAAGTTGGGCATGAAGAACAGGGTCCAAACTCCACAAGCCCAAAGGGCAGTAGGTGCTGTCGATCTGGCGTTGCAGCCTTTCTTTGTGCACTTCAAATAGACGCCGAGTGGTCTCCTTCTCTTTCTAGGTCCAGCGAGTACTGAGGTCTCAGGTGCCAGGGGTGCCCATCATATACCAGTAAAGTCCCCATAGGGGACACCACGGTCACTTGCCAATGGGCTAGTTGGTCCCCGCCATTCTGATGACACGGTTCTGGTGATGTGTGGCATCTGGCTACACCAGAATGCAATATTCCTGCCACAACCAACATGGCAGAACCTTTCCTTGGATGTAAGGACCTTGGTAGCACACCCCCAGAGGTTTGGCTACCATGGGGCTACATGCTCCTGGAAAACCAGTTTGTCAACTGGTTTTCCCTCCTTTGTCTATGGCTCTACTCTTTCTGCAGGAAACAAAAGGCATCCTGCCCGAGAGTGTCACAGCAGATCTTCAAAGGCAGCTTTACCTATGAAGCTTGCCTTTTGGGCTAACACCCCAGACAGCCATCTTGTGGGAGGAGACCACATCTTCCAGTGCAGCAGGAGCCTTTTTTCCTGGCCTGGGACTTGTTTACATGTCTCCCGAGGTGGGCAGAAACTATCTATGAGTCAGTACCTTTGGGAGGCCACTGGACTAGTTGGATTACAGAATGGCAACATTGTGGAAGTTGCTTACCTTTAAAAATGACGTTAATTTGAACTTTGCCACCAAGTCGCATTTAATGCCAAGATTAATTTGATGCCTTACATGACTGACTTTGGTAGTCCCAGTCAGAAGTTAGCCAGGTTGGGATGCCGCCCAATAACTCTGTATTAGCCAATGGGGTTACCAACTTTACCCAAAGAAAAACGACAATTTGGAAGTGTTGTTGCTATGACATATCATAAAACACATGTCTTACTTAACAAAATGCAGCTCCCCGCCATAAGAATCCATAGGCCCTCCTTAGAGGAGACTTCTGTACAATGTTAAGGGAAAGGGTGGCTTTGCTGTAAGTTCAAATGGCAAAATCAAACTGACGATGCAATCACTGTCCTTCCAGTCAGCAGTGGCAGGCTGGGGATCATTTTGTATCTTGTCACATGAAAAGCGGCACAAATAGTGCTGCAGCCCTGAGTGGACACTCTGTCTTACATGCTCTGGTTACCCTGGGTACCATATACTATGGACTAGTGCATAAGCCATATCTTGCCAATTGGGTGTATCCAATTCAACATATACTTAGCATGGGGTCTGAACACTGCCACTGAGGTCTGGTTAGCAGGCCTCCGTGCACTCTCAAAGTAAAAAACCAGCAGCTAATAGTCCAAAAGGGGCAAAAAGTGGTGTTTTCCTTACATTCAGTCCTTACAGACAGTTTCCTTACACTAGGTATTAGTAGGAGATGACTGAGCACTGGGTTCATGTTCCTGTTGGATTCCTTGAATGACATAGCTACACAAGGAGTAGTTGAAGTTTGATATCTTTGGGTTTCCCCAGTAAAAAGGAGTGCAATAAGTTCACACTTTTAGTTTTTAATTTAACTTATTGTAACTACCCCAGTGACTTGTTTTTTCAAAGGTGTTACTAGTATATGTGATCATTTGGAGGGAGTTAGTATTGCTATGCAGTTCCATAACTGTAATAACACTTGGTGGTGGCACTTAGTATGTTATCTTCTTTGGGGGTACACTGCATATAGGGGACTGAATGGGGTTTGCAGCCCACTAAGATGCAGAAAACATACTTTTCTATGACGCCTTACGTGCTCAGCCTTCAGTCCTCCCGAGAGGGCATGAAGCTATGCATTGCACCCTCAATTCAGTTGGAAATAGCAGAACATTAAGAGATTACACTTTTCTGGAGGCTGATCTGAGGCTCTGAGTTCGAGGTGCAGCTGAGATGCTCAGGTAATATAAGGAGTCACCATCTGTGTCTGCCTGTGGTGCAAGACCTAGTAGTTCTTTAATAACCTATATAGGAGACAACAGAACATTAAGGCCCTCATTACAACTCTGGCGGTAAAGTCTGCTGACTGCCGTGCAGACGGCCGCCAACATACCGTGTCCGCGGTGGAAATCCACTACGGGTATTATGACCCAACCACATTGGACAATTCAAAATACACATACACACACCACACCCACACACTCACACCACTATAAAACACACACCCACATTACCCACAACTCCTTACAACAACATTTTTGGAAGAAGCAGACAGAGAGAGAATAGCAACCACAACACCAGCATCCACAGGCACACAACACCATCACTCATACAACATCCATGCACCTCAAAGAACACACCCCAACGCAACACATCACACAGGACAACAAACATCACCTTACACATCACCCACACCACATTATGGCACCTTAAAGACACCCCAGGTTTTCTGAGGAGGAGCTTAGGGTCATGGTGGAGGAAATCATCCGGGTAAAGACACAGCTATTCAGATCACAGGTGCAGCAGACATCCATTGCTAGGAAGCTGGAGCTATGGAGGAGAATTGTCGACAGGGTCAACGCAGTGGGACAGCACCCAAGAACACAGGATGACATCAGGAAGAGGTGGAACGACCTACGGGGGAAGGTGCGTTCCGTGGTATCCAGACACCAGGTAGCCGTACAGAGGACTGGCGGTGGACCCCCTCCTCCTACCCTCACAACTAACAACATGGGAGGAGCAAGTCTTGGCAATCATGCATCCTGAGGGCCTCGCATGAGTAGCAGGAGGACTGGACTCTGGTAAGGCAAATCTTTTATTATTATATCCCCCCCACCCACCTGCATGCCATCACAAACTCCTACCCCTACCCTCACACCCATCACCCCAACACCTCATAGATAGCCCACCATCACAACATACACATCCCACTACCAAGCCCTACATGTAACACCAATGCATGGACACCCATTACAGACCCGAATGGACACCCATCACCAAAGCATGTCCAGTAGAGAGACTCACCCAGGCCCAAAATCACGACTCACTCAAGGGCCAAGGCAATAATGCAAGCACAGGAGTAGAGGGAAACTCACACATTGCACAAGATGGCACACACAGATACAATAACTATGCATTAACACCCCAACAGGACCCCTACCCAACGTTACCGGACAGGAGGTGCCAGCCATATCTAGTCCCCCCACAAAAGAGGCCCACAGTGACGACAGCAGCTCTGCACGCCTGGATCAAGATGACCGCCCGGCCCATCAGGTACCTCTGGACAGTTGGTTACCCTGCCACAGTCCCAAACCACTACTGAACCTCCCCCTCAGGAAACACCACCACAGCACCCACCCAGCGGGCCCATGCCGCTGTCCCCTGGACACATCAATCAGCAGTGTGTCCACCACTACAGGGACCCTAGGCAAACCCACTAACCCAAGACAATCAGGGACCTGGGGTCAGTGGCAGTCGGCACACGTTTCAGGAGACAGAGGCACAGGACAACAGGGAAGCTGGGAGGACTGCTGTGCGACAGGGGGTGGACAGGCCCTGGGAACCCCCTCTCCACGATGCACTCTCCAGCATTATGGGAGCATACCACCATTTCTACCATTGGCACATTACTGGCCAAGTTTCAGGACACCCAGTGGCTGCAGGAGGAACAGTACCTGGGGATCAGGGAGGACCTGAAGTCCATTAACACCACCCTGATCACCATTGCAGGGATGCTGGCAGACATGGCCAACACCATGAGGGAGACAGTGGCACACCAACGGGCCCCTGACACTAGCCCGAACGATGAACAGCCCTCCACATCCGCTGGCGCTAGTGGACAGGAGGTCCCGCTACAGGAACAACAGGCCACCAGCACCCCACTCCCTGCAGAAGGAGAACCACCCCGCAAACGGCCCCTGCGATCCAGGCACAAGACAGATAACATTTCCAAGACCCCCACCAGGAAATAAGACTCTCCTGATTGTCACCCTTCTGTCCCACTATGTCACCCTGACCACCTTGAACTGCCATTGCTCCACTTCCTATGCCCCCTTGGACTATGCACCTGTGATACAAAGAGACAGGACTCTACCATGGACATTCCTTCACCATCACCCCAGCCCATTGCACATCCCCCTACACTTATTAGCACTGAAATAAACACCCTTGAATCACAAAACAATCTGGAGTCAATCTGTACTTTCACAAATGTGTTATTACAACCTCTCTGACTAATATCAATGTCAATGTTCATTTGCACATACCAAAGTATGACAGTTGTTGGGCAGCAGTAAACATAGCAGAAGACAGAATGTGGTACCCAGATCTGTGAAAAGGAAAGGCAAAGTGAACTGTCAGGGTCCATACACAGAGGTAAAAAGGCAGAATCATGCAATGTCCTACAGTAGTCTGATATGAGAGGAGCAGTGCCAGTCTCTTACCTGTGTCTCACTGGAAGTATTGCATGATGATGTTGTTTCCGTTGTCAATATCTTCTTCTTCTGCCTCCTCTTCTTCACTGTCCATCGGCTCCACAGCTGCCACAAGACCAACATCAGGCCCATCCTCCTGCAGAAAATGCACCTGGCTTCGCAAAGCCAGGTTGTGCAACATACAGCATGCCACGATGATCTGACACACCTACTTCGGTGAGTAGTATAGGGAGCCACCTGTCGATGGAGACACCAGAATCTGGCCTTCAGGAGGCCGAAAGTCCGCTCTATAATTCTCCTAGTTTGCCCATGTGCCTCATTGTAGCGTTCCTCTGCCCTTGTCCTGGGATTCCTCACTGGGGTCAGTAGCCATGACAGGTTGGAGTAACCAGAGTCACCTGCAAATATCGAGGGATATCTGTTAGACATACACAAACCCTTAGGGACTCTCCCATACCCAGACACCAATTCAAACTGTGCAGGGACCTTGGGCTCACCTATTAGCCACACACGGTGCCTCTTGAGTAGACAGGTCCACCAGGGGTCTGTACACCAGGTTTGACGCCATCTCATCATCTGCCCCAGCGGATGTGCCCTATGGAGGAGAATGGTGAGCAGAGGGTCATATACCACATAGGTTGCACAAGGGTGTTTTGCACTATTGTGATGTAATCGGTGTGTGGCGCTGTCTGTCGGTATTCCTGCCCAAAAGTGATGTGACGCAGTTAGGTGCCCTGCCATGTGCCCACCTCAAAATGGCAGCTGCCTGACCTGAAAGGAGGGACAAGGGGAAATGAGGTAACTGCGCTGGCGTTGTGCAGCGTTGCGGTAGGCGGACAAAGACCGCTGCGCAATTCAGCATTGATTTTCATTGGACCCTATGGGTTCCAGGAGCCAATGATGATGTAAGCAGTGGTGACGGCACGCACCGCTGCGGATGTGACCACCATTTTCTATCTGTTAACTCACTTGATATCTGACCTTCAACAGGAGAGGACCTACACTGCAAGTGCTGCTGTGACCTGAGTCTGGCAGCAACAATGGCTACAGTGTGTGGGGAAAGGGCCCCTGCCTTCACCGCAGAGGAGTTGGACAACCTCTTGTATGGGGTCCTCCCCCAGTACACTCTACTCTACGGTCCTCCAGACAAACAGGTGAGTACACTGTGTGCATGGTGGATGGGACATTAATGTATGGAGTGGTGTGGATGGATGATACATGGGGGGGGCTGTGGCCTGCATGTGAGGATGGTCAGTGTATGTGTTTCAGTGCATGGTTGTGAAGTTGTGGCCAATGAGTAAGAATAACCGGATGGGGGAGTAAAATCCATTCTTAATTTACCTTTCCTGTAGGTCAGCGCCCACCAGAAGAAGGGTATTTGGCATGCCATTGCCAAGGAAGTGCGGACCCTGGGTGTCTATCATAGACGGAGCACCCACTGCCGCAAGAGATGGGAGTACCTGCGCCGTTGGAGCAAGAAGACGGCTGAGGCCCAGCTGGGGATGGCCTCCCAACGTGGAAGGGGTGCCCATTGCACCATGACCCCCCTGATGTTCCGGATACTGGCGGTGGCATATCCAGAGTTAGATGGGTGCCTGAGGGCATCACAGCAGCCACAAGGGGGTGAGTACAGTCTCATTCAGCTGGTTCTGCGTGCTTTACGAGGTGTCTGGGTGGGGGAAGTGGGCTGTGGGTTTCCCTAGGCCAGGATTAACTTGCTAGGGTAGGTCCCTTGTTAGGCAGGCTCTGTGGCACTCCAACCCCAATAGTGGTTTTGCCCATCTTTACCTAGTCAGGCTCCTGTGGGTTACAGGTGTGCAGCAAATGGGCTTAAGCATAGTCCCCCATGGGCTGGTGATTTTCCTAATAACTGTTAGTGCATGGCCAAGTGCATAGGGCTGCTCCCTGTGTGTTGTGTCCGCCAACGGTGGTGGTGTTGCTAGCATTGACGATGTGTCTCCTCTGTCTTTCCCCCCCTTTTTGTTTCGTCACCCTGTCCTTGTGTGCATCAGCATCATCTGGTGGAGGAGCAGTGGCACCGGAGAAGGAGGGAGCTGCAACCTACATGGCCCAGGAGGGTGAATGTATGGAGTCTAAGGCACCAGTGGAATGGAGGGCGAGGGGAGCTCCACGACGGGGACAGGAGGGGACACCAGCGACAGCGACTCCTCCTCTGATGGGAGCTCCCTTGCGGTGGCGGGCACCTCTGTGCCCACCTCAACAACAGGTACAGCCGCCACCCCCCTTAACAGCACCGCCCTCCCAGCAACCCCTCATCGTGTTTCCTGTACCCGCTCACCCAGGAGGGTGGGCATCTCCTTCGCCCCAGGCACCTCAGGCCCTGCCCCAGTCAGCACTGCTACCCTTAGTGTAGAGGCTATTGACCTCCTGAGATCCCTCACTGTTGGGCAGTCAACCATTTTGAATGCCATCCAGGGTGTTGAGAGGCATTTCCAACAAACAAATGCATACCTGGAGGGCATTCATTCTGGCGTGGTGGCCCAACAGAGAGCATTTCAGGCTCTGGCCTCAGCATTGATGGCAGCCATTGTCCCTGTGTCCAGCCTCCCCCTCCAACCTCCACTACCCCGACCCAATCCCCTCTACCTCAGCCTATCCCAAGCACACCATCAGACCAGCATGCACACACATCAACAGACAAAAGTGGCTCAGGCAAACATAGGGCCAGATGTACGAAGCCTTTTGCATGTTGCACACTGCGAAAAACGCAGTTTGCGGCATGCAAAAGGCCGAACGCGATGCTCATTCACAAATTGCGAGTCGGTACCGACTCGCAATTTGTGAATGCGACTCTGTAGGAAAGTACCATCTTGCCTGGCATGTTACCCCCATTTTTCACTGTATATATGTTCTTTTAGTTGTATGTGTCACTGGGACCCTGGTAACCCAGGGCCCCAGTGCTCATAAGTGTGCCTGAATGTGTTACCTGTGTAGTGACTAACTGTCTCACTGAGGCTCTGCTAACCAGAACCTCAGTGGTTATGCTCTCTCATTTCTTTCCAAATTGTCACTAACAGGCTAGTGACCATTTTTACCAATTTACATTGGCTTACTGGAACACCCTTATAATTCCCTAGTATATGGTACTGAGGTACCCAGGGTATTGGGGTTCCAGGAGATCCCTATGGGCTGCAGCATTTCTTTTGCCACCCATAGGGAGCTCTGACAATTCTTACACAGGCCTGCCACTGCAGCCTGAGTGAAATAACGTCCACGTTATTTCACAGCCATTTTACACTGCACTTAAGTAACTTATAAGTCACCTATATGTCTAACCTTTACCTGGTAAAGGTTAGGTGCAAAGTTACTTAGTGTGAGGGCACCCTGGCACTAGCCAAGGTGCCCCCACATTGTTCAGAGCCAATTCACTGAACTTTGTGAGTGCGGGGACACCATTACACGCCTGCACTACATATAGGTCACTACCTATATGTAGCTTCACTATGGTAACTCCGAATATGGCCATGTAACATGTCTATGATCATGGAATTGCCCCCTCTATGCCATCCTGGCATAGTTGGCACAATCCCATGATCCCAGTGGTCTGTAGCACAGACCCTGGTACTGCCAAACTGCCCTTCCTGGGGTTTCACTGCAGCTGCTGCTGCTGCCAACCCCTCAGACAGGCAGCTGCCCTCCTGGGGTCCAGCCAGGCCTGGCCCAGGATGGCAGAACAAAGAACTTCCTCTGAGAGAGGGTGTGACACCCTCTCCCTTTGGAAAATGGTGTGAAGGCAGGGGAGGAGTAGCCTCCCCCAGCCTCTGGAAATGCTTTGTTGGGCACAGAGGTGCCCAATTCTGCATAAGCCAGTCTACACCGGTTCAGGGACCCCTTAGCCCCTGCTCTGGCGCGAAACTGGACAAAGGAAAGGGGAATGACCACTCCCCTGACCTGCACCTCCCCTGGGAGGTGTCCAGAGCTCCTCCAGTGTGCTCCAGACCTCTGCCATCTTGGAAACAGAGGTGCTGCTGGCACACTGGACTGCTCTGAGTGGCCAGTGCCACCAGGTGACATCAGAGACTCCTGCTGATAGGCTCCTTCAGGTGTTAGTAGCCTATCCTCTCTCCTAAGTAGCCAAACCCTCTTTTCTGGCTATTTAGGGTCTCTGTCTCTGGGGAAACTTTAGATAACGAATGCAAGAGCTCATCCGAGTTCCTCTGCATCTCTCTCTTCACCTTCTGATAAGGAAACGACTGCTGACCGCGCTGGAAGCCTGCAAACCTGCAACATAGTAGCAAAGACGACTACTGCAACTCTGTAACGCTGATCCTGCCGCCTTCTCGACTGTTTTCCTGCTTTTGCATGCTGTGGGGGTAGCCTGCCTCCTCTCTGCACCAGAAGCTCCGAAGAAATCTCCCGTGGGTCGACGGAATCTTCCCCCTGCAACCGCAGGCACCAAAAAGCTGCATTACCGGTCCCTTGGGTCTCCTCTCAGCACGACGAGCGAGGTCCCTCGAATCCAGCGACTCTGTCCAAGTGACCCCCACAGTCCAGTGACTCTTCAGCCCAAGTTTGGTGGAGGTAAGTCCTTGCCTCACCTCGCTGGGCTGCATTGCTGGGAACCGCGACTTTGCAGCTACTCCGGCCCCTGTGCACTTCCGGCGGAAATCCTTTGTGCACAGCCAAGCCTGGGTCCACGGCACTCTAACCTGCATTGCACGACTTTCTAAGTTGGTCTCCGGCGACGTGGGACTCCTTTGTGCAACTTCGGCGAGCACCGTTTCACGCATCCTCGTAGTGCCTGTTTCTGGCACTTCTCCGGGTGCTACCTGCTTCAGTGAGGGCTCTAGGTCTTGCTCGACGTCCCCTCTCTCTTCAGGTCCAATTTGCGACCTCCTGGTCCCCCCTGGGCCCCAGCAGCGTCCAAAAACGCCAAACGCACGATTTGCGGCTAGCAAGGCTTGTTGGCGTTCTTTCGGCGGGAAAACACTTCTGCACGACTCTCCAAGGCAAGAGGGATCCGTCCACCAAAGGGGAAGTCTCTAGCCCTTTTCGTTCCTGCAGAAACCTCAGCTTCTTCTGTCCAGTCGAAGCTTCTTTGCACCCGCAGCTGGCATTTCCTGGGCATCTGCCCATCTCCGACTTGCTTGTGACTTTTGGACTTGGTCCCCTTGTTCCACAGGTACCCTAGATTGGAAATCCACAGTTGTTGCATTGCTGGTTTGTGTCTTTCCTGCATTATTCCTCTAACACGACTACTTCGTCCTTAGGGGAACTTTAGTGCACTTTGCACTCACTTTTCAGGGTCTTGGGGAGGGTTATTTTTCTAACTCTCACTATTTTCTAATAGTCCCAGCGACCCTCTACAAGGTCACATAGGTTTGGGGTCCATTCGTGGTTCGCATTCCACTTTTGGAGTATATGGTTTGTGTTGCCCCTATCCCTATGTTTCCCCATTGCATCCTATTGTAACTATACATTGTTTGCACTGTTTTCTAAGACTATACTGCATATTTTTGCTATTGTGTATATATATCTTGTGTATATTTCCTATCCTCTCACTGAGGGTACACTCTAAGATACTTTGGCATATTGTCATAAAAATAAAGTACCTTTATTTTTAGTATAACTGTGTATTGTGTTTTCTTATGATATTGTGCATATGACACTAAGTGGTACTGTAGTAGCTTCACACGTCTCCTAGTTCAGCCTAAGCTGCTCTGCTAAGCTACCATTATCTATCAGCCTAAGCTGCTAGACACCCTATACACTAATAAGGGATAACTGGGCCTGGTGCAAGGTGCAAGTACCCCTTGGTACTCACTACAAGCCAGTCCAGCCTCCTACAGACTCGCAAATAGGAAGGGGTGTTCCCTTCCTATTTGCGACCGCATCGCCATTCAGAGTCGCGGTCGCAAACCAACTCGCAGTTACCACCAGTGTCACACTAGTGGTAACTCATTCGCAAAAGGGAAGGGGTCCCCATTGGACCCCTTCCCCTTTGTGAATGCTGAAAAAAACGAAACCAAATGGTTTCGGTTTAGTTTTCATTTTGCAGCTTGTTTTCCTTTAAGGAAAACGGGCTGCAAAATGAAAAAAAAAACTGCTTTATTGAAAAACCAGTCACAGACATGGAGGTCTGCTGACTACAGCAGGCCACCATCCCTGTGAGTGCAGGGACTCGCTATGGAGTCGCAAACTGCGACCCACCTCATGAATATTGATGAGGTGGGTCTTTGCGACCCCATAGCGAGTCGCAGAAGGGGTCAGAGACACCTTTCTGCATCCAATTTTGCGAGTTGCAAATTGCGAGTCGCTCAGACTCGCAATTTGCAAGTCGCAAAATTGGAGTTTCCTACATCTGGCCCATAATCACCACGCATCCCACAGGCATTCACACAAGCACCATACCCATGCAGACACACCAACATCCACTGCCTCCACTGTGTCCCCCTCCTCCACGTCGCCCAGCTCCCTCCCAGTATTGTCTCCACTCACACCTGTATGCACTACATCCTCAGCCACTACCTCCATTACCAGCATGCCCATCACCACACACCGCTCACGTGCAATCACCACCCCGACTACCATGCACACGTCCCCTGTGTCCTCTCCCTGTGTGTTTGTGACCCCTCCTCCCAAAGTACACAAACGCCGGCACACACCCACTCAACAGCCATCCACCTCACAACAGCCTCCAGCCCATGCACCTTCACCCAAACTCAGCAGACGTACACCTCCTACAACCACTACCTCTTCCTCCACTCCCAAACCCCCTCCATCTTCCCGTCCCAGTGTGTCTAAAAAACATTTCCTCGCTTCCATTGACCTCTTCCCTACACCTCCCCAGATTCCAGACCAGCACCTCAGCCACCAAATCCTCATCCAGTGTGGTCCCTGCAAGTCCGGGAACATCGAAGGCGGTACCCATCAGGGCTGCTAGTGTGCCACCTAGTGAGGTCAAGGACCACCCTATTCTGCCACCTGCCAAGGTAAAGAAGGGGCCCGCGTGCCGAAGAGAAAAGCCGCACCAACCACCCAGCAAGGCCTCTTCCAGAACCAAAGAGGACAGTGCCAAGGTCCCAGCAGTGACTTCCAAGGTGGGGAAGGGACACAAGGGCAAAGGGAAGTCAGCTCAGGGCACGGAGCCTCCAGGTGAGGGACTGGTGTCACTGAAAGCAGACACTGAAAATCATTATGGGGCCCTGTTAGGGGGCCCCTGCACTGCCCATGCCAGTGGCATGGGCAGTGCAGGGGCCCCACGACACCCGTTCCCGCCAGCCTCCAGGAACAGGCTGGCGGGAAGGGGGTCGGAATCCCCATGGAGGATTCCCTGGGCCAGGGGTAAACCGGAGGGAAACCGCCGGTTGCCCTTTTCTGACCGCGGCTTTACCGCCGCGGTCAGAATTGCCCATGAAGCACCGCCAGCCTGTTGGCGGTGCTTCCGCGGCCCTCTGCCCTGGCGGTTTCAAACCGCCAGGGTCAGAATGAGGGCCTGTATTCCTACGGCTCCTCTGCTGCACTGCAATGAACAATTGATGTTCTGTATTCCACCATACATTAACCTGAGCTCTGCCAGCTGGCATCTGGCTGAGGCTACCATAGTACTATATACTGTAAATGGGACAGCAAGGGTAGTGCCTTAAGCATGGGCATACTCTCAGCGGCATTGTCAGGCTGCGCAGCAGGTGCATGCCACGGAGCACATTCACTTTCATGATAATGCCTTATCACAGCACTTAGCCCCTCATTATGAGTTTGGCATGTGGGAAAGGCCTCTCGCCAAACTCCCGCAGTCAGGTTACTGTCAGTGTGGTCCCCTTCCCGCGGCCCCTATTAAGAGTTTCCCTCTGGGTTGGCCCTGCAGAAAACAGCCCACAACATTTACGCCGCCTCGTAATTGAGCCGGCGGCAATGTTGCGGTGCATAGGGTCATAATGAAGGCCATAGTCTCTAAGGTGAGAGACCCACACTATACATTGTATAAATATATTAAATGTTCACTCAGTGTTAGACTATTCTTATGCTATTTGAGGAAAAATCCCAGTAGCCTTGGGGCAGAAGTGTAAAGTTAGGACTGGGTGGACCAAGGCATCCTATAAGAGTGCTGTCAGCACACACATTGTAAGTTTCCTAATAAAGATGTTTGGTACAGATGTTTCTAGTGTCTGTGCTCTGTTGAAGGGAAATGGTGTTGATACTTTGTTCCTCGTCTGCTAAAATACCTACTCTTCCACTCTTATTTGCATATGCATTATGTCTCATACTGTACACTTCACCTTAAATATAATTCTTGGTTTGAGTACGCATCCCGCTCAGCACGATTTGTTCTAGTGATTTTCAGGCTATATATACTCCCCCGCTTGTGACTAGTCTTAGTCACACGAGGCACTGGTGGTTGAGCTTTTTACCCCGTTGCTTGATTTTTCTATATGTTGGTCAACCCTGTGTTCACGTTCCACTTCATACATTGGTATTTATGTTCATCTATTTCACAGCCTTGACAAAGTCTGGAAGACGAAACACGTGTAGGCTGTTTTGCTGTCTTGGACGTATATCATACATGGTCATCTGACTGGGACTGTGACCATTTGCTTTCACCTTCAATACATTTTCTTGTGTCACCTACTTACCTGGACTTCGACTGAATTCTTGAATCACCACTTGGATATACTACATGAACATCATATGTTTGGTGTGCCCTGGCCTTTGTGTTCTTATCGTTTAGGTTTCCACTCACTGCCTTCAGTGTGTGAGCCTTTTGACACCTGAGGTGGCAGGTGTTTGGCTAGCCTGGCACCCACTACTAATATTTGCTCCAGTAAAGGACTACTACTGATGGACATTTGTTTAACTTTTGTTGATGTGCAAACGCCTTTGGCATTTTCCACCTTTTTTGCACTTTCATTTCACCAATGACATCTACGTTGTTCTCGACTAAGTTTAATACAGAACCTCCAGACAGCCTCAGCATGTCGCCTGTAG
The DNA here is from genome assembly GCF_031143425.1 of Pleurodeles waltl. Lineage (NCBI taxonomy): Eukaryota > Metazoa > Chordata > Amphibia > Caudata > Salamandridae > Pleurodeles > Pleurodeles waltl. Next base: position 914,371,556 of record NC_090448.1, on the reverse strand, counting down.
CTCCAGGGAACAATTAAATGGTGAGATGGAGGCTTTACACATAAGCAAACAACTTTGACTAAAAATGCTTAAAGATTATTTGATGTGTACAAACTTTATTGCACTGAAATGTATGTACAGAGACAGTTGAAACATAGCCACTTGTCTCCAAAATGTAATACATGTTTTATGTTTAAATCTTCTAAATAGCAGACCCCAAAATATACTTATTGCCGAAACATCAGTAATCATTATGATGTCCCTGATTTGGATTTATCCACTAGAGAAGCATTTTTATGGTGGAAAGAAAAAATATGTTTATGAATTGGCTCTGGAGTTATCAGAAGCCCACTCAGCTTTTTAAAAAGGTAGAGTTAGGACTGTTAAATAGAGCTTTTAAATCTGTCTAAAAGAAACCATCTATATAAGACATTTTCTTCTTGTGTCCTTTTAAACCCTTTAAAACAGGTACTTTAGTGTGTCACCAATTTCAGTTAAATTGTTTTCTGCTTTTTAAAAAATAATTTTTCATAGCTTTCTTATTTCCAATGTTTTGTTGCACCCACAACTAAACAATACACCAACATTTTGATGTAGGAGTCAGTTAACCAATTTTCCTGGTTTCAGAGATATCACCTCTTTCCCAGCTCCACTCACAAACCTAATGAATAATGTATGTTTCAATCATGTATTTTTGTTTTTGAGTTGTAGTGACATTAGCAAACTACTCAATATATGTAATGTATGTCCTTCCATTTTTCAGTATTTGTCTACCTGTGTGGTTGGTGCATCGCTTGAAGATGCTGGTGGAGAAGAAGAAGAAGAAGAAGAAGAAGAGGGAGCAAGGTCTGTTCGGACTGAGATTTCCCCTGGTAAAGAAGGAATGTTCCAAATAGTTGGAACTCTCTCCAAGGAAAATGGCAAGAAACCAGATTTTTGTTTGGAAACATATTCGGTAAGCTTTTCTTTTTCCACATATACATCACAAAAGTGAAGAGATTCCAGTCAAAGACTATTTGTAAGTGGTGTTTGATCCAGTGTAACATTAAATATGTGCTTCTTTCAAGTGGAGAAGCAGACAAGTTAATTTCTGAAATAATAGCAATGTGTGTCCTCTGCACATGTTGAGGACATACACCACTCACTGATATTTTGCCCAGTTACTATAGCAGAAATATATTTTCATGTAGGCATCTGTTCCTTCAGCATTTGTGTTCTTCTGGTGCCATCTATAATTAAATGGCTCACAAGTAAATGCTGCCAGTCGAGATGTTGCAAACAGTTACTCTCATTGAAAAAAAAAAACTCAGACCGCAATAGGCTTCAGTCATGATAGCTTGGTTTTATGATCACCGCTTAATGGTAGGGAGTCTCTCACAACTGTGTTGACAATCACAAATGCAGCACCTCAAGGCTATGACAAATATTTGAAACTCCAAAATCCTGCATTTCACTGAACGTTGAGCAGCACCACTCATTTACTTTTCCTGTATTTGTATGCTGTAATTGCATTTACTCACAATATTGAGCAGGTTTTAAAAAAATGTATTTTCTCTTAATAAGTAGTTGAACTTCTTTTATATGCTTTAAATTACAATATCTAGACTGACAGATTGGACTATTGCATTTTGATCTACTATAAACCCACAAAGATAATGACCAAGTTGCAAAATATTTAAAACAATACAGACAGAAAGAGTGCCCCTTGCTCATCTATAACAGCTAGGTTCCTCTTAGAGAAAATAACAAGTTCATCATCATCAACACATCGCTTTATTCGGTTAATTTAAACCATCAAAGTATAAATCACGCAGTACAAAGATTAAAATTTTAAATCGTAAAAATCTTACATTCAAAACTACATAAGAAGTGTAAAAACATAAATACTAAAATCAAGGTGGTATTTCTCTTCACACAATGCATAGCTACCTAAACCCTGTTCCTCAAATTAGCCAAAGTATCATCCAGCAAGATAACATCCTAATCATAGGGCCTCGTAGTAATAAAGAAGAATTTTTTAAGTGGCAAATTCGTATGTGCCATGCAGCCGCAAGAAAGTTGCTAATTGCACAGAACAGGGGACAAGAAGTATCCCTCATCATAATCCTTAAGGCATCCATACAACATCTAATCCCGCTGTTCTTGCAAACTGGGCGTAGCCAACTCTGACGAGCAATCCTGTACGCTGCGCATATGAACATAAAATGCACAATGGTTTCGGAAGAACTGCTACAGCTCGGGCATAAATCAATTCTCGGAGCAGAATCCCGAATATTACCAAAAGATTTAAGAGGTAGGCATCCGTATCTGAACTGAATATACAAACTTTTACTTAATGGATCAGTAATAAGATCCATAAACAGTTCGAAACACCGATGCCACTTGGTGTCAAGAAATTGAGAAGTCAATCTGCCATGAGACGAATGTAGCAGATAGTTTTCCCTGACATACGCCCAATAAGCTGTTTTTAAATGATTCTTCTGCTCTTTCCATAAATTGTAAGGATGGCTCCAGTAGTTACTAAGACCCAGGATGTGGAGCCATTTTGAGATGTGTTTGAACCAAGGAATGGTAAGCACGTTGGGTCTGTCTAGAATGTCTTGGATGGATTCCTTATATGTAAGTAGCTCAGGAGTAGTCCAAACACGTACCCAGAAAAGCAGTGGTCTTAAAGCTATAATATCTGAGATACGTGCAAGTCCGCGGTCCCAGAACATTGGTAACAAAGGAGCATTTCGTGGACAAAGCCAAGAGTGATCTTACAAAATTATTTTCTCCTATTGAAAGTTTACCAACATTCGAGTATCCCCAGACTTCTGCCCCGTAAACCACAGCACCCTAAGCCTTTGCCCAATTAATTTTTACTGCTGGAGTGACTCTCTCAATAGTCGACTTGTGGAAACACAGAATTGCCCCAGATCTATGTGCCAGGAGGGCTGAGCTTTTATCAATCTGGGCCTCCCACTGCATATCCTTACTAATTCTGAGCCCCAGGTAATCAATGGAGCATACCTTACTCAATGGGGTCCCTTTGTGAAGCATGGTATATCCTTTGGTGGGACCACGTTCCCAAGGTCATAACTTTGGTTTTAGTGTGATTAAGCTCCAACCCAAAATCATCAGAAAACGAACTAAACCTGTCCATTAATACCTGTAGGCCCATCGGTGTTCGGGAGATCAGAAGGGAATCATCAGCGAATAGCAGGATCAGGATTTTTGTGTTATTCAAAGATGGTGCATCATTTTGATAATCAGTAATAACTTGCACTACCTCATTGATGAACAGAATAAAAAGAGTTGGAGCAAGGACACAACCCTGTCATACCCCTCTCCTGATATCTATTCTATCAGTGAGTTCCCCCTGGTTGCCCCATCTTACTTGTGCATAAGTCTTCTCATGCAATCTTTGGATTAAATGTACTAGGTTCTCTGGGGTACCAATTTTGTTCAAAACTCCCCATAATATCTCTCTTGGCACAAGATCAAAAGCAGATCTCAAGTCTACAAAGGCCACATATAATTTCTGTCTGGCTAAGGTGACATACTTCCAGAATAGTAGTGACAACCTGAAGACTTGGTCACTAGTATTGGTTTTTGAGTGAAATCCAGCCTGTAGAGGGGATAGAATCTTGTTCTTCAGAACCCATTCCATAAGTCTGGCCAAAATTTGTTTCGCAAAGATCTTTTGAAGAATGTCAATAAGGCTAATCGGTCGATAGTTCGCTGGCAAACCTACATCGCCTTTCTTGTAAACAGGAATTATTTCTGCACCGTGCCATGAATCAGGAAAGGGACCACCTGCTGCTATAGCATTGGACAATAAATTGATATACCATGCCCATATAATGGGTTCAGATTTGAACAAATCCCCAGGTATCTTGTCAGGGGCTTTAGCTGGCCTCAGAGAATTAATAGCATCTGTTGTTTCAGCTATTGTGAAGACAATGCTTTCAGAGGAGCTGTTTGTGGGAACTACATCATCATCATATCTGATTACCTTAGGGTCATGCAATACAGGATAGGCATATATTTCAGAAAAATGGGTCACCCATCTGTCAGGTTGAATATATGAGTTGATGGAGTCATTTCCCCCTCTCGAACTGCAAGCCAGCAATCTCCAGAAAGAACCATCATCCTGATTTTTAACTGCAACCAATAACCTCTGCCAGATTTCGTCTTCCCAGCTTTTTTTTGCTTGCTTCAGGGCCTTAACATATTTAGATCTAGCATCCACAATATCCTCTTGAGTGAGGTTTTTTAATGCTTCATTTAAATTAGATCTTGCTTGAGCACAGTCCTTATTATACCATTCATTAGAAGAGATAATATCAAGTGACCGCCTTAGGGGAATTTCTTCATAGAAAATACCCCGTAGGGTATCCACCAATTCTTTATGAATTGTCAAAATAGGAATAGTAGCAACCTCTTGTTCCCCAAAAAACGAAAAGAAATTTAAGAATGATAAATAAATATCCCTGATCTGATATGGATTTGCTGCCACATTTTGCCAGCTAACACGAGTTTGTCTATGATTCAGTCAAAGGATTGGGACGTTAGTAATCTCTGTGTGTCGCGCTCTTAGAAAAACTTGGTTGGTTAGTACAAGATACAAGGGATTGTGATTGCTGTTGTGGTGAGGAATAATTTCCATATCTAATGTACTTGACCAAAGCCTGATATCCACCAGAATGTAATCCATAGTACTAAAGGAAAGCCCTCGCTTAAACGTAAGAGCACAATTTGGGTCGTATCTAGTGCGACAGTTACATTCTCTCAAACCATATTTTAAACAGAGGGAGGCCAACTGCATGGATACACACGATGCAGGAGAAGGAGCCATTTCCTTAGGTTGAGGGATGCCCCATAATTCGTCTTCCTCACTAATTAAGGTAGTAATAGTGCTATCAGGTACAAAAGAACAGTTAAAATCACCTGCAATCATCAAAAGATCTGAAGGATCTAAGGACTCTACAAACTCAGTCAGATGTGTGAGTATCCTAGATTCAGTGGTACTTGGAACAGTCCTTGCATATACATTTAGTAAAATTATACTAAAGCAAAGGACAAAATGTGAGTTGTATACCCAACAAATCACGAGAGTTAAATTCAATCACAGAGTGATCGCAGTCTAGCCTGTTATTCAGTGAGATCATAAGTCCTCCTATCCGTCTGCCAAATCCTCTGGTAGCAGATTGGGCAGGAGAGAAATAAGACGTGAAACCCTCTAGATGGTTCGATTCCGCAGCCCATGTTTCCTGAAATAAACAAATGTCGTATTTATTAACAAAGCCCATCCATTCTGGATCATCTAGCTTTGACTCTATTCCCTCAATATTCCAGGACATAACATTTAGTTTTGGTAGTGGGATCACCGATTGAATTCCTGTTTGAGGTGCAATCATTAAACTCCCTTTACATTCTACCTGACATTCTCCATTTATTGTAATTGGCGTTTTTGCATGAGAAGCAGAAAGTCAATCCAAATCGGAAAGTGAAGGGGAATGATTCTCAGCCTTGGATGATGAATGGATATCTGGCAGGATAGCGACTCCATCTGCCTGATTTCCAGTTGAGCAACAGCCTCTGCACATCTTGCCTCCAGGAGGATGCCTGCAAAGTCTGAATACCGACTTCCTACCGGATCCTAGGGAACTGGTCCGTGCATCAAAGGATATGAGGTTATTAACGATACTACTATCATGAAAAAGTCTGGAAATAAAATCAAAGTCCGACCCCAGTTGATTATATCTGCGGACCTCTTGTAGATTGGGCAGGAGAGAAATAAGACGTGAAACCCTCTAGATGGTTCGATTCCTCAGCCCAGGTTTCCTGAAATAAACAGACGTCGTATTTATTAACAAAGCCCGTCCATTCTGGATCATCTAGCTTTGACTCTATTCCCGCAATATTCCAGGACATAACATTACGTTTTGGTAGTGGGATCACCAATTGAATTCCTGTTTGAGGTGCAATCATTAAACTCCCTTTACATTCTACCTGACATTCCCCATTTATTGTAATTGGCATTTTTGCATGAGAAGCAGATAGTCAATCCAAATCGGAAAGTGAAGGGGAATGATTCTCAGCCTTGGATGATGAATGGATATCTGTCAGGATAGCGACTCCATGTGCCTGATTTCCAGTTGAGCAACAGCCTCTGCACATCTTGTCTCCAGGAGGATGCCTGCAAAGTCTGAGGACCGACTTCCTACCGGATCCTAGGGAACTGGTCCGTGCATCAAAGGATATGAGGTTAATAACGATACTACTATCATGAAAAAGTATGGAAATAAAATCAAAGTCCGACCCCAGTTGATTATATCTGCGGACCTCTTGTATATCGGACCGGATGACAGAAAGACAATTCCTTTGTGTGCGTATCCAGAAAATTACTTTATTGGTAAGAGAATCTTTAGATTCTATGTTACCCTGAGGCAACCTGGATACCCCAGTTAAATATATGCAGTTACCATCCCTCCTTCGTCCATGTGTTCCTTTCGGATCAAGCAATTGTGTGGGTCTCACGGAATCAAAAGAAGAAGCTCGAGGAGGGCTTACATGAAAATCTGCTCCATGAAATCTCCCAAGGACTTTGTTAGAAGCTGTAGGACAAACAGTACCTAGATCCCGCTGCCCAACAGAGCACACGTATTTAGTGGCACCAGGTTTAAAGGTTCGCTCATTAGCATTATTAATGGGCTGGCAGGATGGCCTGCCATTAGTTCCTCTGACCCAGTTGCAAATAGGAATGGAAGTCATTTTGCCATTGCAATTAGATGAACTAGAATTGTTGGTACTTGTTAATGGATCAGGTTTAAAAACATCCTCACCATCCAAATTACCCTTGGGTTCTCCCCTCTGTTCTTTGTGATCAGAAATTTTATTCAGAAGTGTTATCAATAGTGAGTTAGTATCATCCAGTTTGTGGGAGATAATTACCAATTGAGAATCTTCATTACTACCCACCTTACAAGCCTGAATCCCCTTATCAGGTCCATCTGCAATTAAAATTTGAGGGCATTGTGGTCTTGTATTGCTAGAAGAGAGAACCAAAAACCTATTAGAGCATGGAATGTCAATACTAGACGGTGGCTTAGAGCTAAGGGGTAAAACATCCTCGGCTTGAAGACGTCCTGCTATTTCAACGGATAATAAAGATGGCGGAGACCTCTTTGGAGGAGAGGGGAGTATATCCTGAAATTTAGGAGGGGGATGCAAATCCACCTCGACCTCCATTCTGGGCATAGATGTTTTTTTCTTAAAAAGATCAGGAATCTTCTTAGGCGGAGAGGTATCTAGATTGGAAAGAGCAGCGATGGAAGGACTCCTCAATATTGCCTCGACCTCTTCAAACAAAGAGTCAATTGTTTTAAATTGGTTTGAGTTTGTGGCACAACGCCCAACCAAGTTCTTATCAGGCCGTTTTTTAGATTTCTTAACCCCTGCTAGGGGTGCTGGTACATCAGCAGCCTTCCGCTTCCCCATATCGTAGTTCTCTGTTGAATACGCACTCGGGAGTATTGGCCCAACGCTAGACTCCCACTAGTAGTGGCATGCAGTAAAAAGATGGGGAGAACTCAAGGGACTAATTAACCCTTGAGCTACAGTTCAGCACCCCTTCCTATGGCAAACCACTACAGTCACTACTGTCAAAGTACATGTAAGAGCCCAATAGCCACGTACCGTGCCAGCAGGAATTGATACTTCATTCTTAGGGGGCTGGCCTCTTCCAGGCGTTGACGGGCGCGTCCCGTGCAGCGGTGATGTGCGGCGCGCTATGAGCGCCCGCGATTAAGGGGCCGCCCCCCCTGGCAGCCAGCAGGAACAAAGGGATCCTGGGACTTGGTGTCCCACCAGGTCCCAACAACAACGGGAGCAGGCAGCAATGATGTGCGGCGTGATATGAGCGCCCGCGATGAAGGGGCCGCCCCCCCCGGCTGTCAGCAGGAACAAAGGGATCCTGGGACTTGGAGGCCCACTAGGTCCCAACAACAACGGGACAAGTTATTCTCATAAGCAGAATGGGAGAGGCGACAGAGCAATGCCACAGACAGTCACTCTGTCCAGTGGTATGGATGAGAGCAGATCACCAGTGCTGATATGTTATTGGACTTAGCTTCCATGTGAAAATGTGAGTTCTAGTGTGATCCCACAAACGTGATGTGTTGTAATGTTTGTCTGCAGCTTGATTCCTGGTTTTCCTGAAAAAGGGCCATCCTTCATTTGTGCTCCTGGCAATGTACTAATGTGCAGTGTCAGAGAGAAAACAGTTAGTCCATGCAACAACCTTAAATTTACTACAAGTAATTGAGTTAGGACTTTATGTTTTATATGATTAAAGTGCATCATTTTCCTTTGTAATTGTTAATTATTGCTTGTATTTGTATAGTAAAGCCAGGTAAGAGAAGAGAGCAGTGTAGTTTAAAAAGCATTGCAAAATGTTGGGGTTGGGCGTGAAGAATGGGCAAGTTCTGTAGCCATTGTGACAACGAAGAGACCAACAAAATGGAGCTAGTTTTCCCTTTGTGATAGATGAAAGGGCAGAGAGAGAGACCTGGCTCTGCATCCTCCAGGATGGGAAGAGGCCATGCTCATCTGCCACTGTGACAGTTGAGGGAGTGCAAGGTCGTCAGCTAGGATGACAGAGTAAATTAACTCAGAGGTTAGTTCTGCGGTCAGTGTGAAGGAATACATACAGGAAGAAGATGTTCTGAATCCATTATAATGGAGGAGTGCCAAAGTATATGAAAGTGCAAATTATAGCACGCAGGCAGTTCTCAACACACCTATCATACACCAGGTGACTGAAACACCTCTCCTCATATTAGGCCATCAAGTATGTGATCATCCACCTATCTACCAAACAATTTGCTTTCAACCCTTGGTTCTTGACTTCAGGCCCTTTTTATGTGTTGATTACTAATTCGTTTGATTCCTTTGCAGCGTTACCTCATGTTTTATCAATATTACACTTTCAGTAATTGAGGTTTGATGTGGTGCAAGATACAACATCCACACAAACTGTCTGGGCTGGATAAGCTGAATGTTGCCTTTGGCTCTACACCATTGTGAGCAAAAATAAAATATGTTTAAATTAATACCCTTTGGTTTCCTTAATGAGCTATTTTTAGTCTAACATATATGACTTTTTCAGATTACTACCCGAGAAGAGCTGTTAGATTACTTGCTGGAGTGTGATGTCATCATTTATAATATAACTGAAGATGTTCATCAGATTGATGAAGCCACCTGGGCTGTTTCAGGTTGGTACACATTTTATTACTACATTTTGTAAAGAATTGTTAACCGTCAATTGGCGGTCTGTGTTCCAGTAGCACTTTCCAATTATTCCATTTAATTGGTGTAGGAATCCCCTGAGCCTTAGTACAATAAACATTATTCATTTAGATTGCCTAAATAATGTGCGATTTATTGCACAGAAAGGCACCTACAGAGCTCAAATTGGTGACTCCCCAGATCACCAACAGAATGGCGCTCATTCATGAGCTCCTTAGTTTGGGTAGGGTATCCTCCCTAGTACAACAAGCACCTCAGCAGAAACCTCCACAACCACACAGGGTTCTGGTGCTGGAGGTCACCATAAACATTTGGAGATCCAGCCCACTGCACCAGAACATCACGGGATGATGTCGGACCCCAAACCAGCTGATGCTGTGTGGCCCACGGCTGTCGTTAAAGGGATTGCTATACTCTATTATTCCCTCTGTCATGTACTGATCTGATTGCCGCCAGTGGGCAGTTTATGTACGGATCCTTGTGGCATACCTTGATGCCATCGCCCAATCCCCTGCTGGGCGCAGCTTCTGGGCCAATGTGCCTCCAAAATGACATGTCAGTAGTTCCTCTCCTATGCCATAAACTTCTCACTGTTCCATTCCTCGCTACCTGGGGGTGCGCACCCTGTTGAGCACACTCTCCTTTCCCAACATCCTGATTTTGAGTAGTGCCGCATTGCAAGATTCCAGTGAGGTAATCTTTCGAGGCCCTTACCCACCCAGCTGGGATTATGACGCACCACCCCTTCCTCTACAATTCTGACAAAGGCTGCAGCCATCTACTTGCTCTGCCATCAGAGACTGACCCACCAACATTGTTAACAAGTCCAACTAATTCAAGAAAGCAGACCAATCCACAGGATCATCCAAACGAAGCCCTGTTTCCATGTACAAGGACCTCATCATCTGCTCTTAAGGGACATCAAAAGAGGATTAAAATAAGCCAGAGTGATAACAATTTTAAGCCCTACCTACACTAATAATCACACAATTCCACTTTCACTCACTGACCACAGATAAAACCCAGCTTACATTACTAGGCCAATTCCCTCTCACCTACAACATTGCCCCAACCTCAAGACCCCTACCACTGAATTAGATTGGAGACTCAGGCCCTGATAACATAAATATGCCCTCTCTCCTGTCATACTCCATCATATCTGACTTACTATATTCTGATCCTGATATTCCGGTCCCCCAGCATTAATAATGTTTTATCATTTGCTCTCCCCACAGCCTCTAGGTCCACCAGTTGCTCACTTTTCCCTTTTATCCTGTTCTCTACTACCTCCTAGCTTACACCCCTCTTGAGGAGACCACCTTGCTGTTGCTATTCACTCAAACTTCTACTTTATTTACCTCTCTTGCTAACTGGAAACTGCACTCAGTGCCCCCACACTAGCCCTTAGTGTTGGACACTTCTATAAGTCTGCTTCATGCCACGCTACGCTTCACCCCTCCCACTTCTCTCCTTCGCCTTCCTACCTCTTTCCCTCCATCTGTCAGGGCCTTTTTGTGATGGCTACCCACTCAACCTCCAACCCACACTCCAAACTCACCAGACAGGCCTGAACTCCTACAAATAATCTACCCAAAAAACTAAAAATGTAACTAATAAGTTTAGACACAGACTCCTTAAGAAACGTGCAGAAATCATCCTTTCTGACCAATATATTTGCACAACAAAGATGCCTAAAGACTAACCTTATCTTCTTCTCCCACAAATCTGCTGGATGGACCAACTCCTTCATCAACTACCTATATGTAACTTGCTCCTCAGGAGTCGCTTATGGTCGCAAACTGGCAATTAGCCCATCAGCCATCTTACACACAGAAGTATTATTCTCCATCTACAACAACAGCAACATTTTGATTCAAGCCTCTGACGTAAACCTGCATAATTTTGACCTACAATTTGTTAACTATGTGACCCCGGCTTTCCCCAGATCTGGGAAAGGACCCCCTGGCCCAGAGGCCCATTTAGCACCAGTACAGGCAGGAAATTAGCTATGCAAGGAGACGTGTTGCACTACCAGGCTAGTCACACCCCTAAGGTGGGCAGCCTGATATGCTGCACAAAGGAAGAGTTCCACCATCTTGTTTTTGGTGGAATTAGGAATTCTGGGACAGGGTTATGCCTACTCCCCACAGGAAGTCATCATATTAGGGGTGAAGTCACCCCAGGGGTAAGTAACCCATTGGCCGACCATCACGAGAACTGTGGACCAGCCAGGACTTTTGGCACCAGACACTGCCTACCTGTTGCTGTCCCGACAATCGCTGTGACCCGACTCGTCCTGCAGCTATGCATCTCCCAAAAGCCTTGGAGGGCTGCCAGCACTACGGAGACCAGACAGCATCTCCCTTTGAGTGGAGGAGCCACTTCCCTGCAACCAGAAGGCACCGCCTGCGATGTCCAGTTCACCAATCTGCTGACCGCCCAGTCCAACGATGCAGCAGTTACCCAGGATAAGGTCACCGTTCTCCCATCTCCTCACCATGTTTTAAGATGCCAAGCCCTCCAGGAGTCACCCTGTACCAAGACCCGGGTTACTGGAGCAGTTGTATGCACTGGGGCTTGTTTGTGTCTGGACCAGACATCACCGCTGCAAAAAGATGGCCTGCTCACGGACAATGGAATAGATGAGGCTGTCGATGAGTGGCCGGACTGTCTGTTTTTCTTCCCCCTCTGCAGGTCTACCAAGAACTGTGAGCGCCTTTGATGCCCAGGACCAGCCAACCAAAGCCCTCTGCACCCGAGAGCCACGGCCCGGGTCCACGACTATTGATTATGTCACCTTTCTCCTAGGACACTAATGAACTGAGCCCCCAGTTGGGAGCTCCTGGACTTGTCCCCAGCTCCCCCTCTGCATCCTGTTTTTAGGTGACCCCCCTCTTCGCCAAGCGTGTAGTGCCCAAGACACCTGACCAGCACCTCTACATCCAGACACCCCAGGGGAGGTAAACCCAAACAGCTGATGTTTCTTGTGACCTTGGGCCCCTAGCACCCTAGAACAACCTAAAGGGGAACCCCTGAGATTCAGTTGCGACTACCCATATGCCCTACATGTTTCTTCTTCATTTGAAAAACACTACAGCGTAAAAACTCATTTGTGTTTATTACTTACCTCACTGTGCAAAGTAAGTGTCTGAATAGTATTGACCTTATACTGAAGATGTTTGGTGTCTAAAAGAATATAAAATGTGTTCTTGTTTTCTAAAATTGGTCTTGAGTTTCTTCCTGAGTGTGTGTCTCATTTATTGACTCTGCGTGTTCCACAAATGCTTAGCCCTACCCTCTGATAAGCCTAAACTGCTCGCCCACACTAACACAAAAGAGAGCATTTAGGGTTATTAGTTTAACCTCTGTCAGCCAATAGGAGTCGCCTGTACAATCTACATAGTGTACTCGTACAATGATTCACTGCATAGATAGCTAGCTTCGTGCTTATGGGACCCTCTTGCAGTCACTGACATCATTATCCCTCCTGAATGGCTCACCCATTTCACCAACCACCCCCTCAACATACAGACCATCCCTCCCCCTCCTAGTACTACTACTCACAACCTGAAAAATCCTCACACTCCTCATACCCCTACCTCTGCCTTCTCTGTCACTGCCTCTCATATCCCCTGCAAGCTTACCTCCACCACCATCTCCAACCGCTATGCTCCCCTACCTCCCCCAATGACCCTCTCTCCTCTCAGCCAAACCAAAAACCAACATTATGGCACCCAGTCACAATGTGAACCACTTCGGCAAATCAGACCCTTGCTCTCTCCCTTTTCCCCATAACACACCCACCATTATTCATAGAAGCCAGCCCTCAGCCAGTTACAAAATCAGCCATCACTCCCCATCCAACACTCTATTACACACCTAGTTGACTTATTTGGCTCACATGCTGATTGCATATATCACATTTGGTCTGTCTTCAAGAACATCAATGGTAAGTGGTAAATTGAGTTTGCAACCATTTCACTATTTACCATTGTCAACTATATGTCTGCAGACTTGATAACTGCCAGAGCTGCCTCCACCAAAATAGAACAGCTCCTCTCCTCTCTTACTCACTCCATCCCAAACCCTAATGATATGTCTCTTCGCTGGACATCAGTAACTAATTGCAAAAAAACACTCCTCCTAAAAACAGCTCTTAAAGGCCTCTCAAACATTGACATTGGCAGTCTACTCAAAACCTACAAACCAGAAAGATACTGTGTCCCCAACTCAATCTAATCCTATATCCATGTATTTGAAGGTTTAGTACCAAATCCTTCCCCAGACATTGTCTAGACCCAACCCAACAACCTAATCCACATTCACATAGCCCCCCTAGCGCCACCAAGCAGACACTCAAAAACTTGAAGTGAGTCCTTTGCAACTCTATTTTTGCTGCCAAACACTGCAGTAAGATTGTGAAGACTGTCTTAATCTACAACTTCAACATGATTTTCCTCATAGAAACATATGTCATTGAACATTCATCCCCTCTTATTGACCTACTGGTCCCCCCTGACTTAAAATACCCACACCAGCATCATGATGGCCGAATGGGTGGCAGAGTCACTTTCATCTACAGAAGTGCCATCCTACTCAGATGTGTCGTAATTAGGAACTGCTCCTCATTTGAATGTCTGGGTGTTGGGCACCAGGTCTCTCTCTCTAACCCCACACGATTTACATCATCTTCTTCCCCGAGGAGGCAATTACATTTGCATCGAAGACTTAATGGAGTTGATCAGCAAGTTAAGCCCTTGCTTCACAGAACATTATCCTTGTTGATTTCAGTTTACATTGGAACAATCAAACAGATTCCAGGCAACTTTCAGAATTCTGCTACAAAACCTTGCACAATAAGACCTTGTGAATGCTAAGATAGAGGACATCTCTATCCACGCCATAAAGCCTGTTGAAAGGTCTGATCGCCACGTCATCCTGTTCTCGCTGTCCTTCCTGGGAATATGATCAAAAGGCCAGGGGCTAATAAACCCACAAGACCTCGTCATGAAAATTAACACTCACCTAGGGATTCTGAACCAAAGTCACGTAGCAAAACTATTGACAAATCACTACAACACCACCATGACGAGCTTAATTGAAGAGCTAGATCCCCCAAAGCATAAGAGGCATAGAATAAAGAACTCATATCAATGGTTTTCCCTGGCACTAAACGAAGACAGAAGACATTTACTTCCACAGGAACACAGATAGAAGTAGAACCTGTTGGCTTTGAATCGGCTCTCACTTCACAACTTAACAAAATCTTTGAAGCAAAAGCCTAATTTGTCAGAATGTAATTATATCAGGACAGAAACCGTCCAAACAATTTTTTAATATCATCAAACAACAGTGAAGAACTCAAATTGACTTCAGTTCCTCCAAAGATCGATCAACACCTCCATCACCCCATTCTGGACACATCTAACAAATTCCTCCCTCACACTTGGTAAGGTTCTAGACTTTCAGAAAATGGGATAGGTCACTCCACAGCTGAAGAAACACTGATCCAGAAGACCTGAATATTTTTGACCATATTACCATCCTGCCTTTTCTGGCAAACATCCTGAAATGCTGTGTCTCTGTCCAACTGAAGAAATTCATTGAAAGCTATAGCTTACTCAATTCAACTCAACCTTAACAGCCTGCTCCAGACTCTCAAAGAAAGAATGGGAACAAGCAGCACTGTCCTAGACTGTTTCGACTCCTACCCCACCAACTGCTCTCAACTAATCAATCTGAACAACTTCCTATCTACTTATTACTCCTTAATCCATGGGGGTCCCACAAGTATGCAGACTCTCTCCCACCCTCTTCAACCTGTACATTAGCCCCTAACCACTATGCTCAAGCAATCCAACCCCTCCTGCCATCTGTACACTGATGACATACAACTTTACTTGAAAGAGTCTTCGCTTGATGATATACTTTGTCGACCAATCCTTAAAGGACATACAACCCTGGCTGTCCTTCAGCCACTTAAAACTAAAAATGCTGAAGACAGAATACCTCATCATGCCCCCTCCTCACAGCCTGTCCCTAGTACAAGTCTGTCTGGAGTCCTGCAACATTCTGAACAGCATTCCAAAAATCATTGCAGCAAATCATCCGCAATCACTCTCAACAAGAACCAGAATCTGCAACCCCACATAGAAACCTCTACTAGAACTGCTCAATGCCAACTCAGACTCCTCAAAACCATCAAACCAATGATTCCAGAACCAGTCTTTAAAAATGTAGTACAATCTGTAGTCATCTCTAGGTTGGACTATGGAAACACACTACTCACAGGTTTTTCCAAAAATGCATTTGGCTGTTCTGAAAGCCACACTCGGCTCCACAGCACAGTTGGTCTTGAGAACTAGGCTTTCTGACCACACCACTCCAATACTTATCTTACTAAACTGGCTTACAGTTGAAGGTGAAGACCTCCTTAAACTTGCCTGTATCATACTCAAAGCCCTGAGCAGGATCAGTGGCAGGCAATAGATATTGGCAAGGTCCTGCACTACAGGGTATGTGGTGATGACTCCACATGACACTTTAGCTGTGCCAATGTGGTTGTGGACGCAAGGACTGACCTTTGGCACAATCCTGTGCTGTTGAGGAAAGGGTGCAATTGCCAGAGCATAGACCTATCCTGCCCATTGTGCTCTAGGTTCAAGTCTATCAGACCGTACTCCAGCATCAACAGCCCTACTTCAAATGCCCACTGAACAAGGCCTTGAACTGTGCTTTTGGCCACACTCTGCACTCAAAACACTTACCTCAACAGGCCAGGGCACGGCGTTTGCTGTGCCTAGTGGGCTATGGATATATGCCTTATAGTCAGGCCCTGCACTCAGCACATAGAATTTACTGAACCTCTCCTTCTATATACCTAACTATATACTTATTATATACACCTAACAGTCTGGCACAGGGTCTGGATTTCGACAGCACTGCCTTTTTAGCTGCTTCAGAGATTTTGATGGCGATGCTGGTGGTGTGAAATGCATTGTCACTAGTGATTTCATCAGTGATGTCACTGTAATGTCATTTGCGACAAAATGTATGAGATAACGAGCAGTGCATTGAAAGGTTGCATATCTCAACATAACTGGCATAATTATGTGGATTTTAGGTCCTGTATTATACCCAGTCACTTCAACTTCAACCGCTATGATTTCTCTATGTAATAGAAATGATTTCACTAACAAAGCAAATAACCATGCCATCCCTCTTCCAGAGTTGCATCAGTGAATTGTTTTAGTTTTGTTATGTTAGACCGCATATGGCACAGTCATTTGTTCAACCACAAGCTTTGCGTGCAGTGCACGGCCTTGGTTACATCCTGCTCCAAATTCACCTCTCCTAGAAGCTTCTCTTGCATGTGCCTTAGTTACAGGGCTTGACCTTGAGATCCTGGGCTCAGTCCCCATTCCCTATAATCTGCTTCACAGAGTTATAGCTATATGCAGCAGGCTGTGGTTGCAGAATGTGAACATTCAGGTACTTCCAGGAAGTGGCCTGCTTTCTGGAAATATCAGTGGTCTCTATGGAAATCACAGAATGCTGTTGAAACATCTCACAATGGTGGCACAGTTTTGGACCCGCAAAAGTAGCAAAGAAGGAGGCTACACTATCTGTGAATCTCTGGTCTATTTTTTTTATTACTTTAGGGCCTGGTTTGGATCCTCCCTCGGGTCTGAGTGTGTTCCTCAGGTTTCTTAATTGCTGATTGTAAGAAAGTGGATAAATGGTTAAGGGGTATGAAAGCCCCACTCAGGCATTAACTACAATCCTTGTCAGGGTGAATCACAAAAAATCACTAAATGAACCTGTACTTAATACCCTGCTTGCTTTGCACAAAGCAATCAGGCTTAACTTACAGGCAAAGTGTAAAGTATTTATACAGCACACAAACAGTAACAACGTGAAAACACAACACAATAAAAATCCCCAAAACAAGGTAGAAAAATAGAGTACATTTTAATTAGTTTTCAGTTTTAACATTAACTTTCCAGTCCTTCACTCCCTTCACCTACAGGGCCATTATATCCCTGCATCTTAACCAACAGCTTTGATCAGAAGGTCTCTGGAAAAGAGTCCCCTTGTGGGGCCCACTAGACATTACAGCGCCAGTCCGACGAGGAGCACACCCAATGATGAAGCATGACACCCAATTGGGTGTGTGAGGGCTCTTGCTTCTAATTACAGAGGTGCCTAGATTGACCTGTGTCCCATAGAGGGGTCCGGGTAGGAACTCCTTCTTACAGGAACTGTGTACCTTGATGTATTGTCTATTATATTTACTGCCACTACAATTTGATGGGCTATAAACTGGCACTAGATACTTGTAAGATATATAAAAGTTGTGTTACTTGTCCTCGCATGACAGTTTTTTCATGTGATGGATACTGTGTCAGGTAGACAATACTTCTTGTGTATATCTGCTTAAAGTGCATACAGTGTGTTTTTTCAGGTACATTAATGGTTTGCTTTTGCTGATACTGCTAAATAGCACTTGCATAATAATGTTTCACTAGCTTTCCTTCAGAATTTCTTGCAAAGCTTATGGATAATCAGTTACCCTCTTGTGGTGCTAGGGGGGCTGGCATTGAAACTTTTTATATGGCTGCGTTTGGTTCCTGATCCAGCCATTTTTTGTGATAAACAAATGTTATAGATTACATGGCCTAATATAACATGCTTACTTCCAACTTGGTTCTCTTTCCTTTGTTTCTTATGTACAAAGATCTAGGCTACATTGACATGGCCACAGTTCACAAAGCCAGGCACCAAGATCAACCATCCTATGTGTAAAAATGTTTACACTACTTGGTGGATACAACCAAAGCCCTTATTAAGAAATGAATGCCAAATACAACAGCAGTGACCAGCAGCTTTAATTTTATTGCGCTGCTTAGATCTTATGGTGAATATAGGAAATAATTTATAGTAGCTGGATTCCCACATGTGAATTCTGCGTGCTTCCGCTGCTTTGTACCGTGGGCTGTTTGCTGGAGTTAATTGGAATACCATTACACTGACGTGCCACATTCCATCACAGTTAAAAAAAAATCTATGTAAATGGTGAAAATGTGAAGTCCTCCAGTTACCATATATTTTTACAGCGTTGTTCCATTTCTATTGCTGTTCTCTGGATTTTCAAAAATATTACTGTTTGTAAGTATAAATTGGACGCGCAAGTAGCAGCATTGACAAAGGAAAATTCATAGAAGCAAGAATGGTGCCTTTCTGAATGGATTTGTTCACACCTAAAATTCGGCTGGCAAAAGGGATTTTTTATATGCAAGTATACAGACTGGGCAAGTTGTGGGAGTTTTAGGTCGAGGCTATCTGTAAAAGATAGGGACAAGGAAAGTTGTTGGTGTTCACAAACTTTCCGCAGGTAATTGCCACGCTGGTAAATATTTACTCCTATGAAGTGCAGAACTAAACCAAATGCCTGGGCAGGGAAATGAGGGCAGCACCCTCAAAGTAAGCAGGGATATGGGGAAGTTTCTTCCGTGGAAATAAAAATTCTACTAGTACACAATCTAAAGAAAACACGTAATCACTGCAAATTAGTGTATGTGTTACATTTATGTACGTAGAAAAGTAGACTTCATACATTTCCTTATGGTTAAACACCTGAGGCTCCTGATCGTCAGCTTTACAAGAACATGCTTATAATTCTTTAGGAACTCCTAAAAAGTGAGAAATGTACGAAAATCAGAGGCACTTCAGTGTGAATTTTTGACTTTCCTGTCTGGAAACTTGTGACTATGACCCCGGATGAAAGGCTAAGTGTAAACTGAATAATCACAATGATTACGTTTCTCTTTTTCTTGAAGCATTCTGGAGATGTAGATAATAGTCTAAGACTCAAGAGCAATCGTCTCCGGTTCTGTACAACTTAAAAACGGTCGTGCTGTAATGTTTCATGATTAACACAAAGCAGAATTGTTTATTACTCTTCTTCTGTAAATCCATCACAGTCACAGAAATGTACATTTAATTGCGTTCAGCTTTTATAGTTTTGCTACTTTTTTTTAAAGAAAAATGAAATTAAAATTCCACGGTAATCGCGTCTGAGAAGCTATAATTACCGGTACATTATTTCAATGAATGTATGATATAAAAATGATTTAATTATTTTTCGATGTTTTATATACGGAATATCAGTAAATCTGTGAACAAAGCCACCTATGTGTTTCTTAATAATAAGCGAAAGGCAGCTCATTCTCAATGCTTAACGTTAATGTCTTCCCAAATGCAGCACTGCACACAAACATAGAACATTTTGAAAGTCCAAAGATGTTCATCCTAATATCAACAGTAATGACATGGGCACGGAGTAAACCTTTAGATCCGGTAAGTTTTCGTTCATGTGCAGTTATCTTGTTTATTTCTACTTGCAAAAGTTAAATTTACAGCAAATCTGAATTTTTTTGAACATTAAAGGAGATTCTCAAAATAGATCTTTCACTGAAAAGGGTGAATATGTGTATTTGAAAAATATGTGTATACTCTTTCCATGTTTTTACAAGCTATAAATATTTCTTCTTGTGAAAGTCTCCATTTAGGGTTTTAGTTCACTCAAGTAATCATGTTTGTGAACGACCTTGCAGATAAGTATACGAATGCACAGTTGTCACAATTGACAAAGTAGTTGGTTCTCAACTGATAAAATATATGTTGTGCAATTCTGTAGTGTTGAAAACATTATTTTTGAGCATCAGATGTTCATATTACTGAAGTGTTTGTAAGAAATAGTAAAACAGTAGATACTGCATTGTCCTTTTATTAGATATAGATAAACATGTAAACATTCCTGGCTCTTCCAATTGCATATTTTAATGGATGATAACCAGGGAAATTATGTGTTTATTATTTTTGTCATAGGATGTTTATCATACGGCTATTCAGGTCTTGTTGCATTCTAGTGGCCCATGTGCAATACATTAACAAAATATGGCAAAGTATGATTCTTTTTTATTTTTATTTGGGTGTGGCAAACAAAAATGGTTTTACACTTATAAACAATAGATGTTCTGTGTAAATGAAGAAGGTGCCTACCTTCCCAGAGAGTGTTCATTCTGAATATTCATGCGAAGTGAAATGGTAAAAATTGGAAAAAATACTTCACTAAATGTTCATAACTGAACCATACTCCATCATTTATTTAGAAAAGTAATAAGTATGAATGCTCCTATTGTACTGCACATTGTTGTAGTTAGAATAGAAATAAGTACCTAATTAGGAACCGCATGAAGTGCGTGTATGGCATCCAACTGAACAAGTAGTCAGTCATCTCTTCTTCAGCTATGATTATATCATTTGTATGCAAACATTTATGTATGGACAGCGACTGGTAAATACTCGAGCTGCCTCCTAATCCATTGTTATTTTGCACACCCTGCCACCTCAGTTTGAACCAAGCTATCTGCAAATCATTTTCGACCGTGCTTTAGTTGGTACAGTCCAGCTCAAACTGCCAAGCCAGTTCCTCCCTGAAATGGAACATAAGCAACCCAGGACCAGTGTCTCCCTTGTTATTGACTCGTTAGCCGGGTATAGCTTGGTCCCAGTGACTGTGTGCAGCGAACCCACGTCTAGGCATACCTGTCCCATATAGGGTGACATTGTAAAGTATACAAAAAGTGATTGATGGAATGCTTGAATTAATCTCAGCCACTGGTAAATACTTGGAGCCACATTCAAATCCATTGTTATTTCCAGTTCAGGGAGTCCCTGACTTGGCAGTTTGGACTGGACTTTTCCAATTAGAGCAGGATCAAGAGCAGGAGCGGCTCGCTGGGCTTTGTCGGGGTAGGGTGGAGGGTGCAGGGGCACAGGGCGGGGGAGTGAAGGGGCGTGGGAGAAAATTGATATATATATTCTTTTTAAATCATGCTTTGCTCCTGGGCCACTCTTCTCCTGTTGCTGCTGCAGGCACAGGCTCCCAGCCTGCCCTACGGCCAATCCTGATGCTGCTCAGAGCAGCATCAGGATTGGCAGGGTGCGCCCAGCCAAGGCACTCCCAGGCTGACTGGGAGCCCGTGCAGGCTCTCTCCGGTCCAGCAACCGTGTTGCTGGGCTGGAGAGAGCCCTGGGCGCATGTGTGTTTGGCCAGCACGAGTTGGCCGGCCAAACACACATGCAGTCTGAGGGGAGTGCACAGTGCACTCCCCTCTGCTCATCACCCCCAATCCCCTGCCCCTTTTCAATTTCAGTTTATT
Source organism: Pleurodeles waltl (assembly GCF_031143425.1). Lineage (NCBI taxonomy): Eukaryota > Metazoa > Chordata > Amphibia > Caudata > Salamandridae > Pleurodeles > Pleurodeles waltl. Next base: position 914,350,053 of record NC_090448.1, on the reverse strand, counting down.
ATCCTTTCCTTGTGAAAGGATTTGCAGCAGTTGCTGCTGTCAGGGAGGGGTGGGGTGTGAGATGCTCCTCCGCCCAAATGGAGGAGCCGCGGCTGGTCAAGAGTGATTTGCAAATAGGTGGGTCCAAAATGAGGTGGCATGGTGCGCAAAAAAATGATGGATTGAGATGCGGCCCCAAGTATTTACCAGTGGCTGAGATTAATTCAAGCATTCCATTCATTCCTTTTTTATACATTATAATATATAATTTGTAGCATGCATGGTGGCCATCTCTGAAGCTACAGATGGAGGAAGTCCCATACTCAGGATCTCTTTAAGTTCATATCATGAAGAGGTTGATTCAGTTCTGCAGAGGCATACTAACTACTTGGGAGTCATGTATCCTAGGCATATGTCGCAGGAGCAAAAACGTTCGGGTCAATTTCAGATTCACAGATCTTGGTCTCCTACTGGCCAAGAGACTCATCACCTGTAGATGAAAATCACCTGATCCTCCATCTCTAGTGGCTTGGACACAGTCGCTGTCAGTCTGGGCACAGGCAGAGAGCATTGCTCTGCATAGACAGGACAGCTTGGGGCTCCACAAATATCTCATAGCCAGTAACTGCAACACTATAGTAGCTGAAATACATGCTGCATTTTATAACAATCCTGACGCACAGCATACATCAGCTTCTGGTGACATTACTTTAGGGGAGAGGGAGTTACCCACGCCCCCAACAGACAGGTGCGTGCTGCCAAGTGGCGGCTTATGAAATGACACACTCATCTCCAGCATCTGGATAATTAATGTCTGACATTAGGACACCCTTGCTAGATTGTCTTAGCACCTAATCAAGTTGTTTTCAGTGACTTGTGTAGGGGATACAATGTCCGAAGCACCTGTTGTTATCACTGTTATTGTTTATTGATGTAACGTTCTGTTTACTTCTGATATTGCGCAATGTGGCATCCTGCAGCCTGAATAAAAAATGTGCTGCCTACTGATTATTATATCCAGACATACAATCGCAACTTGTTACCAAACTCAACAACTCTGTTTCACATGCTGTACTCTTAGATTGTAACATTGGCACATGACTTATCCCTATTGACTCCATATAAGTGCTGTAATTTACTATACTGAAGTATTGCTGATATGTGATGTTATGTAATGTGGGGATATACAAAGAACATGGGGAAACAAAAAAAGAACAAAAGCAATAAAAAGGTATAAACAAAAATATAGTGACATCATTGAAGGTGCCACAGACAGGGACAGTTAAAGTGATGTGGCGCAAGTGATCGGCCTCTTCCTTCCTCAACCTTGAACCCACAAAAAACTCCTCATGGACCAAGGAACCTGCGACATAAGCCACATTTCGGAAACGACACCCACCCACTATCACCTAGAGAAAAGGAAGAATTTTAAATAGAAGAGAACAAGGCTACCTAAAAAATTAGAGTGATTTGCTGACACAGGGACACAGGCTGGCTGGAGGGGGGGGACTAACTTTCTGGTGGTCCAGGAACATTCAGCCCAACACTTAGTTGCCTGGAGTTGTTGATTGAAGGGGGCTTCGCCTGTTGACTAGTACTCTGGCAGGCATACAGCATTTATGCTGCGCCATGGTGAGGGAGAGTTTATGCTCTGTTGGTCCAAAGGAGATACCTTGGATTTCCTGTGACACCCGTATTTTTGCAGCTAACGGCTCAATGCTTAAAGCAAAAAGAAGTGGGGAGAGGGGGCAGCCCTATCTCTTCCCCCTCTTCAGATGAAAGGGAGGAGATCTTACCCTGCTGACCAGGACTCAGGCTTGTGGTGTAGCGAATACGGCTCTCACCACTGCAATAAAATTGTCACAAAACCCAAAGTGGCGTAAGATGTGGAAAAGGAAGTGCCAATCCACCTGATCAAAGGCTTTCTCAGCATCTAGGGCTATTAAGATGGCAAGTACTGACTGTTGGTGGCCTTTTCGACCAGGTGGATCACCCTCTGTAAGATATTGTGGGTTTTCTCCCCTTAATAAGCCCGGATTGGTCCAGTTGTATTAAGTTAGGCATGATATTGTCAAGAAGGGCCACTAACATTTTTGTGTAAAGTTTAACATCAAGGTTAAGGAGGGTTATAGGCCTATAGGAACCTCATTGTTGAGGGGGCCTTCCCTGATTAAAGGATACATGTAATTAAAGTATTGCTCATGGGTGGAGTCACTACTTGTGTTGTAGCTATATGGCTGAACAGGGCCATCAGGTGGAGTAGGAGGTCTGAGCTAAAGCTCTTATAAAATTGGACGGGTAAGCCATCTGGCTCTGGAGATTTGTTAAGTTTTAACGTGGAGATGGCAGTTCGGACGTCCTCCCCCCGACTGGTTTACCCAAGACAGCATTTGGGTCTTATGTCACCTCCATGTAGGGTAATTGGGTTACAACCGTAGTATGGTCAGCCGTGTAGAGTTGCTTAATAATAGCTGGCCAAAGGTTTTGGTTTTATCATCCTCCGAGACAGCTAGGAACCTATTACTTCAAGCAATGTTCTGTATTTAGTCCCTTTCATGTTTGATCCAAAGCTGCTGTGCTAGAGCTCCAACTTTGTTACCATGTTCTTAAGTTGTGTGTTTAAGGCGTAGCATGGGAAATTAACCCCTATCTGTATAAATTGTGTTGAGGTTTCTCCTCAAAGTTGTCACTTTCCTCTGTAGAGTGAGGGAGGGGCTTTCCTTGTTGGCTTTTTCCACGGTCTTAAGTTCCTCTTCTAGTGCAAGTCTATCTGTTGCTCTTTGTTTATTCAGTGTAGACTAGAGGCAATGCCTTTGTCGTGTATTACCACCTTAAAGGCATCCCAAGTATTGGAGAAGTTTGTGTCTTAGGGTTTGTTCAGCTGAAAGAAATCTCTGATAGTTTTCCATATTTCAGCCCTAAAAAGCATGTCCCTATGGAGAGAGCTTGGAAAAAACCAGCAACTATACTTTGGTGTAAAGGCCTCCCATTTTATTGTCAGACTCACCGGAGCATGATCCGAAATGGTCATTGGATAGAACTGGGCCTCGATTAACTTTGAAGTTAACGAATTGCTAGTAAACACATAATCTAATCTCGAGTAGGTGCGGTGAGAATGTGAAAACAATGTGTAATCAAAGGATGTCGGGTGGAGGGTCCTCTAAGAATCCACGAGCCCCAGTGAGGAGAAAGGGAAACTTCCCATGAGTCCTGTGGGTGTGTGTGCTGTCCTTCCCTGGCTCCCAGGTAAGATCCCTCATCGGGAAAATCTCCCCCTCTGCAAACCCTCCCAATAGAGAAAGCAATGACTGTAAAAATGGGATTTGTCCTGTGTTAGGGGCATACATGGAGGCGGAGCTGGACATACAGCCTGCCAGGTATCCCTTCACTATAACTATACTACACTCCTGATCAGTTTTGCAGTCTACTAGTTGACATTTTAGTGACAAATAGAAAAAAGCACGACCCCATTATGTCTGATAGCAGCAGAAGATTTGTACATAAGCGGATTTGTGGCACAGTCTATGTTCTTCAGTGCGCGGAAGATGTGTTTCTTGCAAGACTACCACATCATCGCGCCAGTCGAGTAAGTATTTCCAAAGCTTATGGCGTTTGGCTGGTGACTTAAGACCTTTGACATTCCAGGTAAGTGTGGTGACTACCATACCGTCTCAGTAGAGATAAACGGCATGCTGTTAGTACTGCCCCCCTGAAAGCATTGTACAAGAGAGCCCACCCTCTTGAGGAGAAGGCAGGCTTTTAGGCCATTGTTCCTAAGCCCCCCTCTCCCACCTGCATAGCGTGATCCCTCCCACACACCTGAAAACAAAAACAATCAACATCACAACATTGAAAAACTGGGGAGTAATCCCCAACCATGAATGAACATGTCTAAAAAGGATATACATCCAGGCGTAAAGGCCGAAAACCACTAGTGTAGCCTAAAGGTAGCATAAAGATGATTAGGCATGCTGACATCATTTAAACATGGTGTCCAAGTTACCAGAATGTCATTTGTGGCTTCTTGGGGGCAGTCTTGGAAATGATAATGGTCATAAAAGAAAAGGGTGGACAGAGTTAATATAGGTGTCTCATGTTGCATGTGACAGTCACTGTTTCTTTGGGTTTTTGAATGGCGCTGAGTGAGCCATTGTCCTTTCCCACTGGCCTCAGTTTGTGTAGTCGAAGGTATCGGTAGGTTCGGCGTTTCCTTTAAGGATATTCCCAGTTAAGTCACAGCCTCCGAGAGTTCTGTGAAGTCAGGGGACTTATTTTGGAAGTCGAATGCTAAGCCAATAGGATATATCCACCAGTATCTGATACGGTCATGGCAAAGCTGGTATTTCACTGGATGGAACTGGAGTCGCCGAGCCAGTATGGTGGGTCATTTATCCTGGAAAAAAAGAGCAAGTAGCTCCTTGAAACTAAATCTCTTACTTCTTTCTTGCCGCCAGTAAAATAGCTCCTTTGACTTTATAAGAGAAGAGTTTTGCCAGAACATGTCTAGGACATTTCCCCCCTCCTGGAGTCAGGGGTCCCACGTGGTAGACTCTATCAAGCTTGATCACAATATGGTTATCGCCGCATATGTTTGAGAATAGCCCTATCACATATGCCTCTAGGTCACGGCCCTCCGCTCCCTCCTCTAAGTTTCGGATCTTATATTATCTCTCTGGGATCTGTTTTCTAGATCTTCACACTTGAGTATAAAGGCCTGGAGCTGAGTGTTGAGAAAGCCTGCAGAGGTTTCTGCCTGGGCAATTTGGTTTTCCAAGTCTTGAACCTTTGTGTCGAGATCAAGAGTTCTAGTTCCGACCGAGTCTACGTCTTGTTGGAGGGAGGTAAATTTAACATTGATTTTGGTTTTAAAGGCCTCATGGGTAGACATGAGATCGGACTTAAGTTCTTTCTAAAGTTCATTCTTAAAGACTCTGAGGGAGGAGAGGGAGCCATGGTGTCAGCTTGGTGGGGTGCCTGGTTGATGTCTCTTGCCTCTGCTGGTGTGAAATAGCTTGTGACCCTATTGGCTTTTTTTTTTTTTTCAGTGGCACAGAGTCTATATGTATGGATAGCTGAGAGGATAGTGCAGATAAGTAGCAGAGATCCTGTCTGGTAGAGGCTCTGCGTCCAGCAAAAGTGCGAGCGCTGAGGTAAGCAGGTCAAGCAGCGCTCCTCCCAATTAAAGGCCGTTAAAGTGGTTTCAGTAGCAAACTCATTGGTGGAGAAATTCAATATGTTGAGCGCCTGCCTGGCTTTTCTCGCAAGCCTCCTCTATGCAAACCAATGGTTCGGATCAGTGGTGGTGCCAGTAGGTCTATGCCACTATATGCTCTTGCAAAGGTGTAGTCTGGCCGCTTGGCCCCAGCCTAGGTGGCAGCTTTAGGATAGGGGTGCCATAGAGTACTGGGCCCACTTGGACCATGGTGGTAAAAAGGAGGGTCGAATTCAGGGGCCAAATGTAGATGCAGAAATCATGATGCTAATAAACCTCGTGTCTCCTCATATCCATCTTCTGATGCCAGGCGTTGCACAGCGTGGTTGGTTGCAGAGCTCATGAGCATGCCGCCATCTTAAGGTCAGGTAGCCAGGCCTCGTGGTCCGATAGGCCCCAACCGCTGCATGGCTTCTCTTCACAGGGGAAGAGGGCACCGCAATTCTGACCCCCTGTCCACTAGATTCCCCCTCGAATTTCAGCTATCACAGGTAAGTGCCCGGGGGGACGTTATGATATGCACAGGATATCCTCCAGCATGCAGTCTGGACCAGATTCACCCACTGCAAACTCTCTGCAAATAGTCAAAAAGCCCCATGCGGCACACCTCACCGCTTCAATCAATGTTGTTTGTCCCTGTGGTGTGCCTCTTCATATAATGAGGCTCCAGTGGCACAGCCGGTTCTACATTCGAGGGCCCCACTCCGCCAATCCTGCCACGCAGTTCTCGGCCCATCAGTCCTGCGGCCCATTAGTCCCCATGCAGACTGGAAGCTTCTCTCATCTCCAAGGGCTCCGCCCCAGTTCCCCTTGCTCCCCTTCTGCCACATGAGCCCATGGGGCAGGGAATTTGGGGGAGTTCAGGGAGGATAACCAGTAGCTTAGATCAGAATGCCAGTATTTTCACCAACGCTGCAGCAGAGCACTCGTGGACCACATTCACTCGGCCATCTTGGTTGGCCATGCACATTGTTCATTTTTTCTTGTTTGTTTTTCCTTGTGGTTCTACCGAGACATAGCTTTTTAATTAACAAAATTCCAGGAAGGCATGAAAATGTCAGTTACGTAGACCATGGATATGAAAATAAAGGAAGGAAGATAAGGTAAGACAGTGCACCAAATGTACAGCAATTGTCTCTTGCATTATACATTGAACAACGTACATTTTAGCCACAATTCCCTTCTGCAGTGCAACCACTCCAGAATGCATTATATAAGACTAATTCTTTCCATACCATCCCCCGCAGGGGCATGCACCTGGTGCCAACAATACACATTCCCTCTCAAAGGTACCTGAGGAAATAATGTCATCAACATCAGGTTAATTTAATGCAAGCTTTCCCTCTAGTTTCAAATAGACTGCCTTCTGAGCAGCATCGGCCTTCCAAGAATGCATCCAAATGTTGCGACAGGTCACACTAGCCACGCTAGAAGCAGCTGCAGAGGCACAGAGATTGTCAAAGTTAAAATCCGAGAGGAACCTCACCTGCTGTTCCATTAAAGCCAACAAGGCTGAAAAATCTGTACCCTCCTGCCCTTTATCAGTCAAAGAATGGAAGTCTTTCAGGAGGGTCTTGACTGCATAAGTTGAGTAGGCCTATGCTCCAACAGCAAAGTTAGAAGCTGTGTAGGCACGCTAGACTGCCCCTTCCACCTTCCTGTCCACAGCTTCAGAAGGTAAAGCATCCTCTCACACTACAGCCCCCTGAGAGGATAACCCAGCCACGATGTTATCAATTTTCACGGGAACGGAAACTTCTCCCCAAAGTTATCCAAAGAGTAACATTTCAGCAAGAAGCGAGAAAATAACAGTTTCTCCACATCCTTTGCAAGCATCCGGGGAAAGGAAGCGTGCAAGGAATCTAAGCAGTATCTGCAAAGCCCAAATTCAGCCGCACATGCTGCAGAATTTCAGCCAGATCTGTACCCTGCACAAAGCGGCCCTTAGCGTCATCCTCATCCCCCTCAATAGGATTCATTCTAGGAACCTTAGCTGGAGGAGACCCTTCATGGGCACGAAATGCAGCTTCCATAGCAGCAGCAATAATGGCTTGAAGATCAGGGGACACAGCAACTCCAGAAGATGGCCCAACCATCACAGGGACCTCACCCAAATGCCTCATACTGAGGGCACGAGGAATCCCAAGGATGGAGAAAGAAAGAACGCAGCAAATCCGAGGAACAACATTCATAGAAGCCAGACCAGCATAGGAAGAAACTTCCTGATAAAGCTAGCTGGTTTCCTAGATATATGTTTTTCTGTACCCCATGATCGGGGAATACGCTGTGTTATGAAGTTGCGTGTATTCAGCTGTTCTGCTTGTTGATGTCTGCTTGTAGTAGTTTTCAGTGGAATGGGATCGTTGGAATCAAGGGAGCTGGTGCAGTGCTCAGTTTGATAATATTAAAGGATGGTTATCTGAAACTTAGAGTAGTTCTCCATCCTAGGAAGCTTCAATCCAAGCATATTAGAAAGTCATTCTTAACCATCTTGGTTTTTCCAATGACCTGCCTCCTTGTTTAGATGCTTCCTTATCTGTGTATAATTCAGTCCAGTCTTTTTAACTCATAGCATGCCAACTCCCCCATTTTGCTGCTATGAGATGAAGGACGCTTAGCTTTGGGTCCTTTCTCTCAAATACTTTCAACAATTTAGTTACCACCTTGACTACACCTGGCTTGCTTGTCTTATTTATGCTGTGCATTACTAGTTGTACAAAAGGTTAAGCATTTGTTTAGTTTTGGCTGTTCAGTCATGTTATACCTCAAGATCCAATTCAACTTTGTTAGTCCTGTCCAAATAAGATGCACTTATTAAATGTTTTAGAACTGGTCCTGAAAAGTCGATTAGAGACCTGAAAGTTCTTTTTATGGTCTATTGACTTTTTTTTATTGTAGTGCTTCTTAAGACTTCCTAAGGGGCTTCATTACTTTGCTACCTAACAACTAATTGTTTTCCAAATACCAATTGGGTACCATATTGTTAGCCAGATGTTCAAGATAGTCACATAACATTACATACAATGGTACTTATTTACAGAGTGCGTGTTCTCTTGAGGATCTGTCAAAGATTTGTCCCTCCTTGACCTACACTGGATGACTTTGATTTACAAATATTTCTTAGTTTTACAAAGAATTTCGACAGGCACAGATTTATTTGGAAATTCTTTAAATCATGAACCTTTGTAGTATGACCTCTATTGTAAAGTTACTTATCCGTCATAGTGCTAGGCACTACACCCCAAGTTAAGATGGGAACACGTCTCTGGTCACTCACACATAACACAAAACACTTCCTACATAAGGTTATAACACATACAACGCCATGGCAACCACACACTCCCCCATTGTGTAGCATGCTACCCATCTTAAAATGTGCTCCTCCCCTCAGCGTGGTATGGAGCGCTATATGAATGCTACAACACAATATCAGGCCTGCGAACTTTGAGATAAATCTCACTATGTAAGAGAAGGGGGCATAAATGGGCAGGTTCTGGGGAGGAGGCATGACCTTGAATCTATTACTCTCACAAGTCATGGGGTGGGGCCATGGCGAGTGGACGCTGTTTGTGCCGGACTCCATCCCCTCTCCCACCAAAAAGGAAAACATAAACATTAACAAAGTTTATGAGACTGCCTCTGATGCTCTTTGAATATTGCAAATTTCACCCCCTGCCCCATCTCCAGACATTAGGTGCACCCACCTGCCAAACACGTGCTGGAAACCCTCCCTGTGCAGAGGTTTCTTGATCATATTATCTCCCACCATATAATATTGGCTACTCACTGAGAGACTGCGTGAGCAGAACCGATATGTGACACACAGTGACATCTCAAGGGTATGTTGGGCCAAAGGCAATACATATTTTGGGGCCTGTGTTTGAAACATCTCTAAATAAATAGGAGAGAGATAGGTGAGGTAGAGAGAGGTATGTAGTTGTGTGAGAGAGAAAGCGACAGAGAGAGAAGAGCTGATAATAGAGAAAAAGGAGTAGAGGTAGAGAAATAGTGATAGTAAGAAAGAAGTAAGATATTTAGGGAGGTGAAGCTAAGGGAACAGAGGTAGACCAAGAGAAAGGGGATGTGAGGCAGTGCACGAATGGCAGATAAATTGAAAGGTTTGGAAGTGGGAGAATGAATGGTGGGCTAGGGGGAGGTGTAAGGTACAAAGAAAAGTAGGATAGCGTGGGCGAGAAAGGGCTGAGAGAGAAGCATAGAGAGGTAAGGTAAAAGAGACATGGAGAGAGATAGAAATGTGAGGTAAAGCTAGATATGAGAATATGTGAGAAGTGAAGTGGAAGGTGGTGGCCCTGGGCAACTGCCAAGTTTGTCCAGGCCTTAAAAGATCTCTGGTGACACACGATGGCCCAGTATATGTTGGCAGATCTAACAATACATAATGTGCATTGCTTTGGCCTTGAGAGGAGAAAGACAGTCTACCATCTATTTTAAACTGTGTGCTTCAGAAGAAGCTGTTTAATATAGCTACCCGGGAAGTAAAGAATGAAATGCATCAAGGTCACTTCTTCACCCACAAAAAAATGGCACTTTTAGGACGTTGTAGATCCCTTTACGGTTATAGGTGGCAACCGTAACCTGAAGCACGACAACCTCTTCTTTCTTCAGGTAAATACACAATCTTCACCTAGGCAGCAGTGGCTCCTCTGCTATGGCGGCGGAGCATCGCCCCCCCCCCCCCCCCCCCCCACTAGCTGCAGCAGCTGCAAATTGAAAAATAAAAACGATAATAAACAATGTTTATTATCGTTTTTATTTTTCAAGGGAGCAGGACCATGGGGGATGACGAGCACTGAAGGAGAGTGGTGTGTACTTCCCTTAGTGTGCATGTGCGGCCGGCCAAACACACATGTGCACTGTGCTTTCTCCAACGCGGCACTGTGTTGCCGGGTTGGAGACAGCAGGCAGAGGTTCCCAGTCTGCCTCAGAGCGCCAAGCCAGGGACAATCCTAACGCTCATTCATGCTTCCAGCAGCATGAGAACAGTGTTAGGATTGGCCAGAGGGCAGCTGGGAGCCTGTGCCTGCTGTGAGCGAAGAGAAGCGTGTCAGAGACGGCGAGTCAGGTACGTTTTTTGGTTTTTTTTTTAAATTTTTTTGCGTCACCCCCCCACACTCACCTGCCGCTATGCCCACACAGGAGCCACCCCTCCCTAGGGTTTCTGTCTACAAATGAACTTGTCCTTGGGAGATTTGCTAGAGCAGAATGACTATTGAAGATGAGGTTTGTTGCAGAGAATTTGTAAACCAAAAGACCAATTAATTTATGCACTTTTAGCAGGGCGAGGAAAAGAACAAACTGAAGAGGACTCGTTGTTTTTGTAATCAAATAATGTCTATTTGTAGAAACCAATTTAGTCTTCTGTCCTATTCTGGTTCACAGGATGACTCGGAAATTCCATTCACGGAAGACGATTATCGGCGCAGGAAAGCTCACCCTAATTTCAAAGACCATCTGGCAGCAGAAAAAATGGTCATCAAACTTGGAAAAACTGTACGTATCTACAGCACAGAAAATGTTTTTAAAATGATAAAGTATCAGATGTTTGATGGGTAAAATTATAGAGATGGTTTGGTTTGTGTACATTCTGTATAAAATAAATATGGTTATGCTAAAGAGCCATACCTAACTTCAGATAGCTTTTCTACAATTTATGCCCTGGAATACCGGCAATGATTTAAACATTTTGGAATGGAAGACTGAAAATACAACACGGCAAAATAACACTTTAAAACTGGAAATTATGTTGGGTTACGTATTTGTATGCTAACAATCTGTAATATAGCACTAACACTCGAATAGTTTACTAACTTCATCGAACAAAATTGAATAAATTAAAATAATCTATTAAAACAAGCGTTTATAGTTAATAAACCTTGGGAATTCCAGTGATGTTGTCATCTTTGTGCTACTATGATGGCATATACATTGTTCATGGGTGAGTTATTTTAGCTAAATAATGCCATAGTTGGCACTGATTTGTCGTCAGACTGCCTCATTTTGAGTGGCCAACAAAGCCTGATTCTAGTGCAAACTCCTGTTTGTGCATAATTTGTGATTATGCGTTTTGCAGTACTTACTGCACAAGCAGGTGTTTGTCCACCCGTTTTTCAAACAATGCAGGCAAACACCCCACATTCCAAGAATGTGTACCTCCGCAGAAAATAAGCAGCGGTTTACCATCCAATCTGTCCTTGCTAGGACAGAAACTCTGAATGGTCTAACCTAGGACTAACCTAGAACTCACAATGATCAAGTTCATTGTCGAGGCAAAGGCAAACTTTCTAATTTTATGGCTTTATAATTACATTTAATTTAAGAAATGTGGTGGATGTAGTCGTAGTTTCTTTGTGTAATATCCAATAAACATCTGAAATTAGAATACAAGTAACTAGAAGACCACGTATCCCACTTTTGATTGAGCCTTCAGTTGCCTCATGGTATCTTATAGCCTTAGAACCTGTTGTAGCGGGCTCTACCGGCTATTAAAGGCCCGCTCCCGCTTTAAATGCCCAAGCCGAAGGCATTTAACAAGGGAAAGGGCCTTTAATAGCCGGTAGAGCACGTGACGGCGGGTTCTAAGGCTATTAGAACATTCTGCCACTCAGGGCAGAATGTTCTATTAAATAAAACAAATTGCTCACGGGATTGGCCAGATTAAAATCCCCTCGGGCTCAGTGAGGCTTTGTTCACAGCTGTTGCTGTGAACAAAGCGAACATTTGAATGTTGGCGCTGCGGGCTTTTACTGGCCAGTAAAAGCCCGCAGCACTCCATTGTTTTCAATGGAGCTGCCAACGTTCCAATGTTCTAATCTTCTATAGACCACCACCATAATACTCTGTAGCTTACATTTGTGGTCCAAAAAGATGTGGAATGGGTGTTGATTGGTATTTCATTATAACTCTGAGCATAGTAATTTTATCAGTATTTTAAATATATATTTTTTTCACTGAAAAAAAGGTTACAGGGACGTTATAGTTAGGAAATAAAATAAAAATATCGAAATTCACTTAAAAAAACAAAGGTTAGAGGGACGTTATAGTTAGACTCACATTTCACTCTTACAAAACCAGTGAAATCTAGCAGTTATTGTTACCTGAGCTAACTATAATGTACATCCCTGCAATGCACTGCTTATGACCTCAGATATTACATTACTCGTGACATGGGCAATGACATCACTGATGACATCTCAAATGACATTACTGATGATCATCCACTGAGTGTGAGTGTTTTCTAAAAGTTTATGAGTGTTAAGCATTTATACCATGGCACTAAAAAAGTTAAAATAGTATACTTTCTTTACTGTAAATGAGTGATACTATTTTTAACATATATTAGGTGAATGGCTGTGTGACTGTGTGTATCCATGTACGAGTGAGTGCCTGTATGAGTATATAAGTAGGTACATGAGTAGCTGTGTTTGTGAGTGAGTGGCTTTGTGATGAGTTGGTGTGTCAGTGGCTGTATAGGGGAAAGAGTGGAAATGTCAGCAGCTGTATGGGTGGGTGAGTGGGGGTCTAAGTGACTGTATGTGTGAGTGTCTGAATGGCTGCATGAGTGAGTGACTGGCCTGTGTAGGTGGCTGTATGGGTGAGTAAGAGGCTGTTTGAGTCTCTGTTTGGTTACATGATTTGCTGTGTGAGCGGCTGTATTGTTGAGTAAGTGTCTGCATGAATGGATTTATGGGTGAGTGAGCAGATGTGTGAGTGCTTGTATGGATATGTGAATGGGTATGTAAGTGGTTGGGTGTGTGTGGGAGTGCTTGTACGGGTGAGTGAGTAAGTGGGTGAGTAAGTAGCTGTATGGGTGAGTGTGTGGCTCTGTGAGTGGCTGTATGGTTAAGTGACTGGTTGTATAAGTAGCTGTATGGGTGAGTGAGTGGTTGTGTGAGTGCCTGCATGAGTGAGTGGGTGTATGAGTGTCTCTACGGATGAGTGAGTGGTTGTGTGAGTACTTGTATGGCTTTGTAAATAAGAGGTTGTATAACAATGTGAGTTGATGTGTGAGTGTCACGACTCACGTGCTGCTTGCGCCTGGAATTTGCAGATCTGGTGGCGTGAATCTTCAATGTTCGGCTTTGGCCCAAAAAGGGGCGACTCTTTCTGGTAGCCACGGTGCTGTAGGCGATGGAGACACCAAGAACAGACCGTGCCCTTCAGAAAGTAGCGCCAGAGGGAAAAAACCCCTTAAAAAGGGGAAAAAACCTCCAAACAGGAAGACTCCTGGAGAAAAACAAGAACAAACAAACAGGAATCCAAAAGGAGCAAAAATCAGAAAACACAGAATGCTGAATCCAAAACCAAAAGGCAAGGAAATCAGGAGCGAAGACACTAACTGAGCAGAAAGTGTTGCAGCGCAAAGAAAGAGGAAAAACACAGCCCTTATATACCAAAAAACAGGAAGTGACCCACAGGAAGTAAAAGGACACCATCTTAGATAGGAAAACAATACATAGAACAGAATAGTAGAGGAACCATAGAGAATAGGGAACAAGGAATGCTGGGAAAGCACAGGAATCTGGGAAGGAGGAAAAAACATAAAGAAAGGCACACAACAGACTGCAAAAAAGAAGAAGGACAAAGAAACGAAGAAAAACAGGTAAGAGGGTTCAGAGACCCCTGGGACAGTGAAAGGCAGAAGGAAGAACGAGGCCCCAAGCAAATCTGGGGCCTCGAAACGCGCAGGAGAGGCTGGGGGCGCGCCGCGTCTTAATAACGCGGTGCGCAGCCCGAGCCGAACGCCCGGCAGAAGTCGAGCTCTCGGCTCGCGCCGCACCGCGCGGCGCGACAGTAGGTCCCCCTCCCGAAGGCCCAGGTTTAAGAGGGAATAAACGGTGAAAGCGTTGAATCAGGAGAGGAGCGTGAACGGAAGAGGCATCTTCCCATGAACATTCACTGAGAGGATAACCCTTCCAATGAATCAGATACTGAAGTCGTTTATGAAAAAGACGAGAGTCACAAATTTCCTGCACTTCATATTCAGGAGCATCATCTACAAGGACAGGAGGTGGACAAGGAAACTGACGTGAGTAAGGATCAGGCACATAAGATTTAAGCTGAGAAACATGAAAAACCGGATGGATCTTCCATGTATGGGGTAAGTGAAGACGGACAGTGACAGGATTGACCAACTGGAGAATACGGAAAGGCCCATAGTAACGAGGTGTGAACTTGTTTTGAGAGAGACGTGAGGGCAAGAATTTAGAGGAGAGCCAGACTTTATCTTGCAGATGATAATTTGGATTGGTTGTACGTCTCTTGTCTGCAGCCTTCTTCATATACCTCTTGGTATGTAACAAATTAGATCGAATTAGTTTATGGAGTTGGAGAAGGCGTTTGGAGAAATAGTTAATAGCAGGTAGAGGAGAGTTGGTTTGTGGAGAAGTAGGGAAAGAGATAGGATGAAAACCATAGGAACAGAAAAAGGGAGTGACCTTGGAGGCACTATGGACTGAGTTATTGTAGGAAAACTCAGCTAAAGAGAGGTAAGTGCTCCAGTTACTTTGGGTAGAATTGCAAAAGCATCGAAGATATTGCTCTAGTCCTTGGTTCAGACGCTCAGTCTGTCCGTTGGTCTGAGGATGGAACCCTGAAGACAAGGCTCTATTTATATTCAGGGTTTTACAAAAATGCTTCCAAAATCGGGAGATGTACTGAGGTCCTCTATCAGATATTATGGTATGTGGAAGTCCATGGAGACGGAAGACATGATCTATGAATATTTGACTTAGTTCTTGAGAAGTAGGCAGCTTTTTTAGGCCAGTGAAATGAGCCATTTTTGTGAAAGAATCCACTGTGACCATGATAACCCGGTTTCCTGCTGATGGTGGGAGCGAACACATAAAATCAGTAGAGATAATATGCCATTGGGCCGATGGAACAGGCAAAGGCTGTAGTAATCCTGCCGGTCTGGTGTGAGGTATTTTGACTTGGGCACATATGGGACAGGCCTGAACGTATTTTTCCACATCCAGTTTCCAGGTAGGCCACCAGAAAAATCGTGAAAGTAGTTCTTGTGTGGCTTTGATGCCTCTGTGACCAGCTACAGGGGAATCATGGCACATTTGTAATGCTTTCTTTTGCACCTTGTTTGTAGGGAGGAATATCAGGTCTTGGTAATAAAAATATCCTTGTTTCTTGTACAATAATGGTCTTAGTTCTTCTATGTCATGGTCCGATAGGTTGGCGTATTCTTGTTGTACTTCTTCCAGGAAAGACTGAGCCACTCCAATGATCTTACTGGGTTCTAGAAGATACTGGGATGAGGAAGGAGAACACTCTGGATATCGGCGAGACAGAGCATCAGCCAGAATGTTTTGAGATCCTGGAATATATGTAATATAAAAATCGTACTGACTGAAGAAAAAGGCCCAGCGGGCCTGACGACTATTCTGGCATACAAAATTTCTTAAACATTGTAAATTACGGTGGTCTGTCCTCACCTCAAATGGTTCCTTGGAACCCATCAGAAACTGTCTCCACTCAAGGCAGGCTGTTTTCAGAGCCAATAATTCCCTTTCAAGTACGGAATAATGTTGTTCAGCTGTGGAAAGGATATGAGACAAATAGAAAACAGGATGTTCAAGGCCATCATCCTCTTGTCGTTGGAGTAAGACAGCTCCGATGGCTCTCTCAGAAGCATCAGTTACTACTATAAATTGCTTGGTGGTATCTGGATGTCTTAAGATGGGGGCTTGGGTGAAGGCTCTCTTTAAGCTTTGAAAGGCTGCTTCAGCAGCCTCAGTCCAGACAAACCCCTTCTTTAAATTGTCCTTCTTTAAGGTGTGAGTTATGTGGCTAGTCTGACTGGCAAAGTCTAGAATGAATTGTCGATAGAAGTTTGCTAAACCTAGGAAACATTGTGTTTCTTTTATGGTAGAAGGAGAAGGCCACTCTAGGATAGCTTGTACCTTTTCTTGATCCATAGCTATGCCGGTGGGACTTAAATGATAGCCCAGATATTTGACTTCCGTCATGTCGAACTCACATTTCTCTGGTTTGCAAAATAGTTGATGATCACGAAGCCTTTGAAGAACTTGTTTAACATGGGAAGTATGGAGTTCAGGATTTCTAGAATAAATAAGAATGTCGTCTAGGTAGATCACGACTGTCTGATTCAGTAGGTCTGAAAACACTGAGTCCATAAATCTCTGGAAGATTGCGGGGGCGTTAGTAAGACCAAACGGCATAACCCTATATTCAAAATGGCCAAATGGGGTCCTGAATGCTGTCTTCCATTCGTCGCCTTCTCTTATGCGTAAAAGGTGGTAGGCTCCTCGTAAATCCAATTTAGTAAAACGTTGGGCCCCTCTGATTGCTTCCAGTATGTCCCTGATGAGAGGCAAAGGATAACGATCTTTAATGGTAATTTTATTCAGACCTCGAAAATCCAGGCACGGACGAAGATCCTTAGTCTTCTTGGGCACAAAAAAGAGAGGGGCCCCAGCCGGAGACGACGATGGAACAATAAGACCACTCTGTATATTTTCGTCCAGATACTCCTTTAGAACTTCCTTTTCGGGTTCCGTGAGGGAGTACATCCTCCCAAAAGGAACAATTGTGCCGGGTTCCAATGGAATTGCACAATCATATTCTCGATGTGGAGGTAGCACAGGTTTTGACGGTTTTTGGAAAACATCCTGAAACTCCAAATAGTGGTCTGGGATCCCTTGGACCGTATTAATGGACATACCAGTGGCACCTTCAGTAGCTAAGGATCTTTTCGGAGACCAATACTTGTCGGAAGTAAAACAGTTCTCATGACAAAATTGCGAAGACAAAGAGACTGTCCGGGTAACCCAATTTATATATGGGTTATGTCTGATGAGCCACGGAATTCCAAGAATGATGGTATGGTTAGGGGACGTAATAAGATCGAAGGAGATGTGTTCTTGATGGTTTCCCACCTGTAGACTTAACATCAGGGTAGTGGTGTCTACAGGACCAGAGGATATCAAAGACCCATCCACAGTGTGTACCTGTTCGGGTACTTCTTTTGCTTGAGTAGGGACTAGGTTAGCAGCAGCCCACGTCTTGTCCATGTATATACCACTAGCACCACAATCTAGTAATGCCATAGTCTTTTCTTGACGACCGTCAGGAAGTTGTAACAGGACCGGAAAGATGAACAAGCCAGTTGTATTGTCATTAAAGGAGCTGATGGAAGGTATAGCTGTAGATCCCGTCCCCTCCCTTCTTACAGAGGACGGGAGGTGGCGTTTCCCGAAGGCCTGGACGGACGTACTGGACAGGTACGGAGCATGTGACCAGCAGAACCACAATACAGGCACAACCCTCTCTTGCGTCTGTCTTCTCGTTCACTAGCAGAGAGCGGACCTCGGGTAGTATCCACCTGCATGGGTTCCCCTTCGATGTCTCTAGCAGGAGTGCGAGATTCCTCGGAACGCTGCAGGTATGCACGTGAGCTACTTGGCTGGGCAAACCCTCTACTCCTTTTCTTCTCCGATCTCCGTTCCTGAAGACGATATTCGATGGACAGTGCTTGATCCATCAGGCCACGAAGATCTTCCGCTCTGGTAGAATGCACTAGTTCATCCTTTATTTCTTCTTTGAGTCCTCTACGAAATAATGTTACCAGAGTACGTTCCACCCAAGTGGTCTCTGCCGCCAGCTGACGAAAACGGGTTATATATTGCAGGACGTCTTGGGAGCCTTGTTGGATGTCGCACAAGGCTTCTTCAGCGGAGGCTTCCAATCCAGGACGACTAAACATCTGTTTGAAGCGACTCACAAAGGCGGAATAGTCTGACAATACAGGGTCGTTGGAGGACACCATCGGGGTTGCCCAGGCCAAGGCTGGACCGGATAAGGCACTGATAAGATAACCCACCTTGGTCCTGTCGTGGGAGAATTGAGTAGGTCGGAAGGCGAAATACACCGTTAAAGCATCCAAGAACTCGCGAAGCTTGGTTGGTTCACCAGAGAAACAAGGGGTAGAAGCGGAGATTGTCGGAACATCACTGGTGCGGAGGGCCAAAGCCTGTCGTAACGCATCATTTTCATTACGTAGTTGTTGCAATTCCTGGGCTTGTTGCTGAATCGTGGTCAACAGAGATTGCTCCGGATCTGCAGCAGCCGCCACTGTATTATCCATGGTGTTTGAGGACGTCGGAATGGTTTGGCGCTGCAATCTGTCACGACTCACGTGCTGCTTGCGCCTGGAATTTGCAGATCTGGTGGCGTGAATCTTCAATGTTCGGCTTTGGCCCAAAAAGGGGTGACTCTTTCTGGTAGCCACGGTGCTGTAGGCGATGGAGACACCAAGAACAGACCGTGCCCTTCAGAAAGTAGCGCCAGAGGGAAAAAAACCCTTAAAAAGGGGAAAAAACCTCCAAACAGGAAGACTCCTGGAAAAAAACAAGAACAAACAAACAGGAATCCAAAAGGAGCAAAAATCAGAAAACACAGAATGCTGAATCCAAAACCAAAAGGCAAGGAAATCAGGAGCGAAGACACTAACTGAGCAGAAAGTGTTGCAGCGCAAAGAAAGAGGAAAAACACAGCCCTTATATACCAAAAAACAGGAAGTGACCCACAGGAAGTAAAAGGACACCATCTTAGATAGGAAAACAATACATAGAACAGAATAGTAGAGGAACCATAGAGAATAGGGAACAAGGAATGCTGGGAAAGCACAGGAATCTGGGAAGGAGGAAAAAACATAAAGAAAGGCACACAACAGACTGCAAAAAAGAAGAAGGACAAAGAAACGAAGAAAAACAGGTAAGAGGGTTCAGAGACCCCTGGGACAGTGAAAGGCAGAAGGAAGAACGAGGCCCCAAGCAAATCTGGGGCCTCGAAACGCGCAGGAGAGGCTGGGGGCGCGCCGCGTCTTAATAACGCGGTGCGCGGCCCGAGCCGAACGCCCGGCAGAAGTCGAGCTCTCGGCTCGCGCCGCACCGCGCGGCGCGACAGTGAGTGCCTCTGTGGAAGATGTCATCAGTGATGTCATTGACCATTTCATGAGTAATGTAATACGTGAGGTGATAAGCAGTGCATTGCAGGGGCGTGAGTTCTAGTTAGCTCAGGTAACTATAACTGCTGAATTTCACTTGTTATGTACGAGTGAAATGAGAGCCTAACTATAACATCCTTGTAACCTTTGTTTTTTCAGTGCATTTCTAAGGTTTGTTTTAATGTTGTTTCCTAACTATAAAACCCCTGTAAACTTTGTTTTTTTTAAGTGAGTTTCTAAGGTTTTTTAAATTATATTTCCTAACTTTACCCACTAATCTTTGACAGTGAGGGCAAGAGTGAGTGTATAAGTGTCTCAGTTGGTCTGTGAGTGGGTTTGAGAGTGTCTGAGTGGGTCTGCAAGTGAGTGTCTGAGTAGGTCTGTGAGTGTGTGCCTGAGTCTCAGAGTGGGTCTGTGAGTGGGTGCATGAGTGTCTAAGTGCATCTCTGGATGAGTGCATGAGTTTCTGAGTGGGTCTGTGAGTGGATGCCTGAGCGAGTCTGTGAGTGGATGCATGAATGTCTCAGAATGTCTGTGAGTGGGTGTGTGAATATCTGAGTGAGTGTGAGTGGGTGCATGAGTGCCTAAGTGGGTCTATGAGTGGGTGTGTGAGTGTCTGAGTGGGTCTGTGAGTGAGTACATGAGTCTGTGAGTGGGTGCATGAGTGCGTCTGTGAGTGTCTGTGTGTGGGTGTGTCAGTAGCTGCATGAATGACTCGCACCTGCCTGTTTATCCGACAAGAGTTAACAGTTTTGCACAGAATGTCTACCCAACTGAAGTACTTTCTACTGGTTAGTCCATAAGTGCTACCTCGTTAAATGTCCAGTGTGTTATATACGCTACAGCTGCCTAATAGACCACAAGAAAGTGTCTTCAGCGACCTTGTTTGTGTTTGGCAATGTGATTGTTCCTTGTGTGTTGTTCTCCAGAATTTTGTGATAACATGAATCTTCCTATAGAGAGGCCAGCAAGACTACAAAGACATAAATGTCCACCAAACCAGGGTCCTTCCTCTTAGCTATATGACGTAAGTGCTTCTCTGGTGGGGATGGCCTCATATTCCTTGGCATCAAGAACGCACCACCAAAATCGTTGGGAAACGCACTTAGGGGGCTATCATCCTGGCAAAAGGAGGGAAGACCTTTGCACACTACTAAAGTGGAAGGGGTGGGGTCAATTCATTGAGGGATGGAAGCATGTGGTCCCCCACCCCAGGCCAATTTCGGGGACTCCATCCCTTGGGGCCCACCACAATTCAGTGGGGGAACGGGGCCGCACGGCCCCACTCCCCGGCCACTTTTGGCACTGGGGACCCCATCTCCCTGGACCCACTACAATTTAATGGTGGATCCAGCCCTGGGGGCCCTATCCACTGGGGCCTGGCTATGTCTCCTGAGTACAATTAATGTTTTATGCCCCTGTGAGGAGGTTTGTCTCAGGGTGGGGAGGGGGCTGCGCTGCCCCCGAATACTATTCACTTCAAGCCCCAAGGAGGTGGCAGTCCACGGGGCCCCCTCTCCTCAGGCCAATTTCAGCTGATTTCAGCCCCGGGGACCCTATCCCCCAGGGCCTGGCCATGTCTCCTGAGTACAAGTAATGTTTCTGCCCCAGGAAGGTGGTGGTCGCGGGGTGGGGTGGGCACAGCCCCCGGCATACTATTTACTTTAAGCCCCGGGATGTGGCGGTCCTCTGGGCATAAAGAAGCCCTTGGAGGGGGGGTCCTATGTGCCCCGCTCCATTTTTTTTTTTAAAGCACTGCATACCCCCGGGACCTGGCCCACCCAGGGGCTTGATTAAAAAGAAGCGCAGGAGACCACGCTTGTTTTTTTTCATTTTTGCCACAAGTTCTGCAACTTTGCTGCAAAATGTTTTTTTTAAATGCTTTTTTGCCCTGCTGTGGTCCCTCTAAGACCCCAAGAACAAGGTTTGGGATCAGGGTATTCACGTTTTTTTTTTGCGGGACTCTGCTGGAGCCAAGTCCTAAGGTGGCTGCCAACACTTCCTGGTTGAAGTGTTGGCAGCTAATAAGAGCTCTGCATTTCCCTGCACCAGCTTGTTATTCTTTCTGAAGTCGTCGGGGAGGATCCACAGCCCAAAAAATACAAATTTGGATTTCCTTAAATTTCTGAACAACTACTGAATTAATTTCTACTAAATAACAAAAAGCACAATCTGCAGAACAAAATCTAGCGTTCCTTTAAATTTGGTGTAATTCCATCCAGCGGTTTTGGCTATAGTCAAGTTCAAACTCAAATAGGGATTAACATGGGAAACACATTTTTTTTTAATCCCCCCGCCTTTTTCTTGGCCCCCTCTTGACGAATCATCCTGAAACTTTCCATGTAAAACTTTTTGGGGGAAAATTTTGAAGATCCTTCAAATGGCGCCTAAGATATAGGCAAGTCAACAAACTATTGACTATGAAAACATGGTCCTAACTATAACTACCTACTGGAGACTGCCAGTAGGTTATATACATATCTGCCAGTAGGTTATATATATATATATATATATATATATATATATATATATATATATATATATATAAACATGAGACCAGTGCAACAGTGTCTCTCACAACAGTGGTCTCAGGCACAGGGTCAGTTACAGGATCTAGTGTTGTTAGACCGCCAAACCTACAAATCTCAGCAATGGTGCAACCACAACAACTTAATAAAAGGGCGGCCATTTCAGGACCCAGTGTCACAGACCATAATAACAACAGATGCATCAATGACAGGTTGAGGAGCTCATCATACCAACCTAACCATACAAGGGCAATGGAACTCAACGCAATTAACTTATCACATAAATCATTTAGAATTATTAGCTGTGTTCTTGGCCCTCCAAGCATTTCAACCTCAGATCACACACAAAACAGTCTTAATAAAAACAGACTGTTAGAAATGGGGTCTTTGGTTGGCAAATTATCCTGTGCCCACCCTCTGGTAGCTTAGCACTGAGCAGTCAGGCTTAACTTAGAAGGCAATGTGTAAAGTATTTGTGCATTAAATCATGCAATAATGCAGTATAGCACCACAAAAATACACCACACAGTGTTTAGAAAAATATATAATATTTATCTGGTAAGATGCAGGTTAGAACGTTTAAAATGCAATAAGTATATGTTAAGATATCACTGTAAAAGGGATATAAAGTGTCTTTAGTCTTTTAAAAGCAATAAATGTCTATGTCAAGCACAAAGTACCTGGTTTGCGTTAAAAATCTCTGCAAAGAACCGCAGAGGAGGAGTTGCATGAAAACAAAGGGGTATGCGTCGATTTCTCAGGCCGCACACGGTGATGCGTCATTTAGTTTTCACGCAGGGACGGCTGTGCGTTGATTTCTGGCACTCGTCATGGATCCTCTTTGGGTTGCGGGGTTTTTGGATGCCCCCGGGATGATGCGTGGTTTTCCTGCACTGACAGGACGAAGTCACAGGGGCTGCGTTGATCCAGTGGGCGTTGCGTGGAACTTTCTACCGCACGACAGGCGCTGCATCAATTCCTCTCTGGAAGTCGGGCTGCATCATTCCGGCTCAGCTGTGCATCGATATAGTGGGCCGTGAGTCAAATTTCCGTTCTCTACGCTGACGCTGCGTCAATCTTCTTTTGCGAAGTAGGCCTGAGTCATTCCGGTTCGGCATGTGGTGAAGTTTTCACCATGGTGCAGGCTGTGCGTCGTTTCTGGCAGGCTGTGCATCTATTTTTGCCGCACAAGGAATTCTTCTTGCAGAGATGAAGTCTTTTTGGTCCTGAGACTTCAGGGAACAGGAGTCAAGCTCTAGCCAAGCCCTTGGAGAGAACTTCTCACCACAGCCAGAGATCAGCAAGGCAGCAGGGCAACAGCAAGGCAGCAGTCCTTCAAAGAAAGCAGACAAATAAGTCTTTTGGGCAGCCAGGCTGGTCTTCTTGGTAGGATGCAGGTTCTGGTTCAGGTTCTCTTCTCTAGGAAGTGTCTTGTCAGGTAGAGTGTCTACCTCAGAAGTGTTTAAGTTGATAGGGTCAGAGACCCTGTTTAAATACTCAAATGTGCCTTTGAAGTGGGGGGAGACTTCAAAGAGTGGCTTAGAAGTGCACAAGGTCCCCTTTCAGTTCCATCCTGTCTGCCAGGGTCCCAGTAGGGGGTGTGGCAGTCCTTTGTGTGAGGGCAGGCTACTGTCCTTTGACATGTAAGTGTCAAGCCCTCCACCCTCCCAGTCCAGGAAGACCCATTCAAAATGCAGGTGTATGCAAGTGAGGCTGAGTATCCTGTGTTTGGGGTGTGTCTGAGTGAATGCACAAGGGAGCTGTAAACTAAACCCAGCCAGACGTGAATTGGAAGGCACAGAAGGATTTAAGTGGAGAGAAATGTCCACTTTCTAAAAGTAGCATTTCTAAAATAGTAATATAAAATCCAACTTCAGCATTAAGCAGGATTTTGTATCACCATTCTGGCCATACTAAATATGACCTGGCTACTCCTTTCAGATCAGGATCTACCATTCAAACAGTATATGAGGGTAGCCCTAATGCTATCCTATGAAAGGAGCAGGCCTCACAGTGGTGTAAAAACGAATTTAGGAGTTTTACACAACCAGGACATATAGAACAGACCTGTCCTGCCTTTTACCTACATAGCACCCTGCCCTATGGGCTACCTAGAGCCTACCTTAAGGGTGACTTATATGTAGAAAAAGGGAGGTTTAAGGCTTGGCAAGTACTTTTAAATGCCAAGTCGAAGTGGCAGTGAAACTGTACACACAGGCACTGCAGAGGCAGGCCTGAGACATGGTTAGGGGGCTACTTATGTTTGTGGCACAACCAATGCTGTAGCTCACTAGTAGCATTTAATTTACAGGCCCTGGGTATATGTAGTGCACTTGACTAGGGACTCACAAGTAAATTAAATAAGCCAATTGGGTATGAGCCAATGTCACCATGTTTTAAGGAGAGAGCATATTCACTCTAGCACTGGTTAGCGGTGGTACAGTGTCCAGAGTCCTAAAGCCAGCAAAAAATGAGGTCAGAAAAAGAGAAGAAGGAAGGCAAAAACTTTGGGGGTGACCCTGCAGAAAGGCCATTTCCAACACAGACAATATGACAACAGTGTACTATCTGAAAAAACAAGGGGGAACACATTCATCCCAATTGTCCCTTCTAGCCCAAACAATATGGAAATGGGCAATTCACAATCAGGTTTACTTGCTAGCGGAATACATCCCAGGGATACACAACCAGTTAGCAGACCTACTAACCAGGATGCAGCAACAAATACACGAGTGGGAAATTCACTCACAGGTACCTCAAAAGTACTTTCAAATGTGGGGAACTGCAGACAAGCGAAAATGCAAAATGCCAATACTTCACATCCAGACATCCACACCCTCTGGCCAAGGGCAATACTCTATGGAACAACTGGTCAGGGATATTTGCTTACGCTTTTCCCCCCTCTCCCGTTAATTCCATTTCTCGGCAACAAAATGTGTCACACCTCTCTCACCATGATACTCATAGCTCCCACATGGGCACACCAACACTGGTACACAACACTTCTGGATCTGTCAGTGGTGCCACATCACAAACGTCCAAACAGACCAGATCTGCTAACACAGAACAAAGGTCAAATCAGGAATCCCAATCCCACTGTACTCAGCTTAGCGATTTTGCTCCTGAGGTCCTAGAGTTTGGATATTTACACTTTCCATTAGAGTGTATGGAGGTTCTAAAACAAGCACGCAATCCAACAACCAAACAATGCTATGCAAACAAATGAAAACGGTTTGTTTACTACTGCCAACCTAAAAATATAGATCCACTTAAGGCAACAATACAAGATATTGTGTGTTACTAGCATTATTTACAAAAAGAAAGCTTTTTCCTCTATTAAAATTCACCTCACAGCTATATCAGCATACCTACAAACCATAGAACATACTTCTCTCTTTAATGTTCCTGTCATAAAATCCTTTATGGAAGGACGTAAACATATTATTCCACCCACAACTCCACAAGTTCCTGCATGGAATCTCAATATTGTACTCACAAGACTAATGGGACCACCATTCGAGCCCATGCATTCATGTGATATTCAATTTCTCACTTGGAAAGTTGCTTTCTTAGTAGCAATTACTTCATTAAGAAGAGTGAGTGAAATACAACCATTTACTCTAGAGCAGTGGTCTCCAAACTTTTTAATGCCGCGCCCCCCCAGTTAAAAAATAAAAATCATTGGGTCCCCTTAGAATTTTTTTACAATTGTTTTATAAACATGGTAATGTTTAAATATGTCTAGGCCTATTTAAGCATTGCAGTTAATTACTGTTACCTTTTTAAAAGTGCAATAACATGCTTCTGCTTAAAACAAAGGCATGTTTTCTATATAATGCTTCTTTTGGCCAGTGTCTGGTGCCCCCCCCAGGTTCACTTGAGGCCCTCCTAGGGGAGACCGCCCCCCAGTTTGAAGACCTCTGCTCTAGAGGAATCATTGTTCCAAGTACACAAACACATTTTTACCAAAAGTAGTTTTACCTTTGCACATTAATCAGTCAGTGGAATTGCCAGTCTTCCTTCCACAGCCAGACTCAACTGCTGAAAGAGTTCTACACACCCTTGACTTTAAAAGAACTCTAATGTACTACTTTGATAGAACAAAAGATTTTAGGAAAACTAACTAAAGTGGACTGTTTGCTCTGACTTGGCAGGAGCAGTCAAAGCTTCCAACAAATGGGAGCAAGCAGCTATGTCGCAGGAGTGGGCACCCTAGAACATAAGAGGAGCCGGCCCCGGGGGGTGGCGGTCCCCCGGGCCATTAATGGCTCCATGAGGGAGGCCACGTGGCCCCCCTCCAGCGTTGCCTTTGCCCTGGGGAGGTGGTCATCCCCGGGAACAGGGGTCCAAAACTGACCCCCTATCTTATTTAAATTTAGCCCCACGGAGCTACCGGTCCCTGGGGCTGCAAGGGACTGGGCCCCCCACATTTAATTAGATGTTACCCCCAGAGACGCGGTGGTTCCTGTTGGTTTCGATATATATTCTGAGTCTGGGAGCTGGCAGTCCCCGCAGCTGCGGGGGGGCGGGCAGGTGACACCACCTGGGACTGCGGGAGGGAGGCCCCCCCACATCTAATTAGGTGTTAGCCCTGGGGAGGTGGTGGTCCCCAGGGCCCCGCATTCACAATTTCAATGTTCCCACGACCTGGCCCACGCAGGGCTTCCTTTAAACAAGCGCGGGAGCCCACACGTGTTTTTTGGGTTTTTTTTTTCAGTGGATCCACGTTGACTCCTGCCAAAAAGTTTCTAAAAATGCTTTTTTGCCCAGAGGTGGTCCCTCTCGGATCCCAGCGCCAGAGCTAAGCGGTCAGGGTGTACCTACCCTGGCCCCTTTTCGTTTTTTTTCATTTTTGTTTTTGGGGACTCAGCTGAAGTGGAGTTCCAACATGCTTCCCAACACTGCCTTGTGTTGTCAGTCAATCAGATCTCAGCACGAGATTGGGAGGGTTCGCTTGGACTTCGCATCTCTATAAATACTAATTTGTAGTTTGTTTAATTTCTCAAAAACTACTAAAAGTATTTACACCAAATAACAAAAAGGTTGCTTTTTTCTGCCAAATTTGGAGTAATTGCATCCACTGGTTTGGGCCCCTGTTTTTCTCTGTCCCTACTTGACAGGTCACCCCAAAACTTTGTAGACGTTCTATTGTTTTGGAAACGTTTGTGAAGATTCATCAAAAGGCGCCAAAGTTATTAGCAGAAGAAAAAAACACTTTTTCTACAGAAACTAGCTTCTAACTATAACTACTCACTGGCAACTGCCCCTAGGATATATATATATATATATATATATATATATATATATATATATATATATATATATATATATATATATATATAAAATAATCTTCAACAGATGGAACGATAACCATCTGACGGCTGCACCATTCCCGTTAGTTAAATCCCGACCATTAGAACAAAGTCGTGTTCAACAATGGCGAATTAAATTCATTGAATTTATTTCTTGTAAAGGTTTCACAGAGTCCTGAAATGAAATGTCAACGCGTTTCGGCAGAACGCCTTCTACTGGACAAATCCGGCCAACAAGCTGGCACCATATATATACAAGTTAAAATCCATCATTTGTTTTCATAGCATTCTAGTGTGATCTACTACAGCGGCCATCTTAACACATGCAAAAACCTAAATTTTGACTCTACAATCTTTACATGAATTGCTTTCGATGGTTTAGACATAGACACATCCTATATGCCACATATATTTCCCAAATACATAATACATATCATTAATTAGATCTAGTAAAGATCATTGATTAAATATTGTAAGCATAAAATTGTGTGTTAAAACATAATTTAAACCAGTGTCATCAACACTGATCAGCATCCATCGCTCTAATTAATCAAATATTTATAGAATATATTTTCCAGTATGGGTTTTTGTATATAAATAAATATAAATATTTCAAATATTAAAATTATTATAAATATTACAAAATGCTATAAAATGTTTATAAATAGTTAGTAATAAGAGGTTAGTTAGTACATATGAACCAATCAGCAAAATAGCTATTATCCTACGATTAAGTGCAGAAATGACACCCAGTATGGTTATGATTCACAATAAATAAAATCTTATTCATTATTAAATTAAACATTTTAAACCAATTCTATAATGTCAATATATCTCATATACATAACTAATTATAATATGAAGCTAGACCCCATTGGAATTTGATCTTTTATGTTGTTTATCACTTCAATGTCAACCTATGCTTTATCCCCTATGTGTGATCAGTAAGTTCATTAACCCGAAAATATACCTTATTATATCATGCTATATTACATGGTTTAATCTGTATTGTAGGTTTCCTAATCTATGCATGTATTCAAAATAGAATTGAAAAGAGGCCACCGATTGAAGTGCAAAGTGCTAATAGAATAAAGATATTAAAAATATTTCTATTTTCAATAAGGTGCCTATAACTGGTGCAAAATAGTGATAAAAAAATCATAATAGAAGATTCGTATATATATATATATATATACATATCATCACTCTTCTATAGATATTGGATTCTAAGGAAAAATAAGTTCTAAGAAAATATGAAAAATACATAGATTTTTCTGAAAAATTCATTAAACATCAGTTGGAGACAAATGTGTATTCTCAAAATATCTGCAGAATCACTCATGGCAATTATACTATTAAAGTCACCCCTTGTAAATGGCAGTTGTAAAGATAATGTTGTATCCACAGTTATATACGTACAAAGTTTCACAATACTCTAGATCTCTCTACCAATATTGGATGAGAACAATAAACATTCAATATTTTATCTAAGATGGACATATAGTTCAGCATCAAGATTATGCCCCCAAGGCGATTCAGAACCTAATAATAGGATCATCTTCGATTCCTTTTGTCTAAGCTCCAATGTTCTGTCACCGGCTCTGGGATTGTTTTTAATGGATTTGATGCCATAAAATTATAATGTGCTGGAATCCCCTTTGTGTATATCCCACAAATGTTTGGCCAAGGGATATGTTCTATCTTGATTTTTAATGGCTCTAAAATGTTGTAAAAATCTGACTTTTATCTTGTGGATAGTGCTGCCAATGTATTTTTTGTGGCATCCACATTCAACAACATAAACCACAAATTCCGTGTTGCACGTAATGCGATCCTTGATATCACAATAACGACCATCAAAAGTTTGATATCTTTGCATGTTTTATGCATACTTGCAAGCCTTACAATGGCCACATTTCCAGAATCCCAAACTTTTTTTGCTCAACCAGGATGTACTTGCTTTCATAGAGAAAAAACACTAGTTAAATGATCCCCTAGTGAGCGAGCCTTACGGAAAGTTATGGACGGATGTGGACCAATACTATCCCTGATAATGGGATCATTCTGTAAGATGTGCCAATTTTTTTTAAGTATGGTTTTCAATGAATCATGTTGTTGATTATATTGCAAAAATATTCTAGGAGATGATTGTTTCAGCTCACTGTTAGTTGATGTATTATTGAAGAGTAACTCGTCTCTTCTTTTGTTTTTGACTCTATTCTGTGCATCCACCAAAATTTTAAGAGGATAACCTCTATTTAAAAATCTTTTCATCATGGTCCTGACTACCAAATCATATCTACTCTCATCTGAACATATTCTACGAGCCCGCAGAAACTGGCTATATGGTATACTCCATTTTGGCGCTGTGGGATGCCCACTATTGGCATGTAGTATAGAGTTACATGCCGTGGGTTTGCGATATATGGTGGTCTCTAGATGATCATTCCTCACTTCTAATAAGACATCTAAAAATTCAATAGTCTCTCTGCTAAAAGTGGCTTCCAAATGGATGTTAAATTGGTTATTGTTTAGTATGTTTCCAACAATAATTGATCAGTGCCATCCCAAATGATAAACAGACCATCTATATAACGCACCCACAGTACGACTCTATCCATATAGATGCTGTTATTTTCAGACCATGCAACCTCCTTTTCCCACCAGCCCATGTATAAGTAGCCGTACGTGGGAGCAAAAGACGCCCCCATAGCCGTCCCTTGCTTTTGTAAAAAACAATAATTATCAAAAAGAAACAGGTTATGGGTTAGGCAGAATTGTAGCATGGATAAAAGCATATTAGTGTGCTCAAAAAATTCAATAGGTCGTGTTTCTAGAAAATATCTACATGCTTGTAACCCATATTGATGTTTGATAGAGGTATACAAGGAGGCCACATCCATGGTGACCATTAGATAATCTTTGTGCCATGGAATATTATGTATCTTAGCCAGAAAGTCATTAGTGTCACGTCAATATGATGGTAATTCAGTAACAAAGGTGCACAGAAACAGGTCTAGATATCGCGAGGTATTTTCAAGCAATGACTGATTCATGCTGACTATAGGTCTGCCTGGAGGATGTGACTTGTTCTTATGGATTTTAGGCAGAAAGTAAATACATGGAATTTTGGGCTGGTCAATCTTTAAATATATAAACTCCTCATAGTCCATAAGTTGTTTAGTGTACCACTCATTAAGCATCCCATGATATGTCACTTGATATTGGATTATAGGGTTGATCCGCAACTTGTCATAATGATCTGTATTCATCAATTGTCGGTAAGCTTCTTTGGTATAATCACATGTGTCCATGATAACGATGTTACCGCCCTTATCAGAGGGCTTCATGATGATGACGTGTTGGATCTCAGTATATTTAAATCTTTCCAGTCTTGTTGAGTAAAGTTAGATATATTTGTTGTTTTCAATGGACCTTTAGTGCGGAATTTATCAATGTCGCTAATTACTAGCTCATGGAATATATCAATCAAATTTCCACTAGGTAGTGGAGGATTAAATCTGCTCGACAATTTCAAATGACTGTTGTTGTGAAGATTGGTGACAAATCCCATCTCATTAAGTGTGGAAGTGTTGGTGTTAATATCATCATTTGTCAAGCGTCCAAGTTTATTGCTCTCATTAGCTAAATTGTTAATGGCCATCAATTGTGAACTATCCGCAATATTAAATCCTGAGACTGGAGCCCTTCTGTTCACATTGTCTACAAATAGATTTTTATCATTGTTAGAGAAATGTGTAATTAAACGTAATTTGTGAACAAATTTGTAGAGTTCAATTCGGGTACCAACATAGTCCCATTGGACATTCGGACAGAAGCTTAATCCTAGATCAAGTATGCGTATTTGGTTATCTGTAAATGTACTGTGAGAGATATTTACAACAGTACTCGAGTGATTCAGACTATTAGCGAGTTGGGGGTTCAATTCTATTTCTATTGTTGATTGCTTCTTCTTCTTACCCCGCCTCGTCTTCCGCTTCCTCAGCCACGTCTGCGATTTTGACCTGGGGTGGCGTGACCATTTGCATAAGACACATTTCCCCCTGAAAATACAATTTGTTTTGTGGTGCCTCTTCTGCAGAGGACCCTATCTCTGAGCTGTCATCAGCAGATATATGATGTGTCGCAACCTCTGCTCCACTCTTGGACACATCTTTTGTTCTTGCAATGTCATATTTCCGAGCAAACGTGTAAATTCTTCCATGCTCCATAAATATATACATCCAAGAAAAAAATTACTCAAACATATGATCTTACCAAAGAACAAAAATATGTTTCTACTACAACATTTCAGCTTCTGCCTTCCTCAGGTAGTATAAGATGGTTTGCTCTGCAGCCACTGAGCAAACCATCTTATACTACCTGAGGAAGGCGGAAGCTGAAACGTTGTAGTAGAAATATATTTTTGTTCTTTGGTGAGATCATCTGTTTGAGTCACTTCTTTCTTGGATATTACATTTTCTTGTGACTCATTGCATCCTTGGGATCCAGATTTTTGCCCTAGCTGGCTGTTGGTTTTATATATATATATATATATATATATATATATATATATATATATATATACACACATATACAAACACACTCATGCACACACACACATACACCCACATGTATACTCACTCTCAATTATGCCCCAGTCTTAAATACCCAGTGTATCTGTCAAGAAGTGATAAGGGCAGTCAGGCAATTTTAAATAGGGCAGTGTTTACTATGCTCAAGTCGTCACTGTATCTCACCCTGAGTCTCGATGGCAACACAGCAAAGCCTCCAAAGCACCACTTCCTCCTCTCATTAGCTGATTGGCTGAACCTCCAGACAGACAGCTAGTGAAAAAAGACAAACTCTGGAAGAGAGAGAATGTGAAATAGCAAAATTGATGTCTGTGAGTATCCCAGCCTTCACCACTTCTTATCTCTTCGGGTCCATGCTTCCCCCAACCTGATCCCAGCACTCATGGCCTATCAAACCCTGAACTTTAGGCTTCAGCCCTTAACTCACTCCATAAATGTGCCAAATCTCCCCAGAATCTAGCATGTGGAGAGGTGCCAGCTGAAGATAGCCATCTCTGGGATGTACTAGCAGGTCATGGTTTGGCATCATGGTCTGAAGCTCTTTACTACTGTTGTCACCTGCACCATAGAGCCAGGAGGGATCCATCATAGAGCCACTAAGACAGGAATCAGCATCACCACAGTGCCTTTAAGTGAGATAGAATGTCTGTGTGCATGTTTGAGCAAATAATTGCACATGTATTTGTGAGTGTTTATGTATGACTGTGTGTGTGTGTGAGAGTAAGCGTGTACTTGTGTGTGTGCTTTTGTGTTTGCCTGCAGTGGCTGCCTGGTGCTGAAGACTGATGGTTTTAAGGTGAATCTGCCTTGTGTGGCCCCTGGCATATCCCTGCATAACAGGAAACCATGCTTGGTATAGAGGGTCCTTTCTGACAATGTTCTAGCTATTCCTGGCATAATGACAGCACATACTAGGCTTATTTGGGGATTTTTCTACCCCGCTTTGGATATCACTATTATTTATAGTGGTGCATCTTTGACATATTGTGAGCATTCTGAACAACTTCCTTTTACTTCCTGACTTAGTAGTGCCACATCTTTAACTTCTGAACATTTTGTACAATAATTTGATTACAACTGGTATAAAAGAGGCCCATCCTTGACGTTTTGTCATTATCCTTGACCACATTTGGCTACTTCTGTCATAAGTGTAGCCCTTCTTTCACCTGTGAGCATTCTTATGTTTATTTGGTTTTCTTTTCATAAACAACATAGTGGGCTGCAACCGCGCAGCCGGAAAAGTAATAAAAAGTGGATTTCAAATGCAGCAGCTCAGTTTATATTCACGTAATGAAATTTTCAACAACACATTAGTTACAGTAGCGAACATCGCTGCTGTCACATATGTCAAGACCCAGTCTCATCATCACATGTGAGCATTCTTGACAATATTCTGGCTACTTCTAGCATAGTAATGGCTCAATCCTAACATATTGGGGGCATTATTGATAACAGGCTGGCTACCGCTTGCATAATGCTATTGGAAATTGCTACAATATCATGAACATAAGTAATATTTTATAAGGATAAATCACCAAGTTAGAATTCTGTATGTACTGCTCTTCCAAAAGCTAAAAGGCTAGCGTCTGGCACAATTTCAGATTGACTCCTGCTGGAATAAGTCCTGCCCGCTTCTGATACAACTTGCTACCGTCTAGAATACTGTGAGTGAGAGCCCAGTTTTAGGAAAATTAAACATGCAAGGACACATACCAGAGACTTTAATGAGAATTCTCATGAGTCTCTGGAATAAAAATAATCTTACTTCAGCAAAACAACCTCTATTTCCCCCTGCACTTGAATCAGCCTCCAAAGTTCTCAATTCTCTGGTGATGTATCTGGACATTATGTAGGGATACTACTTGGGACATTCTTACCAATATGGACACCAAGGCGGTCATTCCAACCCTGGCGGTAAATGACCGCCGGGTTGGAGGACCGCGGGAGCACCGCCGACAGGCCGGCGGTGCTCCCAAGGGCATTCCGACCGCGGCGGTAAAGCCGCGGTCGGACCGGCAACACTGGCGGTCTCCCGCCAGTGTACCGCCGCCCTTTGGAATCCTCCAAGGCGGCGCAGCTAGCTGCGCCGCCGAGGGGATTCCGACCCCCCCTACCGCCATCCAGTTCCCGGCAGTCCACCTGCCGGGAACCGGATGGCGGTAGGGGGGGTCGCGGGGCCCCTGGGGGCCCCTGCAGTGCCCATGCCACTGGCATGGGCACTGCAGGGGCCCCCGTAAGAGGGCCCCTACAAGTATTTCACTGTCTGCTTGGCAGACAGTGAAATACGCGACGGGTGCAACAGCACCCGTCGCACCTTCCCACTCCGCCGGCTCGATTACGAGCCGGCATCCTCGTGGGAAGGGAGTTTTTCCCTGGGCTGGCGGGCGGTCTTTTGGCGACCGCCCGCCAGCCCAGGGAAAAACTTAGAATACCCTCCGCGGTCTTTCGACCGCGGAGCGGTATTTCGGAGGGGGGAAGTCTGGCGGGCGGCCTCCGCCGCCCGCCAGACTTGGAATGACCCCCTATGTCTCTAGCGTCAGCTAATACAGGCTCTAACTGTAGATCCTTCCTCTGTGAAATAAAGGGTCACACAACTCATGTAGAACAGTAGAACTCTCTGGCCTAGCCTGTTTCCCCCTTCTAAAACCAGAAAATTGACTGCTGAGGTTATCACCTAAAGAGTTGTGTTTAGAACTGAGACAGCTTGGAACCAAGCTACGCCCAACTGAAGAGCCCTAACCGGGGCAAAGCACTTATTGGGTTGCTTGTGTACCAAGTGAGAGAAGACCTAGCCTGCCATTTCGGTCTGGACTGTTCCTATTGGAGCAGGGCCAGGACTGATTTTCGTATGGTTGGGTCAAAGCTGAGGTGGCCTGGTGGGCAAAAGCCAGAGGGTTGGAATGCTACCCCTAGTGATTGCCAGGGGTTAAACAAATTGCAAGCATTCCTCCCATAACCTTTTGTGTGTTTGATGTGCCACCCTAAGTGGCAAGGGTATGCTCAGGTGTAGGTCCCATGCTCACTGTGCCACTGGAACCAAGGTATGCCTGACTGTGATAAGCCTTGGCAGAGTTTCTTTTTACCTAACAAAGTTATGACTTTGTGAGTGTTTACCACTGCTTTTTCTGACACTGTACCACACCCATGTTCGTACCCAAATCTTAAACGTACTAACATGAAAAATCAGACATAGTAGACGATTTTCCACTGCAGTGAGTATAGTTTAGCATTGGAAAGTGATAATTCTGTGACTCTGGATAATAGGTATGTAATAGGTATGCGCTCCCAAATCAAAATGTATATAGAAATAAATGTAATTTCAACCCCAAAAATACTTCTTAATCAGGCTCAAGGCAATTTCTGATTGGGTCAGAAAACAAAGGCTCAGCTGAATTAAAAAAGTAGAGTGTCTGTTTTTAGAACAGTATGGGATTAACAGTTTACTCTTAGATGTGTTCACTTTGCAAGGGAAAGTTGAAATGGTCTCATAATCAGCAATGCAATTTGCAAACTCAATCATTATTCGCAGCTCCATCGGCATGTCTGTTGTAGGATCTTTGATTGTAGTTCTGAAAGTTGCTCTGCATTCCTATACCGCAAACTTTAGTACATCTTGAGGTAGATGTGTGATTTATTCAATGTAAAAATGTACACGCTCACCTTCTTCACAGAATATGGCTAATACAAGGATTGTTGCCACTTTTAGACAAAGTACTGTTTTTCAGCGACCCGCCTCATCAATGAGGCTGCAGTCGCTGCCTGTAGAGGCACAGTTCCAATACAAGCTTTATTCGGTCATAAACCATCAAAGCATACAGCCATAATAATTACAAGAATAGATTATGTGAATAAAGCAGTTAAAATAGAATTCTAAAACAATAAAAATGCTTGATTCTCCAAGACCAAGCCCTAGA
The DNA here is from genome assembly GCF_031143425.1 of Pleurodeles waltl. Classification (NCBI taxonomy): domain Eukaryota; kingdom Metazoa; phylum Chordata; class Amphibia; order Caudata; family Salamandridae; genus Pleurodeles; species Pleurodeles waltl. Next base: position 914,314,517 of record NC_090448.1, on the reverse strand, counting down.
ACATACATAATTAGCACCATTAATCAAACATGCATACATAAAAGATATATATTACTAGTTTTTTAAAAAGCAGGTACATATGTGCCATGCAGTCACAAGGAACTTGCTAACTGCGTGAACCAAAATAATTGAAGTATCACTCTTTAAAATCCTAAGGGCTATGACATATTGTCTAATGCCCAAATTCTGGCAAATTGGGCAAATCCACTTGCGTCGTGCGGAAGCTTAAGCTGTGCAAAAGAACAAAAAATGTTCAACCGACTCAGAGGCACCGCCGCAAGCTGGGCATAGGTTAGATACAGAAGATGCCCTCTAACTACTAGTAAAAGACATTAGCAGCAAGCACCCTTAACGAAAACAAACATACAAACTCTTGCCTAGGGAATCGGAAATGACATCTAAAAAAGGTTCAAACTGGGGGTACCATTTAAAATCAACAAATTGATTGGTCAGCCACCCATGAGTTGTACCAAGAAGATGATTATTCCTAACATAGGACCAATGGGCTAGCTTCAAGGATTGCCTCTGGGCCTTACTTAAATCCTTAAGATTCTCGCAATAGCTCCAAAGACCCAGAATATGGAGCCAATTTGACACATGCCTGAACCATGGAATAGAGACTACATTAGGTATTTTTAGAAGCTCAAGAAGTGAGTCCCTATACATAGTGAGCTCTGGAGTAGTCCAAATCCTAACCCAAAAAAGTAGCGGTCTTAGAGCTAACATGTCAGAAATACGATTAAATCCAAGATCCAAAAAGATGGGAGCCAAGGGGGTACTGCCTGGACACGCAAGTAGTGCACTGGTAAAAATATTTCACTCTCAGACAGTTTGTGAGATTTACAAAAGCCCCACACCTCAGTGCCATAGGCACCAGCATTTTGTGCTTTTGCCAAGTAAATCTTTATAGCCGGAGAGGCGGCTCTCGTATCGGTGCTTTTATGTAGGCACAAAATGGCACCTGATCCATGTTGGAGAAGACACATGCTTTTACTAATCTGGTCTTCCCAATGAAATTTATTGGAGATCCTAACACCCAAATAATCTATTGAACTAACTTTGTCCAAAGGAACACCTTCTACAGTGATAGTGCATCTTGTGGCTGGCCCCGAGCTGAACACCATCAATTTGGTTTTGTTGATATTCAGTTCCAACACACGATCTGCACAAAACACTGTAAACTTATTAACAAGAGTCTGGAGACCCATCAGAGTCTTGGAGAGGAGGAGGGAATCATCTGCGAAAAGCAATATAGTTTTTTTTTAGCATTTAGAGAAGGAGCATCATTCTGACAAAGAGACACAGCTTGAACCACCTCATTTATATATAGGGTAAATAGAGTTGGTGCCAAGACGCAGCCTTGGCGAACCCCCCGCTGGAGAGGGATATGATCTGTTCATTCTCCCTGGTTGCTCCATCTCACCTGAGCATATGTGCCCTCATGTAGGCATGTAGCCGTTGTAAGGGCTGAATTATATACCCTGGAGTGCCTATTTTGTATAGAACCTCCCACAGTTTCCCTCTAGGGAGCAAATCAAATGTGGACCAAAGGTCCACAAATACAACGTACAGGTTTTGTTTGGCAAGGGTTACGTATTTCCAATTTCCAACCGAAAGACTTGATCCACCGTACTTATTTTGGAACAAAAACACGCCTGTAGGGGAGAAATAACATGATTGGAATCAGCCCAGTCCAACAGCCTATCCAATAACTGTTTGGTAAACATTTTGGGGAGGTTATCAATAAGACTATTAGGTCTATAGTTAGCGGGAGAGCTCACTTCACCCTTCTTCTAAAGAGGTACTATTTTGGCCCCTTTCCAGGTACTGGGCATTGGCACCCCAGCTGCTATTACATGAGATATCATATTGATATAGCAAGAGTCAATTGCAGCAGTGATTTCCCTATAGAAGAAATCCATTGCCCTTTGCTAGTAGTGTCTTTGGCAGTCTCCAGGTATTGCTTTGACATGGTGGAACAACTTTGTGTAAATCAATAAGAAATGGTTCACATCACTGTTTCGTTTTTCTCCTCCTCATCCTATGGAAATCCCTCCATCAATAGAGATGCCAAGACCGATTAAACTTTTCCACGTTAAAACCAACAATCGTATGTTTTACTAACATTTAGCAGGTTTAAGTTTAGACCTTTTTGGTACAATAGAGCTATTTCATTCTGCCCCTTTTGCACAATATCAGCATTAAATATATTTATTTGTTTATTTAAGTTATTTACTTGCTTTCAAAGGCGTCATTATCATGTCAAAACATTATTTAAATTGAGATCTTGTGCATTTCTTTCTTTTTTCTAAAATATGTGTAGAGCTTAGTATGTTTATTTATAGTATCTGGACAAAATAAAAACTTACAGGAATATTGAATTGTCCTGCAACATTTTCTGAAAAATAGGTATTTAATTTTTTATTCTGTTACTTTGGTGGATATAAAAAGAAGGTATGTGAGTCCTTTTAGACTAAGATAATACATAAATTCTGTCTGTTCGAGCCTCATTCGGCCAAGCCCCCACATTCAATTCAATTTGTGGGTCCCCTAGTTTGAAAGGTAAGGTAGAAGATTACAATATCCTGTATGGAAAATTCTGAACAAAAGTATTTGTGCCATTCAATGTGTGGGCATTTTTAAAGTCTGTGAACTTTTACATGTTTTGGCTCACAGAACAAAAGCAAATTTTCGACATATGTAATTGCATCTGGACTACAGTATGGCGTAGAGGAAGGAATCCTGCACATCTTTTTCAAGGTAACTGCATTTTTTATAGAATGTATACGTGCAATGATTATTGTGTCCAGGGATTTGATATCAGTGATTAATTGTCAATGAAATGCTTTAGATAATTTTTATTTCATCTACTGGATGTTCATAACTGGTAAAATATACACTCTTTTGTTTAAAAACTGTAAGTCCATGTATATATTTCCCACCAAATGCATTACTAGTTTGAAATTAACAGATTTAAAATATATATTTTATTGGTTTTGTGAACAATACAAAACAAGATATCAGTGTCATACTTCCATAGCAATGACCCATAAACGGCGGTACTGTAAATGCCACATTAAGGAACCCCATATGCCTCAGTATCATCAGGGTAGGTCTCATAAAAAGAAGTACATCTCTGTTGAGGTGCCAGACATACAAGGGCAGCGCAACATTCTCACCAAATGGAATCATCTGAGGTAGCACACAATCAAGATGCAAGGTGATAGTATGTGATCCAGGGGTCCCATTTCAAGTGAAATTTGCGCGGGGAGCCCCTACTCATGTACAAGGCCCTCTCTGCTGCCATATACATGTCCATTCCTTTTCCTATTCGGTCAGGGTCGGGGTCTCTGAAGCTCCCCAATGTCTCACAATGTCTATTTTAGCTATTAGTAGGGCTAAGTTACAAAGTATAAGTCGTTTGTGGGGAGATCTATGTCTCCCGGGACTCCTAGCAGAATGTACCTGGGGTCTTCCGGTAAAACAGCATCAACTATATTCCCCAATTCAGGCAGCAGGAGTCTCCAATACAGGCTATTTTGTTTTTCCTAATGACCGAGCGGACAACAATCTCTGGAATGCACCTCTTAGTTCAAAGAAGACATTTATTATTATTTCACCACAAGGTTCCTAAAAGGAGATTAGCATGTTGAAAGCACACGTTTAAAAATAGTCACAGCAATGAAAGGAAAATATACCAAAATGATTCTCAACTGCAATGTACACAGCGATTATATGTATTTAGATTATAGGGCCTGCCAAGCAAGACGATGACCCTGTTCGACTGCGAGAAAGAGATTACCACCCTCACAAGAAAGATATCAGGCATCAGACATCAAGAATCCTGATTGAGGCCACTCTCACTGTCGCACTGGTGTTTTTATATCTTAAAAAACCAGAAGGAGCTTTCTGGAAAAAAACCCTCATTCAGCAATTCAAACATGCTAGCTAGTTTAGGTCCTGAAAATAACACCTTGGGGATGGGCCACAATCCCAAGATGTCAAATCAAAACAAGGCCGTTCCCTGCCGTCTGGCTACATCCTCATCAACAAAAGCCCTTGGTGAGAAAAAACACAAAAACAAGCACAGTTTACAATGTGGAAAAATACGAACAGATTTAACATGGCAGTGTCTAATGCTACAATAAAGTCAATAGGCAGCTAAACTGAATACAAAATGTAGTCTGCAACTGGTGAACACTAGACAGCTAATCCAGGTGCAGTGTGTTGAAATAGTCGCCACTACTGTCCTCTCATCTCAAACAGTCAGGAGAGGGTGCCCGCCCTATTGCGTGAAGTCGAACTCTGTCATAATAAATGCAATGCAGTATTTTTAATTTAATGAGGTGTAGATGGGACTTAATAGGCACCTCTCTGGGGAACATAAGGGCCTCCTCCCAGACCATGGCCCTCATTCCGACCGCCAGGGTGGCGAATGATGGAAGCACCGCCAACAGGCTGGCGGTGCTTCATACGTCATTCCGGTAAAGCCGCGGTCGCCCAGCCAGGTCCGGCGGTTTCCCGCCGGATTTCCCCCGGCTGGGAGAATCCTCCATGGTGGGGATTCTGACCCCCTTCCCGCCAGCCTGTTTCTGGCGGTTTTCACCGCCAGGAACAGGTTGGCGGGAACGGGTGTCCTGGGGGCCCCTGCACTGCCCATGCCACTGGCTGGGCAGTGCAGGGGCCCCCTAACAGGGCCCCAGTATGCTTTTCACTGTCTGCTTAGCAGACAGTGAAAAGCGCGACGGGTGCAACTGCACCCATCGCACACCTGCAACACCGCCGGCTCCATTCGGAGCCGGCTTCAGTGTTGCAGGCCTCTTTCCCGCTGGGCCGGCGGGCGCTATATTGGCTAGCGCCCGCCGGCCCAGCAGGAAAGTCAGAATGGCCCCAGCGGTCTTTCGACCGCGGAGCGGCCATATGGCGGTTCCCGCCAGGCGGGCTGCGACCGCCGCCCGCCGGGGTCGGAATGACCCCCTTTGTCTTCTAGCCACCCACTGTTGCCTCCCAGGTGGACTTCAGTTTGAGGTGGTTGTCAGGCATATTATTGTTAAGTGTTTTATATATGGTGGAGACCGCCTTTTCCAGTATTTCCCCCATCGGTAATTTGCCCTTCAAGGGTGAGTACTCTGGTATGTCAGTCGGAATCGCCTCCACCCTCCATGCATGTTGGAGTTGGAGATATTCAAAAGCGCTGCATAACACGGAGATGGTATTCTCACTGTAGGACAGGGAATGGCGCCAGGATCCCTTCAGACAGTAGACCTCCTACCCTCGAGATCTAGAAATTAAGGGAATTTTTAACCCTGTTCCTTTTTATATACGTATATAGAAGACAGTTGATAATCATCAGTGGTTGACCAGTTTACAGTGACATCAGTTGTTTGCCCATTAGCTTCAGGTCTCAAAAGCCCATGTGTCTCTGGCCAATTCAATCTCATATTAGCTACCCAGTAATCCAATCTACATCCAGCAAGGATATTCTACATAGTTTGTTTGGCTTTCCAGGCTTCTTACATAAACAGACTTTGCCACCCATGCCACAAAATGTTTGAAATCTGAAGACTTTTTATTTTGTTAGATATTTCAGGAAAATCAGGATTTGACAACCCAAGGGGCGATTAAAGTACAGTAAAAATGCATTCATATCTTAAGAAAAAAAATCTTCCATGAAACAATAATGTTTGATGTTATTACATATTTAACAAAGACTTTTGGCAATCCAAGGGGTGATCAAAGTAAAGTAAAGAATCATTTATACATTAAGAAAAAACATCTTTCATGAAACAGTAATGTTTGAGGTTACTGTATATTTAACAAAAATGAAAACACTGTCCATTAAACACTTGCTCTGTCTTACTACATCGGAAGTGTTTTCTTAGTTAAGTATAGTGCTATATACTATTCTCATCCTTTTTCCACCTGTATCGTGCCTGAAAAAGAGAGGGGCTGTATCATAAGAGTAATTTTCGCAAGCAAATCAATGACTGTAACGGAATAGCCCACCCAGTAGCACCCAGAGCAGTGACTAGTGTGCTCACTCATTTAAAACATGGCAATAGTAACTGATTTTAAAATGCCCATGTATTTTTCGGATCCCATTAAGCTGAAGCAAAGTAAAAAGTGTTTCTTTAGAATTCACATTTACCTGTTTCTGGGAGAAGAGACCCGACGATATATAAAACAGAGTTTCAATCATCCTTCCCTTCTTATACAGAAGGCATCATAAGGGCAATTGAGGCAATGGAGCTAGAGCTCTTTCCTGCAGTGAGGAAGAAATTCCTCATTATAACAGTGGCACATGACTCCCGCTCACAATGCATGCTCTGCCGATGTCCTAACAGCCGTATCCAGTGCATAGGTCGACTACTGGAAGACGCTGGCAAGGGCTGAGGTTCCTTCTGTATGAACGTATTGTAGAACAATGTGCAGACCTGTTCTCCTCAACATCCTACAAACCTTTTACATGCTCTAGATTTATATGCTTGGTTTCAAATGTTCTTTGACTTCAATTGAGGTAAATAGGTAGCAAATCCCAGTTCTTTCATAGGAACAACAAATGTGTTCTGTTAAGGGGTCTTGCAGTATCAACCCTGTGATGAGATATTTCACTATCATTAGCTCTTTAAAATGTTGGTTCTTACACACCCATTTGAGCTTTTTTGGAATATCTAACTATTCATATGAGAGGGGCAGGAGGTTGAAAACCCAGATCGGGAACTATTTGTTAGGTGGGTATTTATTTTAAACTTCACTCTCCTCTCCATTTTTAACAAGGCACACCCAACAATGCATGATATCTGTATAACAGACAGTTCATATAACCAAAGCAATTCAACAGGAAATTGGGAAGCAGTATTAATACCAATTGAGTACAATTGTCTATTGTGTTCAAATGCACAGGTGACCCATTTTAAGCTGTCTGCCCGTGTGCATGGGTAGCCATAATGCAATAGCTCTTGAAAAAGTTTAACAAAAAACAAGATGGTTGCCTTCGCATCTGCAAGTACGCACATGCACGGGCAGCCATCTTTGAATGGTTTTTGGTATAGTGTAGAATTCTAACTTTCTAAGCAAACCAGCATGGCAAAGGATGTAGCTTGGCAGCCCACACCAAATCTATTCACTTTGTCACTGTTTGTTTAGATTTGAATCACAGCTAATTTAGTGATTTTACACTTTGTATTGGAGATTGAATGTGTGAAAGTGACATTGAAATTGTTTTGCAAGACTAACTCAGTCTCTCCCATAATAATATCAGTAATATTCAAATGAGTGTGGTCTTCGAATAGAAACAATATCATGAAGGGCATGTAATTTCAGGAAATATTATTAGACTCCATAGTCATTTTAGAGACATCTCTCGAAGATTAAGGAACTCTGTTATGAGCCTTGGAACCTTGACTACGTAGAGGCTCTTGTCACCTGTACAGATTGATCCTATGTATCTCTGAGAAGTCATCTAGTGATCTTGGACAGCAAGTCAACATGATGCCACTGTACTACATCAAAAATGAAGATTAAACTAGATTTCTAGATTCAGTACATAATCCAAGGATGATATTGGTTACTGAAACGTCGACTATCACAGTCAGCTGTCATCTCCTAACTCTCCAAAATGAATGAAATAGGGGTGCAGTGTTGTATGTCCAAGGCGGACATCTGTGAACACGGTTTCTCAAAATATGGCGCCTTACAGAATCTCGAAATCATTTATTAAGGGTACTGTAGTTCCAAATCTTTCAATGGATAGTGTACAATTAACGGTCTCTTGTAGACTTCCATTGCTGTACATTTTCAAACACTGATCTACTCTAATGGCCTCTGACAAGCATTGGAGAACAATTTAACATTCCAACCTGTGTGCAACCGACAACAACCTCTTACCTCCCCAATACAATAGACTTTGATTACACTTAAGGCAAGTAGTAAAGAAGAGCAGAAATGTATTTTCATTCACTCACTATTGATACATCAGATGATTAATACATAGCATTTGCGTTTGACCTTGAACACATTTGACATTTAACCATGTTGATAACTCTTGTTCTTTCTTCTTTTATAGGAAGCCTGGCATGGTGAGGCTCCTGCATTACAGGTCTATGGAGATGGAACTAATGTACTTCCTCTTATTCATATTAATGATTTAGCAAGGTAAATACTTCTTTTCTAAATTGTAAGAACCTGTCATTTGTGTATGTGCATGTGTAATGAAATGCCTCTTTTTGACTGGTCACCAGCAAAGTTTTGGAATGATGCTGCTGACTTTTCAACACTGAGAGTGCACTAAGGCCTATTACCAGACCTCAGTGCCAGGGTCCTGACCTTAAAATGTGTATATCTCATAGGCTTATACTCAACTGGCAAAAACGACCTTAATTGTAAGCTCCTAGTATATGGTACAAAGGGCCTGTAAATTAGAGGGTCACCCCACGGATTGCAGCACTGTTTGTACTACCCTGGGTGTGACAAAAGTAAAACATGGCTCCCAGTCTGCCACTGCAGATTGGAAGGGCAGTTTTTAAATAAAGGGAGATGGTTTATAAAGTAGTTATGAACATGTCTTGAAATATTTAAAAACAATAAAAAATGCCCCATTTTTAACTGCATTAAATATATTCAACAGTTACTGTAATGTGCATATTGTACAGTGCAATATACGTGCATTGAAACTATTCGGAATGTTGCACATAAACAATGTGAAAACTTGTTAGCTGTGAATAAACATCTCGACTGTCAGATCAGGAGGCGCAAAACCTGCCATTGAGAGCAGAGGTGCCCCGGCAAGGAATGATTAACAATAATTAAAAACCCACAGAGGGCAAATTCATTTGCTTCAAATGTGAATGCCACCATCTAAAATTTAAGTCTAAATGTCCCTTCTTCAACACTGTGTGGCATTATTCATGTTTACTTTCACTTTACACACTCCGGCAGAAGCACATTTTAGCTCACGATTTATGACTCAATTACAATAACGATCTGGGTCGCTTTTCAAGGGGCTGAGAGATTCTGATCGGAGGTGCTCTCTAATCACCTGACTGCATGTGACACACTCGAGACAGTTTATTGCTAATAACTTATTGTCAATTAGCAATTTAAAGAAACAGAAGAATGGCGAATTTAATTGATTAGAATGTGAATGTCATCATCTACAATGCAGATTTTCCCTCTTCAAGACTGTGTGGCATTACTCGTGTTGACTGTCACTCTACACACCCCCGCAGGCAGGAATAACCATGAGTTTCCCCCCCAAAAACAGTAATTTATAGGGCTTTCAGTTGCCACAAGAAAGGGGTTCGGACAAATTCGAGCGAAAACGGCTTTTAGGCATTCATAGAAATAAAATCTCATTGCTTTCCAAGATTTCCAGCCTGCTTTAGTGGGACCACTGTTCCGGCTTCAGACCAGAGAGATGATGCTCTTGGGGTGCCTCGGTGGTCACTATTTCATTGTGTGATAGTGCGCCAAGTCATGCAGGAAACCGCCCCTTCTCTGTACCGGAAGTGTTGTTGGCCCCCACCCCTCGTACAGCTGACACCATAGGAGAAGCAGCCTTCCTGTAGAGGGATTCTTTCTGAAATGTGCACCACCCACCCACACACATGCAGGGTCCCAACTAAACTCACGACTTTGGAATTGGAGAACTAGTTTCCAGTCTCGGCTCAATATCCTGTGATTCGATTCTGGGCAATTTCATTTTTTTTTTTTTTTGCAGTTTTATGTAGTGTGAACTCGACCCGGAGGTAATGGAGTACTCTATATGAGCACCAGTCACATTACACAAGTGCACATTCATTTCTTTAGTCACAAGGGTTTAAGTGATTTACCCAGAATCACAGGATGTTGAGGCACTGCCAAGACCAGAACCTGGTTTCCCAGTTCCGAGGTCCACAGCTCTGGCCTTAACACTACATCCTCTCCTTGCACATATAAACAATTGTGACCTTGTGTAATATAAGTGGTGCTCATGTGAAGAGCTCCAGTACCGTCAGCTTCTGGACTAGTTTGCACAATATAAAAAAATACATACTGTGCTGCTTGAACATCACAAGACTGTGCTCAGCCACATGTAAATAATCCACAAAAGGTATAATAATTGGTTTGACCTCCCACTACCCTGCCAGAGGAACAACATCAGCCAATTGATTGCAAAGTACACAGTGCTTGGTGGGTCGGTTCACTGTATACAGCACTTGTCATTGTGCATACATCCTACTCTTCCCCCCCCCCCCCCCCCCCCCACCTGATCCCTCCAATAGCCTAGCTTGGGTGTTACCTTACGTCAGCCTAATACCTGGACACCCCAAATCTTGCATTTGCATTCTGCACCAAATTTAGACACAGCCAGTGCCTGTTTTAAATGCCCATGGGCTTTTTTTGTGCACTGAGACTTTAACTCGCTGCCTGCTTTGGGAGTAACCCCAGGTCTCTTTGCTCAGAATTACCATTGAGCACTTTTTGGCAGCACTGTATGTGGAAAAATACCTGAGAGGCTTAGGATGGCTTAAGCAATGCAGGGTATCAACATTATGTTCTGTTCACCTGGCACACACTTCTATCATTCTGATGCTGAGCACTGTAAATAGCATTGTTGTGAGAACCCTTTTAAAACCCGGGTTGGTCACCCCTGTTTTAACTTGGTTTTGCAGTTAATGTTTTAATTCACATTGTATTCATGTTAGCAGAGCTGCTCTTTGGCAATGGATTTTTACACATCTTATCAGTTTGCTTTTATTCCAGAAGATCAAAGAACACACTGTTCATGTAATCAGCTTTTGCACCACATATAATCAGTACTTCTTGTACAAGGCTATGGGACAAGGTACACAAAATGGTAACTAGTGTTGCCAGTCCAGGCGACAGCTTCTATCACCAAGACACACCATTACATCAGACCTGTATTCCCGATGCGGTATGGTTCGTTATGTAAACCATGCATTGACCCAAGGAGGGCAGAGGGCATTCTGGCCACAATAATCCTGGGACAGATGCTGGGTGATAGGTACTCAGCCCAGCTGCTGTTGATCTGCCAGCACCCTGAGGGGGTTGCCATCTACACAACAGTCTGAGTCATGATGTTCTATTCAGGTATGGGGGTAGGGCTAATCTCTTAGATCGGGACAGGTAGAGAGAGGGCTACAACCACTATGCTCTCAGAGATAGACATAGGGTTAGGTAAGAACTCCTAGAACCTCTAGAACGTCTAGAACCACATACATCATGATTGGACTGTTTATCTTTTTTACCCTGATCCTAATGCTGATTACCTTGTTTTGTTTTGTCTGCCTAATGTTCATAGCTCAGTCTTTATATGCTAGATAGATGTTAGACTGTGATTATTTCAATAAATGTATTGAAAACTTATCTCACATCTTTGTATCTCACTTTGTCGTGCATGAGTAACTGAGCAAAAGGTGTGTGATCTGTTTCCATGACTTCCCTGGGGATTTCTTCAGGTTGCCATAATCACCTTTTACCCCAGTGGGTAGGGAGGTTTGGGTTAGGCAGTGTGAGTCTGCCAGGAGTTAGGTTGACAGCCACTAAATGTGTGGCATGCACTCAGTCTTCCACACTTTACAGTGCTGCCACCCTAAACACGCAGTCATATTATCAAAGTAGGAACCACATAACAGCATGTTTTAATTGTTATGATGCTACTCAATACATACTGATACTGTCTGGTGGTGGAAGCAGGCAAGGCCAGGCCTCTGATCACTCCCTTCAAGGCCATGAACATGCTGCAGTGCTCCCTCTGATGCGGACAGAGGGACTGAGAAGCAAGCAAAAAATAACTTCTGTAACATCTCTTGTGATCACTGCCGTTACTGGTGCTGCGCATGAAGAAAATAAGGGACAGAAAATGGCCAACCACTGCATGGCTTCACAATAAAGCCATCCAATGATTAGCTATGTTCTGTGAATGTCTCACCTCTCCGCTGTCTCGTATGGAGGTGTCAGGATTAGAGGCCATTCACCAGTATCTCCTGTCCTGACCCAGTCCACACGCCGCTCCCTTGATGTTTCTATTTGCATAAATCATGAGAGCAGCAGCAGGACTGACTGGGGCAGGCAAACCTAGCACTCCTGAGGAGACCGGAGGAATGTGGCTGTGATCCTCACAGCTCACTAACATTGTGCAGGTGGGAGAGACCTAAATGCATATGTCGAGCTGGTCACAGGAACGTGCATGTGCACTTCAAAGACCAAGCCTGGCTGCTGTCTTTCAATTTAGTCCCACCCTGCCCTCATGCAGCTAGCCGTCATCTTAAATAAAAGCACTGCTGCAGCTGGCAAAACAAATTACATTTCTTTTATACAGGTCTGAGGTGGCAAAGATTACAGGGGGGCAAGACTCCAGAGCCCAACAAAGGACCCGCCCCTGTAAGTCAACCCTAAGCTAGTCCTATCAAGCCAGGGTGCAGTATATTAGAGTGAACATGTACTCTATGCATGTTTCAGCAGTAAACACCAGAAATTGTTGTTTATACTGTGGAAATGGCTAGGAGCCCCATTTGCAAGTGCAGTGTTACAGACTGTGACAGCTTCCCTGCTGACTTCTGACTGGGACTACTAAAGTTGGTACTGTATAGTATCAAACAACTTGTTATATTAAGGCCAACTTTTTGCCCAAGTTGAAATTAATATAACTTGTTGTGGTGCACAACTTTTACAAAGTTGCCACTTTGCTGCTCAAAGCCTCCTGTGCCCATTTAGGGATGCATTTGCAGAATCAGCTGCACGTTTAGAAGTACAATGAGTTTGGGGAATGGCATTCCATATGTTAGCAAAGTCCTTCAAAATTATGACTGTGAGAGCATTTGCCTCCTTTGCAACATCAAATCATATTAATATTATCCTAGAGGACACCTGTTCGCTTACCTAGAACCTCTACCTATGACTGTGGACAATCCACACTCTAAAAATATTTCATAGTTTTTGGTGTAATCTGTCCAGACAAAAAAGTGCAGGTCCTGATAAGGTGAATCAGAATCTACTGTTTCCGTTCTCACATACAACTTTTTTTTGCATGTTAGTTTATACCTATGTGCAAAATTTTCGGAATGATACCATCAACTGAAATATTTCATTTTGATAAATCTACTAATTCTGCATAGGCTGTTGATTTTCCAAATGAAGTGATAATCATTTATGGATTCACTTTCAGTTATTGTTCTGCCATAACATTTTGGAGAACGACTTTTGAAATGACTTTTCCACTGGTTGTTACGGTATCAAATGAAGGAAAGATTTTCTTTATTTAGTTGATTTTTTTAGTTGTTCTTTGCACACATTCTCTAGTTTGACATTTAGGTTTTAGTGCCATAACTGTTAACTGCATGATACTTAATTGTTTGCCGAAAGAGAGTGCTTATAGTCCACACCAGTTATTGCCATTCAAAAGGAGTGAAATAAGGTTAGTAAGTCTCAGTCATCAGCCTCAGGCTTACTCGCAACCTGCATATTGTCTCACTGCTTTGCTGTCTCAATACCTTGGTTTAGATGCAAGGCTAGTCCTTTCGCTTCCACACTTGTGCCTGCTAGTTTTCCCATACCACACTCAGTTGGCTGCTGACCTTGTCTGAATCCGCCATTTCGCTTTTCCTCCAAGGTGGTCTTTGTGTGTCATCTCAAATGTCTCCCTACCCCACTCTTCCCACTTTGTATGCTGGTCCGTCCTATCAACAGATCTCCTGTGTTTTTGTCTGCCTCAGTCGCCCTCCTCTTCTTCTAGAAACCCACTCACTTCCTAATTCTTGTTCTCATCCCCCCTCCTGTGATTCTTCAACATGGCTCTCGTGTCGCACCATGATTCAACCAAAGGCTTACAATTCAAGCAAAACTGCAGTTATTGTAAACATTCTAAGGATAGCAATTGACTTTGGCACTCTCTGCATTCAATAATGTGCTTTAATTTAGATGTAATACTCTGAGTAGGGTGCTAACAACTGGTAATAATCTACTTGCAATAACCGCCCTCAGCTGAAGGCATGAGAGTATAGTAAGGAGAAAGGCGAAAAGCTGTTGATCTAAGGCATCACCAGGGCTCTAACGTTGTTAGCAAATGTCCAGCCTACACATAGACATGAACATGTCTACTTTCTCTGTGCTTTGTGTCCCAGTTCCAGATCTTTATTGAATTTAGAATGCAAGAACACAACAGTAGGTAACTGCGCATTGGCTGAGTCAACCACAGAATACACAAAGGTTAATTATCCTTGTATTTTTAGGCGAGCAGGAACCCGTTCTGTATATAATGTAAATGATTAAAAAACTTTTTAAATAAGTTACTTATTTTGTAACCTATAGTTACTATTCTGGACAATAGAAGCTTCGCTCTATTCTTGTTATGTGTACTTTACATGTTTTCTATAATTTCTAAAAACCATTGTATCAAATGAGAAATATATGATTGGTTGACGCAGATATCAATGTTTTGTTGATAAAATATAACTCGCTGTGTTGTAGAGTGGTGCAGAATATTGCAGACCATAAGCCAAGAACACATTATTTAGTGGCAGTGGATGATTCGGTGCATACCCTTGACGAAATCGTGAAGGTAAATAATGGATATTTTGCCATATTACAAAGTAAATTTTGCATGTAGCTTTTAAGTGCAGTAATGTCGTGATCGATAAAGGTCTGTAGAGCTGAAATGTTCTGCCATCACTTGGCTTCTGATTTTTGACATTTTAAAAAATGTTGTATCTGTAGTCCATCTTTTCAGAGAGTACTCTAAAATTTGCCATTATATGTATAAAAAGTACACAAGCATTGAAGTAGAGATGAGTCCTTTTATGTGTATGCTTCACTACTTGTGTCTTCTTACCTGAAGAAGGACAAATGCTGTGTTGCCTAGGTAGTTTCATTTACTAGGACATGCAATAGTACTTCTTTATTCACATCAATTCACGTTGCAGGCCTCAGAGGTAGTAATAATAAGTGATTTAGCTGTGCAGAATACTTGGTAACATTCATATTACACTTTTGTTTAATTTAGGCATTAGCTATGCATGTCTTACTACACCAGCGATTGCAGTAAAAGTATAAGGACATGTCATCACTTAGAAATGCCATGCCCTGAATACATATCGCAGACAATGATTGTCTTCTCCTAACATGAGAACTAAGGGCCTGATTCAGAAGTTGGCCGACGGGTCATTCTGTCACAACAGTGACGGATATCCCTTCTGCTGAAATCTAAATTCCCATTATGTCTTATTGAATTTAAATTTTGGCATACGGGATATGCGTCACCATTGTCACTAAGTAACGCATCCGCCAAGTTCTAAATCAGGCCCTAAGTAGTTATAGCTATAAATTAAAGCTCCCAACTGTTACTCGGTAATCCTGGTCTCTTTTGTAATTGCCTGCACCAGCTATCATGATGTAGAAAACCTTCTATACAAGAATATTTACCCTTGAAAAACGTTAGCACTCGTGTGTACGCACCCCTCTGCGCTTCATCCCCACCTTTATATGTTATAACTAATTTGCAGGAATTAAGCTTCCCCTATCAGCAAGTTAATCACTACTACTTCTATCAAGTGCTAAAGCAACATTCCATAATAATTAGTATAACATGCTGAGAAGTCTAGTATGAAATAGGTAAAGTACCTAGCCATAGCTTGTAGATCAGCTGGTACTCGGACCAAAACAGATGACCTACACTATAGGCCATATGCTACAGTGGAGCAGCATGAGGACCTGAGAACTGTTCTGTGGAATTAATTGGCCATTTGTTCCATGAGGCATTTCCCTTGGTAGCTGGAACATTTGGAGTCCAGATTTCAATGGGCCACTGTTGGCTTCTCTGTCACTTTCTTCAGTTACCCAAGTTTAATGGCAACATTACCCAAGGTTAATGGCAGCACAGTAGGGGCTTCAGGACAGAAATAGTAAGATAGAAAGAAAGCGAGAGAAGGTAAATTATAGAGGGGAGAGAAGGCTGGAGACTAGAGTTAGGGTATGGATGGATGAAAAGCAAGCATGAGATCAAGAGAAGCGAGGATGGAAGCAGGGCTGGTTTCCACATTTCCGCCACAGCAACTTTTGTATCCCAGTCGAGGCCTAATAGCTCTTTAAATGCCCTGTGACAAACTTTCCAATATGTTTCCCAAAAAGTTGAGAATGGGTAATAGTTGAGCAGAAGCTTTTAGTCATTTATTTTCCTTATGGAGCAATCACTGGAGTATACCCACTATAAAAGGGATGTTAGACCAATGTGGCCTACATTGGAAGGATTCGCATATCATTCTGCTACATCCATAATGGCTAGGGGAGAAATTTGATATGGCCTCGTTCATCCTATGAGTGAAGCCATCAAAGTAGGAAGATATAACAAGAACTTAAAAAGATGCTTCAAGAGCAGAGAGAGTTTAGCAAGAGCACTAACAATCAGAAAAATACCATGGTCAAGGCTAAGTGACTTAGAGGTGCTAAAAGATATACATTTTTTTCAGAATAAATAGCCAGACACCATGCCAAATAGCCTTAGTTTTAGCTAAGTCAACTTTGCCCTATAGTGACATGTTTCTTCCTCACCTGCTCACACTATTCATTGCAAAATCTTTGCCTATTTGACAGCAAGTTGTGCTTGAGCCAACATCACACCTTTAACTGCAGGTCCTGTAATAGCATCTAGAGGTTCCCGGAATACCAGTGCTTGCTTGTAGAAGCCTGAACATGGAGTTGGGAGTTAGAAACAAAATACTTATTAACTTGTTCAGCAAATGCTGCTAGTAGTTTAAGAGAGAATGGCATGTCTGTGAAGGTAGCCTTAAACCGTAATAGCTTGACATCGTTTTCATGGCATCCCTTACAATGTCTGAGAGAAGTAGGAGTAACTTTTAAATTCACCGTACATCAACCGTACATCAACTATTAATCAGTCCATTTCGGAAGCAGTAAGGTATGTGTGGCTTCTCCAGCGGTATACCTTGTCGAAAAATAATATTGTAGATGTGACCCCCATTGTACCTAGAGAGACAAATAATCCATGGACAATTAATCAAATATTGATGTCCTCCAATGTGCTAGTGCAGAGAAGGTGTAAGTTAAGTGAGAAGTGATTATCTAGGGTTTATTTATAAGGACGAAGTACAGTCTTTGCTGACATAACAAAAGGTCACCATCTGAATTTACTTGACAATGGGATTAGTGTAGGTGGCACAGATCAAGTCATTCAAAAATATCACATCAACTTCCTTCTTATCCCTCCTCCTGTACCCTTTCTGTAATTGACCCCAATCTTATCCCAGGTCAGCAGCACTTTTATGTGATGCAATGCTACATGAGGGTGCCACATTTATTTAGTTTCAAAGACTGGATGAGACATTCACTTTTCTACTTTCTTTAAACTTCCTCCACTTTTGCTTGAAAACACCAATGTAGATTTTGGACTGATCCCTAGATAGATCATTCTGAAATTTCTCGAGCAATACAGGAAGGACTCTAGAAGAGGTTATAGCACATATTGTCCTTGCAACATAATCCTCCTGCCAAACACAAATTAGGACTTTATTTTATGGCAGACGTTTCTCAGGACACACAACTTCAGTGGAGGTTAAAAATTACTTACATATTCTCTTTTTCATAATAAGATTTTCTGCACTTTTGAGCCCTGCAGTAATGCGTCAAAGAAAGATCTTTGGTGTCACATATGCTAAGGATGTTTGTTCAACCAAAATTAACATCATCTCTTTCTTTTCAGTCTTAAAATCAAGTAGTGTAATATTTGTTCATGATCTCTCTTTCACAGTGTATCAGTAGTCACCTTGGATCTGGAAAAGTTGAGCACGTTCCTAAAGAGAATGTCTTCCTCACCAGTGAATTAACGGTAAGAACTACATTGTCTTTTACTGAACCATGTCTCACATTTGCTCTAATTCCTGATCCTGACTATACATATAAAGCTGTTGTTACAAAACAATGAAAGAAGAAAAACAGAGCTATAAAGAAGCATTGGTAAAGCAAAATGTCTACCGTTTTTCTTAAATAATTTAAATTATTTATTGACCAGTAACGTTTTGAATGGATAGGTAAGTAGGTGAGTAAAGTGTTAGATGGTCTGGTTAATCATTGGGGTGATGGGATTTAGACTGGTGGGCGAATTCGTGGATTGGTAGGATGATAAATAAGGAAGTGGGTGAGCATGTGTATATGTGAGTATGTGGAGTTCAGATAGGCTCAGTAGAATAGTAAAGGATAGGTAAGTAAGTGGATAGTTGAAAGATTGGTGGATTGATGAATAAATGGCTGTGTAGATGGGTGGAGCAGTGGATAGCTGGATTGGTAAATTAAAGGGTGGATGTGTGGTTTGATTAGTGGATGGATGACGGAGTAGAAGGTTGACTGAGTGGATGATTAAGTGAATGTGTGAGTCAATGGGTGAATACGTGACTATGCTTATGGATTGTTGAGTATATTTATGGGTGGATAAGCGGATGGGAGGTTGAAAGAGTAATTGAGTGATTAGGTGTAGTGAGTGATGGAAAGATGGATTGATAGAAGGGTGAGTGGATGGATGGAGTTTGTGGTTTAGTGAATTGAGGAAGTGGATGAGTCTGTTATTGATTTGATATGGTGGGAGGGAGTGTTTATCTAGGGAGAATGAGTGTATGAATCGATGGAGTTAATCAGTGTAAGTGAGGAGATGCACGGATAAATAAGTTTGTGGGTAGGTTGGTTGGGTGAGTAGATAAATGGATTAATTTAAGGCTGAGAGAGGAATGGATCAACATTTGCAGAGATAATGAAGAACTACAGCTCTCAGGCATGAGGTCCGTGTAACAATGAAGGTCCTTTTGCCCAACTTTCTCAAAGCCCTATCTACCCTACTCAGACCTCCAGCGTTCTTCCATTGTACCACCCAGCAAGTACCATGTACCACAGCCACATTACCCCTCTCTCTTCCACTCACTTCTTTGACTACTGGCTGCCACCCGCCTCCCCTTTGTTCCTTCTTTGACAATCATTCACCTCCAGGCATAGAATGGAAAGGGTAGGGGAAGCTGTGCTTCATCGCCGACGACCGCTGGGAACTCCCAGAATGTCCCAGGACGAGTGCCTGAGCTTAGGTAGCTGTGAATACTCGCTTCTGCCGCCTGGTTGATATGATCCAGCCTGAAAAGTGACTGTAGTGAAAGTGAGTGGTGATCATTCTGGAAGGGGGTTGGTCCTGTTCTGAAACATTTCTTTCACGGGGGCGATTTCCTTTCAAGAACCACGCGTTTCAAGAACTGCAGGATGAAGGTGACATTTTGTGAAGAATTGTAGGCCTTCGAATGAAAGTGCTTTCTTGGATCCGGTTATTCCAAAACACAAGATAAATGGGTCAGTTGAATTCAATGTAAATCTTTTGAGAAACAGCTAAAAGCTAATCATTCTAGTTATTTAATTAGCACGGTACTGAGGTGCGAGAAAATGTAAATGGTTTTAATGTTTCCTAAAGTTGGTAGCGTGAAATATAGTGTTTCCATTCGTATAAACCTTATTAGATGTGCTTTTCTCGTCATATTGACATACACAACAGCTACCTAAAAGATGGGCCCTCGTCTGGCATTTTGAAATCTCTTTTCTTTTTTGTTAATTATCCCTTTCATGCTTTAATTGATGTGTGAGGGTTTTTATTAGGGGTGTGTGAAATTCGCATAATTTCTCGCATCATTTTGTGACATTTTGGCAAAATTACATGAAATTACTTGTAATTACATGAAATGCACATTAAGCACTTAGGGGCCAGATGCAGGAAGAAAGCAAATTGCGACTTGCAATTTGCGAGTCCGTGCGACTCGCAAATTGCAAGTCGCAATTTGCTATGCAGAAAGGTGTCTCAGACACCTTCTGCAACTCGCAGTGGGGTCGCAAAGACCCACCTCATAAATATTTATGAGGTGGGTCGCAGTTTGTGACCCCATTGCGAGTATAGGCACTCGCTAACATGGAGGCCTGCTGTAGTCAGCAGGCCTCCATGTTAGCGACCTGCTTTTAAATAAAGCAGTTTTTTTAATTTTTTTAAATGTAGCCCGTTTTCCCTAAGGGAAAACGAGCTGCATTTCAAAAAATCCGAAACCTTTTGTTTCGGTTTTTTCAGGGCAGGGAGTGGTCCCTTGGACCACTCCCTGCCCTGAAAAAATGTTTTGGGGTCCATTCACAAAGGGGAAGGGGTCCCATGGGGACCCCTTCCCGTTTGCGAATGGGTTACCATCCACTTCAAGTGGATGGTAACTGCGACTCCATTTGCGACCGCATACGCGGTCACAAATGGAATTGCATACCATTGCGAATCGCAAATAGGAAGGGAACACCCCTTCCTATTTGCGATTCGGAAATGCATTTTGCGAGTCGGATCCGACTCGCAAAATGCATTTCAACATAGCAAAGTGGCTTTTGCGAGTCGCAAACGGCGTTTTTCGCCGTTTGCGACTCGCAAAACCCTTGCTACATCTGGCCCTTATTGTTATATTTTAGCACAAAATGCATCCTCCCGGCTACTTTGAACAGGACGACGCCAAAAATTAGGGCAAAAAACACACAAGCACCACGAACTACAGCCACTTGTGTCCTGGTTGTTCAGGCTCTTGCGCTATGATTTTGTGGTGATGCGATTTCAGGAATTTTGCATAATAAGCGTTTTTTTAAATTACGCATATTATGCCATCACCATTTAGCTTTCGCCTTGCCCTAGTTTTCTGCAACAGTAGACAGTTTCACGTTTCTTTCCCTAAAAAATTAAATGAGAAATTTAGCACGCAGACAATACATGAGTCGCAATGGAGTGGTTGTCGTCTACTTTCCCTACCAATGATGTTACATGAAGACATCAACGTTGAATTGTTTACCCTTCTTACGGTGGTGCAGCTTCGTGTGTTGCCTGGCGCTGACCTGCCAATACCAGCCAAACATGCACGTGGCCACGGGCAGATGGCTCTTGGGCAGTCCATCCTCAGCTTGTGTGCAGTGTCTACTACTGCACTAAAGAAAGGCGCTGCTTCTGCTTCTCGGATGCGCACATGCAGCACCTATGTGCAGCGTCGATTCAGCTGTGATGTGTCTCTCAGTGAAGACTTCTTAGCATGTCATTGCTCACCTGCACCTCCGCCCGCCCCACCCCCCAATTGCAGACAAAGACAGTAAGAAGGGAATACTGAATCCTAAAACTGAGTAACTGCTTTGTGGGCCGATCCAAATGTGAATGGCACTGTTAACAAGCAGTTGCAGATGGAAGTTGAGACATCGCACCCGTCTATGCATAGTGCCCACTGGTCTCGTACAAAAAATAGTGGCCAACGGAGCGAATCATGAGCCACAGTTCATGCATAACGTTTATTTTAAATTGTATTCATGATTAATTATCGGCAGGCAGGGGAAGCCATCTTTAGTGGGTGATAGTATTGCTTCTTGTGACAGCTCCGATCAAACTAGTGGGGAGGACTTGAGGACTCATTGAATTACACATAGAAAGAAAAGACTATGGGGGTTATTCCAACTTTGGAGGAAGTGGTAATCCGTCCCAAAAGTGACGGTAAAGTGACGGATATACCACCAGCCGTATTACAAGTCCATTATATCCTATGGAACTCGTAATACGGCTGGTGGTAAATCCGTCACATTTGGGACGGATTACCACCTCCTCCAAAGTTGGAATAACCCCCTATATGTCATCAAGAAGGCTTCTTCCATAACCCATCCATTTTGCCAGAATAAAATATTCAGCAGCACTTGGACTAGAATTCAGTCATGGAAGAAATACTTGCCTACCATGGTCTGAGCTAGGCTATTAGCCAAAGCCTTTACTCTTACAGACAGCAAGCAGTACACCTGGCAACACTATTCCAGCAGCCGCTAGAGCCAGTAACCCGTGGAGAGACCTTCCCTAAGTACAAAAAAGAACAGATTTCCTGCCAAATATGCGTTTGACTTGAGACTAGGGCGTTTTTTTTTTTGCTTGATTCTTCTCCAAACATTGGTGTTTTCAAAATGCTGTACATCAAATTTTGAGTTGTCTGTTCCCATCTTGCTTGTGAGGGGGTAAACAGTTGACAGCCAAAATGAAAACAAGCATTACAGGCTAAATGAAAACAAAAAAAAATGTATTCAAATGCTTTAATAGAAACTGTAAAGAAATGGCTCCCTGTTGCAGTTACCCCCCACTTTTTGCCTGATACTGATGCTGACTTGACTGAGAAGTGTGCTGGGACCCTGCTAACCAGGCCCCAGCACCAGTGTTCTTTCACCTAAAATGTACCATTGTTTCCACAATTGGCACAACCCTGGCACCTAGGTAAGTCCCTTGTAACTGGTACCCCTGGTACCAAGGGCCCTGATGCCAGGGAAGGTCTCTAAGGGCTGCAGCATGTCTTATGCCACCCTAGGGACCCCTCACTCAGCACAGACACACTGCTTGCCAGCTTGTGTGTGCTGATGGGGAGAAAATGACTAAGTCGACATGGCACTCCCCTCAGGGTGCCATGCCAACCTCCCACTGCCTGTGGCATAGGTAAGTCACCCCTCTAGTAGGCCTTACAGCCCTAAGGCAGGGTGCACTATACCACAGGTGAGGGCATATGTGCATGAGCACTATGCCCCTACAGTGTCTAAGCAAAACCTTAGACATTGTAAGTGCAGGGTAGCCATAAGAGTATATGGGCTGGGAGTCTGTCAAAAACGAACTCCACAGCTCCATAATGGCTACACTGAATACTGGGAAGTTTAGTATCAAACTTCTCAGAATAATAAACCCACACTGATGCCAGTGTTGGATTTATTAAAAAATGCACACAGAGGGCATCTTAGAGATACCCCCTGTATTTTACCCAATTGTTCAGTGCAGGACTGACTGGTCTGTGCCAGCCTGCTGCTGAGAGACGAGTGTCTGACCTCATGCGGTGAGAGCCTTTGTGCTCTCTGAGGACAGAAACAAAGCCTGCTCTGGGTGGAGGTGCTTCACACCTCCCCCCTGCAGGAACTGTAACACCTAGCAGTGAGCTTCAAAGGCTCAAGCTTCGTGTTACAATGCCCCAGGGCACTCCAGCTAGTGGAGATGCCCGCCTCCTGGACCCAGCCCCCACTTTTGGCGGCAAGTCCAGGAGAGATAATGAGAAAAACAAGGAGGAGTCACTGGCCAGTCAGGACAGCCCCTAAGGTGTCCTGAGGTGACTCTGACTTTTAGAAATCCTCCATCTTGTAGAAGGAGGATTCCCCCAATAGGGATAGGAATGTGACCCCCTCCCCTTGGGAGGAGGCACAAAGAGGGTGTACCCACCCTCAGGGCTAGTAGCCATTGGCTACTAACCCCCCAGACCTAAACACGCCCTTAAATTTAGTATTTAAGGGCTCCCCTGAACCTAAGAATGTAGATTCCTGCAACAACAAGAAGAAGGACTGCCTAGCTGAAAACCCCTGCAGAGGAAGACCAGAAGACAACAACTGCCTTGGCTCCAGAAACTCACCGGCCTGTCTCCTGCCTTCCAAAGAACTCTGCTCCAGCGACGCCTTCCAAAGGGACCAGCGACCTCTGAATCCTCTGAGGACTGCCCTGCTTCGACGACGACAAGAAACTCCCGAGGACAGCGGACCTGCTCCAAAAAGACTGCAACTTTATCCAAAGGAGCAGCTTTAAAGAACCCTGCAATCTCCCCGCAAGAAGCGTGAGACTTGCAACACTGCACCCGGCGACCCCGACTAGGCTGGTGGAGAACCGACACCTCAGGGAGGACCCCCGGACTACTCTACGACTGTGAGTACCAAAACCTGTCCCCCCTGAGCCCCCACAGCGCCGCCTGCAGAGGGAATCCCGAGGCTTCCCCTGACCGCGACTCTCTGAAACCTAAGTCCCGACGCCTGGAAAAGACCCTGCACCCGCAGCCCTCAGGACCTGAAGGACCGGACTTTCACTGCAGAAGTGACCCCCAGGAGTCCTTTTCCCTTGCCCAAGTGGAGGTTTCCCCGAGGAAGCCCCCCCTTGCCTGCCTGCAGCGCTGAAGAGATCCCTTGATCTCTCATTGACTTCCATTGCGAACCCGACGCTTGTTCTAACACTGCACCCGGCCGCCCCCGCGCCGCTGAGGGTGAAATTTCTGTGTGGGCTTGTGCCCCCCCCCGGTGCCCTACAAAACCCCCCTGGTCTGCCCCCCGAAGACGCGGGTACTTACCTGCTGGCAGACTGGAACCGGGGCACCCCCTTCTCTCCATTGGAGCCTATGCGTTTTGGGCACCACTTTGAACTCTGCACCTGACCGGCCCTGAGCTGCTGGTGTGGTAACTTTGGGGTTGCTCTGAACCCCCAACGGTTGGCTACCTTGGACCAAGAACTGAACCCTGTAAGTGTCTTACTTACCTGGTAAAACTAACAAAAACTTACCTCCCCCAGGAACTGTGAAAATTGCACTGTGTCCACTTTTGAAATAGCTATTTGTGAATAACTTGAAAAGTATACATGCAATTGAAATGATTCAAAGTTCCTAATGTACTTACCTGCAATACCTTTCAAACAAGATATTACATGTTAAATTTGAACCTGTGGTTCTTAAAATAAACTAAGAAAAGATATTTTTCTATAACAAAACCTATTGGCTGGATTTGTCTCTGAGTGTGTGTACCTCATTTATTGTCTATGTGTATGTACAACAAATGCTTAACACTACTCCTTGGATAAGCCTACTGCTCGACCACACTACCACAAAATAGAGCATTAGTATTATCTATTTTTACCACTATTTTACCTCTAAGGGGAACCCTTGGACTCTGTGCATGCTAGTCCTTACTTTGAAATAGCACATACAGAGCCAACTTCCTACATTGGTGGATCAGCGGTGGGGTACAAGACTTTGCATTTGCTGGACTACTCAGCCAATACCTGATCACCCGACAAATTCCAAAATTGTCATTAGAAATTGATTTTTGCAATTTGAAAAGTTTTCTAAATTCTTAAAAGTCCTGCTAGGGCCTTGTGTTAGTCCCTGTTAGCATTTCTTTTAGAGTTTAAAAGTTTGTAAAAGTTTGAATTAGATTCTAGAACCAGTTTTAGTTTCTTAAAAAGTATTCCAACTTTTAGAAGCATAATGTCTAGCACAGATGTGAATGTGGTGGAACTCGACACCACACCTTACCTCCATCTCCAGATGAGAGAGCTAAGGTCACTCTGTAACATAAGAAAAATAACAATGGGCTCCAGACCTACCAAAGCACAGCTCCAGGAGCTGTTGGCAGAGTATGATAGAGCCAACCCCTCTGTGGATAACACAGAGGAAGATGATAGTGAACTGGAGGAAGAATCCCCTCCACCAGTCCTATCTAGGGAGAACAGGGCTTCTCAAGCCCTGACTCCAAAAATAATAGTCAGAGATGCTGGCTCCCTCACAGGAGGGTCCAACCTCTCTGAAATCACTGAGGATAACTCCAGTGAAGAGGACATCCAGTTAGCCAGGATGGCCAAAAGATTGGCTTTGGAAAAACAGATCCTAGCCATAGAAAGGGAAAGACAAGAGATGGGCCTAGGACCCATCAATGGTGGCAGCAACATAACTAGGGTCAGAGATTCTCCTGACATGTTGAAAATCCCCAAAGGGATTATAACTAAATATGAAGATGGTGATGACATCACCAAATGGTTCACAGCTTTTGAGAGGGCTTGTGAAACCAGAAAAGTGAACAAATCTCACTGGGGTGCTCTCCTTTGGGAAATGTTCACAGGAAAGTGTAGGGATAGACTCCTCACACTCTCTAAAAAAGATGCAGAATCTTATGACCTCATGAAGGGTACCCTGATTGAGGGCTTTGGATTCTCCACTGAGGAGTATAGAATTAGATTCAGGGGGGCTCAAAAATCCTCGAGCCAGACCTGGGTTGATTATGTTGACTACTCAGTGAAAACACTGGATGGTTGGGTAACTGGAAATGAAGTGTATGACTATGTTGGGCTTTATAGTTTGTTTATGAAAGAACACATTTTAAGTAACTGCTTCAATGAAAAGTTGCATCAGTATCTGGTAGACCTAGGTCCAATTTCTCCCCAAGAATTGGGAAAGAAGGCAGACCACTGGGTCAAGACTAGGGTAACCAAAACTTCCACTGGGGGTGACCAAAAGAAAGGGGTTACAAAGCCTCCCCAGGAGAAAGTGGGTGACACTAGAAACAAAGAAAAAGAGTCCCCTGTAGGCCCCCAAAAACCAGACCAGGTGGGTGGGCCCAGAGACACAACCCAAAACAAAGGTGGGTACCAGGGTAAGAGCTGGGATGCCACTAAGGCATGGTGCCATAACTGTAAACAGACAGGGCACCACACCAAGGACACTTCTTGTCCCAAAAACAAACCCCCTAGCAAAATCCCAGGGGTGACCAGTGTAGCCATTGGGGATGACTCCTCAGATGAGGAGGTCTTCATAGCCTTCAACTGGAAAAAGGGCCCAACAGGTGAGTTGGAGATTCCAGAGGGAAGTAGACACTTCCACCACCTACTGGTGAATGGAATCCCAGCCACTGCCCTGAGAGACACTTGTGCCAGTCACACTATTGTGCATGACAGGCTGGTGTTCTCAAACCAGTACATCCCAGGTGAGATGGCCAGAGTAAGAGTTAGCCCAGACAGGGTCACTGATAGGCCTGTGGCTTTTGTGCCCATAGAAGTGGGTGGGACTTTTAGCTGGAGAAGGGTGGTAGTCAGTACAGACCTCCCCCTTGATTGTCTCCTTGGAAATGACTACCCAGAGGTTAGTCAGAGCCCAAGAGAGGAACTGGTCCAGTGCCAGTCCTCTCCCAAGGATTCTGGAGTGCCTGCCTCTGCAGTAAATGCAAGTAGGCCCCAGAAGAAAAAGAAAAGGAAACAGAGTAGGAAAGGTGGACAACCTTTAGCCAAGGTTCCAGCAAGCCAAGGAGATTCTGCTCCAGTAGGGGAGAACTCCAAAAGTGGCTCTGATAAAGTCCAACCTGACCCACAAGAAGTCCTGGCTAGTCAGGCAACTGTTAAGCCTGAGTGGGTGGCTCCTCAGCTAACAGAAGAAAGAGTGTAAGAAGGGTGTTTACTACAAGATGTGGTAACCCCCCACTCTAATACAGCAGACAGGCACCCTGAACCCAAAGAAGCCTGTAACTTAGCCCCTTCCCTTGTAGGTGAAGAGCTAAAGGTGTGGTTCTGGGCACTGATAGCTGTCAGTGGCCTCTGCTGGGTGTTAGCCTTTATGGCTGCACTATCCTTGGCATGGTGGGCTGACCCCATGCCAAATAGCAAGTTAGGCCCCCTGACCCTGTTGGTCATGGTGGGGTTACTCCAGCTCTGGGTAACCTCTTTGGGTAAGCTAGGGGTGACCCTGGCTAAGATAAGATTAGCAGAGGTGGATACCTCTAACCCCAAAATAGAGAGAATGGGTGAAGACATAAAAAGCACAGACAAGTGGCAGTTCAGACTAGGTCCTATCACTGTGGAAGTGGGTCAGTTCCCCAGAGGGAATGACCTGAACAGGAGGATGTAAGGCAGAGTAGGCCCTGCAACAAACCAGCCTATTTCCTCTACTCTTCCTCGCCTGACAGACTAGGAAGACTCTCCCAGCTTTGGCTGAGTCTCCTGGCCTGTGGGCTGGGGGGGGCTTGTGTAAAGAAATGGCTCCCTGTTGCAGTTACCCCCCACCTTTTGCCTGATACTGATGCTGACTTGACTGAGAAGTGTGCTGGGACCCTGCTAACCAGGCCCCAGCACCAGTGTTCTTTCACCTAAAATGTACCATTGTTTCCACAATTGGCACAACCCTGGCACCTAGGTAAGTCCCTTGTAACTGGTACCCCTGGTACCAAGGGCCCTGATGCCAGGGAAGGTCTCTAAGGGCTGCAGCATGTCTTATGCCACCCTAGGGACCCCTCACTCAGCACAGACACACTGCTTGCCAGCTTGTGTGTGCTGATGGGGAGAAAATGACTAAGTCGACATGGCACTCCCCTCAGGGTGCCATGCCAACCTCCCACTGCCTGTGGCATAGGTAAGTCACCCCTCTAGTAGGCCTTACAGCCCTAAGGCAGGGTGCACTATACCACAGGTGAGGGCATATGTGCATGAGCACTATGCCCCTACAGTGTCTAAGCAAAACCTTAGACATTGTAAGTGCAGGGTAGCCATAAGAGTATATGGGCTGGGAGTCTGTCAAAAACGAACTCCACAGCTCCATAATGGCTACACTGAATACTGGGAAGTTTAGTATCAAACTTCTCAGAATAATAAACCCACACTGATGCCAGTGTTGGATTTATTAAAAAATGCACACAGAGGGCATCTTAGAGATACCCCCTGTATTTTACCCAATTGTTCAGTGCAGGACTGACTGGTCTGTGCCAGCCTGCTGCTGAGAGACGAGTGTCTGACCTCATGCGGTGAGAGCCTTTGTGCTCTCTGAGGACAGAAACAAAGCCTGCTCTGGGTGGAGGTGCTTCACACCTCCCCCCTGCAGGAACTGTAACACCTAGCAGTGAGCTTCAAAGGCTCAAGCTTCATGTTACAATGCCCCAGGGCACTCCAGCTAGTGGAGATGCCCGCCTCCTGGACCCAGCCCCCACTTTTGGCGGCAAGTCCAGGAGAGATAATGAGAAAAACAAGGAGGAGTCACTGGCCAGTCAGGACAGCCCCTAAGGTGTCCTGAGCTGAGGTGACTCTGACTTTTAGAAATCCTCCATCTTGTAGAAGGAGGATTCCCCTAATAGGGATAGGAATGTGACCCCCTCCCCTTGGGAGGAGGCACAAAGAGGGTGTACCCACCCTCAGGGCTAGTAGCCATTGGCTACTAACCCCCCAGACCTAAACACGCCCTTAAATTTAGTATTTAAGGGCTCCCCTGAACCTAAGAATGTAGATTCCTGCAACAACAAGAAGAAGGACTGCCTAGCTGAAAACCCCTGCAGAGGAAGACCAGAAGACAACAACTGCCTTGGCTCCAGAAACTCACCGGCCTGTCTCCTGCCTTCCAAAGAACTCTGCTCCAGCGACGCCTTCCAAAGGGACCAGCGACCTCTGAATCCTCTGAGGACTGCCCTGCTTCGACGACGACAAGAAACTCCAGAGGACAGCGGACCTGCTCCAAAAAGACTGCAACTTTATCCAAAGGAGCAGCTTTAAAGAACCCTGCAATCTCCCCGCAAGAAGCGTGAGACTTGCAACACTGCACCCGGCGACCCCGACTCGGCTGGTGGAGAACCGACACCTCAGGGAGGACCCCCGGACTACTCTACGACTGTGAGTACCAAAACCTGTCCCCCCTGAGCCCCCACAGCGCCGCCTGCAGAGGGAATCCCGAGGCTTCCCCTGACCGCGACTCTCTGAAACCTAAGTCCCGACGCCTGGAAAAGACTCTGCACCCGCAGCCCTCAGGACCTGAAGGACCGGACTTTCACTGCAGAAGTGACCCCCAGGAGTCCCTCTCCCTTGCCCAAGTGGAGGTTTCCCCGAGGAAGCCCCCCCTTGCCTGCCTGCAGCGCTGAAGAGATCCCTTGATCTCTCATTGACTTCCATTGCGAACCCGACGCTTGTTCTAACACTGCACCCGGCCGCCCCCGCGCCGCTGAGGGTGAAATTTCTGTGTGGGCTTGTGCCCCCCCCGGTGCCCTACAAAACCCCCCTGGTCTGCCCCCCGAAGACGCGGGTACTTACCTGCTGGCAGACTGGAACCAGGGCACCCCCTTCTCTCCATTGGAGCCTATGCGTTTTGGGCACCACTTTGAACTCTGCACCTGACCGGCCCTGAGCTGCTGGTGTGGTAACTTTGGGGTTGCTCTGAACCCCCAACGGTGGGCTACCTTGGACCAAGAACTGAACCCTGTAAGTGTCTTACTTACCTGGTAAAACTAACAAAAACTTACCTCCCCCAGGAACTGTGAAAATTGCACTGTGTCCACTTTTGAAATAGCTATTTGTGAATAACTTGAAAAGTATACATGCAATTGAAATGATTCAAAGTTCCTAATGTACTTACCTGCAATGCCTTTCAAACAAGATATTACATGTTACATTTGAACCTGTGGTTCTTAAAATAAACTAAGAAAAGATATTTTTCTATAACAAAACCTATTGGCTGGATTTGTCTCTGAGTGTGTGTACCTCATTTATTGTCTATGTGTATGTACAACAAATGCTTAACACTATTCCTTGGATAAGCCTACTGCTCGACCACACTACCACAAAATAGAGCATTAGTATTATCCATTTTTACCACTATTTTACCTCTAAGGGGAACCCTTTGACTCTGTGCATGCTAGTCCTTACTTTGAAATAGCACATACAGAGCCAACTTCCTACATTGGTGGATCAGCGGTGGGGTACAAGACTTTGCATTTGCTGGACTACTCAGCCAATACCTGATCACTCGACAAATTCCAAAATTGTCATTAGAAATTGATTTTTGCAATTTGAAAAGTTTTCTAAATTCTTAAAAGTCCTGCTAGGGCCTTGTGTTAGTCCCTGTTAGCATTTCTTTTAGAGTTTAAAAGTTTGTAAAAGTTTGAATTAGATTCTAGAACCAGTTTTAGTTTCTTAAAAAGTATTCCAACTTTTAGAAGCATAATGTCTAGCACAGATGTGAATGTGGTGGAACTCGACACCACACCTTACCTCCATCTCCAGATGAGAGAGCTAAGGTCACTCTGTAACATAAGAAAAATAACAATGGGCTCCAGACCTACCAAAGCACAGCTCCAGGAGCTGTTGGCA
Source organism: Pleurodeles waltl (assembly GCF_031143425.1). Lineage (NCBI taxonomy): Eukaryota > Metazoa > Chordata > Amphibia > Caudata > Salamandridae > Pleurodeles > Pleurodeles waltl. Next base: position 914,283,832 of record NC_090448.1, on the reverse strand, counting down.
GAGTATGATAGAGCCAACCCCTCTGTGGATAACACAGAGGAAGATGATAGTGAACTGGAGGAAGAATCCCCTCCACCAGTCCTATCTAGGGAGAACAGGGCTTCTCAAGCCCTGACTCCAAAAATAATAGTCAGAGATGCTGGCTCCCTCACAGGAGGGTCCAACCTCTCTGAAATCACTGAGGATAACTCCAGTGAAGAGGACATCCAGTTAGCCAGGATGGCCAAAAGATTGGCTTTGGAAAAACAGATCCTAGCCATAGAAAGGGAAAGACAAGAGATGGGCCTAGGACCCATCAATGGTGGCAGCAACATAACTAGGGTCAGAGATTCTCCTGACATGTTGAAAATCCCCAAAGGGATTATAACTAAATATGAAGATGGTGATGACATCACCAAATGGTTCACAGCTTTTGAGAGGGCTTGTGAAACCAGAAAAGTGAACAAATCTCACTGGGGTGCTCTCCTTTGGGAAATGTTCACAGGAAAGTGTAGGGATAGACTCCTCACACTCTCTAAAAAAGATGCAGAATCTTATGACCTCATGAAGGGTACCCTGATTGAGGGCTTTGGATTCTCCACTGAGGAGTATAGAATTAGATTCAGGGGGGCTCAAAAATCCTCGAGCCAGACCTGGGTTGATTATGTTGACTACTCAGTGAAAACACTGGATGGTTGGGTAACTGGAAATGAAGTGTATGACTATGTTGGGCTTTATAGTTTGTTTATGAAAGAACACATTTTAAGTAACTGCTTCAATGAAAAGTTGCATCAGTATCTGGTAGACCTAGGTCCAATTTCTCCCCAAGAATTGGGAAAGAAGGCAGACCACTGGGTCAAGACTAGGGTAACCAAAACTTCCACTGGGGGTGACCAAAAGAAAGGGGTTACAAAGCCTCCCCAGGAGAAAGTGGGTGACACTAGAAACAAAGAAAAAGAGTCCCCTGTAGGCCCCCAAAAACCAGACCAGGTGGGTGGGCCCAGAGACACAACCCAAAACAAAGGTGGGTACCAGGGTAAGAGCTGGGATGCCACTAAGGCATGGTGCCATAACTGTAAACAGACAGGGCACCACACCAAGGACACTTCTTGTCCCAAAAACAAACCCCCTAGCAAAATCCCAGGGGTGACCAGTGTAGCCATTGGGGATGACTCCTCAGATGAGGAGGTCTTCATAGCCTTCAACTGGAAAAAGGGCCCAACAGGTGAGTTGGAGATTCCAGAGGGAAGTAGACACTTCCACCACCTACTGGTGAATGGAATCCCAGCCACTGCCCTGAGAGACACTTGTGCCAGTCACACTATTGTGCATGACAGGCTGGTGTTCTCAAACCAGTACATCCCAGGTGAGATGGCCAGAGTAAGAGTTAGCCCAGACAGGGTCACTGATAGGCCTGTGGCTTTTGTGCCCATAGAAGTGGGTGGGACTTTTAGCTGGAGAAGGGTGGTAGTCAGTACAGACCTCCCCCTTGATTGTCTCCTTGGAAATGACTACCCAGAGGTTAGTCAGAGCCCAAGAGAGGAACTGGTCCAGTGCCAGTCCTCTCCCAAGGATTCTGGAGTGCCTGCCTCTGCAGTAAATGCAAGTAGGCCCCAGAAGAAAAAGAAAAGGAAACAGAGTAGGAAAGGTGGACAACCTTTAGCCAAGGTTCCAGCAAGCCAAGGAGATTCTGCTCCAGTAGGGGAGAACTCCAAAAGTGGCTCTGATAAAGTCCAACCTGACCCACAAGAAGTCCTGGCTAGTCAGGCAACTGTTAAGCCTGAGTGGGTGGCTCCTCAGCTAACAGAAGAAAGAGTGTAAGAAGGGTGTTTACTACAAGATGTGGTAACCCCCCACTCTAATACAGCAGACAGGCACCCTGAACCCAAAGAAGCCTGTAACTTAGCCCCTTCCCTTGTAGGTGAAGAGCTAAAGGTGTGGTTCTGGGCACTGATAGCTGTCAGTGGCCTCTGCTGGGTGTTAGCCTTTATGGCTGCACTATCCTTGGCATGGTGGGCTGACCCCATGCCAAATAGCAAGTTAGGCCCCCTGACCCTGTTGGTCATGGTGGGGTTACTCCAGCTCTGGGTAACCTCTTTGGGTAAGCTAGGGGTGACCCTGGCTAAGATAAGATTAGCAGAGGTGGATACCTCTAACCCCAAAATAGAGAGAATGGGTGAAGACATAAAAAGCACAGACAAGTGGCAGTTCAGACTAGGTCCTATCACTGTGGAAGTGGGTCAGTTCCCCAGAGGGAATGACCTGAACAGGAGGATGTAAGGCAGAGTAGGCCCTGCAACAAACCAGCCTATTTCCTCTACTCTTCCTCGCCTGACAGACTAGGAAGACTCTCCCAGCTTTGGCTGAGTCTCCTGGCCTGTGGGCTGGGGGGGGCTTGTGTAAAGAAATGGCTCCCTGTTGCAGTTACCCCCCACCTTTTGCCTGATACTGATGCTGACTTGACTGAGAAGTGTGCTGGGACCCTGCTAACCAGGCCCCAGCACCAGTGTTCTTTCACCTAAAATGTACCATTGTTTCCACAATTGGCACAACCCTGGCACCTAGGTAAGTCCCTTGTAACTGGTACCCCTGGTACCAAGGGCCCTGATGCCAGGGAAGGTCTCTAAGGGCTGCAGCATGTCTTATGCCACCCTAGGGACCCCTCACTCAGCACAGACACACTGCTTGCCAGCTTGTGTGTGCTGATGGGGAGAAAATGACTAAGTCGACATGGCACTCCCCTCAGGGTGCCATGCCAACCTCCCACTGCCTGTGGCATAGGTAAGTCACCCCTCTAGTAGGCCTTACAGCCCTAAGGCAGGGTGCACTATACCACAGGTGAGGGCATATGTGCATGAGCACTATGCCCCTACAGTGTCTAAGCAAAACCTTAGACATTGTAAGTGCAGGGTAGCCATAAGAGTATATGGGCTGGGAGTCTGTCAAAAACGAACTCCACAGCTCCATAATGGCTACACTGAATACTGGGAAGTTTAGTATCAAACTTCTCAGAATAATAAACCCACACTGATGCCAGTGTTGGATTTATTAAAAAATGCACACAGAGGGCATCTTAGAGATACCCCCTGTATTTTACCCAATTGTTCAGTGCAGGACTGACTGGTCTGTGCCAGCCTGCTGCTGAGAGACGAGTGTCTGACCTCATGCGGTGAGAGCCTTTGTGCTCTCTGAGGACAGAAACAAAGCCTGCTCTGGGTGGAGGTGCTTCACACCTCCCCCCTGCAGGAACTGTAACACCTAGCAGTGAGCTTCAAAGGCTCAAGCTTCATGTTACAATGCCCCAGGGCACTCCAGCTAGTGGAGATGCCCGCCTCCTGGACCCAGCCCCCACTTTTGGCGGCAAGTCCAGGAGAGATAATGAGAAAAACAAGGAGGAGTCACTGGCCAGTCAGGACAGCCCCTAAGGTGTCCTGAGCTGAGGTGACTCTGACTTTTAGAAATCCTCCATCTTGTAGAAGGAGGATTCCCCTAATAGGGATAGGAATGTGACCCCCTCCCCTTGGGAGGAGGCACAAAGAGGGTGTACCCACCCTCAGGGCTAGTAGCCATTGGCTACTAACCCCCCAGACCTAAACACGCCCTTAAATTTAGTATTTAAGGGCTCCCCTGAACCTAAGAATGTAGATTCCTGCAACAACAAGAAGAAGGACTGCCTAGCTGAAAACCCCTGCAGAGGAAGACCAGAAGACAACAACTGCCTTGGCTCCAGAAACTCACCGGCCTGTCTCCTGCCTTCCAAAGAACTCTGCTCCAGCGACGCCTTCCAAAGGGACCAGCGACCTCTGAATCCTCTGAGGACTGCCCTGCTTCGACGACGACAAGAAACTCCAGAGGACAGCGGACCTGCTCCAAAAAGACTGCAACTTTATCCAAAGGAGCAGCTTTAAAGAACCCTGCAATCTCCCCGCAAGAAGCGTGAGACTTGCAACACTGCACCCGGCGACCCCGACTCGGCTGGTGGAGAACCGACACCTCAGGGAGGACCCCCGGACTACTCTACGACTGTGAGTACCAAAACCTGTCCCCCCTGAGCCCCCACAGCGCCGCCTGCAGAGGGAATCCCGAGGCTTCCCCTGACCGCGACTCTCTGAAACCTAAGTCCCGACGCCTGGAAAAGACTCTGCACCCGCAGCCCTCAGGACCTGAAGGACCGGACTTTCACTGCAGAAGTGACCCCCAGGAGTCCCTCTCCCTTGCCCAAGTGGAGGTTTCCCCGAGGAAGCCCCCCCTTGCCTGCCTGCAGCGCTGAAGAGATCCCTTGATCTCTCATTGACTTCCATTGCGAACCCGACGCTTGTTCTAACACTGCACCCGGCCGCCCCCGCGCCGCTGAGGGTGAAATTTCTGTGTGGGCTTGTGCCCCCCCCGGTGCCCTACAAAACCCCCCTGGTCTGCCCCCCGAAGACGCGGGTACTTACCTGCTGGCAGACTGGAACCAGGGCACCCCCTTCTCTCCATTGGAGCCTATGCGTTTTGGGCACCACTTTGAACTCTGCACCTGACCGGCCCTGAGCTGCTGGTGTGGTAACTTTGGGGTTGCTCTGAACCCCCAACGGTGGGCTACCTTGGACCAAGAACTGAACCCTGTAAGTGTCTTACTTACCTGGTAAAACTAACAAAAACTTACCTCCCCCAGGAACTGTGAAAATTGCACTGTGTCCACTTTTGAAATAGCTATTTGTGAATAACTTGAAAAGTATACATGCAATTGAAATGATTCAAAGTTCCTAATGTACTTACCTGCAATGCCTTTCAAACAAGATATTACATGTTACATTTGAACCTGTGGTTCTTAAAATAAACTAAGAAAAGATATTTTTCTATAACAAAACCTATTGGCTGGATTTGTCTCTGAGTGTGTGTACCTCATTTATTGTCTATGTGTATGTACAACAAATGCTTAACACTATTCCTTGGATAAGCCTACTGCTCGACCACACTACCACAAAATAGAGCATTAGTATTATCCATTTTTACCACTATTTTACCTCTAAGGGGAACCCTTTGACTCTGTGCATGCTAGTCCTTACTTTGAAATAGCACATACAGAGCCAACTTCCTACATTGGTGGATCAGCGGTGGGGTACAAGACTTTGCATTTGCTGGACTACTCAGCCAATACCTGATCACTCGACAAATTCCAAAATTGTCATTAGAAATTGATTTTTGCAATTTGAAAAGTTTTCTAAATTCTTAAAAGTCCTGCTAGGGCCTTGTGTTAGTCCCTGTTAGCATTTCTTTTAGAGTTTAAAAGTTTGTAAAAGTTTGAATTAGATTCTAGAACCAGTTTTAGTTTCTTAAAAAGTATTCCAACTTTTAGAAGCATAATGTCTAGCACAGATGTGAATGTGGTGGAACTCGACACCACACCTTACCTCCATCTCCAGATGAGAGAGCTAAGGTCACTCTGTAACATAAGAAAAATAACAATGGGCTCCAGACCTACCAAAGCACAGCTCCAGGAGCTGTTGGCAGAGTATGATAGAGCCAACCCCTCTGTGGATAACACAGAGGAAGATGATAGTGAACTGGAGGAAGAATCCCCTCCACCAGTCCTATCTAGGGAGAACAGGGCTTCTCAAGCCCTGACTCCAAAAATAATAGTCAGAGATGCTGGCTCCCTCACAGGAGGGTCCAACCTCTCTGAAATCACTGAGGATAACTCCAGTGAAGAGGACATCCAGTTAGCCAGGATGGCCAAAAGATTGGCTTTGGAAAAACAGATCCTAGCCATAGAAAGGGAAAGACAAGAGATGGGCCTAGGACCCATCAATGGTGGCAGCAACATAACTAGGGTCAGAGATTCTCCTGACATGTTGAAAATCCCCAAAGGGATTATAACTAAATATGAAGATGGTGATGACATCACCAAATGGTTCACAGCTTTTGAGAGGGCTTGTGAAACCAGAAAAGTGAACAAATCTCACTGGGGTGCTCTCCTTTGGGAAATGTTCACAGGAAAGTGTAGGGATAGACTCCTCACACTCTCTAAAAAAGATGCAGAATCTTATGACCTCATGAAGGGTACCCTGATTGAGGGCTTTGGATTCTCCACTGAGGAGTATAGAATTAGATTCAGGGGGGCTCAAAAATCCTCGAGCCAGACCTGGGTTGATTATGTTGACTACTCAGTGAAAACACTGGATGGTTGGGTAACTGGAAATGAAGTGTATGACTATGTTGGGCTTTATAGTTTGTTTATGAAAGAACACATTTTAAGTAACTGCTTCAATGAAAAGTTGCATCAGTATCTGGTAGACCTAGGTCCAATTTCTCCCCAAGAATTGGGAAAGAAGGCAGACCACTGGGTCAAGACTAGGGTAACCAAAACTTCCACTGGGGGTGACCAAAAGAAAGGGGTTACAAAGCCTCCCCAGGAGAAAGTGGGTGACACTAGAAACAAAGAAAAAGAGTCCCCTGTAGGCCCCCAAAAACCAGACCAGGTGGGTGGGCCCAGAGACACAACCCAAAACAAAGGTGGGTACCAGGGTAAGAGCTGGGATGCCACTAAGGCATGGTGCCATAACTGTAAACAGACAGGGCACCACACCAAGGACACTTCTTGTCCCAAAAACAAACCCCCTAGCAAAATCCCAGGGGTGACCAGTGTAGCCATTGGGGATGACTCCTCAGATGAGGAGGTCTTCATAGCCTTCAACTGGAAAAAGGGCCCAACAGGTGAGTTGGAGATTCCAGAGGGAAGTAGACACTTCCACCACCTACTGGTGAATGGAATCCTAGCCACTGCCCTGAGAGACACTTGTGCCAGTCACACTATTGTGCATGATAGGCTGGTGTTCTCAAACCAGTACATCCCAGGTGAGATGGCCAGAGTAAGAGTTAGCCCAGACAGGGTCACTGATAGGCCTGTGGCTTTTGTGCCCATAGAAGTGGGTGGGACTTTTAGCTGGAGAAGGGTGGTAGTCAGTACAGACCTCCCCCTTGATTGTCTCCTTGGAAATGACTACCCAGAGGTTAGTCAGAGCCCAAGAGAGGAACTGGTCCAGTGCCAGTCCTCTCCCAAGGATTCTGGAGTGCCTGCCTCTGCAGTAAATGCAAGTAGGCCCCAGAAGAAAAAGAAAAGGAAACAGAGTAGGAAAGGTGGACAACCTTTAGCCAAGGTTCCAGCAAGCCAAGGAGATTCTGCTCCAGTAGGGGAGAACTCCAAAAGTGGCTCTGATAAAGTCCAACCTGACCCACAAGAAGTCCTGGCTAGTCAGGCAACTGTTAAGCCTGAGTGGGTGGCTCCTCAGCTAACAGAAGAAAGAGTGTAAGAAGGGTGTTTACTACAAGATGTGGTAACCCCCCACTCTAATACAGCAGACAGGCACCCTGAACCCAAAGAAGCCTGTAACTTAGCCCCTTCCCTTGTAGGTGAAGAGCTAAAGGTGTGGTTCTGGGCACTGATAGCTGTCAGTGGCCTCTGCTGGGTGTTAGCCTTTATGGCTGCACTATCCTTGGCATGGTGGGCTGACCCCATGCCAAATAGCAAGTTAGGCCCCCTGACCCTGTTGGTCATGGTGGGGTTACTCCAGCTCTGGGTAACCTCTTTGGGTAAGCTAGGGGTGACCCTGGCTAAGATAAGATTAGCAGAGGTGGATACCTCTAACCCCAAAATAGAGAGAATGGGTGAAGACATAAAAAGCACAGACAAGTGGCAGTTCAGACTAGGTCCTATCACTGTGGAAGTGGGTCAGTTCCCCAGAGGGAATGACCTGAACAGGAGGATGTAAGGCAGAGTAGGCCCTGCAACAAACCAGCCTATTTCCTCTACTCTTCCTCGCCTGACAGACTAGGAAGACTCTCCCAGCTTTGGCTGAGTCTCCTGGCCTGTGGGCTGGGGGGGGCTTGTGTAAAGAAATGGCTCCCTGTTGCAGTTACCCCCCACCTTTTGCCTGATACTGATGCTGACTTGACTGAGAAGTGTGCTGGGACCCTGCTAACCAGGCCCCAGCACCAGTGTTCTTTCACCTAAAATGTACCATTGTTTCCACAATTGGCACAACCCTGGCACCTAGGTAAGTCCCTTGTAACTGGTACCCCTGGTACCAAGGGCCCTGATGCCAGGGAAGGTCTCTAAGGGCTGCAGCATGTCTTATGCCACCCTAGGGACCCCTCACTCAGCACAGACACACTGCTTGCCAGCTTGTGTGTGCTGATGGGGAGAAAATGACTAAGTCGACATGGCACTCCCCTCAGGGTGCCATGCCAACCTCCCACTGCCTGTGGCATAGGTAAGTCACCCCTCTAGTAGGCCTTACAGCCCTAAGGCAGGGTGCACTATACCACAGGTGAGGGCATATGTGCATGAGCACTATGCCCCTACAGTGTCTAAGCAAAACCTTAGACATTGTAAGTGCAGGGTAGCCATAAGAGTATATGGGCTGGGAGTCTGTCAAAAACGAACTCCACAGCTCCATAATGGCTACACTGAATACTGGGAAGTTTAGTATCAAACTTCTCAGAATAATAAACCCACACTGATGCCAGTGTTGGATTTATTAAAAAATGCACACAGAGGGCATCTTAGAGATACCCCCTGTATTTTACCCAATTGTTCAGTGCAGGACTGACTGGTCTGTGCCAGCCTGCTGCTGAGAGACGAGTGTCTGACCTCATGCGGTGAGAGCCTTTGTGCTCTCTGAGGACAGAAACAAAGCCTGCTCTGGGTGGAGGTGCTTCACACCTCCCCCCTGCAGGAACTGTAACACCTAGCAGTGAGCTTCAAAGGCTCAAGCTTCATGTTACAATGCCCCAGGGCACTCCAGCTAGTGGAGATGCCCGCCTCCTGGACCCAGCCCCCACTTTTGGCGGCAAGTCCAGGAGAGATAATGAGAAAAACAAGGAGGAGTCACTGGCCAGTCAGGACAGCCCCTAAGGTGTCCTGAGCTGAGGTGACTCTGACTTTTAGAAATCCTCCATCTTGTAGAAGGAGGATTCCCCCAATAGGGATAGGAATGTGACCCCTTCCCCTTGGGAGGAGGCACAAAGAGGGTGTACCCACCCTCAGGGCTAGTAGCCATTGGCTACTAACCCCCCAGACCTAAACACGCCCTTAAATTTTGTATTTAAGGGCTCCCCTGAACCTAAGAATGTAGATTCCTGCAACAACAAGAAGAAGGACTGCCTAGCTGAAAACCCCTGCGGAGGAAGACCAGAAGACAACAACTGCCTTGGCTCCAGAAACTCACCGGCCTGTCTCCTGCCTTCCAAAGAACTCTGCTCCAGCGACGCCTTCCAAAGGGACCAGCGACCTCTGAATCCTCTGAGGACTGCCCTGCTTCGACGACGACAAGAAACTCCCGAGGACAGCGGACCTGCTCCAAAAAGACTGCAACTTTATCCAAAGGAGCAGCTTTAAAGAACCCTGCAATCTCCCCGCAAGAAGCGTGAGACTTGCAACACTGCACCCGGCGACCCCGACTCGGCTGGTGGAGAACCGACACCTCAGGGAGGACCCCCGGACTACTCTACGACTGTGAGTACCAAAACCTGTCCCCCCTGAGCCCCCACAGCGCCGCCTGCAGAGGGAATCCCGAGGCTTCCCCTGACCGCGACTCTCTGAAACCTAAGTCCCGACGCCTGGAAAAGACCCTGCACCCGCAGCCCTCAGGACCTGAAGGACCGGACTTTCACTGCAGAAGTGACCCCCAGGAGTCCCTCTCCCTTGCCCAAGTGGAGGTTTCCCCGAGGAAGCCCCCCCTTGCCTGCCTGCAGCGCTGAAGAGATCCCTTGATCTCTCATTGACTTCCATTGCGAACCCGACGCTTGTTCTAACACTGCACCCGGCCGCCCCCGCGCCGCTGAGGGTGAAATTTCTGTGTGGGCTTGTGCCCCCCCCGGTGCCCTACAAAACCCCCCTGGTCTGCCCCCCGAAGACGCGGGTACTTACCTGCTGGCAGACTGGAACCGGGGCACCCCCTTCTCTCCATTGGAGCCTATGCGTTTTGGGCACCACTTTGAACTCTGCACCTGACCGGCCCTGAGCTGCTGGTGTGGTAACTTTGGGGTTGCTCTGAACCCCCAACGGTGGGCTACCTTGGACCAAGAACTGAACCCTGTAAGTGTCTTACTTACCTGGTAAAACTAACAAAAACTTACCTCCCCCAGGAACTGTGAAAATTGCACTGTGTCCACTTTTGAAATAGCTATTTGTGAATAACTTGAAAAGTATACATGCAATTGAAATGATTCAAAGTTCCTAATGTACTTACCTGCAATACCTTTCAAACAAGATATTACATGTTAAATTTGAACCTGTGGTTCTTAAAATAAACTAAGAAAAGATATTTTTCTATAACAAAACCTATTGGCTGGATTTGTCTCTGAGTGTGTGTACCTCATTTATTGTCTATGTGTATGTACAACAAATGCTTAACACTACTCCTTGGATAAGCCTACTGCTCGACCACACTACCACAAAATAGAGCATTAGTATTATCTATTTTTACCACTATTTTACCTCTAAGGGGAACCCTTGGACTCTGTGCATGCTAGTCCTTACTTTGAAATAGCACATACAGAGCCAACTTCCTACAGAAACCTTCTCCGGCACTGCAGAAACACAATGAAAAATGTCATATTTGTGGTCTAAATGCTGAATTCTCTTCACATTAGAGGGGTAGTTTATTTGAATAAATTCTTATTATGATACTTTCTAGATCGTTGGTCATACAGTAAAGCCTCAAAATCATAAGCTTACAATTTCAGATTGATACAATTTTGTTTTCCTCACAAATGGAAACCTGAGGAATGTAGGTCTCCTCTGGGCGCGCTACATGTTCTCATTCAGTTGAGATACAGCAGTGCACCCGAGTGATGATTAGCGCGGAGATGCATAGGCTCATTTCAATATGAACAACCGAATCTCACTGGGCAAGATTACTGGAAAGAATGTACAGGAAGATATGCTGTCTCTTTTTCCTTTCCATTGCATGCCGAAGAACGTCAGTGGATTTATCATTGTGTCTTCCTTCGTATAAAGATGCCGGAAAATGGATATCTTGCAGTCCGGTTGCTGGCCAATTTGTGATGACCAATGCTCCATTTTCTAAACCCACAGTAAATGCAACCTTTTATAAAAACTCTGTTGCCCCTGATTTTATGTTGGTCCTCATGACACCTTTTCAAACTGAATCCTATCTGGACTGAGACCTCAATGCAACCCTGGCAGTTTTGTCGGACCCCGAATTTTGGGGGTGGGGGGTTGCGACGAAGCACTACTGCTGCTTTTGTTCTTTTGTTACTGGGGGCTCATATTGCAGCACTGCTGCAAAACCTGCCCACAGTAACAAAACCAGCTCCCACCCCAGAAAAACCGGCCCCCACCCTTCCAGCCTCAAGGGAAAAAAGCCCAATGCCCGCTATGACCAGTCCGGCCCTGATCCTGCCTATTGGCTTAAGGTTTCAAGAAGCATTATGGTGATCCAGACTATCTGGAAATGATGTGGATCATTTTATTATAATTTAATTTGTGAGAATGATGTACTTGCATCTTAACATCTAGCCTTTATCAATTACTGCCCCTTGTGGTGTTGTTTTTGTACACTAAATAAAGATTCAAGACATTAAATATCTTTTCATTGTTTGCTTACAAACAGAAGGACCTGGTCCAGATCTTGTACATGGTATATTATCTCATGACGATGTCTTTGTGTTACCTATTTATTAATAGAGTTGTATACTGAGAAAGATGGTGCTGCACTGAAGCTAGTTCTGAGTGGTTACTATTTGGAATCTAACACTGTAACCCATCGGATAGGTGATGGAATCTGTCTCAGTGTTTGGTTTATGCACCACAATGGATGGCACACTGGACGGCAGCCTGAGGGAGTATTGCCTAGACATGTGTTTCTTTTTATGTGTTTCCTTTATTATCAGTAGAATCACGGTGTTAGAAAGGAATGGTGCAGATTGTTCCAGAACATGTGTCTATGACCCCTGAAATTCATCCTCAGTGCCATTGTCACCTAGCGCTGTTTGGTTTACTTTGCGGTGTACCAATATCTGGAGCATGTTCTTCAGAGGCACATAATGTGGGGCCAGTTTCTACAGTTAGTCAACGCCATAGCCTGGGAAGGCCTTGCGCACGTCGGATAACTCTTTAGGTTTCATTCTTCTCTCTACATAGAGCAGGCTTTTAGTACGGGTGTAATCTGTGTATGAGCCTTCCGATTAAGGCACAATCTTCACTCCTGTTTTTTTACCTACTACAGTTTTTTGGTGTATGTCCTAGGTAACAATGTACAGAATATTTAGATTGCTAGAAAAGGCCATTGAGATGGTGACTGATTGAAATGGAAAGGAGAAAGGACCTTCCTTAATCTTTTGACATGTGGATTGTTTCTTGTAACCACAACAGTTTCACTTGAAAGGTGATTAGTGGATTAATAGTAAAGCTTTGCTTACTCTGCCACCAACTCCTAATGAATCTGTTTACAGTCTATTCAATCTATTCAATCAAGGGAAGCTTGTATTCATCTAGAGCTATACGTTAGGTATAAAGCCCCTTTAGAATGTAAAGTGACACTGTGCATCCGTCCTTTTCCATTCTTACCCAGAGGTATTCACAGACATTTTGTGTGTCAGCCAGTTGAGGGAATCCTAGCTCCTTGTGTGCCATTTATCTTTCAAGTCCTTGGCAAGGAACACTTGGACCACTATCCTCCCTGCACCATTTACAGAGCAAAGACATGTGGCTTAGAAGCTACTTGTGAGGTTTAACCCATTCACTTGAAACTAGAAAATCCACAACAGGTCTGGCAGTGGGAATACACATTTCCAGTCTAGCAATTCAAGCCTCCCTTATGAGTGACCTGTTACTTTTGGTAGGTCTAGTAACAAGAGTTAACAGGACCATCCGATTTACAGGTTATCTGAGGAAATTATGCTAGAATTAGAGTCGAAATAATTGATTTGTGCATTTTATCCCCCAAAATCTTATAATCCCCGTTTTTCCCCACCAACGGACTCTCTATATGGTAATTCTGAGTGGGAGGGAGAAACTAGAGATTTTAACTAGCCAGTCACAATGGAGGCCTAAGTATACATTTGAGATGCCGTTCCCAGATCAGTATTCCAGGGATTTCTCATTGACTAGTGCCCGTGCAGCCGGTTCTCTTCTCAGGCAAGGAATATGGTCTAAAGTCATGATACATTTCTGGGAGTAGGCTGAGAAAGTAGTCATTACTGATGAGAAGGAGGTATTGGGGTATCGCTGCAGTACAGTGCCACAGAGAAGAGCAATCTGCAGTCGAGCTTTCTGGAGAAAGAAGGCACTGTGCTTGAAGGATTGAGCAACAGCATCAAGCAATGAGTGAGGTGTGGGAAAGGAGCGGTGTCACCCAGAGGTGGGTTGATCTCTGTGGTCCCTCACCCCCATGTGCACCACCACCATGGCCATCAGTATGCTCAAGGTCTATCTTTTTCATAAAATGCTGTGCCAGAGGAGACACCTTGTGACATGACATATTTACTATGCATTGTTCTTTTGCAGGGTCGCAAACTTGGATGAGGTTGCAACTGAAATTCCCAAGAAAGTATATTTTTGACTTTGGGATCGTGGTGCTGTACACTGAATGCCAGTTCTTGCCCCCTTCAGGCTCACGTAACAATCTCGCCCTCTGATAGTTTGGACAGGGTGTTTTGTGTTGGACTAGCATAACATCCTGATGTCAGTGACCCATGTATCACAAATAGAGCCAGAGGGCTGCAACTGTCATTCTCACAAATCACGAAAGCAGCTTTCAATGATAAAAATATACTTAGAGTTGAGAGAGGCCACTAGTTTGGCATAGTCCTACGGGGTAGAGAGCCACAGTGAGGGTACTGCCCAGACTATGAGGTCCAGGGTGCACCCCCTGAGTGATCCAGATGCCAGAAAAGCCTGTAGGTGTAGGGCCTGTATACACTTCAGCAGGGGTACCCTTGTGGTTGAGATAACGTCACGGCTGTTAGCCATAATCTTCTGCGTACCCCACAGTAAATGTGTAGACATCTTGTTTAGTTTCATTAAGTGCAGAATTACACACTTGTCTTTTAATAAAGATAGATAACTGGTTGAACATTGGTTTATTACCTGCTGTTCATGGTACGATGAGGTCTGAGTCTCTAACTGCACACAACACCTTCTAGAGCAAGCCTTGGATTGTTACCCTCAGGTATCTCATGTTCGGTGTTGGCTCCACTGGTAGCTCAGGCAGTGAGCCTCAGTGATAACAGGCCCGAATTGATGGTGCCCAGTAACCCCTCTATCCCTATTAATCCAGAACCAGTTCCCACATCCAGCTTTCACAATGAATTTGGAAATTTCTCCTAATAGGGCTAATTGTCAGGTGTGGCCACCTATAAATGAATTAAGATGTGAAAAATCACAGGGCACATTAGAATGTTTATGGCTCAAAATGGCAAATGTGTTCTGTCCTAACCAACTGTTTTCCTTTTTCAGCAAATGCACATTGACCAGTTGCTGGTAAATCTTCGCATGGAAGCTGTGTATTTGAAAGAGAACTTCAACATCAACTGGGTCGCTCAGACTGGGCTGATTGAGAACATCGAAGCTATCGTCAAAGAATTTAAGCAAAGCCGAAGTCTGCTGGTGAGTGTCTCTCTAGTGTATTCCTTGCTCGTCTGCATAGTAATTGTATACAGAATAACCTCAAAATTATGTTGAGGAGGTAAGAAGAACCAAAACTCTACGTTTCCCCTGTACCAAATACAACAATATAACATGGTATTTCATATTATAGCTTTTATTAAGTGAGGACGAGTCTTCTACATTTTGCAAGCATAAATCTCCCTTATTATGTGGCTATTTAAATAGAATGCCTCAAAAAAGCTGTAGATTGTAAATACGTATAAGTATAAATTGAATTTTCATGTGTCTTCAGAAATGTCTTTTCGTTCTGTAAACATATGGAATGTGAAAGTTACTTCCCGTGCCCAGAAAAATAGCTTATTTACTACTACCCAGCATGATCGCCGAGAATGGGTTTGACTCTTTTTACATAATAATTCGGAAATACAGTGGCTCAAAGCAAATTGACATTGGTTAGAAGACGTTCACCTATAGTCTCACAGGATGGAATCCAAATTGTTAGCTTGTAATTATTTCGTGTAAATATGCCCAATTCACTTGGTAGTGCTTTAGGTATTTACGTTAAACAGCCACCTATTAGTATACCACATTTAAACCTAACGAAGTAGGCAACCAACCATTGATCAGCCAAGATTACCCATATAAGTAGCCTTTCCTGAAATACATAAACTTTTGAATGAGCATAAACCCTTCATTTTAACCACCACTAGCAATAACAGGGAAAGTCTCCCCCCTACTTTTTTCATAAACTTTTAGGGGGTACCAAAAAGTATTTCCCTGGTTCTCGAAGTATGTGTAGATAAATAAAATGTAAAGCAGTGGTTCAAGCTAATGCAGATGGAAGCATTATCAAGCTAGGCCTCATGAGTTAGTGTCATCCTCGTAAAGTGTATGCACCAGCTGACCAAAAGACAATGTACCTTCCTCCCTCAATACAGATGAAATGTGGGCTGACTTTGGTAAATTAGCCCTCCACTCACAAAATGACAATTACTACTCCAGCGCATCTGGAGAAGATTCATCAGTTCGCCAAAATGGAGAGGTTAATTAAGTTTCCTAGGGTTCATAGAGCAAACTTGGTCTCTGGTCTAGAAGTCCCTGCATTGAATCAGTCTCTTTATAGAATTAATTTAGGTAGTACCTGTGGAGGGCATATAGTCACCCTGTAAGTGAAAAAAGTGGCTACCTGCCATTGAAAGGAAGAGTGCATCAGTTCTCAGTCCATTTTCTCTGGCTCCATCCTAGAGCACATAAACATTGTTTCTTTCACACAGACAACTACATTTCCTATTATTGTTCAATCTTTTTAGTGGTGACGAGAAGGAGAGGAAGGCTTTGGATAGTGAGATATGATTTCAGAATAGTGCAGAAAGATGATCTGAGATAATTAGAATACTGAAAGGTAGCGTTGTTTGGAAAGATGGATGGACTGCCACTGACAGGTATAGTAATAACCTGCTCTCTGGAGAGCCAGAGTCCCAGACCTAGGCGGTAATCCAGCTGCAGTACATTATAAACTCAACACCTTACCGATAATACGTTGTTGCAATGAAGATACTGGGAACACCCATATTTAAGTGAGTAAGCCAATCAAGTAAGCAGCCATGACCGCCATGTTCCTCTTTCTTGCCACAGTCCTCGCTAAAAATCATATCTCCTCACCCTGTGGATAAGAACCCAGACCGAACCAGACTGAAAACATTCTCCTTTATGAAAACCAAATTCCTCACCCTCCAAGGTGTGTTATGAATTGGATTGTTCATTCCACTAGCAGTTTGTTCAAGGAATGAGTAAATAAGTTGTTCTTTTTTGTGTTTTTGAAGGCCTTTTGCAGCGCATTTCCTTTGGCTGCAGGAATACATTTTATAAACGTCTTGATAACGATCAGTTTGTAGACTGAAACTGATGAATAGTGATCAAAAGGTCAAATTTCTGTTCCATTCTTTACATGTTGGACTTGAGGCTTGTGCTGAGCATGTATTGGGGCTTCCTAACACCAAGCTAATAATATCCTTCAGCTCGCCATCGGTTACGTAGAAGAATGCTGTCCAATTTATTAACTGCTCGTTGGCTAGATTTGTTGCTGTTGTTGAACATGAGCTGGAAAGGCGACACCTGTTCCTTTTGTTGTCAAACAAGGAACATATACCTGATCTAGTACAATTTCCCAATTCTGTGAGTGAGCACAGGGAATGTCGAAGTCTTGTTGAACCTTTCTTTTAAAACAATTGTATTAAGTTTCTAGGTAGAATGTCAAACAAACCCCAACATCCGTTGAATATACCCGCCACCCTCCCACTTCCCAACCCTCTAGGACATCATGTGGAAACCAAATAGACACATTCATCCTAATATTTCAAATTAGCCTCTCGCCCCCTACGTCTGTGGCTGGGTGCCCAGTCCCCTGAACCTGCTGCTCTACAGGGGTGTGCCCCCATAGGCCGTACATTGCAACAGACCGTCACCACCTCCCCAGTGTCTGCATTGGGCCTTCCCTGCACCCCATATTTTTTCAAACTTTTTTGGATCGGCCCGTGCCTTGTAAATTAGTTCTTCCACTGTGATACACCAGTCCATGTTGTGTTTCCAGGCATTCACACTTGGAGCCCCAGCGCAGTTCCATTTTCAGATCACATTGCACCCAGCCACCATTAGGGAAACATTACGGAATAGATATGTATAGTTATCCAATGATTGCTCACCCCATATGCCTAGCGTGATTCGTTTTGGTGTGAAGTCCAGTGTGATGTTGATGACCCCAGACACCTTGCCTCTGACACCTGCACAGAAGGGCCATAGCCTAGGACACTCCCATATCATGTGAATTAGTGTGCCCCACATTGAGAAGCCCCTTGCGCAATTGTCAGATGGGCATCTGTTCACAGCAAATAGTTGATACCTCGTGAAGTATGCCCTGTGGAGTATTTCAAGCTGGATCAATCTAAAGTTTACCAGGATCACCACCTACCCGGGTAGCGACAGGCCTTCCCCCCACTCGTCATCCTCGAGCCTGTCTGGTCCCCCTCCCACCTCTCTCTAAGGGCTTGGAGCAGCAGGGTACTATTGGCCAACAGGATGTTGCACACTGCCGATATGGTGTGTCTGTCTAAAGGGGCACAGAGCACCCAATAATCTAGGGGGCTCTCTTCCTGGAGCTCCTCTACCTGACCCATATATCCTCCAATGAGGTGTCAAATTTGAATGTATCGCAAGTATTGACTCCTCGCTAGTTCATATTCCACCTGTGTTTTTTTTTCAAAGGGGATCGAGCTTCCTGTAGTCCATATAGCACGAGGTTCAAGATCCCCAGGAGGTCCCATTTGGTGTGTCCTGCCCTTCCCCCCACAGCCTCCCGGAGGGGGGGTTCCAGCATGGGAATTTCCTTCCATCCAATATGCTTTATGGCCCTTCTCCAAGCTCTGACCACCGTGGCTGTGAGAGGGAGTAGGCGTGTCAATCGCCCTTTACCGCATATTTGCTCAATGTAACTCCCCGGTGCCATTGCTCTCTGGTTTGGTGCCAAAGAGGGTTCAGTCATGTTGATTTTTGATGCGATCCTTTTATGGTCCACGGATTGGGAGTCTTTTCTAGAAGATATTGTTGTGTCAAGCAAATAATACATAGAGTAGGTGAGTCAGAAGAACACAGCTGTAGTCTTTTTGTTGCTCCTTGTAAGTGCTGTGGGCAGCTGGGCCCTCAGTTATGTTTTAGGAGTGTAGAATCCAGGCGTTGATTGATTATTTGTTATGGCGTTAGCCAGCGTGATTTGTTCCTTGCTGTCATTTTATGATATATATTCTATACCTTATAGTAACCATTTGTTTAAATTTGTCCACGGACCACAGGCTGTCAGTCATATTCTCTCCAGAAAGTGAGGTATCCTAATTCCCAGTATTTCATATGTAAATGTGGGATATCAAATGTTTTCTGTGTTCTGGTTCTTCCTATGTCTCCAAATGGATCTTTCTGCTTTTATGAGTGAGTTTTTTTGTGTAGTAAGTTGTTGTGTGTTGCAGTTTACAGCATTGAGGCATGATCAACAGTGACATATGTGCTTCTAAGACTGTTAAAGGGTTGGAGCTGAGCAGGGTAATTATGACTTGCCGTTAGATGATAGACCTACTAGTTTCTGTTGCAAGTGGAAACAAGACATCATTGAATCGTTCTTGCATCTTCAGAGTGGCTCGCAAAGCACCACGTGTGTTTTAGATGACCCAGAAGACAAACTGTAGGAGAACATCAGCGGTTGCTCTCAAGTTTCAGGTTTCTGGTTGTGAGTTGGGCAGCAGTGATCATGGGCTTGTGTTCATTTCCGTATTTTTAACCTGCTTTGTGGAAAGAGCTGCCACCATGATGCACCATCGGCGTGGCAGACATTTTCATGCAACATGGTGTCAATGTGATTGGAACCACCTGCTACTGCTTTAATATTTCCTCATTCAGCAAGACCTCGGAAGAGGAATAGGGGTGAGAAAGTAACAATGTTGTTACTTACTGGTAACTTCCATTAGATTAATTCCTTCTTTTATCCAATCTGGTTTTAACTTTATTATTTGTGACATGATAGGGAGTATTATATATGTGGGTGAGCATATGTGTAGGACATCTTGAAAGGGGACTGTGTTTTTTTAGCAGAAAGGGAAATTATTGTGTTTTGGGAGAGTTGAGCAACAGGGTTATAATGTTTATGGTATACACATATCTCTTTTAGCTTAAGTATGCTGTCATTTAATTTGGAGTAAGTCATTTAAATTCACCCATTCGTATCAGTATGACTATCATAGGGTTTGCAAACTAATCTACCACTGGCAGTAATTTTCCAGCGGGAACTGTAGTGAGAGCCGTGCAACACCGTTGGAAAAAACCCTACACTAGTATAAGCATCTCATATAAAACAAAAACTTTATTTTTATTTTCCTGTTTAGCCAATCAGAATTTGCATCCTTGGGCCACCTGGCGTGGGGAAGACGACCGTTTCAAAACTACTGAGTGCAGAATATAAACTTCATCACGTTCACATTAAAGGTGTCATCAATGAAGCCATCGCAAGGCTGGTAAGTACGTCGCCAGTAAGCAGAATAATGCAATGTAGTGGAAATAATTATACTGCAGTGTATGCAGTACTTTTATTAAAGGTTCGATAGAAATGATCAATTTGTAAACCCTTTATAAATGCGCTGACTATTGGCCTCTGTTTATGATAGAAATGACTTAGTGAGCAATTTTATGTTGAGTGCCTTATTGGAAGGTAGTGTGGGAATTGTTGACTAAAAATAACCGTCCTGCTGCTTTTAGAGCTGGGGAACTCCTGCCAAATGCCTCTGATACAGCTAGTTCATTGTCATGCTAGCACAGATGCCATCTTCTGCCCAAGGTCTTTCAAGATAGAGGCACTTGTTACCTCAGGGTCTTATATTATTTTGAAGCCAGTGGAGCTGGGCCCAAACGTTGTTTGGTTCCTTTAACCACTTGTAGCTCCTCGAACAGAGTTCTTTCCAGGATCTTAACTGGATAGGGAAAATCAGAAATTGGGCTTTAGTAACCTCCTTGTTAGATCAAATAGTGCTTTATTCTCCCAGGGTTGATTCGAGCCATCGTACAACGAAGGGCACAACAGATTTAGATAAGGAGAAACACATGGTTTCTTAGAATGGACTGGTTACAATAAGCTTGGCAGCATTCATTTTGATTTTAATTTTAACAATGTTTTATTCATGTTGTTGAGTAACGTATACATTGGCAAAAACGTAATAAATATCGAATGCACGGTTTTGTATGTAGGAAAAACTTAGTAAGATGGAAGGAACAGAAGACACGGAAGAAGAAGAGAGCACAGAAAATTACCAAGAGCTTTTAGACACAGTCAAGGAAAATATGGAGCAGTCTGGGGGTATGGACATTTATGTTTCAAATACTGCACGTCGTGGTTTGTTCTTTAGTTCGCATGAGTATTCAGATGTTATAGCAAACATGTTATTATTTTTACATCGGTCCACATCGTCGTTGAAAAGAGCCCGAAAGAATTAGGATTTGTAACATTACGCGCTCGTTCTGTTCATCCATTGGGTGAATGAGATGGGGGCATGGTGCGGTTCAAGAGCTGAAGTGCTAAATAAATAAAAATACAAATTGTAAAACTCTTTAAAAACTAACATCAGTTTTCACAAAGAGTGTGAATGCTTGTGGGAGTACAAAATTATATTAACTTCTAAAGAAATGCAGTCTGTAAAAGTTAGTGGTTTAATACTGGTAAAAGTACGTATTTGTACATCATGTACATGCTGTTGTTAATGCATCCTGAATAGAGGTCCAGTGTTAGTAGAAGATTAGTGGCTTTTTCATCTTTACTGCTCTAAATGTGATTGGTAATTTCTTGAGAAGTCAACATTGTTGTCTCTAATTAAGCAGAATACCGGTCCTGGTCTATGTGTATATATATATATATATCACAGAGCAGCTGCTGACATAACCAGGCAAACTTCTTCTTTTCCACTTACAATCACAGCATCTCTTGTTGATCCACACTAAGCCTTTGTACCTACAACTGATATTCCTAAATAAAGAATGAGTGTAGTATGTAATGACGGATTTGGCACTGTTGGGAATTATGCTTTCTGAAGCCGTTTCATTGCCAAAATCGTGCAAGTTGTAGATCAAGTTACAAGCATAATTTCGTTTACCAAAACCTAAATAAAGTAGGTGGACTGCAAATATAAAAAGGATTTATTTCATAGACAGTTGGAAACCCACACTTAGTTAATCACCATTGCATGCAGAGACAAACTTAGTTCACAGTAGGGAGTAATGTCTGATTTTCCCAAGGCTTCCAAGGAGAATATCAAGTGAAATCAAGGGATATGCCTTTTGTTGGCCCAGGTCAAAGTATGAAACACATATATTTCTCGAAAGTCGCCTAACTGCCTGTATTAAATTCCATATAGACATGTTTACAGAGTTTCAAGCAGAGTGCTTCATGGGGACTATTGCGTTTTTTGTTGGTTGTGTGAGTGCTTAATATACAGAGTAAGACACTGTGTATATGCGGCGTGTTGTACATATAACAAATATTGTGTCGGATGCAAATCATGTATGAACAATGGCCTCGTAAGGCCTGAGTGACTGTCCTTGCCTAAATAGCACCATCTTTCCTCTGGATGGGCCACATGGGAAGGCGTTTTGATGCCTTTGGGGTACTATCCTTGAGCTGAATAAACTTTGGCCCAAATATATTGGCTATGGATAGAGTGATCACCAAGCTGCTTAAAACATTCCAAAAGCTTCTTCTTTCCCGTAGTCATTCATGGAGAAAAGTGAAGATGGCGCCCACAGTGCTTCACACACAGCACAAAAGCATATGCCCATTAAGCAATTGGTTCTAATGAGTGTGGGCTGTGGTTTTGTGGCAGAACACAAAAGTGTCAAGGAAGGAGAGTGTACGTACCATTTCAATTGATTGCAAATAAACCCGGTGAGGATTTAGGGGCTAGTAACAATATAATTGGTCATATTATGGATGGCGAATCTTACGTGCATGGCTCAGTGCAATCCATTTCAGTGGGTTGAGAACTGTAAGGAAGGTTTGGCTTTCATAAGGCACATGGGGCTAAAGCTAGTGGAGAAAAAAGAATGATTACTTTGTGGTACCACTGTAGCATTGGCCTAGCCTTAAATAAGTTAAATGTGTGACTTCAGAACAACCTCCGGACTGAATAGACTGAGCTGCAGAACAGTCTTGGAAGAGTTTCTGTTCTATTGCCGACAACGGTAAGGCAGATATCTTAGACTGCTGTCATTAACTCCAAGATCAGTAAAATACAAAAGGTGCAGAAGAGTTTGCACTTTTCCCATCTTCAGCATATTGCAGCAATGTCCATAGTACATATAGAATCAAGAGAAGCTAACTTATATAATCTGGATCTACCAGTCAGAATAAAGGGGGACATGAAAGGTATTAGCTAAGAAATGATATTGCTTATATTGTTCCATGTGACAGCATACAGTATGGTATGTCACTTGAAAATATTTGCATCTCTGAATTATTTATAAATTATGAGCCTAGGAAGTTGATGTTTGTTTTGATAGTAGTGTTTTATAATGAATATTGAATAGTTATACCAGAGTTGTTTAATCAGAACAGATACATACTTTAATTTTTCTGGTTCTTCAGGTCGCCTAGATGATGTTTATGTGATAAAATTCATGAAGGAAAAGCTGAAGTCCATGCCCTGTCAAAATCAAGGTTTTGTCCTGGATGGATATCCAAAGACCTATGAACAGGCAAAAGAGCTCTTCAACCGTAAGTTTTAATGATTTTGTTAGTCTTGTTTTAGTTCTTTACAAAAGATTACAAGACGTCTGATTCACAGGGGCGAATTTGCAGTTTTATAGTGTATCTGCACAATTACCCTCAGATTTTAGGACATACAAAAGGACAATCTTAGACAGACTGTTGTGTGAACAAGTGCATTACTGCTCCCTCCCATTGCTCAGTAATAAGAGCCAATAAATATGCGGTCATGCCTTAAATTACTTGATTTCACTACTTGCAATACAAAATGAAAAAAACAATGCTCGCTTATAATCCTGGGCCTACATGTGCACACAGATATGAATGGATTTATTTAAAGAAAGCACTGCCTAGACTCCTTTCATGTACGTGATTGCACAATTCACTCCTGGAATGTGTAAGCGAAGTGCACACAACACAAGGGTGTACTTCTTCATAATCTCCCATCACTTTGTTGACAAAGTCCTTATGTCATACATCATGAACTGTCTTTACCCTGGAGTCTTTCAAACGACTGCAAATTCACAACAGATACATTTAAACACTTCTTTCTCCAGATGTATTTATGAAAGACCACTTTTACACAGAACCCTCTTGTTTTGCTTATGTCCAGCACGAGGCAGTCACCTTGTGCTTCCTGTCTCTGCATGAGAGCTCCTGCTTCCTACTCTGGCCCAATTTGGGCGTTTCCTTTCTGGTCCTAGAAGTTTGTTTCTGATGTGAATTGGGTTCCTGCTTTTGCTGACTTCAACATGCCGTAATTGGCTTGTGGCATGTGGTTTGGTGAAAAACAAAAAGGGTGTGTGTGGAATGCTTCAATTAATCTACATCTTTGTAGACAGAGAGCAGCCATATGCAAATCCACCTTGGTCTTGCTCTAATATGAACTGTCCAGTCTGAACTGCTAGACAGTGTCCCCTCCAGATGGGAACACAAGCAACCTTAGACCAGTTCAACCTATTTCAGGCTCATCAGTGGGGTATACTTTGATTTCTTTAGCACCATTAACACCGGACCCACATCTGGACAGATCTATCGTACTTAAGATGTGCACTGAGGAAAATAAAAAAGTGATGGGTGAAATCCCTAAATAAATCCTAGCCACTGGTAGTTACTCGGGTCTACATTGCAGTTAATCATTTTTGTCCAACTATTCAACTCTAGCCCGACATCATCCATATGCAATTCAGCTTTCTGCTAAAATATGAACACCCAAACCAGAATGGCCAGTGAAGGCCCCCTCCGGTAGGGGACACCAGCAATCCCATGTCAATTTTGGCCTGTTAAGGCCTCATCAGTGAGGTACATCTTGAGTTCTATGGCCAGTGAGCATGGATTCTATGTCTCTTCAAACCTGTCACACATAGGATATTGAATGGAGATAAACAAAAAGGTGATGGGTGGAGAGCTTGAATTAATTTCAACCGCAAGTAATTACTCTGGAGCGCATTCTAGTCACTTGTTTTTTGCCAACTATGCTATACTAGACAGAGATCAACCTTATTCAAGTCTTGCAGTCTTGGTCCTACTCCAATAAATAGTCTGACCTAAAGTAATGGCCACACAATTCACCTAGGATTTTGTTGTTTGTTCTTCTGACAGTGCTACCACTCATCATATTTTAAGCTCCCCCAGCTCGGCTGTTTCCCGCCATTTAATCTCTCTTTGTTGGCTTCCTTGTTTATCATCTATGACCCTCCTGACTCACCAGTCCCACACCAAAAAGCATTTCTGTCTAGTAAATAAATGTACATACATGTTAGAGGGGGCCACCAGTAGTTTTCTCCACACTCCTTACTTTACATTTGGTAAAATGGGATGGACCATTTTGGTTATCATGAGAAAGAGATAGATCAGGCTAGGGGATTTCCACTAAACACAGGAAGATATAGGAATACTAGTGGGAGCACTTCACTCTTGATATCTCATGATCTATCCAAAACAATGTAATATGTGCTTTGACAATATATAGTGTCACTGATGCTTGATCACAGTTCTGAATGGCCTATGGACTGCATGTGTTGTTTGTACAAAATAAAAATAAACTAGCTTAACAAAAAACAAAATCTTTCTGCAAACTTGTTCTTAAAAAGCATTAATTAATTAAGGAACTCATTTTTGATGCTTCAGAATGTCTACACTATTGTATCAGTAGATTTTAATGGAATGCATTTATTCTGCTTTAACCTAGGTAAAATAAAATAAATGCCATTTAAAAGGAGCTTTGCATACAGGCTTGGTCTGATCAGTGCAGTCCATTGTCAATATTAGCAAACATTTGTATGCTGTGTGTGGCCTTGTAGTCTAGAACAGAAGTTCTTATCCTAAAGTCTGCAAGACATACTCAGAGTGTCTGTGACTGTTTAGAAAATGTAATTCTATCAGCAAATTAATAAAGAGTTTATAATACAAAAACAAAATTTAAAATAGAAAACATTAAAGCGCTCTGTAAACCTGAAGGAATTTGAAATTGGAGGCTGCTAATTATGTTGGTATCCTAAGCTTTATTTGTGGGAGCAGCACCAATACAGCAAAGAGTAGTATGGATGATTGTTGGCCTGCATTGAAGCACTGGTATGTGCAGACAAAATGAGTTGTACAAAACAAGTGCTGGATGGAATGCTTGAATTAATCTCAGCCACTGTAATTCGTGGCCACATCCCGGTCCAATATTTTTTTTGCACACCAAGCCACCTCAGTTTGGACACTGCCTTATGCAAATCAGTTTTCACCCTACTCCAATAGGAACAGTTCATTCTTAAATGCCAGGATAGCTCCTCTCTGCACCAGAAAACAAGCAACCCAAGACCAGTTACGCATATTAGGGTTTATCAGTTGGGTTAGCTTGGTTCCAGTGGCACAGTGTGCACTGGACCCATGTCTAGGAATAAAATGAGAGCATGCATTAGAAGCAAAATGTGGTATGCCGAAGTCTAGCATACTGGTTTGGTGTTTAGAAATCAAGCCAACTTTTGAAAAACTCCAACGTGGCCACTTTGACATTGGTGAGATATTGACCCACCATTGGTGGAAGAATGAGGACAGGGAATGGACTGCTGCATGGCCCTTGAAATTCCACTATATAGAGCACGAGGATGCCGACATAAGTATGGCAATATATGACAGGATTGGGTGGAACACAGAGTTGCTGACACTACACTGATTTTGGATGACTTTGAAACAAACATAACGCTGCACTGTGATTAACAGTTGTCACAGAGAAATGTTCTGTTGCTCTGATTTCTTTCAAGGAATATTTTTCATCTACTGTGCTGTTGTAGCCACCTAAAAACACCAATAAAAATAGTTACCTAAAAATATTTTTTGTATAAAATTACACAAAACATTTAATAATTTGGGTATTTATTTAATGTATTTTTAAGTAGTTTGGGGTATTGCTTTGTTATGTTAAAACATAGAAGTTGCTTAGGCCTGTGGTTCCCTTTCTGCAATAGTCATTCAGTTGGGGTTCACAGAGGTCAAAAGGTTAGGAACCTCTGGTCTAGAGTAATGTGGTTTAGGTTAATTCGACCTTCACTGTTTTGTTTGTCTGAATGAAAGAGTGAGAACTTCCAGCAATGTAGGACTCAAACTTAACTGGTGAAGTCTTATTGTAGAATTATTATCCGATATTTGCACTTTTTTTTAAGACTGATTTGGCCATTTTGATCACGTTATATTATTAAGACACCAATAATGTTCATATTTATTTTACAAGCATACTCATACTTTCCGCATCATTTTGTCCTGCTAAAGGATAGATGTTTGAGTGATTGGAAGCCTTTATTAAAGCCAATTATTTAGTTCAGTATCTCTGGGACAAACAATTTCAAACCAGAATGGGAGAAGGGTAGGCACTGGTACATAGTTGTAAGCTTTCTTATTGTTCAGCTGTTCAACTTCATAGACAAGTGCACTTCAACAAAGACATTGCATGTTTTCTGTGTAATATTCGGTTCATTAAGTGTTATTGTTCATTACCTAGTGCCATAATACTTGTTAACACCTTCAGCTGAGAGCATTAAGGTTTCTTAATTTTCTGTCCTCCAGTTTGTGGGGCTGTGCTAAAGGGGATGTAATATGAATGGAATGGAATGGTCTGAACCAATCAGCATCCCATAGCAGCTGCCAATTCTGTTTTGCGTGTCAATCCTGTAACTTTTACCTGAGCGTTTCCTAGGTTGAGTTTCATTCAGTGACTAGCCATTTCACTTTTTTCATTAACTAGAAATGTATATTACCACGTGTTCTGCTCATTTGTAAAATACTTGTATTGAAACTGTAATTTTCTGAAACTCTGTATTTTAATTGTTGAACAGATTATTCTAATGTATTTTGTTGTTTCATTTAGTTGACGATACTGAAGAAGAGGAAGAGTCAAGAGGCAAAATACCTAACTTTGACAAAACAATCTGTCCTGGTGAGCTTTAGAGATATCTACAAAGTGCAGTGGCTCAAAACAGTGTTTTATGCTACATGTTACTCTCTGGCAATAATACACAGAATGAACAAGACAGTTGAAGTCCCAGATCTACATATTTATCATGTCATGTCATATTGCTGACTGTGCCCTTGCAGGATAGTGGTTATTGCTGTAATATTGGCTATCTACTCTATCATGAGTCTTGACATTAGAGACTCAATCCCGGTTATCTGTGGAGCTGTGACATATCCATGGCTCCCGAGCGATCTCCATGCTCTTGATATTGACCCCAAGATGTTCATGTAGGCTTTCTTGTTTTAGGTTTAAACCTACTATAACTATTATAACTAATAACATCCCACTGAAAAGGAAATAGCCCTCATCAGTGTAAACATATAAACATTGATAAACGCCTGAACATCGACAAACTAAAATGCCATTCAAAGAAATAAAGCAAGAAAGAAAATTTCTTCCTGAAGGGGCCAACACAATGTGACTTTGCTATACAAAGTAGCAGCAAGAAAGACTAGTGTGAGATTAGTCTGCTTGCATTTTGTTGTTTAGGGACATCTCTAGCATGTTAATTATCTGTCCTTTTATGTCTTCCTTTTTTGTGCTCTTGGATTAAAGTTGCACAGTTTAGAAATATGTTTCCATGTATGATCTAATAATGTTAGACACTATGGAAATTCTGATCCTTTGGGTGTATTTAATTCTGTCCCTGATTGTTGAAATGGCTGACTACTCGGAATCATGATCAATTTGTGCTATCATATTTTGCATGACACAAGGCTTTCCATATACCAAAGTAGCATAACAACAAAAGTCACAGATACAAAGTGTCCCATTGTTGTGTGATTCATTCTGCTAAAGATGACAATTTACCCAACCACTTTTTACTGCTGGGTGTAGGAAAGTGCCTCTTTTGACATGGTCAACCCTCACTTTTTGCCTGGTTTCTGGTACAATTTCGACTGAAAGTGCATGGGTCCCTGCTAAACAGCCCGCCAGTGTCAGATCTCTTTCCCTGCAACTGCACAGTTGTTTTCCCAATTGGCAAACCTTTAGCTACCACTATAAGTCCCTAGTAAATGGTACCACTAGGACCCAGGGCATGGGGTACTAAAGGAAGGCCCCTGAGGGCTGCAGCACCAACTGTGCCACCCTCAGGTAACCGCTCACAAAGTGCACACAGTGCTGCTTTCGCAGGCTCTGTGTCTTGGTACAGAACTAAAATGAAAACACGACATGGCACACAGCCTGTGTGCCCTGTCCCCTTTACACTGCATGCAATATATGTAAGTCACCCCTCTAGCGAGCCTTCTAGACCTAAAGGCAGAATGCATTATATTATGTAGGAGGGCATTCCGGTATGAGCAGATATGCCTCTGCTATGCCTTTATTGATTCTCAAACATAGTAAGTGAACAGTGAAGCCATTTTAAGTACATGCGCTGGACACTGGTCATTAAGAGTTCTCCAGCTACATGAAGGCTACATTGACAATAGGGATGTTTGGTATCAAACATCTCGTATTAATAAGCCCTCACTAAATTCAGTGATGGATTTATTAAGACATTCACTCAGTGGGCATATTAGCGGTGCCCCCTGAAAAACCTACCAACATCTAGTGTGGGCACTAACTGGCCAAAACCAGTGCAGCCACCTTAAGACAGAGTTCTGGCTCCCTGAGGTGAGAGCCAATGCTGTCGAGGGCTCAGAACTAAAAGGCCTGCTCTGGGCAGAGGTGTGACCTCCTCTCCCAGGCAGGATTGACATTCCAGGGCAGGGAGCTTTAAAGGCCTTGCCGTCTTTGAAATGCGAACCAGGCCTCTCCAAATGGTGGAGGAGGCTGGCCTCAGTTCCTGACCCCACTTTTGGCTGTAGGACTGATGGGAAAATTAAGTGAATTAGGAGGTGTACCCACTTCGTGCCAGTCTCACCCCTAGGGTAGACAAGCTGAAGTAGACACTACTTTTTAAATTCCTACATCTTGCATGGAAGGAATTAGGCCAATAGGGTCTGTGCTATGCCATTTCCCAAAGGAAGTGGTCATAGGAAGGGTGTAGTCACCCAAAAGGACAATAGCCTTTGGCTACCACCTGGCACTCCCTGTAATGCCCCTCAATTCAGTATTTAGGTGGCACCCCTGAACCCTAGAATCAGATTCCAGTTGACCTAAGAAAAGACGGACAAAACAGAAGTCGCCCAGCAGAGAAGACTGAAGACAACAACTGACTTGGCCCTAGCCCTACCGGCCTGTCTGCAGCCTTCAAATAACCTGCACCCAGAAGACGATTTGTCCTGCAACCTAGTGACCTCCAAATCCTTGGAGGACTGCCTGCCATTGATAAACACAAAGAACTCCCATGGACAGCGGACGTGTTCAAAAGAACCATCTCCAAAGAAGAAGAAGTCTGTCTGAGGAACAGCGAAACCGCTGCCTCAAATCACCTCTGCACCCGACGCCCCCGGCAGGAGTCTAAGTGGCCTACCATTCCAGTGAAGGTTCCCCAGCGTTTCTGACCAAGAGTCTACTTTGGGTTGACCCCTGCCGGGCTCCACAGTGACGCCTGCAGCCTAAATCTGAGGACTCCCCCTGACCGCGACCTGCCTTGTAATCTGTTTCCAGAAGACACCAGAAGATGCCAGAAGACACCCCTACACCCGGAGCCCCTCGGCCTTAGGGAGCTGGACCTTCAGTGTCCCTACATCCCCTAGCATCTCAACTCACCTGGGCAGCTGTGGGTTGACCTTTCCTGGCCAGAGCCTGTAGTCCATTTCTGAAAGTTATCTCTTCAATCGAAACCCATTGGGCTTCCAAGGCTGTGTTGACCCTCTGCACCCAGCTGCCCCCGTGCTGCTGAGGGAGTATGTTTGGTGCTCCCTTGTGGCCCCTCTTACCTCAACCTCAGGATATCAACCCCTGACCCCGCTCTACCCCCCTGTAAGCAGAGCTGCAGCCAATACCCCCTGTCTCCAGTGGATAGTATTGGGCGCCTGACGCTATGTTGGCACTCTGCACCCAGCCGCCCCTGTGGCATTGAGGGTGTAAGTTTGGAACTGCCTTATGACCTCCCCCCCCCCTTTGCTTGCCTCAGCCCCTGGAAACCAACCTCTGACACCACCTATACTTACCTGGGAGCAGCTCATTTTCAGTCCACTCGAGTCTCCATTGACTAAAATTGGGCACCGACTCCGACTTTGACCTCTGCACCCAGCAGCCCCCCATGCCACTGTGGGTGCGCTCTTGGTGCAACCTTGCCCAGTGTACTTACCTGTGAAACTGCATTCTTGTTTTCCTGCTATAGGATAACATTGAAGACTGAAAATTGCACTGTGTTGATTTTTGAAATAGCAAAGTATTTTTTATTTAAAAACGGCTTACCTTATAATTAAGTTCTTTGGTTTAAAGTGTATATAAACGCAACTGTTATTTTGCAAAATTGGTTTTAGATTATTTATTTTAGTGTGTGTCTTATTTTTTGCCTCTCTGAGTACAACAGATGCTTAATACGACTCCTTGATAAGCCTGACAGCTCACCGACACTACGATATCTATTTCAGCCTTTGCAAACCTTTGAAGATCCACTGGACTCTCTGCACAGTGTGCTTCATTTTAGTGCACTATATAGAGAGCCAGCTTCCTACACTGGATTTGTAGCTCATAATTACATTATCAGCAAAATTACAAATTCCAGAATAAAATATGATGTTCTTTAAAAGGATGGACTTAAAGTGAGAGACCTGACATGGAGGCAGGGCTATGAATCTTCATGCAAGAGCAGCAGACCCAATTTCATGTAGTCCACAAAGAGTACAGAAAATCATTGTAAAACATGGTGAAAGCATCACGTTTTAGTTGTTTTAGAATGCAGTGCTACAAATTATCTGGTGTAATTAAAAAATGTACAAATGTTAGAAGGTACTATTCTGTTAGTAGGGTTGACCATCCCTACAATGTCATAATATTCAATAAGGCAACGATGCATGACCATATCTGTCTCCTGAAATGTGTTTATTAAAACATAAACATTTGGATGTAACATTTTGTTACTTTCTTTATCCATTAATAGTAATGTAAACTAGACAGAGTCCTGAGAGAGTGAATGTGCCTGAGAGATAATGAGATGCGAGAGGCCATGTGAGAAAATCTGTGAGATTGAAATACACAGACTTTTATATTTAGCACAGTTTTTCATAAGTCCATTGGAGACACTGCCAATAGGAAGACATTACGTACCCTGCAATATCTCTACTTTAGATTAAATATGTATGCTGCCGCAATCACTGCAAAAACAGCAATACCTTCTGTAAGCATTAAAAAAAACGTTTTTTGTCTACGTAGGGGAATTAGCCAGAACAATAAACACCAATAAGCAGTGATTTTTAAAAAAAGTTGAAAAACACCACGAAATACACAAAATATAAACTCAGAAAACACACAGGAAAGCCTAAATACATCACATATACAAGAAGTGAAAGTACAAAATGAGCCTATTGGACGCAACTTGCAGTTAAGGTTGATTCAACTGTGTCTGCTAAGCAGCAGTGGCATTACCATATATCTAGTATCCCAGTCTTTCGCTGTCTGCTGTTTGAAAGCAAGTGAGGTGATAAACGTGAATCATTTGACTCAAATAAGTAAACCTTTGTGTGAAAACATATAGAGGAAGAAACAACCGTTTTTCGTCTGATGTCTACATGCTGCTTCGGGGCCATAGAATTTAGTATCAACACTTTTTCCATTTACACATTCACGCACCTTCCATTAGATATCAACTAGTTTGTTTGCAGAATAGAAGAAGAACGACGGCACATCGCAGATTCAAAGTGGTATCTTTTATTCCTCCATGATAAGTCTGATGAATAGTCAACCAAACATGTTTCCAGCAAACAGGTAGCTGAGAAAGATGTCGCCAAGACAGTTCTTGTGTTCACAAACATCAACAGCTGACATGTGTTTCGTCAGAAAGGACTTTCTCAGGGCTATAATGTGTAGATTGAATGAATAATATTCTGAAGTTAAACGGAAAAATGTCCAAAATATACGTTTATCTCTGTCCTTATTTATTATACATTGTAAAACTCTAATTGACTTTATGAGTATTGTGAAGTGTTGGTTGGAAAACTTCCAAGGACCGTGATAAGTCCTGGGGTTCGTAGCAAATGGCTTCTGACAATACCGTGTGGAGTTTTACAAATGCTACCCTAAGCTGCCTTTATGCTTTTATGCTCCATACCTACCAGTACCTCTGTACATTCATACTGTACTTCCCTAGCACCACCTCTGCGCATTCATGTGTTATCTCTAACACTGCCTCTGTGCACTTATGCTGTATATTTAGCACTACCTCTGTGCATTCATTTTGCATCCCTGGCACTGCCACTGTACATTCATAATTTAGGGCTGCCATTGCTTCTGTGCCTTCCATTCCCATCAGTAACACCACTTCTGAACACTGTGAAGTGTCTTGTTCTGCCTCCATGCGTTCATGCACACCGCTGGCATTATCTCTGTGGATGCACACCGTGGGGGTGGCTATGCCTCTGCATTCATAACATAGGACTAACATAGCTTTACCTTTCATACCCTAGAGCAGAAACCACCTTTCCTCATTCATACCTTAGATCTTCAGTACCTCTGTACACTCTTAACAAATGTCAGTCACTTTCACAGTGCATTGATACCTCATTGCTGACACTCCCTCTTGGCATTCATAGTCCAGGCCTAAAAGTGCTTCTGTGTATCTAAACCACACAGCTGTCACTTTCTCGGGTCTCGCTACATTCAGACCCCAGGGCTGACCCTGTCTGTATGCACTGTACCACAAACCTGTGACACTGTTTCTGTGCGTTGATACTAAAGGGCTGACACTGCCTCTGCGCACTAACACATCCTGCACACTCAAGCCTTAAGGCTGAATCTGCCTCTGAGCATTCATAACACAGACTGACATTGTCTGTGCACTCGTGTAACAGGACTGATGTTACTTCGGTGCACTCACACCATTGGGTTACCACTGCCTCTTCACATCCATTCTTCAAGAGCTGATGCGTTTTCTGCCTCCTCACAGACCAATACTGACACATCTTGCAGGTTTTCACACTTGAATCTTGATTCTGAAAGGGGAGGTTAAATTCAGTCCCTGCTCAAATGGTTCTGTTTTGTGCACCCCCTCAATGTTTGCCAGAGAGATTTGATTAGGTCAACCCTGGTGAAATATTTCTGAGAAAATATGAGAATAAAACCTGATACATGTGGAAATCAGTTTGGTAAACACTGAAGCGCACATGTAATTCCCTATTTTTGCTATACAAACTTGGAATAAGAGCTATTTACGCACCCCGTCAATTCCTCACACCAGGATAATGGTATTTAGTGGGTACACTAAATACCTCACCCTTTACCAAGACACTCTTAAGCAAGGACTAACTGAGATGACCTGCTCTTCTGTGTTGTTATCTGTGTATTTCACATTTTTATTCGCTGGCCCTGTCTATTTCTGTATGCACGCACTCAAGAAATGCATTGAAATGTGGCTGGGGATGTCTCTGACTGGTTATTTTTTGTGTTTCCAGACTATATTTTCTCCCTAGATGCTTCTGATGAATTTCTTAAAAAACGTGTAATCAATCTTCCTGAAAGTGTTGTTGTTGGAACTCACTACACTCAGGATCGATACTTGCGGAATCTCGCCTTGTTCAGGGACTTAAACACAGAAGATGAGACAGTTCTCAATTACTTTGATGAACTCGAAATCCACCCAGATCATATAGGTAAGTAATGCATGCATTGGACAGAATGACAACATTGGTATTGTAGAACGTCATAGTGATAACAAATGAGTTTTTAGGTTAGATTTGAAGTGTAATGATGTTTGCGCCATTCAGGGAAATTCTATTGTATTCCCCATATACTCTAAGGGGCTTTGGTTCACCCTCCTTCAGCAATTGGCTTATTTGGGTCAGGAACCTTCAGTCACTGGATTAACGCATTGTCCTTTACATTTTGGATCGGTGGACAGGAGTAGTTTAGTTTTACCTTCTTTTTACTGGCTGTTAAGGGGTATCCGTACACCTGTATTGGAAAATATGAGGGACTATATTACATCTAAAAAGGACACAGTGCCATCACACATTTTGTCCCACAGTTATGAAAAATGGCGCACAACTGCGCTAACGGAGTTGTGCGTCATTTTTTTAACACGAGCTAACGCCATTGCCTAGTGCAATCTCTGTTCCGTATTTATAAAATGACGCACAATGGTGCTAAGGAATGGCTGTCATCTCAAAAAAAGACCCTAAGGAATGGTTGTCGTCTCAAAAAGAGACCCTAGCCGGTGAGAGATAGCATTAGGGCAAATGGCGCTTGTGGGTAAAAAATGATGGTAGTCTGATTTGCGGCAAAAAATCTGCCACTAGTCAACCTAGTGTCATTTTTTGACGCACAAGCAGCCAAAAAAAGGCTCCTGTCTAAGTATAGACGGGAGTCATTACAACCACCCCAATGCCCACCACAGGGGACCAGTGTCCCCAGGGCAAGACCAGCATACCCAGTGCTAGCCAGGGGCCCCTATGTAAGGGGCCCTCAGTGGTACACCACACACATACACATACCTGCAACTTACCTGGGATGGGCTCCCTCCTCCTGTAGTGTCCCTGTGGTGTGGGTGGTGGTGATGCTAGGGGTTGTGGTGGGCATCATTCTGCCCATTTCATTGTGTTCCCCCATGGAAATGAGCCTACCTGCACATTAACGACTGGTCTGACCAGGCGTTAAATAATAGTGCTAAGCGGGCTTAGGGCCATTATTTATGTTCGCCTCCCACTTGCGCGTTGTTTCAGCATCGGGTGTTAAATATGGCGCTGGGGGCTAGAGTAATTTTTAGGAAGGGAATGCCTGCCTTGCATCTCATTGACGCAAGGTGGGTTGGCGTTTCCTAGAAATGGCGCTAACTCCAAAGTTTTTACACTAGACAGTGCTAGCATCAAAATATAAATATAAAGTTGTTAGCACCACTTTAGATTTAAAATAAATGGAGCTAAGGCAACGCTAACCTTCCATAAATATGGGCCTTAATTCTTTTATCACATTCATGTATTGTTTACACATTGATCTTTGTTTTCAATTGTTTGGCACCTAAGTTGGGATTTTTTTATTGTTTTTCCAAGTGCACGAGGTGTGACGGTCCAACCTATTGCCTTTTCCAAAGCTTATTTAAATCTGCTACGTTCATGTAGGCCAGACATTTGTAGTGAGCTTGCAAATGGGCGTATCTGCAATTCACATTAAAAGTAAAGCTAGGTCTAATTGTTGGCCCCTACTCCTGGTGGGCTTTTCACACTTATCCCTTTTAGGCTGAGGGTCGCAGTTGTGAAGAGAAGCAGTCCCATACATGTGGCCAAGAAAGGAGGGATTTCAATGTTCATTTGCCATACACTCTGTCTTGCTATGCATTTCTATTTGAGCAGAAGCTATTATTCAGTTTTCTAATGGATACCATTCACTCTGCAGATTCTATATCCCAGCAATGTTTTGTCATGCCACCCTGGCATCAGATGGCCTTATACATATCTCAGGTGTCACACTGGTTGTTTGTGACACTGAATGGATCTGACAACAACATGCACATAAATGGGTGCCACTCTGTCCGAACATCTGGATTTCCCTTCTCCCTGTATGTCATACCCATCCGATTGTGTAATATTAATTATTGCTGTGATATTAAAGCACTTTCATTTTCGATTATCTGTAAGCAGTGGATTACAAATTAAGTTATTGTGCCTGTAGGTTGACTGCTAAATTCTGAGTTCTTGCCTCCCCACACTATTTCCTTGAGAGGCCTGTAACTGTGCACTACGTAAAGGTCAAGTGTGGAAAGGGTTGATTTGGCTCAGTTTGCAGAGCCATAATAGGGTAAACCCCGTGACAAAAGATGTTGACCGCAGTGGTTGGGGCCTAGCAGTCATTTTCTGACACTGAGTACACTATATAAACACCAAAAACGTAAGTACAGACTGGGTTACTGGCAATGACTACAATATCATATCCTCTATAATCACATTTAATTACAGTGATCTAATCAGAATCACTATAGCATAGCAATTGTAATCCAGTATCCACATAAATTTTAATGGTATCCCTAAGACAATGTTAGCAAATATTACACAAATACTTCACCTGACTTACATTTATCATCTGCCAAAGGGATCAAGCTTTGTCAATTACTTTCTTAAAAGCACTGAAAACATATCTGTTCAAATTGGCTATTCCAAACCAAACAGTAGGAAAGTAAACAATCTCTCTAGGACTGTAATTTCTTTTTCAACGTTCTCACTTTTTTCACCCTTGCAGTTCTCGTTTCCTGTGCTCATAAGCACTCAGCTGCCCAGGAGTTGATGTCTACACTATACAAATACTGTTTTAAAAAAATACATTTTTTTAAAAACTTTATTAATCATAGTTTTTTTTTATTGTGGAATCAATCTTCTGCGAAAAAGGCTACATGTGGAATTGAGCACCTGTAAATTCACCAAGTAGTTGGGTTCCTTAACAAAATATTTCTACACTGCAACAGAATCTTTTTTATGTCATCCCAGGCTGAGGATTCGTTATCTTCCCTTAAAGAGGGAGATTAATACGGAAGACAGATGAAAAGCCAGGTAGAGAGGTACTGATAAGATGAGGCCAGAGAGGTGGAAATTACTTCCTGGCTGGAGGATTTGAATTGTAAAAGCATAACTGAAGGGATACCTGAAAAAAGAAATGTTTTTATGTCTGACTGTTTTTGAAAATTAAAGTTGTAAGTAAGAAAATTGTAAACACATTTTTGATACACTTAAGAAACAAATTGTTACAGTGGTAAATCATGGGTTTAAAATTAGCAAGAAAAAAAGCAACTCCCTAACATCTAGAAGCCTGCCTTGAAAGCTGGGGTGGACACTTTGAGAAATGATTGTTTGAAGCCCAATAGTCCTAAGGACTGTAAGAAGGACAGAACACTAATGGAAGAAGTCTGGTCTTCATGGGCATTGTATTGCTGTCTATTGCAGCACGTGGCACTAGAAAAGAAAATATTTATTGTGTAACTCGCCCCTGTACCAATTTTGATGAAGCATTTTAGAATTGTGCCAAATATTAAAGCTTTAATTTAGATAGATATTTAATCTGTACGCTTCTTCCTTCCAGCTCTACAATCTCCAACCTTCCACCTCACCAATTAAAGACATTCTACGCCTAGCAAACCTAAAATTATTCCTGGAAATTTAGTTCAGGGTTTTAAAGGTTTTTTCTTAGAACATGTTGTCACATTCAGCATATGGGGCCATCCAGGCATATCTCATCTAGACTATGGAGATAGTAAATGGAAGACGTAAGTGGGAAGATTTCTGAATGACAGAATAAAGGGGTGAGGTCATTGTTGTGCTAATTCACAAAATAAGTCCATACAAGAAAATTACTGAATCAGGAAGTGGAGTTGCATACTGTTCACAAGTCTGTTGCAATACTCCACAGTCAATGCCTTGTGATGCATGCGGTTCTGATACACACATTTTAAATTGATTGGACCAGAAAACATTGATTGAACAATCAACTTTTTGTGTGCTTCTCTGGAGCAAAAAAGGGGAAAGCAGTGTAATAAAAGAACCCTCTCCCGATGGATAGCTGTATGCATTAAGATCTGCAATGGGCTAACCAAGCCCCATAAGGACTTATTCCACCAGAGCAAAGGTTGCTACCACTGTGTTTGCATGTAGTGTGCCTGTCTCGGGCATTTGCCAGGCTGCTACGCGTGTGCCCCTCCACACATTTACATAGCAATGCTGCCTGGATAGCCAGGCCCAGAGGGAAGGCATTTCAATCTGTCTTGCAATTTCAACTATCAAGTCTGTCTTGCAGGATTTCTTATCTGAGCCATTCCTCAGACCCTCCACCTGGCATGGTACTCCTTTGGTATCTATTCACACGGTGATGAATCTGTAGTTAGAAGTCTCTGTTAGAAGAACACGTTACTTATCTTTAGCAATGCCTTTCATGGTAGAGACTCCATTGAATCTCAGATTCCTCACTGTCCTACCATCCCCCTATTCTGTGGAATGGATTCATATGGTCCAATAATAAGATCTTAAACTAGAGATCTGCAACTAGCATATTCTAATTTCTGTGGGTTCTGCATCCGATGACACAGACAGAAATCAGAAAGAATCTGACATCAGAGGTGGCACAGATATAGTGACCGAAACATCATATCTCGGGTGAGACCGATCAGGCGCAGAGCCACATGACATCGCCTATTGACATGCAAGAGAATTGCTATAAAACAAACTCCAGATCCAGTCTGGCGTCTCGTGCATTTATAGGATGAGGAATATACAGTTAGATATAGGCTCTACCAGAAAAACCATTATCAAAGGTAAGTAACTTGTTTTTTAATGTGGTCCTTATTAATAGTGTTTGTTGTCACTTCAGTCTTGATGTTCAGCCAGTGTTGGATAGCCTTTAACAGCAGTGTTTCATTCTTGTGTATGCAGCAGAAAGTCCCAAAAATGTTTTACTGGAGGTCCAGATGACCAGCTGCTCAATTTATATACAATGTGCCTGACTAAATCTAAAATGAATTATGTTGTGCTTAAGGCTGTAGCTAATATCTTGCTTATTAAGTTGTCTAAACCGATGTGGTCTTATTTAAGATATAGCAGCAGATGATGACCCCGAGTACAGAACTGTGACGAAACACATCACCCAAACTGTTGGGGAACCACGGAACTATGGCTTAACACCCGAAGAAATTTCTAAACAAGAAAAGAAAGCAGCTGAAGAGCATCTGGCTGAAGAAGCAAGACTAAAGTCTGAAAAGGAAAGAAAAGAGGCAGAAGAGGCATCAGAAAGGCTTGCTCGTTGGGAAGAGTGGGTACGTCTCACAAATGCACACACATCCACATTTTTCTTGCACTCAAGCAAGGATGTTAAAGCCCATTATGGCTCCCTGCAAAGGGTTGTTTCACAGTATTTTGTCTCTTTAGACAAGATGTATTTTTTGTGCGTGACAAATATGAGTTTCCTCTCTCCCACCCAAACTCACCACTTCTACCAGGGGAGGACATTGCTTCTGTCCCCATCTGCTCACTAAGTGCACCTTAACTCCAGCACCCCAGTTATTTCTTTACTTAGACACACACACTGTTGACAATCTTCAAAATTGATCTTAAGCAACTTTTGCTATTACAAGTCTTTGATTGATTGTGTGTTGGTTCAGGGAGGACTTGGCCTGGCTGTTCGGAATGGACTATTGCTATTGGAGCAGGATCAAGAGATTTATTTGCATATGGGTGGGTCCAAACTGAGGAGGCATGGTAGGCAAAAGAATGATGGGTTGGAATACTCATTTGAGCGATTGCCTGTGGTTAGATGTATTGCTAGCATTTCTTATGTGTGTTTGATATACCTCCCTAAGTGGCAAGGGTATGTTCAGACATGAGTCCCATACTCACTGTGACAATGCAAACAAGTTACACCTGACTGACAAATCCCAATCAGGGCGAAACCATACTTGGGTTGCTGGTGTTCTGGTTCAGGGAGGGCCTGGCAATTCGAACTGGATTGTTCCTGTTGAAGCAATTTTAAGACTGATTCGCATATGACTGTGTCCAAACTGAGGTGGCATGGTGGACAAAAGAAAAATAGGTTGGAATGCTACTCTGAGCGATTGCCAGTGGTTAGATGTATTGCTAGCATTTCTTATGTGTGTTTGATATACCTCCCTAAGTGGCAAGGGTATGTTCAGACATGAGTCCCATACTCACTGTGACAATGCAAACAAGTTACACCTGACTGACAAATCCCAATCAGGGCGAAACCATACTTGGGTTGCTCGTGTTCTGGTTCAGGGAGGGCCTGGCAATTCGAACTGGATTGTTCCTGTTGAAGCAATTTTAAGACTGATTCGCATATGACTGTGTCCAAACTGAGGTGGCATGGTGGACAAAAGAAAAATAGGTTGGAATGCTACTCTGAGCGATTGCCAGTGGTTAGACTTGTTGCAAAAGTTGACTCTTTACCTTTTGTATGTGTGTAATTTCCCATTGACCTTACAAGGAAAAATCGATGAGTCAGCACTACGTTCCATCAAAGTGTTCCTCTTCCTCCCATATAGTTCCTATGCCTTCTGCTGGTTCCCATTTTTCTGCAAGGAAGAACAGACCAGTAAGAACTACATCCCATTAGACAAACAGATCCTCCTTGACCCAACTATCCTGTTTTGTCTCCCAGTCTACCATTTACCTGCAATGAAGGACAAGTAGTCATGACCACATTCTATCAGTTAAACATCTCCTCGACTGACTGGATATTGTTGTTTTTAAATAGATTCTCCCTGTAGCTTTTCCCCAGTGGGTACTGCCTCTGAATCCTGAGTGGCAACAATATCTGAAGCCTGTCCTTGGGATCTGTGGTGGGCCTAAATGCCCCAACCCCCTTATGTAAGGATCCTCTTCCCATCTGTGACTGTGTTCCCTGTTATTAAGGAACAACAATTGCGTCTGTTTTGGCTCTGACAATTTCTAACAGGGAAGTGGTTCTAAGGACATAGGATTTGGGTTGCATTGTGGGGTCTGAAAGGCTTGGGCTATAGCTGCTTGGGTTACAGAATCAGAGTCTGCTGGCAGTACTTTGGGTATTTACAGGTATGCAATCCTCAAGACAGCAAAGCTGGTGGAAAATATGCTGCTTTAGGCCATCTCTCTAACCTACTGTAATGCACCATTGTTCCACCAGAGAGAGTCAGCTGGTGTGTGAGACTCCAGCCCAGGTATGGGAGGTAGTTAATTTGTGACAATGGTGCTTCAGAGAAGGGTAATTTATGCCATGTCGATAGCACACAGGTTCACAGCTGATTTTAAACTCTGGGTATGAGAAACTATTATTTTTGCGCTCTTGCTGCTGCCTTTCAAAGGTCCTAACAACATCAAAATTAACTCTTACTTTCATCCCCAAATTTCACGGAATTGAGGTAACTTAGCAAATGCATTTGGGGGAATATTCATCTTTTTATGTGAGACAGTGAGCTTCTACACATTTATTGGAAGTTAGACTGGATTGAGGTCAAAGGTCAGTTAACAATTGTTAGTGTGCATAGCCCATTTTGGCCTATGTAGCAACACAACCCTCTCACTCAATACAGATTTAAATATTCATTTTCTACAACTTCCATTTTGTA
Organism: Pleurodeles waltl; assembly: GCF_031143425.1. Taxonomy (NCBI): domain Eukaryota; kingdom Metazoa; phylum Chordata; class Amphibia; order Caudata; family Salamandridae; genus Pleurodeles; species Pleurodeles waltl. The sequence goes on along the minus strand of NC_090448.1, from coordinate 914,242,308 downwards.
ACTGAAATGAACTATAACTTAATCCCCTGCCTTGGTTACTTTTCCTGCATATCGTTTATTAACCAACTTTTGAGGTTTTTCCATTTTACCACCATGTTATTAATCTGTTGATTCCAACTTTGATAATTACACTATCCAAAGAGTTGTAAGTCCTGTTGTTCTCTTTCATGTGATACCATTTAAATACTTGAACTTATTTTTTAGACTATTTTTTTATTTTATGTGATTGACAACCATCTATAAATGATTTTGTATTTGGTCACATCCATCCCATCTCAATTTTATTTTATTGTTTTGTGTCTCTTTTTTTACTATATGTTTATCATGTATTGTGTATTATGAACTGAAACGGGAAACAGGTAACCTCCAAAAGCAAGTGTGAGACCTAATTGAATAAATTAACTATTTAGAGCAAAGGGATATGGCCCAAGTAGAAATTACAGGCTTCAGGGCAACCACTACTCTTGGGGAAGAGAATATTTCAGTACATGCAACGGATGTCCTTTTATATATCATGCAGGCCAAAATGTCTATCCTAAAGATTTTTCAGGTACTCTGGGACTATGGCACTTTTAGTGGGTATAAACTTAATTGGGAGAAACTGATTATCTATAAGCAAACTGAGTGGGATATGTTGGGAATCTTGCCTCCACAGGTTTGGATTGTGGACACTGGATTCACATATCTAGAGACGTATGTATCGTACAAAATGGCTGTGTTCCTAGAATGGAACATAGAACGGATACTCATCAATTTTCAGGTTGATGTGATGAGATGGAGAGCCTTACCTTGAACAATAATGGGTAGAGCGGCAATTATAAAAATGATAGCATTACCAAACTTGCTGTACTGTAAGCAGAATACACCATATCCAATACCAGAGGCATTGTTCCTTAGATTGGATAGGAAGATACAAACCTTGTTGTGGGATGGAAGTACCCCTAGAATAAAGCTCAAAACTCTTGACAGATCTGTCTACAATGGGGGAATCGCCCTACCGAATATAAGAGGATATTTTTGGGTGACCCAAATAATACCAATTAATGACTGGATTAAGATGAACCCACCATTAAGGTGGAGAGGCCAGTCATGGAGTCATCAACATATTTCCATTATTTATACAGGGGTGGGAGGAGGCTTAAACTACTCCCAGCCACAAAGACATCATTGGCGTCTTGGGATAAAGCTACACATTGCTTGGGGTGGAAAGGTAAGATCACAAGAGGGACACATATATGGGAGAGGAACATTTGAAGGATGCTCATCAGTGAATGGAGTTAGTGCCTGGGACCATACAGGAGTATTCAATCTGAGGACCATAATGGAGGAAGAAGGTTTAAAACCGTTCAATGCCCTTGTTGCTGAATATGGCCTGGCTCAGTCACAGACATATAGATACACCAAACTGAAGCATTATCTCCAGGTGGAAGAAATTGACTGACCTGAGATTCTGTGCTATGCCTCCAGGAAAAATTGAATCCTCATGGGAGGGTCCATCATATAAAAGCCTAAATAATAACATGCCAGATGGCCTACAGAGACTGAGGACGAAATGGGAGGAGGATCTTGGGGAAAAGGAAGACATTGTTTGGGATGCAGCACTGGTGCACCCTAAGGAAGTGGCAATCAAGGCCATGCTGTGACTTATTCAGCTGAAGGACTAACTGTAACCCCATTAATCTGTATAAAATGGGACAGGCCCTTCACCAAACTGTTTAAAATGTTCAAATGAGGAAGGCAGCTTTCTACATGTGACATGGAGCTGCACCTAGATGCAGGAGTACAACGGACCTTTACTGTGCATGCTAAGTAGCAAAACAAGATAATGCAAGAAATGGGGCTCCACAAAACTCCAGATGCAACGAGACTGGCAAGCTAGAAGGACATACATATGAAGGTGGACAAAGTAACATATGAAGCAAGGGGGTGCCCTTGCAAGCTCCACACAGGGTGAGGGTACTAGATGGAATAGTATGGTTTAAGGAATGTAGCTTAAGGAGTGATCACTCAAACGAGTACAGTGCCTCCTATGCATGATGACGGAAATAGGGGATTAGAGGATGATAATTACCCCAGGTTACCTGACCAACCTAATAATGTAAATCTAAATCTTGCCCGAAATTAACGTTTAGCAATATGTCTGCAAAATGTTTGTTTACTGCGACACTATGATGATCGGTCAAAATTTGATTGCTTAACCTCCGTGTAGTGTTTAAACAATAAAAACTATCTAGAGTACAAAGCGGATGACAATGAGGTGTGAACTAGGAGCAGAGTGGTGTGACTACCCAAGAAAATAGGAAATTGCCTGCGATCTATCTGGGGGCATGGCTTCGGCAAATGGTGACACCATAAGGTTTATCTCAATTCTTTACCTTAGAGAAGGGTAAACAGGGTGCCAGTGAGCATGCCACCTCCAGGGGCACCCCTAAGGCCGGTGCAGTGAGATTGATACATTTCAGAGAATTGGACCATATAGTGCAGCAACACACATGAAAGGCCAAATACCTATTGAGAACAGTCAGGTTATGACCTTTCATGATTTCACCATCGTAGTGCAACAACACAGAACATCCTTCAGCTGAGGGAAGGAGTAAACTCCATTAAACGGGTATCAGATACGCACTACTTTTCCCTGTCAAACAGTACAGTAGACAAAGTGCAAAAGGGTCCATCCTAATCGTCCATTTTGAGAGCAAGTCATGCAGGAGAGAGACAGAGCAGGGGTTTGCGGCAGCAACTCTCCATGAAGATTCAACAGTGGTAGACTCGATGTTGGAGGTCGGAGAGGACACAAATACAGACTCAAACCAACCAGGTGACTCAGAAGAGAAGCAAAAAATGCCAAAGTGACCCATACCACAGTGGAATAATTAGTGTGAGAACTTAGTTCTGCATAGGTTACCTGAGGTTAGTGAGCACGAGGCAGAAGCATTGAAGTGAGGGAACAGGCACCACTGAATCTGACAAATGATAGTGATTTGGACTGCAGAGGCTTGCCAGTATGGCAGCAGAAATACAGAGAGGTTACCCTCCAACAGAACCCTGCCATAATAGTTTCTAGAAATGAATATGAATGGACAGAGAACCTTTAATGAAGTTCACTGTATTACAGTTCAAAAGGGTACTTGCGAGGGGACACAATGCCACGATTGTGACCAAGCTTGTAGGGGTGGATGGGAGAGACATTGAAATTGGCAAAAGTCAGACGCTATCGAATCAGTCCAGGGGGCAAGTAGGTGGAATGACAGCTACATTGTAAATAACATGTCAAAAATGAGTAGGGGGCAACAGTAGGAAAAACTCCACATGTGTAAAGTGAGGGACACCATAGTGCAAGGAAAAGATATAACACATATACACATTTATTAAAAGAGAGAAGTACAAATAGCACCTTTACAAAATATGAACCTGACAAAAATGGAGGAAACTGCTCTACAAAATCACTGAATGGGTCAGATAAAATATGTCTGTTTTAGGGCTAACGCAGAGGTGTACTAATTGGATTAGGTGAGGAAGTGATATTTCAAGTAATGAAAGACATAAAAGATAAAAAGAGTAGATACATAATAAGCAGAATGTTGTATAGTGTCGACGATGATGGTCCCGTCGACGGAACTGATGTCGTGGACGATTTTTCCGTCAACGACGGTCTCGTCGATGGTGGTGTCATCGATGGTGGCCTCTTCGACAGTGGTGTCGTCAACGGTGATGTCGCCCACGGTACTGTTGTCGATGGTACTCACGTCAACGGTGTTGCGGTCGACGGTATTTTCATAGACGATGTCGTCAATGACGATGGTGTCGTCGACGATGGCTTCAACGTTAGCTTGAGAGACAAAGTCTTTTCTGGAGCCTTCATCGACGGTGGTCAAATTGAAGGAATAGGAGCTTTTACCACTGACGTCAACGTAGTTGTAGTCGACGATGGTCTCGTCGACGAGGTGGCTGAGACGGTAGATGTGAAAACGGTCATCGTCGTCACTGTCATCAACGGTGGTGTCGTTGTTGTCGCCTTAAGTTTGATAGATACCTTTCTAGAGGTGGAAGGCTCAGATGAAGGAGAACGGTGTGATGACTCCTTCTTTTGACGAGGAGAGGATGGCTCCGATGAAATTGAGCTTTGTACGCCGTTTGCACCTTCTTTATGATGCATTTTCTGACGCTTTCTGGATGTTTCAGCCTGTCCCAGGTCCTCAGATCTGGACCTTTTATGTGGCTTTCTGACTCACTCTCCTCATGTGAAGTACAGGATTTTGCCTGTAACCATGTCAAAAGCCTACCCTCGCTGTCTCTGAGGGTTTTTGCAGAGAAAGTGCGGCATATCTTGCAGTCATCACCTGGTGTTCTGGTTACAAGCAGTATAAGCAGTTTTTATGTGGATCATCCACATGCAGCCTTTTCTTGCCACAGGTCTTACAAGGGCGGAAAAGGCCTTTTCTAGAAGAATCAGACTTGTTTTTGAAGTTTTCTGAGAGAAGATCTTTCTGACAGAAGTAGAAAACTGAGCAGAGCTCAGGGAGACTCCCTTCACACGACGTGCTGTAGAAAATCTGAGGGAAAGAGCCTCTCTGGAGAGTATTCTAGAGGGTGCTGGTCCCTGATTGGCCAGGAGCCAGGTTTGGGTCCTTTCCACAAAAGGACCGAGATAGGCTATATGAGATTTTTTTTTGGTGCTTATTGCTTTTCATTCATGTACAGTGGGACTCCCACTTCGACAACCGGGATGATTCAAGCAGGTGAATTTATGAAAGATACCAATACTGGATAACTGTAGTTACAGGTAAGTAACTTGTTTTCTTCCATTCCCAGCAAACGCACACTTACATGGTGCTTCAAGAACGAACAACAGCTTATTTGCCCCTGCTCTCCAAAAGCCTTTGTCTACAGACACCCAGTAGTGGGAAAAACATACCTCATCTAATTTTGAGAGAATACTTGTCTCCAGGCAGGCCTAGTCCATATTAGCACGTGCTGCCTGAAAGACTAGACAGGCAGGAGCATAGCTATCAATTGTGCAGTAGGTCCAGTCTCACTGGACCAGAATTGTGATGGGCCCATCTCCACCCTCACCCCCAATTATGTCTCTTTCTTATTGCACAATGAGAGGTGGGCGTTGGCTTGTTCCTTGCATAAATTAGGGCCCCTTGTGGCTTGCTGTGCCACTGTACACAGGCGGCATCCCTATTCAGCCATATTGCATGGGGAGGCCCGACTATGGCACTGATTCACAGTGTATGACTTCAGCAGTTCGAACACGCCAACACATCACGTCTGTGTGCTGATGCTGCAGCTGACATCTTAACGTGGGTGGCAAGCTGAGGGGAAAGCCCTGCTGATGGTTTGTCCTTCCATCTATACAATGGTCCCCCCTACCCACCCAACCTATACTCCAGTCCAGCAGCAGCCATTATACGGAAACTGTATTATAATGTTTAGCAACAGTTTCACAATAAATTTTTATCATTTTTTCATGGTGTAAACAAACCTCTGTATACAAGATGGTAATATTATTGTTTGCTCCAGTTTTACACAGGCAGCAGAATTGTGGAAAATACTTTTTTCACTTTTTTTCCATCTACGTTTCCGCCATATGGCCTACCACATACAAAATGAAGAATAAACCTGTTGATATAAGCCTGTCAGTGTGCGCCCATTGTACCGTAGCATTCCTCATCCCGTTGATCGAGCATAAAAGAAGGTTCACATTGTTGTAAAAACCACACACATTTACTAGAAGCATGGGGTTCACCTTTGTAGAGTGTAAGGATAGTTTTGCTTGTGGCATTTTAATTGCATGCATACAAGTTCTTTGTTGTCCAATTGCAGACTAAGCGTGTGGAAGAAGTGAAGAGACAAGAGCAGGAGCTGCTTGAGACACAGACTGTTCCTCTAAGAAACTACCTAATGAAGAATGTCATGCCGACCCTTATGGAGGGGTTAAATGAATGCTGCAGAGTCAGGCCAGATGACCCAGTTGACTTCCTGGTAAGAGGCCACATTATTGATTCAGCTGATCTGAGATTTCCTTGTGACAAATGTAAGATTCTAAACCTGTCTCATGTGCGCCCCACTTCCATTTGCAAGTTGATTTGTATTGTATGGGTCATAAAGAACACTGACACCACAGGTTTAGCCTCGTGGTACTAGAGAGCTTAAATGCTTCTCGATTTAACTAACCATCATTGTTCTTTGAAAAAGATCAGTATCCTAATAAGTCCATGAAAATGCCAGGTGATTTTAGTAGCCCACGCAGGTAGTAGAAGTTGGTTCCCCAGTATGATTGCCCGTACGAAAAACAGTTCCCCACCTGCCCTCTGACTGTGGAACCTTCAGAGGTTTTTCCACTTCATAAGCTGAAAATTTAATCTGATCTATCCTTCAAGTGATTATAAATTGAGTGCTCAGAAAATATTAACCTGGTGCCTGTGGTCGACAGGGAAAAGGATGAGGAGTTCAAACACTTTTATGCGAATCTCTATTTCAGAAACCCTCCCTCCCCCACAAATCAGGAGGCCCTGCTGGAGAGGCTGCAATTCCCAGGGCTCTCAGATGTTCTGAAAGAATCATTGGAAGTCCCAGTTTTACCTGTGGAGGTCAAAGAAGTCATCAAATTCCTAAAACGTAACAAGCACTGAGGCCCAGATGGCGTCACAGCCCAGTTTTACCAAATGTGCTCTTCCAAGTTTACCCCAAAACATGCGTCCCTGTTCAGTTACTGCACTGATGCAGCCTCTATTACCCTTACCTTGGGGAAGGCGGCCGTGGCAGTCCTACCAAAAGCCAACAAGGATGCCAGATGCTGTGCATCCTATTGCCCAATAGCAATTTCCTAAATATTGAGACATAGCTCTTCACAAAAATTATGGCCACCGGCCTTAATGAGGTCCTTCCAACACTATTGCACTCTGACTAAACTGGATTTGTCCAGAGACACCAAGCAACACTACAAAAGCAGAACGGCAATTCACTTGATGGAGAGGCCACCCTCAAGAACCTACGTGCAGTCCTTCTCTTATGTAAGTGAAAATGGCCTTTGACAGGTTTGGACTGGGCGTTTCTGCAACGGACACTCCAGAGGATGGGCTTGGGACCTAGATTTTTGAGGGTGGACTTCTTGAACTATGTGCATTCGTCAGCTAGGGTCACTCTGAGCGGTTGTCCCTCAACTCCCTTCTCCCTCTCCAGAGACACTAGATAGGGGTGTCCCCTGTCACCTCTCATGTTTGCGCTATTTGTAGAACACCTAGTGTGCCTGATTTGGCAGTCGGCAACCTTGGCGAAGTTTAAGTTTGGGCCATGGAAATTTAAAATCTCGCTGTACATTGAGGACTTACTCCTAATTTTAGGCTTCCCGAGCACCTCACTCCTGACGGTGGTAGACTTCCTCTGGGCCTTTGAGCTAGCCTCAGGTTACAAGATTAACTACGATAAATTAGAAATAATGAACTTAACATGAGGAGCAAAGGAGACAGCTGGACTCATCCCCTTTTTCTCTTTCCAGTGGGCCAAGACCTCCATTCAGTACCTGGAGTCCAACTTCCACGGAGCATTGGGGAACTTTTACACGTTAACTGTTCCCCTCTAGTAGCTATAATCACAAAAAATCTGACTTCCTGGGGGAAACTGATGCTTTCCTGGCTAGGCAGGATTAATGTAATAAAAATGAATATTCTCCCCCTCCTTCATTACCTGTTCCAAGCCCTCCCGATATGGTTGCTTTCGGCCTATCTGAAATTGATTCACCAGCAGCTATTGTCTGTCATCTGCAGGGGGAAGGCCCCTAGAGTCTCTAAAAGATTGCTGATTCAGCCAAGAGAGGTTCTCAGTATTCCCTTTTGGGACCTGGTCTGGTTGGATAGGTGTCAAGGACCTCCCAATACCTAATTTAGCACCCCGTGTTTACAACTCTCAAAACTTGGGACTTGCATGTAGAGTCACGCAGTCTGGTGTCATACCCTCACCCCCTTATATTTCTCTCCACCACTATCTGCCTTAATACCTACTCAGGTGGGGCATTCCATTCACACCTGGAGAGAGGGAGGCTGTAAAAAGATCTCAGATATGAATGACAACGCAACCTCCAAGGCATTCCTGAAATGTAGGACATCCTTCAATCTGCTGGAATCTGAATGACTTTGCTACGTCCATGTACGACACTGGCTCTTCCAACCTGTGATCCATGATGGGCCACCAGAGCCAAGGCCCCACTTGAGTCCCTTCTGCACAAATTGGAAGGTACCAGCAGGACAATTTCCATTCTCTATGAGATTGTATTGGTGCACAACATCCCACTAATATGGCGCCATAACAGGCAATGGGAAACCATCCTGGGGACACAGATCGTAAATAAAGTAAACAGTGGGAGAGGCTAGGCAAGGACATATATGTTCATCCATATCCAATCAGGGACGGAAAATACATTAGAAGATATGGTACGGATGACACTAAACCCTCCACAGACTACACTGTACGTACCATAACGCCTCTCCCAGATGCTGGGGGGGTGATGTGGAGAACTGGGAGAAGCATTGCACATCTGGCGGGACTGTCCGGTGGTCTGCCCCTTCTGAGAGAAAGTCTCCAGATTACTACACAGCATGTTGAGCTACCTGATTCCCGCCAAGCCAAAAGTAATACTCCTGGGTCTTAAGACTGAAGACCTGAGCGAGCTGACTAAGCACAAGTTGCATATGGCTTTACAATGCCTAGAGGCAGCAAAACTAACCATAACTCGCAATCGTAAGAAGGAGGAATGTCCATCACCTACTCAGTGGTACCATAGACTGTGGACTATACTTGCATTGGAACGTTTGTTAAGCAGTGTTAACGGCACACGCCTCTTGTACCACAACAAATGAAAACCACTTTATGTCAAGTTGAGTGGTGGCCCGCCCGAACTCATCCATTCTACCGCAGTGAACGGCCCTAGGCCTCTTTCACTGACATGGCTGGGTATACCCTACTTTAACCTTCCATCGTGCTCATGTATCGAGACATAGTCCAAGACATCAACAATAACTACTTTCACAAATTTCAGGCCAGCCTCCTTAGGTGAACACATTGGATGGGATGTTTTCTCCCTTCTGTAGTTGGAGTTTGTAGAAGGAGGGGAGTGATAAGGTGTGAACACAAGGCCTCAGTCTACATGCGATCTCACAGGGTACTCATTATTTTACATTGTTAAAACAATGTGATGTCTGTAATTACCACTCGCATGCTACCCATGTTGGATAGTCATCTCCTAGGTCCGCCAGGGTCCACCTTGTGTTCACTTTTCACCTGCAAATGTTAATAAAAAAAATTAAATTAAAAAAATATTAAGTGCAATGGCTCATTCATCTCTGTGGTTAGTGGCAGCATAAAAAATGGCTGTTTTAGAGAGGCTTGCTCCAACCATTTTGTCGTAGGAACTAGTCGCACCACTCCATTTTGGATTAATTGTAAACATAGTCTGTCACGCCGTAATACAGGCTGTAGCAATAATGCAGTTTCAGTGTAATAATAACATCATACTTTTAGCTGTGGATGGTGGTGCAATATAGTGAGAACTGATTAGATGTTTTTCTGCAGTGATCCTTGTGAACCTCGACTCTAGCGACTAAAGGAGGGCTGCTAGTGGGACCCACTTGTTGCTAATATGCTAACAACACTATAACAGTTATTATATGTTTATTGGCCTCTTTTGTCAGAAGATGAAATGTTTGTAAATAACACTGTTAATGAATACCATGACACAGTGATGGAAACAGAGAAACAGAAATGATAAATATAGGGGAAATTATATAGCAACAGTGAGTATGAAAGAGAAAGGTAAGAGAAAAAGTAAGAATGAGAAAACTTTGGGCCAAATAGAAATGGAAAAGATAGAACCACAAGAAGGAAGGAAGGCTGAAAGAAATAAAAGTGAAAAAAAAGAAGGAAGAAAAGATTAAAGGTGAAAGGAAGCCTGAAAGTATGAGTGGACTGAAGGGGGAAAGTAACTCTTGTAAGGAATGTTGGGTTTGTTCACTTCTCATTCTTAGAGATATTAGAGGTATGGTTAAAGTGTTGGGAGGATATTTTCGTTTTCAGGCTACTCCTTTGAGCATTGCCATATCCATAAGTAACACAATTTAGATTTCATTTTAAGACATCACTTGAGATAACTTTGGACTTGAGACATTGGACCTGGTTGGTGGTAGTCTGGATTTTACTCCACCACCAAAAATGGTCATCTTACAGACCTTGTTGCTTTCTACATATTAGCCCTCTCTTGCTTTCCAACGAGCTTCTTGTAAATGTGGCACTCCATATCTTCTGCATTCATGCCGCAATCAGAGCCTAAATCACTTGTTGGTTTCAATGGGTTTAGATGTTATTTTAGGCCCTTCCATTTCGTGGGTACACAAATAAAACATGCCTAAATTTCCCAAAACTCCATGAATTTTTCTCCTAAAAGATAGTAAGTGCTGGGTATATCTAAAGTGGGCCGGTAAACAATCCCTGTGCTTACAGATAAACATGGGAAAGACATGCCCACCCATTCACATCATGTTTAAATTTCAGAGTTTGCAGAAACCAAAAACCTCTCCAATAGGCAGCCAGTTGGGAGTTCCTTCAAGAGGGAGGAAGCCAATATAAGTCACGAAAATCATCTTCAGCAGTCTTGCCACCACATTATAAATTAATGTAAGAAGATGCCCGTAGCAACATGTTCCTCAAGTCTGTCGTAGTGCTGACTTTGATGATGCCGGTTGACAGCCAGGCCTGGCTAAGAGTTTTCCTCCCGATCTTCAAGTGAAAAAACAGACAGGCTAAAAGGCAAAGATTTGTGGGATAAGAGAGAGTGGACTACCAAAGAATAGTTCAAGATTTATAGAGATGATAGGTAAGCTTTAAGTATACTGTGCCAAAAGTCTTCTGACTATATACAGTCCTTGCCACCGACTAGAATAATATATTTCTTACCAGAATTCAGTTTTGTTAAATTTCTCTATCCACAGATGATCCTAGATTGTCTAGTTGGAGAACCATCTTGATATGACCTATGTACTTGTAGAATAATGGGCTAAAAAACATTGTCTGGCTAGCTTTTGAACGATGATATTAAACAGGTTGGAGGATAGTGCAAGGTCCTAGTAAATGCTTCATGTTGGTCTATTCTTACAGACCTATTGGAGCAGGTGTATTCTTTGGATTAAATTTGTTAGAAAGGATTCAAAACATTTATATACAGTACCCTCAATGCCAGTCTAGCAGACGAAACACTACTAAAGGATCAAGTACAACCAGAGTGCTACCACCACTGTTATGAATAGACTGCAGTAGATCCTCTAAAATGGGTACCAGGACCCTTTTTATGCTTCTATCAGGCCGTAAGCTGAAATGAGATCTTTATTGCAAGGCCTCTTGGACTCCAAGATTGTTGTGAGAACTGGAAGAAGAGAATTGGTTAGTTGATTGGGGTAGACTTCATTGTGCTATGTATCATCTCATAGTCTTAAAAAACTGAAAGTTGGGTCATGACTCACAAACAAAAATGTAAAACTACTGGTGGAATTCCACCTGAACGTACTTTTACACTTTTTTTCTAATTCATAATACAGATATTATAGTATACCTAGAAAGCCACGCCAGGCGAAGCTTTCTACGCATGCCATTGCAGCTGTTGTGGGCCTGTGTTTAGACTGTTTTTCCGGTACAGATTTGTACATAACGTTCAGTTCGGCATAGTGTGGGCAGCTGAATGTTCAAAGGCACATTGTTTTCCTTTTTTCCGTAGGAAAACGTTTCCCTTTGAAGAAAGCCCTTCCTCTACACCCCTGCCATATCTGAAGGTGATCTGTCCCCCCTTTCGAGCTTGAAAAGCAAGTTATTCTGACCTTGTCCTGGATGGTAACACGTTGGACTTCAGTTTGCAAATATTCACAAATATACATGCTTGCGGACATTCACAAACTCACAAGGCTAACCATGCCTTGTTCCTCCCACTCTCCACCCCCTCCTTGAGATTTACTACTGCATATTGCTTCACACTTGTGGAGAAATTCCCAGGAGTAAAATCATTTACGCCTGTCAAGAATCCTTTTGTGAATTCCGAACAATTATGAAATAAGGAATTTGAGTCCTTTAATGTATGTCTACTGGAGCAAATGCCATTGTTATTTACATCCCTAATCTCCCGATAATCAACCTGCTTTCTTTCATCCTTTGAACCATTCTGCAGTCTAGCAGTCACCTCAGGGATACCAATGTGGCTCATGTTTTTATGTATTCCAGCAGAATATGGGTCACAGGGAAGAAGCAGATATCAAGGTGTGCTGGATGTGGCTCATTCCTGCCAATGATGAGGTGTTAAATGATGACTCTCTGTTAGTAGTCATGTGTATGACAGTGTCGTATTTTGGACTCTTGCTCTAGGCAAGACTGCTGGTTTAAGGATGACAGTAGTTTTGTTTGTAGGCGACTATGCCTGTCCTACAACAAGTCGCAACTGTTGTCCCAACCTTACCGGCTCACTAGCAGCACCTCACCAGAAACACAGTGGTAAAAGGTGATTTGTGGCAGCCTTTACGCATGGACTCGAGAATAAGACATCTCAGGGAGTGTTGTGGTTGAACGGAGATTACCCCTTTCTCACAGATATATCATGTCTCATACAAACACAGGCAATGACAAAGATGCAGTAAAGTTTCTATATTTTTTATTTAACACAAATGCAATTTGAGATATGTTGCATGGGCTGCACTGATTAGGATAATGAATAGTGCAAGAAACAGAAGGGTGAAGACGAGAGTCATTATTACAAAGACCCCCACCATCTTGCAATGCATGTAAAAGACATACGAGGTGTAATATGCCCTAATACCCTAATGTGATAGGCCTAACCTCCTACCTAAAGGAGAGCTGGGTTTGTTAAACCTAATCTGCAAATGCCATGTCCATGATAGGAGCCCCGAACCCTTGTTACCTTGGAATGAGGTCTCTATCTCAGTCTCCACAGGGACACGAAGACTGGGTCAGAGTCAAGACCACGTGCAGCGATGGTGGCGATGCCCTCTGGTCATAATCCCTCTGATTATCTGTCTAAAGTGCAATGTATTTATACAGATCTACCAGGACCCCTGACGTAGGTGTGTTCCCAAACAATAGATAACAGACATGCTTGAGACGGCAATTATTATAAACAAATCCCTCAAAAGTATAGAGAGGGAAAATCCCTAAGTGTGAACACCTACTGTTTGTTTGTCTTTGTTGCTTGATCTTGACGCCTTAGCGCAGTGGCACTGATAATGCAAAGCATAACAAGCAGCCTAACTATAAACAAGGCAGCCATCTTAGATAAATTAAATAATTAAATGGGCTAAGACAGAGCAAGCTAAGTAGGTTAAAAGTTACTAGGTGACGGGGGCACGAGTCTGCAAGCCAAAGGCTAAGCTAACTCCTGTAATCCCATTAAAACAAACTAGGATTCACTACAACAGATGTGCTACCATATACTTTCCCCTTAGACACAAGATAGACCTCAAAGTCCGTGCAAAAGTGTTGTGATGGTTGAAGTAATGGAGGTGGTCTTGAAAAGAGCCCTGGTATAAGATACACATCAGTGTATGCCAATGGTATTCATCACGTTTTCCTTCAGGTTTTAAGGTATTCATGGCCACCCCAAACCATGACACTGGTGTCGGTCTCCTCACTAATGTCCTGGGTTTGGCTGGTAACATAGTATTCAGCCCTGTTCAGTATCCAAAAATGTACTTCTGCTTAACATGGTACATGTACAGTCAAGTACTAAGGGTGCTGCCGCAAAACATTCAGAATCAGCAACATTCAGCTTAGGCTCTGCCCATACCATGTAAGATTTAAAACTTGTGACTAAAGACTTCAGCCCTTTTGTGTATATCAAGGTAAACAGGATTCCAAAGTGATCTAGCACCATGTGGTTAAATCTGTGATAATACCTCTTGGGGACAAGATCATATCTATAAAGTATGGCCCACCTTATTTGTAATTGGCCCAAATCTAACATCCCCTGATGATTAATCAGGTTTCAGTGGATGGGTCATCAAACCACAAAAATCCCATGCTTTAGTCGCCTACCAGGGGCATAGAAAAAACAGGGCCATCAGGTCTGCAAACACAGTCATATATTCTGCAGTTTCACACCAAGAAGGTACATTGTATGGAGAAATAAAGATCATGAAAAATAGTCTTTAGTAATTTGTCCTGTAGAATTACCTCAATACCCCCTCTTCCTTTTTTTGCTTGAATCTATGTTTTATTATTTTAGGAAATACAAATTTGCAGTACAACATTTTCTGGGTACGGATAACCTATGTAATACAAGCATTTTCATCACATAGCTGCATTTCAAGGTAGCGATTTAGCATATATTGTGTGCAGTAACAATACAATTGTAACTTAACAAGTAACAACTTGGAGTCTGCCCCGGCCACCCCTCCCACCTCCGCCCCCGTAGTTACAGTACATTTCACTCACCCAGCACCCATCTCCACCAGACCACAAGGGGACTAGCTCCTTTCCTGTGAGCAGGGACCAAGGCAGTGCCTACATGCCTCAACAGGCGTTCTTGTGCACGGGCAGCTCATCTAATACGTGACAGTGTATCGTTGGCCACAGCATTATCTGTTTTCGGCCATTGCCCGCCCCCCTCAGCACATCCAGCATTGCATCCCAACCGGCTGCCAATGGGTATTTCCAGAGGCCCAAACTGTCCTCTCTGCGCAACGCCACTCCCTCCGCCTCCATCAACACGTAAAGGAATTCTCCCATGCTGCCAACATGGACGGGACCGTAGCTCGCCAGCCCCTGGTGATTAGGCGCTTGGCAGTTAAGTGTCCGAGATCGAGAAATCTCGACAAGGCTTTATGCCCTTTGGCCCTGGGGAATATACCCAGGAGGAAAGCCTCGCATGTGGACAGAAGTGCCCGTGATGTGCTGTCCGGCAGTCGTGTCGCGCTGCAACGCCATGCCAATAGGTGCAGAGAGAGGGGCAGGAGCATAGCATGTGGAGCAAGTCTGCCCCCACCTGTGCACAGCGAGGGCAAGCAGCTTCCAGCTGTTGGTAGTATTTTGTTGAGAACAGCCGGCGTAAGATAGGGTCGGTGAAGGACATAAAACTGGATGATGTGGAACCTAGAATTGCGGGGAATGTTAGTGTGGCTGGACAGTACTGCAGCCCAAGTCGCATCAGGGCAAGGTCTAGTCAGATCTGCCTCCTATTTGGCACGCAGCACAGCACAATTGTGAGCTTTATGTGATCGGAGGGCATCAGTCTACCCTGCCCCAGAACGTTGGAGCGTCCTTATGCACCAGCCACGACCGCTCAGATGATGTTGTCTGCCTTTTGTGGCGTCTCCGCAGGGGAAGCCAAGGAACTAGTGTTGGAAAGCATGTCGGGGAGGGAGCTGTTCTCAGTATCTGTGTTGAGTAGGTCTGGTTCTGGGTCTGACGTGACCGACAGATCTCCTATAGCTGCTGTATTCCGTAGTGCCTGTTGGCCTTCCTGTGTGATTTGCTCTAGGCCAGGGGCATGACAGGCGTATGGAGGAGGAGACGCGCGCCTTCGTCTGCATGTGGAGGAGTTTCCTTGAATGGCACTTCCCTCCCCCACCTCCAGCCAGTTGCTCAGGTTTGCCGATTCCAACCACTCCCAGGCATCGTCTGAGGTGCTGAAAAAGTGTGTTTTGTCATGATACACCACACACAACTTGGCCGGGAAGAGGAGAGAGTATGTTAGGTGTAGGGTATGAAGTTAACGTTTTACCGATAGGAAGGACACCCGCTGCTTTTGTACTGCCATGGTGTAGTCCTGGCACATCATGACTTGCTTGTTGTTGACTTGAAGCTTTGAGAGTGAGCGCACTTAACGCAGTATAGTGTCTCTGTCTGCAAAGAGCAGCAGTCAGATGAGGAAAGGGTGGGGGCCGGCAACCTAGCTCTCGTGGGGACGCGGTTGGCTCGTTCCACTGAGAAGAAGGGTGTCAGCGAACCATCAGGGACCAGTGCTCGAAGCCAGTTCATGGTGTAGGCCACTCCATCTGCCCCCTCTACACCCTCTGGCAGATCCACAACGCGAAGATTGTTTCTTCTGGAACGCACTTTAGCATCCTCCGCCCGGCATTCCAGAGTTGTCAGTCTACTCAGCACTGCTTGCATGGAAGTCTCCAGTTGGATTGTTTTGGGGGCAAGTTCATCGAGGTGGCCCTCCAAAAAGCGGGTCTTGTCTTCTAGTTTGCGGTGGTTGGCACGAAGTAGGGTACGATGACTAGCTACCTTGTCTATTTTACCCTCTGATTAGGTCTGGCCTCATCCAATGAGGTACCATCCTGCTCCACCGCCGCCAGCGCGGCATCTATATCTTGTGACCGTCAGACTCCTGAGGCCTATCCTTGAGTGTTGGCTGTTTGGCCCCCGCACCAGAGCACAGACTGTCAGGAATCCCCAAGGTGCCTCCTACGTTATCTGTCAGCATCCCCAGGGATTAGGGTTAAATCATATCTCTGTTCTTGGTTAAACCTTCATGTTTCTAAGTAAACATAATGTGCTGTGTAACACAATTGGTTTTATCAATGCTTGTTTTACCAATGCTTGTTTGCTAATGTGAGCAGGTGTAGACATGTGCTTCTAATTGGGTGTGGTGTAGACATGTGCTTCTAATTGGGTGTGGTGACTCATCCACATGTGGAAACTCAACTGTTTTCCTGATTGGCTATAAATAGCAGAGTGAAGCCTGCCTCCCTGCTTGGCTTTGTTTTGCTTCCTGATCTCAGCATCTGATTTGGCAGTCCAGCCCCTGCTGTCATCCTCGTATTCAGGACTTTTGAGGCAATTCTTTTCTTCGTTCCTGTACCAGCTGACACCAGACATTCCTCCAGCACTCCGGAAAAGACTGCATTTAAGTGACTAGTATTCTCCAGGGAGTTTGTTCTTTGAGCGCTGCGCTTTCCTAGAACAGCTGGTGTATTTCAGACCTCAGATTTTGGCAGTGTGCTTATCTTGAAGAGACAAATGCATTTCTGAACATTCTACATTATTATTGTAGTTACTTGACTAAATGTGCTTCAGGAAATCTGCTTGAGCTCAAGTACTACAAAAAGTGACAGTGCAATTTTAAAAGAGCATTTACGTGACTTTTCTTTCTCTAATAGCATAACTCTTGGATTTAAATTGTGTCATTCATGCCTGTGTTTCAGGTTTGAGGAATTTGCTTTTGAATTTTTTTACACACACAGTGAAACCAAACCAAACTGTGCCACCCTAACTGTTTAAACCCAGAGTGTGGACATTTGTATTTCTTGGATTGTTTTTGTTCCTTTTAGTTTAACCCTATGCATGCAGGAAAGTTATATGTGATATAAATAATGCCCTTGTTTGTCTTTCTTGTGTATGATAAGTGCAACCACAGTTCTAATTGTAGTGTGCAACAGTGAATCTCTGTGAAGCCAGCCCTAGTGTCGCAGTACTTATTGTTATGGTACTCAGTTTGGGGTTTTTGGTAATGCAGTGTTCGTAATTGTGCCAACAGTTATAATTATCAAAAAAAAGTGCTGGAGCATCCCTGTGTTCTTCTACCGCTCCCGTGCCCATATCAGAAAGAGAGATTCAGTTTCAAGGAAGTTGAGTGCACTAACTCTACTATCACTCAGACAACAAAGACCTTCCCCCTCCCCCCGCCGAAGATGCAGGATGCCTGGCTGGACCAGCAAGACGTGGCAGTGTTTTGTCTCTTTCTCTTCCACTCCCCCGTTCCTTTTGGGACACCTGCCGGGGTTTCTGTGTCCACCAGGAAGTGCCAAGAGGTGTTACAGGAGGTCGGGGGCATACCATTGCCCCTGCAGAATCCTGGTTTTCAGGTGAGTGGCCCCGTCTCAACATAGATGGCCCATCTCTTCCGACCCAGGATCTCGGCACTTGAGGTTCATCGAGTCTTTGCAGGTCGTCACGTCCACCAAGACGGATTATTGGCTGCCAGCTGCCCAGGGGGGACCCGCTTGCTTGCACAGTGCACAAATCACAGTTCGCAGCAGCATGAGTAGCCCCCCCCCATTGGTGATGACAGGCTGCGGTCTAGGCGACTGCCCGCCACTTCTCTCCTCAACGTGTGTTTTGGTCTGTACATTGTGGCAGATATTCCCTGAAGATCTGTCCCAGCTTAGCACCCCCAGCACACCTTGAATAACATTGGTGCTAGAGTCATAGGGCAACAGTACAGTTCAAATATGAGGCCTCAGCCACCACAATGGTGGACCATTCATGTGTCCTGGGGGCAGGGGGTTAGTCAGGAGTGAGGTCTCCCCCACTCCCTTAGCACCGGTAAGTGCTCCCTCGATAATGCCACTGGCGGCGGCAGCGCGGGTAGGATCAGTGCGCCAAGGCCCTTTCAGGTGATCCACCCTCCCGTGCCGCTCCTCTCTCGTTCCTCACCTCCTCACACAGCAGCCAGGCTCCGTTGGACACAATTCCACCCAGCACCGGCCGTTAGGTCAGTGCTGGGCTCACACTGGGCTCGCTGCCCGCCTCTGGCAGCCGCAGGTCCCGTCTCACCGCCTCGCCCGCGTGCGGCGAGTCGTCGCCTAGGCCACGACAACTCCAATGCTGCTCTCAGCTACACTTCCGTTTTTTGGGGAGCGCGGCCGGCTCCTGCTGCGGTCCGCATCTTCTCACCCGGCGCCTCACCACTCATCCGCCGCCCGATAGTGGATAGGATAATAGAAACGGGGCCCCACTGTGGAGCTCCTTTAACTTGCGCCCGCCATCTTGGCCGGCCAAGCCACGCCCCCCCCCTTCCTTTCCTATTCTGACAGTCATGTCTCATTATTTTGTACTCATCTGGGGGAGGCTGTATATAAATAAATGTCCTGTCTTCACAAAACCAGCTTTCAGCTACAAAACCAAGGTCAAGCTTCTTATCCAAAATCAGGTTATGCACTTTTACAATTAAAACAAGTCATTTTCCTTGTGCTATTATATTCTTAATTTTGGAAGCACAAACAGACCCTGTATTCTGATATTATAGACTGATGTTCAGGCAAGATAGACATGCCACTGCAGCTAATGGCAGCGGAACAATTTTCAGAGAGGTGGTACTGCCATTAACATTACGTCACTGAGGTCATAAGGATAGCAAAAAATCCAAATGTTATACAAATACAAGTGTAGCCATGTCCATTGAGCAGAAGAGTGGTAGGAGAGTCATATGTGTGCAGTAAAGCATTTTGGAGCACACTGTCCTGAAATATGCGCATAAAGGGTGGGTTGGTATTGTTCTTCCATTTACATAGAGCTCATTCTCATTCCTACTAAATTTGCATTAGACATGCAGTTTTACTGCTTAATATATGTGGCACCTAAGCGATAATGTTTGGTGTTGAAATTGTGTTCTGCCCATATAATACACCAAGATATTTTGCTTTTTGGGCACCCGATTAGTAGATCTCTGGGTGGTTCTCCCTACTGGAGTCTCACGCCCAATAATTTCATGGTAAATTGAATTGCTGGTGTTCACCACCAGTGTCCACCTTTAAGATAAGGCCACTATGGTGCAGCTGGAAGAAGGGGCACACATATGCATGTGACAATCATAAACTGCAATTTTAACGTGCCAATATGCCCCTTTTGGCAGGCCTAAACCATTCTAACAAATTAATAAGTCACCAATATATAGGCTTTGTTTCCCAAAAAGGTAGGGTACATGATATTTAAAAGTAGGACAGATAAATTAATGTTGAACATATCCTTACAGTTAACAATACCCAAAAACATTGTCACTGTAGCAAAGCATGTTGCTGCCATTGATAATAATTTGGCTACATTGTTCAATGTATTAAGTGCTCAATTCAGATTGGTAGCATCTATTCATTTCAATTGTAATTTAAAATCCTCTTTAATGGTAAAATCGAATTTTAAATTATTATTTTGGAAATGCCACTTTTAGAAAGTTGTTATTTCCCTGCTTAAAGTTTCTAGATCCTTCCTGTGAACGTCAGGTGCTGGGGCTGATGATGACCCTCCCGTTGGGTAATGTGTACTGGGAACAGACTGTAGAAAAAGGAGCCTAGGTGTACAGGGAAGTGGGTCTTCCTGAAATGATGGCTGGGGAAGAGCCAGGCCCTTCCCTGATTACACTTTATAGGACCCTGCCTCTAACTCATGTAAATCAACTTGACATCAAGCCTTCCCCTGCCTTTGTTGCACTAGCCAAGCTGGAGGCAAACTCAAGAGAAAGGGAGGAACTGTCCAGAACCAGTTTTAAGGTTGGAGAAACCCACCAGACACAGACTGGAACTAGGCATGAAAGGGGCATCCCCAGAACATCAAGGAGAGCAAGATTTGGGACCTGGACATTGACAGCTGCAGCACCATGGACAGCTGGAAGGGCACGCCCCATAATACCCTGATAGACTACGGATTGCAGCAACTGACCCCCAGAATAGAGATGGTCTCTCCAAAGTGAGTGTTGTTAGTCCCCTTACATCTTCTGAGGACCAGCTAGGGAAAGACTTGAGCTCCACTGCTACTCTGGACGCCCGCAAGATGTCCATGAGGCCGTGGCTCTAAGGAGGGCAGGCAGGGGAGGACGCAAGCGCAAGGAGCCAGTAAAGCCAGTTCCCTGCAAGGTGCTCTCCTGTTGAAGCCATGAGGCCTGCAGTGCTGCTCGTGGCTAGAGGTCGCCACCAGGGGTAACATGAGCCCAAGATCATTTAAACAGTTTATTGGGGCCTGAATTATGCACATTTATATATCTTGGCCGTTGACCCTTCGAGAGAAAATGAGTGCTTGGCACACCCATGTGCTTTCCAGATTTACCACTGGGGTGGGCCAGTGCCCTAAAACTGCTCAAGATTTATTAATTTTTTTTGTCCTCTGGGAGTGGGCATCTGTGGGGCCCCATCCCAGTATCTGTCTGGGCCCAGGAGACTGCATGCCCCGGGTTGAGGCAACCTTCACTTGAGGGTGGGTGCCCCAGGTGGGACTTGGGCACCCATCAAGAAAAACAAAGGAAAGGAAAGCGGCACAAGGACACTATCTCACCTCCAGGCCCTGCTGCTAAAAAATTCACTGCTTTGGGGCTAGGTGCACCCCACAATGCCATGGAAGAGATTGTTGTTATATTTCTCTCTCCTTGTGGTGCCCAAATCCATGCAGAGGCAACACCACTGTACTGTGTAAGGGCTGTGGGGGGAAACTGCAGAAGTACCCTAGAAACATTTACAAACACTACCTAACAGCCTCCTCAGCCATTGAATTCATGACCACAGAAGAGTTTGCCTTTATTCCCTAGGCACTCTAAAGATGGAGCGTTTGCTATACTGCTTAGAAGTGCAGGGACCTCTAGTCGTTGGTGCTGTGGCTGCATTTTATGAGGTCTGAAGGTGTAAAAGGAAGAATCAGAAATATTTTGTTAATTTCAATGTTTTATTCACAATATATTTCTGACAATGTTTTTTGATAAACATTGCTATGCTTTATTGATAATAATGATTGCAGTTAAATATGGTTACTGATTCCACTGATAATATGGTGCCTTTCAACATGTGATTATTGGGCTTTCATTATGGCCACCCCTTGACAAAGCCAATAGGCTTACCATATATATTGTTGACATGACCCTTTGACAAAGCTAATAAGCTTGCCTTATACTTTATTGTGGTGACCTCTTGATAAAGCCCCGTATAATGTGATTTTCTTTCTGATGGATACAACTACCTGTGGATTCCTCACCTAATGAATACTCCCATGGCGCCAGCATTCGACGGAAATCTTCTTACTAGTCTCTGCACGTCGACGAGGACGTCACTCTAGCCCACGCGACGCCGTCTGACGTCATACAGGCAATAAGAGGTCCTCGACGACGTGCGGACGTCAGTTCCCTTTTTTCCGTGCATTCGAAACGGTTATCTTCGAGGGAGCAACTGTTACTTTTTTGGTTACAGTGTATTTTTGCTGCGTAGTCTTTCGCTGTGGTAATAATGTCGCAGAGAAAGTCTGGATTTAAGCCTTGTCGTGAGTGTGGAGGCAAGATGTCGGTGACGGATCCTCATTCCGATTGCCTTTGGTGTTTGAGCTCCGACCACGACGTCTCGACTTGTGATTCATGCCAGCACATGAATCCAAAGGCCCTCAAGGAACGTGAGGCGAAGCTGTTTATGGCTAAATCGAAGGAGAAGCATCACAAGAAGTCTTCTTCTCCAAGACATCGGCGTCATCGAGACTCCCGGCGCCGTAGAGAATCTTGGCGTCATTCGAAGGAGACTCGTTCCAGGTCTTCGGATCGGCGCCGAAGGACATGGGAGATCAGTCCCACGGTTACGCCGCATCCTTCGACGCCGTTGCCCTCTCCGGCGTCTCCAACTTCACCTGGACAGGCGTCGGTGATTGAGGTATTGGAGCCTCAGGTGTTTTCTCCGGCGCAGACGCCAAGGCCGGCGTCGGGGTCGCCTCCGAGACAGGCACCTCAGTATCCGGCTTTTCCCACCCCTGGAGCCGATAGTTCCGCATTCTTGAATGCGATGTATGCCATCTTCCAACAGATGGCTCCAGGGGGTGCTCCGGCTGGGCCTTTGGCCTTTTCTTTGGGTGATCCTGCGCCTCTTCGGCCGGCACCCTTTATGCCCTTTCTCCCTTTTGGGAACGTGGGCTCGGCGCCAGTGTCGGCGCCGGTGGCCGCTCCGGTGGCTTCAGAAGGATTGGCCCCGGGGATTTCCATCCCGTCGACGTCGAAGTCGGGATTTCGGCCTGTGACTCCGGTGGGTCCATCTGCTTCAGCTGCTCTTTTGTCGGCGCCGAAGTTACCTGTGGCGCCGGACGCGGCGTCGGTGGCTTCTGAAGATCGGCGCCGATCTTCGACTTCGGCGGAGGCATTGTCGACTCCGCGTATTGAACAGCGACTTCATTCCAGGAGACGTGCTCTCCGTGTATTAGAAGAGCAGGAGTGCCAACGAGCCCTGGAGGAAGGAGAGCTAGAGGACTCGGGTGATGGGCTGCGTGGACTGGAGTCGGCCAGTGGGCTGGACACTTCCCCTGAGTGGGATCTTTCGTCCCCGGGGGAATATACTGAGGAGGCTGCTTCCTTTCATGCAGTGGTACGGAAGGCAGCTAGTTTTTTGGACCTGCCTTTGCCGGTGGTGGAGGCTAAACAAAACCTTTTAACAGAGGTGCTACATCCGGCCTCAGCTGCGGCGGAGCCTCTGTTGCCATTTAATGACGCTCTGCTGGATCCGGTGATAGAGGTGTGGAAGAGGCCGGCATCTTCCCCAGCAGTTCACAGAGCCGTGGCCAGGAGGTATCGGGCGGCTCCGACTGACCCTGGGTTTCTATCTAGGCACCCTACGCCGGAGAGCTTGGTGGTGCAGGCCTCCTGTTCATCCAAGTCAGCGCCTGGTTCTTTCCCGACGGTGCCTGGGGACAGATATTCAAAGAAGCTAGAGGCGCAGTCGAAGAAGATTTTTTCGTCCTGCAGTCTGGCGTTAAAAGCCACCAATGCAACCTGTATCCTGGGGAGGTATATTCATGCTCTGATGGATGACATTTCCTCATCGTTTACAGAGCTTCCCCAGGGTCTTTTGGATCTTGTCTCAAATGCCCAGGCTGCTGCGACCCAGATTATCCAGACGGGACTGGATACCACCGACTCGGTAGCCAGAGCAATGGGCACAACTGTGGTGGCAAGGAGACAGGCCTGGCTCCGTAACTCTGGCTTTTCTGCAGATGTACAGTCCACATTGTTGGATCTCCCATTTGATGGGGACAAACTGTTTGGAGCCAAGGCTGATTCGGCCTTGGAACGTTTTAAGGAAAGCAGGGCCACGGCTAAGTCGTTAGGGCTCCAAGCTCCTTCTTCCACGGCCTCTTCCAGATTTTTCAGGAGGTTTCGTGGATTTGGGCGTGGCTCTTCCTCCTCTTCCTTTCGGGGAAGATATCAGCAACCTGCCTCTTCCCATCCCTATAGATCTTTCAGGGGGAGAGGTAGGGTCCGCACCAGAGGAGCCTCTCAGCAGCACTCTGCCTCTTCCTCATCCTCTGGCGGGGTGCAGCAGGGGAAGCAGCCTTAGGCTTCCACCATTTCCCACTCACTCCTCTCCTGTAGGGGGAAGATTACAGCATTTTCTCACCAAATGGAAGACTGTTACAACGGACACTTGGGTTCTCAGTATTGTGGGAAAAGGCTACAACCTTCCCTTTCGGGAGTTCCCGCCCCTCATCCCGCCCCGCCCTTCTTATTGTTCAGAAGAACACCTCCTGTTGCTAGAACAGGAGGTACAAGCCCTCCTTTCCAAGGGCGCGGTGGAGTTGGTCCCAGAGCAGGAAAGGGGTCGAGGATGTTACTCAAGGTATTTCCTGATTCCCAAGAAGGATGGTCGTTTGAGACCAATTCTGGACCTGAGGATCTTGAATTGGTTCCTCAAGCAGGAAAAATTCAAGATGCTGACCCTAGCACAGGTGCTTTTGGCGTTGAACAAGGAAGACTGGATGGTGTCTGTCGACTTGCAGGATGCTTACTTTCATATCCCGATACTCAAGTCACACAGGAAGTATCTCCGGTTTGTGGTGGGATCGCAACACTATCAGTTTGCGGTCCTTCCGTTTGGTCTTACTTCAGCACCTCGAGTCTTCACGAAGGTGATGTCGGTGGTTGCGGCAGAACTCAGAAGGAAGGGGATAGCAGTATTCCCTTACTTGGACGACTGGTTGATCAAAGCCAAGTCCCCGGAGCTTGTGTCGCATCATCTGCAGTCAACAACCCAGTTGTTGTTCGACCTGGGTTTTTCGGTGAACGAGCCCAAATCTCACCTAGAGCCCTCTCAGCGCCTCCTGTTCATAGGGGCAGTACTGGATACAACATTGGGTCGGGCCTTTCCTCCGCCTCAGCGGATTCAAGATATTCAGGATTTGGTTCCAATGTTTCAAAATGGAGCGGTAGTTCCAGTTCTCAAGGTCCTTCGTCTGCTCGGTCTTTTTGCCTCCTGCATTCTGTTGGTCACGCATGCTCGCTGGCACATGAGGGCTCTTCAGTGGTGCCTCCGAAGGCAGTGGTCTCAACACAAAGGGGATCTAGAGGGTACTGTCAAGATCTCCAGAGATGCTGCTGTGGATTTGAGATGGTGGATTGCAAGCAACAATCTTTCACAAGGAAAGCCGTTCCAGCAGTCGCCACCAGTGGCCACAGTCATAACGGATGCTTCCACTCTAGGGTGGGGAGCTCATCTGGGGGATCTGGAGATCAAAGGTCTTTGGTCTCCAGAGGAACAGATGTTTCACATCAATCTGTTAGAGTTACGGGCTGCACGTCTGGCTCTCAAGGCCTTCCTCCCTTCCCTTCGTGGTCAGTCGGTACAGGTCCTAACGGACAATACTACCACGATGTGGTACATAAACAAGCAGGGAGGAGTGGGGTCGTACCTTCTCTGCAGAGAAGCTCTTCGACTATGGTCCTGGGCAAAGGACCATCAGATTTGCTTGATAGCAAACCATCTGGCCGGAGTCTTGAACGTGCATGCGGACAGTCTCAGTCGCCATTTCTCGGCAGACCACGAGTGGCGTCTCCATCCAGATCAAGTCCGTTTAATCTTCCAGAGGTGGGGATTTCCTCGGGTAGATCTGTTTGCCACTCGAGAGAACGCGCATTGTCCGTTGTTCTGCAGCCTCCAGTATCCGATGCAGGGAGCGTTGGGGGACGCGTTTCAAATAATCTGGTGCGGCCAGTTGCTTTACGCGTTTCCTCCCATACCCTTGATTCCTCGAGTATTGAGGAAGATTCGCCAGGACCGGGCTCTAGTCATCCTAATAGCTCCGGATTGGCCACGGAGGGTATGGTACTCCGACCTTCTCCAACTCTCAATGTGCCCTCCGCTCTGTCTCCCTTTCAGGGCAGACCTCCACTCGCAGTCGCAGGGGCAGGTTCTACACCCCAACCTCCAGAGTCTGCACCTACATGCCTGGAGATTGAACGGGGCAACCTGAGTTCCTTCTGTCTCCCGCCTGAGGTAGTGGATGTTATATTAGCGGCCAGGCGACACTCCACTAAATCTATCTACGCTAATAGGTGGTCTAAATTTGTTGAGTGGTGTGGAGAGAGGCAGATTGATCCTTTGCATTCTCATCTATCGGACGTTTTGTCTTTTGCTCTGTCTCTAGCGCAGAAAGGTTGTGCAGTGGCTACCATTAAGGGTTATTTATCGGCCTTGTCAGCCTTCATATGTCTTCCAGACCAACCATCTTTATTTAAATCCCCTATTGTTATCAGATTCCTGAAAGGTCTTCTAAATAAATATCCTCCAAAGCCATTCGTTATGCCGCAATGGGATTTGTCCTTGGTCCTAACTTTCCTTATGGGGTCCCCTTTTGAACCTATGCATTCTTGCCCCTTAAGGTATTTGGTTTTAAAAACAGTCTTCTTGATAGCTATAACATCAGCAAGGAGAGTGAGTGAGTTGCAGGCCTTATCAGTAAAGCCCCCTTATACAACTTTTTATGGGGATAAGGTGGTGTTGAGGACCAAGGCTGCTTTCCTCCCGAAGGTTGTTTCACCCTTCCATTTGGCTCAGGCAATTACTTTGTCCACGTTCTATCCTCCGCCTCATCCTTCCAAAGAGGAAGAAAGACTGCACCGTCTGGACCCAAAGAGAGCGTTGAGCTTCTTTATTGATAGAACAAAGGATTTCAGGCTGGAGGATCAGCTGTTTATTGGATACGTGGGCAAGAGGAGAGGAAAGGCAGTCCACAAGAGAACACTATCCAGGTGGGTTGTTCTTTGCATTAAAACCTGTTACTCTTTGGCAAAGAAGGATCCTCCTGAGGGCATTAGAGCTCATTCCACCAGAGCTAAGTCGGCCACTTCGGCCTTGGCCAGGGGTGTTCCTGTGGTCGACATCTGCAAGGCCGCAACTTGGTCGTCCCTTCACACTTTTGCAAAACATTACTGTTTGGATTCTGAGGTTAGAAGAGACGGCCATTTTGCACGGTCAGTGCTGCAGGATTTCTTGGTTTGACCATTTAGGCACCCACCGCCGGGCGTGGTACTGCTTTGGGAGTCTATTCATTAGGTGAGGAATCCACAGGTAGTTGTATCCATCAGAAGAACGAGTTACTTACCTTCGGTAACGACTTTTCTGGTGGATACATTAGCTACCTGTGGATTCCTCACGGTCCCACCCGCCTCCCCGTTGCCTTTCTGGTCTTACCAAGTAATCCTTGAGTGCGCTCCTCTTGGTCTTTGAGGGTGCAATAGATGTTGTATATAATATATTTATATATATGTATATATGTATATATCTTTGTGTATATACTTGATGTGTGTATATATTTTAAAAAGAGAGAGTTATATATATATATATAAAAGATTTACAGTTATTCATGCAATGTTGTGTATTTTTACAATATAATGGGATGTTGCCTTGCTCTTTCATTGCATTGCCTGGTTGTTCTCATGCACGTAAAAAATGATTGGTACTGACGTCCGCACGTCGTCGAGGACCTCTTATTGCCTGTATGACGTCAGACGACGTCGCGTGGGCTAGAGTGACGTCCTCGTCGACGTGCAGAGACTAGTAAGAAGATTTCCGTCGAATGCTGGCGCCATGGGAGTATTCATTAGGTGAGGAATCCACAGGTAGCTAATGTATCCACCAGAAAAGTCGTTACCGAAGGTAAGTAACTCGTTCATCTGGTATAGGTGGGGGTATTGTGATTTTGGGGGTAATGACCCAGTGGGGGACAAATATGATTTCAGAATGTTACAAAGTGCATTTCTATCTACCGGATGTATATATTTGTAAATTACTTTGCAGTATGTAGTAGTGTGTATGTAATAAATAAGAAAAAGCACTGACTGGAAAATCAGTTATTGAGTAGTGTTACTACGTACCAGTGAATGACGATTACTAGCCCACAACTCCTCCCCTGAGTAGGCCTTGGGCTTTTCTCTTTCGCTACCCTGACAGAGTCAAGTGCTACAATGGGGTGTTTGGTTCCCAGAAATGCAACAATTGTGGACCTGTTACTTGAACAGGCCTCACATACTGCACAAGTCATAACCAATTTCTTACATGTGGAAATTGGGTTTAAGCACATACTTAACATGTGCTCATTATGCAAGTGTTTTATTCTTATTAAAAACTTTGATTCCATCAAATTTCAGAATTTAAAAAAAAGCATCCCTTGTTTGTTCTTCCCTCGCGGCTAATATATTTTGAAACATTAGTACAAGTCATTTACTACCATTTCATTTTTGTGCATATTAGAAAACAGTTAACATCCTATACCCTTTCCTTTCATGCTCCCTGCACCAAATCAAATTGTCACTTAGTTTCCATTGTAAATGTTCCTCATCATGCAGTGAGAGAAAGGAACATTAAACACCAACCTCTGTGTTAAAAAAAAAAACATAAGCAGCTATTTTCAGACGACTTTGACCTCTGTCTTTGATCGCACAGTAAATGCAAAATCAAAAGGCTGCGTTAGTGCTGATTCTGCTCCTTCCAGGTTAATTTGGGGGTGCTGTAGCACCTCCAAGGAACGTGCTTCCAGCACCCCTGTCAGTATCTGTCACGAAGATATAGAGTTGTGTGGAACATACCCATGAGCCACAATTACTTAAACGTCTATCCCAGCAAAACTGAAATGCTGCTTTTAAAGAATAAGCTCTCTCTGTGGGGTAACACCTCATGGCCTCATGTATCTGAACTTTCCCAGCTCTAGCTCCTAAAAAATGTAAGGAGTCTTCGTGGATCAGAAGCTTCCTTGGATGTGTAATTCAAGAGAAGCCCTTCGCTCGGGCAACTGCCTGGGAAGAAAGGAAAGTCAGCCGGGGCTTCTTTTGTGTTCACACGTGAGGGGGCTCTGCTGTTTGCATGACCTTAATGCAGCAGCTCGGCGCTCCTCTCTGAAGATTGGAGCCTTGGGCCCGGGGCCAATTCGCCCGTACCAAATGCCGGCTATGGTCAAGGCGATAGCATGTGCAGCATTTACCTAGTGCACTTTTTTAGGAAAATTCAGTAATCCAGCGGGCCCACAAGTTCACGGTTATAACATTGCAAAGACACCAGAGGTCAGGCCGTGGGTTGGAGTCACAGAAAAAACATGCACCGGCTGTGCATAGAGCAGAAGGTGGAATTAAAATGCCTATTTATGGCCCACACGTTTTACTAAGAAAGTGAAAAATCAGAACTGACAAAATCTTCAGAATAGCAGCTTCTTTGCCGGGCCACATTGTTAAAAAACAATGTGAACTTTCAACACGACTTATAAAGAAACATCCTTGTTACTCGACACCTGTGTGCGTCAGTACCCCCTTCTAGGCCTAAACAGATGAGGAATTATTTTTATTTGAACTTTCATCTCTCCTTGAAAATGTATCTTTTCTCCTGGGGCCTTTTTGTTGGGGTGCCCTTGGTTATGTCGTGTTGATTTTCGGTCAAACGCTTTAGGCAACCTTGCGTTCTAAAAACAAAACCAGTAAATAGATGTAACATAGTGGAATGTGGCTGTGACATTATTGCTGTCTTTCGCATAAGGGCCAACCCTTCCGATACCCATTGGGTGTATTGAGCATCATTTAAATCAGCAAACACCACCGGTGTAATCAGTAGATTTCTTACAGTATATCTAGTGGTTTCAGTAAATACTTGAAGGGTTTTTAGGTTTAGGGATATCCGAAAACTTTTGGTTTTACTAAAATGATATGGATAGTATACTTTATTAAGTGACTTTGAGCTAGCCGAGATTCCCATTCCAATATGAAGTAGTACCTTTTCTTGTAATGTCAGCTCCTGTCTGAATCATATAGAAGGAGGACACTCGCGATAGGAAAACGTGTTGCCAAGCATTTGCTCCCTTGTTTTTCATCACGTTCTTCGCCCACTTGCTACTTTTTTTTATCCCTGATGTTTTTTGCTTCTAACAGTTGGATCCTCTTCTGGGTTGTACCACTACAATTCGTGCTTGGATGTTTTTCCCTTCCTTCCTTTTTTCCTCCCCAGACCTCTCATCAGCTCTCCCCAACTTTCTTTCCTGTCACTGGAACTCTGTTCCCTCCCCCACCAGCTCTCCCCGCTTCCCCTCTCCTTCCCCTGCTGAAGCTCTGCTCCATCCATCTCCTTTCTCCACTCTCCCCAGTCCACCATCCTCTCCCATCACCAGTGTTCTACCAGCCTCTGCCCTCCAGCCTCACTCCTGCTGGAGCTTTGCTCCCTTAAACCCGCTCCATTGAGCCTCCTTTCCAACTCACGCCAGAGCTCGCCCCAACTCTCCCCACTCCCCCTGGCTGGAGCTCCTTGCCTGCCAGTTTATTGCGGCTTGCACCAGCATTTTGGCGCGTCCAAGCGTTTGACCACCCGAGCTACAAGAAAAAAGCTGTTCTGTATTTACCAGAAAAACCTACATTTGGTGGGTATTTTTTTTTTTAACGTAGTTTTACATACAGGTAAGAGAGGTAGAGTTAGAGTTTAAGAGAAAGAATGATAGACACTAGAAGAGATATAGATTAGAAGAATAAGGGCCCTTACCCTGCTTCAGCAGGCAAGTCGCTCCCCCCTCCGCCGCCCCGCCGCCCCGCGCCACCTCCTCACCGTCCGTTCCTCATCTTTGTTAAATCCCCAGCCGCTGCGTCCCCTGCAGCCCCTCCCGCCTCCCCACTCCTCCTCACAGTCCGTTCCTCATCTTTGCTAAAACCCCAGCCGCTGCGTCCCCTGTAGCACCTCCCGCCTCCCCCCTCCTCCTCACCGTCCGTTCCTCATCTTTGCTAAATCCCCAGCCGCTGCGTCCCCTGCGGCCCCACCCCCCCCAGCCTTCCCATTGGCCCAGCCCTCCCTCCGCCCAGCGCCAGTCCCCCTGGCCCTCTCAGACAAACCTACTCCCCCCCATCCTCCACTCACTCAACCCAGGCCCTCGCCCCACCTGCACCCTTTCCAGCCCCACACACACTCATGGCCCCTTCACCTGCCTCACCTGTCATTTCTCCTGCTCCTCATCCCTCACACCACACACCAACCATAGCGACCCCCCCCACAACAAACACAACACCAACGCAATACACACCTGCTCTGTCCCCACCCCCACCAACCAGTCCCGCCGCACACCATCCCACAACCAGAACACACCCCGCAACAACACCCTCATGCACCACACCAACACCACCCACCACAACAACCTCAACTGCCTGCTCCTCAACACCCGCTCCCTTCACAAACATGCCATAGAACTCTGGAACCTCATCACATCACACTCACCTGACATCGCCTTCCTCACGGAAACCTGGACCAACCCCTCCTCAGAACCCGACATAGCTATCGCCACCCCCAAGGGATACAAACTCCAACGCAAAGACCGCCTCAGCAGGCCAGGTGGTGGCATCGCCATCCTACACAGGGACACCATCAAAGTCACCACCAGCTCCCAAGACACTATCGACAACACAGAACACATGCACTTCCTAATCCAGATTAACAACAACTCCACCCTCAGAGGTACACTAATCTACAGACCACCAGGACCACGCCCCGCCTTCTGCGACACCATCGCTGACACCATCAGCTCGCACGCCCACCTCCACAGACTACATCCTCCTCGGTGATTCCAACTTTCACTTGGAGAATCTACAAGACCACAACTCTACCTCCCTCATAGACAACCTCACCAACCTCGGACTCAAAAAATTGGTCACCGCACCCACCCACTCAGCAGGACACACGCTTGATGCAATTTTCACCTCAAGCCAACACATAGCCTACACCCATACCACCGAACTTCTCTGGACTGACCACCACTGTGTCCACTTCTCTTTCACCAAACCCCCCACACACCACCATCAACACACAACACCCTACCACATGTGGGACAAGATCCCCACAGAACGCCTGAACTCCCAACTGGCTCACAAACCCCCCCACACAACAACCCCAACACAGGAGCACACAATCTCTCGAAATGGATCACTACCTGCGCAGACACACTAGCCCCCCTCAGAAAACACATCGCCACCCGCAACTTCAAGAACGCCCCATGGTTCACCCCCAAACTCCAAGACTCCAAGCGCAAATGCCACCAAGCGGAGAAAATATGGCGACAAGAACCCGCTACAACCAGCTTCTCCACCCTCAAAGCCAACATTCGCACCCATCACCAACTCATACGCCATGCCAAAAGAGATCACTACAAGACACGCCTTGACAACAACTCTCAAAACAGCAAATAACTCTTCACCATCATTAATGAACTAGCCAACCCCAAAGCCAGCAACATGTGATGCTCTCCAATCACTTCCACCACAAAATCTTGGACATCCACAACAGCTTCATACAACACACACCACTCACTCACCCAACTCAACCCCCACTCATGACCCCCCCACCACACTCACCACCTGGGCCCCCACCACACACGAAGAAACTGAAAAAACCATGAACTCCATCCACTCCGGATCCCCCTCCGACCCCTGTCCACATCGCATCTACAACAAAGCCCAACCATCGCCCCCATACTCTGCAACATAATCAACTCCTCCTTCGACTCTGCCACCTACCCAGACCCCTGGAAGCACGCGGAAATCACTGCTCTCCTAAAAAATCCCAAAGCCGACCCGGAGATCCTCTCCAACTATCGCCCCATCTCCCTCCTCCCTTTCCCCGCCAAGGTTGCCGAGAAACTAGTCAACACCCGCCTATCCCACTTCCTCGAAGAAAACAACACTCTCGACCCCTCACAATCTGGGTTCGCAAGAACCACAGCACGGAAACCGCCCTCATCGCATGCACTGATGACATCAGGACCAAAGTCGACAAAGGCGAGACCGTTACACTCTTCCTCCTAGACCTCTCCACAGCCTTTGACACTGTCTGCCACCACACACTCCGCACACACCTCCACAACGTAGGAATTCGCCACAAAGCCTTAGACTGGCTCACCTCCTTCCTCACCGACTGGACCCAGAGAGTCCGCCTTCCACCTTTCCACTCCACCACTACCAAGATCATCTGCAGAATCCCCCAGGGGTCCTCCCTCAGCCCCACACTCTTCAACATTTACATGATCCCCCTAGCCAACATCCTCCGATCACACGGAATCACTATCCTCTCCTACGCAGATGACACCCAACTCATCCTCTCCCGCAAGCCCACCACTGCCAAAACCAACCTACACGCCGCTCTCCTCGACACCGCCAACTGGATGACAACTAAACACCTCAAGCTTAACTCCAACAAAACCGAGATCATCATCTTCGGCCCCAACAAAACCATATGGGACGACTCCTGGTGGCCCACCGCCGTAGGCCCCACACCCACCACCGCAAACCACGCATGCAACCTCAGCACCATCCTGGACCCCTCCCTCTCCATGACACAGCAAATCAATGCTCTAACCTCCTCCTGCTTCCACACACTCCGCACTCTAAAAAAATCCTTCAAATGGATTCCCCCAGAGACCAAGAAGACAGTCACCCATGCACTCATCAGCAGCAGATTAGACTACGGTAACGCCCTCTACGCCGGCACCACACTCAAACTCAAACGCAAACTCCAGAGAATCCAGAACACAGCTGCACGCCTCGTCCTTGGCCTCCCCCACCACAAACGAATCTCACCACACCTCAAATCCCTTCACTGGCTCCCCAGGGATCACACTCAAGATCTTCATCCACGCACACAAATCCCTCCACAACACCGGCCCGACCTACCTCAACGAAAGAGTGAACTTCCACACTCCCACCCGCAACCTCCGATCAGCCCACGTCGCCCTAGCCACAGTCCCCCGCATCCAACACACCGCCACCTCGCCCCCAAAACCTGAACCTCCCTCCCCACCAACCTTCGCAAAGCCAAAGACCTCCTGCTCTTCAGAAAGAACCTCAAGACATGGTTGTCCGAACAGTGACCCTCCTTGCCCCCCTCCTTAACCCCCCCAAGTGCTTTGAGACCCTCACGGGTGAGTAGCGCACTCTATAAATAATTTTGATTGATTGATTGATTGATTGATTGATTGAATGCCACACATGCCACTCAACGCCGCTGTGTAGCTTATAGGGACAGGTAGGGTGGAATTAACGGAAATCAAGGGTTGAATAAGCAGCTGCCTATCATGGAGGCGTGGATGTCTTGTACATTGTGTACATCGTGTTCCAGGGTGGCCTTGACTGTTGATGGGATCTTTGTTTTCATAGCGTTATTTTGACGTCTGCACAATTTTTTGAGGCAATTGTGTAGGACAGTTGACCATTTAAAGCAAGCCATGTGCAGCATGTAGTAATATGTGCAAGATATAATTTTCAACCTACAAAACTTTCGCTGTTTTATACTCATATTTTCAAATTGTTTGGTTTTGTATCTCCGGCATGTGTGTCTCGCGACACTCTTACAGTGCTAGGCCTGGTAACTCGCTGGTCCGTGAATATACATCAATAACACCTTAAAACATCCAAATGCCGGGCACATGAAATACGTGTGATCATATATATGGGAAATAGTCCAATAAAAAACTCTTCGTTAATATTTCACCAATTAGTGTTTTCCACATGAAATCCTTATTTTGAACGTATTCATTTCAAATGTGTTCCTAGTTTATTACTCTCTAATTCATCGACATTATTGGACCTCAATAATCAGTCATCAATAACAAACTTCGTGTTGAGATCGTTATTTCTAATAATGCGACCTCTATAACTTAGCTACAACGTGCATTTCAGGACCAGGATTCCCCTTCATTAGGCGAAAACGTAGTTGCACCCAACTACATGGCCGTGCAGCAGGCACTCCACTAGCATGCCAAAGGCAAGCCCACCTGCACCCACCTGCGCCCGTCTGCGCCTAGCCCGCGCCCAGCATCAGAACCCCTGGCTCCCGTCCCCCCAACCATCACCACGTTCACTATGATGATGCAACCCTCTGTGCCCTCAACACTGGCCGCTCTCCTGCCTGCCTTCAAGCCTCCCCGCAGACACCCCATGGACCCTTCTCCTGCCAGAACTGCACCTTCACCAGCCTCCACGCCAATGACCCACCCACCAAGCAGGACGCAACCATCTCAGATGTATCCTCCTCAACATCCGCCTCGTCCACAAGCATGCAGTGGAACTATGGAATCTACTCTACTCAGCCTCCCCAGATGCTGCCTTCATGACCAAGACCTAGATGAACCCCTCCACAGCGCCTGACATCGCCATTGTCATCCCCGACAGCTACAAGATCACCCACAGGGACCGCTCCAACAAACCAGGAGGAGGCATCGTTTTCATCCACAAGAACACCCTCAGGATCACGACCAACACCAAAGACACCCTCAGCACCGCCGAACACCTGCACTTCCAAATCCGTACTGACCCAAACACCACCCTCTGAGAGACCCTCCTCTACAGGCCCCCCGGCCCATGACAGCAGTTCAGCGACTCCATTACTGTAGTGCTTTCCTCTTATTTAGTTTCTAAGCACTAACATAACACAAC
Source organism: Pleurodeles waltl (assembly GCF_031143425.1). Classification (NCBI taxonomy): domain Eukaryota; kingdom Metazoa; phylum Chordata; class Amphibia; order Caudata; family Salamandridae; genus Pleurodeles; species Pleurodeles waltl. Next base: position 914,206,874 of record NC_090448.1, on the reverse strand, counting down.
AGAAATGCACTTCTGAGGTCAAAGAAGACTTTTATTGTTATTTTATTCTTCCCCAACCACAATGTTTATGAATGAATGAGTTAGTAGCTTTCAAGTCCGCGTTAATCAAACAAAATATATCAGTTTGCAATATACACAGCAGGTTATATTTATAAGATATTGAATGCAAAGCAAAACAAATACTTCACCGTGTGGGAACTATTCACAGCTTCATCTTTCTAAGGTCTGCAAGCTGAGGACCCCTGTCAGCCGCGAGAAAGAGAGATTCATCTACCCACACGGGATTGCTGGCAGCCTGCGCCAAGCTCCAGCACGAGGTCCGGCAGATTCGAATCTGACTCTCTGCAGCCTGTTACATTCGTTACAAAGGTGTGCCCCCTCCTCTCAGACCCGGGAAACTGAGCAAGCCTTTTGGAGACTGGCCAGGTCTCCAAGACTACTCCTGTTCCCAAGCTCAAGGGAAGAGAAACGACGCCCATGTACTCTCTCTTATCAGGTCTAGTCTACTGTGAGAGCAAAACATCTTGGTTCTCTGGTGCAAAAACACAGCTTGGAAAAATACAGCTTAGATTCTCAACTGCCATGTCTAACTCCACGTTAAAGGCAATGGGCAGCTAACCTAAATATCAAATGCAATGTCATGTTAAAGGCAATAGGCAGCTAACCTAAATATCAAATGCAATGTCTAGTGTCATGTCAAAGCCAATAGGCATCTAAGCTGAGTACAAAATGCAATGTCTTATATCATGTCAAAGCCCATAGGCAGCTGAGCTGAATATAAAATGCAATGTATAATATCATGTCAAAGCCAATAGGCAGCGGAGCTGAATACAAAGTGTAATGTATAATATCATGTCAAAGCCAATAGGCAGCGGAGCTGAATATCATGTCAAAGCCAATAGGCAGTTAAGCTGAATACAAAGTGTAATATATGATATCATGTCAAAGCCAATAGGCAGCGGAGCTGAATACAAAATGTAATATATGATATCATGTCAAAGCCAATAGGCAAAATATCTAATAGCATGTCAAAGTCAATAGGCAGCTAAACTGAATACATCATCTCAAAGCCAATAGGAATGCAATGTCAAAGCCAATAGGCGGCTAGACTGGATACAGCATGTCAAAGCCAATAGGCAGAATACAGAATGTAATGGCTAATGCAATGTCAAAGCCCATAGGCGGCTAAACTGAATACAGAAAGCAATGGCTAATGCCATGTCAAAGCCAATAGGCACAATACAGAATGTAATGACTAATGCAATGTCAAAGCCCATAGGCGGCTAAACTGAACAAAACATACCATGTGCTACTGGTGAACATTGAGCAACTAATATGCGCAGTGGTGAAACACAAAGTCATTGGTCAAAACAAAACTTTATCAAATGGCAGGACATTCCGCCCTTTGACCAATGAATTTTTGTTTCACATATCTCATATTTCAAAAAAAAAAAAAAAACATCAGCACAAAAAAAACATTATGATCAAAGCAATCCCTGTAAAGCAATAGAAGTGAATTAACACATTGATTTCATAACCTTTCACATCAGATACATCTACATAGAAAAGACTGGGCAATTTTTTTTTCTGAATGAGTCTCTAATTCAACAGTGTTAGCAATTTGATGTGGCATGAGTTCTACTCATGTAAAGGTGCACGGTCCACCTGAAAGGTTTGCTGGAAGGTAAGCAAAAGTCAGAGTTCCAAACGAGAGGCAAAAAAAAAAAACACAGCAAACAAGTTGAACTTGAACTGAAGGCGCAGTTTGCGCAAAATGGATCCATGGTGCTGGCACTTTACTCAGCCCGGTTCAGGTTGGGGATTCGGTCCCTTCCCCGACCCCACACGCACACACCGGAAGGGGGACCACGCAGCACACTCAGGGACAGTGGCGAAACGTGGTAGGATCTGCAAAAGAAACAAGTATGACTTTTCTTGCAAATAACATTTTTCATTTAAACTGCACCCTTCCTCTTTCTTTCCCCGTTTTATAATCAGCAGGACGTTTTTGAGGCCCTTTGTTATATTTTCTGCAGGTTCTGGAGGATCACTTGGGGCTTCAGCCCACACATCAGCACTGAGGTTTTTATCTGCTGCGCCACAGCTCCCCTTTTCTTGCACTGTCAGAAGGGCTGGGGCAGACTCCTTCTTTACCAAACCTCCATTCACTGCATTTTTGCCAAGTTGGGCCATTCTGTCTCCAATTTGTATGAATGAATCAGATTCTTTTCTAGGTATCAGCATAATTTTGATTTTTCCTTGGTAATTTGCAGCAATCACTTTCCCTAAAACCTGATCAATTTGCCATTTCTGTTCTGGTAACTTTCCTCTCCCCAACTGCTCTGTGACTGCTTGCATGACAGATTGCTTTTGTGCGTGCTGCACAGTTTTTATCAAATCTAGGGGAATGTGCATCTCTCTCATCTCTGCCCACCTGTAAGTGGCCTTTTCACATTTCTGGGGCACCCACATAGCCATCCCCACTAAGGCAGAATTCTGGGTGAACACTTCTCTCTCTGAATTTTTCTGATTAACATCTGCAAGGTAATTGAACCAGTTAGGTACAAGCCATGTGGCTAAAACATTATCAAAGAACCAAAAATCAGCGTAAAAATGACACATCTCACGTAGCTCTTGCTTTAAAATCTGACACACATTATACAACTCTGTTCCTTCTACGGTGCCAGAAAACAACATTTCAGTCAATGAATCATCAGTAAAACAAACATGCTTTTTATCTTCAGTAGACACGAATTCAAATGGTGCACACAATTTCATTGGTAACTCTTTTATCTGTGGTACTCTAGCCCTGTCTTGCAAGTACCAGATCCATTGTATGATTCTAGCTAGGGGCAGTATTTTCTTCCCTTGTTCTTGAATTACATGTACATAAGTATTTCCTTCTTGCACTGCGCAGAAACCTAAAGTCTGCATTATTTCATTTGCCAAATCACAAGCGCGCAACTGCATATAATTTTTCACAGTGACCATATACAAAAGTGTTAGGATTTCACTCAAATGAGGGCTATTCTTTTTCCAAAAATCAAACAAGCTAATGAAACTCGGTGTCTCTTTCTCTAAAATCTTTCCTTTTACTTGGGCATTTTGCAACGGTAACTCGTAATCAGTTAAGGAATGCATTTTATCTGCCAAAAACCCTGGCTCACACGGAAACTCAGTGCAGCTCGGAGCTGTCTTAACCCCCTCATTACTGGAATGGGACAAGAAAGATTCTTCATTTTTATAACTTTCAGCATAATTTTGAATTATCGTATCCTGGCTAATTTGCTCACGTAAATTCCTATTTTCATGTTCCAACTTCCTACATTTCTCCTGCATTTCTCTGTAAGCAGATAAAGGTATCCAGACCTTTCTGTCATCATTACTTCCAAAACACACGTTTTCTACATATATACAACGGGAATTATTTCTCAAAACATTATCAGGCCTTTTAGCTACACATGCATTTTCTTCTGTAATTCCCTAAACAGAAAACAATTCACAGTTTTTCTTAGCACCATCAGGCAGTTCATCAACACATGTATTCTCAGACATGGTCTGCCGTGCTACTGTGATTCTCCAAACAGAAAACAATTTCTGTAATTCTCCAAACAACAAAAAAACAATTACACTTTCTAAAGTGTGCACTTAGAAATCTACTAACTCGTCAAACCCCTTCTTAATCACCTCTTAATGACCGACCCCACTTCTGGTACCAATTGTAGTGCTTTCCTCTTATTTAGTTTCTAAGCACTAACATAACACAACAGAAATGCACTTCTGAGGTCAAAGAAGACTTTTATTGTTATTTTATTCTTCCCCAACCACAATGTTTATGAATGAATGAGTTAGTAGCTTTCAAGTCCGCGTTAATCAAACAAAATATATCAGTTTGCAATATACACAGCAGGTTATATTTATAAGATATTGAATGCAAAGCAAAACAAATACTTCACCGTGTGGGAACTATTCACAGCTTCATCTTTCTAAGTTCTGCAAGCTGAGGACCCCTGTTAGCCGCGAGAAAGAGAGATTCATCTACCCACACGGGATTGCTGGCAGCCTGCGCCAAGCTCCAGCACGAGGTCCGGCAGATTCGAATCTGACTCTCTGCAGCCTGTTACATTCGTTACAAAGGTGTGCCCCCTCCTCTCAGACCCGGGAAACTGAGCAAGCCTTTTGGAGACTGGCCAGGTCTCCAAGACTACTCCTGTTCCCAAGCTCAAGGGAAGAGAAACGACGCCCATGTACTCTCTCTTATCAGGTCTAGTCTACTGTGAGAGCAAAACATCTTGGTTCTCTGGTGCAAAAACACAGCTTGGAAAAATACAGCTTAGATTCTCAACTGCCATGTCTAACTCCACGTTAAAGGCAATGGGCAGCTAACCTAAATATCAAATGCAATGTCATGTTAAAGGCAATAGGCAGCTAACCTAAATATCAAATGCAATGTCTAGTGTCATGTCAAAGCCAATAGGCATCTAAGCTGAGTACAAAATGCAATGTCTTATATCATGTCAAAGCCCATAGGCAGCTGAGCTGAATATAAAATGCAATGTATAATATCATGTCAAAGCCAATAGGCAGCGGAGCTGAATACAAAGTGTAATGTATAATATCATGTCAAAGCCAATAGGCAGCGGAGCTGAATATCATGTCAAAGCCAATAGGCAGTTAAGCTGAATACAAAGTGTAATATATGATATCATGTCAAAGCCAATAGGCAGCGGAGCTGAATACAAAATGTAATATATGATATCATGTCAAAGCCAATAGGCAGAATATCTAATAGCATGTCAAAGTCAATAGGCAGCTAAACTGAATACATCATGTCAAAGCCAATAGGAATGCAATGTCAAAGCCAATAGGCGGCTAGACTGGATACAGCATGTCAAAGCCAATAGGCAGAATACAGAATGTAATGGCTAATGCAATGTCAAAGCCCATAGGCGGCTAAACTGAATACAGAAAGCAATGGCTAATGCCATGTCAAAGCCAATAGGCACAATACAGAATGTAATGACTAATGCAATGTCAAAGCCCATAGGCGGCTAAACTGAACAAAACATACCATGTGCTACTGGTGAACATTGAGCAACTAATATGCGCAGTGGTGAAACACAAAGTCATTGGTCAAAACAAAACTTTATCAAATGGCAGGACAATTACCGACATCATCAGCAAGCACGCTCTCGCATCAACTGACTACATACTCCTCGGGGACTTAAACTTCCACTTCGAAAACACCGACAACAACACCGCCACCCAGCTCAACAACCTCTCCAACCTCAGCCTCAAACAGCTCATCACGACACCAACCCACTCCGCAGGACACACACTCGACCCTATTTTCTCCATCAGAAATCACATCTCTTTCAGCCACACCCCCAAACTCCACTGGACAGACCACCGCTGCATCCACTTCTCTTTCAAGAAACCCTCAACACACCACCACCCACAACAGATCCGCCACCGCAGTTGGAACAAGGTCACCGAAGACCAACTTATTGCGACCCTCTCCCAGAACCCACCCATCGACACCACCAACACGATGCAGCTGCCTGCAACTTCAGACAATGGGTCAACACCTGTGCCAATACTCTCGCCCCAAATCAAGAATCCCTCCAATAGACGCACCGACAGAAAGGCCTTCTGGTTTACCGCCGACCTCCACGAATCTAAGCAAAGCTGCAGAAGACTCGAAAGAAAGTGGCACCAAGATCAGACTCTGGACAACCTCACAGACTTAAAAAACGCCATCCACAGACACCACCAACTCATCCCAGCCGCCAAGATAACCGCCTTCAAAGACTGAATCAACAACAACGCACACAGCCACAAGGATCTCTTCAACGTCGTGAAGGAACTCTCCAACCCCATCTCCAACGCTAATGACATCCCACCATCCCAAGACCTCTGCGGCTCCCTAGCCTCCTACTTCCACCGCAAGATTGCAGACATCCACAACAGCTTCAGCACCCAGACCCCCCTGGCAGCCACCAACACCACAGATTCACCTCCGACTAACCTCCTGCTCTCCTAGACCTCTGTCAATGACAACAACACCATCGAAATCATGAACACCATTCATTCCGGCTCTCCATCTGACCCCTGCCCTCACCACATCCTCAACAAAGCAAACTCCGTCATTGCACCTTAACTACAGAAGATCATCAACAGCTTCTTCGAGTCCGCCACCTTCCCGGAGAGCTGGAAACACGCTGAAATCAACACCCTCCTCTAAAAACCCATGGCGGTCCCAAAAGACCTCAAGAACTTCCACCCTATCTCCCTGCTCCCCTTCCCAGCAAACGTCTTCGAGAAGGCTGTCAACAGACAACTAGCCCGCTTTCTCGTGGAGAACCTCACCCTGGACCCTTCCCAATCCAGATTCGGCAGCAACCACAGCACCAAAACCGCCCTCCTCACCGCCACCGACAACATCAGAACCATACTGGAACAGTGGCGAAACCACAGCCCTCGTCCTCCTGGACCTCTCGGCCGCGTTCGACACCATCTGGCACCACACCCTGCGCTCACGTCTCAGCACTGCTGGAATCCGCGACAGAGCCCTGGACTGGGTCACCTCCTTTCTCACCAGCAGAACCCAGAGATTCCGCCTCCCCCCATTCCGCTCAGAGGCCACCGAAATCATCTGCAGCGTACCCCAGGGTTCGTCCCTCAGCCCGACCCTCTTCAACGTCTACATTGCCCCGCTCACTAACATCGCTCAATCCCACATCCTCAGCATCATCTCATACGCCGATGACACCCAGCTGATCCTCTCCCTCACCAAGGACTCCGCCAAGACCAACCTCCATGAAGGAATGAAGACCATCGCCAATTGAAGAGCAGCTGCCTCAAACTCAATTCCGACAAGACAGAAGTCCTCATCTTCAACTCCACCCCCTCCGCATGGGATGACTCCTGGTGACCTGCCACTCTCGGAACCGCTCCGACTCCCACCGACCATGCACGCAACCTAGGATTCATCTTGGACCACTAACTATCCATGACCCAGCTAGTCAACGCCATCTCCTCCTCCTGCTTCAACCCCCTCCGGATGCTCCGAAAGATCTACAAATGGATACCCACCGAAACCAGAACATTCACCCAAGCCTTCGTAAGCAGCAAACTGGACTACAGCAATGCCCCCTATGCAGGAACCATGACCAAACTCCAGAAGAGGATGCAACGCATCCAGAATGCCTCCCCATGCCTCATCCTGGACATCCCCCGCCACTGCCACATCACAGACCACCTGAAAAACCTGCACTGGCTCCCAGTCAACAAGAGAATCACCTTCAAACTCCTCACCCACACTCACAAAGCACTGCACAACACCGGACCAGAATACCTCAACAGAGGACTCTCCTTCTACACCCCGACCCGTCATCTCCGCTCCGCCGATCTCGCACTCGCAACCGTCCCACGCGTCCGCAGAACTACAACCGGCGGTAGATCATTCTGGCACCTCACCGCCAAACCGTGAAACACTCTTCCCACCCACCTGTGCCAGAACAAAGACCTCCTTACCTTCAGGAAACTTCTCAAGAACTGGCTGTTCGAGCAGTAGCAGCACTTCCACCCCCCTTTTCCACACTCCCCTCCTCAGCACCTTGAGACCCTCACAGGTGAGTAGTGCGCTTTGCAAATTCCTGATTGATTAATTGAACAACTTATTTAAGAAACAGAACTGAAAGACAATAAAACAAAACCTAAACAGAATATAAATCACTGTATTCTTGTTTAAGTATATCTACAATGGGCACTGTAAATTCGACCTTTTTTGGTAAAAAGGTGAAAACGTCCTGGCAGACAATTTTCACCCGTATGTGCCATTTCTCTTTTGCACTTGACTTGTTGAATGCACAAATATTCACCAGAATGTCGGAGGTTAAAATATATGGCCTTACTTACTCCAGGTTATAGTTTTATAGGTGGGTGGTGTTTCAGAGTTCAGTACACAATCAGGTCATGCAGAGATAAGTTCCATGGCCCCTGTGTAGGCACCGAGTCACCCCCGGAGCATGACATGGCCATGCACTGAGCGGCGGTGGCACTGCATGCCCAAGGTGGCCTTGTCAGAGTCTCGCTTTTTCTTAGGGGCCAACATGGGACGAGTGGCAGCCAACGAACAAATTGGCTTTTCAGTTGGCACTGGCTGAGGGATAGTCCGTGACAGACATATTTATAAATGCATTCTGTGTTTGAGAAACAGCCACACCGATGCACACAGGTGTCCTGCCCCAAGCTTCTGCTTCATATCGTGTCGGGATGCTGGGGCACAGAAGAGGGAACCAGCAAGAAGTCAGAAAGATGAACCGGAAGTGGTTTAGGGGCATTATGTCGAACATCTACACATAAACCCAATAGCAGTGGGAGGAGTCCGGTTTTGCCCTCGCGGTGTCGAGGAAGAGGCTTCACTGACCATCATCAGCACTGCATACAGACAGCAGCACACTGACTAAAGCGAAAGCAGCAGAGTTGGGGTCTAAAGGGTTACGGGCTGTTGCCATTCTGCCTAACGAAGTGGGTTCAGGTAAAAAAAAGGGGGCCGAGAGGGCACCATGCAGCCCTTGCAGGAATGTTCTATGTCAACGCGCAACGGTACCTCTTGATTTAGGTGCTAACCTGAGAATTTGAAAATCTCAGTTTCACTGTCAGCGTTGGCATCTGACCACACATCATGTGAACCAGGACACATCACTTCAAATTCCCGGTTCTTTAATTCTGGGCGTTGACAGCCAAAGCACACACGATGTCAGACCTCCTCCCCCCCCCTCCCGCCCCCCCCTCCGTCTTTCTTTCCCTGGCGCTGTGAACCCCCTCCCTAAGGCAATAATTTGTAAATAAAAACGCGCCGGTGCCCAAAGCCCTCTACACTTAAATGTCGAAGCATGGAATACTGAGGTGGCGTACTCGTGAAGCCATCTCGGGCCTTTTCCATCCATTTACAGCCACTCCCTGCCCCTTCAGCACACTCCAGCAGCCTTCTACTTTCTCCTTTTGTGACGCTTTTTCGTTTTTCTCTTCTTCCGTCATTCCCATATGTGTCTTTTCCTCGCAGCAAATGCTTGAGGCAGAAAAATAAGCCCCGGCCCTCAAAAATAAGTGCCGGTGCTCAGCACCGGAAACAACAAGTACAAATTAAGCACTGCCCATGGATGACTGTTCTCTAACACCTCAGTGGAGAGGGCGTTGACACTGTACTGTTGAGAGTACCTCATACACCCTTCAGGTGGTAGTTGTTCAGTTTACTTAGTGGGCATGGCATTATTTGCTCCGAGCTCACACCATTAGCCTGTTGCTTGTCATTGTGTGAAACCTCCATTATACGATCACATTAACAACGTTTTCTATGTGCTCTGCTTTTTATCTCGGCTTCCTGATCAAGGTTCAGTACTTGTCTGATAGTCTTGGCCACTGTTGGTGATTTGCAGCTGGGTGTCTATGTGTATGCCTATGTCTGTGTCAGCAGTCACAGCTACAATCTTGGTTCGTGCCTTATTAAAGTTTACATCGCTGTACCTTGTGAAAACGCATGAAGATCATGGCTGTAACATGGGCCATTCAAACGCTTTCGAGCAAGGGAAGCCTTAGCAGGTTGGAGCATTTCATTGCCAATGGTGGCTCTTAAACACTTCACATCTTTCACACTATACATTTCTGCAGTAAACCTAAACGAGCTTTGGCACAGCCAATAGATTGGGATTACATTCTCTGACAAATGCCTGACCTTTTGGCTTTGTCAATGCTTATTTATTTATTTGAAGTAGTTCAGAGTTTTCCATCCCATACCTAGTGCTCTGAGGTCTGGTCCTCTGACTGCTTCTTTGGGATGTCCCAGGGATGACCTTGCTCTAACACCTCAGTGGAGAGGGTGTTGACACTGTACTGTTGAGAGTTCCTCATACACCCTTCAGGTGGTAGTTGCTCAATTTACTTAGTGGGCAAGACCTTTAGGCTTTGTCAGTGCCTATTTATTTATTTCTTTGTAGTTCAACATATGCCACTCTGTAGTCATCTCAGAGGTCTGAGGCCCATGTTTATACTTTTTTAGCACCGCATTTGCGTCATTTTTTCACGCAAAAGCGGCGCAAACTTGCAAAATACAATAGTATTTTGTAAGTTTGCGCCGTTTTTGCGTCAAAAAGCGGCGCAAATGTGGCGATAAAAAGTACAAATACCGGCCTGAGGCCCGTATTTATACTTTTTGCCGCTAAACTGCGCTAACGCAGTTTAGCGTAAAAAAATTTTGCGCCGGCTAACGCCATTCTGAAGCACCATGCGGGCGCCGTATTTATTGAATGGCGTTAGCCGGCGCAAGCAGACCGGCGCTGCCTGGTGTGCGTGGAAAAAAAACACATACACCAGGCAGCGCCGGCGTAGGGAAAAATGGCGTTAGGGCGTCTTAAAAATGGCGCAAGTCAGGTTGACGCAAAAAAATCATCTTAACCCGATTTGCGCTATTTTAAACGACGCCCAGACGCCATTTACATGACTCCTGTCTTAGTAAAGACAGGAGTCATGCCCCCTTGCCCAATGGCCATGCCCAGGGAACTTATGTCCCCTGGGCATGGTCATTGGGCATTGTGGCATGTAGGGGGGCACAAATCAGGCCCCCCTATGCCAAAAAAAATATATATATATATTTTTTTTTTATACATACCTGAACTTACCTGAATGTCCCTGGGGTGGGTCCCTCCATCCTTGGGTGTCCTCCTGGGGTGGGCAAGGGTGGCAGGGGGGGTCCCTGGGGGCAGGGGAGGGCACCTGTGGGCTTATTTTGAGCCCACAGGCCCCTTAACGCCTACCCTGACCCAGGCGTTAAAAAGTGGCGCAAATGCGGGGTTTTTTGACCCGACCACTCCCGGGCGTGATTTTTGCCCGGGAGTATAAATACGACGCATTGGCGTCGCCGTCATTTTTTTAGACAGGAACGCCTTCCTTGCATCTCATTAACGCAAGGAAGGCGTTCACGCAAAAAAATGACGCTATTTGCCCATACTTTGGCGCTAGACGCGTCTAACGCCAAAGTATAAATATGGCGTTAGTTTTGCGCCGAATTTGCATCGAAAAAAACGACGCTAATTCGGCGCAAACGGAGTATAAATATGCCCCTGAATGTTTCGAGGGATTACTTACCGTGGGATGATAACTCCATAACCTGTAATCCGAACCGGGGGCCCTGATGTACAAAGACCCAGTCCCAAATTGGGATATGCTGTTTGCACACATACTGGTCCGCAAGTATGTATGCAATTTGTGATGCAGCGTATGTACTAATAGAACGTATTGCAAATTATACATTTGCAGACGGTTTCAAAACAGCCAATTTATTCTGCCTGTGAGGGTCTGTGAATGCCGCTTACAACGCCACTGTAAGGGACAAGAGACCAACCACCCATTGAATTTGCTTTCTCAAATGGGAAACAATGTTTAAAGTTGCCCGTGTGTATTAAAGGAACAGCTGCTGGTTTGTAGAAGAGCAATCATTTTAGCAGGCCAATGATTGTGCCATCATGAGGATACTACAAGGAATATGCATCGCCGTGCGATTTTAAATAGATTGTCATGTGAAATGTACATTTCTCTACGGAATTAAGTAATGGTCGACAATAATACACATGGAATACATGAAGTCATACTACAGAACTCAATTAATGTTTCAACTTTGTTTCTTTCCAATGTGTGTTTGACATTAATATTCCCTTTGCCCGTATCTTCCCTAAGCAATTCTGCATCGTTTGAGTAGATTTGTTTTGTGGAAACGGAGCGGAAGTATAATTGTCTTGTGTCGACATTTGATGAGAATACTTGGATCAACAATGTATCTTTCTATTCACAAAAGTCAAGATAAGGCGTCATTATAAAAAGGGTAATCAGTTGATAAACAATAATGGCTTATTGTTTCTACTCAACCTAATCGTGAAGCTCATTGGCAATATTAACAAAGGAACCCATCTGAAAATGAATTTGTGCAACTTTCAGTATAAATATCTAACTATGTCTCTATGGCGCTCCCTAGATGGTTCCAATGCCACTACATGAAACTGCATTATTGGGTACAAGCTATGCTGATGAAATAGATCCATTTGCTTACCCTATCCATACGTTTTTGAATTTTATTTGTAGACGATGTATGCTGCATCTGGATTAAAAAAAAAAATATATTATCATTTTTCTTTACAGGCGGAGTACCTCTTCATGAAGAACCCACAAATGGACTGAGCAGTGTAAACAAGCGCTGCATATTCAGATATTTATTTAATAAATAGCCTTATTATCTAAAAACGATGTCCTTTTTTATTTACTGGTATTGGTGTTGTCTATGTACATTTATGTATAAGTGTCTACTATGGCGCTCCTGCAGTCAAAGTTATTTTTCAATAGATACTGTTTGTCTGTTTATGCTAGACAGATGCCTTCATACCGTCTTTAAACAATATTTTTTGCGTGGATAAATCATTTATCCTGGATTAAGGAATATTTATTTTCTTTTCAAATCCAATCCCTGCACTTCACCGCAATGACCGCTTGTACATAATATTGCGTTGCTGTTTGCATGGCAATTCATCTTTGGTATAAAGAGACACAAGGAACAGTGTAATTCAGTATCTCCACTCTGGAGATTCCACATGACCTTGTGCTAAATCACTTGGTGAACAATGATCACTGTGTGTCCCGGCCTGGCCTTTCTTTTTGCAGATCACCATATGGTATTTATTTATTTTAATTATTTACTTATGCAATTTTATATAGCAGGGACCTTACCCAAAGGTGTCAGAGGGGTTTACAATAGAACAAAGAACGTTACAAGAGAAATTGAGAGTAACATGGTAGTAAGGAACAAAATGTATAGCTACTATGGTTACTCATGACAAGTTACTTATTTATATCGTACCTATTAATTACAGAAAACATATTTAGAGAAATACGAAAGAGATAAAAGTTTATACAGAATAATACTACATATTTACAGAATTAAATACAGGACAACTTAAAATAGGACACTTAAATAACGGAGTTGTAGCTCTAGATAATTAGGTAGCAGTTAGGAATATGCCTATAAAAGTGGGGGTTAAGGCCTAGTATGGATCTTGACGAGTGGTGTTATTGTGAAAAATATCTTTGGAAGAGAAAGGTTTTGAGGTCAATTTTGAAGGTTCTGAAGGTGGTGGTGCAAAGGTTTATAGGCAGTGAGTTCCAGATTCTAGTCGCACAACCTGAGAACGACTGCACCATGAGTCGTTCCCTTTTAAAAGTCAGAGGTTCGAGCAGCAGATTTTCAGCATTTCATTAGGGTCTAGAGCCACCAGATAGCTTGAGTTTGCTTGCTAGGTAACGAGGGGGGGAGGTGTGAATGGCTTTATGTGCGATGCAATGGTACATTGGTTCAGTTGATGCAAACATTGACTACAAATCCCAGAATTTGCCCATTCCTAATATTAATTTTTGGTTGATCCCAGGTGTCCATCGACCATTGACAATTTCATCAACTTAGCAAACCACTCTACTAAAGGCAAGCCCTTTTGACCTTTCAAGGGCATCACAGTACATTATTTAGTCAGTTGCATTGCTATGCTAAAAACGTATTCTGTTCAGCTTGTTTTTTTTTCATTCCTTTTACAAGCACTGGCAAAATCAACTCATCTGACTTGCATCGTATGAAAAACTTGCTAATAGTTACGTGGTGCAAGCTGCCTTCAGTAAGAAGTTACTGGGCGAATGCAGTGGAACTATGAAGCCCCTGCAAGGACAGGAGAAGAACAGGTGAAGGAGAAGAGAAACTACTTCTGGTGCTAACAGATATGAGCGAGCTGTGTATATACTAAATAACTACTTAGTCATATCACCAAACCATAATATAAGGTCAAGGGCACAGTGTAACTATCAGCGACATGTTACAGTTAATCATGAAACTTAGTAATGTGGGATACAGAGAAGTCTTCCTTGCCAAGAATGCAGTTGGTACAATACCGCTCATCTCAGTGTCCTGTTGATCAACGTACAAGCACAGTGCATCAGCTAACTCAAGTGTCAACACTGTTGAAGATCTTAAAGCCCCTGGTGCAATAAGCCCATCTATTAGGAAACTGCAGAGGGGCAGATTCAGGGATGGTGTTTGACATGTTACACCCCCTGATAAATGTATTCTGTAGTAAATAGTTGGGTACAGGTGGTTTAATTCAGGTATGGTGAGGTGTTTGTCAGATTTTACCTGGGACTTTTCCATACACATGCAGACAAAAACATGTGTCTCTGTTTTAAAGGTCCTAAAAATGGTTAGTTTACAAGATATTAAGTTATACGTACCTCCTCACAATCCTCAATCTTCTCCCTACCTACTGCTCCTTAACGCCCCTCCTCCTGCCCTACTTCTCATAGAATGTATCATAGCCAGCATGATTTGTGGGAAGTCTGAAGCTCACCTGCTCCTCCAAATCCTCCCCATCTTAGTCACCAACCTACGCCCCTGGCACCTGACCTGATTGTAGGAACACTTGCTCCACCATGACACTACTTATTGCAACTGGAGTTCAGCATGGCAGCCTTTCCAAATCTGGCTCAGCCAACATTCTCATTTCATAGGACAACTACAAAGTAGCCTGGCCTGTATAAACAGACCAATCACATCATTTTCTGGTGTTCAAAATAAAGGCTGGTACATATAGGCATACACTGGAAGGCATATGGGATCCTAGAGAACTTTAACCAGCAACCACTTGATCAATAATACCAGTTGACTCACAATGTCTTTAAATAATTCTGACAGATATTGATTGCCATAGCCCAAAGCCCCTCCTGAGTACACATATCAGTCGCTACTATGGGGTAAAGGCGCAACTTATGCCTTGATTGTGAGTGCCTTAATTTGTTACAACCCCTCGCTCATCTGTTTGCACAGAGGCTGCGTTTATAAATGCGTCATAGTTCACTGCACCCCGTAATTAATGGGTGTGATAAAGTCTGCATACCCGGATACATTTTGGCTGGTCAAACCTGCTGTAATTTAAAGCAGAAAAGGCCCAGTAAATAATGAGGGGTGTAGATTTTAACACAGAAAGCACCAAAATCCACGTTATTCCTACTACTGAGGGCTAAGATTAAAATAGTGATGTGAATTGCACCTGTTAAATTCTGAACCCCAGGGTATTGTGCTTAATGGGTGCGATAAAAATCACACCCCATGTAGCACTAGTAATCGAGGCCTTAGAACAAGTGATTTGCAGTACAGAGATTATGCCAAATTGTACAACCGATTCCAAAAATGGGAACAATACAGTTGGAAGCACAGATGTATACATAAGATATTATCTCCTTAGAAAGTAATTATGTAAACCTGTTCCCCAATACAAAACCCATTCTTTCTCTATTGACTTGTCAACAGAGAAGAACTGGAGAAAAGAATCTGAAGAAAGTGGAGTACCAAGTTAAA
Source organism: Pleurodeles waltl (assembly GCF_031143425.1). Lineage (NCBI taxonomy): Eukaryota > Metazoa > Chordata > Amphibia > Caudata > Salamandridae > Pleurodeles > Pleurodeles waltl. The sequence continues at coordinate 914,191,432 of NC_090448.1, read as the reverse complement.
GTGGCTCGCAGACTGGAATGGTGGCTACCTGGATCAGTACGTTGGCCAACTGAACTTTAGGTGAAGCATCAACCAAGAAGTCAAAAGGAGCATGCTGAACATTGGAAACGAGGGTCAGATTTCAAGAAGGCACTGAAAAAGAACCTCAGACCTGAGCCAGTTCAGACTCTTCAGTGGGAAAAGTCAGTGCCTTCTCATGGCTAAGATCCCTCAAAAGAATAAAAATACATGAAGGCAGCCACAAATGCAATGCAGTTTAGGCACCACAAGCCCCAACTGGAGTACATGCTGCAGACAGTCGAGGAACGTGAAAGGATCACATTAGGGGCAGCTAAAACATGAGAAAAAGTGATGACCCGTTTAACAGTTGTAGGATTTAAGTATGGAAGGCCTAGAAGATTGTTGAATAGCAAACACCAACTCTGGATAAACTCCAAAACTTCGTAGGTCTAGCCTCTCAGGAGCTAAACTGTTGAACAGAGGTGGGAAATGAATTAAAGGGGGAGATGTGGTCATTAGATTGGTGACAGGACAAGGAGGAGAGTCACCTCTGGAAACACAGACAGATCGTGGAGGAAGGAAAACCAGGATTTTCTTTCCCAAGCTAAAACCACCAGCATTACCCATATCCTCTTAAACCTGATTCTGAAAAATGGAAGGGGATACAAGGCATTCTTTCTGCTGCCTATACATCCTGCCACTGGATAAAAATCGAGGAAGCTGGGAGTTACCCAACTAAGCAATCACATCAATCTGGGGCCACCCAAACCAGTTATAGATATCCACAATCAGGTCGGTCCAAGAAGTATACTCAGTTGATAGTGGGAAAACGTTGCTCAGGGTGTTGGCCACCCGCAGGATTATACTGGCAGACAGGGAAAAAGGTGAGTTTTTATCCAAGTGAAATTATGGAGGCACCAAGAACAGGGAGAGGCACAGTACCTACTCCTGACAGATCAGGTAGGACTCTGAAACATGTTTGTCTGTTTTGACCAAAATGGCCTGCCCCTGCAGCCTGGAAGCAAAGCCCTGGAGAACTCTGAGCATATCAAATAGTTCCTTCCATTTTGAGGAATGAGCATATTCTGAAAAGAACTAAAGACCCTGGCTACCAGCCTGATTCACAGTAACCCCTCAGTGCTTCATGCTGGTATCTATCATGAAAACCATCAGACAAGAGAGCCTAGCCCATGCTCTGGGACAGTTTGACAGCAAAAAAAGCCATGAATGAAGAGAACCAACGGTGTTCTTAGAGACAGTGGTCCAAACTTAAAGTTTAATGGAGGCTGGATGCTCATGGAGAGGAATATGGCAGATCAGGGGCTTCATTGGGAGTTGATCCTAGGGTACCACAAACACAGTCACTGTCAAGTGTCCATACACTTGCAATCAGCTGCAGTAGAAGTAGATGGACTTAAAATTAGGGAGCGGAGAAGGAGCTGAAGCTTCAGTCTCAGGGCACGAAAAGGGAAAACTCTGCATGCAGATGAGTTGAAGACCATGCATTCAAACTTGCTTGGATGGAACATGAGCAGATTACTGGGTGCTTTGTGTCCTGGCCAATCCCTGAGACCCAATATGCGACAGCCTTTTGTCAAACTACTTCTACCTGGTGACCAAGTACTGGTCTTATAGAAGAGACTTATTCATCACACAGTATTGATGTGAGAAAGTAACCTCTAGCCTTGTTACCCCCAATTTTGGCCTGTTTGTGAGTATATGTCAGAGTGTTTTCACTGTCTCACTGGGATCCTGCTAGTGAGGGCCCAGTGCTCATAGTGAAAACCCTATGTTGTCAGTATGTTTGTTATGTGTCGCTGGGACCCTGCTAGCCAGGACCACAGTGCTCATAAGTTTGTGGCCTGTATGTGTTCCCTGTGTGATGCCTAACTGTCTCACTGAGGCTCTGCTAACCAGAACCTCAGTGGTCATGCTCTCTCTTTACTTAAAAAATTGTCACTAACAGGCTAGTGACTAAATTTACCAATTCACATTGGCATATTGGTACACCCATATAATTCCCCAGTATATGGTACTGATGTACCCAGGGTATTGGGGTTCCAGGAGATCCCTATGGGCTGCAGCATTTCGTTTGCCACCCATAGGGAGCTCTGACAATTCTTACACAGGCCTGCCAGTGCAGCCTGCGTGAAATAACGTCCACGTTATTTCACAGCCATTTACCTGCACTTAAGTAACTTATAAGTCACCTATATGTCTAACCTTCACCTGGTGATGGTTGGGTGCAAAGTTACTTAGTGTGTGGGCACCCTGGCACTAGCCAAGGTGCCCCCACATCGTTCAGGGCAAATTCCCCGGACTTTGTGAGTGCGGGGACACCATTACACGCGTGCACTATACATAGGTCACCACCTATGTATAGCGTCACAATGGTAACTCCGAACATGGCCATGTAACATGTCTAAGATCATGGAATTGTTACCCCAATACCATTCTGGTATTGGGGGGGACAATTCCATGATCCCCCGGGTCTCTAGCACAGCACCCGGGTACTGCTAAACTGGTTTTCCGGGGTCTCCACTGCAGCTGCTGCTGCTGCCAACCCCTCAGACAGGTTTCTGCCCTCCTGGAGTCCAGGCAGCCCTGGCCCAGGAAGGCAGAACAAAGGATTTCCTCTGAGAGAGGGTGTTACACCCTCTCCCTTTGGAAATAGGTGTGAAGGCTGGGGAGGAGTAGCCTCCCCAGCCTCTGGAAATGCTTTGATGGGCACAGATGGTGCCCATCTCTGCATAAGCCAGTCTACACCAATTCAGGGATCCCCCAGCCCTGCTCTAGTGCGAAACTGGACAAAGGAAAGGGGAGTGACCACTCCCCTGACCTGCACCTCCCGGGGGAGGTGCCCAGAGCTCCTCCAGTGTGTCCCAGATCTCTGCTATCTTGGATTTAGAGGTGCTGGGGGGCACACTGGACTGCTCCGAGTGGCCAGTGTCAGCAGGTGATGTCAGAGAATCCTTCTGATAGGCTCTTACCTGTCTTGGTAGCCAATCCTCCTTTGTAGGTAGCCAAACCTCCTTTCATGGCTATCTAGGGTCTCTGCTTTGGGGAATTCTTTAGATAACGAATGCAAGAGCTCATCAGAGTTCCTCTGCATCTCCCTCTTCACCTTCTACCAAAGGATCAACCGCTGACTGCTCAGGAGGCCAGCAAAAACCGCAACAAAGTAGCAAGACGACTACCTTGTATCGCCTCATCCTGCTGGCTTTCCTCAACTGTTTCCAGGTGGTGCCTGCTCTGGGGGTAGCCTGCCTTCACCCTGCACCAGGAGCTCTGAAGAAATCTTCTGTGGGTCGACGCAATCTTCCCCCTGCTAACGCAGGCACCAAAAGACTGCAACAGTGGTCCTCTGGGTCAACTCTCATCCTGACGAGCATGGTCCCTGGAACTCAGGAACTCTGTCCAAGTGACTCCCATAGTCCAGTAACTGTTCAGTCCAAGTTTGGTGGAGGTAAGTCCTTGCCTTCCCACGCTAGACTGCATTGCTGGGTACCGCGTGTTTTGCAGCTGCTCCGGCTCCTGTGCACTCTTCCAGCATTTCCTTCGTGCACAGCCAAGCCTGGGTCCCCGAAACTCCTTCCTGCAGTGCACAACCTTCTGAGTTGTCCTCCGGCGTCGTGGGACTCCCTTTTGTGACTTCGCGTGGACTCCGGTTCACTCTCCTTCCAAGTGCCTGTTCAGGTACTTTTGCGGGTGGTGCCTGCTTCTGTGAGGGCTCCCTGAGTTGCTGGGTGCCCCCTCTGCCTCTTCCTCCAAGTGGCGACATCCTGGTCCCTCCTGGGCCACAGCAGCTTCCAAAAACCTGTACCGTGACCCTTGCAGCTAGCAATGCTTGTTTGTGGTCTTTCTGCGTAAGAACACCTCTGCAAGCTTCATCGCGACGTGGGACATCCTTCTTCCAAAGGAGAAGTCCCTAGTTCTCTTCTTTCTTGCAGAACTCCAAGCTTCTTTCATCCGGTGGCAGCTTCCTTGCACCCTCAGCTGGCATTTCCTGGGCTCCTGCCCACTCTCGACAGTGTCGCGACTATTGGACTTGGTTCCCTTGTCTTACAGGTACTCAGGTCCGGAAATCCACTGTTGTTGCATTGCTGGTGTTTGTTCTTCCTGCAGAAGCGCCCTATCACGACTTCTGTGCTCTCTGGGGATAGTAGGTGCACTTTACACCTACCTTTCAGGGTCTTGGGGTGGGCTATTTTTCTAGCCCTCACTGTTTTCTTACAGTCCCAGCGACCCTCTACAAGCTCACATAGGTTTGGGGTCCATTCGTGGTTCGCATTACAATTTTGGAGTATATGGTTTGTGTTGCCCCTATACCTATGTGCTCCTATTGCAATCTATTGTAATTCTACACTGTTTGCATTACTTTTCTTGCTATTACTTACCTAAGTTTGGTTTGTGTACATATATCTTGTGTATATAACTTATCCTCATACTGAGGGTAGTCACTGATATACTTTTGACATATTGTCATAAAAATAAATTACCTTTATTTTTAGTAATTCTGTGTATTGTGTTTTCTTAGGATATTGTGCATATGACACCAGTGGTATAGTAGGAGCTTTACATGTCTCCTAGTTCAGCCTAAGCTGCTTTGCCATAGCTACCTTCTATCAGCCTAAGCTGCTAGAAACACCTCTTCTACACTAATAAGGGATAACTGGACCTGGCACAAGGTGTAAGTACCTCTGGTACCCACTTCAAGCCAGGCAGGCCTCCTACAATTGAGTACAGATGCCTCGGAGTATCAGTTAGATGGCATTTCACATCCTGATGAGACCCATGTAAAATGATGGAAGGGGCCAAAACGCCAGCGTAAAAGTAGAGATTGTGTACTAAAAATTTGAGATTGTCAAGGAAGCATCACATATGAACTTGAAATCTGTGGAATTAACAAACATCACTGAGTGTGTATATTTTAGGCACATCACTGTTTTCATTATCACACCATCACTTCTGAGCATCCCGCAGTCATGGCTCTCACAAATATTTTTTCGCGGTAAGGAGAATATGATTACATTCTTGAAATGGCCTTTGTGATTTTTCCACATGATTAAACTTGTGTATTTGAGTGGTCGAGATCTACATTCATGATATAGACCTGTGTGTAATTGAGACCAATGGAACAGTTGTTATACTTTTTGCATTCGAACTTGGGGCAATGGTTGGGTTCAAGGTGGGGCCTTACTGCGCCATAGGATCCCCCCCACGAGGTACCTGTGGCAATCGCTTCTTGATGCCTAGAAGGCGTTCGACTCCCTTGAATGACTCTTTCTGTTTGCCACACTGCATAAATTGGCCCACAACGGACTTCCTCCCTTCTCAGATTGAGCGTTGGTGTCTCCCCCCGCTGTCTATGGCTGGTTGCATAGCCATCATCACAATGGTGGTCCTTCCCTGTTTCTTTTACCTCTTCCGCAATATTCTAATCCCTCTCCCTAATGCTTTTTCCTCTACCCTTAAAACTTTTCTTCTTCGCTTGATCTTGGTCGGTCTCAGGCCTGTAGTGGGATCTGACACACTGGTACTGCCCTATGATAGAGGCGGATTTGGGGTCCCCCATTTTCAGCTTTACTATCTGGCTTCCCAATGCCAGTATTCATATCACTGGTTCCACCCTGATGCCTGCCTTCCCTATGCCAGTCCAGTGTGTGACCACTGGCCTCCATAGTCATACGGGGCATTCCAATAAATCCTATCAACATACAACTTCTCTCCACCATGGCGTGGCGAAGGCTGGTCCGCCTGCTCGAGGGACTCCTCTATTCCCTGGTTTACCACTTTCAAATAACCAATGGCTACCACCCACGATGGACAAACTGTTCCAACGCACTCTCTTACGTCACGAGCTTCATACACTTGGTGATCTCTTCCCTGAAGGGCACGCTTTATCCCACAGACATAACCGGTTTGCAAACGCCACCTTGCTGGATCACTTTGCCCTGAGATGCACAGTGCTCTGCGTGCCCAGGTTCTTTGCAAACGCCACCTTGCTGGATCACTTTGCCCTGAGATGCACAGTGCTCTGCGTGCCCAGGTTCCCTCCTATCCTCTGGCCTCTGAAGACTTCTCCTCTTTGACACTGGTGATTACCTACCTCGAGGGTAGCCGATTATTGTCCAAACTATACCACATTTCCCTTTCACTATAACCGACTCACAACGCCAGGCTCAGGGAGGGATGAGTGCACAACTTGGGCCCCAACTATTGGATAAAATGTGGAATTTTTGTTGTACGCAAACTAAATTGATATCCTCCAACCACAAACATAAGTTGATACACTATACATTTCTAAGACGAGCCTACTTGTCTCCAAGTGCACTGGCCAGATTTGATAATTCCCGTTCCTCCCTCTGCCTAAAGTGTAGGGCTCCCGGTGTGGATTTCAAGCATGTGACCCGGAAGTGCGGCCCTATTAGTGTCTACTGGCGGGCCATATTCACGCAACTATCCATGGTGATTGAGACTGCCATTACACCTAACCCACTAGCGGCCCTGCTGGGCTATGTGGCCGATATGTCCCCAGGGGTATGCAGATTTACTGGCACAGCGCTTTTGTTGTCTAAACGTGAGATTGCCCTGCACTGGGGTATCAAACACTGCCCATCTGCATCAGATTGGATTCATAGCATGATATACTATGACACTACCAGCGAGGTTTACGCATCCCTCCAACCTGTGTCCTCTAGGCCTTGTGACATATGGCAGCCCCTCAGACACTACCTATCACAGCAAGAACTCTCTGATACTGAATAATTTAATCAAACTATGCCGAGTGCCGCCTGTAGACAACCCCCCACACTCCTACCCAATGATCTGACGAGTACCACTACTCACATGCACTCTGGCCTCTGCAACCTCTGATGCTCCTATTTAGCACTGACTGTCCCCTACCCAACTGCCTATGCAGATACTATTGGACCTGAATAAGTTTAACCTGTCATGTATTGCTCTATCAGTACCGCAACTCTGTACGCTTACACACATGGATTGTATGTGATGTTTTATGTTGTTTGTGTTTAACCACAATTCTCAAATAAAGCATTTAAAAAGGTGGGGCCTCACACCCCTTAAGGTGAGTAGAGGCATGGCCAAGCCAATCATCCAGATAAGAATGGACATGGAGGACTGCCACCAAGGGAGCAAGGAGTCTGGTGAGGATTTGAGGGACTGACTTCAGGCTGAATAAAACAACCCAGAATTGGTAATGGCCATCTGGGACAGAAAGTTGCAGGAACTACTAGTGTGACCGTATGTATCCTCTGAAAACCTAAATCCCGTTTGAGTCATGCTCATATAGTCCTATGTATTACAGTGTTAATATTCATGAATTTAATAAAAAATGTACCAATGTATTTTACATTCAAATTTGGATGACGTTTCACAGTGGCTTGAAGATTCCAATGGCACTGTAAAGTTTGTGGTATGAAAAGTTCTGAAGACATGGTGTTCACAGTTGTACATTTACATATTTCCTAGATGTGCAACCTCGCTTACAAACCAGGCAAGGGAAAGTGAGATTACAGGAGAATAGTGAGCCTGGTACCGTATGTATGAATAAAATCTTCTCATCAAGGATGTTCAGTTCTTCCTCAGGAGAAGTTTCTACCACCTCCTCATTACATAACTTTTTGCTGAAAGTAAGTTTTCTGACATGTGTTTAAACTGCATTGACTTGTACTGAGAAAACATATACATTTGAGCACTTTGCTCCACCTGACCTTTTTTTCTAATGAGTCCGGGTTAGTTGAAATGACAATTGCCATTTATTTTTATGTTGAGCTGCTTGCTATTTTGCATTAAATGTTAATTGGTCTTTAGGCTTCCTGGTGTGTTGTGTTTTATTTTAACAATCCCCTGAGTGAAGGAAATCCCCTGCTGACAATACTAGAATAATGGATTTAAGTGTATCCTGAACAAGATGACCACACAAAGAGAGGCACATCCTTAAGGTTGATGGAGCGATGTTTCACAAAGGACATTGGGAATGAGAAGAGGATGGAGTAGAAATCCAGTGCTCTTTCTCACTCTGGCAATGCAGTACATACATTGCTATGTAAGAGATCCTGGGCACCATGACAAAAGGTGACTAGCTTAAGGGGATCCATGGCTTGTAGGTGCACTGTAGAGAAGCCCGCTGAGTAAATTCGATGGGGTGAGCTCTGTGCACAATATCTTGTAACCAACCAGTGGCCTGTGGCATTCAAAACTCAAGGGCTGAGTAAAGTCTGACAAGCCCGTGCCTACAAGCAATCCCCCAGCATAGTCGTGTGCAAGAAAAGGAGGGATGTGATCCCTGATAGAAGCCTCAATGCCTGAACCATCACCAGCACTCTAAAAACGGACTATGCATTAGGATGGGATGAACACAGGGGAGGGCACTTAGAATGACAAGATCAAGCAATAGGACAAGGTTAGAGATGAAGTAGAATGGCAAGCTGTTTATCCTTAGTGGAGCAAAACAGTCATTGACCCAAGTAAGTGGGCTCAAAAGAAGGGCCTTCTGTCAACCTTCTATATACTGATCCAGAACTTCCTCGTAATGGAAACTGAGGAAAAAGAACCAAAGGAAATCACCATGAGTGTCAAAACAATGTCAAAGGCAAATTGAAGCTGCTTCTCAACTATGTGGGAGAGACTTGCAAAGCCCAACCAAACCTTACGGGCTGTAAGGAGAGACATGATGTCCTTAATCAGGGACTAGACGGTATAAGCTGCAGACTTTTACACCGGAAGGGCAAAAAGAACTGCAGCATACTTCCTTTTCTGGCCGTATTCCACCTTTTTGTCAGTCAGGTCAAAGGGAGCAACATCCTCACAGGCATTGATGATGCCACCTGTTAGACTTGGAAGAAGGGGCTTCACCTTAAGGATGTCACAGATTTCCAGTTCAAACCCCTGGAGTGGATGTATCTTTTCTCCATAGCATGGAATAAAAGACTTCTCAGGGTCCTTCCATAATGACATCAGCACCTGGTGAATGTCATGGTAGGAAGGGAAACCCACGGTCACAGTGGGAACACAGCAATCAAAGATGTTAGACTGGTTGGAATTGTCAGATGAGGGAGAAGTTATTGGACTCTAGCAGCGACAACTGGGTCTTTTACCATATGTCCTGGGGTTTTGTACTATTGAACCCAAGAAATAAGCACCAAATATCCCATTTACCGGTTGACTCTCTGAGTTAGAAGCTGAGCAGTCACAGGCTTACTCAGGGAGGTAGTAATGGTTTAGAAAATCCCTACGCAACCCGGATTAACGAACATGTAATAAGACAATGTCCAATCAGTGTTTTGTTGTAGGAAAAAAATCTACACACAAAAAAATACAACATATTCAGTAACAAAACAAATATATTTAGGTGATTTAAGCAGGGCTAGTGGAAGGCTGTGGCTAGTAGGAGTGAGGTAAATCGAATAGTTGATGGTTCGTCTGGCTAAGTGTAAAAGGCCCCATTCCCTTAATGTCTTCCTAATTAAACTGGAGCTGCACACAGTGCACTCTGGGAATTATCATCCTGGCAGAATCCGATTTGATGGGGAGGACCCACTTCCTATGCACCACAAGTGAAATACCACTGCCCTCCTTGGTTCTTAGCATTTGTCAAGGTCTTTGCAGTTTTTAGTTTGCTCTTACACTTGGTATTGGTTGTGGCACTTGGGGTGGTACAACCCCTCTTCTCAGTCGACTCTGCCACTCGCTAATGGGGCATACATACAAGCCGCAGTCTCCCATACACGGCGATCAATGACTTCTTGCACCAGCACCACTGGCATCTCACTTTCAGATGATGAGCCCTTTTCTGTTTTTTTCATATAGTCTTGCGAAGTGCTCAGGGTCTATGTAGTCAGAGAAAGCTATGACTGAGCACCTATTGGATTTACAGTAGTAGAGCAAACTGGAAAAGTACTATTAATAGGGATACACTCCAAATACAAAATTCCCAAACCAGCTCAGGATACACTGAAAACCAATCAGGATCTAAGTCTGTGATGTGATTTCAAACTTTTGATTTCTTGATGTGCGTCTTACAGTAGGGTAGAGACCCTGGTGACTGTACTGCCATTTGATGGAGTTTGTTTTGACCAATGACTTTGTGTTTCACCACTGCGCATATTAGTTGCTCAATGTTCACCAGTAGCACCTTATATGTCTTGTTCAGTTGAGCCGCCTATTGGCTTTGACATGGCATTAGCCATTACATTCTGTATTCAGTTTACCCGCCTATGGGCTTTGACATTGCATTAGTCATTACATTCTGTATTCTGCCTATTGGCTTTGACATGCTGTATCCAGTCTAGCCGCCTATTGGCTTTGACATTGCATTCCTATTGGCTTTGACATGATGTATTCAGTTTAGCTGCCTATTGACTTTGACATGCTATTAGATATTCTGCCTATTGGCTTTGACATGATATTATATATTGCATTTTGTATTCAGCTTAACTGCCTATTGGCTTTGACATGATCAGCTCAGCTGCCTATTGGCTTTGACATGACATGATATTATATATTGCATTTTGTATTCAGCTCAGCTGCCTATTGCCTTTAACATGACATTGCATTTGATATTTAGGTTAGCTGCCTATTGCCTTTAACGTGGAGTTAGACATTGCAGTTGAGAATCCAAGCTGTATTTTTCCAAGCTGTGTTTTTGCACAAGATGTTTTTCTCACAGTAGACTAGACATGATAAGAGAGAGTACATGGGTGTTTTTCTCTCCGCTTGAGCTTGGGAACAGGAGTAGTCTCGGAGACCTGGCCAGTCTCCAAAAGGCTTGCTCAGTTTCCCAGGTCTGAGAGGAGGGGGCACACCTTTGTAACGAATGATACAGGCTGCAGAGGGTCAGATTCGAATCTGCCGGACCTCGTGCTGGAGCTTGGCGCCAGCTGCCAGCAATCCCATGTGGGTAGATGAATCTCTTTCTCGCGGCTGACAGGGGTCATCAGCTTGCAGACCTTAGAAAGATGAAGCTGTAGATAGTTTCCCACACAGTGAAGTATTTGTTTTGCTTTGCATTCAATATCTTATAAATATAACCTGCTGTGTATATTGCAAACTGATATATTTTGTTTGATTAACGCGGACTTGAAAGCTACTAATTCGTCATACATAAAAATTGGGGTTGGGGAAGAATTAACAACAATAAAAGTCTTCTTTGACCTCAGAAGTGCATTTCTGTTGTGTTATGTTAGTGCTTTAAAACTAGCTAAGAGGAAAGCACTACAATTGGTACCAGAAGTCGTGGGGTGTCGGTCATTAAGAGGTGATTAAGAGGGTGTTGACGAGTTGGTAGATTTCTAAGTGCACACTTTAAAAGTGTAATTGTTTTTGTTGTTTGGAGAATTACAGAAATTGTTTTTTTTTGGAGAATCACAGTAGCACGGCAGACCATGTCTGAGAATGCATGTGTTGGTAAACTGCCCGATGGTGCTCGGAAAAACTGTGAATTGTTTTCTGTTTGGGGAATTACAGATAGTGTTTTGAGAAATAATTTCTGTTGTACATATGTAGAAAACGTGTTTGACATGATATTGTCTTTTGGAAGTAATGATGACAGAAAGGTCTGGATACCTTTATCTGCTTACAGAGAAATGCAGGAGAAATGTAGGCAGTTGGAACATGAAAATAGGAATTTACGTGAGCAAATTAGCCCGACTGAAAGTTATATAAAGGCTGTTTTAGAAGAATCTTTCTTGTCCCATTCCAGTAATGAGGGGGTTAAGACAGCTCCGAGCTGCACTGAGTTTTCGTGTGAGCCAGGGTTTTTGGCAGACAAAATGCATTAAAACGAAAGATTTTAGAGCAAGAGCCGACTTTCATTAGCTTGTTTGATTTTTGGAAAAAGAATATCCCTCATTTGAGTGAAATCCTAACACTTTTGTATATGGTCACTGTGAAAAATTATATGCAGTTGCGCGCTTGTGATTTGGCAAATGAAATAATGCAGACTTTAGGTTTTTGCGCAGTGCAAGAAGGAAATACTTATGTACATGTAATTCAAGAACAAGGAAAGAAAATAGTGCCCCTAGCTAGAATCATACAATGGATCTGGTACTTGCACGACAGGGCTAGAGTACCACGGATAAAAGAGTTACCAATGAAATTGTGTGCACCATTTGAATTCGTGTCCACTGAAGATAAAAAGCATGTTTGTTTTACTAATGATTCATTGACTGAAATGTTGCTTTCTGGCACAGTAGAAGGAACAGCGTTGTATAATGTGTGTCAGATTTTAAAGCAAGAGCTACGTGAGATGTGTCATTTTTACACTGATTTTTGGTTCATTGCTAATGTTTTAGCACCTAACTGGTTCAATTACCTTGCAGATGTTAATGAGAAAAATTCAGAGAGAGAAGTGTTCACCCAGAATTCTGCCTTAGTGGGGATGGCTAAGTGGGTGCCCCAGAAATGTGAACAGCTGAGAGAAAAAGCCACTTACAGGTGGGCAGAGATGAGAGGGATGCACATTCCCCTAGATTTGATAAAAACTGTGCAGCACGCACAAAAGCAATCTGTCATGCAAGCAGTCACAGAGCAGTTCGGGAGAGGAAAGTTACCAGGACAGAAATGGCAAATTGATCAGGTTTTAGGGAGAGTGATTGCTGCAGATTACCAAGGAAAAATCGAAATTATGCTGATACCTAGAAAAGAATCTGATTCATTCATACAAATTGGAGACAGAATGGCCCAAATTGACAAAAATGCAGTGAATGGAGGTTTGGTAAAGAAGGAGTCTGCCCCAGCCCTTCTGACAGTGCAAGAAAAGGGAAGCTGTGGTGCAGCAGATAAAAACCTCAGTGCTGATGTGTGGGCTGAAGCCCTAAGTGATCCTCCAAAACCTGCAGAAATTATAACAAAGGGCCCCAAAAACGTCCTGCTGATTATGAAACAGGGAAAGAAAGAGGAAGGGTGCAGTTTAAATGAAAAATTTTATTTGCAAGAAAAGTCATACTTGTTTCTTTTGCAGATCCTACCACGTTTCGCCACTGTCCCTGAGTGTGCTGTGTGGTCCCCCTTCCGGTGTGTGCGTGTGGGGTCGGGGAAGGGACCGAATCCCCAACCTGAACCTGGCTGAGTAAAGTGCCAGCACCATGGATCTATTTTGCGCAAACTGCGCCTTCAGTTCAAGTTCAACTTGTTTGATTGCATTCTTCCACTGGAACTAAGCTGTGTTTTTTTTTTTTCCCTTCTCGTATGGAACTCTGACTTTTGCTTATCTTCCAGCAAACCTTTCAGGTGGACCGTGCCCCTTTACATGAGTAGAACTCATGCCACATCAAATTGCTAACACTGTTGAATTAGAGACTCATTCAGAGTATAAAAATTGCCCAGTCTTTTCTATGTAGATGTATCTGATGTGAAAGGTTATGAGATCAATGTGTTAATTCACTTCTATTGCTTTACAGGGATCATTCAAATCTGATTTGCTGATAATGTTTTTTTTTTTGTGCTGATGGTTTTTTGTTTTTGTTTGAAACAGGAGATATGTGAAACAAAAATTCATTGGTCAAAGGGCGGAATGTACTGCCATTTGATGGAGTTTGTTTTGACCAATGACTTTGTGTTTCACCACTGCGCATATTAGTTGCTCAATGTTCACCAGTAGCACCTTATATGTCTTGTTCAGTTGAGCCGCCTATTGGCTTTGACATGGCATTAGCCATTACATTCTGTATTCAGTTTACCCGCCTATGGGCTTTGACATTGCATTAGTCATTACATTCTGTATTCTGCCTATTGGCTTTGACATGCTGTATCCAGTCTAGCCGCCTATTGGCTTTGACATTGCATTCCTATTGGCTTTGACATGATGTATTCAGTTTAGCTGCCTATTGACTTTGACATGCTATTAGATATTCTGCCTATTGGCTTTGACATGATATTATATATTGCATTTTGTATTCAGCTTAACTGCCTATTGGCTTTGACATGATCAGCTCAGCTGCCTATTGGCTTTGACATGACATGATATTATATATTGCATTTTGTATTCAGCTCAGCTGCCTATTGCCTTTAACATGACATTGCATTTGATATTTAGGTTAGCTGCCTATTGCCTTTAACGTGGAGTTAGACATTGCAGTTGAGAATCCAAGCTGTATTTTTCCAAGCTGTGTTTTTGCACAAGATGTTTTTCTCACAGTAGACTAGACATGATAAGAGAGAGTACATGGGTGTTTTTCTCTCCGCTTGAGCTTGGGAACAGGAGTAGTCTCGGAGACCTGGCCAGTCTCCAAAAGGCTTGCTCAGTTTCCCAGGTCTGAGAGGAGGGGGCACACCTTTGTAACAAATGATACAGGCTGCAGAGGGTCAGATTCGAATCTGCCGGACCTCGTGCTGGAGCTTGGCGCCAGCTGCCAGCAATCCCGTGTGGGTAGATGAATCTCTTTCTCGCGGCTGACAGGGGTCATCAGCTTGCAGACCTTAGAAAGATGAAGCTGTAGATAGTTTCCCACACGGTGAAGTATTTGTTTTGCTTTGCATTCAATATCTTATAAATATAACCTGCTGTGTATATTGCAAACTGATATATTTTGTTTGATTAACGCGGACTTGAAAGCTACTAATTCGTCATACATAAAAATTGGGGTTGGGGAAGAATTAACAACAATAAAAGTCTTCTTTGACCTCAGAAGTGCATTTCTGTTGCGTTATGTTAGTGCTTTAAAACTAGCTAAGAGGAAAGCACTACAGTGACAAACAGTGCTTAATCGTGTTGCTGGAACTTTCGGTAAATGTAACAAGTTCCCTAGAACCTTTGTGGTCATTTCACTTTTTAGTATTAGGGAAAAGCAATGCGATCTGTCTCCAATGATGCACAATTAAGGATCCATTGAATTGTAAGAACACGTACAAGAGTAAATCAGATGCCTGAAGTCAATATAGAGTGTGTTCATTGGAACACCAACTATCCTTCTGCATTCTAATTTGTGTATGTGGGGTGCTCAAAAAAGGCAGGCCTAAAGCTGTTTTAGTAGGGGAATCTGTGGCCCAAAACTTAGACAAAAAAGTTACAAACACAATTTAAATAAACATTGGCAACAACAGGTGCAAAAAATAGAAAAGAACAAATCTGCTTGTTTGCGGATGCGAAACAGCATCAACAAAAAATGCTTCCGCGGCGTGAAGTATATGTGCACATACTTCAACACGCATGTGAACATATGCATAACGATGCACAGGTATTATTCTATACTCTTACTTCACCGTTCCAAGATGTCACATGCCAATTTTGGATTGATAAATTCAAAGTGTGAACAAAAGTACATCGAATAGAACCGAGTTGAAAATTACAGTTGCAGGCCGATCAGAATGGCCACCAGGCACTGAAGCTCCGACACTCTCCTCCGATCACGTCATAGAAGCTCACTGCGTGGAGTTGGACCTGCAAAAGATCTGTCCGACAAGTCGCATGAGACGAGGAAGGAGTGAGTGAAACGCAGACCAGCTGAGTGGTGCATAGCAGGAGCACCGCTCGAGGCTTTACCGAGCCTGGAGCACGAGGCCGATAGGCCACGTGGTACAGCACGACACTACTACCCACAGCCATCCGTGATCGATGGAGGTGACTGGACTCCTGCTGCCACCCCGCCAGATGAAGCAAAAGGACAATGAGGGAAACAGGAAGTGAGGCCTGAGCGAGTTGAGGCAGAGCAACGCTAGGCTGGGAAGCACTGAATTTGCTTCACCCAAACTCTTCCTTACACACGGTTGAGAAAATGGGCGGCCAGCATTACCGGCGGCATCTAGCATTATGCAGCCCTGATTACCCGGCAGCAGAGGCTCTCCACTGGTGGAATATGCTTAGAGGGTTACAATTCAAAAAAGCCCCACTGCTCATACTGCTGTACGCGGATGATATACTACTGTTCTTATGGAATCTTGGGGACAATCTAGATGCTGTTCTGCAGGAGGTGGCCCGCTTTGGTACTTACTGTGGGCTACGAGTTAATTGGTCTAAGTTTGAGCTCTTCCCGCTCAAGAACAAGACAACTCCTGGTCTGTTGCTTTTTCCGCTGACATTGGTGCGCTGACCACGTCAAATACGTGGGAGTGTATATACACAGAGGCAAGGATTAGGTCAGTGGTTCCCAACCTTTTTACTTCTTTGGACCCCCACTTTATCATTACTGGAGCCTGGGGACCCCCACTGAATCTTTATTGGAATTCGGGGACCCCCCACTAAGTCATTAATGAAAGCTTTGGACCTAATCTGTTAATATTATTTAATTTTCTAACCAGTCACGGACCCCCTGAGGAAGCTTTGCGGACCCCCAGGGGTCCCCAGACCACAGGTTGGGAACCACTGGATTAGGTGATTCATCTCAACTATGGGACTGCCCTTGAGATATTGTCCATACAGGTGGAATGATTGGTCCACCTCCCCCTGTCGATGGCAGGACGTAAAGCCATCATTAAAATGGTTGTCCTCCCGCAATTTTTATATTTATTCGTGAACATTCCTATACTGCTCTACAACTCGTTTTTTTCTCGGAACTTACTCACACAATTGATTCTGGTGAATAAATGTCCCAGAATCCGCTGGGATGTAGTGACAATTCCCTACAAAAACGGCGGGATAGAAGTTTTCAATTCAATTATATTACTTGGTCGCACATGGTCACTTTGCGTCCCACTGGTACCACCCAGAAGCAAAGTTACAATTTGGCAAACCAGAGAGGGATCTTATTTCCCCGGGCCCCACTCTCATGCCAGAGGGATACCCGCTAGACCCAAATGACATACAAACAGTCTTGAGTATATGTTGGGCATAGCGAAAACTGATCTGACTCCTCCATGTGGACAACCTCTATTCCTCAGCACTACCCCTACCTAACAATTCATGGCTACCCATCACCAGGGAAACACTTGTCCAACCTACATTACCAAATTCTCCCTCCACACCTTTGGTGACCTGTTGCTGGGGAGGTGTGGCACATATTTTCACAGACGGAGGATGCTAGGTTCCCCACTGCAACCGATATGGACCACTTTATACTCCGGCGTCTCCAAAGCGTTCTGAAGGCTTTGATCCCCACTTACCCCCTAGCGCCGGATAACTTTAATCCTCTTACTCTAATTATCATGGATGCTGAGGGAGACAGTCTGGTGTCTCGCTTATACCAAGTAAGCCTGATCCTACTACCAACTCATGATGCCAAGTTGTGTGCCGTCTGGGAGGAAGACATAGGACACCTGATCACAGATTAAATCTGAGCAGCATGCTGCTTACAAACACGGTTGTTTCTATGAACCACCACCACAGAAATTCATAAGACGAGTATACATAACGCCAACAGCCAAGCTGGACCCCACACGTTTACAGAACTGTCCTAAATGCCTGGCACCCCAGGCTGACTTTGCACGCATGACATGGACATGCCCCCTACTGGAGCAGTATTGGCACAATATCTTTAGCACCCTATCTTTGATGATAGAAATCATACTGGAACCCAGCCCTATGCTGGCGCTTATGGGTTACATAGCCGACATTCCCAAATGTGTAAGAAGATATACAGCATTAGCCCTACTCCTAACGAAATGTGAACTTGCAATACACTGGTGAAATAAAAAGCCGCCTACGGTGGAAGCTTGGCTGCACAGTCTTATATATTGGGTTACCACTAGTGAATTATATGCAGAGCTTCGACTAATCACATCTCGCCCCAAGAACATAGGGCAGCCCTTTCGTAACTATCTATCTGCTTACTCTGATCCACCATAGGATGTGTGCAGGTCAGCTGCCCGCAGTGATCATAGCAAACAGAGGACAAATAGGGTACATGAGGTATCAAATCCCAGATGACATCCACGATTTTGCCACCTAGGCAATTCCAGAATGGTTTGAACTTTGTAATGCATGTAACTCCTATTGATGATGTAATGGTTGCTCTTATATGCTGTACCCAAGTAATGGAAGCAGTCTGAGCTTATTTTTGTTTTTCCTCTTATTGACAAATTATAAATAAAATAAAAATAAAAAACGTTTTTGGAGAGGGGAGTACGAGAGGCACTGGTGGGAGTCAGAAGTCAACGCTGGAGTCAGGGAGGTGGCAGAGAACAGTGGAGGACTGTGAGGTGAGGGATGGTTGAACAATAAAATTAAACAAGTATTTGCAATGCAATAGGCCTTGCATTTGCTTGAGTTAGAGCTATTGCCATTGTAAATGAATAACTGGACTTTTCTTGCCACATAAATTGGTGAATATTGCTGCATAATTTGGTACTAAGCAAAGCACTTACATTTACTGCAGAGAGTCTTGCCCTGATGACCTTGAAAATTTCTGAGATTGTTTTTAGTACAGTTTTCTTCTAATTTATTTTTTAATGTGTGTGATGTGTGAAGGACTGTTACTTATTTTACTTCTTATGAAACAGCTGCAGCACTCCAATATTCCTGATTGGGTTTGCACTTCAAACTGCCATGGAGTGTGTAGGGGCAAGACAAAAGCAAAATTGGTTTCGGGAATAGTGTGAACACTGTGACGTAAGTCAAGCAAAGCACTCCAATACCGCCGATCAAGTTCACACTGTATGAAACTTCAAAGCACCATGGCCACCACGGAGTGTGAAGGGGAGAGACAAAAGAAAAAAGCAGTTTTCCCACACTAAACTATATCAGCAATCGTGCAATAATCCATGTAACAGGGTCAGTCTACAAGGCGTAACAAAACAGCCTCAAGGAGGGTGTAGGAGGTTGGCCTGGTTTGTAGTGGGTAACTAAGTTACTTACACCTTATACCAGGTCCAGTTATCCCTTATTAGTGAAATGTAGGCAGTGTTTTAGCAGCTTATGCTGTCTAGGGGTAGCTGTAGCAGAGCAGCTTAGGCTGAACTAGGAAACATGCAAAGCTCCTGCAATACCACCATAGTTACACAGTAATTATACACAATAAAAGACAATACTCAGTGTTACCAAAAATAAAGGTACTTTATTTTAATGAAACAAGGCCAAAAATATGTTAGAGGCAATATTCCTCCTGGAGGTAAGTATTATACACAATATATACACTAGTAACCAAAATCAGGTGAGTAAACAATCAAAGAAGAGTGCAAACAGTAGAAAATACAATAGATTGCAATGGGCCTAGGGGGCAACACAAACCATACACTAAAATAGTGGAATGCGAATGTCGAATTCCCCCCTAGGCAAGTGTAGTGTGTAAAGGGGTGCTGGGAGTATAGGAAAACACCAAAGGCAAGTAAAGCACAGCAGGTTTCCTCAGAACACACTACAAGTCGTGATGAAGAATTATGCAAGAACCAAGCAAGACTGCAAGCAACAAACAATGGATTCCTGGAACTGAAGACCTGTGGAGAGAGGAGACCAAGTCCAGAAGTTGAAGAAGAGTCCAGGAAGGACAGGAGCCCCTGCCAAACTAGAAAAAAGTGCAAAAGTGGATTCTCCGGTTAGAAGAAAAGTACAGAAGCGCACCAAAGAAGATGGCTGCAGGTTCCTGCTTGGTGCAGGAGATGTCCCACGTCGAGTTGTTGGATGCAGACTGTTTGCGTTGCTGGATTTAGCCAACAAACCTTGGTTCAAGCTAGTACGCTGCCTGCGTCAAAGAGGAGCTGCCTGGACCTAGGAGTGACCTGGGGTCTCAACTCAGATTGAGGAGACAGAGGGGAGTCTCAGCACTTCGAGGAGACCTCAGAAGACCAGGCAGCACCCTTGGGAGTCCCTGAACACTGGGTCAAAGAAGATGCAAAGTGCGATCATAGCAGCACTACACTGGAGGATCCCATGCCGCCGGAGAACATCTCAGGGAGCTGTGCGTCACAGGATAGAGTGCTGGGGACCTGGCTATGCTGTGCATGAAGAACCTTTAGAAGAAGTGCACAGAAGCCCAAGGAGCTGTAGAAGACGTGGTGCACAGGGGTAGTGTTGCAGCACGGGGTGGCAAGCTCTTACCTTTACCAAATTTGGACAGCTGGACCTTTGGACAGTCTGGGTCACTTCGGTCCCCCACCTGTGTTCCAGGGAGCATGCTACTCATCAGGAGAGGAGTCCCAGAGTACCAGTTGTCATAGCAGAAGTGTGCCTGCCGAACCAGGGAAGTGACTCCATCACTCCACGGGAGATTACTTCGGTTCTTCTGGAGCAGGGTGAAGACAGGCAGTCCTCAGAGTGTGCACATTTTAGGAACTGTTGCAAATGCTGGCTGGAGCTGAAGTTATAAGTCACAGGAGTCATCCTGGATACTTTGTTGCACTTACAGCAGTTCCTGGAGCAGTCTGCGGTTGATCCGATGGTCAGAAGTTGAAGCAGAGGATGCAGAGGAGTCCTGGAGGAATCTTGCAAACCGAAATCTGAGGAAACACCCAGAGGAGAGACCCTAAATATCCCTGAGAGCGGGATTGGCAACCTACCCAGGTATGCACCTATCAGGAGGGGTCTCTGAAATCACCTGGTGGCACTGGCCACTCAGAGGTCTCCAGAGCGTCCCCACACTTTGAAATCCAAGATGGCTAATGCCAGGGACACTCTGGAGGAGCTCTGGTCACCACCCCTGTGGTGGTGATCGACAGGGGAGTGGTCACTCCCCTTTTGTTTGTCCAGTTTTGCACCAGAGCAGGGACTGGGGGTCCATGAACCGGTGTAGACTGGATTATGCAAGGAGGGCTACATTTGTGCCCTTCAAAGCATTTCCAGAGGCTCTGGGAGGATACCCCTTCCATGCATGTAACACCTATTTCCAATGGGAGAGGGTGCAACACCCCTCTCCTAAAGGAAATGCATTGTTATGTCTTCTTGGGATTGAGCTGCTCAATGCCCAGGAGAGCAGAAACCTGTCTGTGAGGTAGCAGCAGCTGAGGCTGCAGTGGAAACCTCAGAGAGCTGGTTTGGCAGTACTGGGGGTCCATGGTGGAGCCCCCAGGGGGCGTGGAATTGGCCCCCCAATACCAGATTTGGATTGGGGTGTCAATACCATGATCTTAGACACCTCACATGGCCATATTCAGAGTTACCATTGTGCAGCTACATATATGTGTTGACATATATGTAGTGCACGCTTATAATGATGTCCCTTCACTCACACAGTCCGGGGATTTGGCCCTGGACAATGTGGGGGCACCTTTGCTAGTGCAAGAGTGCCCTCACACACAGTAACTTTGCACCCAGGCTTCAGTAAATGAAGGTTAGACATATAGGTGACTTATAAGTTACTTAGTGCAGTGAAAAATGGCTGTGAAATAATGTGTGCCCTATTTCACTCAAGCTGCAGTGGCAGTCCTGATGAAAGGTCTGTATGAGCTCCTTATGGGTGACAAAAGTTGCAGCCCATAAGGATCTCCTGGAACCTCAATGCCCTTGGTTCCTAGGTACTTGGGGATTTATAAGGTGGGTCCAGTGTGCCAATCAGAATTGGAATCTGGAGTCACTAAACTGTAGTGACAAATTTAGTAAGCAGAGAGAGCATAAGCACTGGAGTTCTTATTAGCAGAACTTCAGTGACACAGTCAAGCATACTGACAACACATATAGGCCACAAACTATGAGCACAGGAATCCTGGCTAGCAGGATCCCAGTGAGACAGGCAAAACACACTGACAAACAGGCAGAAATTGGGGGTAATATGCCGAGAAAGATGGTACTTTCCTACAGAGGGACAAACGTAAAGCATTTACCAGTGACACTGAGGGATTTTTTTTAAGAGCAAGCCCAGGAACAAATGAAATTGATGGGCGTGGTTAAAGCCCACAGAATAGATTACAACATGTGAAAGAGAAACAGTGCCGCGCCACGTTACTCCTTTTGGGCACTTCTGTCTCTCTCTGGTTTGTAAAGTCGAGGGAGGGGTTAGGGTTAGTCTATGAGGCACTGGGGGTTCAGATACATTATGACACAGTAAATAACACTCAATGAACTCCGTGTCCATTCAGTTGTCTAATTGTGGAGTTCAGCAAAGCTTTTCGATCCGCTGTCCTTTTGCTGCCAGGCTATTAAAAACAAAGAATCCTGACCATCCATTTGAAACACACAAACCCTGGGCAGTACATACTAAAGGAAAGGCAAAGGCATCCGTTATGGGAGTCTCATGCAAAACCACAGAGGAGGGCCAGGAGGCTGTCTGCTTACTCACTAGGAGTTTAAATAAAACCCCCTGTACTGTAATCCACTCCCACCATTGGCAGTCACCTCTTGGTTATGCTGGGGCAGGATGCACTGTCGACTTTAGGTAGGGGTGCATGCTGTTTGCAAATGTTATGTTGAAATATGGAGCACCTGCACTAGAGTCATACATTGCAGAGTCTGCTAGCTGGAAAAGGTAATGCAATTGGTGTTTAAAGTACGTCTTCTATGTCCAGTTATCCTATCCATGTCTATTTGGGTGATCACAGTTTTGTGAACTTGTAGCGTATGATGGAAGTCGAGGTGCAGCAGAGCTCAAACACTAGCTTTTTTTGAAGTGTTGAAATGTGACTTATGTGAGCATTCGGGCGCTTTTAAATGGACAGCAGTCGTGGTTGGGCACCAGTTGATGCTCGCACTGGTTTTTAATCAGGACCTCGTATCCCAGAATGCAGCATAAACACCTGGACTGTATAACATATTGACATATGGAACTGAGAATCTCGAGAGCTTTTGAGAATATGGAGAGATGGCCCTTCAAATAAAGAAAAGGAGAAGCAGTAACTTAAAATAAGATTTAGAAAAAGCATATCCTCTCCTTTACATTTGGAGCAGGCCCAGCTAGTCCATAAAGTAAGCGGATTTCAGGCCCTTGAAATCAAGAACGAGCATAGCAAACACCTATATAATGTGCATGATGACCTTTATCTAAAGAACATGCTGGTACAGACAGGGCCATTATACAAGGGCAGGCACAACCAGACCCCTTAAAGTCAGATCGTTTAAGTTAAGAACCGGAACATCTGTCCTTGTCTGCGAGAGCAGCTGCTTTAAAGCGCAGGTAGAGCTGAGACTTAGGGCCTGATTTAAACTTTTTTAGGGCCGCATTTGTGTCATTTTGCTACGCAAAAGCGGCGCAAACTTACAAGATCCAACTATATTTTGTAAGTTTGTGCCGCATTTGCGCCAAAAAATGACACAAATGCAGCGCTAACAAAGTATAAATCAGGTCATTAAGGCCTGAGTTAAACTTTTATTTGTGCCGCATTTGAGTTATTTTTATTTATGCAAAAGTGGCACAAATTTACAAAATCCAAGGCCCTGATTTATACTTTTTGGTTCAAAACTGCACTAATACAGTTTTGCACCAAAAAGTTTAGCACCGGATTACACCATTTCTATGCACCAGTCAGGCACCATATTTATGGAATGGTTCAAGCCGGTGCAAAGGGTAGGCTAGCGTAAAACAAATGATGTTAGTCGGGTGGGGCTGGCGCTATGTAAGAAGGGGGTTTTGCACCAAAAAATGACGTTAGGCAAGTTAGAGTAAAAAAAAAAGACTCTAACCTGCCTAGAGTCATTTTCTGACGCAAAACCATCCATACCACATGACGCCTGTCTTAGAAAAGACAGGAGTCATGCTCACCACCCCAATGGCCAGCACAGGGGACCAGGGTCCCCTGGGCATGGCCACTGCACCCAGTGCCATGTGGGGGGGGTTGCATTTCAGGGTTCCCTATGGTACTTTAAAAAATAAAATGCAATACTTACCTGTACTTACCTGGGATGGGGTCCCCTATCCTCTGCAGTCCCTCTGGTGTGGGGGAGGTGTCCCTGGGGCCTGGGGAGGGCACCTCTGGATGTTCCACCATGGAAATAGGCCTACAGGTCCCTAATGCCTGCCCTGACCCAGGCGTAAAAAAATGGGGCAAAGCAAACTTTGCCCCATTTTTTGACCCCCTCCTCCCTCCTGTGCACCATTTTTGCACGGGAGTATAAATATGGCGTTAAGGACATAGAGTCATTTTTTGCATAGGAATGCCTACCTTGCATCTCATTAAGGCAAGGTAGGTTTCCACTTCCAAAAAATGACTTTAACTCCATAAATTTGGCGCTAGATGGGTCTAGCGCCAAAGTATAAATTCAGAGTTAGTTTTGCACCGAATTAGAGTAAAAAAAAATACGCTAATTCAGTGCAAACATATAAATATGCCCCCAATTATACATTGTAAGTTTGTGGCGCTTTTGCGTCCAAAAAGGACGCAAATGCGGCGCAAAAAAAAGTATGCATCCGGCCTTAAATACCAGAGCAGAGGCCAGTCCTCAAGAGCAGGCACTCTCGATCCGGAAACGACCGAAGAGATGCCGTAGAAAACAGGTTGTTTAAATAAAGATCGTGACCTCGGAGCGGCCAAGGCACTTCCTACCTCTATTACGTCTCTCATGCACTCCCCTGAGGGTGGAACTTCCACAAACAGGTCTCAAATTAATAAGGAATGTCTTTCAAACTTTGTTCAAACGGAGTGTCACTTTACAGTAACTATTCTTCTGATGTGGGACCAGCGTCCTCACGTCCGCCATATTAGAAATGCATTCATGGCATGGCACGGCAGGGGGCTGAGGGTTGTTCTCACAGCTGGAAGCGTCATATTCAGTCTCGGTGTCTTACGTACTCATGGAGACTCCCAGAGTTCCTAACATCTTTCATAAGGTGGATTCTTTGGGCATCCCATTATGATGCCCTACTGTAAGGAAATGCCTCCTTGGCATGGTTGCCCCCACTGAGGAGTACAGGATTAGGTTCAGGGGGGCTCAAAAATCCTCGAGCCAGACCTGGGTTGACTTTGTTGACTACTCAGTGAAAACACTAGATGGTTGGATTCAAGGCAGTGGTGTAAGTAATTATGATGGGCTGTACAATTTATTTGTGAAAGAACACCTGTTAAGTAATTGTTTCAATGATAAACTGCATCAGCATCTGGTAGACCTAGGACCAATTTCTCCCCAAGAATTGGGAAAGAAGGCGGACCATTGGGTCAAGACAAGGGTGTCCAAGACTTCAACAGGGGGTGACCAAAAGAAAGGGGTCACAAAGACTCCCCAGGGGAAGGGTGATGAGACAACCAAAACTAAAAATAGTAAAGAGTCTTCTACAGGCCCCCAAAAACCTGCACAGGAGGGTGGGCCCAGAGCCTCTTCACAAAACAATGGGTACAAGGGTAAAAACTTTGATCCCAAAAAGGCCTGGTGTCATAGCTGTAAACAGCATGGACACCAAACTGGAGACAAGGCCTGTCCCAAGAAAGGTTCCACTCCAAACTCCCATCCAGGTAACACTGGTATGGCTAGTCTCCAAGTGGGATCAACAGTGTGCCCAGAGCAAATCAGGGTCCACACTGAAGCTACTCTAGTTTCTGAGGGTGGGGTGGATTTAGCCACACTAGCTGTCTGGCCGCCTAACATGCAAAAATACAGACAGCAACTCTTAATTAATGGGACTAGAATAGAGGGCCTGAGGGATACAGGTGCCAGTGTCACCATGGTGACAGAGAAACTGGTTTCCCCTGGCCAATACCTGACTGGAAAAACTTACACAGTCACCAACGCTGACAATCAGAAAAAAGTACATCCCATGGCAATGGTTACTTTAGAATGGGGAGGGGTCAATGGCCTGAAACAGGTGGTGGTCTCCTCAAATATCCCAGTGGACTGTCTGCTTGGAAATGACCTGGAGTCCTCAGCATGGGCTGAGGTAGAACTAAAAACCCATGCAGCAATGCTGGGTATCCCTGAACTGGTGTGTGTGAAAACAAGAGCACAATGCAAGGCACAGGGTGAACAAGTAGAGCTGGAGTCTGGAAGGATGGCCCAGCCTACCAAGAGGAAAGGAAAGTCAGTTGGGGAACCAACTGCAACACAGCAAAAGAAAGGGAACCTCTCTTCTCAGGAAGAAGTTCTGCCCTCTGAGGGAACTGAGCCTTTGGAGCTTGAACCTTACCAGGTTGAGCTCTTAGGCCCAGGGGGACCCTCAAGGGAGGAGCTGTGTAAGGGACAAGAAACCTGTCCCTCTCTTGAAGGCCTTAGGCAGCAAGCTGCTGAAGAGTCCAAAGGCAAGAAAAATGGAACGCATAGGGTCTATTGGGAAGATGGACTCCTGTACACTGAGGCCAGAGACCCCAAACCTGGTGCCACTAGGAGAGTGGTAGTGCCTCAGCTGTTCAGAGAGTTCATCCTAACATTGGCCCATGACATTCCCCTTGCTGGACATTTGGGACAAACCAAGACGTGGGAGAGGTTAGTCAACCACTTCTACTGGCCCAATATGTCCAACCTGGTTAAGGAGTTTTGCCTCTCCTGCCCCACCTGTCAAGCCAGTGGTAAGACAGGTGGGCATCCAAAGGCCCCCCTCATTCCACTTCCAGTGGTGGGGGTTCCCTTTGAAAGAGTGGGTGTGGACATAGTTGGTCCACTAGAACCTCCCACAGCCTCAGGAAATATGTATATCCTGGTAGTAGTGGATCATGCTACCAGGTATCCTGAAGCTATTCCCCTTAGGTCGACTACTGCCCCTGCAGTAGCCAAGGCCCTCATTGGTATCTTTACCAGAGTGGGTTTCCCTAAGGAGGTGGTGTCTGACAGAGGTACCAACTTCATGTCAGCATACCTAAAGCACATGTGGAATGAGTGTGGGGTGACTTATAAATTCACTACACCATACCACCCACAAACTAATGGCTTAGTTGAGAGATTCAACAAGACATTAAAGGGCATGATCATGGGGCTCCCAGAAAAACTCAAAAGGAGATGGGATGTCCTCTTGCCATGTCTGCTTTTCGCTTACAGAGAGGTGCCACAGAAGGGAGTAGGATTCTCACCCTTTGAACTTCTGTTTGGTCATCCTGTAAGAGGACCACTTGCTCTTGTTAAAGAAGGCTGGGAGAGACCTCTCCATGAGCCTAAACAAGACATAGTGGACTATGTACTTGGCCTTCGCTCTAGAATGGCAGAGTACATGGAAAAGGCAAGCAAAAACCTTGAGGCCAGCCAACAGCTCCAGAAGTTTTGGTATGACCAAAAGGCTGCACTGGTTGAGTTCCAACCAGGGCAGAAAGTCTGGGTTCTGGAGCCTGTGGCTCCCAGGGCACTCCAGGACAAATGGAGTGGCCCTTACCCAGTACTAGAAAGGAAGAGTCAGGTCACCTACCTGGTGGACCTGGGCACAAGCAGGAGCCCCAAGAGGGTGATCCATGTAAACCGCCTTAAGCTCTTCCACGACAGGGCTGATGTCAATCTGTTGATGGTAACAGATGAGGATCAGGAGGCAGAGAGTGAACCTCTCCCTGATCTTCTGTCATCAGACCCAAAAGATGGCACAGTAGATGGAGTGATCTACTCAGACACCCTCTCTGGCCAACAGCAAACTGATTGTAGGAGAGTCCTACAACAGTTTCCTGAACTCTTCTCCTTAACCCCTGGTCAGACACACCTGTGTACCCATGATGTGGACACAGGAGACAGCATGCCTGTCAAGAACAAAATCTTTAGACAATCTGACCATGTTAAAGAAAGCATCAAGGTGGAAGTCCACAAGATGCTGGAATTGGGAGTAATTGAGCGCTCTGACAGCCCCTGGGCTAGCCCAGTGGTCTTAGTCCCCAAACCTCACACCAAAGATGGAAAGAAAGAGATGAGGTTTTGTGTGGACTACAGAGGGCTCAATTCTGTCACCAAGACAGATGCTCATCCAATTCCAAGAGCTGATGAGCTCATAGACAAATTAGGTGCTGCCAAATTCTTAAGTACCTTTGACTTGACAGCAGGGTACTGGCAAATAAAAATGGCACCTGGAGCAAAAGAGAAAACAGCATTCTCCACACCTGATGGGCATTATCAGTTTACTGTTATGCCCTTTGGTTTAAAGAATGCCCCTGCCACCTTCCAAAGGTTGGTGAATCAAGTCCTTGCTGGCTTGGAGTCCTTTAGCACAGCTTATCTTGATGATATTGCTGTCTTTAGCTCCACCTGGCAGGATCACCTGGTCCACCTGAAGAAGGTTTTGAAGGCTCTGCAATCTGCAGGCCTCTCTATCAAGGCATCCAAATGCCAGATAGGGCAGGGAACTGTGGTTTACTTGGGACACCTTGTAGGTGGAGGCCAAGTTCAGCCACTCCAACCCAAGATCCAGACTATTCTGGACTGGGTAGCTCCAAAAACCCAGACTCAAGTCAGGGCATTCCTTGGCTTGACTGGGTATTACAGGAGGTTTGTGAAGGGATATGGATCCATTGTGACAGCCCTCACTGAACTCACCTCCAAGAAAATGCCCAAGAAAGTGAACTGGACTGTGGAATGCCAACAGGCCTTTGACACCCTGAAACAAGCAATGTGCTCAGCACCAGTTCTAAAAGCTCCAGATTATTCTAAGCAGTTCATTGTGCAGACTGAAGCCTCTGAACATGGGATAGGGGCAGTTTTGTCCCAAACAAATGATGATGGCCTTGACCAGCCTGTTGCTTTCATTAGCAGGAGGTTACTCCCCAGGGAGCAGCGTTGGAGTGCCATTGAGAGGGAGGCCTTTGCTGTGGTTTGGTCCCTGAAGAAGCTGAGACCATACCTCTTTGGGACTCACTTCCTAGTTCAAACTGACCACAGACCTCTCAAATGGCTGATGCAAATGAAAGGTGAAAATCCTAAACTGTTGAGGTGGTCCATCTCCCTACAGGGAATGGACTTTATAGTGGAACACAGACCTGGGACTGCCCATGCCAATGCAGATGGCCTTTCCAGGTTCTTCCACTTAGAAAATGAAGACTCTCTTGGGAAAGGTTAGTCTCATCCTCTTTCGTTTGGGGGGGGGTTGTGTAAGGAAATGCCTCCTTGGCATGGTTGCCCCCTGACTTTTTGCCTTTGCTGATGCTATGTTTACAATTGAAAGTGTGCTGAGGCCTGCTAACCAGGCCCCAGCACCAGTGTTCTTTCCCTAACCTGTACTTTTGTATCCACAATTGGCAGACCCTGGCATCCAGATAAGTCCCTTGTAACTGGTACTTCTAGTACCAAGGGCCCTGATGCCAAGGAAGGTCTCTAAGGGCTGCAGCATGTCTTATGCCACCCTGGAGACCTCTCACTCAGCACAGACACACTGCTTGCCAGCTTGTGTGTGCTAGTGAGGACAAAACGAGTAAGTCGACATGGCACTCCCCTCAGGGTGCCATGCCAGCCTCTCACTGCCTATGCAGTATAGGTAAGCCACCCCTCTAGCAGGCCTTACAGCTCTAAGGCAGGGTGCACTATACCATAGGTGAGGGTACCAGTGCATGAGCATGGTACCCCTACAGTGTCTAAACAAAACCTTAGACATTGTAAGTGCAGGGTAGCCATACGAGTATATGGTCTGGGAGTCTGTCAAACACGAACTCCACAGCACCATAATGGCTACACTGAAAACTGGGAAGTTTGGTATCAAACTTCTCAGCACAATAAATGCACACTGATGCCAGTGTACATTTTATTGTAAAATACACCACAGAGGGCACCTTAGAGGTGCCCCCTGAAACTTAACCGACTATCTGTGTAGGCTGACTAGTTTTAGCAGCCTGCCACAAACCGAGACATGTTGCTGGCCCCATGGGGAGAGTGCCTTTGTCACTCTGAGGCCAGTAACAAAGCCTGCACTGGGTGGAGATGCTAACACCTCCCCCAGGCAGGAATTGTCACACCTGGCGGTGAGCCTCAAAGGCTCACCTCCTTTGTGCCAACCCAGCAGGACACTCCAGCTAGTGGAGTTGCCCGCCCCCTCCGGCCAGGCCCCACTTTTGGCGGCAAGGCCGGAGAAAATAATGAGAAAAACAAGGAGGAGTCACTGGCCAGTCAGGACAGCCCCTAAGGTGTCCTGAGCTGAGGTGACTCTAACTTTTAGAAATCCTCCATCTTGCAGATGGAGGATTCCCCCAATAGGGTTAGGATTGTGACCCCCTCCCCTTGGGAGGAGGCACAAAGAGGGTGTACCCACCCTCAGGGCTAGTAGCCATTGGCTACTAACCCCCCAGACCTAAACACGCCCTTAAATTTAGTATTTAAGGGCTACCCTGAACCCTAGAAAATTAGATTCCTGCAACTACAAGAAGAAGGACTGCCTAGCTGAAAACCCCTGCAGAGGAAGACCAGAAGACGACAACTGCCTTGGCTCCAGAAACTCACCGGCCTGTCTCCTGCCTTCCAAAGATCCTGCTCCAGCGACGCCTTCCAAAGGGACCAGCGACCTCGACATCCTCTGAGGACTGCCCCTGCTTCGAAAAGACAAGAAACTCCCGAGGGCAGCGGACCTGCTCCAAGAAAAGCTGCAACTTTGTTTCCAGCAGCTTTAAAGAACCCTGCAAGCTCCCCGCAAGAAGCGTGAGACTTGCAACACTGCACCCGGCGACCCCGACTCGGCTGGTGGAGACCCGACACCTCAGGAGGGACCCCAGGACTACTCTGATACTGTGAGTACCCAAACCTGTCCCCCCTGAGCCCCCACAGCGCCGCCTGCAGAGGGAATCCCGAGGCTTCCCCTGACCGCGACTCTTTGAATCCAAAGTCCCGACGCCTGGGAGAGACCCTGCACCCGCAGCCCCCAGGACCTGAAGGACCGGACTTTCACTGGAGAAGTGACCCCCAGGAGTTCCTCTCCCTTGCCCAAGTGGAGGTTTCCCCGAGGAATCCCCCCCTTGCCTGCCTGCAGCGCTGAAGAGATCCCGAGATCTCTCATAGACTAACATTGAAAACCCGACGCTTGTTTCTACACTGCACCCGGCCGCCCCCGCGCTGCTGAGGGTGAAATTTCTGTGTGGACTTGTGTCCCCCCCGGTGCCCTACAAAACCCCCCTGGTCTGCCCTCCGAAGACGCGGGTACTTACCTGCAAGCAGACCGGAACCGGGGCACCCCCTTCTCTCCATTCTAGCCTATGTGTTTTGGGCACCACTTTGAACTCTGCACCTGACCGGCCCTGAGCTGCTGGTGTGGTGACTTTGGGGTTGCTCTGAACCCCCAACGGTGGGCTACCTTGGACCAAGAACTGAGCCCTGTAAGTGTCTTACTTACCTGGTTAACCTAACAAATACTTACCTCCCCTAGGAACTGTGAAAATTGCACTGTGTCCACTTTTAAAACAGCTATTTGTCAATAACTTGAAAAGTATACATGCAATTTTGATGATTTGAAGTTCCTAAAGTACTTACCTGCAATACCTTTCGAATGAGATATTACATGTAGAATTTGAACCTGTGGTTCTTAAAATAAACTAAGAAAAGATATTTTTCTATATAAAAACCTATTGGCTGGATTTGTCTCTGAGTGTGTGTACCTCATTTATTGTCTATGTGTATGTACAACAAATGCTTAACACTACTCCTTGGATAAGCCTACTGCTCGACCACACTACCACAAAATAGAGCATTAGTATTATCTATTTTTACCACTATTTTACCTCTAAGGGGAACCCTTGGACTCTGTGCATACTATTCCTTACTTTGAAATAGTGCATACAGAGCCAACTTCCTACACCTACACTATGGTTATCACTACATCAAAAAGACTAAGGACAAAACTGACCTTAAAACAGGCTAAAGCTCTCTACCCCACTAAACCATTTCTTTAAATTGGTATTTCAAAGCCTCTCCGAGACCGTATTTCTGACCCCAACTGATTATAACTGTTCATCGTTCTTATGCAGCGGAGACTTGGTAGGTGCCCCAATTTATCCACTAAATGGCGCTGTTGCACCTCCGTAGACGCTTCGCACAGCCTCATAGTGCTGACAGATGCTTTCTGTTGCGTTGCAGCACAGCACTGGAGACTTGCCTTGTCCGGTGCTTAAGTCCAACACAGATGTATAACGACGGTGTGCCTGTGTACGCAGAAGACTACCCAAGAAGAGGAGGAGAGCGTGGGTTTGAGGGACAGAAATCATGAAAAGGCACAAGAAAGAAACTGTACTTGAAGACCTGAAGTGAACCAATATGAGAGAGGCAGGAAGAGTGTATGAGAGAGAGAAAGAGAGGTGCAAGAGAGCACGAAAAAGCAAAATTAAAATGACTTAGATTTGGTAACAGTGTGAACAATGTGACGTAACTCGTAGTCATGGAAAGCGCTCCAATACTGCTGATCGAGTTTGCGCTGTATGAAACTTCAAAGCAACATGGCTGCCACGGAGCATGAAGGGGAGAGGCAAACAAAAAAGAGGTTTGCCCACAATAAAGTATATTGCCAATCATGCAATAATCCATGTAACAGGGACAGTCTGCAAGGTGTAACAAAACATCCTCAAAGCGGGACAAATGTAAAGCATTTACCAATGACATCAAGGGATTTTTCAAAGGCAAGCCCAGGAACGAATGAAAGTGATGGGCGTGAGATGGACTTCATTAAAACCAACAGAATAGATTACATGTTGAAAAGCAGCGCTTGTGCGCAGCTATGCTTGACCTAAAAAACAGCCATCCTGAGAATGGTGGGAGGGTGCAACGAACCAGAAAAATGTGAAAGGTGGAGAGCAACACAAACACAAAGAACAGGAGCAAGTAGGGATTTGAGGAGTGAAGCATCACACGAGGGTGAGTAAGAAAACATACACTTTTATGGGACACAGAAAGAAAAGGAAAAAGTTGTTCCCCAACTGTTAACAGTGGAAGGATACGCCATGAATCAAAAGTAAAGAAGTTAGGTTCCATAAAGGGTACAAACACAAGAAGAGGAAGGAAAGCCATCAAATAACCAGCATTTCCAATACACTCGGTCTCGCATTTGCGAGAGTTAGAGCTATTGGCATTGTAAATGACAATGTCTTTTACACATGTGTTTGGCTTGGAGTGGAGTGGATGTATGTGGTTTGGAGTTGAATTACCTGGGTTGATTGGAATTATTAGTTGTGAAATTGTGTGGGATGGAATTGTGTGGCGTGTAGTGTATTTGTGTAGTGGTATTATGTGGCATGGTAAATAGATAGGGGTGAGAGCTGCAGAGAATAGATAAAAAGGAAGGT
Source organism: Pleurodeles waltl (assembly GCF_031143425.1). NCBI lineage: Eukaryota > Metazoa > Chordata > Amphibia > Caudata > Salamandridae > Pleurodeles > Pleurodeles waltl. The sequence continues at coordinate 914,158,540 of NC_090448.1, read as the reverse complement.
AGAGAGGAATAGGTAGTTTTTGCATGAAGTGGCGAATGAACTCCAGAGAGAGGAGCAGAAAGAGTACATGAGAAAGACAAAAATAAGGGGAGAGCAGGCCACAGATGTATAAAGACGGTGCACCTGTGTACGCAGAAGACTCCCCAAGAAGAGGAGGAGAGTGTGGGTTTGAGGGACAGAAATCATGAAAAGGCACAAGAAAGAAACTGTACTTGAAGACCTGAAGTGAACCGATATGAGAGAGGCAGGAAGAGTGTATGAGAGAGAGAAAGAGAGGTGCGAGAGAGCACGAGAGAGAGAGAGGGAGAGAGTGACATGTGGGAGGAGCACCCAGGAGGGGGGTGGCGAGAGGTAGACCAGTGCACAGCATGAGGAGGTACAGTAAGGTAGCATGTGTGAGCAGGCAGTATATAGGGGAGACAGGGAGTGTGAGGGAGCGATGAGAGAGGCAGAACTATGAGATGAGATGGAGTTGGAGTGTGAGGGAGCGATGAAAAGGGTAGTGGGAGTGGGAGTGAGAGATGAGAGGGTTGGTGGAAGTGGGATTTAGAGATGGCTTGTATTGGACTTGTTTGTTGTGGAATTGTCTTGTGTGGGATTGTTTGGTGGAAATATGTGGCATGGTGTGCTGTGGAATTATGTGGATAGTAATTAAATGGTATTAACTGTAGTGGAATTATGCAGAGTGAGATTATGTGTTCTGGAGTTATTTATGTGGAATGGTATCTATCTTTGAATTGTGTTTTATGAGACCAAACAGCACCTCAATTGATGTACTGTGCCATCAGTGATCCTCAAATCACCAAGGTTATAAAACTGAGATTTAGGGGGAGAAAGGCATGAACTTCTAAGTTTTGGGAGTTAAACGTGTTGCAATGTTTCATCTTCATAATAGTACATTTGTTTTCAAAGTACCATTCAAAATCATAAGCAATATTATCCTGTTACAGAAAAAATGTTCGAAGAATTTTATCACCTTGTCAAAAGAGTTTTCGTCCCAGCAGTTTTAGATGTATAGTGGGCTGTGGGCCTCTTTTGATTAGGATAACATTTAGCTTTGGTTCGATGGTGGAAGGTTTTTAATATGTTATTAAAGTTTCTATGTGTTCTACATTCTCTAAATACATTAATTTTGTGCTGAATGCTTTGTTGGAAATTATTCTTAAATTTTAAACTTTGTGGCTCACAGAGCAATTGGTTTAAAAATGTAGCCATAAAACCGTGCACATAGTCACATAATTGCACATTTGCATATCAAGGATGAACAGGCTACTGGTTTGAAGGGATGATAATAATTTGCCTTTAAGGCAATGTAATAGACGGTCTAATATAACTATTTTGCTAAAATGGTCACTGGATCTCATGACAAAAAGCCCTTTTATGACTTCACAAGTTTATTTTTCTTAATGCAACACACGGTCATAATTGTCTTGGAAAAAGGTAGCATGTGTGTCTATCCACGTGAAAGAGAGAGTCAGGCACCACAGGGTTCGGGGAGGGGAGAAGGGTGTTTGGGTTGTTCTGTTTTAGCTAGTGGCCTTCCTCCAATGGCAGCACTGCATTTGGTGCTTGCTAACTGCTGTGGGGTGGGGCATGGTTGTGGGAGTGTGTGTGCACACACACACACACGGTAAACATATGTAGAATGATGTCTTTGTTGTGGGCATCATACTTTATTACTGGTGATATCCTGTCGGGAGGCGTCTGCCCCCTAGGTGTATGCCTCATTGTGCTTGCCTGTGTGTAGCGAGTGTGGATTGACAAGTTTCAATAAAATCTGTCTGCAAAAAAAATGTGTGTATTTTCACACAATAATGTGTCACAAAAACAATAGTAATTGAAGTAATTTTCATTGCATGCTAAAAAGGACATTATATATGTATATGTATATAAATATATATATATATATATATATATATATATATCTCATTACTAACATTCTTACCACATAGTGAGGTATGATAGCCCCCAGCGTCTTTTTCCACGCTCCCAGTTTTAGTGCCAACATTTTCTGCACTGGCTTTGTATCCCTGCATGCTCTTGCTGTTGCCATAGAGGCAATAATACTCTGTGATGGTTTCAAAACAACCACTGCGCTAACCTGTCCATATTACGGTCTTTTGAACATGACATTTTATGGTTAAATGGTGCAAAGCGGTTTCTTGAGAGTATAACAAGATAGGATTAAGGACAAAAAGTAGTTGATTATTATCTTCTTTTTTTATACATGTTCCCATTAAATACGATTTTCAAGGGGCAGTGTCCATATAATTTTGGTGCGCAATATTCTTCTTCTATTTAACACCTCTATCCTATGACCAGTGAACCCCATTACACATCTAGACTGCAAAAAGCGTTGCCCATTTTGGATGGATGGACAACACAGCACTGAGGAATAATCTTAGGATAAAAATAGCCCAATTAAGTGCCAAGGATGTTGGCAAGTCTTTCATTTAAAGTAATCCAGAAGCGCAGGCAACAATAGACAAAGAAATTGAAATTTAGGGGAAACCTGAGTTTATGCAGAGCAACAACTGGTTCAAAGAACAAACATTGAGCTATTCTATGAACAATAGCCAGGTTCTCATCTGGAATACAGGTTCGCCCTAGAATCTTCCACACAGGAGGTGGAAAGGTAACCTTAAAAGTTAACTCTGAAGACCGGGTGTCCCTATACGCGGACGATGTTCTGGTGTTTCTGGGGAGACCCCGAGACTCCGGTCCCCGATGTCTTGAGCTCCTGATGTTGTATGGTAATACGTCGGGCCTGGGCCTGAACCCAGAGAAATCAGTGCTGATGAAGATGCGGGGAGAGGCGGGGGTGGGGGAACGAATGGTTCCCAAAATCCCAGTGAGGCGAAACGCCTTTAAATACCTGGGCATCCACCTCTCAACACTCCCTGGACTGGCCTGGGAATTAAACTTCCAACCTCTTGTGCTGACTCTGTCTGCGGGCCTGGGCCGATGGCGACGCCTCCCCCTGTACCCTCTGGGCCGTATCACCATTCTCAAAATGATCTGTCTCCCACGATTCTTGTACATCTTGACAAACTTTCTGCACTTGGTGCCTTGGGCCAAGTTTCGGTCTCTTACTTCTAAGCTCACTTCCTTCATATGGGCAGGGGGGCGACACAGGGTGGCCTTCAGCTCGGCACAGAAGTCCCCATATGAGAGCGGGATGGGACTTCCGGACATGTACCTTTAGTATTTGGTGGCTTAGATGGTCCCCATCAATGACTGGTTCAATGGGGGTTGTGATGAACCAGCTTACTGGCAGGAGATCTGGCATGCAGGATTCGAGGGTCTTCTGGGACTGTTATATGGCGGCCGGGTTCTCTGCACTGGCCCTCCCTCTACACAGGTGGGAGTGAGATGCTGGAGGGTGGCACTGCGATTGATTGGACGGGAGCGACACCTCACTTAATTGACACCCTTATGGAAGGAGATGTGGCTCCAGCAGGTTGTGGAGTTGGAAGGGTTTAAACAATGGGACAATATTGGGATTACTTACCTGGGCAACGTGACCAATGCAGAGGGGCTCATGTCATTCCAATAGCTGAAGGACCATTATGCATCAGCCAACACTCAGTTTTTCCGTTTCCTTCAGCTGCGCCACGCCCTGGGATCTTATCCTCCGACTCTATCCCTTCTTGATTACAGCCTCTTGAGGCAAAACTTTTGATGGGGAAACTAGGGAAGGGAGCCTTTACCAAGATTCACCGCTCACTATTCACCAAAGCATCAGACAGATTTGCCGGGCTGCATGATAGGTGTCAGCCTGGGTGGGTGACTTGGATGAGGACGACTGGAGGGAGGCATACCTCCCACCCCGGAAGCTGGCTGTATCAGCGCGATTGAGAATGGTGCAGATTAACTACTTTCACATGACATATCTCACTCTACGGAGCTTGCGACACGAGTCCTGGAATCTCTGCGGAGTGTGCAAAGTGTGGTCAGATGGGGGCACACCTTTTACATGTCGCCTGGTAGTGCCTGAAGGTGTGCCCCCTGCGGTGGTGGGGGCGTGGGTATTTCCACGTTATTGGGGCACCTGATTGACTTGACTGTGAAGGTGGCGCTTTTGGGCCTCCTGGAGGAGCTGGGAGAGGCCCGAACGGAGAGAACATTCATTGGGTTGGCCTGCCTAGTGGCCAAACGAGACATTATGCAACAATGGAACAGCCCCGAGACGTCATCCATCAGGAAATGGCAAGCGGGGATGGACTGGTGTTCTCAAACAGAAAAAACTATTTACGAGGCGAGGGGCTGTCTTCGGAAGTATGAGGCGATCTGGGGGAAATGGAGGGCGCACCGCGGATTGCCCCAATAATCAGTGTATATGACCTGGGCCAGGGTGGCAGATATTCGACCACTGAATGTGAATCATGCACAGATCCACTCTATGTACTTATGCTTTATCGTACCCACTGTAACGTTATTGCCTTTTGTTCTTTCTTTCAAAAGAAATAACATTGGATATAATTTGTTTTTTAACTCTGTCTCTCCATTAGATCCCTGACCAGAGCCAATCTTTCATTTAGCAATACATATAATAGCCCCTGTGCTAAAAGAAATATCCAATCTGTCTGTTAGAATGACAGTGGAATCTGAAGACTGGAAAAAGACAACTATTATCCCCTTTGAGAAGCCAAATACTGAGCTAAGAACACTTAGTAACTTACAGACTATCACCTTGTTCCTCGTTATGTCAAATGTGGTGGAAAAGTTGGTGAATAAACAGTTTTCAAGTTTAATAAGTGAGAATGTGGTCCTAGATAAATTTCAGTCAGGACTGTGGACCCATCACAGAACAGAATTAGTACGTTTAGTCATGATGGACAGACGGTGGATGGTCTAAGATAGGGGTGGAGTAGCAGCTCTCATTGTGTTACAGTCATTTGTAGCTTTTGACACTGTAACTCAGGATATACTCATTTCCCACCTCGGTGAAATAGGGATGAAAGATGCTGCCTTGGGAGAACACTTATCCATTCTTCAGAATTGTTACCTGGAAGTAGCTCTACCCCAAAAGCATCTTTCTATTACAAAACAGAGTGTGGTGTCTTAAAGGGGGTCATCACTGAGTTCTTATTCTAGGAGGGTCCCAGTCGATTTAGAACCATTCACAGGGGCACTCCGAATTGGAGGACCACCCCACTCCAGTTGGTAATTGTGAGGATTTGGGTGCACTATATGATATGGCTTGGGGGCCTTATTGTGCAGTACACTGACAAATACCATCTTGGGTCTAGTCAGGTATGTTTACTTAACCTCAACCTCAATCCTGGGTAGCTGTGGCTTCGAGTAATAAGGCTTAGCAAAGGAACAATGTGTAAAGCATTTACCAGCCTCAAACAGCGAAATGAGAAAGCAACGACACACGAAAGACAAAACACATCAAGTTATAAATGTATATGATATTTTGTGAATTTTTAGTGATCTTGATAAACAAAATCCATTGGAGGAGCCTGGAGATACAGCTTTTTGAGGATATTCTTACTTTTAAATCGAATTGCATACAAACATTGATCAACAAAATCTTTGGAAACAGTTTGACTACTCTGACCTGGGTTGGGTGACAACTTCTGGCAGGACAGAGGTTTTGAGGGCCAGTGTGGACACTTTGGAGAGTTACCTGGTCACCAAAGCGATTTTGAAGCACAATCCAAACCTTACAGGACAACCACAATAGATGACAATGGAGTGGTCCTGATGCTGAGGGATGCAGACAAAAGATGTTCAAGGGACGCTCTGGTTATGGTGCAGTCAACATGGGTATCTTTGTGGGTTAAGTGGGTGCCCTTGTGCTGGGCTACTGGTCAGTCTGCATTGCGGTTGGGCTGAAATCTTTAGGTGGGGGCTAGTTTGCCTTCAATGTGATTAATCCAAACTTGGATAACACTCTCGGGTCAGGCTGACTCAGGTGCAACTTTGGGCTATCTCAGATTTGTCCTCTTGTGTGCCTGGTACCTGGTAGCGGCAAAACGTCTGCAGTGGCTACCAACCTGACGATTTAAGCAACTTTAGCTTCTGTGTCCCTGTAGCTGGTTCCAGGAGATCAGTCAACTGATCCGTGGATTTACTACTGCTGTTGGATGTTGGGAATCTACTTTACCCAAGTCAAAAGCTATAGGCACAGTCCAGACTTTGCTAGACCAAAGTGAAGCAGGTGCAGCATTCTCTTTGTGTGGGTTCAAGGGCAGATGCGCAAACCTTCTTCAGTCCTCTCTACAATTCCAGCGAGATCTGAGGGTCAGAGTGCTAGAGGTGCAATATTTATCCCAGGGAAGTGCCCTGAGAGGACCACCCGGTCATTAGACAATGATCCTTGGTCCCCTCCTAGCTGGTGACAAGGTTCCTGTGATGTGTGGCATCTGGCTATCCCAGAGTGCCACATTCTTGCTCCTTTCAAGATGGCACAATGCTTCCTTGTTTGTGAGGAGACTGGTAGCCCACCCATGAGGTGTGGCTACCAGAGGGCTACATGCCCACGGTAGAATAGGTTTGGGGGTGAGATTTCCCTCCTTCAGTTTGCCTTCACTTTATCTGCAGGAAGAAATGGCATCCTTCTCAGGGGTGTTGGCTCTACGTCCCTCACAAAGGCAGCTTCAGTTTTGAAGCTCACCTTTTGGGATAATGCCCATAAGGGGTTAATCTGGTGGGGGAGGGTGACACCTCTTGCTGCGGCAACTGCCTTAGTTCCTGTGCTGGGGAATCATTCACACGTCTCCCCATATGGTCAGAAACCTGACTGTGTGACGGGCCTTTTGTGAGGCTGCTGGGCTAGCTGGAGCACAGAGTGGCAACTTTATAAAAGTTGCTTACCTTCAATATAGGTATTCAATTTGCCCTGGGCATCAGGTCAGGTGTAATGCCACAATTAATTTAATACTTTACATGACCTAGTTTGGTAGTCCCATTCAGGAGTTAGCAAAGTTGGAATGCCCTGTGTTAGCCAATGGGGCAACTAAATGTATCCATTGAAAAACAACAATTTAGAAGTGTTGCTGTTAAGGCATATGAAAAATATATGTCTTAATAATACACTACTCCATGCCATAGGGCTCAATAGGCCTTCCTTATGGAAGACTTACATATATGTTTAAGGATAGGGTGGCTTTACCATTGGAGTGAATGGCAAAGTCGAACTGGCAGTGAAAACACTGTCCTTCCAGTCTTCAGTAGAAGGCTTGGGCCATTTTGTACATTGTCACACACAGGGTGGCACAAACAATGCTGCAGTCCTGACTGGGCACTCTGCCTTACATGCTCTGTTTACCATGTATCAGGGACTTAAAAGCAAGTCAGTCCTTGCCAACTGGGTGTAACCAATTTGACATGCAATTTGTACAGGGTCAGAACACTAGCACTGAGATCTGGTTAGAGGTCCTCCGTGCACTCTGAGATCAGGAAAACCAACCAACCATCAGTCCAAAATTGTGGGGTGAACATGCAAAAGGGGATTTTCCCGACAGTAATTTAGGATTTATGTTTGATGGCAAATTTAACTCATCAACTCAGATTGTGAAGCTTGCACTGTCTTGATTCTTATATCTATGTGTTCTAAGAAAGATGATCCTCTTTCTGCTAGCAAAGCATAAATTCACAGTAATTCTGGCAGTTACAATTGCAGGATCGTGCCTTCATTACTGAAATATAACATATCTGGCACTTCCAAAATGCTTCCGATATCCCAAACATGGCAATAAGAGTAATGCTAAATTTACTTCATGTTTCGATTTCTCATTGTCCAAGTGATTTCCAATGGCTGGCAGCTGAAAGAATGATCAGACTCAAGATGGGCAGAAAGGATAATGAGCGAGGCCCCTCTCATTTATACAACGTGATACATTCAGTGCTGTTTGCATCTCAACAGAACCCTGCTCCAGAAGTTGCTTTGTGCAAACCTCTCCTCTCCTGTAGATCCTCTCTCTCAGCCACCAGCAAGAACCGCTTTCACGGGTAATAAAGGTTTGAAAGCATGGTTGTAGGCTGAGAGGGTTAAAACCGCTCTAGAAATTAAATGCAGGACAATGGGTGTCCCACAGTGTGTCTGTGTGGGCAGCAGGACAGGAGGTCTCATTTTGGGACAACCTGCAGAATGTGTCTCCTTGCAATTGGTCCCACAGGCGAGGGCCCCTTTCTCTAGGCCTCACTATTTACAAGCTCAGGGTAGGTGGGGTCATCTTGCTGGGCACAATTGTAACGAGACACCGCTCTCTCAATTCCACCATCATGGGGGGACAAGAGTACTGGTGGGCCTAGTGTGGCTGTGTTGCAATAGTGCGGGCCCCATGTTAGTGACCTTAGTGTGGGGCCCTGGGAAGCTGTCCACACTGCACACTGGCACTGGCCCAGGCTCTTATTGTAGCATGCAGCGTGTGGTACATTCCCACAGCTTGGGACAGTCTGACTAATTCTTATGCATCCAGAAAGGCACTTAAGCCGAATCGCAAGTTTACATTGGTGGATCTAAGAGAGGTGGAGATAGAGGGCAATCAGCCAGTGCCAGATGGGATGATCTGACAGGTCAGTGTCTGGGCCAGTTTTCTTAGAGCTTTGTGGGACTCCTTTAAAGTCTGCTGGGCTGTGTGTTGTTTTTTACTGTTGATTTCGCTGGTGTTAACTCAAACCTGAGCTCAAATCCATGCAGTCTTCTTCACCTTAAAAAACGAATGCAGCGAGTCTTTACAAGTTCGAAACTGCCTAAATTTGCAAACATGGACACATTTTTTAGACATCAAATTCGCCAATGGGGCCATTTTTATTTAGTTGCCAAGTCGTATTTTTTCGAACCAGTCGATCATGTGAAGATAAACTGAGCTCTCACTACTGCAGGTCCTCTTAATGAAGCACACACCGTTAAAATCCACGTTCATTCGACTCGAAGTGCTTCCAGCCGGTGCGTCAGGTGATCTCTTGTTCCTGAGGCCTATTCACAAAGCCTTTTTGGAGTACGCACTCGTCTAATAGCCCTTTATGAATAAGCCCGCAAACTATCCATAATGGGAATATTCACAAGGAATTAGTTTAAACAGAAAGGACTGTACCCTCTTTTTGCACTTTTACTTATAAATATTTCAGGGCCAAATCGCAAACTGGAAGAGTAACGAATACGTTTTTACGTATTCAAAAATACTTTTGAATTAAGGTCATCTATGGCTAATGTTTTAAAAAAGGCCTGTGACCTCATGTTCAAACCTTTTGCCTTAGCCTCCGTTTTTGTGGATACCCACCACAGATGCCATTGCAGTAGTCACAACATTGGCAATCTAAGAAGTGTGCTACTGTGTTGGGTGGATCAATAAGGTGTGATGTTTTTAGAGTGGGCCAGTGACTCCGCTTTCACAATTTCACCTAATGTGGTTCAAAATACTTGTTTGATGTTGTCTGGCATAGAACCTAGATAGATCTGCCACAAAAGTGTGTATGCTATACACAGTGACATGTTCCTAAGAATAGTTTCTGACTTTGTTTCATTGAAAGGGAGGCATTTCATTTCAAATCAGGCTAGAATACTACCAAGGCAGACATATGTAAACTTTGATGATATTTACATTGGCTATGCTGTTTCTGACCAGGTTTGACAACAACTGTTTTTGAGCATGCATTTAGAACTCCAATCCATGCCCCAGTACAGCCTCTGTCAGAAGGTGCTTAAAGAAAATTAAAAATGGAGAAATAGAGGAACACAGAGGTAAATCACAGAGGTTCATTTTAAAGAGCAACTGAAGGATGGTCCAGACGTTTCCTGAGATACAGCATGGAGGTTAATTTCATCACGTTTCTTTTTTCTTCTTGTTTTTAGGGTGCCTTTGCAGTGCAACTATCGCCAGGAATTATGTGATCAACAGAAAAAGAGCTTTAATAATCAGCACTGAGATAGTGGCCTCGGCCAAATGTTAATATCCTTGAGTACACATTTTAAATTGGCAGAATTTGTGTGCGTCCTCTGAAAAAGTGTGCTTGTATTGCATTTTTTGCCTTGTGGAAAAGCCAATGCTCAATATAGAAGAATAGAGGCCTGATTTGTTTATTCTGAACAATTATGACAAAGACAGTAGGCCTAATTTATTCACAGTGAAAAGCATATGTTAGGGTCAAAATGCTTTAAGGGCGGATGGTCATTACACTGTGTTAAAGGATGTAGGCAGGTGTTATGTTACATAGAATTTCACAGACTGCCATAGTAGGCAAGGGTTTTGGTGTTGTTTACCCCAGTGACAAATCTCAGGATAGAAGATGTTCACACTACAACTCCTTGTTATGCTGCTTTTGGAAGGTTTGTATAATGCTGTGCCACCTGTAATTTTGTACATGTAATTTTTTGTCTGCATACCTAGAGTTCCCTTAAAGTTAAGCTAAGGCAGAGTACAGTTATTGTTACACACCAGTGATAAACACTGTAGACCTGATTGGTTCTGTGGAAAAAGTAAAGTCACTGGCTAATGGTCTAATATTTTTATTATTAAAGTTTATGACAAGCTCAGTAAGCCTGATTTATTTATAGTGAAAATCATATGTTAGGGCCAGTAGGCCTCTAAGGGCACATTTCTAGTTCTCTGTGTTAACACCTGTAGACAAGTAATGTATTACATGGATTCTCAAAGATTACTGGGGATGTAGGCAAGGGTTTTGGTGTAGGGTTCCCAGTCTGGTTTTCCCCTTGGCAAACACTGCAAATAAAAGATATGCACTGTGATAATCCTTGATAACTGTTTTAGGAGCGGTTGAATATTGTATTGCCAACAGTAATCTCTGTATATTCATAATTTTACAACTCTGTGTCCGAGGGTTGCCTTGTGGGAAAGCAAATGCAGAATTTGATAGGCCCGAGTTGCTTATGGTGATAAGCCAATGATAAAGGCTGTAGGCCTGATTGGTTCATTTGGAAAATCCTTGTCTTATGCCATAGGTTGGATCTGTTTATTATGAAAAGTTATGACCTGGGCAGTAGGGCTGAACAAATTATTGTGCATAGTGTTTGTTCCAGCCAATAGGTCTCTAAGGGTGGATTGCCATTAAACTGAGTTAAAAGCAGTAGTCAGATATTTTGTCACATGTCATTCACAGATTTCCAAAGCAGGCAAGGGTTTTGGTGTTCGTTATCCCATTAGATAAATCCTTTGGATAAAAGATTTGCACTGTGATAATCCTTGTCAGGCCCTTTCTGTAGGGGTTGCATATTGTTTTGCCACTGTAATCCTGTGTATATTTGTAATATTATGACTGTCTGCCTGACGGTTACCAGTTTATGTGCAACTAAGGAGGCCTCAGTTGGTTTTGGTGATAAGTCAATGATGAAGGCTTAGAGCTTGATTGTTTCTTGGGACAAATTATATTGGATGTCATAAATCGATCTGTTTTTAATGAAAAATGATGACAAAGGAAGCCTGATCTACATATTGTGAAAAGCATCTATTCAAGCCAGTAGTTCTTTAATGGTGGATTGCTAATACAGCTTGTTGAATGCTGTAGAATTGTATTTTGATACAGGGAATCTCACAGATTAGCTAAGTAAGCAAGAGTTTTGGTGTTGGATACCCATAAGGATAAACCTTTGTGGCAGGGGATTTGCACTGTGATAGTCCTTATTAGACCTAACTAATTGTATACCTAGTTGTACTTTTGCTGACTGTTTTGTGGTGGCTAGCTTGTGAGAAAGCTTATTCCTGACGTAGTAGGCCTGAGCTAGTGATGGTGAGAAGCCATTCATAAAGGTTATAGGCCTGATTGGTTCAGTTGGCAAAGTTATGTCAGATGCCATATGACTGATCTGTCTGTTATAAAAATTATGATAAAGAGAGTAAGCCAGACTTACTTATTGTGAAAAATATATGATAAAACCAATTGGCCTTTAAGGGTGGATTGTCAATACACTGTTAACAGTTTAGACATATTTTGTTGTATAGAATTCCAGAGTACCATAACTGGGAAGGTCTTCGGTAACAGTTACATCCTTTTACCAACTGAGGGATAAATCTGGGATTTGATAATCCTTATAGTTGTACATTGTTTTGCCAGCTGTAATTGTGTACATATTTATAATTTGATGACTGTACATTGTTGGTTACTTTGTGGAAAAGCTTGTGCTCTCTAAGGTAGACCTGACGTTTTCTTTTTATTGTGGTAGGCTATAAGCCTGATTTGTTAATTGGGGAAGGTTATGCCAGATGCCATGGGAATAATCTGCATAATATGAAAAGTTTTGTGAAAAGCAATAAGCATGACAAATGCATTCTGAAAAACATCTTAAAGCTAGTAAGCCTTTAAAGGTGGATTGCTATGTAATGTGTTAAGGGCTGTATGAAGGTATTGCGTTATATGGATTCTCTCTGATTGCCGTACTAGGTAAGGCTTTTGGTGTTGGCAACCTCTTTTGACAAACCTTGGTGGTAGAAGATTTGCACTCTGATAATCCTTGTGAATGTCTGGAAGTAAAGTTGTATATTGTTTTGCCAACTGTAATGTTGTACATATTTGTAATTTTGGGGCTGCTTGCCTGATGGTTGCCTTGAAGGAACACATATGCAGAACGCCTGATTAGTTCACCCGGAACCTTTATATCAGAGGCCATATATCAGAACTGTTTATTATGAAATGTTGAAACAAGGGAAATAGACCAGATATTTTTTGTGAAAGGTATATATTATAGCCAATGTACCTTTAAGGGTGGATGACTATGACACTGTATAAAGCCTGTAGAAAGGTAGTTCTTACATGTATTCTAATAGAAAACTATGATAGGCAAATGGTCTGGTATTGGTTCCCCATCTGACAACACCATGGGAGTAAAAGATTTACACTCAGAATTGTTAGGCCCTCTACGAGGGCTTGTATAATGTTTTGCCAACTCTAATTGTGTACAGTTTCCTAACTGTATGAGTGTATACTTGATCACCTTATAGGAATGCTTGTGTTTAAAACAATATGTCTGTATTGGTTATGGTGACGAACCAATGATAAACACCATAGGTCTAAGTGCTACATTTGTTTAAATATGTTTTTTGCAAGTTGTCATTTCTTAAATTGTTTACATACATTTCATGTAATGACGTTTCGAGTACATTTCAAAATTGTAAAACAAACAAGTAACGTACAGCTGCGTATAACATTACGTATTAATCAAGCCTGCTACTCTTGCGAACAACGATTTACTTGAAATGATGTCTGGAGGCATAATAATGGTGTAATACATGACAACAATCACGAAGCAATAGTACAGCATACAGTATTAAGACTCTTCTATATTACAGAATCAGGCATGGCAAATTGCTGTCAATACGTCAAAGCTGATAAATACACAAATTGTAAACTATGAATTGTGCGGCACACTGACTATGTAAGTGATAAGCAGTTGTCTAGTGCCTATTACGTAACATTACAATTGGAATGAGAATACCCAGGAACATCGAGGCTTAGCCAGAGGGGGGATGCTGTGTAAGGACAGTGTAGCAGACATTGTGATCTCTGAAGCCTATGGATTGCAGCTGAATCACTGCAAGGTTTCTGGTGGCAGAGCGGCTGTCTGGAAGTCGGTGAGTATGGTCTCCCAGGTACTGGCTAAGGAGTAAATGCTTAGCCCCAATATATCTTCTCTGTGTAAGGCGATCCTTTCCGCCAGGGTCTATGTGGTCAATGAGCGTGCCCTATGTCTCGGCTGTGGGTGGTATGGGAGATTTCCATTTACGTGTAATGAGATATTTTGCTAGCAAGTTACCCAGGTCAATAAATCAGTCAGTGGCCCTGTGTTTTTAGCACATCAGTGTAAACCTAATAAGCATATCTTCCAAGTGTTAAACATGGGCGATCCGTACATTGCGCCAGACGGGATGTGATAATGTAGCAATAGGGGTGCAGGAAGGGGCAAGTCCATATTGTGTAGTATGTCAGCTTCAGTGAGTCTACAGCGGGGGCAAGCAACATTTGTATGTTAAAAATACCTATTACTCTTATTCAGTATGAGTTAAGCTCTATGAAGAATATATTGATGTTTGAGGTAGAAATGCGGATGAGGTTCTCTAGAATTATGTCCCATTCCGTGTCTGTGCATGGGCAACCTAGGTATGCTTCTTAGCAATGGCGCAAATGGAGAAGCGATAGGGATGCAGGTGATTTTAATGAATCAAGTGTGTATCCGGACTCATGACGTGGAGATATTGTTTGGTGAGATGTATGGTATGTTCTTGGTGCATGTCACCCCAGATGTTTCTCAGTACGCTTATTAGAGAGTGATAAAGAAGGAATTGGCCTGGGAACCATTCCTCTTCATCTATCAAAGACTCCAGTGGCGTAATTACGCGATCCTGGCATATGTCTCAGAGTGTGTGGAGTCCAGCAGCATTGCAAGTGGTCAGTTCAACTTGAGATGTAATTATCTCTCCACGCGGTATCCCTAGCAGTGGGAGCACTGGCGCATATGGAGAGATATGTTTGCTGATGAATAGACTATGCCTGTAACAATGATGACGACCTTCAGAAGTGTAGATCGAGGCATCCAAGTCTGTGTGCAGGGGTAGAATAGATGGAGTAATGCTGACAAGCCCCAAACTGGGGAAGCAGTGGCAGTGTGGGAGAGGTATAAGCCTGCTAACCAGCGAGCAACCCACTGAAGTAGAGCGGCCAAATAATAGTGGTCAAAGTTGGGGACAGCCATTCCCCCTTTATACATGGAAAGGTGAAGCTTCTGCAGTGCCACCAGGCATCAGGACTTGTGTCAGATCAGTGTGTGCATCAACCCCCTCGATAGAGGTGAAAAAGGAGTTCAAAATATAGAGGGAATGGTTAGTGAAAAAGTATAGGAACTGGGGTAGCATAATCAGTTTAGTAAGGGCTATGTGGCCCGCCACCAACAGTGGGAGGGACTTACAGAATCCCATCTGGGAGTACGTTGACATCAGTGCCTTAGTGAGGTATCATCATAAACATAAGTATCCGAATGGTAGATTCAGGTGCCTAAATATCGGAAGGTATGAGCTTGCCAGAGTAGCCAAATACAATTTAGTGTGGATGTCGGGCCCACAATTGCTGGATTAAATGGGAAGAGACAGAATTTGGTCCAATTGACCATTTATCCTGACGGGTCAGCAAATGTGGCATAAACGGAGGCTACAGTGCCTGGTATCATTGTGACATCCCTAAGACATAGCAAAAGGTCATCAGCATACAAAGATACTGAGAGCAGTGTGTCCCCCAGTAGGATTCCCCAGTTGTGACTATTTGCACGGAGCACCAATACCAGCAGTTTGATGGCTAGTGAGAATAGTAGGAGGGAGAGTGGAAAACCCTGGTGTGTGCCTCTTTCAATTGGTATGGGCTCAGAGATTAGGGTACCAGTATTTACTCCTGTCAATGGGAGGGTGTAAAAGAGCTTTACTAGCTGAATAAATCGGTGCCCAAGGCCGTACCAATCGCAAAATAGCAAAGAGGAAGGGCCATTCTAGGGCACAAACGGCCCTTTCCATGTCCATTACTATGCAGCCTGACTGTGGCCAGAGGTTCAGGCATTTTCTAGGCTCCTAAAAATTCAGGACAGATTTGGTGAGGTGTCATGTGAGAGGACAAACCTGTTCTGATATGGGTAAACCAGTGTTGACACCAATAGTATCAATCAATCTGCTAATACCATAGCCAGGATCTTTTAGTCAGTGTTTAAAAGGGCTAGGCTAATGTCCTGTAGGATCCCAGTGCAGTAGGGACCCTAATTGGTTTGAGAAGAGAGATTAGTGCAGCTTCATGGAGAGAGGCTGGGAGGCATGAAGCTTGAAGCATGTCGTCATAAATGGGGATCTAGTAATGTGGCATACGCTTTATAGAATTGAATTCATCAGGTAGACCATCGGGGCCTGGTGTTTTACCAGTGAATAAAGAACAGATGGCTTCCTTGATTTAAAAAAGGGATAGAAAACTATCCAATTCTGTCCTCGGTTCAAGTGTGACCTGTGGAAATGTGACACCAGTGAGAAAGGTGTATACACCTGATGTCTTGGGTATGGTGACTGATCAGTATAGAACAGTGTAGTGAGCAGTTAATTCAGCATGTAAGGTGTACTGGGTGTGAAGGAGGTGTCCCAGGGCAGAGCATAGTTCCAATATCAGGTGACGGGTTACTCTTGACGGATCAGCCAAGCCAACAAAGCACCAGGGCCACGTAATTGAGGTAGCATGGGGTAGCATGAGCCTTATGCACATGTGTCAAGGACACTGTCCATGCGAGTGTGGTGTGCTGGATCCTGCTGGGTTTGAATTTCGTGTCATAACATGACACGTTCTATATTTGAGATGTCTGTGTCTGGTTAATGGCTAATATGCCAATGCATTGACCCCGTATCGTCACCTTAAAGGCGTCCCATTCAACCAGACGGGATGTGGCAGTACCCACATTGGCGTCAAAGTAGTCAATGATGACAGTGTTCAAGAAAGTGTGGAAGGGGGGATCTTCCAGAGCCGTTGGTTGTAATCGGCAAGTAGGTATAGGTGGGCGCCTTCTCTCCGGGTTAACGTTCAGGTGTTGAGGGTTATGATCAGAATGTGTGTGCCCCAAATAATCAATATGAGTGACATGTGGGAGAAGGTCTGGGGAGCCAACTTTGCAATGGATATGGACATGTAAGTTATGGAGACAGAAGTAAAAGGAATAGACTCTGGTGGCGGCATTGAATGCACGCCAGAATATTCTAAATGCCAATGTCTGAGCAACTCCAGAGGATGTTAGGCGTTGGAAGTAGCAATAGTGTTGGGGAGAGGGGGAAAAGAGCGGTCTAGGTCGAGCTGCAGTATACAGTTGAAGTCCTCTCCCAGCAGCCAAGGAGGATGCTTCAGTCTGGGAGTACATCAGATAATTTTGCTAATTTGCTCCCAATCACAATTTGTCAATAATCTAATTTACCTTTTATTAGGACGTAACAACCATCTAGGTCGACCCTGGTGTTGTCTGCCTGAAAAGGAATGCCCGCCCTTATCCACGTCAATAGTCTACATGCATATGTTGAGAAGTTTGTGGAGTAAACTTGCCCCCATCACCGCCTTTGTAATTTATTCGCTTCTGCACCAATCCAGTGTGATTCTTGCAGATAAGCGATGTGAGTATTGCGAAGACAGAGGTAAGAGTACAGAGCACATCTGCGTGATGGGTTATGCATGCCAGACATGGTGCCTACTAGGGGAGGTGGTGGAGTATAGGTGCAATAGAAAAAGCTAGCACCAGTCCCAGTGTATTGTGAATGTAGGCTGGGTGTGGGCAATGGAACAAAGCAAGGGGCAAACTTAAAATAACCGTGAAAATCAACTCTAAAATACCATTAGGGCAGAGCTACAATAAACTTCTGTCCAAACTTTTCAAATTTACACTTGTAGAGGCATGAATCAGATAACAAAATTAGAGTAATGTAGCTGAATGGTGGCTAGTGAGACCCCTTAACATAATTTAAATTAAGTAATGCCATTACAAGAATAAGAGAGGCGGCAAGAAGTTAGGGCAATGCCATGTGTGGTAATCACTGTAAACTTGTGTTTTGGAGAGATGCTCTGAGGTGCATGGGATATATGGTATTGGATGGATGACCATGAGTGATGTACACTTGTTGATGCATGATTGTCAGCATGGCTAGAGAGAGAAGTGAGTGTGAGTTAATAGCTGCATGTAAACCAAAGAATCAAAGGAGTCTGTCAGCATTTTATGGTGTGACAACTGGATCTGCATCAGGATTAGTAGGCCAAGTGGTAGTTGAGCCATCTTCGCTAGAGGATCCAGTCGATTCCTCATCAGCGTCTGAACGGTGTGTGTGTTCCCTGATGTTGGCAGCTATCTGCAGTGCATGACGCCACTCCTGTTGCATCTGTTCCAGGTATAGGAGTGGATTTAACTCTCGGAGAGTGCTTCCCTTCTGGTGCTTCTGGCAGCTTCGATCTCTACACTGGAGGCCTGGTGTCCCAGTCCCTGTCTGGGATGGACATTGTAAAATGGTACTGAGTGCGTTATTCCAGTCCCAGGCATCTGTAAAGAAGTGGAATTTTCCTTCTAACTAGAGTCTAAGTTTTGCTGGGAATCGGAGGGAGTATTTCATGTCTAGTTCGCGTAGGCAACACTTTACAGACAAGAACAAGCTCCGTTGTTGTACCACAACAGTGTGGTCCGGGAAGTGTATCACTCGAGCATTGTCTACAGTGAAGTTCGCCATCTTTCGAGCTTCACTAAGGAAGAGGTTGTGGTAGTGCAGAACTTTAAAGACCAATGGTTGGCCCCGGTGGTGGTTTGCATATAGGTACACAATGTGCCCTCTCAATAGAGAAAAATAGTGAAAGGGTAGATGGAGTAATGAACTCCCCGGATACATTGTTCGATGTAGGCAACTGCTTTTTGGCCCTCAGTGTTCTCCGGAAGGCCAACAACACTGGTATTGTTGCGTCTGCATCAACCTTCTCCATCATATGCTTTCCTCAAGAATGTGAATTCTCTCTCTGAGCTGAGTAAGTTGAGTTTCTGCAGCATTGGCCTGAGTTTGCAAGGCAGTTATTGACTGTTCCATTTCATGGGTCCGTTCCGCCAGTTGCTGATGCTCTGCATGAAGAAGTGTTAGGTCAGCTGTGATCGTATTTATCTTATTTTTGAGTGAGGGTCTTGATTTCTTGATCACTGTTCAATTTATCTTCAGGCGCTGTGGCACTTTGGTTGGAAGAAAGGTCTGTGGCGTCCGATGTGGTCTGGAGACAGTAGAGTGGCGCAGAGGTGCACCTGTGGTGCCTGATCTCAGGAGTCTCGTGTGCTTTCTGGTCAGTGCAGGATGCCTAGGTATACAGTGGCGAGGGGGGAGAACTTGCTTGCTTGTGTTGGAGTTGTAGGTGTTACACAGCAGCACCAGCAGCCCTCCCGTGGTGTCCAGTCATGATCTGTGCCTTGAGAGCTGCCAATCCAGTGAATGCAGGGGCACTAAGACTGACACCACAAAATGAGAAGTCAACCCTGGGCAGCGGCGTGTCCAAGAGGAGCGTAGAAGTATCCTGGGCCCACTTGCACAGCAGAAGGTGTGCATCACATGCAGCCCTGGCTAGCTGCACAATGACAGGTGGTCAGTATGACGCTATAAAGTTGATATAAGGGCAGTTGCCAAAACCACAGAATATCAACATAGATTGAGTGGGTGTTGTGTTTTTGGTACGGTAATTTATTAATGCCTGGCCATGGGGGCCAGTATCGATGTCTTAATCTATCCCAAGTGATGTAATGAAGGACACAGGGACAAGGCCATCACGCATAAAGGGCAAGTTTGCTTTAGGTTGCTGCAGGAGACATCAATATGTCTGTTCCAGAGCATGTTGTCAGTTGGAGATGCACAGAGCACTTAAGCAATGTAAAATAAACGACGCCAGGCTAGACTATGGTGTATCTGACTACCATGGGGTTTGACCATGTGCCAAGTTATGCAAGTGTGGTTTCTCTTTCAGTGGCTGCCTTAGGGGCAGTCTTGCTTGGGGCGATATTTAAATGACAATATCATGCTCCTCATTGTTTATTAGAAGGGGGATATATTTAGTGGTAGTGCTTTCCAGTACTTATGGCACATGTGCCTGAAGCGAGGTCTTAAATATCCCTGATTTGAGGGGGAAAGAGTACTGTGTCACTGTTTCCTTCAGTTAGGAGGGTTTGACTAGGCAGGAGGGCACAGGCACTGTGAAATGGCCACAGCAGATCTTTGGAGGCAAGCAGTCAGGCTGTGCACATTAGGCCCTGAGCTGGGTCACAGGTGCGTTCGCTGTGGTGTGGGGTAACAAGGGGTGTTACATTTAGTGCTGCAGTTTGAGGAGGAAAGACAATAGCCTTACCAGAATCCTTCCTAGCGGCCAGTGTAGATGATAGTCTGCGACCACCAGCATCTACTGCAGGGCAATGCAAGGGGGTGGTCTGTGGCTGCCCTGTCAGGCCAGGGGGGCCTTGAGCCAGAGTCCGGGCCCCGCTGTTTGCTCGGGCCTCTCACAAATGAGGTTGTGTGAGGTGAGTGCAGAGGAGGCCGACGCATCATCTTTGGTGTGTCCCAGTCTGCCTCTGG
This sequence comes from Pleurodeles waltl, assembly GCF_031143425.1. Taxonomy (NCBI): domain Eukaryota; kingdom Metazoa; phylum Chordata; class Amphibia; order Caudata; family Salamandridae; genus Pleurodeles; species Pleurodeles waltl. The sequence goes on along the minus strand of NC_090448.1, from coordinate 914,138,495 downwards.
CCCCTGCACTGGGTCCCAACAGGTGCAAAGGTGCAATCATGTGGGAGAGCCAGCCAGCTTTGAAGTTGGGTGTCTGGTGAAGTTGTGTACCAGAAGGGGTAAGGGCAGGAAATTCCAATAGAAACGAGGCTCTACCTCAGTTTGCAGTGGCTGCGTGACAGGGAAAGTACCGGACCTGGGGTGGCTCATCAAAGCGGCATAGCCTGTTCTTTTAACATCCGGCAGGATGGGTCTCGGACATCAATAATCGCCGACAAAGGCAGCCATGGGTCTCCTGGGGTGTAGCTGCCTCTGTGCAATTGCAGATTATCGCCGGTGCACTGGATAAATGCTGGCTTAATGGGGCTCCGTTACATAGCGGCCGCCATCTTGGCTTCCGAAGCCACACTGCTCTTGAATGCTTCATTAGGTAAAGTTATGTCAGATGATATAGGTCTGATCTGTTTGTTATGAAACTTTGAGGCACAGGCAATATGTCGGCCTTATTTGCAGTGAACCTATTACGATAAAGTAAGTAGGCGTTTATGGTAGATTGTTATTCCACTGTGTTAAAACCAGTAGACAGGTATTTTATTATGTGGAATCTCATGGATTACTGTAGTTGGCAGGGATTTTGGTGGTGTTTACTTCCTTTGACAAACCCCAAAAGTTTAAGATTTGCACTTTGATAATCTTTGCTGTACTGTCTGAGGAGAGTCTGGCAGGAGTAGATGTCTACCTGCTACCTGTAACAAAAGTTAAGCGCCACTCGCATTCTGGTTTGCTGCATGGCAACATATGGCATGGGGAAATGGGTTATCCTATTTCTGATACCAGCTCTATTGCCCAGTTAGTGATGCAATTTTCCCCTTCACTTCTTTCCTTATTGAGAATGTCCTGCAGCTACCCATACAGTCCTCCTGGAGAACCAATCATTTTATCTGCACTGTGCTGCACCATATGAGGCCACTACTTCTAAACTAGCCAGCCATCTTGGAATGGCATTATCTTTGGTGTATCACTTTTTTACTGTTGCAGGATGGACACCATGTTTGATCAGTACAACAACAATACACAGTAAGCACATCAAAAGATAGCCATCCAGTGCCATGTTGACTGAGCCATCTTGTAATAGTATTGTGCATAGTGTATCTTTGTTCTTATCCCTCCAAATGGCTAATATGTTGCTTCTATATGTGGCACCAATGTTGGAACTTTAAAACAACAGTACACATTGTACAATACCATTGTAAGATGGCCACCTACTCCTATATTTAATTTTAATATTACATTGCAAGTATATGTCTGTCAAGTTCAGGAGGCAGCATGTCTTCTATTCTTTTACTGTTATTCATTTAGTTTTATCCTGCATATGCATGTGGATTTCTTTTTTTTTTTACTGTGGAAGGGTAAGTCCCCTGCACTTGGCCTGAAAGTCAACGGCAATTGTGGCTTAGATACACTTGCTCATCATCTATTCAACATGAGAGTATGATCAACGGCAAAACTGCACAGCAAACATCCTCAGTGGCAGATAGACAGAGCACATGACCAAGCTGGAATCCTGACCAACAAGTGAGACAGATGCAGCCTGGGCTCTTTGGACAGATGTGCATGAGTACCGCCTACAAAAGTGAAACTTAGAGCAGCTGAAGGCCAACACAGAGACAGCCACACATTGATGTGATGAAGATCAGAAGAGCTCACTGGCATTGGGGAAGATGGGGACCTAAAATACATGGTTAGTGTGGGACCTGGCAGTATCCACTTGTAAAGTGCTGTGCGTAAGGGCCCACCTCTAGCCAGGTCTGATGGGCAAGAGAGAGAAAACTGGTTCCCTCAACCCCCACCCAGAGTGGATAACAAGCTGGGAAGTTTGTGGGACTGTGCAGGTTGATCTGCTGTCCAGACCCCCGAGGGAAAAGAAGCTGATCCAGAGAAGGTAATTTTGCAACAGATAAGTTAGCCTCTTGAAAGCAGTGAGAACCGTGAGTAACATGCACTGAGGGGAAAGACATTAAGTAGGAGATGAAGAGAACTGTGAGAGAGGAAGACAAAGGAAGAGCATTACTCCCCCCCCCCCATCAACTGGAAAAGATGGAAACCAGATTGATGACAGTGCAGAAGTCAGGGTTTTCAGAGAGCTTCTGAGATAACTGCTTATATGAAACAGAGGCATAAGGCACAGTAGTCCCAACACAGCCTAGTTGTGAGGAACCCAGGACATCTGATCAGTTTAATTAAAGTGACTGTCTGGGAAGCCCTCCTTGCCCTTGCGCCTGTCTCTAAATGTGGTATAGAACAACTATCATACTCCCCTCTAAGATACTGGAGGAAATGCATCATATGTCTGGTCACAAAGCATGTGAAGTTGGGATGCAACTGAACAACACACTTGCAGCACAAAACAAAATAAACTAGGCTAGTATGTATTTGTACACACAGATGGGAGTCAAAATTAAAGGAGGCCAGCCAGCTGTGAACCAGACTGAAGAGATTCTCCATCCAAAAAGTACAATAAAGCATGTGCTAACGGCAGTGCAACAACCCAGAATAGCACTGCAGAATAAAATGAATTCAATGGGAACTGACATTAATATACTATGTGCATATATCCACCAAATGTCAGGGCGTACATGAACAGTGGCTAAAATAAATATCATTGGGTGTGAAGGTACTAAAAATATAGTAGGTCACCACCAGTCAGTGTCACTATAATTGGAGGCAAAAGTGGAAGATGCTGAGAACCAGTTGAGACACAATGAACTCCCGACTGTTGGAATCAATCGCGGCTCGCCATGCGATAAAGATGAGGGGTGTGGTGGGTGGTTGTAGGGAAATGGGTCTGACACACAAAACAAATGGGCTGGCTGGCTCCACTTGCAGGCCTGCCCTGCAGCCAATCCTAATGCTGCTGGCTCAAAAGGCTTGAGAATAAACAGCAATTCTCGTAAAAAAAAACAAAAAAAAACACTACCATTCACAATAGGTGAAACCTTGATTGACTCGGGGTCTGCTATTTAGCAGTAGAATTTGAACGGAACAGTGAAAGACTTGTACCGGATGAGAGTAATGATGCTGCAAGCCCCAACAGCAGTTTTCTTTACAAGAGATGACTTCAGGTTAGTTCTGTCTATGCAACTGGATAGATGGTACAATGTCAGAAATAAAATAATCAGAATAACAAAACTGAATTGGTTCACAGAGGAACAATACTATTTTACTGAGAATATGATCTCTATCCAACCAGCTGTGACCAGGTGAAAGGCATTTAACGTAGTCCAGAGCGCATCAGCCATATCTAAAATTTCTGGGAAGAGGAAGGAGATAATCAGGGAAGTAGCAGCCATAGGAACTTGAGGACTTGGAAAAGCACTATTTAAATAACCCAAAAACAGGACTTAGGGGTCTCACATCTTGAAGAGAGGAATGTAGATCCCCAGTATTGAAAAATCCCCTATCAGTTTTTAGGCATACCGACTGTATGAGGTCAGAAACAAAGGGGATACTTATTGGCGCAGCTTAGTAAATTTAAAGAGAACCAAAACTGGATAAGAGGTATAAGAGGTGAAGAAGGTAGGAAAGTAGTTGAGTACTCGGAGATAGCTGGGACCTTTGCAAGCCACACCTCTTGCAGGGAACCTAGAGGAACTGGCCAGTTTTTCTTCAGCTTACCGGTTGGGACCCTGTCAGTGGTTTAGCATGCTGCTCTCTATGAAGACTTGCTGAAAGCAAAACTGTCAGAAGCACTGAAACAGGTGAGGGAGGGAGAAGCCCCAAAACCAAATGGGTTCCCAGCTGAACAATTGAAGCAATTATCCACTAAGACTATACCTGATATACACAATACGTCGTTAGAGGCAAAAAATGAGGGTAGTGTCTCACTAGACCTGTGCATGGCCACTACAGTATTGATATACAAATCGGGCAAATGGCCCAAAGACTGTTTCGTACAAACCTGCTAAACAGAGAAAATAAAGGACTTGAGAAGGCTGTAGCCAACCGTTGATGTGGGGTGATAGATTCCTTAATTCCTCCCAGACCTTTCAGGATTTATGAAAAGTAAGTCAATGTGACATAATGTGAGACACCTGTATGAATGCATGGAATGTGCTAGGACGTTATTAGAGAGAAAATAAGTGATAAAAAGAGTAATTTTATTGACTGTAGGTTTCAGATCATTGTTCAGATCCTGGGTATCGCTATTATTTACATATATTAGACTCTAAGTGAGAGTCAAAGGGGTGAGTTCAGAATTGTTTCCATTTGGTAGGGACACAAGACAGGACTGTCCCTTGTACCCACTCCTTTTTCCCTTTGTTATTGAACCCATCCCATATTGAGTCAAACAATATGTGCTGATAAGCAAGCTAAGATCAAGTCATAACTGGGAAAATGTTATTTTACCACATACTGATGATACACTCCTTTGCCTAGCAGACCTGGTGATATCCATTTGAAGAATTCTGGCCAATGTAACTGAATTTGATAATTTGTCAGGTATTTTATATCAATTCAATCAAGTCAATATTCTTTGCACTCATGAAATTGTCTTGATTGTAGGTACGGGCTTACCCCTTTAAAGTTGCCACAGACAGTTTTCAAAAACTGGGTTTGTATTAAGCAAAAGATAGGGACATTTACTTGTACAGAAAGTTGTCCAAGATCATCACACAATTTGGAGTATGTAGCGTACTGGAGAAAGATATTGCTCCCACCTCTGGGTACAGCAGCGTTGTGCAAGAAGATTACAATCCAATGATTTTTGTATTGATACAAAACAAGCCATTCTGGATATCTGCAATGTATTTTAAAAAAAGATACAGGCTATTATGAACCTTGTTATGTGATGTTGGAGCGGAAATGATATCGCACAGTACTCTCAGCCTAGGAGAGAGTGAGGGAGGGAATTTTGTTACTCGATATACAAAGATATTTATGGGCATCCTGGTTCATAGTCGTTCATGATGGGTCATTTGCCTCCCAAGGAGAACACCTCTCTAATAGCTGACAGATGTGCCAAAGGTTTGAGCTGCTTCAGTGCCAAATATGGGATGAAGACACCGAAGACTCTGCTACAGAGTACTGGAGCGATTGTTAAGGTCTGAAGGTTGGCATCCAGGAATACAGGATGGGTATTATTTGAACTCCACTAATGCCACTATGACGCTTGGCAGTACGACATTTGGGGTTTGGGTGGCCTCAAATCATATAGAAATCCGAAAGGGGAATTCAGCCTATTACATTCAAACCATTTTAAATATATACAGATAAAACATGCTATCCTCAAATATACAGACTTGCTGGCAAACGTACAGTAAGACTCTCCACTGGGGAAACAAGCAACACCCTTGATCTATAGAACCCTGACTAATAATGCCAAGAACATGTTACACCACTTAGGGAAAAATGGGAGGAAGGCATGGGACCACTTGGAGATGATGATTTGGAAGACGGACAAATGTAACTAAGAGAAATGGCCATTAAATCAGGATTTAGAATGATCCATATAAATATGTTAACCTACTGAGCACCTAAACTCAGCAGTGACTGAAGATTGGGTTTACCAATGGTTCTGTTTTTGAACGGTACAAATCGACATCCCTGCACTTTGGATCAAAGTGCAGGGATGTCATCTACTATAACAGTTATGAAATGCCACTTTCAAACTTTTTTGGCTACATTTTCCCCTCCCCTCCCTTGTTGGCGATGTGTCTAGTTCACTAAATACCCTCCTGGCTGTTGGTGTAGAGTGCGCTTGGGATAGGTGCGAAATATCCTCCTGCCCTTGGACAATACAGGGGAGAGGATCACTAAATGTTTGCACAACCATGGTTGTGGCGATTAGGCAGTAAATGGCTCCTGCCCCTGGACTGAGGGAAGTCTTAATCCCCAACCCCTACCCCCACACACACCTAAGAACATGTGAGAATGTTGCATTAAGAATGGTCCCAGCTCTTGCTAGGCCAGGAGGGCAAACTATGTAGCAAGCACTGGAAAGCCAAAGTGGCTATAGGTAATGTGCTCATGAATGCACGCAGCAGTAGTACATTTCACCAAGAAAAACTGGAGGGAAATAGAAGATGCAGACAAAGGACTGGTTGTAAAGGAGTTGCTCATGCAGTTCACACACTTGAATGGATATGGCTAGATATACCTAATCAACTAGGAGCATTTTGTGCAAGAGGAATATTTTACTGGGCTGAGCCAAAATGCGAATGACAAATTTCAAGCCAGTGGCTATAAGACTGGTTGTGGAAAATCAATGGTTAAAAGTTGCAGACCCAAAGCCCACACCATGTAGATTGTTAGAAACAGATGTATGTGAGACCTCTACGGTAAAAAAGGAGACCTAAAAGAGAGGGTGCGATTGCACGGGGCCACCCCAATCAGGGGAGGGGCCGCTTATGGCTGCGGTGCCGGGCCGGACATGGGGGGTGGGTCAGGGAGCGACAGGCTCCCCGGCCCCCACACATCAATATAAACACAGGCGATTGGCTGTGAAGGGGACCGCAGCCTCGGAAACACTGTTTGGCAGCCCCAGAAGCGCTCTTCACGCTTCCGGGTTCACGCTAAAAAATGACATCACGCGGCCAGCCTTATAAGGCGGCTGCAGTTGGTGAGCGCGTCTTTCTCGTGCTCACCGATCGGATCAGGGGGTCCCAGTGGTCGCAGCAGGAATTTGGGCTATTTTTCTTTTGTTTGGGCTATTTTACTTCCTTGGGCTGCTGTTGGGCTGCTTTTGAGCGGTTTATGGGCTACTTTTGTCCTTTTTTTCTTTCTTTGGCAATTTTTTACATTTAATTAATTTGCTTGGTGCTCCAGTTTGCAGGTTGCTTTCTGCCGCATTGGAAGGGAGAAGAGGACGACGCGAGTGGCTCAGCAAGCCTCACGGGGGGGGCTGTACAGGTTTGAGCTTAGTTCACCTGACCAGAGTTACTCTCTGTGGCGGGTCCTGTGGTGTTCCTGGACGAGCGGCCACCTGGCCAATATTGTGTGGGGAGCGTTAGTGGTCCTGCTTTGCTTGACAGATAGTGTTGCGCATGTAGGGGAGGTGCTGTTTGTCATAACTGTTGGGGTTTATGGTAAGGGGGCCCTTACATTAAGTTCTTTCTTGGAAGGGGAGTCCCTTTGGGGTTGGTGAGCGATTTCCTGTTTGGAAGTGTTTTCCTTTTAGGGGACCATTGATAGTTTTTGCTGTTCTAGTGGTCATAGCTAAGAAACGGTCGCGAACAGATGAGCTCCTTGAGGCCCTGATGCTTAGGATGGACAATATGGACAAGGCCATAGCATCCTTGAAGGCACAGATTTCTTCTTCATTGGGGGGGGGAATACCATCTAGCGAGGCGATCCCGCCAGCTCCGAAGAAGGTGGGGGGACAGAGGAAGGGTTAAGGCACTGTGGGGAGGCGGGCGGAGGCCACCCCTGCGCAGGTTGGGAACGGTATCAATCTAGATTCAACGCGGCCTGAGGTTAGTGCATCACCGGTAGTGGATGCTGGGCAAACTGGGAGTGGGGGGCCAGAGTCAGGTGCCAGCGCAGACTGCGGGAGTTGTGGTCCCTACAACAAACACAGTTGCGGGGAAAGACACTGGGGGGCCAGTCAGCGGGATCATATGGGCCATTTGACGTCTGTATTGCCATGGCTGTCTGAGATGGGGTTGCTGTCCACCAATTTAGTGGGAGGCCCATTGTCTGGGGCTAACGAAGAAGATGTTAGGGAAAAGGTGTTACAACTGGTTTCCAGTTTGGGCACTACAAAGGGGTCTCAAGAACAAGGGCCAGAGTCAAACACTAGTGAGGTGGTGCAGGGGGCCAGCTATCTTCTCCCCAACCATTACAGGGTGGGGACCAGTTGCCTACTGATGCGTAGTCCGTGGCACAGCCGGTTACTTCTGCGTCGGGCGCACCCGCAACCCAGGCAGTTAATCCCCCAGCGGTGGTGACCTCTACAGCAACGACTTCGGTGGCCCGGGAAACCTCAAGTTCAGGTATTGGTCACCCTTCCCCTCCCTATGGCCTTGGGGGATATTTGCTCAGAGCATGAACAGTTAGGGCTACATGTACCGGTTGGGGTGAGGGAAAAGATTTGGAAGGGGGCGTACATCGATATCTTCAGTTTGCTGGTTGACAAAACTGAGAATGAGGAGGTGCGGCGTTGCAGAGTGCGCACCTTCAAGAGAGTGTGGACATGGGCCACAAAGAAGGAGAGTGGAGGAGTCTTTGTCCAACTGGGTTAGAGCGTTCTCCATTTATCAGGCCATTCTAGCTGAACGTTTCAGTTACTTAGGTGCCCAGTTAGCTTGCTATCAGATCCGGATCGTGGGGCCACATGATGAATACAGTGGCACGGCATGGAAGGAATATGATAAGGAATTCAAAAGAATTAAGGCATATAAGCCTTCATTGGCCTGGGATCAGATACACATAATCACTTGGTTGCGTTATACTAATCGCACTCGGGCCGGGCCAGCAGCTTTTTCACTAGGCCTGTAGGGACAGGCTCAGGAGCCTCAGGGGGTACTGGGGCCAAGAGGGGAGCCTGCTGGGATTTCATCTGGCGCACTTGCTCCCGGTCTCCCGTGACATGCCGTTTTAAGCACTGCTTTACCTTTTGTGGCCAGGCCTCCCACCCAGAATTCAAGTGTTTTTTAAAAAAAAATCAAGAGATAAAGTGGCCAAGAAACAGGATTGACGATTTGGGGTGCATGGGTCGCATGGTATATTTTGTTAAGGCTTCATCCACGTCAATCTGTTGGCTATGGTCCCTTGACTTAACATTTACCCCAAACAAGCAGCTGCGTAGGTGTTGTATCAGGGCTTTAAGGACGGTTTCAGGATACCGGCTCAGGACTATGTTGGCTCGCCCCATTGTAAGGAACAGCTGTCTTTGCGTTCCAACCCCAGTGTGGCACGTAAAAAGATCAAGAAGGAACTAGATTTGGGGCAGGTGCCAGGGCCCTTTGATGAAATTCCCATGCAGGGCTGTGTTTGTTCTCCTTTAGGGGAAGTCCCCAAGAAAGAGCCAGGGGAGTTCAGACTGATTCACAATCTGTCCGCTCCAAAGTGGCAGTCGGTGAGTGAGGCCATTGATGGGGCATTGTGTTTGGTTAGGTATGCTTCCTTGGATCAGGCAATTCAAATACTGCAGGAGCTGGGGCCTGGAGCTTTGATGGCGAAATCAGACACTGAATCTGCATTTCGGTTGTTGCCAGTGCATCCTGAGGACTTCTGCTTGTTGGGTTTCCAGTGGGAAGGACAGTATTACTTTGATAGGTATATGCCTATGGGCTGCTCTGTGTCATGTGCCTATTTTGAGCAATTTAGTGGATATTTAGGGACAGGGCGTGGCATAGGTGGGATTTCCACTGCTTGGATGATTTCCTTTTTCTGGGGCCCGCTGGATCTAATCAATGTGCGTTGGACGTATTTAAAAAAAACACATGAAGGAATTTGGGGTTCCACTTGCTAAAGGAAAGATGGTGGGTCCCTGCTCCACGATTGAATTCCTAGGGATAGAGTTGGATTCAGTGGCAGGTGTGTCCAGATTGCCTTTGGAGAAAGTGGTATCCTTTACACATGCGTTGCGGTCTTGCCTAAGGGCGCAGAAGGTGACACTTCATCAGTTGCAGTGCTTGGTCGGGCAGCACAACTTTGCGCTGCAAATCATACCCATGGGGCGCCCCTTTTCTCTGTCAACTGCCCAAGCCCTGTCAGGGTTAAAAGTCAAGCATCATCACACCAGGCTTTCCAATGAGGTCAAACAAGATATGAGGATTTGGGAAACCTTTCTGCATGACTTTAATGGGACAGTGGTGTGGCGTAGTCCGCCGAGGTCCAATGAGGAATTGGGACTTTTTACTGATGCAGCTGGGAGCCTAAGCTTTGGGGCTATATTTGGTACAGCATGCTGCGCTCAGCGATGGCCCTTAGACTGGGTCCAGGAGGGCCTAGTGGCCAATATTGGTTTCTTGGAGTTGTTCCCAATTTTAGTGGCTTTGTCTATTTGGCCGGAGGGATTTAGGAATCAGTCTGTGATTTTCTGGTCTGATAGTACGTCAGTTGTTGAGTGCATTAACCATCAAGCAGCTAAGTGCATGATGATCCTAAGGCTGCTGAAAGAGATAGTATTATCGTGTTTAAGGTTGAATGTGACCTTCAGAGCTAAGCAGGTACCTGAAGTGTTGAATAACACTGCTGATGCACTCCCGTTTTCAGGTCTCACCTCCCCGGAGGAGTTCCCAACGCCCTTTCCAGAGCATCTGTGGCGAATTGGTGCCAAAGAATACCGGACCTCGTGGCAGCCGGTTTAGCACCCAGGACGCTGAAGGCTTACCAGGGAGCATTTGCAGTGTATGTTGATTTCAGGGGTGGGGCGGTATCGCCAACTTGTTTTGATCCGGTTTCAATCTTGGCATTTTTAGAAGTTTTGAGGGCTGAGGGGAAGTCAATTGCATGCGCCAGACGTTACTCCGCTGTTATTTCTTTTTTGCGCAACTAGGGGTGCTGTCCGACGAGACAAAATCATTTTTGGTAAGAAGGGCCCTTCGGGGATGGCAGCGCATTCAAGGCTCTAAGCCGGACACTCGGCGGCCCATTGATGTGACAAAGTTGGGGGACTTGCTAGTAGTGTTGGATCGTGTTTGTACTTCTCCCTGCGAGGTCACCTTATTTAAGTCAGCCTTCACCCTTGCCTTTTATGGAGCTTTTAGGTCGGGTTGAACTGGTTGCGCGCAACAAAAGCGACACCTCGGGGGGGTCTGCAGTTGGCGAGTATTCATTGGCCGGAGGGGTCTGGGTGTCTGTCGATTACTGTTCCCGCTCTAAGACAGAGCAGGATGGAAAGGGGGACCACATTCTATTGCATAGAGCCCCGGGTAATGCATGTTGTCCTATACGGACTTGGAGGCCTTCTTGGCACTGCGCGCTCAAGTGCGGTTTTGGTGCATGTGGGTGCGGTTTTGATGCATGCGGACACCACGCCACTTACTAGGTACCAATTCTCACAGGTACTCAAGCGTTCCCTTCTGGCAGGGGGTTTGGATGCCTCAGATTTTGGCACTCACTCCTTTAGGATAGGGGCAGACACAGCGGCTGTGGCAATGGGTTTCCAGGAGCAGTGATTAAGAGAATTGGAAGGTGGTCATCAGATTGCTATAAGCGATATGTGGGGCTGCATATGCTATGAGTTCATGTCCTTGACACCTCTCTTCCTTTGTACACTATGCAGACACCCGCCGCAAGTATTTGACGGTTCCAAAAACTCTGGTGCATGCAGAAGTTGCAGGTATCATCACGGTTTGGGTAATCAGACATTCCCATGTCTGACGTGCAGGTGAATTATTTGCCAAGAGTGCCTTTGCGTCACGCACATTGGAGGCTGGTTTCGGCATCTCTTTCTTTGGCCGAGGCGGACTGCAGCTCACTCAATTAAGGAAATTCCTGGATTCAATGCCCCCTTTCGGCTACTCGTCACAGGACATCATTGTGCTGCACCTTGGGGGTAATGATTTGGTTGCGCTAGGATGCAGGCAGCTGTTTGAGCTGGTAATATCCGAAATTGGTCGGCTGGCCAAAAGAAAATCCTCAGGCTGCCCCTGCTTGGTCGAACACGATTCCTCGTTCTTTCTGGAGGGGCGGGATCTCAGTGAAAGCCCTCAATAGCTCAGTAAGAAGAATCAATAGCAAATTGGGCAAGTTGTTTCGGTCTCCAAAGTTGGCTGTGATCTGGCATGGCTGCATTAAAGGAGACAGGTTTTTTCTGCAGGACGGAATTCATCTTTTGCGAGTAGGCTATGAAATGTTTTTAGAGAATATACTCGCCTGGCTCTCCCAGCTGCACATCGTCGGGCAACGATATGGGCCTGTGGCGGGCAGGGTGAGATCATGACTGGGAATATAAATGGGTACCTTCTTATTACAAAATTGGGTGACAAGCTAATTGGACCCTCCAAGAGGTGCTAGCTGGGTAGTGTGGATGACACGCGGGGTTGCGAGCTGCCGCTGGCATCTGGCCCCTAGAGCTAGGAGAACACCCTGATGTAAATCCTACCCCAGGGATTTATAGCGTAAGGAGGAGTAGGGTTTGGGGTATGGGAAAACAGTCAATCTCATTCACAGCCACCAACATTGGGTACGCAGTCAGGGACAGGAATGTGGATGTATTAGCATACTCTGTTAAGGCTAGGCATCCCTTGAACTCTGTAAATACTTTTGTGAATAGAATTTTTAATTATGGCTTACAATATTTTGTCAATAAAATACAGCCGGAGGTTTACGACCCCTAATCCCAAAGTGAAGTGCATCTAAGGTTTTAATTCAAGCTCACATGGGGGGGGGGGTAAGTGGTATTTGGTGGTAGGAGGCCTCGGCGATACCCGGCCATATACATTCCCACCTGTTTGCGAGTCAAAGGAAAAGATAGAGGGGCCAGAAAACGCACTCCAGACAGCTAGGCAAAGGTAGAAAGGTCAAGCAACCCATGGACACTTGGCAAGGCCACAGAGGATTTTCTTTTAACATATCAAAGTCCTATGGCAAGAGCGAGCTGCATTTCTAAATGGTCCTGATCAGGAAAAGGTATTTCAAGTTGAAGGTCCTTTCATCACTTCTCCCCAAACAGATCCATTAATATTCAAGACTGCAGAGAAAATTAAATTAATGAAAACACTTCTCTTTGTTAACCACGTGTCCCAAATCTAGCCAACATTAAAGGATATATGCAAATCTGTTGCATGCACAACGACAACTTTAAAACGGCAGAACGAAATGCACTTAAACAACAAAAGACACCAAATGGAGCCAAGAGAAGTTACTTTAATTCACTATTTCAGGTCTGACACAACCGAGATCCTATTGTGATCATCAATATATGGAGTGGGCTCTGGGTCCGTCACCTTCAGCCATTAACTTGTGTGAGACACACCACATTTAGGCATTGCTTATATAAAGTGTCCTTCACATGGCACAATAGTTTATCTCCATGCTGCTTTACTCCGATGTTTCTTCTGTGAACTGTCTTCATTTCTTTACTTCTACCTTTTCTTCACACGCGCTGGCTGGCTCTACATGTCTGACTCTTCTGCAGGGATAAGTGAGCCCCGTCCCCTGCTTGATGTCTCCTGCCCAAATCTGGTTGCGGTGTACCAACTGGCATTCTCTCTTGGTTTCCCTCGTAATTCTTTTGTGAGGGAGGATTCGGGTGAGCATGTGGTGTAAAAAAAAGTCTGATCTGGGCTGAGATGCACTGTCCGCTGCTCTGCATCAGCCTGAAGTGTGCAGCTATTTATGCCTGCTCCCTCCAGGCAGGAGCAATATCAGTTTCCCTGCCTGCAGGAGTGCAGACAGGGCAACAGATGTCTGCTCCTACTCGGCAGGAACATGTTTAAATCTCCTGCCAGCAAGGAGCAGACTTCCTGTCCCTGCCTGCACTCCTGCAGGTAGGTAAGGCATGTTTGCTCCACCTGGTGGAAGATTTAAAAATGCTCCCATCAGGCGGGAGCAAATATATTTTACTTTGTCCTGGGGGTGGGTCCCCTGGGGACAGAGTAACAGAGTCATCCCGGGGTATGAGGCCTTTAGAGGCTTGGGGGGGGGGGGTGAAGAGGCTCCTGTACCATTTTTTTGTTGAGTTCAGCCCAGGCGAATAACCTCCCCTGGGCCTTTTTAGGCTCAATGAGGAGGGTAGTTTGGTCCCCTCAACTTGATTTTTTTTTTTTTTTTCATGAATTCAGCCCCAGGGGATGGAGTCCCCTGGGCTTAATACGGTTCGGGGAAGGGATCTGCCAGGCCCATTCTCCTTTTAATATGCATTCCAGCCCAGGAGAATGGAGTTCCCAGGGCCTTATACGGCTCAGGGGCATGTGGCCCACCCCCTTAATTTCATACCTCACCCCCCACTTCACCAATCCTCCTGAAACTTTTCAAGCTCAAACTATTTAAAAAAAATAGCAGTTCTTTGGAAAGTGTTGGGGAGGTTTTTCAAAAAATTAATTTCCTTCTGGTGACATGCGAGACTAAAGTACTATATTCTTTTCGTGCTGTAGATATTAATGAGAAATTCTGTTCTTGAACTTGGGGATCTCTTTGTGGAGGGCATATGATATAGAATGAGGATGTCCACACACGAGAGAGAAGATCAATACTTGCCGGGAGGAGACTCCAGGTAATTAATCAAATTATTCCAAACATGGAGTGAGGGTGTGCACACCTCGGAAAAGCACTTGGTGGAATTCCCACATGGACTTCAATTTACTAGTGTTTTTCCATTCTGAAGCCCACAACTTCTGCATGGAATTTGTAGCTCTCTAAAGAACTAAATACATTGTTTTTACAGCATCTCTGGTTTAATCACTATGCTTCACATCCAGGCACTGCAGGTCTGGTCGGTTTTGGTCAAGTCATAGATTGCATGTTATAATTTGTTCATATGGTTTAAAACAGTGTCCTGCATGTTGTAACTTGGTAAGCACCCCTGCAAAATGGCACTTTTGTATATATATTTTAAGAAGTTGACAATATGATCTGTACATATCAGTGGTTATTTTAAAAACGAGTTCACACTCTTATGTACAGTTCTGAAGAGGCCGGAAATCGATTGGTGAAACAAATCAACTACATATTGGGAGGAGTCCACATTGATAATCGAAAAAGGCGACTGATGCATGGACTGCCAGCCTAATGTCATTGGATGTTCTGTATGTGAATATTAGGCAACAGCTGTAATGAATGAAAGTGGACTACCTTGTGGTGGTCCCGGCTAGGAAATACATATTGGGCTACTTATTGATCTATATCAGGACAGTGAGACTAGTTTTAAGCACATTGTAATTTCACTTGAAATAAGTATACACAAATGTGTAATTTGATTTGAAGCAAGCATTCACAAATAAATTATTGATGTATAGCAACACTGAAGGAGGTGTCTGGATGAAAAGTATATTTCATAAATGTATTGGCAAATGATGGTAATATCCAATAATAATTTATGTATTATTGTAGACCAAAGAGGTTGGATTTATCCCGCTAGAGTGACTGTTGTCTTTTTTTACTTAACTGCCCAAAACTCTAGAGGGTTAGTGGGGCAACCCCCTTCGGATAAGCAGGCACAGAAGGTAAGACAAACATACAGACAGAAATACTCCAGTCCAGTTCTTCCACACTGGAACCAGTCTTTTGGTCAATAAAATCAAGAGATGGAGTCATAATCACTGGCCTACACCTATTGGAAATGTCCTCTCTGCCCTCAACTAAGGTCAAATCTCAAGGGATCATGTGTGACTCACATCTGGCCTTTCAAGCTCAGATTAACATAGTGTCATCTACATGCTTTTTATCTGAGACTGCTAAGGAAAATGTGTTCATTCTTTCCTCACAATTTCCAAGCTCAAGTGATCTCAAACTGTGACATTTCCAGGACTTTTGTAACATCCTTTACCTAGGTCTACCCACATCAACTTTGAACCAGCTTCACAGAGTCCCAAACTTTGCCATGCAGGTAGTTTGTAACCTATGAAAATTCAATCCTGTTACCCAGGCAAGAGCCCAGCTACACTGAAACAAAGCCTCCTTTACAATCCTCAGTCTTATGCACGGTCTTAAACAGGACTGAAAAGACTCACCCTGTGCTTGCTTTTACTCACTAGTATAGAAGTCTGTATTTCAACTTCCACATGCTGTTCTCAATTCTACGTATCAAATGCTCCATATGTGTATTGGTCTTGCTTAAATCTGGATTAGTCTTTCTCTTCCGATTAAGAGAACTCCTCCATCTCTGCATTTAGATTGGCCAAACCCACCTGTTTTTAATAGTAAATCTTGTTGCCTTTTAATGAGGTCCTTCTCCAGTGCCTTAGACTGGCGTGGGTTAAGTCAGCTTCTTTACAGGCTATCCACTGCATAGTTGCTCATCTTCATTGTTCGTATCCAGATGACCCAACATTTCTGTCTTCTGATCTTTAACATGATGGTCGAGTACTGAGTACTTCTAACACTTCTGGAAATAACTGTGATTCTTTGGCATCCTCTCCACTCAGCAAAGCGGATCGAGATGGTAGGCAATAAATTTTTTTCTCGGGGGGGGGGGGGGGGTGGGGGGGGTGACCCGGCTCTCAACTCAGGAAAATGTCACATTCCTTTTTGCGCGGCACTCCTACACTTTGGGGGGGGGGGGGGGGGGAGATGCATATAATGCATTCCCTTGAACCGGTCAATGTGACTCGACAGTTCTTCATGCTTTTGGGCCACCTGCTATTGGTCAATTGCTCCTCCTGTCCTTGGATTCTTGGACGAATGTCTGGTTCTGTTGTAGATTCACTGGCCTTCAACATGAAACTTTTGCCATTTGACATAGTATCTGCACTTCCTATTCTACCACAGTTGATGGCACATTGATGGCAGTATGGTTTGGGGATATGGCTATTTCACTGTCTCAAGTCATCAATACTGGCAGTGGGTTGCCACATCAAAGTTGCTTTTGCTTGAAGACATTTGATGTCTGCTAGTCAGGGTGTTCATCAATTGCTACTTATCTAGACGTTCAGCTTCTATCTCATACCTTTTGTTCATGAAGCATTTGTTGACATTTGTCAACAAGTTCTTACTTTCCCTCTGGGTCCCAACATTTTTAGAATACACATCTGCCTTTTCACAAATAGGTGTTTTTGTGGCATGGCATAAGTCAGGGCTCCAGTTTCTCGACCTTGTGGACAATGCTTGAAATGCCTCATAGGCTGCATATCTTAAGTCCAGTGGATAGCTGCAGGTCAGGCATTCCGACTTCATTGTTCTGGCAGCCACCAACAGTTTGGTCAGTTAGGTTCTCCTTTTGTTGTGTTACTGGATCTTTGGAAAATTTCCCACTAACACCCCCCCCTTTATTTGGTAAAAGCAGGATTCCCTTAGGTTGACTTTACTAATTCTTCACTGTGAAGGAGGAAGCTGCCTTTTTTAACGAGGCCACACAATTTTATCTGCAGCATGTCAGCTGGAGAAGGGGTGACACATAGTTCCAAGGCACTTGCATTGTGTTTTATCTTCCACTTCAGTTAATTAATTGAGAGGGTTGGTTCTTCATATATCCTTCACCCCTGGTTCTTTTGAGAAGGGCTACGGAGATGAGGACTGATCTGATTTGCCACTAAGGCATCAATTGCTATCTTCAATGCTTTCTGTCTCTCTGTCTGAATATGTATAATATCATAAGACTGAGGTTTTTTAGGGCAATGTGGTGAAGGCTGATCTCCCAGAGCAAAGCTACCAGTTGTCATGTGCTGTTATTGGTTTGTATTGACAGGGTTGTCTTGTGGGAGGAGGGGTTAGCTGATCAACCATATTGGTGCTCTTAATATGGACTTAACACCCATCTTTCGTTCTTGTTGTTTTAGTTTCTGTAGCCTACTGATCACTAAAAGGGAAGTGGTCTATTCTACTCAAATTTCACGTTTCACATTTTCAATTTTGGCAATGCCCTGGCTGGCAAGTCCTTGTTAGGTATACTGGGGTCCCAGAAGGCCTGGATGGCAGAAAAACAGAACACGGATTGGCTGCCCTGTTTTAAAATTAAATAAATAAATATGGTATAAATTATCTGTTTTTTTGGGAAGTCGAGCTGACGTCTGAGGGTGGCGTTTTTCATTTAGTACTGACCAGGAGGGCTCCAAGCTGGAATGAGGGTTAGACTCCAGTTGTTCTTAACCTTTTGACTTCTGTGGACCCCCACTTAATCATTGCTGGAAACTGGGGACCCCCAAAAAATAATGGAAATCCAGGGACCCCCCCCATTTAGTCATTACTGGTAGCCAGGGACCCAAGCCTAAGCATTTTTGACAAGTATTCATCTAACAAATACACAAACAATTAAATATTTTATTTAATTCACACAAATATATAATAAAAAACATTTTAATGGAAAGATTGAAGTTCTTCCAAATGCAACGGAGGCCACTCATTGCCAATACTATATACTGTTTGCTGCTTCCACAAATCAATGAGGATACTAACTCAATTTTTAGCCTCCCATTTCAAATCCCTTCATATTTACAGAAAATTTTACAATTTTCAAGTTTTATGTTGTGTTTATTTATAAACACTTTATTAATTTGTTAATAATATTTAAACTCCTAAGCAGTTGTGGACACACTAAATACATGTGTCAGGCCCCAGCGGACCCAGGACCACAGGTTAAGAACCACTGGGTTAGATTGTTATGAGTGTTTCAGTTCTACACCTTACCAGACAATTCTGACCCTTCACCGTGCCAGAAAGGAAGGCTTATGGGGGAGGGGGCGAGGGGTAACAGTACTTTGAGTTTTTGTATTGATTCATAAGGTAAGGTATCTGCAGGTAAGAGTACCCATCCAAAAATTACCTTTGGTAATGAGGTTTCTTTTACTCAGTCTACTTAGACTTGCCTGCATCCCCTTTCCAAGGACTGTTAATGAATATTTAACAAGTTTCCTTGTTAGTTTCCATTCTTAGCACTTTTAACCTCCTCTCTACATCCAAAGGCAAAACAATGACTGTATCGGACGTCATAGCACCAGGATGTCATCATACACAACTGTGACATGACATCCAGGGAGGCAAAAAGAGTTCTTGGCATACTCTGCCACTGTCTATCAGACCCGGAGAACTATTTAAACTTTTCCAGATCAAGTTTGGTGCCCATGGGAGATTCAGGAGGTGAGGAATCTGAAGGAAGAATATCCACAAGAAACATTGTTCTTGAAGGTAAGCAACTTATTCAGTTGTCCCTTGAAGATCTTTTTGTGAACATACGGTAATTTGATATTTATGATAAAACACTGCATACTTCTTTGTTGTGTCCAACTGCCACTTCTGACTGCGTTTGACCTTGCACAGCAGAGGAGACAACAGGTGCAGGCTTTTGGCCCAGCAGTGCATCCTGCTTATGCGCAACCCCCCACCTCTTACTGTGCACCGGCTTTGGTTGTGGGCAGAGGTTCTCATGCAAATACCTTTTCTTCTAAACAGATTTACTAAGCAAAGGCACATTCCTGAGGAAAGTGCTAGTCCAATTCTTGGTTTTGCGCAATTCAGCTCAGTTGTTTTTGGTGTAGATAGCAAAGTTTCGATTCGCTGTTAAAATTGAAAAACATTGTTATCAAAAGGGCTAAGTTGTTAACAAAACAAAAATTTAAGCCCTCACTTTACCCCATGGCTCCCACTTTAGTCTGTTCCCACTTTCCCTTTGGCAGATCTAAGAGAAGCTTGGCAATTCAAAAGAAACCTAAACATATTTTGCAAAACATTATGCAGATCAGTGAAACTGTTCCAATATTATTACAAAAAGAAGACTTCTATAACCACTCCTTAATTGCCCCCTTCATAGATCAGCACGATGTTAAAATAGGTGAGTAAGTTAATTGAAAAATCTAACGGTCAACTAACTTTTATGCATATTCATCAGGCACCGCTAAAGATATAAATAGGCTTACCTGTTTTCAATTTCTATTTCTTCTGAATTCTGGTGAGATTTTATCAGTAATTTCAAAAAGTGCTTTACTTTTTACAGTTTATTTGTATACTGTATGACCAAACCATGGAAATTGTATTTTGACTTCTTTTCCTCCTCTCCATATATTCCCTGCTCCCAATTACCTTCTTTGTGCCTTTTGCTTCAAATTTTCTCTTACAGTTATGAAAGATGAGCATGGACGGAGGTATATTTGCTCCTCATTAACTTTTCCATCCAATATGGTTTATGCTGGTAATTTTGACAAGTGTCAAATCTTGTTTCGGAACCATAAGTTTTAAACTTCCTTTTGACCTAGAGTCAGTAGGAATCAAAGTTGAACTTGATGATCTTGGGGCTGTCTCATGATCCATTTCCACTTCGGTGTGCAGACTCAGAACAGGCCTACCCACATCTTTTTGCTCAAATTGTGTCAATTGCAGCACATACTAGGAAAGATGGAGCAGTGGTTGTCTCTTCTTGCTTCTAAGCACAGTATATGCAGGTCATACTCTAACTTGTAGATTTGTGAGTTAATGTATGCTCCGTAGGGAACAGTTTCAGCAAAACCAGCACATTGATCTCTTGTGACAAGGGTAGATGGTTGCTGAAGAGGTTCATAATAGGACCTTACCTTTCTGTATGAGGTTAAGTGGCTGCTATAGGCATGCTTTTCAGACCATCACAATATAAAACTAAGTGCAGATTCAGTGGTACATGTTTGCACAATGATCTGTTATGGCTGCAATCCAGATATCTGATTTTTCAGAAAGCAAAGCTCCATCCATCCTGCTTTCAGTAAATAGACCTGCCTCCTTCTCTGACAGAACTGTGCTCATAGTTCAGCTGCAAACCTGCTGGCTGGTACATAGCAATGTGCAGTGATTAGCAAGCTGAATCATAATTGGGTCAGCCATGTCCCCATATTGGGGGTGGATGTATCTCCACAGATTCCAGGGACTTTGTGGGCAGTTAAGTGGGCATATCAAGTGGCTTACCATGGCATGAGTGACCAATAAATTAGAACAAGGACTTAAACGTAGAGGTTGCACATATACTGCAATAACACTGGATGGCACCAAAAGAGTAAAAGTACAGAAAAATCTTGTGTTTGCCAGTTTCATCTGAAAAGCGAATATTCCCTTCAGTGGTGTTTTATCAGTTAAAATACATTTTATCTGAGAACTGGAATTGTAGTTATAACCAAGTCAAGATAGTGCCAGAATCAATCCTTTGAAGTCCTCACAATGCCTTTTCACAGTAAATATTTGAAAAAACTACATAATAGACTTACTCTAAATCAAGTGAAAGCACCTCTGATTAAAGCTCTACTTTCGCAAAATGTCTAGTTCAATGATACGCTAACGGTTTTTACTGTACCACAGAACAAAGTTTCCTAAGCGAGTTTAAGTTGACAACCCTAATTACTTTAGGGGCCCTCTGTATTTTTTCCACCTCCTTGAAGGATCTGCTTGAACGTTGGCATGCCAATTTAACTGGATGATTCTGTGCAGGTTCATCAAATGGTGCCAAAGTTAAACGCAAAGTGAAAATTGCATTTTCCATTCACAATCCTATCTATAAGTGTTATTTAAAACTATGGCAAATGCAATTGCCAGCGAGTAATACATTAATTATTAAAGCAACAATTTTACTTTGAATAAAAATATTTCCTTTATTTTTTACTTAAGTTGTTTCACAGCATCCTTTTTTCCATTCATAAAATTAACATAGAATAACTGATTGTTGTTCAAGTACAACTTGCAACACCATTAGAAAAAAGAAAGTTGCAGTAAAACAGTGACCATCTTCACAAATTTTTTTAAGCAAATACAACATAAAAGTCCTATGCAAATAAGAGAGTTGTATTATAACCTAAAGAATGCAACATTTGGCCAATGAATAATAAGTCTAAAAACAATTTAAAATGCTTGCTTATTCCCAGACAAAGGTCTTCTCTTTACAGTCCATGGATGTGCTTCACTATTGTATAACTTTTGTACACAATACATTCATGTTAAACAATCTATAACCAAAACATATACTGTTACATATTTAATATTGTAAGCTACCCCTAAAAACAATAAATAACTGTAAAAAAAAAAAAAAAAAAAGGGAGCATTTGAACCTCATTAATAGGAAGCTTTTAAAATTAAGCGCACATAGTGTGTAAACAGCGAAAAGGGCACACATGTACCCATTTTTCTTAGAAACTCTTTAAACTTTACCCATTAAAATATTGTTAGCAAAGATTAACTAAGCCACAAAGAACTTTCTTTATTTTACATTAACACTTGTTTTAATCACTCATTTAAAACGAGTCACGAATGTATATGCAAATATAAAAATCTATTTTCTTAAAACTATCTCTTTGCTGGCCCCTTGGAACAGAAGATCTCTTTATGCAAACATGAACACTGAAAAGATGCTGCCTAGAATAAAAATCGAAGTACAGACTGCTCTATTTTGGCAAAAAGGCAGCAAACATACAAAGTAAGCACGCACTACCAGAGGCGAACAGACCCAGTGAATGAGCTAGTGAGCAGACTTTTAGGTGGGCCCACTCTGGCAGTATAACTAATTGTCAGAAAAACTCTTTAAAGATCGAATGACAGCGCCATGTAAGTTACCATGCACAGCAATATACTCATCATGGCTTACATTAGATAAAGGCAGTGACTCACAAATGCGCAGTCAAGTTAACAGTAAAACTACAACTATATACTGCTTTGTGAAAAAGGGAGCATGTGCTGAAGCCTCAAATACATTTCAAACTTCATGCTTAGCGTTCCTTGCAGCACAAACTCTCTACAAGTAATAAAGCTAGATGTAGCCAACGGAGTCAAGATTGCCCTTCCCTTTTCAAGGCTTCTAGTCTCTGTAAAAGTGCATTTCCAAAGGCTTCACGGTATGCTGGACTAAGAGAGTCCAACAAGGAATATATCGTCTCGTGGTACTGAGTTTCGGAATCATCATTTACATGGTCAAAAGCATGACCAACCACCTGCAGAAAGAAACAAGAAGGAAGGCTGTAAGGGTTTATGGTCTAAGCATAAGCCAAAGGCTAAGAACTTTAACAAATACAGTTACATAGGAGAAACCACCTCTGGTACAATATTTATAAACACTGTTATAGTGGCGTGTCAACAATACGAAGGTGTTCCGCTGAAGCTAACGGATTCAATTGGATAAAAAGCAGCTCAAAATCAGAGCCAAGAATTAGTGCATTTTAATTATTGTGCTTGGCACAACAGCACTATAAAACTCATACTGTCTCCTCGCGTTTCTCAGGAAAAGAGAGGCTTAACACTAAATAAATGTGTCTGCATCTCAAGGTGTGCTTTTTCAGTTAGATACGTCATGCAAGATGGAAACAAGCTCCAGAGACCACCACTGATGTGTAAAACATATAAAGGACTATAAACATGTGCAACTCTGCATATTATTTGGCAGTAAAACATGGCGAAAAATACTGGCTGCCTATGTGATTGACCACAACTTAATGATTGGACAAAGTAGTGAAGCACTCATTTCTATTGTGTGGCTATTTATGTTTACAAATTGTCCTGCAAGATAAAGTACCACACCTTACACATGCATGGGATAAGTAAATTTATACGTGAGGTCGTAACTTCTACAATTCATATAACAGCCTCAAAATATATGTTTATTATACAACCTCATAGGTGTTGCTAAAAAGTAATTTCTCAACTCCCTCTTTAAAGCCTCGTGCTGTACAATTTATAACATTACAAAGCATACGACAGATTGGAGAATACTACCAAAGGTTTCAGCCATTAATGTTTCTGGTGCTGATTTGACTGAATAAGGATTCTAAACCTGAATTAGCTCTGCAAGTAGTTTTAAAAACAGGTAATCCTTAACGCCTTCCTTGGGTCTCCCATGTTAGACATATTAGTAACATCTAGTTGGCTAGTCCCTCTTCATGCACTGAGGTAACTCTAGGAGAGCAGAGTAGCTAGCAATGGTGCGGCAGGTGCAACTGCACTAGTGCTAAGGGCTTTGATGGTCCCACTAAAAGCCAATCAGCAACTTTTTTTTTTTTTTGGTACTACCAAACCCAGCGATCGGGGTCAATTTCCCGGTCTACTTTAGAGCCTATTGCGCTTTGCTATGCCAATGCTATAGGAATGTTAAAAAAATAAATAAAAAAAAAAAGATTTATTGCATGTTAAATTTGAAACATTTTATTCCCTTCTTAACAGCTAATAGAGAATAACTTAACTACATTACAAACTGCCATCAAGTAAAAAAACGTATTTGGATTTAATGCCATTATACGCATCAAGTGGCATCATTTACAATTTCATTTGTGAATTCTACTATTAGGCAGATATTTTGCTAACTGGGAAACAGACAAGTGCCCCTTTTTCGCTATTCCAAACTAAAGACGAAACACTTCCCTTTTTCTTACCTTCTAAAACGACAAATTGCGACAAATGTGGCTAAAAACACTTCTGCTGGAGTATACCATTATGGATGTCAGACAAGCCCTGGATCTGTTTAGGAGTACACAGGAGCCGTTGTCACTTTTTGTTCGTGACAAAAACAATTCCTAGCATCCTAAATGAGGATTCGTTGAAATGGGGAATTATTATCGATCAGTGGTTCCCAACCTTTTGACTTCAGTGGACCCCCATTTTATCATAACTGGAACCTGGGGAGCCACACTGAATCAATATTGGAACCAGGGGTCCTCCCCCCCCTCCCCACTGAGTCATTACTGAAAGCTCGGGTCCTAAACTGTATAAATATTTGATTTTCTTAAAAGTCGCGGACCCCCAGGGGTCCCCGGACCATAGATTGGGAACCACTGTTATAGAGTTTTAATCATATAATGCCTCTTATTGCTGAAAAAAGGTTGGTCTACTTGTAAGCCCTGGAGTTCTAATTACTTGAATTGCTCGATGAGTAGTTCATATATGAACAGTCCTGCTTGGTTCTGTGGGGAGGGCTGACAGAGAACGGGACTTTAGACTAGTCTGGCAAATAAGGGTCCAGAAAGTGTTTAAGCACTCTGGTGCAAACACAGTCTTAAAGATAATATGCACCCTGAAGTCGGCCAGGTAATGGAGGATTTGCCTTTCAGCGTCATTCTGGCCTACTCAGCTGTTTTAAATGATTGTCCTGATTAAGATGGTGATCCTTCTAAGGTACCTTTATGTTTTTCAGTGCATTTTGTTAATTACATAAGCTCCTGACTGCATCACACTGGGCACGGTTGGGACTACAGCTACCAGTTTTATGGTATTTATTTTTTGACATTTCTGTCTCCGTTTATCCATATTCATTTTTTGCTCATTTTTATATGTATTTAGCCGTATTTAATTTGTGCTTAGTGTAAAAGTGAAGCTGTAATGGGTATATTTCCACATATATTCAACCAATAAAAGTATACTCATGTTTGAATATCCAGCAGGTTCTAGCCATTTAAATTACAACACAATCATCTGAAAACATCTATTGAGTAACACCTAAAAAATATCTACATCTACAGTTAAAACCTCTTCGGAAAATCTTTTTTTTTTGTTAAACTTCCCTAGTTGTTAATCTGCATAGCTGCTGAACTGTCAACCATGATTGACGGTGAGAATCGTATTGGCCAAAACCGGACCCAAGTTCCACATTTAAAAATAAACACAGACAGGAGAGTAGAAGTTTTTCTGTCTGTATTTATCTGCAAAAAACTGTAAAAACAAAAAAAACTGGGAACCTTAGTTGGGACATAGGATTAAGTTGGATACTCAAATTACCTTACAAGCAGAGTGCCTTTTATACCCTCAATAGAGGAAACCCTAATAAGGTGTGGAGGTGCAACCCTCAACTAGGGCTGTCATAAGGACACGTTCGTTCTTTAGAAGCAGAAACAGACAACAAGCATGGGCAAAGCCAACTGATTTCACCTATGCAAAATCTATTGCCTTTGTCAATATTTTTTATATGTTGCATTGCAATTGAGCTTCTGTGCAACATGCCTTAAAGTAAAAAAAGGAAGTGCTAGGACATGGCCAACACTGACTGTGTCCTAGTGTTTGTTTTTATTTTTAAACTTTGAACTATGCTGCAAAAGGTTCAACTACTGTGCAACATGTAAAAAACAAAAAAAAAAAAAAACATTGACAAAGCCAACAGATTTTTCATAGGCAATACCTATTGGGTTTCCCCAAGCCTTGTTTTTCTTTTAGCTATTTGGTTTCAAGAGCCCCCTGGGAACGCACAGGTTTATAAATTCCACAACATAATCAATTGCATAGCCACCATTCAGGACGGAGGCCCATATAGGTATGGGGTTTGGAAGGTTCCCAAACCACGACAACTCAGAATACATTTGATTTTATGTCAAGACCCGGAGGCCAATATTATGCAGTAAATTCTTTATTTCGACCACTCAGCAGCATCTTTAAAGCTTATAGAATTAAAATCTTTAAACATTCTGAATATCATAAAACCCTCAAGCAACCAATCCTCTTCCTTTCTTTTATTGCTGCTACTGCTCACTCAGTTAAGTTCATATCCACTGTGTGCTCATTGTGCTTGTGTGTGTAATGTTTAATAGAGAATGAGTGATTTATGTAGTAGCCTCTGGGTGAGATAGAATGATTTATCAAGTGGAAATGGTTAGATTATATATTTATTGCTGAGGCCAATCCCAGGCTTTTATGAGTATTAAGATGGACATTGTAAGGTGCTTAAATTTCATTTGCAGTATATTTTGAGAAACACGGGTGCCCGTGATCACAATGTAATTTAGGCACATCACGTGGAAGTTTCAATTTGGTAGATGTGTACACAGCTTGCAGTGGCAGTGATTTTTGTGAAGTGGTGTCTTCAGTGTTATCGACGGTAGCCATAATCCTAGGGTAATGTATCGTTCATTAAATTATTAACAAATAGATTTGCTTTGTTACCACATTCCTTAGAGCGAGCCGCACAGCTTAAAAAGTTCCAACCATCTTGATTAATTGTTGGAGGGCGTGTGCGGCACGCGTCCACGTTACTGTCAAAAGCTAGAAAGCTAACCTGTGTACCGTAACAGAGAGGCATTATTTGGGCTTGTTGTCCTTTTAGAAGAAATGTAGGCGCGGGGCTTTTCGGAGCGTTCGCATTGGAAATTCTGTCAGAATGCTTTTCCTTGAGTGAAATTGACGTTTGAAAAAGCTGGGCAACATTGGTTATTTGACAGCTTTGTCTAGGTTTTTCAGAGAAAGAGCCTGTAGTTTTAATCTTAGTTTTATAAGGTTCTGTGAGAGTTGTAGGACTATAAGATTGAAATTTGTTGGTGAAGCAGAAGTATTTTAAGGTACTTTAAAATGGAGCAAGGTGAAGGCTCACAGGATCAGAGTCTAGAGGACTATCTCAGTAAGGTAATTGGGAAAATTACTTTAGAAGCATCTAATAGAATAGAAAAAAGTTGGAATTGTTGGCAGCAAAGAACCCCTGCTGCCAGCGGAAACAGGTTTAAAGTCTGGGCGGGAAGGCTTCTCGGATGATGAAGCATAAGGCTGCCAGCGAAGGGTTGGCAAAGAAAATGAAATCTACTGTGGTAGAACATGTTTGCTATCTCAGCAGGCAAGTTGATGATACAGAGGGCATACAAGAAGGGCGAGAAAAATGCCCAGAACATAAGCGGAAAAAGAGCCAAGGGTCCAAAACATAAGGTGACCATTTGTGACGATTCTTCCAGAAGTGCAGAGGTAGAAATTAGTTGTTCATCAGATTTTGAGTCAGATGAGGCATCTGTAAAATAAAGATATCCAGTGGACGGTAATAAGGCCAAGGAAAATGGGTCTCTTGTGGATCCTTTTGGTCAAGACATGTTCGACCCACTTGTGATAAAACAACACATTTACCCAGAGTGGTCTCCATCAGATCATGTTGCACAGTATATCCAATACTGGATGAGAGGTGAGATGCTGAAGGATGTGCGTGTTAGATTAAGGTCCGAATGCCTTAGGCCCTCTATGGACAAGAGGGTTTTAGTGTCACCGGAACCAGACGTCAAAAGTTTTGTGTTCATTGGTAAAGGTGGACGTGATCCTACAAAGGGTCTTCACAAGCGCCTCAGCTCTTGCCAAGATTGGCTCTTGGATGTGGCAGGTTTACTTACAAAGATATTTGATATAGTTAAGGAGGTGTATGTCTTTAAGAATATAATGGCTATAGAGAAATTGCATCAATGGATTCAGAGGGCAATATGGTGGTTGGGTAATGCTAATACGGCTCTCTCTAATGAGAGAAGAAAGAGCATTTTATTAAAAGTAACCCAAAGCTGGTGGATCTCGCCAGCGAGGAAGAATGCCCTTCTGCGAATGGCTTATTATTTGGGGACACCTTTATAAAGGAACTTCTGAGATACGTGGGAGCATTTAGTTCTCTTCAAAAGTCTCAGAAGGAGACTAAAAAAAGTTTTTCAGGAGCATGGTTTTGGGATGGGCAGGAGAACAAGGGGCCGTTCCCTGGCTGTGGCATCACCAGAGGCTCCTTTTCTCTTGGCTACAGAAGCTATCAAGAACAGCAATCTTACCACAGTGGCAGATTTTATCCCCAGAGGCAGAGAACTCTGGGTAGGAATACCCGAGGTGCAAAAAGTAACAGAGGATCAACAGGTAAGATTTGACCTTTGTGTTACCCCCTTAAAATTGGGCAGGAGACTTGCCCATTTTTATCAGAGCTGGTTTCAGATTATAAAGGATCCTTGGATGTTAGAGACAGTTCATAATTTTCTAATAGAGTTTGTAGAGAAACCAGTGCAATGATGTGCTTCACTAAAGTTGATTTTGCCTTCCGATCAGATGAAGTTAA
Source organism: Pleurodeles waltl (assembly GCF_031143425.1). Classification (NCBI taxonomy): domain Eukaryota; kingdom Metazoa; phylum Chordata; class Amphibia; order Caudata; family Salamandridae; genus Pleurodeles; species Pleurodeles waltl. The sequence continues at coordinate 914,110,219 of NC_090448.1, read as the reverse complement.
TAGATTTAGAAATACAGGAGTTGATTACAAAAGGAGCAGTGGTGTTGGAGGAAGTTCAGGTGGATGGGTTGGCAAGAAATATATTCTTGGTAGAAAAGAAAGACAAAGGTACGCATCCAGTTATAAATTTGAGAGAGTTAAATTGCTGGGTGGTTTACCATCATTACAAGATGGAGGGAGTAACTCTGTTAAAGGATGTGTTGCAGAAGGGAGATTGGATGACCCTGTTAGATCTAAAAGATGCCTATCTGACAGTTCCGATTTGGGAGGATCATCAGAGATTTCTGAGGTTCCTGTGGAAAAGAAGGTTGTGGAAGTTTGTGTCTGCCTTTCGGCCTCTCATCAGCACCATGGTGCTTTACGAACATCCGATGGTCTGTGGCTGCTTAATTGAGGCGAAGGGGTATATGACTGAATTTATTTACATATATTTATTAAGGATCTAGAAAGGGAACTGGTGATTTTGCATACAAAGTTTGCAGTAAGACTTTTGGAGAATTTAGGATCTGTGGTAAACACAACAAAGTCAGTTAGTACCAGGGCAGCAGACTCAATTCCTTGGTTTTACAATCAACGCAGTGATAGGAATGCTGAAGCTACCAAAAGGTAAAGTTGAAAAGGCTAAGGAAAGAGATAAGGAATACTTTAAAGTTGGACAGTGTGTCACTGAGAATGTTAGTCCGTACTGTAGGTCTTTTGTCTTCTACTATTCAAGCGATTTTCCCAGGGCCTCTGCACTACGGGGCCTTACAGAGATTGAAAGCAAGGCACTTAAGAGATGGATTGAGGCACCCATATTCTTTGTCTTTCTCAAGACGCAAGACAGGAATTGACAGTGGTTGAGAAATATGGTGGATGATCGCGCAATTTTTGGGGAGAATCCAGATTTAGTTATATAATCAGATGCAAGCTTGGAAGTATTGGGTGCAAGTTGTGGATTGCTGGTGGTAGCTGGATGGAGCGGAAATGGAATTTGCATATAAACTGTTTGGAATTGTTAGCAGTTGTTTTTGCAGTCATGTACTTTGCAGAACAGTGAGTCAAGTGTTCAGTGGTGTTAAGGAAGGACAATGTGTCTGCAGTGAGGTATGTCAACAGGCCGGCAGGACCACGTTCATAGGGTCTGACAGATTTGGCACAGCTCTTTTGGGAATAAGGTATGGAAAGGGGCCTAAATGTGCAAGCAGAACATATTTCTGGGTTGAACAAATCTGTGGCAGATTGGTTCTCAAGAATTTTCCATGATTCCAGTGAGTGGATGTTGGACAGAAATATATTCAGGATATTAAGCAATTTATGGGCCCAGTTTCAGGTGGATCTCTTTGCCAACAGGCTGAATGCTCAGGCTGACAGATTTATCAGTTGGCACCCAGACCTGAAAGCAACAGTGATAGATGTCAGGCCTCGAAAAATCATGAAAATGTTATTAGACCTTCAGGTCGAGTAGCTTGAATAATCTACTCGACCTAACTGTAATACACTTGACCCAGAAAAGTTTCTCAAATTGAGTGATCCTATGCTAATATCATACTTTACAGTCACCTTTTTCTTAATTCTCACCTACAGGTGCATCTTCCAGTATGGGACTTCAGCATTTCTGCTGTAAAAAGTTCTTTTGTTTGATTAAATACACTAAACGTTTGCTCCATGTATAATAAATCTAGCGCACATATAGGGTACACATGATCCAGGCATGACTTGCCTCTTAGTTTACTAATAGCTTTGCCATCAGGGCACAAATGTTTCTCAGTTTATGTTTAAATACTCACTTTAAATAAATAAATTACTAAAGCATGATGTGGTAGCGTACTGTCATTTACAGACAATAAATGTCCTAGAAATGTCCAAAACCCTTCCCCACTAACTTGCAGCTTAACTGATAAAACCATATAGTGTATGAACAATAATCTGTGTAAATTGGGTTGCAAAAAACATTTATCATTTGCACATAACCAAGTAAAGTGTTCTGACTTTTTTTTTTTCACCACACAGAAGTACAAAAAATGGTCTTTCAAAGCTACCGAAATATATTTTGAAATGTTTGTAAAGCTGACTTAGGTTTTTCCTAACACACAACATGTATATAACCGACACTAAAAGCCTTTTATTTCACATAGGTCAAACAGTTCACCTTACAAAATCCGGGAACTCTGCAGTCACAAGGCAAAGTATTTGCATTGCAAGAAGACAAACTGACTTTTTACCTCTGTCTCTGAACATACAGCAAATGTGACGAGAATAAGATTTAAAGGCATCTTAATTGCTAAGTCAGTTACTGACAGAACTGAACACCTCTTGTTTGTCCACTCGCCAGAAGGGTCGAGTGGAATCTAAAAATAGCTCGACCTCAAAATAAAAACTTGCCATAGCAAGTGGTCGAGTAGATTTTTCGAGCCCTGGATGTGATTCTCCTGGAATGGAGAAGCCTTCCTCCATGTGCATTTCCTCAACTTTCCACAAATGGGAGCGTCAAAGGAATGATATGCAGATTGAAGGAGACAACAGTGATGGCCACTCCTTTGTGGAGCTCTCAGGGGTGGTATCCAATAATGTTGAAGATGAGTGTAAATTTCCCTGTATTGCTACCAGTATTTCCAGAGATTTCAAGAGGTCCGCAAAGAGAAGTACACAGTCTTGTGGCTGCAGGTCAGTTAACGATGGTGCCATGGCGACTTTCAGGAAAGTATGGAAAAAGCCTAGACATTCATCAGTGGCTTCACGACTCGTTGAGGAATCGTGGGCACCAGGGACAAGGAGGGCATATAGAATGGCTTGGAACAAATGGTTTTGCTGGTGTGTGGAAAGTTAGTTTGATCCAGTTTCAGTTAATGTATTTCAAGTAATTAATTTCTTGACAGAGTTATTTGCAAAAGGTATAGCATACAGGACAGGGGATATATATACAGATCAGCAATTGCTGGTAGTCGTCGTTAGAAATGGGGTCTATAGTTGGCAGCCAGTTTGCACCCTGTCCAAGTAGGGACCCTCACGCTAGTCACGATAAGGGAGATACACAGTTCAGATAACCCCTGCTCAACGCCTTGGTAGCCTGGCACGAGCAGTCAGGCTTATCTCAGACGCAATGTGTAAAGCATTTGCACATAATACACAGTAATAAAGTGAAAACAGTACAAAAAGGATACCACACCAGTTTTAGAAAATTAGCCTATATTTATCTGTGTAAAACAAGACCAAAACGAGAAAAATCCAACATACAATAATAGAGATTTTAATTTTGCAAGAATTAACTTAAAAATACAGTTCCTTGAAGTCAATAGCTCCATCTGCGGCTATCACAGCATTGTGATCAACAAATCCAACAGTTCAGGCCGGCCGTGGCATCGCGGGCCAGCTATGGTGTCAGGAAGACCAGCAAACAGTACCTTGGAAATGCAGGGCATTGTGATCCTCACAATGAGACCCAGAGTGCGGCGTCTGTTCTGGAGGTTGGTGTGGGGTTTGTCACACGCATTGCAGATCGAACTCCGGGCTGACTAAATCAGGGGCACCGGCGTGGATGCTGTCGGGGCTGCAGTGTGAAGTGGGGCAGTGCAGCGTCCCTGATCACGGTGCACATAGCGTTGTCGTTGATGAAGTGCTGCCGGTGGTAGCCCCACGGCGGCGGTACAGCACACACCGTGCGGCCCCCACTGGTCGCGGGGGAGACAGGGGTGTCTGTTGGCAACGCTGGAGTGATGGCACCGGTCCATCGGTGGACCCGGGCTGAGATGTGGGGCGGGACAGTGCATCATGGACCTCACGAGCGGTGTCCTCAGGCCACTGTGCAGGCAGCAGTGTCAGTGTGGAGCGGCGTCACTGGGAATGCCAAGGCTGCAGTGTCAGTAAGGCGATGTGAAGTGCGGGCCCACAGGTCGCGGTGCAAGCAGCGGCTCGGTGATGGCATCAGGGATGGCGTCTGTGAGACCAGGATTGCGGTGCGACGTCGGGCACGGCTCTGTGTAGCGTTGTATGGTCATGGTGCAGTCAGCGGCGTTGTGGTAGTTTTTCTTCTGTTGCATCACTAAAACTCAGTTCCCATTGCTGTAGGCACATGAAGCTGAAGTCTTTGATATCCCTGAAACTTACAACAGGAGGCAAGCTCAACTCCAAGGCCTTGGAGAAACTGAACAAGCAGGATTCACAGCAAAGTTCAGTCTTTGCCCTATTTAAGGCAGAAGCATCAACTGCAGGCCAACCCAGGAAAACACACACAGCAAAGGGGCAGTACTCCTCCACCAGCCCTTCTCCTTGGCAGAGGTTCCTCTGGATCCAGAAGTGCTGTAAATGTCTGGGGTTTTGGACCCCCTACTTATACCAGTTCTGCCCTTTGAAGTACGCAAACAGAAAGAGAGAAAGTCTCTGTGGTTCACAAGATCTTGCCTTGCCCAGGCCTGGCCTCAGACACACTCCAGGGTGGTGTAACCTGCACTGTGTGAGGACAAACACAGCCCTTTCAGGTAGAAGTGCAGCTCCTTCCTTCCTGCTGTAGCCTATGAGATTCTTCAGGATATGCAGGCTACACCACAGCTCCCTTTGCCTCATTGTCTAGAGGGAATTCACAACAGCCCAACTGTCAGTCTGACCTAGATGTGGAATACACGAGCAGGCAGAGGCACAGAATGGTTAAGCAAGAAAATGCCCACTTTCTAGAAGTGCCATTTTCAAACACGCAATCTAAGACCCAACTCTACCAAAAGATGTATTTTTAAATTGTGAGTTCAGAGAACCCAAACTCCATATCTCTATCCGCTCCCAATGGGGAACTGCACTTAAAAGATATGTAAAGTCAGTCCCCCATGTTAACCTATGCGAGAATTAGGCCTTGCAATAGTGAAAAACAAATGTAGAAGTATTTTACTATCACAGGACATGTACAACACACCAATACATGTCCTACCTTTAGACTACACTGCACCCTGCCCATGGGGCTACCGTAGGGGGTTACTTAAATGTAGTAAAAGGGAAGGTTTGGGCCTTGCAAGTGGGTACACTTGCCAGGTCGAATTGGCAGTGCAAGACTGCACACACACAGACACTGCAGTGGCAGGTCTGAGACATGTTTACAGGGCTACTCATGTGGGTGGCACTATCAGTGCTGCAGGCCCACTAGAAGCATTTGATTTACAGGCCCTGGGCACACATAGTACACTTTACTAGGGACTTATTAGTAAATCAAATATGTCAATCATGGATAAACCAAGTACAATTTACATAGGGAACACTTGCACTTTAGAACTAATCTAAAGTGGTAAAGTGGTAAAGTGTGCAAAGACAATAACCCAGCAAAAACAAATCAGAAGAAATAGGAGGAAGAAGGCGAAATGTTTGGGAATAACACTGCAAAAAAAAAAAAAAACAGGCCATTCCCAATAGTTATGTTTTGGTTAATGGGTTTTCTGTTGGACAGGATGTTACGGTGAAGAGATTGTTAAAGAGTATTAGGATTGCCAATCCTCCTGGTACTAGATATTCAGCCCTTTGTGATGTATCTAAGGTACTGAAGTTCCTGGAAAGTTGGATTGATAATGACGATTTGAGTTTAGGTGATTTGTCTTTGAAAGTGACTATGTTTTGTGTTTAGTGTCATTTCAACTAGTTTCTGATGTTCGGACTTGGGAGATTTCCTTTAGATCATATACCCCAGAAGGTATTTGTTTTCATTTGAGAACAAAGACAAATTCTTCTTAAATATTTTACCCATACTTTCAAATACCGAAGTTATGTGTTGTGTGAAGAAGCATAAGTGCAGAACGATTTTGTTAAGATCACCTGGAGTGGAACAGTTGTTCATTTCTTTTAGACATACTCATAAAGCAGTTACTTTGTTGACTGGCAAGGTGGGTGAAAGAGATTATGAAAAGAGCCGGTATGGATGTAAGTTTGTTTAGTGCACATTCTGTGAGGTGTGCAGCTCTTCAAAGCCTTGTGTGATGGGCGGACGTTTGCAAGACATTTTGCATTGTGCCGATTGGTTTTCTCACGCTGTGTTCCAATTATTTTTAATTTTAAGCCAGTGGAGAGTGCTGAAAGATGTTTAACTGGTAAGCTTTAAACATGCATAATATTGGCCTTTGTGTTATGACAAAATGTTGACATTCCACAGTCACCATGGGATGAAAATCTGGATTATATTAAAGACATGGAGGCTATTATCCCTCCCAGTTCACATCCTTTCCTGATTTTTTTTAAATTGTTAATTTTACTGCAGGACAAGTTTAAAAAATCTTACTGGAATATCGATGGATGTGTTGAGGGTAAGATTGGTTTCCTAAGAAGAACTCTTTATTTACAAGTTGGGGATGTGACTTGAAGATTTATTTTAGTCTTCATTTGCAGTTCATAAAAGAAGGAAGAGGACGGGCTGTGGCAGTTTTATTATGTTCAGAATGATTAAAGATTCTACGTTCTATAAGCTTTAAAGATGCTGCTGAGTGGTGGCAATAAAGGATTTATTGCACAATATTAGCGTCAGTGTCTTAAATAAAATCCAGATTTTCAGCCCCCCATGGCTGTGGATAATCTAAATTTTTGTTAGACAGGATGTGAAGCTGCTGTGCAAGATAGGCTGATGTACAACATCAGCGGTTCTTAACCTTTTTACTTATGTGGACCCCAACTGAATCATTACTGAATTCGGATGCTTCCCACTGAGTCACAGTGGGGAGCGGAGGACCCTTAGCCCATAGAATTTCTATGATGTTAGCCTCAAAACAATGCACAATAACACAAAAACAAGTAAATACCAAACAAATGCTTGAATACTGAAATATTTTGTTTAACTCACAATCAGACTATGTTTTTATATTCTCAATTTTTGCCTTTATTTAAAAAAAACTTTTTTCTTTTAAATTCATTGTATTCTGATCATATTTAATTTTATATAACAGTCGCAAACCTCCCTGAGTAGGCCTCACGGACCGCAGGGGGTCCTCGGTCCACACGTTAAGAAACACTATACTACATTGTAACTCCTTGCCTTAATAGCCAGGCCAAAAGCTTGCAGGGCCTGAAGCACTTCTTAGAGGTTCATCACTTGTTTCGCCCAGCTAAAGCTGTACATAGTAATGACATCCAGAAAGACAATACTTAAGTCTTAAAACTCAGACAGAATCTTGTTGACAAGCCTCTGGAAGGCGGCATGAGCATTTTTCGACTGAAAGTGCATCACTCTGAACTAATAATTGTCCATGGGAGTCTAAAATGTTGTACTCTCCGACACCTGCTTAAACCCTTAACAGAAATATATGATAGAAAACACACTGTGGTTTTCCTACTGCACATTGAAATTTTGGTGCCATTTGGCAAACGATGTCTATACAATGGCTGGTACCCATGCATAAAGATCCGTTCAAATGTATTCTTCAGAGTATAAAAAAAACACAGCACTCAATAAGGATCAACTACAAACTATCTTTAGTTCTCAATAATTTATCTACACTAATCCCACCCATCAAGAGAACTTCTCAGGCATAAGTGAGCTATCAATGGAAAGAAGATGACCTGTAGCATTAAAAATAATTCTTCAAAATGATAAGTAAATATGAGAAGAACAATCCAGATGATACCAAACTGAAGACAACTACTGTCCTTTTAATTAAGTGAAAAACGCATTATCATAGAATTCAGCTTTTAAAGAAAATCAGCTGTCTGCACGAGTACTGTGTAGTTATGCTGCCAGGAGCTTGGAATGTGGCATGATAAGTTATTCTCAGAACAGAAACGACTACAGCATTTGTTTTGCTTTTTGTTTTTTTTTCAGACCTTTTTTAATATAAGAATGGACTGCACTGTTGATATGCGGCATGTGTGACTGCTGACAACGTCATTCACCGGACTACTGTTAGATCCAATTTGTGGTTCAGATGGTGGTGCTGAGAGATTAGTGTGAAACCTGGGAAATCACCTGAGCTGCAAAGTGCAAGAAGACAAAGTTCCAAAAATATGAAAACAGTACAATATGGTAACAGCAGAATGGTCAGATTCCTTCACCTCACAGAGCAGCTTTACCACCAACACATTGCACCACAGTTGAATCTTAGAGGGGTTATGGGTCTGCCTGTATACAAGTAATTCTTGATTCTGGATGCAGGAATGCGTTCCAGGTAGGGAGGAGGCCAGTAGAAAAGGCTGGGCTCTATCCTTGGTTGATTATTTTGTATTGTATTGTCAACATCTCTCTTCAGTCCTTAACATATGCCAATGCTCCTACTTCCGAAAAACACACAAACACTCAGCACCTTGGTATGTCCAAACAGCTCAGCACCAACAGAATGTAAACCCTTAAATTCAAATTATTGATGTTAATTCAAGATCCTGCAAACCAGCAATATCCTCAAGGGATGAGCAGTTTCTCTCACAGAAAAAGCAATGTGTTCATATTTAATTCAAATCCTATTCTCTATCAATTACAAGTTAAGTATCCCAAGATTAGAACCTCAATCAGTTGCTCTTCACCTTCTACATGGAAGGAACCCTTGGGGGTTCTGACCACTCAACAAAACTCCCTTCCTGATCAATTCACTGATAGCTATACTACAGAATGTCCTATGATTAGGACAGTCTATGCTGCCAATAATTAATTATTCTGTCCACACCTGGATATCACTCCACCCTGGTTGTAAACCTGAAACTTAACCTACCTAATAACTTGCTACAACCTATAAATACAACACTTTTCAACAAGAGATCCATGCATGACTTCGTAAAACGAACCTCAATGACCTCTCTCCCTGCCTCACCACAGGGGCAAGATCTCTTGTTTCCTACAAATACTCCAACTCGACTTTCAAGAACAATGTATAACCTAGATGGCATGGCCACACAGAGCCACCTTCGAGGAATTTGATTACTACTCACTAAAGAAATAGCTTAAGTTCTCTTCAGGGAGTCACATCTTAGGCTTTAGATTTTAGAAAACATCTGAGAGGTCTACAAAAATAATTTTAAATGAGAAATTTCTTGGGTTGTAAAAATTGTTGAGTACATAAAATCAGAAAAAGAAAAACTTACAGAGCACAGAATGAGCAGGAAGGAGTCAAAAGGCATGAGCTCGGGGATATGGGTGAAAACTCCACTGATCAAGATAAAGAAGACTTAGAAAGCAGACATCTAATTTTAGGAACAGTTGAGATGGTACAAAAAACTATTACTCTTCAATCTGAGTTGTAGCAGTTGTGCATGTCCATGACTCAAAAGCCAGGAAGCTGGTCTCTAACTTGTTTGAGTCAGCTGGGCTCCAGTTGAGTTTCAGGCTTCCAGAATAGACTGTGTGTGAGGATGTGGAGCATATGAATGCTGCATTTTAGAGCCAGTCAAGCTTCATGCTGCTCCTTAATCTATGTACCTCAACCACCACATTCCTCATGGATCAGTGGCACAGAGTTTAAAAGACGTTTGTCTACCCTGGCCTTCGTAATAAGTGAGCATGGACATTCCGACACAGGCCTTGGTGAGGGCAGAGCAGCTCAAGTGCCATGAGAACACTGGACTGGTGTACCTATCCTTTCTTTACCCAGAGCCGGTTAGGCCTCCCTCACCTGTCTTTGCCTTCCACTCTTCCCTATTGTGCCTGTTCTGGAGCAGTACATCAGCTGTACTCAGGGATACCATGTTAGTCTTTCAAAGATTCACTTAGCTACACTTTTATCAGCATCCAAACCATTCACAAGCAGCTGGGTATAGAACTCCTGATGCGATCGCACACCCAAGAAGCTGTAATGCTCTCTGATTAACAGACATACCCCCATGCTCCCACTGCAGACACACACACATCAGTGTCTACAGGGGATGCAAAAAGTCTTCTCTCCCTCAGCCTGGCCGCCATATATTCCTATTTCCTCATCTTCTTCGAGCAGGCTTCCATCTGTGCCATGCACAGGGGCATAACCACACTTCTAAGTAGCAACTCCCCTTGTGCCCTAACACAGCTTCATTTGAGTAAATAAAGTAAAACAAATTAAGTCTAATTTAAAGCATCTGCAAAGAGGCACTTCCTCCTGAACGCTATAGTTTGAGTTCGTTGTGCCGTTATAAATCAAGGTAATCCTTCACATGAAAAATAAAACATGACAAATACGGTAACAAACAATATTTTATCAAAACATTTACCCTGAGTCCAGCTTCCGTTAACTCCAAGCAGTATCTGGTGCCTTCCTTGATTTCCACATTGATATATGCCACATCCACAGCACTGGGCAGATTTTTAGAAACAAACATGTTGCCAACAGCAAACAAAACATCATTCACAACCGCTTCTGCTTCTAGTCTCATGTCTTTTACGTCGACTCCGTCAAAATCCTTAAATTCAGAATCTTCTTCAAATCCAGAGTTAATTGGCAAATCAAAAGGATTGAAGTCTACCTCCATATTCTGCAGAAACAGAAGACATGTAAGAATATTCACAAAGCAGCTCCCAATTCTAATTATGAACAAAACATTAACAGGACAGTTTTGGCTAGTATGACTACTTGATGTTCATGTTAAAGAGCAGTTTCATATGAGATGGAAAGAACGGTAAAATTGTTGTTTGATTCGTTTTGGGATTTACTATACAAATCATGAAAGTCTAAGTTAATCTTTATCACTTTCAGGGGAAAAGATCTCAAAAGATAAGTTCACCTTAGAAAACAATCTTAATAACAAGTTAATTTTCTAGTTAACAAAACAAAAAGCACAGATTTACTAACAATGAATGTAATGTAAATGCGAACTGCACCACAGCGTGCTTTCTGTTTGGTGTGCATTGTTTAGTATTTTCTCTAAAAAGTTCTACCTTTTCATATGAATCATTGGTAGAATTCAGAAATGAGTGAAAAACACAATAGAAAAGGTAAAAGAACACAACTTGTTTGGCAATTGTAGATGTATTTAGCCTTCTTTATTCTTCATGAAGCGCCTACCTCAGACTTACCACCTTTCTAATAGCATTTCCTCTATTTCTTTGGCCTGGATTTGTTTAAATTAGTATCGTGTTTGGGTACTTTGCTGCTCCTCACAATTGTATTTAGCGGCTTCAGTTGCATAACTGCACTGGCAATAGTTCTGCTCTTTTTTTCCTTTTGCTTGCACTAGCATTTTACTTGCTTTTAAATAAATTAAGTTCACTCCGGGTATTAACTATATATTTTAGTTTGCAATAGAGATGTTTAATTGTTGTGTTAAGTTGTGTGTGAAATACTGAGGGTTACTGCTGCTAAAGTTACCCTTTTCTAACTATAATGTGTTTGTGAGAAGCATTTAGCTCTGGAGACTTAAGCCTCTACATCCTACTCACAACCTAAGAGTATATCTTCTATTTCTTCAGCTGCCATCTTGGGGGTATTTGAAATAGGACAGTCTAGTGTTTGGAGCCATATGTTACTAATCTTTATGGTATATAATGCCAAAAGCAAACTCGTCTTTGCCCGGGATACATTCAGAACTCGTTATGTTCACTGTTTTACCATCCAACTTCAGGTTAGTGCCTCGTGACATTTACTCCCATAATTCACTCCTTGCTCTACACCACTTGTAGCATTGCCATTGTTCGGATGAGCCTGATCTCCATTCAGGCTTGTCAGACCTCCTCCAATCTTGTATCATCTGGTCACCATGCCTCACAATTTATTCTATTTTGGCTCAGTTAATTCTTCAGACTCTGTTCCAAATCATACAAAATTATGTTCACTGCTTAAATGACTTTTCAGTGCAAAATGCCTTATTATGTCCCTCCCATTCTTCTCTTTAAGCTTCATGTTCGGCTATTAATGTCGAGTCCATAGTATCTCCCCCATGTTTTAAATGCTGTCTTATTAATGCATGTTTCTTAAACCGAATGCCTTGGGCATTCATGGTTCAATCCTTGGCCACCATTTTGATGTCCTAATTACACCTTCTTGGACCAGTCATGCATTATCACTGGCTTTGCTTTAGCAGTTTCTCCTTTGTACCACTCACTCTCTGTACCCCTTATGTTTGGGCCATGCTGGCTGTGAGCTAGCTGTAAAGGTCAACAATCCATTGAATTATCTGGCCCGTTTTGCGCTTAATGAACTTTGAGGCTTTTTTGTTAAAAAAAAAAAAAAAGTAACGCTGGCTCTTTCCTCTTTTGCTTACTGGTTTATCGGCAGTTTAACTCTGCATCTCTGTTTATCCCTAACTTCAATACTATTTGATTAGGCTCTCCTGGCCCCTAATTATTGGTGATTTTAACTTACGGCTTGATTCCATTTCCCTTTCAAACTTACTTATTTTTATTGATTGCTGGTCTGCTGTGGGTCTCTCTCAATTAATTTCTGGGCCAATTCACGAGGATGGACATTAGTTGGATTTAATTTTGGTTCTCCCATCTCAGGTTTCGAACTTCGATTTCAGTCTATTTATTGGGTTTGTTCAATCTCCCACATTTTAAATTGGGTTCTTCTTTCTTGGACTAAGTGATGACTTCCTATTCTAGTTAGTTGAAATCATTTTAACTTCTGCTCACTCTTATTCACAGTTGCCCCTCTCTTGTTACAAAGCAGCATCTCAGTTCAGTTCTTGGCTTCTACTACACTTAAAAGTGTACACTCTTCCAGTCCGGGGCAACCTGCTCCTTGGTTCACCCTGGAACCTAGAAACCTCAAAATGCAATATAAACAGACGGAAAGAGATTAGTCTAAAGATCATTTATATTTATCTACTCATCCAAACAATTCTGAAAAGAAATACGTTACATACACTCCTTTCTGAGCCAACCGCATCTCCCTTGCTCCTAATAATTCTAAATTTTGTTTGCAAAATTGTTAAAATGGTTGGTGATCATATGGCAACAGTGCGACTTCGATCCAGTTACACCTGGCAGTGTTTAACACATTATGCCAATAAACTCTAGTCTCTACTTTATGAGATTGGCTTCACCAGCTAATCCTCTTATCTTGCTAACCAGACAATTATTTAACTGCCAACTTACAGGTCTTCCTTCTTTCCTGTTGCTCACGATGTCCGCCATCAGGCTTCCTCTTAAACAAACCCTCTTCAACATAGAGGTGGCCTCTTTTGTCTCACTCCTTCAATGTCACGGATCTCCTATACATATGCTGACAATGAAAAACTGCTCATTTGCCTGGAATCTTCTTTACTTTTATCCAATTGCAAACTGGCTTTGTGTTTTCAGATATTGTGGGAAGCATGGGTAAAAATTCTCAGAAAATTAACTTCAACAAGACGGAGATATTTGTTGTCTTCAAAAATGTCTCCATTAGGTATGAGGACTAATGGCCTCCAGAACTGAACCTCACTCATTAAATCTGTCAGGAAGGGGGCATGTCCAAGATGGCGCCCGAGTAGTGGTGTTCTACCAGCCGCCCGTATATGTCAAAGCAGCGGATGAACTGCACTCTGGGCTTCTCTATCAGCTGGACTCTGTCAGGGAAGTCCCTGACACGTTTGTGGGCTAATGCTGCTGCTCCACATCGCTGTGGCTCCCCTAACTGCATACAGTGGCCTATGGGGGCAGATGCTCTTGCACTAAAAATGGCGGACGCCGTGGAGCCTTACCTCTGTGAGATTGGGCAGACCGCGTGAGGTTACCCTGGATTTCCCCTGCATCATGGACTACACACTGCACCAGCAGACAAGTAGCTGGTGGAGAGATTTGCCGGATGACATCAGTGGTTCTGGTCAGAGTGCTCAGACAGCAGGGGTGCTAACGCATACCTCTGCTCCTTATATCAGCATGGAGAGGCTGTAGCGGCTTCCCATGCCTGAGCATCTGGACCAACAACAAAATTACCACAGCTTACAGTCTGGGCATCTGAGGATAGTCATGGGCAGGAACCTCTGCCGGGGATGAAAGAGGAACCATCCTGATCGGCCCATCTGAGGCTACAACCAGCCCTGGGGCCTACCTCGAGCACCACATGGAGCAGCCTTGAGGTATTGCTTCCCTGAAGGACCACAGCAGCCAAAGCGAACACTACTGCATCACATCATCATGGATGCGTACTGCTGTACCAGATGCCATCCTCACAGAAAGGCTGAAGAGGCTCCCCAGTGTCTGAGCTTCTGGAGCGATAGCTAAACATCACAGCTTTCAGCCAGGGCATATGAAAATAGCCCTGGGCTGGGAACTCTGCATGGGGCGAAAGGGGATGAAAGAGAAGCCATCCCAATTGGCCCCTGAAGACGAATGATGGTGACCTGGCCCACCTGAAGATACAGCGAACTCTGGGACCTAACTTGAACACCATGTGTAACAGCCTTGAGGTACGCTTTCCTCCCCGAGGGACATAGCGGTCAAAGCGACCCCTGCTGCGTGACCTCCGCAAAGAGGCATAATGCTGTACCTGGTGCTATTTTAGGGCCCCTCCTCACCCACTCTGTAATCCCCATATGTCAACTGGGCCTTTGCAAGTGGGGAGGTCCCCCGCACCGGCACCTCCTGATGAATCTGGGCCCTGAAACAGTGTGAACCCACGGGTGCTAGGACACCTGCATCAACAGCGCTAACAGTGAACTCAGCAGTGTGCTGCCTGCAACGACTACAGGCATTTTATGGGGGCTACCTCTGCTCTAGGAGGTGCTGGACTTAGCTCTTCTTCTACCCACCTTGCACTGCCCCCAGCTGGGGGACGCCGACGCAGGAACGGCCCCTCATCGCAGGGCAGACGACAAACCAGATCAGGAGGTAGTGAGAGAGGTCCACAGATTCCAGGCTCTCCCTGCTTTTCCTGGTGACACCATCCTGGGCTAACATAGCCACTAACCACACCAGTAAAAAGGACATTAGCCTCAAGGACATGCTCACTAAGCCACCCACCAAAACAATCTAACCAGAATGGGGATGCCTCACCTCCAGCATCCTCCCTTACTTCTGCAACTGCCCAGGGCCCTCATGAAGAGGATACCACCAGCTACTTGCGCCTTCCTGGAGAATCTCTTTGGTGCCCTGAGAGATGACATCACAACCCTCAAACAAGACATAGCAGTAGACGTCAAGGACATCAGGAGAGACCTAGGAGAGCTGGGCCAGAGGATCAACACCCTGAAACAAGCCAGTAACTCACGCGAAGAGAAACTTGATGACCACTAGCGTGAATTGCTAGAATTAAGAGACAAAAATGCCAAACTCCACTACCAACAGGAGTACCTTGAAAATAGATCCTGTTGCTCCAATATCAGAACTGATGTGGTCCCACTTTGAGCAGATTTTGAAAACCTGGAGGACTAAGTCATTTGCCTATTCCGCCACAAGGCCCCAGACCTCGCAGAGTGAGATACTGTACTGGATCGCCCTCAAGAGGTGGGCCGTCCAGCCAAGTCTCCTGGTATGCCACAGAACTAACTGCCCTGCCTCCATTACTACTAACAGAAAGAAGCTATCATGTTGTCAGTGCAAGGCCGAAATGCTATCTATTTGAGGGAGCAAATGTATGACTGGTATGACTGTACCAAAATCTATCTCCTATAACCCTGCAGGAGCCGTAAAACCCTTTGGCCCCATGCTGACTTTTTATGGGACAAGGTGATCCGATACAAGTGGGGGCATCCTTTCAGACTCACTTTTGTTTGAACAACAAAACCTGTAGTGTTCACTCCTTGGAGGAAGCCTGCTCACTGCTGGATATGGACAAGCTACAAGAGGAAGAAAAAACCGTCCTCAACCACATACTCCCCTCCCACACTCATACACTGGGACTTGGCGCTCCTCTCGCTCAGCGAAAAAGCATGTCAGCTAACCTACCAAGATGAAGAGCTGCAAAGAAAGGGCTGCCCTACTGCGGCAACTTCAGAACCAAGACAGCACATGAGAACCAGACAATGAATAAAGTTGGAGTGGACAGTTAGCCCATGACTTGCCGACATTTGGCCTCTTCCCTGCAGTCCTGATTACTCCATTTCGAAATTAAGGAAGCTCAGTAGCTCCACTACCCGACTCTCCATTACCACCTCATCCCTAAGCGGTGGAGCTGCCACCCATACCTCACTTGTGAGGGGATACAACCAGCTTCCAACAACATGGACTCCAAGTTCTTTGGTCACTGTGTTTCCAGAAGGGAAATGCCCCTGTTAAATTTTCCCTCTTGCTCGACATCCCCTGCCCTGACATATACACCTCAGTTAATGCTGGATAGACAGACCTGCTGGGAATGTCAACGCTCTGCTCATCCCGCCACACTTACCTTAGCCCTACACCTTAGTCTAGCAAATGGTTAAAATATTTAGCTTTAATATTCATGGTCTCAATGCCCCAGTGAGGCACTTAGAGCTTCTCTCCCTACTTACGGACTCTGAATGAGATAGTTGCCTTATGCACGAAACACACCTCCTAGAAGCAGACTGGAAAATGCTTACAATCCCGTTGATTTGATTTGACCACCAATATATTTCCTCCGGACCGGGGAAAAGGGCAGGGGCAGCGGTGTTACTGGCAACACACTTCCCGTGGAGGGTCGTTCAGGTACAAGCAGAGCTGACCGGCAGACTCCTGTCCCTGTGCATTGCCATGGAGGGTTACACACTTACCTGTGCAAATATATGTGCTCCAAAACAACCATCAGGAGGCCTTCCTCAAGGTGGGGTGGCAATTGGCCACTCCAGACACTGACATACTTGTAGGGGGTAACTTTAATATCGTCCCTGATGCACTTCTAGACAGATTGGCTCAAAGCACGGGACAGACAGGAACCCTCATCCTGGCAAGCCGGTAGTGGCTGGCGGGACATGGGACTGGTGGACATGTGGCAAGCACCTCATCCAACCATGAAGGACTATATCTTTTTCTCTGCAACACAAGACATATGCCAGGACAGACTTCTTTCTTACCTCCCTGCATCTTACTATCGCTGCCACATCAGTGGACATTGGTGTAGTAGCCCTTTCAGACCACTTGCCTATTGTCATCACACTTCACCTACCAGACTCTATACCTCAACATCGCACCTGGCGCCTCAATCACAAACTACTAACATATGACTCCACTGTATCTGAAACTGCTGACACTATACGCACCTTCTTGGACACCACTGACACACCAGACACCCCCATTGCTCTACTGTGGGACACCTTGAAGGCAATGCTCTGTGGCCACTTCATAGCCATTGCAGCCTGACTCAAAAGGGACAGAAGGGACAAGCAGGCTCAGTTGGAGAGACAGGTAAGAGAACTGTGGGGGGAGGGGGGGGGGGGGGTGAAGACCCGTAAGCTGGCTGGCTCCCTTAAAATACAGTGCCAGCTTAAGGTGGCCTGTAAACAACTTAAGGCCCTCGACATGGGTAAGGTGAAATACGCCCTTCTATGCACAAAACAAAAATAACATGCAGGGGGCAGTCTCTTGCTGGCACATCGTCTCCAAGCCCAAGCTCTAAAAAAAAAATTAACAAAAAAAAAAAAAAAAAAAAAAGCAGCAGAGATGGATTACGAGACAACAGGGTATACAAACTCACTTTATATGCAGATTACATCATCATGATAGATATAATGCAACCATTCACATCTCTGCCCCCGCTAATGCATGAGATGGAGGCATTGGAAGAGCATCTGGATTTAAAGTCAATAACCAGAAATCTTGAACACTTAACCTTACCATTCCAAGTCAAGTCAAGTCAAAGAAGTCTTTATTCGATATTTCATCATAAAAGACATGCTACACGTCATAATACTTATAAAATTGTCAGTGCTAATGATTATAACAATAAATACAATATTTCATAAAAGCTACTAAGAACGTATTAAATCTATCTAATGCGTCATTTGTTAAATATTTTAACATAATAATAAAAAGGAGTACATTACTTTAAAAAGGCTCAGTTCTAAAATTCAGGATAATTTACTTATCTAAAACATGTAGCTGTTTTAGTGATTCAAAACGAATTATCCATGCCCACCCCAGGAATTTGGCCACCCCTATTGCTATAGTAGGTGAAGGATCAGTTTTAAGGATCCTACAAGCAGTCTCGGCCGATTGTGTGCCCAGACTTTTGCATAGGGGTACCAACCACTTCTTCCTTGGGGCAGCATATAATGGACAAACAAAAAACAAATGGCTCACATTTTCCCGCATTTCAGTACACAATGGGCATTTATCTGGGCCACCAGTACCCCAGGTGGAGGTTAAACACCTTAATGGTAATGAGCCCACTCTAACTTGGTGATATAATTTACGGTCCATGGGTTTTGTTATAACATCCCAGTACTTTTCAATTGCAGAGGCATCTTTCACGTGTAAAAATGTTGTTGTAAGGGAACTACCTATAAGGGATGAGTGTCTTGTGCCTACCACCCATTCCCAATATAGTTGTTTCAGCACTTTTTTTGAAGGAAAGGTAGCCGAGTCAGGGTTGTGCCAAAGGGCACCTAGACCCATGGCACAAAGAGTGGTTCTAACACCCTTAAACCAGCCAATCTTATCAGATCCTAGGGTGTCCCTTACCTCGAGACATGCTTTCGCATATAATAACAGCTCTGGGGTAGACCACAACCTCCGCCAGAAGGCCAAGGGCCGAAATCTGGCTTGGTCTTCCACCGGTTGGAGCCCAAGGTCATAAAGGAGCGGAATACGTGGGGATGACCTCGGAAGACCAACCGCCCCTCTTATAAATCTGTTTTGGGCCAGCATCAGTCGGTCCAGATTGCTATAACCCCAAAGCTCTGCCCCATACAAGACTGAGGGAAGAATTTTTGACCCATAGATTTCCATAAGTGGGGACATCGGGCGGGTAAATGATCTTTTATATTCCTTAAGAAGGGCTCCGCCTAGTTGAGCATGTTTAAGTGCTTGGATATCAATCTGGGGTTTCCAACTAAAATTGTCACTAAAATGCACACCCAGATATGTAAATTCATTAGTTTGCTCAAGAATAGCACCACACATTTTGACCCTTGCCACAGTTTGTGTTCGACCTCTTAGTACCATAAATTTTGTTTTAGAAACATTTACTTCTAGCTCGTTCTCGTCACAAAATAACTCAAATCGGAGTAGGGCCTGTTGGAGCCCTTGCCTAGTCTTTGATAATAACAAGGTATCATCCGCGAACATGAGCAATGGTACTTTCATTCCCGCTATCTGGGGAGCATCCGTGGGATGTGTTGCAAAATATTTGGTAACCCCGTTAATAAACAGGGAAAACAAAGTGGGAGCCAGGACACATCCTTGTCTAACACCTTTCAAAACATGGAACCTGTCCGTAACCTCGCCAGGCTTACCCCAGCGGACTTGGGCATAGGTGTGTGCATGAAGATTCACTAGGAGTCGCACTAGAGCCCTGGGCATTCCCTGTTCCAGTATGCAATCCCATAATTTAGGCCTAGGAACCAAGTCGAATGCAGATCTTAGATCCACAAAAGCTGCATATAACTTGCCCTTACCCAAAAAAACTGTTTTCCAATATAAGAGGGCAAAACGAAAGGCTTGATCAAGGGTGCTTACATGAGGTCTAAAGCCCGCCTGCAACGGAGTCAAAATATCTGAGTCTGTTATCCATTCCTGTATCCTCCCTAAGACGAGGCGCGCTATAATTTTTTGGATCGCATCAATAAGGCTGATAGGCCGGTAGTTTGAGGGTACTGAGCTATCGCCTTTCTTGTATATAGGAAGGATTTCTGCCCCATACCATGAATCAGGAATTTTAGCGCCTGCAGCAACTGCATTCGCCAG
Organism: Pleurodeles waltl; assembly: GCF_031143425.1. Lineage (NCBI taxonomy): Eukaryota > Metazoa > Chordata > Amphibia > Caudata > Salamandridae > Pleurodeles > Pleurodeles waltl. Next base: position 914,090,607 of record NC_090448.1, on the reverse strand, counting down.
GTGGAGTATATAAGGTACCCATAGGTCCTGGTCTTCCAAAAAAATGTCCGCTGGAATACCATCTGGGCCAGGGGCCCTCCCTTTGGGAATATTTTGCAGGCAATTGATAACTTCAGTAGCTGAGAATATTAACAGCTCGGCGGGCTCAAGACGGTAGGGTATAGTCACTTCTACTGTATAACACTTAAACTGATCCTCAAAAATTTTTACCCACTGATGATTAGAGACAGATGCTGGGCTATAGTGGGCGTCCTGCGAGATACCCCATCTCATGAGATACCAAAACTGTTGCATGTTGCGTTTACCACAGGCTTCTGACAGCATAAGCCAGCGTTCCTCGTCCCACTTTTGTTTTGCTTTGCGTTTTGCCTGATTATAGAGTTTTCTACAAGATCTAATCTGGCTATGATTTTTGTTTTTAATAGCCTCAAAGAGAACTCTTTTTGTCAAACGACACTCTTCATCAAACCAAGTAGGGGATGAGTATTTCTTGGGCCTAGGTTGTTTAGGGATATGTTTGATGAACAACTTTTTAAGTTCCTGAAACAAGTCAGAGTGGGTGCGTATAAGTTCGCTGTTAATCTCGTCCTGTGAGCCACAATTGTTTAAAAGCTCCACAGAGCTAGACACTAAGGTTCTTATCGCCCTACGGGCCCCAGCGTCAACGGCTATTTTGGGCCAACGTACCCTGCGCATGTCATTGCTCACAATGACCTCTTGTGCTGTTATATTAGGACCACTACCCTCTGACCTCTGAAAGCTGGAATCCCTTAAGGTCAAAACCAGCGGGTCATGATCACTCTCTGGGCGTTCCGTAACTAGCATATCAACAACTGCAAACCACTGCCTCACATCGACCAAAATATACGATACGACTACTGTGTCTGCCGTTGTTGAACGTATGCCTGCCCTTCCTATCTGACTTGACCCTTCCATTAACAGCTCTTAGACCCATATCCAGGCATAGCCCCTTGATATAGGTGGCTGAGCTCGACCACTTAGCAATCGAGGGTATCTTACCATTCCAAAAGCTGACCAACACAAGTTTGCACGCCTCTTTCCCTTTACTTGGATCACCCACAGGGTTGTATATTTAAGCTTTCATATCTATCCCACACCGGAATGCACTGCCAAAAGTAATTACACCACACTCTTCTCTAATGCCAGGTTCAACATGCTTCAATGAAAGGGCTACACCCTTTCCTGGCTTGGATGGCTTGCGGCGTTCAAAATTACCCTCCTGCCTAAGATCCTCAATGCTATGCAGACACTGCCACTGCAGCCTCCTCCCCCATACATAATTGGTAAACTGAAACATTTCATTGACAATTACATTGGGGCTGGGAAAAAGGCACTCATGGTAAAGAAACAAGCTTACCTTGCTCCGGCGGAGGGTGGCTTTGGTATTCCCCACTTAGTGCACTACTATCAGGAGACACAACTCCGATGTGTGGTGGAATGGTCTAGACCTAGTACAAAGAAACACTTGTGCTTTATACACCAGGCAGCAGCCGGGATCCACATTTGCAATGTGCCATGGTTGTTCAAGCCCCACCAGCCTTCAGGGCTTTATATTTCCCCCATAGTCAATGGGATGATGGGAGGATACAAGTATCACAAAAGCTCTCCATCTCACCCCAGACCCAGATAATCGGGAATCCCGATTTCCCACTGGCACTCCAGGGGACTGCCTTTGCACAGTGGCAGACCGCCAACTGTAATAGAATAAGGGACCCATTTGATCAAGATGGGCTCATGGACTTTACACAGATCCAATCTAACAAGGACATCCCTTCTAGTGCATTCTGGCAGTATGCCACCATCATGTACTGGGTTATGCAAACCCACGTCATAAGAAGTGGCTCCTGATCCGCTACCCAGACAAAAGCCTCCTTTCTGACATCTGTGCCTTCCTCACTGCCCCAATAGCTCCCACCAAATCATCGGCACAGCTGCGACAGGAAGTAGAATGAGTGCTCAACTTTACCGCCAAGGAGCGGTTTGATATATTACATTTGAGTACACACCTCTGCCTTTAGCACTTCTGGAAAATAATAGTTACTCAAAATCACACACTTACTTCTGGAGGCATTGCGGAAAACTAGGCACACTGACATACCTTCACTGGCACTGCCCCAAATTTCAACAATCCCGGACAGGTACTAATGGACGTTAATGAGATGTATGACACAAACTTCCCCAGTTACATTTTATTGGGACTTCCGAGCACCTTAACATACCCCCTAAAGTCTGCAAAGGGGCAAGCTATTCCACTAGCACTTGGTGCAGCCAAACAGATCATACTATCCCACTGGGGCACAGACAAGGTACCAACGCGACTGGACTGGCCACATAAACTGTGGGAACCTCTGGGCATGGAGAAAGTGATAGCAATGGTGGGCTGCACACTGCCACGATTTGACAAGTTCTGGGGGCCCTGTGTACGGTTCCTTTCCCATGAATTCAGGGAATTGACTTGCCCAGCATACCTACGAATATTCCATCTTATACACACAGAACATAGTGCCGGCTCAAGTACAGAAGCAATGTTCTCACATTCACCCCAAAATGAGAACCCTATACATTCTCCTATTGAGGGTTATTGAGCGGACCCCCCTGACATTCCCCTGTCCTTCCTACTAGCTCCTCATGCATTCCCTCGACCCTAACCATTACTTCCCCTCCATTTGTTGCCATCTCACCCCCCTGTTGTTCCACACTAGCAAATGGACATAGGTGAGATGATTGTTGCATTATGAATCTCCTCAAAGTAATAAAACAGATCTAAACCTAAATCTGTCAGGAAGAAGGAATCTCATCTTTTACTTTTATCATTGTTGCTTCCTCCCAAATTGTTGCTGTGTCTTCCTCCTGCTTTCATTCTCTTTGGTTGTGTCACAAATCAACCCTTTCTTCTGCTTTCTGCCCAACAAACCGTGGTTAAAGCTTGAACCTAAAGAAATGTTTTTTTGCTAGATCTTTTTAAAAATAATTTTTTTTAACTGTTACCCACTCAGTGCCAGAATGCCCTTCGGGCGGGATGTGCACCTTCAAAGTTCTTTTTCATCATCATCTGATTACATTCCCAATATTGTTTTATGTACCTTACACCGTTTTGTTTGTTATCATGGTTCCCAGCCTGGCAGGTGCTATAAGCTAGCAAAGCATCTCTGTCTCTCCTTCCTCCTTATTTGCTAATTCATCTTTATTAAATGGGCACATACTTCACTAGAAACACAAAGACACCGATCTACCCACATAGTAGAATTCTCTTCTGATAGAAGTAGTCCTGAAATAAAACATTTCATCACCTTGCTTTTGGGAAATAGGCCCTCATAACGACCCTGGCGGAAGGGGAAGAAGTTGCGGTAATACCACCAACAGGCTGGCGAAAAAAAAAATTGAATTAGGACCATGGCGGTTACCACCATGGTCATCTGCCACTTCTCCACTCCGACCGCCATGGCGGTGACGATCGCAGGGCTGGAGACTTCAGTCTCCAGCCCGGCGGCCGTCACCAGACTTCTGGCGGTATCAGGACCCTGCATACCGCCATGGATTTCGTGTGGTTTGGAACCGCCACAAATTCCGTGTCGGTAGGCACTATCAGTGCCAGGGAATTCCTTCCCTGGCACTGATAGGGGTCTCCCCCGCCCCACTCCCCACCACCGAGTCCTCCCCCCACACGCCTGACCCCCCTACTGCCCCCCAAAGGTGGTAGTACCCCACTCCCCCATCGACACACACACCCCCCTTCACGCAAACAGACACCACCACCACATACTAACAAACATTCCAACAGACACACAGTCATACACGCACACATACATACAGACATACAAGCACACATATACATACACGCACACATACTCAGTCAAACATACAGACAGACATGCACACATTTCCAAACACACAACACCCCCTGCATGCATACACGCACTCACACATCCCCACTCCCAACCCCATGCATGCACACACCACACAACACCCCTCCACCCCCTCCCCTAACGGACTATCACCTTACCTGTTCCGGTCATCCTCCGGGAGGGGACAGGATCCATGGGGGTGCTCCGCCGCCAGAACCCCGTCACCAGAACACCGCCACACCGAATCATGGGATGTGATTCAGTGGAGCAGCCTCTACTTCCCCGCTGACCGCCAGTATGGCTGCTGACAGCTCCCCGTCCGAAAAAGGACGGAGGGCTGGCAGCAGTCATAATACGCTGTGCGGAAAACCACCTGCACTGGCGGTCTTCAGTGCAGCGGTACCTCGGCTGTCTTTCCAAAAGACCGCTCAGGTCGAAATGAGGGCCATAGTCTGAGAATTCAGATCATTTTTTGTTAGGATGGTTTTCGTAGTGACATATTCAACTGTGCTTGGCACTTGTGTCATGCAGGCTTGTATATTAGGGTTGCCCCTCATGTGAAAGAAAGTGGCCTACACAGTAGGTACATGGTAGTTGTGTGGGATGGTCTCATCTGTATTGATTAGCATGTTATAGATATGGTATTCAGAATAAAAACAGGAATTAAACCTTGGAATTAGGAACATTGTTTTCAGATATGAAACAGGTCTAGGATCAATGTCTATAGAGATTTACTCCTGTTCATTGGCAGTCACAGATTCCATCAGTGCACAGTGCAACACTGTAATTTGTGTATGTCACCTACTTGGACCCCACAAGGGTGTAGTATTCTATCTACTCGAGGTATCTTTGACTTGTTAACCAGCACTTCTCCAAAACCTTACCAAAAGCCACATATTGTATACATTGCCACTCTTGCGAATGTATTCCACCCTTAGCTTCTGACAACCAAACTACCTTACTTTTAGTACAGGTTTTGTACTCTGAATATGCAATACCTTCACCAGTCCATTAGGTATACGATTTTGACCAACATGGTAAACTGCCTGGCTAATCACAGTGAGAAATCAGAGCGCCTAAGCCTCCAATGTGTCAGACCTCTAACACAAACTAACCCACATATATTTTTTTAATTCAAGAATCAGTAGCAAGGGGAGGTATAAAAAAAATACCTAACAATATGTCATGTGTGGCACCTCATCATACCACCTGTAATAAATAATTTCCTTTATTTTCCTAATTAGAAAGGTATCACGTTGGGGAGATGAAAAACGAGAGTTTATACCTTTTAGTATTTTTCAAGTACGCCAGTTTACTAATGTAATAGATGGACATGCAGCTACTAAGAGATTATCCAAGAACCCTTGGTGATGAGGTATATCCCACGTACAGTTGAACTGGAAAGGGACAGTAAGGCCAGTTTGAATTGAGAATGTACAGGACCTACTTTGCTTCAAATGAGTTATAAAATGTGGCCATTTCTACTCGTGCAGCTATGAAGCACCCCAATTCCAATGCAGTTTGCATCTGAAATTTTACATGACCCAGTTTCCTTCCAGGTGGCTCTACTGACCATTGCGAGTCCTCTCCAACATTTGAGATACTCTATCCTGAACATTAAATCCACCAAGGGGACCACACAGAGTAGCCCTTTCTTGTCAAAATGAAGTTGGTAGTTTGTAACAAGGGTATATCGGAAACATACAGCACCTATAATATACCAATACAATTCTTTCAGACTCAAAAATTCCTAGCTTCAGTGACAAGTGTGCCTCTGCACAATAGGATCTTATCTCTGGACCTCATACACCTCATTAACGTTCCCTATATTGGAGAGCACCCAGCCACCATTGCAAGCTAGCCTTTCCTCCAACACAAGGCAACAGCAGTACAATGTCACACCAGTGCAAACCCATGATTTACTAATAGTAGCCACAAACCTCAAAATATAACATTTACAAAAAGTTATGTTGTTACAAGGAGGAAGGTGGTGGTGGTGTCAAATGAATGCAGTCTCCTTTATGGATTTTGTATATTGATGATGCAGCTAGAATTATAATGGTTGACAGTAGACAGTTTTTACAATTTGTATGCACCAAACCTAAAATGCCAGAGATTCTTACTGCCCTTGTAAATGAACTTTTTACTTTCCTGCAAGTAAAGGAGGAACAAACTGGTCAGATCTCACCTGGCATACTCTTCACATTAACCTGATCTTAACAATACAATACCTTTCAATCACTGACTTGTGTATATTACATGCACAGACAAATACAAACACCCAAGTGCAAACTGACAACAGGACATGCATCCATGCACAGCCTTCTTACAAACAGCTATGCATACTCAAACAAAGGCAAAGGCCTGCACACACAGACAATAAATCAAGCACTCATCCTTAGTAGGCCACAAGCACACAGACCACCAGACCTGTTATGTTGCTTGCTTACACAACTCCGATGCTACACCAAAGTACCTGAAAAGAGCAGGAATGAGGTATAACGGATTAAACGAGTAAGATCCGTGTATCAAAAAGCAAGGAGACCCAAAGAAGAGAGCAGAAGAGGGAAAGAGAAAGAAATCAGGAAGATGGGAAATGGTCTGAAAAGGTCAAGTTCAACAGAGTTAGGAAACAAAATGGAGTATTAGCAAGATGCTAACGTGACCCAAAGAGAAACATGTACCTGTGCAAACCAACACAAAAAAGGTTTGTCTTGCCATCAAATAGGCAACCTAGTTGCAGGCACACATATATGGCTCTGACAGCGAAGAAATAGAAGGATGAACAGCCTTATGGATGCAGACTACTTAGCTTTGCAAACAAAATCAAATTTGTGGTAGAGGAACAAGGAGTGTTGTAGCATATTCAAAGGTTGCCTTTACTTGATCACACTTATTGGCAACAGAATATTTCAGTCTTTATGGCCATCCAATATTTGCCCTCATGGAATATTCACCTGTCTTTAATAATGAACTAGCCTATGCATAGTTGTTTATTTGGACCCATGTAGTTTGCATACTGTAGGAAGTTGGCTCTGTATGTGCTATTTCAAAGTAAGGAATAGCATGCACAGAGTCCAAGGGTTCCCCTTAGAGGTAAAATAGTGGTAAAAAATAGATAATACTAATGCTCTATTTTGTGGTAGTGTGGTCGAGCAGTAGGCTTATCCAAGGAGTAGTGTTAAGCATTTGTTGTACATACACATAGACAATAAATGAGGTACACACACTCAGAGACAAATCCAGCCAATAGGTTTTGTATAGAAAAATATCTTTTCTTAGTTTATTTTAAGAACCACAGGTTCAAATTTAACATGTAATATCTTGTTTGAAAGGTATTGCAGGTAAGTACATTAGGAACTTTGAATCATTTCAATTGCATGTATACTTTTCAAGTTATTGACAAATAGCTATTTCAAAAGTGGACACAGTGCAATTTTCACAGTTCCTGGGGGAGGTAAGTTTTTGTTAGTTTTACCAGGTAAGTAAGACACTTACAGGGTTCAGTTCTTGGTCCAAGGTAGCCCACCGTTGGGGGTTCAGAGCAACCCCAAAGTTACCACACCAGCAGCTCAGGGCCGGTCAGGTGCAGAGTTCCAAGTGGTGCCCAAAACGCATAGGCTATAATGGAGAGAAGGGGGTGCCCCGGTTCCGGTCTGCTTGCAGGTAAGTACCCGCGTCTTCGGAGGGCAGACCAGGGGGGTTTTGTAGGGCACCGGGGGGGACACAAGCCCACACAGAAATTTCACCCTCAGCAGCGCGGGGGCGGCCGGGTGCAGTGTAGAAACAAGCGTCGGGTTTTCAATGTTAGTCTATGAGAGATCAAGGGATCTCTTTAGCGCTGCAGGCAGGCAAGGGGGGGCTTCCTCGGGGAAACCTCCACTTGGGCAAGGGAGAGGGACTCCTGGGGGTCACTTCTCCAGTGAAAGTCCGGTCCTTCAGGTCCTGGGGGCTGCGGGTGCAGGGTCTTTTCCAGGCGTCAGGACTTAGGTTTCAGAGAGTCGCGGTCAGGGGAAGCCTCGGGATTCCCTCTGCAGGCGGCGCTGTGGGGGCTCAGGGGGGACAGGTTTTGGTACTCACAGTCGTAGAGTAGTCCGGGGGTCCTCCCTGAGGTGTTGGTTCTCCACCAGCCGAGTCGGGGTCGCCGGGTGCAGTGTTGCAAGTCTCACGCTTCTTGCGGGGAGTTGCAGGGTTCTTTAAAGCTGCTTCTTGAAACAAAGTTGCAGTCTTTTTAGAGCAGGTCCGCTGTCCTCGGGAGTTTCTTGTCGTCGTCGAAGCAGGGCAGTCCTCAGAGGATTCAGAGGTCGCTGGTCCCTTTGGAAGGCGTCGCTGGAGCAGAGTTCTTTGGAAGGCAGGAGACAGGCCGGTGAGTTTCTGGAGCCAAGGCAGTTGTTGTCTTCTGGTCTTCCTCTGCAGGGGTTTTCAGCTGGGCAGTCCTTCTTCTTGTTGTTGCAGGAATCTAATTTTCTAGGGTTCAGGGTAGCCCTTAAATACTAAATTTAAGGGCGTGTTTAGGTCTGGGGGGTTAGTAGCCAATGGCTACTAGAACTGAGGGTGGGTACACCCTCTTTGTGCCTCCTCCCAAGGGGGGGGGGGTCACAATCCTAACCCTATTGGGGGAATCCTCCATCTGCAAGATGGAGGATTTCTAAAAGTTAGAGTCACCTCAGCTCAGGACACCTTAGGGGCTGTCCTGACTGGCCAGTGACTCCTCCTTGTTGCTTTCTTTGTTCCCTCCAGCCTTGCCGCCAAAAGTGGGGGCTGTGGCCGGAGGGGGCGGGCAACTCCACTAAGCTGGAGTGCCCTGCTGGGCTGTGACAAAGGGGTGAGCCTTTGAGGCTCACCGCCAGGTGTTACAGCTCCTGCCTGGGGGAGGTGTTAGCATCTCCACCCAGTGCAGGCTTTGTTACTGGCCTCAGAGTGACAAAGGCACTCTCCCCATGGGGCCAGCAACATGTCTCTAGTGTGGCAGGCTGCTGGAACTAGTCAGCCTACACAGACAGTCGGTTAAGTTTCAGGGGGCACCTCTTAGGTGCCCTCTGGGGTGTATTTTGCAATAAAATGTACACTGGCATCAGTGTGCATTTATTGTGCTGAGAAGTTTGATACCAAACTTCCCAGTTTTCAGTGTAGCCATTATGGTGCTGTGGAGTTTGTGTTTGACAGACTCCCAGACCATATACTCTTATGGCTACCCTGCACTTACAATGTCTAAGGTTTTGTTTAGACACTGTAGGGGTACCATGCTCATGCACTGGTACCCTCACCTATGGTATAGTGCACCCTGCCTTAGGGCTGTAAGGCCTGCTAGAGGGGTGACTGACCTATACTTGCATAGGCAGTGAGAGGCTGGCATGGCACCCTGAGGGGAGTGCCATGTCGACTTACTCGTTTTGTTCTCACTAGCACACACAAGCTGGCAAGCAGTGTGTCTGTGCTGAGTGAGAGGTCTCCAGGGATTGCATAAGACATGCTGCAGCCCTTAGAGACCTTCCTTGGCATCAGGGCCCTTGGTACTAGAAGTACCAGTTACAAGGGACTTATCTGGATGCCAGGGTCTGCCAATTGTGGATACAAAAGTACAGGTTAGGGAAAGAACACTGGTGCTGGGGCCTGGTTAGCAGGCCTCAGCACACTTTCAATTGTAAACATAGCATCAGCAAAGGCAAAAAGTCAGGGGGCAACCATGCCAAGGAGGCATTTCCTTACACATACTATTAGGTTAGATACTTTACTTGGGGTGGCATTTAATTTGGACTGACGTGTGTTCCATTAGTTTGGTGTGTGTGTATATATATATTATATATATTAATTCCCTACTATCCCTATACATCCTCCATCCTAAAAAAACCCTCAATACTACCAATAGTGTCTCTAGATGCGAGTTTTAAGGGGGAGGGGGACAAGAAGCAAGATAAAATATGTGGAGCCACCTACAAATTGGGGGGGATCTGGAACACGTTACGCACTTATTTGTGTACCTCCTTCATGCATTTTCACATGACCTCAATTACAACTGGCACACCAAACCAATGCACAGTGCGTGCAGCGAAAAGGCCAAGAATTGGAGGAGCATGTATTCCGAACCGCTGTATGGCCCAGACAGACACTGTGAGAAATTGACACTGTGTTCATCCTCATCTCCACCCTATCCTGCAAAAATCAAATACTCGTGCATGCAACAATAAGTAAAACATGAAATGTAAACTGGAATAACAACACTTTGCTGAGGCATTGTTTGTTTTTGCTGCTTTTGCCAGTGATGGGGCACAAGCCGGTACCAGGATATTTGCATAATGGGCATTGGACTCATTTGCCCACCCACCACAACTCCAAAAACAACCTTTCACTGAACCCTAACAGCTCCTCACTTCCCATGCCTGAGCCTTAAACACTCCTTAAGCATAATTTTGGCTGTACCATCATGATTCACAGGAGTGACATAATATTGTAATCAAAAATACATATATTGTGTGCCTTAATGTTAATAATGTAAAGAGGAGCATCTAAATCATATTACTGAAGGTGCATTCACAGTAGATTAGTAATTCATATGTGTGAATGTGTGTGTGTTCTAATGTTGATTTTAACATGCGTATCTGTACTCCATATGCAAATTTATGCTCATGTACTCTGGCTGTGGTATTATGATGAACTTGCATATGATTGCATTTTATTTATAATCATGCTGCAATTATAAATGAAGAGACATGTATAATCATGTATTTCGAAGGTGCATTGTAATGCTTTATTAAGTTAGCATAACTGAAGGCCTGAAATGTTGGTTTCATGTCTCTAACCTTCCACAAGGAGTTTTGCTCACATTGCAATATTCTTTATTTGCAGGTGCGTCCGTCTGAGTCTACAGTCAATAAAAGGCATACTGGTATCTGAGATAGTGAGGTAAAGGAGGATACTTTGACAAGTACAAAGGAGCGCTAACGAACCAAGAAGAAAAGACCTGTGTTTGTGTACCAGGCTTCAAGACCCACTCATGGTCGTCCTGATGCTAGATTTGTGGGACGACAACTTAATAGGAGTTGCCAATTTCAATTGTGCAAGGAAGATGGAAAACTACTGGCGTTGATGACCTGGATTTCTCTAAGGTTCTGTATGTTTAATTGGTATTCACCTATTTAGATGAGAGCGTATTCTCTTTAGCTTCTGATGCGGGCAGATTCCCCTTCAGACTTGGGGGGGGGGGGTACTGACCTCTCTACCCTTTTGTGTGGCTTTATACTACGCAACACCCCTCTATCAGAACTTGTGCGGTTTCTGCTATTCTAACATTTTACATTATTTCCTATATTTACTGAGAGATAATTTGTATTTCCTTTAGCTTACTTTAAGGTACTTAGATTAAATTTTGTTTCTCCAATGATTAACCAAGAGACTGCAATGTATATACTGATCATCAGGTCTTGTTTGTCATCTTTTGTACTGCTGCAACTGAAATTCTTGTATACCTTATGCTTATATTATTTAATCTCTTCCATGCTTTATTTCATCTTTTGTGATTCTGTAGCATGTTTTTGCGATTCATTTACATAAGTTTGGGCCTCAATCTGTAACAAACCTTTGAACATCACTCTCCGTCTCCGGGATTTAATGTGTGACCAAATGAGTTACACTGTTAATTGATTTGAAGTTTTGATTTTAACTCCCCATTAACCCTTGAGACTCCTACAAAAGGTCTGTCGGAAGAAGAGATGCAAGAATACAGACCTCGAGCATCATCACTTAGTACCCTTTCTGAACCCTAAAAATCACTTACTTCCTCTATACATTACCCATTCCGAAACCCCTAACAATCACTCTTAGCCCCTAAACTATACCCATCCTAATAACTCCTAAACACTACCCCCCCCCCAAAAAAAAAAAAACAATAAATTCACATTCACAATACTGCTGTGAGAAGCTCTTTATGCACAGCAGTCCCCTGGCTATCGCATATCTTGTTGCGCTGGTCCTGGGGTTTGTTGGAAACAGGTCTGAGTCAACAGGCGAACAATTAGTTGGTACCCACAGAAGGTTGTATCACGGGTACCTACTTGTGTAACAGCTTGTGATTAACATCGGGGGACCCCAGGGTAGGGTGATCGTCTGGGCTTTATAGTATTTTAATATATTTAGATAGTAGATACTACAAATAAGCATCCGCTTTGGCATCTGAAGGGTAACTTGTGCTGTTTATTTTAGATTTTTCACTTTTATTATTTTAATATGTTGTAATGATTTTAATTAATCAGGCAATAACGATTCAGTCATACATTCACAATACACATACATACATACTATCCAGTTTAGGTTTGAAATAGTCCGACCTAAATGTTAACTACTAATCTCAACAAACTGATCCCATTTCTGGCATAACAAACTAAAAATTCCGACAGAACAAGTGCCTACTCAATGCATATCTATCCCATCCTGCCACACCACTCTATGTAACCTAAATTGTGTATCCAGTCGTTATTATTGAGTGCACTGCTTCAAGTGTCGCACAGAAAAATTAAAACTCCCAAATGTACTTTATTAAATGAATGACTAACTGCAAATATAACTGCTGAAGCACATTGAGTAAACTAACAACCTTATTAATGTCTGCAAGCTTCATTTTTTACACAAATATTTGCTTGGCGCCTGGTGTTGGATTATACTTCAAGTCCCAAAAAAATTGACATAGGAAATACAATAGCCATGGAAAGCAAAATGTGTCAAATGATGGCAGCAAAGCTACGTGCTTGAATACCTATGAAACAGTAATCAAAGTTATGACAAGAAATAACAATGAGGTTTAATGTGCATCAAGACTGATGATATAACAACTATTGAGGTCCTTAGACCTAAAGTATAACTAAAATAATAAAAATGCGAAACTGTAGCAAAATATGTCATTACTAGCCATCCAGGACCTTTAAGGCGAAGGACTTAAAAATGAAGCGAGTGGAATGGAAACTGTGTTTGGGGAACAGGAAAAGGGATTTGGCAGGTTCACGTGTGTTTTAATTAAAGGGACTATAAATTAAATTAACGTACAAAGGCGGAGAGATCCGGTACAAATATTATTTATGACATTTTCCAGGTTATTGTGTCTTTGGTATGATGGCGATGACACATGGTTGCAATCTCACCTGTACACATCTGTTCGTTGAAGTCGGTGCGGAGGCTAACGCAATGTATGCTCCGATAGTGAAAGAAAGCGTGCAAGAGGTAACCTACCAAACACAGACCACCCTGCAAACGCGAGGGAAGTGTCAAATACGTCAATTAATACAAAACCACAAAAATTAGGCCGAAAGAACCCGAAAGTGAGTTCACCTCCCACCGTCCTAAGGACACTTGAAATTGATTACCTTTGCTTTGCTTCTGTCTCTATCCGACTCCCAGACTTTATTTGATAACAAGTTGAGGCAATTAGAACACTAGTTGAGACTGATTGACAGGCACACGGAGGACACAAGGAAGGTTGCGTAGGATGTGCTCATGTACTCGCTCTGAAAAATGACCCGCCCCGGAAAAGGACGCTTATTCGCCCCGGAAGAAACCACCCGCTGCTGAGTCTGGGAAAAGCTTGTCTCAGTGGTCCGGAAGTGATAGACCAGCCACATGAGTGTCAGCATGTCAGGCTGTGGTTTCTCTTGAATGCCCTTTTGCACGTCTACATTTTATCAAACTGCAGCAGAAAGTCCGAAGATGGTCTTTTGTTGAGGATAAAAGGGTGTCAGTAAAACAAGTATTGGCAAAACCAATAGACTGCGCCTTTGTGAATTCTAGCGGGGTTGTTAGTGCTAGTTGTATATGTTGTACAGCAGTGCGAGCTGTTGTACAAGATGATCGGACCATAGGGCGTTTTTTTAAACTTTAAGTCATGTTTTTTTAATGAGTGTCCCTGTGTAGTCAGTGCTTCAAATGGGCCGGCACTGTCTGGTACGGAGTACCGGCCTTTTTTTTTAATTTGAGAGGGAGAGTACCTTCATTTCACAAGAAAAACGTAATCCTTTAAGTGGGAGAGTACCAACACTGCTCACAAATAAGCAGGTACTGTGGTACAGAGTATCTGCACTTCATTTTTTCCATCACAAGCACTGTGCAGTGTAAGTGGTGCGGATGTAAACCACTCCAATACCTTCGGGTGGAGTCTGCGCTATATAAAAGCGCCCCAAAAGGTAATTAAATGGAAAAACATGTTACATAGCAGCACTGCAACGTTTTTTCCTTAATTACTTTTTGGGTCGCTTTTATATAGGTTAACTCAACCAGAAGTGTCCCAGGGTAATATAAGTGGTGCTCATGTAAAGCACTCCAATACCTTCAGTTTGAGTTTGAGGTACATAAAAGTGCCTTCAAAATGAAAAAGTCTCAGAATGGTAAAATGGAGGAGGGTGGTGGCCACAAGTTAGTTCATCGGAGTGGTGGGGGTGGGGGGGATATAAGGTGGTTGTTCCCTACATATGTGCATACATATAAGGGGAAATATTAAGCGAGACAGGTGACCACTGCTACCAAATGAAGGCACACAGGATTAGAGGTCTTGATCTGAGCTTGCCTACTGTTAGAAGTCTCATTTACTTTAAATACCTCTTCTGCCAGTACCCGGGTTCTATTGCTGAGAGTCCTGACTAGCCAAATGGTGCCAAATACATTTCCTAGGCCATTGGGAGTGAGTTCTGGTGTAACCAAGAAGAAACCAAATGCATCGACTCCAGAGCGACTTTGAAACAGGCGCCGCCGTCTGACTCCGTTCCACTGCCTGCACCTGGGGCCGTGGTCCCCGCTCAGTACAACGACTGACGTCGCAGGCCTGATGCCGTTGCAGCGCCTCTGAAGTCCTGCCATAGTGTGAGTCCTGAGTGCTGTGTCCCCAAATCCGGGACACCAACTCCAACGCAGCACCTGTGGCCCTGTAGTGTGATTGCAACACTGCGAAGTTGACACCTCACATCTTGAACTCCTAGATTCATCAACACTGCCAGATCGTAAGGAATCCACGCCTCTCCACCAACACCGCATCCCCTCCTCTGCAACCGTAAGGCACCAATGCCTCATCTCCCCTGCCTGTCAGTAAAGAACAGATGCCTCACCTCCTCGGTAGCAGTAAGGAACGGATGCAGCACCAGCTCCAGCGACGCCTTACTTCCTCAAATCCGTGAAACGTCTTTTGTTTAATCATTTTACAAAGGTACTGTGCCTGGGGTCCATGCGACTCCATGCCCTGACCGCACTCCCTTGTGACTGGCGCCAGACTGTTGGGAACTACTCCATCAACGACGTTGTGAAAGACCCAGTTGGAGCTATTGTGTTTCTAAGCGCTTTATTGAGATTTAACCGTTTAAAATTTGTATCTTCGCTTGTGTATGTTGGATTATTTGTTGTTTTAGTCTTGCTTTATTCAGATAATTATTGGCTATTTTTCTAAACTGGTGTGAAGTCCATTTGTAGTTTTTTCATGGTGTTACTGTTTGTGGGTTCGAATACTTTACACACTGCCTCTGAGATAAGCCGGACTGCTTGTGCCAAGCTACCAAGGAGGTGAGCGGGGGCTATTTTAGATGTGTGACTCCCTTACCCTGACTAGAGTAAGGGTCCCTACTTGGACTGGGTGCAAACCACTGCCAACAAGAGACCCCGTTTCTAACATATACATTCTAACAAGTAGGAATGTAGGAACTTGGGGGATTGGAAATGCAAAAGACCATTGTAGGGAACACAACAATAAAGGTGTGTAGGAAAGTACCATCTTGCCTGGCATGTTACCCTCATATTTCACTGTATATATGTTGTTTTAATCTATGTGTCACTGGGACCCTGCGAGGCAGGGCCCCAGTGCTCATAAGTATGTGCCCTGTATGTGTTCCCTGTGTGATGCCTAACTGTCTCACTGAGGCTCTGCTAACCAGAACCTCAGTGGTTATGCTCTCTCTGCTTTCCAAATTTGTCACTGACAGGCTAGTGACTAAATTTACCCATTCACATTGGCATACTGGTACACCCATATAATTCCCTAGTATATGGTACTGGGGTACCAGGAGATCCCTATGGACTGCAGCATTTATTTTGCCACCCATAGGGAGCTCTGACAATTCTTACACAGGCCTGCCAGTGCAGCCTGGGTGATATAACGTCCACGTTATTTCACAGCCATTTACCACTGCACTTAAGTAACTTATAAGTCACCTATATGTCTAACCTTCACCTGGTGAAGGTTGGGTGCAAAGTTACTTAGTGTGTGGGCACCCTGGCACTAGCCAAGGTGCCCCCACATCGTTCAGGGCAAATTCCCCGGACTTTGTGAGTGCTACCTATGTATAGCGTCACAATGGTAACTCCGAACATGGCCATGTAACGTCTAAGATCATGGAATTGTCACCCCAATACCATCCTGGTATTGGGGGGACAATTCCATGATCCCGATCCCCCGGGTCTCTAGCACAGTACCCGGGTACTGCCAAACTGCCTTTCCGGGGTCTGGTGTTTGTTCTTCCTGCAGAATCCTCCTATCACAACTTCTGTGCTCTCTGGGGGTAGTAGGTGCACTTTACACCTACATTTCAGGGTCTTGGGGTGGGCTATTTTTCTAAACCTCACTGTTTTGTTACAGTCCCAGCGACCCTCTACAAGCTCACATCGGTTTGGGGTCCATTCGTGGTTCGCATTCCACTTTTGGAGTATATGGTTTGTGTTGCCCCTATACCTATGTGCTCCTATTGCAATCTATTGTAATTCTGCACTGTTTGCATTACTTTTCTTGCTATTACTTACCTAATTTTGGTTTGTGTACATATATCTTGTCTATATAACTTATCCTCATTCTGAGGGTACTCACTGAGATACTTTTGGCATATTGTCATAAAAATAAAGTACCTTTATTTTTAGTAACTCTGTGTATTGTGTTTTCTTATGATATTGTGCATATGACACCAGTGGTATAGTATGAGCTTTACATGTCTCCTAGTTCAGCCTAAGCTGCTTTGCCATAGCTACCTTCTATCAGCCTAAGCAGCTAGAACCACTTCTTCTGCATTAATAAGGGATAACTGGAATGTCTACTATTGAATATCTCAATATTTTTATCAACTCCCAAGAATAACTATTTAACATCATATTTAGTCCCTCATTACGAGTGACCTGCATGATTTGTTTACGTCTGGTAACTACTGATACCACACTGAAGGAAATTATGGGTTTAGCGGCTAACCACACACTCCAGCAGGCTTCCCCTGATAAACTTTGGTAGGAAAAACCTGCTGAAATTTAATGTTGGATTAATGCCCCTTAATTTCCAAGACATGCAGATTTTTGTGCAATAGGCACCAAAATCAATGTTACTGCCTATTACCAGGGACAAACTCATTATTGGGTGTTTATTAAGGAGATATATTCCAAGAACGAGGAAGTGAGAAGCGATACAGGGTTTGCTCACCATTCTAAACATCTAACCATTAAAAAAAAAACAGGAGTGACTCTCCTACCGTGCTTACCCTAGCTCTCTGTACGCACCCAATGGGATCACCTTATGGTGTTAAATGGAAAATTATTCTTACCCACTGGGATTCCAGGTGCATGTTTCATCACAGAGTTATTGTCCAGATACCTAGTGTATCTGGTCAGGTTCAACTTTGATAGCCAAGGGATCTCTTTGGTTATTGGGTGTCATACACGCTGGTTCACTGAAGACCTCAGAACTTCTAAAAAACTCTAAACAAATGGAAAGGAGATGGCGCAGCAGCAAGGACACAACCAACACAACCGCCTTCAAGAAAGCCCTCAACCTTTACAACAGACAGTTGGGAGAATCAAAGAAAAAGGCCTTAGCCTCACACATCAAATCAAGCTCCAATAACAGGAACGAACTCTTCAACATCTTCACAGAATAACAGAAAGATCAGCAGATGTGGCTGTGTAAGAATGGTGCGCACTTCCAATATTCACAGAATACTCAAATCAGCTGCAGTAAACAGCATTACCCCCTCACAGGAACTCTGCAACAACCTTGCAAACTTCTTCCATGACAAGATCACCAATATCTACAGAAACTCCCTCCAAATACCACCGATTTCTTCAAGCAACACAACAACCCTGCTACCACCACAGACATCCGACTAACCGAATGGAGCCAGCTCACCCCACAGGACACCACCTTTATCATGAACTTGGTCTACTCAGGGGCCCCAACCGACCCATGTTCTCACCCTATCTCCAATCTAAGGGAAGCCAGAATCAGCCATGTACTCACCACTTTGTTCAAGACCTCAATTGCCATAGCCACCGAGGACAGGAAACAAACAGAAGCCAACACCCTACTAAAGAAACCATGGAAGATTCCAGTGAACTCAACAACTGACTAATCCCCCAGCTCCCATTTCCATCCAAAGTATTAGAAAAAGCCGTCAACCAACAACTCTCCACACATTTGGAACAAAACCTCCTACTCAACTCCTCCAAATCCAGATTCTGCAGCAACCACAGCCCCGAGACAGTCCTTACTGTGGCTACCAACTACATCGAAGCCCTTCTCGACTGAAGAGAGGCTGCAGCTCTGATTCTCCTTGACCTCTCAGCAGCCTTCAATGCAGCCTCCCACCACACATTCCTCACAAGGCTGCACAATTTAGGCATCCAAGGAGCTGCTCTCAGCTGGGTCGCCTCTTTCCTCACCAGAAAAATGCCAAAAATCCACCTTATCCCCTTTACCTCTGAATATAAGAAAATCATCTGTGGATTACCCCAAGGATCCTCGCTCAGCCTCACCCTCCATATGACACCTCTGGCCAGCATCTTGGAAACCCACAGACTCAATACCATATCCTACGCCTACGACACACAACTCATCCTCATCCTCTCTGATGACACCACCAACACCAAGACCAGTTTCCACAACTGCATAACAGACATCGACAACTGGATGAAGGACAACTGCTTGAAACTCAACATGGACAAGACAGAGATACTGACCTTCGTAAACAAAAGCTCCCCATAGGACGCATCCTGGAGGCCCTAAGACCTTGGACCTAGTCCAGCCCTCACTGACCACGCTTGGAACCTAGGCATCACCCTGGACTACCCATGACGAGTCAGGTCAACTCTGTCTTCTCCACCTGCTTCTTCATCCTCTGCATGCTTTTTAAGATATTCAAATGGCTATCCCAAAGCTCAAGATGCACCATGACCCAGGCCGTAATCTCCAGCCAAATGGACTGCGGCAAAACTCTCTACGCAGGGAACGAAGTTGACCTCCTCCGATGACTACAGACCATACAAAACGCTGCAGCCAGACTCATGCTGGAACTCCCTATATGAAACCACATCACCTTCTACCTCAGGGAACTCCATTGGCTCCCTATACAGAAAAGATGCCAGTTCAAGTTCCTGACTCATACAAGGTCCTACACAACTGCGGACCCACCTACTTGAACCACCACCTGAACTTCCATCAGCCTACCAGACACCTCTGCTCCACTTTCATTTCTCTAACCCTCACCTTTGCATCCGACATAGCAGATGCAGAGGGCGCTCTTTCTCCTACCGAGCAGTTAAGACATTGAACAAGCTACCCTTTTATCTCTGGACCTCCCCATCTGTTCCAGAGTTCTGAAAGTTCCTTGAGATCTTGCTATTTGCCTAATCAGCTGGACCCTGCCAGTGCCTGGATACCATAACTGGTGACAAGAAGCACTCTACAAATCTACTTATTGATTGATCCTAGATTTAAAATAGTCTAGAGTCTCCTGAGGTTTAATTTTATTTTCAAAGGGCCTCCTGACGGAGTTAACAACAGGTAAGGATGCACAAAGGAAATTAGTATCGTCTGTGTCCCTGGGTCAACATGTTTTAGCCATGACACCAATGCCCCACCAAGCTAACTGGCTTTCGTCAGGACGTCACAAGGACCCCGTTAGTATCCTATTTGTGTGCATTAAAATGTGAAACTCCCATTCGCCATACTCATACATACTGACTCATTTGGCCTCTATGTTTGCATTTAGTAGCGTCCTGTTTAGAACTCCATGAGGGTAAGGAGGCGGGTGGACACTGCAGTCAAACTTTCGTCAAAAGTCTCTTCCCAGCCATGGACCTATTTGGTTCCTCCTTCCTCTGCATATCTTTATCTAGTTATTTATCACTTCATATGAATTCCAATCAAGCAGACTCACATTTAATTGGGTGAACTCAATATCAACCCAAACACCGAGCCACTCGTAATAAAGGCTCAAGTCCTGTACACCCAGTTTTAGAATTATGAGGTAATGTCTAGTTTCAGAATCACAACCTGCATTAGATCCTTGCTCACATTTTTAAAATTGTAGCTTGCCCACTTTTTTCAGAACAGCGATCTTCTCTGCCACAGACCAGAATCATTGTCTGTCTCAAGATTTCAGAATCACAACCTGCCCCCAGTTTCAGAACCACGAAAGCTCTTTCATTGCAAAAATACACCAGTCTCCTCTGAGGGCAGAAGCAGGGTTGGCGGAGGAGTAGGAATATATTTTTATCTCTCTTTGCTTCTTTAGTTGCTTTAGAGGCAAGTATGAATGAATTGTTTAATACACGTACTGGCAGCACTACAAGAGGCTCACACACCCTCCTACTGCTGGAGTAGTACTCTTTCCAAATAGTCTATTGCGCCTGCCAAATTTGTGATAAAGGTAGACAACAGACTGCCTCCTGTCGTAGGACTTAAAATTCTGATCTTTAGGAAAAACGAGGTGTGTGAACAAAAGTACAGAGAGAGTGTTCAAAATGAACCATAGAAGTTTAAAGCACACGGACATATATAGAAAACAGAAGAAAGTTAAAGGACCTAAGATGCAAATGCAACAATATCTATGGAAGAAGTAAAGAAATTGCAGGATATGGTCCTCCCTGCCATTCCCCCTTTTGGAAAAGATGTTGAGGGTTGGAGAACCGAGAATGGTGTATCCTCCAAAGAAATGATAGTTAAACTTAAATAAAGAAGGCAGATTCTTGTCATCCAGCACATGGCACTGTAGCCCAAGTGCACAGTTAAGGACCCATTCACAAAGGCAGTTTGAAGTACGTAAAATGCTCTCCAATAATATTCTTTTACGCCCTCTTCCATGGCTTTTTGAATTAGCCCCAAAGAATGTAAAATGAGACTAAAATTGAATATTCAGAGTATATTCATTTACAGTTACTACAGATGGAAAAGACTCCCCTCTATGTAGTTTTACTAAGAGGGAGTTGGACAGTTTAGCATAAATTTGCAAATGCATGTAAGAGTCAGTAAAAGAGTACTACAGGAGTAACATAATGCTCTGTTGCACAACCCAATAGAATGCCACTTTAACTAGTCTATCACTGACACTTAGGCCCTCATTATGACATTGGTGGTAAGTCCTGCTTACCGCCATGCTGACTGCCGCCAACATACCACCACCTCAGTGGATTACCGCCACCCATATTATGACCCACACATAGCAATCCGTCACTAAACAGCCACACACACAACTCCGCCAGCCCAAAGGTCAGTGATAAACTGGCAGTACCAAAACCCACACCGTTACGCCAACAGAACTACGCCCACAGCATTATGACCCACGAATCACCACAACGGACATTCAATGGTGCTAAATCCTTGGCGGTACAAACCGCCACGCTCAAAATACACACAACCTAACAAAACACCACATTGGACAATTTGAATAACACACACCTGACACACATACACACACCACACCCACACCACTATAAAACACCCACCCACAACCCTTTACCAATACAAACAAGTGCCACAAGAGAGATAGCAAGACCACAGACAAGACCACAGACACACACCGCCATCACCTATACACCATCCACGCACCCAACATCACACCCCCCAAACCAGCACCCCACACACCCTCACCCACACCACTCACACTACACCCATGGCACCGCAATGACATCCCAGGTTCTCTGAGGAGGAGCTAAGGGTCATGGTGGAGGAAATCATCCAGGTAGAGCCACAGCTATTCGGATCACAGGTGCAGCAGACATCCATTGCTAGGAAGATGGCGCTATGGTGGAGAATCGTGCACAGAGTCAACGCCGTGGGACAGCACCCCAGAACAAGGGATGACATCAGGCAGAGGTGGAACGACCTACGGGGAAGGTGTGTTCCACAGCAGCAAGACACCAAATAGCTGTACAGAGGACTGATGGTGGACCCCCACCTCCTCCCCCACAACTAACAACATGGGAAGAGCAAGTCTTGGCAATCGTGCATCCTGAGGGCCTGGCAGGAGTAGGAGGAGGAATGGACTCTTTGTAAGTCAAATCTTTACTACCATCACCCCCCCACCTGCATGCCATCACATACCCCCACCCTTACCCTCACTCCCATCACTTCACCACCTCCCACATACCCCACCATCACAACCCACTCATCCCAATACCAAGCCCTGCATGTAACACCAATGCACGGACCCCCGTCACAGACCTCCATGGACACCCATCACTAAAGCATGCACATTAGAGAGATTCACCTAGCCCACAAAATCACTACTCACACAAGGCAAAGCTGCGAGGATAATAACAACAATAGAGGGGAAAAAACCCATGCACAAGATGACACTCACAGAAAAAAATAACACAGCATTTACATCCCCACAGGTCCCCCACCCAACGTCACCGGAGAGGAGGTACCAGCAACATCCAGTCCACCCCCAGAAGAGGTCCACAGTCAAGACAGCAGCTTTGGATGCCTGGATCTGGATGACCAACCTGGCCCATCAGGGATCTCCGGACAGTCGGTAACCCAGGCACAGTCCCATACCACCACAGAGCCTCCCCCCTCTTAAAACACCAGCACAGTACCCACGCCAAGACACGTCAATCAGCAGTGTGTCCACCACTACAGGGACCCCAGGCCACCCCACAAACACAGGACAATCAGGGACCTGGGGTCAGTGGCAGAAGGCACACCGTTCAGGGGACAGAGGCACAGGACAACAGGGAAGCTGGGAGGACTGCTGTGCGACAGGGGGAGGACACGCCCAGGGAACCGACTCTCTAGGAAGCACTCCCCAACATCCTGGGAGCATACGACCATTCCCAGGAGACAATGGGCCAGATACTGGACAAGTTGCAGGAGACCCAGCAGCTACAGGAGGGACAGTACCTGGGGATCAGGGAGGACTTGAAGGACATCAACACCACCCTGGTCATCATTGCAGGGGTGCTGGCAGACATGGCCAACACCATGAGGGAGGCAGTGGCACACCACCGGGCCCCTGACACTAGCCAAACCGATTAACAGCCTTCCACCTCTGCTGCCGCTAGTGGACAGGAGGACCCGCCACAGGAACAAAAGGCCACCAGCAGAAGGAGAACCACCCTGCAAACGATCCCTGCGATCCAGGCAGAAGCCAGAGACTATTGCCAAGAGCCCCAGCAGGAAATAAGATTCTCCTGCTTGTCACCCTTGTGTCCCACCCTGTCCACCTTGAACTACCATTGCTCCACTTCCTATGGCCCCTTGGAAAATGCACCTGAGATACAAATAGACTGGAATCTATCCTTGACATTCCTCCATCATCACCTCAGTCCATTGCACACCCCCCTCTAATCATTAGCACTTAAATAAACACCATTTGAATACATTCAAGTATGGAGTCTGTCAAATCATTTAACCATGTATTCGTTTAACAAGCCGTAAACACTGCAATATAACTGTACAGTATTGTACATATAGGAATTACCTGTAGTTGGCTGTAGTCAACACACCAGGAGCAATAGTGGGGCACAAATATCTGCAAATAGAGATGCCAAAGGGTACTTTGAGTGGGCATAAAGGTGGGAAAATCAGCCTACCAGTGACAGTGTCAAACACAAAACTGTCAATGTAAAGTGAAACTACAGTGTCTTACCTGTGTCACTGGAAGTACTGTTGTATTATTGCACTTCTGTTGTCCCCATCCTCATCCTCTGCCTCCTCATCTTCACTGTCCACAGGGTCCACTGCTGCCACACACCCATCTCCAGCCTCACCTTCCTGCAGAAAAGGCACCTGGCGACGTAAGGCAAGGTTGTGCAACATACAGCATGCCACGATGATCTGGCACACCTTCTTGGGTGAGTAGTACAGGGATCCACCTGTTAGATGGAGGCAACGAAACCTGGCCTCCAGGAGGCTGAATGTCTTTTCTATTATTCTTCTTGTTCGCCCATGTGCCTCATTGTAACGTTCCTCTGCCCTTGTCTTGGGATTCCTCACAGGTGTCAGTAGCCATGAGAGGTTGGGGTAACCAGAGTCACCTGCAAATATCGAGGGACAACTGTTAGACACACACACTAATCCTTAGGGCCCACACCATACCCATACACCAACATCTACTGGGTGGGAACCAGGGATCACCTATTAGCCACACCCTGTGCCTCTGGAGTTGAGCCATCACATATGGGATGCTGCTATTCCTCAGGATAAAGGCATCATGCACAGACCCAGGATACTTTGCATTGACATGGGAGATGGGAGATGTACTGGTCCGCCAGGCACACTATCTGCACATTCATGAAGTGAGAGCTTTTTCAATTTCTGAACACCTGTTAATTTCTCCGGGGGGGGACAAATGCAAAATCTTGTAGCCGGTTGTCGACCACACCGGCTCCAGACGCTCCCGACTGGCGCTGCTCGTGCGGCGGCCACAACGGAGATGACAGCTTCTCCCGTTGTCAGGACAACGAGAGCAGATCCGCCCTCGAGAACCCGGATGTCCGGGTTCTCAGAGACACAAAAAGAGAGGACGGACTTCAAGGGGACGGAGAGAAAGACGCGGAAGAGACCGACAACGAGGAAGACGCCGAAAGACGAGAAGACCGAGAGGAGCACGAAGAGGCCGATTGGAGACACTGGAACAGCGGGGGTCAGAGAGAAGTTACCGGCCACAGAAGGACGGAGGATTCCGGAGACGCGCTTACCGCCCGCCACGCCCCAGGAGGGATGTGGCTGTCGAAGGTACGGTCCTTATTTAAGGACAGCCGGAAATTAAACCGGGAGGGTATTAAGAAGAGGGGAGAGGGGAGGGACAGTACTGGAGAGGGAGGGAGAAAGGGAGAAGGGAGGTTGGGACAGAAGAGAGGTGATAAGAAGCACTGAAAGACAAAGAACCAGGAAATAAAACTGCACTTATAGTAGTAGTACCACAAGAGCACCTAACTATAAGGCATAAAGCACGGTGAACCCCACAGAGGTGACTTTATACACAGTCGCTCTCATCGCCACCTGAAACCACCCAGGATATATATCTCTCTCTCTCTCTCTCTCTCTTCTGTCTACTCTGTTAGCATCTCACCAACATATGAAACCCTGCCTTATCGTAACTTTTGTTTCTTTTCTGGTACTACGGGGAGAACGAGACACCATCTTCGCTGGTCAAGAGGGCACCTAGACGGAAAAGACAGGAAGGACACTTTAGAGGAAGAAGGACACCGATGCTACACTTGTGCTAGAGTAAAAGACCACACAAACTATCCAATAAATTCACAATAACACCCCACTCGAGCCTCAGAGTCCTTATTGTCACCTGACCCACTATTACAATGGTGTCAGAAGTGGGATTTTGAAGGTGATAAAAGGATACCCGTCCGCAAGAAACATGGGGGAGAAACCGACATTAGAGGACATGATACTGCAGCTGGCTGAAGGGCAAAGACACCTTCAGTTGGTCTGGGAGGCACTTCAGAGAGAGGCAAAGGAAGACAGGGAAGCATTACAAAGTGCACTAAAGAGTCAAGCCACCATCATGGCCAATAACCAATTAGTGAACGAGACGGCCCTATAAAAACTTACGGACACCATAGCAGCCACTAAGGTCCACCCTAATGTCCCTAGTTCCATGCTACAGAAATTCTAAGATGGTGAAGACCCTGACGCTTTCTTCACTAACTTTGAACGAGTGGCCTCCTCTGCCCAGTGGCCAGAAGAGCGTTGGGGCCAGTATATTGCACCTCTTTTAACTGGTATCCTACAAACGGCATATCAAGACGCTAACCCGGGGAGCACCACACCCTACAAGGAGCTCAAACGAAGTATATTAGAGCGAGTAGGTCATGACTCCGAGTATTATCATTTACGCTTTCGGAAGATCAAGTGGGGACAAACAGACGATCAACTGACCTTTTATTTCAAAGTCAAAGACCTAGGACTAAAGTGGTTGGGGCCTCTGGGTACTGAAAGGGAGGATATCATAAAGGCAGTAATACTGGAGCAATATTTGGAATCCCTCCCCTCCTCCACTCGGAGTTGGATAAGACAGCACCCGAATGTGAACACCGATATGGCCGTGGATTTAGCCTGTGCCTATCACAGATCGGTCGACTTCAAGAACCCTACCCCTAAGCTATTACCAAAAACGGCTGTTGTCCCATTCAGGACCTTTCCTCGGAAACCTGCAGAAGAGCCAGGGCCTTCCCGAATTGGGGAACACCCACCCATGCAGCAACCACAATGTTACAGCTGCGGGGAGTGGGGCCATATAGTGAGACTCTGCCCAAGGAAAGGAGACAAAACCGAACCCATGGAAATCAGGGTCACAAGGGGGAGGGTCTTGTGTACTGGTGGGGGAAATCCTAAGTACAAAGAGGCCATCAACGTGAATGGGAAGGTACTTGTAGCCCTCATAGACTCAGGGTGCAGCCAATCTGTGATACGAGCGGATGTACTTAAACCGTCAGACCAAAACGCCAATCAATGGGTCTCCATCTGTTGTATCCATGGGGACTGTGGCGGGGTCTTTTATCCCGAGTCGAGGGGATATTGGAAGAAGGTGACAGACGCGGCACTTAAGGGTGTAGTACGTTTATTTTCTTGTTCGTTTGGGATTATAGCACTAGCTTTTCTGCCAAACTGTTATATTCCAAGTCCAAAACTAATATAAATCCCTTTTCTTTTCAGGGTTCCTTGGTGTTCCCGGGACGGCCTGGTCTGGTTCGGAGGGAGAGGTCTTGTTCACCCGGTTCTCATGTCCCAGGATTTCCCAAAACAAAGAAGGAGAAAGGAACAGGTAAGTGGGGAAAATTATTTATATACGGTTAATTGGGGTTAGTAAGGAGTGGAGGGGGGGGGTTCTGTGGAGGTGGAGGAATGTGGGGTTACTTTTCTCTTGTGACTTCCTTTCGTTGTGCCCTTTCTGTGACCCCCTTACAGTTTTATTCACTGGTCTGGGTACGGTCCTGGTGTGGTTATTCTTTAGTTAACTGTGGTCCTGTTCAAATTGGCTCCCCTTCTTTACACGACCTCAGCCCTCCCTTCTTAGCCCCCTTAAACCCAGCCAACCACCCAGAACCCCAGTCCCAGCCCCGGTACGCTTGTACCTGACTTGGCCACGCCCCTCCAGGGACGTGGCCGGCTTGTAGGGGATCTCCCGACTTCGTCTCGGCAGGGGCGGGAGGCGCCCAAGGGTTTTCGTTCTCCGTCCGTTGTTCCTCGTCGACGGCGGGGTTTCCCTTCTCTCTTGGCAGTCCGTGGCGTTCGTCTCTCCGGCTCTCCCTGATGTCGGCGTCTCTCTCTGGGTCGCGCGGCGCTTCTCCTCCGTCGGCCGTCCTTCCTGGTTTTGTCTGACGGATGACGTTGGACGTCATCACGTCAGGAATCCCTCGGGTGCCCCCGGGGTATCCCCCGGCGGTCGTTCGCTCCGACGAAGAACCGGCGTCCGAAGGCGCCCGGTTACACATCCCTCACATGAATGGGGCTGATCGAGCCCCACCAGATCCGGAAACCGGGACAAATAGTCAGCCTGACCCATAAGGTCACCAGGGAGGTGGCAAACCTGGAAGGAGAAAGGTTGGAGTTCTATGAACCATCTCAATATACGATTGTTGGTATTCTTGTATCTTGAGAGCCACGTAAGGGGTGCATGGTCCGTATACAGTAGGAAAGGTCTGCCCAAAAGATAGTATTGGAGACTTTCGATAGCCCACTTAATGGCAAGACATTCCCGCTCTATAATGGGGTATCTTTGCTCCCTGGGAAATATCTTACGGCTAATAAAGACGACGGGATGGCTCGCTCCGTCTTCATCCTTTTGAAAAAGAACGGCCCCTACCCCCACATCGGAGGCATCCGTTTGGAGATGAAAGGGTTTGTCAAACTCAGGACATTTCAATATCGGTTGAGTGGTGAGACACCTTTGCAAGGTATGATAACTATGAAGTTGAGTCGGGTCTAGTTGTGGGATGTTGTTGGGCTGTCCTTTTCTTAAAAGATTGGTTAGGGGGGCAGCCAAACTGGAATAGTGGGGAATGAACCTTCGATAGTACCCCACTAAACCTAAAAAGGAGCGAACTCCCTTCTTCGTGGTGGGAGCATTGGTGTGTAGGATGGCTTCGATTTTATTCTTTTGGGGTCGAAGTATACCGTTGCTAATGTGATAACCCAGGTAGGAGATCTCACTAAAAGCCAGTCGGCTCTTGGCGGGGTTGGCTGTCAGTCCAGCCTTCCCTAAAGCCGAGAAGATGTGGTCTATGTGGACCACATGGTCTTCCCAGGTCTCACTGAAAATAACGATGTCATCCAGATAGGCCACCGCGTATCTGGTATGAGGTCGTAATATGGTGTCCATGAGACGTTGGAAGGTGGCGGGGGCGCCATGTAACCCGAAAGGGAGAACCTTAAAGTGATACAATCCGGAGGGAGTAGCGAAAGCCGTCTTTTCCTTGTCTTCGGGACCCAACGGGATCTGCCAATATCCCTTGGTCAAGTCAAGGGTAGACATGTATTTCGCTTTCCCCAATCTTTCTAAGAGCTCATCTATCCTTGGAAGGGGATATGTGTCAAATTGTGATATGGAATTGACCTGTCTAAAGTCAATACAAAAACGTATAGACCCATCAGGTTTGGGCACCAATACCACGGGCGAACACCAGGGGCTGTGGGAAGGTTCTATGATGTCTAGATCTAACATCTTCTGGATTTCGTTTTCTACGAGGGTTTTCCTAGCTTCAGGGATACGATAAGGTTTTAGTCGCACGGTCTTCCCAGGTGGTGTGAGGATTTGATGATGTACCAATCGTGTCCTACCGGGTATCGAGGAGAACACCCGGACGTGTTTATCGAAGAGATTCTTCAATTGTCTATTTTGTTGAATCGAGATCTCTGTATTAATGATAGGTACCTCCCTCTCGCCAGGGGGATCAGTGGGGCACCACCCTATCTCTAGTTCCTTAACGGTATTAATTAGGCAGCCGTGCCTTGGGTCGTTCGGAGGTTCTTCCCATCTTTTTAATAAGTTAACATGGAAGATCTGTGACCTAGGGGGAGTATCGTTAAGCTGAATATTATAAGTTACGGGGGTTACTAGTCCTGTTACGGTGTAGGGTCCCTGCCACTTGGCCAACAATTTGTTATCTGAACTGGGAAGAAGAACTAGCACTTTATCTCCTAGGGAAAAGGACCTCAATTGGGTATTCCGATCATAATTCCTTTTCTGCTTGTCTTGGGCCCTCTCCATGTGTTCCCTTACGCTTTCCCATACTGTATGCAGGTGGGTTTTTAACTCACGTGCGTATTTTAGAATGGTTTTTTCCCCGTCTTCTTCTTCCCACATCTCAGCGGCCATATCTAGTAGGGTCCGTGGTTGTCGCCCAAACAACAGCTCAAACGGACTATGGCCCGTAGAGGCTTGTTCGTGTGTCCTGATTGCGTATAATACTAAGGGGAGTTTCCTATCCCAGTCCTTACCTGTCTCCGAGATAGCTTTCTTTAGTAGTGTTTTGAGGGTACGGTTGTATCTCTCCACCAAACCATCGGTTTGTGGATGATAGACCGACGTCCGTAACTGTTTAATCCCCAATAGCTGACATATTTGTGTCATCAGGTTGGACATAAATTGGGTCCCTTGGTCCGTTAGGATTTCTCGAGGAAACCCAATTCGGGAAAAGAACCCTATCATGGCGTGTGCAACACTCTTGGTGTTAATACTAGAGAGGGGAATAGCCTCAGGGTATCTCGTGGCGTAATCCACTAATACCAATATATAACGATAGCCTCTCGACGAGGGCAGAAGAGGGCCAACGAGGTCCATCCCTATTCTGGAGAAGGGGACATCAATGATGGGGAGGGGTTGTAAAGGGGCTTTTCTCCGTGAGCCTGGGTCAATCAATTGGGATTTTGGACATTGTTGACAGAACTTCCTAATCTGGGAAAATACCCCTGGCCAGTAAAATTTCCTCAACAAATACTCCTCGGTTTTCTCCCTCCCATAGTGTCCACCCCCTGGCTGGCTGTGTGCTAAGTGTAGAACTTGTTGTCTATAAGGTTCTGGAACTATCAACTGTTTCTTTTCGTCTTGGTCTTTGTACGTGACTCGGTATAATAGGTCCTTAACTATGGTGAACGAGGGACCCTTATCCTGGGGGGTTCCGTGGCCGTGCACTTTTCCATGCATGAATTAAACTGGGGTCTTCTCTTTGAGAAGTCCGGAAGCTGGGAAGAGCAGTGAGGGCGAGGACCTTTGTAATTACCCGGGGCGCGCTGGAGTGGTCTTGGGTATAGGCTTTCTTAATTATTCTTTTCTCCTTCCGGGAGAGTTTAGGTCGTACCCTCGGAGGTGATAGAGGCATATTGGAGAAAGGAGCGTCTTTCCACCAGTTGTTAGTTTCTTCGAGCTGTCTGAGGCTGTCTAGGAGTTGTGGGAATTCTGAAAAGTCAGTTCCTATAATAGCTTCTTCAACCAGTTGCTCTACTAAACCCACTCTTATGGGTATTTCTTTTCCTCCCCAGGTGAGGGTTGTCCAGATTAGGGGATATTCTCTGGTTTCTCCATGGATACAACAGATTGATACCGTGAGTCCCGAAGTGTAGTAATGTGCGTCGAACAACCCGGCCCTGACCACAGATTGGCTACACCCTGAATCGATGAGGGCCACTGTGCTTTTCCCATTGATAATCAGTCTCTTTTTATAAGGGGTGTCTCTTCTCCTGGTATAAAAGACTCTTCCCCTAGTGACCCCTATTTCCATGGGTTCCGGTTTTTCTGTTTTCAGGGGGCAACCTCGAGCTATGTGGCCCCATTCCCCGCAACTGAAACACTGAGGTTGTTGTATATAGGGCCTATCCAGTCCCCGGGTTTTCCCAATGTCCTCATTGATTCTTCGTCCCCCTGTCGAGGATGTTCCCGAACCCAGACGTAGGGGACTAGGTGTTGATCGGGGGGGGGTTACTTTGAACTCAAGGGAGCGATGAAAGGCGCAGGCCAACTCAATGGTAGCATTGGTATCCGGGTTTGGATGTTGTTTGATCCAGTTGCGTGTAGACGGAGGCAGCGCGTCCAGGTATTGCTCTAAGAGCACGACCTCAATAATGTCTTCCCGATTTGTCCCTATGGGACCCAACCATTTGAGACCCAGATCTTTGATCCTAAAATATAGGGCCCGGGGATTTTCGTTGGGCCCCCACTTAGCTTTTCTAAACCGGACGCGATAATGTTCAGAATCAAAACCCACCCGTTCTAAGATGCTCTTTTTAATATCCTTATAGGGGGTTATTCCACCGGGGTTTACCGCTTGATAGGCGGCTTGGAGAGTCCCCGTCAATAAGGGGGCGATATATTGGCCCCATCGCTCCTGAGGCCAAGTAGCGGAAGTAGCGACTCGTTCAAAATTGGTGAAAAAGGCATCGGGGTCTTCACCTTCTTGATATCGTTGTAAGACCGAACTGGGCACATTCGGGTGTACGCGGGTAGCAGCGATGGTATCTGTGAGATTCTTAATGGCGGTTTCATGAACCAACTGGTTGTTGGCCATTATGGTGGCCTGACTCTTAAGGGCATTTTGTAGTGCCTCTCTTTCCAATTTGGCCTCTTTTTGTTGCTCTTCCCACACTAATTGCAGGTGTCTTTGTCCGGAGGCCAACTGTTGCATCATATCGGATATGGTACACTTCTCCTCCATGGTTGGGAAGTCTCTGTCGCCTATTCCAATATCCCACTTCTGACACCACTGTGGCGGGGTCTTTTATCCCGAGTCGAGGGGATATTGGAAGAAGGTGACAGACGCGGCACTTAAGGGTGTAGTACGTTTATTTTCTTGTTCGTTTGGGATTATAGCACTAGCTTTTCCGCCAAACTGTTATATTCCAAGTCCAAAACTAATATAAATCCCTTTTCTTTTCAGGGTTCCTTGGTGTTCCCGGGACGGCCTGGTCCGGTTCGGAGGGAGAGGTCTTGTTCACCCGGTTCTCATGTCCCAGGATTTCCCAAAACAAAGAAGGAGAAAGGAACAGGTAAGTGGGGAAAATTATTTATATACGGTTAATTGGGGTTAGTAAGGAGTGGAGGGGGGGGGGGTTCTGTGGAGGTGGAGGAATGTGGGGTTACTTTTCTCTTGTGACTTCCTTTCGTTGTGCCCTTTCTGTGACCCCCTTACAGTTTTATTCACTGGTCTGGGTACGGTCCAGGTGTGGTTATTCTTTAGTTAACTGTGGTCCTGTTCAAATTGGCTCCCCTTCTTTACACGACCTCAGCCCTCCCTTCTTAGCCCCCTTAAACCCAGCCAACCACCCAGAACCCCAGTCCCAGCCCCGGTACGCTCGTACCTGACTTGGCCACGCCCCTCCAGGGACGTGGCCGGCTTGTAGGGGATCTCCCGACTTCGTCTCGGCAGGGGCGGGAGGCGCCCAAGGGTTTTCGTTCTCCGTCCGTTGTTCCTCGTCGACGGCGGGGTTTCCCTTCTCTCTTGGCAGTCCGTGCCGTTCGTCTCTCCGGCTCTCCCTGACGTCGGCGTCGCTCTTTGGGTCGCGCGGCGCTTCTCCTCCGTCGGCCGTCCTTCCTGGTTTTGTCTGACGGATGACGTTGGACGTCATCACGTCAGGAATCCCTCGGGTGCCCCCGGGGTATCCCCCGGCGGTCGTTCGCTCCGACGAAGAACCGGCGTCCGAAGGCGCCCGGTTACAGGGACAAACATAACTACCCCTTGGCACTTGTTCACGTAGAGTGGGAAGAGAACCAAGATCTCCTACCGGTTGGGGTTATGGACAGATTAGTGGAGGAATGTATACTTGGGACAGACTATATACGGTTCCCTGAGCTTTTAGACAGAGTAAAATCCCGAATCCTACCCACAGAATGGTGGAGAGAAGCACCATTCCATGATAGCAACATCGAAAGTAAACCATGTCGCACCCGTCTTACTAGACGAGAAAAGAGACAAGCCAGACAACAATATCAGACCATTGGGAAAGGACAGGTCATAGAAAGAATGGTGGCCAACACTACAGTCCCTTCCCCATCGTTTCGAGCCAGTCAACGAGAAGACCCGACATTATGTCATGCTTGGAGGACAGCAAAATCAGAGTCCACTAACGAGGTGGGTCCCTACATTCTTATCCAAAATAATCTCCTTTATAGGTTCATAAAGGCTAACAATATTGAGAATAGACAACTAGTGGTACCGGAGCCTTATCGCCTACAAGTCCTTTTTTTGCCACACAACCAACCGGGGGGGGGACATTATGGTAGAGAAAAGACAGAGGAATACCTATTGAGAAGATTTTATTGGCCCGGGGTCTATGCGCATCTCAGGCAATACTGTGCACAATGCCCTCGGTATCAACTGATAGATCCGGGACCCCACAGGAAAGCGCCCCTTCAACCCCTTCCTATCATTGATGTTCCCTTCTCCCGGGTCAGTATGGGCTTGGTAGGCCCCCTTTTGCACTCCAGTAAGGGATATACATATATATTAGTGTTAGTGGATTATGGTACGAGGTACCCCGAAGCAATCCCCCTTATTAGGATGACCTCTAAAACAGTGGCCCAAGCTATGATTACGTTCTTTTCTAGGGTTGGATTTCCTCAGGAAATCCTGACTGATCAGGGTACGCCCTTTATGTCCACACGGATGCTTCTGATGTTGGGCTAGGGGCTGTGCTCTCACAACCCGACGAGGAGGGTCGAGACCACCCTATTGTTTACATAAGTAGGAAGTTGCTCCCTCGGGAATGCAATTATCCCATTATCGAACAAGAGTGTTTAGCTATTAGATGCACAGTAGCCAACCTGAAATATTATTTATTGGGCCGCCCTTTCGTGCTTTTTACGGACCATGCTCCTTTGACTTGGCTAGCTTCTCATAAAGATTTCAATTCCCGTATATTGCGGTGGTTTATGGAACTCCAGCCATTTTCCTTTCAGATCGGACATATTCCGGGTTCCCTGCAAGGCCCGCGGACTTTCTGTCTCAGTTTCCGGATCCAACAGTACTATATCAGTCCCAATCTTGGGATGGGGTGTGTAGCCGGTTGTCGACCACACCGGCTCCAGACGCTCCCAACTGGCGCTGCTCGCGCGGCGGCCACAACTGAGACGACGGCTTCTCCCGGTGTCAGGACAACAAGAGCAGATCCGCCCTCGAGAACCCGGATGTCCGGGTTCTCAGA
This sequence comes from Pleurodeles waltl, assembly GCF_031143425.1. Taxonomy (NCBI): domain Eukaryota; kingdom Metazoa; phylum Chordata; class Amphibia; order Caudata; family Salamandridae; genus Pleurodeles; species Pleurodeles waltl. The sequence continues at coordinate 914,056,371 of NC_090448.1, read as the reverse complement.
GACACAAAAAGAGAGGATGGACTTCAAGGGGGCGGAGAGAAAGACGCGGAAGAGACCGACAACGAGGAAGACGCCGAAAGACGAGAAGACCGAGAGGAGCACGAAGAGGCCGATTGGAGACACTGGAACAGCAGGGGTCAGAGAGAAGTTACCGGCCACAGAAGGAAGGAGGATTCTTGAAACGCGCTTACCGCCCGCCACGCCCCAGGAGGGACGTGGCTGTTGAAGGTACGGTCCTTATTTAAGGACAGCCTGAAATTAAACCGGGAGGGTATCGAGAAGAGGGGAGAGGGGAGGGACAGTACTGGAGAGGGAGGGGGAAAGGGGGAAGGGAGGTTGGGACGGAAGAGAGGTGATAAGAAGCACTGAAAGACAAAGAACCAGGAAATAAAACTGCACTTATAGTAGTAGTACCACAAGAGCACCTAACTATAAGGCATAAAGCACGGTGAACCCCACAGAGGTGACTTTATACACACTCGCTCTCATCGCCACCTAAAACCACCCGGGATATATATCTCTCTCTCTCTCTCTCTCTCTCTCTGCCTTCTGTCTACTCTGTTAGCATCTCACCAACATATGAAACCCTGCCTTATCGTAACTTTCGTTCCTTTTCCGGTACGACAGGGAGAACGAGACACCATCTTCGCCGGTCAAGAGGGCACCTAGAAGGAAAAGACAGGAAGGACACTTTAGAGGAAGAAGGACACCGATGCTACACTTGTGCTAGAGTAAAAGACCACACAAACTATCCAATAAATTCACAATAACACCCCCCTCGAGCCTCAGAGTCCTTATTGGCACCTGACCCACTATTACACATCAGTAGCCCCAATTATGTTGGGGATATGTCCCATTGCATATAAATCACATTTCACTGTGGTCAAATCTTCCACTTGGGGGAAAACGATGTAGCTGCGCATGTGTTTAATCAGGGCAGACAACACTCTGGTAGGCACTAATAAGAACATTGGCTGAGACATCCCTGCTGCCAAGCCCACTGTCCCTTGGAAGGAGCCAGTTGCCAGGAAATGGAGCACAGGTAGGACCTGCACAAGAGGGGGGATCCCGGTGGGCTGATGGATAGCAGATATCAGGTCAGGTTCCAATTGGGCACACAGCTCTGTGATTGTGGCCCTGTCCAGTCCATAGGTGAGGATATTGTGCCTGTCCTCCATTGTTGCCAAGTCCACTAGAGGCCTGTACACGGGGGGATGTCTCCATCTCCTATTCATCTGCAGTGGTTGCAATCTAGGGGGCAAACGGTGAGCAGCTGGTCAGTATTCCATATTTCCAAACACTACACTGCATTGCATGTTGTGACTGTAACAGTATATTGTTGGATAGGCCCAAATGGTGCCTATGTGTACTGGGACACAGTTAAGTGTTAAGGCCTGCCCCCCCCCCCGAAATGGCATCCACCTGTCCTATATGGAGGGACAATTGGAAATGAGGTAATTCCGGTGACGTGCGCCGTTGCGGGAGACGGTCGAGATCCGCTGTGCAACACCTCATTGGATACCATTGGGCCCTATGGGTTACAGTGGCCAATGGTGATGTACGTCGGAGGTGACGGTACTCACCGCCACGGACGTGATTGACATTTTCTATCTGTTCACTCACTTGCTACCTGACCTTCAACAGGAGAGGACAGACACAGCAAGTGCTGCTGTGACCTGTGTCTGGAACCGACCATGGCTTGTGTCACTGGGGAAAGGGCCCCTGCCTTCACCGCTGCGGAGTTAGAGAGACTGGTGGATGCGGTCCTACCCCAGGACCGAATGCTGTATGGGCCTCCAGACCAACAGGTGAGTACACTGTGAGCACAATACATCGGGCATGAATGCATGGAGTGCTCTGTGTGTGAGGGCCTCAAGTGGGGGGGTACTGGTGGAAGGGCCTTGGGCAGCGTACTGCATGTATGGCGGGCAATGTCTGTGCGTTAGGGGATGTGAGGGCTATGGTGGGCCATGAGTGTAACAGGCAGGACGGTCTGACTGATACCTTTTTCTATGTGTATTTCTCTGCAGGTCAGCGCCCATCAAAAAAAGGGTATATGGCGTGCCGTCGCAAAGGACGTGCAGACCCTGGGGGCTACGGCAGATGGAGTACCCACTGTCGGAAACGGTGAGAGAACCTGAGATGCTGGGCACGTAAGATGGCGGAGGCCCAGCTGGGAATGGCCTCCCACTGAGGAAGGGGTGCCCGTCGAACCCTGACCCCCCGGATGGTCCGCATACTGGTGGTGGCCTATCCGGAGCTGGATGTGCGCTCGGGGGCATCACAGCAGCCACAAGGGGGTGAGTACAGTGCACCAATATACTACTTGCGCGTGGTGGGGTGGTATCCGGGTGGGGGATGTAGGCCTGTGGGTGCCCCTATGCCAGGCTGGACAGTGCAGGGTAGGGCCCATGTTGGGCAGGGTCTGATGTCAACCTCCTCCAACCAAGCTAGTAGGCCTCCACTACTGGGCAGGTGTCTGTGGGTCTCAGGTGTGCTGCATTTGGGGTTAGGTATCCCTGTCCATGGGCTGGTGACTAGCATTGTGACTGGTAGTGCATTACCTAGTGCGTAGAGCTGTTTCCTGTGTGTGTGTGTGTGTGTCATGTACACCAACGGTGGTGTTGTTGCTGCCATTGATCAAGGGTATCCTTTGTCTCTCCCCCCCCCTTTTTTTGTTTTGTCACCCTCTCCTTATGTGCATTAGCATCATCTGGCATAGAAGCAGAGGCACCAGCGACGGGGAGAGCTGCATCCCACAGGGCCCAGAAGGCCGAATCCACCAATGGTGAGGGTACCAGTGGGATGGAGAGCGAGGGGAGCACTACGGCGGAGACTGGTGGGGAAAGCTCCCTGGTGGCGGTGGACACCTCTGTGCCCACCCCAACTACAGACACAGCCGCCACCCCCGTACCAGCACTGCCCTCACAGAAGCTCCTCAGCGTGTTTCCCGTGCCCACTTACCCAGGAGGGTGGGTATCTCCTTCGCCCCAGGTACCTCAGGCTCTGCCCCAGTCAGCCCTGCTGCCCTGAGTGAGGAGGCTATTGACCTCCTGCGATCCATCTCTGTTGGGCAGTCAGCCATTGTGAATGCCATCCAGGGGCTGGTAGCCCATTTGCAACAAACAAATGCATTCCTGGAGGGCATTCGCTCTGGCATGGTGGCCCAACAGAGATCAATCCAGGCTCTGGCCTCCTCCCTGATTGTCTTTTTTCTAGCCTCCCCCCTCCAACCTCCTCTGTCCAATCCCATTCCCCCAACCCCAACCTATCTCAAGGACACAGGCAGACCAGCATGCACCCAGGACAACACACAGGAGTGGTTCAGGCAAACACAAGCACCACACATCATCCCACAGGCACTCACACAAACCCCATCCAGATGCAGACATACCAACATCCACTGCCTCCACTGTGTCCCCCTCCTCCTCCTCGTGCACCTCCCTCCCAGTAGCGTCTACACTCACACCTACATGCACTACATCCTCATCCACTACCACCATCATGCCTATCACTACACGCCCCTCACTGGCAGTCAACACCCCCACATCCATGCAAACATCCTCTGTGTCCTCTCCAATTGTGTCTTGCCCCCTCCTCCCAAAGTACACAAATGCAAGCACGCAGATACCGAAAAACAGCCATCCACCTCAAAACAGCATCCAGCCCATGCACCCAAACACAGCAGACACTTTCTACAACCACTTCCTCTTCCTCCACTCCCAAACCTTCACCCTCTTCCCGTCCGTGTTCCTAAGAAGCTTTTCCTCTCCACCATTGACTTCTTCCCTATCACTCCCGCCCCTCCGTCCTTCACATCGGGCCAGGGTGGTCAGAACTCAGGCAAACACCTCAGCCACCCAGTCCACGGCCACAGTAGTGTCGACAACTATTGCAGGTGGGAGAGGATCCCGGGAACCAGGCAGCAACACTGACAGGGTGCCTGCACCAGGTGCATCAAGGAAGGGCAAGGAGGCACCACCAGCTGCAGGAGTGAAGTGCGAGGGGCAATCCCCGGCTGCTGACAGGAAGGGCTAGGGGCCTGCACCAGCAGGCAGGAAGGACAGGAGGCCTGGTGCTGGGACTCATTCGGAGCCCCCACCATCAACCATGGTGGTACAGCCGTCCGAGGCTGAATGGGATGGGCTGGGGCCTCCTCCCACCACTGCCAGCACCACCACCAGCACCACTGCCAGCAGCAGCAGCCCTAGTGGGCAGCCGTCCGAGGCTGCAGGGGATGGGCTGGAGCCTCCCCCCACCACTGCCAGCACCGCTACCAGCACCACCGCCAGCAGCAGCAGCCCCAGTGGGCAGGCGTCTGAGGCTGCAGGGGGTGGGCTAGAGCCTCCCCCCACCACTGCCAGCACCTCACCAGCACCACCCCCAGCAGCAGCAGCCCCAGTGGGCAGCCGTCCGAGGCTTCAGGGGATGGGCTGGAGCCTTCCCCCACCACTGCCAGCACCGCCACCAGCACCACCGCCAGCAGCAGCAGCCACAGTGGGCAGCCGTCCGAGGCTGCAGGGTATGGCTGGAGCCTCCCCCCACCACTGCCAGCACTGCCACCAGCCCCACCACTGCCACCACTGAGCAGCCGTCACTGCCGGTGGACAGAGTATATATTCCTGCCTCCATTGGCTGTTGTGCATCCTGGCTCCTGCAAATCCTGTGGGTCTGACACCCAGGTGAGAGACTGTGACCTTGCACTCCCTAAGATCTGCATCACAGGGCCAGTGGAAGAAGCCATCCACCCACCCCATCCTTCACAGGATGAAGCACACTGGGCACAAGGCCCCCTCCAGAACCAGTGGAGAAGCAATCCACTCCCCTCATCCTTCCCAGGATGAAGCACACCAGGCACAAGGCCCCCTCCAGAACCAGTGGAAGAAGCCATCCACTCACCCCATCCTTCCCAGGATGAAGCACACTGGGCAGAAGGCCCCCTCCAGAACCATTGGAAGAAGCCATCCACTCACACCATCCTTCCCAGGATGAAGCACACTGGGCACAAGGCCCCCTCCAGAACCAGTGGAGAAGCCATCCACTCACCCCATCCTTCCCAGGATGAAGCACACTGGGCACAAGGCCCCCTCCAGAACCATTGGAAGAAGCCATCCACTCACACCATCCTTCCCAGGATGAAGCACACTGGGCACAAGGCCCCCTCCAGAAGCAGTGGAAGAAGCCATCCACTCTACCATTCCTTCCCAGGATGAAGCACACTGGGCACGATGCCCCCTCCAGAACCAGTGGAGAAGCTATCCACTTGAGGGACTGTGGCCTTGCACTCCCCAGGACCAAGCAGTGGGCAAACCACCCACTAGAGAGACTGTGGCCTTGCACTCCCCAGACCAAGCAGTGGGCAAACCACCCACTTGAGAGACTGTGGCCATGCACTCCCCAGGACAGAGTGATGGGCATGTAGCCCCCTCCAGGACCAGTGGTGTTGTACCATCTTCCGGCTGTGGCGCCCCCCATTCCCTGTCCCCCAGAGGTGCCTGTGTATTTTTGACCTGATGCCCCTGCAGTGTTCTCTCCGTGTTGTCACAGGAGTGAGGTGGGGCCTTGGCCTATGTGTTGTGGCCCTGTGGCCCATGGACATTGAGGACTGGGCAGTGTCCTTCCATTTGTAAATATGTATATACATTTGTATTTTGATGCAATTATTCATGTTATTTATTCGTATTACACTCACTTTCTTCAAATCGTTTTGTCCTTTCATTATTCCTGATGGGTACAGGGTGGATATCTAATGTTTGTGCATCTGGTTGTGTGTGAGGTGTTGGGGGTGGGGGTGTTGTGTGTGTGTGTCACTCTCTTTTTCCTCCCCCCTCCCTTGTGTGCTAGGTGGCAGTACTCACCATGGTCGTCTTCGCCGGCATTTGTGTTCGTAATGCAGGAAAAGGTAGACAAGCATGGGAAATATGTGCAACTCGGGCTCCATGGTGTCGTGGTTGTTCCCTGAGTCTCCAGAGGTGAGTCCTTTGACTTTTGTGTTCTGTTTCTGCTGTGCTTTTGATGCCGTTGGTACCGGGCCAGAAACAGTGGCAGATAGGTGTGTCATAATAGTGCAGGTGGTACATTGTTTTCCGCCTGGCTGTTGGCGGTTACCGCTGTGGTGCTTGTTGCGGTCGGTGTGTTAAAGTGGCTTTCTGTCTGAGCGGTTTCCGCCGTGGTCATAATTTCATTTTTGTTACTGCCACTTTATCACCGACCACCAGGGTTGTAATAAGGGCCTTAGGGCCAAATGTAGCAAACGGTTTTACCCATTTTGTGTCTATGGGAAAATGTGTTCGTACATATGGCCCTTAATCCTGAAATATGGGTAATACCACTTATAATTGAACTGCTTAAGTTATTCTACGTTTGGTACCCACACACACATCATATGAAAAACTTAAGAACCTTTAAAATCATGCAGGAATGAATTTTCCTTTTGTACCCATTATAATGATACTTCAACTGATGTCTCCATAAGAATCATAATAACCTATTTGTCTGTAGAACTTTATATCACATTTATGTCATTGCTATGTCTAAGCACTGTAAGTAATGGAGCTGACTATTACCCATTTAAGAGTTACAGATCAACTGTTATAAGAATACATCAAGCATCATGGTTGGAACCTCTCTACACACAATAAAAGGAAATTCAAAGGAGAGTAACATAAGACAGGACTATACTTTAACGCAAACCTCATCAAGAGGTAACTGAACATGTGTTCTATTCGTGTTAATCAAAATATGTCTCGTTTTAGTAACATAACATTAAGTGTGCAAGAACTCTATATATAAATTATTACAATAAAATGAAACTTCATTTTTGACACCCCCCCAGAAATGTGCTAAATGTTAAGACTTAAAAGCCATTTGATATAAAATATTTCAGCAGTATTGCAGACATATGTGCTATCCCGCATTTAAAAGAATGGAAAACATAAATAATGGTAACAATGCAGACCCACTCTACTTCAGATCACACAGGCACACTGACTCATTTCCTTATTAGTTAATTTATTATTAGCAAATGTTAACTCTAAAACCTAAGGATACCAAACGGGATAGTAGTATGTCGTCTTATATTTTGTCATTCTTCATATTAGGCAAGAACAAGTATATGTATCAGCACCAGGGATGTGTTTTACTAAGGAATTCTGAAAGACATCCTAGACAACCAGACCAGTGCTCAGTTTGACCATGTTATTGAATCCCCTGAGAGGTTAGTAATTTCTTGTGCAAAATGGAGTATTTATTTGGCATTTCCATCTATTGCATTCCTTCCTCCCTCTGTGTGATGTCCAAATGGACAGCAGTATGACAGGCAAGAAGAGGGCTAAGTGGGTGTCATAAATAGCAAATAAGCTGATCGACGACAGACAGGGTACTTGCAGCCTGCGCAGGCCATACAACACTCTTTCCAGCTCTACTGAGACTTGTGGAAGGCAATGGAAGGAAACTTTGGGGGTCATTCTGACCCCGGGAGCACCGCCAACAGGCTGGCGGTGCTCCCGAGGGCATTCTGACCGCGGCGGTTCAGCCGCGGTCAGAAAGGGTAAACCGGCGGTCTCCCGCCGGTTTACCGCTGCCCCATTGAATCCCCCATGGCGGCGGAGCGCGCTCCGCCGCCATGGGGATTCAGACACCCCCTACCGCCATCCTGTTCATGGCGGGAATCCCGCCATGAACAGGATGGCGGTAGGGGGTGCCGCGGGGCCCCTGGGGGCCCCTGCAGTGCCCATGCCAATGGCATGGGCACTGCAGGGGCCCCTGTAAGAGGGCCCCGCAAAGTATTTCAGTGTCTGCTTTGCAGACACTGAAATACGCGAAGGGTGCAACTGCACCCGTCGCACCTTCCCACTCCGCCGGCTCCATTCGGAGCCGGCATCCTCGTGGGAAGGTTGATTTGCCCTGGGCTGGCGGGCGGCCTTTTGGCAGCCGCCCGCCAGCCCAGGGCAAATCTCAGAATCACCGCAGCGGTCTTTCGACCGCGGTGCGGTGTTCTGACGGGGTTACTTTGGCGGGCGGCCTCCGCCGCCCGCCAAAGTAAGAATCACCCCCTTTGTGTATTCAGAATCACAAAAGGATACTGACCATTGGGTTGTGACTACACAGCAGCTGCCTACTGTTGCTGAATTCCTACCTGTTATCTGGTTGTATGACTTTTCACTGTGGGTCCATCACCCGCTCAGCCTATGTGCCATGCAGTGAACTCTCTGCCACAATTCGTCAGTCTCCCTCCTCCAAACCTTTGCTTACATTTAGGGCCTCATTACGAGTTTGGCGGTCTTTTGGGAAGACAGCTGTGGTGGTGGCCGCCAAAAGACTGTCGTATTAAGAGTCACACTGTGAAGACCGCCAAAAGACAGCCAAAAATCAGAAACCACCAGGACACTGGAAGGCGGGAAAGAAGCACTCCCACCACCAGCACCGCCAGACCGACACAATTCCACCCACCAGATTTCAAGCCTCGAATCACCACAGCGGTTCTTCCCATTGGTGGTGTGAGCCGCCACAGTCAAATCTCACATCAGGCAGAACACCACACCACATTGGGTATTGGGAATACCCCACACCTGACACACATCCACACACACCTACTCACTGCACTATATAACACAACATCTACACAACCCAGAATCCTTTGAACAAAAATGCCATTCAGATAACTAGAGAGTAGGAGAACGTAATAGATATAGCACCTTTACACAAAAGGCAGACGTGCATATCACACTAGGCACACACCCCACATCAGCACAGCTAACACAATACACACATCACAAGCACTCACAATTCGCTACAACCGTCACACCCTCACAACGTAGCACCTATACCTCACCAATTACCCAATACTGTACCCTTACACACACATCACCCCCACACACCGTCTACACAACCCCTACCATGTCTCCACAAAAACACCCATGTTTCACTGATGAGGAGTTGAGGGTCATTGTGGAGGAAATTGTCAGGGTAGAGCCCCAACTGTTTGCCAGGAAAATGGAGTTGTGGTAAAGGATAGTCGACAGGGTCAACTCAGTCGGCAGCCATCCACGCACAAGAGAGTACATCAGGAAGAGGTGGAACAACCTATGGGAGAAGGTGCGTTCCATGGCATCATGCCACCAGATAGCCGTGCAGAAGACTGGCGGTGTGCCCCCACCTCCTCCCCCACAGTTCACATCATGGGAAGAGAAGGTCATGGCATACTGCATCCTGAGGGCCTCATTGGAAAACCTAGGGGACTGGAGTCCGGTAAGTACCCACACCAGTCATGTCACACAACTGTATTGTCCTGCATGCTTCCTCACCACCCAAATACTCCCTAATTAACTAAACGTCCCACTACACCTCACACCTAATCACCTAATGCCCCTCTCCTGCATGCCACCACTCAGTCAGCCCAGCTGCCCTCACAGCCCTTGACACTGGCACGTTAACTGCTGGTTAACCAAATCACTATGACTCCCAGAGTTCACTAACCCATTATTTTGAAAACCTGGAATGTGCACAACACACCACATTTCATGCATGTACAACTAAAGTACTAGCTACACCACCTAGATCTTCCTAGTGAGGCCCAGCACATGGCAATGACAGCAATGCAATGGCACACACAATAGCAACCAAAGCAATATACAGCTACAGCTGAGTGACCATACCTGATGGCCACAGACGAAATATCCCAAGCCTGAAATAGACTGACTTGTGTTGGACAGTTAGATGGCTGAGTCGATGCACATTCACAACATTTAGATAAAGACTATTACCCTTGCATACTTATGCACTGTGTTCCCACTAGGACATCATTGTTCAGCTTTAATGTGTGACATCTAGCACGCCTGACTATTCACTAGGTAACAGAGGTGAACAGTTATGTCAATTATCAGATTACACCCCCACTGATGATTCACGTCAGAAGGTGTAATGGCAGCCATCTAATTCAAAATGTGCACATTTAACACTTCTAAAGGTCCACTTCACATACCTGTATGTCAGGGGAAGTACTGATTGATGAGATCTGCCCTAGAGTCAGCTGCTCCTTCTTCCTCTGGCTCTTCATCACTTGCCATATCAGCATTTCCAGCCAAAGGTCCAGCTGCCTCACTCTCATCTGCTATCAATGGTATCTGACGCATCAGGGCTAGATTGTGGAGCAGGCAGCGATTATTTGGCATACCTTGTGGGGCCAGTAGAGGAGGGATCCTCCAGATAGGTCCAGGCATCTGAATCTTGCCTTCAGGAGCTCAATGTTCATTCGATTACTCGCCTTGCCCTCTAGTGAGCCTCATTAAAACAGAATTCCCCTGGCATGGCAGGGTATCTCACTGGTGTCAACAGCCAAGGAAGGTTTAGATCGTCTGAGTCACCTGTGAACACATAAATAGGTGCTGCGACTGGCTATATTGTGATGACAGGTGACATAACACTGAAACACACACTACAATGCAAAGTTATCAAGGAGCAAGGCCCTCTCTGTTTGTAGTCGTCCCATCAGATGTGGGACATTGCTGTTCCACATTATGTAGGAATCATGCACAGATACAGGAAACTTGGCTTTGACTTGTGAGATGTACTGGTCTGCCAGACACATCACCTGTACGAGTGATAGTTCTTCCTGTTCCTATAAAACTGGTCTTTGGAACTGGAGGGACCAGGGCTACATGGGTGCCATCAATGGCTTCTACCACATGAGGAATGTGTCCCATCTCATAAAAGTCTGCCTTCACATAGGCCAAATCTGCTCTTTGGGGGAACCTGATCTGTCCAGGTGTTTCAACGATGCACACAGTACATCCTTCAACACCAGGCTGAACATGGGCTGAGACATCCCTGCTGTTAAGGCAACAGTGTTCTGAAATGACCCTGTGGGCAGAAGGTATAGCACTGACAACATTTGAACGATGAGAGGTATGCCATAGGGATTGTGAATGGATGGCATCAGATCTGGCTCCATCTGTGAACAAAGATCCATGATGGTATGACGATTCAGAGTATATGTCTGGATGACATGCCTATCCTCCATGGTTTCCAGGTCTACTAGTGGACCGTACAGTGGTGGTTGTCTCACTCTCCTCATGGTAGGATAACTATGTTGAGAGGAGAGAATATACAACGAGTTATGCAGTAGGCACACATCATTAACACATTATATATTACCTGACACCTAACATCTGTAGAGGATGTGTAGCACTTCTGACATATACAATACCGACCATAGATAGGCACCTAATTCACCCTCATAGCTGCACATTGGCTAACATGTAAATTGGATTGTACATATGAAACAAATGTTACTGTACATGTGTGTGAGACTTAGCTTTCCTGCACTAAGCACACATATGTTTTGGATTCTACCAATAGCTACCTGTGGCCTATGTACGTCAGAGTAGCTTAACATAGTTCTCATCAAACATACTCCCTCAACACGTCATTGTGTAAAAATTGGCACAATATGTTGCACAACCATGATGGCACAATATACGGTTACACAGAATTTTCGGGGAGTAAGTGACAGACGCAGATAATTAAGCACATTCATTGAAATAGCAGATGCCTTACCTACTGTAGTGGACAGTTGGAAGTGACCTAAGGCCACCGGCAGATGTAGTCATGGCTGTAGGTGGTCACAACCGCCCTGCAACTTGCCATCGGTTAACATTGTTGCCTTTGGTCAACTGGGGCCCATAGGCATGACCGCTGGCGGTGATGGTCCTGTACGTGACGGCCCGGACCGCCATTTTCTGACGTTTTGCTCACTTGACTCCTGACACTGTTGCCAGCAAGACCTCCACAACGTGAGCAGCTGTGTACTGCCTCTGGGAGCCATCATGCCACATCCTGCAGGTGATAGGGCCCCTGCCTTCACCCCGGAAGAGCTGGAGAAGCTAGTGCAGGAGGTCCTGCCCCTGTATGGACCGCTATATGGGGCATCAGAGGAGCAGGTGAGTCCAATGCCATAGCCCCATGTGATAGGTGTTGTGTGTGACGCTGCATTGGGCATGTAAACTGGTGAGGGTGTAGATGCATGCAGGTGGTATATTTTAAAGGCGTGTGAGCAGAGAGGATGGGTATGTGTGCCTACTTGCTGTGACTGATGTGTACTGATGACTCCTATTGGTATGGTGCATGTGTACATGACTTTCTCCTTTTGTCTGTGTCATCCATGCAGGTCAAAACCCATCAGAAGAAGGGGATTTGACGTGCCATCGCCAAGCAAGTGCGGACGCTGGGGATCCACAGCCGGTGGAGCACCCATTGATGAAAGCGGTGGGTGGACCTGAGATGTTGGGCCCGGAAGACCACTGAGGCCCAGCTGGGGATGTCCTCCTAACGAGGGAGAGGTGTCCGTCAGACCTTGACCCCCCTAATGGTTTTTGGTGGTGGCCTACCCTGAGGTGGATGGGCGTTTGAGGGAAGCACAGCAGCCACAAGGGGGTAAGTACTGACTGTATCCTTGTACTTGCCTCTGGTAGTGTGGTGTTGGCAGTCACACTTTAGCAGCTGTGACAATGTAGTAGGTGCTACATGTATGTAGACTAGTGAGAATACGTAGTACTCACATTGCCTACTAGATGGAGATCTGTCATCAGGGTTTGCTATGCGTACGTTGAGATCACCTGTGTCAAGGTATATCTATGACTGCATGTGAGGATGCACAAATGACAGTGCCACATGTGTGAGTCCACCCGGCCATACACATGGATGTAAGCTGCTGTATCATCCTACCCATACAGTATTTCCAGGTCCATCCATCAGCATGTGTGATTAAGTAGCTCTAAGGTGTCTGACCACTACCATCTGTGTTGATCACCTTTTTTTGTTACTGGGTGCCTGACGGATTTGGTACAGAGGCTAGTTAACTTTTGTCCTGATACAAGGATTGACTCCATGTGAGACTGGCATCTCAAACAGTCAACATATATGGCCAGTATAGGACTGTACATATGGGTTTGTAGATGTATCCCTGTTGTCCCTTCATATTCATACTATGAGGTATGTGAAGGTTGTAACGGAAGAAGATTCAACTTTGGTTGTCTGAATTTGTCTATTTGCCCTTTCCATGCATTTTCATGCCATTGACATGTGGCAAATCACTTTTATCACAATGGCTTTGTTCTAGAGGAGGTAAGTGGCTAGACTGACCTACCCTTTAACAATATGCAATGTCCATGCTATATGTGCCAATGCCCTACCAATAAGAGTTCAACATATGGTATTAGCTGCCTAGATCATGTCTAAATGGTTATTTGGGGGCACATATTATATAGTGGGACAGTCAGGCTACCCTTAGCCTAGCTGATGTGGGCAGTTTGGACAGAAAGTGTTATTGACTTACCTCTTATTACGAGATGTCATGGTTTAGCTGTACTACTATTTCTAATACAGGTGTTGTTGTGGTATGTGTTGTCAGTGCAATGGCAGTCGTGTAGGTCTATGTGTACATCATTTGTACACTTCCTTTCAGTGGGATATGTGTGTTGTCTGGACTTAGGTACAGGTAATCACATGTCAGGAATGGTGTGTGTGATGTTGGTTTACTCATGTTGTCATGGAACGGTGTCTGCATGTCAGGCAGAGTGTTATGTGCCCTATAATGTATTTGTTGGCTGGCATTTGTTTAGTTGTTCTTACACTGCTCTCTGTGATAGTCAGTGGATGTCTCATGTTTGCTATGTTGGCCACTGTACCTGTACATGCATGTATTAAGTGATGTGGTATATCTGTGTATAGTGTCTGCCGATATTCCTCTGGGATTTGATACATGTAGTGACATTGGCTGTTCTCCAAACATGTATTCTAAACATCAGATGTCACCTGTATGGGAGTGCCACTTGTGGCTACATCACAGATTGTATCTGTTATGGGATATAGGTACAGAGGGTTCAGGCAGGCATGTGATTGGGATGACAGGTACTGTGTGGTTTGTGAATAGAGTTGTCTTAACTTGCAAGGGACATTACTTATTGTAGTGCTTTCCTCTTATCTAGTTTCTAAGCACTAACATAACACAACAGAAATGCACTTCTGAGGTCAAAGAAGACTTTTATTGTTGTTAATTCTTCCCCAACCACAATATTTTATGTATGACGAATTAGTAGCTTTCAAGTCCACGTTAATCAAACAAAATATATCAGTTTGCAATATACACAGTAGGTTATATTTATAAGATATTGAATGCAAAGCAAAACAAATACTTCACCGTGTGGGAATTATTTACAGCTTCATCTTTCTAAGGTCTGCAAGCTGATGACCCCTGTCAGCCGCGAGAAAGAGAGATTCATCTACCCACACGGGATTGCTGGCAGCTGGCGCCAAGCTCCAGCACGAGGTCCGGCAGATTCGAATCTGACTCTCTGCAGCCTGTTACATTCGTTACAAAGGTGTGCCCCCTCCTCTCAGACCTGGGAAACTGAGCAAGCCTTTTGGAGACTGGCCAGGTCTCCAAGACTACTCCTGTTCCCAAGCTCAAGCAGAGAGAACAACACCCATGCACTCTCTCTTATCATGTCTAGTCTACTGTGAGAAAAACATCTTGGTTCTCTGGTGCAAAAACACAGCTTGGAAAAATACAGCTTGGATTCTCAACTGCAATGTCTAACTCCACGTTAAAGGCAATGGGCAGCTAACCTAAATATCAAATGCAATGTCATGTTAAAGGCAATAGGCAGCTAACCTAAATATCAAATGCAATGTCTAGTGTCATGTCAAAGCCAATAGGCAGCTGAGCTGAATACAAAATGCAATGTATAATATCATGTCAAAGCCAATAGGCAGCGGAGCTGAATATCATGTCAAAGCCAATAGGCAGTTAAGCTGAATACAAAATGCAATATATAATATCATGTCAAAGCCCATAGGCAGAATATCTAATAGCATGTCAAAGTCAATAGGCAGCTAAATTGAATACATCATGTCAAAGCCAATAGGAATGCAATGTCAAAGCCAATAGGCGGCTAGACTGGATACAGCATGTCAAAGCCAATAGGCAGAATACAGAATGTAATGGCTAATGCAATGTCAAAGCCCATAGGCGGCTCAACTGAATACAGAAAGTAATGGCTAATGCCATGTCAAAGCCAATAGGCAGAATACAGAATGTAATGACTAATGCAATGTCAAAGCCCATAGGCGGCTCAACTGAATACAGAAAGTAATGGCTAATGCCATGTCAAAGCCAATAGGCAGAATACAGACTAATGCAATGTCAAAGCCCATAGGCGGCTAAACTGAACAAAACATACCATGTGCTACTGGTGAACATTGAGCAACTAATATGCGCAGTGGTGAAACACAAAGTCATTGGTCAAAACAAACTTTATCAAATGGCAGTACACTTATGGACATGGACTGGTCAGGTGTTGAATCAGAAGATGCATGATATGGTATGATCAGTCAACTGCTTTTCCGAAAGGTGATAGGAGTATGGAGGGTTATGATCAGGATTAGAACAGAATTCCAGCTTAAGCTACGGCATGGTGAGCATGCTGACATAGCTTTACAGGTGATCTGGTTGAATGCTCCAGTTGTGCTACCTTACTTGGATTATGATGTGGGTGAGAGAGATGACATAAAGGGGTGGATAGAAGTAACATGTTGTGACATGATGTAGGCTATGTGGTTTTCTATATGAGCTTGCCTAGCCAGGTGATATATACCTACAGTTGTCCATGTTGCAATGTGTGTATGTGAAGAATGTGCTAACCCTCTCTCTATCTCTCCCTCCCTCTCAATTTGTGTGCATCAGCATCGGCAGGCAAAGGAGACGGGTACAGGTGAGTGAGGATGCTGCTGGCCACGGGACCCGGAGTGCTGATACCACAGACTGCGAGGGGCCCAGTGGCCGGGAGGGCGAGGGGAGTGCCACAGGGGAGACAGGATCATCATTATCATCCTCGGAATCCTCCTCCAGTGGACACATCCTGGTAGACCCTTCTGGGACCACCCCAGCACCATCTTTGTCTACCACTCCCCTTACTACCACCACACTCCCTGTAGTTCCCCACCCATTTGTCTGTGCTCACTCACCCAGGAGGTTGGGCGTCTCCTTCGCTGCAGGCACTTCTGCCCCTGCCCGCCCTGCTGCCCTTAGTGAGGAGGCTATTGACCTCCTGTGGTCGATCTCTGTGTGTCAGTCGAACATCGTGAATGCCATCCAGGGACTGCCAACTCAAGTCCAACAGAGCAATGCATTCCTGGAGGGCATTCACGGTGCACTGGCTGGCCTACAGAGATTCTTCCAGGCTTTGTCCACCACACTTTCAGCAGTCAGTCACCCTTTGTCTTCCATCGCCCTTCCACCTTCCTCTTCTCAATCCCATATTCCTCTTACCCATCCCAGCCAAAGCACACAGTCAGACAAGCATGTATCCACCTCAAAATCCAAGGGTCCAGCTGACAAACAGAAGCAACACAAGACCCACCCCCAAAACTCTATCACTAAGGGTTGCATGTACTCAGTATAGGGTGCCACACCATAGGTGTACACCATAAACTGAGCCAGCCTCCCACACTTTCGAACAGCAGAAATGTTTCTTTTGTGACTTTTGCATGACTTCTCATGACACAAACTTCCTATGGTAACAAAGAAAGGTATATTTTCCTATTTATTATCAACCGATTGACTTGCATTCGAATCTCAAAATGTGCTAACTAATCTTGACATTTGCAACAGCTAAAAGTAGTTCTGACATGTACCAATCCTATTTTGCAAAACAGTAAACTATTACTGACTCGCTGAATAGGGGTGGCGATTTGGTACTAGGAACGGGCATGTTAAGTGCATCCCTTCCCAGTAGCGCTCCCAGTGGTATGTGTGAATGTTTTGTGACTGGAATGCAGTCGCAAAACATTTGCACTTTTTTGGACTTTGTGAATGGAGGCCCTAACATTTTTTCAGAGCAGGCAGTGGTCCTATGGACCACTGCCTACTCTTAAAAAAGGAAAGTAAAACTTTTAATTTGTGTTTTTGAAATGCATGCCATTTTCCTTTAAGGAAAAACTGGCTGCATTTAAAAAAAAATTAAAACAATGCTTTATTTAAAAAGCAGTCACAGACATGTTGAGAAGACCACCATCCCTGAGAGTGCAGGCCATTCCAAATGGTACGCAAACTGCAACCTGCCTTATGAATATTAATGAAGCAGGTCCCTTGTGACCCTTTTGGGAATCGCAAAAAGTGTCTCAGACACTGTTGTACATTGCATTTTGTGACTTCCTAATTGCGAGTTGCAAAAATTCACAATTAGGTAGTTGCGAAATCCAGTGATAGTACATGTGGCCCCTCGTGTAAGGACTTGTGAGAAAGGAGATGACTTAATGTGATCATACCTAAAATTTACATAAATGTTCTTTCAGAAACCCAGGTGGCTGGGAAAATAGTGATATGCTTTGCTATAGTTTAAACTTTTACTAATGTATTGTGTGTTTAGAACACTCATTGTTAGAACTTACCATCTCAATTAAAACTGGTCCTGTCTCACAATGTTCTCGCTTTCTGATCTGGATGTTCCTGCATATTAGCTGAAGAATTGTTACACTATTGTATCATTAGGCTATGTATAAGATTGTCCCAGGGAAAGAACAGTGGTGGATTTTAGATTTAGATTCCCTTCAGAGAGGATCATACACACTTTTTACAGCTCGGTGAAGTCTCAGACTATTCTATCTCTCTCTTGCCTTAGAGACTGTTACTTTCCTTTTTATGAGTTCTGATAGCTTTCGTGGCCAGACAGACTCTCAGATGCTTGTCCCTTTTTGCTATTTTATATTTTATCCTCACTGACGAAGATGAATCTTTGTTGCTGGGCCTTGACTGCTCTTTATTAGAAAACACCTTAAGTTGTTTGATCCAAATGTTTTTCCTGTCCAAATGTTTTTCCTGTATTAGAAATTTAGAATTGGGTTAGATTTATGGGACAAACCTTACGCTATGTTCTGTAACTTATGTTTGGTTAATATTAAAAAAGACAATTATTTGAGAACTAATGATTAATCAAACTGTCACAATTTAAATACAACTCTCATTATGGACTTCTGAAAATAAAATGTGATTATTGTTACTCAAGTTTGAGATGCAAACAGACAGATTACAAACCCAATTTCAAAAGAAGTTACTGTAAAAATAGGTTTATTTGAAGAAAACCATCAATCTGTTGTTTGTGATTCAAGTCCTGGCAACCTTTTAGGGAGAGCTTTATTGTGCAAGTTAAATTGCACCATCTATTGTACGCTGGAGGGAGTTGGTTTCAAACTTATGATGGGGATGTAGGTTTAAATATTGCTCAACAAGAGACAGTAGAGATGTATCCAACGCTGTCAACAAAAGATTTACCTGCAGATTTAAAAGAGACAGTAAATCCAGAAGTGTGGGATTTCACGGGAAAGGATACTGGATTAAATAAAGCATAAACATAAAGCCGAATGTAATCTTTCCAAGAACATTGCCTTATCACATGACACCTGAGGTAATAGAAGGAATAACACCAGTAATATCTGAGATGCTGAAAAAGGGTATCTTGAGGGAGATAATTAGGAGTCCCTGTAACTCACCAACTATAGGATTGTGAAAACCCAGTGGAAAATTCAGAATAGTCCAAGATTTGAGAAAGGTGAATGCTATTGTAATCCCATGTTGTCCTGTGGTCCCGAATACTGCCACAATACTTTATCAAATTCCATGTACAGCTGAATGGTTTACTGTAATTGATCTCTGCCAGGCTTTCGTCTCAATTCCATTAGACAAAGACAGTTAGAACCTGTTCTCCTTCGTGTTCCGAGAGAAAGTATTAACTTGGTGTTGCATCCCACTGTCACAATTCACCCTGGGCTTACCGTCGGTACTGGAGAGGGATGGTGAGCGGCCCCGGTTCCTGCAAGTCCTGCTCTGACCGAGGTAGGGGCGACCCCTTCCGGTAGCCACGGTACTGTTGACAATAGTAAGCCACCACAGTCCGTGCCCTCCAGAAGGGGTCCCAGAGGAAAAACCCCCAAGGGGGAAAAAATCTCCAACAGGAACTCCCTGAAACAGAAGGATGACACAAGGATTAGAACTCAGGATCCAGGAAATCTGGAAGACTGAAGACAGAACAAGAACGACTGGCGTCCTAAACGAAGACCAGCCGGAGCGTGACCACCACCACTGAAGTGTTGAAACGCAATGAGAAGAAGAAATTATTCCCCTTATATACCCCTAGACAGGAAGTGATAAACAGGAACAAGTAACACCACCATCTTGGCTTGGGAAGGAGCTATAGCTAGAGATAGAAAATATACCCTTGTACAAAAGGAGCAGATGCATGCAGGGAAGAAGGGAAGTACACGGCATGCTGGGAAGGAGAAGGCATGCCTCAAAACCATGCATGAGGAAGAGGAAGGCCCTGAAGGCGTGTGGCAGGTAAGTAATGCTAGGGCCCAGACACCCCACAACAATGTCCGTGTCGCGCGCCGTGCGCTGCGAGGACCGTGACCCAATTCTGGGTCTCCGGCCTCGCCGCGTCCTAACAACAGCACGCAGCCGGAGAAAAGGGCCGCCGCGACCCTTGACACGGGCCGCGGCCCGGCCGGGTGACGCCGCGGCTTCCCCCGTGGTTCGGCCGGGAGGCGCCATAGCGGCCCGCGGCGCAACAGTAGGTTCCACCCTCCGAGGCCCCAGGTTTGTGAGGGAAAAGACGGAAAAAACGACAGATCAAAAGAGGGGCAGCGTTTTCCCAGGAGCATTCACTCATAGGGTAGCCCTTCCAATGAATGAGGTATTGGAGACGACCACGGAAGACCCGAGAGTCACAGATTTCCTGGACCTCGTATTCAGGCACATTATCAATCAATTGAGGAGGAGGACAGGTGAATTGTCTGCGAAAAGGATCAGGGATGTAGGGTTTGAGTTGTGATACATGGAATACAGGATGTATTTTCCAAGTCAGAGGCAAGCGAAGACGAACAGACACAGGATTGATCTTCTGAAGAATCAGGAATGGACCATAATATCGAGGTTTAAATTTATTTTGGGTTAGTCGGAGAGGCAAGAATTTAGTGGAAAGCCAGACCTTATAGTGGATCTGATAACGCAGGGCCTCACAACGTTTCTTATCAGCCATTCTTTTCATGCGTGTTTTAGTGGCTAAAAGATTTGAATGTATGACACGTTGGATACCCCGTAGTTGCCGGACATATGAGGTAATGGCAGGAAGATTGGAGGTTTCTTTCAGAGGAATAGGAAAGGCCTTTGGATGGAATCCATAAGAACAATAGAAAGGGGAGACTTTCGAAGCACTGTGTACTGAATTGTTGTATGAGAATTCTGCAAGTGGTAGGTACGTAGACCAATTACTCTGCGTAGCATTACGAAAACTACGTAAATATTGTTCAAGGCCTTGATTCAGCCGTTCTGTCTGTCTGTTCGTTTGGGGATGGAAACCTGATGATAAGGCCACCTCTATTCTTAGTGTCTTACAAAATTGTCTCCAAAATCGGGAGATGTATTGGGGACCCCGATCTGAGATAATGACTTGTGGCAGGCCATGAAGCCGAAAGATCTCCTGAATAAAGATTTGACTTAGGGCCAGATGTAGGAAACTCCAATTTTGCGAGTTGCAAATTGCGAGTCTGACCGACTCGCAATTTTCAACTCGCAAAATTGGATGCAGAAAGGTGTCTCAGACACCTTCTGCGACTCGCTATGGGGTTGCAAAGACCCACCTCATCAATATTCATGAGGTGGGTCACAGTTTGCGACCCCATAGCGAGTCCCTGCACTCACAGGGATGGTGGCCTGCTGTAGTCAGCAGACCTCCATGTCTGTGACTGCTTTTTCAAAAAAGCAGTTTTTTGTTTCATTTTGCAGCCCGTTTTCCTTAAAGGAAAACGAGCTGCAAAATGAAAAAAATACCGAAACCATTTGGTTTCATTTTTTTCGGCATTCACCATGGGGAAGGGGACCCCTTCCCTTTTGCGAATGAGTTACCACAACTGCAAGTTGGTTTGCGACCGCATTCGCGGTCACAAAGCAACTCTGAATTGCGATGTGGTCGCAAATAGGAAGGGAACACCCCTTCCTATTTGCGAGTCGCATTCCCAAATTGTGAGTCGGTACCGACTCGCAATTTGAGAATGAGCATCGCGTTCGGCCTTTTGCATGCTGCAAACTGCGTTTTTCGCAGTTTGCGACATGCAAAAGGCTTTGTACATCTGGCCCTTAGTTCCTTAGCCGTAGGTAGTTTCCTTAATGCAGTGAAATGTGCCATTTTAGTGAAGGAATCAATCGTTACCATTATTACCCGATTCCCAACCGAAGGAGGCAAAGAGCACATAAAATCATTGGATATAGTGTGCCACGGACCTGGTGGAACAGGTAACGGACGGAGTAATCCTACTGGTTTATTACAAGGTGTCTTGGCTTGTGCACAGATGGGACAAGAAGTCATATAGTCCTCAGTATCTGCTTTGATTGTGGGCCACCAAAAAGAGCGAAGCAGGAGCTCTTGGGTAGCCTTGATTCCGCGATGACCTGCGATGGGAGAGTCGTGGCACATACGTAGGCCTTCTGTTTGGACTATCTTAGTTGGTAGAAACAAGGCTTTTTTGTAATAATAGTATTCCTGATCTTTATGATGCTGCGGTCGTAAATTGTTCATTTCAGTTATTTCAAGGTTGGAATATTCAGTCTTAACCTTGTCTAGGAATGTCTGTACTAGGCCAATGATCTTATTATTTTCAAATAGGTTTTGTACAGGAGAATCGCTACACTCAGGGTAGCGACGGGATAGGGCATCTGCCTATATTCTGAGAACCAGGGATAATTGATGTAAAAATCATACTGACTAAAAAAAAAAGCCCATCGAGCCTGCCGACTATTTTGCCACTGAAAGTTTCTCAAACACTGTAAATTCCGGTGATCTGTCCGTGCCTCAAAAGGTTCTTTCGATCCCATAAGAAAGTGTCTCCATTCCGTGCAAGCTGCCTTCAAGGCGTGTAGTTCTCGTTCTAACACCGAATAGTTACGTTCGGAGTCGGTTAGTATGTGTGAGAGATAGAATACAGGGTGCTGTAGCCCGTCATCATCTTGTTTTTGTAGCAAGGCAGCCCCGATTGCTCTTTCTGTGGCGTCCGTGACGATGATGAACTGTTTGGTGGTGTCTGGATGCCGTAGAATGGGGGCTTGAATGAAGGCCTTCTTTAGCTCTTGAAAGGCAAATTCGGCGTCTTGGGTCCAACAAAAACCCTTCCTTAGATTGTCTTTCTTAAGGGTTTGTGTAATATAACTGGTTCTCTGGGCAAAGTCAGCTATAAACTGTCGATAAAAATTGGCCAATCCCCAAAAATACTGAGTTTCCTTGATGGAAGAGGGGGATGGCCAATCCAGAATGGCTTGAATCTTGTCTGAATCCATGGCAACACCTACTTGGTTAATGCAATACCCCAAGTATTTTACCTCAGTTTGATCAAATTCGCATTTTTCTGACTTGCAGAATAGATTATGTTGTCTAAGCCTCTCCAAAACTTGGAGTACATGTTTAGTGTGTTGTTCTGGATGAACAGAGAATATTAGAATGTCATCCAGATAGACGACCACTGTCTGGTGTAGAAGATCAGAAAAAATAGCATCCATGAATCTTTGAAAGAAGGAGGGAGCATTGATTAGTCCAAAAGGCATCACCCGATATTCATAATGGCCGAAAGGTGTTCTGAAGGCGGTCTTCCATTCATCACCTTCCTTTATCCTTAAAAGATGGTATGCTCCTCTAAGATCTAACTTGGTGAATTTCTTAGCCTCTCTGACAGCTTCTAAGATGTCCTTAATAAGAGGCAGAGGGCAGCGATCCTTATTAGTAATCTTATTTAATCCTCGAAAGTCTATGCAAGAATGTAAGTCGTCTTTTTTGGTACGAAAAAGAGAGGAGCCCCTGCAGGTGAAGAGGAAGGGGCAATCAAACCACTTTGTACATTTTCCTCTAGATATTCCTTGAGGATCTTTTTCTCAGGCTTGGTTAGGGAATACATACGCTCAAAAGGGACCACGGCATCTGATTCCAAGGTAATGGCACAATCGTATTCTCTATGGGGTGGCAGTTCTGGTCATTCTGGTTTCTGGAATACATCGGCATATTCTAGATAATGTCTGTTTACTCCTTGTAGGACGTTGATGGAACATCCCACCTTAGGTGGTGTTAGTAAGAGACTCTTCGGGGACCAATAGGTCCCTGCTAAATAACAATGGTGTTGGCAAAAGTGGGAGGAAAGAGAAATGGTTCTGGTTTCCCAATTAATGTAGGGATTATGCCGAGTTAGCCATGGAATCCCCAGAATCATTACGTGATGCGGTGAGGATATTAAGTCAAAGGAAATATTTTCTTGATGTTTCCCAAACTGCAGACATAAGCTAGGAGTGGTATGCCGGACAGGTCCCGAGGCTAGGAGTGAACCATCCACCGTGTGGACCTGCTCTGGTACTTCCTTGGGTATTTGCAGAATTTGTCTTTCCATGGCCCAGGTTTCGTCTGGATAGATACCACTGGCTCCACAATCCAGCAAGGCCAGTGCTCTTTCTTCATGGCCATCCGCTAAGTGTAAGGTGACGAGTAAGAGGAAAAGAGCAGTTATTTCTTCCCTTGAGGAACAGATGCAAGGTATCTCAGGATATCCCGTCCTCACCCTTCTCACAGAGGACGTGAGCTGGCGTTTCCCAAGGGCTTGGCTGGACGGACGGGACTGGTACGAAGTAGATGACCAGCAGCACCACAATAAAGGCAAAGTCCCTTTCTTCGCCTGTTTTCCTGTTCACTAGTTGATAATGGCCCTCGTGCCATGTCGATTTGCATAGGCTCTTCATCAGTAGTACCTTTAGGTTCAGAACGAGTCTCCTCGGAGCGATGAGGAAGGGTGCGGGACCTCATCGAGTGTGATGGTATACGACTCTTTCTTCTCCACCCTTCGCTCATTTAGACGATATTCTATTGCAAGGGTCAGATCCATTAAACCCTTGAAGTTCTCCACTCTGGCGGAGTGCACTAGTTCATCTTTGATGTCATCCCTAAGACCCCTGCGAAACAGGGTCACCAAAGAATGCTCCACCCAAGAAGTTTCAGCTGCCAACTGTCTGAATTGTGTGATGTATTGTAGAACGTCCTGACTTCCTTGTTGAATATCGCATAGGGCTTCTTCTGCTGAAGACTCAAGTACAGGACGCTCAAACATTTGTTTAAAGGCAGCGACAAAGTTTGAATAATTAGACAGGCTGGGATCATTGCCTGTCACCAAAGGGGTTGCCCAGGCCAAGGCTGGGCCAGATAGAGCGCTGATCAAATATCCAACCTTAGTCTTGTCTTGCGTGAACTGTGAAGGATGGAATGCGAAATAGACTGTCAAGGCATCTAGGAACTCTCACAATTTGTTAGGATCCCCAGAGAAGCAAGGTGTGGTTGCAGAGACAGTAGGAACATCAGTGGCTCTAGAGGCTAAGGCTTGTCGGAAAGCTGTATTTTCGATTCATAGCTGTTGGAGTTCTTGGGCCTGTTGTTGGATAGTCAGGAGCAAGGTTTGACTTGTTGGTTCAGTACTCATCACGAGATTCTCCATGGTTGCGGTCAGCGACTGGAGTTTTGGGCGTTGCAATCTGTCACGATTCACCCTGGGCTTAGCGTCGGTACTGGAGAGGGATGGTGAGCGGCCCCGGTTCCTGCAAGTCCTGCTCTGACCGAGGTAGGGGCGACCCCTTCCGGTAGCCATGGTGCTGTTGACAATAGTAAGCCACAACAGTCCGTGCCCTCCAGAAGGAGTCCCAGAGGAAAAACCCTAAGGGGGAAAAACCTCCAACAGGAACTCCCTGAAACAGAAGGAGGACACAAGGATTAGAACTCAGGATCCTGGCAATCTGGAAGACTGAAGACAGAACAAGAACGACTGGCGTCCCAAACGAAGACCAGCCGGAGCGTGACCACCACCGCTGAAGTATTGCAACGCAATGAGAAGAAGAAATGATTCCCCTTATATACCCCTAGACAGGAAGTGATAAACAGGAAGAAGTAACACCACCATCTTGGCTTGGGAAGGCGCTATAGCTAGAGATAGAAAATATACCCTTGTACAAAAGGAACAGATGCATGCAGGGAAGAAGGGAAGTGCACGGCATTCTGGGAAGGAGAAGGCATGCCTCAAAACCATGCATGAGGAAGAGGAAGGCCCTGAAGGCGTGTGGCAGGTAAGTAATGCTAGGGGGGAGGGCCCAGACACCCCACAACAATGTCCGCGTCACGCGCCGTGCGCGGCGAGGACCGTGACCCAATTCTGGGTCTCCGGCCTCGCTGCGTCCTAACAACAGCGCGCGGCCGGAGAAAAGGGCCGCCGCGGGCGCAACACCCACAGGGCTATACTGAGAGTCCTTCTATATTCAACCAGTTCTTGAATAAGAATCTGGAATCATTGAAAATGCTCTGTAGCTCAGTGCAGTACATAGATGACCTTTTGGAAGCATCAGAAACAAAAGTATCTTGCTAAATTGACACCATTGCACTACTGAATAATTTTGGCAGAGAATGGACATAGTTGTCTCCCAAAAACTACAGTATTGTCAAAAAGAGGTCCAATATTTGAGACACATCACTGAAACAATAATGAGTAAAGTGTCAAGAGAGAGTTGAAGCTAGTAATGTGTCCTCCAAAAATGCAGACAGAAGTCAGAATGTTTTTGGGAATGGTTGGCTACT
Source organism: Pleurodeles waltl (assembly GCF_031143425.1). NCBI lineage: Eukaryota > Metazoa > Chordata > Amphibia > Caudata > Salamandridae > Pleurodeles > Pleurodeles waltl. Next base: position 914,030,677 of record NC_090448.1, on the reverse strand, counting down.
GTAGACAGTGGATACTCAGCTTTTCCTTGGTGGCAAAACCTTAACTGAGGTTGACACACAAAGAGGTACCAGATCCAATCCCACTAGACACCAAATGCATGACAGTGTTCCTATATTTTATTTATTTTTATTTATGATTTGGAACTCAACTGAGGTCCACATAAAAAGGGGAACAACAAAAGAAAAGAGGAAAAAAATAATTTGTATTACAGCCAAATAAAAAATCAAATTTACCCTTTACCTCTAACTGAAAACCATATAAAAGTTTATAGTATAAATAGGCCAAGAATCTAAATTATTATTTATACTTTACAACCAATCAGGTACAAAAAAATTACAATGAAAAGATATATACAATAAAATATTACCTCAAAATCCTATGTCATGGGTACCGACTTTGTATATACACACTCAATGAAACTCCAATTCAAAAGAGGTAAGAATACTGGACTGTCGGAAGACAGTGCCGCGTTAACCATAGTATTGGTGGTATATACCTGTACAAAAACAGCATTTTCACAATCCAATCTTGCGCCCTATCAAAAGGGGCCTGCTTTCTTCAGTCCCACATATTAAATCATAGTCATATTATTAATATTATGAACAAGTTAAAAACAGTGATCCTATTAATTTATTTAACCAAGCCACCTGACTAGCCCTGCTACACAAATTTCTTAAAATAAGTTTAAAATACATTTAAAAAATTAAATATTTCAAAACAGAATCTTTCATTCGGAGTATCATACAGGGCTTGGAAAAACTCAGACACTGACAACAGAGAGAGCTGAAGACAAATTGGTTTTAACCATTTACACCGAAAAGGGGCAAGAGAAGGGCAAACAAATAATACATGATAAGTCTTGAGATTCTGCCGGACAAAAGGTACACTCCTTTGCGGTACCATACCATTTTGCTAGTAAGGTGTTCAAAGGGAGCAATCCCTGTCGAAGCAGCGACCAAAAGTGCCTAACGCTATGAGGGATGTTCCAAATGAGATACGGTTGTGACTTTTTTTATTACTAGAGTGTTAACTATGTTCGCAAAGGAGCTTCTTTTTTTACAGCTCTCCAAGTCTTGGCGGAAGCTCAGGGTCCACGAAGCGTTCTTCAAAATCGCCCTCAATTGCAATGGGGAAAATTCTAGGACTTGGCTACAATCTAGATCCAACCTTTCCAGAGCAATGGAAACATTCTTACAAAAGGCGAATTTAGCCTTACTGTTATCTAAAAAGAGCTCTTTCTTTAAAAGTGATCTTATAGTGTTTTCTTCGCTCTTTAAAATTGAGGTGTCCAATCGTATAACCCCGCTAATCCTTGAGCATACGCGCTTCTAAGCCCCATTTCCAGCCTCAGAGCCACCACTGAGGCTGCAGTGTTAACAGATAATAATTTTCTGAGAATTTTACCTTCTACTTGATTTAGGAACCCCCATTTGGAGATGTCTATGAGTTCCACCCCATATACCAGGGATGCAGGAATTTTAACTTGATACGCTGATAAAAGGTAAAGTAAATGCCTTCTCCCTGTAGCTGTATATAGAGCCCTCAAAGCTCTTGCCTGACCTTCAGCCCTTGCTTTATTAGAGGCGATGTGGGCAACATCGCTAAGATTCCCGCTCACGATTTTCCCTAAGAAGGGATAAGATTTCACGATTTCAAGATTTTGATTGCCCAATATCCAACGATAATTGGGGAAGGTAGTCTTTTTTTTCCCAAGAGACAAAGAACCTTACTTTTGGATACATTGATCTTCAGATAATGAGAGTCAGAGTATTTTGACAAACGCTGCAAGCGATTCTGGAGGCCTTTAGGGGTTAAATAAAAAATGAAGATGTTGTCAGCAAACTCAGCAAATTGGGCACCCACCCACTAGCGGGGGAAAACCATTACCCCTAGACAAAAAAGAGTGGAGATCTGATATGTAAAGGGAAAAAAGCATGGGAGCCAGTAGACAGCCCTGTTTTAACCCGTTAGATGTAAAAATCTTATGGGATAAACCTCTATCACCCCCAAGGAGGATTCTACACCAGGAAATGGAGTGGAAAGCTATTATTAACTCCAGGAGGGGTAAAGGTCTCCCCAAGCAGCATAACTTAGACCATAGAAGATCTCTATCTACTTTATCGAAGGCCGTGGAGAAGTCTATGAAGGCAGCATAAACAACCCCACCTCTCAGTTTAACATATTTTTCCGTAATAGTTTGAAGCACCATGATGTTATCTAGGGTACTATGTTTGCTTCTGAACCCAGATTGTTCCAAGGGGATGATGTTATTCTTCTCTTCCCAAGACATCAGTCTAGAGAGCAGACATTTGGTGAAAATTTCTCCCACCGCATCAAGGTGGGCGATCTGACGATAATTACCAGGACAGGATCGGTAACCCTTTTTATATAAGGGTACAATTATGCTACCAACCCACAAGGGAGGAATACATCTAGAGAGGAAACATCTTCTAAAGACCACGTATAAGATCTTAGACCAAGAACTCCTGTCCCGTTTTATAACTGATAAAGGAAGTTCGTCTGGCCCCATTGCAGCGGAAGAACGCATCTCACCAAAACCACAGTCGATCTCTTTTAGTGACGGGGGAGAGAGAGTGAGAATTCCTGGAATTTCTGGGAGCCGGAAGGGTGCAACCCCATTGGAGGCATACAGGGAGGAGATGGATTCTGACCAGCGGGCTTCGGTGATTGCAGCAGGGGAGGGACAGATTCTTGACCTACAACCTTCACGCACTAATGCCCAAAAACGCCTTGCCTGACCCTTTGTAGCGGCTTCCCGGAGCTGGATCCAGAGCCTGTCCCCCGCTTCTTTTGCAAGACAAATCTTCAGCTGCTTCTTTCTCCTTTTTAATATGACAACCCTGATTTTCATTTCCTCTGAGAAAACTAAATACTGGGCCCTGGCCAAGTTATTTACTTCTCTATTTAAGTCAAGCAATACCCGGGGGATTGTTTTCTGGGCTACTTTATGCCTCCCCGACAAGTTGTTAGCCACCAATTGCTTCAGGGGATCAGAAAAGTTTAGCAACTCAGTTCCCTCCCAATTAATAAGATTAGCAACCACGGGAGCTAAAATTGCGGAAACACCAGCAATCGTCTTAAAATTACACTGGGTCCTCCCAGTCTTATTAGAAAAACTCTGGGTAAACCCACCAGATATCCAAGAGTCTAATGACAATATGGAAGTTTCTAAGTTGATAAAAATCAAATTATGATTGATATAAGGGGTACTTATTATCCTAAGATCTTCCAATAGGCCGAATGAGGAGTAACCCAGTACTAAATAGTCTAAAATGGCCATTCCCCCCGGACAAATATGCGTAAAAGAGGCAGGGGAATCCGAAGTGGACCTACCATTAGCAATAATACAGTCTTTTTTTTTAAGAAGACTAAGGAGAAGTTTACCCCTTTTGTTTGTTTTAATTAGAGGGGGAAAAATACAGTCTGGGATACACAACGATGTTTCTCTCTACGTCGCGCGTTTGACATAGGGCAAAGTTGGAAATTTTGCAATTTAAATCTCCCATTAGTGCTATCAGAGTAGGGAACTCGGCATCTAAGGCGTCCCCTATAAAGGCAAATACCCTTTCTAACAGAGAATCGTACGCGGCCTCTGGGGGCACATATGCATTAATTAATAACAAAGAGGTAGGACCTCGCGAGGTATTATGCAATCCAATCGTAAGAGCCATGCAGAGGTTGCTGAGGTCTTTATAGCAGGAATAATCCTATTTGAGGGTGTTTGACAGTAAACAAGCTATCCCCCCCCTTTAGCATGTCCCCTTCGAGACGAAGAGGCCTTACAATCAACTACAAAATAATTATCCCACAGCAAGTCCGTGTCTGACCAAGTCTCCTCAAGACAAATTAAATCTGGTTTGAGTGTTCTGAGGTAAGATAGTTTTTCTCTACTAAATTTTACCCCGGCTGCATTCCAGGAAATTATTTTTAAACCTCTATTAGGAAGAAGGCTGGGGTGGGTCCCTGGGCCCCCGATATTGTGCAAGGGCTCCCAGGAGCCAACCCCAATCTTCCAGGGCAGAGGTGGCTAGAAGATTTGGAGCGTGTCGTGTCTCCCGCAGTAACACCCGCCTATCCTTCCCTGTTAAGGACACTTTGAGAGCCTGAAGATCTACTCTAGGTCTATAAATCGTAAAATCAGTGTCTTTAAAGTGGCCGGGGACTGGGGCCTCTCTGAGCTTTTAGTCACAAACTTTTCCCTTCCACAAGCAGTGTGGGACAAAAATGGAAACACATCAATGCCCCAGCACTGCAGAGTCAGCATGAGAGAGGACCAGGTTCGCCATGTGCAATGAGCAGAAGGCGACCCTAGCCCTGAGACCACCGCCAATCATCCTTATGGAGACAAGATCAATATCTTTGCTGGAGATGTGATTCAAAAAACTGGATTCAGAAAAGCATCTTAACAAGGTGGACCTATTTAAAATTAAGTCGTGATCAAAAATGGGGAAAAAGTGAATAATCTGAGAATCCGAGTTACAACCTATTGAAGGAGCTCCTTCTCTGGACAACAAGATAGAAGATTCAATGGAAATGGTCTCCCGTCTGGGGGGCAAAAATGGGGAGGCGGTTGGATTCAAGGCTGGGATAGTAGGGAGGTCGGTTAAGTGTATGCCTACAGGACCCCTATTGGTAAAATTAGGCCTTCGCGGAGAGGGCATACTAGTCTGCATTGCGTATGGGTCTATATGAATTTGAGGAGTGATTGTCCCATCAGTTATCGCTACGGGAAACAGTACTTTCCTTCTTTTTTTCTGCTGATTCGTCGATTTGGTTTCTTCAATCTCTTAGGTTTTTCCCACCTTTAGCAAAAGTTCTCCTCTTAGAATCTTCTACCGAGGATAACAATGGGGGGAAATTATGGGCACTTTTTTTTGGTTGACTGCTCTTTCAAAGATGGGGAACACCTTTGTAGGGGGCTGGAGGCTTTGTGCCAGGGGATTGCCCCTCGGAAAGGGAGAGTCAAAAATAAATAGAATGAAGTCCACAGGACTACCCGGTAGTGACTTTACATCACTAGAATGGAAGCTTTGGGAGCTTCCTGCTTGAGTGCCCACATCCTTGCACGAGTGCACATTTTGGGGTGCCCTGGGGAAGTCCTGGATGCCTTCTGATCAAAAAGAGATTGTAAAGGGGCGCCGTTAAACTGAGTAAAATCAAGAATACGGCCTCCTTTTTATCCTTAGTCATCTCCACTAAAATTGCTGTTACGGAGTCAAGGATATAGTCTGAGCCCCCTATGAATTTCTCCAAAAGCTTTAAAATGGAAGCAAGGAGGTTTTCCAGATTGAACAAAGAAGCTGAGAGCCTGACCTCAGATTCCAAAGGTGGAATGGGCTGGATTCCACTAACATCTAAGGCCGGCGACGCAGACAAATGAGAATGGATATATAATGAATCTTGTAACGACGGAGTACTATTAAACAGCTCCAAACCCAGTGGAGTCGAAAGGCCCTTAGACCTAGGGATCACAGACAGAGGCGAAGGATCTTTTGCTTGAGGGCCATATCTCTGGAATAAAACTGGGTCCAAGTCTGGCAGTGTAAAGTCACAGGGTCCGATAGCAGTAGACGCTGTAGGAATAATAGCAGCACTTTCCAGAGAGTTTTTTGGATCCAGGTCAGCTTGAAGAGGAGAGCTGACTGGCCAGGCAGGTGAAGAGGAGGGACAATGCAATGGCCCCAGCTCGCTCCAAGCGGGCCAAACAGACACAACAGACTCAGCAAGGGGGGATATAGGGCCCAATTCCAAGACCCTGGTTCCTTTTTCCTGGCTTGCTTCTGCCTGGAATGGCTCACTTAAGAGCTCCCCTGGGGACTCCATAGGTGACTCTGAATCCAGGGGTGCAATGGAGATGACTTCACTTTTTGTTTCCTGTGATGAGGAGTTCTCTTTACCCCAAAAGGAGAGAAGATGCTTCTGCGATTGTCCCTTCAGCAAGAGTGCCGAGTTAGCCTTGTTCCGTATGGGGTTGGATTTAGTTTTAGAGCAAGACCTTCCTGAAAAGAGGAGACGACCTGAACGGAGCTTCTTCATGGTCATAATAGAGAGTACCCGCACTAGGGGCACAAGAAGGCTAATACAGCAGACTTGCGATTTAGGGCGCAAGAGGACAGACTCGCTCTTTACAAATTTCCATTGCTTAATCTCCAACTGGCTCAGACAGGGCTGGCCTAATGGACTTAATGAACATCCAGCGCCAACCAGCTGCCCGTTGTTCCTTGGTGCGCTTTGTACCTCAGCTTACCGCAGAATTGGCTGTGTCCACAAAGAGCAGTGCCTGCTAGACTCCAGCCCGACCCACCTTGCGGTATCTTTGGCAAGAGCAGGAGCGTCAAGAAGAAAGTCTGAGTCTTGAGAGCAAGGGCTGCTTATGCGAAAGCAGAGAGACTAGATTCTCTCTCGCCCCCCACCAGCAAGCCGCACCGGGACAGGCCGCTTCGATGATGAATGGCAAGAGAGGGTGTGGGGAGAATAACACCTCAAGAAGGCGCGGGGGGAGGGTGCGCGTCTGGCTGCCGTGACGGAAAGCTACCAAGTTCCCAGGCTCACACAATGCAGACCCGGAGTGCTGTCCCAACCCAGTCCCAGTCCGCTTCCCAATAATGCGGACGTGAGCAGGCATGCCGTTGTGGGAGTCTGAATCCCAAAGGAATAAGTCCTGCTTCTAGAAATACAGGGGAGCAGGGCTCTTCCTCGCCCTCGCCCTCGCCCCCCGCAAGCTGCACCCAATCAGGCCTCCTCAGTGGCAAGCAGACAAACCAACAAACGAGCAAAGCCGCGGGGAGAGCTGCTCACCTAGGCTGACAGACAGGCAGGCACAATGCCCTACTTGCGGAGAGGCTAGAGGACTGATGTATTCCTGCAAGGACAACGCACGATGTGCCGAACGATGCACCTCCCAGTCAGCTCACGTCCTTGCTTGCACTCCTCTCCTCTCCTCTCCAGCCGCGCCCTGCTCAGCAGCGAGCCACCCGGTACACTCACGTCCGAAGTCCGAAGTCTGAAGGTACGGCGGGGAAATCAGAAAGCCAACTAAAACTTCCCTTTGACAGAAAAAAATACCCACATAGGCGAGAGAAAGTAACTCTGCGCTGAAAAGCTCAAAACAGATAACGTATAGGTGCCCCTGTCCCTTTTGATGAGGCAGAAGGGCAAGTTCTGAATCAGGACAGACCTTTCAACTTTAGTGTTCCTATAGCTGAGAGAAAGTCTCTGTCGTGCCCCAGCACTGGGAATTCCAGATTATTCAAAAGATTGTATACTGTTTTGCAGTGAGAGGGAGGGATGGTCTTGCTCAGTGCTAATACAATTGCATGGGGATGCCAAGAAATCAGTTGCACTATTCTGTGGCCCTTGATTCTGCAGCCACTGCTTTGTCTGGCTGTCTAAAAGCAGTCTGGGACCACACTGGCCGTCATCCAAAGCGGCAGGAGGGCCACCCACAACCTGTACTCGCACCTTGAGGTGCTCATAACTGGCATGAGGATGCCACTGCATGGGACGCGCCCGGGCGCAGGCCTGGACAAATACCTAGCCAAGAGTGGTCCCACCTGCACCCATCTACGTCTGGATGAGGCTCAGCTGGGTCCACACTTTTGGTCCTAAGTAAGAACCCGTAGTGACTTGGGCTGCCTAGAGGCCGAATATTGCCAGGACACCTACCCGCTTTTGAACTGTGAGCTTTTTTTCCTGTTGTCTGTGACTTTTTGGCTTCTAATCTTGAGATGGGCAAGCGTAAAGTTCAAGTATGCCCCTTAGAACCAACAACAGCTACCACCGACTACTATGGATGCCTTTTTAACCCATGCAGTAAATATTATGGATGAAGAGATTGCACTGGCTGAACGCTGTCTTTCTTTGTCCTCAATACCAGCTTTAGAGGATGCACAATTTGTAAGCTCCTAGAGTTTGGCGGTAGGCCCTGGGCCCTCTAACGGATCAAATGATCTACAAGAGCAAACTGGACAGGATTCTAATAATCGAGAATTCACTGTCTGCCCCCAATCTCAGGGCCCCATCCCTCCTTTAGAACAGAAGGTAGTGGTAGTTACTACTTTTTCTGAAGAAAGAAGTAGGAGGCTGCAACTAAATCAAAATGGGAAAGGGTGAGCATGCCCAAGATAAGCAGTGAAAGAGCCTCGTTAAGTTGGGGTTTGCAACATCAAGATTATGGGGGTCATTCCGACCCTGGCGATCATGGACCGCCAGGGCCGGGGACGGAGGAAGCACCGCCAACAGGCTGGTGGTGCTTCAGGGGCAATTCTGACCGCGGCGGTAAAGCCGTGGTCAGAAAAGGGAAACCAGTGGTTTCCCGCCGGTTTTCCCCTGCCCCAGGGAATCCTCCACGGCGGCTCTGCAAGCAGCGCCGCCATGGGGATTCCGACCCCCTTCCCGCCATCCTGTTTCTGGCGGTTTTCACCGCCAGAAACAGGATGGCGGGAACGGGTGTCGTGGGGCCCCTGGGGGCCCCTGCAGTGCCCATGCCACTGGCATGGGCACTGCAGGGGCCCCCTAACAGGGCCCCATTAAGATTGTCAGTTTCTGCAAAGCAGACACTGAAAATCGCGACGGGTGCAACTGCACCCGTCGCACACCAGCAACTCCGCCGGCTCCATTCGGAGCCGGCTTCATCGTTGCTGGGGCTTTCCCGCTGGGCGGGCGGGCGGCCTTTTGGCGGTCGCCCGCCAGCCCAGCGGGAAAGTCAAAATGACCGCCGCGGTCATTTGACCGCGGTACGGTCTTTTGGCGGTCACCGCCTGGTGGGCGGTGCCCGCCGCCCGCCGGGGTAGGAATGACCCCCTATATCTCAGACTTTTTCGATGATCCCTTCTTTGTTGCTTTGGACTCCAGGTTAAAACCTATTTTAGAGGGTTTGGATGCCATAGAGCAGGCGATTTACAAACTTTTGGCTTTCGAGTAGCACATTTTTGCAGGAAGTAACACTGTGCTGAAAATATGGCAAATTCTGAATCCCAGCACATTGTTACCCATTCCTGAAGGAGAAGAATTTGAGAGCTTCAAACATGACTGCCTAGATGTTACGGACTTATGCACCAAACGCAGACCAGACATAAAAGATGAGGCATGAATAAGTCTCTATTATGTACTATTTGTGAATAGCTCATGCTTGAGAACAAATAAAGGTTCTTTGAGAGCAGACTGTGCAGTCTGCACAATCCAAGAAATAATAGCAGCTTCGTAGCTTCAAGGAATTTCCTCAGCACAAGTTGCAGAACATATTGCTCTTGGCAGAGCTTGCACCTTAACAGCCCAAATGAGAGTGACTATATTTACAAATAGTCAGTATGGATTTGGTGTTGTCCATGACTTTGTGCAAATGTGGTCAAAGCGAGGATTCATGACCTCATCAGGTATACCCATTTGAAATTTCGAACACATGAAGAATTTACAGGAAGCTTTTCAACTCCCAACTGAAATTGCTGTAGTGATGTGTGCAGCGCACAGGAGCAACAATAGGTATGTCACAATTTGCAACAGGTATGCTGATGAAGCTGTACACTATTGGGCAATTGTGACATATACATTTAATGAAGCATATACAAATTAATCGAAGGAAGAACATGTCTTTTACATGATGATGATGAGAGTTGCGGACACTCAGGATGAAGTGAGACAAATGCCAGAGAATGCTCCGGATACAGAAAAACAGGGCTGGATCAGAGGAGGATGTGGGAAAGATGACTATAATGTTTGGGTTTCAATAGATGGAAGACCAGTGCTGCCAGATAGTTTACTGTCTCTAATGACAAGACATTTCCACAGACCAACTTATTTAGGAAGTGATGCCATAGTACAAACCTTTATGCAATATTGGTTAATTCCCAGATTCAGAGCCCAAGCAAGAATTATGTGTACCATGTCAATAGATTAATGTAGGCAAACAAACACAAATCACATTGAATTACATAGGGAGATCAGGTGGTCCTTTCAATAAGATGCAGATGGGCTTCATTGAGAAATGTGAGATATGTTGAGATATGTCCTGGTGATTGTTTGCATTTCTCCAGATGGGTGGAAGCCTACCCAGCAAGGAGAAATGATAGTATCACTGTAGTAAAGCTACTTTTGAGAGAGTTGGTGCCCACGTACGGTATACCATTTCTCTAGTGTCAGATCGAGGTACTCACTTCAATAGTGATATTATAAAAATGTTGTGTGCAGCATTACAAGTTGAACAAAAGTTACATTGCAATTATCAACCAGAAGCTTCAGTCATAGTGGAGCAGCTTAACAGTACGATGAAATCAATATTGGAAAAAGTTTGTGCTTCCACTTTACTGAAATGCCCTCATGCTGTGCCTCTAGTTTTGATGAGTCTACAAAGTACACCTGACATAAAGGCTGGTTTATTGCCACAAGAAATCTTGATGGGCAGAGCAATGAGATTACCTGTAGTTCCATCAAATGCACCTGTGAATATTACAGATGGCATGGTACTCGAATACTGTAAGGGATTGGCAGATATGTTAAATTCTATCTCTCAACAGGTTGAAGCTGTCACTGTGAATCCACACCAGGAGCAGTGCCACAACCTTATTCCTGGAGACTGGGTCTTAGTAAAGAGACACATGAGAAAATCCTGTCTAGAATCATGTTGGAAAGGCCCCGTCTGGTAATTCTGATCACAAACACAGCAGTGAAGTGTACTGGAAATCCGAACTAGGTATATGCTTTACACCCCTAAAGAACAAGAGATCCATATAAAGAAATGGTGTTCTCTGAGCCAGAACTGAGAACACTGGCAAATGTACCACTGCAAGCCGTATGAAATCAGACTCAACAGGAAAACGCCTGTGATCAGAGACAACAAGAAGGAGTAGGAGATGAAGAAACTCTGACAGGTGAAGAGGTCCAATTGCCAGACATCTGTGGCATTGGAGCTCTTGGCACTGGAGAAAAAACAAAGAAACCAAATTAAAGAAGTGACTTCTAGATCAGTCACAGGACGTGCAGAAAATCATGAAGACCCATGAGAAGGAACAAGTTCTGGACTAGAGACAATACATGATCCACATAATGCCTGATAGCCAAAAGCTTACAGTCGAAAGAATTTAAAAGAAAGTGTGTCAGTTGAATCCATTCCACTGACAATCTAAGAAGAAGTAAAACTAAGTGGCACAAGTGACACAAAAGAAGAACAAAATACACTCAGGCGATCTAGAATATCTAGAGTACCTTGTTGAATATATTTGTCACCTGAATGGACATATTATGTCAGTCAAATTTTGAACATTCCAATTTCAGATTTGCTTGACTGAAGCAAAGAATTGCCTGAATCTACTGAAAGGTCAAAAGGAAAACATTTTAATTAAAAGGAACTATGGGAATTAAATTGTGAAAGACGATAAACAAAGACTGTTCAAACGTATAGTTAAAAAGACTAACAAAAATATTGAAAGAAGATAAGATAAGGACCCAGGTCCAAGGAATTAGCAAAGAGTAGAAATAACATTTTTAGAAGAACAGGGAGTAGGGTTAAGGTTTTTTATACAAAGATATTATTAAGAAAGCTTAGAAGAAAACACTAACTTGAAGAAAATTCACCCAGAGAAAGAAGATATTGATATTGTTCAACTTGAACAAAGAAAACATAACTTGCTGTTACAAACACTTAATTGGCAGTAGATCTGATTGTAGAGAAATATAGGTACTGTTAATAGAACTAGATGAAAGGTACTTTTATGAATGTTATTTATACTTATAATTGTAGTAGTGTTAGCAATAGTTTTAGTTTCACACTTCACACCGGATGCAGAAAAATCTGTAACAGAGTTTTTGAATGCGTAATTTAAGCCAAGTATAAATGAAGATGAGTTGAAAGCATCATTTGTAGATTACATGAATGAAGATTAATCAATGAATGTTTATTTTAGATTAATACAAGAACACACTAAACCTATTAATATATTAATATTAAGGACTGTTATGTTTGTGGACACATGCCATCTTCAGCTGATGAACAGTTATCATATCAGCAAATTCCACTTTCCTATGCTATTTCATGTAGTATATTATTTAGCTTAGTATATAAGCAAAGACATTCTGAATACTATTACTACATTTTTGAAATGGTTCTTTCACAAGTTCCACCAATGAACAGCATGGATTTACACCCACAAACTAGAGAGATGGAAACTGCAATGCATTTCTTTAGACCATTTCTTCCTTTTAACACTGTTAAGGCACATGAGAGAAATTTCACATGCTTAATCAACTCACAAGAAAAAAATCTTTTGTTTTGATGCTAGAAGAGAGAAATTAACAATTTACAAAAAGCGTGTCTAAAAAGGAAGATGTTCAAAAGATTGTAAGGAGAAAAGAAGAAAATGAGTTTAGAAGAAATATGTCTGTCCCTAAGCTTAAATGAGATAAAAGGCATAAGGAGAATTAGTGGAAGAAAGGTACCAGTGGGAAATAGTAATTGTGATCATGTGTTTGAATTGTCTGGAGGATCTTGCACATATTACAAGAAGATGATCTAACAATACCTGGAGTATATTTCATATGTGAAAATGATAACATTGAGGTAATCAATGTCAACGCAAGCAGTAATACATTTATACACACAAACGAAGTTGCATCAACATTATTAGATTCCCCTGTCATGAACTCTCCGACAACCCTGACAACTACATATGCGATCAGGCAGGCTCTAAGACCTAGGCCCGAGGTTACTGACTGACGGGTCACAAGTGGGGTGACACGTAGTGGCAGACAAACGCGCAAACAGGAAACTTTGATCAAATCCCACAGATAGGCATCAACATCACAATGTCCTAGGACACTGGCCCCAATAAAACACACAAGGATAAAGGGGTGCATGCATTCTCAAAAACACCATAGAGTTACATGCCACATGTAGTTAGGAACACTTAGCCAATCAGAACACAGCACACACAGCAACCATGTGACCCTCAGGCCGGACATCTGGACACGTACTCGCTGGCCCACATTGTGTCCACGCAAGATCGTGGCCCACCTGCATTTGTTATCTGGACCTTATTTATGATTACATGACATCTGTTTGCATTCTTAGCCAAGAGAGGAATATTTTTTAATTATTTTATGGTACTCAGAGAAATGTATAAAACCTCATTCCAAACTAAGGTACATTGAAAGTCAGTCCTTAGACCCCGGTTTTGTAACTGCTCTATGAGCCATAATGTTTTTTTTGTTTGTTTTTTTCAACTTTTTATTTATGCTTTTTTACAAACAAGTAAAGCAGTGCAATAAAAACATGCATTTGCAGACTCATACAATTCAAGTGGGTATTTTCACCTTCCAGATTTTATCAGTAGAGTCTTTCAATTAAGTATACAAGCCATTGGTAGCCTTGAACCATACACCCAACAGTGATCATGTTTTGTTTATCAATCAGTTATCTCACCCTTCGTTTCTCCCGTTTCTTTCCCTATAAGGTATTGCTTGTATATTTCCCAGAATTTCGCTGGATTGTTTGTAGGAGGGAGTAACTCACTGTAAGTGTCTGTCTGCGTGTTACAATAAGTCATATCTCTATGCCATTCATCCACCTTAGAGATCGGTCCACGGTCCCATCTCATGGCGATCCTACGCTTAGCCAGCAACAGGCCCATTGCCACCAATTTGCAAATAGATTTTGGTAAGTGGTCATCCCACCCCACAAGTGCTAAGAGTGGTCCAGGATCTATATGTTCACCAGTTATAGCCTCCAGTTCTTTAATTATTGCTCTCCAATAAATTTGTATATTTTCACACGCCCATGCCATATGTAAGAAATCGGCTCGTTCCACCCGACATCTGGGGCAGTTTGAATTTTCACGCAAACCAAATCTGTGTAGTCGGTTTGGGGTGTAATATATTCTGTTGAGAAACTTAAAGTGAATGAGACGATGTCTGCCATTTAGAGAGACAGAGCGTGTTTTAGCACGCAGTAACGCCACTGTGCGACTGTAATCTGAACACCCAGAACTCTTTGCCACTCCACGCGGGCCCTTGAGAGCTCATGAGCTCTTGACTCTTGTATCGATGAGTATAGTCGGGACACCAAGCGTCTCATACAACTCCCCTGCAGGATCACAGAGAGCGATGTGATCTCGGGGGTTCTTGCATGTCGTCACCCAGTAACTGAGTCAGTGCATGTCGTGCCCTGTAATACTGGAACTGGTGCAGGGGAGTAGTCCTAACGGTTCCCTCTCTTACTTTTTCCCAACTTTTCATACTGTTGTTTTCAAATAGATCCACTAAGGTGTTAATACCTAGTTCGCTTAGGGAGCATAACAGTTTACTGTCGCGCCATAGTGGAAACCAAGCACCGTAATATACTGGTACATGTGGAGAATATAGCAAAGCCAATTTCTGTTTGTCCATAATCTCTTGCCATGCCTTTGCTACTGAGTCCAGAGATGCCAATTTTTTATATTGCCTGCTCGGGTCTGGTATAGTCTTCCCTGTAACAGAGCCGGTGACGCCAGCTCTCTCTCTATCCTAAGAAATGGGGTATTTTCTGGTCCGTGGAGCCAAGCCTGCGCCACTGCAGCTCGAGCTGCCAAGCTACAGGCCTCCAAATCCGGCGCACCCAGGCCACCGAGTTCATATGGTAAAGTTAGCACACACCATCGCACCCAGGGCTGTTTGCCTGCCCAGGCTAGTTTTATGAGGAGCGATCTTAATGTGGCAAAATATTTCTTAGGCAGCACCATCGGAATATTCTGGAACAGGAAGAGAAAACGTGGCAACACCACCATTTTCATCAACGCTATCCTACCAAGCAAGGACAGTGGGAGTCGTATCCATTTCTCAACATCTGTTGCCAATTTAGTTATCGCTATGTCATAATTATCCATCACAATAATGTTGGGATCAGTGTGAACCTTAATACCCAGATACCTAACTGACCCAATCTCCCATCTAAGCGGGAAACCCACCTCCGTCTGTACCGTGGAGGGAGTCAGCGGGAACATCAAAGATTTACCCCAATTGACTTTAAGGCCAAATAATGCTCCATATCGCACTATTTCTTGGAGCATCAGTGCCGCATTACATTTTGGATCTTTAATATATGAGCCATAATGTTTAATTACACAAACTGTTCCTGTTTTGCCAGACACCTCTTGTCTTTTGTTTTCTGAGGTAACTTCACATTCAAGCAACATTTTGGTGAGCCAGCCAGGAGCTGATTGGCTCCTCGCACCCGACGGCGACAGAAGGAAGGGGACCCCACCCGAACAGATTCACATTTGTGTAACAAGAAAGGTGAGCAGATGCCCCAATTGATTGGAAGTTCTCCTGAATACGCGGGGCTGACGTCCGTCCTGTAGCCACCTTCAGAAGCGTAAGAGACTACTTCAGAGCCTTAGTCCTAGCATTTGCCATGTGGCAAACTAGGAAAAAGTATAACCCGCAGAAGTCACCTTTTAAAAAAAAAAAAACGTTTTTTATTGAAAATAAAAAAAGTTTTAAAAAAAGAACGTCACCTTTTTTGATCAGCCGCGTCAGGAAAGGTGAATATTGTTTGAGTCCTTTTGAATATTATTTTGGTTACTGATCGCTTGAACTGCTGGGAGTGACACAGATGGCATGATAGACCCCACGTGTGATACACGGTCAGCACCTATGTTTTGAGAGATGCCTTTTGCTTAAACTGCTGGGCGTGACACAGATACTACACACAGGCTCAGGGTGTGATATAGGGCCCACATCTCAATCTTATTCAGGTAAACTGGTTTTCTCAGTGCTACCGTTTTCTTAACACTATTAGTATCTGAAAGAAGTGAGAGGTGTGTTCACTTGGACCGCTGAGCGTGACACAGATGGTACGCATAACCTCTGGGTGTGTCACTTGGTGTAAATCAGACGTTATCGAACAAGAACTATCGGGATGCAAGAGATTAGGCATAGCTTGTGTTTGGCCAAGAAGGGCCTATGGTTGCTGAAGTTATTCCTTTCTTTCTCTGCATAAATTGTTGTTATCTTTACCCCAGAGCCGATATTGACAAGGTTATCAGGCTCATGTTTTCTTGAGTACTGTGCAGAGCTTCCCTGGCCATGGAATAGCATGAAGGTATCTCTGACAGGGCCGACCCTTTTATTTATTCATTTATTTATGTGCCTTTTCAGCTTTTCTTCATGACAGTTGATATGGTGTCGGTTTGATATTGTGACAATGGTAAATTAATATAACTGTGTTTGTCCTAAGTGTTGTGTTTGTCGATGATTTAATGTGCTATGAAGGTGTTGCTCATTCTCAGAAATTGATATTTGATACCAAAGTAAGGTTCACTATTTTGATACTAAATTTCATGTTGTTTGAGTTAACAGACTTTTCCTAGGTTGTGATCCTTCATATACATTGATATTTGTGTTTGTTAAATGTTTATTTCGATGCATCTGTGAAAAAAGTTAAGCTTATTAGATCTAGTAAACCCTGTGTATATTTTCCCACTATCCGACTACAACTAGTAATCCCTGTGTACTTATTTCCCTGCTACTAGAGTGAAACTTAAAATTCTCTAAAAACAGAAAAGTTAGACATGCATAACTTAAGTTCGCCTAAAAACATAAAAGCTAAAAGAATAATGATTCCCTAAAAGGCTACTCATATTTATCATGGAATCGCCTCTAAAGCATATGCAAAGCAGGTTCCCACACAGGCTAAAAAGCTTAGCAGGTTTTGCCATGAGTTACACAGACACACAGACACACACACACACACACACACACAAAGGCACACACGTTCCCATGGCCAAAAGAGGGAACCTTTGACACAAACATTATAGAACACACGAGAACTCACATACAAACAAAATACACAGGGCTACAGAAGGACAAAAGAGAGGCATTAATAAAATTATGGGCCATCTTTGAGGAAGCCCAGGCCAATAACATCAACCCCCAATCAGCAAGCAAGGCATTCACAACTCCCTCCACCGTATGTAGGTATGGAGCTGCTCTCCCTGATGCTCTCTATCCCTGCATTAGGATACACCAATCCACAGGTCGATGGAGCCCAAGGGGCCCCTACCATACAGAAAGCTGTCAAGACTGTACATAAAAGACTAACAGGCCAACAATCCCAGGCACTCCCTGCACCACCCCAGTCCAGCGCCAGAGCTTGCCAAAGTTCGACCACCCTGCCCGTCTCACTCAGGCCACCAAACTGCAGCGGCACAGAAAACACACAATCCCACTGATTCCGGGGAAGACACCTGATTGACAGGGAGATTCATAGCAGTTCTGGACACTGAGACAACTACGGCGGTGAGGAAAGAGCTCCCAGTCCTCGGCGATCCGATAGCGAGGAGGGAGCCACAGCGTATGCTCAGGTACCCGGAGAAACAACAGAGAGACAGCAGGTCCCAACTAAGGAGAACAGCGCATGGCTCTGAGTGAAGGAGGCAATCTAGGTGTGAGTTGGAAGAAAGGTGTGACCTAAGGAGGAAGAGAGAGAGCTTCCACCTTGGAAGACCAATGAGAGAGTAGAGCATCACGCCCTCTACCTGAGGAGAGCAGGGGTGGGTATAGAGCCCCAATTGAGGTAGAATTAGGATAGAGGCTTTTGCCATGGGTCCAAACCTCAACCGAGCACCAACAAAGGAGAGGGGCTGACCCGGAAATTGGGGACCAAGGTAGCCTGGTGCAAACTCATCTTAGACATAGGTGAACCACGAGGGCACCTTTGCGTGTACATGGAAAGAGCAATGACAAGGATGTCTGCTGCTCCTCCAAAACGCGCAGGACAGATAAACAAGCCCCAAGGGATATTTTAATCAAGAGGAAGGTGAGATCTTTGCACGACCATTTTGTCACTGGACCGAAGGAAGTGATCAGTATGATAGACCTTGGCTGGAGAAAGGATCCTTCGAACCAGAGGACATAGTTTTTGTGGAAGACTGCATCTGGCACGGTGGGAGCGCTGCCAAATGGGACTTCATTTACATGCAGGATTGTCTAGGGAGATGGGAACTCTATGCTGAGGGGAAACCAGTTTAGCTACCCAAAATGAGAATATGCCTGCTACTGCAGAAGGGCACGTCAGGGACTATCTATGTGGCATGGGCTCAGATGGATAAGGAAGGGGTAAGAGCCAAACTGCCACTGTTGTTGGATCACTCACAGCGGGATTGTCCAAAAGTCACCCTCTTGAGTCTTGGCCAGATACATGTATTTTTCACACAACATTGAATCTTAAGGGATAAATTCATATAGTTTCCTTTTCAATAATAGATAATTTATTATTATGTATCACTGCATCTATTGCACACAATTCAATTTATTAACAACATTTTAACCATCAAACTCTGTAGAATATACACCATTTTCATGACATACACATTAACTACTTGATCCAAAGACAAATAAATACCCAAAATTATATGATGTCCAAACCTCAGTACAATATCCTTATATAAAAATATTTGACAATTGAAGGCCAAATATAATGTCCATTTGTTGTTGTGGTCCGTCATAACAGGTAGTCCAACATAAGGGTACCAATCGCCTTTGTCCAAACAACTCTCTCATATTATGGACTCCGGGCTGATGGTCTTCTGACTCAATTGTCTCTTTTACAATTTTGTTGAGGACTCCTTATGTACAAATATGTCAACGCTTTTCAGCCTCCTCTGTTATGGCCTCTTCAGGATGTTGTATCAGTAGCTTTAAAAATATACAAGAACAAAAACCCATCAATTAAAACCATTGTATTTACATACTATAGTGGTGTCAAAAAGGAACATAATCACATTGTTATGTATCATGCACACAGCAAGCTGTTTATAGAAGTATGCCATTGTTGGGTACATATTGCAACTTAACAGTGTCCAACCCACATGCCACCATCTGTTATCTAGTACTCCATGTACAAACTTGAGTGCACGTGAATCACTAAGAGGTCGGCATGTCTCAAAAAGCTAGAATGCCAATCCATGCACAGCCCACCTATGAGCCACAACCCAATGAGGATTTGCACTGAAATGACAGCCGTCAAGCAGCTAGACCTCTACCTTAAGGCTTTAGGTCCAGGCTGAGGGCACTGATTCCCCTCCAACTGCCACTGTACAAACTTGAGTGGCAATTTAGACTCTGAATGGAAAGACACAAACACAGGAGACTCAAAAACTCGTACCACCCCGGTCAGGTACCTTGTTAAGCTACGAGGGCTCACAGATGCTGACTCACCTCACAAAAGGGGCAAGGCATCTGAATCGCCAGTCCAATGTGATCCGGTACCGCTATTATTGCTACCATCACACATCACTCGACTGGTTGTTCTACGTGCCTCCCAGATGCTGGGAAGCGCGCGTCTTGAAAAAAAATGGTGCAACTGGAAGTGCGTGTCAGGCTGCCGGGCCTGGAACACTAGACCGTGAGGCGGCTTACAAGTGAAAAACGTTAGAGAATGAACAGTATAAATTCTGAATATCTGAGGGGGTTCGCCAAGGGTCATCAATATACAACAATAAATAGATTTTTCTTTGTTATTGTGAACCTCTTTCTTTATGGGTTAGCCATATACATGGAAGCCAGGATTGGACACTGATAAGTGCAATCTCACCCAAAACCATCTCCATTGTCTGAGACTTATAACTCATTCTGCAGTTACAAACAAGGTCACACTTACTTATCAGATCTAAACAATCCTTCTTGTTGGAAAACTGCCCTCTCTGAAGTGTCACCCCAAACTTTTTGCCTTCCTCCCCCCTTTTTTCTGACCTCATTTTTGCTGGATAAAGGACTCTGGACAATTTACTACTGCCAACCAGTGCTAAAGTGCATTTTGCTCTCTCCCTAATACCTCTTCTTATAGGTGAATCTACCTCTGCCCCCACATCTGGTCCCTGTCCTCTACCATGCCCCCACAATAAATGATTTTTGAAGAAAATGTACTAAGGAAGGTAGATTCCCTTTATAAGAAGAAACAGTTTGTAAAAAAGAACATATCAAGAGAGGAGGAGATAGTGCTTAAGTCCCTTTCCTCAGACTCCAACCTGGTAATCAAACCAGAAGATAAGGGTGGTGGGACAGTATTGCTGGACAGTGAAAAATATGACAAGGAAGTGTTAAGACAATTGAACAACATTGATCACTATCGTAGACTGCAAGTTGACATCACTCCAGAACTCATTGGCCAGATCTCTGAAATCACTAAAACCGCAGTGAGGAATTGTTGGTTAGGAGACAAAGAGTATGACTATTTAAACAAATCTAATCCTTAGAGTAGCATTTTTTTATATTCTACCTAAGATTCACTAAATCAGTGAGGAACCTTCTGGTCACCCTATATGTCTGGGAGTGGCTCTATTTTTGAGCCCCTGTCCAGATACACTGATTCTTTTCTGAAGCCATTAGTGGTAGAAACTAAAGCGTACCTTCGAGGCTCTATTGATTTTATTGGCAAATACGAAAAACAACCATTTGACTCTTCAGAAGAAATGTTTGTCACTCTAGACATAGAGTCATTATACACGAAAATTCCACCTGATGAAGCTTTGGCAGTCATGCGAGATGTTCTGAACAAAAGGACCATTCCCCATCAGGTGCCCACTGAGTTTTTTGATAGATTTAGCATCAATATGCCTCAAAAATACTTTTTGTTATATTTAAACAAGAACTCTTTTTTTTTACAAATAAAAGGAGTAGTGATGAGGTGTGCTATTGCCCCAGAAATAGCTAAAATGTACATGGCCCATTTTGAAGAACTATGGATTTACAGTGCAAACAACAGATATAAAGACGAAATAAGCTCATGGCACTGATACATTGATGATATTTTCTTCTTCTGGCAAAGTCCGCTGAAGCACCAATGAAATTATATCATTGGCTAAACAGCAAGTCTCCGGACCTCCATTTCACTATGTCTAACAGTAGAAATAGACTGGATTTATGGATTACAGTAGACAACAATATGTTAATAATTAACTTGTATTCTAAACCCATGGAAAGAAAATCTTTATTATATTTTCAAAGCAGTCATCCTAGGGCACTTAAGGAGAATTTGCCCTATGGACAGTTTTTAAGGATGCGGAGGAACTGCTCATGTAAAGAAGACTATTTTTTAAATGTAGGAAATCTTTGTAATAAACTTATTCAGAGAGGCTACCCTAGAAAACTAGTTAAAAATGCCCTAAAGCGAGCATGGTTTACCCTGAGGGAACACCTTCTTATCCCGAAAGAGAAACAAACAAGAAGCACCATTGACATGTGTGCTCACTTTCTCTCCCACTGCTAACAAAATTAAAAGAATTCACTAACATTTAGTAAGGGCAAGTCGTAAAATCAGTAGCCCATCTCTAACAAATCCATGGGGCTAACATTTAGTAACCAAACATTATAAATGTACCAAATGCAAAGCTTGCAATTTTACAGGGGGTAAAGGAGGTTTTTATTAATGGACAGACATGGCATCGGAGGGCTCTCTCCAACTGCAATCCAAAAAATGTGATATATCAAATGGCTGTGTAACAAGATCTGCATAGGTCAAACCGTTCAGCAAGTTAAACAGAGGATTTTACAACAGAGATCATGTATACGATGTCTTGTACAAGGGGTACCTTTGGTACAACATTACAGTGAAAAATGACGTACGGAGAATGACATATGTCATAATGTCATGACATAATGTCAGTGCTATACGTAGTCCCAAAGTCAATAAAAAAGCACTAGTTGATCGGTGTCTACTGAGAGCAGATTTGGTTCAGTGATATATGGTCTAAATGAATATGAGAAGGCATGGGCCTTGTTGGACATGTAGGTGCACCTAGTGGTCTATAGTAAAAAATGACATGAGAAAGATTGCTTAGACTTGATAAGCAGGTGTCATCTTGTTTGTATCTGCAGAATGAGTTATAATTCTCAGACAATGGAGATAGTTTTGGGTGCGATCACACTTATCAGTGTCCAGCCCTGGCTTCCATCTATATGGTTAAACCATAAAGAAAGAGGTTCAGAATAAAAAACATTTTTGTATATATTGTTTTATATTGATGATCCTTGGCCAATTCCCCAGCTACGTGGAATTTATATTCTTCATTACCGAGTGTTTTTCACTTGTATGCTAGCTCATGGTCTAGTGTACCAGGCCCGGCAGCTTGAAACGCACTTCCGGTTGCACCATTTTCTTTTCAAGACGCGCACATCCCAGCATCTGAGAGGCATGTGGAACGACTAGTCGAGTGATGTGTGACGGTAGCAGTAACAGTGGTAGCAGATCAAATTGGGTTGGCGATACTGACGCCTTGCGTCCTTTGTGAGGTGAATCAGCATCAGTGAGCCCTCAGAGCTTTACGAGGTAGCCTCCCAGGGTGGTACAAGTTTTGAGTCTCCTGTGTTTGTGTCTTTCCATTCAGAGTCTATATTGACACATGCTTTGGTACAGTAGGGTTGGAGGGGGATCAGTGCCCTCAGCCTGGACCTTAAGGTGGAGTGCTAGCTCCTTAACGGCTGTCATTTCAGTGCGAATCCTCACTGGGTGGTGGCTCATAGGTGGGCTGCGCATGGATTGACTTTTGGGCTTTTTGAGACATGTGGACCTCTTAGAGATTCACATGCGCTTGAGTTTGTACATGGAGTGTTAGATAACAGATGGTGCCATTAGGGTAGAACACTGCTAAGTTGCAATATGCACCAAACAATGGCACACTTCTATAAACAAATTGCTGTGTGCATGATACATAACAATGTGGTAATGTTCCTCTTTGACTCCACAATAGCATGTAAATATTCACAATGGTTTTAATTTATTGGAAATCCCTTAATTGATGGGTTTTCATTCTTGAATATTTTTAAAGCAACTGATACAACATCCTTATATTCACCTGAAGAGGCCATGACAGAGGAAGCCATAAAGTGCCAACATATTTGTACATGAGTCCTCAACAAAATTGTAAAAGAGACAATTGAGTCAGAAAACCATCAGCCCGGAGTCCGTAATATAAGAGAGTTGTTTAGACAAAGGCAATTGGTAACTTTATGTTGGACTACCTGTTATGATGGACCAGAGCAACAAATAGACATTATATTTAGCTGTCAATTGTACAATATTTGTGAATAAGGACATTGTACTGAGGATTGGACATCATATTATTTTGGGTGTTTATTTATCCTTGCTATATTGGATCAAGTAGTTAATGTGTATGTGGTGAAAATGGTTTATATCCTACAGAGTTTGATGGTTAAAAGTTCTTTTATGCAGTGATAACACAATGATAATCAATGTATTATTGGTAAAAGAAACTATATGAATTTATCACTAAAGAGTCAATGTTGTATGAAAAATACTGTGGTTGGATGGGGGCAGGGAAATGGATCTCATGCTTTGAGAAGAACGCCAAAGAATAACCCTAGCGATAAGCAATGTTAAAAGTCTGCTAAATATTATTATCTTTAAGCAAACTAACACTGTGTTCGCCCGAGCTCACATCCCAGCAATCATGCTGACAAACACAGAGCATGACGGGTCTGCATTCAATTCATATGGGCACCTAATTTGGAAGGCCCTAGGGAAATGTTTCCTCATTGTCCATATGTAGGAGGGTTGATGGCAGAGACGAGGAAACCTGGGGAAACATTAACTGATTTTTCTAGACAGGATGAGAGAACGGTGGGGACAGGAGACAGGACAGCCATGGATTGATACAGGCCCTCAGGACGTATTCTGTTACAATATCCCCAAAAAGGGGCTGCCCACCGAAATACAAAGTGGATTGAAAGGCGTAGTAGGGATGGACACCAAACCCTGGCGGGAGATACAAGCACACATATTGCATTTTCTCAAAAAGTAACAGAAAAAGGACAGGGAAAAACAGGAGCAACCTGAATGCACCCGATATTCAGCCACAGGGAAGTTAGTCCACTGTCGCACCACCACAACAGCGGTCAGGTAGGTGGACCAACACATGGCATCAGCAACCACAGACAGGGAACCTAGCCCAACAAGGACTGGGTCCACAACAGTGGCAGGGAGGGGTAAATGTTTGAGAAACAATGCCTTCTTGCAGACACGGAACCCAAATGCACAGTAAAATGTAACACCCCAAGTGCAAACCATGCATTATGCACTCACCTTAAAATTCACTGTACTAAAACTAAAGAGAAGGACAAATGAGACATTGGAGATTTAAACCTTTACTTGCATTCAGGAAGCTCGGGGTTGCAGTGCAGCTGTCAATCGGGCATTCTCACTACAATCTGCCATTCAAGGTGCCTGCAGGAGACTAGGCCCCACTCTGCTGCTGATCCCCAAGGGTGGGACTAGTCATCCACACCCCAGAGGGAGGTCAGTCTGACGAGGAGGGCAGGACGTCCCCCCCACCACTGTTTAACAGCAGGCACCCTGGTGCCAGCACCCATCAGTCAAATGGGGCTGGTTCCTGTAATGAGGTCAAAAGGTCCCCATTCGAGGCGCCCAGCCGGGACCGAGAGTTCTTTTTGGTGTGAAGTCCCGGCAGCAATAGAGTCCACAGAAAGTTAACGGCCTCCAACCAAATGGAGGCCCCGCTTTAGTTCCATTAAAAAGCTGACCTCCCGCAAAACTGAAATAGTAAAGACCCCATAACCTCCACAGTACACGCACGAATTCCAGCAGATTGCGAAGATTGCAAAGCACTGCATGGGTCCGAGCCAGTAGAGGGGGTCCACCAGAACATCCAGTCATCCCAGTCCATTCTCATAGTTTGGGTACATTTCAAAAAGTTCTTGGCCTTGCTCCAGACTCTCCTCACAGCAACATTTTTGCCTCCTGCTTTCCCTCAAAGCTTTCCAAGTAACAGCCGGGAACCCCAAGTCCAAATCAAATATGATTCGAGAGAGAGGGGGATGCCGGTGAAAAGGGTGTCCAACTAACATCATAGCTCCAAGCGGAAAAGAACACAGAGATAAGCTAACTCCTGCATCAGGCCTAGCAAACAGCTAACACACAAGACCTCACACCACATCAGATAGTAACCTGTAGACTGATGATACCCATCTCAAAAACACAGACCAAACTAAGCGCTGAGACTACCTCTCAAGTGCTAGGGGACACATTACATGTGTATCTCCCTGAAATAACCAAAACAGACAAGTTCCTATCCTAACAGGTCTATTATCAGAACTCTAAGTGTACCACGGCCAAGCTACCATATCCAACACCTCAATCTAGACTGTTTACATTCCAAAGTTTGTCAGAAGATGGAGGCAAGCCAAATTTGAAGGACCCTACAGAGTAATCTTCACCACAAGTACCACCCTCAAAGTGGAGGGGACAGATTTGTAGGTCTGCCTTTCCAATATATGGCTGAAACCTTTCATAGCAAACCCCCATGAACTCCACCACAAACTGTTCTGAACTGTCAAAATTCCGTAGCTCCAACCACCAAGGGCAACAGACATCCCCTTAGATCCATTCCAAGATGTTCAAAAGTTATGTATTTTTACACGTGTACATTCTCTGTATATTATGGATACCTCATTCATTTGCTAAGGAACAGCCTAGTCTTATGGAGTCTATTCAGAAAATGTCACCGCACTTGCGTAGGGACCTCTCTAGCGTCACCTATAATTACACGGCACCCAACGATAGCATTCCACACACACTATACAGTGCCCTTTTCCACAACATGTGGTATCAGCACATGACTGCCGTGGGCTCCCAGACATCGCCTGGGTCATATTACGTCTGTTCACTGATACCACATGCAATAGGCGCAGATAGGCTTTACTTATCCCAAGAGGTAGCCTCTGAAAAAGCCAAATGCCTTCTTCATCTATACCAAAGCAGGATTAGGGCCAAAATACAACCTAACAGAGTAGAGCCCCATAGGGTAGTAGTACATTTGACCCGCTACAAGACCAAACTGACAGCACTATACCTTCTCACAGAACCTAGCAATATTTAAACTAAGCTACATAGGATGCGCAGAAAGGGCACTATAGGGGTGAATGCTGTTTGGCCTCCAGATTTTCCAGGCAGGAGATTCTTGGAGATAGCAAAACCAACTAACAAGGGCACAAACACTTCCACTCCCACTTCCATCTGTGGCCCCAGTGTATCAGGGGCTGTCTTTATTAGCAACAAGTGGACCCCAGATATAGAGTTTTGGTGCTGAACCATCCACCTCAATGATATGAAGGGAAATAGTTCTTGTAGAGGAGGGCTAAATAACAGCGTAGATACCCTGTGTCAGGAGATCTGGGACACTGGGATAGATGGGTATACGCAGATAGAAGGGAAGGGGCAACCCCTAATTGTACAGAAACGCATGCTGTATTCATATGTTTCAGAGGTAAAGGAACAATTCCGCTGGGTACGAACAAAAAGTGTGGCACAAACCTGCACATGCTGAACATGCAATGGGGTACCTCCACACTGATGGACATCCACTGGCAATGTAGCAAGTTTGCATACACTCAGTTCATCCCTGGATGGAGTGGCCTATATTCCCTCATCACTATATACACCCCAACTCTGGTCATTGCTAAAGAAGATCTGTCAGAACTGTACCAACACCCGCTAAGGAAGAAGATGACGCTGTTGCATCAGGCTGAGAGAAAAGAACTGCTGATTATTTTGGCTAGGCTTAGTAGAAGGACATTCCAGAGGAATTCAAACTGTTCACCAATGCACAAGTATCAGCTGGAGGGTCTATATCCTTCTTCACCTTCCAGACAAAAGCCAAAGCCAGCTGGTTGCAAATAACTCAAAATGACGAACAGCACAGAGACTGGCATTAATGCAATCAAGGAAGAACTGAGAGCCATCCGCCTCATGGTGATGCAACATCGGTAAATGTAGGACTTGATGACAGCAATGGAGGGTGGAGTATGCACAAAGATTGGTGCATCTTGCTCTGCATTCATACCTGACAATGACATGGACAGTAAGACTCTGAATCCTGCCATCCAAGCATTGCACCAACTAAAAAATGGCATTGTAAAGAAGGGGGTGTCCCTGAACAGGAGTGATTCACAAACTGGTTCTCCTGGCTCCCCTGATAGCTGACCGGTCTGTGCACAAATTATTGCCCGGTTTCATTGTATTACTATTTCTGTGTGGGTTCTGGCAAGTGGGTATTTCCTGCTGTAAAAACGCAGTCCTCAAATTGCATAGCATGCAAGTATCTAGGGAAGTGGAACAACAAGCCCCCAACAATGTAACTGACATGACGTATGGGTTTAATGGTGTAGTTGAAAATTCGACTGGGAGAAGGTTAATATTGGAGTAATCAATGTTGATGCACACAATGATACATTCATACACACAAACTAAGTTGCATCACCATTATTAGATTTCCCTGTTGTGAACTCTCCTTAAACCCTGACAACTTGATAGGTGTCAGGCATGCCCTGAGACCAAGACCTGAGGTTACTGACTGACAGGTCACAGGTGGAATGACACATAGCCAGCAGGCAAACACGCAAACAGGAAACTTAGATCAAATCCCACAGATAGGCACATACCTACATTCGGCTCATAACTAGTTTTTTATAACTGATATAATTTTATAACTATTGCTATATTTCGTTTTTTATAATTGATTAATGTAATGCTGTTATTTCTGCACTTTTATGGTCTAATTTTGACTGAATAAAGTTATTTTAACTGACTTTGACTACTTAGCCAATCAGAACACAGCACATGCAGCAACTATGTGCCCCTCAGGCTGGACATTTGGACACGTACTCGCTGGCCCACCTGCACTTGCGATCTGGACCTTATTTATTACTCCATGACAACTGTTTATCATTCTTAACCCAGGAATGTATTTTAATTGTGTTATGGTACTGAGACTGGTACTGAGACTGCAAACTGATGTACATTGAGAGGCAGTCCTCAGACCCCGGTTCTGTAACTGCTCACCTGGCCATAATGTTTAATTAAACAAACTGTTCCAGTTTTGTCAGACACCTCTTGTCTTTTATTTTTTAAGGTAAATTCACATTCGAGCAACAGAGAGAATGCATATTTTAGATTGCCTGCTAATTCAGAGGGTATTTTCTATTTAAGTTTGCTTTTTCTGATAATGTACCATATACAGAGCTTAGATGCATTAACGATGACAGCTGCACATATAAATATATGCAGTGTGAATGAGGGAACACAATAAATGTGCGATATATTTGGAGCAATTGTACATGCTGTAGGAGTGGTGTTAAATGATGAGAAAATCAGAAGGCTTTCAACAGTAGTAGATAGATTAGTAACTAGTACCTCTGGAGCTTTATCAGTAGAAAACACTGAGCTTGTAGCAATTATATCTATGGTTTTGCACAATCGGTACGCCTTAGATATTCTACTCTCAGAGAAAGGCGGTGTTTGCAGGATGCTGAAAACTGAAAATTGTTGTACATATATTCCTGATGTGATTAAGAAAATGGTAGATTAAGCTAAAAATGTAGAAACTACAAGTATAGTTCAAAGCTTTACCAAAGGATTTTCTTCAATAGCTAGTTGGTTAAAGGCAATAGGAGGAGGAATCATTAAGACTATAATAGTTCCAGTATTAATAGTTAAAGCTTGTTTTTTTCTATATTAGCAGTACATAAAGCGAGAAAAATGATATTAATGAAGAAGAGAGCAACGGACTTACACAGGAGAGTAACAAAAAATTTCAAATGTAATAACAGTGAATACAGAATATAAGAGATTGAAGGAAAGAGAAAAGTTTAAATGGAAAAGAGAAGATACAGAAGAAGATGAAAGTAACATTTGATTTAGCTTTGTGAATTAATTTTTGTGATGGTTCCGAACCATCAGATGGGGAAGTGGCTAGACATTTTATTAAAAATAAAATCCATTTAAACAATAAACTTTATGAGTGAATTGTAAGCCTGACAAAATGCATTTTAAACATATATTTTCCGTTTGACTTCTTATGACGTAAACTTCCTATGCTAACAAAGAAGTTATATTTTCCTATTATTAATCGCTTGATCTGTATTTGAATTCCAAACCTTGATAAACTAATTTTAAAACTTTCTTCTTGATGAATAGGCTTCTAGTGTGAACATGTGTGAGAAAGGAGATGAATTAATGTGTTAATACCTAAAATTTACATAACTGTTCTTTTTTCAGAAATCCAGGCAGCTAGGAGAATAGTGAAATGTTTAGCTGTAGCTGGAACTTCTACAAATGTATCATCTATTTAGAACACTCGTTGTTAGAACTTACCATCTCGATGGAAACTATTCCTCTCTCACGATGTTCTCACTTTCTGATTGGATGTTTCTGCATATCATCTGAAGAATTGTTAAACTTCTGTATCATTATGCTATATACAATCGGTACGCCGATAGGGAAAGCCAAAGGGAAAGAACAGTGGTGGACCATAGATTTAGATTCCCTTCAGAGAGGATCGGACACACTTTACACAGCTCTGTGAAGCCTCAGACTGTTCTCTATCTCTTTTGCCTCAGAGACGGTTACTTTCCTTTTTATGAGTTTTGTAGGAAAGTACCCACTTTTTGGCATGGTCACCCTCACATTTTGCCTGCCATCATTATGTTTAGACTGTTTTCACTGGGATCCTGCTCACCAGGACCCCAGTAACTGTGCTCTCTCCCTCTAAATGTGGTTGCTTAGGACTTTGCACACCCCACAATTGACATACTGGTGCCCCATATAACTCCCTAGTGTATGGTACTTAGGTACCCAGGGCAATGGGGCACCAGGGGTTCCCCATGGGATGTAGCATGTATTGTGCCACCCATGGGAGCCCATGTAAAAGGTGTCTGCATGCCTGCCATTGCAGCCGTTGTAAAAAGGTGCATGCACCCTTTCACCACAGGTCGCTGCACCAGGTCGCTGTAAGTTACCCTTGTGGTAGGCCCTCCTAGCCCAGAGGGCAGGGTGCAGGTTCCTGTGTGTGAGGGCACCCCTGCATGAGCAGAGGCACCCCAACAAACTCCAGTTCCATTACAATGGACTTTGTAAGTGCAGGGAAGCCATTTTATGCGTGTACTGGGCTCAGCTGTGTCCAGCTACATAATGGTAACTCCGAACCTCGGCATGTTTGGTATCAAACAAGTCGTAATCAAACCCTATTACTGTTGCCAGTATTGGTTGTGATTCCATGCCCTCTGGGGGCTCCTTAGAGGACACCCAGTACTGCTCCTAGCAGTCTTCCGGGGTTTTCCGGGCAGCCCACGCTGCTGCCACTCCTCAGACAGGTTTCTGCCCTCCTGCTTCTTGATCAGCTCAGGCAGAAGACGGCAGAACAAAGAGGGAGAGGGAGGTAACACCCTTTCCCTTCGAAATAGGTGTGAGAAGGCTTGGGAGGGGTAATCTCCCCAAGCCACCAGTATGCTTTGAAGGGCACATGTGGTGCCCTCCTTGCACAAACCAGTTTGCACCGGTCCAGGGACCCCCAGTACCTGCTCTGGAGCGAAACTAGACAAAGGAAAGGGGAGTGACCACTCCCCTGTCCGTCACCACCCCAGGGGTGGTGTCCAGATGTCCTCCAGGTGGCCAATTGACTCCAAGATGGGCCGAAGCCCCCAGGAGCATCTAAGTTGCCAGGTCAAGCAGTTGATGTCACAGTCCCCTCCTGATAGGTGGTCACCTTGCATGAAAGGCAACTTTTCTATATGAAGCATGGTGAAACTCACTTCCCCTTTAGCCACTGTCTTTTGTTCCCTGGATAAATTAAAAGCAGCAAACAGGTTACTACTATTAATGTATTTCCATGGAACACAACCATTTTTCAGAATTTGTAGTGTCCAACCTGCAAGATGGAGTTCATTTATTCCATGGTGTAAAAAGGACATGTCATTCTGAATTATGTCTATCGCAGATGACAATATATTATTAAGGGAGTATATTCTGTTGGGCAGAGTATTTGTGCCATTATCAACATACAGGAATCATTTAGAGCGTGGGTTTCTGGGACCTAAAAGAGAAGTCTATGTCTTCAGATAGCATATAAAGATGTTCTTTAACTGATGCTAAGGTGTTAGTCTGTAACCATTGTTGGCACAGTTTATCCACACTGTGGCCCTCATTACGACCCTGGCGGAGGGTGATAAAGTGGCAGCAGTACCACCAACAGGCGGGCAGTAAATACTGCCAAATTATGACCATGTTGGTGACATTTCCCATAGACAGCCAATGTACTACACCAACCACCAGGGCGGAAACAACAGCCACCACGGCAGTAGCCGGCAACAGCCAGGCGGAAGACAAAGTACCATATTTCGACACAGGAAACCGCCATCTTTTCGGGGGTGGTACCAACGCCAACAAAACCCTGGCAGAAACCGAGCACAGAAGTGAAAGGACTTCACCATTGGAGACACAGGGAAGAACCACAGCACCATGGAACCCAAACTGCAAGTATTCCCGATGATCTTCTGTGTTATGCTCCACCTGGAACACCAACGCCGACGAAGACGACGACGATGAGGACAGCCGCCTAGCACACAAGGGAGGGAGGGAGGAAAAAGAGAGTGACACACACATGCACAACACACACCAGACACACACCATACACACAACCAGCTGCATAAGAAAAACATTTTGTCCCCGAAAAACAGCAGAATAATGCAAGGAAAACAGGAATTGACTAAAGTGATTGTAATCAGATCAACATCAAAATGAATCAATCAATTTGGCAATGAAACAGATATGTACACATGTACAAAAAAGGTACACTGCCCAGTCCAAAATTCAAAGGGCCCACATGGCCACAGGGCACAGTCTAATCAACTCAAATCCTGAGCACATCCGGAGAGAACACTGCAGGTGCATCAGTTTGCAAATAGGCACGCACCTCAGAGGGAGGGGGGGCACCTTAGCCGGATGTGGGAACAAGCGCACTGGTTCTGGAGGGAGCAACATGCCCATTGCTTTATCCTGGGGAGTGCAAGGCCACAGTCTCTGGAGTGGATGTCTTTCCCACTGGTTCTGGATGGGGCAACATGCCCATTGCCTTATCCTGGGGAGTACAAGGCCACAGTCTCTGGAGTGGAAGTCTTTCCCACTGGTTCTGGAGGGGGCAACATGCCCATAGCTGTGTCCTGGGGAGTTCAAGGCCACAGTCTCTGGAGTGGGTGTCTTTCCAACTGGTTCTGGAGGGAGCAACCTGCCCATAGCTTTGTCCTGGGAGTGCAAGGCCACAGTCTCTGGAGTGGTTGTCTTTCCCAATGGTTCTGGAGGGGGCAACATGCCCATAGCTTTATCCTGGGGAGTGCAAGGCCACAGTCTCTGGAGTGGGTGTCTTTCCCACTGGTTCTGGAGGGGGCAACTTGCCCATAGCTTTGTCCTAGGGAGTGAAAGGCCACAGACTGTGGAATGGGTGTCTTTCCCACTGGTTCTGGAGGGGGCAACATGCCCATAACTTTGTCATGGGAAGTGCAAGGCCACAGTCTCTCAGGTAGGTAACTACCCTACTGGTTCTGGAGGGGGCAACATGCCCATTGCTTTGTCCTGGGGAGTGCAAGGCCACAGTCTCTCAGGTGGGTGACTACCCCACTGGTTCTGGAGGGAGCAGCCCGCACAGTAGCCCCTGGAGGGTGGACTACATGGCGTCCGCCAGCTGTGATGGCTGCATGGTGGTGGTGGTTGGTGGAGGCTCCTCGGCAGCCCCTGCACTCAGTGATGGCTGTATTGTGGTGGTGGTTGGGGGAGGCTCCTGGGCAGCCCCGGCATTCACTGAAAGCTGCACATCCACATCAGGCGGTGGGGGCCCCGTGACAGCTGGTGGTGGTGGCTGTGTTAGCCTGACCGCTTCCGCTGGCGTAGAGTGTCTCTTCACCTCCTGTCCATTGGTCGGGGAACCCTTACCCTTCCTGGCAGGGTGGATGGGTTCTTCCCCTCTCTCCCTGGTCGTGCAGGCTCCTTCCCCTTCCTCACAGCTGGTGCAAGGCCCTTCCTCACAGCTAGTGAATGACTCTTCCTTTTCATCCCTGGTGGTGCTGACTCCTTCCCCTTCAGTGTTGTAGGTCTTGTAGCCTTACCACCACTAGTAGGTGG
The DNA here is from genome assembly GCF_031143425.1 of Pleurodeles waltl. Classification (NCBI taxonomy): domain Eukaryota; kingdom Metazoa; phylum Chordata; class Amphibia; order Caudata; family Salamandridae; genus Pleurodeles; species Pleurodeles waltl. The sequence goes on along the minus strand of NC_090448.1, from coordinate 913,997,708 downwards.
TGGTGCTACCACTGTCCCCGTGGACAGTTTGGCTGAGGTGCTGGGCTGTGTCCTTGTTGCCCTGCCCATACATACAGGACGGGGGTAGGGGTAGAGAAGAGGTCAAGTTGGGCAAGGAAAAGCCTTTTAGGGACATTGGGGCGGGAGGAAGGAGGAGTAATGGGAGTGGAGGATGAGGGAGTGGTTGTCGGAGGTGTATGTCTGCTGGATTTGGGTGCAGGTGCATGGTCTGTAGGCTGAGGTGAGGTAGATGGCTGTTGGGTGACTGAGTGCTTGCGTTTTGTCCTTTAGGAGGGGAGAGACAGACACAGTGGGAGAGGACACAGGGGACACGTGTGCATGGATGTTGTGGAGGTGTCTGCCAGTGAGCTGTGTGTTCTGCTTGGTGTGGTGATGCTGGTAGTGGATGTTGATGTAGTGCATTCAGGTGTGAGTGTGGACGTAACTGGGAGGGAAGTGGACGAGGAGGAGGAGGGGGAGACAGTGGAGGTTGTGGATGTTGTTATGTCTGCAACGGTATGGTGTTTGTGTGATTGCCTGTGTGATGACGTGTGGTGCCTGTGTTTGCCTGTGCCACTCTTGGCTTTTGCCTTGTGTGCATGCTCGTCTGTTTGTGTGCTTGGGATGGGTTGGGGTTGAGGAGAATGGGACTGGGAAATGGGAGTTGGTGGGGGGATGGTTGAAACAGGGACAATAGCTGCCATCATCGAGACGGCCAGAGTCTGAATCGATCTCTGTCGGGCTGCCAAACCACCATGAATGCCCTCCAGGAATGCATTGCATTGCTGCATCTGGGATACCAGGCCCTGGATTGCATTCACAATGGTTGGCTGCCCTACAGAGATGGATCTCAGGAGGTCAATAGCCTCCTCACTCAGGGCAGCAGGGCTGACGGGGGCAGGGCCTGAGGTGCCTGGGGTGAAGAAGATGCCCAACCTCCTGGGTGAGAGGGCACAGGCAACTCGCTGAGGGGCTACTAGGAGGGTGGTGCTGGTACAGGGGGTGGCGGCGGTACATGCCGCTGGGGTGGTCACGGAGGTGTCCGCCACCACCAGGGAGCTCCCATCGGAGGTGGTATCAGAGTCTGTGTTGTCACCTCCAGTCTCCGCCGTGGTGCTCCCCTCGCCCTCTATCCCACTGGTTCCCTCGGCATCGGTGGACTCTGCCTCCATGGTCCTGTGGGATGCAGCTCGCTCTGTCGCCGGTGACTCTGCTCCTCTGCCAGGTGATGCTAATGCACATAAGGACAGGATGACAAAACAAAAAAGGAGGGGAGAGAGACAAAGGGTACACTGGGTCAATGACTGCACCAACACCACCGATGACGTACACAGCACCCTCACACAAAGGTAATAGACCTATGCACTATGCATTGCACTACCAGTGATATGGCTAGTCACCAAGGCATAAGGAGGAGCACACACTGCCAACTCCAGCACACCTTGGACCCACGCAGCCTTGCCTAGAAGTATATACTAACAAGCTAGGTTACCTGGATTTACCATGAAACCCTTACCTCTCAGAGGACCTACGCTGCTATGTCTGGCTTGGCCTTAGGGGCACCCACTAACACACAACCACCATCTGGATACCACCCCACCAGCCATAAGTTGTAAGTAAACCCAATGTACTCAACCCCTTGTGGGTGCTGTGATGCCCTCAAGCGCACATCCAGCTCAGGGTAGGCCACTGCCAGTATGCAGACCATCAGGTGGGGTCAGGGTCCGATGGGCACCCCTTCCTCGTTGGGAGGCCATCCCCAGCTGGGCCTCCGCGGTCTTCCGTGCCCATCGTCTCAGGTCCTCCCACCATTTGCGACAGTGGGTGCTCCGCTTGCAATAGACCCCCAGGGTCCACACCTCCTTGGCAGTGGCACGCCATAATCCCTTCTTTTGATGGGCGCTGATCCGCAGAGGTAACACATACAGGAGAACGCCATTAAACAAACAGTCCAGGCTGTCACACACATTTCCCACCATACCCGATCCCAGCAACATTGCAACACACATAGTCGAGCTCACAACATGTACACCGCCAAGAGGAAATACCCCCACCCACCCTTACACGATGCCATCACACACAACTCCATGTATTCATGCCACATGCATCGTGCCCATAGTGTACTTACCTGTTGGTCTGGAGGCACATACAGCAGTCCGTACTGGGGTATGACCCCATCCACCAATCGCTCCAACTCCTCAGAAGTGAAAACTGGGGCCCTTTTCCCGGTCACACAGGCCATGGTAGGTTCCAGACACAGGTCACAGCAGTGTAGGTCTTCTCCTGTGGAAGGTCAGGAAACAAGTGATGATGGTGAAATAAAATGGTGGTCACGTCCACAGCGGTGTATACAGTCATCGTCAGAGTACACCCCCATTGGCCACTGTACCCCATAGGGCCCAATGTTATCCAATGAAGAATTGCACGGCGGTTCACGGCGCACAACGTCAGCAGAATTACGTCACTTCCACCTGTCCCTCCACACAGGACAGGTGGTCGCCATTTCACGGGGGGGAATAGGCCTATCGATAATTGCTGCATTACAGGATAAAAAACACATACTTTTAAATCCCACTGTCCCAAAACATGATTGCATGATGTGGACTGCTGTTGTGGTATAATTGTTCAAATTGTGACAGCCTACTCACTCTTGTGTCCCTTAGATTCTTACCGCTGCAGATGAATAGGCGATGGAGACATATCTTGTCTCCAGGCACGCGACCTCGAGTAGGTGTGTGACAAGACCCTAGGAAGCTGTCAATGAACTTTCCTTTGGTCTGAGGTTTACGCGTCTCTATGATGCCTATTCTCCCCACGGGATGGGCGACCTACCAACCAACTGACAGTGACAATTAGTCCAGGTTTAGTAAGTGACCTTTCATCACTTACCGTGTGTTTTTTTTTTTTTTTTAGGAGAAGTTATAATACATGGTCCTGATGAAGCGCCATTGGATCAATTTCTGACCGTGGAGGCACGAAACATGTTGACCCCTTTGTGTTAGGATTGAGTACATCTCCTTCCTTCCCCTTTTTTTGGAGTACAGGGGGACATTTTTCCCTCCGCGTACTCCCCCGCTTGATTTTTAATCTTGGCCTGATCCTCATTTTGAGTAATTAAACTAAGATTTTGGGGGTTCAGAGCTAATTTTAACACACTTTTCACTCTCCTCCTTTTTCCTTGTCAGAACGTACTACAGATCCCACTGGATCCGTAATATCATCTTTGGTTGAGTGCCACCACCACTCGTGTGGTGGCCCGTCAGGCATTGCAGTGCCGGTCTGACGAGGAGTTAGCCCAATGATGATGCTCATCATCTTAATTGATGCTTGAGGGCACTCCTATCAAATTACTGACACCTTTTGTCCCTGTAAGACAGATTCTTTGGAACAGTGTACTCTTTTCATTTTCAGACATATCTCTGTGTTCAGACCCCTGGTGGACTTAGCTACACTGGAGGACAGGCACATAATACTCACCTATAGACTGGACAGGGCCACAATCACAGAGATGTGTGTGGCCAGTTGGAGCCTGACCTGATATCAGCTATCCAAAAAGAACAGTTGATGGACGGAATGCAGGACAAATCAAACATTAAGTCCCAGTCACAGATCTGGGTTTAATCCATCAGTTTTTTTGCTCAACATGCCATTCCAGTTTGGACCCAGCCATATACAAATGGGAACAGTCCAGCCCGAACTGCCAGACCAGGTCCTCCCTGGACCAGAAATAAGAATCCTGGGACCGGTTTCGGGGTATCACCCCTCTTCAGCCAGGCTAGCTTAGATCTGGTGGCATAGTGAGCACAGGACCCACGTCTGGGCATACCCTTCCCACTTGGGGCAACAAATGCAAAAAGAACAGTTGATGGATGGAACGCAGAACAAATCAAACATTCACTCACAGTCACAGATCTGAGTTTAATCCATCAATTATTTTGCTCACCATGCCATTCCAGTTTGGACCCAGCCATATACAAATCAGTTTTGACCCTGTTCCCCATGGGAACAGTCCAGCCCAAACTGCCAGACCAGGCCCTCCCTGGACCAGAAACAAGCATCATGGGACTGGTTTCGGGGTATCACCCTCTTCAGCCAGGCTAGTTTGAATCTGGTGGCAAAGTGAGCACGGGACCCATGTCTGGGCATACCCTTCCCACTTGGGGTGACAAATGCAAAAAGAACAGTTGATGGACGGAATGCAGAACAAATCAAACATTCACCCCCAGTCACAGATCTGGGCTAGGTAAGTAGTAAATGTCCATAAGGATACAGTATTGCCAGTACCTGCTCCTCCCATGCTGTGAGCTGTGGGGGAGCAGGTGTGGGTCCACCACCAGTCCTCTGTATGGCGAGCTGATTTCTTGATGCTATGGAACGTACCTTCCCCCGTAGGTTGTTCCACCTCTTCCTGATGTCGTCCCTTGTTCTTGGGTGCTGTCCCATGGGGTTCACCTTGTCCACGATTCTCCACCATAGGTCCATCTTCCTTGCAATGGAAATCTGCTGTACCTGTGCTCCAAATAGCTGTGGCTCTACCCTGACAATTTCCTCCACCATGACCCTTAACTCCTCCTCAGTGAAACGGGGGTGCCTTTGTGGTGCCATGGATGTTGTGTGATGTGTATTGGTAAGGGTGTGTTGGGTAATGTGGTGGGGTGTGTGATGTGGAGTGCATGAGGGGTGTATGGGTGTAAGTGGCGTGTGTGTCTAGTTGTCTTTGTGCTCTTCTTCTCAGTCTCCTGGTGGCAATTGTTGTTTGTAAGGGGTTGTGGGTGTGGTGTGTGTATGTGTATCAGGTGTGTGTCTTTGGATTGGCCACTGTAGTGTTGTTTTGTATGTGGGTGTCCATTCTGTGCGTGGCGGTATGTACCGCCAATGGTTTACAGCCGTTGAATGTCCGCTGTGGTGATTTGTGGGTCATAATGCGATGGCTGTTGTTTTGTTGGCGTAACGGTACGGGTTTTGGGACCACCAGTTTATCACTGACCTTTGGGCTGGTGGATTTGTGTATGTGGCTGTATTCTATCAGATTGGTGTGTGTGTGTGTCATAATATGATGAACGGATATCCGCCACAGCAGGCGTAAGTTGGTGGCCGTCAGCGTGGCGGTAAGCTAGATTTACCGCCAATGTCATAATGAGGGCCTGTATGTGGTAGCTATACCCGAGTGTTGACCCGAGACAAAGCGAGGGTCCGGCCGTCTAATCTTGAAATCCCTGAGGAATTGTGTCTATTGGCCACAATAAGCACCCGGTGGGACTGGAAAATGAAGAATTAAAGGTACGAGCCTGAACCTTTGCATCTAATTCTTCCTCAGTGACATTTAGGAAGGACTTCCAATTGGTGAATTTTGTCAGTGTGGGGATACTGGGTGCATTAATTTCCTTCATTTTTGCTAATGCAAGACAGGATGTCTGTTGAATTGTGTCATTTAAAAAGATCATTTGAACAGTAATAAGGCGTGCTCTAAATAAAACTTCCCTACTCTGAATTTGCTAATCTTGTGTTCCCCATACACTTTTTACATCAATAGTGTTCTTCCAGTATTCGTATCCTTCAATTGCAAGTTGGGAAACAAAGGAATCTGAATAGATCAATTTAGTGTTTGTTAGCAAAATCTTCCTAATTTTAGAAGGTAATACATTGAAGTAGTATGATTCTGCATTCTTAATGTCATGCCCAGAAAACTATGTGAATTTATCTGAATAATGCTTTGGGCTTCCCACAGGTAGAGTTCAACAGTGTTCCCACTGTGTGTAATTAAATACTGAATACTGATCTGTGTCTAGTTGCTCGGGGCAGGAATATTATCCCCAGTTATTATAACAGAACATTTCCTCATAATTCTTTGTGTTAGTGTACACATCATCACTTTCAAAGACAGTATAATCCTGCAGTTCAGCAAGCATTGAATCAAGTGTTTGAACATCCCAGTTATCAGAAACAACACCAGGTGTAATTACATAAGTCATTGAGATTTTGAAAACATATGGAATTTGAATGACCTCAGTAGGCCGGTATATATCAAATGGAACTTTATCCCATCTGGAATTGGTATTGCTGAAATGTTCACAAGGGACAAGTCCCTTTGGACCTTTTGTGAGGAAAAAAATAGAGTTAGGACTTCATCCATTGGCTCGACAAAAGAGTGTTCAGAAAGATAATGACCATTTATCAAGAGAGAGAAAACAGTCACAAATCAATCCATAATAGAAAGGCAAGCAATGTCAGAAATATCCACAGATAATTCCATGGAAAAATTAAATCGATTTTTTTTAAGCCATGTGTACAGTTTACGTGTCTATGAAACAGTTTCATTTGCAGTTGTGTATGTAGTTGAAGAAAAGTCATCAAGGTCGATGAAATAACCGGAAGCAGTCTCTGCAAACACAGGAGCCAGTGCATTACTGGTGGATGGATCCACTTCACGTGGATCTTCATAGTAGTTGATATTGTGATGAGTTGGAGTAGAAGATAGCCACATCTTGGACAGTTGTTGTCGGTGAAGTGGTAACAGGAATCAGCAAACGCTTATTTTCCGCCCTCCCGCTGCTCGAGGAGGCAGTTGTAGCATCGTTGTACATGCTGTTGTAATCAGAAGTGTTGGTGTTTCTTCTTTAAAGAGGTATGTCCTTTTGGTTAGTGAGAGGGGACCAGGAAATACTCAAGGGTCCTCTGGGTCTACTGTCAGGATCGGCCACATTGTGTAGTTTAATGTTGTCAATAGAGACAAATCTGTTAACTTTGGAACCAGGCAGCGGTGGTAGGATGACAGTTCTGGTACTGTCACAGTGTCCTTTCCTCGGGATCTGCACGCTGCTGAACAAAAGGCCCACCTCCCGGCGTCACCAACTCAGAAAGCTATTATAGCACAGAGTTATGATGAAGGCAGGCGGGGGGAAGGGAATTAGGGTAGGGAACTTCAGGGAGAGAGATCTGAAAAGAAAAGGTTAGAACAAACATGCATATATTCATTCATAGCAGTATGAATTATCAATAGACTCTTGATTAAAGGCGTCTCCGTGATATCAGATTGAAACTCCTTTTGAATTGAGGGCGAAGCCCCTTCTTTGAATCATGGAACAAAAACAAACTACAACCTCAGAACCAAGAGATGGCAAGAGCTTTGGACTATGGTCATACTCTTGAATATCAATCCTGTAACAACTATGCATTCATGACATAAACGTTTGACCACAGCCTAGAAATTATCAAAGACTTAAATATGCTTTTCACATATTATGCTTTCCAAAAAACCCTGAAACTATAATTTGCTTATCTCCAAAAATGCTTTCACATTTACAACTATAGGCCTGTAAGTTTTACTCATTGAACTTAAAGCGCTTTATTCTTTGGGCAGAAGCGCCTTGTCGATGGTTCATGAAGCGCTTTGATTATTGTACATGAAGCGCTTTGTTCTTTATGCCAGAAAGTGCTTTCACTTGTTTTATCTGAAGCGCTACGCTCGTTATGCTAAGGGGCGCTTTACTCATGTGGCCTGAATCACTTTGATTGTTGTGCCAAGGGTGTTTTACGCATGTGGACTGAAGTGCTTTGATTGCTGTGCCAAGGATGATTTCCTCATGTGGACTGAAGCACTTTGATTGCCGTGCCAAGAGCGCTTTACTCATGTGGACTGAAGCGTTTTGAGTGCCGTGCCAAGGGCGCTTTACTCATGTGGACTGAAGTGCTTTGATTGCCGTCCCAAGGGTGCTTTACTCATGCAGACTGAAGAGCTTTGAGTGCTGTGCCAGGGGGGCTTTCCTCATGTGAACTGAAGCGCTTTGATTGCCCTGCCAAGGGTGCTTTACTCATGTGGACTGAAGCGCTTTGATTGCTGTGCCAGGCGCGCTTTACTTATGCGGACTGAAGCGCTTTGATTGCTGTGCCAAGGACGATTTCCTCATGTGGATTGAAGCGCTTTGATTGCCGTGCCAAGAGTGCTTTACTCATGTGGATTGAAGCGCTTTGAGTGCCGTGCCAAGGGCGCTTTACTCATGTGGACTGAAGCGCTTTGATTGCCATACCAAGGGCGCTTTACTAATGCAGACTGAAGTGCTTTGAGTGCTGTGCCAAGGGCGCGTTCCTCATGTGAACTGAAACGCTTTGATTGCCGTGTCAAGGGCGCTTTACTCATGCGGACTGAAGCGCTTTGATTGCTGTGCCAAGGGCGCTTTACTTTTGTGGACTGAAGCGCTTTGATTGCTGTGCCAAGGACGCTTTACTTATGCTGACTGGAACGCTTTGATTGCCATGCCAAGGGCACTTTACTCATGCGGACTGAAGTGCTTTGATTGCTGTGCCAAGGGCACTTTACTCATGTGGACAGAAGCGCTTTGCTCGTTGTGCTAAGGGACGCTTTACTTTCTGTGCTCCGAAGTGCTTTGATCGTCACGCCAAGACTGCTTTACTCTGAAAACTGAAAACGCTTTGCTCATTGTGCTAAGGGGCGCTTTACCTTTTGGAAGTAACAACTCCCTTCAAGATTGGGCTCATCAAGACCTTACCGCTACGAGTACGACCTACTCGTATCTGAATTCACCATGGAAACAAGGATACTCCTAAATGCCGTCGATCTGCCACGCAGGAAATCTGCTCTTCTTCAGAGGAACCCCCACGAGGTCTGACTGCATCGAAGTCTTCAAAATAGTGAGCAACGTGCTTGGGTGTGGCTGGGCTTTATAGGCCTGCCACACCCCAAGATGGCTGCTGCCTCTAAAAACATGGGAATTGTAGTCCCTTCATAGAATAGCACTGACAAGTGCATCTTTTCCACCAATGCCCTAACCCTGCAGCTACATGAGCTTTCCCACAGGGTAGACAACCTTGAATGACACTTTTGGAACAAGAGGGGGATAACAAGTGGTGCGCATGAAGCGACGCAAAACCGCGCAGCAGAGTTTCGGGCAGGACCTGGACCGCGCACAGCCTTATTTCTGACAGGTACCTTGTATTCCCAGGACTTCGACCGTTGCTCTGTAGGATGGGCCGAATTCCTTCTTCACAGCAATCATCTCACAAACCAGATCCCAGACTTTGGGAACCCAACCTGTAGAAATTGTTGGCAAATCCCCTAATCCTAAAATGGCAGCACTGGCGGATGAATTAGCATCACAAAATTGCTGAAGCTCCTGTAAGACAGTGAGACGTTCATTTACATCAAAAGGTGTATCTGCTGCCACCAAGCCAGGGCCATCTAGATCTAGGACATACATAGGTATCCCAAGTGAGAATCTCATAAGTAGTGCGTCCTCTCAAGGACTGTCTTGGCAGATTATTCAGTGCTCTCTGGACCTCATATAGGCGATGAAGCCAACTGTGTCCAGAACCTCATAATCTAGTTGTTAAGGACTGCTTTAGATTTCAATTCCTCCTCTGCACAACCAAATTAGCCCTGGGATGGTAGGGTGAGGAGTAATGGAGTTCAACACCCATCGTCCTCATGGTGTACCTGAATGCCTTAGATGCAAAGGCAGGGCCTTGGTCTGAATGGAATGCTGCATCCGTATATGTACTGATAAAGATCAGCAAGTCTTTTATAACAGTTTGAGCGTCAGACGACTGCTGAGGCCACACCCACAGGAATCCTGAACAAGAATCCACAGCAACAAAGATGCATGTATATGCACGTTCAGGTTGAAGGGGACCATGATGGTCCAGGTACACACAATGAAGTGGCCTATTGCACACTAAGGTCTATATTTATACTTTTTGCTGCAAATCAGCGCTAGTGCAGATTTGCGTCAAAAAGTTTACCGCCGGATAACGCCATTCCAACACGCCAGCCAGGTGCCTTATTTATGGCATGACGTTAGCCGGCGCTGCGGCCTGGTTAGCGTCAAAATAAATGACTCTAACCGGGCAGCAGAGGTGTAGGGAAGAATGGGGGTTGTGCATCAAAGAATGGTGCAACTCAGGTTAGAGTCAAAAATATTGACTCAAACCTGACTAGCGTCATTTTTTGACAAGCAACCCCCATGGAAATGACTCCTGCCTTAGCAAAGACAGGAGTCATGGCCCCCTGCCCAATGGCCATGCCCGGGGGACTTCTGTCCGCTGGGCATGGCCATTGGGCACAATGGCATGTAGGGGGGCCCAAGTTAGGCTCCCCTATGCCACTTTAAAAAAAAAAAAAAAGAAATACCTACCTCTACTTACCGTTAAGGAAAGGGCACCTGTGGACTGCTTCTATGGTCGAAGACCATGGAAATGAGCCCACACGTCCCTTAACGTCTGCCCTGACCCAAGCATTAAAAAATGGCTATAAACTGGTTTAGAGTAATTTTTTAAGACCCTCCCCCTCCTGTGCGTCATTTTTGCATGGGAGTATAAATAAGGCGCAAAGGCCTTAGAGTCATTTTTTGCCCTGGAACTCCTACCTTGCATCTCATTAACGCAAGGTAGGTTTCCACGGTAAAAAAAAAGACTCAAACTCCATAAATATGGCGCTAGATGAGTATAAATATAGATGTCTGATATTTGAGCCCTTTATCTGCTGGCAAATGTCACAGAAAAGAACGTTCTTTGTCTGTTTGTGTAGACCCGGCCACCAGAAGCGTTTCTGTTACAGTGTTATTGTGGCTGCAACGCCAGCATGTGCAGTGGCGTCACCCTCATGCGCTGCTTTGATTAGATTTAATCTCTGGTCTTGGCTGGGGATCACTCGTTCTCCAACCCCAGGAATTGCTGCAAAGGCAACATTCTGTTCAATGGTGTGGTAAGAATATTTTGGAGGGTATGCTTTTGGGAGAGGCTTGCCTTCAGCCAAAGCTTTCGCGGCAGCCAGTATTTCATTATCCAATCTTGTCTGGGCCCGATTCACTGCAGCAACAGAAGCCATAGCTACTGCAGCTTTGGCTGCTTCATCAGCCAAAGTGTTGCCAATGAGGTGTACTCCTACACGTTGGTGGCCCAATGTCTAGACTACATGAGCATTAGGTAGCTTATCCTTAAGATCAGCTGCCCTCCCCCACAGAGTTCTGTGTTTTATGGTGTTCCTCTTTGAGTTTATGAACCCGTTCATTCGCCAATGATTAAGGTAATCATTGTAAGACTGGACACAGTAGTACGAATCACAGACAATTAATGTGAGTTGTCCTGGATCCGTATGTTCTAGCGCCAGGATAAGGGCTTTAATTTCAGAAATCTGAGCTGTGCAGTCCCCCAGGGCCTGTGTATAGGTATTGTGAGGATGGAATATACCATCCTTCATCACTCACTGCTCACAGCTGTGCAAGCGGATGAGTACTGATATTTAGAACCTACAGTTGGTTGTGCTGAACCATCAGTGTAAATGACAGTATGGTACCTGTCAAGCGGCAAGATATCAAGGGGTGCAGAGTACTCCTGTTCGTATTGGAGAAATTCATGTGTTTGAAGTTTTGGACCAAAGATGTAATTAACATTGGTGGCAGTCTGGGAGATTGCCCATTGAACGCAACGTGGATACAGTGCTTTAGCCTTAGGAAAGCTAGCTTGGTGACGGCCTCTAAGGTTGGCATTGGAGTAACAACAATAATACGTTTCCCTTAGGCAAGTGGCCTCTCCTTGATGACAGCCATCTGTACAGCAGTTAGAATTTTTTCTGTGGGTGCAAGGTTGGAATTTAATTGTGATTTATATGCTATGGGCATCGTGTCACCTTCGTTAGAGGTGACATAAGTTAACTCAATGGCACCAGCAATTATTCTCATAACTAAATTTGTTTTGTTGTCACAGGTGTGTAAGTGTTTTGCTTCTAGCATATCCTGTTGCAATCCTCTAAGGATGCGTCTGTGTTCTACTGTACAGTGTCTGCTGTAAAAATCTGGGCGTATTAAATCATAAAGTGTTTTGATGCGTTGTGCATAATCAGAAATGTATGTTCTGCCAAAGTTAAAGAAACCAAGTAAACGCTGTAGTTTCTTGATAGTGTTTGGTGGCTGGAGTTGAGCACATTTTTCTAAAACGTGCGGGCCAGACTCTTGCCCTTGTTTGATAGCTTATATCCCAAGAATCAATACATTGAGAAAGGCTATTTTAGTTTTCTTAAAATTACATTTGTAACTAAGGGCTGAACATCCTAGAATGATCCGATCGACCCAGGCAAGATGAATGTTGAGGTTGTCGTCTGTGAGATAGACGTTATCCACATAGGACAACCCCTCGGGATCAATATCATGCAATATTGATGCTACACGGGCTGAGAAGAGCCCTTTGCTGTTCTTGTAGCCCTAGGGCAAACGGCAGAAGCATTTTTTGTGAGCCAAATGTGAATACACTCAAGTCAGATTATATCTCCTTTTGGAGTTCTTCGGGTGTGGAGAGAGCTTGAAGCTCATGGTCATGAAGGTCATGAAGCTTACTAAACACAAAAATTCTCTTCCTGGGTCACCTTTTCTGAGGAAGACTCTACAACATACACATACAGAGTTACAAATGCACCATAACGGTACCAAGCATACCAGTATCTTGAAATACTGATTAGTTATCAAGGACATCAGAACTGCTTTAATGGCGCCCTACCACACGTAATATAACCTATGAGATTAGGCCCTTTAAGTAATGATGGACCAACGTGGCCAATGTTTGCCACATATACACCTCACCCCAGTGTACAAAACATGCAGGAAGGTGATCTGCGCAATCTGTACAGTGAGCTAGGAACACTATATAGATGACTTGTTTAATTCGTAATGCGATCTTTGAACACAACACCAGCGCGTCCAGCACCACCAGCACCCCCTGGATACCAATTGGCCGTTACTGGGATTAATCCACAAACAGTACATTCTATCATGGGCAAAGTGCCCATGGAATGAGAGAAAATCCCGTTCTGGATAACCCAGAAAACTAATCAGCTGGAAGCTGTGTTTCCCCATACATGACCACAGGAACAACATAGAATTCTCACAATGTGCTTGCCATTCGGAATGGTTCGCTCAGTGGATGACTGCATCAAAGGGGGTACAGTCTTCACTTGAATATACATTACCACACAGTAGCCTGACACGTGCCGGAAGTGTTAAAAGAAATTCGGAACGAACATAGGGCTGCTCCAGGCCTAGATATGGGAATGAAACTGATGCGTAACTTCGACACAGTCTCCTCAATAATCCTCAGTAACATTAAAGGGGAAGCGGTAGCGTTGGCTATATGCCAGCGGCTCTGAGAGATTCCACACTTGTAACAGGAGAAACAGCAACTTAAATTCATTTCTACTACGTATACTAGTATAGGACGGGACAGTTTGGGAGCCAAGCTGAAAAAGGCTGAAATTCAGAGTGCCACACCTAAGGAAGGTACCATACAAGCACAGGAGGGTTCTAAAAGGTGCTGGGATAAACAAAAGCAAATTAAAGACAGACAAAGTCAGACCTCGAACAAGAGTTAGGTGCTCCCTGTTCAGCTGAGGAGGATTGTCTCAAAGACCACAGACGTCTCTGTATAATGGTACTTAGAGTACCTGTTGTGTGTGACACAGAGATGCTCAGGGCATCCGTAAAATAAGTGGCAAAACACCATCATTGGTGGTGCCAAGTCGTAGTTGGACTCTTGCTCCAGGCAAGACTGCTGGTTTAGGGATGACAACACTTTTGTTTGTAGGCGACTAGGCCAATCCTACAACAAGTTGTAACTGTCAGCACAACCCTCCTGGCTCACCAAAAACCCAAACAGATAAGGTTGATTTCTGGCAGCTTTTATATATGGACTCAAGAGTGCGACATCTCAGTGGAGTCGTGGTTAAATGGAGATTACCCTTTTCTCACATGAGCAATACGTCTCAGTTACACACAGGCAATGAAGTAGATGCAGTAAAGGTTTCAATAGGTTTTATTAACAAGGCTGCAATCTAATGTAAAATACATGAGCTGCAATGATTAGGAACAATGCAAGAAATAGAGTTATAAAAATGAGAGTCATGAATATAAAGACCCCACCATCTTGCAACAACATGAGATGTGAAATAGGCCCTAATACCCTAGCATGGAGAATCTAATCTCTAACTAAGGAGAGCTAGGAGTGTTAAACCTAATCTGCCAGCACCGTGTCCATGGGAACAGGTCTCTAGATCAGACTCCATGGGGACACGAAGGATGGGTCTGTATCAAGGCGTTGTGTAGCATAGATAGTGTTGAGGGCATCTGGTAGGAATCCCTCTCGTAACCTTGTCTGTGTAAGATGTATTTATACAGAACTTGTAGGACCCCTTACGCAGGAATGTTCCCAAACAATAGATAAGAAGGCATGCTTGGGCGGCAATTGTATAAACAATTTCCTCCATAAATACATTATGTTCCTGTCACACGTAAGTGGGAAAGGGACATGATGTGAATACCTACATATATCACTTGTCTTTGACGCTGATAGTGATGCCTTCTCAGAGTGGCACTGATAATGTAAAATCAAAACATCTTGGAAGAAATAATTAAATAAATACACTAAAACAAAGCAGGCTAAGTAGGTTAAAAGTCACTAGGTGAGGGGGCACAGGTTTTCAAGCCAGAAGGCTAAGCGAACTCCTGATTCCCAATAAAACTAAATAGGATCCACTCAGGGTAAGTTGGGGATCTAGCATAGCTGTTTCTCCAACCTTTCAGGGACCTAGTTGTTAGAGTAGTAAGGTGCATCCACACTACTCTATCAAGATGTCTTCAGTGGACAGCACACCTCAGGTCCCAGACTCTCAATATGAGAGTTGTACTTTTCAAGAGTTGAGGGAGATGTGTGCTTCCAGGAAGCTGAAGACAGGGAGAAGCTCCAATAAGAGTCTACTTCTGGGGTTGCTCATCCAGGCTGACCAGCACAACTCAGGTAGTCAGTGGGATGAGGAAGTAGAGTATGGCCCTCCAATCTTAGACAGAGTAGACTTGGGCTACACTGGGGAGGGTCAGAAGGAATCTGGGGTTCACCACAGCCCTGTTAGTAGTACTGCATGTAATGAAAAGGGGGGGTCACTCAAGTAGGCCCACTTTTACTCCTAGAGGGTTGGTTCAGAGAGTCCTCAAAAGGAGGGCTAGGTTCTCCTCTGTCAACACCCATATCTCCTCAGTATCTGAGGGGACCCACTGCTCTAGCTCCGGGGAAGACTCCCTAGATAGGGAACTTAGGAAAGTGAGATTGGAGAAGGCCAGGCTCAGACTGCAGCAGCTATCCCTAGATAGGGAGGCCTTAGCAGTGGAGAGGGAGCGACAGGATTTGGGGCTAGGTCCCCATGGTGGCAGCAATACTAACTTTAGGGACACCAGGGTCAGGGAGGACTCCTAAAACTCTAGGAACCTAAGTAAGATAGTCTGACCTTACAAGGTGGGAGATGACTTACACAAATGGTTAACTGCCTTGGAGTGGGCCTGTAAAGTACAAAGGGTCACTCAAAGATAGTGGGCAGCAATCTTGTGGCTCTCCTTCTCTGAAAAAGACGAACTCCTCACTGTTAGAGGAAAAGATGCAGATGATTATACAGCACTCAAAAATGCACTCTTAGATGGATTTGGGCTCACCACTGAACAATATAGGATTACGTCCTGGGAGACTAAAAAGGGG
This sequence comes from Pleurodeles waltl, assembly GCF_031143425.1. Taxonomy (NCBI): domain Eukaryota; kingdom Metazoa; phylum Chordata; class Amphibia; order Caudata; family Salamandridae; genus Pleurodeles; species Pleurodeles waltl. The sequence goes on along the minus strand of NC_090448.1, from coordinate 913,982,186 downwards.
TCTTCCCAGGATTTGATAGATTTTGTGGCCTGCTCAGTTAGACCCCTGGAAGGCTGGTTGCATGGGAGCAAAGTAAGTGACTACCAGGGCTTGTATAATCTGATTCTGAGAGAGCATATTTTGAATAACTGCATTTCTGATCAGCTGCATCAGTACCCGGAGGACTCTGATCTGACCTCTCCGCAAGAATTTGGAAAGAAGGCAGACAAATGGGTCCATACCAGGGTGGGTAGAAAAACTCACATAGGGGTGACCACAAGAAGAAGGAAGCAGGTAAGCATTCGGACAAAAGTGGGGACAAACCAAAAGAAAAAGAGTAGTGGTCTCTGGGCTAGTCAAAGAGACCCCTGAGGCTGTGGTGGCAACGACCTGGTCACCCTAGCTGCATGTTCTCTTAATATGGGTGTTAGACCTAGCATCCTTGCCGTGGTCCCCCCTGTCTTTTTTGCCTTTGCTTCCCATGTTTTGACTGTGTGTTGGACACAGTTTTTGCTGTTTTTGGTCCTCTAGGCAATTTACCAATGCTGACCAGTGCTTAAGTGCAAGTGCTCCTGTGTAAATTATATGTGTAATTGTCTTTTCCATGATTGGCATATTTAATGTATTAATAAGTCCCTAGTAAAGTGCACTAGAGGTGCCCAGGGCCTGTAAATCAAATGCTACCAGTGGACCTGCAGCACTGGTTGTGCCACCCACATTAGTAGCCCTGTAAACATGTCTCAGACCTGCCACTGTAGTGTCTGTGTGTGCAGTGTTAAACTGCCAATCGACTTGGCAAGTGCCAAGCTTGAACCGTCCCTTTTTATACATGTAAGGCACACTTAAGATAGGCCCTAGGTGCCCCATGGGAAGGGTACAGTGTATGTTAAAGGTGGGGCGTGTAGTGATGTATGTTACAGGTCCTAACAGTGAAATACTGGTAAATTCAATTTTCACTATTACAAGGCATATCTCTCTCATAGGTTAAAATGGGGGCTGCCTTTAAATATTCTTAGTGTGGAGTTTCCCTTTGAGAGCAGATAGAAATCTGGAGTTTGGGGTCTCTGAGCTCAAATTTAAAACTACATCTGTTAGAGAAGTTGGTTTTTAGATTGTTAGTTTGAAAATGCTACTTTTAGAAAGTAGGCATTTTCTTGCTTTAACCATTCTGAGACTCTGCCTGTTTGTGGAAAGTTACACAGTTGCTCAACTGAAAAGGTAGTGTACGAATCTTGCCTGTCCCATTAAGAGTTCCACCAGGAAGGAGGAACTGCAAAAGGCACTGAGGGTCTGGGTGACAGCCAAGAAAACACAGAGGAGGATGAGGATGGGGAGGTGCAGAGTATTCACAATTGTGTGGTGGATGTACCTGTTATGCCTGGGCGAAGGGTCTCCATGGCAAGTAGCAGTGTGTCATCCGAGGGTCTGACTCCTGAAGAGTTTCAGGACAGGCAGGCAGAGAGGGTTCACCAGTTGGAGTTAGAGAAGCTGAAGATGAAAATGGAGCGGGAAATGGAGGATAGGAGCATGGCCCTAGAAGAGAAAAATATGCTCCTGCTCATGAGCTTAGTTTGAGGGAACCAAATCAGAGAAGTCAGTCTAGCAAAGATAGTGGCAGCAGTACCTCAGTGAAACCTGACAGGAGGGTACACATTCCAAAATACTTAGTGAAGGATTACAAGAGGGAGGATGACATATACCTGTGGTTCAAGTGGTCTGCTCTCCACATGAACCTGGTTCCTGAAGCACATTGGGGGACGGGCCTGTGTAAGCACTTTGAGGTAGTAGGGAGGGTTACTCTGACATCCTTAGGGGATCCTCTGCAGCTCACTTACTCCATCATGAAGGACCTCCTACTCACAAGATATGGGCGCACCCCTGAGAAGTACAAGGACAAGTTTAGGTCCTACAACAAGAAGGAATCCCAAACATAGTTGGAATGTGTTGACTCTTTTTGCAGGTCATTGGATGGTTGAGTGAAGGGCAGTAAGGTAACAACTTTTGAGGGACTGTATAATTTGATTGCTTGGGAGCATTTGTATAATCTTTGTTTTCCATTGCTGCACCAGCACCTGATTGACAGCAAGCTGACTGACCCCAGGAAGCATGCACAGGAAGCATACTGTTGGGGGAGCACCAGGGTCCACAGTAAGTATGGCGGAGACCACGCCAACGGTGGGCAGGGTCCCTCTCAGAATAATAAGCAGTGTAAGGGTAAACAGGGGGAGTTCTCTAAAGGGCTCCAACCTAGTTCCCAGGGTAAGGATTCCCAGCCCCCAGTTGAAAAGAAGGCTTGGTTTTCAAAAGGGAAACCTGCAGGGGGGCTTCCCGCAAATGTTATGCATGTGACCAAGTGGGTCATGTGAGGGGGGACCCCAAATGTCCCAAGTGGACACCAGCACCCACTGGTGCACAGTCACAGGGTTTGGCCAGTGTAGTGCTTGGTGGGGGCGTTGGTTCCAGGTGGGTGGGAGCCAGCTGAGATACCCTTGTCTCACTAGTGGACAGTGAGCTGGTCCAGAGAACCCTTGTGCCTGAAAACACTACGGCAGTGGGTGACCATTAATGGACAGAGGGTGGAGGCTATGAGAGACACAAGAGCCAGTGTGACTACTGTGAGACGTCACCTGGTGTCTGAGGAGCAGATAGATCCCCATGTACTTCACCAAGTAGTTGCGGTAGACAACTCAGAGTGCCTGTGCAGAGTAGCTCACGTTCCCTTTGAATGGGGGGGGGGGGGTCTCAGGTGCCTTGAGAGTAGCTGTGATTCCAACCATGCCTGTAGATTGTCTGCTTGGCAATGACCTGGAGGATTCTCCTTGGAATGAGGTGTAGCACAGGTCTCACTTGGGGAAGTTAGGTCTACCTGGATGGGTGTGGGTGTCTACCCGGTCAATGCAGCCTGTTAGTGTGATCAGGAGACCCTGGAGCCTGAAAGAGTCACCTATGTGTCTGCCAGAAGGAGGAAGGGTACAGGGCATGGGAAACCTGCTCCAGAAGTTCCCACGGTCAAGGAGGATGCCAAACCTGAGGGGGAAGCCCTGGAGCCTACAGGGGAACAAGTGGCTGAGCTCAGGGTGGTCTGTGAGCTAACTCAGTGGCAGCAGGAAGGGCGATCCCCCAGGGAAGCATTCTGTGAAGCACAGAAGACATGCCCCACTCTGGAGGGTATGCAGCAGCAGGCTGCAGACCAGGCGTATGGCAAAGAGTCTGGATCACACTTGATCTACTGGGAGGATGGCCTCCTATATAGTGAGCCTATGGTGAGCCTAAGGCTGCTGAGCCTGGGTCAGCCCTTGTGCTGGCGGTAACCAAGTGCATCAGAGCCTTCCTACTGGGTCTGGCTCCTGATATGCCTTAAGCTGGACATTTGGGCCAGGACAAGACCTTTCAGAGGCTTGTCACACACTTTTACTGGCCCCAAATGCGCAGGCACTCAGATGCACACTGTAGGTCTTGCCAAAATTGTCAGGCAAGTAGCAAGAGTGGGGGGAAATGTAAGGCTCCCCTCCAACCTTTTCCTGTGGTCAGCACCCCCTTTGAGAGGGTTGGTATTGACACTGTGGGGCCTCTGGATTCCAAGACAGCCATGGGCAACAGGTTTATCCTGGTCTTGGTGGACCATGCCACCCGGTACCCAGAAGCCATTCCTTTAAGATCAATCTCTGTCCCTGTGGTGGGACGTGCATTGATGGGGGTTTTTACCCACATGGGGTTCCCCAAGGAAGTGGTATCTGATAGACGTTCCAACTTCATATCCACTTATATGAAGTCTCTATGGAAGGAGTGTGGGGTGACATATAAGTTCACCACTCCTTACCACCCCCAAATTAACGGTCTGGTTGAGAGATTCAACCGTACCTTGAAAGGCATGATCATGGGCCTGTCAGAGCCCTTGAGGCATAAGTGGGGTGGCCTCTTGCCATGCCTTCTGTTCGCCTACGGGGAGGTGCCTCAAAAGGGTCTTGGATTTAGCCCTTTTGAGTTACTGTATGGCCACCCTGTCTGGGGACCCTTGAGTCTGATTAGGGAAGGCATAGGGAAAGCCTCCAGTAAGCCTCCCCAGGATTTATTCAGTTTCATGCTGGTTTTTAGGAACCAGACAGCTTGCTTCAGGAAGCTCACCCAAGAAAACCTGGAAACAAGCCAAGAAGATATGAAGCGCTGGTACGACCAGAATGCCACTCTGGTTGAGTTCCAGCCTGGCCATAAGGTATGGCTGATGGCCCCAGTGGAGTCCAGGGCTCTCCAAGATAAGAGGACTGGGCCATTTGAAATAGAGGAGCACAAGAGTGATGTCACCTATCTGGTGAACTTGGGGATTCTCAGGAACCCTTTGAGGGTCAACCGCCTCAAGCCTCTTTTTAAGACGACATAGGTCACAATGCTCTTGGCAACAGATGATGGGATAGAGGAAGAGAGTGAGCTTCTTCCTGACCTCTTGTCTGCCAAAGAGCAAGATGGTTCAGTGGAGGGTGTGAACCTCTCCGACTCCCTGACCCCAGAGCAACACAGGAACTGTTGCCAAGTGTTGGGACAGTTTTCCCCTATATTTTCCTTCATCCAAGGGGTCACTCTTCTGTGTACACATGATGGGGACATCGGGGACAGTCCTCCTGTTAAATATAAGGTTTACAGAGTGACTGACAAGGTTAGGGCCAACATAAAGGATGAGGTATCCAAAATGTTAGCCCTTGGGGTAATTGAGTTTTCCAGTAGCCTTTGGGCCAGCCCTGCGGTCTGTGTCCCAAAAGCAGCTTCTCCAGGTGCCACTCCAGAAGTTAGGTTCTGTGTGGATTACCGGGGACTCAATACAGTCACTAAGACTGATGCACATCCTATCCCCCGAGCTGATGAGGTCATTGACCGGTTAGGGGCTGCCAAATATCTAGGTACTTTTGACTTGACCTCTGGATATTGGCAGATCACTGTGACTGAGGCGGCTAAGAAAAAGCCTGCATTCTCTACCCCAGATGGGCACTACCAATTTCGGGTGATGCCCTTTTATTAGGAAGAATGCCCCTGCCACCTTTCAGAGATTGGTCAACTAGGGGTTGCCTGGGCTGGATGATTTCAGTGCAGCCAACCGGGATGGCATTGCTGTGTTCAGCTCCACTTGGGAGGAACACTTGCAGCATCTCTGCAAAGTGTTAGAGGCCCTGCAGAAGGCAGGCCTCACTATTAAGGCAAGCAAGTGCCAAATAGGACAGGGTTCTGTGGTGTACTTGGGACACAAGGTGGGGAGTGGCCAGGGGGGTACCCTTACAACCAAAAATTGACACCATTCTTTCTTGGGAGCCTCCAAAGACCCAGACTGAGGTGAGAGCCTTTTTAGGTCTCACCGGGTACTATAGGAGGTTTGTGAAGGGGTATGCCACTATTGTTGCTCCCATGACTAAATTAACCTCCAAAAAGCAGCCCAGAAAGGTGATCTGGACTGATTCTTGCAGAAAGCTTTTGATGCCCTGAAGGCAGTCATGTGCATGGCACCCATGCAGAAGGCACCTGACTTCTCCAAATAATTTGTTGTGCAGACTGATGCTTCAGAGCATGGTGTAGGAACAGTATTATCACAGCTAGATGAAGAGGGCCTAGATCAGCCTGTATCTTTCATTAGTAGGAGGTTACTTCCCCGGGAACGTAGGTGGAGTGCAATTGAGCATTAAGCTTTTGCTGTGGTCTGGTCCCTGAAGAAGCTAAGACCCTACTTGTTTGGGACTCACTTCCGGGTTCAGATCGACCACTGGCCCAGCAGATGGTTAATGCAGATGAGGGGTGAGAATTCAAAACTGTTGAAGTAGTCCATTTCTCTACAGGGGTTGGACTTTACGGTGGAACACTACCCTGGAACAGAACACGCCAATGCTGATGGTCTGTCCAGTTTCTTCTGCCTTAGTGATGAGAACTCCTATGAGGTAGGGTAGTTCTCCCCACTTTCAGCTGGGGGGGGAGACACGTGTTAGAACTGACATCCTTGGTGGGTAGTCTCCCCTGTTTTTTTTCCTCTGCTTCCCATGTTTTGACTATGTGCTGTTTTTGCTGTTTTTGGTACTCTGGGCACTTTACCACTACTGACCTGTGCTAAAGTGCAAGTGCTCCTGTATAAATTATATATGTAATTGGCTATTTGATTTACTAGTAAGTCCCTAGTAAAGTGCACTAGAGGTGCACAGGGCCTGTAAATCAAATGCTTCTAGTGGGCCTGCAGCACTGGTTGTGCCATCCACATTAGTAGCCCTGTAAACATGCCTCAGACCTGCCACTGCAGTGTCTGTGTGTGCAGTTTTAAACTACCAATTCGACTTGGCAAGTGTACCCACTTGCCAGGCCTAAACCTTCTCTTTTTAGACATGTAGAGCACCCTTAAGGTAGGCCCTAGGTAGCCCCTTGGGCAGGGTGCAGTGTATGTTAAAGGTGGGATGTGTACTGATGTGTGTTACAGGTCCGAACAGTGAAATACTGCTAAATTCAGTTTCCACAGCTACTAGCCCTATCTCTCTCACAGGTTAACATGGGGTCTGCCTTTAAATATCCTCAAAGTGCAGTTTCCCTTTGAGAGCAGATAGAAATCTGGAGTTTGGGGTCTCTGAGCTCACAATTTAAAAATACATCTGTTAGAGAAGTTGTTTTTTATATTGTTAGTTTGAAAACGCCACTTTTAGAAAGTAGGCACTTTTTGCTTTAACCATTCTGTGACTTTGCCTGCTTGTGGATTCCCTGTATGGGTGAGACTGATAGCTGGGCTGTCTGTGAATTTCCTCTAGACAGTGACACAAGGGAAGCTAGGCTGTAGCCTGCATATCCTGATGAGCCATCTGGGCTAGAGTGGAGGGAGGAGTGGTCACTTACACCTGAAACGGCTGTGCCTGCCCTCACACAATGCAGTCTCCAACCCTCTGGTGTGTGTCTGGGGCAAGGCCTGGGCAAAGGAGAATCTTGTAAACAACAGAGACTCCCCTTTAAAGTTTGCCTGCTTCAAAGGCAGAAAGTGGTATGAGTAGTGGACCAAAACCCCCAGACTTTAGATCACTTCTGGAACCAAGAGGAACCTCTGCAAAGGAGAAGAGCTGAAGAGCTGAGAAGTGCTGCCCCTGCCTCTGACTGTGCTTTGTTGGACTATCCTGCAGTTGCTGCTTCTGCCTGTGAAAGGAGACAAAGACTTTGTTGTGCATTCCTGCTTGAGAAGAATCTCCAAGGGCTTGGACTGAGCTTGCTTCCTGTTTTGAAGACTCAGGGTCATCAAAGACTTTCTCTGCCAGCACTTGGACTCTCTGCTGAGACTCCTGCCCTGCCAATTGGTGCCCTATCCAGTCTCTGGGCCCTTGAAAGGTGAAGTTATTAGAACAAAAGCTGAAATCCTCACACAGAATGCCGTGCAAGGAAATTTTTGACGCACCATATACAACGCGGCTGATAAACGACGTGCCACCCCCCTTCGCGGCTAAAATCGCTGCTCTACCTGCATTGCGGATGGGAGATTGATGCATCGCGGCTGGAGAAACGACGCACCACCCGCTTGCAGCTGCTGATAACAACACAAGCCCCACAAAGTGTGTTTTTTTTAACACAGTGCGACCAGATTTCCCACACATCGTCCCTGGGTGTCTAAGTCATTGTGAATCGACGCGGAACCAAGGTGCTCTGTTAGGGAATCGCCACATCTCTGTCTTGCGAGGGAGAAAAACGATGCATTGACTCACTTGCAAGTAAGGAATCGACGCATCGCTGAATTTTCAGACACACACTTGGCCCTGCAGCTTTACTTTTGGCGCAAACCAGGTACTTTGTGCAAAATCAACGTTTCCCTTGTTTTCTATGGAGTAATACTCGTATTCTTTTAAAAATTAATATCTTGACTTGTGTATGTTGGATTTTGTCGTTTTGATCTTGTTTGATTTAGATAAATATTACCTATTTTTCTAAATTGGTGTGGTGTCCATTTTGTAGTGTTTTTGCTGTATTACTGTGTGTGTTGGTACAAATACTTTACACATTGCTTCTGAGATAAGCCTGACTTCTTGTGCCAAGCTACCAAGGGGGTAAGCAGGAGTTCTCTAAGTGTGTTTCTCTACTACTCTGACTAGAGCGACGGTCCCTGCTTGGTCAGAGTGCAAACTGACTGCTAACCAGAGACCCTATTTCTAACAATGGGTAAGTACAGGCAGCATCCCTTAGTAAATGGTGTTGGGGCTAAGGCCTACAGGGATACAGGTGCCAATGTCACTATGGTGACTGAAGAACTGGTGTCATCTGAACAACTCCGACCTGGTCACAGGTACCAAGTGACTGATACTCACAATAACACTTTGTGACTCCTCTTGGCAGTTATTGACTTTAGCTGGGGGGGTACTGGCCCTAAAAAGATTATAGTGTCCTGTTATCTACCTGTAGAGTGCCTGCTAGGTAATGAATTGGAGACTTCAGCTTGGGCTGAAGTGGAGTTGGAGGTCCGTGCAGCAATGCTGGGCATCCCTGGGTATATTTTTGCCCTGACCAGAGCACAGGCCAAACAGAAAAGGGAACAGGAGCGCTTGAGCCTGGAACAATGGCCAAGGAGGCTCCTAAAAAGAAAGACAGGTAGGGTAAAAGGTTACCTGTTGCTCAAGCCTCCAGTGTTGATTATATTCCTCAGGGAGATTAATCTACTCCTTGGGTAGAACCTACACCAGAGGAGCTCAAAGCTGACACAGCTGAGTCCTTGGGTGTAGGGGGGCCCACCAGGAAGGAATTTAATTGGAACAGCTAATCTGCCCCACACTGGAGAGATAAAGGCAGCAAGCTGCAGCACAAGAGGCAGGGGATGTCAGTGAAACCCATAGGGTACTGGGATAACATCTTCCTTTACTCAGAAGCAAGGGACCCTAAACCTGATGCCACCAGGAGACTGGTTATCCCTCTGAAGTTTAGGGAGTTCCTGTTAACTCTTGCACATGACGTACCCCTTGCAGGCCACTTGGGGCAATTGAAGACTTGGGCCAGGCTCAACCCTCACTGTCACTGCCCCACATTTCTGAAGACACAAATTAGTTTTGTTGCTCCTGTGTCACCTTTCAAGCCTATGGCAAGGCAGCTGGCACCCGAAAGCCCCCTCAACCCCCTAACAGTGGTTGGGGTACCCTTTGAGAGGGTTGGGTGGATATTGTTGGCCGCCTGGACCCTTCCACAACCTCTGGAAACAGATTCATACTGGTGGTGATGGACCATGCCACCAGGTATCCAGAGGCCATTCCTCTTAGGACCACTACACCCCTGCAGTGGCTAGGGCCCTCCTGGTAATTTTCTCCAGGGTGGGTTTTCCTAAAAAGGTGGTATCAGACAGAGATGCAAACTTCATATCCACGTACCTTAAAGCCATGTGGAAGGAGTGTGGTGTCACTTATAAATTCACCACTCCTTACCATCAGTAAAAATGAGTTAGTTCAAAGGTTCAACAAAATCCTCAAAGACATGGGACTCTCAGAGAAACTCAGAAGTAGGTGGGATGTCCTGTCACCTTGCTTCCTCTTTGCCTACAAAGAGGTTCCTCAAAAGGGAGTCGGCTGCAGCCCCTTTGAACTTTTGTTTGGACACACTGTCAGGGGTCCTCTTGCCCTTGTGAAGGAAGGCTGGGAGCAACCCCTCAAGCCTCCAAAACAGGACATTGTGGACTATGTGTTGGGCCTTAGATCTAGAATGCTGAGTACATGAAGAGGGCATCTAAAAATCTTCAAGCCAGATAATAACTGCAGAAGCAGTGGCATGACCAGAAGGCTGTGCTGACTGTTTAGCAGCCAGGACAAAAGGTGTGGGTCCTGGAGCTTGTTGTTCCAGGGCCACTCCAGGACAAGTGGAATAGCCCACACGCCACTGTGGAGAGAAAGGGTGAGGTTCCATACTTGGTTGACCTAGGCACTCCTAAAAACCCCCACAGGGTGCTTCATGTGAATTGCCTGAAACATTTTTATGACAGGGCTGACATGACCTTGCTCATGGCAACTGATGAAGGACAGGGAGAGGAAAGTGACTCTCTCTCTCTGACCTCCTCTCCCACAATATAGTGGGTTGCTCAGTAGATGGGGTGGTACTGGCTGGTTGCCTCCCTCAGTAATAGAAGAAGGACTGCAGAAATCTCCTAGGCCAGTTCTCTGAACTGTTCTCTCTAACTCCTGGTCAAACTACATGGTGTTAACACACCACTGACACAAGTGACAACCTGCCGGTCCAAAGAAAAATGTACAGGCAGCCGGATCATGCCAGGGAGTGCATCACAGCTGAAGTGTAAAAGATGCTAGACCTAGAAGTTATTGGGCCTTCAGACATCCCTCGGGCTAGTCCTGTAGTGCTGGTCCCAAAACCTAACTCTCAAAATGACAAAAGAGAGATGAGGTTCTGTGTAGACTACAGAAGCCTCAATACAGTAATCAAAATAGATGCTCATCCTATTCCTAGGGCAGATGAGCTAATAGATACTCTGACTTCTGCCAAGCATCTAAGCACCTTTGATCTGACTGCTGCCTACTGGCAGATCAAGTTGGCAGAGGATGCTAAATCAAAAACAGCATTCTACACTCCTAGCGGGCATTATCACTTCACAGTGATGTTCTTTGTTTAAAGAATGCACTTGCCACATTCCAAAGGTTGGTGAACAAAGTTCTCCAAGGTCTGGAAAGCTTCAGTGCAGCTTAATGAGACAATATAGCTGTATTTGGCTCCACCTGGGAGGATCAACTGGTCCATCATGGGAATGTACTGGAGGCTCTGCAAAAAGCAGGCCTCACTATCAAGGCATCAAAGTGCCAGATAGGACAGGGAAATGTGGTTTATGTGGCACTGGATTCAAGCTAGCCTGGCTGATGAAGGGTGATACCCTGAAACCGGTCCTAGGATGCTTGAATCCTGTCTAGGGAGGACTTGGCTTGGCAGTTTGGGCTGGGCTGCTCCCAATGGGAGCAGGGTCAAGACTGATTTGCATATAGCTGGGTCCGAAATAGGTGACATGACAATCAAAATAACAGTGGATTAAACCCAGATCTGTGATTGGGGATGAGTGTTTGAAAAGTTTCAACACTCCATCCATCATTTTATTTTGTGATATTGCTTTGTGCGCCCTGAGTGGTTAGGATATGCCAAGACGTGGGTCCCTTGCTTGCTGCGCCACCGGATACAAGCTAGCTTCGCTGATGAAGGGTGGTACCCAGATCAGTGACTGGGGCATGAGTGTTTGAAAAGTTTTATTTTGTGATATTGCCTGGTTTATCTGGGACACCTTGTAGGTGGAGGCCAGATTCAACCACTCCGAGGCAAAATCCAACCATCTTGGATTGGACTGCCCCTACAACTCAAACCCAAACCAGAGCCTTTCTAGGCCTGCCAGGGTAATATACAAGGTTCATTAAGAACTGTGGGTCCTTTGTAGCCCCCTTAAATTACCTCATATCAAAAAGAATGCTCAAGAAAGTGTTATGGACATCTAGTTGCCAAAAAGCTTTTGATGACTTAAAACAGGCAGTGGGCTCTACTCCTATACTAAGAAGCAGGGATTGCCTCAAGCAATTTATTGTCCAAACAGATGCTTCTGAGGAAGGGATAGGGGCAGTACTATCTCAGCTCAATGAGGAGGGCCAGGACCAACCTGTAGATTTAATAAGCAGAAAGTTGACCTCAGGGAAAAGCGTTGGTCAGCCATAGAGAGGGAGGCCTTTGCTGCGGTCTGGGCCTTGAAGAAGCTAAGGCCATATTTGTTTGGCACTCACTTCCTTGTTCAGACAGACCACAAGCCACTCTTATGGCTCAAGCAAATGAAAGTAGAAAACCCCAGATTGTTGAGGTGGTCCATTTCCCTACAGGAAATGGACTATACAGTGCAACATAGATCTGTGAGTAACCACTCCAATTTAGAGGGACTCTCCAGATATTTCCACTTAGACAATGAAGACTCAACTGGGGATGGTTAGTCTTATTGGGCTTGGTTTGGGGTGGGGGGGTTGTGTAGAAAAGTACCCTTTTTCGGCATGGTTACCCCCACTTTCTGCCTGCTGTCAGTATGCTTGGACTGTTTTCACTGGGATTCTGCTAACCATGACCCCAGCGATTGTGCTCTCTCCCTCTAAATTTGGTTGCTTAGGACTTTGCACACCCCACAATTGGCATACTGGTGCCCCCATATAAGTCCCTAGTATATGATACTTAGGAACCCAGGACATGTATTGTGCTACCCATGGGAGCCTATGTAAAATGTGTCTGCAAGCATGCCATTGCAGCTTGCGAGAAAAGGTTCATGTACCATTTCACCACCGGTCACTGCACCAGGTCACTTTAAGTCACCCCTGTGGTAGGCCCTCCTAGCCCAGAGGGCAGCGTGCAGGTTCCTGTTTGTGAGGACACTCCTGCATAAGCAGAGGTGCCACTACGAACTCCAGTTCCATTACACTGGACTTCGTAAGCGCGGGGAAGCTATTTTATCCGTACCAGACACAGGTCACTCTACATAATGATACTACATAATAATAACTCCGAACCTTGGAATGTTTGGTATCAAACATGTTAGAATCATACCCCAATACTGTTGCCAGTATTGGTTGTATGATTCCATGCACTCTGGGGGTTCTTTAAAGGACCTCCAGTAGTGTTCCTACCAGTCTTCTGGGGTTTTTTGGGCAGCCTGTGCTGCTGCCACCTCTCAGAAAGGTTTCTGCCCTCCTGGTGCTTGACCAACTTAGGTAGAGGATGGCAGAACAAAGGACTTCCTGCGGGAGAGGGAGGCAACACCCTCTCCCTTGGAAATAGGTGTGATAAGGCTTGGGAGAGGTACTCTCCCCAAGCCACTGGTATGCTTTGAAGGGCACATTTGGTGCCCTCCTTACATAAATCAGTTTGCACCAGTCCAGGGACCCCCAGTCCCTGCTCTGGTGTGAAACTGGACAAAGGAAAGGGGAGTGACCACTCCCCTGTCCATCATCACCCTAGGAGTGGTGCCCAGAGCTCATCCAGGTGGCCACTTGATTCTGACATCTTAAATCCAAGATGGGCAAAGGCCCCTGGGAGCATCTGAGTGGCCAGATCAGGAAGGCGACATCACATCCCCCTCCTGATAGATGGTCACCTTGCTAGGTGACCAATCCCCCTTCCTGGGCTACTTAGGGTCTCCCTCTTGGGTGGTTCCTCAGATTCGAGGTGCAAGATTTCAGCAGGACTCTTCTGCATCATTTACTTCATCTTCTGGTCACAGGAACTGCCCCTGGACTCTTCAGGAAGCAACAATCGGCAACTTCAGGGACGACTCCGCTTTGCAACATTGCTCCTTCCAGTAACTGCAACATTTCCTCGGCTGTGCATCCTCTGAGGTCATCGAGACTCCAGCCTGCACCAAGAAGTAAGAAGGAATCTCCCTTGGAGTGAAGGAGTCACTCTCCTGCATCTGCAGACACCAACTGCAACAACGTCCGGCTGCTTGGATCTGCTCTCCTCCGGAACTACCTGGATGCTGTATAACAGGTGATGGTCTGGAGTGGCCCCCTTGGTCCTCTCTGCCAGCTGGTAAGCCCTTGGCTTTCCTTGCAGGGCAGTACCCGTGTGTACCATGACTCTTGCATCTACCAAGGCTTGTTTGCCCCTACTCCAAGGGATCGTCAGGCTTCGTGTAGCCCCGGCCCGCAGCACTTCTTCCTGCCAAGCACAGTCTCCTCTCTTCTTCTCCAGCCATGTGGGACTCCTCGTCAGGCGTGCTGAGTGGGCCTCACTGTGCTTGCTGTGCCTGCTGCCAGTGGGTAGCCTGTGGGGACTGCTTCCTATTCTGGTGACTCTCCCGACTGGTGAGGATCACCGCAGACTCCCCTCCTTGGGTCGAGTCCCCTGGGCCTTGCTGGTCATCTACAGCCTTGCAACACTTCTTTTCCTTCTTCTACATTTGCCAACGCTTGATGGTGGTCTTCCTGCACCACTGACCCATTGCAACCCGACAGCCGACGTGGGACACCATCTCCATCACTTCAGGGACTCCTCCTCAGCTCCTGTGCTGCACAGCTTTTCTTCTTTGTCCCCTGTCGACCTGGTCCTGCATCCACAGAAGGGTGGGTAGTGGCTCCTCCCACCACCGGATACTCCATCACAAACTGGACTTGGTAGGTCCTCTTCTGCCAGAATCCACCTTTGGGTTCTCCCAGTCTCGTCGGGGTCTTACACAATCCTTTTCCAAAGTCCTCCTGTTGGGTTTGGGGAAAACCAGATACTTACCTCTGCTCTCCTGGTCCCTGGGGTCACTCTGGTACTCACCTCTTGGGATTTCTAGTTCTCCCCCTAACGATTCCACATCCTTGGGTGGGGGACTGTATCTTGCATTCCATTTATTTAGTATATGGTTTGGCCCTCCCCTAGGGTCTCCACTAATTTCTAATACTTTTGCCAATGCTTGTTGTTTTTATGCTCCTTACTGAACGCTATTGTGTACATAACTAGTGTGTCTACTTACCTCTAGGTGGAGGGACTGCCTATCAGTATTCTAGTATGTGTGTTACTATAATAAAGTATCTTTATTTTTGTAACACTGTGTGGTTCTTTCATGTGTGATAGTGCTGTGTGACTATAGTGGTATTGCATAAGCTTTGCATGTCTCCTAGATAAGTCTTGGCTGCTCATCCACAGCTACCTCTGGAGAGCCCTGTATTCCTAGACACTGCCTACACTTCAATAATAGGGAATACCTGGCCCTTCTATAGGGTGATACCACTATATGTGCTCACCACACACCAGGCCAGCTTCCTACAAGGTTCTGGTAGTTGTAGTGGTTAGGCAGACTCTCAGCTGCTTGTCCCTTTTTGCAGTTTTATATTTTATCCTCAATGACTAAGATTAATCTTTTTTGCTGAGCTTTGACAGCTCTTTATTAGAAAACTCCTTAAAAGTTGTTTGATATAAATGTTTTTCTTGTATTAGAAATTTAGAATATGATTAAGATTTATGAGCCATAGCTTATGCGATGTTCTGTAACTTATGCTTGTTTGATATTAATAAAGAACATTATTTGAGAAATAATGATTAATAAAACTTTGAAAAATTAAATACAACTCTCATTATGGACTCTTGAGAATCACATTTGATTAATGTTCAAGTATACTGAAGTTTGAGATGCAGGTTTTTATTTCCCCACTCATTAACAAGGTCCCCAAATTTAGGGGCATATTTACAAGCCCGCAGCGTCACCGGAGCGTCACATTTTGTGACGCTCCGGTGGCGGTGTACATTGCACCATATTTACAAGGCATGTTAAGCTTTTTTGTGGCATAACACGACCTTGTAAAAAGGGCCCCTTAACACGCGCCACTTTGCATGTAAGAGGTGTGCAATGGGTATTGCTGTGGGCATTACACAGCAACACCAATTGCATTTTCATGCTGCCCTAGATTTACAAGACTTTGCTTCAATTTCTCCTTGTTTTTTGCCCCTTCTATATGTGCTGCATTTGGCACACACAGAAGGAGCAAATCACCATTAGAGATTGTTTTCGTGCAGGAAGGTATCCCTTCCTGCACAAAAACAATCTTTCCTACAATGCAGCCATCCTTGCACCATGGCGCAAAGGTTGGGGAATTGGTGCTCGGCAGCTAATTTAGCGCCTGCGCAAGAGAAACACAGGGATGTGCCGTATTCTTTTAAATACAGCTCAGACAAAATCAAAAGGAACCTATTCATGTCAGAACTGTAATAATTATATTTGTGACACTGGGGCATCTAGTTCACCAAACCAACACTTGTAATAAAATTAAGTTACATCAGTGTGCAACTTGCACGCAAACGTCTGTATTTATATAACCATGAACAGGGGAAGTGCCTACAAGCCCCTTGCAAGGCAGTCGGTTTTCTGGAACCAACTCAGTGTAACTGCAAGTTCAGGACACAATGAGTTAGTTAGTAATAAGATGTTGTGTGTAAAAATGCCAGAGTAGAGGAGAACTGAGTTTGTAGCTTGTAGCAATGTGTGCCTGGCACTATAACGTTTTAGTGAATAGGTTTAATGTTTTATGTAAGGCATTCAGAGTTAAAAGTCAGTGCAAATCTGAGAGAAATCATTGGTATTTTGTAAACACAGCTGTACATATGTGATTACTGCAGAAGTCTATGCAAAGCATGGGCTGGAGATTGGTAAATATTGTGAAATGCACACAACCTAGATGACTGACAGCCTCAAGCCTGTCGGCATTCAAGAAACAGAGTACTGTGTATTGGTTAAAAAATACATGGATAATTGCTTTGGGAAAAAGTACAGTAAGGATCCAGAAGGATCTCGAAGTAATGAATGCTAGAATTCCAGATATTTAAGACTACATTTTTTCACAATTAGTGAAGATTCAATGTGAGTGTGCACACAAGCATCATGTGGTGCCCACCCATCCCGTCATGAAGGATGTACTGACAACACTATACAGGAAGGATCCCAGCCAAGGAAGAGGAACATGTGATCCTTTGTTACTTTTATTACATTGCTGCAGGCTTGCACATTTCATGAAGCTTGCTTGGGTAACACTTTCACCGCACCTATTGCATATAAATATGCCCTCAAATGCAATGTAATGTATAGAAACCTAAGAAACGAAGGGGTTTAATGTGTGCTGAAAATGTGTTGAGTTTTTGCTTTTCCTTGTGTGTACTCTTATTTTATGATATCATTTCCAAACTACCTGGTGCCAGTAGTCATTACAATACAAATCTGATGTGGACTTTGTAGGAACGATGGCTGCGAATTAAACATGAGATGGGATGAACACCTGACCTGTCAAATTTCTTATCATGGAATGCTACATCACCAGTAGCAAGACATTTCATCATGCACCAATATGATAAAAAAACATTTTCCAGTACTCCAGGTGATACAGAATTCTAACTGAAGAGGAGATTTCAAGAAACAATCAGAAAAATATGAAACTTGGTGAAATAAAACACTCAGGGGCATATTTATAATGCCCTAGCTCCACCTTGCGTCACATTAATGTAATTATTTTTTAAATAATGACGAAATCCCCACGCCTTATTTACAGAGTGGCGCAATGCATGCATTGCGCCACTTTGTAACCTTTGTAACCTTTGTGCTACATTATGCCTGCGGCAGGCATAATGTATGCAAAGGGGGAGTTCCCCGTGAGGGGAGCCGGAAAAATGTCGTAAGGAAATCTCTGAGATTTCCTTGTGACAATTTTTACAGCACTTTTAACGCCTGCTCAAGAGCAGGCGTTAAAGGGGGCTTCCATTCTTCAGAATGGGGCCCTATGTACTCGGCAGGAGTAGCGCCAATATTTTGGCGATACTCCTGCAGAGTACGTCAATAGCGTTATGGAAACTGACGCGATTGCCCCCTACTCTGCACCATGGTGCACCGTATTTTAAATACGGCGCATACATGATGGCAGTAGGGGGGCGCTAAGGAGCACAGGGAAAGTGGAGCTGCACTCAGTGCAGCACCACTTTCCATAAATCTGCCCCTCAATACTTTACAACAATGTCTTAATTAAATACAGAATTTAAATTACTTTTCATAAGTGTCTGAAAAAGATTTAGATAGTGCAAATAGCAGTCTATGTTTTGAAAATTCAAATCATGCAACAGAAAGAAAGAGAAAACTGGAAAAGTTTCAACCATCATTTCAGAGGACAGTGATCACCAGAGTGACGGTAAAGTGTATGGAGCTGACCATAGGACAGGCTTGGCTATGGATTTTATTAATGAAGCAAAAGGTTTAGAAGAGACATGGAAGGTACAGTATTTCGTGATTTAGGGAGTTAGATTAAATAGGAAGAATTTAAAGTTTTTTTTCTCTTATGTGATTTGTTTTCTAGAGTAGATGCCGAAACGATGATACTATAACTCCTGATACGGGGGAAATCCCCAAAATGCATTACATTGAAAATAATGAAGATTTGATCTAACTTGAAAATCATCATATTATCATCCTAAATGAGAATATAAAAGTGAGATTTACCAATATCAGGTAATACATTTTGTAAGAAGTATAATTTCAAAAATGCAGCACGACAAGGAAGTGATGTGTTTACAACAGGAGAGTGTCACAGGACTTGTGTGCTGGTGTACACCCAATTAAAATAGTCTCATGTGTTTCTTCCTAGAAAATTACAGTTAAGAGAGTTAATACACATATCATGAAGGATGAAATGTTTATTCAAGCAGTGTAGCAGTAGTGAGAATTCATTGTCTGGTATTAGTATCACCTGATTTAAAACTACACACACCCACAAAAAGTGCATTTTGATAAGATTTCACACTTAACAAATAGGGGAAATTAGCTGTCTCTGAAGAAAATGCATAAAGATTGTAGATTAAATTAAGGATTACCTTTTGAATCATACTGAACAGAATATAAAACAATTAGAATAAGTTCTTAGGAGGGAGAGAAGGAAAACATTTCTTGCAAATAGACTTGTTGAACATTTTAAGGTACAGTGTGTAAGGAAATGCCTCTTTTGGCATGATCACACCCAACGTTTTGACTGATGCTGCTGGTTTTTCAACTCTAAGAGTTATGTTATGTTTGGTATATTATACAGGTTTGTAGAGTGCATTATCACCTGGGAGGGTATCCTGACACTACGCAGTTGCCAATTTAGGCACATCTAGGGCCTAATGACACTACTCCAAAAGCTAGGTCTTCAGCTTCTTGTGGAACTCAAGAAGTGAGTATGAGCCACTTATGTGTAGTGGCAGGTTGTTTTTAAGGCCAGACTGTTTGCACTGGCATTGGGCATTTCTCTGGGAGGCTTGAGGGTAGGGTGATGGTTTTATTCCTGGGGCTGGTTTTGCAGCAGTGCAGCAGTTTTGAAAGCACCTGCTGTAGAGCTCCTTGTATATCCAGTAGTTTTTAGGCAACAATATATGTCAAGAATACTCTGGTGAATAATGTTCCTGCTGGAGAGAGATAAGAGTTTTGTCTAGTGGTAGCATAGAGGGTTATTATGCTTCCTGCAAAAGACGTGTACCATGCATATCACAGAACAATATTTTAAATATTTTATGTGTATAGCTCAGTGGATTACTGCTTTTGTCATGGAGAGCATTTTGTTACCATGCAGTTCATAAATTACAATCATAATCTAGCACAGTGAGCTATGAAGAGTCATTAAAGAGCAACATGCAAACTGCATGGTGCAGGTTAGAAAGTTATGCTTTTTAAATATTTTATCCTAATGTTGCTAAAAAGGGTTTGTTTTGGTATGGTTGTGGTTCTCCAGACCAAGTACTCTTAAAAAAATGGCTACCAGTATTGATGACATAAATCATACACCTTGCAGTCCACTTTGTCTTATGTAACATTTCCTACACACTGATATACACATGTATGATTCATTGTCTGTGTATTTGTGTATTTGTCTGAGATCATCTGCTGTGTATTGCAAGGCTCATCGCTCAGCCCAACCCTCTTCAATATCTACATGAGCCCCCTTGCCGACATCGCTCGCAAACACAACATCAACATCATCTCCTACGCCGACGACACCCAGCTGATACTCTCCCTCACCAAAGACCCAACAACTGCCAAAACTAACCTACAGGAAGGAATGAAAGACGTCGCGGAATGGATGAAGCTCAGCCGCCTGAAGCTGAACTCAGACAAGACGGAGGTCCTCATCCTCAGACACTCCCCGTCCGCCTGGGACGACTCCTGGTGGCCCACGGCTCTGGGCACCGCACCAACTCCAACAGACCACGCACGCAACCTCGGATTCATCCTGGACCCCCTCCTCACTATGACCAAGCAAGTCAACGTCGTCTCGTCTTCTTGCTTCCACACCCTTCGCATGCTCCGAAAAATCTGCCAATGGATCCCCGCCGAAACCAGGAAAACAGTTACCCACGCCCTCGTCACAAGCAGCCTGGACTACGGAAACACCCTATACGCAGGAACCACCGCAAAGCTACAGAAACATCTTCAGCGCATACAGAACGCCTCCGCACGCCTCATCCTCGACATACCGCGCCACAGCCACATATCCGCCCACCTGAAACACCTGCACTGGCTCCCCGTCAACAAAAGGATCACCTTCAGGCTCCTCACCCACGCACACAAAGCCCTCTACAACATGGGCCCCGAATACCTCAACGGACGCCTCTCGTTCTACACGCCCACCCGTCAGCTTTGCTCAGCCAGCCTCGCCCTCGCCACCGTCCCACGTATCCGCAGAACCACTGCTGGAGGTAAATCCTTCTCCTACCTAGCAGCCAAAACATGGAACTCCCTCCCTGACCACCTAAGAACCACCCAGGACCATCTCGCCTTCAGGAATCGCCTCAAGACATGGCTTTTTGAGCAGCAGTAACCCTCCCCCCCCTCCCTAGCGCCTTGAGACCCTTGCGGGTGAGTAGCGCGCTCTATAAATGCATTGATTGATTGATTGTGATGTAAAGTGCTCTGACACCTTTGTGAGAGATGCTATAAAACAAACGAAATACATGTGACAGAGGGCTATGGAGCAATGCATGGCACTGTTGGATGGTGATAGTGAGGGAATTATTGAAGAGCCTCAATACAGATTGTTGAATCCTGGTGCACTGCAAGGTCATCATTTACTATGCTTTAAAAGCTAATGCAATTGAATATATAATGAAAAATGCGTTGCAGAATGCACCGTTTTTGCCCAAATTTTCTTGGGGGGAAACCCTGCCCCAAACTGTCCTTGCAGTGGTCAGGCTCGCTAGCTGCACTCACTATGCACCATATGGGGACCGGTCTGACTAAATTTGCCAGGGTGCTTTGGGTTCCCACTCTGGCCCTGATCATTCGTCACTTTAGGAAGTGAAGTTGGAGAAGACTTGACTGCCAGATCTGGTTTTCTGTATTCATGGGATTTGTGCAAGGAGGCACCCGGATAAGCAGAGTTGTCTAGAATGTTTGTGAAAGCAGATGCAATTGATAAGGTATGCTGGGCCAATGTTATGTAGTACCTTGAAAGTGTGGGTGAGGAGTTCAAATTGTGCTCATTTGTGAACGGGGAGGCAATGGAGCTCCTTCAGGTGTGGTATGATGTGAGTGAGGTTTGGGAGACTGAGAGTGATTTTGGCCTCAGTGTTCTGAATGGCCTGCAGAATTCTGGTGAGTTTCTTATTGATCCTGACATACACGGTGTTCCCGTAGTCCAGCTTGATTGTGACAAGGATGTCCATGACGGTTTTGTGGGTGCTGACTGGAAGTCATTGGAAAATCTTACTCAGCATCTTCAGGGAATGAAAGTATGAGTTGGTGGCGGCATTTACTAGGGTGGTCATGTCAAGTTTGTTCTTCATGATGATCGTGAGGTTCTTGGCGTGGATGGTGGGCATGGGTTGTGGTCCCAGCTCTGTTGGCCACCCAGTGGAGTCCCACAGTGATGTGCTGTTCTCAAAGACCATGGTTTTGGTCTTGTCGGTGCTCAGTTTAGACAGTTGGTCTTCATCCAGTGGGCTATTTCAGTCATGCGGGCATTGAACTCGATCCAGGTACTGGGCATCTTCTCTGTGAGGGAGAGAATGAGTTACATGTCATCTGCGTATAAGAGAACGTTGATATTGTGAGAGCGGATGATGTTAGCTAGAGGGGTCATGTATGCATTGAAGAGTGTTGGTCTCAGAGACAAACCTTGAGAAACCCCACAGATGAGGCCACAGACATCTGAAGTGTACACATGCTAGGCTGACTGGGTTCTTAAAGTTAGGAAGGAGCAGATCCATAGGAGTGTGTGTCCTTGAATTCGGATGTCATGCAGACATTGGATGAAGATGGGGTGGGAGACTGTGTCAAGTGCTGTGGAGAGGTCCAGGAAGATGAGGACCATCACACAGTGCACTGACCCTTAAAACGTGTATGTCTGATTGGCATACCCACAAGTGGCATAAAGTAACTTACTTAGAAGTCTCTAGTAAATGGTATCAGGGGTTCCCAGGACCTGTAAGTTAAAGTGTCCCTTGTGGACTGCAGCACTTCTTGTGCCACCACAAGTGTGATAAAACAAAGAAAGACTCCCAGCCTTAGATTATATTTTAAATTAAGGATCACATGTTTGAATAATCCTGAACAGAATATAAAACAATTATAATGTTTCCTTTGAAAGACAAAAAGGCAAACATTTCATGCAATTAGACTTGTTAAATATTTTAAGGTATTGTTTAATATTCTCATTGAAAACTACTTTGTAAGGAAATGAACAAAAATGTACATCTTAAACAAATGCTCATTAGATATTATACTGTCCATGACTGAAGAACTTGTGCACTCATTTTAGGAACTTGATAGCGACATACAAACAGTATAGGTAGAATTACAATTACAATTATGAATGGATAAAGAATTATGGTAAGGACTACTTGTTGATATTAACAGCGCCTTAAAGATGCACAAGCAAGAGATCGGATAGCAAAAATTAACAAATTCAAACAAAATACATTTGATTTTTATAACATTGGGCACTTGGGCAGAGTTGTATGTGCAAAGCAGACGAAGTTAAATACGTAAACTGATCTCTTCAGTCACAATAAGCTTAGAAGATGAATATACTACTAGCGGAAGAAATTTCTCAAAATCCTTGTAACTCTCCTAAGATTACATCTCTAACAAGAATCTTGCCTAGTGACAAACAGTTTTCTTTTTTCAAAACAGGTCCCCATATCCCCATCAAATAAAACAAGCATGCATGAATCCAGAACCACGGCAATTGCAGACAAGCATAACATAATGGTTACGTGTCCACTTATGAATTATCAGCATTTGCGAGATCCTACCTATTCTAAGAACAAACTTGAAACTAGAGTAAAATTATTTAAATCTTTGCCCAAATCGCTTTTAAGATGTTTGATTTGCAATTACCCAAATGCAGATTTTAGGAAATATCGGATATTCAAGAGCTTAATCCAAAGTCAACATTTTTTTCACCTACCCTAAATAAAACAGTAGATTTATTTGACAAAGATGTTATTCTTATATATAAAAATAGATGAAATCAATGACGAAGCCACGCCGATCATGAAACACACGAACTTCCAGCTCTGCACAGATGACAATACCACAATCAGACACCCTTGCATACAGGCCACCGGGACCACACGCCGGCCTCAACAATGCCATTTCTCCTCATCCTGTTTCCACATGCTCTGCATGCTCCCCAAAGTCTTCAAATGGCTCCCCATTTGCACCAGACAGTGACGCAGCACTTATTAACAGCCAACTGGATTACAGCAACGGAGGCACAACCACCGAACTCATGCAAAGACTCCAGATGATTCAGAACGCAGCCACGAGGTTGATCCTCAACTTGCCGAAAAGAACTCACATCACCCAGCACCTGAAGGACCTTCACTGGCTCCCGATCCAGAAAAGATGGCATTTCAAACTCCTAACCCACGCATACAAAGCCATCCATGACCAAGGTCCCGCTTACCTTATCCACCGCCTACACTTCCATCGACCTCCCAGGAGCCTTCGCTCCACACACCACGCCCTCACCCAAATATCCTGCATTGAAAATGGCCCTTTCAGCAGGGTTTTTTCTGACTTTTTTGGCTTCTGGCCTCATGTTTTTTATTTTTTTGTTTAAAAACATTACATTTTTTTATTGTAATTAACATTTGCTCAGAACAGAAATTTGACACAATTAAAAGTACAAATTGTAATCCTTAGTCATAATCATCATCGTATATACTTTATTCGGCGTCATAAGTGACCATAAAAGTACAAAATTATGAAAAATAAAATCACATAAAATCACATTAAAACCACTAAACATTTAAAACACGATACAGCGGTAAATTCATTTATCCCCCAATGTAAATCATGAACCATACTATCTTCTCAGTCTCAAAGCCTGAATCATAAAATTCAAAACTGCGAAACATATTTTAGGAGACTAACCACTGTACAATCGTAAAACCACTGTTCCAGGGTTGCCAAGGAGAATACAATATTATGAGGGTCCTACTACACACTCAGGCCAGTCAGGGAAGTGGTAGTTGAAATGTATTCTGTTTGTTTCACAGTATTTTATTGAATCAGAAAAAAGAAAAGCTCAGCTTTCTGTTCACTCCGTGGTGTTTCCTTCGTTTAGCCCTTTTCTTATAGGTTGTCGCTTTCCTCCATCGTAGGAGGCAACATCCTATCACAGCCACCTTGGTATGTTATTGAGCATTTCTCTCTAAAAATAGGACATAAAAACTGTTTTCCAAAAACAGAGTAAAGTATGCAAAACCACATAAACCACATCACACGGGCAGTAGGGCAGTGATGAAAACCATGACCCCATGACTGGAAAAACACCCATAAAGTGAATTGTATTGGCTCTAACCTGCGGTTTTAAGCCCTATATCCACATCAAATAATGTTCCATCCCAGTGCTGGTTGATATTGGTATGTACAATTGCTCTGAAAGCATAGCAGCTGTTTTTATCATTCTTAATCTATCCTTGTGGGCCCAATACACTTCCTTAACATGTGCCTTAGCATTCAGGCTAATGTTCTTGCGGATTTCAAAAAATGATTCAGCTTAATATTTGCTTTGTTTAAAGCAGTCCTCCAAGATCTTACGTGATAAATTCAGCTATGGGGAGGACTAAACCTTGAACCATAACAAGAGGGGTGCCAGGCCCACCCAATCTTCCAAAGAGTCCAGCCCCACTTCACAAGGTGAAACTTGATATTGATCTGGGAAGCTCCAAAAGCCGAAACCTATTTTCTATTACCTGGTGTGGCTTAGGTGGCATATACCGCCATACTCCTGCACCATGTATACCTGCGGGAACACACTTACTTTTATATAACTGAACTAATTATTTTGGGGGTTTGTAGCCTAACTTTTTAGCAAACTTAAACAACGTTTCACACTCCCACTCCATCCTTTGTGACCTCTGAGAGACCAAACGTTCCTAGGATATGTTTGCATCAAACAGGATTTCCAAATAACTAAAATGCTTTGTTTTTCTAATGGGTATACTGCCCAGATGAAAATTCTTTGAGCGTGTACTCTTTGGGCCACATGTTAAAATGTAAGATTTATCGTTCCTAACCTTAAGATTCAGCTCCTACCTAAAACTAAGGAACCCATCTAGGAAAGCCTGTAGGCCAATGGCTGTGCGGGCTAAAAGAACCGCGTTATCTGCACAGAGCAGGATCGGAATAGATCGTGAGTCAATTTTGGGCACCTACGGCGTCTACGTACTTAAAAATGAATACAAAGCATAATTGTATAAGAGAAATGAAAACGGGGCTAAAATACGGTTACCCCGCGGGAAACTGAGATAGGAGCCGTTAGATTACCCAGCTGCAAATACCGCACTCTTTTATAGTTATATTGGTGACATTTTTTCAAAGTAGCCAGGAGTGGGGGGTCGATACCTGCTAAAGTCATGATGTCCCATAGATTTTCCTTGTCAAGTAAAGCGAAAGCGGAGGAGAGATCCATAAAAGCCATATGAGCGGGACCTCCTCTAGCATCTACAGATTTTCCTAGGATCAGGCAAAGATTTAAGGCTTGTTCTGTCGTACCCTTACCTGGGCCACACCCATATTGCACTTCTGTAAAGAAGGAGTTTTCATCCGCAAAGATTTCCAATTTCCCCAAAATAACCCAGCCAAAGATCTTCAACAAGGAGTCGAGCAGAGAAACAGGACGATAAGTAGAAGGCACATTTTTATTCCCCTTTTTATAAATCGGAACTACGGTTGATTGTCTCCACGATTCCAAATTCCCCCAGTTATCAAGGACCTAAATACTTCCATCAACAGAGGGGCCCACAAACCAAGCTTGTGTTTGAAAAGTTCACATGGGTCCCCATCCGGTCCTGATGTTTTTCCCTGTAGTTGAGAGTTGGATGGCTGCTCGTGCTTTCCCCAACTGAGATACAGTTACTAAACTCTTCAAGAACCACCAACGAGTGATGACGCAGAAATGAAGGTTTTACATTTATTAGCGCATAAACGTAGTGCTGCAATAATCAAGTGTACTTTAACCGAACTAATAAAGATTGTACGGGGACAAATGTGCCCTCAGAGTAGTTCGCCAACATTTATAAGCGTGCTTTATATAACGTGATGTATTAGAATTGTACTAATCTGACATATCCGTAAACGTGTGCTATGATTTGCTTGGTTGAAATGTTTTAGCTTAGCATAACTTTAGTGGAGGCTTTGGCCTAGTTGCCTTGTCTCACGGTTTAGATGCTCGTATTTTTCCAATGTGCTAATAAACGTGTATTCTTGCTTGAAGCTGTACTTTTCCAGTGAGATCGTTCACATGCTTATCTTTAAGGTTTCGTGCCAGCCTGGCATCTTCTTCTTTGCTCCAAGGTCAATCTGCAGGTGCGGACAATGGAAGCTCTGAAAGTGAGTTAATTGGTAAAATATGTTGCAACTTACGTTCCCGACTCCAAGGATAATGTATGCTTAGGTAGAAGCTTGTGAACTGTTGCTTTTGATTGGACAATTTGAAGCCAACCTATGAACCCTCCAATGGAAGACCCTACTGGATTTGAACTGTTGTTTATTTAAACCCGGTGCACAAGAAGAAAGCAGCCATTTTAGCCTTTTTGCCATTAGCCATTAGCCAGCGGCCATTGCGGACATTACCCATTTTTCCATTAGCCATTTGCCATTTTTTGCGGACACTACAGCACTAGCCATTTTGCGGACATTGGCCGTTGTCCGCCATTTTGCAGGACATTGCAGCCATTATGGCTCATCTTGCTGACTTCGTCATTTTGCTATCTTCTAGAGACTTTAAGTAATTCTCGCCCTAGAGACTTTAACTTTGATTTGCCCCTTTGCATGAAGTAGTAGTTTGTCCTTTATCTTGCCGCCGTGAGGCAATTGCCCCGTCCACCCTGCCCCTTTGCCCCGTCCCATGCTGATCGAAACAGGTACCTGTGAGACGAAGACTTCCTTGAATGCTGATCGAACTTGGTAAATATGAAAGGAAAATGTACAATTGCATTGTGTTTTCTTTTTAGGTAACCAACTGCTGATTTTTTGGATAAGAGCCCTAGTTAGGAGTTTTTTTCCAAATTAATGTTGCTAAATTGTTTTTGCATGAAGTCCCACATGCAGATGCTAATTTGAGGTTAGATGAGGATTCATTTGTTGCACGATGCAATTTGAGACCTTGTTATGCTGACTAATGTATGCAATTAGCTCATTACAGATTATAGTTTTAGTGGTTTGCGTTGTTATTATCGAATGCAGTGTTATTCAAATGCTGCATAGATTGCATCTGTTTCGCGGTTATGGACAGCTATTAATGTTCATTTACATATATCATTTGGTGTTGAGACACATTTATATCGTGCTAGCTTTGTTAATATAGGGAAATAAATGCATTAACTTTGAATAAACTGGTGTGGTTATTCATGGCCGAAAGGTCATGGTTCGCCGAAATGTTTTCTGGATTAATTGTGAAGTGTTATGTTGATCAGGGTATTGCTTATGTTCGTTATTGATTATCGATTTGATTAAATTGATTACTCTCGGGTGAAGAGTGCCCCACTTGGTCAAAAGATTCATCGACCCAAGAGCGTCCAGATACAGGTAAATTATTAGGTACTGAACGCTCTATCAGTAGATGGTAGCAGAGGATGGTTTTGCCCTTTGGGACCACACTCGAGAGGTATATGGTGTTGAATTAACGGTTACGCTCTTTGAGACCCCACTCGAGAAGTTGAATTAGATTTTTCTTGGGTAAAACAGATTGAGAGAATGATGATGGGCTAAGTCCCCCGCGACTTTCCCGGGATCTCGGAGCTTGCGAATGGAGAGAATGGAGGTGTGAGATCGGCGTTGGCGGTACTAGTGATGGTATGAGTGAAGTTAGGATTTTGCGCTTGCACAGCTTATTGCCGCAGGTTGTTTGAAAAGGTTGCGAGGATTTTAGAGAATAGCGGAGGTGCGACTCCGAGTGTAGGAGTAGGGAAGTCGTCGAACTTCATAGAAAATAGCGGAGGTGCGACTCCGAGTGTGAGAGTAGGGAAGTCGTCGAACTTCATGTGTATGTGGCGCTTTGTGCAGAAAAAGGTCCACGTGGTTGTTGTTGTTGAGACGGGCCCTGCGAGGTCAAGAGACTCCGGAGTATGTTGAAAAGTGTATGAGACACTTGTTTTATGTTGTGGTCTGGTCGGTTTAATAGGTTGATCGGGCGTGGTCAACGAGTCGGTACGTGTGTTAAGGGAGTGAAAGAAAACTTCGACTTCGGGCTTTGACAAATTCTAAGTGCACTAGAATAGATCATTGACAAGTTGAGAGCAGAGTCTGCGGGTCAGATTTGCTTGCGAAAGTGGGGACCGAGAAAGATGGAATAACTGCCGAGGCTAGTGAAAAATCCCTAAGGTCCTGAAGCGACTGTGTTACCCTTCCTGTAGTAAACCGACAGATCTGTTTTATTATTATTTGGTTGCTCGCGATACATGCTAGAAGTTGTTACGAGAGGAGCTGAGTGAAGGAGGACAAGCCGCGAGGCTTTGTCAGCCGCAGTGTGTGAGTGTGACGTCACTAGGAGCCGCGCTGGGATAGGTTGGTTGCAGAGAAGGGTCGCGCACGGATTGGACGCAGTCCGTGGGGCTCGATTGGAAGGGGAAAGGCAAGCGAAGAGTATTCCGGGAATTAAAGTCACCTATTGATTACAAACTTTGTGAAAAAAAAAAAGAAAAACACGAGAAAATTAAATTTTTTAAAGCATTAAAGAGTGCGATGAAGGGGGAGTCTTACATTAAAGCGAGCGTAGGAGAGGAGACGCCACCCGAAGGTACACCAGCTTACATTGTAATGGAGGAAAAGGGGGTAGCACCGTGCCTTTGGCTAAAGCAATGGCACAAGCTGACAGAGAAACATGGGAGCGTAGCGTTCCCGATCCATGGGACATTCAATATAAGAATACTAGAGAATTTGAGATTCGCGATGTACGACATGAAGGTACCTCCAAGGCCAGCACAGTTTGAGGCTCTAGCGATTTGGGAACTAATGGCTAGACAGCAACAGCAAAAGAAGTTCGAGACCAGGATAAGAAAGGTAGAAAAGACACTAGCGGACGCTAGGTGGGACAATGCACAGAAGGTGTGGAGGTCGGATATATTGCAGGGGATAAAATTGTTTCCCGCAATTGCTAAGGAAGAAGAGGCGACAGGCAAGAAAGCTACCTGTAAGACAAACAGGAGGTGTTCCAAAGATAGAGAGGACGAGTCAGATGATGAGGAGTTCATCATGCAGTTGCTGAACGACCGTCCACCACCTTATGCAGAGAGTGAAGAAGGTCCAAGTACCAGTTCTGCCCCTCCGGCACCGGTACAGAATAATGAAACTCTGAATTCAGAAATGCCATCGGGATCTAAGGACCCGAGTTTACTGTTCACCCCGCAGATACCGCAGGTTAGGAGAATATATCCAGATGTGCCTATATTGAAAACAGCAGAAAATTATCAGCCGCAGGTCCCAAGGTACTACAGCAGTGACAACAGTACGGGAATGATTCTAGATCCAACCGTAATGGGAGTACAGAATGGTCGCAACCCAACATTGGCACAAGCCGAGTCAACCCAGCTCTTGATGCCTCAAAAGCAGATGCAGGGGGGAACCGCACATGCTCAGATGACGGGGAGTCAGACGGGCATGCCGGCAATGATGACCCACAGTGTGGGGATGAACATGCCTCAGAACTTGGGGAATGGACAGAATCCAGATGCGATAACCCTACCCATTACTGTAGGTCCACCGGTACCTTTGTACACCCAGCCTAACTTAGGTATGAGCGGTCAAGGATCAATGGTGCAGAATGGGACGGAGAGGAGGTGCATAGAAAACACTCCAGAAATAACTCCGATAGCGGCTCTGCCAACTGGATCTGGGTCCTTGATGGAGTTTAGTCCCATATGTGCTCAGTCAACAGTGGTGAGGTCGAGTCCCCCACTGATGATACCGCTATCATCGAACACTGAAAAGTTGCCGCAACCATCAATGGCAGTCGATGCGAATGCTACACTGATGGGGTTGAATGCGCAACAGTTGACACAGTGGTTCAACAGTCTGAATTCCACACAAAGCTCAGCCAGTGGGAAGGGAGAGGACTATCTGAATAGGGTCAGGTTGAACATGGAAGCAGAAGAATTGGTGGAAGGGACTATGGGTTTGAATAGGTTAGAGTCCTACTCGGAAGAAGAGCTGAGGTATCTATGTCCCAGGATTACGAGAGAGGTGAACAAGGTACATAGAAGGTTGCAAGAAATAGCTGACAAAAACGGGGTTGAGATAGACAAGACAAAACACTTGAGCAGGAGCTATAGATTGGATTTCGGGACCACAGACTTTGAACACATGAGGTCAGCAGGCATGAAAACACACCTTAGAGAATTGCTGCAGAGTGCACAAGTGTGGAGGTGCTTAGACAAGTGGGAGAGCAGATGGGCAAAGAAAAAGGAAAAGAGGAAAGACAGTGTCCCAGAGCTTAAGGAGAAAAGACCACAGAGTAGTGATGCAATAGCCATGTTACCAATGAGGGAGACAGCAGGGGGAAAATTGATACATGTACTGTGGCACAGAAGCGACATTCAGTCTTTTACGGATGATTTTCCCAAACTGAGAGAGAAACCGATCGAATGGTATCAGCAGACTGATAGGTTTGTGAAGCTTGCAAAATGTCTTTGGGAAGACCTGAACACCCTCTTTGAGATTGTGGTTCCGGCAGATTTGTGGGAAGAATGCAAAAGGGCTGTAGGTTGGCCGACAAGTGAACCAGAGAGAGACAGGGATACGGGCGCACCATCGCCTATGGTGATGAGCTTGTATTATAAGGTGATTGAGCATTTGAAGACGAAGGTTGCCGTGAAAAATGTGGATTGGCAGAAGATTGATCGAACTGCCCAAGAGGCTAAAGAGTCGATTCATGGTTACTATGAGAGGTTGTTGAAGGCGTTCAAGAACTACAGTGGCACGGAAACAATAGAGGCGAAGGACATGCTTCATTTTGTGTTTAGATTTGTGGAAGGGCTGAGACCAGAGATAAGTCAGATGATAAAGACGCATTTGATTTGTTGGCAGTCGAAACCGATTGATGAAGTGTTGAATTATGCGAAATACTGTAGCGACGAAATTGAAGTGAAACAGAAAAGGTTGAAAGAGAAAGTGATGATGATGCAACTTAAAGCAGCTCAGACAGGTTTGCAAGGGTTGCAAGGGTTCCAACAGCAGGTACCGCAGCCGCAGCCGCAGGGAAATATGGTGTTTCAGCCACAGGCGAGAGGCAGAGGCAGAGGAGGGTTTGGGAGTAATGGTCCGGATTTGAACACTGTTGCGATTCCGAATGGTGTGCAGGCAATGAAAAGGGTGATGCCGTGTCACGTGTGCGGAATTGTCGGACATTGGAAACGCGAGTGCCCGATGGTGGTGCAGGAAGGTGCAGGTGTTGGTCAGCAAAACAATGATGTCAATGCATTCCAGACAATGAGGGGACCGAAAATGAGAGGTCCAAACCCAAATTTTCAGACCATAAATCAGCTGCAGGGATTACAGCCCATGCAGCCGCAGCAGATGCAGATGCCCCGTATGCAGATGACGCAACTGCAGCCAATGCAACAGCAGTTTCCCATGGTACCTAATCAGCAAATGCAAATACCTTTGGCACCAGTGAGTCAGCAGCAAGTGATGGTTCCTCCACAGGTCTCGGGTCAGGTGATGAATACAAATGGCACAGTACAACAGTTCCCATTACACAGTGAGAATGGAATAAACAATGTATGGGAGAGTGAAAATTCAGAACAGGAGGGAAATTGTGTGCTTGCAGCATCCTTGGAAGTTGATCAAAAGGGTCCATATGTGGAGGGAAGAGTCATGGGTCATCGTGTTTCATTCTTGGTTGACACAGGAGCCACACGTTCAACTGTTAAGAGCATTGAAGTACCAAATTTGCCACTCTCAGGGAGGACAGTTCAAGTAGTGGGAGTAGCAAACAGGTACCTGACGAACCCAATCACAGATCCAGTACAAGTCAGTATTGGTAACTACCAAGGGACACATAGTTTTGTGGTATGTGACTCAAGCCCGATAGCACTGTTAGGGAGAGACCTATTGTGCAAATTGGGATGCTCGATTATGTGTTCGGACGATGGAATCAGAATTCAGACGAGCAGTGATGGGGAAGAAGAGGACAGTGTAGAAGGGGATGAGATGGAAACTGTCGATGAAGAATACCCTCTGATCAACCTTTTCCCGATGATAACTGAAGAGGATATTCCAGCTGAATTACGGGAAACAGTCGGAAAAGAAGTGTGGGATATGACAGGAAAAGAGGTGGGATTGGTGAAAGGAGTGGAACCAGTGAAAGTGACCGTAAAACCCAATGTAACCTTTCCCCAGACCCCACAATACCACATGGCACAAGACACCCTCATGGGAGTCGCCCAACTCATTGACGAGTTTGTAAAACAGGGAGTACTGAAAGAAGTGTTAAGCAGTCCATGTAATTCACCAATCATGGGACTAATAAAGCCGAGTGGAAAGGTCCGAATAGTGCAGGACTTGAGGAAAATAAATGACATCATAGTTAAGTGCTGCCCTGTAGTACCGAATCCAGCTGTGATAATGTTTCAAATCCCTTGCGATGCCGAGTGGTTCTCAGTCATCGACTTGTCACAAGCATTCTTTTCGGTGCCTCTTCATGAGGACAGCCAATTTCTCTTTTGTTTCAAATTCTTAGACAGAGTTTACAGTTGGTGTCGAATTCCTCAAGGGTTTTCTGAGTCACCGTCAATTTTCAATCAGATTCTAAAGAAAGACTTGGAAGCGTTAGAATTGCCATTCGAGTCAACCCTAGTACAGTACATTGATGACTTACTGATTGCATCTAAGACAGAAAGTGGCTGCACAGCTGACACCATTGCTCTACTGAACCATTTGGGAAGGAATGGACACAAGGTGTCTCCTTCAAAGTTGCAGTTCTGTCAGAAGAAAGTGAAATATTTGGGTCATCAAATAGAGAAAGGGTCACGGAGAATAATGAAGGAAAGAATAACAAGTGTACTTCAAATGAGTCCACCAAAGACGAGGAGGGAGGTGAGGAAGTTTTTGGGGATGGTGAGCTACTGTCGCCAGTGGATTCCCAACTTCTCGACTCTAGCAAAGCCTTTACTGAAACTGACCCAGAAGGATGCCTTGGATGAAATTGAGCTGAAAGGAGATGAGATGGATGCTTTTATTGAATTGAAAGAATGCATGTGCAGGGCTCCAGCTTTAGGTATGCCTGATTACACAAAGCCTTTCACATTGTTTTGTCATGAACGTGATGCATGTTCTTTGTCTGTCTTGACCCAAGCCCATGGTGGCATAAACAGACCAGTAGCGTATTTTTCAGCTACTTTGGATCCGGTCGCAGCAGCACTTCCAGGGTGTTTGCGCGCCGTAGCAGCAGTTGGTATCAGCCTCACTCAGAGTGAAGGAATAGTGATGGGACACCCATTAACAGTCATGGTCCCTCACTCAGTTGAAATACTTTTGACCCGCTCCCGAATGCAACACATGACTGGAGCAAGACTCACAAGGTATGAAACAATAATTCTGGGCTCACCGAATGTGCAGCTGAAAAGGTGCACTACGTTGAATCCAGCAACCTTGCTTCCCGGAGAAAATGCTGAAATTGAGAATGCTGAAGACGTCGAGCATGACTGCCTTCAGGTGACTGAATTTTGCACAAAACCCCGACCTGACATTAAGGATACTAAGCTTGATGAAAATGACCAAATTGTTTTTGTTGATGGTTCATGTTTAAGAGATGCATTGGGAATTTTGAAAGCAGGATATGCTGTATGTGCTGTAACAGGTGTCTTGGAAGCGTCCTGGCTCCAAGGAGTCTGTTCCGCACAAGTAGCAGAGCTTGTAGCCCTCACAAGAGCATGCCAACTGTCTACATTGATGAAGGTTACCATTTACACTGACAGTCAGTACGGGTTTGGAATTGTGCACGACTTTGGGCAACTATGGTCACAGAGAGGTTTCCTGACCTCTTCAGGGTCCCCAGTGAAAAACGGGGAGAGAATAAGGGAATTGTTACACGCCATTCAAATGCCAGCCGAAATTGCAGTGGTAAAGTGTAGCGCTCATACAAAAGGACAGGACTATGTTTCCTTGGGAAATGCATATGCGGATCAAGTCGCAAGATTTTGTGCCTTGAACTGTATATTGCTCAGGGATGAATGGAATTCGATAAGTGAGCCAGAGCTTGAACCAGCTGAAGCATTTGCCTTAAGGGTCGTGGATACAATGGATGAACTAAAAGCATTACAGAATAGCGTCAGGGAGGATGAAAGAGCTTCCTGGATTAAGTCACAATGTACAAAGAGACCAGATGAGTTATGGGTTTCAAATGAGGGAAAATTTGTTTTACCAAATTGTCTCTTATCGCAGCTAGCGCGGTTCTATCATGGGCAGGCTCACCTAGGGAGAGATGCCATGATAAGGTTGTTCAAAACTGATTGGTTTAACCCCAGATTTCGTCAAGCTGCAGAAGCAGTTTGCCATCGTTGTGTCATTTGCCAGCAGATGAACCCAGGAAAGGGAACAGTTGTGAACGCGAGCCACATTGGCAGGGCGAGTGGCCCGTTCAGCAGAATGCAGATGGACTTTATTGAGATGCCTGTGCAGGGAGGTCTGAAGTATGTGTTGGTGATTGTGTGCATTTTTAGTCACTGGATTGAAGCATACCCTACACGTAGAAATGACAGCCTTACAGTTGCAAAATTATTGTTGAGGGAGTTGATACCACGTTTCGGATTCCCGATCTCTTTAGAATCAGATAGGGGAAGTCACTTCAATAACGAGGTGATAAAGTTACTTTGCGCAGCGCTGAACATTGAGCAAAAACTGCATTGTAGCTATCGCCCAGAGGCCTCAGGACTGGTGAAGCAAATGAATGGTACACTGAAATCGAGAATGGCGAAAATATGTGCATCGACAAATTTGAAATGGCCTGACGCATTGCCTTTGGTGTTAATGTCAATGAGAAACACCCCTGACAGAAAGACTGGATTGTCCCCGCACGAAATTCTCATGGGCAGGGCCATGAGACTTCCTGCAGTTCCCGCAAATGCGCTTTTGAATATAACAGATGATATGGTGTTAGACTACTGCAAGGGTCTGGCTGACGTGGTTCGCTCTTTCTCTCACCAGGTGGAAGCAACCACCTTGCCACCGATCCAAGGTCCAGGACACACACTGAAAGCAGGTGACTGGGTCGTGATAAAGAAGCACGTGAGGAAGTCGTGTCTGGAACCCCGTTGGAAAGGCCCTTTCCAAGTGATCCTGACAACCACTACCGCTGTGAAGTGTGCGGGAGTTCCCAACTGGATTCACGCCAGTCATACAAAGAAAGTGTTGTGTCCCAGAGATGAGGAAGTTGAAGCGCTGAAACTGCCAGTACCTGATAAAACCGTGCCGAGCGCTGAGACAGAGCAAAACAGAACTAGAAGCGAACAGGCAGAAATAGAGGAGAGAGAAATATTCTCTGAGGACGAAACAGCCGATTCACTTGGGGAACACCAAGGAGAGACCTCAGACAGCGACGAAGCAGCTGAAGGTAACA
Organism: Pleurodeles waltl; assembly: GCF_031143425.1. NCBI lineage: Eukaryota > Metazoa > Chordata > Amphibia > Caudata > Salamandridae > Pleurodeles > Pleurodeles waltl. The sequence goes on along the minus strand of NC_090448.1, from coordinate 913,946,664 downwards.
AAGAGCCTGAAGCAGCTGAAAGTGACAAAGAGCCTGAGGAAAGTAACAGTGACAAAGGGCTCGAAAGAGGTGAAAAAGCAGGAGAGTCTGATCAGAGGAGGGCTCTCCCAGAAGCAGACGGTACAGAAAAAGAAAAGGAAAACCTGATTGACTCCCCAGAAGGAGGGGACAAGGCAGAACAGAACGAAACTGTTCAAACTTCTTCAGAAGAGATCGCAGGTCCATCAAGTGGACACAGTGCAAAGAGGAGACAAAGTATATCGCCAGTAAAACTAAGAACTAGAGAAAAGTTGAATGACGAAGGGCCAAGAGTGAAAGAGAAAAGAAAGGAAGTGTCTGTCGTGGTACCAACCTCAAGTGAAGAAAAAGACTTGGCCAAAGAGGAAAGTACCAGTGAGGCAGAATCAAAGAGAGATGCAAAATTGAAAAGGAAAAGGATACCAAACAGGAGATATTCCGGTCCAGAATGGGCATATGTAGTCAATGACGATTGGACCGACGAATTTGTATCTCTTAGCCTCGAGAACGAAGAAGAAGAGATACCAATAGAAAAGAAAAGTTTTATGGACACTATTGACTGAAAAACTGAAATGACATTGCTTGCTATAATCTAACGTGATACAACCAGCTGAGACATTGCTAAACCGGATGAGACATTTGCTAACTTGATTAAGACTTTGATAACCTGATTGACTCTTAAACCCGATTTGAGACAACGTTGCTAACTTTGAAAAAAAAAAAAAAAAAAGAGTGACTGAGTTATTGCCGAACTGAGTTATTGCCGAATTGAGACAAATGCTGCTAACCGATAAGTGACTGGGCTCCTGAAGAAAACTGTGTGAACATTGCGCTCGTTCAGCTTTGTAACTAATTGCTAAATCGTTTCTTTTATAGGTGCTTCTAGCTCTCTGATTATATACAGATCATGACTAGGTACGCTACACAAAACAGTAGAATGAAATATTGTAAATATGCGTGTATAGGCTTGATAACTGCATGTGTACTAATAATAATGGCAATAGTGTTTGCAATGCATGCTAAGGGTGAGAATGAGAAAATTGATGCTTCTACCTATGCTCCTGTCACTGTCACTGAACTAACTGCATTGAAAAGACTAGAATTAGATGAGAGACACTTGCACGACAAGAAGGAACTTTCGTATAATGTTTTCTATCGCTTACTAACAGAATATGTTGAGACTATGGATGCGAAAGATTGTTATGTGTGTACACAGATACCGACATCGGTAACGGAAGGGGTGACTTATCATCACATGCCTCTTACATATGGGATTACATGTAGTATAGTAACTTCTAGATTTTATGGTCAAACTAACATACAGTATTTTTATTCAAATTATGATGTTACCTTTGCATATGTTCCTATAATAACGCAGCTAAGCCAGATTGCTAAAGATTGGGATGCTAAAATAATGAGGGAATTTTTCGAGCCAATGCAACCTTTTGAAACAGCTCACGCTCATAGGGAAAATCTTACCTGCTCGCTCTCTGCAGTAGAAATAAGCTTTTTAGATCGCACAGATGATAGAAGGGCACAAATGAATGCGAAATTAGAAAAAGAGCTAAGTAAGAGGACTTCAGTAGACAATTATGCTTTTGCCGCAATAAAAACACAAGGGAGAATAGCTTTAGATGCTTGGCATGTAGGGAAATTTTGTATATATCGAGGTGAATATTATTATGATAACATTTTCGTGGGAGCGAGTGAGTGTAAACATACGTTTATCTTTAAAGCCAAATGGACATTCATGTTGAACGGACTTGACCCTGTCATACCTGGTGTATATTACATTTGTGGGCATAATGCCTATTATCGTCTTCCAAAGGGATGGTGGGGGAGATCTTATTTGGGTATAGTGTTCCCAAAGGTTTATCAACTGGATGACCTATCGATGATTCCAAAGACATCTGGATCCCATCGTATCCAGAAAAGAGAGACCGCAGCTGCTGTGGTAGGAGATATATTTGGAGCCATGATTCCTTCATTAGGAGTTGTGTTGAATTCCATCAAAATAAGAAAGTTGTCTACTATAGTGGATAACATGTTGACAAAGTTTTCAGGTGCTATAATCCTGATGGATGCTGAACTTGCAGCGGAAAGAGCTATGACTCTTCAAAACAGGCTTGCCCTAGACATTCTTTTAGTAAAGGATGGCGGCGTTTGCAAAATGCTTGGTGCGCGTCACTGTTGCACGTATATTCCAGACAACAGTGTGAAGATTAAAACAATGCTTGCTAATCTAACAAAAGAGAGTGCAGAGTTGAAGGAATTGAAAGAACCAGGAGTTTGGGAGAAGGTTGGAAAGGGAATTGCTTCAGTGGGAAATTGGCTTGGTAGCATTTGGAATGGAATATTACTAAAAATAATACAGGGAATACTAATAGTACTAATTTGCATTTTTGGGATTTGGGGAATAAAAAGGGGAATACTAATGATCATGGCAAGAATTAAAAGAAGGAAGGAAGAGAAAGTGATGAAAAGAATGGCAGAAGAATACAAGGCAAGAACAAGGGGAACTAAAAGGCAAAGAGAACTGACAGAATTTTAATGGAATAAAATTTGTGGGAATAGTTTTGTGTGATGACAAGTAGTCATCAGAGGAGGGATTGATGACGCAGAAATGAAGGTTTTACATTTATTAGCGCATAAACGTAGTGCTGCAATAATCAAGTGTGACTTTAACCGAACTAATAAAGATTGTACGGGGACAAATGTGCCCTCAGAGTAGTTCGCCAACATTTATAAGCGTGCTTTATATAACGTGATGTATTAGAATTGTACTAATCTGACATATCCGTAAACGTGTGCTATGATTTGCTTGGTTGAAATGTTTTAGCTTAGCATAACTTTAGTGGAGGCTTTGGCCTAGTTGCCTTGTCTCACGGTTTAGATGCTCGTATTTTTCCAATGTGCTAATAAACGTGTATTCTTGCTTGAAGCTGTACTTTTCCAGTGAGATCGTTCACATGCTTATCTTTAAGGTTTCGTGCCAGCCTGGCATCTTCTTCTTTGCTCCAAGGTCAATCTGCAGGTGCGGACAATGGAAGCTCTGAAAGTGAGTTAATTGGTAAAATATGTTGCAACTTACGTTCCCGACTCCAAGGATAATGTATGCTTAGGTAGAAGCTTGTGAACTGTTGCTTTTGATTGGACAATTTGAAGCCAACCTATGAACCCTCCAATGGAAGACCCTACTGGATTTGAACTGTTGTTTATTTAAACCCGGTGCACAAGAAAAAAGCAGCCATTTTAGCCTTTTTGCCATTAGCCATTAGCCAGCGGCCATTGCGGACATTACCCATTTTTCCATTAGCCATTTGCCATTTTTTGCGGACACTACAGCATTAGCCATTTTGCGGACATTGGCCGTTGTCCGCCATTTTGCAGGACATTGCAGCCATTATGGCTCATCTTGCTGACTTCGTCATTTTGCTATCTTCTAGAGACTTTAAGTAATTCTCGCCCTAGAGACTTTAACTTTGATTTGCCCCTTTGCATGAAGTAGTAGTTTGTCCTTTATCTTGCCGCCGTGAGGCAATTGCCCCGTCCACCCTGCCCCTTTGCCCCGTCCCATGCTGATCGAAACCGGTACCTGTGAGACGAAGACTTCCTTGAATGCTGATCGAACTTGGTAAATATGAAAGGAAAATGTACAATTGCATTGTGTTTTCTTTTTAGGTAACCAACTGCTGATTTTTTGGATAAGAGCCCTAGTTAGGAGTTTTTTTCCAAATTAATGTTGCTAAATTGTTTTTGCATGAAGTCCCACATGCAGATGCTAATTTGAGGTTAGATGAGGATTCATTTGTTGCACGATGCAATTTGAGACCTTGTTATGCTGACTAATGTATGAAATTAGCTCATTACAGATTGTAGTTTTAGTGGTTTGCGTTGTTATTATCGAATGCATTGTTATTCAAATGCTGCATAGATTGCATCTGTTTCGCCGTTATGGACAGCTATTAATGTTCATTTACATATATCATTTGGTGTTGAGACACATTTATATCGTGCTAGCTTTGTTAATATAGGGAAATAAATGCATTAACTTTGAATAAACTGGTGTGGTTATTCATGGCCGAAAGGTCATGGTTCGCCGAAATGTTTTCTGGATTAATTGTGAAGTGTTATGTTGATCAGGGTATTGCTTATGTTCGTTATTGATTATCGATTTGATTAAATTGATTACTCTCGGGTGAAGAGTGCCCCACTTGGTCAAAAGATTCATCGACCCAAGAGCGTCCAGATACAGGTAAATTATTAGGTACTGAACGCTCTATCACGAGACAGAACATTCTGTGTGGGGTGGAATATAACCAGTCCATACTGAATTAAATGTTTTGGAAAAATGAGCGACCTCTTCCATTAGATGGCAGCCTATCCCCGAGGAGTTCTTTTCCTGTAAGGAAAGGATTATTCACAACCTCTCAAAATAGTCTGTTATCTTTCAAGACAGTGGCTCGTTCCAATTCCTCCCAAGCATTTTCTCTAAACTCCCTCTTTCCATTCTCAATAGCTTCTCTATCATTTTGTCTGGCTACTCGCCCTGTCACTGAATCACATGGCAAGATGTTTGTGGCTTTTTTAAGGCCTTTAAGGTGTTTGTGCATTTTGAGTCAAACCAGGCATGAAGGGGCCTCTCCCTCTGTGGGTTAGCCACCACCATGGAGTCTGAAATACAAGTACATATTTTGGTAAAACTAGAACGAACAATGTCTGGGTTAGGGGCCTCCTTTAAACAGCAAACCACCTCTCCCATGTTGTTCCCAATAATTTCCTTCAATATTTTATTGGCATCAACGTGTTGGCATTTCCTACGAACCCCTTAGTTTGAGTGAAAGTTAATGATGGATTTTTCACTTGAATCGTAGGGGCTCTAAGTGCACAGGTTAACTCAATCATGAGTGGGTAATCGTCACTCCATGGTGAATGGCACACCTCATTCCTTCTCAACCACTGAATCAGGTCTTCTGACAGAAGAATGTGATCTATGACACTACCTTTACCACTCCCTACAAACGTTGGATCAGGCAGAGATTTTCCTTTTTTCACTCTGATGCAAAGGACAAATTATTAACCAGCACTATCCTAGTTAGTGCTTCCCCATAAACCATGTGCAAAAAATATCCTATATAATCCCCCTGCCAATTTACAATCCTGCAGACTCTACTTTCATTATAACAGCATTTAGCTATGCTAAAATCACCATAACAGAGAGACATTTGGATCTTGTTCCATAATTTCACTAAGCAAGGTTCCGAACTCTTCAATAATACCTGCTGGTTGGGACCCAAGGAAATGATAATAAAAGTTAATAAGCACAATATTATTACCCAGAAAAGGATAGCTTCAAAGGTTGGTAATGCAAATTTGAGAAGACTTCCTTGATTTTAAAATGCCCTACTCCTGATGAAACAAAGATTGCAAGTCCCTCCTTCCCTCCTTCCCCCTACACACCATGGAAGGAACCACAGGGGAGGAAAAGGATATATACCCATCATGGTTGGATAGTCAAACAGTCAAACAGTCATGTGTCTTGACAACATATAGGCCCTCATTATGACATTGGTGGTAAGTACCGCTTACCGCCATGCCGACTGCTGCCAACAAACCACCACCACGGCAGATTACTGCTACCCATATTATGACACACACATAGCAATCCGTCACTATACAGCCACACACACAGGTCTGCCACCGGAAAGGTCAGTGATAAACTGGCGGTATCCAAACCCACACCGTTACGCCAACAGAACTACACCCACAACACTATGACCCACAAATCACCACAGAGGACATTCAATGGTGGTAAACCATTGGCGCTACATACCGTCGCGCTCAAAATACACACACATACAAAACAACACCACATTGGTCAATTCAAACTACACACACCTGACACCCATTCACACACCACACCCATACACCCACACCACTATAAAACACACACCCACATTACCCACAACCCTTTACAACTAAAAACAAGTGCCACAAGAGAGATAGCAAGACCACAGACAAGACCACAGCCACACACCACCATCACCTATACACCATCCACGCACATTATATCACACACCCCAACACATCACCATACACACCCTCACCACTCACACTACATCCATGGCACCACAACAACACCCCAGGTTCTCAGAGAAGGAGCTAAGGTTCATGGTAGAGGAAATCATCTGGGTAGAGCCACAGCTATTCGGATCACAGGTGCAGCAGACATCCATTGCTAGGAAGATGGAGCTATGGCGGAGAAGAATCGTGGACAGGGTCAACGCCGGGGGACAGCACCCCAGAACAAGGGATGACATCAGGAAGAGGTGGAACGACCTATGGGGGAAGGTGCTTTCAGTGGCAGCAAGACACCAAATAGCTGTACAGAGGTCTGGCGATGGACCCCCACCTCCTCCCCCACAACTAAAAACATGGGAGGAGCAAGTCTTGGCAATCATGCATCCTGAGGGCCTGGCAGGAGTAGGAGGATGACTGGCCTCTGGTAAGTCAACTCTTTACTACTTTCACCCCCCTCCCTACCTGCAAGCCATCACATACCCCCACCCTTCACTCCACCACCTCCCACACACCCCACCGTCACAACCCACCCATCCCAATACCAAGCCCTGCATGCAACACCAATGCATGGACATCCATCACAGACCTGCATGGACACCTATCACTAAAGCATGCACACTAGAGGGAAACAGCTAGCCCACCAAATAACAACTCACACAAGGCAAAGCTGCCAGGTCAATAACAACCATAGAGGGCAACACACACATGCACAAGATGTCACATGCAGAAACAATAACACTGCATTTACAACCCCACAGGTCCCCCAGCTAACGTCACCAGAGAGGAGGTGCCAGCAACCTCCATCCCCCCCCCCCCAGAAGAGGCCCACAGTGATAACAGCAGCTCTGGACGGCTGGATCTGGATGACCAACCTGGCCCATTAGGGATCTCCGGATAGTCGATTACCCAGGCACAGTCCCATACCACCACAGAGCCTCCCCCTTCAGGAAACACCAGCACAGTGCCCACGCAGCGGGCCCATACCTCTGTCCCCAAGACACGTCAATCAGCAGTGTGTCCACCACTACAGGGACCCCAGGCCACCCCACAAACACAGGACGATCAGGGACCTGAGGTCAGTGGCAGTGGGCACACGGTTCAGGGGACAGAGGCACAGGACAGCAGGGAATCTGGGGGGACTGCTGTACGACAGGGGGAGGACAGGCACAGGGAACCGACTCTCCAGGAGGCACTCACCGCAATCCTGGGAGCATATCAACATTCCCAGTAGAAGAAGGGCAAGATACTGGACAAGATGCAGGAGAACCAGTGGCTGCAGGAGGGACAGTACTTGGGGATCAGGGAAGACTGGAAGGACATCAACACCACCCTGGTCACCATTGCAGGGGTCCTGGCAGACATGGCCAGCACTATGAGGGAGGCAGTGGCACACCACCAGGCCCCTACCACTAGCCAAACCAATGAACAGCCCTCCACCTCCACTGCCGCTAATGGACAGGAGATCCTGCCACAGGACCAACAGGCCACCAGCACCCACACCGCAAACGTTCCCTGAAATCCAGGCCAGAGCCAGAGACTATTGCCAAGACCCCCACCAGGAAATAACACTCTCCTGAATGTCATCCTTGTGTCCCACCCTGTCACCCTGTCCACCTTGAACTGTCATTGCTCCCCTTCCTATGCCCCCTTGGACAATACACCTGTGATCCACATAAACTGGACTCTATCCTGGACTTTCCTCCACCATCACCCCAGCCGATTGCACATCCCCTCTACTTATTAGCACTTAAATAAAGACCCTTTAAAAAAATACAAGTATGGAGTATGTTAAATTATTTAACTATGTATTCGTTTAACAAGATTTAAACACTGCAATTCAACTGTACAGTAACGTATCCATCGGAATGACCTGTAGTTGGCTGCAGTCAACACACCAGGAGTGATAGTGGGGCACACATATCTGCAAATAGAGATGCCAAAGGGTACAGTGAGTGGCCATAGAAGTGGGAAAAACAGCCTGCCAGTGACAATGTCAAACACAAAACTGTCAATTAAAAGTGAAGTTACACTGTCTTACCTATGTGTCATTGGAAGTATTAACAAACTATTGCACTTCTGTTGTCCTCATCCTCTGCCTCCTCAGCTTCATTGTCCACAGGGTCCACTGCTGCCACACGCCCATCTCCAGCCTCACCCTCCTGCAGAAAAGGCACCTGGCAACGTAAGGCAAGGTTGTGCAACATACAGCATTTCACGATGATCCGGCAGACCTTCTTCGTGAGTAGTACAGGGATTCACCAGTTACATGGAGGCAACAAAACCTAGCCTTCAGGAGGCCGAATGTCCTCTCTGTAATTCTTCTTGTTCACCCATGTGCCTCATTGTAACGTTCCTCTGCCCTTGTCCTGGGATTCCTCACAGGGGTCAGTAGCCATTAGAGGTTGGGGTAACCAGAGTCACCTGCAAATATCGAGGGACACCTGTTAGACACACACTAACCCTTAGGGCCCACCACATACCCATACACCAACATCCACTGGGTGGGAACCAGGGTTCACCTATTAGCCACACCAGGTGCCTCTGGAGTTGAGCCATCAGATATGGGATGCTGCTATTCCTCAGGATAAAGGCATCATGCACAGACCCAGGATACTTTGCATTGATAAGCAAGGTTAGAACACCGCACACAGTCAATTCCATTAGAACACAAGTCTGTTACAATATGTAATGTCTGGTTTACATTGTATAGATGAAACAAAAATTGTACATCAGTAGTACACAACAGTATTCTTGACAGATGATGTCTTTATTGTCGAAAGCGTTGTATTAAAGTAAACAAAGTACTTCACTGCAGACACAGCCAACACGTGTTTTGTCACGCTGGTGACTTTTTCAAGGCTGTAGAAAAGCATATATATACATACTATGTAATTTTGTTTACATGGCAACTGATAAATACATCTACAGGATCAAATAATAGTGGTCATATATTAAAAATTTGCTTAGTTTGTGACCTCTGTCTAGTCACCAAAAGAAGGGGGAATATCCCAAGGAATGAGCAATCACATGTGGGAATCATGGACATGGCCAAACCACCAAGAGTCACAAAAGGCTATCAGAGAAACACCTTGTGTAATGTGCCAAACGAAAATCCGGCGAGAGGAGAAGAAAGATACAATACAGAACATAGATGGAATGGAGAGATAAGTTAGGTTTGAAAACATGCAATGAATCTCAGTGCAGTCCCCTAGACAAAAATCGAAATGTGTGAATAGTCCAGATAAAGTAAACAGTCAGTAGAAAAACCGGGAAAGGTGGAACGGTGGTACCAGAGATGGTCGTACCTATTTAGGCATGTTGCTGGCACGACACAGTCACTGAGTCAATCATAAAGGTAATGTAAGTCTTTGCGTCTGGAAATGTAGGAAAGAGAGATTCTGCTAAAACAAATGATAAATGTAAAGATTACAAAAAACGCAAGACTGCATGTGCCACCCGTACACAAACGATACTAGGAACCCAACAGCCTCTCAAATGTGGAAAATACCTGAAATTGGACTATTCCAAATCCAGAAGTTCTAGCATGTGAAAATGTCCAAAGTAGAAGCAGGTTAGTCAATATATTGGACCATGATAAGTCCAAGAACAAGTTCTAAAAAGAAAATGAAAGAAGTCAAAGCTAAACAATTTCCTTTGAGAGATGAAAACAGCAAAACGTCATTCCCAAATGTCCTGAAAATATAGAAAGGGTATATAAAACCCCAAATGATACGCACAGCCAAGGGATAACGTATACAAAAAAGAATTCCTAATCACAAAATGGCCATACCATCGAGCGTCAAGTCATATAAGCCAAATAGGTACCCCTAGAGTAAGGAACAAATGGGGACCCAGTGTAGATCAAGTAAGTAGATCAAGTATGTATAGGTCTATTTGTTTACTGTAACACTAATGTGGTTAAGGAATATATAAACAATTACTGCCCTCCATTCAATTAAATGGGGCAACCAGAGCAGGGGCCGTTACAAAATGTCAGAAGTCGTAACTTCAATAATTACCGCCATTCTGTTATCAAAAGAGTGAATTGGTGTAATAACACGCTCCCCTCACAGTGCCCCGTGTGTCTCAGCAAACCGTCTCTAAGTGGAAACTTAGTTCGGAATAACAGAGGAAATGTAAAGAACAGCCCCAACTCACCGTAGCGGAAAGGTAACTATGGTTCAGAGTACTGCGGTCGTGCCGTCAAAAGTCGGTAAATCGTGAGTACCCGCGGCTATAAGTATGCACGAAAAATGAAAGCCGTAGAAGTCGGCATAGGACTACTGTGAAATGAGAGCCGTAGAAGTCGACAAAGGACTATTGAGTAAACAAGAGGGGTGCATAGTCAACAAAACAACAGCTGTATGGCAGCCATATTGGAACGTCAAACTAGAAGGTATAAATGATGAAATATTACAAAGACATGGATAGAGAGCTGCAGAACATGCCAGACCTTCTCCTTGCTATATACCTCCACGACCGAGACCGCCGACGAAGATGACGACGGTAAGTACTGCAACCTACGAAACAAGGGAAGAAAGGGCACAGTTAAAAACCCACCCACTTCACCCACCCCGCAACGCACCCACAACCCTTCACAGCAGCACAAGCCATACACCCCACAGCAAGAGGGACTTACCCGACACAAGGCAAATCCAACCTGTCCAAAGAACATACATGTGCCCCACACCCAATAACAATGAAACAAGAGACCAGGCATCCAGAGTGTGCCGGCAAAACATTGGCCACACATTAACTTTTAATTCAGCTATCTGAGCAAACGATTTGTAAATAAGGCCAATGGCCAGTCCTTAGTGCTCGAAGTCCCATGGGGCACAATGGCCGCAACCAGACTCCCACAAGTGCTCCACCTCATAGGGGCAACAATGGGGCATCCAGGCACCTCAGGGAACAGGGGCAGGGGGTGGTGGGGATTTACCAGGGGGTGGGGCTTGGATTTACATTTGGAAGGTGGAGGGGGTTTGGGTTTGGCCTTGGAAGGTGGGGGAGTGTGCTTGGACTGGCTGGAACCAGAAGGAATAGGCTCAGCACAGGGCTTCTTCTTCTCTGGGGAAGGGGCACGGGAATGTGAAGGGCGGACAGGGGCGGGCTGTGACGTCGAAGGAGTGGAAAGGGCAAGGAGGTGTGCACGTTTAGGGACGAGACAGGGTAGGCCAGTGGGTTGGAATAGGTCAGCACAGGAGAGGAAAAGTTTCTTTGGTGCAATTGGGTTGGGCTTGGAGGAAGGCATGGGAGTGGAGGTAGAGGGTGTGCTCGTAAGTGGCGTAGGTGTGCGTGTTGTGGGTGCAGGTGACTGGACAGTATGCTGAGGTGTGGTGGATGTGTGATGGGTGGGTGTTTTGGTGCGTTTGTGTGTTTTTGGAGGGGGGTGGACACAGTAGGACAAAACAGGCTGCCAGTGTGAATGTATGTTGTTTGGGTGTCTGCAAGTCTGGTGAGTGTGCTGCATGTGTCAACTAAAGTAGTTGTGGTGAGTGCAAGTGTGGTGTCTGGGGTGAATTTATGGAGGTGTGCTATTGTGGTGACTGCAGGAATAGTGTCAGCAACAGTGAATGAAGGTGCAGTGCCTGAGAGGGTGTATGTAGGGGGGACAGACATTGATGCGGAAGAGGTGGGCACACTGGGGGAAGTGGATGTTGCTGTGTGTGCATGTGTATGTTGGCTGTGTGAATGCATGTAGTGGGAGGTGTGGTGCTTGTGTTTTGAACTGTGCTTCTTGCGTGTTGAGGTGTGTGCCTGCGTGTCAGAATGTGTGCTTTGGACGGGTGAAGGGAGTGGGGAGCTGGAAGGAGAAGAGGAGGATGGAGGGTGACGGAAGGACCAGGGACACTGGCTGCCGTCAAAGAGGAGGCCAGAGCCTAAAAAGAGCTCTGTAGGCCAGACACGGCACCGTGAATGCCATCCAGATAGGCATTGGTCTGCTGCATCTCTGATGCTAGCCCCTGGATGGCATTAACGATGGTTGTCTGACCTACAGAGATGGTTCTCCTCCGTGAGGGCAGCAGGGCTGACTGGGGCAGGGGAAGAGGTGCCTGGGGCAAAGGAGACGCCCACCCTTCTGGGTGAGTGGGCACGGGCAACTCGGTGGGGAGCAAATGGGAGGGCGGTGATGGTATGGGGATGGCGGAAATGACACAGTAGGTGTGGGCCCACTAGGGTCCGCCACCGCCAGGGAGCCCCCATTGGAGGAGGTATCGGAGTCACTACCTCCAGTGGTAGTTGCCTCCCACGTGGTACTCCCCTCACCCTCCAACCCACTGGTCCCCTTGGGGTTGGACGACTGCCTCCGAGGATCCGTGGGCTGCTGCATCCCCACTCACCGGTGCCTCAGCTCCCTCACCAGATGATGCTGATGTACACAGACAACACAAGAGAACAGGGATGGGGAGACAAAAAAGCAGAGACATTTGTAAATAGCTGAATGAAGTGAACATAGTGGTTCATACATACACCCACCCAATAGACCCTCCAACAGGCAGCACCTACCGCTATACCCATGGCTATGCCCCTGGCTAGTGCCCAGAACCTTGCCCTACAGCCATCCCCCAAACAATTTAAGGACCCGATGTGTAGGAGACCTGACCAAAACACCCCTACTCCCCACGGGGGCCATAATGTAGATGGACATCAGTCAGAGTCCCTGCAACTAAGCAGCATAAACCCGAATGCACACACAGACATCCATCAAGGGTCAAATATATGGTATGTGTACTCACCTCCTTGTGCAGCCTTCAAGCGCCCATCCAGGTCTGGGTACGCCACCTCCAGGATGCGTACCATAACGGGGGTCAGTGCCCGCCGGGCACCCCTTCCCCGTTGGGAGGACTTCCCCAGCTGGGCCTCACAGATATTTCGCGTCTAGTGCCGCAGGTCCTCCCACCTCTTCCTGCAGTGGGTGCTCGCCGGTTGTAGACCCCCAGGGTCCGTACCCCCTTGGCGATGGCGTGCCAAAGTGCCCTCTTCAGGTGCACGCTTACCTAAAAGGGACACACATAAATATAACACAGAGGTCAGGTACTGGCTAAACATATACAGCTGGCTATGCGTCCACTATGTAACGGACAGAACAAACAGACTAACAGCACATAAACATGCAGCATGTCAGGAACCCTGGCCCATCCAGGGTCAGAGGTGCACACATGTATGCTGCCAACACCAACCATTACACACATCCATGGCCCACAATCCTCCTACTCACCTGTACCTCTGTCCGTCCGTAGACCTTGGCGTACAGGGGCAGGACCCCGTCCACGAGCCTTTTGTCAGAGTCACCAGATCCTTGGGGTCTGTGCACGTTCCCAACACTTCCACCACAAGACAGCTCTAATACTCTGATTAGAATTGTCACAGAATCTAAGAGAGTCCAAGTGGGGAAAAGGGGATTAGGAAGGGAACAGCTGGGAAGGAGACCTGTAGGAAGCAAAAAGGTTAAAACACACAGGTGGTCATTACAACCCTGGCGGACGGTGTTAAAGCTGCGGTAATACCGCAAACAGTCCGGCGGACAAAAAAAGGGAATTATGACCCTGGCAGAAACTGCCAACAAAGACAGCCACTTTAACACACCGCGCGCCACGGCGGTACAGACAAGCAGCGCGGCGGTCACCGCCAACAGACAGGCGGAAGACAATGTACCGCCCATAGTATCACAACCCGCCAATCCGCCACCTTTTCCGTGGCGGATTCACTGTGGATAAAAACACGGCGGAAACAGCTTTTGCAATGGGAAAACGCTCACCTTAACACATCCCACGAGGAACGAGGACTCCATGGAGCCGGAACTCCAAATGCTCCCTGCCCTTGTGTTTCTGCTTGTCTACGACCAACATGTACGTAGGCGCCGAAGACAACGGTGAGTACTGCACCTACGACATGGGGGAGGGGGGAGGCAAAAGTTAGGGGGACACCCACCAAACACCCCCACCCCCACCCCCAACCTCGCATAATACAACATACACACCAATGCATCCACAAAAATCACAGTAACAACCCACAATCCCCCCGGAAGAATGAAAAGACAATGCGAAATTCGGTCACACATTGTAATGTGGCAATATACATGTCATACAAAAATATACAGATATATATGAAAATCAGCCATAAATATATACATTGCGAGAAGTAGTGCAGATATGTACAAAACAATGTCCGTGCACCAACAGTCCAAAAATGCATGGGCGAGGCCCACAAAGGATACCTGACCACAATCGGAGAGAACACTGCCGGGGCATCAGATAGAAATACTACAGGCACCTCAGGGGGAAGGGAAGGGGGGGCACCTCAGCCGGATGACTGCAAAGCCAGATCCACGATGGGGCTCCATGCCCATTGATGTATCCTGGGGAGTGCAAAGCCACAGTCTCTCAAGTCCCTACAGTGGGTGGGTTGGCCACCGTGGCATCCTGGGGAGTGCAAAGCCACAGTCTCTCAAGTCTCACAAGTGGGTGGGTTGGCCACCGTGGCATCCTGGGGAGTGCAAAGCCACAGTCTCTCAAGTCTCTACAGTGGGTGGGTTGCCCACCGTGGCATCCTGGGGAGTGCAAAGCCACAGTCTCTCAAGTCTCACAAATGGGTGGGTTGCCCACCGTGGCATCCTGGGGAGTGCAAAGCCATAGTCTCTCAAGTCTCTACAGTGGGTGGGTTGCCCACTGTACCATCCTGGGGAGTGCAAAGCCACAGTCTCTCAAGTAGATGCAGGTCTACACTGGTACTGGGGGGGACTGGTGCCCAGAGTGCTTCATCCTGTGCAGGACAGACAGAGTGGATGCAGTTCTCCACTGGTTATGGAGGGTGACTGGTCCCCAGACTGGATGAGTCTCCCCGTGAAAGTTCCTGTCCTGTCACTGTCCCAGCTGCACATGGGATAAGGATGCCTGATGTGGCGGTCTATTCATTCCTACCCGATGCTTGCCCTGTTCAGCGGTGCTTTGCCATGGCGGTCTTTGCCCTATTCAGCGGTGCTTTGACATGGAGGTTCATGACTGTTCAGCGGTGCTTTGCCATGGCGGTCTTTGCCCTGTTCAGCGGTGCTTTGACATGGAGGTTCAGGACTGTTCAGCGGTGCTTTGCCATGGCGGTCTTTGCCCTGTTCAGTGGTGCTTTGCCATGGCGGTCTTTGCCCTGTTCAGTGGTGCTTTGCCATGGCGGTCTTTGCCCTGTTCAGCAGTGCTGTGCCATGGCGGTCTTTGCCCTGTTCAGCGGTGCTTTGCCATGGCGGTCTTTGCCCTGTTCAGCGGTGCTTTGACATGGCGGTCTTTGCCCTGTTCAGCAGTGCTTTGCCATGGTGGTCTTTGCCATGGCGGTCTTTGCCCTGTTCAGCGGTGCTTTGCCATGGCGGTCTTTGCCCTGTTCAGCGGTGCTTTGACATGGAGGTTCAGGACTGTTCAGCGGTGCTTTGCCATGGCGGTCTTTGCCCTGTTCAGCGGTGCTTTGACATGGCGGTCTTTGCCCTGTTCAGCGGTGCTTTGACATGGCGGTTCTGGTACGGACATTGGTGTGTGGCATGACGTTCCCTACACTGGGCATTGGTGTGTGGCATGACGTTCCATCATAGCCCACCTGGGCTGTGGCAGCCGTGGCCCTCCTGGGCACTGACTCCGGCGGTGGCAGTGGTTTCCTGACCAGTGACGATACTTGGGCCCTCCTGGGCTGACTCTGGTGGTGGTCTCTGGACCAGTGACGATACTTGGGCCCTCCTGGGCTGTGACTCCGGCGGTGGACTCTGGACCAGTGACGATTCTTGGGCCCTCCTGGGCTGTGACTTCGGCAGTGGTCTCTGGACCAGTGACGATACTTGGGCCCTCCTGGGCTGTGACTCCGGCAGTGGTCTCTGGACCAGTGACGATACTTGGGCCCTCCTGGGCACTGACTCCGGGGGTGGCGGTGGTCTCCTGACCAGTGACGATACTTGGGCCCTCCTGGGCACTGACTCCGGCGGTGGCGGTGGTCTCCTGACCAGTGACGATACTTGGGCCCTCCTGGGCACTGACTCCGGCGGTGGCGGTGGTCTCCTGACCAGTGACGATACTTGGGCCCTCCTGGGCTGTGACTCTGGCGGTGGTCTCCTGACCAGTGACGATACTTGGGCCCTCCTGGGCTCTGACTCCGGGACTGGTCTCCTGACCACTGACAATACTTGGGCCCTCCTGGGCACTGACTCCGGCGGTGGTCTCCTGACCAGTGACAATACTTGGGCCCTCCTGGGCTGTGACTCTGGCGGTGGTCTCCTGACCAGTGACGACGGCGCTGGCGGTTGTGTCTCGACCGCCGGAAATGATGCCGCATTTCTCCGCCGTGACACTCACAACAGGCTGGGCAGACTTCCTCTGGCCCTTCCCCACCTTTGGTGGAGTCACAGCTGACTCTCCAATCCCCTTGGAACCCATGCGAGTTGTTTTCCCACCAGGAGGCTTCACACGGTCCCGTTGTCCACTCTCCAATTTTAGAGCCTTTACAGGGGGTGGGCTGCCAGTGTCTTGGCTCCGGGACACACTGCCTGCCCTGGTGGCCGGTGCACTCCACAAACCTTGAACAGGCACCACTGGTATTGGAGGCTTTTTGGCTGAGGCGCTACGATGGGACTGATGAATTGGGGGGGAGGGGGCAAAAAGGTCAACTTTACAGAGGGACAGTTTCTGACGAACACTGGGATGGGTAGTTGGAGGGGGCCTGGGAGTGGAGGAAGAGGAGGTGGTTGTCGGAGGTGTCACTTTAGGTGTTTTGGGTTCAGGTGCAGGTACTGGAGGCTGTCGTGAGGTGGATGGATGTTGGGTGAGTGATTGCCGGCGTTTGTGTACTTTGGGAGGGGGCATCACAGACACATTGGGAGAGGACACAGGGGACGTGTAAATGGGAGTGGAGGTGGTGAGTGCAGGTGAGCGGCTTGTGGTGCTGGGTCTCCTTGTGCGATTCATGGTGCCTGTAGATGTGGTGCATGCAGGTGTGTGTGGAGACGAGACTGGAGGGAGGAGGGAGAAGAGGAGGAGGGGGACACAGTGGAGGCAGTGGATGTTGCTGTGTCTGTACGTGGGTGAGGCTTGCGGGAGTGCCTGTGGGTTGTGTGGTGCCTATGTTTGCTTCAGCTACCTGTGTGTGCTGACTTGTGTGCATGCTGGTCTGTAGGTGTGCTTGGGATGGGCTGGGGTACAGGAGATTGGGTCTGGGTGGAGGAGGTTGGAGGGGGGAGGCTAGAGACAGGTACAATGGCTGCCCTCAGGGCTGAGGCCAGAGATTACAGGGTTCGCTGAAGGACAGCCTGACCAGAATGAATGCCCTCCAGGAATGCATTATCGTGTTGCAACTCCCTTTCTACACCCTGGATGGCATTCACAATGGTAGACTGCCCAACAGTGAGTGACCTGAGGAGGTCAATGGCCTCCTCACTGAGGGCAGCAGGGGTGACAGGGGCAGGCCCTGAGGTGCCTGAGGCGAAGGTGATGCCCACCCTCCTGGGTGAGCGGGCACGGGGCGAACGCTGAGGGGCTGCTGGTTGGGAGGTGCTGGTAGAGGAGGTGGTGGCTGTACCTGTAGAAGTGGGGCGCACAGATGGTGCCGCCACCACAAGGGAGCCCCCATCAGCGAACGAGTCCGTGTCGCTGCTTGGTGATCCGGTGGCCGACGTGAAGCTCCCCTTGCCCTCCGTCCACTGGTGCATTCAGAGTCCGTGGTGTGGCCCTCCATGGCCATGTGGGATGCAGCTCCCTCGTGCTCCGGTGCCACTGTACCTACGCCTGATGATGCTGATGCACAAAAGGACAGGGAGAGCAGAAAAAGGGGGGGAGACAGAAGAAAGAGAGTTTTAGTGCATGGCATACTGTTACAGTTGGCAGACAAGACACACACAGCAGCCCCCTGCATTACGCGTGCTCCTGCCCTCTGCACATGCAATTTCTGGGATATGGCCTACATGGCAATGGTGGACATCTACGCACATGGATGCCACAGGGGCAACTATACCTCGAATTGGCACTCTGCTGAGGTGGGGTAGAGTGCCACATGCCCTACATTACGGATGGGCCTTGCCTACTGAACTCGCCCTGGCCTAGGGACACCCACAGCCCACCTCCCCCACCCAGACACCTCCACTGCATGCAAAGTCCGCAGAATGAGGTTGTACTCACCCCCTTGTGTCTGCTGTGATGCCCTCAAGCACCCATCCAACTCCGGGTAGGCCACCGACAGGATCCGGAACATCAGGGGGGTCGTGGTACGACGGGCACCCCTCCCACGTTGGGAGGCCATCCCCAGCTGAGCCTCCGCCGTCTTCTTGCTGCAGCGGCGAATGTCCTCCCATCTCTTACGGCAGTGGGTGCCCCGTCTCTGGTGGGCCCCCAGGGTCCGGACCTCCTTGGCGATGGCACGCCAAATGTCCCTCTTCTGGTGGGCGCTGACCTACATGACATGCACAAGGAAAGAGGAACAGTCATTACCAACTGCACCGTCGATGTGAGTGGCCCCCTCCCTACTATGGCCATGTGGCCCATTCATTCCCATGCATTAATGTTCTATGAACTCTGCCCCCTTCCCTCTTCCAACCAGCCCTCTCCACCCAGGCCTAGCCCATACAACGTGCTCCCTGTGTACTAAACTGTTGGTCTGGAGGACTGTAGAGTAGCGTGTAATGGGGGAGGACCCCGACTACCAGTTTCTCCAACTCCTGTGCAGTGAAGGCAGGGGCCCTTTCCCCAGACGCTGCAGCCATCGTTGCTTCCAGACCAAGGTCACAGCAGCACTTGCAGTGTAGGTCCTCTCCTGTCGAAGGTCAGGTATCTAGTGATTGAACAGATAGAAAATGGCGGTGACGTCCGCGGCGGTGACGTCCGCGGCGGTGCGCATCATCACCGCTGGCACACCTGTTCATTGGCGCCTGGGACCCATAGGGTCCTATGTCAACCAATGCAGCATTGCGCTGCGGTCTACGACCGCCTACCGCAACGGTGTGCAACGCCAGCGCAGTTACCCCACAATCCCATTGTCCCAGTTTAGAGGTCAGGCAGCCGCCATTTCAGGGGCCCACATGGCTTCATTTACCTCTGCGTCACACATAGCTAGGCCTACACTCAACACACATACAGGAAGGGTTTTGTGAGTGGTGTAGTCTTGTGTGTAACTGTGGGTACATACCTGGAGGAATAATGACGGATTCGTCGCTGTTGTCCTTCGTAGGCACCGTCAGCTGGGACATTTGAGAAGATGGCAGAATCCTCCGGTGTACCGACCGCTGGTGGACCTTTTGACAATGGAAGAGCGACATGTCATCGTCACCTACCGGTTTGACCGTGCCACAATCCAGGAACTATGTACCCAGTTGGAGCCAGACCTGATGTCACCAATCCGCCATCCGACTGGAAACCCCCCTGACGTGCAGGTGCTGTCAGTGCTCCATTTCCTTGGAAGTGGGTCTTTTCAGACAACAGTGGCCATGGCATCAGGGATGTCCCAGCCTATGTTTTCCAACGTCCTGTCCAGAGTGCTCTGGTCCCCCCCCACAGGAGTGAACAGGCGTACAGGAACAGGAAGAGTTATCATTCAATGAATGTCCAGATGGTATGTTTGGCAGACCAGTACATCTCGCAGGTAAATGCTATGTTCCCTGGCTCAGTGCATGACGCCTACATCCTGCGTAATAGTAGCATCCCTGATATGATGGCTCAACTCCAGAGGCACCGTGTATGGCTATTGGGGGGCTCTGGTTACCCCAACCTTTCCTGGCTATTGACCCAGTGAGGAATCCCAGGACCAGGGCAGAGGAATGGTACAATGAGGCCCATGGGTGGACTAGGTGGGTGATCGAATGCACCTTCGGCCTCCTGAAGGCCAGGTTCAGGTGCCTCCATATGACTGGTGGATCCCTATTCTACTCACCGAAGAAGGTGTGCGAGATCATCATCGCCTGCTCCATGCTCCATAATTTGGCTTTGCGACGCCAGGTGCCTTTTCTGCAGGAGGATGATCCAGATGACGGTGTTGTAGCAGCTGTGGAGCCTGTGGACAGTGATGAGGAGGAAGCTGAGGAAAGAAGACAACGACAACAGGGAGTCAGTCATACAGCAATATTTCCAGTGACACACAGGTGAGAACATTTTCATGTTTAACATTACATTAACTTTCACACGTCTACCTCTATCCTGTCTGTCGGTTTCAACCGCTGTTTGGTAACTGAGTTGTACCTTTCGATTACTGTTTCACAGGTGTGGTTACCAACGTGTCATCTGCTTGCATCCTTCAAGGACTTGCGATGTGTGACATAGGTATGTTAGCTTTACAATAGGAAACGCATTATCACACTTTCATTGGTAATACATATTTACTAAATCACAGACTGACTCCAGTTTGTTTTGTGTTTCAAGGGTGTTTATTGAAGTGCTAATTATTGGAGGGGGTGGTAAAATGGTGAGGGGTGATGGTGAGGAATGTCCATGGCAGAGTCCAGTCTATTAGTCTCACAGGTGCACTGCCCATCTGGGCATAGGAAGTGGAGCTGGGGCAGTTCCGATCTGGACAGGGTAACAAGGTGGGACAGTGGGAGGACAAACAGGGTGGTCTCATTTCCTGGCAGGGGTCTTGCCATCTTGCTCTGTCCTGTTCCTGGATCTCAGGGACCGCTTGCGGGGTGGTTCTCCATCTGCAGGGGGTGGAGTGCTGGTGTGGTGGTCCTGTGGTGGGGCGTCCTGTCCACTAGCGCCGGCGGAGGTGGTGGGCAGTTCATCGTCCTGGCTAGTGTCAGGGGCCCCATGGAGTGCCACGGTGTCCCTCACGGTGTTCTGTATGTCCTTCAGCACCCCTACGATGGTGCCCAAAGCGGAGCTGATGGTCCTGAGCTCCTCTGCAACTTGTCCAGGACCGTGGCCATCGTCTCCTGGGAGTGGTGGTATGCTCCCATGATGGAGGAGAGGGCCTCGTGGAGAGTGGGTTCCCTTGGCCTGTCCGCCCCCTGTTGCACAGCAGCCCTCCCAGTTCCCCTGTGTTCCTGTGCCTCCGTCCCCTGGACCGTGTGCCCACTACCACTGCCCCCAGGTCCCTGTTGTTGTTGGGGTGGTGGGTTATCCTGGGTTCCCTGTAGTGGTGGACACACCGCTGATTGACCTGTCCTGGGTACGGAGGTATGGGCCCGCTGGGTGGGTGCTGTGCTGGTGTTACCAGAGGGTGGAAGGTCAGTGTTGGGCTGTGCCTGTGCAAGGGGAACTGACTGTCCCGAGGCCCACGATGGTCCGGGCTGGTCATCAGGATCCAGTGGGGCAGAGCTGCTCTCGTCACTGTGGGCCTCTTCTGGGGGTGGAGTGGTGTTGTCTGGACCCTCTGGTGTGGTGATGGTCCTTCGGGTTCCTGCAGGGGCATAAGAGCATGATTATTGCATGTGTGTGTGTAATGGTGTGCAATGGGTGGGTGTTTGTGTACCCCAGTGCAAGCATTCCTGTGTGTGGGTTTGTGTGATGATGGTTAGGGGGTTGTTCTGGGTATGTGCAGTGAGCATGCTTTAGTGAGGGGTGACCATGCTTAGTTGTGTCATGCAGGGCTTGGTGTTGGGATGGGTGGTTTGTGTTATTAGTACATTAGTGAGGAGTTGGAGTGATGGGGAGGGTGTGAGGGTGGGGGTGTGTGATAGCATGCAGGTAGGGTGGGGGATATGATAGTTAAGATTTGACTTACCAGTGTCCCATCCTCCACCGACTCCTCCGAGGCCCTCTAGATGCATGATGGTCAAATCTTGCTCCTCCCATGTTGTTAGTTGTGGGGGAGGAGGTGGGGGTCCACCGCCAGTCCACTGCACCGCGATGTTGTGCCTGAGACCGTTGAACGCACCTTCCCCAGTAGGTCGTTCCACCTCTTCCTGATGTCCTCCCTATTTCTTGGGTGCTGTCCAACGGCGTTGACCCTGTCCACTATTCTGCGCCATAGCTCCATCTTCCTGGCTATTGATGTGTGCTGTACCTGTGATCCAAATAGCTGTGGCTCTACCCGGATGATTTCCTCCACCATGACCCTGAGCTCCTCCTCGGAGAAGCGGGGGTGTCTTTGGCGTGACATGGGGTGGTGTGTGTGATGTATGTGTTGATGAGTGTGGTGATGTGTAGTGGTGTGTGGTGTTTTGTGCGTGGATGTTGAGTGGGTGATGGTGTTGTGTGCCTCTGTGTGATGGGGTTGTCTATTCTGTGCTCTCTCTCTGGCCTTCGTTCGTGATGTTTTGGTCGTAGGGGTTTGTGGGTGATGTGGGTGTGTGTTTTATATAGTATTGCGTGTGTGGGAGTGGTGGGTGTATGTGTATCAGGTGTGTGTATTTCGAAATGTCCAATGTGGTGGTGTTTTGTAGAAGTGTGTGTATTATGAGCGCAGCGGTGTGTACCGCCAACGGAATACCGCGGTTGAATGACCGCCGCGTGGATTCGTGGGTCGTAATAGCATGGGCGTGTTTCTGTTGGCGTGGAGGTGGAGGTTTTGTTATCGGCAGTTTATCACTGACCTTTGGTGTGCCGGAGTTTTGTGTGTGTCTGAATTTCGGCGGATTCCGAGCTGTGTGTCATAATAGCTGTGGTGGAATTCCGCGGCCGCGGCGGTGTATTGGCGGTCTTCTGCACGGCGGTAAGCGCCTTTTACCGCCAATGTTGTAATGACCCCCACAATATCAAGATTATATCATATTAATCTAATTGACTAGCTCATCCAGTGTGGCCATGTTGAGAACATACACAAACCAGGAGGATAATAATTAGTGGACTCACTATTCTGTCAGAGTCACCAGATCCTTGGGGTCTGTGCACGTTCCCAACACTTCCACCACAAGACAGCTCCAATACTCTGATTAGAATTGTCACAGAGTCTAAGAGAGTCCAAGTGGGGAAAAGGGGATTAGGAAGGGAACAGCTGAGAAGGAGACCTGTAGGAAGCAAAAAGGTTAAAACACACAATATCAAGATTATATCATATTGATCAATACTAGGCTATGACCTTAAGCACTGTCATTCTGAAAACATGGACAACCTAAGCATAGACTTAAAATGACTAGGCTTCAAGATGACTGGATACCTGTGAGGGAATCAAGAAAGGTTAAATGCAACTTTCAAATTCAAGTATTATCTTTTGCATGAGGATCATTAAATAATCTGAATGATTTCTAAACCATAATATGAATTGTGTTTGACAAACTTATTATGTACACACTACATTACATCTAGAACTCTAGCTTTTTTGTTCTCTCAAAATTGCCGGAACATGAATTGCACACATTTCAGATTTGTACAAAGGTTGTAAATACCATAGAATAATTGTGCACCATGAATAACATGAATTAGACTCGAGAAATAAATCACACGTCTTGCCAACTCGAAAGCCACCACGTAAATGCCTTAAAATAGTAGCGCATAATGAACACCGTGATTTTAAACACAGAAAAGGAATCGCGCGGCTTGGCGATTCGAAGGTCACCATATGAATGTCAGAAAATGGTAGCATACAATGAATAACATGAATTTCACACAAGAAATGAATTGCGCGTCTTGCCGATTTGAATACCACCATGTAACTGTCACGAAATGTTAGCACACAATGAATATCAAGGGTTAAAGCACAAGAAATGAATTGCGCGTCTTGCCAATTCGAATGCCACCATGTAACTGCCAAGGAATGGTAGCGCACAATGAATATCAAGGGTTAAAGCACGAGAAATGAATCGCGTGTCTTGCCGATTCGAATGCCACCATGTAACTGCCAAGGAATGGTAGCGCACAATGAATATCAAGGGTTAAAGCACGAGAAATGAATCGCGTGTCTTGCCGATTCGAATGCCACCATGTAACTGCCAAGAAATGGTAGCGCACAATGAATATCAAGGGTTAAAGCACGAGAAATGAATCGCGCGTCTTGCCGATTGGAATGCCACCATGTAACTGCCAAAGAATGGTAGCCCACAATGAATATCAAGGGTTAAAGCACGAGACATTAATCGCGCGTCTTGCCGATTCGAATGCCACCATGTAACTGCCAAGGAATGGTAGCGCACAATGAATATCAAGGGTTAAAGCACGAGAAATTAATTGCGCGTCTTGCCGATTGGAATGCCACCATTTAACTGCCAAGGAATGGTAGCGCACAATGAATATCAAGGGTTAAAGCACGAGAAATGAATTGCGCGTCTTGCCGATTCGAATACCACCATGTAACTGCCGAGGAATGGTAGCGCACAATGAATATCAAGGGTTAAAGCACGAGAAATGAATCGCGCGTCTTGTCGATTCGAATACCACCATGTAACTGTCACGAAATGTTAGCACACAATGAATATCAAGGGTTAAAGCACGAGAAATGAAATGTGCGTCTTGCCGATTCGAATGCCTCCATGTAACTGCCAAGGAATGGTAGCGCACAATGAATATCAAGGGTTAAAGCATGAGAAATGAATTGCGCGTCTTGCCGATTCGAATGCCACCATGTAACTGCCAAGGAATGGTAGCGCACAATGAATATCAAAGGTTAAAGCACGAGAAATGAATTGTGCGTATTGCCGATTGGAATGTCACCATATAACTGCCAAGGAATGGTAGTGCACAATGAATATCAAGGGTTAAAGCACGAGAAATGAATTGCGCGTCTTGCCAATTAGAATGCCACCATGTAACTGCCAAGGAATGGTAGCGTACAATGAATATCAAGGGTTAAAGCACGAGAAATGAATTGCGCTTCTTGCCCATTCGAATGCCACCAGGTAAATGCCATAAAATGGTAGCGCACAATGAATATCAAGGGTTAAAGCACGAGAAATGAATTGTGCGTCTTGCCGATTCGAATGCCACCAGGTAAATGCCATAAAATGGTAGCGCACAATGAATATCAAGAATTACACACAAGCAAAGAATCGTGCGTCTAGCCGATTCAAATGTCAGCATGTGAATGCCATTAAATATCAAGCGCACTTTCACACGCACAAGAGCAAATAGATCTATCATATTAATTAGGCCCAAGAACTCGAAGTACTTCGAGAACGGGATCGGGGGCCCAGCCCAACCTCCGTCTTACCGCCCTGATCAAGAATCACTCAGCCAAGTGAAAGGGCGAGGCCTGGAAGATCAAGGTAGGCCTCTGGAACAGGAGCTCAGGAAGTTGCTGCTGCTCTGCACCGGGACCTCTGAATAGTGAGCACGTGGAGCTGGGCTGGCTCCCTTTTATAGAGTCTTAGCCCAGCCCACCAACCACACCCAGGCATGCTGCAGGGGAAGCTTCTAGAAGGCCCTGGAAAGTGACCACACCCTGACAAAGTCTGAAAGCCTGCAGCAGTACATTACATGTGAACAGTATTTATGTGCGTGCTGAACATAAGTCTTCAGGATTAAACTCTGCAATGCAAAAGGTTAAACAACATCATATCAGCACAATGCATAAATTATGCTAGCTTGAAATTGTAAGGTTTTTGCATTCTAGTCGTCCGTAGAGCGCGCACTGCCATGATGTTGACACCTCTCCAATTCCTTTTGGGTGAAGGCCGGGGCCCTTTCCCCTGCAACACGTGCCACTTACATGACCAGAGGCAGGACACAGCAGTACATTCAGTGGAGTATCTGCTTGCACGAGATCAGGGAGTCAAGTGAAGTTGGGGTGATGACTTTGCATATGCACCACGGCGGTGTGCACCGTCACTGCTGGCGGCGATCATGATATGCTAGGATTCCCCATTGACATCCATGTTAACTAATGAATTTGAGCACGGCAGTAAACACCGGCTTACGCTGTTACGTCAAACCGCTAGCGGTATGAGGTCACTTCCACAACAACAGTTCTGGATTACATGGGGCAGACATTTTGGCAAAAACTACGCACTTATAAAACTCCCATCTGCACAATGCAGGCCCTACTGTTCCCCAAACACATATAGGCATGTGACAATTAACATTACCTCACCTGACAAGCCATGATCAATCATTGTGGTCAAGTTGATGTTATGTCATACACTTTATGCATTTGTGTTGCGACAATCAAGCCAGCAGTCCTCTATGACTGACAATGTGTGCCCATATATGTGTGTTCCTCACATGTGTTTCCAACTCCTCCTAGGTACAGACCCTTGTGGTTAGGAAGGGCCCCATCGGTGTACAGACCATTTGTGGATTTGCGGACCATGGTGGACCTATTCTTGAACATTGTGCATTACTGGATCCTGCACTGACTCCGGCAATTCATAATCAGCATGCCATCCCTACTGAAGTGCAGGTGCTCTCTGCACTCCATTTCCTGGCCACAGGCTCATATCAAGTTACAGTGGGCATGGGTGCAGGTTTTTCACAGCCAATGTTTAGCATTATACTGACAAGATTCCTAAATGCATTTGTACGACACCTGCAGTCCTATGTGAGGTTTCCCCAAAGTACTGACCTCCCGGCCAACAAGTCGGACTTCTATGCCTTTGCCAACATACCCCATGTGATAGGTGCCATTGATGGCACCCACATACCTATAATCCCCCCAAGAGTAAGTGAACAGGTGTACAGAAACCGGAAGAACTTTCACTCCATGAACATTCAATTGGTGTGTACTGCAGACCACATGTGAATGCCATGTTCCCTGGTTCAGTCCATGATTAATTTGTGCTGAGGAACAGTAGTGTGCCAAACAAGATGGAACAACTACAAGAGGACAGAGGGTGGATCATAGGTTGGTGTGTCTGTCACTTATTGCCACCCTGCAGACAGCCAGCCTGTCTGATTCTGAGGCTTGTCCTTTTAAGTTGTGTTGTTAACCTTTTTTTAGGAGCGTTGGCTCCTGACACCAGTGAGGAATCCTGGAACAGATGCAGAGAGGAATTACAATGAGGCCCATGGACGTACTAGGAGGGTGATAGAGCGCACAATAGGTCTCCTGAAGGCTAGATTTTCTTGTCTACAAATCTCTGGCAGTTCCCTGGCTTATGGGCCTGAAAAGGTGTGTAGAATAGTGGTGGCCTGCTGCATGCTGCACAACGTGGCTGTGAGAAATTCTACCCCCCTCTTGGAGGAGGAGGGTGCTGTATATCCAGACCAGCTTCCTCAGAGAGGGGACGAGAGTGACTGTGATGATGAGGAAGGGGAAGATGTAAATTCCAGGATCCAACTGATACAATTCTACGTCCAGTAACTAGGTGGGGCAATTGGATGAGATTGGTGGCTGTGCATCATACTGTCAGTGTGCCTTGTCATCTGGGGGTGGGGGGGTTGGAATATACTAATTGCCACTGTGTCCAGGTCTGCATAGGACAGAATACAATCTAGTGTATTTTTCCTAAACAAATATACATACAACAACATGTAAGGCGAGTGGTGCATTTCATGCTATGCAGTTACAAATAAAGGAGTTACCAACCAGTTGCATTCATACTTCACTTTGCTGACACATAATGACAGGGGACATTGTAACAGGTGTGATATGTGTTTTTTTTGCTGCAGGGATAAAATCATGCAAATTACAGTGATGGCAGTGGGTCAATGGTGGTTATCCAAAATGGCAACATGCTGGCAGCATTGTTGTCAGTATTGGTAGGTCCATCAATGCTTACATGAGTGTAGGAGGCTGGCCTGGCCTATACTGGGTGCCTGATGGTACTTACACCTTGTGCCAGGTCCAGTTATCCCTTATTAGTAGATCAGAATTGTTCTAGCAGCTTAGGCTGATAGAGGTAGCTATAGCAGAGCAGCTTAGGCTGAACTAGGATACATGCAAAGCTCCTACTATACCACTTATATCATATAGCTCTTTATCATAAGAATCACAATACTCAGAGTTACTAAAAATAAAGGCACTTTATTTTAGTGACAATGTGTCAGAAATATCTCAGAGGATATACTCCCTTAGGAGGTAAGTAAAATACACAAAATATACATACAAACCAAAATCAGGTAGGTAAACAGTTAGAAAAGTAGTGCAAACACTGTAGAATACAATAGGATGCAATAGCCCTAGGGGCAACACAAACCATATACTAAGAAAGTGGAATGCGAACCACTTAGGAACCCCAGGCCTAGTGTAGTATGTAGAGGGTCGCTGGGAGTGTAAGAAAACACTAAGGGTGTCCAAGATACCCCACCCCAAGACCCTGAAAAGTAGGAGTAAAGTGACCCTACTTCCCCAGAAACACACTAAAGTCGTGATAGGAGATTCTGCAAGGACAACAACTGACTACAAAGCACTGAAGACAGATTCCTGGACCTGATGACCTGCAAAGGAAGGGGACCAAGTCCAAGAGTCACAAAAGTGTCCGGGGAGCCCACTAAACCCCAGATGAAAGTGCAAAAGGGCTGCCTCCGGGTGGAAGAAGCTGAAGATTCTGCAACAACGGAAGATGCCAGGAACTTCTCCTTTGCACAGGTGTCCCACAGCGTGCTGGAGGATGCAGAGTTGTTTCCACACAGAAAGACCGCAAACAAACCTTGCTAGCTGCAAAGGTCGTGGTTGAAGAAAATGGTTGCTGCTTGGGCACAGGAAGGACCAGGAGGTTGCCCGTTGGAGGAGGAGATAAAGGGGGCGCTCAGCAGTACAGAAATCCCACGCAGAAGCAGGGAGCACCCGCAGAAGCACTTGAACAGGCGTTCAAGAAATCTGAGCATGGCGGTCATCTCAACGTTACAAAGGAGGGTCCCACGAAGTCAGTGGTCAACTCAGCGAGTTGAGCCATTCAGGATGGAGTGCTGGGGACCTGGGCTATGCTGTGCACTAAGGATTACTTGCAAAAGTGCACAGAAGCCCTAGCAGCTGCAGTTCACGCAGTACACAGGATTACTGTCTGGCGTGGTGAGGCAAGGACTTACCTCCACCAATTTTGAACAGAAGGACAACTGGACTGTCAGGGTCACTTGGATCCAGCTCCTGTGTTCCAGGGACCACGCTCCTCAAGATGAGAGGGGACCCAGAGGACCAGTGATGCAGAAGTTTGGTGCCTGCGTTATCAGGGGGAAGATTCCGTTGACCCACAGGAGATTTCTTCTTGGATTCCAGTGCAGGGTGAAGGCAGACAGCCCTCAGAGCATACACCACCAGGAAACAGTCGAGAAAGCCGGCAGGATTAGGCGCTACAATGTTGCTGGTAGTCGTCTTGCTACTTTGTTGCAGTTTTGCAGGCATCCTGGAGCAGTCAGCGGTCGATCCTTCGCAGAAGTCAAAGAGGGAGATGCAGAGGAACTCTGGTGAGCTCTTGCATTCGTTATCTGAAGAGAAGCCCACAGGAGTGACCCTAAATAGCCCTCAGAGGAGGACTGGCCACCTAACCAGGTAAGCACCTATCAGGAGGGGTCTCTGACATCACCTGCTGGCACTGCCCACTCAGAGGCCTCCATTGTGCCCTTACACCTCTGCATTCAAGATGGCAGAGGTCTGGGACACACTGGAGGAGCTCTGGGCACCACTCCTGGGGTGGTGATGGACAGGGCAGTGGTCACTCCCCTTTCCTTTGTCCAGTTTCGCACCAGAGCAGGGGCTGGGGGATCCCTGACCGGTGTAGACTAGCTTATGCAAGGAGGGCACCATCTGTGCCCGTCAAAGCATTTCCAGAGGCTGGGAAAGGCTACTCCTCCCTAGCCCTTAAAACCTATTTCCAAAGGGAGAGGGCGTAACACCCTCTCTCAGAGGAAATCCTTTGTTCTGCCTTCCCTGGACTGGGCTGCCCAGACCCCAGGAGACAGAAGCCTGTCTGTGGGTTGGCAGCAGCGGTGGCTGCAGTGAAAACCCCACAGAGCTAGTTTGGCAGTACCTGGGGTCCATGCTGGAGCCCCGGGGTGCATGGGATTGGCACCCCAATACCAGAATTTCCATGGGGGGACAATTCCATGATCTTAGACATGTTACATGGCTGTATTCGGAGTTACCACTGTGAAGCTACATATAGGGATTGACCTATATGTAGTGCACGCGTGTAATGGTGTCCCCACACTCACAAAGTCCGGGGAAACTGCCCTGAAC
This sequence comes from Pleurodeles waltl, assembly GCF_031143425.1. NCBI lineage: Eukaryota > Metazoa > Chordata > Amphibia > Caudata > Salamandridae > Pleurodeles > Pleurodeles waltl. Next base: position 913,916,634 of record NC_090448.1, on the reverse strand, counting down.
AATGTGAGGGCACCTTGGCTAGTGGCAGGGTGCCGTAACACTAAGTAACTTTGCACCTAACCTTCACTAAGTGAGGGTTAGACATATAGGTGACTTATAAGTTACTTAAGTGCAGTGTAAAATGGCTGTGAAATAATGTGGATGTTATTTACCTCAGGGTGCAGTGGCAGTCCTGTGTAACAATTGTCTGAGCTCCCTATGGGTGGCAAAAGAAATGCTGCAGCCCATAGGGATCTCTTGGAACCCCAATACCCTGGGTACCTAGGTACCATATACTAGGGAATTATAAGGGTGTTCCTGTGTGCCAATCAGAATTGGTAAAAATGGCCACTAGCCTGCAGTGACAATTTTAAAGACAGAGAGAGCATAAGCACTGAGGTTCTGGTTAGCAGAGCCTCAGTGACACAGTTAAGCACCACACAGGGAACACATTCAGGCCACAACCTATGTGCACCGGGACCCTGGCTAGCAGAGTCCCAGTGAGACATATAAAACACACTGACAACTAGGGTTTTCACTATGAGCACTGGGGTCCTGGCTAGCAGGATCCCAGTGAGACAGTAAAAACACCCTGACATATACTCACAAACAGGCCAAAAGTGGGGGTAACAAGGCTAGAAAGAGGCTATCTTCCTACAATGAGTTTTTAATTGATGGTAGCACTGTTTGGTGGTTGATTGAGTGGGATAGTTGGTGGACAGTTTTTTGCAGAGTCACTTCTTAGAGGGGACCTTGTTCTTGACAGGTGTTCCTGTCCCATATCTTGGCCTGAGGGTCCGTTTGGGCGCCTGTTGTTGGGCTGTAGGGGATGAGATGGATGTCCCCTGTGTTTCCTCAGAGGGTAGTACATGTGAAGTTGCTGCTAATGCTCTTATTGTCCGGTCTGTCTCCTGTGCTGTAGTGGGGGCTTCCTGTTCTGTGTGGGCCTTAGGCTGTGTTTAGACAAACTGCTGCAGCACACCTGCTATGCTGGCCATTGTGGCATTGTGCAGTTTCCACTGCTCTATGGCCTCTTGGTGGTGTGCTTGCTGCATCCTCTGACTCTGCTCCAGGGTGGATACTGTCTGGGCCAATCTGTCCTGGGTATGGTGGTAGGCTCCCAGGAACTCAGAGATCACGTTCTGGGCTGCTGCATCCATCCTGCGGCCTCCCCCCTGGGCCAGTGATGCCCTTCAACTGGGCCTAGCCCCCTGTGCCTGTGTCCCCTGCACAGGTCTGGCGGTACCACTTGTACTGGGGCCATCATCTTCCTGCCTGTTGGTAGGGGGTGACTAGGACCTCCTGTACCTGTGTTCCACCAGTCTGTGGCCTGGATACACAGGTATGGGGATAGTTGCCCTGGGCTGGTGTTATTGGCTGAGTGGTAGGGGTGTCAGTGGTATCCTGGGTGGGGCTGCTGGATGGTGACAGTCCAGGACTGTGTGAGGGGCCAGCCTGCTCATCAGTGTCCAGGGTTCCATCTCCAGTGTCCTATGAGGTGCCTCTTCTCCCTGGGGGGGCACTGCCACTCCTTGTCCTTTCCGTAAGGTTGGCATGGGTGGTGGTGCCTGTTGGGGGAAATGGACATGTCTGTTACATTTGCATGGTCGGGTGAGGGGCAGGCGCCTGGGCGGGTTTCTGCAGCTTACACACTTTGGGGCCAGGCAGGATGCTTTAGTGGGGTTAGCATTGATTTTAGTTTAGGATGTGGAGGTGCATTGTGGGTGTTATATGCCATTGTGTTTCCTTGCAGGGGTGGGTGGCTGTGCACAGGGGGAGGGATGTGGGCCTGTTAGTGGGTTTGTGGGCATGCAGGGGTAGTGGATTCAGTGCCTGTGGGCTGGGTGGGGTAGTGGTCCTATTGGGTGTTGGAGGGGTGGGGTGGTGCATGCATTACAGGTGTGATGGATATGGGGTAAATGTAGACAACTTACCCGAGTCCATTCCTCCAGTGAGTCCAGTGAGGCCCTCAGGGTGCAGGATGGCCAGTACCTTTTTCTCCCAGTCAGTGTAGTCGGGCTCTGATGGTGGAGGTCCTCCCCCAGTCTTCTGGACTGCAATGTGGTGCCTGGATGCCATGGCCCTGACCTTCCCCCGCAGGTCGTTCCATCTCTGGCGGATGTCGTTCCTGGTCCGTGGATGGTGTCCCACTGCATTGACCGTGCTGACAATCGTCTGCCATAGCTCCATCTTCCTTGCGATGGGTGTGTGCTGCACCTGAGCCCCGAATAATTGTGGCTCGACCTTCAGGAACTCGTCCGCCATGGTCCTTAGCTCTCTTTCTGTGAAGCGTGGGTGTTTGGGGGTGCCATGGTGAGTGTTGTGAATGGTGTCTGGTGTGGATCTCGGTGAGGGTGCTCTTGTGTGGTTGGGTGTAAGTATCGTGGATTGTGGCGTTCAGTGTCTGCTTCTGGTGATCTCTTTCTTTGTTGGCCTACTTTCGTTGCAAAGGATTGTGGGGTGTGTCTGTGAGTGTTTTATGGTATTGTGTGTGGATGTGTGTCAGGTGTGTGGGTTTCTAACTTATCCAATGTGTGCACTTCTTACTGTTGGATCCACTTGCCGCCCATGGTGGTCTGCACCGCCAATGGTCATTTGGCTTCCACTGACCGCCAAGGTGATTTGTGCATCATTATTTGGAGGGCGGGATGTGGGTGTGCTCATAGGTGGCGGGGTGGGAGGTCCAGCATTTCCACCGACAAGGTCCTGGAGGAGACTGGTAGACTGGTGATTTTTGTCGGAATCAGATTTTTGGATCATTATATGGCGGGGTTCTGTTCACCACCAATGGCGGTCTTCTGTTCACCGTCGCCATGGCGGTTAGCGGTGCTTACCGCCATGTTCATAATGACCGCCTATGTCCGACTGTCCCCTATCTTCCACAGGTAATAAACGACCAAGCATTCACATGCCTTATTTTCCTGGCCGTAAGTCGCCCCTTGTGTATCTACATCGTTATCTCCTCATTGTGTATGAACTGGACAGTTTGAAATAAAGCTTACTGATCCCCCTTCTTGGGATTCACCATTTCCTTGGGCAGTCAATTGTTGCTATTCAGGTCTGGTACTACCTCCTATCTGTTTGGCACAGGGATCCCTTGAACTCCCTGTGAAGATGAACTGTAAAATGTGCATGCACTCACACTTGCCTTCTTCCTGCTGTGGTTATATTCCGTATAAAAATAATCTAGTGGGACATTTGTTACCCCATCCCCACTCTCCTCCACTGGCAAAAAAAGGCTTGGATTTACCAGACAATGTGTGAAATCTGGATACCTGCAGTTAACAACAATACAATCAACCTGTAAGGATTTTGTGGAGGGGCCTATCCAATAGACTCTCCTCACAATTAGAATATCACTTAACTCCGAAATGGCAAAATCAGTATTTCTGGAGAGCCAATGGCAGACTTTTTTCTTCTTAAGGGCTGTGTAAGATTCTTCAGCAGTTATCTGCACATCCAGGACCACTACTAGTACCGCCACATAAGGTGAACATTGGGGAGGCAAATGTAAGGGCTCCTGGCCACACCCCTGATACGGAGCTTCAGCCACAGAGAACGTCTCGAGCATCGTGCCTAGATTAGACATATTTGTTGTGACCATTTTGATGGCACACAAACTGGCTGTGGTCTCTTTTGACCTTACAGAACACCCCTCCTCGGTATTAGCATTTCCCAGGAGAGCTTCCAAAGATACATAAGAAGATTCAGGAGCTGGTGCTGAGGGTAGGATGGTGGGTGATTTAGTAGGTGTGTTCATACCCTGGAAAATTAAATCCCTGATGGCCCCTTTCAGTACTCCAATTCTCTCCCATACTGGCACAATTGCAATAGCAACTGTCCTTCAACATCAACACCATACCCTCAGATGATTGATTATGCTCAAGATTAGGTGCCAGTGATGTAGAGGCCTGCTGTACAGAAACTTCCATTGTCGGTCTCATCAAACTAGCCTCTGGATCATGCATTTTATTTGCTACTTCACTAGTTTTTAGCCTCCTTCTCCTTTTTGATAATGGTTCTCCAGTACTACCGTTTATACCACAGTCAGATGTAATGCATGGGGAGAAAATATCTAGCCCATGCTCTAGAGTTCTAGCTGGCATCAATTTTGGAGATTCAGGGTGCTGCACTATTATATTATCCACTATTTAAGTACTTATAGAGTCAGTTGCTGAGGAGTTTATATATATGGATTCACAAAAATGATGTTCTGCCCCAATTCCAATGAATGGCGCCTTTCTGCAAAATAAATGTCTTTTGAAACAGTGCTTACAGCTCGCACTAAAGAGGAGTCCAGAGAAGTACCTTGCCTTGAGGAGCTAGCAACAGCCTCTTTGCCTCCAGGCATCTTCCATTTGCCATGTTCCCACTCTGAGTCCAGCTTACAGAAAATCAGTGAACTTACTTAGCAAAACCAATCAACAAACATAGAGCCAAAGAGGAATGGCCCAGTCTGGCCTCTTACAGTCGAGGACGGGCAAAGACGGGCCCAGTCTTGGCCCGGTCTTGGCCCTGGCATGTGCCCGGACGCATCCCACACGCGTCTGAAGCTGCGGGCAGTCTATCGCGCTTTAAAGCGTGTCTTCCAAGTTCCTTGCCAACCTGCTTCCACTCCACCTCAGAGTTCAGGTCAGGGATGCTGGGGGTCATAGTCGCACCTCAGCACGATGTCACAGGAGGGAGCTTGCTCGTTTGTAGGGGGAGTCCACCCACATGAGTGAGGTCACGGTGTCCTTCCACCACTTGACAACATTATCCAACCCCCCACAGAGACACCTGGTGATTTTCTCGACTCCTGAGGAGGGCACTTTATCTGAACGCCACATACCGGGCCAAGGCCTCAGCCCTAATGTACCTAAGGGTGGCAAGTAATCTTTGGTCAAAAGGAGAACAGGTACAGAATGTCAGTATGTTGCATTTGCAAAACTAAAATAACCCACAGCACATATTGCCACTTAATATTGTCCACTCTCTGTGCGTGTCCCACAAAACAGCCACGTGCCAATGTTCATCCAAAACTGTTAAATTATGGGGCAATCCCACAAGAATATATAAAGATGACCCCACCATACCACACCTCCTGTTACATAGGTTTGAATCACAGTGGCCCGTGCGATGTAGGCGGGATCTAGAGTAATATGAGCTGTATAGGATTCTAAGTTGTATCAGGTGGAACTGGGCCCTTATTGCCACCTCTCTGGAACTCTGAAGGTCCTCCTGCCAGTCATCGTTCTTGATGAGACCCACGCCTTCCGGAGGGAGCGCCAAGGGTCAGGAGAATTATTCAATATTTTTTTGTAGGTCAAGGAAATTGCTTTTTCGGGCATTGGGTCTAGGAGCAGCCGATCCCCCAATGGGGTCGACTCTGGGAGTTGTTCTCCTTCCCATATGTGCCGTCTGAGTGCGTGACATAGTTGAAGGTACTTGAACAGTTCTGATTTCCCCATTGCGTACTCTCTCTTTATATCTTCAAAGGACAGCATTGCCCCGCCTCTCCAGATGTCTCCCAAAGAATGAATACCTATTAGTCCCCATTTATTAAAACGCTTCAGACTGCAGTGTTTGCTTAATTAGCCACTGGTCCAAAGTGGAATCACTTCTTAAGTTTACCTTTACACCCCAAGAATTTTGTGGCCTCTCTCCATGCCCTTATCTTTGCTTGAGTATGGAGCAGGAGCTTGTCTTAATGCTTCCTAGTGTATAAATCCGAAGGGTGTCTGTGGTCCCCCATTACCGCTCTGTCTATTCTATAAGCCAGCTCCGTGATGTCTGCAAACACCCAGTCATTAACAGAAACTAGTTGGGCTGCCCAGTCATATGTTCATATGTCTGGGACCGCTATTCCCCCATCAAACACTCCTCTCTGTAGTTTGCTGAGGGATATGCGCGAGCTAGCTCCATCCCACAGGAGGCTGCGCAGTTCACCATTGATCTCCGTAAAGAATTCAGCTGTCACTTTGAATGGGGTATTCTGGAGGACATATAATAGGCGGGAAGGGGCCATTGTTTTAAAGAGGACGGGCAGACCCATCAAGGAAATCGGGAGCTTCTGCCCCTGTATTATGTCTTTGCATAGGAGTTCCAGTTGCTAGAGGAAATCCCTCTTGAGAAACTGTTCAGAACTCCTTGTTACATATATTCCCAAATAGGGGAACCTGTCAGTAACTAATGGAGCCATGCACCTAGATGGAAGATTTGGTATGCTGGCAGTTAGAGGGAAGACCAGGGGCTTGTCCCAATTAATTTGGTGCCTCGAGTAACTCCCAAATGTTTGTAAAATGTGCAATATTCTGTCAATTGAGAGGCAGGGTTTTGTATGATAAAAGAGGATGTCATCTGTGGAGAGGGAAATCTGCCTCCCAACTCCGTCTCTCTTGTATGCCCCCTAGAGAAGGGGGTCCTGGTGCACCCATGTGGCTAACAGCTCTAGTACCAAGGCAAAAAACAATGGGGATAATGGGCAGCCTTGTCTCATGCCCCTATGGAGGGCAAAAGAGTGGGATGTCGCCCCACTGACCTTGACTCTTGCCCACGTATCGTGATATAGTAATTTAATCCAGGCACAGAACTGGGGGCCAAAGCCCAATCTGTTTAGAGCCGCAAATAGATATGGCCACTCAATGCTGTTTAATGCCATTCTTGCAGCTAGCAAAAGCAGCACTGCCTCCTCTGCATTTAGGGCTTCAGTCATGTGCAAGATTTCATACAGGTGTATTAGGTTTAGTTTAGTGCCCCTTTGTGTCATGATTCCAGATTGATCTGGGTGAACCACGCTGGCCTTATCCTATTACCCAGGATCTTCACCAACACCTTAGCCTCCAGGTTCAGAAGTGATATTGGCCGATAGGAACTGTGCCCTGTTTGGGGTTTGACCTTTTTGTGTATTACAACAATGGTATCCATTCTTTGGTCGAGTGAAAGGGTACCTTCTTCCTTGGCCACCTGAAACATGGCCAGCATGTGTGGTGCAGCCAGGTCAACTATACATTTATACTGTTCCACAGGCAGGCTGTTTGGGCCTGCTGCTTTACTGGATTGAAGCTCTCAAATGGCCTTTTGTACTTCCTCTACCATCAGTTCTTGGTCCAATCACTCCCTATTGTCTCTAGAGAGCACTCGGAGGGGAAGGTCCTGGAGTACGTCTGTGCAGTCATTGCTGGTATGGTGTGTCACAGAGGCATATATCTGTTCATAGTATTTGGCAAAGGTCTCAGCTATGGCTTCCCCTCTGGTGTACTCCTTTATTGTCCCGTATCTCAACCTCCCAGTTCCTGCCTCTGTCCCTTTTCTCCAGTCAGGCTATTCTTTTTCTGGCTTTATTCCCTATTTCATGTAGGCGACTCTGTGTAGTCAGTGCATGCGCCCAAGCTTTGTTGTCTGCTAAGTCTTTCAACTCTTATTGTTCAAGTCAGAGTCTGTGGCTCTGGCGTGGGTCCAATGTGCCCCCCTATATCACGCTCATCTCTAATTCAACAATTTCCTTCTCTAACTTCTCATATTAAAGACGCCATTACTTGTTCACCCCTCCAATCAGCGCTTGTGAGTGACCTTGTATCAAGAATTTACAGTGGGGTGTCTCAGGCTCCAATTAATTGATATTGTAGATGGACTTCCACGCATACTCTTTTGTGTGCCCTGGTGATCCCGTGAAGTAACTTCTGCTGTCTGGCTCTCCAATCAACACAACGCACAACCTGGGTGGTTGGATGTGCATACCAGTATGGTAAGGGACTGTTTAGTCCTTCCTTACTCTTTTCTTTTTCGACTGCTTGTTGATTGACTATAAATGAAGGACTTCCCGAGTGCCGGCGCTCCTATTATAATGACCGGGAGCGCCGCAGGACACAAGGAATGCGGTTCTCTTTCCTTATAATTCACGAAGGTGAGTGAGGGGGTCTGACTATAAATGCCTAATGGACAGCTTTGACTAGGATTTAAGGGTTATGATTATGATAGTTCTAATATTTTCGCATGCTTGCTTTCGGTTACGTACAGGTGTGTACACACACCGGTATGGGCACATACGCCAAGACTTGGACATTGTGTTAAGGGGTAGGTGGACCGTTTGCTGACTTTGTCACTGCTTTAGTCACGGATTTGATAAATTTGGTGGCAAACCTGGGCTAACTCGGGTTACCATTTATTTCTAAACTTATAGATATTAACTTCTGTTGAGACTTCAGGAGATCTAATTTAGCATTTATGGAATCGTGGCCCTTTTCAGTCATTGTTTAAGGTATGCTTCTCTATATCGTAGGTGTGATTTCTTTCCTTTTATGGTGGTATTTCTTTTTCACTCTTAGGAGATTTTAGTGCTTGTCATTTTCTTTAGATCACATGGATGCACTTCTGGTCATTACAAATGGGTACTCCTCAATGAATCATGAACTGTAAGGCATTCACGCGGGTGTCATGACTATCATAATGCTTTTCCTTTGGTAATATATTATTACCCTCAATGTCAACGATTTGCTATATAAACATTAGGCATGGCTTTGTTGTTTTTCATCTAGTTCATCTATTGGTGGCTTCATGTCTAATTTATTTTATTGCTCACGAACTGTCACATTTAGAGTTATGGTCTTTCACAAAAGTCACGTGGGTATTGGTATTGGATATCCATTGTGATGAGTTTTTGATTGTAATTATAGTCACAATTTGTATTTCTTACAGCCCTGATGAAGTCTTTGAGATTATTTTTCTCACTGGACGAAACACGTGTTGGCTGTTGTTTGCTTTAATGGATATTTCATTTAAAGAATAAATTGGACCATTGCCAATTATCCTGGTCAGACTTATGTTTGATGGCCATGAACAAGACACCAAGACATAAAATGCATGGATGATTGAACTTATATTCACGAGTGCCTTGACATCTGTTGCCGCTGCCAAAAGACACCCTGGATGCAGGTAAGTTGGGTTTCTGACAGGGGATGGGGGTGTCATGTGTTGTGTGTGGGGGGTGTACATGGATGTGCGTGTGTGTGCGTGAATGCAAATGTGTGTGTAGTGTTGTTTGCATGGGTGTATGCATGTGTGAGAATATGTGTATGAATGGAAATGGAAATGTGAATGCGTGTCTGCGTGTCAGTGTGAATGTGTGTACGGGTGTGTTTGAGAATGAATGAATGCATGCATGAATGAATGCGCATATGCCTGTGTGGGTGAGTGTGTGTATGCATGTATGGGGGCGGGGGATCGGAAGGGAGGCATGGATGGAGGAGGGTGGGGGGGGCATCTGGGGAGTGTTTGGGGGGGGTGAGTGTTTTTCCCCTACCAGTGACAGGGAAGGAATTCCCTGTCACTGGTAGGACCTACCGCCATGGTTTTCGTAGTGTTGTGAATGCCACGAAAACCATGGCAGTAGACAGGATCATGATGCTGCCGGCAGTATAATGGCGGCTGCCGGGCTGGAGATTGTTCTCTCCGGCCCGGCAGCTTCTACCGCCATGGCGGTCGGTATGGTAAATTGGTGGGTTAGCTGCAGCCAACCCATTAATGTCATAATCTGGCAGTATGTACCGCCAGCCTGTTGGTGGTACTACTGCCACATTATCACCGACCACCAGGGTCATAATGACCCTCCATATTGTGTTACAAATGCATTGTTCAATGTCAATAATGAATTCCAATTGTGCTCGTACCTTCAAGAGTTGATCTCGGTGCTGTTGTATAATTTTACCTTTCGCTATGTGCACAGTGTCAAGGCTCTCATTCCATCCCCCCCTTTGTAGTAGAGTGTCCCAGTCACAGTGGTTGAAGATCCTGGCTATGATCGTTCTTGCGGGGGTGTACCAGGCTTTGGCGGCGAGATTGGAGCTGCATGGGCCTGCTCCACCAAGAAAAAAGTTTGAGAGGCGCTTTGGGTGGAGGGTTTTGACCATGAGGTTCTCAAGGGAGAGATCCACACTGGGTCCTTCTGCCCCCTCCATGACCCCAACCACTCAGATGTTGTTTCTACGTGCCCTACCCTCTTGGTCTTCGAGCCTAGCAGCCATCATCGAATGTTGCTTTGTAAGGTGTTGAACTTGTTCTGCCAATCTTTTTGGATGCGGACTGTAGTGCCTGAATCTGTCTCGGCTGTTGTGACCTTGTCTGATATTTTCTTGAGGTCTGCTCCCGGGAAGGAGACATCTGCTGTCACAGCATCTAACTTAGGCTCCAAGGTATTTTTGAGGTCTGAGATTGCTGCCACTGTGGCTCCTAAGGAGGGTTCCGTCGCTCCTGGTGTGGCTGTCTGCAAACCGTTAGGCGGAGAGGACAGTTTGGTTACAGCATACTTGTTCATTTTGTTTGCTTGCAGATGGGCCTGGCCTTTCAGATTTGACCATGGTCGCCAAGTGAGAGTACTGTTCAGGGGGTGGGGGCAGCAAATGGGGAGGAAGGAGGGTGCTCCCACCTCCTCCACAGTTCGGCAACTGCCTCGTGGTAATTCTGGTGCTGGCCAGTCGCTGAGGGGATCAGTGCTGTCCCCCAGTGCAGATCCTCCCCCTCTCCCAGGCCTCACTTGACCCCAAACTGGTCCCCAGACTGGTTCTGAGGGGGCTGAACTCGAGAGTGATGATCATTACAATGGGCCTGTATCTAGGCCCCATGGAAAATGCGAGGTCCTGTCACAGTCCAGAATAGGCTTGGTAGGAGGGCCACTCTGCTCACAGCGCCAGTCCTCAGTCTCTTCCACAGGAGGCCTGGTGTCCTTGGTCCAGGAGCAAGCGGCCTCCCTCACGGCATGGGCCGCCTGCCCTCCCCGCGGCCATAATCAGAGTTTCAGTAAGGTTTCAGACAGTATTCTCTCCTCCTCGGTCACCAGATCTCTGGGGTTATCAGGGCATAGAATTGTAGCATGGACGGCGGAGGACTGTGGACGGATGTCAGAATTTAAAATTTTGGTGCTACTGAGTGCTCTCAGTGTGCTTTCATTTTGGCGAGAGCCAAGCCACACCCAACCTCCTGTTTTTATCCTGTGGTGAATTTAGTTCTAGCTGGCTTTAGGACTCTGGGCACTTTACAAATGCTGACCAGTGCTAAAGTGCAAGTGCTCTCTGTCTAAGTGGTATTGGTATTTGATTTACCAGTAAGTCCCTAGTAACATGCACAATGCGTGCCCAGGGCTACTAGTGCGTCTGCATCACTGATTGTGCCACCCACATGAATAGCCCTGTAAACATGTCTCAGGGCTGCCACTGCAGTGTCTGTATGTGCAATTTTAAACTGCCAGTTCGACCTGGCAAGTACACCCACTTGCCAGGCCCGAGCCTTATCTTCACTACATGTATGTCACCCCTATGGTAGGCCCAAGGCAGCCCCATGGGTAGGGTACAGTGTATTTAAAAGGTAGGATATGTCTTGTAGTGTTTTACATGTCCTGAAATTCAAGTTATTGCAAGAACTAGCTCTCCGATAGGGTAACATGGGGATTGCCTTGAAATATCTTTAATGTGTAACCTCCCATTCAGAGCAGATAGAGATATGGAGTTTGGGGTCTCTGAATTCACAGTTTAAAAATACATCTTTTGGTCAAGTTGGTTTTTAAATTGTAAGCTTAAAAATGCCACTTTTAGAAAGTGGGCATTTTCTTGCTTAACCATTCTGTTCCACTTCCTAGATGTGGAATATACGTCTAGGTCAGTATGACAGTTAGGCTGTTTGTGAATTCACTCTAGACAGTCACACAAAGGGAGCTGAGGTGTTCCCTGCTTATCCTGATGTTTCTTCCTGGGCTAGAGTAGTGGGAGGAGCTGATAACTGCACCTATATAGGGCTGTGCCTGTCCTTACACAAACTAGTCTCCAACCCCCTGGGGTGTGTCTGGGGCCGAGGCAGAAACGTTAGGGTCTTGTGCACTACAAAGACTTTCTTTTGAAGTTTGGCTACTTCAAAGGAAGAAACGAGTATAAGTACTGGACATTTGAGACCACAACTTCAAAACACTTTTGGACTGAACACATTCTGCCAGGAATAGGAGCTAAAAGCCGTAGGAGGGGCTGTCACTCTGCCTGATGCTTTGTTGTGCTGGCCTGCAGCTTGCTGCCTCTGTCCTGGGAGTGAAAGAACTGAACTTTGCTTTCTACATCCTGCTTTCCAAGGTTCTTCAAGGGCTTGAACTAAGCTTGCCTCCTGTTAGAAGTCTCAGGGACATCAAAGACTTAATCTGCCAGTGCTTGGGCTCTTCTTTTGAAAGTTCTGACATGCCAAGTGGTGCCAACTCTAGTTCCTTGGCTCCTGGAAGTGTAAGCTGGTGACCTGAAGAAGAAAATCCACGCATCAACGTGATGCGGCAGAACAATCGGCAAAGTACCTGCCGCACGGCTCCATAATCGATGCAGCACCTGTTTTAGCATGCCTCCATTGACAAAGTGAGTCTGGATTCTCCACGCATCGTCCCTGGGGCGTCAATTTCTTACTGACCCCACACCACAGTAAGGAACCAAGGCTGCACTTCTGGAAATCAATGTATCACCTTTCCTGCGAGGAAAGAATCAACACATGACCTCCCCTGCCAGTAAGGAACTGACGCATCACCTCTCCTGCGAGGAAAGAATTGACGCATCACCTCCCCTGCGCAGTAAGGAACCGATGCATCGCTTTGCTTTTCAGCACCTCTCCTCACCTGCCGTCCTCATCCTCTTTGTTTTTTTACGTATCCCAGAAACTTTGTGCTAAAAAGATACAACCGTTGATTCCTACTGATTAAGACTCATTGAACCCTTTAAAAAGTGATATCTTTACTTCTGTATGTTGGATTTCTGTCATTTTGGTTTTGTTTTATTCAGATAAATATTCGCTGTTATTCTAAACTGGCTTGGAGTTCTTTTGTAGTCTTTTCAGTGGGTTACTGTGTGTATTTGTGTAAAAATAATTTACACATTGCATCTGAGATAAGCCTGACTGCTCATGCCGCCTGACTGCTTGTGCCAAGCTACCAAGAGGGTGAGAAGGGGTTTTCTTAGCTGTGTGGCCTCCCTACCCTGACTAGCGTGAGGGTCCCTTCTTGGAAAGGGTGCAAAGCACTGCCAACTAGAGACCCCATTTCTAACACCCTGCATTCGCCAATGCCGCTCTGGAGGACGCCTCTTCTCCCATCTAGCTGCCACAGCCCTCCCTTATCACCTCTGCACTACCCCCTCAGTGACCCACTTCAGGAAGGGACTCAAGATCTGGCTTTTCAACTAACACTTGCAGCAAGCCCCTGGTACCCACTCGGGTGATAAGCCGCGCTCTGTAAATACATCTAGATTGACTGATGAAATTCAAACATGCATACAGACAGCAGAACGTTATCTTAAAGTAGAGAAATATCATCATTTACCTATATAAAAACGCATCTATTAGTACCAAAAAGGCAAGAAGATAAGCCAAGTAATTGTGGATACTGTTAAAAGAAAACAAAAAGTACCTGCATATTTACAGGTTACAACCATATATCTGAACTCAGAGGAAAGACCACTAAAGAATACACTGACACTATTAGTCGTGTTGTAATACTTCAAATGAAGTCCGTATCAAAGAGAAGATTAACAATTACTTATGTAAAAAACACCAGTGCTACCTATCTTATATAGGTTACACAAGACTTACAAAAAATAATAAGCTCTCTGTTCAAAGTGTCCCTCATTTTTCAACTTTTGGTTCAACATGTGGACTGTTTCCTTCAACTGCTAGTTCTAAAAATACAAATGTATTTTTAGTACAGTATAGTGCATGTATTCCTGCACTTTATTAAGAAGAAGATGACAACAGATTTTTACAACCAATTAAATCAAACTGCAATTGAACCACCATGTTTTATGCACAAAAGGAATAACTGACAAATGTTCCAATATTCTACTCAATAAAGGGGTGAATTTTATTGATCAAACCTACTTAAAAATGAGTTAAAAGAACCAAAAAAGCTTTTCTTTGTAACTCTTTCACATTTTATTGAGATATTAGTATTTCCATTTCAAGGATAATGTCTACTTACAACTTGAAGCACTAGGGACTTGAATTTAGCAACCTCTTCCTCAATGGTTATGAAACATATACTCATTCGGAGCAAGTGGATAAAACACTTGAAGTTATTTGTGAGGTACATTTACAACATATTTCTTATTTGGATGGAAAAGGGAAGCAAATCCATTGGCATGGTTATACATCAGAACAACGAGTGCTTGAACCACCCATGCCTGAACAACAAGGTCGGAACAACGGCCTCGTTGTTACCACTAATGCCTTTACCACGAATGCCTTAACAACGATTCTTCATTGTAAAGGCATTCCTGGTAAAGGTATTAGTGAACGGCATGCATGGTTCAAGCATGCATCCCCCCTGGCCCCCACCCTAAAAATTACTGTGAACCCCCACCCCATCCCCACAACCACCCCATCCCCAAAATTACCGCATCCCCAACCCCCTCCCCTAAAACCTAAGCACCCCAACCCCCACCACTAAAACCTAAACCCTGACCCCACCTTCCCTGCCTCTAAACCTTAATCACCCTGAGCCCCCCACCCCACCTCCAAAAACTAAAAATACCCTGACTCCCCACCCCGCCCCTAAAACCTAAAGCATCCCAACCCCACACCCCACCTCTAAAACCTAAACCCTGACCTCCCTTCCCCACTCCTAATCCTTAATCACCCTGAGCCCCCCCACTCCACCCCCAAAAAAACAGCCCCAGTCCCAGCCCAACTTACCTCCTCCTTGATCGCGTCGACTCCCTTCTTCTGTGCCTTAACCATGCATGTACGTAGTTCAGCACATGCGTGGTTAAGGCCCTGAACAAGGAAGTCGTGGAAAACAAAAGTGTTGTTTCGCTTTCGTTTTCCATGACTTCGTTGTTCGGGACTCGTTGTTCGGGATGCTTCCCCATTGGCGTCTGCATTCCTAACATGTCATGACCAATTCCTAGAAAAATCTGAGTAATATGTGGTCCTTCAGTCTTCTTCATGGCCAAGGGAAAGCCCAGCTCAGCCAATTTCTGGAAGATGCCCAAACCCCTCAAAGAATCACCAGACCTCCCCCCACCCAGTGCCCACAATCAAGAAATCATCAAAGTAGTGTGCTACTAACCAGGTATTTAGTGCAGATTATGGTGGTCATTACAACCCTGGCGGTTGGTGTTAAAGCGGCGGTAAGACTGCCAACAGGCCGGCGGTAAAAAAAAAATTGAATTACGACCGTGGCGGACACTGCCAACAAAGACAGACACTTTAACACTCCGACAGCCACGGCGGTACAAACAAACAGCGCGGCTGTCACCGCCAACAGACAGGCGGAAGACAATGTACCGCCCACAGTATCACAACCTAACAATCCGCCACCTTTTCCGGGACGGATTCACCGCAAACAAAAACACGGTGGAAACAGGACTTCGAAGGGAAAACGCTCACCTCAACACACCCCACGAGGAACCAGGACGCCATGGAACCAGAGCTTCACATATTTCCAGCTTTCATCTTCTTGCTCCTCTACCAGGAGCATGAACGTAGGCGGCGAAGACCAGGGTGAGTACTGCACCTACGACACAGGGAAGGGGGGAGGGAAAAACAGGGACACACACACACGCAACACCCCCACCCCCACCCTCGTCCACGACAACACATACACTAATACATATTGATACATCACAGTTACACTCCCCAACCCCCGCGGAAGAATGCAAAGACAAAAGGAAATGAGTGTAACCATTGTAATCTATTCAAATCCAGTACGCAAAAATATATGTACACTATTAACAAATATATACACCAAGAATAGAAGTCCAGATGCTCCATTTAAGTCCGTGGAACACTGGGCCCACACTGCATGGGCGAGGCCCACACAAGGTACCCGAACATGACGGAGAGAACACTGCAGGGGCATCAGATAGAAATAAAACAGGCACCTCAGAGGGAAGGGAAAGGGAGGGCACCTCAGCCGGATGAGTGCACAACGCCAAATCCACGAGGGGGCTACATGCCCAATGTTCAATCCTGGGGAGTGCAAAGCCACAGTCTCTCAAGTCTCTACAGTGGGTGGGTTGCCCACTGTTCAATCCTGGGGAGTGCAAAGCCACAGTCTCTCAAGTCTCTACAGTGGGTGGTTTGCCCACTGTTCAATCCTGGGGAGTGCAAAGCCACAGTCTCTCAAGTCTCTACAGTGGGTGGGTTGCCCACTGTTCAATCCTGGGGAGTGCAAAGCCACAATCTCTCAAGTCTCTACAGTGGGTGGGTTGCCCACTGTTCAATCCTGGGGAGTGGGTGGGCTGCCCACTGTTCAATCCTGGGGAGTGCAAAGCCACAGTCTCTCAAGTGGATAACAGCCTCCCTTGGTTCTGGAGGGGGCTTTTTGTGCCCAGAGTGCTTCATCCTGCCAAGGACTGAGGTAGTGGATGTATCTCTCCACTGGTTCTGGAGGGGGCCTTGTGCCCAGAGTGCTTCATTCTGCTCGTGGCGGACTCTTGGCGCTCATGGGCCAGCGGTGCTTGTGGCAGCGGTGTCCATTGCAGCGGTGCTTGTGGCGGCGGTGTCCTTGGCAGCGGTGCTTGTGGCGGCGGTGTCCATTGCAGCGGTGCTTGTGGCGGCGGTGTCCTTGGCAGCGACTCAGCTGCTGACGGTCCTGCCTGGGCCTGCGGGGCTGCTGCTGGCGGTCCTGTCTGGGCCAGCGGAGCTGGTGCTGGCGGTCCTGTCTGGGCCTGCGGGGCTGCTGCTGGCAGTCCTGTCTGGGCCAGCGGGGCTGCTGCTGGCGGTCGCATCCTGGACAGTGGGGCTGATGGCGGTGGCCTCCTGAGCAGCGGGGCTGATGACGGTCACCTCCTGGGCAGCGGGGCTGATGGCGGTCACCTCCTGGGCAGCGGGGCTGATGGCGGTGGCCACCTGGGCAGCGGGGCTGATGGCAGTGGACTCCTGGGCAGCGGGGCTGATGGCGGGGGCCTCCTGGGTAGAGGGGCTGATGGCGGTCTTCTCCGCCGTGCTGATCTTCCCAGACTTGCCGGGTTTCTTGTGCCCCTTTCCCACCTTGGAAGGTGTCACAGCTGACTCCACACTACCACCTGTACCCCTGGGAGCGGCTTTGGTGGCTGGTGTCTTCCCGCTCTCCCGCCGGGCACTGGCCAACTTTTGATGTTTGACAGGTGGGGGACTGTCCGTGCAGGGGATGTGCGAATTGTAGTGGGGGTGGTGACTGCACATGAGCGGGGTGTGCTGGTGATGGAAGTAGTGGCTGTAGATGTAGTGCATGCAGGTGTGAGTGGATACGAGGAGGAGGGGGACACAGTGGAGGTAGTGGATATTGCTATGTCTGCATGTGTGTGATGTTTGCGTGAGTGCCTGTGGGATGTGTGGTGCTTATGTTTGCCTGAGCTTCCTTTGTGTGTTGGGGTGGGTGCATGCTGGGCTGATGGTGTGCTTGGGATAGGCCGAGGTACAGGGGTGTAGGTCTGGGTAGAGGAAGTTGGAGGGGGGAGGCTAGAGACAGGGACA
The DNA here is from genome assembly GCF_031143425.1 of Pleurodeles waltl. Taxonomy (NCBI): domain Eukaryota; kingdom Metazoa; phylum Chordata; class Amphibia; order Caudata; family Salamandridae; genus Pleurodeles; species Pleurodeles waltl. The sequence continues at coordinate 913,899,210 of NC_090448.1, read as the reverse complement.
ATGGCTGCCATCAGTGCTGAGGCCACAGTGTGAAAAGCTCGCTGAAGGGATGCCTGACCAGAATGGACGCCCTCCAGGAATGCATTCATCTGTTGCAACTGCATCTCTACACCCTGGATGGCATTCAAAATGGTAGACGGCCCAACAGTGAAGGACCTGAGGAGGTCAATGGCCTCCTCACTGAGGGCTGCAGGGGTGACTGGGGCAGGGCCTGAGGTGCCTGGGGCGAAGGTGATGCCACCCTCCTGGGTGAGCGGGCACGGGGCAAAGGCTGAGGGGCTGCTGGGAGGGCAGTGCTGGAAGGGGGGTGGCGGCTGTACCTGTAGATGGGAGGCACAGATGGGCCCGCCACCACAAGGGAGCTCCCATCAGAGGACGAGTCCGTATCACTGGTGTCAGCTCCTGTCCCCGCTGTGGAGCTCCCCTCGCCCTCCGTCCCACTTGTGAAATCCGACTCCGTAGTGTCGCCCTCCAGGGCCATGTGGGATGCAGCTCCCTCCTGCTCTGGTGCCACTGCTCCTCCGCCTGATGATGCTAATGCAAACAAGAACAGGAAGACCACAAAAAGGGGGGATGACAGAAGAAAGACATGTTGAGTGCATGCATTACCGCTACAGTTGGCGGACACGACAGACACAGAAGCCCCCTGCACTACGCCGCGCACTTGGGGTCCACTACTCAATCCCTGGGACATGGCCTACAAGGCTATGGCCAACATCTGCACACAAGGATGTCACAGGGGCTTGACTAGGTGTAGTTGGCACTGTACCCAGGTGGGGTGGGGTGCCACAGGGCCTGCCTGAAAAAGAAGACCTAACTAGCACACTCGCCCTGGCCTAGGGGAACCCACAGCCCACCTCCCCCACCCAGACACCTCCACTGCGCACTGAATCAGCAGAATGAGAGTGTACTCACCCCCTTGTTGCTGCTGTGATGCCCTCAAGCGCCCATCCAACTCCGGGTACGCCACTGCCAGGATCCTGAACATCAGGGGGGTCATGGTGCGACGGGCACCCCTCCCACGTTGGGAGGCCATCCCCAGCTGGGCCTCCGCCATCTTCTTGCTCCAGCGGTGAATGTCCTCCCATCTCTTATGGCAGTGGGTGCTCAGTCTGTGATAGACCCCCAGGGTCCGGACGTCTTTGGCGATGGCACGCCAAATATCCTTCTTCTGGTGGTTGCTAACCTACAGGAATTGTACAGGGGAAAAAGAGAAGTTATTTCCAACTGCACCGTCAGAGTCATTGGCCCGCATCCCTACCCTTGCCATGTGGCACATGCACTCACCGTTGTTTCATGCACGTCTCATTCTCCCCCCCCTATCTTTCATCCACCCCACTCCACACAGGCATAGCCCATACAGCATGCTCCCAGTGTACTTACCTGTTTGTCTGGAGGACCGTAGAGTAGCGTGTACTGAGGGAGGACCCCATACACGAGTTTCTCCAACTCCTCCGATGTGAAGGCAGGGGCCCTTTCCCCAGACGCACAAGCCATTGTCTCTTCTAGACTGAGGTCACAGCAGCACTTGCAGTGTAGGTCCTCTCCTGTCGAAGATCAGACATTGAATGTTTGAACAGATAGAAAATGGCGGTCACATCCGCAGCGGTGCGTACCATCACCGCCGGCGTACATCGTCATTGGTTCCTGGGACCCATAGATTCCAATGTTAACCAATGCAGAATTGCGCTGCGGTCTTCAACTGCCTACCACGACAGTGTACAACGCCAGCACTGTTACCTCATATCCGATTGTCCCATTTTACAGGTCAGGCAGCCGCCATTTCAGGGGCCCACATGGCTCTATTTTTAACTGCGTCACATATAACTAGGCCTTGCCTAAACACTCATACATGCTTATTTCGGATTATGAATCGTGTTCTGTGTAAGCTGTGTGTACGTACCTCTGAGTTGGTTGACTCTGTGCTCGTTGTTGTCCTTCATAGGCACCGTCCGCTGGGACATGTGAGGAGATGGCAGCATCCTCCAGTGTACAGACCACTGGTGGAGCTGTCGACAATGGAGGAAAGACATGTAATCATCACATACAGGCTAGATCGTGCCACAATCCTGGAACTGTGTGCCCAGTTGGAGCCAGACCTGATGTCAGCTATGCACCATCCCACAGGGATCCCCCTCAAGTGCAGGTGCTGTCAGTACTCCATTTCCTTGCAAGTGGGTAATTTCAAACAACAGTGGCAATAGCATCAGGGATGTACCAGCCTATGTTTTCCAATGTGTTGTCCAGAGTGTTGTCTGCCCTGCTGAAACACATGCGGAGCTACATTGTGTTCCCTCAGGTGGAGGATTTGCCTACAGTGAAAGGTGACTTTTATGCCCTGGGGCATATCCCCAACATCATAGGTGCCATTGATGGGACACATGTGGCCTTGGTCCCCCCAGCAGGAGTGAACAGGTGTACAGAAACCGGAAGAGTTATCATTCAATGAATGTGCAGATGGTGTGTTTGTCAGACCAGTACATCTCCCATGTGAATGCCAAATTCCCTGGCTCAGTGCATGACGCTTACATCCTGCGGAATAGCAGCATCCCTTATGTGATGGGGCAACTCCAGAGGGCCCGGTTGTAGCTATTAGGTGAGCACCTGGAACCAAATCAGTGGGAATAGTTGTCTGGTTCTGGGGATAAACCTACAGGTTAGGGTGTGTCTGACAGTTGTCCCTCACCTTTTTCAGGTGACTCTGGTTACCCCAACCCGTCATGGCTACTGACCCCAGTGAGGAATCCCAGGACAAGGGCAGAGGAATGCTACAATGAGGCCCAGGGGCGAACTAGGAGTATTATAGAGCGGACTTTCGGCCTCCTGAAGGCCAGGTTCCGGTCCCTCCATATGACAGGTGGTTCCCTATTCTATTCACCAAAGAAGGTGTGCCAGATCCTCGTGGCCTGTTGTATGCTTCACAACTTAGCTTTGCGACGACAGGTGCCTTTTCTGCAGGAGGATGGTCCAGATGGAGGTGTTGTGGCAGCTGTGGAGCCTGTGGACAGTGAAGACGAGGAAGCAAAAGAAGAGGACATCGACAACAGGAACTCGGATATCCTGCAATACGTCCAGTGAGACACAGGTAAGAAGACAAAACTGCCTACTACATGTACTTTAACACTACTACCTCTCTACTGTCTGTCCTTTTCACCCAGTGTATGGTCACTGAGTTGTCACTTTCCCTTACGATTTCACAGATGTGGGTCCCACTGTGTGGCATCTGCTTTGTTTCCTCATGGACTAGAGCTGTGTGACATAGGTATGTTGACATTACAATTGAAAGACCATTTTGTCACTGTAATTGCTAATACACTATTTCGAAATCACAGACAGACTCCAGATTGTTTTGTACTTTAAGGATGTTTATTTAAGTGCTCAATATTTCAGGGTGCAGTAAAATGGGGAAGGGTGATGGTGGAGGAATGTTCATGGCAGAGTCCAGTCTATCAGTCTCACAGGTGCTTTGTCCAAAGGGGCATAGGAAGTGGAGCTGGGGCAGTTTGAGGATGGACAGGGTGACAAAGTGGGACAAAAGGATGACATTCAGGGCGGTCTCATTTCTTGGCGGGGGTCTTGGCATCATTCTCTGTCTTTGTCCTGGATCTCAGGGACCGTTTGTGGGGTGGTTCTCCATCTGCAGGGGGTGGGGTGCTGGTGTGGTGGTCCTGTGGCGGTGCCTCCTGTCCACTAGCGCCGGCGGAGGTGGTAGGCAGTTCATCGTCCAGGCTAGTGTCAGGGGCCCCTTGTTGTACCACAGTGTCCCTCCTGGTGTTGAGTACTTCCTTCAGCACCCCTACGATGGTGCCCAGGGTGGAATTGATGGATCTGAGTTCCTCCCTGAAGCCCAAATACTGTTCCTCCTGCAGCCTCTGGGTCTCCTGAAACTTGGCCAGTACCCTTGCCATTGTCTCCTGGGAATGATAGTACGCTCCCTTGATGTTGGAGAGGGCCTCGTGGAGAGTGGGTTCCCTGGGCCTGTCCTCCCCCTGTCGCACAGCAGCCCTCCCAGTTCCCCTGTGTTCCTGGGCCTCTGTCCCCTGAACGGTGTGCCTACTGCCACTGCCCCCAGGTCCCTGTTGTTGTTGGGGTGGTGGGTTAGCCTGGGTTCCCGGTAGTGGTCGACACACTGCTGATTGACGTGTCCTGGGGACAGAGGTATGGGCCCGCTGGGTGGGTGCGGTACTGGTGTTTTCAGAGGGGGGAAGCTCTGTGGTGTCCTGTGACTGTGTGAGGGGAACTGACTGTCCCGAGGTCCCAGATGGGCAGGGCTGGTCGTCTAGATCCAGTTGGACAGAGCTGCTGTCATCACTGTGGGCCTCTTCTGTGGGTGGAGTGGACATGTCTGGACCCTCCTGTCCGGTAACGTTGGGTAGGGTTCCTGCAGGGGTGTAAAAGCATGATTATTGCATCTGTGTGTACCATGGTGTGAAATGGGTGGGTGACCGTGTACCCCAGTGCTTGCATTCCTGTGTGGGACCTTGTGTGATGATGGTTTAGGGGGGTGTATGGGTATGTCCCGTGGCCATGCATTGGTGATGGGTGTCCATGCTTTGTTGTTGCATGCAGGGCTTGGCGTTGGGATGTGTGGTTTGTGATAGTGGGACATGTGTGAGGAGTTGGAGTGATGGGGGTGAGGGCGAGGGTGGGGGTATGTGATGGCATGCAGGTAGGGTGGGGGTTGTAATAGTTAAGGTTTGACTTACCAGAGTACATTCCTCCAGCTACTCCTTCGAGGCCCTCAGGATGCAGAATCACCAAGACTTGCTCCTCCCATGTTGTTAGTTGTGGGGGAGGAGGTGGGGGTCTGCTGCCAGTCCTCTGTACCGCAAGGTGGTGTCTGGATACCACGGAACGCACCTTCCCCCGTAGGTCGTTCCACCTCTTCCTGATGTCATCCCTATTTCTTGGGTGCTATCCCACTGCGTTGACCCTGTCCACTATTCTTCGCCATAGCTCCATCTTCCTAACTATGGAGGTGTGCTGCACCTGTGATCCGAATAGCTGTGGCTCTACCCGGATGATTTCCTCCACCATGACCCTGAGCTCCTCCTCAGAGAACCTGGGGTGTCTTTGCCGTGCCATGGGGTGGTATGGCTGATGTGTGGGGTGGTGTATGTTGTGATATGTGGGGTGATATTTAGTGGTGTGTTGTGTGGGGTGCCTGGATGTTATGTGGGTGATGGTGTTGTGTGCCTGTGGATGCTTGGTTGTAGATTGTAGTGTCTCTCTCTGGCCTTGTTTCGGGATTTTGGTCGTAGAGGTTTGTGGGTGATGTGGGTGTGTGTGTGTTATATTGTATTGGATGTGTGGGAGTGGTGTGTGTATATGTATCAGGTGTGTGTATTTGGAATTGTCCAATGTGGCTGTGTTTTGTAAATGTGAATGTATTTTGAGCGTGGCGGTGTGTACCGCCAATGGAATACCGCGGTTGAAAGACCGATGCGTGGATTCATGGGTCGTGATAGTGTGGGCGTATTTCTGTTGGCGTGACGGTGGAGGTTTTGTTTTCGCCAGTTTATCACTGACCTTTGGTGTGGCAGACTTGTGTGGGTGTCTGAATTTTGGTGGATTCTGAGCTGTGGGTCATAATAGCAGTGGCGGATTTCCGCGGTCGCGGCGGTGTGTTGGCGGTCTTCAGCACGGTGGTAAGCGGCTTTTACCGCCAATGTTGCAATGACCCCCTATTCACTTTTTTCTGGCCTGGTACTTAGTCATGTTGGTTTTACCAGCTAGTGTGAATTGATGTGTGGCATGCTGGAGGGCTGCGCTTCAGTTTTCTGTGTTTGTGCATGGGCATGGTCCAGTATGTTGTCCTTGTGAGGATATGTGTGTTGCTTGTGATAGATGAAAAAGATGTGAACGTTTATGATATTTTATCTGTAGTTTAGTAGTGTGATGGGGATGTCCAAGGACATTGTGTATGAGTTGTGTTATAAAGACAAATTTCATGCTGGGGTCTGGTCAAGGTAATTTTGAGATCAGTGTAAGAGATTGGCCTGGTGTGAGGTAGGTACCTATGGTACTTACACCTTATACCAGGTATCCCCTATTAGTGTAGTGTAGTCAATGTCTAGAAGCCAGACTTTCTAGAGGTAGCTGTGGATGAGCAGCCAAGGGTTAGCTAGAAGACATGCAAAGCTCATGCAATACCACCGGAGTCACGCTTAGGGGGTCATTATGACCCCGGCGGTCGGCGTTAATATGGAGGAAAGTACTGCCAACAGGCTGGCGGTACTTATCTCCATATTCAGCCAATTCGTCAATGTACCACACCGACTGTAACGGTGGTAACAACTTCAGTCTCCAGCCCTGCGGCCATCACTTGCCCGCCTGCGGGATCATGACCCCACCTACTGCCATGGTTTTCATGGCATCCTTACCGCCACAAAAACCATGGCGGTAGGCACTATCAGTGACAGGAAATCCCTTCCCTGTCACTGATAGGTGTCTTCCCCGCCCCCCTCCCCAAGTTTTCCCCCACTCCCTTCCTCTCCAGACCCCTTTCATACACGCCCCTCCATTCACACACGCACACACGCATACACTCACCCACTCCAACATTCATCCATGCATGCATACATCCATTCACACACACATTCATGCACACTTACATACATACACGCAGACACGCATTCACACAGCTCAACATTATACGGCAGGCGGTCTTTTGGTGGCGGTAGGTGGTTTTTACTACTTGGTCATAATGACCCCCTTATTACTCACACACATAAAAGAAAACACTTAGGCCCTCATTCTGACCCTGGCGGTCGGTGATAAAGTGACAGTAATACCGCCAACAGGCCGGTGGAAACTACTGCCAAATTATGACCATGGAGGAAAGATCTCCGAAAGACAGCCAATGGACCACACCGACTGCCAGGGCGGAAACAACAGGCACCACGGCGGTAGCTGCCTATAGCTAGGCGGAAGTCAAAGTTCCGCCCACCATATTATGACTACACAATCTGCCACCTTTTCCGGGGCAGTACCAACAACATCAAAAGCCTGGCGGAAACACTGCACAGAATTGAAAAGACTCATCATTGGAGACACAGGGAAGAACCACGCCGCTATGGAACCCGAACTGCAAGTGTTCCCGATGATATTCTACGTTCTGCTCCACCACGAACACCAACGCCGGCGAAGACGACGACGGTGAGTACAGCCGCCTAGAACACAAGGGAGGGGGGAGGAAAATGAGAGTGACACACACACACGCAACATACACACATCCAGCTGCCCAAGAAAACAAGTTAATCCACGTAAATAGGCTGAATAATGCAAGGACAACAGGAATTTACTAAAGTGATTGTAATAAGATCAACACAATATAAATAATAATTTTGCCAATGCTACAGATATGTACAAATGTACAAAAAAGGGACACTGCCCAGTCCTCAGTTCGCATAGGCCACATGGACACAGGGCAAAGTCCAAGCCCCACTTGTCACCTGCATCAATATTGAGAGAACACTGCAGGGGCATCAGTTGGCAAATAGGCAGGCACCTCAGGGGGAGGGGGGCACCTCAGCCAGAAGTGGAAATAAGACCACTGGTCCTGAAGGGGGCAACATGCCCTGTGCTTGGTCCTGGGGAGTGCAAGGCCACAGTCTCTCGAGTGGGTGTCTTCCCCACAGGTTATGGAGGAGGCAACATGCCCATTGATTTGTCCTGGGGATTGATAGGCCATAGTCTCTCGAGTGGGTGTCTTCCCCACTGGTTCTGGAGGGGACAGGCCGCACAGCAGCCCATGGAGGCAGCAGCACATGGCGTTCGCCGGCGGTGATGGCTGCACTGTGGTGTGGTAGTGGGAGGCTCCTGCTCAGCCCCTGCACCCTCCGATGGCTGCACTGTGGTGGGAGGCTCCTGCACAGCCCCTGCACCCTCCGATGGCTGCACTGTGGTGGTGGTAGGAGGTTCCTGCACAGCCCCTGCACCCTCCAACGGCTGCACTGTGGTTGTGGGCTCCTGCACAGCCCCTGCACCTTCCAATGGCTGCACTGTGGTGGTGGTGGAGGTCGGAGGCTCCTGCACAGCCCCTGCACCCTCCGATGGCTGCACTATGGTGGGGGTGGTGGGAGGCTCCTGCACAGCCCCTGCACCCTGCAATGTCTGCACAAACATGGTTGTAGGTGGGGGCTCTGTGACAGCTGTTGGTGCAGGCTCCTTCCCCTTTCGGATGGCAGGTGCAGGCTCCTTCCCCTTCTTGCTTGCTGGTGCAGGCTCCTTCCCCTTCTTATAATCATACTACCAGAGAGTTATGAGGGAGATTAGAAATATATATTAGGTCGGAAACGTCCCATACTATCTCCCTCTCTGAAAGACTAGTTACCACAAGAAAGTATGGGGTTCACCAATGATGTAGAGCTCTGTACACGGGGGACTGTCCGTGGGCTCATGGACCTTGTTGGGTTCACAGAATGCGTGGTGTGGGTGCTGTGACAGGGGTGGGAGGGGGATTTCCTTTTACGGACTAGGTGGTCTCACACACTATATAGTGTCATGCTACATAATTTGACCACCTAGCCCCACCCTGGTAGGATAGTACTACCTGGGCGGATTCAACCTCACCGTTAAAGGAACGGGAGGGAGTGCGTAAATAATTTTCTTTCTGGAGATAATGGGATCCAGCTACGCTAGGGGGATATAAAAGCACCTAGGCAGTTGCCTCTGTGTAATCTACACTTTAATAGTGGTAACTGCTGGTGCGACTAAAAACGGGGTGGGACACCACGGTGAGAACAAAGACTCACTGGGTCACCTCACTAAAAGTTGGCCGACATGTTTCTGCCCTCTACTGGGAGCCGTGAGAGGTCTCGGGGCATTCTTCAGGGCCTAGGATCCCTAACCATCATGCCAAGTGCAGATAGATAAGCCTCCCCTAAAAAGGAGGGGGGAAAAAAACCAATTATGATATATTGATAGAGAGGGCCTACCTTAGGCAAGGCACTACCTCGCGGAGGCCCTAATGATTGAGACAACTAGCCTCTGATTCCAGGAGGGGGAGTGTCCCCTTATAGTCACACTTGCATCAAAGGAGGCGCTCGCTGTGCGCCTATCCCGACCCCTCGCTGGACCACTTGAGGTGACTCTCCCGCTCCTGGAATCAGAGGCTAGTTGCCTCAATCATTAGGGCCTCTGTTAGGTAGTACCTTGCCTAAGGTAGGTCTCCTTCCCCTTCTTGCTTGCTGGTGCAGGCTCCTTCTCCTTTCGGATGGCAGGTGCAGGCTCCTTCCCCTTCTTTACGGCAGGTGCAGACTCCTTGCCCTTCTTGCTTGCTAGTGCAGGCTCCTTCCCCTTTCGGCTGGCTGGTGCAGGCTCCTTCCCCTTCAGTATATGTGGCCTGGAATCCTTTCCACCACAAGTAGGTGCAGATGGAACTGGGCCCGTGGATACCCAGGCCATACGAGCAGGGCAGGGGGGAGGGGTAGCTCAGAGGTCAATGGTGGAAAGGAAAAGCTTTTTAGGGACATTGGGGTGGCAAGAGGGAGAAGTAATGGGAGTGGAGGATGAGGGAGTGGTTGTTGGAGGTGTCTGTCTGCTGGATTTAGGTGCAGGTGCACAGGCTGTATGCTGTTGTGAGGTGGATGGCTGTTGGGGGTCTGAGTGCTTGCATTTGTGTACTTTAGGAGGGGGGGACAGACACAGTGGGAGAGGACACAGGGGAAGTGTGCATGGATGTTGTGGAGGTGTCTGCTAGTGAGTTGTGTGTTCTGCTTGGTGTGGTGATAATGAAGGTAGTGCATGATGATGTAGTGCATGCAGGTGTGAGTGTGGACGTAACTAGGTGGGCGTTGGAGGAGGAGGAAGAGGGGGAGACTGTGGAAATAGTGGATGTTGTTGTGTCTGCAACTGGATGGTGTTTGTGTGAGAGCCTGCGGGATGAAGTGTGGCGCTTGTGTTTGCCTGTGACACTCCAGGGTGTTGTCCTGTGTGCATGCTCGTCTGGCTATGTGCTTCGGATGAGTTGAGGTTGAGAAGAATGGGACTGGGAAGTGGTAGTTGGAGGAGGGACGGTTGAAACATGGACAATGACTGCCATCAGAGAGGAGGCCAGAGCCTGGATCGATCTCTGTTGGGCAGCCAATCCAGTGTGAATGCCCTCCAGGAATGCATTAGATTGTTGCATCAGGGCTGCCAGCCCCTGGATGGCATTCACAATGGTTGACTGCCCTACAGAGATGGATCTCAGGAGGTCAATAGCCTCCTCACTCAGGGCAGCAGGGCTCACTGGGGCAGGGCCTGAGGTGCCTGGGGCAAAGGAGATGCCCACCCTCCTAGCTGAGCGGGCACAGGCAACTCGCTGAGGGACTGCTGGGAGGGCAGTGCTAGTACGGGGGTGGCAACTGTACCTGTAGCTGGGGTGGTCACAGAAGTGTCAGCCACCACCAGGGAGCTTCCATCGGAGCAGGTATCTGAGTCTGTATTGTCCCCTCCAGTCTCCGCTGTGGTGCTCCCCTCGCCCTCCGTCCCACTGGTGCCCTCAGCGTCAGTGGACTCTACCTCCTGGAACCTGTGGAAAGCAGCTCCCTCCGTCACCAGTGCCTCTGCTCCTCCGCCAGATGATGCTAATGCACATAAGTACAGGATGACAAAACAAGAAAGGGGGGAGCGAGACAAAGGATACACCGGGTCAATGGCTGCACCAACACCACCGTTGGCGTGCACAGCACCCTCACACACAGGGAACAGGCCTACACACTATGCATTGCATCACCACTGAGATTGCTAACCACCAAGGCATGAGGAGGGGCACACACCACCAACTGCAGCACACCTGGGACCCACAAAGACCTGGGCAGTTGTGGACGCTAACAAGCTAGGTATTATCCCTTCAGACCCATAGCCACCAGAGGACCTACACAGCTATGCCAGACCTGGCCTAGGGGCACACAAGGACACACAACCACCACTCGGATACCACCCCACCAGCCGTAAGTTGTAATGATAGCCACTGTACTCACCCCCTTGTGGCTGCTGTGATGCCCTCAAACGCCCATCCAGCTCTGGATAGGCCACCGCCAGTATGCGGGCCATCGGGGGGGCAGAATTCGACAGGCACCCCTTCCTCGTTGGGAGGCCATCCCCAGCTTGGCCTCCGCCGTCTTCCATGCCCAGTGTCTCAGGTTCTCCCACGGTTTGCAGCAGTGGGTGCTCTGCCTGCCATAGACCCCCAGGGTCCGCATGTCCTTGGTGAAGGCACAACATATACACTTCTTTTGATGGGCGCTGACCTGCAGAGGCAATACACACAGGAAAACACCATTAGACAAACAGTCCAGCCAGTTACACATATGGCCCACCATACGTGTTTATAGCACTATTGGAACAAACATAGCCCAGCACTCAATGTGTACCCAGCCAGGAGGACATCCCTCCCCCTTACACAGATCCGTCACACACACCTCCATACATGCATGCCACATGCATCGTGCCCAAAGTGTACTCACCTGTTGGTTTGGAGGCCAATACAGCAGTCCATACTGTGGTAGGACCCCATCCACCAGTCTCTCCAACTCCTCCGAAGTGAAGGCTGGGGCCCTTTCCCCAGTTACACGGGCCATGGTAGGTTCCAGACACAGGTCACAGCAGCACATGCAGTGTAGGTCCTCTCCTATGGAAGGTCAGGTAGCAAGTGAGGAATATGATAGAAAATGGCAGTCACGTCCGCGACGGTGCATACCGTCACCGCCGGCATAGATCACCAATGGCCACTGTACCACATAGGGCCCAATTTTAACCAATGAGGAATTGCACGGGGGTTCCCGACCACCTCCCGCCAAGGCGCACAATGTCAGCGGAATTACCTCACTTCCACCTGTCCCTCCACACAGGACAGGCAGACGCTATTTCAGAGGGGGGCAGCCCTATGGAATAATGCTACGTCACAGGAGAAATGGGCACATACTGGACAAATCACACTGACCCATTACATGTTTACAGAATGCAAACTACTGTTGTAGCTCAATTGTTCAGTTTGTGACAGGCTCCTCACTCTTTTGTCCCATAGATTCCTACCCCTGAGGATGAACAAGAGATGGAGACATACCTCCGTGTACAGACCCATGGTGGACTTGGCTACACTGGAGGACAGGCATATTATCCTCACCTATAGACTTGGCCACAGGGCCACAATCACAGGGCTGTGTGCTCAATTAGAGCCTGACCTGATATCTGCTATCCATCAGCCCACTGGGATCCCCTCTTGTGCAAGTGCTATCTGTACTCCATTTCCTGGAAACTGGTTCTTTACAAGTGAAAGTGGACTTGGCAACATGAATCTCACAGCCAGTGTTCTCAATAGTGCTGACAAGAGTTTTGTCTGCCCTGATAAAACAAATGTGCAGCTACAGTGCTTTCCCCCAGGTTGAGGATTTGGCCACAGTAAAGGCCGAGTTTTAAGTAATGGGACATATCCAAAACATAATTGGGGTGATTAATGGAACACATATTGCATTTGTCCCCCCCCCCAACCAGAATAAACAGGTGTTCAGGAATCGTAAGAGTTTCCACTCCATGAATGTTCAGATGGTGTGATTGGCGGATCAGTACATCTCCCACGTCAATGCTAAGTATCCTGGGTCGGTGTATGATTTCTTTGTCCTAAGGAAATAGCAGCATCCCAAATGTGATGGGCCAACTACAGAGGCACAGGGTTAATAGGTGGCTAATAGGTGAGCCCTGGTTCCCACCCAGTAGATGTTGGTGCATGCCTATGCTGTTGGCCATATAGGATAGTGTGTGGCTAAATGTTGTCCCTCAATATTTGCAGGTGACTCTGGTTACACAAACCTATCATGGTTGCTGACCCCTTGTGAGGAATGCCAGGACAAGGGCAGAAGAACGTTATAATGAGGCACCTGGGTGAACCAAAAGGATATTTGAGAGAACCTTTGGCCTCCTGAAGGCCAGGTACCAGTGCCTTTATCTAACAGGTGGATCCCTGTGCTACTCACCGAAGGTCTGTCAGATAGTAGTGGCATGCTGCATGATGCACAACCTGGCCCTCAGATGCCATGTACCTTTTCTGCAGGAGGAGGAGACTGGTAAAACCCCAGTGGCAGCAGTAGACCCTGTTTCGACAGTGAGGATGAGGATGCAGAGGATGAGGACAACAGAACATCTTTGATCCATCAATACTTCCAATGACACACAGGTAAGACAGTGTAACTTTACATTTCAATGACTTTGGTTGTAATCTGTGTAGCAATGGCATGCTGATATTTCCCACTTGTATGCCCACTTACAGTTCCCTCTGGAAATTCATTTTGCAGATGTTAGTGATTTGACAAATACTCCTGGTGTGATCACTACAACCAACTACAGGTCACTAATCTATGCTCATTCTATTTACAGTTCATTTGCAATGTTTGTACCTGTTTCGAAAAATACATATTTGATATACATGACATACTCCAAATAGATCTTTTTCAAAGGGTGTTTATTGAAGTGCTAGCATATAGAGAGAAGTTCAATGGGATGGGGTGATGATGGAGGAAAGTTCAGGGTATTGTTCCAGTCTGTTTGTAGCACAGATGCATTGTCTAAGAGGACATAGGAAGGGGAGCAATGGCAGTTCAAGGTTGTTAGACCTGATAGCCTTAGGGTGGTCACCCTAGCTTTTTGCCTGCCTCCCTCCACTTTTTAGATACTGATTTTGCTGGTATTTAAGACTCTGCGCACTTTACCACTGCTAACCAGTGCTAAAGTGCATATGCTTTCTCCCTTTAAACATGGTAACATTGGATCATACACAAATGGACTATTTTATTTACTTATAAGTCCCTAGTAGAGTGCACTATATGTGCCCAGGGCCTGTAGATTAAATGCTACTAGTGGGCCTGCAGCAACAATTGTGCCACCCACTTAAGGAGCCCCTTAAACTTGTCCAAGGCCTGCCACTGCAAGGCCTGGGTGTGCAGTTTCACTGCCAATTCGACTTGGCATTTAAAAGTACTTGCCAAGCCTAAAACTCCCCTTTTTCTACATATAAGTCACCCCTAAGGTATGCCCTAAGTAACCCATAGGGCAGGGTGCTGTGTAGGCAAATGGCAGAACATGTACCTTTGTAGTTTACATGTCATGGTAGTGTAAAACTCCTAAATTCATTTTTACACTGCTGTGAGGCCTGCTTCCTTCATAGACTAACATTGGGGCTGCCCTCATACATTGTTTGAGTGGTAGCTGCTGATCTGAAAGGAGTATGAAGGTCATATTTAGTATGGCCAGAATGGTGATCCAAAATCCTGCTGACTGGTGAAGGTGGATTTAAAATTACTATTTTAGAAATGCCACTTTTAGAAAGTGAGCATTTCTCTGCACTTAAAATCTTTCTGTGCCTTACAATCCACGTCTGGCTGGGTTTAGTTGACAGCACCCTCGAGCATTCACTAAGACACACCCCAAACACAGGATACCAGCCTCACTTGCATACATCTGCATTTTGAATGGGTCTTCCTGGGCTGGGAGGGTGGAGGGGCTGACACTTGCATGTCAAAGGACAGTAGGCTGCCCTCACACAAAGGACTGCCACACCCCCTACTGGGACCCTGGCAGACAGGATTGAACTAAAAGGGGACCTTGTGCACTTCTAAGCCACTCTTTGAAGTCTCCCCCACTTTAAAGGTACATTTGGGAATATAAACAGGGCCTCTGCCCCTACCAACTCAGACACTTCTGAGGTAGACACTCTACTTCATCAAGACACTTCCTGGAGAAGAAACCGGAACCAGAACCTGCATCTTGCCAAGAAGAACTTCCTGTCTGCCCAAGTGACGCACCTGTCTGCTTTCTGTGAAGGACTGCTGCCTTGCTGTTGCCCTGCTGTCTTGCTGCTCTCTGGCTGTGGTGAAGAAGTGCTCTCCAAGGGCTTGGATAGAGCTTGCCTCCTGTTCCCTGAAGTCTCAGGACGAAAAAGACTTAGGCGGTCATTATGAACACAGCGGGAAACACCGCCGACCGCAGTGGTGAACAGAAGCCCGTCATTGGCGGTGAATGTAAACCCGCCATATAATGAATGAAAATCTTAACCCCGCCAAAAATCACCAGACCGCGACTCCCTGCCATGACCCTGTCTGCGGGAATCCCGGACCTCCCCACCCCGCCACCGTAGAGCACATCCACATCCCACCCTCCAAATAATGATGCACAAATCACCTTGGCAGACGGTGGAGGTCGGACGACCATTGGCGGTTCGGGCCGCAAGTGGACTTAGCAGCAAGAAGTGCACACATTGAATAAGCATGCAACCCACATACTTGACACACACCCATAACCCCATAAAACACCTGGCTATTTAGGGTCTCTGCTTTGGGGAATTCTTCAGATAACGAAAGCAAGAGCTCACCAGAATTCCTCTGCATCTCCCTCTTCACCTTCTACCAAGGATCGACTGCTGACTGCTCCAGGACGCCTGCAAAACCGTAACAAAGTAGCAAGACGACTACCAGCAACATTGTAGCACCTAATCCTGACGGTTTTCTCGACTGTTTCCAGGTGATGCATGCTCTTGGGGTAGCCTGCCTTCACCCTGCACCAGAAGCTCCGAAGAAATCTCCTGTGGGTCGACGGAATCTTCCCCATGCTAACGCAGGCACCAAAAGACTGCATTACTGGTCCTTTGGGTCCCCTCTCATCCTGACGAGCGTGGTCCCTGGAACACAGCAACTCTGTCCAAGTGACTCCCACAGTCCAGTGACTCTTCAGTCCAAGTTTGGTGGAGGTAAGTCCTTGCCTCCCGACGCTAGACTGTAAAGCAGTGTACTGCATGATTTGCAGCTGCTCCGGCTCCTGTGCACTTTTCCAGGATTTCCTTTGTGCACAGCCTAGCCTGGGTCCCCAGCACTCCGTCCTGCAGTGCACAACCCTCTGAGTTGGCCTCTGACGTTGTGGGACCCCCCTTTTGTAACTTTGCGTGGACTCCGGTTCACTATTCTTCTAAGTGCCTGTTGGGGTACTTCTGCGTGTGCTGCCTGCTTCTATGAGGGCTCTCTGAGTTGCTGAGCGCCCCCTCTGTTTCCTCCTCCCAAAGGCGACATCCTGGTCCTTCCTGGTCCTCAGCAGCACCCAAAAACCTCTACCACGACCCTTGCAGCTAACAAGGCTTGTTTGTGGTATTTCTGTGTGGAAACACATCTGCAAGCTTCATTGCGACGTGGGACATCTGTCTTCCAAAGGAGAAGTCCCTAGTCCTCTTCTTTCTTGCAGAACTCCAAGCTTCTTCCAACCGGAGACAGCTTCCTTGCACCTTCATCCGGGGTTTCCTGGGCTCCTGCCCCCCCCGGACACTGTCACGACTATTGGACTTGGTCCCCTTACCTTGCAGGTCCAGAAATCCGTTATCAGTGCACTCTGGTGTTTGTTGTTCTTGCAGAATCCCCCTAGACTATTGTGCTCTCTGGGGGTAGTTGGGGCACTTTACTCCTACTTTTCAGGGTCTTGGGGTGGGGTATCTTGGACACCCTGACTGTTTTCTTACAGTCCCAGCGACCCTCTACAAGCTCCCATAGGTCTGGGGTCCAATTCAGATTTGCATTCCACTCTATGGTTTGTGTTGCCCCTATACCTATGCTTGCCTATTGCAACCTATTGTAATTCTACACTGTTTGCATTACTTTTCTTGCTCTTACTTACCTGATTTTGGTTTGTGTACATAAAACCTGTGTATAGTACTTACCTTCTTACTCACTGAGATACTTTTGGCATATTGTCATAAAAATAAAGTACCTTTATTTTTAGTAGCTCTGGGGGTCATTATGACCCTGGCGGAAGGCGGAGAAGCGGCGGTAAGACCGCCAATAGGCTGGCGGTCTTTTTTTTTGTATTATGACCATGGCGGTTACCGCCATGGTCATCCGCCGGTTCTCCGTTCCGCCCGCCGGGCTGGAGACCTGGGTCTCCAGCCGAGCGGCCGTGACTATACCGCCGGCGGTATTTTGACCCGGCTTACTGCCGTGGATTTCCTGCGGTTGGAACCGCCATGAAATCCATGGCGGTAAGCACTATCAGTGCCAGGGAATTCCTTCCCTGGCACTGATAGGGATCTCCCCCAACCCTCACCCGACTCCCTTCCCTACACCCCCCACCACCCCTGCCACCCCCCAACGGTGGCAGGGCCCCCCTCCCCACCCCGACCCCCAACATCACATAACTCACACACGCACACGACACGCACACAGGCACCACCGACACACACACGCACACACACCAACATAAATGCCAACATACACACACACAGTCAGACACGCACACCCACATACAAACATACACGCACACATCCATACAGACATACCCACAGACATACATGCACTCATTCCCAAAACACGCAACACCCCCGCAAGCATACACGCACTCACACCCCCCCTCTACATACAGACGCACATCCCCATGCTAACACACAACACCCCCCCACCCTCCTCCTCTAACGGACGATCGACTTACGTGTTCCGTCGATCCTCCTGGAGGGGACGGGAGCCATGGGGGCTGCTCTGATTCGGTGGGCGGTGTTCTGTTGGCGTGGCGGTGAAGGTGGAGCAACCCCTGCCGCCCACCAGTATGGCTGTTGGCGGCTCTCAGTCGGAAAAAGGACAGAGAGCAGCCAACAGTCATAATACGCGGAGCGGCAAACCGCCACTACTGGCGGTCTTCCGCACGGCGGTCCCTCGGCGGTCTTGTAAGAAGACCACCTCTGTGTATTGTGTTTTCTTATGATATTGTGCATATGATATAAGTGGTATAGTAGGAGCTTTGCATGTCTCCTAGTTCAGCCTAAGCTGCTTTGCCATAGCTACCTTCTATCAGCCTAAGCTGCTAGAAACACCTCTATTCTACTAATAAGGGATAACTGGACCTGGCACAAGGTGTAAGCACCTTTGGTACCCACTACAAGCCAGGCCAGCCTCCTACAGGTGAGTACTCATGTCACAAACTTCAGTCTGGAAGGATGTCTGTGTGTGCATTAGGGTTCATGCTGCTTTGAGGCAGGGACTCTGACTGGTGTCCATGTACATTATGGTCCCCAAAGGGTGTAGGGGTGTCTTTGTCAGGTCTCCGACACGTCGCCTTCTTAGGTAGTCCAGGGGATGGGTGTAGAGCAGTATTCTGGTCAGTAGTCAGGGCCATGGCCATGGGCATAGTGAACAGTGCTGCCTGTTGGGGGTGTCTTCTGGGTGGGTGTATGTCTGGCCATTATGTACCTCCATTCAGCTATTTACAAGTGTCTCTCCTGTATTGTCTCCCCATCCTTGTTCTCTTGTGTTGGTTTGGTACAGCAGCAACATCTGGCGAGGGAGCTGAGGCACCGGCAAGTGGGGAAGAAGCAGCCCACGGATCCTTGGAGGCAGAGACATCCGACTCCCAGAGGACCAGTGGGTGGGAGGACGAGGGGAGTTCCACGGGGGAGGCAACTACCACTGGAGGTAGTGACTCCGATATCTCCTCCGATGGGGGCTCCATGGCGGAGGCAGACCCTAGTGGCCACACCACTACAGTGACATCTTCCGCCACCCCCCATTCCATCACCGCCCTCCCTTCTGCTCTCCACCGAGTTGCCTGTGCCCGCTCACCCAGAAAGATGGGCGTCTCCCTTGCCCCAGTCAGCCTTGCTGCCCTCACAGGGGAGGCTATTGACCTCCTGAGAACCATCTCTGTAGGGCAGACAACTATTGTCAATGCCATCCAGGGGCTAGCATCAGAGATGCAGCAGACAAATGCCTATCTGGATGGCATTCACGGTGCTGTGTCTGCCATACAGAGATCTTTTCAGGCTCTGGCCTCCTCTTGGACGACAGCCAGTTTCCCTGGCCATTCCGTCCCCCCTCCAACCTCCTCTACCCCTTTCTAGCACCCCACTCCCTTCACCCGTCCAAAGCACACATTCAGACATGCAGTCAAGCACATCAACACACAAGAAGCACACTTCGAAACACAAGTACTACACCTCCCACCACAAGCATGCACACACATCAACATCCACTTCCCACAGTGTGCCCACCTCTTCCGCCTCCCTGTCTGTCCCCTCTACATCCACACCCTCATGCACTGCCCCTTCAGTCATTGTATGCTGTGTTCATAATGAGGGCCTTAATCTCTACAAGGGCTCCTTGTGCGGCGAAATTCGACGCACAGCCTGCCAGAAACGACGCACAGCCTGCACCGTGGTGAAAATGTCACCACACGCCGATCCAGAATGACGCAGCCCGACTTCGCAGTGAGAAGATAGAAGAAGCGTCAGGGTAGGAACCGGAAATTCGACGCACGGCCCACCGGAAGGACGCACAGCTGAACTGGAACAACGCAGCCCGACTTCCAGAGAGAAATCGACACAGCGCCTGCCGTGCAGTAGACAATTTGACGCAACGCCCACCAAATCGGCTCAGCTCCTGTGACTTCCTCCTGCCAGCGGAGGAAATCCATGCATCGTCCCTGGGGTGTCAGAAAACCCTGCAACCCGAAGAGGATCCATGACTGAGTGCCGGAAATTGACACACAGCCGTCCCTGTGTGAAAACTAAACGACGCATTGCTGTGTGCAGCCTGAGAAATAGACGCACACCCCTTTGTTTCCACGCATCTGCTCCTCTGTGGTTCTTTGTGGAGATTTTTCACGCGAACCAGGTACTTTGTGCCTGAAAGAGACTTTGTTTGCTTCTAAAAGACTTAAGACATTTTATATCACTTTTCAGTGATATCTCAACATTTACACATTGCATTTTTAATCGTGTCGACCTGCATTTATCCAGATAAATATTATATATTTTTCTAAACACTGTGTGGTGTATTTTTGTGGTGCTATATGGTGTTCTTGTAGGATTTATTGCCCAAATACTTTACACATTGCCTTCTAAGTTAAGCCTGACTACTTATTGCCAAGCTACCAGAGGGTGGGCACAGGATAATTTGGATTGTGTGTGGCTTACCCTGACTAGAGTGAGGGTCCTTGCTTAGACAGGGGGTAACCTGACTGCCAACCAAAGACCCTATTTCTAACGAGGGTGGACAGGGTAACTGAGTGGGACACAAAGGGGACAATCAGGAGAGTCTCATTTCCTGGCAGGGGTCTTTGCATGTGTCTCTGGCTTCTGTCTGGATCGCAGGGAACGTTTGCGGGGTAGTTCACCTTCTGCAGGGGGAGGGGTGCTGGTAGCCAGTGAGTCTTGTGGCAGGGCTTCCTGGCCACTAGCGGAAGTGGAAGGCTGTTCAGATGTCTGGCTAGTGGCAGGGACCCGCTGGTGTGAGACTGCCTCTCTCATAATGTTGGCAATGTCTGCCAGCACCCCTTCTATGGAGATCAGGGTGTTGTTGATGGCCTGCAAGTCCTTCCTGAGCCCCTGGTACTGTCCCTCCTGCAGCCGCCTGTTCTCCTGCACGTTGTCCAGGATCTGGCCCATCGTGTCCTGGGAATGTTGGTAGGCACCCAGGATCTTGGAGAGTGCCTCCTGGAGACTCGGTTCCCTTGGCCTCTCCTCCCCCTGGTGCACAGCACTCCTCCCAGTTTCCCAGTTTCCCTGTTGGCCTGTGCCTCTGTCCCCTGAACCATGTGCCCACTGCCACTGACTCCAGGTCCCTTATTTGTCTTGTGTTCGAGGTGTGGCCTGGGGTCCTGTACTGGTGGACACACTGCTGATTGAAGTGTCCTGGGGACAGAGGTGTGGGTACGCGGGGTGGGTGCTGTGGTGGTGTTTCCTGATGGGGGAGGCTCTGTGGTGGTGTGTGACTGAGCTTGGGTACTTGGCTGTCCAGTGGTCCATGTTGGGCCAGTAAGATTGTCCAGATCCTGAAGACCAGAGTTACTGTCATCACTGTGGGCCTCTTCAGTTGGGGGACTGGATAGTGCTGGCACCTCCTCTCCGGTGACAATGGCTGGGGTACCTGTGCGGAAGTAAATGATGTGTTATGGTTTATGTGTATGACATATTGTACATCCCTCGCTTCCCCTCTATGGTGGTGATGCCCTGCCAGCTTTTACTTATGTATGTTGGTGTATGGTGGGATAGTTAGTTCCCTATGCTGTGCAAGCTTTGGTGAAGGGTGTCCATGCAGGGCTGTGAGGGGTGTCCATGCATTGGTACAGCATGCAGGGCTTGGCATTGGGATTAGTGAGATGTGATGGTGGAGTGTGTGGGATGTTGTGGAGTGATGGGAGTGAGGGTGAGGGTATGTGATGGTATGCAGGTAGGGGGGTGATAGTAGTAGAGAGTTGACTTACCAGTGTCGAGTCCTCCTCCGTCTCCGGCCAGGCCCTCAGGATGCAGTATAGCCAAGACTTGCTCCTCCCGTGCTGTGAGTTGTGGGGGAGGAGGTGGGGGTGCACCGCTAGTGCTCTGGATAGCGAGTTGGTGTCTTGTTGCTATGGAACGTACCTTCCCATGTAGGTCATTCCATCTCTTCCTGATGTCGTCCCTTGTTCTGGGGTGTTGTCCCACCGTGTTGACCCTGTCCACGATTCTCCTCCATAGCTCCATCTTCCTAGCTATAGATATTTGCTGCACCTGTGCTCCAAAGAGTTGTGGCTCCACCCTGACAATTTTCTCCACCATGACCCTTAACTCCTCCTCTGTGTAACGGGGTGTCTTTGTGGTTCCATGGGTGTTGCGTGAGGTGTGTTGGTGAAGGTGTGTTGGGTGATGTGGTGGGGTGTGTGATGTGGAGTGCGTGAGTGATGTATGGGTGTGAGTAGTGTACGGCTCTAGTTGTCAAAGTGGTCTTGCTGACGGTCTCATGCCATTAAGTTGTAATCGTAAAGGGTTATGGGTAATGTGGGTGTGTTTTATAATTGTGTGTGGGTGTGGTGTGTGTATGGGTGTCAGGTGTGTGTTGTTTGCATTGTCCAATGTGGTGTTGTTTTGTCTGTGGGTATCCATTGTGAGCTCGGCAGTAGGTACCGCCAATGGCTTACCACCGTTGAATGTCCACTGTGGTGATTCGTGGGTCATAATGTGGTGGGCGTTGTTCTGTTGGCATAACGGTGTGGGTTTTGATACTGCCAGTTTATCACTCACCTTTGGACTGGTGGATTTCTGTCTGAGGCTGTATTCTGTCGGAATGTTGTGTGTGTGTGTGTCATAATATGGTGAACGGATATCTGCTGCGGTAAGTTGCAGTGGCAGTAAGCGGGATTTACCGCCAATGTCATAATGAGGGCCTTAGTATTACAAAAATGAAGGTACTTTATTTTGGTGACACAAATACCAAAAATACCATAGAGTCTATACTCCCTTAGGAGGTAAGTATTACACAAATTACATACAGTAGTATGCAGAAATATGCATAAAAACAGTTAGAAAACAGTGTAATTATTGAAAATCACAAAAGAGAGAAATAGCCCTAGGGGAACACAAACCATATACTAAAAAATGGAAAGTGAGAGTCAGTCTCCCACCTAGGTAAGTGGAGTGTGTAGAGGAGAGCTGGGAGTACTAGGAAAGCCCAAAGGTATGTACCACAACACCGCCCCAGTGACCAGGAAGGCAGGAGTAAATCACTGTAAATGCCCCAGAACACCCACTTAGAAGAAAAGAGGAAGAATGCAAAGCCCAGAAGAGACTGGAAGACACCAGCAATGGATTCCTGGACAAGAGGACCTGTGGAAGAAGGGGGCCAAGTCCAAGAAGCACAGCAAAGTCCTGGAAGTTGCAGGGGCCCCTACCCACCAGACTGAAGGTGCAAGAGGTGAGTCGACGAGGAAGAAGGAGAGTCAGCACTGCACCCAAGAAGATGAAGTCGAGTTCCTAGAAGATGAAGGTGATGTCCCACGCCACAAGGAATATTGCAGTTGGATTTGCCTCTTTGGATTCCGCCAACAAGCCTTGGCACGCGCAAAACTCACAGTTAGAGGAAAGTGGAGCTGCCGGGGACCAGGAAGGACCAGGTGGACTCTACTCAGGAGTGGGAGGCAGAGGGGGCCCTCAGCAACACAGAGAGCCCACAGAAGCCCAGGCAGCACCCACAAGAGTCCCACAGGACGGGGGCACGAAAGTCGCAGAAGAGGCCCACACAGCATTACGAAAATGTCTTCCACTCAGGGAGCTGTGCGTCGCAGGATGGAGAACTAGGAGCTGGAGCTTCAAGATGCCTGAAGATCTTGTGGAAAAGATGCCAACAAGCCTTGGCAGCTGCAAAGGACACGGTGCATGGGGGTACTGTCCTGCGTGGGCAGGCAAGTGCTTACCTCCACCCAAGCTGGACAGCTGGAAGAGAGGACCATCGTGACAACTTCAGCCCATCACCCGTGATGCAGGATTCACGCATCTCAGCAGGAGAGGGGATCCACGCAGCCGGTCGTCGTTGCAGTTGTCGGATTGTAACAGGCTCTACGGCACTTGGCCTGATAACGAATGTTGTCTTTGGACTTACCATGGTCCATAACACTGGTTACTCCTCATCGACTTTGGACGTTTATACCAGTGAGGCTTACTGATACCAGATAGCCTGTTTTACAGACGCAAAGACTCACTTTACATTGTGATTGACATATTGATTTCGCTGTTATTACTTCGCCCAGTAGCCTTGAAAAAGTCACTAGTGTGACGAAACACGTGTTGGCTGTTTTTGGAGTGATGTTCTCTCTTTACTGAATGTAACTTCGCCTACTATAAAGAGATCATATTTCAAGAAAAGATGTGAACATCGACGTGCCTGTTCTCTTAATCTATCCGACAGAAACCATACATTACGGATTGCAAAGACTTGTGTCGTACTGTTGTTTATTGTGTGCTGTAGTCTGATTTTGTTTGCCGTTGCAGTTGGTGCCTGCGGAGGCAGGGGAGTGACTCCTTCGCTCCAAGGGAGATTCCTTCTTCCTTCTGATGCAGGCTGCAGACTGCAGACTGGCTGTCCTCAGAGGATGCACAACAGTGGAAATGTTGCAGGTGCTGGAAGGAGCCGTGGATACAATGTTGCAGAAAGCATCTTTCTTCTTTGTTGCAGCTTGTCGGGTCCTGGAGCGTCCTGATGCAGTTTCTTTGGTCGGAGTGGAAGTTGCAGAGGAATCCTGCTGGAGTCTTACAATCCGATTCTGAGGAACCACCGAGGAGAGAGAATCTAAAATGCCCTGAAAGGGGGGATTGGTCACCTAGCTGGGAGATCACCTATCAGGAGGGGGCTCTGACGTCACCTGCTGGCACTGGCCACTTAGATGCTCCTAGATTTCCCTGCCAACCTTGAATCCAAGATGGCTAAACCCAGGGACCCTCTGGAGGAGCTCTGAGCACCACCCCTGGGGTGATGATGGACAGGAAAGTGGTCACTCCCCTTTCCTTTGTTCAGTTTCGCGCCAGAGTAGGGACTGGAGATCCCTGAACCAGTGTATACTGGTTTATGCAAGGAGGGTACCAAATGTGCCCATCAAAGCATTGCCAGTGGCTTGGGGAGGCTACCCCTCCCAAGCCTGTAACACCTATTCCCAAAGGGAGGGGGTAAAACACCCCTCTCCCAAAGGAAATCCTTTGTTCTGCCTTCCTGGTCTTGAGCTTCTTAAGTAACAGGAGGTTAGAAACCTGTCTGGGAGGTGGAAGCAGCTTGGGCTGCCTGGAAACCCTCAAAAGGCTGTAATGGCAATACTGGGGGTCCTCTAAAGAAGGCTGTAATGGCAATACTGGGGGTCCTCTGTGGGGCCCCCAGAGTGCATGGAATCATTCAACCAATGTTTGCAAAAGCACTGGGGTATGATTCCAACATGTTTGATACCAAACATGCCTATGTTCAAAGTTAGCATTATGTAGCTGGACATTGGTATTGACCTATGTCCAGTACATGCGTAAAATGGTGTTCCCGCACTCAAGAAGTCCGTGAAAAAGGGCTTGAAGTTTGTGGGGGCACCTCTGCTAGTGCAAGGGTGCCCTGATACACAGGTACTTTGCACCCTGCCCTCTGGGCTAGAAGGCATGCTATAGGGGTGACTTATAAGTGACCTGCTGCAGTGAAAGGGTGCTTGCACCTTTTCACGCAGGCTGCAATGGCAGTCCTGCAGAACCCTGTGCTTGGGCTCCTATAGGGGGAGCAAAATGTATGCTGCAGCCCATAGGGATCCCCTGGACCCCCAATGCCCTGGGAACCTAGGTACCGTATCTAGGGATTTATAATGTGGCACCAGTTTGCCGACTGTGGGATGAAAATAGTTCCAGCAACCAAGTTTAAAGGAGAGAGCATAATCACTGGGGTCCCGGTTAGCAGGATCCCAGTGAACACAGTCAAACACACTGACAAACAGGCCATGCAAATGTATAAGGTGATTGTATAAGGTAGGAATTATGTTGAAAGGGTGATGGTGAATTATTCTTCCTGTACTTTGTTTGCAAGGGAATGGCTGTTCTTGTAAAAAAAAAAAAGGAAGTGTGTAGGATCTTATGTGATCAATCCACAAGAAGTATGGGGTATCTTATAGGTGCAAAGTGAATTTAATTTCCCCTATGCTATTTTAGTCTCCCGAACTACGGGACCTCTTCATGTGGCAGGGATGGTGAGGAGAATTTTTCTTCACGGACTTTTGGATCTTATGTGATACCATTCCCTGCATGTCTGAACTGAGTCTGATATGCTGAGTAAATAATGTAATAGATTGTGGGTGTATGGTAATGGGAGGCAGGAGGTAGGAACAGTTAGAGGGAGAATGTGGCGTTGACATGACCTAAAGCTGTAGCTGTAACCTAAAGGCCTAACATTAAATAAAGAACTTAACTCATAAGTGAATGGCTCTAGACTCTTGTATGAGGATCCTACCATCATATTTCATCATTGATCTTGTCTTGAAGTATTATGATTCAGGAGAGAACTCTCTATAAAGGTTGGAGGAACTTGATTTTTGAAACAAAAATACTGCTGTTTCAGAGTCATCAGGCTTAAAACTTTATCAGATCCAATGCAAGGTAATGGGGACATTACATTGCACACTTGTTTCCTCTAAGTTTCCCTCTTCGCTGTTCCTAAATGTGGCATATATTCCTGCACTATACTAAGAAGGAGATAGGGTTGGGATCAGTTAAAGAAGTAGCTCCACCACATAATCTGTGATACATATGCCTATTTTTAGAAATTGCAATACTGCACACACTCCATGAAATCGTTGATACTCTCGTTTTATCGCAATATTGCATGTATAAATTACATTCTTACATGCTCAGGTCTTTCAGCGCAACGGTTGTTGTCCGTGCTATATGCTGCTCTCTTTGACATAATTGAGATTTTCCTAGCCTTGGTGTCTGAAAGGCTAGATTTTATTAAAGACACGGAGGCGAGTATTATGCAGTCTTTTCTTGATGCGAAACTAAAGAGGAGAAGTAACAAACAAAATGACATAAAAAATAGAAACCAATGTCACAATGTCCTTGAAACAATCCCGAAGATGGTGAGTGTAGAGCGAAGTCTGGGAAGGGAGCACGCAGATGGCAGAATCCAATGCTGGTAAAAGTTGTCCACGTAACTCATGAAGAGCCAATGCTGGAAGAGGGAGTTGGCACTGAAATAAAGATACAGGGAGGGTTAGAAACAGTGGTGGGATAATACTCGCCTCCGTGTCTTTAATAAAATCTAGCCTTTCAGACACCAAGGCTAGGAAAATCTAATTTTTATTACAAAACCGGAGTCTCATATTATGCATGTTCAAAGCATAGCAATAACTGAATCTGAAACATGAGAAATTGTCTTACTATAAAAAGTTCTAAAAATACTTTCATTAGACCAATCTGCAGACTTGAGAATATCCTGTAAAGAGGATCCTGCCCAGAAAGCGCGAGAGGCCATAGCCCCTCTAGCAGAATGGGCACCGAAAAACTCTACATCAATCCCAGCTGGGGACATGATCCATTTGACCCAACGAGCCAGAGTAGGAGAAGAAACCGGGTTATGGGGTTTCTCAAAGGAAATAAGTAATTGGGAGGCAGAGGATGATCTCAAATCTGCAGTACGAGTCACATAGCTTTTCAAACAATTTCCAACACACAATTTGGGTTGAGAGGGAAAAAACAGATAATTGACACAAGCTAAATTATTTTTAGTACGTCTCTTGATCTGAAAAGAAACACCAAGGGGAGAGAAGAAAAAGGAAGTAACATCCAATGCCTTAACATCTGAAACACGTTTGAGAGAGACCAGACACAAAAGCATAGTCAATTTAGCAGAAAGCTGTTTGAGAGAGAGTAAATCATTATCTGGCCAAGTCGTAAGAAATTTTAATACCAAATTAACGTCCCACATAACATTATACTTAGGAGATGGAGGAAAAACACATCTTACTCCCTTTAACAGTTGGCAGATGAGAGGATGTTCACCAATTGGTCTGCCATTGATTCTTTGATGTTCAGCAGAGATGGCAGATCTGTAAATATTAATAGTGCGATAGGCCTTACCTTGGGAGGCTAAAGAAGCAAGGAAATTCACAACTAACAGTACATCAGCTGAAAAGGGATCTGAATTCCTGTCCATACACCAGCTGCTCCAAAGGGCCCATGCGGATTTGTAGGCTTTGGAGGTACCAGGGGCCCTGGCCTGCTGGATGAGTTTAACAGCATCCTCCGAAATTCCTGGGGTTCTCCAGGACGACACAAAATCCTCGAAGCGATGAGGAACAAGGAATTGCTGAGAATCAAATGATGTTGTTGGCCTTGGGGATCTAAGAGGAGGTTGGGGAAGTGAGGAAGCCAGACGGGTTGATCGATTGCCAACTCCAATAAAGTTGGATACCAAGGTTGAGCCTGCCAGAAAGGAGTTATGAGAACTAGAGTGGACCGTTGTCTGCTTGCTTGTGCAAGGACTCGAGGAATGAGCAGGAAGGGAGGAAAAGCGTAAAGAAGGGATGGCGGCCAAGTCTGAAGGAAAACATCTGTGGCAAGAGCCTGTGGATCTGGCCTCCAACTGAAAAAGGAAGGAAGGTGAGAATTGAGGCGTGAAGCAAAAAGGTCTATGGACATTTCGCCAAAGATGGAAGTAAGATGATTGAATATTGCAGGGTGCAATTGCCAATCGCTGGAGTTGTGAAGATGTCTGGAATACCAGTCTGCTACTGTATTCAGCCTGCCTGGCAGATAAACTGCCTTGACTGAGATTCGACGAGGAAGACAATACTCCCAAAGATGTTTCGCCAGGGTGGAGAGAATCTTGGACTTGGTACCACCTAGATGGTTGATATACCTGACGGCGGACAAATTGTCCATCCTTAGAAGGATGGTGCAACTTACTCTGTCCTTTGTAAAGGTGCGGATGGCAAAGGAACCTGCAAGCATCTCTAAACTGTTTATGTGCAAGAAGGACTCCTTCAGAGACCATGCGCCCCCAGTCGAGAACTAACCACATCTTGCGCCCCAACCGGTCCGACTTGCATCGGATTCTAATACAAGATCTGGGGCGGCAGAGAAGATAGTTCTGCCATTACAGGCGTCTAGATGAGTCAACCACCATAGAAGTTCTTCCTTGGATTCGGAATCTAGAACCAAAGGGTCTGAATAAGCGAGACCCTTGTGAAGATGGCAAATCTTGAGCCGTTGAAGGGCGCGATAATGTAAAGGACCTGGAAAAATGGCTTGAATAGAGGAAGCCAGGAGCCCTACTAGACGAGCTAGAGTTCTGAGGGAGATGTGAGGAAGGGATAAGGATTGACAAATTTCTTTCTTGATTAAGGATACCTTGTGTTGGGGAAGCTGAAGCACCGACTGAGTAGTATCTATGAGAAAACCGAGAAATTCCAAATTCTGAGTTGGAATTAGAACCGACTTCTGAAAGTTGATGAGGAATCCCAAGCTGAGAAGAAGGTTCTGACAAAATTGAAGATGGTCGAGAAGAAGACGTCTGTCTTGTGCCATCAAAAGAAAGTCGTCTAAATAAAGAATCAGACGAACACCGTGAGCGCGGAGAAAGGTCGTGACGTGCTTGAGAATTTTGGTGAAACACCAAGGAGCGGAAGAAAGACTGAAAGGAAGAACTCTGAACTGGTAAAAAGAGCTTTGCCACTGGAATTGAAGGAATTTCCTGTGTGAGGGATGAATTGGCACCATGAGGTAAGCTTCCTGAAGGTCCAATCTGACCAACCAATCATTCTGAAGCAGAATGTCTCTGAGATGGAGGATAGTTTCCATCTTGAAATGCCGGTAAACCACAAAATTGTTGAAAGTCTTTAGGTTTAAAACTAAACTAAATTTCTGATTTTTCTTCTGGATGAGAAAAATGGTGCTGAGGAAACCTGAAGGATCGAACCGGACAGGTTCTATAGCATGCTTGGTGAGGAGAGACTGGATTTCGTCGTGCAGAAGATCGGTTTGATCTTGGGAAAAAACAAGGGGAAGAGGAAAACGTGACTGAATTGGGGGTTGGTAAAACTCTAATAGGTAACCTTGAACGGATTGAATTATCCAGGGATCTGAAGTGAGAGAAAGCCATGAATTTAGAAATAGAGCCAGTCTGCCTCCTACTGGAGGAAGGCCCGAACTGGAAACACTTACCGGAGGTTTGTTCTCCTTTGTTGGCGTAGCCCCTGTGACGATAGCCTCTTGAGCGAAGGGGGTAGAATCTTGGCTTGTATCCTGTGTAGGTCTCAAGCTGGGATTGCTGATTGTAGGAGTCTCTGTTCGTATATTGGCCTCTGATGGAGCGGCCGGCAAAGCGACTCCTACCTTTGCCGGCCCTGGCAAAAACCCGAGATGAGAAAATCTTTTTCATGGAAAGTTGAGCTTTGTCAAGGGAGGCAAAGGTGGACACGTATTTGCCAAGCTCCTTGATAAAAGAATCTCAAAATAATTGGCTCTTAGCTGACGGACCATCATCTTTGGAGGCCAAAGAAGCCAGTTTGGGATCAATTTTCAACAGGAGACTTTTCCTCCTTTCAATGGACAGTTGAGTATTGGCATTGCCCAACATACAAATAGTGCGTTGCGCCCAGTTCGAGAGAACCTCAGGGACTATCGGAATGTTGCCCACTTTGGCCTCCTCCGCCAAATCAAAAATCCTGGTGAGAGGACCCACCCAATCCAGAAGCTTGTCTTGACAACCTGACCAGGCTCTATCAACACCTTTCTTAGGATCCTTGCCAAATTTGGTAAAAAACATGAGCATATTGGGGTCAACCGGGGTAGAAGTAATGTTATCAGGTAAAGAGGGACGAGAACATTCTGATTTAATTTTATTTCAGGTAGCTTTATCAAGAGGGTGGCGTAAAAAGAAGGAGACATAGTCAGTAACATGGTCAGATGGATACCATTCTTTTGAATTTGGATGAACCATTAGGGAAGGGTCAAACATGGGCTCACCAGAATGGTCCACCAAAATGTGAGACACAGGGTGAACGTCACCACCGTCACCAGAAGAAATGTTACGCCTTTTCTCCAGAGGCCCAAAAGAAAATGGATCCGAAGATCCGTCCATATCATCAGTATGACTAGGGGAGTCATCATCCTCATCATCAGTGTCTCTCAAGTGGGTAATGTGAATTGGAGAAAGAGAGGAACCCGATTTAAACACCTTTCGGGTGGAAGGACCAGAAGAAACGCCTTTTTAAGGCACCAGGAGGGTAGCCGCACGTTTCTTGCCTTTGTTAGAAGGCACTTTAGAAGTGGACACAATTTAGAAAAAGAGGATTCCAAATTCTTAGTTATGTCAGACATATAAACAGCAACTGCTTGCTGAACTCAATCTTTGATGAAAGATTTCAAGTTCTCTTGAAATACCTGGGAATCTTCTTCCTCAGCCATTGTAACCAAAAGGCAATACAAAAAATATATAGGTCAGAAAATAAAATATATTAAAGATTTGGAAAACAATCTGTATTGAAAACTATCTGGTTAAACAGGGGTTAAAACTATGAGGAGAGGAGAGAAGGAGTGGCTAAAGGGGGCAGGAGTCCAGAATTTGGGGGCGGTTCATGAAAACAATAGTCTCTTCTGAGGAAAACCGCCTCGGGGGTAATGCTGTGTGCCGGCACTGACAGGAATCTGGAGTCCGAATGAGGGAAACGAGCAAAAATACGCTCGAAATGAAGTTCGGAGCGAGGGGCTTAACAGACGCGTTATTCTGGTGAAGTATAAAGACGAAAACGGCCGAAAATGACAGTTGAAAGATGCGCTACACAACGAGAATAGAACGCACATACAAAACTGCATAAACACTTTAAAAAACTAAACACTGTTTTTAAATATATATAACATACCAATGCGCATTAAACAACATTGTGAAGTGAGAAAATGGTGATACTTATCTTGACTGCGAGCAGCAAGAAAAGAGGGCTTGTTGCTCGCAGTTAAGATATTAGTACTGGTGTTCGACGTCCTACTGGATGTTCCTTTATGATGTCACTTTTGTAGTTTGTTTTTTCACTGGGAACTGTAGTTTCTACTTGGCTGCTGTTAAAATTAAAGCAAGAAAAGACTGCATAATATGAGCCTCCGGTCTTGTAATAAAATTGAGATCACTGTACTACACTTATGTTCCTTTATATGCCCTCTTATCTTTTTTTTTAGCTAATATTCCTTTCTCAATATTGTTTACTTTCATTGAGTTGATTGGAAAGCTGGAAAAGCAAACTGCAGAATGTTAACTGTAGTTACATTTGTGGATTAGTTTTGTCATAAAAAGTAATCTCTCCTCATTTCGCCCTGACCTAAAAGTGTAGTCAAAGTAGGAACAGTCCGTTTTTTACTTTCTAAATCTGTGTAAAAAAGTAAGAGTGCAGCGGGACTACCGGGCAAATGATATGTAAATTAACATAATGGAAATTATTGAAGAGATATTTTACAGGACAGCATCGAGGAAACTGCATTGCTTTAGGCACTGCCATCGAATTCTGGACAGAAAGCAGACCACTGTTTTACATTTGAAAGTACAAATATTATTCACACTCGATCACATTTTCAGAACCTGGCAACAATGAAGAACTAGGCTGTTCGAATAAACCAGTCAGTTCTGCCTTATGGTTTTCGCAAGTGCCATTTTCAAATTTATAAAAGCAAGAACATTTTAACTATTTAAAAGCACGTATGATACCTCAGTTGTCACAGTGCTTCCGCTAACTTTCTTAACTGTAGGAGATTCACTTTTCTTGACCTTTGAGGCATTATCCATTTCGGCAACTAGTTTTATCGTGGCACGCCTATTTAGACAGGTACAACGCACCACACAGAACTACTATTCAAATGTTGACCTTGTTGGCAATTAAAGACTTTCCAAAATGGCCGCCACAATTACATAAACAAGAGTTAGGTCCGCAGTTCCTTCTAAAGAAAAGAAAGAATGTTCGGTGTAAATATTACTACCTTTTCCCTGCTGGTGTTGGTTCCAAGCTGCAGGACTCTTCTATAGTTCCTGCTGTGCTTGGTCCCTATACTCTTAGATATCGAAAAAATGCCTCAAAATCGTAATCTGCTATATTTAAAGCAAATTGCTATTACTTATGTTTACATAAAAAAAGTTTAACATCATGCGTATGTTATCATAGAGGACTGAATAAAATACCAGACCTATTTCATACATGCCAACCCTCCCGATTGGAAGGCTAGTCTGCTGCTTCCCGGTTCCTGAACACAAAAAGCCCAATTCCTCGGAGGGCTTCGGCCAACAGAAACTGACTGGTCTTGTGTGACTTGGAGTTTGGCCTGCCAGTAAACTGCTCCAGGAGGCCAGTGCGCAACTTGTTTGTCACACTCTCTCTGCCTGCCAAAGCGCTTTGTGCTCCTGAGAGTGAAGTAAAAAATTTATATTGGCAGATATCCGATTCTATGTCAGGACCGGAGGCTCAGATTATGCTTCTCTTTCTATGCTTTATTTTTAAACAGCAGCCAATAGGAGAAGATATTGTCAAAGAAATACATATCCCATCATTCATAGTATGCACACAATAACCATAGAGAACAGAGTATATAACCCGAAGAGGCTACAAAACTTCCTCTTTCTTTGCTGCTTCCGCAGCCAGCTAAGTACATTTCTTTATTCCTTGCTCTTTGTGCTTAAACGTGCTGTGCTTCGCCGCGCGCGCCGCTAATTATTTTTGTGGAGTGGGAGTGTGTCGGATCTTCCCGACTTGGAGATTCTTCCGGATTGAGGCGGATCGGCGTTTTTTTTGTTTTCGCGCGCACCCCGCGTAGTTGCGCACCTTTGCTCCTCACGCGCCTGCGCTTTCTTGTTTCCCTGACAACCATCTTGCTTAGACGCGCTGACAGAGAACGGGAAGGCGCGAGTGCCGTACATCGTTCGACATCGCTCCTTGAAGTTTTTTGGGGCAGTTTGACAGGAACAGCTTCCTCGTTGTGCAGGACCGCCTCATTCCTACTCCCTGACGCCCTAGGTTCACGTGGTGACCAGGGTTGTACAATTGGATTAGGTGCTGCCTAGAGTGCTGCAGGCTGGCTCCCTCCACACTCTAAATCATCTTGAGCAGTATTGGCGTTTTTTCTACTGCTTTCAGCCTGCCGGGGTGTGCACTCCCCCTGACTGTAGTCTTGTACTACCCAGAATATACATTTTACACGTGCCAGAACTTCCCAGAATCCACGTTTTTCACATGATTGAAATAATATGGCCCACTCATATTCTTATGAGGACGAAGAGTACTTTGGGGATGAGCCCCCCTTTTTTGATGAGAA
This sequence comes from Pleurodeles waltl, assembly GCF_031143425.1. NCBI lineage: Eukaryota > Metazoa > Chordata > Amphibia > Caudata > Salamandridae > Pleurodeles > Pleurodeles waltl. The sequence goes on along the minus strand of NC_090448.1, from coordinate 913,865,654 downwards.
TCTGGTGGGCGCGCTGGACAATTCTGTGCAGCTCTCTATAAATAAGGCACTGGTGAAGGCTCTGGGGCCTCTCACCCATCATTTCGAGAGCTTTGCGCGCCAAAAATGTTGGTTGCCCCACATTGCATCTTCAGAGGAAGCGCTTCCGGACCAGCCCTCTACCTCCAAAGGTAAGGCTAAGACCAAGTCTTGGGCCCACTCCGACATTTTCAGGATATTGGCCTCCTCCATCCAAAAGGAGCACGGTTATAGCTCCTCCCAAGCTCAAGACGCTTATGGTTCAGACTCGGACCAGTCATCCTCCAAATCATCATCCGGGTTTGATTCTGAGGAAGATCTCGGTGCCAGGCCAGGCGCGAGCAAACGCAAAAAGTCGGAGCCTACTAAAGCCCCGCCTACCAAAGCCCCGAGGGGATTGACATTCAGCCCAGAGGAGATCGTCCACCCCCGCTCTTCTAGCTGGGTGCCTCCATCCGAGGTGGCAGAATACCTCCAAAACCATATCAGAGCTGGTTTTGATAAGGACGTGAGGTCCAGGCTTCGCGCGGAGTGCCCTCGCCCAGAGTTAGAGGGTAAGGTTACGGATACACTGGATGTGGATCCAACTATGATCACCTTTTTAAAGAAATGGGCGAAAGACCCCAAAAAGGGCCTCAACCGGGCTTGGCGCTCTTGCCAAGACAAGCTACTTGACCTCTTGGGCCCTCTAGCCAAAATTTTGGAGATGGCTTACGTGGCCAAAGAGTCTCAGTCCCCTATCGATCCTGACATCCTGGTAGGGTGAGCTCAGTGTGCCATTTGCCACTTGGGCAATGCCAACGTGGCCTTATCAACAGAGAGGAGACGCTCTATCCTGATGCGAATCGATCCTCAGCTTACTGAGCTCGCCACCTCAGAAGCGGGCCCGGTGGCCCAGGGACTACTGTTCGGAGCTCCTTTCATTAAGGATCTGGCCAAATTTGCTGCGACCTTCAACACCATGGATAAGGCACAACTGTCGCTCAAAAAAGTCTTCAGGGAGACTCTTTTTCGGAGGGCCGGACGTCTGCGGGCCGCTCGTCTGGCCGCTCCTATTACCAAGGCCCCAGACGAGATGCCCTCTCCAGGGGCCGTGGCTACTACAGAGAGCAACAGGCAAGCTCCACCTTCTATCCCACGCGTCCCAGAGGAGGCAGGGGTCGCTACCGCAAGAACTCATTCAGAGCTCAGCAAGGGGACTCCCAGGATCACACCACTTCAGGTGAGAATAATCCACCCTTCCGAGGTAGCTCTTGGGGGCAGGGTTCAAACTTGTTTGACAGAATGGCAAAAATTATCCATAGACCCCTGGCTGTTACAAACCGTTCAAGGGTTCAGATTGGAATTTTACCAGACCCCTTTTCAGCAAAGCCCCCCCTCCACTTCCCCATTTTTCCCGTCCCGATATCGAGATCATAGACTTGGAGGTGCAAGAGCTCCTCAAGAAAGGTGCTATTTTCCGAACTGTTCCCCATCCCACAGGTTTCCTAAGCCCCATTTTTCTAGTAGACAAGAAAGGGGGAGGATCGCGTTTGGTCCTAAATCTCAAGGAATTGGCTGGTCTACAGACATTTCAAGATGGAAGGAATCCATCTTCTCAGGGATATACTGCAGGAAGCGGATTGGTTGGTGCGACTAGACTTAAAGGACGCTTATCTAAGTATTCCTATTTTCCCACCTCATCGGCGTTTCCTTCAGTTTCTTTGGCAGGACCAGTGCTTCGAGTTTCAGGTACTTCCCTTTGGGCTTTCCTCCGCTCCTTGGTGCTTCACCAAGGTAATGAGACCTGTGGTGGAATCCCTTCGGGCAAGGGGTGTGTGTCTGATAGTCTACCTTGACGACCTGATCATTATGGCTCAGGACCCCCTTCTCCTGCAGGTCCACTTGTCTTGGACGATCCAGCTTCTCCAGGATCTGGGTTTCATAATCAACCAACCCAAGTCTTGTCTCCGTCCGTCCCAGCAGATAGAGTTTCTGGGCTTCAGGATAGACTCGGTGACAGCTCAGTTGATCCTCCCTCCTCTGAAGGTGCGCAATATCAAGAAGGAGTTGCGCCTACTTCTATCCAGACAGAAAGTGTCATTGAGGAACTTAGCCAGGATGGTGGGCCTTTTATCCTCCTCGATCCAGGCTATTTTCCCGGGTCCCCTACATTACAGAGCCCTCCAACGGCTCAAGATTTCTCATCTACAGAAGGGCTTCTCTTATACAGACTTGGTTCCTCTGAATCCAGAGGCCCGCTCGGAGATAACCTGGTGGTTAGAGCACATGGAGGCCTGGAATGGGCGAGCGATTTTCGGCACTTCCCCAGATGTCATTCTGGAATCGGATGCCAGCAGATGGGGCTGGGGAGCCCGGTGCGGGGATGTGACCGCGGGGGCCGTTGGTCGGAGGAGGAACTCCATCTCCACATCAACTGCCTGGAGCTTTTAGCCGGATCCTTTGCAATCCGGAGTGTCTCTCCTCTGAAGGCGGATTGTTGTATTCTCTTGAGGATGGACAACATCTCCGCGGTCAGGTATGTGAACAAGCTGGGAGGCACGAGATCTCAGACCTTAGCTCGCATTGCCAAGGATTTCTAGCAATATTGCCTCCAACATCGCATTTCAGTGATTGCGGAGTAGCTGCCGGGGACTCGCAACACAGTGGCCGATTGGAATTCCAGATTCCTCCGGGATTCCAGCTACTGGATGCTGCTCCCGAAGGTGTTTGCCTCTCTCAACCGCAAATGGGGCCCTTTCTCGATAGATCTCTTTGCCTCAAGATTGAATCGACAGCTGCCTCTCTTCTTCAGCTGGAGACCAGACCCGGAGGCAGTAGCCACTGATGCCTTTCTCCAAGACTGGTCCCCCCATCGAGCTTATGCCTTTCCTCCGTTCAGCATGATTCCTCGGGTCATTTCCCAAGTCCGACGTCTGAGGACTGAGATTGTGTTGATAACCCCTCTTTGGAGGGCTCAAGCCTGGTTTCCCTTAGCACTAGACCTTCTGTGCGATTTCCCTCTCCTAATCCCTCCTCTTCACAACCTTCTCCGGGACCCTCTGGGGTCCCCGCACCCCTTGATAGTTCAGGGCAAGCTACACCTGGTAGCCTGGAGAATCTCAGGCGTCATTGGTTCCTGCCAGGCATTTCAGAACAAGCTTCTAAATTCATCCTGAAAGCCTGGTCCCCCAATACTCTCAAGCGGTATGCCTCTGCTTGGAAGCGATGGATTCATTGGTGTAAGGAACGGGGTGCCGATCCCTTTAACGCTGATGTCAGTTTAGTGTTCAATTTTCTGGCTTCACTGGCGGCTTCAGGCCTGGCTTACAGATCGATCAATAATTATAGATCTGCCATTTCAGCAGGTCATTCACCAGTTCTAGGTAAACCTATTGGGGAACACACTATTGTCTGCAAATTAATGAGGGGTATTCGTCTGTCGAATCCCCCGCGTCCCAGGTATTCTTCCCTGTGGGACGTCAACGTAGTGCTTACGTTCATTTAGTCTTGGCCAGATAACAGATACCTTTCTCGTAAGCAACTCTCGGCCAAATTGACCTTATTGCTATGCCTCATTTCATGCAAGAGAGTATCGGATGTGCGCTCTCTTGATCTGCAGGGCAGGATTTTTTCCCCTTCGGGAGTCTCTTTCTCGATTTCCAAACGTACTAAAACGGGTACCAATTCAGTGTCGTACCCTTCTTTCCCTCATAACCCCAAATTATGCGTGGTGCAATGTTTGAAGGCCTATGAAGTGGCTACAGAAGAATTTCGTACAGACCCTAGAGGTCAATTGTTGATTGCACTACAGAAGACTTTCAAGCCAGTATCGTCAGCTACTCTAGCCAGATGGATCAGATGGCTTCTTTCTGAAGCAGGGATTAATGTTTCCATGTTTGGAGCTCATTCAGTTCGTGGAGCTATGGCTTCAAAGTCCTTTAGTTTAGGCATGAGGTTGGAGGATATTATGAGGGCGACAGACTGGTCGTCGGAATCTACTTTTAAGACCTTCTATCATAAACCCATTGTAGACATTGCATCAATCATGGTTGATCAGCTTTGAACTATCATAATCTGAGCCTCCGGTCCTGACATAGAATACATTTTTTTAAAGCTTACGCGTTAAGAATTTTCAATTCTGTTAAGGACACGGAGGCGAGGATTATCCCCCCCGAGTGGACAATAAGACCTCTGCTTACGAGTTAAGTATTCTGTTTTCATTTGATGTCTCATTGTTTGCCCACCCTCTGATTTTATCAGTGCATGTAATTTGTGGACGATGGTTCTATGGCATATACTATGATTAGTTTCGTTTCTTTTCTTCACAGGTGTGGATCAGAGTTGAAATTATTCGTTCCAGGGACGTATCGATTTGGATGGTTGCATCTGCTCTTGTCCGGAGTTCCTGTTCTCTTGGATATTTGGATCGTGTTTTGTTCGATTCGATGTTGTTACAATTATTGACTCTTACTGACTGAAATTTCGCAAAGAAAGAGGAAGTTTCGTAGCCTCTTCGGGTTATATACTCTCTTCTCTATGGTTATTGTGTGCATACTATGAATGATGGGATATGTATTTCTTTGACAATATCTTCTCCTATTGGCTGCTGTTTAAAAATAAAGCATAGAAAGAGAAGCATAATCCTCGCCTCCGTGTCCTTAATAGAATTGAAAATTCTTAACGCGTAAGCTTGAAAAAAATTTATTCTGCAGATTCTTCAGCAGCAAACTTGTTGGATCATAAAATATAGTAATGCTTTCATTGATCCAGATGTCAGCAGAAGGTTTCATGTTAAAAACTTAACATAGAGAAAAGATGCACTGACATGTATTTTAAAAGTGCTCATGATTTTATTTTGTGATGGACATTATGCCTACCAGGCTTAACTGTGTGCTAACCAGATTTAAATAATATCGATATATTTTGAACATTAGAGTAACTGCTAGTAGTGATTTTACAATGTTTAATGCGTAATTTGTGAGTATAATGTTATGTGAGTATAAAAATAAATGCACTTCTCTGTCATAAATAACGTGATGCCTTAACAAGTTTGTAATTCGTAATGACATGTTTTTATATATTTTGATGATATATCATTAATGCTGAATTTATAAGTTTGCCAATATGTGTGTTTTATTAACAAATATATGAATGCATTATGGCCCTCATTATGACACTGGCGGTAAATGCCGCCTACCGCCATGGTGACGGCTGCTAACAAACCGTCACCGTGGCTACCAGCAGCCAACTGCATTATGACCATAGGCAGAATTCCGCCAGAAGGCTGGCGGAATTCCGTTCACGGTCATGGCGGCGGACGGCGCTAAGGTGGCGCTGCTGCCAGCAGCAGCGCCACAACAGCAAGACACCGCCTACCGTATCATGTTCCATGATACGGCCTGGCGGTGTTTTGCTGGCGGATGCTGCTGCTGGCAGCAGCGCCGCATCCCGTCTCCTGCCAGAGGACCCCTTGCAAGCAGGTAAATCAGGTTCTCCGACAGGAGACGGGATGGGGATGTTGTGTGTGTGGGGGGTGTGTGTCAGTTTTTGTATGCGTACATGCGGATGTGAGTCATGTAGAATGCATGCGTGATGACTGAATATGAGTGTACGTATTTGTTTTGTGTTGTGTGTGCGACAATGTATGTTAGTGTGTGTTGCGGTGTGTGGGTATGTATGTGTGCATGCATGGGTGGATATGGGCATGCATGTGTGTATGAGTGTGTATGTGTGTGCGTGTGGGTGTATTGAAGTCAGGGGGTCTGGAGGGGGAGGGTGGGGGAGGACTCTCTGGAGGGGGGTGCAGGGGAGACAGTGCCAGGAGCGGAATTCCCTGGCACTGATAGTGCCTACCGCCATGGTTTTCGTGGCGGTGACATTGCCACGAAAACCATGGCGGTAGGCGGGGTCATAATCCTGAGGGTCGGATTGTGACGGCTGCCTGGCTGGAGACCGAAGTCTCCAGCCCGGCGGCTATTACCACCCTGGCGGACGGAGTGGTACATTGGCAGTTTGGCTTCAGCCAAACCTCCAATGTCCTAATAGTGGCGGTAGATGGCGGTAATATCTCCACTATACCACCAACCGCCAGTGTTGTAATGAGGGCCTATATGTCTTGTGTTAGCATAGCTAGGCCTGCAGACTTCGTATTGGCAATCATGTAAAAGTGATGAATAATTATTTTTCTAACATTAGTTTTTCCATCATGTTGTTCTTATGAATAATAAAGGGTTCCTTTGTATAACTTTACAAGACTGTTTCTAATTGATCTTGGTTCTGGAATATTTAGGACTGGGGACTAAATGTGAAATAATTAGTTTCTATCTACATGTACTTTCACATGGGAAGAATATGAGTCCATTGTATACCCTAGGAAGAATTCATCTTCTTGCAAATTGAAAGAAAATTGTGATTGACTGTTGTATTCACATGGAAGGAGAGGACTTCGGACCAAACCAGAAAAAACTTTGCAATGTTTCAACTTCGATTTGTGTTTAGACTCTGATTGGATATTGCTCCTTTTGCGTGATGTGGAACCACTGAACTGTTGAATAAGAGACGTTTGTGTAGTTTACTACAGGGATGGACTTTGTACGTTTTTAGTCAGTTGTACTCTGGTTGTCCTTTGGTTGTCCCCGAGAACTGTTCTCTGTGCAGTTTGTGTTCTGCACTTATCCTGATGGTGCTTTTAACACACTTTGATGATGATCTTCATGCTTTGCTGATGAAGAGATCGCTTGAATGCTGACCCAAGAAGAGGTATACTTCCCTATTATTGCTATTCTTTTTGACATGCCTTTTTCTAATAGAAGTTAGCATGCAGGCACCTATCTATTTTATTTTTCTAGTTAGTTTCTCTTAGCCCGAAATAGATAGTTTCTAAATTATTTTTTGCCTTCTTTTGTATTTTGACAGCGTGTGTTATTCTGTTCCCACACAGGCATGTCCAAATTTGGCTAGTTGTAGAGATAACTCAGGGGTGAGGAATTTAATAGAATATCTACTTGTCCATGGGACAAGTTGCTTTTTCAGTATACTTGTTCTGTAAAATAATCTGCTTATCCCTTTGGTGCCTTGGAGTGCAGTGACAAATTATACAAGTCCACGTTTTATTTTGTAAGTAAAGAATCATCAATTTAGCTTATAAGCTTCTGCAAACATTTGCATCTAATCAGACAGCATTCTGGGATCATTATACATAGCCTCATATTGTTAAACTTTTCAAACATGTGTGTACACTTTTTTACTGGAACCGTTGTCAGTAGTGCAGAGAAACCTTAAAAAGTCTATTTAGCGCATCACCCTGATAATAACGGCTTTGCATTAATGAACCATAAATACAAGGTTGAACAGCCATAACATATAGCCAAAAATATTATCTCAACTGCAAAACTAAATAGGACTGTTAGAAAGCTTCAGCTACCGGACCCAATGGCAGGCCCTGATTCTAGACAACAAATAGTAGTCCTAAGGCAATAATGTAAGAACAACATTTGGTCTGCCAAGTGGTCATATCAGACCCAGGTTTGGTTGAAGATTCTACGTCAAGCAAAATGAAAAATAGCCATGGCTTTTGAGCTGAAATGAACTCCCTTGCAAACGGGAGAACTAGCCACTACAATTATGGAATTTTGGAAGTGGAATGGTCAGCCTTCATTATGGCAGCATTTTCAGGGGACCAGGAAGCAAAGAACATGCTGCCCGCTTTGCCTAAAGTGGAGCGTTCTCTTTCAACTCCCCAACCGCAATCCTCTGTGGAAACCCAATGGCTGGCCGACGCACAATTATGGTTAACATTAGAAAAGTTGAGACCCAATGGGTCTCCTGGCCCGAACGGTCTCGCCACCATTTATTTAAACGAGCCAAACCTTTCTTCGGCATCAATCCTTACTTTATTGTTCAATCAAGCCTTTGCTACCAATGTTATACCACCATCATGGAGGGGCAGTATCATGCCCCCCATATATAAAGCTGGTTCAAGAACAGATCCAACAAATTATCATTTAATTGCCTTGAGTGACGCGAAAGCCAAGATTTTTGCCTCCAATTTATTATTGGACCTGGAAGCGTGGACTTCTGCAACTAACATAATTCCAAAAACAGCTCCAGGGCAGGAATGAACATCACGATTAATCTTCTAGCGATCTCACGTCTTGCTGAAAAAGCCAAGAGAAAACATGTCACTTTATGCCTGTTCGTTGATTTAAAAGCTCCCTTTGATAAGGTGCTGCATCAGAAATTACAGGCAAAAATGGCCAGCTGGGGTATACCCCCAAAATTGCCGGATGGTATTATAAATCTACACACAGATACTTGGGTTCAGGTTAAAATTGGAAATGGCGATAGAGTCACTCGGAAGATCCCTCCGCACTATGGATTAAAACAAGGGTCCATGCTCACCCCAACTTTATTTAACATCTGTTCGGCAGACCTTGACTCTAGATTAGCAGAAGTGGCATGTGACCCTCCAAAATTAGCGAACGAATCGGTGTTTGTTTTACAATACGCAGACAATATTGTGCTCCTCAGCCAGACGCAGCTGGGTCTCCAGCGCTTAATTTCCAAATTGGTCACTATAGAACCACGTGGGTCTTGAGCTAAATCACAATAAAACCAAAGTGATCTGCTTTTCAGGCAAACAAAACATTAGTTGCATTAAGTTCAAATGGGAGGCTGCTGGCAAATTGATAGCGCAGGTAAAGTAGTACAAATATCTTGGAGTAACGCTGGATGCAAGTTTATCATATAAAGAGCATTTATTGCAGACACAATGGGTGGCTCACAAACTATGCTTTGCCTTTTTACAGTTACAAAAAAAAGTTAGGCAGCACATCGCAGAGTTATCTTTTGCAGGTTATCGGAGCAAAATTCCTTCCATTGCTCAACTATGGCTTGGAGTTACTTAAAGGGTGTGATGCCCCTCTGCTTATCCGTCTTCAGTCAGTTCTGTTTAAGTTTATTTTCCATATCCCGAAGCATTTATCTCTAGCTCGGGTGAGACTAGAATTTGGGTTGTTCTATCAAGCTCCAGTTCGTTGGGGGGCAAAAATAAAAATGTGCTGGAAATTGAGAGCCGCCCCTGCTGACACGTTGGCTGATCTATGTTGTATGGAAATGGGGCTGCAACCAGATGATAGATCATGTTGGTTATCTGTACTTAAGCAGCACTGACCACGTTAAACTTACATGAAACATGAGATACTAATATTACTTTCCCTTTCCTCCAAAAAAATCATTAACAAGGCTTCTAAACTCTATTCTTGGACATCAGATAAAGCAGAAATGGCTGGACAACACCACAGTTGGTTTGTCCTACATACATACTGTATACTTCCTGGCATACCCAGCCTTATCTCACAACTCACCCTGCAGGCACCATCCAACATTAATGTTCTCCAAATCCGCATGGGAGTTTTTCTGTCTAAGGATCTGGTCCCATCGTGGATGCAAACTTGGCCAGATCCTTCCTGCCTCCTTTGTGGTTTGTCAACCAGAAGCTCTCTACATTTCTTGTGCATTTCTAGCAGTTACGCCCATTAGTAAGAAATTGCTGTCCCTCATTGAAAGCTTTATGAATTAGATCCTGTCACACAGCCGTGATGGTGCTCTTAAATGGGCATACTATATAAATTTCGAATGCATGTTAAAAAGTTGCTCACATGTTTTTTCCCACCAATGGGCTAATATTGGTGTTTTTTACGCATAGATAGAGAGCCTGTTGACTTTGCTCTGAATAACTATGACTGATTTAGCTTGCCTTGGCACTTTAGTGACCAGCTAGCCCTGGTCACCTTATTATCTTGTTTTAGCTTGCGCTTTTAACTTAGTATTCTCATTACTAGACTTATTAGTATGATTGCACAATTTTGTGTTGGTGCTTCTTTCTCAAATCAACCAATTCAAATATAGCAAGCTGCAGTGCCCCACATGTGCACATTATGATAAGTTGCTAGCCCTTTAGTCTGAACATGTACAGGCATGGTCTCCCAAAGGTTTATGTTTAGGCCGTTAATACATTGGGTCATTGTGTTTAGTTTTTGAGTCTCCTCTCTTCTTAAGGAGGACAATTAGACAATTGAACAGTGGTTATATTGTATAAGCATGGCAATATTTTAATTGTTTCTTTTATGCATATGCAATATGTAATAGTTTTTTAACTATGTGTTAATAAATTTACTTACTGCCTTGAAATGTTTACTTATTGGAGTTTTACTTCGGTGGGCCACATTGGTCATGGTGTTTACCTTTGTTGGGGTAGGTTTGAAATGATTGTGTATGGTTAACAACAGACAACTGGGTTCAAAGGTCTGTCAACCTTGGTTAAGCGTTTTGATTCCTGTGAAGGATGAGAAAACACGTTATCACACTTGCAAGTCTCATACATGTCAATAGACCAGATTGAGACCTTAACAGAATTCAATGGGAGAAATACATTCTCCTTAATATTTTTAAAAATCTCCCACTTTCCTCTTTTAGAATGTTGGCATGTATGCTATTTTGAGGTGGAAGTGTCTGTTTTTCTGGCTGAAGGACATACAAACCAATATCTGGTAGCTGGCAATCGGATGTACAGCAGGAAAAAACATAACTATTACAGAGATAATGGGCTATTTGGCACGCAACCAAAGCGATAGCAAGATGGAGGTCTTTATTAACCTAATGTGCTCCCTGACACAAATGTCACCAAGCAAAGAAGCACTGGCAAGTAAATAGGTCTGGCTTTGGTTTACAGAAACTGCTTCTTCAAATGGCAAATTTATAAGGGGGATCGATGTTAGTGTAAATGCAATGACAAGCAAAAGCAGGGATGAATGAATAATGAGTGCATGGAGATGAACTGATGAATGTGTTTGCTCTTGGCACCAATAAAATCAGTGTGCTGATGCACAGGATCAATCCGTGTGTGCTCCAGCAGATGGCTGCCCTAGTATAAATAAAGAAAACTTTTGCATGACAAAATTCAAAGTCAAAACCATAAAGGTTTATTCAAACTTAGGAATCATTGCAGAAAGTAATTAGATTCAAATTGGCATCAATAAGTCATAAAATTACAGCAAATCGCGAGAGACCATAATAGAAAAGAATTAGCCATATTCAAAATATAGCTTAAATCAACTTAAATCTATTCAATTAGTATGTCAAAGGAAGAGATAAATCTGCATACAGTCTAATGTAAAGGTCGTCAGTTCAAAGCAAAAGTCTAATTATAAAGTCAGATGACAGTCTGACATGGGCACTGCTTGGTAAAGAAGCACAGAAAGCTCATCTATGCATAAATCAGATAAATCGAATATCATGGCGCATGCCTTCATAGAAACAACCAAAATGTCTGAAAGTCTCTATCAAGTTTAAGAAAAGTCAGCCACAGATCTCACAAAAGGCAAATTTATATTATTTGAGAGAAGTGGAAAACAATGCTCACACAGTAGTTTGAAGTGGTATTATAAGCCGGTGCTAGCAAAAACCCATGAAATTGCAGAAATGTGCTATATAAAATAGGCTCCTTCAGAGACTACCCACATTATTGATAAAACATGACCCCCTTTACATTACTAACAAGGGAAATAAAATTGAATGATTGGAGTAAACTTAACAATATACCATTTCAAAGTAAATAAAACTACATTTTTGGTAGCAGACTGAAACAGCCTTGTTTATTGCAACATACAAAAACATCTCGACTTAGCGTCCTCCTAAGGTACAGTTCAGGAAAATAACACCATGAGTTGAATCCCATTTTAACTATTTTATGAAAAGGAAAAACAGAGAAGAAGAAAAAACATGCACGTAGTAAACTTTTCATGCAACTTTAACTTTTTAACTGCTAGGTTGTTTGCCCCTCAGTGCTGTGCCCTTTCTTGGCTATTTGGGGTATTTTGCGCTAAGGCCTTTCAGGGCATACAGGAGTGTGCTATATAATATCTCACCGGAAGGACCGTTTTATGTTGACTGTGACATAGAGGGAATCAACAATATTAACAACTAAGATTTCTGTGATGCCCATTTGGCCACACAATAGGGACTAAGAATCGATAATTAAAGTTAAGTAATTTATTTCCAATCAATAATCAATCCAATATATATACAGGTTATGAAAATATTGCAAAAGATTCAAGCTGGCAAACTAAAATATTGTATCAGTTCAGCCTCATCAAATTAAGACACAGAGCAATTACAATCACAGCAATACAGAAACTGAGAATTAGGTGTTCCGTGAAGAAACTCTTCTATCTCTTAAACAATAAATAATTCTTAAGTAATCTAATCAGAGTTCTAAATAAGGAATGAGGATGGTTTGGAAATAAATCTTAACGATGGTTGGAATAAAGGCTTAAAGGTGGGTGGAGAATTCCATAAGGCAAATTGGGAATGGGAGAAGATGTCAGTATAGTGAATACTTCAGTAGAAGGCTTCACAATAAGAATAAGGGCCTGATTATGACCTTGGCGGATGGGATTCTCTGTCAAAAACGTGACAGGTATATCCTATGCAACTTGTAAAACAGCGGGTGGGATAGCTGTCACATTTGTGACGGAGTATCCCACCTGCCAAGGTTGTAATCAGGACTTAAATGTTTAGCATGAAGCTTCACAGAACGTTAAGAAGTCTGTACCCCTTGAAGTCTAAGGGAATCTGCCTAGCTTCTAACAGCATAAGTAGTAATTAAAACAAACAGAACCTTCACCATCAGTGGAATTTTCCTCTCCCTTTCAGGGACCACTGGGATTTTCCTCCATTGCGTAAATTGTTACATCACCCAGGTTTCTCATCCCACGGACCTTGGACAGTTACTGTGACCTTGAACATGCCACGTTCCTGGCACATGATAAATAGGAGACTTCAGCTGCTCATTAGATCTTCACACCTCTTGCCAAGATTTCTTTTTTCAGACTGTACTATCAGCAGCTAATACAAAAGAAAATACTCTTTCTCTCTAACTAATAAAGCCTTGAAACACACCTACGTAGAAAAACACGCTAACCAAACAAAGAATGCATTTCAAAATTAAGGCCTTTAGTCATGCTAACTGAAACTAAACATTTAGGTGGTCATTACAAGATTGGCGGTAAAAGCCGCTTACCGCCGTGCAGAAGACCGCCACAGTCATTATGACCCAAAAACCGGAATCCGGCAAAATTTAGACACCCACACAAGTCCGCCACACCAAAGGTCAGTGATAAACTGGCGATAACAAAACCTCCACCATCAAACCAACAGGAATACACCCACACTATCACGACCCACGAATCCACGCACCTGATACACATACACACACCACTCCCACACACTCAATACAATATAAAACACACACCCACATCACCCACAAACCCCTACGAAACACTCACATAACATCCACGCTCCTCACACAACACACCTCTAAATATCACCTCACACATCACAACACACACTACCCCACACATCACCCACACCACCCCATCGCCCCGCAAAGACACCCCAGGTTCTCTGAGGAGGAGTTCAGGGTCATGGTGGAGGAAATCATCCAGGTAGAGCCACAGCTATTCGGATCACAGGTGCAGCACACCTCCATAGCTAGGAAGATGGAGCTATGGCGAAGAATCGTAGACAGGGTCAATGCAGTGGGACAGCATCCAAGAACACCGGATGACATCCGGAAGAGGTGGAACGACCTATGGGGGAAGGTGCGTTCTGTGGTCTCAAGAAACAACATCGCGGTTCAGAGGACTGGTGGCGGACCCCCCGTCCTCCCCCACAACTAACAACATGGGAGGAGCAGGTCTTGGCTATACTGCATCCTGAGGGCCTCGCAGGAGTAGCTGGAGGAATGGACTCTGGTAAGTCAAATCTTAACTATTACATCCCCCACCAAACCTGCATGCCATCACATACCCCCACCCTCGCCCTCAACCCCATCACTCCAACTCCTCACACATGTCCCAATATCACAAACCACACATCCCAAACCCAAGCCCTGCATGCAACACCAAAGCATGGACACCCATCACCAATGCATGGCCACTGCACATACCCATACACCCCCCTAAACCATCATCACACAAGGTCCTACATAGGAATGCAAGCACTGGGGTACACGGTCACCCACCCATTGCACACCATGGCACACACAGATGCAATAATCATGCCTTTACACCCCTGCAGGACCCCTACCCAACGTTACTGGACAGGAGGGTCCAGACATGTCCACTACACCCACAGAAGAGGCCCACAGTGATGACAGCAGCTCTGTCCAACTGGATCTAGACGACCAGCCCGCCCCATCTGGGACCTTGGGACAGTCGGTTCCCCTCACACTGGAACAAGCCACTACAGAGCCTCCCCCCTCTGGAAACACCAGCACAGCACCCACCCAGCGGGCCCATACCTCTGTCCCCAGGACACGTCAATCAGCAGTGTGTCCACCACTACAGGTAACCCAGGCTAACCCACCACCCCAACAACAACAGGGACCTGGGGGCAGTGGCAGTGGACACACGGTTCAGGGGACAGAGGCACAGGAACACAGGGGAACTGGGAGGGCCGCTGTAAGGCAGGGGGAGGACAGGCCCAGGGAACTCACTCTCCACGAGGCCCTCTCTAACATCATGGGAGCCTACCAACATTCCCAGGAGACGATGGCAACGGTACTGGCCAAGTTTCAGGAGACCCAGCGGCTGCAGGAGGAACAGTATTTGGGGTTCAGGGAGGAATCAATTCCACCCTGGGCACCATTGTAGGGGTGCTGAAGGAACTCGTCAACACCAGGAGGGACACTGTGACACAACAAGTGGCCCCTGACACTAGCCTGGACGATGAACTGCCCACCACCTCCGCCGGCGCTAGTGGACAGGAGGTACCGCCACAGGACCACCACACCAGCACCCCACCCCCTGCAGAGGAAGAACCACCCCGCAAACAGTCCCTGAGATCCAGGACAAAGACAAAGAACAATGCCAAGACCCCCGCCAAGAAATGAGACCGCCCTGATTGTCATCCATTTGTCCCACCTTGTCACCCTGTCCATCCTTAAACTGCCCCAGCTCTACTTCCTATGCCCCTTTGGACAATGCACCTGTGAGACTAATAGACTGGACTCTGCCATGGACATTCCTCCACCTTCACCCCTGAACAATTTTACAACCCCCTCCAATATTGAGCATTGAAATAAACACCCTTAAAGCACAAAACAATCAGGAGTCTGTATGTGATTTCGAAATAGTGTATTAGCAATTACCGTGGCAAAATGCTCTTTCAAATGTAATGTCAACATACCTATGTCACACAGCTCAATTACATGAGGAAACAAAGCAGATGTCACACAGTGGGACCCACATCTGTGAAATCGTAAGGGAAAGTGACAACTCAGTGACCATACACTGGGTAAACATGATAGACAGTGGAGAGGTAGGAGATTTAAATTAGATGTAGCAGGCAGTGTTGTCTTCTTACCTGTGTCTCACTGGAAGAATTGCAGGATCACTGTGTCCCTGTTGTCGATGTCCTCTTCTTCTGCTTCCTCTTCTTCACTGTCCACAGGCTCCACAGCTGCCACAACACCTCCATCTGGACCATTCTCCTGCAGAAAAGGCACCTGTCGTCGCAAAGCCAAGTTGTGAAGAATACAGCAGGCCACGATGATCTGGAAATACCTTCTTTGGTGAGTAGAATAGGGAACCACCAGTCATATGCAGGCACCAGAACCTGGCCTTCAGGAGGCCGAAGGTCCGCTCTATAATCCTCCTAGTGCGCCCATGGGCCTCATTGTAGCGTTCCTCTGCCCTTGTCCTGGGATTCCTCACTGGGGTCAGTAGCCATGACAGGTTGGGGTAACCAGAGTCACCTGCAAATGTCGAGGGACAACTGTTAGACACACACTAACTCATAGGGACATCCAAAGACCCAGACAACTATTCCCACTGTATTGGGTCCATGTGATCACTTAATAGCCACACCCGGTGCCTCTGGAGTTGCCCCATCACATAAGGGATGCTGCTATTCCGCAGGATGTAAGTGTCATGCACTGAGCCAGGGAATTTGGCATTAACATGGGAGATGTACTGGTCTGCCAAACACACCATCTGCACATTCATGGAATGGTAACTCTTTCAGTTTCTGTACACCTGTTCACTCCTGCGGGGGAGGTACCAAGGCCACATGTGTCCCATCACTGGCACCTATGATGTTGGGGATATGTCCCAGGGCATAGAAATCACCTTTCACTATAGGCAAATCCTCCACCTGAGGGAAAACGATGTAGACAACACGTTGGAAAACATAGGCTGGGACATCCCTGATGCTATGGCCACTGTAGTTTGAAAAGACCCACTTGCTAGGAAATGGAGTACTGACAGCACCTGCACCTGAGGGGGTATTCCTGTGGGATGGGGAATAGCTGACATCAGGTCTGGCTCCAACTGGGCACACAGTTCTAGGATTGTGGCACGATCAAGCCTGTAGGTGATGATCACATGTCGCTCCTCCATTGTCGACAGGTCCACCAGCGGTCTGTACACCGGCGGATGCCGCCATCTCCTCACATGCCCCAGCGGACGGTGCCTATGGAAGAGAACATCGAGCAGAGAGTCAACCAACTCTGAGGTACGTAAAAACAGCTTACTCGGAAAATATTAGCAATTCGACATTTGCCTGTATGAGTGTTTAGGCAAGGTCTAGGTATATGTGACGCAGTCCAAAATAATGCCATGTGGGCCCATGAAATGGCAGCTGCCTGACCTGTAAGGTGGGACAATAGGATATGAGGTAACTGTGCTGGCATTGTACACCGTCGCAGTAGGCGGTCGAAGACCGCGGCGCAATTGTGCATTGGTTAACATTGGACCATATGGGTCCCAGGGGCTAATGACGATGTACGCCGGTGGTGACGGTACGCACCGCCGCGGACGTGACCGCCATTTTCTATCTGTTCAATCACTCGATACCTGATCTTCGACAGGAGAGGACCTACACTGAAAGTGCTGCTGTGACCTCAGTCTAGAAGAGACAATGGCTTGTGTGTCTGGGGAAAGGGCCCCTGCCTTCAGCACGGAGGAGTTGGAGAAACTCATGGATGGGGTCCTCCCCCAGTACACGCTGCTCTACGGTCCTCCAGACAAACAGGTAAGTACACTCTGAGAATGCTGTATGGGCAATGCCTGTGTGGAGTGGGGTGGATGAAAGATCGGGGGGTGAGAATGAGGCGTGCATGAAATGGCGGTGAGTGCATATGCGTCATGGCAAGGGTAGGGATGCGGGCCAATGACTGTGACGGTGCAGTTGGTAATTACTTCTCTTTTTCCCCTGTACAATTCCTGTAGGTCAGCGCCCATCAGAAGAAGGACATTTGGCGTGCCATCGCCAAGGAAGTCCGGACCCTGGGGGTCTACCACAGACGGAGCACCCACTTCCGGAAAAGATGGGAGGACATTCGCCGCTGGAGCAAGAAGACGGCGGAGGCCCAGCTGGGGATGGCCTCCCAATGTGGGAGGGGTGCCCGTCGCACCATGACCCCCCTGATGTTCAGGATCCTGGCGCTGGCGTACCCGGAGTTGGATGGGCGCTTGAGGGCATCACAGCAGCAACAAAGGGGTGAGTACACTCTCATTCTGCTGATTCTGCACGCATTGGAGGTGTCTGGGTGGGGGAGGTCGGCGGTGGGTTCCCCTAGGCCAGTGCGAGTTTAGTAGTTAAGGTCCCTTCTTCAGGCAGGCCCTGTGGCACCCCACCCCACCTGTGTACAGTGCCAACTACACCTAGTCAGGCTCCTGTGACATCCATGTGTGCAGAAATCGGCCACAGCCTTATAAGCCATGTCCCAGGGATTGAATAGTGGACTCCAAGTGCGCAGCGTAGTGCAGTGGGCTTCTGTGTCTGTCGTGTTCGCCAACGGTAGCGGTATTGCATGCACTCAACATGTCTTTCTTCTGTCTTCCCCCCCTTTTTGTGGTCTCCCTGTTCTTGTGTGCATTAGCATCATCAGGCAGAGGAGCAGTGGCACCGGAGCAGGAGGGAGCTGCATCCCATATGGCCCTGGAGGGCGACACTATGGAGTCTGAAGTCACCAGTGGGACGGAGGCCAAGGGGAGCTCCACGGCGGGGACAGGAGCTGACACCAGCGATACGGACTCCTCCTCTGATGGGAGCTCCCTTGCGGGGGCGGCCCCATCTCTGGCCCCCGCATCTACAGGTCCACTGCCACCCCCCCTACCAGCACCGCCCTCCCAGCAGCCAGCAGAACCGCTGCCCAGGACACCGTCGCCAGCAGCACTGCAGGCCAGTGAGCGCCAATGATTCCGACGCTACTGAGGCTGCCACGGGCAGGATGAAGCACTCTGGGCACCAAGCCCCCTCCAGAACCAGTGGAGAGTTACATCCACTACATCAGTCCTTGGCAGGATGAAGCACTCTGGGCACCAAGCCCCTACAGAACCAGTGGAGAAAGGCATCCCCTACCTCAGTCCTTGGCAGGATGAAGCACTCTGGGCACCAAGCCCCCTCCAGAACCAGTGGAGAGTTGCATCCACTACCTCAGTCCTTGGCAGGATGAAGCACTCTGGGCACCAAGCCTCCTCCAGAACCAATGGAGAGTTGCATCCACTACGTCAGTCCTTGGCAGGATGAAGCACTCTGGGCACAATTCCCCCTCCAGAACCAGTGGAGAGTTACATCCACTACCTCAGTCTTTTGCAGGATGAAACACTCTCGGCACCTAGACCCCTCCAGAACCAGTCGAGAGTTACATCCACTACCTCAGTCCTTGGCAGGATGAAGCACTCTGGGCACCAAGCCCCCTCCAGAACCAGTGGAGAGTTGTATCCACTACCTCAGTCCTTGGCAGGATGAAGCACTCTGGGCACCAAGCCCCTTCCAGAACCAGTGGAGAAAGGCATCCCCTTGAGAGACTGTGGCTTTGCACTCCCCAGGATTGAACAGTGGGCAAACCACCCACTGTAGAGACTTGAGAGACTGTGGCTTTGCACTCCCCAGGATTGAACAGTGGGCAAACCACCCACTATAGAGACTTGTGAGACTGTGGCTTTGCACTCCCCAGGATTGAACAGTAGGCAAACCACCCACTGTAGAGACTTGAGAGACTGTGACTTTGCACTCACCAGGATTGAACAGTGGGCAAACCACCCACTGTAGAGACTTGAGAGACTGTGGCTTTGCACTTCCCAGGATTGAACAGTGGGCAAACCACCCACTGTAGAGACTTGAGAGACTGTGGCTTTGCAGTCTGCAGGATTGAACAGTGGGCAAACCACCCACTGTAAAGACTTGTGAGACTGTGGCTTTGCACTCCCCAGGATTGGACAGTGGGAAAACCACCCACTGTAGAGACTTGAGAGACTGTGGCTTTGCATTCCCCAGGATTGAACAGTGGGCATGGAGCCCCCTCGTGGATCTGGTGTTGTGCACTCAACCGGCTGAGGTGCCCCCCCTTCCGGTCCCCCTAAGGTGCCTGTTTTATTTCTATCTGATGCCCCTGCAGTGTTCTCTCCATCTTGTTCGGGTATTGAGTGTGGACCTCGGCCATGCCTTTTGGGCCCAGTGATCCACGGACTGTGATGGTGGAATCCCTTGAACTTGTATTCTTGGTGTATATAATTGTATATAGTATAAATGTAAATATTTGTAAATATTTTTGATTTATGTAACTGAATATATAACAATTATTCGACTCATTTCCTTTTGTCCTTGCATTCTTCCAGGGGGATTGGAGGGTGTAACTTTAATGTATCAACATGTATTAGTGTGTGTGTGTAGTGGGTGAGGGTCGGGGTGGGGGTGTTGCGTGTTGCGTGTGTGTGTCACTGTTTTTTCCCTCACCCCTCCCTTGTGTTGTGGGTGTAGTACTCACTGTGGTCTTCGCCGCCGGCGTTCATGCTCCTGGTAGAGGAGCAGGAAGATAAAGGCTGGGAGTATCTGAAGTTCCGGTTCCATTGCGTCCTGGTTCCTCATGGGATGTGTAGAGGTGAGCGTTTTCCCTTCGAAGTCCTGTTTCCGCCGTGTTTTTTTTCACTGTGAATCCGCCCCGGAAAAGGTGTCGGATTGGTGGGTTGTAATAGTGTGGGCAGTACATTGTCCTCCGCCTGTCTGTTGGCAGTTACCGACGCGGTGTTTGTACCGCAGTGGTGGTCGGAGTGTTAAAGTGGCTGTCTATGTTGGCGGTTTCCACCACGGTCGTGATTCCATTGTTTTTACCGCTGGCCTGTTGGTGGTTTTACCGCCGCTTTAACACCGACCGCCAGGGTTGTAATGACCACCTTAATTTGTATTTTGAAAAAAATGGTTATACATATACACTTTCAATTTTTCATAATAAATGCAAACCGTGAAGAAAAAAAAAAGTTACTTCAACAATGCAACTTAAAGTGTAAATGTAAAACATGAATAATGACTAAATATATGCACTTTATATGAACATTAGAAAGCACATGTTGTAGGAGGCTGGCCT
The DNA here is from genome assembly GCF_031143425.1 of Pleurodeles waltl. Taxonomy (NCBI): domain Eukaryota; kingdom Metazoa; phylum Chordata; class Amphibia; order Caudata; family Salamandridae; genus Pleurodeles; species Pleurodeles waltl. Next base: position 913,845,223 of record NC_090448.1, on the reverse strand, counting down.
TGTTTGTAGTGGGTACCAAAGGTACTTACACCTTATACCAGGTCCAGTTATCCCTTATCAGTGAAATGTAGTCAGTGTCTAGAAGCCAGGATCTCTAGAGGTAGCTGTAGGCAGAGCAGCCAAGGCTGAACTAGGAGACATGCAAAGCTCTCGCAATATCACTGTAGTCACACAGTACTTACACACAAGAAAGACAATACTCAGTGTTACCAAAAATAAAGGTACTTTATTTTAGAGACACAAAGCCAAAAATATCTTAGAGGCTATACTCCCTTAGGAGGTAAGTATTATACATAAAATATACTCTAGGAACCAAAATCAGGTAAGTAAACAGTCATAAAATAGTGCAAATAGTGGAAGTCACCATAGGTTACAATGGGCCTGGGGGAACACAAACCATATACTAAATTAGTGGAATGAGAATGCCGGTTTCCCACCTAGGCAAGAGTAGTATGTAAAGGGGCGCTGGGAGTGTAAGAAAATCCCAAAGATAAGTAAAGTAGCCCACCCCAGAGCCCAGGAAAACAGGAGTAAAGTACAGCAAGTTTCCTCAGAACACACTAGAAGTCATGATAAAGAATTATGCAAAAACCAAGCAAGACTGCAAGACACCAACAATGGATTCCTGGACCTGAAAACCTGCGGAGAGAGGAGACCAATTCCAAGAACAGCTGAAGAGCCCAGGAGTAACAGGAGCCCCTGCTAACCCAGATGAAGGTGCAAAAGTGGATTCTCCACTTAGAAGAAAAAGTCAGAAATGCACGAAAGAAGACAGCTGCGGGTTCCTGCTTGGTGCAAGAGATGTCACGTCGAATTGATGGATGCAGGCTGGTTTTTGTCTTTGGATTCCGCCAACAAGCCTTGGCTCACGCAAAAGATGAGTTTGGCAAGAAAAGGCGCTACCTGGACCCAGGAGGGACCTGGGGGTCTCAACTCAGACTGAGGAGACAGAGGGGTCTCTCAGCACTTCAGAGATCCCTCAGAAGACCAGACAGCACCCACAGGAATCCCAGGACATGGGGATAAAGGAGTTTGCAAGTTGTGGTCATCGCAGCACCACACAAAGGGATCCCACACCGCCGGAGAACAATTCAGGGAGATGAGCATCACAGGATAGAGTGCTGAGGACCTGGGCTATGCTGTGCACAAAGGATTCCTTGGAGAAGAGCACAGAGCCCTAGGAGCTGCAAAACACGCAGTGCACAAGGGTACCATCTGGCTCGGAAAGGCAAGCTCTTACCTCCACCAAATTTGGACAGTTGGACCTTTGGACAGTCAGGGTTACTTTGGTCTACCCCCTGTGTACCAGGATTCACACTTGTCTTCAGGAGGGGGGACCCATGGTACCAGTCGTTGCTGCAGAGAGGTGCCTGCTGAAGCATGGAAGTGACTCCGTCACTCCACGGGAGATTTCTCCCGTCCTTCTGGTGCAGGATGAAGACAGGCAGTCCTCGGAACGTGCACAACCTGGAAACCGTTGAAGTTGCTGGCAGGAACTGAAGTTACAGATTTGCAGTAGCCTTCTAGGACACTTTGTTGCAGTTGTAGAGTTCCTGGAGCAGTTCTGCGGTTGATACATCAGTAGAAGGTGAAGCAGAGGTTGCATAGGATTCCAGATGGAGTCTTGCAAAACTGAGTCTGAGGAAACACCCTGAGGAGAGACCCTAAATAGCCTTGAGAGGGGGGATTGGTCACCTAACCAGGTAAGCACCTATCAGGAGGGGTCTCTGACGTCACCTGCTGGCACTGGCCACTCAGATGCTCACAGAGATCTCTAACTATCCTGAAAACAAAATGACAGAACCCAGGGAAACTCTGGAGGAGCCCTGAGCACCACCCCTGGGGTGGTGATGGACAGGGGAGTGGTCACTGCCCTTTCCTTTGTCCAGTTTCGCGCCAGAGCAGGGACTGGGGGTCCCTGAACCAGTGCAGACTGGATTATGCACCATCTGTGCCCTTCAAGCATTGGGACGATACCCTTCCCATGCCTGTAACACCTATTTCCAAAGGGAGAGGGTGTAACACCCCTCTCCTAAAGGAAATGCATTGTTCTGCCTTCCTGGGATTGACCTTCTCAAGCCTCAGGAGGGCAGAAGCCTGTCTGTGAGGTTGTAGCAGCTGGAGCTGCAGTGAAAACCTCAGAAGGCTGGTATGGCAGTACTGGGGGTCATTGATGAAGCCCCCAGGGTGCATGGAATTGACCCCCCAATACCAGAATCAGATTGGGGGTACCTGGACACTTCACATGGCCATATTCGGAATTACCATTGTGAAGCTACATATATGTATTGACCTATATGTAGTGTACACTTATAATGGCGTCCCCGCACTCACGAAGATCAGGAAAATGGGCCTGGATGACGTGGGAGCACCTCTGCTAGTGCAGGGGTGCCCTCACACACAGGTACTATGCACCTAACCTTCAGGATCTGAAGGTTAGACATATAGGTGACTTATAAGTGACCTTGTGCAGTGAAAGTGGCTGTGAAATAGTGCTTACACTATTTCACTCAGTAAGCACTATTTCACTCAGGCTGCAATGGCAGTCCTGAAGAAGTGTTTGTATGAGCTCCTTATGGGTGGCAAAAGAAATGCTGCAGCCCGTAAGGATCTCCTGGACCCCAATGCCCTAGATACCAAGGTACCACATACTAGGGACTTATAAGGGAGGTCCAGTATGCCAATTTGGAGTGGAATATTGGGTTACCAGTATGTAAGTACAAATTTGGAATCAGAGAGAGCATAAGCACTGGAGTTCTGGTTGGCAGGACTCCAGTGACGCAGTAAAGCACACTGACAAAACAGTAAAACATACTGACATGTAGGCCACAAACTATGAGCAATGGGGTCCTGACTAGCAGGTTCCCAGTGAGACAGTAAAAACACACTGACAAACACTGACAAATAGGCCAACAATGAGGGCAACCATGCTAGAAAGAGGCTACTTTCTCACACGTTTCTAAAAATTATCCATTTACGTATTCACACATATTAATTTTATTAAGGCACACAGTAAACATGATGTCAAATGTAAATGTACTTCTGCGCAATGATTGACGTGTAAAGTATGTATTCCAAATTGTGCTTCACCGCCTCAATAAAATTTTCCCACATAATGTATCTATGCCAAATTTGGACCCTTTTTTTCAATATCTTGGGGTTTCTAAATGTACCCAGGGTTGTGGATTTTCCTGGAAGGTAATGAGAAAATAGGCAAAATAAAGCTAAATATTGATTTTTGGGGGGAAAAATAGGGAAACAATGCTTGGGATAAAAGTGTATTTTTTTCCTAAAAATGTCACCAATGAACGGTTTGCTGGGCTAAAATCAATGATCTTCCCAGCTTCCAGGAACATGCAGAACTGAATCAAAGAACCTAATTTCCCATTTTTCTTACTTTTTTGTGCTTCCAACCTACTTCCAGTGTAAAGCCTATGGATGATCCAGGAAACTTATAGATTTCTTAAAAGAAGACACAATTTTGAATTCAGCAAGGGGTCATATGTGTAAATTGCTCAAGGTTTTCCCAAAGACACCAAGGCCCATATTTATACTTTTTTTACGCCGCATTTGTGCTGCTTTTTGACGCAAGCTTACAAAATACAGTTGTATTTTGTAAGTTTGCGCCGCTTTTGCGTAAAAAAATGATGCAAATGCGGCACTAAAAAAGTATAAATATGGGCTTAAGGGCCTAATTTAGATCTGACAGTGTTGCCGCCAATCTGCTGTGGCAGTGGTCCCAAGTGCTCGGTCAAGCTGATGTTTCATCGCCATATTTAGATGTATGGCTGTGCAGCCACTGACTGCGTCAACGGAGTGTACTCCGTCTCGCCAGGTGTATCCCACAGCTGACGTGGCAGACTCCAGTGCTGTCGATTAGCGGGTACACGGGTGCATGTCTCCTCCTCCTCCTCCGCAGTGGTTGGTATCTAATTAAACCAAACATCAGAAGTGTGTCTCATCAGGAAGGATGGACACACAGCATCACAGTACACAGTCCAGTCACATCCGATTCACGCAACCAATGATTGTAATTTGCACCGGTGTCCTCTACCTGCCAATGGACTACTTCATTGATACATACTATACATTTGCCAGTGTGTCTCACAGATGTAGTCAGAGTCATGTGTTGTGATTTGTAGCATCCCTTTGTACATCTTCTGTCAAATACTCATCTTATAGCAGTGCACTGGGATGAGCACTAATGTGAGTGCCAGAGTCTACAACCAAACCAAAGTATGTACCGGATTTGAATTGGCTTGGTGTGTGCCATGACGCACATTGAATTGACCGCCATGAGTACCAGCATCAGGAAATGGTAACCGTCTGTCCTGTATGCAGGACAGGTGTAAGTGACCTCACTCCGCCGGTGTTTGGCATCATGATGTGGTGCGGGGCGGCCTACTCCGCCATGCTACTCCTCATTGGTTAACATGAAAGTCTATGGAACACAGGGGCCAATGATGATGGTGTTCACCGGTGCAGACGTGACCGCCATTTTCTGTATCCCACTTCACTTGATTCCTGACTCTCACCATAAGAACACCTCCACTGCGTGTGCTGCTGTGTTCTGTGTCTGGAACCCACAATGCCCTGTGATACAGGGGATAGGGCCCCAGCCTTCACATCTGAGGAACTTTAGAAGCTTGTGGATGGGGTCATGCCCTTATATGGACAGTGGTATGGGCCTCCAGATCAACAGGTGAGCACCTTTTGGGTACTTTGAATGCAACATGGTTGCATGTAGATGTATGTGTGTGCAGGCTGTGTGTCATTTGGGGAGTGCATTTATGCTGCATGCAATGTGTACGCAGAGGTACGAGTAATGTGTAAGGTTAATGTGGGAGCTATGCAGTATGTATGCCATTGCTGTAACAGTATGTAATGTGGAGTTCATGCTGTCCTTCTGTATGTGTTCCCTATGCAGGTCAGCGCCCATCAGAAGAAAGGGTAATGGCGTGCCATCGCCAAGGAGGTGCAGACCCTCAGGGAACATATCCAGCCGAGCACCCACTGCAGAAAGAGGTGGGAGGACCTGCGACGCTGGGCCTGGAAGACCACGGAGGCCCAGCTGGGGATGCCCTCCCAACGAGAGAGGGGTGCCCATCCGACCCTGACCCCACAAATGGCCAGCATACTTGCGGTGGCCAATCCAGAGTTGGATGGGCACATGAAGGCAGCCCAGCAGCCACAAGGGGGTGAGTACGCACTGTGTTGAATTCTTTCCTGCTGTCTGCCATGGTGTTTGGGGGCAAGGTTAATAGTCAGTGTATGGCCCTAAATGCCTGTGAAGCTAATTTTGTTGAGTTGTGCTTGGCAATGGTGAGTAGTATGTACATTTGGTATTGGCAATCAGCCATCTTCATCTGAGGCCTACATCCTGAGTCAACGGTATTGTTGTGATGCTCTGATGTCCACTGCCTAGGTGGTGTGACCTGGCAATTGCATGTTGTGTAGTCACTTTGGTCGGAATTGTGTAGCTGTGCCTTTGTCAACAGGCAGACATGGCTAGGTGAGTACCAGGAGGTGTGCAGATGGTAGTGTTTGAGTACATTTCAGCTGTTGTTCCCAGGTAATGGTCTGGTATTGTGGTTGTTACTGCACTGTGTTAGTTCCAATGAGTCATTGTGATGTGTATGCCATATGTGCTGTTATTGCTGTGGTTGACCCTGTGCTCCCTTTCTTTCTCCCCCACCCTCTCTCCTTTTCTTCTCCTGTCCTTGTATGCATTAGCATCATCTGGTGAAGGAGCAAGGGCACAGGCGAGAGGGGAAGCGGCAGCCCAAGGGACCCAGGAGGCAGTGTGAACTGACACCGATGGGAAGAGTGGGTTAGAGGGAGAGGGGAGCACCAAGGGGGAGACAGGAGTGACAACTACTGACTCAGATACCTCCTCCAATGGAAGCTTCCTGGTGGTGTTGGACCCCTCTGGGACCACCCCAGCTACATCATCTTCCGCCACGCCCCTTACCAGCACCGCCCTCCCAGTAGCCTCCCAGCCAGTTGCCCATGCCCACTCACCCAGGAGGGTGGGCGTCTCCTTTGCCCCAGGCACCTCAGCCCCTGCCCCAGTCAGCCCTGCTGCCTTCACTAAGGAGGCTACTGACCTCCTGAGATCCATCTCTGTAGGGCAGTCAACCATAGTGAATGCCATCCAGAGGCTGGCATCCCAGATGCAGCAATGCAATGTCTACCTGGATGACATTCACAATGGCTTGGCAGCCCTACAGAGATCGTTTCAGGCTCTGGCCTCCCCTTTGACGGCATCCAGTATCCCTTGTTCTTCTGTCTCCCCTCCAACTACCTGTTTCCAGACCCAGAGCCCTCTCCCCCTCCCACATATCCTGAGCACACATTCAGACCAGCATGCACCCAGGACAACAGACAGGACTCGCAAAGACAAACACAAGCATCACAGACCACACCACATGCATAAACACGACTGTTAGACTTTTCATCCTTGGCGTGCTCTCCCCCATAACTTTTGTCCCCAGGTTGTTGATGTGTGCTGGACTCTGATTTTGCTGTTTTTGTTACTCTGGGCACTTTACCACTGCTAACCAGTGCTAAAGTGCAAGTGCTCCTGTACAAAATGTGTATGTAATTGGCTTATCCATGATTGGCATAGTTGGTTCACACGTAATTTCCTAGTAAAGTGCACTAGAGGTACCAGGGCCTGTAAATCAAATGCTACTAGTGGGCCTGCAGCACTGGTTGTGCAACCCAAATAAGTAGCTCCGTAATCATGTCTCAGACCTGCTACTGCAGTGTCTGTGCGTACAGTTTTAACTGTAAATTCGACTTGGCAAGTGTACCCACTTGTCAGGCCTAAACCTTCCCTTTTCTTACATGTCAGACACCCCTAAGGTAGGCCCTAGGTAGCCCCAAGGGCAGGGTGCAGTGTATGGTTAAGGTAGGACATATAGTAATGTGTTTTATATGTCCTGACAGTGAAATATTGCTAAATTCGTTTTTCACTGTTGCAAGGCCTGTCCCTCTCATAGGTTAACATGGGGGCTACCTTTAAATCTGATTAAAGTGTAGATTCCCTTTGGGAGCGTATGGACATGTGGAGTTTGGGGTCTCTGAGCTCATAATTTAAAAATACATCTTTTAGTAAAGTTGATTTTAAGATTGTGTGTTTGAAAATGCCACTTTTAGAAAGTGAGCATTTCCTTGCTTATGCCATTTCTGTGACTCTGCCTGTTTGTGGATTCATTGTCTGGGTCAGTTTGACAGTTGGGCTGGTTGCACCTCATACTAGACAGTGGCACAAAGGGAGCTGGGGTGTAGTCTGCATTTCCTGATGGGACATCTGTGCTAGGAGGGAGGGGAGGAGTGGTCACACCTGAAAGGGCTGTACCTGCCCTCGTACAATGCAGTCTACAACCTCATGGTGAGTGTCTGGGGCCTGGCCTAGGCCAGGCAGGATTTCACATTCAAAAGAGACTTTACTTTGAAGTAGGCCTACTTCAAAGGAGAATTGGGTATAAGAAGGACACCCAAAACCACAGACTTTAAGAAATACTTCTGGAAACAAGAGGATCCTCTGCCTGGAGAAGAGCGGAAGAGCTAAGAAAGAAGAGCTGCCCTGCCTGTAACTGTGCTTTGTGGAGCTATCCTGCAGTTGCTGCTTCTGCCACAGTAAGAGGGCGAAGACTGGACTTTGTGTGCCTTCCATCTTGAGAAGAAATCTCCAAGGGCTTGATTTAGAGCTTGCCCTCTGTTGTTTGAAGTCTCAGGGACAGCCAAGACTTCTCCCTGCCAGCACCTGGAGTCTCTGGAGAGACTCCTACTCTGCCTTGTGGTGCCCATCCAGTTCCTGGGACCCTGAAAGAAAAAGCTGGCAACCTAAAGAAAAGGAAATCCACGCACAGAGCACCATGCAGGGAAAATATCAACGCAACTCCGATCTGCGTCTGATGAAAAGACGTGCCGCCAGCTCCGCAGCGGAAAATCGGTGCTCGCTGGAAACACGACCGAAGAATCGATGTACGGAGCAGGAGAAACGACGCGCAGCACCGCTGACAGGCTGGTAGATCACAACCCACGCTGCGTGGTTTTCGGATCATCGTGCGGCTGGATTTCGGACTCAAGTACCGCTGGGCATGTAAAAACAACGCAAGGCCTGCCTGGACCCAAGAGTGCTGACCGGATCGACGCATCGCTCTCCTGCGGAGAGAAGAAACATTTACCCACACAACAGACACCCAGTAAAAAACACAAACCAAAACATACACCATATACACCAGACCCTTAGGAACCCACACCACCAGGAGACACATGCACAACAGACTCTACCACTCCCTCTACCTCCCAAGTCCAAATTCCTCCTGAACACCCTACCTGTTTCCCCAAGGAGGACCTAATGTTTGCCCTGACCCCTTCCTCATCCAAGACCACCCCACACTGGCGTCTAGGTACCCCTTCCACACCCCAACCCATCTCTTCCACACCCCATTCCACCCATTCCACATCCCAACCCACCCTTCTTCCACACCCCAAACCACCTCTCTTCATCACCCCAACCCACCCCTTCCAAATCCAAACCTACCCCTTCCACGTCCTAACCCACCCGTTTCAAATCCAAACCCACCCCTTCTAAATCCAAAACCACCCCCTCCTAAATCCAAAAAATCTAAACCCACCCCTCCCAGATCCAAAACCAACCTCTCTCAAACCCAAGGACCCCCCCCCCCCAGTAGGATCATTGAGGTGCTTGTTCTCTACCCCATAGATGCCCCTTCCAGAGGAGGTTTATTCTGACAAGAAAACCTAGCAAACCTGTATATTTTTTTTAACTAGATACCTGGGGAAATCCAGGGTGGGGTGGCTTGCGTGGGTCTCACCAGCTTTGTTTCCTAGAATCCCTTGCAAACCTCAACCTCAACCTTGACTAAACACACATTTTCCTCACATTTCTGTGATAGAAAGTACTGGAATCTATGGGGAGCCACAGAAAGTACTGGAATCTATGAGGAGCCACAAAGTTCCTTCCACCCAGCATTCACGTCTCCCAATAACATTTTTAACTCACCTATGTGGGTAGGCCTAGTGGCTGCGACAAGAAAGGGCCCAAAACAAAACATGTATACATCACATTTTTCCACTCAAAACTAACCCTGGGGGAATCAAGAGTGGGGTGACTTGTATGGCTACCACCAGGTTTTGTTTCTCCCAGAAGTCCTTGAAAACCTCACACCTTGACTATACACATTTTCGTCATGTTATTGTGATGGAAGGTTCTGGAATCTGCAGAGAACCATAAACTTGCTTCCACCCAGCATTCCACCACGTTTTCCAATAAAAACAGTAACTCACTAGTGTGGGTAGCTCTATTGCTCGTGACAGTAAATGTGTCAAAAAAGCAACATGGACACATTTTTCCACTCAGAACTGACCTTTTTTTACCAGTGTTCGTAGCTGGATGTTGTCCCCAAGCTCATGCAGCACCTAGGGAAACCTAGCAAACCTATGCATTTTTGAAAACTAGAGACTTGGGGGAATCCAGGGTTGGGTATCTTGTATGGCTCTCACCAGGTTTTTTTTGTACCCAGAATCCCTTCCAAAACTCAAACTTTGACTAAAACACATATTTTCCTAACATTTCTGTGATGGAAAGTTCTGGAAGATGCAGGGAGCCACAAAGTTCCTTCCACACCCCATTCCCTCAGGTCTCCTGATAAAAATTACAAATAGAGACTCACTTTTGTAGGTAGCCCTAGTGCACGGGACAGGAAAGGGCCCAAAATGCAACGTGGACAAATCACACTTTTCCACTCAAAACTGCAAAGTGAGTAGCTGTGGATTTTGGGCCCTAGCTCAGCCTGCTCCTAAGGAAACCTAGCAAACCTGCACCTGTTTGTAAACTAGACACCTGGGGGAATCCAAGGTATGGTGAGCTGCATGGTTTTCACCAGGTATTTCACTGAGAATTCCTTGCAAACCTCAGACTTTGACTAAAAACACATCCTCACATTTCTGTGAAGGAACGATAGGGGAATCTGTAGGGACCCTTATATTTTGCACCACCCAGAGTTCCCACACATCTCCTGATAACATCAGTACCCCAATTGTGTGGCCTAATGACCACCACACAAAAGGCCCTAAAGCTCTATGTGGAGAAATACATGATAGAAGTAACTGCTTTATTTGGGGCCTGCTGGGCTTCCAACCATGGCACCCTATAATTCACAGACATTTATGAAAACTAGATATCAAGGGGATTATATGCTGATGTGCCTTGCATGAATCCCACAAGGGTTTCTTACCCCCAATGCCCTGCAAACCTAAAACCTTTGCTAAAACACTAATTTTACATACATTTTTGTGATTGAAACTCCTAGAATTAGGAGGAATCCACAAAATTCCTACCACGTAGCATTCTTCCCTGACTCAATAAAAACCTAAGGTACAAAATGAATCTTCCTCAAAGCGGGTATTACTGTTTAAAAAAATATGAGCATTAACAAAAAAAATCTCTGTCTAAGACTTTGATCTAGTAGAGTTATGTGGGCACAGTATGAAAAATCAAAATCGATTTAATTCTCAGTTCATGTCTATTCATAGTGGCTCTTCCAACATAAATCAATATTCTCTTAGATCTCTGTCTCTTTCTTCTGGTTCAGTCTTTGCCAAATGTGCCCATTTGACAGCTGCATACTTTTTCTTTGGCATCTTACTCTTGTTGATTCCTGATCCTGTTGCAGCATCTGAAACAGGCAGGGTTAAAAGATGTTGCTTTGGCTGAGCTGGAGTCTTTTTTGAGTGGTAGATCCATTACAGTTAGCTGCGGAGACTACAGAGCTACTCCTTTCCAGCTTCCCTGTGGTGTCCCTCAACGGTCCTCCCTGAGTCCAACCCTTATTAATTTATATGTGGCACCACTAGCAAAATTAGTCCATTCATGTGGTTTCCAGATCTTGGTATTTGGGGGGAAAGGTCAATTTGGAGCAACTTGGCCTGAATCTTGTGGGGCTTTACCATCCCCCATAACAGTAGCCAAAAACTTGTGCATCATGTTTGACAATTGGTTGACATTTGACCTTCAGGTCAATTGAATAGTCAGTCCCTGTTTTTGGATTATTAAAGTATGAAAAAAAAGTCTTACTGCTTCTCCCCAAAGATCTCAGATTATACATGGACCTCGCTCTCATGACGTCCAGACTAGACAACTGCAATGCATTATATTTGCACATCAATCATCTTTCTCTGAATAAGCTTCAGCTCATCCAGAATGCAGCAGCCTGTCTGGTGTTAGGACTACCCAGGCCTGCCTCTGCCAGGGAGAGCCTAAGGAAGCCTATAAGGAAGCAGATTATTTGAAAGCTCTTTGTTTGACCTATAATGTCCTCCACTCTCTGTGATGTGGATACCTTTAATACAAGATTAAGTGGTATACACCTAGCTGCCTTTTAAGATTGGCTGGCCTTCGGAAGGTTTGAGTACCCTACTGTAAGAAAGCTAGATGCGGAGACGGAGCCTTCTCTGTGGTTGTGTCAAAGATCTGGAATTCACTTTCAGAACACGCTAGGAGGCTTGATGTTTGACTTAAAACTTGGCTTTTCTCCCAGTAGTTTGTTATTCATCCACCCCACTTTGCTTAAGCTACTTCAGCGCTTCAATGCCTACGTCCGAAATGCGCTTTACAAATACCCAAAATACAAATGCAATCTCAAGCTTTTCAAAATCTCTGTTGTTCCGATTTATTACTATTTCAACTGACTTTTTCGCCTAATTTCTGTCAACTCTTTGCCACACTCTTTTTTCTTCTGTCACACATTCAGGCTAGTCAGCTTTTATCAAGCTTCGATCTTCATTCACATTGGTTCCACTTGCCTCCTTTTCATCTTCAATTGTTTGATGATTTGCACAACTTGCAAGTGAAACACCTTGACTTACTCTTGGGGTTTTCAGATTTCGAGAGTTTGACATTTGATTTCCTTGTTGTTCTTTTTGTTGTTCTTCTTCAACTCTTCATTCTCCTCTACAACCATGTAGCAAACTCATGCTTGACTATGTGAATCAGTGGTTTGTGTCACCATCCCTTTATCTGGATTCTTTGCTGTGTTCATGTGAGATGTGTGGATCAAATGTGGCAACTTCCACACTTCACAGAAGAATTCGACACCAATAGCACTTGATAAGGTCCTTTCCGTCGAGGTTCCAAGCCGGTCTTTCGTACATGGTTTACCACTACAACCCAGCCACCAGGCTCCAGGTTGTGGCAGGGTTCTTCATTTGCTGAAGATGTACTTAAACTCACCTGGTAAGAGAGTGTACCAAATCAGCTAAACTCTTGCAGTGATCCAGAACCAGATTGTCAGTAATAATCACAAGTGCAGCTGAAGGAATCCCAGAACCATTAAGACTTCATGGTGAAACAAGCCTGTAGTCTTGTTGGGAGTGCTCATCATACTTAGCAGAACTTATGGAAGGGAATCTGACCATTTCAATGTTGTTAAAACACACTCTTTGGCCATCTTAGCCTTCAGGGTACCGTTGACCCTCCCTACAATTCCTGATGCTTGTGGATGATATCTACGAAGGACCTTCTGCTCCACTTTTAAACCAATTACCGGAATCAGCTCCCGCAATACAAGCTTAGCTACAGTGAGAGCATCACATCTTCTGGTTGGGTATGTTTCTACCAATCTACTAAACTGACACCCATCAGAATATACTTTAAACCATTGCAATCTTTGTAATCTTGTAAAGGTATCTTCTGTTTTGACTCAAGGTCAAATTTTTCCTGCTATTGGTGTTCACCTGCTGACACATAACAACACATCAGGTAACAAAGTGCCTCAGTTTTCCTGAAATATGAAATAAACCAATATGTCTTAAAGAATGACAACATACCATCATGATACTGCATGAAATGTATCTTGCCATCTGCAACAACATGGAATCAGGTAATATGCCTCTCTAATTGCTTGACATCCAGACCTCACATTTGTCTTCTGACCATCCTGAATTTTCCCAATTTTTCTCTTCATCCTCTGTCACTTCATTTCGCAGTTCCCTCAACTCATCAAGTGAAAGAGCTGACAATGACAAGAAACTATAGATATGTCCTATTTCCCATTCTGATATTTAATTTGGTCCCAATGTACAAGACGCAAGAGCACAGTAGTTCACAACCTCATCCGCAAAATTATTTCCCACAGAAACTCTGTCCTCTCCACTCTTGTCTGCATCATATTTAACAACAGCAACTTTCCCTGGGAATTGTACAGCCTCTAATAAATCCAGAATTTGTGTCCCATTTCCAATTGGGGGTGCCAATTGGGGGTGCCAGCAGATGTCAAGAATTCCCTTTGTTACTACAGTTGGTAAAAGTCATGGACCACTCCAAACCGGACTGGCTAACTGTATAGATTATAACACTGAATCCATTGGCTACTCAGCATGCTCTTGTGATTATGACCAATTCTGCCAATTGTATTGCTACATCTTGGATATCTGACCTTAGTTTTGTGCACAATTCTGAGACATCAATACAGTAATTTTCACTTTCATCTATTTCATTATCAAGCTTCTTTCTCACCGGTAAAAGTGTTGCAGGATTCAGGGAATTGCAGGGTTTAATTCAAATGTCAGCTGCCCAGAGAATAATGCTTTCATACTTATTGAAGTGACCGGTTGTAAGATGTTCAGTACATATGGAAGTCAGCAATGTCTCAACTGAATGTGGAACCCGCACAATAAGATAAGTGTGTGTCCCATTGCAGTCATCTCACTTTGAACTTGTTATATAGTTCCTACAAATCAAGTAGGACTGTGTATCTGGTCAACATAGACATCTGGGTATAGGGACTCAGTCTGTCTATACCATCATGTTGATGAGGTTCCTAGCTTGGTCACAGTGGCCCATCTGAACCCCTAAACATACCAGGGTACTAGATAGTATTTGCAACCTCGAACATGACTACTCAGATTCCCAAGGAAATTGTGGAAGAAGATCTACCATTTCGTTGTCATTCTGCATACCCAAGATGAGACACAAGAAAGATACAGAAATGTATTTTCAAACACTTTTTGCAACAATTGTTGTATTCTTGCATAAAAGACATGAGACGCAAATAGGCAAATAAAAAAAAGTACGGTAACCAACATTACGAAAATGGTAAAAAAGATAAACAGTTCAACCCTGATAGTGTTACTACCTACACTATCAAGAGCATAGCGGGAGTACCTGCTGCCAGATTGATTGAGATACCCTAACACACTCCCATACCTGGTTAAGATGTACAGGGAAGACAGGAAGCGGTCTAGTGTAGTGCAGGCTACTGTCCCTTGCAGGATGGAGGTCAGAGGAAGCAGAGCTGTATCTCCACCACAGTGCACTGCATTCCAGGATAATCCCAGCAGAAGTTTTTCTCTACCGAATGTAGCACAGAGGCATTATAATAACAGCACCGTTCATAGTGCACTTTGTCAGAGGTGCAGAGCTGATGCGATTATATGTCTGCGAATGAGGAGCTGTCTCCAACAGATAATCATAATACTAGAACACTGCATTGTGTGTGCCTAGGCTAGATTTTTCAGTACACTATGGCTTGAGTGAAAAGCATGGTAAAAAGTCACCACCAGAAAGAAAGGATAAGATAAAATGTGCAGTCTAAAATGGAGGGTCTACGCAGGCCCTGTCGTGCTTTACAACAAACTATTGCCAAATAAAATTGCTGCAATGCTTTTCATACATAGCACATCTAATGTAACAGAAAAATAGGAAACTGGCTGTTTTGACCCTCTCCCTGCATACTGTGCTGTTTTGAGAGGACTTTCATGACAATAAGAAAAATCTTTCTCGTAATTTGGCATTTCTAGAGTAAAGGCACCACACAAGCTGGGCCTGAGTTCCAGGAAGGTTTGCAAGCTTCATTGTCCCCAGGCACCAGCTCTCTCACATCACTGTGAGTCAGCCTCTGTAAAGGCTTTGCAATCCGAGAAAGGTTTGTAATCCACTAACAATAGTAGCTAACCCTCTCTAGAAACATCCTCAGTTCTCTCTGTGCTGCTGGTAGATCCATATTCAGAACTGCAGAAATGCATTTTAGACACCTTTCTTACTCATCTTTCTATTTGGTGCCCCAAATCTCTTCTTCCTTTCAATACAGTAATTGTTTTGGCAATGTCATCATTGTATTGGACTAGCACTAAGTAACAGGGTACATTTAGACTTTCCAGATCCTTCTTCAGGATTTGGGAAAACATTGATGGACTTTCTGTATACTCCTGTAGAATTCTAGACCAAATGTAGATTCTATTTTTGAAACCTGAAAGCAGAAAGATACTGACATCCTCAAGCAGGGCTATTAAGACACAAATCTAGCACAGTAAAACCACTCTGCTTCCATGGGAATCTGAAACAATTGTACTACTGTATTCGGTACCACATGACAACAAGGAATAACTATACCATTAGCTCTGTGCAGGTCCTGTACCTTCCTCCATTTTCCTTTAGGCTCCTTTATGTCTATGATCAGAAAGTTACATGGGATTCCTGGTACTTCTTTTAGAATGCCCTGCTCAGTCATTTTATCAATAATAGGTGAAATCCCCTTATCAGCTTCAGGAGCAAGCCTACTTTGAGGAGTGAGGGGAAAATCTGCATTTAGTTTTACAGTGATCTGCACTGGCTCTGCACTTTTGATCAATCCTATTTCTTTTTCTGAAAAATTGCACATTTTCTTGTTCACAGGATGTCTCAAGTCTGGAAGTAAGTCTTACTCTGAGAGAACTGGGAACATTGTAATTATTGGTTCTTCCTTTGTCTGAATATTAACACCATCTGGTGTACAATGATGTACACAATTACAGTTTGCATAGGAGATCTTGTCCCGACAAATTAACTGAACTCGTCTCACTGAATATGAATCATTTATGATTGAAACAATTTTTACTGGGACATTAGCTGACAACTTATTAGTCACCTGTTTATTTGATATATACTTGCAATCTTGACTGGCTGGCCATTCACTTCTCCCTCTAGGACTGAACCAAGAGTGCAACACTGGGCCAGACTCGGTCCTGCAGGAACTTCAAATGTACCTGCAAACTGTGAAAAATGTGAACTCTGCTGGAAACTCTACATATTATTTTGCATGGGCTGTTGCATGACTAGAGCTAAAGGCATTGTCCAAATAACTCTTGAATTTTGCATGTTTTGCACAGAAGCCGGTAGGGCTGTAAAAGTTGACTGTAGCATCTCATTTTGATGTATATTCTGATGCATTTGGGGAACCATTTGCAACTCATTCTGAAATCTATTTGGATACATTTTACAATCCCATTTCTAGTGAGTATTTTCCCACAGATGTGGCAAGGATAATTTCTCATCTCTATATTATTAATATGTTAATTAGGCATGTTGGTAGTAAATCCTTTACCTCTGCCAGGAGGACACCATTTCCACCTTGCACAAGTTACACACCATTGCCTTGTGCATAAACACCTTGCACACCAACACGAACACAGTACTAAAGCCAAAACCAGGTGCCTGAAAACCACCTTGACCACGCTTTAAAAAAAACTTTGTTTGAGCTACCATCAATTTCTCTTTCGCTGTTTTCTTTTTAGAATCACAACATTACTTTGCCTAGGCGAAAAACAAATTCAATGATTTGGCCTGCCAACACACTGTCATAGTTTAACTCTTGCTCTAGGCAAGACTGCTCGTTTAAAGATGACAGTACTTATGTTTCTAGGTGATTTTGGCAGTTCTACAAGTCGCAACTGTCGACCCAACCCTCCCGGCTCACAAGCAGCACCTCACCAAAAACCCCAAACAGTAAAAGGTGATTTGTGTCAGCCTTTACTTATGGACTCAAGAGTGCGACATCTCAGGGAGTGTCGTGGTTAAACGAAGATTACCCCTTTCTAACATGAACAACATGTCTCAATCAAACACAGGCAATGAAGGAGATGCAGTAAAGTTTCCAATAGGTTTTTATTAACAAAACTGAAATATACGATAAGTTGCATGGGCTGCAGTGATAGGGATAATGAATAATGCAAGAAACAGAATTGTGAACATGAGAGTCATTAATACAAAGACCCCCACCATCTTGTAATAACATAAAATGACATGAGATATGAAATATGTCCTAATACCCTAGCATTATGCACCTAACCCCTACTCTAAAGAGAGCTAGGTGTGTTTAACCTAATCTGGCAATGCCATGTCCATGAGAAGAGCCCCCTAACCCTCGTTACCTTCAAATGTGGTCTTTAGCCTAGACTCCGGAGGGACACGAAGACTGGGTCAGCGCCAAGGGGAAGTGTAGCATGGATAGCAGTGATTGCATCTGGTAGGAATCCCTTTGACTATCAGTCTATGTAAGCTGCCTTTATACAGATCTGCTTGGACCCTTGACGTAGGTCTGTTCCCAAACAATAGATAACAAGACATGTTTGGGGGGGGGCAATTACACAAACAATTCCTTTAAAGCACAAAGTGGCAAAGTACCTAATGTGAATACCTACATCCTATCTATCTCTGGCACTGATAGTGACGTCTTAGCAGAGGGCACTAATAGCACTAAAACTTTGTGCTAACTAAAAACAGTGCAGCCAACTTGGGAAGAGATCATTAAATAATTGAGCTAAAACAGAGCAAGCTAAGTAGGGTAAAAGTCACTTGGTGTCGGGACACGGGCCTGCAAGCCAGAAGGCTTAGCTAACTCCTGCTTCCGATTAAAACAAAATAGGGTTAATTGCAACATCACACTTTGATGAATATGCAAACTAATCTTAGGATGCAGCCCCAAAACAAAATCCAAAACAAATCCTGAAATGCCTTCTTTTGTGCGGTTTTCAACTCCCCTATACTATATGTTAATCTGCATCACTTTCTCATAATATGCATGCACTTGTTCATCTGGATCTTGCATCACTCTAATGATCTTTGATCAATTTCGATGTTTCTGGGTAACTTTTGTTTTGTAAATGCTCAAAAATCCAATTACTTTTCTTCAAATATGTCCAAAGCATTTCTGAAATGATCACAACCCTTTGCACCTCCATATACCACTTCTCAGGCTTCTATCTGTGCTTCTGGAAATTATTTGCAAATGTATAAAGATTACGCCTTGACCAAGGTACATGCACATATGCTCCTCCCTGCACTTCACTTAACCAAAATTCCTTTTAACAACTACTTCACATTCAGACTCACTCACACTCACATTTTTCTTCATTATATTCTTTTTTGTCTCTCCAGACTTATCATATGGTTCCATCATTACTTTTCAATACTTTGTCACATCCTCCCATTTACTAATCATGTCTAATAATTTTCTGAAAGTTTCTTGCAATGTTTTGAACATCTGATTCATTTATCAGTTTACAGACCACCATATCTTGTTTGACTCACAAACTATCTTTTGTTTTAAATCCACTTTCAATTCTCAATCCAATTTGTGAAATTTCTTAAATGCAAGATGAACGTCTTCCTACTTCTGCCTCCAAAAATAGCAATTCTTTTTCATAATACATTGAAATTGTATCTTTAGAATTCATGTTTCTGCTATTATTTCCAATTGTCTTTGAATCTGGAAGTATCAATCTTCACCACTTTTGGCTCACTATGTGAAGACAAACATCTCTCCTGCTCCTATCTTTTCTGCCTGCACTTGCACATGAGCCTCGTTATAAGGTGGTGGGCTTACTTCAGTGAACAATTTGTCCATAGCCTCATCCTCTCCTTCAGAATCCCCCTCATTCTTGCCATCTCATTTTTCTTCAAATGTTTTTTTGTCATATTTTGTTTTCTTTTTTACTGATTCATCAGTAAAAACAGGGAAAGCATTTATAGTTTGCAATAGTTTCTATTTATAAGTCTTTTGCTTTAGTCACACTCTTACATTTATCCAATGGTTGACAGCCTTACAGATTTGCCTTTCTAACAGTTTCTTGTGTGCTCTGCCGTGTAGTTCCACTCATTCAGGGATTCGAACAGAGCGGACCTAGTTTGCGACTTCATCTCAAACATAGCACACCTCAAATTCTTAATCTTTTTTACTTTAAATGTACCATGTACAGGAAATTACAAATTAATCTTATCAGCAATAATTATTTTCCATTCTTTAAGCCATAACCATGTAGGTAGTCCTCAGTCTAAGTGCATTTCATATGCATGGTTACCAAGCTGGACAGAGAAGTTCCTCCTTTAGCAGGCATCCCAGACTTATTCAAAAGTGCACCCTTTGTTATACAAATGTAGTTCATAGTACACAAAATACTAATGTAACAATCGCAACACAATTTCAAAATGAGGTATGAAATGCAATACGTATATCAAAACAAAAAAACTTTTATCTGCCTACCAGGCTATTGGTGGGCAAATCAAACTCACCACAGAAAAGGGAAAAAACCTTAGGTGCTTACAACCAATATGTAACTCTCAATAAGCTGTTACCCACCTTTATAGTCAGTGTGTCTATCCTCGTGCACAACAAAATAAACAAAACTACTCAGTTTAGTTCATACACAGACTGTTATGGGTTTCATAGGGCTTTAGCCTATAGGACTTTAACCTATAACCTGATGAGATACTACACTCCTTTTCAGTGACAACCTTATAATATTATCTCAAGATCTTTGATTTCCATTAATCCATAAATCGTATACATAACGCCAAAGACCTTTGCACATAGATCATGTAAAATCACAATATCTCTTCATCAAGAACAAAAATTCAAACAGCTTCAACAAATTGCGCAAAACATTAGAATTCAATTCAGATTTAAAAAAATATGCAAAACAAAAATGCGAGCACCACTGACTTAACACCACTAACACAAGACATAGGGCCTCATTAGGCAGTGGTGGTCTGACTGCCGCCAGGGCGGTGTGCTAACCTCTTTGGCGGCGGCCTGACCGCCACATTACACCAGTGGCAGTTGTGCCAAAGTTGGACCGCCAGCACTGCCACTTTACCCTCATAGGAGGGACTGGTGGTGCTGGCGGTCCTAATCCTTAAGGGCAGCGCTGAAAGCAGCACCGTCCTGGGGATTAAGACCCTCCTCTCCACCAGCTTTTACATGGCAGTAGCACCGCAATGTAAAGGCTGGCGAAGAAGGGGTGCATGTGCCCCAGGGGGCCCCTGCACTGTCCATGCACTTGGCATTGCAGATAGTGAATAGCGCGATGGGTGCTGGTGCACCCTACGCACTGCAACATTGCCAACGGCTCAATTATGAGCTGGTGTCAATGTTGTAGGCTGTTCCCTGCTGGGCCAGCAGGTGGAAACACCAACCGTTTCTGCCCACTGACCCAGCTGGGAGTTTGTAATCAGGGCCGCGGAAAGGCGGGCGCACTGGAGGCAACCTGACTACGGGAGTTTGGTGGACAGCCCTTTCTGCCTGCCAACCTCATAATGACCCCCATAGTGTGTTAGCCAATACAATCACTATCCACATAGGGACAACTTACAACCCAAGAGAACTGACTTAAAATAACTCTATTCACACAGGTAATACAACTTCAGTCAGCCTCAACAGCTGCCCAGCATTAATCCACACAATTCCAGGATTCCCTAACTCCTGACAATTTTTGGAGTGCAAATTGTTAACTCAATTTTGCTCTAACATTTGCACCATTTGCCCTACAGATTTTGCACCAATAACTTAAAGGGCCAATGTGCAGCATGAAGCCATTTGAGTCCAAAAGGAAAAGGGCCCTGTGGCAAACAAGGAAACCTTTGCAGGACAATATTCAAAGTCAAAACAATGAAGGTTTTTTCAAAATTACAAATCAAAGTCAGATAACAGTCCAACATATGGTTGCTCAGTATGGAAGCAAGTAAAGCTCCTCTAATCATAAATCAAATAACAGACTGTCATAGAATCTGCCTTCGGAGAAACAAGCAAAATGTCTATAGGTTTCTAGCAAACCTAAAGAAAGTCTGTCACACATCCCAGAAAATGCAGATTGTATAGTTTCAGAGAAGTGAAAAAAACACTCTCAACCTAATGTGAAGTGGTATTATAGGGCTGTACCAGCACAAAACACATGAAATAAACCAATCAACATTGCAGAAACTGTGCTACATAAAATAGGCTGCTTTATGACTGCCTACCTTATTAATAAATAAGTATCCCTTTTACACTAAAAACAAGAGACATGACATTGCACTATTGAAGCAAACAAAACAATAAACCATTTAAAAATGAATAAAAACACATTTATGGCAAAAGGCAACAAAAGCCTTGATTATTGCAACTTACCAGTAAACCTCGACATAGCTTCAGCCTAAGGCATACTGATACAGTACAAGAAAACAACACCATGAAATGAATCCTATTTTGACTATTTTATGAAAAGGGAAAACACACAAGATAAGAATATATCCACATAGGAAACTTGTTTGTGTAACTTCAGCTATCAATACGAACACACCACAGGCCCAGTAAATTAATTGTGTGCCCTAGTTATGCTATCTTAAATGTATTTTCTTATTACACAAGACTTAACAAATGGGCATGTGAATGGATAAAATCATGAGCAGGCATATCACACATGCCAGCACTTAGGAACACTTAAGAAGCAAATTTGGAGAAAGAAATCAGGAAAACGTAATTTTCCCATTACCTTGCATTGTAGCAAGAGACTTTTTAAGCAGACATAGGCAAAATAACAAATTATTGATGCTTTAAATGTCGGGGTTCTGTGTGGCACCCATATTGCGAATACTGACATGACGTTCATGATACATGGATGGCAAAGGCAAAAGTGCAGGAGGTTTCTGCAGTCCTGCTGCCACTCACTTATATATCCATCCAGGCACTCTATTACTTGACTATTCGTTCAGTTCATTGACCCGTTCTCATATTCACCCATTCACACACAGCCTTCAATTCATTGAAGAAGCACTTCAATGTATAATGGAAAAAAACAGAGTAGCAAAGCCTATAAAGCTATACTGAAACCAATGAGTCCTAGCACTTATAGGACCCACAGGTCTGTGTGAGGACTACTGAGTCTCAAAATGACATGGCCCATAAGGCTGCATTAGGACCACTTATTCTGGGCATCTGAAGGACCAATAGGACTATATTAGAAATACTGACTCTGAGCAACCTATAGGGCTGTACTAAAGCAGTTTCTCAATATTGGCAAGATCTGTAGGATTGCATGACAATAACTGATTAATACAGGCAGTTCCCATACATCTACACTAGGAGAATTGGTTCTCAGCATTAGCAGGACCCATAGGGCTGCACTAGGACACTGACAACCAGCATTGCTAAGGGCCACAGACCTTGCCAGCAACACCCTTTCTAGGCAATGGCAAAGATCCACATGGCAAAACCGCAAGTACCAATTCTCTGTATTAGCAGGGCCCATGGGATTTAACAAAGTACCCTGATTCAGAGTGGAACAGTGTAAATTTATTGTCACCCCTGACATCACAGTGTTGATCTATATTTGACCATAATTTCCCATAATATGCGTGAACTAATGGTGGGCCTATGTAAAGTGGTGTACTCGAAGTCAGTAACAAAGTGCATTCACTATACCTTATTAATGAAATGTAATCACCGAGGGTATTTCTTTTAAACCATACTCACTTCATATAAAATGCTAATAGTTTATGTAATATGGGCACTAATGTTAAAGGCTGACATATAAAATGTAATTCTCCGTTACAGTAAATCAACGTATTAGCAATTTAGTTTGTTTATGTCAAACAAGAACCAAAATGAATAATCAACATTAACAATGATGTAGAATTATATGTGTTCAAAGTATAACATGGAATTAAATGTGCTTATGTTTAATGTTAGCTTTAGTAGGCCTGTCATTTCCTAAACATAAGAGATTATTTTCAATTTTCTGCTAACGTATCACTTCATTGTAGGTATTGTTCCATTAAATGTTAGTTTTGGAAATAGATGTGCTATTGCTTTCCTAATAGAAAGCCTGAGAAACCAACGTTGGGGAAGGTACATGGAGAGATCGAGAAAGAGAAGATTGTTTCTATTCATACATGTTGCAAAGGTATAGAGGAGACCGAGGGAAGCAACCTTCCTAGAATGTCTTGGGAACATAGCAAATTCCCATTTGCCCCTTGCTAATTTAGTTAGATAATTTTAACCTGCACTACTGTGTAAAAGATTTGACCAATGTTTGTTTACTGAACATCAGCTGTAATTGAATTTCTTATTTGCCTTATGTTAATTTGCTTCAATTTCTTTAGGCGTTTCGGTTATTCCTTTGCTATTTTTTATCTTTACAGTATGTTTTTGAGACTGGTTTACATTAACCTTAGTGTTAATTTGTAATAAAACCATTTAACTGTAATTCTGCTTTTGGGGTTTCATTGTATGGCCAAACTGGTTATACTGTAAATGAATATTGAGCAATGGTTGCCTGTTTCCCCTTTTTGCAAACCCTTTGCACAGATCCCAAGGTTGATCAACCACTCAAATTAGAGCATACAGAAAATGCTCCATAAGGAGCATTGCCATTATTTATGGTTGGCATGGGTACTCACAAACGTTTTGCAGAGGGCCAAAATTACAGTCTGGTCTGTGGCCGAGGGCCGCACCGATGGACCTGTGGGGGTTGGGCGGGGCAAAAAAAACATTGCTATACAATGCGTATTTCGAAGCCAGATGTAAGTACAAAGCTAGATATTTGACAATACATTTTTATTATATTTTTATTATACAATAGCATTCTTAAGAGGCATTGCATGGTAATCCTCGCTAAGCGTATATTCAGCACAGGTTTAACTGAGACCGAAAAATAGGTACGTCAAAGAAAGATATACTAAGAACTTATTTTACACTTCAGGTCTCCTATTAGTGTCCTGTAATCTGGTACTATGTCTGAAACTGAAAGCCTTAAGAGTTGATCCAGATATAAGTCTGTTAACTTATTTCTGAGTTTATTCTTCAACAGACCCATTGTGGAAAACGAACTTTCACAAACATATGTTGACCCAAACATACAAATTACTTTCTGGGCCACTGTAAAAAGAACTGGAAATTTGTCAGAAGGCACAATGTTCCAGAATTCTTCTGGTGCCTTACCCAAAAAAGATGCTTTGAGAGGTACCGCTTTCATGGGATTTCAGGTGGAAAATACTACACATAAATACTGTAGGAAAGATGCAGTGCTTGAGAATCCCAAAGAAACAGAAGCACAGGTATACATACCTCTTCCCACACCACATACACAAAGGCACACGTATAAGCACATCAGGGGCACGCACACTCAAACATAATTACACACACGGAAGTCATGCTTATTGCTGCGCAACCTGATGCATGAAACTGGCAGCTTAACACATTAGAACCCCGGTATTTGCTGGGCACTTTAACCACCATTACTACTTTTGGGCTTCAGATTCTAAGAATGCAAATAAATAAAAATTAGGCAGACTAGAATTACTCAGTGCTTAATTTGTGCTTGTTGTTTCTGGTGCGGAGCACCAGCACATATGTTTGAGGGCCGGAGCTTATTTTTCTGCCTCAAGCATTTATTGCAAGCAAAAGGCATATATGGGAAAGACAGAGGAAGAGAAAAACAAAAAAGCTTCACAAAGGGAGAAAACAGAAAGCTGCAAGAGTGTGCTGAAGGGGGCAGGGAGTGGTTTTACATGGATTGAAGAGGCCTGAGATGGATTCAGGATTACGCTGGCTCAGGATTCAGTGTTCGCACATTTAATTGCAGCAGCTGCATGTTTAAGAGGAGGGATTTAGGCACTGGTACATTTTTATTTACAAATTAAGCACTGATTACGATACACACACCCTGACCCGTCCCCCCCGAACCCCTGACTACCCCCTGAACCCCTGACCACCCATAGAGGAGCAGATAGTGGGGGCTTACCTTTAAATCAGGGAGAGTGAAGAGACATTGATGCAGGCGGTGAAGGTAGCGGGAATCTTGAAAAAGACCATTTAAAAGTCAGCTGACTTATAACCCCTTCCCCGCCAGGGACGTAATGGTTACGTCCATGGCAGCGCCCGTGTGGCGCCATGGACGTAACCATTACGTCCTGAGACTGGCAGTCGGGGGAAGCGCTAGCGCTTCCCCCGAGGGCCGCCCCCCAACACCCCCAGGCCAGGGCTGAAAGGGGAATCCCTTCCCCTTTCATGCCCATAATGACGTCAGCGCGCGATCGCGCGCTGATTTCATGGAAAGGGGGAAAGACGCGCTGGAAGCCATTTGCTTCCAGCGCGTCTAAGGGAGAAGGTGAGTTTTTCACCTTCGTGCGGGGTGGGGGTGCTCTGAGAGAGGCATTGAGGGAAAGGAAAGGGTTTTCCTTTCCCTCGATGTCTCTTTGAGCATTCCTGCTGCCCGATCGCGATGCGATCGGGCAGCAGGAATGCCCACTAGACACCAGGGATTTCTCTTTTGAGTGCTTACTAGTGTAGGGGAGCGACCCCTTGGGCAAGGGTCGCTCCCCTTTGGGAGAAAATGTATGGGGCAGATTGGCCCTATTTTTAGGCCGATCTGCCCCCAAGGGGGGCAGAAAGCCACTAGACACCAGGGATTTTATTGTTGATTTGTATTTTTTGTGTTGGGGGGCGGCCCCTTGGGCAAGGGTCGCTCCCCTTTGGGGGCAAATGTATTTTACGTCGTTTCTGCCCCCCCTGGGGGCAGATTGGCCCTATTTTTAGGCCGATCTTCCCCCAAAGGGGGCAGAAAGCCACTAGACACCAGGGATTTTATTGTTGATTTGTATTTTTTGTGTTGGGGGCTGCCCCTTGGGCAAGGGTCGCCCCCAGGGGCCCTCGTGTATTTTTGGGCAGTTCTGCCCCCCTTGGAGGCAGAGAGGCCTATTTTTTTTTGGCCTTTCTGCCCCCAAGGGGGGGCAGAATCCCAATAGCGCCAGAAATAGTATGTTTGTATGTGTGCTTTGTGTTGGGGGGTGGCCCCTTGGGCAAGGGTCGCTCCCCCCGGGGGCGCAATGTATTTATCGTCGTTTCTGCCCCCCTTGGGGGCAGATTGGCCCTATTTTTACGCCGATCTGCCCCCAAGGGGGGCACAAAGCCACTAGACACCAGGGATTTTATTGTTGGTTTTTATTTTTTGTGTTGGGGGGCGGCCCCTTGGGCAAGGGTCGCCCCCAGGGGCCCACATGTATTTTTGGGCAGTTCTGCCCCCCTTGGGGGCAGATATGCCTATTTTTTAGGCCTTTTCTGTCCCCAAGGGGGGCAGAATCCCCATAGCGCCAGGGATACTATATGTGTGTGTGTGTGTGCTTTGTGTGGGGGTGTGGCCCCTTGGGCAAGGGTCGCCCCCCCCAAAGGGTGCAATGTAATCTGGGAGATTTCTGCCCCCTCCCCTTGGGGGTAGATTGGCCTATTTATTTTTAGGCCCATCTTCCCCCAAGCAGAGAAGACTAGACACAAGGGAAAATGAAAAAATGGTTAGTGGCGGAGTGTTTGTCAACTGGCGAAGTATTTGCTTTTATGATAATAACAGTTTTTCTCCTTTTTGTTCTAGTTCAAAGCTTTTGCTGACTTTGCTGTGGCTTGTTGCAGTTTTGGCAGTAGTTGTCCTGCGGTTTGCGTAGTTGCATGTTTTAGGTAAGTAAATAAATTTACTCCAAGTGAGTATTGTTGCAATGCATGAATGACATGTTTGTAGGTGGTGTACTGAATGCAGGATTGTGTGTGAAATTGTCCTTAGAGTTATGCACAATGATTATTGTGTTGTCTTATGTCTAATTTGCTTTTTTTTCTCTTTTTAGTGGGATATCGTTGGTGATTGCTGTGGCTGTGCAGAGTAGTTGCTGGTGAGTCAAGCTTTTTCAGGCAAGTGAGCAGTATAGTTTTTGAGTTTATAATTCTTAGTGATAAACCTATACTTTGTTACTTATCTTACACAGTGCTGGTTGTTGGTGGTGTATTTGTCCAGTTAATTTTTGTAGGAAGGATCATGGCCAGCCGTAGGATGACCGCTCAGCAGGTTGTTAGTGTGCTTTTTGAGTCATCTTCTGACCATGAATATGAGACTGACTCTGCATCTGAGGCAGAGGAGGAAGTGCAGGATTCTGGAAGTGAATTTTCTGTCAGAGATGAATCATCTGATGATGAAGCCACTCTCAGTGCTGATGAAGGGCCTGTTTTAGAGGAGGACAGTGATGTGCCAATGGTGCAGGAGCCAGCGGCTAAAAGGCTTCCCATTGGAAGACCTGACGCATGGGTTGCACCAAACATGGAGCAGCCACAGTTGCCTGCGTTTACTGGTTTTCCAGGGTGTCGGGTTAATACGGAAAACTTTTTGCCCAACAACTTTTTAGAGTTGTTTATGGACGATATATTTTTGGAAGAGATTGTTGAGCAGACTAATTTGTATGCAGAGCAGTTTTTGAGGGACAACGCTGCCAGACTTAGGCCACACTCTAGAGCTAGCCTGTGGATTCCCACAAATCTGGAAGAGTTGAAAAAGTTCTTGGGTTTAACTTTTTTGATGGGGCTGATAAGGAAGCCGTTGCTGTCTTCATATTGGTCTACTAGTCCCTTGATGGCAACTGCTATATTTCCTGCCATCATGAGTCGTAACCGGTATGAGCTTCTTCTTCGGATGTTGCATTTTGTAGATAATGCTTTAGCCTTGCCACGAGATCATCCTGATTCTGACCGTCTTTTTAAGATTAGACCTGTCCTTGATCATTTGGTAGATCGGTTTTCAGAGATCTATGTTCCAGGGAAAGAAATATCTGTAGATGAGTCTTTGGTCCTTTTCAAGGGTCGTTTGGTTTTTAGGCAGTACATTCCTAGCAAGAGGGCACGGTATGGAATTAAATTGTATATGCTGTCAGAAAGTAGTACAGGATATGTTTATAATTTCCGGGTCTACACTGGTAGGGATTCCAATATTGACCCCCCTGGTTGTCCTCCCACTTTTGGAGTTAGTGAGAAAATTGTGTGGGAACTTGGTAGACGACTGTTTAACAAAGGTCACCATTTATATGTAGATAACTTCTACACTGGAGTTCGGTTGTTCAAGGAGTTGTTCAGAGTGGACACTGTTGCTTGTGGCACAATCCGCTCTAATCGGAAAGGCTATCCAAAAGAGCTTGTCTGTAAAAAACTTGAGAAGGGACAGTGCAGTGCCTTGCGGAATGATGAGCTGCTAGCTCTGAAATTTGTAGACAAGAGGGATGTATACATGCTAAGCACCATCCATGATGAGAGTACTTCACCTGTGGCTGTTTGGGGTCAGGTTGCCGAAGTGCGCAAACCTGTGTGCATCTTAGACTATAATAAGCACATGGGTGGTGTTGATAGAGTAGATCAGAGGTTAGAACCTTACACTGCTGCTCGTAAGTTTTATGTGTGGTATAAGAAATTAGCGCTTCACTTGTTCCACTTGGCAACTTTTAATGCTTTTGTTGTGTTTAAGGATAGTTCTCCAGAGTCAAGGATGACATTTGTGAAATTTCAGGAGTCTATCATAGCTAGCCTTGTTGTGCTGGAACAGGCAAGAGTTCCTAGAGAAGCAGTGGTGGAGGATGTGGCTAGATTGAAAGATCGTCACTTTGCTGAGCACATTCCTCCCACGGCCAAAAAAAACTTTCCTGCTAAGAGATGTAGAGTCTGTGCTCGAAGAGGTATCAGGAAGGAGACTAGGATGTACTGCCCTGATTGTCCTTCAAAGCCTGGGCTGTGTGTGGGTGGCTGTTTCAGGAGCTACCACACACAGAAGAATTATTGGGAAATTCCGTGAGCGTAAACTGGTGTTTTATATTTTTATATGTTCGGTTTCACGGTTGGCATTAGTCATGTATTCAGTTAGAGCTTTTGTGTTTGTAGTTTTGTACTAATTTATGATTAGTGGTTTCTTTGTTGTTTAAAAACAAAAAAAAGGGGATGGCATGTGTAGAGTGGCGCTTGGCTGGCGGCGTGGGTGGGGTGGCGCTTGGCTGGCGGTGTGTGTGGGGTGGCGCTTGGCTGGCGGTGTGTGTGGGGTGGCGCTTGGCTGGCGGTGTGTGTGGGGTGGTGCTGGGCTGGCGGTGTGTGTGGGGTTGCGCTTGGCTGGAGGTGTGGGTGGGGTGGCGCTTGGCTGGCAGTGCCGGCCAAACGCCAGTCCACACACTCATCAGCTGGTGTGATTGCTGTATCAGGCATGTGGGCGTATGAAAGTGATGGGCCCTTGACTGGCGCTGTCTGTGGATGCGAGTCTTGTAATGTGCTGGGCCCGTGGCTGGCGGCGTGAATGGTCTAGTGCATGTCATGTATGAAAGGTGTGTGAATGGACTGTAAAGCGGTTGGTGCCTTGTCGTGGCTTTACAGCTCACGAGCTGTGAGTCATTGGTTCAGTTTTTTGGCCTTTCAGTTATTACCAGTGCATTTCACTTTTGTGAAATCTCTTGTTAATGAAATTTGATCTACTGAACCATCACTCACCCTCGTGCCAAATCCAACCAGTATGTGTGGTACAAATGACAAAACCTGCTCCGCTGTAATCAGGCGTCGCAGCACACTTGAGACACGCTAGGTGCCTCGGGTGGGACCCCGATGATGAAGCATGCCACCAACTTGGTTGGTGGGTGAGGGGTCTTCTTCACATAACCTAAGTGTGTTTTTTTTCACAATTTTAGTGTTTGGCACATCACGGACGTATGTGCACACATCAAAGTGATATATTCCAAAAATACCTGTGTTTGGGGGGGAGGGCCCACCTATGTTTTTGGTCCTGGGTGCGGCCGTCATGTAGGGAAACCTACAAAACCCAGAAACTTTTTAAAACTAGGCACCCCAAGGAGTCTAGGGAGGTGTGGCTTGTGTGGCTCCCCCAACATTTTCTTACCCAGACTCCTCTGTAAACCTCAAAATTTGCATAAAAAAGCATATTTTCCTGATTTTTCTTAGTAGGATCACCGCTCCAGCACAAAATTCCTACTCCCCAGTTTTCCCCTCAGTCTCCCAAGTAAAATGACACCTCACTTATGTGGGTCCCCAAAGCAGAGTCCGTCTAAAGATGTATAAAAGAATATGCCCTTATAAACTTGCTGTGCTATCCCTTCTATCCCTTCAGGTTTTGGGCCTTATTCTGTTGCAGGCACC
The DNA here is from genome assembly GCF_031143425.1 of Pleurodeles waltl. NCBI lineage: Eukaryota > Metazoa > Chordata > Amphibia > Caudata > Salamandridae > Pleurodeles > Pleurodeles waltl. Next base: position 913,815,185 of record NC_090448.1, on the reverse strand, counting down.
TGGCCCACCCACACAAGTGAGGTATCATTTTTATCGGGAGACTTGGGGGAACGCTGGGTGGAAGGAAATTTGTGGCTCCTATCAGATTCCAGAACTTTCTGCCACAGAAATGTGAGGAACATGTGTTTTTTTAGCCAAATTTTGAGGTTTGCAAAGGATTCTGGGTAACAGAACCTGGTCCGAGCCCCGCAAGTCACCCCTCCTTGGATTCCTCTAGGTCTCTAGTTTTCAGAAATGCACAGGTTTGGTAGGTTTCCCTAGGCGCCGGGTGAGCTACAGGCCAAAATCCACAGGTAGGCACTGTTTTCTCCCAAAATTTTGGATGTGTCCACGTTGCGCTTTGGGGTGTTTCCTGTCGCAGGCGCTAGGCCTACCCACGCAAGTGAGGTATCATTTTTATCGGGAGACTTGGGGGAACGCGGGTGGAAGGTGATTTGTAGCTCCTCTCAGATTCCAGAACTTTCTGCCACAGAAATGTGAGGAACATGTGTTTTTTAGCCAAATTTTGAGGTTTGCAAAGGATTCTGGGTAACAGAACCTGGTCCGAGCACCGCAAGTCACCCCTTCTTGGATTCCCCTAGGTCTCTAGTTTTCAGAATTGCACAGGTTTGGTAGGTTTCCCTAGGTGCCGGCTGAGCTACAGGCCAAAATCTACAGGTAGGCACTTCGCAAAAAACACCTCTGTTTTTTTCAAAAATTTAGGATGTGTCCACGTTGCGCTTTGGGGTGTTTCCTGTCGCCGGCGCTAGGCCTACCCACGCAAGTGAGGTATCATTTTTATCGGGAGACTTGGGGGAACGCTGGGTGGAAGGAAATTTGTAGCTCCTCTCAGATTCCAGAACTTTCTGCCACAGAAATGTGAGGAACATGTGTTTTTTTAGCCACATTTTGAGGTTTGCAAAGGATTCTGGGTAACAGAACCTGGTCCGAGCCCCGCAAGTCACCCCTTCTTGGATTCCCCTAGGTCTCTAGTTTTCAGAAATGCACAGGTTTGGTAGGTTTCCCTAGGTGCCGGCTGAGCTAGAGGCCAAAATCTACAGGTAGGCACTTCGCAAAAAACACCTCTGTTTTTTTCCAAAATTTAGGATGTGTCCACGTTGCGCTTTGGGGTGTTTCCTGTCGCCGGCGCTAGGCCTACCCACGCAAGTGAGGTATCATTTTTATCGGGAGACTTGGGGTAACGCTGGGTGGAAGGAAATTTGTAGCTCCTCTCAGATTCCAGAACTTTCTGCCACAGAAATGTGAGGAACATGTGTTTTTTTAGCCAAATTTTGAGGTTTGCAAAGGATTCTGGGTAACAGAACCTGGTCCGAGCCCCGCAAGTCACCCCTCCTTGGATTCCCCTAGGTCTCTAGTTTTCAGAAATGCACAGGTTTGGTAGGTTTCCCTAGGTGCCGGCTGAGCTAGAGGCCAAAATCTACAGGTAGGCACTTCGCAAAAAACACCTCTGTTTTTTTCAAAAATTTAGGATGTGTCCACGTTGCGCTTTGGGGTGTTTCCTGTCGCCGGCGCTAGGCCTACCCACGCAAGTGAGGTATCATTTTTATCGGGATACTTGGGGGAACGCTGGGTGGAAGGAAATTTGTAGCTCCTCTCAGATTCCAGAACTTTCTGCCACAGAAATGTGAGGGATATGTGTTTTTTTAGCCAAATTTTGAGGTTTGCAAAGGATTCTGGGTAACAGAACCTGGTCCGAGCCCCGCAAGTCACCCCTCCTTGGATTCCCCTAGGTCTCTAGTTTTCAGAAATGCACAGGTTTGGTAGGTTTCCCTAGGTGCCGGCTGAGCTAGAGGCCAAAATCTACAGGTAGGCACTTCGCAAAAAACACCTCTGTTTTTTTCCAAAATTTAGGATGTGTCCATGTTGCGCTTTGGGGTGTTTCCTGTCGCCGGCGCTAGGCCTACCCACGCAAGTGAGGTATCATTCTTATCGGGAGACTTGGGGGAACGCTGGGTGGAAGGAAATTTGTAGCTCCTCTCAGATTCCAGAACTTTCTGCCACAGAAATGTGAGGAACATGTGTTTTTTTAGCCAAATTTTGAGGTTTGCAAAGGATTCTGGGTAACAGAACCTGGTCCGAGCCCCGCAAGTCACCCCTCCTTGGATTCCCCTAGGTCTCTAGTTTTCAGAAATGCACAGGTTTGGTAGGTTTCCCTAGGTGCCGGCTGAGCTAGAGGCCAAAATCTACAGGTAGGCACTTCGCAAAAAACACCTCTGTTTTTTCCCAAAATTTAGGATGTGTCCACGTTGCGCTTTGGGGTGTTTCCTATCGCCGGCGCTAGGCCTACCCACGCAAGTGAGGTATCATTTTTATCGGGAGACTTGGGGGAATGCTGGGTGGAAGGAAATTTGTAGCTCCTCTCAGATTCCAGAACTTTCTGCCACAAAAATGTGAGGGACATGTGTTTTTTTAGCCAAATTTTGAGGTTTGCAAAGGATTCTGGGTAACAGAACCTGGTCTGAGCCCCACAAGTCACCCCTCCTTGGATTCCCCTAGGTCTCTAGTTTTCAGAAATGCACAGGTTTGGTAGGTTTCCCTAGGTGCCGGCTGAGCTAGAGGCCAAAATCTACAGGTAGGCACTTCGCAAAAAACACCTCTGTTTTTTTCCAAAATTTAGGATGTGTCCACGTTGCGCTTTGGGGTGTTTCCTGTCGCCGGCGCTAGGCCTACCCACACAAGTGAGGTATAATTTTTATCGGTAGACTTGGGGGAACATAGATTAGCAAAACAAGTGCTATTGCCCCTTGTCTTTCTCTACATTTTTTCCTTCCAAATATAGGAGAGTGTGTAAAAAAGACATCTATTTGAGAAATTCCCTATAATTCACATGCTTGTATGGTCACCCCGGAATTCAGAGATGTGCAAATAACCACTGCTCCTCAGCACCTTATCTTGTGCCCTTTTTGGAAATGCAAAGGTTTTCTTGATAGCAATTTTTTACTCTTTATATTTCAGCAAATGAATTGCTGTATACCCGGTATAGAATGAAAATGCACTGCAGGGTGTAGCTCATTTATTGGCTCTGGGTTCCTCGGGTTCTTGATGAACCTACAAGCCCTATATATCCCCGCAACCAGAGGAGTCCACCAGACGTAACGGTATATTGCTTTCCATAATCTGACATTGCAGGGAAAAGTTACAGAGTAAAACGTAGAGAAAAATTGATGTTTTTTTCACCTCAATTTCAATATTTTTCTCTTTCAGCTGTTATTTTCTGTAGGAAACCCTTGTAGGATCTACACAAATGACCCCTTGCTGAATTCAGAATTATCTCTACTTTTCAGAAATGGTTAGGTTTCTGGGATCCAGCATTGGTTTCATGCCCATTCCTGTCACTGACTGGAAGGAGGCTGAAAGCACAAAAAATTGCAAAAATGGGGTATGCCCCAGTAAAATGCCAAAATTGTGTTGAAAAATTGGGTTTTCTGATTCAAGTCTGCCTGTTCCTGAAAGCTAGGAAGCTGCTGAGTTTAGCACTACAAACCCTTTGTTGATGCCATTTTCAGGGGGAAATCCACAAGCCTTCTTCTGCAGCCACTTTTTCAATTTTTTTTAAAAAAAACGAAATTGTCACTGTATTTTGGCCAATTTCTTGGCCTCCTTCAAGGGAACCCACAAAGTCTGGGTACCTCTAGAATCCCTAGGATGTTGGGAAAAAATGGACGCAAATTTGGCTTGGTTAGCTTATGTGGACAAAAAGTTATGAGGGCCTAAGCGCGAACTGCCCCAAATAGGCAAAAAAAGGCCTGGCACAGGAGGGGGAAAAGGCCTGGCAGCGAAGGGGTTAAAGGGTCTTTGCGCCCGCTACCTCAAGCTTGTGACATCACCCCTTCTCCAGCTCCAGGGCAGGAAACACAGAAGAGGGCCTCTGGAATGGGAAGCATGCGCAGCAAAGCTGCTATTGCGCATGCTCCAGGGGCCCTCTTATGTGTTTACCAAAGGGATGTAGTCATAGACTCGTAGGGTCTACGTTTAGGAAAAAAGGTCCATGGGCCGTCACGGAAGGTCTGCTGTGCCGCTGGTGGCCTGTGGGCCATACTATGAGTACCACGGGTCTACAACATAAGCAATGATTCTCAGGACTACAGCTCCAAAGTACAACACTATGAACACCTACTTCAGCATTGAAAAGGCACATTGACTTCATTAGGAACACTGACTGCCACAGGGATACGGTGAGCACCAGCGTTTAACACTTGGAGGACCACTGGGCTGCTCAGAGAGCACTGATTTTCAGCAACCAAAGGACATACAGAGCTGTAATTAGATCACTCATTCTTGGCATGAATAAAATCCATGGGGCTTTACTAGGAGCACTGCTTCTTAACATTGCCTGGACATCTGACTTCAGAAATAGCACTAACCCCGAATTGACAGTCCCAGTAGTCTAATCTAGGAGTGCCTAGTCTCATTATTCGCAGGACCAAGGCGCTACAAAGTAAGCACCAGTTCTCTTGCACTTGACAGAGCTCATAGGTTTGAACTAGGAGCACTCATTCTCAGCAATGTTAGGGTACAAAGGGCTGCCCAAGAACACTGATTCTCAGCATTCTTGGAGCCGATAGGGGTTCCCTAGTAGCAATGATTCTCAGTATTGATGGAATTCACGATTCAAACTACAAGTACTGATTCTAGGTATAAGAAGATTCATTTGGTTTCACCAGAAGTACTGGTTCTCAGATTTGGTAGGGTCCAAAAAGCTGGATGCTCTATCGCATTTTAATTCACATTTTGTGCTCTCCCTAATCAGTATGAATATGACAGCCTCTCCCTGATCCTGCTATAGTAATATATTTGCAACAGTGTTCCAGAATGCACCACCAGCTCCATACTGCACACTTCCTACTCTCGTGCTGAATTATTTGCTACACTGGGTGAAACTATGATTTTTCACAATACCTTATACTTCAGTGATATAAAACTGAGATCAGCACCCCCATTCAAACACTGTTCCAGCACCACTGGTGCAGGTGTGCTAAACAATATCCCTAAGCCTAGTTTCAAAATACACCCTTGCAAGTATTCCCAAACACGATTCCAAGTGAACTTTCCAATATTTTTGCTGCTATTGCTTTTACTTCACAAAGCCACTTCAACAGAGAATATGCTCACTATTTGTGATCGTACACAATCATTCCACTTGTGTATAATTTTCATATACAAATTGATAAATATGGAAGTGGCCCATAGGCCAGAGCTGATGACTTCGAATGTGGGGAACCACCTTTGAGACCTAATGTTGGCTAAGAGCAAATCACTTAATCTCTGGTGCTTAATTTTTTTTATTATAAAATGAATCTGACCTTATGTAATGTAATCTCACATACATATACATTTATATAGTCCACAATGCACCACTGGGCACTGTTGTAACATATAAATGGGTATGAGGCCTTACCACATACTCTGCTGCAAAAAGCATTTTTCACATACGCTAAAATCACGCGTATCAACACCAAGATTTTTCAGAAGCCGTATGATTTAATTAAACAGATGCCACAGGCAGGCACCCCATTCTGAAGAGTATTCAGTTCCAGTGCGGTTCACCATCTGCCACTTCTATGTGCAGATCAATATTTTGGCCACAGTCAAGCAAGACATATCAAAGGGTATGGTCAAGGTTGTGAGATTTACAAACAATTGCTGATAGAGAGGAACGCAAAAATTATAAAGAGTATGTTATTTTGGTAATTCACAGCCTTTTGAAATCCTGTCTGTTATTCCATTACAAAAATGCACCTGTCTCTTGTCCCTTAAAGCTAGAAAGCTTAATTTTACTCTACTGATGTCTAATTCCTTTTGGGATATTTGTTGCTTTGAATTTTGATTTCATTACTGTTTTAGAACTGCAGAAACACTTCTCACAGTGCCTCTAAGGTAAGTCTGTCTCATACATGCCAACGTTCCCGATTCAGGAGGGAGACTACTGTTGTTAAGACTACTCTCCCACCTCCTGAGTCCTGCATGTAGAAACCCAATTTGGAGTTTTGTAAACCTGCCAAAAATTAAATTATGATGTTTGTGACAGACACTGCAATCTCCCCTTCAAGAATTACCTTTGACACCAAGGATTAACGCTTTGTCCTTAATCCTTGGAGGGGGAGATTAGACCATGTGACAGGCCTCAACATTTTAATTCTGGTAGTTCTACATAGCGCAAACAAAAACAGAGTTTAGAACTCTGTTTTTGTTTGTGCTATGTTATTAAACTGTCAAAAAATTAAATGCCGATTGTCTGTCACCATACATACAAAAGATCAGATTCAGAGAGATTGCTTCTGCTGCAATATAAATCAGTGGGGAAATACATTCTCTCAACTATTTTTTTTTAATCTCCCACTTGTCAGCTCTAACATGTTGGCATGTATGCCCTATGCTCTGTGCCATAGCTACCAGGGGGTTGAGTTCTAGCTAATTTAGTGACTTTAAGGGTTCACCCTGACAAGGATTGTGATTAATACCTGTGGTGGGTACTTACCTCCCTCAACTAAATACCCCAACTTCTTACACTTACTAACATGAGAATGACACCTTTAGCAAGCAATTGCTAACGGGGGATGGTCCATTGCCCCTCTCTGTGTATATTGTTGTGTGTGCCTGGACCAAACTTTGAAAGACTCTTCCTAAAACCAGTGGATGAAGGGGACTCACCAAATACCCCATTCTATGTATATTTTTTTGTTTAGTGAGTTAAGCTTTTGCAAACGGTAAAAGATGTCAGACCTAAAATGGTGTCAATGCAATGGCAAGGTGGAATCTATGTCGGGTCTTCCATTAAGCGTAAAACATTGACTGCCGGAAAGTGTGGGGTAACCTTTAGATGCCATAAATATTACCCTACAGGGGCACAGGAAAGCTGCTGTGCATTCCAAAATGCTTGACGTAATTTATTGTTAGCCTTTTCTTTTTTCAAATAATGTTTGCTAACATTTTTAGCTTTGTCATCTTCAACTTCATCAGTACTGAGTTTATGGTTTGCTAGTTTATCAGTATTGAGTTAAGAGGCAGGACACAAGTGGTGAGAGAACATGAAAGTAATTTATTTTAATATTTATAAAACTACTAAAAGGATATCTTGGTGTGGAAGATTAAATTAGAAAGCTGATGAGGGTCAAGAGGCAAAGAATTCTGTGATTTGGGGCTAATGTTAGACAGCACGTCCACCCTTCCTAGCTAGGTGGACCCTTGGAACATGGAACAGGTGCTTAGTAGGGGGAGCACAGTGTCCTCACGGACACAATGGAAGATTGCCCTTAACCCCAAATTTGTCAGTATAGTAGTAGTTTTTGTGCATAATACTCAGGATTTTGCATTGCACTCTTTACTTCACGGGGAGCCAATGTAGCTTTCCAGGCTTTGACGACTGACTGGTGTTTCCTGAGCCCTGTGGCTATTTTGATACCTAGATTATTAATCTGTTGCAGTCCTTTGATAGCTGACTTTGGAGACCCCAAATAAGGTCATTGCAGTAGTCTGTTCTTGCGAGAACACAAGCAGAGATTTTGCTAGTGTGCAGCTACTTAGGAATGAAAAGAAGGACCTTCCTTAAAATGCAAAGGATCAAGAAGAAGTCGGAAGTGACATAGGTGATCTGAGGGTTAATAGAACGTTTTGCCTTAATTCAAAAAGAGATGTAACCTTGAGGACTAGGGGTGGGGATGGGCCTCGTGAAGGAGAAGGCCATTTCTAGTCTTTACATAAGTGAGTATGGTTATCAAGGAGAAGAAACTCAGGCCCTCGCTACGAGTGGGGCAGTCTCAAGTTAGACACGTTAGACAAGTGCATAACTACTGGAGTGAGTAGCAACATTATCCAGATAAACAAAGAGCTGAATATTGTCCATGTACATTAATTCCCTACAGTTATGATGTTTAATGAGTTGACGTAATGGGTCACATACATACTGAAACGAAATGGGGAGTCAAGACCCTTGCAGTATTCCTCACTTCACTTCCCTCCTGTGAGATCTGCAAGGGGACAGAAGCAGACTTTTGGTCCCAAAGGAAGAAAACCAACTTAACAATGTCAGGATCTTTCAGTCTGTCAAGTAGGATGGGATAGTCCGCTGTGTCAAACACATTGGCGTTGTCAAGCAGGATGAGACCGAACAAATCTCTATTGTTTAAGGTTTTCTGTAAGTTATCCACGTCCAATATTAAAGCAGTCTCATTATTTCTGCCTGGTTGGACATTACATTAGCAGAGATAAAGTACCCTGCTCTCCTCTAGGAAGTGTGCAAGGTGTTAGGTTACAATTTTGTCCAGTATTTTACCAGCTGCAGGTAGTAGACTGATGGGACAATAGATTTCAAATAAAATGCTTTCCATGCTTTCTTTTTTGAAAAGGAAGTAACTAATCCTGCTTTCCAAAGGCTAGATACACACCGTGATAATGAGATGTTCAGGTTTTCTGTAATCTCATCACCAATAATAAGTGCAAGGGATTTCAAGACGGACACTCTGCAAATGTCTTTAGAGGAGCTTGATTTGAGACTACTGATCTCCTGCTCTGATGCTGGAATGATAGTTGGGCAGTAGGTAATCTTTGAATATGGCATTATCTAGTTGGCTTGCAACAGTTTCTTTGGGGACTTTTCCTACCAACTGTAGATTGGAAAGTGAATGGAATTTCAATGTCTGGTTGGGATCAAGGTTAGATTGTTTGGTTATGGGAATGATCTTGATTGCTTTCAGTGAATTTGGAAAGATGCCTTGAAATAGTAAAGCCCTGACCAAATCACACCATGGCCCTCATTACGACTTTGGTGGTCATTTCCAAAAACCGCTGTGCGGGCGGCCACCAAAAGACCGCAGCGGTAATCCACCCACCCTATTACGACTCACAAAAACCAAATCGCCAGAAAACAGCCACAAATTTGACACCGTCAGGGTGAAGGACGGCAGGAGAGAGGCGGTACCACCACCCACACAGCCACGATAAAAACAGACCGCCCACCATATTATGACCCTCAAATCAGCACCGCGGTCATAGCGCAGCCGTAAACCAATGGCGGTGCAGACCACCGAGGTAGAAAAGGAACCTCAACAATAACAACACACCACATTGGCCAATTCAAATACTCCACACCTGATACGCATACACATACCACACACCCCCAGACACCACAATAAAACACACACCCAGACAACCCACAACTCTTTGCTACGACAAACCAATACAACACATTTCACGGCCACTCAGGAGAATGCACTGCACACATACAACACATCTACCTGTACACCCCTCACCCGTTACACTTCACATAAAAATTTTGGACACAAACACACATATCACCATCACCATGTCCCCACAAAAGCACCCCCGTTTCACAGATCACAGATGACAAGTTGCGGACAATAGTATCATCAGGGTAAAGCCACAGCTATTCGGTGCATAGATCGAGCAGACATCCGTTACCAAGAAGATTGAGTCGTGGTGGATGATCATTGACAAGGTGAATGCAGTTGGAAGCCATCCACGCACAAGGGACAACATATGGAAGAGGTGGAACAACCTGAGGGGGAAGGTCTGTTCCATGGCATCCAGGCACCACATTTCTCTCATGAAGACTGGCGGTGGGCCCCCACCTCCTCCCCTGGAGCTGACATCATGGGAGGAGAAGGTCCTGACAATCCTGCATCCTGATAGTCTCAGTGGAATCCCCGGAGAAATGGAGACTAGTAAGTCACCTATAATCGCATGAAGTATACCTGTATCACATGCGTCCCTATCCCCTGCATCCCCACCCAAACCCACTAACAGCAAACCAAACATCTGCACTCACAAATGCACTCAATGCATGTTCAGCATGAAGCACTGCGAATCCCACAATGCATCACACTTTATCAACCTAACAATGGACATACATCCTCACATAGGTAGCCCTGCATACCGAAGCATGCCAAATAGCACTCACTTAGCAGCCTATGACAGATTAGGTAGATGTGAATAACAATCAATGTTATCCACATGTACCACTGAAAATGTCACCTGTCAGTAGGTGCCAAAAGAGCCAGTACCTCCAACAGAAGAAGACCCCAGTGATAACAGTTACTCAGGATGTCTGGAACTGGATGACCTCCCTGGCCCATCAGGCACCTCTGGCCATTCCACCTCCACTAGCCTCACCCATGCCATGATTGAGCACCCCAGAACTGTAGCAGGCACAACACCAGTCGCCCAATGCCCCCAAACCAGGGTCTATAAGCCACGACAATCTATAGTGTTCCCACTTGTACAGGGTCCTGAGACAGCACCCAGCCCCCAAGACGGTGAAGGTCCTGGTGTAAGTGGAAGTGGGCACACTGTGCCGAGGACCCAGGCACAGGAGGTTATGGCCAGTTGGAGGGCATCTGTGGGCCAAAGGGTGGAGCAACCCAGGGAGCCACTTGCCCAGGAGGCCATAGCACAAGTCCTGGAAGCATACAACCAATCCTAGGACAAGATGGGACAGATAATCACCAAAGGTTGCAGAGGGAGTACCACCAGGACGCCATGCAGCAGTGGGAGGAACACAATGCCACCGTAGCCTCCATGAAAGGGTTGATGCAGGAGTTGATATCCGTCCAGTGTGAGTCCTCCACCCACCACCAGGCCACTTCCACTAGCCACAGTCCTGGCAAGCCCTCTACATTTGCTGCAGCTAGTTGGATGGTGGCCCTGCCTGAGGACTCACATGCCACTAGTGACCCTCCTCCTGTGGCTGAGGAACCCCCACGCAATCATGGCCACAGAACCAGACATCCTGCAGGGACTGAAGCCAAGACCAACCCCACTTCCAGGAAATGACCCTCCGCTGAACTGTCTCCCTTGTGTGTGACTGAGACACCTTGCAGACTTACTAGTGCCAAAGCTCCATGTTACTATCACTCCTAGGTACTAGACCTAAGGTACCTACTCGTTGTCCCAACAAACTGTTGATTCCGAATACCATGACCACACTCTTTTGCACCAACCCATCCTTTTGTAATCACAATAAACAGATATGAACACAACCATTGGTTTTGTGTGTTTAACAAGTGACAACAAGCAATCATGTGGTGTAGCAATCAAAGTTGTGTGAGAAAAGTTATAAATGGTAAACCTTTGTCCATATAGGTCGGTGTCAGATGTTCACTGTCAATGTCCACACATTTCTGGGTCCACAGATAGCTGAGAGGGAAGGGAACTCAGCATCCAGCGACTGGTCTTCTGTGAAAAGTGTAAAGAAAAACTCTGTAATGATAGATCACCATAGCAATGCAATACTTCATTCACCTGCAATAGAAAGTGTCTACAAACATATCTAATTGTAACCACACATAGAGGATATTTGGAACATAACTTAACTAATCACACGATTTCTGTCTTGGACACATGACACATAACCGAAGTGCTGTCTAGCTCAATTATCAGTATGCTACCCAAAACTGATAGATTTACAAAACAGAGAAACCATATTTGGGGAAACTGTCCACTGAGGTGATGTATGTGGACAGCTCTGAAGACGTTACATCACATTGTCAGTCCCCAAAAATATCATAGATAATTGAGCACGTAAGGGGTTTGGATAAAAAATGAAATCAATACGTACAGAATGACAATAGCAATGGCAGTAGTACTGCAGGGCAAACATACCTATCTATCAGGTACACCCTACTGATGTAACTAAGTGAGACATAACACTGCTCACATCATAGATAGATTACAAACAACACCCATTCTGTAGATCTGCATGAAAACTGCCTTATTGATAGATTAACCTACCAGATTGTCACTGGAAGTATTGCTGGATGAGCTGAGTCCTTGTGACGACATCAACCTCGTCCCCGTCTTCGTCACTGTCCCTTGCTCCCTTTTCTGCTCCCAGTACGTCCCCTACTTCCTCCTCTTCCAGCAATGGCACAAGCCTCCATGGTGCCAAATTGTGCAGCATGCAGCAGGTCACGACAAACTGGCACACCTTCTGAGGTGAGTAGAGCAGGGAACCTCCAGAGAAGTGCAAACACTGCAACCTCGCCTTCAGAAGACCGAATGTCCTCTCAATTACCCTTCTCGTCCTCCCATGAGCCTCATTGTACCGAATTTCCACCCCGGTCCTTAGATTCCTCACTGGTGTCAGTTACCAAGATAGATTTGGATACCCTGAATCACCTGTGGATAGTGGTAACATCCATTACAGACCTACTATGGTCAGAGTGGAAAGAGTAGGATTGCTGAGGTCACAGTTATTATACACACACTCATCATACTCACCAATGAGGTAGGCTCTCTCCCTCTGCAGATGCGCCATCATATGTGGGACACTGCTGTTCCTGAGGATGTGGGAATCACGTACATGCCCAGGAAACTTTGCAGTCACCTGGGAGATGTATTGGTCTGCTAAACAGACCATCTGCACATTAATTGAATTAAAGCTCTTTCTACTTCTGCACACTTGCTTGTTGTACCTGGGTGGTACCAATGCTGTATGGGTACCATCCATGGCCCCTAAAACATAAGGGATATGTCCCATTGCACAGAATTCAGCCTTCACATTGGCAAAATCTACAGTATGGGGAAACGTAATGTAACTTTCAACATGTTTCAACAAGGCAGACAAGACATTCCACAACACAATACTGAACATAGGTTGAGACATACCTGCTGCCAGTCCCACTGTGTCCTGGAATGAGCCAGTGGCCAAAAAGTGGAGGACTGAAAGCACGTGCAGAGTTTGAGAAATGGCTGTGAACCAAGGTCAACCAGGGGACAGTAGACAGGTGCATTTCCCAGCCTCCACAGTGGTCAGTATCTAGATATAGCAAACAACACAAACGTGACTACAAATTCACTTCTTTCATCCCCTATTGTGACAATATTTCTGCAATATGCATCACCCCTGCAACCAAGTTCCATACTCACCTGAATTTGGAAGAAAGACAGTTCCTGCAATATTACAACTCACTGAAATGCTCTGGAGCGAATACACCATATCTTTGTGGCGTCTGTTGTCAGGCATCATTAATGTACAGTCACCCTTTTTCCTACTACAAAATCATGGGCTGTTAATGTGTCTGCACTATATTCGTCATAACTCTGACGGTACAACAGACAAGACATGCTTAACATAGTTCACAACCGTTTCTGCTTGGCAGGTACATTGCCTGTTCGAGCTGTGATGCACATGAAATACTGTACAATGTACATTAGATGTGTAAAATGGCTGCTGTCTGTCCTGCATGCAGACAAATGATTACAGTGAGCTTATTCCGCTGGCGTATGTCATCATAGCAGTAGGCGGTCATAACCGCCGTGCAGCTCCTCATTTGTTAACCTTGATGTCTATGGGAAACAGGGGCCAATGATGATGACTGCCAAAGTTGACAGTGCAGACCTCCACGGCCGTGACTGCCATTTTCTACAGCCATCTCACTCGACTCCTGACTCTCCAACCAACACGACCTCCACTGTACGTGCTGCTGTGTCCTGTTCCTGGAAGCCATGATGGCACGTGTCACAAGGGATAGAGCCCCCGCCTTCACAACAGAAGAACTGCAGAAACTTGTGGATGGGGACATAACCCTGCATACAAAGCAGTATTGGGATCTAAAACAGCAGGTAGGTTGCATATTGATGTATTACTAGTGACATGGTTGTGTGTGGATGATAGTATGTGTATGCTGCACACCCTGTGGAGGTTGATGCATTGGACACGCATGTTGGAAAAAAAGTATAAGTGTAATGTTGTGGATGGATGTGTGATGTATACTGTTTGTACTCCTATCATATTCATGCTTGATGAGTCTACATGGCTGTGCCCATCTTTCTGTGTCTCCCATCCAGGTCAGCGCCCATCAGAAGAAAGCCATTGCCAAGATAGTGGGGACCCTGGGGGTCCACAGCCGGCACAGCACCCTCTGCAGGAAAGGAAGTGGTGGGAGGACCTGAGATGCTGGGCCCGAAAGATCAGGGAGGCCCAGTTGGGGATGGCCTCCCAATGAGGAAGGGGTACTCGTTGGACCCTGACCCCCCAATGGCCGGCATACTGGTGGTGGCCTACCCGGAGTTGGATGGGCGCTTGGGGGCAACACAGCACCCACAAGGGGGTGAGTCACAGAGTGTACTTCTGTCAGAGTCACCAGATCCTCGGGGTCTGCGCACGTTCCCAACACGTCCACCACTGAACAGCTCCAAGACTCTGATAGATAAATCACAGAGGCTAAGAGAGTTCAAGAGGGGAAGAGGGGATTAGGAAGGGAAACAGCTGGGAAGGAGACCTGTAGTAAGAAAAAGGTTAGAACACACAATATGAAAATTATATCTCCTGAAATCAATACTAGGCTATGATTCTAAGCGTAGTCATTCTGAAAACATGAACAATCTAAGAATTAAGTTTAAAATGACTAAGTTTCAAGATGGCCGGATACCTGTAAGAGAATCAAGATGGATTAAATGAAAGCTTTCTTATTCAAGTACTTTCCTTTACATGAGAATCAGAAAAACGTTCTGACTAAATTTAAAACCAGTCATATAAATCCTTTTTTGAGAATGCATACTAGGACCATATAATATTGCATCTAGACACTCTGATCTTCTGTGTACTCTTAAAATGTTTCAACACAAATTGCACATATTGTAGATTTATATATATATATATATATATGTATATATATATATATGTATAGTAAACACCATAAAAGGATTGTGCACCATGAATAACACAATATGGATTCAGGAAAAACAAATCACATAACTTGTCAACTCGAATAATACATGATAAGTATCTTAGAATAGTGGCATACAATAAATAACATGAATTAAACTCGAGGAGAGAATCGTGCGTCTTGCCGATTCGTAAACCATGATATAAATGCCAAGAAATAACAGCTCACAATGAATAACAAGATCAATATTTATTCTTCCCCAACCACAATGTTTATGAATGAATGACGAATTAGTAGCTTTCAAGTCCGCGTTAATCAAACAAAATATATCAGTTTGCAATATACACAGCAGGTTATATTTATAAGATATTGAATGCAAAGCAAAACAAATACTTCACCGTGTGGGAACTATTCACAGCTTCATCTTTCTAAGGTCTGCAAGCTGAGGACCCCTGTCAGCCGCGAGAAAGAGAGATTCATCTACCCACACGGGATTGCTGGCAGCCTGCGCCAAGCTCCAGCACGAGGTCCGGCAGATTCGAATCTGACTCTCTGCAGCCTGTTACATTTGTTACAAAGGTGTGCCCCCTCCTCTCAGACCTGGGAAACTGAGCAAGCCTTTTGGAGACTGGCCAGGTCTCCAAGACTACTCCTGTTCCCAAGCTCAAGGGAAGAGAAACGACGCCCATGTACTCTCTCTTATCAGGTCTAGTCTACTGTGAGAGCAAAACATCTTGGTTCTCTGGTGCAAAAACACAGCTTGGAAAAATACAGAACTCCACGTTAAAGGCAATGGGCAGCTAACCTAAATATCAAATGCAATGTCATGTTAAAGGCAATAGGCAGCTAACCTAAATATCAAATGCAATGTCTAGTGTCATGTCAAAGCCAATAGGCATCTAAGCTGAATACAAAATACAATGTCTTATATCATGTCAAAGCCCATAGGCAGCTGAGCTGAATATAAAATGCAATGTATAATATCATGTCAAAGCCAATAGGCAGCGGAGCTGAATACAAAGTGTAATGTATAATATCATGTCAAAGCCAATAGGCGGCTAGACTGGATACAGCATGTCAAAGCCAATAGGCAGAATACAGAATGTAATGGCTAATGCAATGTCAAAGCCCATAGGCGGCTAAACTGAATACAGAAAGCAATGGCTAATGCCATGTCAAAGCCAAAAGGCACAATACAGAATGTAATGACTAATGCAATGTCAAAGCCCATAGGCGGCTAAACTGAACAAAACATACCATGTGCTACTGGTGAACATTGAGCAACTAATATGCGCAGTGGTGAAACACAAAGTCATTGGTCAAAACAAACTTTATCAAATGGCAGGACATTCCGCCCTTTGACCAATGAATTTTTGTTTCACATATCTCATATTTCAAACAAAAAAAAAAAAACATCAGCACAAAAAAAAAACATTATCAGCCAATCAGATTTGAATGATCAATACAATCCCTGTAAAGCAATAGAAGTGAATTAACACATTGATTTCATAACCTTTCACATCAGATACATCTATACAGAAAAGACTGGGCAATTTTTTTTTTTTTCTCTGAATGAGTCTCTAATTCAACAGTGTTAGCAATTTGATGTGGCATGAGTTCTGCTCATGTAAAGGTGCACGGTCCACCTGAAAGGTTTTCTGGAAGGTAAGCAAAAGTCAGAGTTCCATACGAGAGGGGAAAAAAAAAACACAGCAAACAAGTTGAACTTGAACTGAAGGCGCAGTTTGCGCAAAATGGATCCATGGTGCTGGCACTTTACTCAGCCAGGTTCAGGTTGGGGATTCGGTCCCTTCCCCGACCCCACACGCACACACCGGAAGGGGGACCACACAGCGCACTCAGGGACAGTGGCGAAACGTGGTCGGATCTGCAAAAGAAACAAGTATGACTTTTCTTGCAAATAACATTTTTCATTTAAACTGCACCCTTCCTCTTTCTTTCCCTGTTTTATAATCAGCAGGACGTTTTTGAGGCCCTTTGTTATATTTTCTGCAGGTTCTGGAGGGTCACTTGGGGCTTCAGCCCACACATCAGTACTGAGGTTTTTATCTGCTGCGCCACAGCTTCCTTTTTCTTGCACTGTCAGAAGGGCTGGGGCAGACTCATTCTTTACCAAACCTCCATTCACTGCATTTTTGTCAAGTTGGGCCATTCTGTCTCCAATTTGTATGAATGAATCAGATTCTTTTCTAGGTATCAGCATAATTTCGATTTTTCCTTGGTAATTTGCAGCAATCACTCTCCCTAAAACCTGATCAATTTGCCATTTCTGTTCTGGTAACTTTCCTCTCCCCAACTGCTCTGTGACTGCTTGCATGACAGATTGCTTTTGTGCGTGCTGCACAGTTTTTATCAAATCTAGGGGAATGTGCATCTCTCTCATCTCTGCCCACCTGTAAGTGGCCTTTTCACATTTCTGGGGCACCCACATAGCCATCCCCACTAAGGCAGAATTCTGGGTGAACACTTCTCTCTCTGCATTTTTCTCATTAACATCTGCAAGGTAATTGAACCAGTTAGGTGCTAAAACATTATCAAAGAACCAAAAATCAGCATAAAAATTACACATCTCACGTAGCTCTTGCTTTAAAATCTGACACACATTATACAACGCTGTTCCTTCTACTGTGCCAGAAAGCAACATTTCAGTCAATGAATCATTAGTAAAACAAACATGCTTTTTATCTTCAGTAGACACGAATTCAAATGGTGCACACAATTTCATTGATAATTCTTTTACCTGTGGTACTCTAGCCCTGTCTTGCAAGTACCAGATCCATTGTATGATTCTAGCTAGGGGCACTATTTTCTTTCCTTGTTCTTGAGTTACATGTACATAAGTATTTCCTTCTTGCACTGCGCAGAAACCTAAAGTCTGCATTATTTCATTTGCCAAATCACAAGCGCGCAGCTGCATATTATTTTTCACAGTGACCATGTACAAAAGTGTTAGGATTTCTCTCAAATGAGGGCTATTCTTTTTCCAAAAATCAAACAAGCTAATGAAACTCGGGGTGTCTTGCTCTAAAATCTTTCGTTTTACTTGTGCATTTTGCAACGGTAACTCGTAAATCACATTCTGGTCTCTCTCCTCCGTGTTATCAGTTAAGGAATGCATTTTGGCTGCCAAAAACCCTGGCTCACACGGAAACTCAGTGCAGCTCGGAGCTGTCTTAACCCCCTCATTATTGGAATGGGACAAGAAAGATTCTTCATTTTTATAACTTTCAGCATTATTTTGAATTATCGTATCCTGGCTAATTTGCTCACGTAAATTCCTATTTTCATGTTCCAACTTCCTACATTTCTCCTGCATTTCTCTGTAAGCAGATAAAGGTATCCAGACCTTTCTGTCATCATTACTTCCAAAACACACGTTTTCTACATATATACAACGGGAATTATTTCTCAAAACATTATCAGGCCTTTTAGCTACACATGCATTTTCTTCTGTAATTCCCCAAACGGAAAACAATTCACAGTTTTTCTTAGCACCATCAGGCAGTTCATCAACACATGTATTCTCAGACATGGTCTGCCGTGCTACTGTGATTCTCCAAACAGAAAACAATTTCGGTAATTCTCCAAACAACAAAAAAACAATTACACTTTTAAAGTGTGCACTTAGAAATCTACCAACTCGTCAAACCCTTTAATCACCTCTTAATGACCGACCCCACTCCTGGTACCAATTGTAGTGCTTTCCTCTTATTTAGTTTCTAAGCACTAACATAACACAACAGAAATGCACTTGTGAGGTCAAAGAAGACTTTTATTGTTATTTTATTCTTCCCCAACCACAATGTTTATGAATGAATGACGAATTAGTAGCTTTCAAGTCCGCGTTAATCAAACAAAATATATCAGTTTGCAATATACACAGCAGGTTATATTTATAAGATATTGAATGCAAAGCAAAACAAATACTTCACCGTGTGGGAACTATTCACAGCTTCATCTTTCTAAGGTCTGCAAGCTGAGGACCCCTGTCAGCCGCGAGAAAGAGAGATTCATCTACCCACACGGGATTGCTGGCAGCCTGCGCCAAGCTCCAGCACGAGGTCCGGCAGATTCGAATCTGACTCTCTGCAGCCTGTTACATTCGTTACAAAGGTGTGCCCCCTCCTCTCAGACCTGGGAAACTGAGCAAGCCTTTTGGAGACTGGCCAGGTCTCCAAGACTACTCCTGTTCCCAAGCTCAAGGGAAGAGAAACGACGCCCATGTACTCTCTCTTATCAGGTCTAGTCTACTGTGAGAGCAAAACATCTTGGTTCTCTGGTGCAAAAACACAGCTTGGAAAAATACAGAACTCCACGTTAAAGGCAATGGGCAGCTAACCTAAATATCAAATGCAATGTCATGTTAAAGGCAATAGGCAGCTAACCTAAATATCAAATGCAATGTCTAGTGTCATGTCAAAGCCAATAGGCATCTAAGCTGAATACAAAATACAATGTCTTATATCATGTCAAAGCCCATAGGCAGCTGAGCTGAATATAAAATGCAATGTATAATATCATGTCAAAGCCAATAGGCAGCGGAGCTGAATACAAAGTGTAATGTATAATATCATGTCAAAGCCAATAGGCGGCTAGAATGGATACAGCATGTCAAAGCCAATAGGCAGAATACAGAATGTAATGGCTAATGCAATGTCAAAGCCCATAGGCGGCTAAACTGAATACAGAAAGCAATGGCTAATGCCATGTCAAAGCCAAAAGGCACAATACAGAATGTAATGACTAATGCAATGTCAAAGCCCATAGGCGGCTAAACTGAACAAAACATACCATGTGCTACTGGTGAACATTGAGCAACTAATATGCGCAGTGGTGAAACACAAAGTCATTGGTCAAAACAAACTTTATCAAATGGCAGGACACAAGGTTAAAACACCATAAAGCGAAACGCGCATCTTGCCAATTCTTAAGCCACCATGTAAATGTCAAGAAATGGTAGCACGCAATGAACAACAAAGTTAAAACACTATAAAACGAATCGCGCGTCTTGCTGATTCTTAAGCCACCATGTAAATGTCAAGAAATTGTAGCACGCAATAATTAACAAGATTAAATTATCATGAAACGAATCGCGCGACTTGCCGATTCGCAAGTCACCATGCAAATGTCACAAACACTCAAGCACATATTTTACACGCGCAAAGTACTCTGTCAAATCATAAAATAATTAGGCCCAAGAACATGAGAGTTCTCGATAACGGCGTCGGGAGGCCAGCCCAACCACCGTCTTACCGCCCAGAACAAGGATCTCCAAATGAAGAATGAAAGTCAGATGTCTGGAAGATCAAATAGGCCACCTGGACAGGAGCTCAGGAAGTAGCTGCTGCTCTGCACCGAGACCTCTGAATAGTGAGCACTTGGAGCTGGGCTGGCTCCTTTTTATAGAGTCTTGGCCCAGCCCACAACCACACCCAGGCATGTTGCAGGGAAAGTCTCTAGAAGGCCCTGGAAAGGGACCACACCCTAACACACTCTGAAAGCCTGCAGCAATACAATGCAAATGAACAGCATTTGTAAGCCCATTAAAAATAAGTCTTCAGGATTGAACTCTGCAATGCAAAAGGTTAAACAGCATCATATCAGCACAATGTATAAATTACGTTGTTTTGAGAGTGCTGGGTTTTTGCATTCTAGTCGCCAATAGAGCACGCACTGCCCTGGTGTTGACAACTTCTTGTGTTATTTCACTCTGAATGGACAGGATGAGTGAGATATACAATGGTAGATGCCTAGTGTGTATATGATAGGATATGTAGCCAGGATTTTGTGTGCAAGGTGTGTAGGTATGTAAGATAGGTAAGTGTCTGTACCTAAGGATGGCAGGCATGTGTTAAGTTGTACAATTGGACTGGACGTAAGTGACTCTCATGTACAGTATTTTTCTGATTTTGTTGGTTCTGTAAGGGCATACGTAGGTTGGCATGACATTGCAATGTTGCTACCTAAGGGTTCCCTTATAACATTTGGTAACAGGATTTATAGAGGAATGCCAGTGCCCAGCAGATCCAGAGTTGTGCTGTAGAAGATAATGTTTGTGCTAACGTACTTATGGGTAGCAATTTGGGAGTGGTGTAGAATGTGGTTATGTAGTAGGCGTTGCATACCTGAGATTGCTATGCTAATGGCTAAAAACTGTGTTAACATGTACGAGATAAGTAGATATTGACTCCATGCTCCCATCCTTTCTCTCCCACCCTCCCGCCTTGTCCTCTTCTTTCCTTGTGTGCAATAGCATCAGCAGGTGAAGGAGTAGGGGCACCGGCGAGTGGGGAGGCTGCAGCCCACTGGACCCAGGAGGCAGTGTCCACCGACACCAAGGGGAGCAGTGGGTTGAAGGGCGAGGGGAGCACCGGGGGGAGACAGGAACTGCAACACCTGACTCTGATTCCTCCTCTGATGGAAGCTCCCTGGTGATGGTGGGCCCTTCTGGGACCAGCCCAGCAACATCCATGTTCGCCACCCCCCTTTGCAGCACCGCCCATGCAGTAGCGCCCAGTTGCCCGTGCCGCCCATACAGAAGGATGGGCGTCTCCTTCGCCGCAGGCACCTCTGCCCCTGCCCCAGTCAGCCCTGCTGCCCTCAATGTGGAGGGTATGGACCTATTGAGATCCACCTCTGTGGGGCAGTCAACCATTGTGAATGCCATCCAGGGCCTAGCATCCCAGGTGCAGCAGACCAATGCCTACCTGGAAGGCATTCGCAGTGGTTTGGCTGGCCTACAGAGATCGTTTCACGTTTCAGGCTCTGGCCTCTTCATTGACGGCAACTATTGTCCCTACTTCTGTCCTCCCTCCAGCTACCTGTGCCCAATCTCAGAGCCCTCTCCCCTCACCCATCCAACCCATACATTCAGGCAACGATTCACCCACAGCAACAGACAAGGCAGGCAAAGACAAACACAAGCACCATAAGTCGCACCACAAGTCACACCACAAGCATTCACACACTCAACACTCACAAGCAGACACAACAACAGCCACTGCCGCCCCTGTCTCCCCCATCACCTCCTGCCTTACAGTCACATCACAACTCACACCTGCCAACACTGCATCTTCACTCCCAGGTCCTGCCACCACTTCTGTTTCGTCCAGTGACCACAACAGCAGAAACTCAGACATGCACCCAATACACATCTGCATTCACCACAACCACCATCACGACCACATGCAGCACACCCACCTCTCTTGCAGGCATCACCCCAACATACATTCACACAACCTGTTTGTCCTCTCCCAGCCTCTCTTCCCCCTCCTCCCAAGACACTTAAACGCTCTCACTCAGACACTCCACATTCCTCTACCCCACACATGCACACTATGTATACACCTGCATCCATGTCCTGCACAACTGCACATCCTACAAGCACTCTCTTTACCTCCACTCCCAGACCTGTATCCAAACCTATCACCCCTGTTCCCAAGAAGCTTTTCCTTGCCCACCTTGATCTATCCCCTGATCCTGTCCCATCCCGTGTTGCCCCTCGCCACCACGGTTCCCTCCCCACACTCAGTCCTCCATCTCCAAGTCCTCCCAAGACCCCCCCCTTCTGTTTCCCATGCCCCTCCTCCACCAAAAAGCCGCCCCCTGTGCCAAAAACATCTTTGCCTAATGCCAAATCATAAAACCCTCCCCTTCCGACCAAATTGAAAGTTGAACCCCCACACCCTCTCAAAACAAGCCCAAGGAACCCCCTCTCAAGCCAAAGCCAAAGGACCCCTCCCAAACCTTGACCCCCGCCACCCACTGACCCCTGAGGTGCCTACCTGCCCCATTGATGTCCCTGCCATGTGAAGGCCATGCGGCTGTCAGGAGTCAAGTTGGGCCATTTGCCTGGGCCGATATACTTTGGCAGTAAATTGCATTTGGACTGGCCTATGGCACAATTTTGTATATTACAGTTTTTTATGTCTAAATCTAAATACAACTACCCAACAGGCCACGTTGGTGACACTTTCAGACATTGGTCGAGCCTTTCTCAGTTCATGGTTCATATACAAATGTATGTGGATGCTGTTTACTTTGCACATCTATGCATTGTATCTGTATCACTCCATTGGCTGGGTCCATGACTTTGGCAGATTAGGTATTGTAGTGATTATGGATTGCTATGTTTGTGTATGCTTAGTTGTGGTATTTGTGTGGTTGAGTATCTTGCTGTGTGTGTGGAGGTATGGGTGTGTTGTGTGTCTATGATGTGCGTATGTTCCCTTCGCATGGATGTTTGACCATTCCGAATTGGTTGTGTTGTATGTTTTCTATTCCATTCAGGTTGTGTTGACATTTTGTTATGCTTGCTGGCCCTGTCTGCTACAGTATTAGGGTGCCAGTGTTAATTTTTGTGCCTATTTATTGTGAATTGCTGTGGGTGGGTGTATGTGAGGTTCCGTTGTGAGGATTTTCACCTAGGTGTGTGTGTGTGTGTGATGTGTTTTAGGCGTGGTGTGTGTGTTTTGGTTGTGCACGTGTGTGGTCTGTCTATGTATATCGGTACGGGTGTTGTATTTCGAGTGTGAGTGTTGCAGTCCGTGCTGGGTGTGTGTTTTTCATGTATGTGTGTGACTCTTCCCTCCACTGTGTGCTAGGCGGGTGAACTTATAGATGTTGTCTTCATCGGCGTTGCTGGTCCTGCAAGAGGAAGGCGAAGAAAAGCACTGGGAAGACTTCCAGTGCACGTTCCATGGCATCCGCAGACTCGTCTGTATCACTGGAGGTGAGTGTCTCCTTTTATACTGGTCATTTCTGCCAGCTTTTTGTGGCGGTCAGTCTGCCCCGGTAATCGTGGCGGTCTGCTGATTCGTAATACGGTGGGCGGTTTACTGCTTGCCGCGTGCCTGGAGATGGTCGGACCCCACTGGCAATACTGGTGGGGTACTGGCTGTGTTACAATGGGATCACCGCCAGGGTCGGAATTTGGCGGTCCGACCGCCACTGCAGGGGTGGCAGAACTGTGACCGTGAAAGTTGTAATGAGGGCCCACGTGTCTTTGAAATTTGTAATTATTATTTTGACTGTTATGGTGTCACAAAAGTAGTTTGTAGATTTTAGGTGTTTAATAGTTGAGGTAGTTTTAGTTTCCTCCATTTATTTTCATATTAGTGGTGCAGACAGATGCTCTGATTTCTTGGTTGTCTCACAGTTAAAGCTTTGACAAAAAGCACAAAACATAATACATTATCTACCTAGAGGCCACAATATCTGTTTGCAAGTTTCAAGCTGGGAACTGTTGGAAATTAAAAACATATGTGTGGTTTATCCCCAGATTTCTGCCTTGACTCTTTTTTCTGTTTGCACTTCCCTCCGCTAACCAGTGGGACCCCTTTTAGCATAATGAAACTGGTATATGTAACTTGCCTATAGGTCTCCAGTGTATAGTCAAATTGTACCCAGGGCTACTAAGTTAAATGTTACCAGTGACTCAAACCCTTCCTTTAAAGTTTAATAATTAACACTCAGTAGGCCTTTTGTCCATAAGGCAAAGTGCATGGTATTTAAAAGTAGGACAAGTAAAAGTTTAATGTTACACGTCCTTACAGTGAAAAGGCCATAAAAGCTGTTTTCGTGTTAGCAAAGCTGGCTGTTTCATAGGAAAGCATTGGGATATAATATTAAATTTAATACTGTTATATTCTGCTAGGAAATGGCTATACATTTCATTTTTGGGCTTTTTGAAATATGTATTTAAAGTCCTATTCAGTGGTGAAGTTGGATTTTTAATAAATATTTTGAAAAAGCACTTTTAGAAAGTTATCCTTTCCTTGCCTATAATCTCTGGAGGCTCATTTAGTGGAACTCCAACTGGTGTGGTGCGAAAACAGCTTCCAGAGCAGGACAAAGGACTTGGATGTAGAGAGGTATGTCGGTTTTTCAGGCAGGATGAGCATCTGGGTTGTGCCCAGAAACATGATCAACTTCAAAGAAGCCTATACTGTCACAGGCAAATGTTAGCTGACTCCTGGGCAGGACCTACTTCATTCCCCCAGTCAGGCAAGCACAAATCCCCATAGAAGAGGAGCTACCCCCCAAACTGGTTGAAAGTGACCTCAGAGGGGGGCTTCATTATTTCCCTGGCCACATCTCTGGGATGAACAATCAGACTCTGCACAAGGGTAAAAGTGTTTCGCCATCTTGGATGTATGCATTGTGTTTTTTTTTGTAGTAGGGCACACAAGAAGTGCGGTAAAAGGGGTTACCTCTGGGAACTTTTACCCTATTGCTTAGGTAGGGGCAAGGTGTCTCCCCAACCCATAGGCTGGGGCCAGGCAGAAATATGGCACCCACAGTACCCTCCTCACAACATCTTCCGGACCTGTAGAAGAACAGAAGAGGAATGAACCTGCTATCTATTACCCGGAAGGAACCCTTGACTGACATCCTGTTCAAACGATAGGGGCAGAACAAGCTACAAAAGATATTTTCTGCAACTGCCCGGCTGACCAGTTCTAGCTGGATCTAACCTGAAACCTACTGCTGGCCTCTGCTAGAGTGAGTCTTGACCACAAAGTGCTGCCCTAAGGTCCTGGACACTTTGCTGGTGCCAAAGTGTATTCCTGCTGACATTTTCGGAAGCCTGGGTCTTAGAAACTTTTTGCCTCCAGAGACCTCCGGAGGATCGGAACTATCCTGCCAAGCTGCCAAATGTGCAGCTCTCTTCTGCTACAGCCTGAAGCCTTGCTGCACAGGCAGAATCCAAGCTCTAGAAGAGTGACTAAGTATGAAGGGAGAAATCTTCACCAGGCAAAGGTGCCAAAACTATCCATCTGGCAAGTAGCCTTCCTTGTGTGCGAAATTCAAATTTCTCCCACATACAGCTTTCCCACCAAAAGTCAACTACTTCACTGGGACCTCTTCCAGTGGCTATCCGATGTTCTGGAGCCTGCTTCCGCACCATTCTGCTGTCTTGCCCTGCTGATAATGTTTTACTTCTATGCCAGATACTAAGCGCCTGTTTTAGAGTTTGACGGATAGGGTTACTCCGTCATCAACATGACGGATATCCTGTTCGCCGCACTGCGATTCCATTATAGCCTATGGAAGTCGTAAGATGGCAGACAGGCTATCTGGCACGCTGGTGACCGAGTAGCCCATCCGCCTAACTATAAATCAGGCCTTATGACCGAAAGTAAGAGTCCCAACTCACGCTAAAGCCAGGAGGATAACTACATATCCCAGACTGCTCACTGGCCCCAGGAGGTGGCCATTTTCTGCCACAGCTACTCCCACTCGCCACACTAACAAGTGCTATAAAGCGCTAGGAAGCTTACCGCAGCACAGGACGTGCTAAAGCCAGGAGGGGGACTACATATCCCACAATGCTCTCTGGCCCCAGGAGGCGGCCATTTTCTGCCACAGCTGCTCCCACTCGCCACACCAATGAGCGCTATAAAGTGATAGGGAGCTTACCGCAGCGTGGGACCCGTCATATCCAAGAGGGGACTACATATCCCAGACTGCTCTCTGTCCCCAGGAGGTGTCTATTTTCTGCCACAGCTGCTCTAGGCGCTAGGAAGCTTACTGCAGTGTATGATGCATGTGGGACACGCCTGGGAAAGCCCAGGCTAAGGGTGGGCCCATCTGCACCCCTCCGCAGCCAGTCGAGGCTGGGCTTGGCCAACCCCCCTGAGTCTGTTTTTTTTTGGGCCACTGTTTGTATTTTCTTCCTTAAAGCCTCTTTGAACCGACTGGCACCTTTCTACAGTGATGGGTAAAAGGAAAGCAACCAAAGGTAGCATGAGGTTTGGGGGAAAGAAGCAAAAGAAAAACTCAAAAAAGTCAGGCGGCAATGATGTGCTTGATCGCATTGATAACCTCTTGGCGGATTGCGAAAAAATATTAGTTCCATCATCCGGTACAGCCCAATCAAAGAGTCCCAAACAGTGCATAGTATTCCATCCGTTGACTAACGAATAGGAAAATATACCTAACATGTTTAGCAAAGCTAGGGAACGAATGAGGAGCAAAATCAATTACCCTGTGATGAGGATGAATGGTTCAATTGCGAGTGTTGGTTGGCCAGGGCAAATTTAATTACTGCAATTAAGCAAAAAGACGTTGCCCACATTAGGATTCTGCGGAAACAGTACAAGCAGACGCAGAGTACGGCCAGGAAGGACTGGGATAAGGAGATATGGAGGCTTATAAAGGATGCTTGTGAACACAGGGACTCCAAATCCTTTTGTTCATGGGAAGCAATAGGGGAGTTCCTGCATCTTGCAATAACATCCAGCCCTCGTACTGGTTTCAACATTTTAATTCCCTTTAGAATGCTGAAAGCCATCTTCTGACCATCCCTGCTCCCTCACTCCCTTCACAGCTGGGTGCTATCCATCAGGATGGTTTGTTTAACCATGCAATTAACATCATAGTATGTTTTAAAGCTGCTGGCTCCAATGGTATTCCTGGTGATTTTTTTTAAACAACATTGACAAGTGGTCTGAGTACATTCTTCTTTTATCTAACGCAATTGCTAGGGGAGCTTCGATTCCCGAGTCATGGAGGGGTGCCAAGGTAATATCCATTTGCAAGAAACGCGTCAGAGCTCTACCCAGTAGTGTTAGGCCCATTAGCCTCATAGATACAATCCAAAAAGCATTCTGTTGAGCTCTACTATCTAAAATTCACGACTGGATCACCGATAAAAACATTCTGTCACCATTTCAGGCTGCTTCAGGTCCAAAACGAGCACCATAGTTTAGGTGTTTTGCTTTTTGCTTCTGTACTGGAAGGTTGCAGTGATAGGGAGGGGGAGTCTTTATGTCGCCTTTATAGACCTTACATCTGCCTTTGACCTGGTCCCCAGAGGCAAACTCTGGGAGGTTCTTAGTGAGATGGGAATGCCTCTTGATATCTTGGCTATAATTGTTCGACTTCATGAAGCCAATTTTGCAAGAATAAGTTGGGAGAAGGAAGGTGACCATACTGACCCAATTAGGGTAGCCAGGGGCATCCAGCAGGGTTGTGATCTAGCTACACCATTTCCTCTCTATATCTGAACCAGATCATCCAGCACCTTACCTCCCAGCCCTCTGACACACCAGCCCTAGGCAGGGAAAACATTGGGACACTCCTCTTTGCTGATGACACCCTGATAGTGCCCAAACGTTGATAGGCCTCCAACTTTTGCTCAATTGATTAGATGAATTTTGTTCTCAGAGAGGCTTAGATATAAACACCTCCAAAGCTAAGTTTATGGCTATCAACCTGCATAGATCCTATAGGGGGAATCTTAACCTAGGTGGGTCGAAACTAGAACGAGTCAATACCTTTCAATATCTTGGGATTAACCTATCGGACTCAATGTCCTGGAAAATCCATGTTAATTGTACATCGCTAAAATTCAGCCATTTGGTGAGAGCTCTTTTAAGGGTGCAACACACATCCACTATTCAACCAATAGTTGCAGTTCTCCAGATTTACAACATGAAGCCTGTTAGCACAGCACTTTATGGCGTGGAACTCTGGGGCTTTGAGGACGCAAAGGAGCTTACCTGCATAGAAAATATGTTACTGAGAAAGCTTACTTCTCTGCCCCAAGTACCCCGCTCCTTCCCCTGCATCTGGACACGGCTCGCAAACCACTAGCTGCTATATTCAGTCTTAGACCGCTGCTGTACTGGAAGAGAATAATGGCTACTCCGGATTTGCCTTCTATGTCACTGCTTTTAGGGAAGTCTGTTTGCTGGACACCTCCAAAAAGTTCAAGTGGATCAATTCAGTTGAATCATCTTTGATCGCCATTGGGATGGGTGGTTCATGGAACTGCCCGGCACAGGGCCCCTACGCATCAAAGAAAGAGTGAAGTCTTGTTATTGGGAGTGGGTACCTCAGTCCATGTCTCCTTCATTTCCTGTAGGATGACTAACTAATTCGTTTTTGGATTTTTAATCTACTTGGCTTTTAGAGCCTTACCTGGATGGTATCTTCGATCAGAACGACATGAAGCTCTACATGCAGTTTAGATTTGTCTGCCTTCCCCTCAAACCTTTTACTAACAGATGGCAGAATAGGGCCTCCGCTAACTCGCTTTATCCCTCTTGCAATTCATTTCAGGAGTCTATTGCCCATGTTGTCTTTGCATGTCCCATCTATATCTCCCCAGGCAGGAAATATCTTGTCCGAATCTGCAATGGTTGGGGACCCGAGATCACACTGTAGCTATGAGGATTCTAAAATGAGACCCTAGCCCTCCTATTGCTATCGCAGTTGCCAAATTCCTCGGAGGCATGTGGCGTATTAGAAGGATGCTGGCTAAGATTACTTCGGTTTTTTTTTTTTAAATGTATGTAGTTGCACTTGCACTTTCCAGCTTTTCTACTGTAACTTGGAATTGTACCTTGCATTGTTTTGTCTTCTGTGTTTTTATTTATTTTAAATGCAATATTTTATGTAATATTTATTGTGGTGTTAGTGACTTTTATGGCACCGGATGGCAAAATAAAGTATTATTGGGTTGCACCTGTTTTTGGTATCCAACTCATCCTTAACTTGCACCTATGTACCAATTGCCACTGAACGCTTTTTGGTTATGATTTAAAAAATCATAACTGAGGTTTCCCTTATTGCACTTTTATTTGAACTATTATTTATTAAAATGATCTCTATTTTACTGTATAAGTTTGTGATTTTTCATTTGTTATGTTTTGACTTTATTACTGTTTTGGTACTCCATGAACACTTTACATATTGGGCCTCATTCCGACCCTGGCGGCCGGTGGTAAGTTGGCGGTAACACCGCCAACAGGCTGGCGGTGTTCTGTCAGCTATTATGACCGTGGCACAATAGCCATGGCCAGACCGCCGGCCCCTTCACTATACCGCCAGGCTTTCACCTGGCGGTCTTAATCCTCAGGGCAGTGAAATGCGCGACAGGTGCTACTGCACCCGCTGCACATCAACATTGCCGCCGGCTCTATTACAATCTGGCTGCAATGTTGATGTGACTTTTCCTCTGGGCCAGCGGACGGTAACACTGTTACCGTCCACTGGCCCAGTGGAAAATTCAAAATAGGAGCCAGATATACCGCCAGCACTGGCGGTATACTGGCGCCCGCAGCTTCGGCGGTCTTTGGCAAAGACCGCCAAAGTTGTAATGAAGGCCATTGTCTCTAAGTTAAGACTGTCTGCTCTGTGCCATAGCTTCCAGGGGGGTTGCGGTCAGAAATCTTTAGCAACTTCACTGATTCACCCTGAGAAGGGTTTTTGTTACTACTTGAGGTGTGTATCCACCCCCTCAACTAATACTCCAGTTTCTTACAGACTTTTTGAGAGACCAGATACACATACGTTCAAGACAGTCATATGGTAAATAGCAACCCTCTTCCTAGGACCCCACTGTACTGTAGCAGCAAATGAACTCATATCAATTGCCCCATATTTTTATAAGTTTGCAAGGGGATCCTCTGCTCCTGCATATCCTTTTTGTTGCTGCCATCTATCAGTCCATACTTAGGCACCAATTTAAAAAATTGGAAGTTAGCTCTTGGCTCCAGAATGTGGCTAGGTCTCATCTGGCAACAACCATACAAGTATCACAGAACAACGTTCTGTACTTTGGTAATGGGAAATCACCACACATATTTAGAAACATTGTTTTGGCTTGCTGTTCTATCTAAATATCCAATGCTATTGACAGGTGGTCCAACACCTTCCACCAAACTAATTTATTAGTGGGCACCCCTACAAGGTATAGATAAAATTCCTCTCAAGCACCACAGCCTCTAGGGCAGAGATCAAATGGTATGAGACTAAATGGCCTCAGCTGGATCCTGGAATATTACACTTTATTGAACAGCAAAAGCAATTCGAATCACACTCTACCTTAAAAGCCACTTCCCAAGGCCCCCACTTCTCCTCTTCCCACTCTGAGTTGTTCAGTATGTCCAACTGTTCCTGTTTGACTTTCAGTGGCCTCAGAACATCAGGGGGATTACTGTTTTAAGATTTGTAGATCTGTGAGACTGCCTTTTTGGCAGGGGATCCATCTCACTTTACTTTCCAGAGGAGAACATTCTTGTATGGCCAAAAGTTTTTGTTTTTATATGCTTACTCATATATCGAAAGATACCTGGCCTCTGTACGTAAGTGACTTTTAATAATATGGAGCACCTGAATCAACTATATCTTGCAAATAGATTATACATTCACTTTGCAAAACCTTTTTTATGTTATTCTATTTTGTCAATTTATCAGAACATAAGCACATCTGCAAAGTACTCACATGCTATAACATCTTTCAATGTCTGCTAAAATGTGGCCTCAACAGCAAACAAACCGTGATCCACCATAGTGAGTGCGATTACATCAATGTGAACAAATATGTGTTGGTATATTGCTCTACTCAAATAAATTAAATTCAAAAGTTTCTGTATATAATACAATGTGGATAGAGCCACCAGTCCATTATTTCTTAAAAGAAAAAGTTCTTGTGTGCAGGATTTTTTTTGCTGTAAAATGTAAAACATTGGAATGACATTTTCCACAGCATCCCCACCACCCAGGCCTGCATCGTCCACTCAACCCTCATAGTGTTTCATCCTCAACCCAGTAATCCTGCCAGTGTCCGGAGCTGGGTGCAGCCTAATGGGCATACAGTTTTTGGCTTCCCAAGCCCCTGGTAGACAGTTGTGTATGTCATCTTGTCTCCTCCACACCAGGAGCAAGCCCCATTTGCCGGGCCAGTCCATCAGTGCTGTCCCGCTACCTGGAACAGTGGATTCTAGCATTCACGGTCCGTGCCACATCCTCCCCATATCTTCTCAAATTTCTGCAGACAACCTCTTCCCTTGAACACCTCCTTCTCAAACAGCATGCAGCTATTGATGCCCGCCTCCCACCCCTGCAATCTAGGTACCTGCTTACACCGCCATTTCTGGGCAATGTCTCTCTTCACCACCATATATCCTATATTCACCAGGGGTTTCTGGCCTTGTGCACAGGATTATACGTTTTATCCATGACCCACTTGGAAGGCTATGAAGGCGGCCAGGGTGGACTTCTCTGCATTCTTTCAGGTAGTAGCAGTGATTTTGGGCAGCGCTTCCAGAACACAATTCACAAGATTAAGAAAACCTACCTACTAATGAAGTGAGCCAGTCATGTAATCCAATTCCAAAGACAGATTCAATTTCATACAACATGAAGCATTTTTAATAATAGCTCCTTTCTTGAGAAGCGAAGGGGAGACATTCCAACCCATGTCCTGAGGAGACCTCAAAAGGTTAGAGGTTGATCATCTTGCACAGTGAAGAAGGTCTCTGGTCTTATACAGTCCATCCCTTGGCCACAGAACATTGAAAGTGAGACATCTAATAACGTATAATCATTTCAATATATGAGTTTTATGCTGCCCAGCCCCTTTCCACGCTATATAAGGGCCCAACCACATCCTTTCTCTTGTATTTGCTTACAGCATGTTTCGATTGTATGTACCTAAAGATCTGTGACGTATCTAGATTGTATTCTTCCTCAAGCTGTTCATATGGCTTTAATTCTGTATTGCCCCATACGTCATCCACTTTAGAAGTTTCTATGATATCCCATCTTCGGAATCCCAGTAGGGACCCTACCTCTTTCAGGGCATAACTGTTCCATGGAGGGTTTCTTTGTTTCTGTGTTTTGCCATCCTATTAACCGAGTCACTGCCTTCAGACCTCTCTCGCCATTCATTTGTGTTCTGGCCATTTCCATGGCGTATCTCTGCTGTATGTCCCTATTGAATAGCCTCTACTCCGCATTACCTGACTATCAATTGAATTGGGAGGGTTGGTTATCTTGGGGAGAAAACACCCACTCGTTAAGTAAAGCAAGATATATATATATTTTTTTAAACATATCTTATTGCTTTCATAAACACAAAAAAGGTGGAAAATATACGACATACAGTGATTTCACATGTGCGTTTTTCCATCGATTTGCACGCTGTTACACAATTTGCATCTTTTCATATCAACCATATTGTCATTAAACTGTCTAGCTCTGCATGTCATGTATAGTGGCCATCGTGCATTATCGTGATGGTACTTTCAATTAGTATGTCATCCTATGTTCTTTACATCTAACGTTATTTTTAACTGTGAACTGTTAACTAGACATCTTGGTGTTTTAGAAGGATGTTCTATTACTGCATTCTTGGCTGTTATCTATTATATCTCGTTGTTGGTATATTTAAAATTATTCAAGGGGTTGGGAATCATTCGTCAATTTTATTGTGTATATGGTGGTTACTATCTTGTGGATTGCCCAGTGTTGTTCTTCTTAGCTCACTGTGGTTCGTCCTCGTTATTTTCACCCTTATTCAATGATACGAAGTTATCTATTAATTCATCCCATTCCTGGGCTATTGGGTATTTCCTACTTCCGGCATTTTCTTCCCTTCTAAGGGCGACTCCTTCTGCCTTTCCCCATTCTATTACCTCCGCCCTCCACTGGCTCACCGTGGGTGCTAATGTGGCCTTCCAACGCCTAGAGAAAGCTATGGATTTGTTAAAATTTATGGCTAGTCCAGACAGGGGCATGAATTCTTCAAAGATAAATGCAGCTGTAATAGGTTTTTGGTTAAGATCTTTTATGTATAGTATAATATCGTCAGCATATAGTGAAACTATGTGTTGCATATGATCTATTTCAATGCCCCAGGCCCTGCCCTCCTGTCTCAGCAGTTGTGCCAGAGGTTCTATGGCTAGGACAAATAGCAAGGGGGATAAAGGGCAGCCTTGCCTGGTGCCTCTATACACCGGGTAAGTGTCTGATATATTTTGTCCTGTACGTGCTCTGGCTGTTGGTGTCACATATAGTAGGCTGACCCATTTAATATAGTCCAGCGGGGCTCGAAACTTCTCTAAGACCTTTATCATATATTCCCAACTGGCGGAGGTCCAGCAAGAGACACCCCGCGTGTGGGAACTTCCCCCTTGCTGCATCCATCACTTGCTATAATCTAAGCACATTTAAAGAGGTGTTCCTAGTCGGGACAAAACCGCACTGGTCCGTATGTATAAAATTAGCTATGTATGGGAGGAGCCTTTGTGCTAAAATTTTTGCTAGGATTTTGTATTCCATGTTTAATAAGGATAGTGGTCTATAAGATGAGATATCAGTTGCGTCCTTACCCGGCTTCCGAATGGACATCACTAGTGCCTGCCCAGTAGTATCTGGCAGTCGCCCCATCTCTAAGGATGCTTGATATAATCGCTCTAAGTGTGGGGTAAGCTGTGTATTGAATAGTGAATAAAATTCCACCGGTAGGCCATCTGTTCCTGGCGTTTTATTGTGCGCCATGTTTTTAATAGTTTCCATGATTTCCCCCTGCGTAATCTGTGCCCCTAATAACTGCCCGGCCTCTGCATCAAGTGTTGGGAGTTTCATCCTAGTCAGGAAGGAGTCAATTCTCCCCTCCGCCACTGTGGGTGGAGCGGAGTATAAAGCCATGTAGTAATCTTTAAAAGCTGTGTTAATGTCCTATTGGGTAGTTATATCACCACGTTGTGTTGTCCTAATATGCAATATGGGAGTGGGGGCCAGTTCTTCACGTAGTAGACGTGCCAGGAGTGGGCCTGCCCTATCACATTTCCTGTGCATCCGTTCCTTATATCTAGTATGATCGAATTTCCGGAGTTTTTCGACCAGTCGGGCGTGTTCAGATCTAAGATCTTGTAGTGCTACAGTTTTATTAGGGTTTATGACCGACTCTTTTTCCAGGGCACCCAACCGTTCCTCCACCTGTGTCAGTTCCCTCATCAGTGTTTTTCGCACTCCTGATATTGCCTCTATTATGACTCCCCGTATTACCACCTTGAATGCCTCCCGTTCTATTAGTGGGGAGGAAGCCTTGTCTGTATTGTCACGGAAGAAGGTCTTAATTGTTTGTGCTAATTCCTCTCGTAGGGCAGTGTATTCCAATACTATGGGCTGCAAACGCCATGTTGGGATAGGTGTGGATGTTCGCCCCCAGTTAATTGTTAATTCTAAAGGGTTATGATGTGATAAGGTCTTTCCCAGGTAAGTGGTTTTGGTCATTTGCGTCTGTAATGACTAAGTGCAAACTATCCGATCTAGTCTCATGTACACTTTTTGGGGATGTGAATAGAAGGAGTATTCCTTCATGTCAGTGTTTTTGGCCCGCCATATATCTGCTAGGGACCATCCTGTAACCATCTCCTCAGTGCGTCTGCTTGTCTCTGTGCATTTGTTCCAAACATTGGAGGGGTGTTCCGGTCCATGGTAATATCTAATACTGCATTGAAGTCCCCACCAATCACCCAGGGACTATGTGCCCATAGTTTTAACACTCTTGATAGGCATTCTAGGAAGGCGTCTTGTCCAGTATTTGGTGTGTATATACTGCCCAGTACCACTGGTTTCCCATCTGAGTTACCCCTGATCAAAACAAACCTGCCCTCATCATCAATCTTAGTATCAGCCACTTCTAAGGGCACACCGGCAATTATCCATACAGCTGCTCCTCGTGCGAATGCCGAGTATGAGGTATGAAAGATCTGGCCTCGTCATTTTTTTACAAAGTTTAACCGCTTAATGTGAAGTAAGATGAGTTTCCTGTAGATAAACAATATGTGCTCTGCGGCGATTTAATTGTGCCAGGATTCTGTGTCGTTTTTGGATAGCTCCCATCCCTCCCACATTCCAAGTGATAATATTATATTCACATTGTGTATGCATAGTTAGGTCTGATTATGGGCATCCTGATTCGTTTGTGGCCCCATTCTAGTTTATCATTTCTGCAGAATAGTGTACCTGATGTAAATTCAGATGTCTGTCTTAGTAGAAAATAACCATACTTATACTCTAATAGAAAAACCAGGCAAAGCCTAAACCTGCTTTGCCAAACAATTGTGTAATACATAACCTTGGTGCTACAACGAAGATGTCAATTTGTACTGGGAGGGGCCTATGCAATGGGGCGTGGTCAAAGGGTACGTCCCGCAGCCAGCGGGTCTGCTAGTGATAGTGTGAGAGAGAATCAACGTATGTCAAGGAGCTCTACCAACCGAGCCCACCACAACTGTAGGGGAGCGGAGGTTCAGTACAGAGAAAGTAATAGGTATTTTGGCAATGCTATTGCAGGGGTACATCTGTTAAAAGTCTCTAGCTAACTGCGGAGTGATGTCGGGAAACAGAGCCAGGCTCCCTTCTGAGTCCGATGCCGCCATGCTATCCACCGAAGAAGCGGTTCTGCAGGGAGAAGAGTCCATCTCCCGTAGGGAGCCTGCGGTTTGTAATGCATTGTTTTGTCCCTCCAGGGCCTGACGCAGTGTTGGGCCTGTTCTTTTCCATAACATTTGGGCTTTATTTTGTTTGTCTCTGCGAGGTTGAGGAAGTTGCTTTGCATGGGGGCCGCTGTTCTGTTACTCCGCCCGTGAGTGTGGGAAGTTTTCGTCGAGCCAGGTACATACCAGGTCGGGTGAGTCAAAGAAGTGCGTTTTTTGATCATGTGTAATACGGAGTTTTGTTAGGAATAACAGTGCATATTTTATCTCCATTTTGCGTAGTCTTTGTTTTATTACCTGGAAGGATGCTCTGCGCTTCTGGACTGCCAGAGTATAGTCTGGGTATAGTGAGATCCTGGCATTGTCTATCATAATAGGGTCCATCTCCCTCGCCACTGTAAGGCGACATCCCTATCTCTGTAGTTCAGTATCCGTGCTATAACAGGTCTTGCTGGAGCTCCTGGTACGGGTTTTCTGCCAGAGATACGGTGTGCTCTTTCCACCACAAAGTGTACCGACAGTCTGTCCTTGGCTATGGATTGTAGCCATGTCTCGATGTATCGCGTTGGGTCGCTTCCTTCTTTGCCTTCGGGGAGCCCAATTATGCGTATATTATTGCGTCGTGAGCGCCCCTCTGTGTCTTCGAACCTTTCTTGTAGGATTTCCATTTGCTGTTGAAGCCTTTCAATGGCATTTTTGTTATCATTATGTGTCGGGAGAATTTCTGCCACTGTTGACTCCGTTTGTTTTAGCCTGTCTGAGAGTTTTGTTTGATCATCTTTCATTATATTCATTTCCATTGTGATCATACCTAATCTGTTCTCTATGGCTTGTCGGGAGTCTCTGATTTCTTTTAGTATAGTGTCCAGCTTGTCTATGTTTTCTTTCGCCTGAGGCGTCGGGATTTGGTCCTGGGGAGTCAGGGGTACACCGTTTTTTATTGGTTTACCCTTTGTGCGACCCATTACCAGAATTTTCTGTAGAGTTCTAAATCATATTATTGTGCTTTCAGTGTAGGCGGGAAGGAGTATTTGTGCTGTGCACGGGCCCCTTGGATCTTAATGTCCTTTATGACACTTTATCAGGTTGCCAGAATCTTATTTCTGCTTAGTGGTATACACCGGGAAGGGGTTTCTGTTTGAAAGTTATTTCTCTTGTGTGTACTGTAGTAACGATTTGCTACTGCGTGATCCAATCTATAACCCTCTCCCCCATGTCATCTCAGGCGATGCTGTCCCGATCCGGCGGCCCCGGCGGTAATCTGCACCCTCCGATGAGGCATTCCCACCATGGTTCGACCCTCCATTCCATGGAACGCCATCGCCATGTCTTCCAGTGGAACCTTAGTGAGGTCCAGGCCACAGCTCAGTATAGTGCACTTTCTCCAGTTCAAGTACTACATTTTTCCTGTTCTCTGCAGCGGCTAGCACTGCGGGGCCTCCCGCATGGCGCGCCCGGCCTACGGGCTTGCCCGCTGCATCGCCCGGTCGTCTTCGCGTTCAAGGGCAGGGGAGGGCCTCGGGCAGCCGGACCGGCACACAGGCTGTAATCAGGCCAGTTTTCCACCCTCTGTAGCACCTTTAGTCACCCCCACTCACCGCCTCTCGGCCACAGCTGGTATCGTCACTGTCTGTCTCTGCGCTTCTTCCTCAGGCCCATTCAGGCGTGTTCCTGTTAGGGCCACATCAAGACCGCGCTGGGGGCCTGGATTGCACCATCCAGCTCCCGTCGCTTCGCCCGGACTAGTGTTCGGCTTCCGCCCGCGTCTCCGCTCCCGGTGTGTGTCGGATTTCAATTTTACGGCAGGCTCGGTCGGGAGCTCCTTGTTTATGCGACCGCCATCTTAGCCGGTTAGCCACGCCCCCCTAGGTAAAGTAAGATAAGATGGCCTGAAGTATTTACAGGAGATGGGAAGTGCTAGTCATCTGTCGTACCCCAATATAGTTTTGTTAATTTTGTGAGGTCTTGCTAGTCCCAGAGTAGAGTACATAGAGTCCTCTCAATTTGTCGAAGAAAAACTCTGTGGTAACCACAAAGGTATATCGTTGAATTTATAAAGGCCTCTGGGAAGGAACATCATTTCATAGAATGCCACTCTTCTGAGCAGTGATGAGGGGAAACCCCGCTGTTATGACATATGCACCATAAATATTTCAAGTGCTCCTTGTAGATTGCACATACAAGCATCGAAAGCCCCCAGAGAATATTTGCAGTGTACACATGTAGCTGTGTCTCAGGGACCGGTGTACGAGAGGAAATACTGTTGAGTTATCCAAGTTTTAGGGTTTTTTTGGGCAAAATATTTGTATTGGGTTTTTTAGGAACATTATATGCAGTAAGGCAGATTATTTGTGGATACAATATGAGTTGAGACAATATACCGGAGAGAAAATACGGTGTTACAATTAAAGCATAGATACCTTCACATGCAAATGTCACCAGGTCTGATTAAGAAAGGAACTGGGAGTTAATTGGTGATGGAGACCAGGGGGTGCTGCATGCACCTCGCTGCAATGGCACTAACCGGGGGTGCAAACGAAAACCAAGAAGTGAAAGGGATATATACTGGGGCTGGTTATGGCAAGTAATCAGTGTCAAGGGAGAGGTACGGGATATACTTTTAGGAGCGAGTCGTAGACATAGTTGGGCAAAGTTCTGAGGTCTGGGCGACCAGGCGGGAAAGGTAATGAGAGTAAAGGAAGGGGGCTTCACCGGGAGTCTGTTCGCCCTTGTATCAGTATGAAGGAATTGCAGTCATATGGTATCTTAGGCAGGGTCGGATTGGGATCAAAAATAGGCCCGGTCAACCCTACAATATTGGCCCACATTCACACTTCGCAGCTTTTCATGAAACATTGCTAAATTAATATCAGGGGACTCATTTTTGCACATATGTGTGGTAAATTAGGCATTTTAAAACTTATAAGGGGGTCAAGAATAGAAACATTGCATCTTTGAAATCTGAATACTTGCAGTGTCAATGCCTTGCACAACAAAGTGATTTTATCCTTTCCCAACCAACTATGTACTTGACTCTGATCATCATAGAAATGTTGTGTACAACCAAGATGGTCAGTCCTCTGAGGGGAGAGAGGGGTTGAAAGGTGAAATACATGGTCCCCAGGAGTTGGTGCTGTAGGCCTGTGATTCTACTTGCTTGACAGAGGTACAGAAAACGAACAGCTGGGGGACCCTGTTTTTTTTTCCGATGGGATGTTTGTGGTCAGACTCCTTCCTGGGCCTCAGTAACCGGGGTCAGATTGGGATCAAAAATAGACCCAGGCAACCCTACAATATTGGCCCACATTCACACATCGCAGCCTTTAATGAAACATTGCTAAATTAATATCAAGGGACTCATTTTTGCACATATGTGTGGTAAATTAGGCATTTTAAAACTTATAAGGGGGTCAAGAATAGAAACACTGCATCTTTTAAATCTGAATACTTACTTGCAGTGTCAATGCCTTGCACAACAAAGTGATTGTATCCTTTCCCAACCAACTATGTACTTGACTCTGATCATCATAGGAATGTTGTCTACAGCCAAGATGGTCAGTCCTCTGAGGGCAGAGAGGGGTTGAAAGGTGAAATAGATGGTCCGTATCAGCAGGATGTTGAAGCATGGTCTAGCATGGTCACCTGTCCACTTGTGGACTAGTTAGCTCTTTGCGTTATTCTGTTGGGACCTCTGGATCCTACTGGTAATGGTCACTGCAGAGTTCAGCTTGTTTCAGCTCTCTCACATGGTGAAAGTGGGCATGGAAATCAAGAGGTAGGAAGGAAATCTTTATATTAGCACTTCTCTTCCCTCTAGAAGCTTGTGGCTGGGTAAGAAAGGGGCGAGGTCAGAACCTTGAGGCAGAAATCCCCCAGGCCTGTTGTTTCCAGTACCATCTAAAGGCTTTTTAAGCCCCAGGCAATACGGATTGTGGGAGTCATTGTTTAGAAAAACTGTGATTATTATTAGTTATTTTCAGCCCAGCCCCCATGATGTCAAACAACACTGAACTATAAGTTAACCTTGATGAAAAGTGGACATCCAATAATACCCTAAGCTGATGCTGTGCAGTGTGTGCCAGCCAAATAGTACCAAAATAAAGCTTGAGCAAGCATTGATAAAGCCATTTTTGTTTTTGTGGTTAAATGTTTTGTCATGCAAAATATTTGATATAAAAATCAGTGTCTAATAAGCTGGTGTCTACCATTTTAGAAAAGAGACAGTAATGGTGACTTAGTGGATGTTTAGTGTAACAGTGCATAATATGAAAAAGTATGTGCATAGTGCTTGAAATTGTAGCTTTCATTGCTAAATGTTGCTGCAACAGTGAAAATTGAAGCACTTCTCTGATGATTTTTACTGTTATACCAGGTGAAATAAAATAATGTTCTACTTAATTTTGTTCCTGTGCCTTTCTTTCTGTGGCTATGTAGTAATCTCAAGCTCTGCTGAGTAAGCAAAATACAGAGGACAGTAAGGTGATGCGAATGTCAGAGAGAAACGTAAAGTAGAGGGAAGAGGGAGGTAGAGGCAGTGATAATGTAGAGCTATAGGTGAGATGAGGAACTCATAAGGTAGAAAGAGAATGGCAAGGTGGGCTGGAAAAAAGATATGGAGGGATAGAAAATGGAGCGGTAGATAGAAAGGGATTTTGGAGTGAGGTAGATATGTACAGAGTGATAAGGATACTGAAATGTTAAGAGAGGAGGTACACAGAGTCAGTGACGTAACAAAACTTGAGGGGGCTCCACCCTGCACAGCACATGGAGGTCATCCATCCGGACTCACTAAAGAGCTCTTAGGCCAGGGTATTGTGCTGAGGGTGCCCCCGGGAGCTCACCTCCCCTACCCCCCCCTCCCGGCAATGCTGGGGACTTTGTTATGCCATTGCACAGGGGGATGAGGTAGAGAGATAGGTAATGTAGGAATAGGATTTAGTTGGAGAGAGCTAGAGGCAGAGGACTCTAGAGGTTGACAGGCAAGAAGATGAGGTAGCAGTACAGAGAAATGAAAGCTGAGGTGCGGTATAGAGAGGGGCAGAATGTTAAGTAGAGCACAGAGAGATAGGTTTGGTAAAGTGGATAGTGAAGAAGAGAGAAAGGTACGTTGAGAGGTGAAAGATCAGAAAACGAGTTTATTTATACAGAAAAGAGATGAAATAGAGAGACGGGTGAGGTAGAGAAAGAGAGGGGAGATTCAGGCAGAGGAAGTGTCAGAGTGTTAGGATCAGCTTGAGAAGTGATGTAGAGAGACATAAAAAGAAAGAGACAGAGAATGTATGTTAAAAAGTGGTCCAGATATAGATTTGAAAGAGTGGAAAAAATGCAATGGTAGTTTAACAAGAAGTCCAGAGGTAGAGAAAGAGAGCTAGTAATAAAGGAGTACTTTTGGGAGAGATATGACTTAGAATGAAGAGAAGTAAAAAGAAGTGGAGAGGTGAGGCAGTGATCAAACAAGGTCAATTGAGAGGCTGGTATTGAGAGAAAGAGAAATGTAGGGGATAGAAAGATTGAATAATGTATGAGATGTAAAGAAGAGAGAAAAGTGAGGAAGTGAGTGTTGTGGTAAGGAGAGGGGGTGAGAAAGGCAGAGAGAAGTGAGGCATAGAGATGAGGGGGTGAGATAAATAGATAAGGTTGAGAGAGACAGGGCAGCAAAATGAAAAGTACTGTGAGGTGCTGCAATAGGGGTGGGGTAGGGAGGAAAATTTGTGGAGGTGGACACAGACAGTAGGAGAGAGAGAGATGGTGACAGGTGGGCTATAGGGAGGTGTATTTTAAACATAGAAGTGAAGTAGACAGAACTGTGGTAGAAAGGGCTGAAATAGAAATTGAGTGGTAGATACATGGGGTCTAGAGGTCAATGAAGAGAGAGAAAGAAAGAGGTGAGGTAGAAGAGCTGGAGTCAAGTAAGGGAAGAGATCTGAAACAGAAAGATAAGTGAGGCCTAGAAAAAGAGGTAGGAGTAATAAAACAGTTAACATAAAGGTAGCGAGAGAGTTCGAGGAAGATAGATCTGGGCTTTAGTGACTGGTGAGGTAGAGCGAAATTAGGCAAAAAAATGTACAAAAAGAAAGGAAATAAGGAACGGTGAGATACAAAGGTATTGAGAGGCAAAGTAAACAGAGGGAGTAAGGTGAAGAGTAAGTTAGAGGGAAGTAGACAAAAAGTAGAGAGATCATTAAAGGAGAGTGAAGGCAGATAGTGAGCAACGCTAGAACAAGTAATGGATAAGGACAGAAAGGGGTAGGAAAAAAGAAAGTC
Source organism: Pleurodeles waltl (assembly GCF_031143425.1). NCBI lineage: Eukaryota > Metazoa > Chordata > Amphibia > Caudata > Salamandridae > Pleurodeles > Pleurodeles waltl. Next base: position 913,773,037 of record NC_090448.1, on the reverse strand, counting down.
ATGAGACATGGACAGAAAGAGAGACAGACAAACACAGACAGAGAAAAAGAAAGATTATTATAAAAAATTATAAGTGAAAAAAAAGAGTGAGAGATCATTTTCTCAGGAGGGCCTTGGAAGATGGAGCACTTTACAATTGTCCATATTGTGCATTCCTTAAAACGTCTCTGGCTGTTTTCCTGTTCGGACAGGCTGCAGAGTGAGGAAGGTGGCCCAGCCATTGGGAGGTGAGGTGGGAAGCTTGAGTGTTCCTTACTGCGGGAAAGGGGAAGAATATCACCCAACATTATTAAGAACCTTATTACAAATTCAGATATTGTCTCAGAGTATTCCAATGTGTTTAGAAGAACCTTTGCTGTCCTATTTAAAGCACATATAGTGGCAGCTTTTGCTTAGAAGTGATATATTCATTAAATATCTTTTAAACAACCTAGTGTGCTCCAAAGGTTAGGGAAGGGGTCTGCTTGGTTTGGTTCACTGTTGAGTCCTAGGGCATAAGCAGCAGTGAGTGCACAGGCCTACCAGGCACAGGCCCATGAAGGCTCCAAGGGTATGTTGCTTCTTACTTGTAATGTGATCCAGCAAGACGGCGCAAGGAGTCGTGACTGCAGGTGACATATGTTGTGATCTGCAGGTGAAGTGTTCTAATAAAGGCAAAACTAAATCATCCTTATGAGGTAGGAATATTGTGTACTTTTCAATTGGGTAAAAGTGACATTTGTATAGACAGTGCTTACAAAAATGCACAGTGAAGCACTATATGAAAGCCCTTTGCCATCTTCTACAAATACACACTACAGGCAAACAGGTAAGTGTACCATGCATAGTTCCAGGTGCAGAGCTTGCATCACAAAAAATTAAAACACAACACTTGCACACTCCCACTCAGGATGCAGAGCCAGTGTGGCACATCACACAAATCTCTACTGCTCACCTTCTCACACACTCTACCTCACTAGTGTGCATTCATTGTGTTCTAATTTTCACTGTGTCTCATCTCTCGACCGCTCTTCCACTCATCCATGGTACTCCGTCTGTAACATTTGCTCACGTGCTCTTTTACCACAATTGTACTCTTTCCATCAAGCACTTTATTTCTATTCTTCTCTCTTCGTGTCTTTCTGTGCTTCTCACTCTTTCCATAGCCCTGTCTCTGTTTTGTTTACCCTCCTATCCCACACCTCACCGATTCTATCTCATCCCCTTCACCCTCTTCTCTACCCTTTCTTGTCCCCTTACGTTTTAAATTCTCTCTCCTCGTCCTCCCTCCTTGCCTCCTCCTCGGGTAGCCACAAAGACCGTGGGGTCTGAGGAAAAGCACTGCTGCAGGGCATGTGCAGAGAGCCTGACAGGCACAAGGGACAAGAGCAGTGCAATGCAGTGTCCTGCAAGGAAGAGAATGTGTGAAATGGCCCACCTCAGCTTGGTTCCAGTAAGGGTGCTCAAGGCACCACCCCATGCCTATCATGTGCTAGTCAAGCAGGGGAGGGGACAGATAAAAACACAGCCAGCCTCATACAGTGAGGAAGGGTGTAAAAATGGCTTTGCTCAGCTGGGCTCCAGCGATGCTGCTCCTACTCCCTCACAACCCCCACCTCAATTTGCTTGCATTATTGTGTATTAACAGCTGGCCCAAACCAGCCCCACACATTAATAATGGGCCTGCCCTGCAGGGGATTGGTGAGGACTTTTCCAGTCTCTGCTAGGAGGTGAGGTGACATGATACATTCTTCCAAACAGCGTTCCTAGGCCCCAGAGAATAACAGGCAAGGCTGGACTCTACAACTCATCCTGAAACCACTCAAAATGGCCACAAAAAAATAATCGGCCCACGACTGTGCCTCAGGTACCGGCCCGTCGGCCTTTGCCCGAATGCCCGGTTTACCAATCCGACCCTGGCATTCATTTTGTCCGACTATTTGTAGGAACTGTGTGTGAAGTGTAAGATATTGTGAGGAGATGGATCGTTTGCAGAGAAGACGACCTCCTTGTAGCGAGGAGCTTCCTCCTCTGCCCAGTCCGTATTTGTGCATTGCTTCATGCCAGGCAGCCACCAATGGGGTTGCTGGTGATCGCCAATGAAGCGTAAGTGTGTGCTTGGCAAGGAAGAGTGCTAGCACAGGGCATCGGATGCGTACCTTCTGTTGCTTCCAGAGCCTAAAAATACCTAAGGCTGTTGCGTCTGCCAGTACTCTTGTAAGGCTGGGCTTGACCATAACAAGTGTGTGAGATCTGCATCTGGTGTATGACATTGGGGTGGGGGGGTGTAGGAGAGCGCCGGAGGAAACCCAATCATGGCGCTCTCCGAACGCCTCGCCAGATCGACAACCCCGTCGTCATGGAGACGCATCGGGAAGGAGGCGGAAGTCGGCCCCGGAGTTCCGGGCTGCCGAGAGTGAAGAAGGGCACGGCGGGACGAGATGGGACTCCTCCTCCTCAGGACGGAAGACGGACCCCGAGGGAGAGACGGCCAGAAAGCGCGAGACGAGGAGAAACGGAGAGCCAGACGCCCGAGAAGAGACGGAAGAAAGGACGGAAGAGCCACCCCGAGAGGAGACGGAGGACGCGACAGCCTGCCACGGCCCAGGAGGGTCGTGGCTGGACAAGGTACGTGCCTTAGTAAAGGGCCACAGCAGAACCCAGGGAAGGGGAAGGGTAGGAGGAGAGGGGAGGACTGAAGGGGGGAGGAAAGGGGAGGAAGGGAGACAGGGTGACTACCTCTAAGGGGAGAGCGCCTGAAGCGGGGCAAGTTCCCTGGGCACCCTAACAACCACGTATGCTGCCTGACACTAGGAAAGAAACCCATTCACCTCCCCACTAAAAAGGATAGAGTAACCCTTCCGTCACTTCCCCCCCCCCCCCTTTCTTAGTTCACCTCCTCTCCCATACCCCCACACAGAACCAAAACCGTGCTTACCCTCCCCACTTACCGGCTGCCACCTTGTTTTTGTTCTTCCGAGGAAACCTGCCGCCAAGATACCGGAACACGCCACCTGGAAGGAAAAGGAAGGGAAAGGAATAAGCAACCCACCTGAGACGGATAGAGACCAGAGAGGGAGAAAAGGAAAGGAAAACAGAACCCAGAACCACCGGTTACTCACAGACTGTTCTAAGTTATTCTCCCCCTTATCTACCGCCAAGAACAATAAAAAGCACGTAAACCCCTATAAAGGGTAGTTAACCTCAGTGTTTGTGTCCTCTATCACCCCTACACCACACCCATCGCCTACAGTGGTGTCAGAAGTGGGATTTGGACAGATACGGGATAATGGAGGACAAGTCCAGCATGGAAGAAATGATTAAGCAGTTGGCCGAAGGGCAGCGCCATCTCCAGCTAGTCTGGGAAGCCCAGCAACGAGAGGCCAAAGAGGATAGGGAGGCCCTACAGTCGGCATTGAAAAGCCAGGCCACCATTATGGCCAATAATCAGCTAGTTCATGAGACTGCCATACAAAAGCTGACCGACACTATAGCCGCAAGTAAGGTGCATCCCAATGTGCCCAGTTCAGTCCTACAAAAATACCAAGAAGGAGAAGACCCTGACTCGTTTTTTACGAACTTTGAGAGAGTCGCTTCCAGTGCTCAATGGCCGGCAGAGAGGTGGGGTCAGTATATAGCTCCCCTCCTGACAGGAACCCTCCAATCCGCTTATCAGGCCGCAAACCCAGGAGGTGTCACCCCGTATGCCGAGATAAAGAAGAGTATTTTGGAACGAGTCGGACATGATGTCGAATACTATAGAACTAGGTTCCGGAAAGTAAGATGGGGACCCCATGAAGACCCTCGGACATACTATTACCGGGTGAAGGATCTAGGGTTGAAGTGGCTGGGACCACTAGGAGCGGAACGTGAGGACATAATTAAGGCGATTATTCTGGAGCAGTATCTAGATTCCCTACCGCCCCATACCCGACACTGGATCCGACAACACCCCAATATAGATACTGAGACAGCGGTTGATCTAGCTTGTGCTTATCACAGATCAGGAGAGGGTAAACCACAACCCGTCCGCCCCATGGGGAAACCACCAATAACCCCTACTCAATTCCACACACGACGAGCTACCGAAGAGACCGGCCTACCTAGAAACCCGGAGAGAAGCCCGATGCAGCAACCCCAATGTTTTAACTGTGGGGAGTGGGGCCATATCGCTCGTGGATGTCCCAGAAAGCAGGAGGGTATAGAGCCAATGGAGATAGGCATGACTAGAGGCAGAGTCTTATGCCTAGGAAAGAGTAGTGTGTCCTTTAAGTACCCCCTGATGGTCAACGGAAAACTTGTTATGGCCTTAATTGACTCCGGGTGTAGTCAGTCAGTAGTCCGACGTAGTCTGATTCACCAGATACCACCCCCTGAGGACCAATGGGTTACGATATGCTGTGTTCATGGAGATCGAGCCCAGTATCCGCTTCTCAACATAGACATAGGCTGGGACGGACATATAGACAGTCTGCCTGTGGGACTCATGGACAACCTAATAGAGGAATGTGTAATAGGAACGGACTATCAAAGGTTCGACGACCTCTTAGACAGGACCAGACAGAAAAACCCAGTGGACAACTGGTGGGGTGACGCGCCATTCCGAGATGATGCTATACCTAGCCATCCCACTAGACGGAAGCTAACACGAAAGGAGAGGAGAACGGAGAAACAGAGATACGCCTGGCAACAGGACCAACAAAACAAAGAAGGGGTCATGGCCCTCCTAGACGCAGCCCCCACATCGTTTAGAATGAGTCAACACGAGGATCCCACCTTAAAACATGCTTGGAAAAATGCTAAAACCGCCTCAACTGGAGAGGTAGGTCCTTACTTCTTGACCTCAAAAGATCTGTTATATAGGGTCACCACCAAAACAAATGGGGAGAAAAGACAGCTCGTCGTTCCCGAATCCTACCGAACCCAGATACTCTTCCTAGCCCACAACCAACCAGGGGGAGGACATTGTGGCAGGGAAAAAACAGAAGAATACTTACTCAGGCGGTTTTACTGGCCGGGAGTATATGCCCATATCAGAAGGTACTGCGCTCAATGTCCTAAGTGCCAACTTGTGGAGCCAGGAACCCTCCGTAAAGCACCGTTGCAACCCCTACCTCTGATTGATATACCATTCAAACGGGTCGGTATGGACATAGTTGGTCCTCTGTTACCGTCTAGTAAAGGGCATACCCACATTCTCGTGCTCGTAGACTACGCAAGTAGGTACCCCGAGGCCATTCCCCTTTCCAGCACCACTACGAAAAACGTAGCACAAGCTATGATATCTTTCTTTTCCCGGGTAGGATTTCCCGAAGAAGTCCTTACGGACCAGGGAACCCCATTCATCTCAGGACTGATGAAACAAATCTGTACATCCCTAGGGGTTCAACAGATAAAAACATCTGTCTACCATCCCCAAACGGATGGATTGGTAGAACGGTATAATCGCACCATAAAAACCATTTTAAGGAAAGTGGTGAATGAGACACGTAAGGACTGGGATCAGAAGCTTCCCCTAGTATTGTACGCGATAAGGACACATGAACAATCCTCCACTGGGCATAGCCCGTTTGAACTGGTATTTGGGAGACAACCAAGAAACCTTCTAGATATGGCAGTGGAACTCTGGGAGGAGGAGGAGAACGAAGAACGTCCTATCCTAGACTATGTCCATAAGCTAAAAACCCAACTCCAATCAGTATGGGAGGACGTAAGGCAGCATCTAACAGAAGCCCAAAATAACCAAAAGACTTACTATGACCAGGGTACCAAACTCAGGATCTTACAACCCAATGACAAAGTGTTAATCCTCAGGCCCACCTCAGAGCACAAATTAATTGCCAAATGGCAGGGACCATACAAAATCATAAAAAGAGTTACCCCCGTTACCTATTTATTAGAATTAAGAGATAATCCAAGGCGAACCCAGATTTACCACATTAACCTATTAAAGAAATGGGAAGAACCCGCTAGCAATAACTTAGCATTAGCGAGGGGATGTCTGATCACGCCAACTCAACCTTTAGGGTTGGAATTGTGCCCCACCTCACTGTATGACCCTCAACAGCTCCCCAAAATCAGTGAGTCCCTTTCCGAGATAGAGACCCGACAAATGACGGAGTTAGTCCACCGTCATGCCTATTTTTTTTCTGAACTACCGGGGAAAACAGCACTGGTCCAGCATCACATTAGAACCCCGGAAGGAAAAGTAGTACGACAACGACCTTATCGAATTCCCGAGGCAAGGAAAACCCTCATAGAAGAGGAAGTCGATAAAATGTTGCGTTTAGGAGTTATTGAAACCTCTACCAGCCCATGGTGTTCTCCGATTGTCATAGTGCCGAAGCCGGATGGCTCTATCCGCTTCTGCATTGACTTCCGGAAGCTCAATGAGATATCCCTTTTTGATACATACCCCATTCCTCGGGTAGATGAAGTCTTGGAGAAGATAGGGCAAGCCCGATATATGACTACTATTGATCTGACAAAGGGGTATTGGCAGATCCCCTTAGCACCCTCGGACAAGGAAAAAACGGCGTTCGTATCCCCTTCGGGCCTGTATCAATTCACGGTGCTCCCTTTCGGGCTTCATGGTGCCCCAGCAACGTTCCAACGACTAATGGATCAACTACTAAGACCCTACCATGATTTTACAGCCGCATATCTTGATGATATTGTTATTTTTAGTTCTACCTGGTCTACCCACCTCCTTCACCTGGATAAAGTGTTCTCCGCACTATCCGCGGCCGGGCTTACCGCCAACCCAAAAAAATGTGTACTAGGGCAGACCCAGATAGCCTACCTAGGTTACGTTATTGGGAATGGGCTCTTGAGTCCCCAAAAGGATAAAGTAGCCACCATTCGACATATTCCACTCCCTACCACAAAGAAGGAACTTCGCTCCTTTCTGGGGCTAGTTGGATACTATCGAAGGTTCATCCCTCAATACTCTACTATCACAGCCCCCCTTACGGACCTCCTAAAAAAACAATATCCGACGGTCCTACCTCCTTTTTCCCCCTCCCAACTTCAGGGATTCCAGTGGCTCAAGGAAGCCCTTACAACCGAACCAGTATTGCGTTGTCCCGATTTTGCCAGGCCCTTCCATCTTTTTACGGACGCATCCAATGTCGGGTTAGGGGCCGTGTTGGCACAACCTGACCCCCAGGGACATGAACATCCAATAGTCTACATCAGTAGGAAGCTATTACCTAGGGAAACGAACTACCCCACTATAGAAAAGGAATGTTTGGCCATTAAATGGGCAATCGAATGTTTGCAGTATTACCTCCTGGGACGCCCATTCATCCTCTTCACCGATCATGCGCCTTTGACATGGTTGGCTTCCCATAAAGACACCAATTCCAGAGTACTCCGCTGGTTCCTTGAACTGCAACCCTTTACTTTTCAGATCCGCCATATCCCTGGGGCTCGCCAATGTCCCGCAGACTTCCTCTCCCGCTGCCCTGACTCCTCGGGCCTATACCAGTCCCGATCGTGGGAAGGGGTGTGTAGGAGAGCGCCGGAGGAAACCCAATCATGGCGCTCTCCGAACGCCTCGCCAGATCGACAACCCCGTCGTCATGGAGACGCATCGGGAAGGAGGCGGAAGTCGGCCCCGGAGTTCCGGGCTGCCGAGAGTGAAGAAGGGCACGGCGGGACGAGATGGGACTCCTCCTCCTCAGGACGGAAGACGGACCCCGAGGGAGAGACGGCCAGAAAGCGCGAGACGAGGAGAAACGGAGAGCCAGACGCCCGAGAAGAGACGGAAGAAAGGACGGAAGAGCCACCCCGAGAGGAGACGGAGGACGCGACAGCCTGCCACGGCCCAGGAGGGTCGTGGCTGGACAAGGTACGTGCCTTAGTAAAGGGCCACAGCAGAACCCAGGGAAGGGGAAGGGTAGGAGGAGAGGGGAGGACTGAAGGGGGGAGGAAAGGGGAGGAAGGGAGACAGGGTGACTACCTCTAAGGGGAGAGCGCCTGAAGCGGGGCAAGTTCCCTGGGCACCCTAACAACCACGTATGCTGCCTGACACTAGGAAAGAAACCCATTCACCTCCCCACTAAAAAGGATAGAGTAACCCTTCCGTCACTTCCCCCCCCCCCTTTCTTAGTTCACCTCCTCTCCCATACCCCCACACAGAACCAAAACCGTGCTTACCCTCCCCACTTACCGGCTGCCACCTTGTTTTTGTTCTTCCGAGGAAACCTGCCGCCAAGATACCGGAACACGCCACCTGGAAGGAAAAGGAAGGGAAAGGAATAAGCAACCCACCTGAGACGGATAGAGACCAGAGAGGGAGAAAAGGAAAGGAAAACAGAACCCAGAACCACCGGTTACTCACAGACTGTTCTAAGTTATTCTCCCCCTTATCTACCGCCAAGAACAATAAAAAGCACGTAAACCCCTATAAAGGGTAGTTAACCTCAGTGTTTGTGTCCTCTATCACCCCTACACCACACCCATCGCCTACAGGGGGGTAGCCAATCTGTGCCTTTGGGAAATAGCAGTTCAGTTGTGTGGGGGAAAGGGATGCCCTGTGCAATATAAAGAATAGGATATTATGTTGCGATCAACGATACGAAGTTGTGTAAGGTAGGAACAATCTTCACGTTTATTACAACTTCACAAAGAACCACCTCCATAATATGTTTCCGGCCCCCTTCCAACCGCCTCCTCCGTCCAGCCGCACCTCCCGCATTCCTTTCCTCGAGGCCCATTCCATACCCCACATTCTATACACGAGCCCACCCCCATTCGGCTCAACAACCCGCGAGCCAAACCTTAGATAAAGAATACACAACATACCATCTCTCCCCTTTTTTTTTTTTTTTAAACAAAACAATACCATAACTACCACAAGAATAGTAATAATAATAATAATAGCTCCATGGAGCAAAAACATTAACACTAAAAATATATTATTGATCAACTCTTAATTTCCAAGGCAAAAACCTTTCACGGGAAGATCTGCGTGGAGAGTTTCCTTTACAATGTAAGGCCGACTTTTGTGTATCTGAGTCATGGAAATTTTGAACATGTAACAATGAACTACCACTCATACGCCTGTCAATATCATTACAAGAACTCAAATCAGAGCCATCGGATAGTTTTACCACTCTGGAAAGGTTCCACCAGCGACCATCTTCAACCATAATTGCACTCCCACAAACCTTCTTCACTCTGACAGGCTTTCCAAACCCGTCTTCACCTTTTTTTACTGACCCACATTTTTTAATCCGCACCAAATCTCCAGGGCGAACCATGCATAGTTTAGAAGCTTTGATCATATCATATCTCCACTTCATACGTTCTTGACCTGACCACACCTTTTCCCACTCCAATCCCTTTTTACTTCCACACATTCCTTTGCTGTTCAGCGCACTCACTAACCAAGAAGGAAAGAGAACGGTGGTTGGTTTACGCCCTTTTAACGCTTCAAAAGGTGATACATTAGTCAAAGAATGGGGTGTGGAGCGATAAACCCACAAGATGGTGCCCACCGCTTCTAATATGTCGTAATTATTGTGCCTAGCCCACTTTATACAGTCACCAACCACCCGGTTCATCCTTTCAACTAAACCATTTGTCTGGGGGTGATATAATGAACTTTTCAAGTGCTTAACTCCAGATTGCTTTAAAAAATTCTCCATTTCAGAATTTACAAATTGTACATCATTATCAGAAATAATGATTTCAGGAAAACCCTCACGCAAAAAGACCTCCTTAAGAAAATTCACAGCATTAGACGCTGAAGGAACTGCATAAAAACAAACCTCAGGCCATCTACTGTGATAATCCATTAGGACAAAAGCATACCGTAAATTGTGAGGGAGAAAATTAAATGGGCCAATCATATCAATCCCCAGCTTAGACCACGGTCTTGCAGGAATTTCAATAGGATGCAACGGCGGAGTAGATACTTTCAATCCCTTCTCCGCCGAATTGCAAACAAAACACCCCTTGACGACCATATCAACCTCTTTGTCCATGGATGGCCACCAATAACTCTCCCTTAACCTCCTTTTTGTCATAGTCGCTCCAAAATGTCCTTCATGCGCTAATTTAATCAGACCCGAACGTAAATCATGCGGGGGAATACACCTTTCACCCCTCAACAATATCTGATCCTCTATAGAGATCTCACTCGCAACCTTACAAAATGGTTGCAACGGTAAGAGAACACTCTTTTCTCTTGGCCACCCATTAACTACAAACTCTTTAACCTGGGTCAAAATGGGATCCTTAGCAAAAGCTACCTCCCAATCATTCTTGTTATAGGCTCTGGACATTGGCAGATCTACAGAAGCAATAAAACAATCCTCTCTATCATCCTCAGCGTCAACACCCTCCAACTCATCCATAGGTAATCTAGAAAGAAAATCTGCTCTCACATTGAGCTTCCCCGGCAAAAACTTAACCTCCATATTATACTGCAACAACTTAGTTGTAAGACGGGCAATGCGTGGGGTGGTGTAATTGGTTTTATCCCCACCAAGAATGTATATCAAAGGTTTATGATCTGTCACAATGACAAATCTTCTGCCCCATATGTAACTCCTAAATTTTTCACTAGCCCAGACACAAGCCAACAATTCTTTTTCTATAACCGAATAATTGACTTCAGCCTCCCTCAACACTCTAGAAGCATAGCTGATGGTAGCTTCACCATGTTCCGTGTCCTGGACTAGAACTGCCCCTAAACCATATTTGCTGGCATCCACCATAATTTTACATGTTAAGGCCGGATCATAGGAACGTAATGCTTTGGCATCAGTCATTTCGGTTTTTACCAACACAAACGTATCCTGACAGTCCTTGTCCCATTTGAATTCAACACTCTTCTTCAACATATTTGACAGACATTTCATCTTGGAGGCATAATTTGGAATAAACCTAGAATAAAATTCACATAATCCTACAAAAGAGCGTAACTCATCCTTATTCTTAGGGGGAAGACAATGGCGAACAGCATCCACTAACCCCGGTCTCGGTTTGACTCCCTCCGATGAAACGACATGTCCCAAAAATTCAATCTCTTTTCTCCAAAATTCACACTTTTCCTCCTTTACAACAACACCACTCTCCTCAAAAATCTGTAATACCATCTTGAGCACAATGTTGTGATCTACTAACTGTTTGGCAAAAATCAAAACATCATCCTGAAAAACCAATACACCCTCGACATCTTTCAGCAGAAATGACATGATACGTTGGAAAACTGAAGCAGCCGAAGCAAGGCCGAAGGGCATTCTACGAAATTGAAAGGTACCAAACGGAGTGTTGAAAGCTGTTAAATGTCTAGAATCCTCTTCAAGGACAACCTGGTGGTAAGCTGAGGCCAAATCAATTTTTGAAAACCATACTGCACCATTGAGCTTCTCAAGTAGATCACAGATTCTAGGTAAAGGAAAAGAATCTACCCAAATCTCTTTGTTGAGACTTCTTAAGTCAATACATAAGCGGATCTCACCATTGCATTTACGAGCAACCACAATGGGAGACAACCATAAACTAGATTCAACCGGTTCAATTACACCAGAGGATTGTAACTTTTCCAATTCTGATCTAAGGTCCTCCCTCAGGCTAAATGGAATCGCTCTTAACTTGTGCTTTATCGGAATGGCATTATTTTTTACTTTGATAGCATGCTTAAATCCTTGGATACATCCTAATTTTTTCTCAAATACCCTAGGGAACATCGAATGAAGAGTAGACAAATTCATGTCACAACCGTCTCTAACCACCATTACCTGCTCAGTGGTACCTGGTCTCAATACCATCCCAAATAGGCCTTGGTGGAACCACCTTAAGATATTAAGACCCTTGACAGCAACATACACCTTACCACGGATCTTGCGCCCCTTGAACTCCAAAACATCTTCGATAAAACCTTCTAATTCAATCCTCCTTCCTTCATAGGAAACTGGAGCTCTGTCAGGTGGAAACAATTTCCTATGACCCCACGTTCTCTTAAACAGGTCTAAAGTTATCATAGTTATGCGTGCCCCGGAATCCACAAGTAAATGTAGTGTTTTACCACCCACACAAATATCCACATACGGGTCCACACACTTCTCAAGATCATTCAATGAGATTTGTTCATCTGTGACAACCACAATCATGTCACGGAACTCGTTTTCCAAACCTTGATTGGACCCTTCACAGATATCAGACACACTGCTTATTTTAACATTCTTGTCACTCTTGACACTCTGACACACTCTAGCAAAGTGGCCCGCCCGGCCGCATTTGTGACAAATAACATTCTTAGCAGGACAGCCTTTAGAGTCTTTCAAATGTGGAACATTCCCGCATCTGAAACAAATATTGCTGCGTTTGAAAAACTGATTATTGGTGGTCTTGAATTCTTTGGTTGAGGAAACGACATTGACGCAAACATTCTCATCCTCCTTGCGTTGATACGAAAGTTCTTTAAGAGACACTTGGGCTAATTCAATGCTTTTTGCCTGCTTTATAACTTCCTCAAGTGAAGGATCACCCATTGTAAGTAGTCTTTGTTGAATATGTCTGTCATAACAATTCCCAATGAGTTGGTCCCTGACCAATTGATCACGGAATGCACCAAATTGACATTTTGCACACAATTTACGAAGCACACTAACAAAATCATCAATCGATTCACTTTGTAGCTGGACTCTCTTGAAAAATTTGTGGCGCAAAACAACAAGACTAGGTTGTTTATCAAATCTCAGGATAAGCTTCTTTACTGTTTCCTGATACTCATCTAATTCTTCATTATCCGTCACTTCAACTTCAGGAAGATGTTTCAAAGTCTCTCTGCCTTCAAATCCCAGCGAATGTAATAATAGAAACTTTTTCCTTTCAGGTCTATATCGTGATGCACCAATAGCTCCTAAATAAGTTTCGAAAGCATCAAACCATTGAGACCATGACACTGGTGGTTCACCTGGTGTTTCTAGAAATGGAGGAGGTGCGGAAACTGATTGCATATTTCAAATAAAATTATTCCATCAACATATATAAAACTATAAATGACACTCACAGAAACTTCTGCTGTAATTCTTTACAAAACTTGCTCATACTACTAGTACGTAGTTAAATTGTTTTGAACAAAACTTGACTAATTTGCAGAAGAAGGTGAAGAGAAGAGAGAAAAAAAAAAAACAGCCCCACAACCTCCTCGTTTAGCAATGTTCGAACCACCAGTCCATTTTCTAAAGAAAGTTCACCTTCTTTTCCCCTTTTTTTTTTTAGAGCGTAAAACGAGTACAATTTCACAAGGAGAACAGCGGTAAGAAAATATTTTATAACTTCCTGAAAAATATGTCGTTGAAGGAGTGCGTTGTAACACCAAAACGCGCCGCACAGGCAGTTGCAGAAGAGTGCGCGCTAACCACGGACGTGCGCGAGATGAACTGGTTCACACAAGCGCTCGAGGCCGGCAAACGAAAGTAAGCACTTTGTTATGAAGATGCACGCGCTGTATGCCCAATATGTTTTAATGCGCGTATACACTTAATTCAGAGCTCCATCAGCGAGACGCCCAATAAATCTCTCCACGAATATCTTCCAATGACGAAATCGATCTCACCTTCACCGGAGATCTGTTGATAATGCTGCGTCCGCCTCAAAGAGGTTCACTTTGCATAGGTCCGGAGGTGGTTCGCCTCGTCGCCAATATTATGTTGCGATCAACGATACGAAGTCGTGTAAGGTAGGAACAATCTTCACGTTTATTACAACTTCACAAAGAACCACCTCCATAATATGTTTCCGGCCCCCTTCCAACCGCCTCCTCCGTCCAGCCGCACCTCCCGCATTCCTTTCCTCGAGGCCCATTCCATACCCCACATTCTACACACGAGCCCACCCCCATTTGGCTCAACAACCCGCGAGCCAAACCTTAGATAAAGAATACACAACAATTTTTAAATCAGGAGTTCCAGGAGACCTACTGGGGATGTTTTAGCGCCTGTGTCTACTCCCTATTGTGTAGTACTCTTCCAATGTCATCCTCCCATTTATGTTGAAGTGATGTCCATGTGCTCGCAAGTGGCTTTATATAGCTATGTTATCTGATGATGGCTGTCACCCATGGTGAGTATGGTTTATATTATCGGGTGGGTAGGGGGTTCAGTTTCTGATGTGTTCCAGAGAGTGCAAAAGGTGACGTACAGTTGGTTGTGAGTGAGAAACTGTCCCGATGGGTGGCCATAGTCCGTGGAAAGTTGTTCTCCCGCTGTGGTCAGCCAACAATCAGTCCAGGGTCGTAAAGCTCTAGTTGTATAGTAGGCCGAGAAAGGGGGAGGCCAATCAGGGGCATATGCTTGGATTCCGTCCACAAGGCAGTGTTTGCAAGAACGTGCTACTGCCACTTGTAGCAGCCAGGGAGAGGAGGGCACAGCCCTTGAAAGGAGAAAGCCTCGAATTGTGGCTACTCATATGAACCCTCGTTCAACGCTGGCCGCTACCATGTACCGCTGCACCGTCCAGCACGAGTCTCATTGTAGCTGTGCAGCCATAAAATATTTTTCAAAGGAGGGGGTGCTCAACCCTCCCTTTCCAACGAGTGGCTGCAGTTTTTTTAGAAGGACATGGCGATGCCTATTGCTCCAGATTAGCACACATAAAAGAGAATCTAGTTTTTTAAAGAACAAGTTTGGAGGTATCAAGGGTAAGTTTGCAAAACAATGTAATAGTCGAGGCAAGACAACCATCTTAGCTAAAGAAATTTTTCCAATTGGGGTAGGGGCAGAGGTTGCCAAAATCGTACTAGCGATCTGATGCCAACCAGGGCCCTACGGAGGTTTCCTGTGTAGAGGTCAGATGGTGAGTACTAGAGGTGGACCACCAAGTAGCAAATCACCTTGTGACACCATGGAAGTTGTGGATCCTCAAGGCATATGACTTGCGGCGGATGGTCAGGGAAAAGAGAATATATTGGAAACTTCATCCAGATAATCTGGAGTCCTGCAGCGAAGGCAGTGAGGGTGTCGTGGAGGGGGAGAGATCAGCTGTGACTTCCTGGAATTATATTATATTAGGAGGTCATCCGCATATAAAGATACAGCATGCATTTTGTTTTCTAGGTGTATGCCCCACTCTCTGCCCTCCCTGCCTAGTCGTATGGCAAGAGGTTCCATTGCAATTGCAAATAGCAAAGGGGAGAGCAGGCATCCCTGCCGGGTGCCGCATCCCACCTGAAAGGGGGAAGAGATAAAGCAACCCAGTCTGGGAAGAGGGGTTAGCATAAAGCAGTTTGGTATAGGCGAGCAGCCATTGCCCTACGGGGGCTAGTACCTGGAAGAGAAATTCCCAAGATAACGTGTCAAATGCCTTATCCAGATCCAGTATGAGGCAGCCGGCCCATCTGAAATGGCCGTGGACCTGATCTTGGAAGTGGAAAACACACAGTAGATTTTAGGAAGTTCTTTGGCCCGGGACAGACCCATTCTGGTCTGCATGTATAAACTCTTGGAGAATCTAGGCATATCTGGTGGCGGAGAATTTCCCCAAGATGGTATAGGCTGTGCTGAGAATGGTGATGGGGCAAGAAAATGCTGTATGTTGGCAAATATCTCTAACACTCTATCAATTAAATCAGAGTTAGCGAGATATAATAATAGAACATCTGCATGAAATGAAATTCTGGAGTCTCGCCATTAGTCCTTCACAGACCACTGATTAGGGCATGATTTGTGATATAATATGCAAGAAGTACAACTGTCAAGGCAGCCAGCAAGGTTAATAATGTGCATTCCTACCTTGTGAATAGTAATTTGAACCAGCATTGGAATCCTATTCCCATAACCCATTCTTTTAAGTACTGCAAAGGGAAAACTCCACTCCTCAGAGTTAAACATCTTTTTAGCTTTGAACAACAGAGCCACTGTTGGCTTGGTTTCCGATTGTGTGTACTCTAAGGTATTATAATCTTTTAAGAATATGTTGTTTCTCTACCAGGCATGAAGGCTGATCGATTCAGGTAAATCAGTATGTCAATACATGTGTAAAGTCTGTTAGCAAGTATCTTACCTAGTAATTTAGTTTCACGTTTTAATAAAAAAAGTTCGGCCTACATGAGGTGCAGTTTCTCTGGTTTGCTTATAGCACCACTGTGGCTATGTTTAAGTCTTAAGGAAGCCCACCATGGTTGCCCAGTCTCTACAAACATTCCAAACAAGTGGTCTGCTATTTTCCTAGCGGTGCCAAAAGAGCTCAATCATGCATCCATTGTTGCCCTGCTACATAGCAATTTTGAGATCGTGATGGAGAGTTCATCATCATCTACGTCCCTGTCAATTTCTTGCCTGTGTTCCAGGCTCAGCGAGGTGGCCAGCAAGTCCCTGACAAATTTTATAATTTCTGTTTCATTCATTGAGATTCTGGATCTCTAGAGTATCTAAGGTGCTCAGCAAAAGTCTCAGCTCAGACCATGTCACCTACTATCATCATATGATTAGTGTCATAACCAATGAGTTGTAGGCATCTAAGCTAAGTCTCATCAGATTCACCATGACTGGGGCTCCCCTTGGAGGACAGGCTGCACATAGCATCACTATATGCGGACAATTGGATATGAAAAATATTCGTGGGGTGACCCATGTGTTACACAATTTCAAAACTGCCTCTTGCTCAGGTTATATTTGGCGTACCAGGGGAATTCCAAATTGGGGCTCGCTTGCTAAAGTATGGAATTCTCAGCACAGACCTAACCTCATACCATAATCTGGCTGATATTTGTAATATCTTCTACATTTTAAAGTATCTAGGCAAGATAAACATATAGAGAAAGCACTTTACACAACTATTTTTAATCATGGCCCTCAGAAGGCCACCAGTAGTTGACTGATTTGGATTTTTCATATGTTTTAGTTGAAAGTCCAACAATATAAATGAAGATCAGGTACCTTTTATTTGCTTCCAATAAACTATTGCACTCTTAGACCCTCACATAAAGTCACTTATCTTCCCTTGTAACTTAGTTATATATCTTTAACGGTTAGAGGGCTATTGTCAAATATAAATATGATTTTAGGTAGGATAGACATCTTCACCAGATTGGCTGACAATAAAATGTTAGAGGAAGATTTTGTCATTTGTTCACTAGACTTTCTGATTACATAGCATTTTTTTCAAGTTTATCTTGCTTATTTTATCTTGGTTTTTAACCATATTTATAGCTAAGTATTTTGTTTTTTTCTCCTTACATTCTTTACTTTCCCATACACAATTCCATGTCATAATCTTTGTTTTTTATTGTTCACCTAATATCCTGAGAAGTGACCAAAAGAGTGCATTTCCTGATCTACATATGGAAAGGCTCTACCAATATCGGCTGTACAGATGAAAAGGCCATCTGCATTTAGGGTTATTTTTTAATTTATTACAAGTGAAACATACAATATTACTATTTAGTCTGAGACTCTGAGCAAACAGCTTCATATATAAATCACATTTAAGGGAAGAGAGTGAAAAGCCCTGTCTGGACCCGTCACATCATGTTAAACTGTGTAGTCAGGCTGCTATTGACTAGGACTATTGCCTCAGGATAGATATAATTTGTGTAATGTGCCATTGTGATGTCTTGTATATATGTGTTGTGGTGTATTCGTGTGAGCACTGTGTCGTTTGCACTACTGAGGTTCCTCCCTGGTGGTATGTCACCTAGGTTTAGATTTCAGCAACATGTACCTATCTACTCCGCAGTCTAGCCCTCTCAAGACTCACTACTTAAAGGCGGCTGGGGCGCGGATATCGGGATTAGCGGAGTGAGTTCATGTTATTTTACTTTTGTTTTTAACCATTTTAAGTCTGACGTACTGTGACACCTTGCACTTTGCATTGCGAACGGGCTAATCATTGGCATTTGGCACCTTGCACTTTGTACTGAGCTAATTATTAGGCGAAAACGCTTGAGGGCTTTTCTTTGATGTTTGACTACCCAGCTGTGGTCAGTGCCGGTAGTCTTTCTACACTTATTGGTAATCGTTTATTGGTTGGTGGTCGAGCTCTCTCAAGCCAGACTACTTTAGTGGCAGCTGGAGCACGGACACGAGGATTAGTGGAGTGAGTTCATGTTATTTTACTTTTGTTTTTAACCGTTTTAAGTCTGACCTACCTTGGCACCTTTCATTTTGTATTGCGAACGTGCTACTCATTGGCATTTGGTACCTTGCACTTTATATTGTGATAGTCCTAATTATTAGGAGAGAAATGCTTGAGGGCATTTCTTTGATATTTAACTACCCGATCATGTTCAGTGCCGGTAGTCTTTCTACACTTACTGCTAGTCGCCTTTCGGTTGGCGGTCTACCCCTCTGTAGGAGGCTGGCCTGGCTTATAGTGGGTACCTGATGGTACTTACACCTTGTGCCAGGTCCAGTTATCCCTTATTAGTAGATTAGTGGTGTTCTAGCAGTTTAGGCTGATAGACGTAGCTATAGCAGAGCAGCTTAAGCTGAACTAGGAGACATGCAAAGCTCCTACTATACCACTTATATCATATAACACTTTATCACAAGAATCACAATGCTCAGAGTGACTAAAAATAAAGGTACTTTATTTTAGTGACAATGTGTCAGAAATATCTCAGAGGATATACTCCCTTAGGAGGTAAGTAAAATACAGAAAATATACACACAAACCAAAATCAGGTAAGTAAACAGTTAGAAAAGTAGTGCAAACACTGTAGAATACAATAGGATGCAATAGGCCTAGGGGCAACACAAACCATATGCTAAGAAAGTGGAATGCTAACCACTTAGGGACCCCAGGCCTAGTGTAGTGTGTAGAGGGTCACTGGGAGTGTAAGAAAACACTAAGGGTGTCCAAGATACCCCACAACCCTGAAAAGTAGGAGTAAACTTCCCCTACTTCCCCAGAAGCCCACTAAAGTTGTGATAGGAGATTCTGCAAAGATAACAACTGACTGTAAAGCACTGAAGACGGATTCATGGACCTGAGGACCTGTAAAGGAAGGGGACCAAGTCCAAGAGTCACAAACGTGTCCGGGGGGGGGGGCAGGAGCCCACTAAACCCCAGATGGAGGTGCCGAAGGGCTGCCTCCGGGTGGAAGAAGC
Organism: Pleurodeles waltl; assembly: GCF_031143425.1. Taxonomy (NCBI): domain Eukaryota; kingdom Metazoa; phylum Chordata; class Amphibia; order Caudata; family Salamandridae; genus Pleurodeles; species Pleurodeles waltl. The sequence continues at coordinate 913,753,991 of NC_090448.1, read as the reverse complement.
TGAAGATTCTGCAACAACGGAAGATGCCAGGGACTTCTCCTTTGCACAGAAGATGTCCCACGGCGTGCTGAAGGATGCAGAGTTGTTTCCACGCAGAAAGACTGCAAACAAGCCTTGCTAGCTGCAAAGGTAGCGGTTGAAAAAATTGGGTGCTGCCCGGGCCCAGGAAGGACCAGGAGGTTGCCCCTTGGAGAAGGAGACAGAGGGGGCGCTCAGCAGGACAGAGAGCCTATGCAGAAGCAGGCAGCACCCGCAGAAGCACTTGAACAGGCATTCAAGAAATGTCTCAACACTACAAAGGAGGATCCCACAAAGCCGGTGGTCAACTTAGCGAGTTGAGCAATGCAGGATGGAGTGCTGGAGGCCTGGGATATGCTGTGCACAAAGGATTCCTTGCAAAAGTGCACAGAAGCCCTAGCAGCTGCAGATCAGGCAGTACACAGGATTACTGTCTGGCGTGCGGAGGCAAGGACTTTGGACAGAAGGACCACTGGACTGTTGGGGTCACTTTGATCCAGCTCCTGTGTTCCAGGGACCACGCTCTTCAAGATGAGAGGGGACCCAGAGGACCGGTGATGCAGAAGTTTGGTGTCTGTGTTAGTAGGGGGAAGATTCCGTCAACCCACTGGAGATTTCTTCTTGGCTTCCAGTGCAGGGTGAAGGCAGACAGCCCTCAGAGCATGCACCACCAGGAAACAGTTAAGAAAGCCAGCAGGATTAGGCACTACAGTGTTGCTGGTAGTCGTCTTGCTACTTTGTTGTGGTTTTGCAGGCGCCCTGGAGCACTCAGCCGTCAATCCTTGGCAGAAGTCGAAGAGGGAGATGCAGAGGAACTCTGGTGAGCTCTTACATGCGTTGTCTGACGAGAAACCCACAGGAGAGACCCTAAATAGCCCTCAGAGGAAGATTGGTCACCTAACCAGGTAAGCACCTATCAGGAGGGATCTCTGACATCACCTGCTGGCACTGGCCACTCAGAGGCCTCCATTGTACTCTCACACCTCTGCATTCAAGATGGCAGAGGTCTGGGACACACTGGAGGAGCTCTGGGCACCACCGCTGGGGTAATGATGGACAGGGGAATGGTCACTCCCCTTTCCTTTGTCCAGTTTCACGCCAAAGCAGGGGCTGGGGGATCCCTGAACTGGTGTAGACTGGCTTATGCAAGGAGGGCACCATCTGTGCCCTTCAAAGCATTTCCAGAGGCTGGGGGAGGCTACTCCTCCCTAGCCCTTAACACCCTTTTCCAAAGGGAGAGGGTGTAACACCCTCTCTCAGAGGAAATCCTTTGTTCTGCCTTCCTGGGACTGGGCTGCCCAGACCCCAGGAGGGCAGAAGGCTGTCTGTGGGTTGCCAGCAGTTGTAGCTGCAGTGAAAACCCCAGAAAGCTAGATTGGCAGTACGCCGGGTCCATGGTGGAGCCCCGGGGTTGCATGGGATTGGCACCCCAATACCAGATTTGGCATGGGGGGACAATTCCATGATCTTAGACATGTTACATGGCCATGTTCGGAGTTACCATTGTGAAGCTACATATAGGTATTGACCTATATGTAGTGCACGCGTGTAATGGTGTCCCTGCACTCACAAAGTCTGGGGAAATTGCCCTGAACTATGTGGGGCACCTTGGCTAGTGCCAGGGTGCCCTCACACTTAGTAACTTTGCACCTAACCTTCACTAAGTGAGGGTTAGACATATAGGTGACTTATAAGTTACTTAAGTGCAGTGTAACATGGCTGTGAAATAACGTGAACGTTATTTCACTCAGGCTGCAGTGGCAGTCCTGTGTAAGAATTGTCTGAGCACCCTATGGGTGGCAAAAGAAATGCTGCAGCCCATAGGTTTCTCCTGGAACCCCAATACCCTGGGTATCTAGGTACCATATACTAGGGAATTATAAGGGTGTTCCAGTGTGCCAATCAGAACTGGTAAAAATGGACGGTAGCCTGCAGTGACAACTTTAAGGACAGAGAGAGCATAAGCATTGAGGTTCTGGTTAGCAGAGCCTCAGTGACACAGTTAGGCACCACACAGGGAACACATTCAGGCCACAAACTATGAGCATGGGGGTCCTGGCTAGCAGGATCCCAGTGAGACAGGCAAAAACAAACTGACACACAAGTAAAAATGGGGGTAACATTCCAGGCAAGATGGTACTTTCCTAAACCCTCTCAAGCCACACTACTTAATGGCGGCTGGGGAGCAGACTCGCAGTGGACGCCTGCAGCAGGCGTATCACTGATGCACCAAATGCGCTCCAAAGACAAGCCCATCTACGCCCGTCCACCTCATCCAGGGCTAGGAGTAGCACCCCTGCTTGTTTCCAGGCAGATAGAATTAGCTACACATCTGCAGAAATAATGAGATTTAACAAGCCGCTTAAAGAGTAATTTTGCCATTCTCTAGACCCAGCTAGCTTGCCAGGTGAATGTCTTCTCTGTAATTACACATTCAATAGGGATAAGACAAAGACTGCATTGAAATTATGCACTTTTTCTACAGGAAGGAATTGGGCGGGAAAGTCAACCAACTAATAGTTGGCATATGTATTTAGTTAACAGCTGATGTCTCCCTAAGCACAAAATAGAGCTGTTTGCTTTCTTAGTAGAAATCTAGCCAGAAGTGCCATTTTAACAGAAGCTTGGCTTAATGAGGACAGTGAACCAGATACCACAGTAACCCTACTGCCAGGCTATATTATTACCAGATGCAACAGGGCTGGCAAAATGGTAGGTGGGGTAGCTTGTAAAAAAAAAAGAATTTGGAGTGCAAGTGCACTCCAAACTCAATCCCACGCTGCAAGAGCTTGTCATATTCCATCAACCTCCCCCACACTTCTTCATTTATCCCAGCTGGTTAGTTCTCTGCTGCATAATAAGGGTCACATTGTGGACACAATTTTTACAAACCTATCCAATATGACAGTAGGATCCCCTCTGCCAGTTTATGGTCTGATGACTATATGGTCCCATTTTCCATTTTGAAAGAAGGGGAACTCACATCTAAAGCCATCTTATTTATGACTACTCACCAGTGGTCCAAGTTGGAAACGTTATGTTGCATTCATAGAGCTCTTTATAACAAAGGCCCGTCGTTTTTGCGAACCCTGGCCTCTTTCCATAATCCTGTCAGACATCTTAGGTCTTCATTGGCGGCTTTAGCTGTAATTCCCTCAATAAAAAAGTCTAGATGGGGCGGGAGATCTATGTCTTATCTTGGCGCCAGGTTGTGGAATTCTTTACCTTTGGTCCTTTGAGAAACCAGCCACGAATTATCATTTAGTCATCTACTTGAATCGTGGTTGTTTTAATCTCTGTCCCTAAGGCAGTGTTTTGAAGATCTTTGTATAGCGCTGGGAGGCCTCTGGGTAGCCATGCGCTCTATACATTTTCATAACATAACATACAGCCAGTTTGGAACAGATACTATGTAAGTCAATCCCAAACCAAACAGTAAATAAAGAGGTCTCTGTGTTTAAAAAAGTGGGTGAACAAAGCCCTTGATGAACTCATCCATTTAAAAACAGCAAGAAATAGGAACCACAGGATAAAATGCTTTTGTTCTCTCAGGAACTCAGACAATTAAAAAAACAGAATGTAAAAAATGTGAAAGTGGAGAGTTAATTATGACATCAGATGCAAACAGATTTACAAAGTGACACTGAAAAACTATCAGCATGCTATCCGTAGAGCTCAGACAAATGATTCTGCAGAAAGGGTCAAGCATTCCTCAAAGTCCTTAAAGGAAATATATATCATTGTAAATTCTTTTATAAAAACTAAGGCACTAGTCGCCGGTCTTCCCCTCATGGTGGAGCACTGTGAACTTCTTGCAAACCACTTTCTTGGGAAAGCGGGGAATATTTATCACACTTTATTCACAGGTCATATGGACATGACTGATGAAATGATAACAAATAATAATACTTTAGTTGAACTTTTTATCTCCCCCCCCAGTTGATCAAAGAGGAAGTCGCTGTCTTGGCAGAATTAGTCAAATCAGGCTTACCATTTGGCCCTGCTCCAGTAGACATTCTATTGAAAGTGGGAGATGTAATGCTTTCTGATTTGACAGATATACTGTATATAATCTGTCATTGAAGAAAGGCATTGTTCTGGAGGAATGGAAACACCAGCATTCGTCCGCATCTTTAAAAACCTATTCTAGATCCGGAGGTAGTAGAAAAATATAGACCTATATCTCATCTCCCTGGACTTAGTAAAATCTTAGAGAACATTATAAATAGGCACCTTGCAGAATATTTGGAAGCCAATTACACACTTCATCCTACTCAAACAGGTTTCTGCTCCGGATACAGTACAGAAACACTACTCTTAAGGGCCACAGAAGACATTAAAACGACCTTGGACCAGGGCAGCTCAGCATCTCTGATTCTTCTTGACCTTCGTTTTCGTTTGTCACTGAAATGGTTTGCCTCTGTTTTGGACATGTGGAGCTTTCACGTCATTGAGGGGCCTTTATACTAAACTAGTCATCAGTTGAAATGTGGGGTTCCACAGGGCTCATCTTTAAGCCCCACACTTTTCAACTTATACCTCCGTCCGTTATCTGATATCATATGTTCTTTCGGCTTTTCAATGGTATCCGATTTGGACAATACACAGCTCATTGTCTCGCTATCTCCTGACATAGGCTCCACCTCAATCAAACTCAATAGCTGCTTAGAGAAGGTGTCTAAATAGATGGCAGCCAGCTGCCTAAAGTTAATTGGAGAGAAAACACGGGTTATCATCGTGGACAATAATCCAACTCTCTGGGAGCAGATGAGTTGGCCTCCCTTCTTAGAGGAACAATTTCCAAGGTGGAAGTTAATGTAATGGAGGCTGGCTCTCTATGTAGAGTGCAAAACCAGGTACACTGTGCAGAGAGACCCGGGCAACCAGACCGTAATTCATAGAGGTAAACACTAGATCACCTAATGCTCTAATTTTTATGGTAGCTTGGTCCAGCAGCTAGGCACGTGTTGAAGAAGTGCAAAGCTTTTGTTGTACTCACAGTATCAATAAAGCAAGACACACTCAAAGGAATAACTCAAGACCAATTTACAAAAATATTTCAGATTTTTATCAAATTTTTAAGACCAAGATCATCAAAATCAGGTAAGTACGTTGTAAGTTATGATTTTTCAAAGTTTAGCAAAAATAGTCCTTTTGTGCGTAATTACGCACCATAGGAATTAATTGGAGAAAACTTTAAAAATGCATATAAAATCAGCAATGTGTTTACTAATGTCTCCTTTTGTTCTTAGGTCGAAGTTGTGAAAAAGTCTTGTGGGCCAGCCGGAGGAGTTCAGGCTGTTCCTGTTTTTGGCGGGAAGAGCTGCTGAAAAGTCCTTGGAGCTGATGCAGGACCACTGCTGGGTAACACTTGGAAAAGCATTGCACAGGTGGACTTTAAGGTTAGTCGGGTGGGTCCCCTTGGAGTGCAGAGGTCACAAGGGGTGGGAGACCCTTAGAGCACATCTGGTTCTCCGGTGTCCGGCCCAGGGAGGCCAGGTGCAGAGCAGATAGATGAGTCAAAAGCTGTGCACAAAGGTGCCCTAGGAAGCAGGAGGGAGGTCACTTTGAGGGTTGCTTGCAGGTCAGCAGGGCCACTCTAGTGGGTGGTTCTGGTGGTTTCTGAAGTCTCTCAACTGGGGCTTCCTCCCGGTCCTTTTGGAGTCCAGTGTGGACTTTTCTTCTGGGTGTCCGACGTTGAGTGACCAGTACCCTGAACTATTGCACAGTTCAGGCACTGGAGGGTGCCATGCCACCAAGCGTAGCACACTTGCAGGGTTTTTCCTCCAGGTCTGTCGAGTGAAATTTGGTCTGGCTGCGACATCCATTTTCTTGGTCAGCAGCTGGTCGGTGAACTGGACTTCACTGGTCTTGGTTGCATAAGAGTGATGGCTTTACTCCGGAGGGAGACCTTTGGCAATTTTCAGAAGCATGGAGGTCCTCTGGGGATTTTTAGAGTCTGATGTCCGAGCAACCCCTCAGTGGCCATTGTCGAGTCCTGAGGTCAGAGTTTGGCACCTTTTTCTTTGTGCAGCAGAGATGCAGTTCTCGAGCCTTGGGCCTTCTTTGTTGCTGGTCTTCTTGTGTCCTTGGAATCTGATCTGCAGGTCTAGGTGCGCCACCAAATACTACATTTAGTGGGCATTTAGGGGAGTAACTGATAGTGAACAATAGTTAATGTGCCTTAGGGTGGTTACAACCACTACGTGACCACTTCATGTGGGCAGAGGTCACTTCCCAATCCCTGATAGGCATTTTTTCCTACCATGCAAGATGGAGGAAAATGTAATGGAGGTGTCACCTTGAATGCAACCCCTTAGGGGTCATGCAAGCTGGGGGAGGCCACTCCTTCTGTCCTTTGTGCATTTTCCTGCCATTTCTCCAGCCAAAAGTGGGGGTTTGCAACAGGGCGGTCCTCTACTGCTAGCAGCAGGGCTGGGGGGTCAGGTTTCAAGGGCGATAAGCCCTTTGAAGCTCTTAGGCAGGACTATGCACATCCCTGGGGGAGGATGTGGAACACCTCTGCCCAGGAAGGGCTTTGTTCCCTGGACCCAGAGAGCAAGGGCTCTCTCCCAGGGTTCCAGAATTTTGTCTGGTGGCGGTGATGTGCCAGCAGCCATGCTAGGGTAGTTAGTGTTTGCAGAGGGCACGTCTAAGGTGGCCCCTGGGTACATTTTGCAATAAATCCAATACTGGTACCAGTTTGGACTTATCATTCTAAATTGTTTGATACCAAACAACCCAGGATACCATCAAGTAGCTGTGAAACCTGTACTGACCAGTGTCCAGCACATTCATGCATCTATGCCCCCACATGCACTATACTGTACCTTGCCTTAGGGCTAGAAGCCCTGTCAGATGGATGACTTACCCGTAATGTATGCAGTGCGTAGTGGACAGGGAACACTGGCTGTGTGCCATGTCAGTTTTGCACTTTATGAATGCACCAAGACACTCAGGGGGTCATTCTGACCCTGGTGGCCGGTGGCCGCCAGGGCCACCGACCACGGGAGCACCGCCAACAGGCTGGCGGTGCTCCAACGAGCATTCTGACCGCGGCGGTTCAGCCGCGGTCAGAAGCGGAAAGTCAGCGGTCTCCCGCCGACTTTCCGCTGCTCGTTGGAATCCTCCACGGTTGCGGAGCGCGCTCCGCAGCCATGAGGATTCTGACCCCCCCTACCGCCATCCTGTTCATGGTGGGAAAGCCGCCATGAACAGGATGGCGGTAGGGGGGGTCGCGGGGCCCCTGGGGGCCCCTGCCGTGCCCATGCCAATGGCATGGGCACGGCAGGGGCCCCCGTAAGAGGGCCCCGCAAGGTATTTCAGTGTCTGCCTTGCAGACACTGAAATACGCGACGGGTGCTACTGCACCCGTCGCACCTTCCCACTCCGCCGGCTCGATTACGAGCCGGCATCCTCGTGGGAAGGGAGTTTTTCCCTGGGCTGGCGGGCGGTCTTTTGGAGACCGCCCGCCAGCCCAGGGAAAAACTCATAATACCCTCCGCGGTCTTCTGACCGCGGAGCGGTATTATGGGGGCGGAATTCTGGCGGGCGGCCTCCGCCGCCCGCCAGAATTAGAATCACCCCCTCAGTCTGCAATGGCAGTGCTGGGTGCATTTGGATGGATGGTCCATGAGGATGACACAACCTGTGCTGCTGCCCTCAAGGACCTACCCTTAGTACCCAATGACCTGGGTACCTAAGTACCATTTACTAGGGATTTATAGTGGCAGCTGAAGATGCTGCCAATTGTGACAATATTTTAACCATTTTAGGGGAAGATCACTGGGGACCTGGTTAGCAGTCCGAGTTGCATTCAGAAAGCAGGCAAAAATTGGGGAAGTGGGGTACTGAAACAAGGGGCCAGTTTCACACAATTAAGAGTCTAGGAATCACTTTGAACAATCATCTTTCATGGCCTCTCAAGCAACAAAATGTGGCTGGCAGCCGCTTTGGCCTCCTTAGAGCCTTAAGGAAAACTTTGAAATGGCTCCTGGTGGAGTCACAAAGAATAGTGATTTAAGGACTGATTCTCCCACTCCTTGATTATGGTAACTCACTTTTTGGGTAGCCGAATGGCGATCATTAAAAAACTTCAAATTATTCAGAATGCTGCTGCTGCTCGAATACTGATAGGTATTCCTAAAATGCAGTCAGCACGGGCAGCAATGAAAACCCTTCACTGATTGACTATAAGCCGCAGAGTACAATTTAAGGTACTATGTATTGGAAATCGTGCAAAACTTACAGTGGGCCGATAGGTGCTCCAGCTATTGATCACACCCCATCAGACCAATAGGGTCCTCATGTCCAACAACCTTGATCTTCTTGTTGTTCTCAGAGTCAAGAGAGCTAGAAGAGGTCAGCCCTTCACATATCTTGCACCCACACTCTGGAACTCCTTGCCCTTGAGCCTGGAAATTGAAAATAATTTTATGAGTTTCAGAAAGCAGCTAAAAACCCACCTCTTTCCCTAATTAGTTCATCAATCCTCACTCCATCTAAAGCCGCTAGTGCTGGGAAGCCTGGTTTTGGGTAGCCATGTGCCCTACAAAACCGGGTAATAGAATAGTTGGTTTGTTCCCTCTTACACAATCCATTTTATCACCTGCTTTGTTAATATGTTACCTCAGTCAGAGTTTAAGTAACCTGTCTTTGTGATGTTTGGAGTTCTACTCTTCTCTATCGTTGAAAACCAAATTACTCAGTGAGTGATGCCACACCTTCATAACCTTGGTCATCTAAGATTTTACCAATTCATTACAGATACTGCATAAATACTTTACATATTGCCCTAAGGTAAGTCCGTCTGCTCTGTGCCAGAGCTACCAGGGGGTTGAACTTAGGTAATTAAGTGACTTTGCTGATTCACTGTTACCAAAAATTGAGATTGTGCAGAATTAAATGCTTTATTCTCCTGATGTTGCCAACATCTTTTCTGTCAAGTAGAAAGTAATTGTAGGAGGCTGGCCTCGTTTGTAATGGGTACCCTAGGTACTCACACCTTACACCAGCTCCAGTTATCCCTTATTAGTGAAATGTAGACAGTGTTCCAGCAGCTTAGGCTGTCTAGAGGTAGCTGTAGCAGAGCAGCTTAGGCTGAACTAGGAGACATGCAAAGCTCCTGCAATGCCACTATAGTTACACAGTACTCATACACAATAAAAGACAATACTCAGTGTTACCAAAAATAAAGGTACTTTATTTTAGTGACAGAAGGCCAAACATATCTTAGAGGCAATACTCCTTCTAGAGGTAAGTATTATACACAATATATACAGTAGAGACCAAAATCAGGTAAGGAAATAGTCACAGAATAGTGCAAACAGTAGAAAATACAAAACAATGCAATAGGATGCAATAGGCCTAGGGGCAACACAAACCATATACTAAGAAAGTGGAATGTGAATCACGAATTATCCCCTAGGCAAGTGTAGAGGGGCGCTGGGAGTGTAAGAAAACCACAAACGTAAGTAAAATACCCACCCCAGAGCCCAGGAAAGTAGGAGTAAAGTGCTGAAAGTTTCCTCAGGACACGCTACAAGTCGTGATAAGAGTTATTGCAAGAACCAAGAAAGACTGCATGCAACAAATGGTGGATTCTTGGACCTGAAGACCTGTGAAGAGAGGAGGACAAGTCTGGAAGTCGCAGAAGATTCCAGGAAGGACAGGAGCCCCTGCCAACCGAGAAGATGATGTAAAAGAGGATTCTCCGGTTAGAAGAAGTCTACAGAATTGCACCAAAGAAGATGGCTGCGGGTTTCTGCATGGTGCAGGAGATGTCCCATGTCGAGATGTTGGATGCAGGCAAGTTACAGCGCTGGATTCGTCCAACAAGCCTTGGTTCAAGCAAGGTCGCGGTTTGTGTCAGAATGGCGCTGCCTGGACCCAGGAGGGACCTGGGGGCCTCAACTTGGACTGAGGAGGCAGAGGGGGCTCCCAAAACTGGAGGAAACCCACAGATGACCAAGCAGCACCCACAGGAGTCTCAGAACACAGGGACAAAGAAGGTGCAAATTGCGGTTGGTGTAGCACAGCAAAAGAAGGTCCTACACTGCTGGAGAACAACTCAGTGAGTTGTGCGTCAGAGGATGGAGTGCTGGGGACCTGGGCCACGCTGTGTATGAAGGATTCTTGCAAAAAGTGCACAGAGGCCCCAGGAGCTAGAGATGACGCAGTGCACAGGGGTGCTGTCGCACACCGGGAAGGCAAGCTCTTACCTGCACCAAATTTGGACAGCTGGACCTTAGGACAATCTAGGTCGAAGGGGTCCACCACCTGTGTTCCAGGGAGCATGCTCATCACTAGGAGAGGAGTCCCAGAGAACCGGTCGTCATCTTAGAAGGTGCCTGCTGGAGCAGGAAAAGTGACTCCGTCACTCCACAGGAGATTCCTTCAGTTCTTCTGGTGCAGGGTGAAGGCAGGGAGTCCTCAGAGCGTGTTCACCTTGGAAACTGTTGCAGTTGCTGGCTGGAGCTGAAGTTGCAGGGTCACAGTAGCCTTTCTGGATAATTTGTTGCAGTTACAGTGGTTCCTGGAGCAGTCTGTGGTTGATCCGACAGTCAGAAGCTGAAGCAGAGGTTGCAGAGGATTCCTGGAGGAAACTTGCAAGCTGAATCTGCAGAGGAACCCACAGGAGAGACCCTAAATAGCCCTGAGAGGGAGATTGGCTACCTAACCAGCTATGCACCTATCAGGAGGGGTCTCTGACGTCACCTGCTGGCACAGGCCACTCAGAGATCTCCAGAGTGTCCCCACTCCTTGGAAAACAAGATGGCTAATGCAAGGGACACACTGGAGGAGCTCTGGGCACCACCCCTGGGGTGGTGATGGACGGGGGGAGGTCACTCCCCTTTCCTTTGTCCAGTTTCACGCCAGAGCAGGGACTGAGAGTCTCTGAACCAGTGTAGACTGGCATATGCAACATCTGTGCCCTTCAAAGCATTTCCAGAGGCTCTGGGAGGCTACCCCTCCCAAGCCTGAAACACCTGTTTCCAAAGGGAGAGGGTGTAACATCCTCCTCCCAATGGAAATGCTTTGTTCTGCCTTCCTTGGACTGAGCTGCCTAGGAAGGGAGAACCCTGTCTGTGAGGTGGCAGCAGCTGTAGCTGCAGTGCACGCCTCAGAGAGCTGGTTTGGTAGTACTGGTGGTCCACGGTGGAGCCCCCAGGATGCATGGGATTGGCCCCCAAATACCAGATTTGAATGGGGGGACAATTCCATGATCTTAGACACCTCACATGGTCATATTCGGAGTTACCATTGTGAAGCAACATATAGGTATTGATCTATATGTAGTGCACATGTGTAATGGCATCTCTGCACTCACGAAGTCCGGGGAATTGCCCTTGGACAGCATGGAGGCACCTTTGCTAGTGCAAGGGTGCCCAAAGTAACTTTGTAATTTAGCCTTCAGTAAATGAAGGTTAGACATATAGGTGACTTATAAGTTACTTAAGTGCCGTGAAAATGGCTGTGAAATAGTGTGTGCACTATTTGACACAGGCTGCAGTGACAAAGGGTTTGTCTGAGCTCCTTATGGGTGGAAAAAGAAATGCTGCAGCCCACAAGGATCTCCTGGAACCCTAGTGCCCTGGGTACCTCGGTACCATTTACTAGGGACTTATAAGGGAAGTCCAGTGTGCCAATTGGAATTGGAATATGAAGTCACTAAACTATAGTGACTAATTTGGAAGCGGAGAGAGCATAAACACTGAAGTTCTGATTAGCAGAACTTCAGTGACACAGTTAAGCACTACTGGCAATACACACATTAGGCCACAAACTATGAGCACTGGGGTCCTGACCAGCAGGATCCCACTGAGACAGGCAAAACATACTGACAAACAGGTAGAATTTGGGGGTAACTTGCCAAGAAAGATGGTACTTTCCTACAGTAATCTAACCGTAATCTAACCAACAGTGCCTACCATATTTTTTACTGTAATAGGTCTAGCCTCTCAATCAAAGCACCAATTTATGTGCGCCCCACATCAAACAAGTCTAGCTCCTTCATCATGAAAGGAAGCTACACATGTTTTGTGGGAGTTTATATGTTTACGCCTTGATGATCTGTTCAAATTGTTATATAACAGAATATTAAAATGACCTCTTACCTATAAGGATTGAGGAATTCAAATCTAATAAACTGTAAAATAGGCTTTTCAGTGGTTCAGTATCAACTGATATTCAGGCCACATAATCCAGCGCAGGCAAAGACATTCTGCTGGATTTTAATTTTGGAAATCAACCATCATGCCATCCTGTTAACCTGGATACGAATATATCTATTCTCAAACTTCACCAAATGTGCTACCCCTTTTGTGCAACATGCCTGATCTGTACAGTCTGTTGTACCCATCTCTGCTTTTCTATAAAAGCTTTAAACTTAGTGCTAAGGGGGTGGGGGGCAGTGCCTAGCTGTCAACCACAAATCCTGGAACTTTCTGCCTCAAATACCTGCCTGATGGCCGGGATGCACCCCTCATTGATTCTTACCTTACTGGGGTCAGATGTGGCCTGATCGCTCTGATTCCTGCGCCCGGAGCTCTCTGCGGCGACAAGCCGGCCGTTGAGGCCTGACCGGGCCTTTGGAGCCACGGTGACAGGGGCCGTTGGTGAGCCTGAGAGCGGGGCTGAGGCGGGCCAGCGGTGCAGCCTGGGATCCGTTGCATGCCCGTACCGGGGCCTGACTGGCCCTTCCCAGGCCCCAACTGGGCCCACCGGGTGCTGCTGATGCTGATCCTGGCAGCTGGCGGGGGGAATGCTCAGACCATATGGTGGTGTGTGCCCCGGGAGGACTGGGGAGTGGCGGGCCTCTTCCCCTCCACCTACCGCATATACGCCCTTGGTGTTTGGGCACGACAGTTTAGGCAGCCCGCACAGATTTCTTCAGCGGTGTGCGGCAGGTGGCACCAGAGGCCAGGCCGCCCTGATCTGCAGCGGCTGAGTCAGGGGACCAGAGTATCCTGCACCAGGCCGCAGAGGCCTTCTTTTAGCACCACCTGGACTTCGGGCCTGGATGCAGACCTTGGTGGCATCGGCCCGTGGCGACCACCCGCTTCACCCACCCCACAGCACCCCGGATTGCCTGCCTGGAGGGTGAGTCCTGCATGCCCTACAGATGCTCCCCCTTCCAGATAAATAAATAAATCAAGTATAAAGCTGAGCATGAAGAGCTAACTAACACATGGGACATGGGCCATCGCTATACCTCAGTAAAGGCATGAATACAGACGTGTGCTCACCCCTGACAACATTGCCTTTTGGAACCCCGGTTTTGTGGCGAACTTGGCCAGACCCTGCAGAGCGAGCCTAGGCAAAGTCCCTGATCTGCTCACTACCTGTGGGAATTGCCCTTGGCTCCCTTACTATGCTTCTCCATTGCTGGATGACAAGATGGGGCATGAGACCTGCAACAACGTCAGCTGACGTAGTAGCAAAAAGCCCAGGCGTTCTATTATGGATCAGCATGCCTCTGATGACCCTGCAACTAGCACAGTGATAAATCCCCCACTGGATGGTATAGCAGTGATAGTGGCCTAGCTCCGTGCTGGAGTCCAGTCCATAGACTCGCTTTGATTCCCTCACGACGCGGCTGGATTGGATGACTGAGCGCATGGACAGTCAGGCCGTCAGAATGGATGGGGCCTAAAGACGCATATCTGAGATTGAGGAGGGATGTATTGGCACTCAGAAACATCTGGATAGGTTGGAACATCTGTTGAAAACTATGGCATCCAAGAATGAAGATCTAGAGGCGTGCTTGTGCCGCAATAATATTCGCATCACAGGAGTGGCAGAATCTACCAACACCGGGCACATGGACAGCTTTATTGAGAAGCTAATAGATGAGCTCTTTGGCAGGGATACCTTTACAATCACTTTTGTTGTGGAGAGGGTGCACAGATCGCTGGACCCGCACCCAGTCCCCAGGGCCCCTCCATGATATATTATTGCTCTCTTTTAGAATTTCCGAGATCGAGACACTGCACTGTGCCTGGCGTGTGAAGAGGGCCCACTAAAGTATCAAGACATGTCCATTTCTATTTACCCTGACTTCACCCAGATGGTGCAAGAGTCACGTCGCAAACATGCATACACTAAGGGACAGATTACGACCTTGGCGGAGACGATTACTCCGCCCAAATGTGACGGATATTCCATCTGCCGTATTACAAGTTATATACCCTATGGAACTTGTACTATGGGGACTGGAAATCCATCACATTTGGGATGGAGTAATCCCCTCCACCAAACTCATAATGAGGCCCTATGTCACTATTCCAAAAGGGCAATATTAAGTATGCGATGTTGTATCCTGCACATTTGTGCATAAAATAGGACGGTAAGCACTACACCTTTTCTACACCTTCTGAGGCTGCATCCTTTTCTAAACAACGTCAACTGGCAGTACATGCACAACGTCCTCATGACACGGGGGCTCGGGCTCGTCGTCCCAGCCATCATCCCCGATACAGCACGATCCCTGAGGGGATGCCTATGATCCGGACATGGAAGAGCTAACATAGTATTTGCGCCCGTCCTAGCTTATATGCTGTATTTGACTGCACAATACCGGCTTCATTTAATACTACTCAGGCACTGGCATTCTCCCTTTCTGAAAGCGTTGCCCCACCCCAGTAGTGAACGCCAGAACGTTTCAATGTTTATGGGTTGTACTGTGTGCTGGGATTCAGTACGCGTTTCTACCCATTGGTGTGAGAGGGGGGGGGGGGTTGTGTTCAGTTGTATTACATGCTTAATACTGCAGAGGCTGATGCTTTTTCTGAGTTCTTGTTTTACTGGTATTGTTACCCAGTGATCATTTATATACCCACGCTCTTATACATCCCTACATGCTACTGCTGTGCACATAACTAAGATAGTGTGTATGACCTAGAACATTAGGGGCCTGAACAAACTGAAGAAAGATAAAAGGATTCTATCTTACCTCAACAGATGAGATAAAAGTGGCATTCCTTCAAGAGACTCATCTATCACCTCAGACAGAACATTCCTATGCTGCACATTGGGGCACTAACCAATATTTTGTATGGTACAGTTCCTACTCGCATGGAGTTTGCAAATTAATTCATATGAGTGTCCCCTTTGTGTGCCATGCTGTGGATCGGAACCCAGATGGGCAGTACTTGCTGCTTCGCTGGGTGTTGGCGGGGATTACTGTGCTGCTAGCTTATGTCTATGCTCCAAATGTTGACTCCACGGAATTCTTTGCTATTCTCCGTACCCGAAAAACTTCCCTGGCCGCTGAGCAGATCCTGCTACATGGCCACATCAATATTATACATGCCCCACTGTTAGACTCAGCAGGACACACTTGGGAGTCACCAACTCACATGCTTTACACATCTGTACAGACCTATTAGACATGCTTCATCTTTCAGATGCTTGGGCCACCCGGCTTTCTAACATGCCAGGCTTTACTTTTTATTCTGTTGTCAACGGTGAGCACACGTCTGTATTTGGTCCTGTTATGGCATGCAGATATTTCCCATTTTCCCCGTACACTATCTGACCACTCCCCTGTGGTTGACCATTTACAGATACCCTGTGCCACCCCCTTGATTAGAACATGGCAGCTACCCGTAAACTCTCTGCATGACTAAGTATTTTGGTCCGATATACCCACAGCCTTTATTGAATATTTTGCCTTGAAAATTGGCAAAGTCCAACATTATTCCACGCTATGGGAAGCATTGAAGGCATACATAAGGGGTATTTGTATAGCGAAGCACTCTGGTGTTCTTCGTACTATTAGGGAGACCCTGGCCAGGGTGGAGAAATAGCTGGTCGACATTGACAGCCAGCTCCGAGCGCATACAGACCATGCAGCCGCGCACTCGAGGGCCGAACTGCTGCATGAATTTCACACCTTGGCATTGCGTGAGGAGGCCCACCTTAGTAGGTATGCCAGAGCCCGCCACTATTGAGAGGACGAGAGGCCAGGTCGCACTCTGGCCTGCCTCCTGGGCCCCTAGTACCAGGCCTCATATGTCACTAGATTGGGTTGTTCAGATGGCATGGAACGTACGTCCACTGCTGCCATTGCTTCCGAATTCACTATTTACTATTGTGAATTATATACTTCGCATGGCAGTGCCCCTCCCGAGGTGCTGGCAGGGTTATTATCAAAGGTGGCTATGGTGTGGCTTGAGAGAGGTCAGCAGCAGTACCTTGCTGCCTCTATAACCTACAAAGAGATCTCTAAGGCCATTAATTTTCTGAGTGGCTCAAAGGCCCCGGTAATGGATGGTTTTACGGGGGGACGTTTTATAAAACTTACAAAGATATTCTAATCCCACACTTACTTGAGGTTTATGCTGAGTCTCTGAAGAAGGGCACCCTCCCCCCCTACTCTGAGGGAGGCAGTGTTAGTATTACTCTTGAAACCCGGCAAGCCTCCACATTAATGTGCATTGTATAGACCGCTAATGTTGCTAAACCACAATAACAAGTTACTGGCAAACGTTGTAGCCACTCGGCTGGCTCTTCTGATGGACCAAATTATATCTCCTTTGCAATCGGGGATCGTACCGCACCACTCTACAGTGATAAACCTCCGAACAATTTTGGCTGTGATCAACCAAATATCTCCGACTTTGCCAGCTGCGGAGGTGCTGCTGTATACCGAAAAGGCGTTTGATTCTCTTGAATGGTCATTTCTTCATGCTACTTGCAGAGAGTTGATCACTTTGCTTTATGCGCCCCCTCTCGTCTGTGTTTGGGTGAATGGCACACTATCAGAGACCTTACCCGCGGCACTCGTCAGGGCTGCCCGCTGTCCCCTCTGCTATTTATAATAGCTATGGATCCTTTAGTGTGCACTTCTCAGGAAAGTCATCTTGATCAGGGACTGAGGTTTCCTTGGGGCCCGCTGCTGGCCTCCTTTTGTGCAGACGATGTCCTGCTATGTGTCTGGGACCCTGCTATAAACCCCACTCCCCTCATTCGGGAGGGTGTGCACTTTGAAGTCTACTCCGGTTTATCTATTAACTGGAGCAAATCTGAAATATTCCCATTGACTGATGTCCTGCCGCCCTGCTCCTTGCAGTACCTCCTCCTGTGGTGCGTTGTTTCTCTATAGAGGAGAGTGCTGCGGTGGTGTGGTTGAACTACGGCCCTGCAATGGACAAATTTGCAATGGAGATCGATAGACGGATTGCACTTCCTTTATCCATGGCTGACAAAATGGCTATATTCAAGACGGTGTTTCTGCCACGCTTTTTATACTTGTTTTTAACATTCCCATTGTTCTCTATAATAAATTTTTCAATAATCTCTGGGGTCTGCTTATTAAACTTGTCAGGGCTGGACACCGTCCTAGTTTTCACTGGGATACTCTAACTCTTCCTTATGAGAGAGGTAGATTGCCTTATGAGAGAGGTAGAGTGCCTTTATTATCTACTGGCCAGGGCACATTTTGCTTATTTTTGGTACCACCCAGACGCAAGTCTACCCTTTTTTAAACCTGAACACTCACAGGCACTCCCCTATTCTCTCCCCACACTACTTCCGATGGGCCTCCCTAGAACCCTGAATGAGATGCAGACACTTCCTACCTAGTGCTGGGCTTGGTCCAAACTACTCAGATATTTGTGATGCACCACTCTGTATATTCCCCACACCTGTCCCTACCAAAAAATCCCTGGATCCCACTCACTCTAGAGCGGGCTACTCAGTGTATGGTAGATACTCATTACTTGTATAATCTGGGCGACCTTTACAGCGATGGCACCCTTAAATCTGTATCCACACTACTGGAGGGGGGAAACGTGACATACTTAGAAAGATTCTTCCTTCACCGCCTACACAGTACATTGTGCGCAATTCTGCCAACATCTGATTTCCATGCTTTATAGCGTCTCTCTTACACTGCGACTCATTGGACGGGAGAAATCACGGTTGCCTGGAAGCTGGATTTAGGTAGCGCTTTGACTGAGAAACAATGGCAATACTGATGTGCCCATACTAAGCTCATCTCCAACAATCATCAACACAAACTGCTGCATTACAAATTCCTGCACGGCACATATGTTACACCACAGCTATTGGCCAGGCTTGACCCCTCCTGCGCACATACCTGCCCCAAGTGCTCTGCTGAACACACTGACTTTGCGCATTTGGCTTGGAATTGCCCCGATTCGTGCTTATTGGGAATCCATTCCTGGTATTGTCGCACAGATGAAAAGACATCCACTCACCCCGATGTGGCTGCTGGCACTGCTGTGATATGTAAAACCACTGCCTCAACACATTCGGAGGTTCGCCGCCTTGGCCCTCCTTCTTGCAAAGCAGCGGGTGGCACTTTATTGGGGAAAGTGGTACTCTCCCTACAGAGAGCCTGGTTCTGCGATATGTCCTTTTGTGCAACGTTGCAGCCATTCACCTCAAGACCTAAAGATATATGGCAGCCACTTTGAAACTTGCGCTTGACAGTGCTGCCACTTGCGCAGAGTCCCCCATGTACACCCATTCCACAAAATCCCCAGGTACCACTTGATGACTGACTCCCTGTAGTTTTACTCTACTTTCCCATGTTCTTTTTGCTGGCTCTGCTTCAAAAATCACAATCCCATTTGGAACCTTCCTCTATCTTTGCATGCTATTGCCCCTTCTACTGTGTTGCAACAGCTGGGACATCATGTTTATTGTCATTAATACTTGGACCGATGCCATCTATTATTGCTAGCAAAACTTGACCCGCAGCCTCTGTTTTGTTTACTATGGTAAATTCTGCTGTGTTTGGCCCTCTTTACAACTTTGGCGGACGGCTGCCAAGTTGTAACCGGCGTGCGGCTGCCAATGCGGTGGCCAATATGACATCCCCGCTGGGCCAGCGGGCGGAAACAGCATTTCCGGCCGCCAGCCCAGCGGGTATGTCAGCCAAGACATGGGAGTAGGCTCCAAATGGAGCCGGCGGTGTTGTGGCCGTGCGATGGGTGCAGTTGCACCCGTCGCGCTTTCACTGTCTACTGTGCGCAGGGGCCCCGCGACTCCCCTTCCCGCCAGCCTTTGCATGGCGGTTCCTACCGCCATGAAAAGGCTGTTGGGAAGGGTACTTGTAATCTCCTGGGCAGCGCTGCAAGCAGCGCTGCCCTGGCGGATTAAAACCGCCGGGACCAACATGGCAGAAGCGCTGCGGTCGTAATCCCTGAGTTTGCACCGCCAGCCTGTTGCCGGTGCAACCTCCAAAACAGCCCTGGTGGTCTTTGACCGCCAGGGTTGTAATGAGGCCCTTAGTGCTAAATACGTATGCTTCTTGTAATAAAGTATGTTTTTTCCCCAAACCCTCACCTTAATTGGAAGAAACATATTCAGACATCACATTAAGTACCACGTCAATTACAAGTAGATATTTTAGTAATATTTGTGCTGTGCCCCCATATGTGTCGGGCATAGGAGCTTTCGAAATGATTTGGTCCAAACAAAGGCCCCAGGAGTTCAAGACTTATGAAAATGTGACCACATTTTTATATGTGGAGTCCAGAGCGTATTGGGTACCCCTTAAGTGTAGCCATGAGTCAGTGTATTTTTCCATATTCTCTGCTTTTCCTTCATAGCATTCTCTATAAGCCTCATTTGGTTCCAGTTATCTTTCATATGAAAATCCATCTGGTCATCCACAAGTGTCATGGTATCATCAGTCAGAGTATCCCTCCTCAGCCACCTGCTACATGGAGGGACCGGTTTTCCCACAGGTCTCTTACACAATCCATCCAGCCAATCCCTAGCATATTAATGAGTTTGAAAGATCTAGATTTCCCCGGTGTGTTTACTCTTAGGTGGGAAGGGAAACACATCATGTATTTAATCTCACTTTTAATATTATTAAAGCCTTTTCTTTGCTTTTTTTAGACAGCCCTAGTGAAGGCATTGAACATGAACACCTTTGCATTTTTATACGCAGTATGGATTAATGTAGAGTTGTATTCTGGGCCTTAAAGTTCAGCAGGTGGGCTGTAATGATTCTCAGGTTCCACAAGGGAAGGTGGAGAGGCCGGTGCCATGTGTGCTTGTTAGCTGAGAAGGGTGATATTCACTTAGGTTTCAAGAGTTTTATTCCCCATCCATCCAGAAAGAGAGCTACACACAAGGCTTCTGCTTTGCCGGTACTCTATCTGAATGTTGTTTAATCTAGCCCTGCCCTCTGCATCTTCAATCCTGGTGAGCAGTTTTGGTATCTGTACATTGTTATGTCACCACAGTCTAGAGAGCCTTCATGGCGCCCACATTCTCTTTGGTTCATTATTCTATACTACCAACTCTCTCTGATAATTTCCTTCAATCCAAACTCATGAGGTTTAGTTCTGAGGAGACTGAATCACTTTTGTTGTGAAGTCCATACCTGGATTCCCTAAAAACTATTAACAGTTCAGTCAGTGATAGTTGTTGAGAAGGAGGGCTCTGCAAGGGCCCAGCATCTTTTGTATTGTGTTCTTTGACGCATAAGATATACGAAAAGCATACTTATCCAATAGAATATTCTGGGACCATGCAGGCAACTCAATGATGAATGCTGTTATGTAATAGGAG
The DNA here is from genome assembly GCF_031143425.1 of Pleurodeles waltl. Lineage (NCBI taxonomy): Eukaryota > Metazoa > Chordata > Amphibia > Caudata > Salamandridae > Pleurodeles > Pleurodeles waltl. The sequence goes on along the minus strand of NC_090448.1, from coordinate 913,733,417 downwards.
TACATGGCTCTATGTTCTTCAAGTGTTTTATTTGGTTCCTATATAGGGACCTGTTTCACTACAGCCTGCCTGCGGCTATAACCAATATCTCTTCCTGCACCCAAAACTCTCAGCATCATATCAGTTTTGTGCAGGCTATTTTGACCTGTGGGGAGTTGTTGTGTTGTGCATATTCTTCCATGTCATCACATTCCATCGTGTCACCAAGTTCTTGGAATGATATGACATGAAGAATACGGCATTAGTGGGCATGGCTCGGCACCATCTAAGATGGCCGCCTAGCGAGGGAGCTCTGCGCCTCAACGAACTACCGCTGAAATGAAGTGCGATTTTACCACCACTGCGTACGGGGGCATATGCCTTCATAAAAATACCAGGACTGCTGCGACCCCTGGGCTAGTAGTTTTACAGCTCCATTTCTTCTTTTCTCGTGTCGGAATGCATTGCTCTGTGTTACGGCTACCATTTTGGATTCGCCTCTTCACTCACTGAGGAGAACATGAGTATTATCTTTTTCTCAGCCTAAAAGCTTGTTTCTTCTTTCAGTACTTTTTTTCAAGTTAATTTACATGGAATTTAGACCGTAATGCTGGAAGACAATGAATGACATCATTAATTCAGTTTTAATTGCTCTTTTGTGACACATAAAAAAAACCCTCCATTAAGAAATGTACTGGCAGCCTTTTTCAGTGATGCAGGCTTCAGAAAGTAACTTTCTTTTATTAAGCACCTGACAACAATTGTACCTCATTTGGTGCAAGGAATATTGACTCACTTTATAGATCATAAAGACAGCAATTTTTGTTGAATACTGTGCGGAGTACCTTTCTATTCAGCTTCTCTTGACATCTCTTCCTAGCTAGTATATGGGCAGGTCGAAGAAGGTTCATTTTGCCGCCAAAGGCCAACCACATCAAATTTCCGAATCAGGATTGATATCTGAGGATATCTTGACATTCAGCGAGCAGTTTATGGAAAATACAATTCCTGCTAATTATATGGTGCAAACCTCTGCTTCTCGCTCCCTATCTACATCCACTACCTCAACCAAACGCTCAACAGCTTTAAATAATAAGAGGTTCAAACAGGATCCTCTATCACCTGGAAAGATGTCAACTCCTATATCAATCTTATTGGGGAAAATTAGAGCCCTTCGCACCTTCAAGGAAGAGATCAGTAGTAGAATTCAAAATCTAGATGAGAAATGGTCTATTATGGAGAAAAGTGTTTTGGAGGTAGAACACCGAGTTAGTGATTTACAAGATAAAACTAATAAAATTGCGATCTTGGGTAAAAGGAAGTACTTCAACTAAAGAAACACTCAGAAGATTTAGAAAATAAGATTAGACACAGTAATTTACACCTGTATGGTCTTTCAGAAGGACTAGAGGGAGAGGATCCAGTTCCATTTTTTGCTTCCTTCTTGCCACAGTTATCGGATCTTCCTCCCTCCACTAACTTAAATATTCAACGAACACATGGATTTGGTCAGCACCTCTCTTCTTCTGTTACATCTATTAAACCTCGAGGAGTGATCAAATTATTTTTGAAATTCATTGATCTCTTGACGGTTTTGAATGCAGCTAAATACAAGAGACAAGTTGTATAGTCAGGCAAAAATATTTTTATTACACAGGATGTTTCAAATGCTGCAGCAAATAGGGGAAAATAGTTCCTCAACCTTTGTCCTTCCGTACGTACTTTGGCAGCTCCCTATGGCCTTTTCCATCAATGTCGTTTTAAGGTTACATATCAAAATAACACTACAACATTTGAAGATCCAGCTACTCATAGGTGCTACATAAACTCTCACATGAATGTTTCTATGGACATAAGTGGGCCCTCTAACCACTAGATTTTTTATTTCAGTTCTTCTCTTGATGTTTTCTAGTTTTTAATGTTTATTTATATGGTTTATTGTAGAGAAGTACTTTAGATTAATTATTTTTTTCTCCCATAACATTCAATTGTATCTCCTAAGAAAGAAGTTCCCCATCCTTTTTTCATATCGTTCTCTTGTTGGTGACTGGCCCTTGAGTGATGTGCCATCTTTATTGTCACCACCTACGTGTTCTTATTTTTAATCCAGGTATGTGTATACAGATGTCAGTTTTTTACACCTATTGTCTTTCCTTGTTCTTCTTTATGTTCCCCTTCCTCTTTTTCCTGTCCCCTTTATTCCCTGTCTTGTCCTTCCTTCTATTTGTACTTTACTAAATGTTATATTTTTCATTCCTGTTTACATCTTGTGCTTACTTTATGGTTCAGATTGTCCTCCTAAGCATATTATATTTATTGTTAACATGTTACATTCAGAATAACGTATGGACCATGCAGGGATTCAATAATGACATAATAAATCTGGTAAATTGTTGTCCAATTATTTTGAGATTAAAAAACAACGGTCTAAGATTGAGTTTTTAACTAATGTGCAAGGAGCACAACTATTTAAGGATAAGGATATTTTGGAAGCATTTATCAATTTCTACAAGATATCGTATACTAGTTATCCCCAAATGGATTCAGTAAATTTTGACTCCTATCTTCAGAATTCTCCTAAAACTATTTCTCCACATCTGGATTTTAATTTTCTAGAAGTGCTTACACTCTTCCATTAGGGAACGACACCTGCCCCAGATGGCTTCACCGTAGAGTTTTTCTTCATTTTTCAAATATTCCTTTGCCTTTGTTATTAAAACATTTTCACTTTTTTACTACTGACGGTTCTACTTCAGGTACGTTTCAAGAGCCCACAATCTGTCTTATACATAAAGAAAGAAAGGATCTGGATCACTGTAAAAACTATAGACCTATTTATCTATTAAATAAATGTTCATTATAAAATATTTACAAACATTTTAGCATCTTGCATTGAGGATATCCTTCCTCACATTATAGGTAAAGAGCACTCAGGTTTTATAAAGGGACAATTCATATCTGACAATACCAAACAATTTCTAAATGTCTTAAGTAGAGCCTCTCTCCTTCAATATCCACTTGCAGCAGTAACTATTGATGCTGAAAAAGCATTTGCTAGATTAAGCTGGGAGTTTATGCTATAATCTTTGTCTTGGCATGACTTTGGTCCGAAAATCACTGCCCTTATTTTGCTTTTATATAATTCTCCCAAAGCCTCAGTTTTAGTTATTCTCCTTATATTTCCCCTCTCCTGTGGTGTTTGTCAAAGTTGTCCTCTTCCCCCCTGCTTTTTGTTTTAGCACTTGAACCCTTTTAGCTCGTATTCAACAGAATTCATCCATAACAGGTTTCCCATTTGGTGATCAATCTCCAAATTTAGCAGCATATGCTGATGGCATCCACCATTTTATATCACACCCTGAAGGCTCTCTTTCTGCATTACTCACAGAAATTAACTGTTTTTATGAAGTTTCAGGTTACAAAGTTAACATAGATAAAACTGACACTCGTCTGTTAAATAAATATACCACTAAACAATCCTTTTTCATTTCTTCTTATCAATGGGCACCCTTTAAAATACAATACTTGGGTATCTGGTTTACTAATTCAGTTCATGATACTGTTACTGTAAATTGTAAAACATGTTTTATTTACATTGAAAACATAATCTTATCATGGAACCCATTATTTCTGTCGTGGTAGGGATGCTTAGATTCCATTAAAATGATGCTCTCCCCACTCATACTTTATATAATTTCTAAAAAACAAATTTCTCTATTTTCTAAATTTTTATGGAGTAACAAAAAAGCCAGAGAATCTCTTTCCCTTCTTAAATAATCTAAGACAATAGGTTTAGTTAATTTTCCCAATTTTGGTCGCTACCATAGAGCTTTTGGTTTACGTCAAGCTTCTCTCTGGGTGTCCACGGTAGATTCTCCCTTTCATCCTTTATGGGAAGAGATTGAAGATAAATTACTTTTTCCTTTTACCCTACAAGAAATTCTTTCTTTTTCTTCTTAATCCTTGTTCACTTCTCCGCCCCAGTTTCGATATTCTTCTTCTTTGCTTAGATCAATGAATCCTCCTACTGCTCTCTCTCAATCCACCTTTTTGGCCATGCCTATATGGTATAATAAACTTATAAGAATACATAATGGGCTTGTCCTTTGGAAATCTTGGAAGACTAGTGGCATTATGTGGATATCACAATTATTGGAAGGAGATGCTCCTATTACTTTTTCTTATTTTAAACATAAATTTCATTGTCCACAATCTTTTCAGTATCGCTTCTCGATGCTTATCAGTTCTATATTAGACATTTGTTTTACTTTCCCAAATAATTCAGCTACTGTATTTAGCAGACCAGCTTTACCTGCATTTCTAAATTCTTATCCTAAACCCTCTATAATATATGTTACTTTCTCCTCCCAATCCAATGCGATGTAAGTCCAAGATTGAGCTCCTTTGGTAACATGATTTAGGAATCTCCTGGGATGTCTCCTTTTGGAAAAAGATTTGGCTTTGTATTCATAAGCTGTCCCATTCGTGTAGCACAATACAAACATTGTTTTTATTTATAATAGACTCTATATTGCTCCAACTCGTAGTTCTAAGCTTTTCATGGATAAATCAACTAAATGTTGGTCTTGTGATTATCAAAAAGTGATCTCAACACATTGTCTTTTTGGCATAAGATATGGGCTCAAATTAAGCATGTTTTTAATTTCTCCCACCCTTTTAATGTCCTGATTTTCTTATTTAGGGTCCTTAGATAATCAGTTTGCTTTCCTATTTAGATATATTTTTGGCGACTGCATTTTAACAAATAGCTATAAACTGGAAGTGTTCAGCTAAAATAACATACAACACAGGGTGGGAATCTATTTGTCATCAGCATAAACTAGACATCATATATACATCTTCCTGCACATATACACATAACAGAAATTGTTTATGGTGGCCACTGACTACCTTTCTTTAGGCAAAAGTTGATCAGGTTTTCCCTTTTTCCAAAACATGTTCTCAAAACTTCCATCCACTGTGAAAATGTATCTGTCTTTATGACTCACATTGATGATATATGTATATCTCTGGACAGATTGTTTATTCAGTTTTGCATTTCTCTTTATTATACAAGTGCTTATATTCTTATGTCATAAAAGTAAGGACCTGGCTTATTACTGATATAGATTTATAGAAATGTTTCCTTACCTTTTTCCTTATTACTCTCCCTTCAACTTCAAGATTTCTCATAAAAAGCTTTTTCATTTTTTCTGATATATTGTACAATTTGGAATGTGCTGACATAGTATTATATTTGCTGTTATGAGATTTATTATATAAGCAATTATTGTTGATAAAGAAAACTTTAAAGCTTTTAAAACTCCAAAACAATATGGACATTGGATGGAAGAGAGAGGAGAGCTCGTGGGAGATGAGGAGCGTTGCTGGGGTTCATTGTCTAATGTAAAAGACAGCTTCTCAGCATACTGTGTGATGATTCTTTTCACACCGAACCTACTCTATAGGGGTGACAGATGCTCAACTGTTAGGGTGCTCAGATATTCATTAGTCATCACTTCAGTAATTTCATAGGGGTCAAGCTGAGTACTTTTGGTAGTTATATGCTCTTGAAAAGTGTTAGATGTGAGTTTTTTTAAGAGCAGGATAGTCTTTTCAGAGCCATAAAATTTGAGGTCTAGAGTTTTGCTGTCACAGGCTACTCGTCGTTTATGACTTTGGCCAACTGGAACTGCAGAGTGGTCTTGATCCTTGTCGGTTCTGCCTTGACCAAGGTAAGGGCGGCCCTTTCTGGTAGCCATGCTGCTGCTGACGATGGAACGCCAAAGGCAGTCCATGCCCTCCAGAAGGAGTCCCATAGTTAAAAACCCGAAAGGGAAAAACCTCTATAGAAGAAACTCCCTGGAAGAAAAAATAAGCAAAAAGGTAAGTCTTCCAACAAGAAAAGTATACTGGAAGAAACTGGAACAAGCAAAGGAAAAAACTGGAGAAAAAACAACCAGAGCGAAGATCACCACTAAAGGAAGTGTTGCAGCGCAAGGTGAACAAGAATCACACTCCTTATATACCCTAAAACAGGAAATGACCAAAAGATAGAAGAAAGATAACATATTGGATTGGGAAAGAACCATAGGAGAATATAGAGAAAGGTGCCATTTTGGAAAAGGGTCCTAAGGCATGCAGGAAAAAAGAAAGGCATGCTGGGATAAAGAAGAACATAGCTGCTAAGTGTAAAAACAAGGAAAGAAAGAAGAAAAGGAGAAAGAAGAAAAGAGAAAAAGAAGAAAAGAACAGGCTGCACCAGATAAGTGAGTGGTCAGGGCAGGGAAAGCCCATTCCTAATATCGAGGGCGCGCCGCGCCCAGAACTCGGCGAGGCCCCATGCCCACTTTGGGACCTCATGCGAGGAAAACAAAACAGAAGGGACGTGGCACACCCGGCCGCCAAAAACATGAACCGCGGCCGCACCCTGAGCCGAACGCTCAGCTCGCGCCACGGCAGGCTGCAGCACAACATTTGCTTTTAGTGTCACTGGGCTGGCTGGCATATAGCCTTAGAGTAAAAAATATGGACAGTTTGTCTACTGTCAGAAAGTGTTTGCTCTTGAATAAACCACATCTGAATAAATAAAGTGAAACCAATTAGCAGTGCTGGAGCTCCACAGAGTGCTGTCTCCTCTTTACAGTGTTCTGCCTGAGGCTTGCCTTCGCCCACCCAACTTTTGCTCCCATGTGACTGAACAAGGACTGTTTTGGAAGAAATTATGCTATGCTACACACTTACTTTCAAAAGTTAATTTATGATTAGTGAGCACATTTGAAACTGTAAAAAATCATAACAGTAACAGAAATCAGTGGCTGCAAATAGTATCTATGCTTGCATATATTTGAGAATGTCCACAGGGCAGATTAAAAGAAACAAATCTCTTAATTTGCCCAGTAAATTACATTGGAGATTCCATGACACAATGTAAGACTGATACTGTTGCATTATTACATCATTTAGCATCTCTGGGCCATAAGGTGTCCCTCCCAAAATTGCAGTATTGTAGAGAGGAGGTCACCTATCTAGGACACCTCCTCTCTAAGGAGGGAAGGAGATTACATCCAGACAGAATAAAACTGGTTCATACAATGACTGCACCACGCACCCCTTCTGAAGTCCGAGCATTTTTGGGATTTACATCCTTTTGCAGACAGTGGATTCCAAATTTTTCACTTATAGCAAAACCATTGACTGCTCTGACACTTTCAGATGTGCCCTCTCCTGTACCCTGGACTGACAGATGTGAGGAAGCTTTTCAGGAATTAAAAAAGGCGATGTGCTCTGTTCCTGTATTGGGTAATCTGGATTACAGCAAACCATTTGTTTTATTTGTGCATGAAAAGCATGGCTGTACATTGTCTGTTTTGACACAGGATCAAGGTGGGAGACAACGCCCTTGTGCATACTTCTCTTCCACCTTGGACACTATGGCGCAAGCTTTGCCTACTTGTCTTAGAGGAGTGGCTTCTGCAGCTGTTGCAGTGAAACAAAGTGAAGGGTTTGTTGGTGGCAATCCGCTCACTGTGATGGTTCCTCATGCAGTTGATATTTAGTTAAACAAGACACAGACGCAGCACCTCACCAGTGCTCGTCTAACGGGTTATGAATTAATATTGTTCAGTCCAAATATTACTTTGAAGCGGTGCAATGTCTTAAACCCAGCTACGTTACTACCCCTCCCTCAGGACAATGTGGAATTCGATCATAATTGCATTTTTGCCACTGAGGAAGAAACCAAGGGACGGGTAGACTTAACAGATACTCCCCTATCTGACCACAGGGAGAGCTGTTTGTAGATGGATCTTGCTTCAAGTTACCAGACGTACAACCACTGCAGCCTACGCCGTCACCACATTAAAAACAGTGGTTGAATCTAATAGAATCACGCAAAATTCGGCACAGGCTGCAGAATTAATTGCCCTCACCAGAGCTTGTGAAATAAGTGAACATCTTAGTGTTAATATCTCCACAGATAGCCAGTATGCGTTTGGAGTAGCTCATAATTTTGGGCGACTCTGGGCGAATAGAGGCTTTATCACATCACATGGCACTACCATTCAGCATGGCAACTTGATTGTGGCACTTTTGAATGCTCTCAGCTTGCCCCATCAGGTCGCAATCATTAAGTGTAGTGCCCACAAGAAAATTACTGATGATATAGGATGAGGAAATGCTTTTGCAGAATCTACTTCGAAAACAACAGCACAAGCACCATTTGACAATGCATACTTTGAGAGTACTATCAGTGGGGAGCCCAAGAACGAAGTACTAGAAAATACCTTGCAGTGTGTGAGAGATATTCAGTCAGAAGCAACAGCAGAGGAAAGGGAACAGTGGGAGAAGAACGGTAGACTAGACAGTGAGGGTTGTTATACAGATGACACAGACAGAAGAAGATGGATGTTACCTAATTGTTATGTACACGCTATGGTCACTATGGCTCACAGTCCTGCACACATCCGTGCCCAAGGCATCAAGACAGCTTTGGACCATGTTTGGAGTAATCCCATGATATCCAAAGCTGCTAATAACCTGGTCAAAAGTTGTATGGTGTGTGCAGTGCACAATGCAGGAAAAGGGACCCCTACGCCCCCTGGCCATTTTGCCCCTCCTGACCTCCCCTTTGAGGCTATACAGATGGATTTGATCCACATGGAACCATGTAACAAACTGAAATACGTGTTAGTGGTAGTATGTAGGTTTTCAAAATGGATAGAGGCCTACCCATTAAAAGACAATGGTGCCCTCTCTACTGCCAAAATATTACTCAAAGAATACTTTCCTAGATACGGATTACCAAGATTAGTCTGGAGTGACAATGGCTGTCATTTTGCTAATGAGGTAATGGGAAAGGTCTGTCCCGCCCTTAACATAAATCATACATCATGCTGCAAATCACCCACAACCAGCGGGCCTTGTAGAAAGGTATAATTACACTTTGAAGAGCAAAATAGCTAAGATTTGAGCTGGGACCAATTTAAAATGGCCAGATGCTTTGCCCCTGGCATTAATGTCCATTAGGACGACTGCCAGTAGCAAGTCACGATTATCCCGTACGAAATAGTGATGGGACGGCCAGCCAATATCTGGGGGGTACCACGACCAAAGAAGCTTTCTGAAGTACAATATCGTTTGTTTGCAGAGTATTGTAAACAATTCACTAAAGATTTGTGTTTGATCCACCAACAGGTCAAGGCCAGCCTACCGACTCCTCTTGAAGGCCCTCGTTACCCTTTCAAACCGGGGGATTGGCTTATGACAAAGAACTTTCAAAGAACCAACAGTCTTCAGCCAAGGTGGCGGGGGCCAGCCCAGGTACTGCTTGCAACGCAGACGGCAGTGAAAGTGGAAGGAAGGAAAAACTGGATACATGCTAGCCATTGTAAGCGTGCAACAATTCCACTGCAATCTACTCCAGCAGCAGAATTACCGTTGTCTCCTGATTACAGAGAAGTAGGGAGACAGGAAAGACCTCCACATGATTCATGTGCTACCATTTCTGCTCCTGAGGTGACACAGCAGCCCAGGTTTGCTGTTTGAAGATCAACAAACTCATCGATACAATCTGCGTCCTCGCCCACCCAAATGAACAGAATTCTGGAGGTGCGTAAAGTCGTGACCCCTACGAAAAGCTACATTTACATCACCCTGATAGCTCCCAGCCTGGAACTGCAAACTGAGGTCTTTTCTGAATAGCCAAGAAATCCTTTGCTCAGCAGAATACGACATGCTTGCCTTCATGAAATACAGTTCCCCGCTTTCACCGCCACAGGCATTTCCGATGCCCCTGATGTACCAGCATTAAAACGAGCTATCCTCACTGTTGTTACGCACACCTTGGGCGACAAGGTTGTAAATGATTGTGATGACTAAAACTTCAGCATGAAAATGAACACGGGTGACTAGCCTGTGCAACGACACCAGAACATTGGTCAGAACAACTGTCTCAACGAGAACACAAGCATAGTGGGATGCAGCTTGTGCAACAATGTTATCTGTGATAAGAAAGTGTGTAAGTGGGGTTAACAGTTCTGTGACTGGCGAGAAAAACCAAGTACCAGTTCTACGGAAGTGGCCAGTCATTAGGGTTGGTGCGGTTTGTAGTCCCAGCGGGAAAGAAGGTGCCTTTTTCTGTTCAGTACCCAGTACACCACCGATCTGGTTGCAATTGCTGGCCTCTGCCCTCATTTTGGTTAATCACTGAACAAAACTGACAAACTATACTGAAGACGAAGTTTGAAGTATCGTGACTTACTCACTGGGAGTTGAGTTCTCATCAGGAGTAAAAACTCAACAAGGAGTGGTCAAGCGACCTAGGATCAAGCCAACATCTATTGTCCAGTATTCGAAAAATTAGTTCATGGACCAACTAGTGCAGCCGAACTGCTAGAGTCGGAAGCACGGCGTTGCTGAACTCTAGTGGGTTGTGAACATTGAAGGAAACTCACTTATTTGTGTATATACATATATGATTATTAGTATAGTGGTCTCAATATTTTGCATTTGCATATTTGGTAATTGTGTGGGTATATTTTTGAACACACATAGGTGGTTGAGACGAGTAAAACGGCACCATAGAAAGGTTGTAGGAACAAGGAGGAGAGTAGAGTAAAATTATGAAAATATATCCATTTGGCAGGACAAATATCCCTCGAGAGAATAGAGAAGAGTGGTCTTATAACTATTTCTACAAAACAACAATGAAGTACCTAGTGACCCTCATGTTAATATGTATAATGTCCAGCGGTGTTGCATCATTCTTGCAAAATCCCACTTTACATCCATTGATAAGGGTTCATGGAAAGTTGGCTGAGATATTAAGTCTCACTGACTGCTGGATTTGCCAGGCGAATATGAAAGAGGGGAAGTATGTCTTGTACCAAATTCCACTTGGAGATGTGACCAACGAGAATATTAGTGGTACCCTAGGTGTGTTTTGCTCCTTAATACCCAGGCAGAATACAAGCTTTCCCCGATTCCTGGAGAAAATGTCACACTTTAAATGTTTCCCATATGTTTTGGTACTTATTTTTACGGGCAAAACCCAGAGGCAAAATACATGGGGAAGATCCCACCTGAACAAGGTGTTTACACTGTGTTATTTGATATTAAAACAGGGAACTGGGATCTTGAAGGAAAGGAGAAAATAGACAGAAATTGGACTGCATTCATTAATGGGACTCAGCAAAATTACACTGTAAATTATTGGAACCTGATGGTGGGAGGAAATTAGGTTCTGATAGATCCAGAAGGATTATTATATGATCCCTCACTGGAATGAGATAGAAATGGGAAAAATGTACCTGTAATATTGTCACAGGTTTTCCTAGGTCCCCTCTGGATGACTAGATGTTCTTATGTTGCACCCCGGGCAAATGTATCATTGCTAAATGAAATTTGGGCGGATTACAAGTATTGTAATAGTTCTGAGCATGACACACCCGAGGGTGTAGGTTTGCCCCGAATAAAATACAGTATTATAAATTCACAAATCCAGGAAGGCATGTATTTTGTATGTGGAAGTACTCCCTCTAAATTGGGAAGGGATATGTTCACTGGCATACCTGGAACCCAACATTACTGTGATATCAAATATATCATCTTCCCAGCCCCTTAACATGGGGAGTTTTGCTCATAGGTACAAACAAGGGACACCCATATTGGAGGAACGAAAGACCTGGGTATTTCAAGTACTACATGTTCTTATTCCAGGATTTGGAATTTTCGACTTACAGCTGGCAATGATGAACATGTCTGCTGAATTAGCCTTTGCATTTAATGCCACCAGGGAGGCCATAGGAAGTGTACAGCTAGAAATAAACTCTGCAGCCGAATTGGCGATACAAAATCGGCTTGCTCTAGATTTGATTACGGTACAACAAGGAGGAGTATGTGTTTTAATCCAACATCAGTACCAGCAAAAATGCTGCTACTTTGTCAACAAATCATCAGAGATAGAATTGGATATTGGGAATATAAAAGAAGCAGTACAGGTATTTGAAAAGGGGGGCCAATATGAAGGAGGCAATTTAAGTTTATCATGGTTATGGTCTTGGCTTGGCGGGTGGGGCTGGTTGTTTAAAGACATACTTTTTTTAATAATAGCTATTATATTAAGCTGTCTGGTAGTACAGTGCTTACCTGCTTTCTGTTCCTGTTTAAAATTGTGTAAACTTCCTCCAGTTAAAATACTAGAAACCAATCGAACTATGATGCAGAGAGAAGAAAATAAATTCCCTAATGGCTATTGATCCCACTATTCTCACTACAGATACTGGTTGCTCATACCCATCAGTTGTTTATGTCCCCATGAATGTCAATTCCAAGGAAGTAGGACTAAAATTCAACATATATGAGGACATTTAGAACTCCTTTCAAAACGTTGATTACGTTCAGGGAGAAAAACTCAAAAAGGGTTGATTGTAAGAATCCATTTTGTATTGCTCCTTTTCCTTTACCACGTGTAGTTTGAGCTCTTTCTCTCTGAACGCACTGCCTATCACATATGTTATCGTATATATATTTGTTTAAGTAAAATAAGCCTGGCTCCACACCACAGGCTTGCAGCTGGTTTCTTTCAATAGCTGGGGCACGTTACTCATTATAATCATGTGGTAAAAATAACTAACCGAACTCGGCTGTTGTATTTTGGGGAGGGAAAGGTTGATATCTATACCTTTGAACCACGCAATCCTTTGAAGTGTCTCAAGAATGTGGAAAGTCAGGCAGCTGCAGAAGGGAGTCGAGGACAAAGCAGGGAATGGGACCGGTGTGTGGAAACTGATTACCTCCTTAAAATATCTGTATGACATATATCATTATTTACATACTTTATGTATCCTTTGATGTATGAGTATAAATATCACTGTTAAACGCTCCATGCTAGCACACTTTGCTTCGGGCCATGGATGCCAGTTGTGAAGTTGTCCTCTTTTGCTGCAGCAAAAATGAATAGACCTTTGGTCATTGATTTTTCACTCCGGCTCTCCGTGTCAAAACTCCTTTGTAAATGCATTTGTAAGTATCTACAAAAACGTGCCTGACACTAAGACTGATTTTGTCCAGTCTCTTTCTTGAGTGATACAGTTGACAAAAAAGATGGACTGGAAAATGACCCAATTAATTACCACTAACTGAGACTAAATCAAACATTTCCTTCATTTTTTTCTGGATGATACCACAAATGAGCATCATAACAAAACACCCTTTTGACTGTCTGGATTTCACTCTCTCTAATTAGAATGACGAGGATTTATGTTTTAATACATATAAAAGAAATATTTAAAAAAGCATTCGTGGAAATACTTTTTTTTAATATTCCTTATCCTCCCTATAAAGCATTTTCAGGAATTTTGACTGTTGGGCTTGTTTTGGTGGGACAGTTGCTTAGTGCTTACAAAAGCAGCATTTTGCCACCATTTTCTCACAATTGTCTTAGGGCAAGCAAACCTGCCACAATACAATACAATACAATACGGTATCCGCAGCATTCCTTGTGAGGGTCAGGTTAGAAGCGACAGCATGAAATAATGGAATAATACATGAGCCTTTTCAGAGTCTATGAACATTTACCAAATGTATTAGAACTGTGTGCTGTAAAATGGATGCTTGACCCCCAGCAAGTCAGGCATGCTCTCCTCTCTCACACATATTCATATACCTTACTGCTCACCAGCTCACTAGTAACTAGTGGGAGTGCACTGGAGGCACATAAAAATGGCACAAAAGGGCGGGGCAAAAAGAAGAGTAGTGCTGGGCAGACAACGCCTGGGGACACTTAGGGGGTCATTATGAACACAGCGGAAACAACCGCCGTGTTCATGCTGGCGGTCAAAGCACTGACCGCCAGCAACCCCGGAACCCCGCTGGCCAGATAATGAACCTTTCTGAGAGCCGGCAGGCGGAAACATTGTTCCCGCCCAACGGCTCACAGAAAGGCTCGGCCGGGACATTACGTGGAGCCGCCGTCAATGCCTCTGTGTGGCAGGTGCAGTTGCACCCGTCGCGCAGATCAGCGACGGGGATCTGTACCGGGGCCCCTGCACTGCCCATGCAAGGGTCATGGGCAGTGCAGGGGCCCCCAGGGGTGCCCTGGGGCCCCCCTCCGCCAGCTTTTTCCAGAAAAGACTGGTGGAAAATTAAACATAATCCGCCGCCAGGCTGCCTGACGGCGGGAGCCTGGTGGTGGGTGAAGGCTGCCGCTGGCAGCTGTCACCATGTACATCATATGGCGGGCCGAACCGCCATGTTCAAATGAGGGCCTTACTCTGAGGGGTAATTAGTATTTTTCAGTACCTTACGGTGTGATTCTTAAACAAACTCAAAATCATGTTTAATACACTGTATTGACCCACTTACCAGTTGTACCTGTGCATACTTGGGAGCCCACTTGATACTACCCTGCGATCCATTTAAGCCTGTGTTCTTATTTTTGAGAGCTAGCGCTTACATTTCTGCCTCTAGCATTTATTGCGAGCAAAAGAAACATTTGGAGGAAGAGAAAGATGAAAAGGCGTCACAAAGGGAGAGAGCAGAAAGCTGCAGGAGTGAGCTGAAGGGGCAGGGAGGGGCTGTAAATGGATTGACCAGGCCCAAGATGGCTTCAGGATTACGCTGCCTCAGTATTCCGTGTTCGCACATTTAATTGCAGCAGCCGCGTATTTAAGAGGATGGCTTTGGGCACTGGCACGTTTTTATTTACAAATTAGGCACTACTCAAGATACATTCACATCAGGTCTCTTAGATGTAACACACAATCACAAGGAGCATGCCACAGGTAACATGTCAGAAGCACTCCTGAGAATTGGAGTTGCCACACATCATTCACACATGTTGCTCTTCAGATTGAAGCACGATAAAAACATATTTATTGTTCAGATGGGCGTCATTTATATAGGACGACTCCAGAAATTAGTCCTGTACAGTGAAAATACTAATGTGTGTGTAGAAACGTGTCACAGGAGTACATTGCCCTCAACTTGCAGAAAATGTGCCTGATAATGCTCTGGAAAAATTCACACATCTACACATGGAAGGAATGACACTGATTTTACAAGACTGCTCTACATGTGACTGGATCAGCTGTTCTTCTACAGCCTCTCTATGAATAGAGTAAACATTTATACTATTGAAGTGTTGAAACAATATGCTACAGGTCAATTTGAAATGGTTGGAAGATTTCTCTAGTGATTTCACAAGTTTCAGGTGCCAGGTTTGGCTCAAGAGAAGAGGGTAAGTTGGATACCTTGTTGGGTTTCAAAAAAGGTTTTGGGAGCCTTGTCAGTTATCTGTGGTTGTTCATTGGTGGCAGATGTAATTCTTCTTTAACCATTATAAATTTTGGGTGACGAATCTCAACCAACAATCTATTTACTTCTCTCATCCTGCGGCCAGTCCCTCCGGCCAACACCCCTAACCACCCAATCCCACGCTGCATACAGCCTTTGGGTCTGAGCAGGAATAGTGCAAACATGGCCCTTTCCACCAGCCGATTTTACCCCAGGGACCACATCCCATGAGTTTTTTTTTGGGGGGGACACACAGTGAGCACCCCCCCGTATTACCAAAACAGAAGTGCTGGCAGTCCCCGGGGCTGTGTTGGGTCTGGGCGTCCCCTCCGCATCCAATTTGCCATTTTCAGCGGATCCGCCATGGCTCCTGCTACAGATTTTTAAACAATTTTTTTTTGCTCTTTGGGGTCCCTCTGCAACCCCAGCACCACAGCTAAAGGGTCAAGGTATCCTTGCCCTGGCCCCTTTTCTTATTTTTTACATTTTTTGTCTGGGACTCGGCTGAAGCCAGGTCCCAACAAGGCTGCCAACACTTCCTTGCTGAAGTGTTGGAAGCCAATCATCTCAGCACAAGATTGGGAGGGTTCGCAAAGCCTTCACGTCTCTACATATACAAATTAGTTTTTTCTTTAATTACTAAGAAACTTCTGAATCGATTTACAGCAAATAACAAATAGGTCACTGTAGTATTTATAAGGGTTTGGTGACACTGCTTAGTAGAGAACCTTGAGTTGAATAGAACAGAGTGATGTCATCTTGGAATGTGAGAAAGGAGGCAAAGCTGGCAGTTGGACGTTTGTGGATGGGACCTCTACAGCTGGCATACATCTTCTCTTGGGTCTCATTTCAGCATCCTGGTTTTACTTTGGAAAAGGTGTTTTTACTACAGTCACTTTCTGGACCAAGAGCTATCTTTCTGCCAAATTTGGTGTAATTGTGTCCAGTGGATCAAGCGCTTTCGCTGTTCAAAATCTCTATGGAAAAATGAATGACTGATCACCCCAAAACTTTCCAGACAGCAGCTCAGGGGAGCATCACATTTTTTGGGAAAACTTCGGGAAGATTCCTCAATCAGCGCCAAAGATATAGGCAAGTAAAAAAAAGATTTTTCTCTAGAAACTGGGTCCTAATTATAACCGCATAGTGGCAACCACCACTAGGCATTATACAAATATGCATATATATATATATATCACCTAGGGCTGGTTGCCACTGGATAGCTAGGTAGTTATAGTTAGGATAGTGATTCCATAAGAAACAACTTTTTTAGTTTCCTACTAACTTTGATGCGGTTCACGCCGAGAAAAATGGCCACAGCAAAGCCGACCATCCCTCATCAGTACAGTAATCCTCATTCTACTGTAAGCCCCCAAAGCCCTCCCTGAGCCACGAAACAGCTGCGGTCCGCACAATACGAGAGGCAACTTCTGCAGGGTCGCAGACATGGGTAAAGAGCTTGAAGGTCTGTGCGGCCTGCCAGGAGTGCACAGCTTCAAGCCCCGACACATGAGAAGCTTGGGCGGTGAGTGCAGCAGTTATGGCCATCAGAACAGGGGCACTGGTTCTGGGATAAAATATCTCATAAAGACGAGTGGGCGGCCCTTAAACGATCCCGGCCACCGGCTCACATACAGCAGAACTATCTGCGGCCTGAAAGGTGGAGACGCCCGGTCACCGGGACCCAACAGAGCAACACTACAGAGCGACAAAGAAAGGCCAGAGTTATAGGCCCTGCCTCCTGATAATACTGAATTGCCAGTCCATGGGGAGTGCAGACGGTAAGCGGACCCCCCCAAAAAAATAACCATAATGAAGCCCATGAATAGGACATACAGAGACAACTGCTGAGGGGAGCAATGAACTAAGCTAATTATGTCCATGTGTATAGGGGAGGGCCAGGCACCCTCAATATCCCTAGGACTTCTGTGACGGGAGTCATCCATGATCCCCTGGAGAACGCAATTACTGTGTGAGGTGGAGAGCGCCCATCAGGCGAAGCCCTAGCTCACCAGGAATACAATCCTTGTCCGGGTGGACTGTAGGCCCCTGCTGGGGCCATCTTGAGTCCGGCAACTGACCACCAGCACCATCTTGCCAGGAACCGGGAATGGCGGGCGCAGCCACGACCTCAAGAACCATAAGGCAGAAGAAACTAAATCCTGCGACGGGGAAACATCCGGCCCTGGCATGGTTGGTGGATGCAGGGGTCACCCACACCAAGCGAACAAAATGGACAGATACACGGTGGTGCACTAAGCCACACCAACGTGGGGAGGGAGCCCGCGGGGTGGAATGCAATCCTACCCCAAGAGGAAGAACCCTGTCACTAAGAAATAATGGCGGCAATAAAGGATCTGAAGGGGACCATAGAACCAAAACTCGACGCAGTAACAGTTCATGTTGCCCTTCTCTGTGCAGACTACCAGAAACTCCCTGAAATGGTAACCTCAACGGAATCCACTGTGGTAGGTCTCCAAAGTACTGTAGAATCACTGGAGGAAACGATCTGTAAATTTGAGAAAGAACACATCCAGATGGTGGCGAGACTAGAGGACCAAGAAGGAAGGGTGCACCGCAACAACATTAGAATTGTAGGTGCCCCAGAAAAGGCAGAAGGGACTAGCATTGAATTGTTTGTGGATGAACTTATCACAAAATTCCTTGGGCCAAAAAGACTTTCCCACTTTTTTATGGTTGAAAGAGCACAGAGGGTGCCAATCCAACCGCTTAAACTGGGGCACCCCTCACGTCATCATAGGGTGATATTCAATTTTAGAGATCGGAACACCATACTACAATCAGCTAGAAGGAAGGAAGCCGTCCAATGTGAGAATGAGATGATACGGTTCTTTCTGGACTTTACACTCCGAGTCCAACACCAGCAACGCATTTTTGTAGAGGTCAAGAAGGCCTTAAGCGAGACAGACATGAGTACATGATGATGTTTCCAGCAAGACTTCGAGTCATTGCGGGAGGCAGGACCTGGCACTTCAAGACACCTGAGGAAATATGGGACTGGCTAGAGGCCTGGCAAGTCGTATGGAAAAACGAAAACCTAGCAAGAAGAACACCACCCTGCAAGATGACAGCCAACCCCTGGAGAGAGATCAAGAGGACTCGAAATGGCCGCAGAGAGATGATTTTACAATTCTAGCCTACAGAGTGAGACCTCGTGAGGGCAGTGGAGAGACCGCTACACTTTCACTCTGGTGGTAAGAAATTTGAGACTTTATGAAAATAAAAATGCTTGGGGGGAAGCAGAGAGGGACAATTTTTTACAAAAAGGGAATGACTGTGTGGTACAGGAGCAGCAGTCTCTTTAGTGGTGTACAAGTAGATTTATAACAATAGCAGATTTCTTTGGGTGACAGGAACTCTGCATGTTGGGGTGGTGGGCAGTTTAAGGCCTATCTTACAAGGGGACTAGGAGGGGAATTTTGGGATTTGTTCAATGTAAAAGTTGATCTTAGTTCTCATTGATATATACTTTATAACTTACACAGCACAGGACAAAATTAAGATGGAAGTATTGCAGGAAATATAGGTGGCCCAAATGCGAATTGCACAATGGACAGAGCCCATACTACAGTGGCACCAAAGATGATTAATACCTAGGGCCGGGCGTCCTCACCCAAGACTGAGCTCCAGATAATGACCTGGAATGTCAATGGACTGGGGAGTAAAATTAAGAGAACAATGGAACTGCAGTAACTAAAAAGACACTCCCCAGATATAGGGCCTGATTCTAACTTTGGAGGACGGTGTTAAACCGTCCCAAAAGTGGCGGATATACCACCTACCGTATTACGAGTTCCATAGGATATAATGGACTCGTAATACGGTAGGTGGTATATCCGCCACTTTTGGGACGGTTTAACACCGTCCTCCAAAGTTAGAATCAGGCCCATAGTCCTTATACAAGAGACGCACTTAAAGGGTAATAACTCCAAAGCCCTAAATAGAATAGGATACAGAGGAGTAGGAGTAGGTAGATACTGGTCAAAAAATCACTTTTATATATCCCCCAATCTGTTTGGCACAATCCTTTGGGGAGATTTGTGGCGCAATCTGGGAACTGGCAGGACTGCACACTAAATATTAGTTCAGTCTACATCCCAGGTAAAATGCACACACAAACTCTGCCAGATCTCAGTGACGTATAGGTGAAATTTCCTCGGGGTATACTACTGATGGAAGGGGGTGTGAGACACAGTGATTGACCCTATGGTAGATAGAACAAGCCCAAAAACCAAGGAGAGGAGACCTTCTCCCCTACGGCCTTAATGGCTGCACTAGGCCTTATGGTCCTTTGGAGATAACACAACCCCTTGGACCACCACTACACATTCCACTCGGCTGCATGCCCCAGCGCATCCCTTCTGGACTATCTAATGACCCATCATATGATGGCATTCAGAATTTTAGGGTCCAGAGGGGGGTCCAGATAAAAATCTGACCATTCACCACTGACGGGGACACTCCTGGGATCACTCCCTAGGCCAGAAGCAATGCTAGGCATAGATCCCTGGTACTTTAGAGATAAGACAAAGATGGTGCAACTTAAAAAAGTGGTGGGGCACTACTTTAAGGACAATGCAGGCACAGTCCAATCTCCAATCTCCATGTATTCTGTGGGAAGCCTTTAAAACAGTAATTAGAATCCAATCAATCTCTATGATTGCTGGAACTCAAAAGGAAAAGCTTGAGGCACTAGAAGCCCTAGAGCGAGAAATACAAGAGCTCCATACCAGACTAACACACAGAGGAGTCATGAACTCTGACTCTAACAGAGGGAGTTTCAGACACTCTCTGAAAACTTAACTAGAAAACATGCATGTTGTACACAACGTCAACTCTATGAGGTCGGAAATAAAGTGGGCAGACTCCTGGCATGGCTGGAGAGACTTGGTCAGGGGAGGAGTGTTACAAATTCGAGACAATAAAGGGGATTACCGCGAGTCAGCAGAGGACACCGCAGAAGCCTTTGTGAGATATTATGAGACTCTCTATACCACTTCCTCTGGGATCACATCAAAGGACTGTGATGAGTTTCTTAGAGACATTCAAGCCCAAACCGGATCTGACGCGGACAGAGACGCACTGGAGAGTGAACTCTTGGAAACCAAAATTATAGAAGCCCTAAGGTCCCTTCAAGTGAGGAAGGTGCCAGCCAAAAGGCCTACTGGTCGAAAATTTACAAGGGGGTGGCAACTAAGGTGTCTACACACTTCTGGCTATCACGGGGAGCTGCAAATGGGTGAACTCCCCATGGACCAGAGGATGGCGCTGATGGTGGTGATCCCAAAGCAAAATAAGCCACTTATGGAGTGCTTCTTCTACCACCCCATTTCACTCCTAAATGCAGAAGCCAGGGTGCTGCCAAAGGTAGTGGCATTATGCCTACGCAAGGTGATCACCTCAGTGATACACCTCGATCAATCAGGGCTTATGCCCCACAGGATAACACGCCTTAATCTAAGGAGGCTATATGGAGCACTCCACTCAACAGGGAAGGCCGTTCAAGAGCCAGCGTAGGGCTCTCACTAGACGTCCGAATAGCTTTCAACAGTATTGAATGGGACTTTCTGTTCACCATGCTGCAACGCCTTTGCTTTGGACCCAAGTTCTCTGCTTGGGTCTGCCTTCTATATGCAAATCCATTAGTGAAGGTTATGGTAAACGGAGTTCTCCCTAGGCAATTTCACCTTGGTAAAGGCACCCGCCAAGGATGGCCACTGTCCCCCATGTTATTTATCCTAGCGTTGGAATCTTTGGCGGCCTGGGTGAGAGCGGTCCCACTCCTCTGTTGCGTAAAAAGGAGGAAATGACTGGGAAGAACGAATCTACTTATATGCTGATGATTTCCTTTTATACCTCAGTAACCCCACCCTGTCAACTGACAGAATTCTCCAGATTTTCTGCATTTTCAGAGATCATTCAGGCTGTCATGTACACTGGGATAAATCGTGCCTGTTCCCACTGAGAGGTGGGTGCCCCAACTCCCGAGAGGGATATCACTACCTATGCACTCAGAAAGATTAACTTTTCTAGAAATCCACATTACTAGAGATGTAACGGAATTCCTAAAAAATAATCTATACACAATCCTACACAAACTCAATCGCGAAGTAGACCACTGGTGCAAGCTACCGTTATCATTAATGGGTAGAGCCGCCCTGCATAAAATGCTGGCTCTACCGCGTTTATTATATACATTACAAAATACACCAGTCCCCATGCCTCGGCCATTCTTCCAAAAAATAGAACAAGAGGTACGACGGGGGATTGGTGATTCCCGACATTCTTAGATACTATTTGGCCTCCCAACTAGTAGTAATTAACCAGTGGCTACCTCCTCTTGCTATACCAAGAAAAAAACTCGGAAAAGACTACCAATCCATACTAAAACCATCGTTGATATATGGTGTGCAACTACACGCTTCCTGGGGTGGAGGGGCAGATTGACAGAACAGACCCCGCTTTGGGACAGTGATCAATAATCTGAGGTCTGGGAATTATGGGGATTTTCCAGTTGGGAACTGCTAGGCATCGAGAGACTGGGGGACCTGTGGAAAAGGGATAGACCTAAGACCTTAGAGGAATTACAAGCTGAGTTTCAGCTCGCTGATGTAGAGTACTATCATTACCGACAAGTAACACATATCCTCAGGTCCACCACCCACCGGATTCACAAACAGAAGAATCCTCCCTCACCCCTGGAAGATGGCCTCTTACTAGACCCCATGACTGAAAAGGCCACTCACTAACATATAAAAAGATTATGAATAATGCCCCAGAGGTTCTGAGACCACTTAGAGCACAATGGGAACCAGAATTAGGACTCTTGGAAGAAGAAAAATGGACAGAGGCACTACAATCCCAAGAGAAAATGCTACTCGAGCGGGATTCCGCCTGATCAAAATTACGTGTTTTACACCGAACATATTTCACCTCAACCCTGCTTTATAAAATAGCGAGGGCTCCAACTAAGAACTGCATTAGAGGGTGTGGGCAAGAGGGCTCATTTCTACATACACTGCGGTCCTGTCCAGGGGTCCATCCCTACTGTGAGGGAGTCGCTAGATTGATGACACGGGTGACAGTAACATATTACTTGAGATGCTAAGTGGCTTCTCCTGAACGTGAAGGGTGAACAGACATGGCCTAAATATAAGGCAATTTGGCTATTTACTCGGGTCATTGTAGCTAAGAGGAATATAGCAAGGGGGTGGGGAGCGCCGCAACCTCTGACAATTCAAGATTGACGAAGGAATATGGTCTGGTGTCAAAGCATTGAAAAAGTAATAAACCAAGGAAGAAGTTGCTGGAAAAAATGAAAAAAGATTTGGGGTCAATGAGACACTCATTGAGCAACCGAGATGACACTTGAAGAACAAACCAGAAAAAGTTACACAACCAGACATAGTGAAAATGATCATGTATCACTGTCTATGGGATGGGGTGATTAATGTATTTCACAAATGGTACTGCAATGTAATATACGTGTAGCGTGTGATGTAACCATTGAACATACTTGGGTTGTGTTTCTGAAAATCTGAATAAAAATATTCTCTAAAAAAAACAAAAAAACTTTGATGTGGTTCACAGAACTTTCCAAAAAAGTGCTCCTTTTTGCTTAGCTCCTTTCTGGAACGTTTTGGGTTGATCAGTCAAGCGGGGTCCAAGGAAAAGGGAATGGGGAGCTCCCAAAACACAATTTCCCCATTCAATTTTCCATAGGGATTTTTGGAATGCACTAGAATAAAAATTGCTGACCGCAATTACACCAAATTTGTCAGAAGGCTAGATCTTGGACCGCAAAGCGTGTTTTTTGTGATTTGGTGTAAATAAATTAAGTATTTTTGGGGGGAAATTAAGATTACAAAATATTTGTTTATCTAGATAGTTGGGTTCACGGGAGACTTAAAGTGTCCCACAAACATAACTTAATTAAATAGGGCATTATGATTAGCCGAGGTTTTTTTTTCTCCTTTCGGCCCTCTTACCCCAATGAGAGTGATGGTCCCGCACGAGCCAGCGCTCTGATTGGCTGGCTGCAACATGAAAACAAATGTTGTGGCAGCCATTACAGGACTCTGGGTCTGATACATGTCCTAACAATGTTTGAACAAAGAATATAAGGGGGCAGGGTGGGGAAAGCGTGTGCCTCTCACCCTTGTGGGAGAGGAGTGCCAGAGGGACCAATACTTAAAAAATATATATGTTTTTTGCCACTATCCCATGGTCCTTCCATGGAATTGTAATGTTGAGTGCCTTTTTTAAATTATTAAAATGACTGTCGGGTGTGACAGGGCCCTGTGGTATTTGGGGAGGGGACATGCGTGGAGCTCTCCTCCAAGATCCGTTTTTGGTGTTGGGAACTACATCCCCAGGGCCTACCATTTTTTTAAAGCAGGATGTGGCTCGCAACCCTTCCCTTCCCCGCATCTTTTAAACCCCAGGGGACCCCATAGCCCACCAAATATTAAAAAGGGGAGAGGGTACGTGGCACCCCTCTGCAAGCCTCTCAAGGCCCCTGTGAGTCCATTCCTGGGGCACTGTTTCACTGCCCAAAAGAGTGCACGCTACGGAAAACATGTACATTCCCACCAGGCGGGAGCTGCAAAAATGCTCCCACCAGGTGGAAGCCCAAAGTTTTTTGTTGCCAGCTGTCTTGCGACCAGAGAAACAGAGATTATTCTGCCTGGTATAAGCAGAGGGAAAAAAATGCTACCACCAAGGTGGAGCAAAGCCGGCTCTCCGTGCACCCAGGATGCATGCATGTAGGGGGGCCAGGGAGGCTTGGGGCCATGGGGCTTCAACCACAGCCCACAATGCAGTGTGTTGTGTGTGCCTGCGTGGGTAATGGGTCACCCATATTAGAACTCGGGGATGGGGTCCCTGGGGCCTGTAAAGAATCATGGAGGGGGGTGCATGCCCTCCGTCTCTTAAAAAAATGAATATGCCCTCAGGATTAGGCTCCCCGGGCCTGTCAAGACTCCCGCCGGCATCCAGGATGGATGCTGGTAGGGCAACCAGCGGGCCGCAGCTGCCTCATCCAGTAATGCTGGGAGAGACGAGAGGGGTTGTGTAAGTGTCATCATTACGTTGGTGGTATTTAAGGCTTGTGCTCATAACAGCTAATGGGAAAGCTTTGAGCCATCCATTCATCCGAATACGTTTGGAAAGTGGCTCAATATTTAGGACAAACAGGAGAGAGGAAGGGGGGCAGTCCTAACATGTATCCCTGGCAACAGGGAAGGCCTGGGAGGCTAGGCCATTAACTCTCACCCTCGCCGTAGGGGTGGCATAGCTGCACTGCACCCATTACTAGAAACACACACTAAGGCCTGCACTCTTAGGTGCTTCGTATGAAAGACCAGTGTACCTGTTCAAATGCTTTTTCAGCATGTAAGGATATGAGAAGAGGGGGTGTCGGATCGGACTGCCTTAACTATGAGGTGTAGTAACCACTTAGGGCCTGATTACAACCTTGGCAGAAGGGATTAATCCGTCACAAATGGGATGGATATCCCTTCCTCCGTATTACAAGTTCTGTAGGATATAATGGAACTTGTAATATGGGATATCCGCCATGTTTGTGACGGAGTAATCCCCTCCGCCAAGGTCATAATTATGCCCTAAGTGTTGTAGATACAGCGCCTCTCTGAAATGAAGCTCTAGCCCAGTCTGCTCAATAAGTTCTAGCTTATAAGGTTTGAGATGGGTGGCTAATATACCTATAAAGCATTTAGCATCAACGTTAAGCAGGGAAATGGGACAGTAAGAGGGGCAGATCTTTCCCGGGTTTAGGTGCGGCTGTGATCACCACCTCCTGCATAGTGTCAGTGAGGCTGCCAGTGTCCCCAAAAGAGCTGTAGAGGTGGGTAAGGATAGGAGCCAGTTGGGCTCTGAAAATGTTATAAAAGCTAGGTGTTAAGCCATCAATCACCAGACATTTCCTGGCTGCAGTTGAGCTATGTCAGAGAGGACTTCTTCTGGATGGTTGTTTACCCTTAGCGAGAGTAGCTTTAGGGGTGGTAAAGGGGTACCTGGGCAGGTGGAGAAGTGGGCATTTGGGTCCAGAGAGGCTGTATCCTCTGCTGTGTGTAAGTCGGCACAGAAGTGCTTCCTGTGGGCGGATTGGTACAATCTTACTTCTGTGGTTTTGGGCACACAGTTTCTATGCTAAGAATCACCACGCTTTGTTGGACCCTGCATAGCACCTTTGCTTTCTGCATATGAGGGCATACTCAACCCTGTCCATATCGAGTGCACTAAGCTGTTCCCTAGCTAAAGTTAGCTGCCTTCTAACACTGAGGGTTCCATACTGCTTGTATGCCTCCTTGTAGGAGGCTGGCTCCATATATAGTGTACACAAATGGTGTGCACAGTGCAAAAAGTCCAAGCAACACCACCCTGTTTACAGAGGTAAGGACTAGACCACCAAATGCTCAAATGTTAATGGTAGCTTAGCAGAGCAGTTATGCCAATTTTGGAGAAGTGCTTAGCATTCTTTGTACTCACATTATCAATAAAAATGGACACACATTCAAAGGAATAGCTCAAGACCAATTTACAAAAATACTTTGTATTTTTATAAAAGCTTTAGGACCAAGATCATCAAAATCAGGTAAGTACTTTTTACGTTATGATATTTCAAAGTTTAGAAAGTGTCTTGTTTTAGTGCGTAATTACGCACCGTAGGAAAATACATATAAAATTAGGTAATGCGTTTACTTACATCTCCCTTCGTTTTTGGGTTGAGGTCATCAAGATGTCCTGTGGACCAATCATCGAAGCTTGGGCGGCTCCCGGTTCCAGTGGGAGCAGCTGCTGAAAGTCCTTGGAGCTGGTGCAGAACCACTGCGGGAGACCAATTGAAAAAGCACTGCACAGGCCGACTTCAAGGCGAGTCCGGTGGGTCCCCTTGGAGTGTGGAGGTCGCAAGGGGTTTGGGGACCCTTAGAGCACAGTTAGTTCTCCGGTGCAGGGGTCAAGGAGGCCAGGTGCAGAGCAGATAGGTGTGCCAAGAGCTGTGCGCAAAGGTGCCCTTGGAACCAGGAGGCAGGTCACTTTGAGGGTGGATTGCCAGTCAGCAGGACTACTCTGGGGACTGGTTCTTATGTATCCTACAGTCCCTTGACTTCAGCCTGCATCTAATCCTTGAATAGTCCGGAGTGGACTTTTTTTCTGGGTGTCCGACGTTGAGAGTCCAGTACCCCTGGCCATTGCACGGTTCAGCCACTGGAGGTCGAAGTGCCCCACTTGCAGGGTTTGTCCTCAGAGTCTCACAGTGGACTTTATTCTGGCTGCTGTGTCTGGTTCCTTGGTCAGCGGCCAGTCAGTTAACTGGACTTCACTGGTCTTTGTTTCTTTGTTGCAGGGAGTGATGCCTTTACTCTTGAGGGAGATCTTTGGCAATTTTCTGAAGGGTGCAGGTCCTCTGGGAATTTGTAGAGTCTGTCCGATGTCCATGCAATCCCTCAGTGGCGATTGTCGAGTCCTGGGTGCAGCAGGCAGGGTTTGGCGCCTTTTCCTTTGTGCAGCAGGATTGCAGTTCTTAAGCCTTTTTTGTTTCTGGCCTTCTTGTGACCTGGGAACCTGCTCTGCAGGTAAAGAGGTGCCGCTAAATACTGCATTCAGTGGGCGTTTAGGGGAGTTCCTAGTAGTGACCAATGGGTCATCTACCTTAGGGTGGCTACAACCTCTAGGTGACCACTCCCTGTGGGCAGAGGTCACATTCCTATCCCTGATTGGCTATTTTCCTACCATGCAAGATGGAGGAAAATTAAATGGAGGGGTTACCTTGCATGAAGCACCTTATGGGTAGTGCAAGCTGGGGGTGGCCACCCCTCCTGTCCTTTGTGCATTTTCCTGCTGTTGCTCCCAACAAAAGTGGGGATTTGCAACAGTGTGGCCTTCTGCTGCTAGCAGTAGGGATGGGGTCAAGTTTCAAGGGCGGCAAGCCCTTCGAAGCTCACAGGTAGATCTGTCAAAGCCCAGCTCACCTGAGTTCTTGTTCAGTTCTGATGGAGGTTGAAGACAATTCGACCCCACCCTGAAACTGCTTGTTCCAGCACACTAGTTTTTAAAACAGTGCACTAAGAACAGAAGCTCAAGGGAAGGGGGGAAGTGGATAAAATAAAAAAGAGAGACAACACCGTTCTTGCGTTTCCACTGTTGAAGTGCTGCACAAATCTGCGGCCCTTTCGGACTTCTGTAGAAACTGGTGCCTAATGAAACATAAACAAAGAACAGATAAGTGCCATCTATTCCTAAATGGGTTCCTGACTATCCCTTTATTTATTAGAAATTCTCTTCTAAAAGTACCTCTTGGATCCTGGTCTCTAGTTTCCAGGTTTGGAATGTGTTACTGCTCTGGGATGTGTTTTCTATTACTGTAAAGCTTCTAAAACATTAAACAAATACCGTTATCAGAATTACCAATATCAAACATTCATCATAATATAACTAAAGCCTAAATTCCCAATAGCAGACTCACTTTTCCCATATTTCCAGAATCTTTTATAAAACAAATACTGTACTTTTACATCAAAATACAGCTTGTAATTTGTGCAAGTCCTTGATTTACTGTTTGCCTTGCTGTCAATGGTTTCCACTGTTCGATTCCCAAAAGTTCCATGAAAAAAAAACAATGTCCGCTTCACAAAGTTCCGCAAAATACTCCTGCAACAAAGAGCCTGAATCACAATGCTCGTGGAAGGCACT
Organism: Pleurodeles waltl; assembly: GCF_031143425.1. NCBI lineage: Eukaryota > Metazoa > Chordata > Amphibia > Caudata > Salamandridae > Pleurodeles > Pleurodeles waltl. Next base: position 913,705,409 of record NC_090448.1, on the reverse strand, counting down.
TCGCCTCAAACTGTCTATACACGAATCCAGAAATTGCCGTCAAAGCTCCCTCAGGTAATAAAAAGTTTTGCACTTACTTGTTGCTGGCAAGAGATACTGATCAGTCTAACCTTGTCTTCTTTCTCTTTTGCAGGTTACTCGTAGGAGAGAGGCTGAGGCAAGGAGGAACCGGAAACCGGAAGAAGGAAGAGCCAGCAGCTGCGCCCATTGAAGTCAAAGAAAGTCTGTAAAGAGCAGGAGTGCCAGCGCCGAGGGATCTGTTCTCAGGTAAGCGGGAGGTAGACGAGCACAAGCACTGGGTGAGGCTCGGGGGATGCCTTTTATAGACAGGGCTGGGTGTGGTTCGAAGAGCTGGATGTGGCTTGAAGAGCTGGGTGTGGTCCTCACATGCTGCACATGTTCTTGAAAGGTGTGCAGAGTTTCAGTTATTATGCACATGAGTTGGATTAACACATGGCCTAGGGAGGAGTGTTTTAAAGAAGCCTTGGTAAAAACAAGGCCCAATGTGTAAACAAAACAGCACATTAAACAACATACACAGAAGCCTGGGGGGGGGGAAGGTGAGATAACAAGAAAGGCTTTCAATAGTAAGTTTAAAAGGGAGCTATTACAGAACCCACTAGTGCAGTGAGAGGGGACATGCTCTTTGCTGTGTACAAACCCTAACAAGATCTGTGCACATTCCTGGGGAGGAGGTCTAATACCTCTGCCCAGGAAGGGCCTTTTCTGAACCCAGAGAGCAAAGGCTCTGACCCCAAGGTTCCAGAATCTTGTCTGGTGGTGGCAGACTGGTTGTGACTGGCCAGCAACTATGTCAGGGTTAGTTAGTTTTTGCAGGGGTCACTTCTAACGTGGCCCCTGGGTACCTTTTGTAATAAATCCAATACTGGTACCAGTTTGGATGATACCAAACAACTCAGGGTTCAGAGTGGCCATCATGTAGCTGTGAAACTCATTCTGACCAGTGTCCAGCACATGCATTTAAAATGGCTGCTCTGTTCACTTCCTATGTTCCAGGTTTGGCAAGGACCCAGTATGGGCATATTGCTCATGCATCTATGCCCACACATGCAGTATAGTGCACACTGCCCTATGGCTGAAAAGGCATGCCAGAGGGGTGGCTTACTTATATTGCATGCAGTGGGTAGTGGACTGATCACACAGGTTATGTGCCATGTCAGTTTGGCATTTTGGGATTGCACCAGGACACGCAGCCTGCAATGGTAGCGCTGGGTACACTTGAATGCATGGTTTCTGAGGGTGGCACAATCTGTGCTGCTGCCCTCAGGGGCCTACCATTAGTACCCCATGCCTTGGGTACCTAAGTAACATTTACTAGGGACTTATAGTAGGCATCACCGATTTTCAAAGTCTTCAAGACTTATCTATAATTTTGTGATGCGGTCTCAAAACTCCAGTATTTCCCACCTGATGTGGTCAAGCTCTTCCTCTTTAGCGTCATTAGTTGTCCTTAAGTTGACCACTTTGTGCCCTAGCTCAGCCATGTCTTTTTTGATGTGACAATGTCATTTCAAAGGGCCATAATGTAATCCCTGAGTTTTCCAAAGTGTGTCTCCATAAACGTATGGATGATGGGGGACTCCTACTCCACATGTTCTGACCTTGGGAGTTCAGAGCCCAGGGGCGAATTAGGTTTCGATGGCTGGGTCTGGTTTCTTGGTGGTGGCTTTAGTCAGCATGTCTTTGAGGTAGGAGTCTTTCTTGACTCATTGTGATTCCATTATCACCAGAAGGTGTCGCTTGTGTGTCTACATATAGGAGGAGCAACCGGCCTCCTGTGTAAGTGGAATAAGTGTGCCCCAGTACCAGTGGGTCTTCCACAGTTGAGCCCAGGGGAGCTCAGATACTTTGGGGTGGGATGCCCTCTACACTTCACGTGAGGGTGGTTGTCTCATCACACAGTCTCAGGGTCCAGCCCGGGATGAGCCTGGTAAAGTCTGAAGCCTCTCAGGGTTCGGTGGGGCTTCTAACCTTACTATTATTCTTCTCTTGTGTTCCCCTGTTCATGTAGGGGTATGCGTTCTAGGTGCAGGTAGCTACAGTCATGTGGCCCTTGTCTGCTTCTCTTCTCTTATTGTCCCCTGCAGTAACCAAGCTAGGGGATGAGGATGGCCATGGTAGCCTGCTAGCAAGGCAGGGACCAGTGCAGGAATGGATTCACTTCAATCCCTGCTGTTGAATTGGTCTGGTCACCAAGCATATCATTGGAGCTCTGATTGACCGGCCTCAGAGAGCATGAGCTCCAGTGCTGCTTCAATAGGCCACAGTCAGTGGCGGAGCAGGGTGCAGCTCTCACTGTGCTCTTGGGCCGGGAGCCTAATGGCAGGGCGCGGGCATTGTGCTGAGTGGCCCCCACACAGTCATCGTCTCTGGGTGTTCTTGGGGCCGCTGCATCCTCTCTCCTTGTCATCTGGTTGTTCTCGGTGGTGCGCATAAGTCTCCCTTCAGCACTGGTGGTTGCTGAAGGAGCCCCAGGCAACAGGAGGTAGTGCGTGTCAGGAAAACTATTGTCAGTGTTGTTAAGTTCTTCTCTCAGGAAAAACAATTCCCCCTTTTCCTTGTTAGTTGCAGCGGCATCCTCACTCCTGCTGGCTCTTGCGGAGGCTGTTCTTAGAACTAGCTTCTTCATTCTCAAGATGGTGGCCGCAAATCTTTGTGAGGTCAGCGCGCTAGTGTTTCTACCTTAGTCTTGTGCTGAAGATTCTCTCCAGCTGTTTCTCTCTGGGAGCTGTGCACTTCAACTGTCATCCTGAGGAGAATGAGCAGTGTTCCTGGGGCACTTAGTTTCATAGAGAATTCTTCCAGTTTTGAGCAATTAATTCTTTTTCTTGTCACGGTGTGCACACCAGCTACTTGTTCCCTTCTGGAGAAGCTGAATCTTTTCCTTCTTCCAACAACTGGCTATCGGATTTCTGAGGAGAATTGGTTTTGGCTTAACAGAACTTCAAGCAACTGCAGTAAGGAATCCTTTTGTATGATTTTCAGACTTGCCAATATGTATATATATATATGTACATATATATTCTAAAATCCTTCGCCTTGCAGACTTGCCAGTCTTAGAGACAAATCTCAGTGCTCCAACCAACTCTTAGAGACTGTGATTCAGAAAACTGAACCATGAGAATCTCAGGCCAGCTGTGATGTCACCAACACCGACCAGCTCAATCCTACGCCAGGCACAGTAGCATCAGTGTTCTGCTCCCACAGGGACAGCCATTTTGAAGGGCTGCTGCTGATTGCGAAGTCAGTCCCTCTTGCTTCACTCTAGATTTTTGAGCTCGATAGCGGGAGTGCAGTCACCTGGAATGAGGACCTTGCCCCATCAGCTGAAGGGGCTTAGTGGCCGTGATTTTTTAACTGTATGTGCTGGCTTCGGCGAGCAGCGGAACTGCAAAGAAATGCTACCTACATCATAGCCATCTTAGCAACGCCTCCTACCATATTTGTTAATGCACTCCCCAGCTAGAGCTCTATGCTCTTCAACTGGAATTAAGAGCCCTCTTTTGGTTGGTTCTATGGCTGCACTTTGTAGCTGTATTAAACATTGAACTATGTGACAAAGACAATACACGTACTTTAATATGTTGATATTCTGATCCCTTAATGTAGCCAATATGCCCACTTTTTATGGGTGAGTGCAAAGCGCTCCATCCATGATGTAATCTCTCTTTGGGATTCAAACCACTCCCAGGTCACGTCAGTCACTTTCATTGGTTCCTGGGCTTGCTCTTCAAAATCTGCTTGCTTTCATTTGTTAAAGGCATGCATACGTCATGCCTTTTCCGGTGTTTAGCCCACCTACACAGCACCGTTAAATTACTGAAACCATTTGAGGCTCAATGTTTTCAGCCCGGGTTTCTGGATTACTTTATCTGTTCATTTTCCCCGCAGAGCGATCGTGCTGGGGTTTACATAGAGTGATCGCGCTCCATTTTTACGTTTTCAATTTCAGCGCAATCACGCTGCATTTTACATAGCGCGATCGCGCTATGTTTTATTTTCTTTTAATTTGTGTCAAGAAAAGTCCGGTTAGGAGTTTACAACGCAAATAGCTCTAACTCGAGCAAATGTGAGCCCTGTTGCACTGAAAATGCTTGTTATATTTTGGTGTTCTGACTCTTTGACAAAGTCAGCAGCTCTGTCTTTGTTAAATTGATACCCTGTAGATTCTGCCATGTGCACCCTCAAGAGTTTGGGCACCAGGCTGTGCGCCAAATCCCCACTGCACATGGCTTGTCCGCAGTGGGGAGGTTGGGCACCAGCAGGGGTTGGGCAAAGGACCTGGCCCGCCGCTAAAACCCACACTGTATATTTCCAAAGACTGTTTATGGAGTGGTGTTAGCAGACGGTGGAGAGCTGGATGCAGGCCCTGGCCGCATTAAAGCAGATTAGTAGCTACATAGAGTGAGGTCTCTCATATCCATTCGCCAGTGGAATGGAATTTTACTAATTCAGCAAGGACAAAATCCTGATTAAGAAGTTTGGATTATTTCCTGCTAGTTAATGTGGGATTGAAGCATGTGACAGTTTTGATGTAGCCTGAAACTAGGAGGCAGATAGTGCCCTATTTAACACTGAAATACCTCTGAGTCTTCTGCACATTGAAATGAAAGTGAACAGAGACAATCTACATTAGTCAGATCGCAAAAACTGTAAAGTGAGGGAGTACTGCAAGTGAAATTTACACCTGTTACTCACGCCTTTCTTAGCTGCACTTTATTGATGTAAAACCATGTCTGCCTTTTCTGTACAACTAAATCATCTCATCTGGAGACTAAATAAATGAGATATCAGAGATTTCAATAAACTGTAGATGTTCCCTCCTTAAAAAAATAGTCCTATATGTAGTCAAAGGAAGTAAGCCAACCTTCAGGGTCCAAAATAGATCCTGGCCTCAGCCCCTCCCGTAAATCATCAAATGCATTCTTCTGAATGCTTGTACCAGTTCACAAGCTAGGAACATATTTAACAAATCCCTACACAAGGATCCTTTCCACCCAAGCTAAAGACTTCCTGCATGAGACAACTCAGAAAAGATCCTTGATGCTTCCAATTCCGTAACAACAGGCCATTCCCGTGTAAGCTACATGAGAAAGTGCTCTTCACTTAACTTTCCATTTTCACAGTAAATAAGCAGGATCCCAACCAGGCAGAGGCAGATAATCATAATTATCCGACACAATATTTGTCGAGACAGGGCCACTCACCTGAAAAGCAGAATGTCTGCAGGGGCGATGGTATGCCCCCGACCTTCTGCAACACCACTCGGCACTTCCTAGTAAACACAGAAACCCCGGCAGGTGTCCCAAAAGGAAAGGGGGAGTGGAAGAGAAAGAGACAAAACACTGCCATGTCTTGCCGGTCCAGCCAGGCACCCTGTATCTTCAGGGGGCAAGTCGTTGTTGACAGAGTGATAGTAGAGTTAGTGAACTCAACTTCCATGGAACTGAATTTCTCTTTCTGATATGGGCACGGGAGCGGTAGAAGAACACCGGGATGCCCAGCACTTTTCTTGGATAATAATAACTGTTTGCGCAATTACTAACACTGCATTACCAAAAACCCAAACTGAGTACCATAACAATAAGTTGTGCGACACTAGGGCTGGCTTCACAGAGATTCACTGTTGCACACTACAATTAGAACTGTGGTTGCACTTATCATCCACAAGAAAGACAAACAAGGGCATTAATTATATCACGTATAACTTTCCTGCATGCATAGGGTTAAACTAAAAGGAACAAAAACAATCCAAGAAATACAAATGTCCACTCTGGGTTTAAACAGTTAGGGTGGCACAGTTTGAATTGGTTTCTCTGTGTGTGTGAAAAACCCTTCAAAAGCAAATTCCTCAAACCTAAAACACAGGCATGAATGACACAATTTAAATCCAAGAGTTATGCTATTAGAGAAAGAAAAGTCACTTAAATGCTCTTTTAACTATGCAATACATGGCAAAAGTCAGTGCGCAGCGTGAGGGTTGACCTCTCGCAAGGGGTTGGTTGTATGGCCCCTATGCCACCCATGGTCTTGACTGTGCATGGCGTGGGGCTGGCAGTACATATGGTCATAAAATGTTACTTTACATTAACGCTACAAATTCCATAAAAGAAAAGAAACCCTCCCCGTTCAAAATATATGCCAGACTCCCAGACACCTTTGCACCATGGTGCAAAGGTGTATGTGTGGTGATTGGTAGTCTGATGGTGCGCCAGTAATAAGGAGAGAAAAAGAGTGTCATATCTCTGTAGATATGGTGCAGCATTTTTTAATCCTGTGCTGAGCTGCATAAGAATTTAATAGACCCCCTCATTGTCATGCCTCCACCGCCACTCTTCCTCAACGTGGCTGCTTCAATGAGGGTGAATCTTCCCTAAGGGGAACTCAACTATGTTAGTCCTCAATTTGTTTCTTCTAGTTGATTGCACTAGCTTGGTCAATCAGAGGAAATAAGAGAAACAAATCCTCCCCACAAATACTCTTTGGTCTTTCTCCACCTTTACGAAGCAAGATGAGTTCCTGTGGTTTCAAGTAAGTAATGTGTTACATATTTCAAAATAACCAGGAATTTACATCTCAGTACTTAATAGCAACACATAAATAAACAATTCATAACAGAATGAAATATATTAAAACAGCATAATACCAGCATCATTAAACAGCCATGTTTTTTTAACAGTGTTCAACAAAGGGCAAGTTTCAGGCTTGAAGAAAGAGTGATCCACGATCTGGGCCATATTCAGACAAACGTATTGTTCCTGGCCACAATCTTAGGTCCACCAACTGTTAACACGATCGGATTGCTTGACATTTTAATATGTTTTGGTGTAGTGATGTTTAGCACCACTAGAGTAAGTGCACTGCAATGTTATGGCGTAATATCTGGCAAATGTGGTTAGTGTATGTTTTCCAGTTTGCATAGGAGCAACAACTGTTATAATGATACTTACATAATTTGCTTTGCAATATATATTCATTTAGAGTTTAGGCACCTAACTGGGTGAGTGTTTACAATTGTTACTAAATGTTCAGTTAACCATAAGGATGAAAATATTCCCTTTAACGAACATCTTTTCTTTTTTCACTTCTCCAAGCATGATGTACTCTTGTAGTACTAAGGTACCCAAACCAAGGATTCTGGGTAAGAAAATGTCGTTAGTGATGACGATGTGTGTTGATCTTGAATTGTGGGGGAAGCTCTTGCCAGATTTTCAATGACTGTGGGACAGAAAGCGTTTTGGTCAGAGAAAGTACTCTGCCTATATCTTGGATTAAATAATGTGGGTTGCTGCCAACAACATTCTGAGTAAGCGATATTGTTGACATATTGGTGTAATGTAGCTTCTTGGCTTGCAAGCGGGACCCCAGCTAACTCATGCAGAGATTAAACACAACAGTGAGGGCAAAGTCTTGGGGATTACAAGTGAGTAAAAAAGGCAAGAATCGGACGATTCCAATTGCATGAATTGCAGACCATTAGAAAGAATGCAAACTGCTTTAACCCATGATGAAGTGCATGTGGGAGAATTGACCAGTGCTAAACACCATAAAGCAGATTAGTAGCTACATAAAGAGAGAGGTCTCTCATATCCATCGGCCAGTGGAATGGAATTTTACTAATCCAGCAAGGACAAAATCCTGATTAAGAAGTTTGGATTATTTGCTGCTAGTTAATGTGGGATTGAAGCATGTGACAGTTTTGAGGTAGCCTGAAACTAGGAGGCAGATAGTGCCCTATTTAACACTGAAATACCTCTGAGCATTCTGCACAGTGAAATGAAAGTGAACAGAGCCAATCTACATTAGTCAGATCGCAAAAACTCTTAAGTGAGGGAGTACTGCAAGTGAAATTTGCCCCTGTCACTCACGCCTTTCCTAGCTGCACTTGATTGATGTAAAACCACGTCTACCTTTTCTGTACAACTAAAGCATCTCATCTGAAGACGAAATAAAGGAGATATCAGAGATTTCAATAAACTGTAGATGTTCCCTCCTTAAAAAAAAGAGTCCAATATCTTATCAAAGGAAGTAAGCCAACCTTCAGGGTCCAAAATAGATCCTGGATTCAGCCCCTCCCGTAAATCATCAAATGCATTCTTCTGAATGCTTGTACCAGTTCACAAGCTAGGAACATATTTAACAAATCCCTACACAAGGATCTTTTCCATACAAGCTAAGGACTTCCTACATGAGACAACTCCTCAGAAAAGATCCTTGACGCTTTCAATTCTGTAACAACAGACCATTCCCGGGTAAGCTATTTTGAGAAAGTGCTCTTCACTTAACTTTCTGTTTTCACAGTAAATAAGCAGGATCCCAACCAGGCAGAGAATCCTATTCATCCGACACAATATTTGTCGAGACAGGGCCACTCACCTGAAAAGCAGGAAATCTGCAGGGGGGATGGGCTGCCCCCTGACCTCCTGGAACACCTCTCGGCACTTCCTGGTGGACACAGAAACCCCGGCAGGTATCCCAAAAGGAAAGGGGGAGAGGAAGAGAAAGAGACAAAACACTGCCACGTCTTGCCAGTCCAGCCAGGCACCCTGTATCTTCGGGGGGCAAGTCGTTGTTGACAGAGTAATAGTAGAGTTAGTGCACTCAACTTCCTTGAAAATGAATCTCTCTTTCTGATATGGGCATGGGAGCGGTAGAAGAACACTGGGATGCTCCAGCACTTTTCTTGGATAATAATAACTGTTGGCGCAATTACTAACACTGCATTGCCAAAAACCCAAACTGAGTACCATAACAATAAGTACTGCGACAGTAGGGCTGGCTTCACAGAGATTCACTGTTGCACACTACAATTAGAACTGTGGTTGCACTTATCATGCACAAGAAAGACAAACAGGGGCATTAATTATATAATGTATAACTTTCCTGCATGCATAGGGTTAAACTAAAAGGAACAAAAACAATCCAAGAAATACAAATGTCCACTCTGGGTTTAAACAGTTAGGGTGACACAGTTTGATTTGGTTTCACTGTGTGTGTGAAAAACCCTTCAAAAGCAAATTCCTCAAACCTAAAACACAAGCATGAATGACACAATTTAAATCCAAGAGTTATGCTATTAGAGAAAGAAAAGTCACGTAAATGCTCTTTTAAAATTGTACTGTCACTTTTTGTAGTACTTTAGCTCAAGCAGATTTCCTGAAGCACATTTAGGCAAGTAACTACAATAATAACGTAGTATGTTTAGAAATGCATTTGTCTCTTCAAGATAAGCACTCTGCCAAAATACGAGGTCTGAAATACACCAGCTGTTCTAGGAAAGCGCAGCGCTCAAAGAACAAACTCCCTGGAGAATACTAGTCACTTAGCTGCAGTCCTTTCCGAAGTGCTGGAGGAATGCCTGGTGTCAGCTGGTACAGGAACGAAGAAAAGAATTGCCTCAAAAGTCCTGAATACGAGGATGACAGCAGGGGCTGGACTGCCAAATCAGATGCTGAGATCAGGAAGCAAAACAAAGCCAAGCAGGGAGGCAGGCTGCACTCTGCTATTTATAGCCAATCAGGAAAGTAGTGGAGTTTCCACATGTGGATGAGTCAACACACCCAATTAGAAGTACTGTCTACACCACACCAAATTAGAAGCACATGTCTACACCTGCTCACATTGGCAAACAAGCATTGGCAAAACAAGCATTGACAAAACCAATTGTGTAACACAGCACAGCATGTTTACTTAGAAACATGAAAGTTTAACCAAGAACAGAGATATGATTTAACCCTAATCCCTGGGGATGCTGACAGATAACCCAGGAAGCACCTTGAGGATTCCTGACAGTCCTCCCCACCAAGGACCCTCTCAAATGGCGGGGCTTGGAGGGGTGCAGGAGATGGAATTTTCTAGTAAGACGTGGAGCATGAATTGTGTATGCGGGTTCCCAGGAGTTGTCCTCAGGCGCATAGCCTTTCCAAGCCAATAAATAGGGTAGAACACCACGGACGCACCTGGAGTCAAGAATTTTGGCCACTTCAAATTCCCATTGCCCATGTACTTTTACCGGGAGAGGTGGTGGGGCACTGCAGGTATCAGGGGAATAGGGACAGAGTAATGACACATGAAACACGGGGTGTACCTTGAAATCATCTGCCAATGCCAGTTCTACTACCACAGGATTGATGATTTTGGCAATAGGAAAGGGGCCTAGAAATCGGGGGTTTAATTTTCTGGGTCCTGCCTGATCTCCTAACTGATAAGAGGGAACAGGTCTCCTTTGTTTGTCTGCTTGTTTTTTTACTTGAGCTTAGTAGAGTTTTAAATGGTGTTGTACTTGTTTTTGAATCTCCTGTATGGTGTTTCTGTACTGATGGGACTCTTGTGGATGTTTGGGACCCAGATATAGGTAGCATTCTTGGGTGCAGACCAAACAAACAGTGAAATGGGGATACTCCTGTAGCTATGTGGACACGGTTGTTATATACAAATTCAACAAGAGGTAAAGCCTTATCCCACTCAGTAGACCATGTGTCAATATAACATCCCAGGATTTGCTCCAACGATTCGTTGGCACGTTCCGTCTGCCCATCCGTTTGTGGATGATATACAGAGGACAAGCGGACATTCATACCGACAGAGGGACAGAAGCTGCGCCAAAACCATGCTATAAATTGGGGGCCACGATCGCAAACAATTGTGGAGGGCAACCCATGAAGCCGTGCAATGTGTTTGACAAACAAATCAGAGAGCTTGGAAGCCATAGGGAGGCATTTTAATGGAACAAAATGAGCCATTTTAGTTAGGTAATCTACAACCACCCATATGACAGTGTGTCCATTGGAAGCTGGGAGATCAGCAATAAAATCCGTACTTATGGTATGCCATGGGGCCACCGGAATTGGCATGGGAAGTAACAATCCTGTGGCTGGAGTATGTGGGGTTTTAGCCCGAACACAGGTGGAACAAGTCTGGATGTAGCTTCTGACATCCTGCACAAGTGTGGGCCACCAAAACCATCTTTGACAGAGATCTAACATATTTTTCTCACCGAGTGACCTGTGAGGACAGAGTCATGTCCCCAATGTAACACTGTATCCCGTAATTCTTTGGTAGGGACGTACAACTGATCAGCATAGTATAGTAAACCCTCTTTTTCATACACATCAGTTGAACAGGGAACTTTGTGTTGGGCTACCTGTATTTTCTAAAGTAACTCTTGGGAAGTGCACACAGCCACAATTTTGTCTGGGGGTATAATGCTTCCGCCTATTGTAGCGCAACACCAGAGGAGAAACCCATCCTAGACAACGTGTCTGCCTTTTGTTGTGTAGTACCGAGCCGATAGGTGATTACGAAGTCAAACTTTTTAAAGAATAGAAGCCAGCGTAATGGACGAGGTGTCAGGGCCTTGGTCGCTTGAAAAAACTGTAAATTATGGTGATCTATGTAAATAGTTACGGTGTGTCTAGCTCCTAGTAGGTGGTGACGCCGTTCCTGGAAGGCAAGCTTGATGGCCAGAAGTTCCCGCTCCGCCACTGTGTAATTTTGCTCTGCGGGTAGCAATTTCTTTGAGAAGTAAGCTACTGGATTGAAATGCCCAGACTCAGGATCTCGTTGGGACAAGACATCACCCACTGCCATTTGGGAAGCGTCTGCTTCCATGAACAATGGCTCAGCCGGGTCGGGATGATGGAGAGTGGGTGTGTTTTTAAAATGTTGGAAGGCTTTTTCAGCTTCGGCATCTGTTCTGCTTTCCCTCTTATTTCATAACCAAGCTTACAGAACCTCTCTGGAATGCAATTCTGAGTTTAAAGAAGACATTTATTGTTATTAATTCCCCACCCACAAGATCCTGAGAGACGAAATTAGTAGATTGGAAGCACACGTTCAAAAAACATCATTGCTTTCAAAAAGCACATTTTCTAAATATGCTTCATCACAGCAAGAAAACATGCTTCTCACAGCACCATCAGGCAGTTTAACTTCACATGCATTTTCAAACATGGTCTGCCGTGCTTCTGTAATTCTCTAAACAACAAAAAACAATTACACTTTTAAATTGTGCACTAAGAAATCTCCAATTTCCCGACTCTGAAAACTGCTGACTATGCCACAATGTTCTGCTTTCCCTCTTATCTCATAACCAAGCTTACAGAACCTCTCTGGAATGCACTTCTGAGTTTAAAGAAGACATTTATTGTTATTAATTCCCCACCCACAAGTTCCTGAGAGACGAAATTAGTAGATTGGAAGCACACATTCAAAAGTAGTCGCAGCAATGAAAGCAAAATGTATCTAAATACTTCCCAGTTGCAATGTACACAGCAAATATAGGTGATTATGTTATAGCATAAATTCAAAGCAAAGCATAAAAGTCAAAATTCATCACCGTCTGGGCAAGGCAGTAGGGCTTCATCTTTCTGGGGTCTGCAAGTTGATGACTCCGGTCAACTGCGAGAAAGAGATTCTCTACCCAAACGGGAGACGGGCAACTGACGTCTAGTTCCCGTCTGAAGTCAAGCAGATTCAATCTAACTCACGGTAGCCCAGAGTCATCCTTAAAAGCAAACTCAGTGTGAGAGCCAAAGAACCTTGGAGAGAGGCCAATTCTCCTGAGCTCCACGTTCTCGGACTGGATTGCGAGGTAAACACAAAATCTACGTGCTCTTATCAGCTAAGGTCTGGTGTGAAGAAAACAGCTTGGTCCATCTTGTGGAAAAACACAGCTTGGAAAAACACAGCTCTTTTGCAATGTCTCAACTGCAATGTCTAACCCCACGTAAAAGCCAATAGGCAGCTAACCTAAATATCAAATGTAATGTCTAATGTCATGTCAAAGCCAATAGGCAGCTAAACTGAACAAAACATATAGGGGGTCATTACAACATTGGTGGTAAAAGGCGCTTACCGCCGTGCAGAAGACCGCCAATACACCGCCGCGCCCGCGGAATTCTGCCACAGCTATTATGACACACATCTCGGAATCCGACGAAATTCAGACACCCACACAACTCCGCCACACCAAAGGTCAGTGATAAACTGGCGAAAACAAATCCTCCACCCCCACGCCAACAGAAACACGCCCATGCTATTACGACCCACGAATCCACGCGGCGGTCTTTCAACCGCGGTATTCCATTGGCGGTACACACCCCGAGCTCAAAATACACACACATCTCCAAAACACCACCACATTGGACAATTACAAATACACACACCTGATACAACTACAAACAACACTCCCACACATCCAATCCAATATAAAACACACACCCACATCACCCACAAACCCCTACGACCAGAAATTTAGACGAAGGCCAGAGAGACAGCACAGCAAAGACAACCCATCATACAGCGGCACACAAAACCATCACCCACACAACATCCACGCACAAAACACCACACACCACTACACATCACCACACACATCAACACTCACACCGCCCCACACATCACACACACCACCCCATGGCACGCCAAAGACACCCCCGCTTTTCTGAGGAGGAGCTCCGGGTCATGGTGGAGGAAATTGTCCGGGTAGAGCCACAGCTATTTGGCTCACAGGGGCAGCATACATCCATAGCCAGGAAGATGGACCTATGGTGAAGAATAGTGGACAGGGTCAACGCTGTGGGACAGCACCCAAGAAATTGGGAGGACATCAGGAAGAGGTGGAACGACCTACGGGGGAAGGTGCATTCAACGGTCTCCAGGCACAACATCGCGGTTCAGCGGACTGGCGGCGGACCCCCACCTCCTTCCCCACAACTAACAACATGGGAGGAGCAAGTCTTGACCATCATGCATCCTGAGGGCCTCGGAGGAGTCAGTGGAGGAATGGACACTGGTAAGTCAAATCTTAACTATCAGATCCCCCACCCTACCTTCATGCTATCACACCCCCCACCCTCACACCCTCCCCTATCACCCCAACTCCTCCCTAATGTACTAACAAAACAAACTACACATCCCAACACCAAGCCCTGCATGACACACCTAAGCATGGACACCCATCACCTAAGCATGCCCACTGCACATACCCAGAACAACCCCCAAACCATCATCACACAAGCCCCCACACAGGAATGCTTGCACTGGGGTACACAAACACCCACCCATTGCACACCATCACACACACACATGCAATAATCATGCTCTTATGCCCCTGCAGGATCACAAAGGACCGTCACCACACCAGAGGGTCCAGATAACTCCACTCCACCCACAGAGGAGGCCCACAGTGACGATAGCAGCTCTGCCCTACTGGAGCCAGATGACCAGCCCGGACCATCGTGGGCCTCGGGACAGTCGGTTCCCCTTGCACAGGCACAGCCCAACACTGACCTTCCACCCTCTGGTAACACCAGCACAGCACCCACCCAGCGGGCACAAACCTCCGTACCCAGGACAGGTCAACCAGCGGTGTGTCCACCACTACAGGGAACCCAGGGTAACCCACCACCCCAACAACAGGGACCTGAGGGCAGTGGTAGTGGGCACACGGTCCAGGGGACGGAGGCACAGGAACACAGGATAAATGGGAGGGCTGCTGTGCGACAGGGGGCGGACAGGCCGAGGGAACCCACTCTCCACGAGGCCCTATTCTCCATCTTGGGAGCATACAACCACTCCCAGGAGACAATGGCGACGGTCCTGGTCAAGTTTCAGGAGACCCAGCGCCTGCAGGAGGACCAGTATTTGGGGTTCAGGGAGGAGCTCAGGACCATCAGCTCCACCTTGGGCACCATCGTAGGGGTGCTGAAGGACATACAGCAGACCCTGAGGGACACCGTGGCACTCCAAGGGGCCCCTGACACTAGCATGGACAATGAACTGCCCACCACCTCCACTAGCGCTAGTGGACAGGACGACCCGCCACAGGACCACCACACCAGCACACCACCCCCTGCAGACGGACAACCACCACGCAAGCGGTCCCTGAGAGCCAGGAACAGGACAGAGCAAGATGGCAGGACCCCGCCAGGAAATGAGACCACCCTGATTGTCCCCCCACTGTCCCACTTTGTTACCCTGTCCATACTTGAACTGCCCCAGCTCCACTTCCTATGCCCATATAGGCAGTGCACCTGTGAGACTAATAGACTGGACTCTGCCATGGACATTCCTCCGCCATCACCCATCACCATTTTACAACCCCCTTCCATTTTTGAGCACTTCAATAAACACCCTTGAAACACAAAACAATCTGGAGTCAGTCTATGATTTTGTAAAATTTAATATCTATGACAGTGTCAAAATGCGTTGTGAGATGTAAAGGCAACATACCAATGTCACACATCACAAGTCCTTGAAGGATGCAAGTAGATGACACACGTTGGTAACCACACCTGTGAAACCGTAATGGAAAGAAACAACTCAATTACCACATAATACCATGAAATAACACACAGGATAGAGGAGGACGTGTGACAGTGAATGTAATGGTAAAAATGAAAATGTTCTCACCTGTGTGTCACTGGAAATATTGCTGTATGATGGACTCCCTGTTGTTGTTGTCTTCTTTCTCAGCTTCCTCCTCATCACTGTCCACAGGCTCCAGAGCTGCCACAACACCGTCATCTGGACCATCCTCCTGCAGAAAAGGCACCTGGCGTCGCAAAGCAAGATTGTGAAACATTGAGCAGGCGATGATGATCTGGCACACCTTCTTCAGTGAGGAGAATAGGGAACCACATGTCATATGGAGGCACCTGAACTTGGCCTTAAGGAGGCCGAAGGTGCGTTCGATCACCCTCCTAGTCCGCCCATGGGCCTCATTGTAGCGTTCCTCTGCCCTGGTCCTGGGATTCCTCACTGGGGTCTATAGCCAGGAAAGGTTGGGGTAACCAGAGTCCCCTAATAGCCACACACGGTGCCTCTGGAGTTGACCCATCATATCAGGGATGCTGCTATTCCGCAGGATTTAAGCGTCATGCACTGAGCCAGGGAACATAGCATTAACCTGGGAGATGTACTGGTCTGCCAAACAGGCCATCTGTACATTCATGGAATGATAACTCTTCCTGTTCCTGTACACCATTTCACTCCTGTGGGGGGGGGACCAGAGCTACATGGGTCCCGTCAATGGCACCTATGATGTTGGGGATATGTCCAAGGGCATAGAAGTCACCTTTCACTGTAGCCAAATCTTCCACCTCAGGGAAAATTATGTATCTCCTTAAGTGTTTCAGCAGGGCAGACAACACTCTGGACAAGACGTTGGAAAACATAGGCTGGGACATCCCTGATGCCATGGCCACTGTTGTCTGAAATGACCCACATGCAAGGAAATGGAGCACTGACAGCCTGCACGTCAAGGGGGATTCCAGTGGGATGGCGGATTGGTGACATCAGGTCTGGCTCCAACTGGGTACATAGTTCCTGGATTGTGGCACGGTCAAACCTGTAGGTGACGATTACATGTCGCTCCTCCATTGTCAACAGGTCCACCAGCGCTCAGTACACCGGAGGATTCCGCCATCTTCTCAAATGTCCCAGCTGACGGCGCCTAGGAAGGACAACAGCGACGATCGAGTCAATGTTTTTCCAGGTATGTACCCACAGTTACACAGAAGACGACACCAAACACAAAACCCTTTCTGTATTTCTGTTGAGTGTAGGCCTAGCTATGTGTGACGCAGAAGTAAATGAAGCCATGTGGGCCCCTGAAATGGCGGCTGCCTGACCTCTAAACTGGGACAATGGGATTGTGGGGTAACTGCGTTGGCGTTGCACACCGTTGCGGTAGGCGGTCGTAGACCGCGGCGCAATGGTGCATTGGTTAACATAGGACCCTATGGGTCCCAGGAGCCAATGAACAGGTGCGCCGGCGGTAATGATACGCACCGCCGCGGACGTCACTGACATTTTCTATCTGTTCAATCACTAGATACCTGATCTTCGACAGGAGAGGACCTACACTGCAAGTGCTGCTGTGACCTCGGTCTAGAAGAGACAATGGCTGCTGCGTCTAGAGAAAGGGCCCCTGCCTTCACTGCTCAGGAGTTGGAGAAACTGGTAGATGGGGTCCTCCCCCAATACATGCTACTCTACGGTCCTCCAGACCAACAGGTTAGTACACAGCGAGCACGTTGAATGGGTTAGGCCTGGGTGAAGAGGGCTGGTTGTAAGAGGGAAGGGGGCAGAGTTCAGGGAACATTAATGCATGTGAATGAATGGGCCACATGGCTAGAGTAGGGAGGGGGGCCACTCACATCGACGGTGCAGTTGGTAATTACTTTTCATCTTCCCCTGTGCATGTCATGTAGGTCAGCGCCCACCAGAAGAGGGACATTTGGCGTGCCATCGCCAAGGACGTCCGGACCCTGGGGGCCCACCAGAGACAGGGCACCCACTGCCGGAAAAGATGGGAGGACATTCGCCGCTGAAGCAAGAAGACGGCGGAGGCTCAGCTGGGGATGGCCTCCCAACGTGGGAGGGGTGCCCGTCGCACCATGACCCCCCTGATGTTCCGGATCCTGGCGGTGGCCTACCCTGAGTTGGATGGGCGCTTGAGGGCATCACAGCAGACACAAGGGGGTGAGTACAACCTCATTCTGCGGACTTTGCACGCAGTGGAGGGGTCTGGGTGGGGGAGGAGGCCTGGGGGTGTACCTAGGCCAGCCAGAAATACGTAGACTAGGCCCCTCTGTAATGCAGCCCATGTGGCACTCTACACCACCGCAGTAGAGTGCCAAGTACAGGTATATATGCCCTTGTGGCATCCATGTGTGCAGATGTCCACCATAGCCATGTAGGCCAGATCCCAGGAATTGCATCTGCAGAGGCCAGGAGCACGGCATAGTGCAGGGGGCTGCTGTGTCTGTCTTGTCCGCCAACTGTAGCAGTATGCCATGCACTCAACCTGTTCTTCTTCTGTCTTACCCCCCTTTTTGTGCTTTCGCTGTTCTTTTGTGCATCAGCATCATCAGGCCGAGGTACAGTGGCACCGGAGCACGAGGGAGCTGCATCCCACATGGCCATGGAGGGCCACACCACGGACTCAGAATGCACCAGTGGGACGGAGGGCGAGGGGAGCTTCACGTCGGCCACCGGATCACCAAGCAGCGACACGGACTCGTCCGTCGATGGGAGCTCCCTTGTGGTGGCGGCACCATCTGTGCGCCCCACTTCTACAGGTACAGCCGCCACCTCCCCTACCAGCACCGCCCTCCCAGCAGCCCCTCAGCGTTCGCCCCGTGCCCGCTCACCTTGGAGGGTGGGCATCACCTTCGCCCCAGGCACCTCAGGCCCTGCCCCAGTCCCCCCTGCTGCCCTCAGTGAGGAGGCCATTGACCTCCTCAGGTCACTCACTGTTGGGCAGTTTACCATTGTGAATGCCATCCAGGGTGTAGAAAGAGAGTTGCAACACAGTAATGCATTCCTGGAGGGCATTCATTCTTGTCAGGCTGCCCTTCAGCGAACCCTGCAATCTCTGGCCTCAGCACTGATGGCAGCCATTGTCCATGTGTCTAGCCTCCCCCCTCCAACATCCTCCACCCAGACCCAATCCTCTGTACCCCAGCCCATCCCAAGCACACCTACAGACCAGCATGCACACAAGTCAACACACAAGGGAAGCTCAAGCAAACATAGGCACCACACAACCCACAGGCACTCACACAAGCATCACCCACATACAGACACAGCAACATCCACTACCTCCACTGTGTCCCCCTCCTCCTCTTCTCCCTCCTCCCTCCCAGTGTCGTCTACACTCTCACCTGCATGCACTACATCTACAGGCACCAGGACTAGTAACAGAACACCCAGCACCACACCCCGCTCACCTGCACTCACCACCTCCACTACCATTTACACATCCCCTGTGTCCTCTCCCAGTGTGTCTGTGACGCCCCCTCCAAAAGTACACAAACGTGAGCACCCACACACCCAACATCCATCCACCTCACGACAGCCTCCAGTACCTGCACCTGCACCCAAAACACCTAAAGTGACACCTCCTACAACCACCTCCTCTTCCTCCACTCCCAGGCCCCCTCCAACTACCCATCCCAGTGTTCGTCAGAAACTGTCCCTCTGTAAAGTTGACCTTTTTGCCCCCACCCCCCTCCAATTCATTAGTCCCGTCGTAGCACCTCAGCCAAAAAGCCTCCAATACCAGTGGTGCCTGTTCAAGGTGTGTGGAGTGCACCGGCCACCAGGGCAGGCAGTATGACCCGGAGCCAAGGCACTGGCAGCCCACCCCCTGTAAAGGCTCTGAAATTGGAAAGTGGCCGACGGGACCCTGTGAAGACTCCTGGAGCGAAAACAACTCACAGGGGTCCCAAGGGGATTGGAGAGTCAGCTGTGACTCCTCCAAAGGTGGGGAAGGACCAGAGGAAGTCTGCACAGCCCGTTGTGAGTATCACGGCAGAGAAGGGCGGCATCCTTCTCGGCGGTCGAGACGCCACCGCCAGCACCGTCGTCACTGGTCCGGAGACCACCACCAGAGTCATTGCCCAGGAGGGCCCAAGTATCGTCACTGGTCCGGAGACCACCACCAGAGTCATTGCCCAGGAGGGCCCAAGTATCGTCAGTGGTCAGGAGACCACCGCCGGAGTCAGTGCCCAGGAGGGCCCAGGTATCGTCACTGGTCAGGAGGCCGGAGTCAGTGCCCAGGAGGGCCCAGGTATCGTCACTGGTCAAGAGACCACCGCCGGAGTCAGTGCCCAGGACGGCCCAAGTATCGTCACTGGTCATGAGACCACGGCCAGAGTCATTGCCCAGGAGGGCCCAAGTATCGTCACTGGTCAGGAGACCACCGCCGGAGTCAGTGCCCAGGAGGACCCAGGTATCGTCACTGGTCAGGAGACCACCGCCACCGCCGGAGTCAGTGCCCAGGAGGGCCCCGGCTCCCACAGCCCCGCTGGGCTATGAGGGAACGTCATGCCACACACCAATGCCCAGTCCAGGAAACGTCATGCCACACACCAATGCTCAGTCCAGGGAACGTCATGCCACACACCAATGCCCAGTCCAGGGAACGTCATGCCACACACCAATGGCCGTTCCAGAACCGCCATGGCAAAGCACTGCTGAACAGTCCAGAACCGCCATGGCAAAGCACCGCTGAACAGTCCAGAGACCGCCATGGCAAATCACCGCTGAACAGTCCAGAGACCCCCATGGCAAAGCACTGCTGAACAGGGCATGCACCGGGGAAGAATGAAAAGACCGCCACATCAAGCATCGTTATCCCATGTGCAGCTGGTTCAGTGACGGGACAGGAACTTTCACGGGGAGACTAATCCAGTCTGGGCACCAGTCCCCCTCCAGAGCCAGTGGAGGCTGTTATCTACTTGCGAAATTGTGGCTTTGCACTCCCCAGGATGGTCCAGTGGGCAAACCACCCACTGTAGAGACTTGAGAGACTGTGGCTTTGCACTCCCCAGGATGGTCCAGTGGGCAAACCACCCACTGTAGAGACTTGAGAGACTGTGGCTTTGCACTCCCCAGGATAAAGCAGTGGGCAACCCACCCACTGTAGAGACTTGAGAGACTGTGGCTTTGCACTCCCCAGGATAAAGCAGTGGGCAACCCACCCACTGTAGAGACTTGAGAGACTTGAGAGACTGTGGCTTTGAACTCCCCAGGATACATCAATGGGCATGGAGCCCCGTCGTGGATCTGGCTTTGCAGTCATCCGGCTGAGGTGCCCCCCCTTCCCTTCCCCCCTGAGGTGCCTGTAGTATTTCTATCTGATGACCCGGCAGTGTTCTCTACGATTGTGGACAGGTATCTACTGTGGGCCTCGCCCATGCATTTTTGGACTAGTGGTGCACGGACATTGATATGTGCATATCTGCACTACTTCTCGTAATATATATATTTCTGGCTGATTTTATAATATATCTGTATATTTTTTAAACATGTATAGTGATACATAACAATGTTTGAACTGATTTCGTTTTGTCTTTGCATTCTTCCGGGGGGATTGTGGGTTGTTACTGTGATTTTTGTACATGCATTGGTGTACATGCATTGGTGTGTGTGTACATGCGAGGGTGGGGGTGGGGGTATTTCGTGTGTGTCCCCCTAACTTTTGCCTCCCCCCTCCCCTATGTCTTAGGTGCAGTACTCACTGCTGTCTTCGCCCGCGCCAGCGTTGGTCTTCGTAGATGAGTAGGAATACAAGGGCCGGTAGAATGTGTAATTCGGGCTCCATGGAGTCCTCGTTCCTCGCAGGATGTGTTGAGGTGATCGTTTTCCCATTGCAGTAACTGTTTCCGCCGTGTTTTTATCCACGGTGAATCCGCCCCGGAAAAGGTGGCGGATTGGTAGGTTGTAATACTGTGGGCGGTACATTGTCTTCCGCCTGTCTGTTGGCGGTGTCCACCGCGCTGCTTGTCTGTACCGCTGTGGCAGGCGGTGTGTTAAAGTGGCTGTCTTTGTTGGCGGTTTCCGCCAGGTTCATAATTACCTTTTTTTGTCCGTCGGCCTGTTTGCGGTATTGCCGCACCTTTAACACCGTCCGCCAGGGTTGTAATGACCCCCATAATGTGCTACTGGTGAACATTGAGCAACTAATATGCGCAGTGGTGAAACACAAAGTCATTGGTCAAACACAATGAATAGCATCACAGCATCCCAGAGGAACTTAACCCCCTTTCTTAGGAGACGAGTAATGGGAGATACTACAGTAGAAAAGTGGGGTATAAATCTCTGATAAAAAATTTCGAAGGCCAAAAACTGTTGCACTTCCTTGATGAATATTGAGGCTACCCAATCCAGGATGGCCTGAACCTTGGACCTATCCATGGAAATTCCATTGGGAGTAATCACATATCCCAGGAATTCTACAGTTGTAGCGTGAAAAACACATTTTCCAGCTTGGCGAAGAGATGATGCTCACGAAGCTGCTGTAAAACCACTCTTACATGCCCTATATGTTTCTCAGTGGAAGACGAATAGAACAAAATGTTGTCTATGTATACCACTACACAGATATCCAGAAACTCCAGCAGCACTTCATAGATGAAAAATGTAAACGCTGCAGGAGCGTTACACAACCTGAAGGGCATCACTGTGTACTCAAAGAGTCCGAATTTAGTTTGGAACACGGTCTTCCACTCATCCCCCTTCATCACTCAGATCAAGTGGTAGGCACCCCGGAAGTTGAGTTTAGTATAAATGGTCGACTGACGTACCTGATCTAAAAGTACCAGGATCAACGGAAGTGGTTACCAATTTTTTATGGTCACTTTGTTCACTGCGCGATCATCTATACAGGCGCGCACTTCGCGATTCTTCTTGGGCACAAAGAACAAAGACGACAATACTGGTGACGTTGAAGGATGAATGAAACCCTTAGCCAATAGATCATCCAGGTAGTCTTGCAGGTATCGATTCTCAGGCTCAGAAAGAGCATACACCTTACTACATGGTAACATTGCCCCTGGAATCAAGTCTACGTGGCGCAGTTGGGTGGCCTTTTGTTCACTAAAGATATCATGGAAGTCTTTATACGGTGGAGGAATGGCCAGTGTGTCGTCCAGCTTGATAGCCGTACTATATGTGGACCCACAATGCAAGGGTGTCACTAGTAATGGTTTGTCTTGGTACCAGGAGTGCCAGCAATGTTTAGAGTCTAATGTCACTGTCCTTGCTGCCCAGTCAATTTTGGGATTGTGTAACTGAAGCCAGGGTATCCCCAAAATGGCTCCAAATACTTCGGTATCTATGAGGTCAAACTGAATTTGTTCTGTAAGGTTGTTTGCACAATGCATGGACAAGTGTGTTGTTTGATAAATGATAAGCCTGGAGGACAATTCTGAGCCATCCACGGCTCTGAATGGTTCAGGGACGCCTTTTCTGACAGTCGTAATATTTAGGGTTTTAGCCAAACCCAAGTCTAAAAAGTTTCTGGTAGCCCCAGAGTCAAGCAATATGGGAATGACCTTAGGAACCTAACAACACTAACATCACAATAAGAGTTAGATGTCGAGGTACTGGATTGGTGGTATTAGCCAGAAGATGCAAGACCATATTGAAAGAAGCGCTCGATAAAATTATCTCAGAAGTTATCGAGCCAGTTAGTTTTCCGCCTGGTCAGGAAGAGAGAATTCAGGCCCTGTTAACACTCCGATGGCTTTCTTTGGAGGAGTAGGCTTGTTAGGACATTCCCAAGCAAAATGCCCTGCCTTAGCGCAGTATAAACACAGTTTACATTTTTTCCTACGTTCTTTTTCTTCCTTAGATAGTGGGCCCGCATACTGCCAATTTGCATGGGTTCAGGTGTAACATGAGTGGGAATGGTGGACTCCTTTTTCTCAGTTTTGAGCACAACTAAGCGTGTGTCACCCCGGAATTTTTCTCCCTTACGTTCACTCAAGTGGTGATCCAATCGTACCACCAGGTCAATGAACTCGGAACACTCCATAGGAGTTTCCACAATTTAGGCTAGAACATCCTTGAGAACGTCCGGAAGGCCACGATAGAAGAGGGAGGTCCTCTTCTCCTCTGGCCACTCAGTCTCTGCCACCAACCAATGGAAAGAGGTGATATAGGACAGTAGATCCTTGTTTCCCTGGCGCAAATTTAGTTACTCATTGTCACTGGCTTGCATAAAGAGCTATTTGGCAAACAGTTTCCGCAAGGCTTCCTTGAACCAGTTGAAACATACAGTATAGGGTCATTGTGCTCCACCTGCAGAATAGACCAATTAGCTGCATTGCCTCCCAAATAAGATATAATAAAAGCTACCTTTGCAGTATTGTTGGGAAATGCAGCTGCCCAACACAAAAACTGTAGCTGGCACTGGGTAAGAAAAATGTTGAACTTGGCACTATATCCAAAAAACCTTTCTAGAGGAGCTAAGGGCACAGGGGTTGGTGTTGTGACCATTACCTGCATGGGTTGTGTGGTGGAAGTGGTTGGGCCTGAATCGGGTCTAGGAACATGATTAGATGGGTCAAACCTAAGGGCCTGAAGTACTGGAGATCTTTGTTTTAGTTTGACTCCTCCCCAGGGGGGTCTTGTGGTTTATACCGCTGTAGTTCAGTGTGCTACATTAATAATGTAACCAAGAACAGAGATATGATTTAACCCTAATCCTTGGGGATGCTGACAGATAACACAGGAGACATCTTGGGGATTCCTGACAATATTGAAATCCAATGTGTGCAACAGCTCTACTGCTTCTAGACTTACCTGCAGTTTTAGACAAGGTCTACCATCAAACTCTGTTAAACAGAGTGAAAAATCTCAGCCTTTTGCAGAGACACTCTAAAAAGGATCATTTTGAACCTTATGGACCGACAAAAGACTGGCATTTATGATACCATTTAGCTCTACTACCTGCAGCCCCCACTGTGGTGTCCCACTTAGATTACTCATCTCTTCTATTCAACCTCTGCATGACACCCATACACGATCTGATCAAATCCTTCAATCTTACTGTTAGAAATTGGGTTGGCGTTTGACTGGGGTGTGAACCTTAGTCAAACTGAAAGCACAATCCTAGTCACGTTAAGTGTCAAGCAAACCCTAAATTAACCTTTACTCACCCTCTGGTATCTTGGCACAGAGCAGTCAGGCTTGAGTCAGTGGGTAAAGTATTTGTGCACTTGAGAGGAAGAGAACCCTACGACTGTCAGGTCTAATACTTACCTGCTACAGATACACAATCATTCTAAGGGTAGAAAATCCCTCAGATCTTCAT
The DNA here is from genome assembly GCF_031143425.1 of Pleurodeles waltl. NCBI lineage: Eukaryota > Metazoa > Chordata > Amphibia > Caudata > Salamandridae > Pleurodeles > Pleurodeles waltl. The sequence goes on along the minus strand of NC_090448.1, from coordinate 913,680,778 downwards.
GTCTTGAAGATTGATTTCTTCCACATTATTGACATATGAATGACTAACCACCTCAATACCAGCAGTGCTAAAACAAAAAACAGAGGACAACAGCACAATCACCAGCCCACGTCTATATTTTTCAAAAAATGGAAGCCCTGCCAGATAAATCAAGAGAAGTGAGAAATCGCTGGGTCACCATGGGTTCAAACGTATCTTTTATTGCACATGTCAAATAAACCATAAGGAACACTTTATACACAAAGAGAATGCTGAAGTGCACCATCCACTACCTTTGGTACTATTGGATGCTTCAAGAGCTTCAGGCTCTGGTTACACTCCCTAATACATATTGGGCTATAAATAATTTCTTAATAAAAGTCTGGGGTTTCTAGAAGGAGCGCTTCAGCATTCGACGATGGTCTAGACCCACCGGAAATCTTAAGCTTGGGGGCCAGGTAATGTGGAGTAGGTGTGTGATACGTCTTGTGGGTAATACAAGCTTGTTAGACTTGAACTATCATACCAGAAATCTGTGACAAGTGTCACATGCCAGAGTGTCACCTGTCGAGGTTTGCCACTTAGCCAACATTTTACCAGCCTCACCCATATTGTCATATTTGGCAGTCCATGCCAGTAACAAATATTGGGAAAAGGAAGCATTGAAATCCAGTATTTTTTCCAATGGGACTCAATCTAAAAAAGAAAACACCTAAAGAAATCAGTGCTAAACATCACTGAGGTGTCAGTCCATGTATACACACCTTCTGCCTTTGGATTTTAGTGTTTCTGTAAGAAAGCTGGAGATTGATTGAAGCAGAGGTCAGAGGGGCTGCACCTCACAACACCTGTGGCAGCCGAAGAAAAAAAGGGAGAGGTGACCTAAGAGACAGGAGCCAGGGTAACCAACACTTGGTTGTGTAGTGGTGAAAGTAGGACCCCCTTAGGATCTTTTTCAACACAGTGGGAGCATTTGTGATGTCCTTAGGAGGCCACTGCGGCTTAAATGAAGCTGGATCATTTTCCTGCCTCAGGATTGGTTCACGGTAGTAGAGTAGCTAACTTCCTCACCTATAGCTTTGTTGGGAAGCAAGCTTGGAGCAAGTGTGCTAGTAGCAGCAAGACCACAGTAGAAGGCAGTCCTAGTGCGACTTGGGGTCCCGCACGAGGACCAAGGAGGGCTGAGGAAGCCCGTAGCAAGCATCCATAATCAAGGCAATAAGCAAAATTAAAAAAGAAAGTAATTAACAATTAAGGATTAAATCTATTCAAACTGCTTGGGTGGCAGAGGCCTTAGGGAGAAATATAAGATCCACCTGACTAAAAAGTCCAGCGGCCATTGGATCATAAGAGGAGAACTGCTGATCTCCATGCTCTAGTGCAGTGGTTCCCAAACTGTGCGCCGCGGCACCCCGGTGCGCCGTGACAAGCTGCCTGGGGCGCCGTGCGCATTTTTGAAAACATGAAATGCCACACTTCAGAAATGATTTATGAACGCGGTTTATACCAGCGTAACTTACGCAGGGAGGTAATTATTTTCCACTCGAGCAGTAGACATTAGCCTTTCATGTCAGGGGGATTACATGAGCCCCACCTGTCAACGTCTTGCTTTATGGTTTCACCCAGCGTGATTACGTTCTTCGGCATTTACAGGTGCGCAGCAATTCAGAGACTCCGAGAGCCCCCTCAGCATTCCAAGTCGAATTTCAGCTACTTTTGTCAGGTAATTACGGTAATTATTATCGATTTTTGGAATTTGGAATCTACATTGTAGACTCAGTGTAGACCTTGGAGAATATAACTGCGTGCACATATGCAAATGTTCTGCTAGGTTCAAAGGGTGAGTGTGCATTATCTTCGACTTCACACAGAATAGGGGGGAACGATTACGATGCATAAATGAAACTCGCAGAGTATCCCTTCTCCTCTCAAGCCTGTTCATAACTCATTTCTCTCTGCTAGATGGGGACTCTGATGGCTGGCAAGGAAACGGTGATAGCAGTAAGCCATTTCCCTTCCCTGCAAGGAGCCTATTATTCCGCATGCATAGGCCATTTGCAATAAAGGTCGCTGCAAAGTCATCCACAACAAAGCCCAGGTTTACACAAACTTTTAACCCTCCCACGCTTCACCCCATTTATTTTCGCTCTCGTGCCGGTCATAATGCCAGAGCACACGTGTGTTCCTTGCTGGTTGTCACTGGCCCAGATTCTGTGTCCTCGTGCTCAGCTGGGAGGGCGGGAAGAGTCTCTGCCAGGGAGGGCGCTCCCAGCACTGAGTGTGGAAGGGTGTTTGTTCGTGTTTGTAATACAATCCCTGCTTAATTTGTAAAGGAATAAGTGCCAGGGTCCAACGTTTTGATTAGAACCTGCAGACTAACATAACTGTTAATTCTCCCGGAAAACAAACGCTTTCAAATGACAGAATTTTTTTCTTTCCAAAACACAAGACTAGTTAGGCCACACATTACAAAGGCGCTCGTGCTCATCATTATACACTTCTTAGGAGATTTCCCATACAAATTTCCCCAGGTAAGCAACATGGCTATACGACCGTTAAAGTCAGGCTATGCCCATTGGAGCAGGGTCAAGACTGATTTGCTTATGGCTGAATACAGTACAAATAGAGGTGGCACAGTGTGCAAAATAAAGATGGACTGGAGGGATGGGGTCCTGAGTAACTGCTAGTGGTTGAGATTAAATCAGGCCTTTTTTTTCTGTATACTTCAGTGTGCAGGCAGGGGCCCAGGTGTGGGCCCCTGGCACATTGTGGCACATTGTGGCACTGGAGACAAGCAATATTTGGCTAGTGATCCCTAATAAGGGCAAAACCAGTCATGAGTTGTGTTGTGCTCTGGTTAAAGGGAAGAACTGGTCAGGCAGTTTGGGCTGCACTGTTCACACTCTTCACATTGGAGCAGGGTCAAGACTGATTTGCATATGGCTGGGACTAAAGACTGAAGTGGCAGAGTGTGCAAAATAATGATGGGCTGGAATGGGGTCCTGAGAACTTGCCAATTTCCTACTGCAGCAGCTCTCCCCAGGGATGTTCAAGGAGTAGTTCCTAAAGAACGTTTTAAAAAAGTAGAATATATTGGCAATTTAAAAAAAATAAAAACATTTTCAAGCACATTGGCTTGCACCATAGTTGTTAATGCCTTCACATATTGCCCCTATCATCTTCTTGATGCTAAGAATTGCACCCTGCAGAAACCACCCCTTTTCTCAAGAAACTGCAGAGTGGGAGTGTGAACGACATTGCTTAATTTGTAAATAAAAATGTGCCAGTACCCAAAGTCCTCCTCTTAAACATGGGCTGCTGAAATTAAATGTGGGAAAACGGAATACTGAGGCAGTGTAATACTAAATCCATCTCAGGCCTCTTCAATGATTTTAAAACCACTTCCTTCCCCTTCAGCTCACTCTTGAAGCTTTCTGTTTTCTACCTTTCTACCATTGTGACACTATTTCGTTTTTCTCTTCCTCAGTCTTTCCCTTTCTTCTCTTCTCTTCTACGTGTGAACTGATTGGCATCTTTATGATTGACAATGAAGAGATTTTTAATACCGAGTTCAAGTTCGTCTGAGCAAAGTGAAGTCTCAGGTTCTTCAGAGAAAAAAGAGGATGGGAAGCGAAAAACCAAGTACAGAAAGTATGATGACAGGTATCTAGATTATGGTTTCACATGTGTACAGGTTAATAATGAGGAGCGTCCTCAATGTGTAATCTGTTTAAAAGTTTTGGCTTTAGAATCCATGCTTCCAAGTAAACTAAAGCGTCATCTTGAAAGTCTTCACCCAAATGTGGTTGGAAAGCCAAGGGAATTTTTCCAAAGAAAACTAACAGAAGCCAAGTTACAAAAGACCACTTTCTCAAAACAAGCCAAAGTTAACAGTAACGCCCTCTTGTCTTCTTATAAAGTGGCCTATCGTGTTGCACAGTGTAAAAAACCACACACAATTGCAGAAGAGCTGATTTTGCCTGCTGCTGTTGATATGGTAACCATCATGCTTGGCGAAGATGCTGGTAAACAGCTGCTCAAAGTGCCTCTTTCTAATAATACTATCAGCCGGAGGATAAACGATATGGCTGACGATATTAACGATCAGCTCATCTGTAACTTAAAAGGCAAAGACTTTGCACTCCAACTGGACGAGGCAACAGACAACCAAAAAGACACCCATCTTATTTGCTATGTCAGGTTTGTTAATGAAAAAAATATAGTTGAGGATTTGTTGTTCTTTAAGGAAATGAAAGGTGGAACTACCGGTCAAGATTTGTTTGCGGTTGTGGATGATTTTATGGTACAGAATCAGATTGACTGGGAGAGATGTGTTGGAGTTTGTACAGACGGGGGTCGTTCAATGGCTGGATGCTACCAAGGACTTCAAGCTCGCATACGGTCTAAAGCACCTAATGCTATTTGGACACACTGTATAATACACAGAGAAGCACTAGCAGCAGGAAACCTCAGTGAAGAACTGCATAATATTCTGAAAATAGTCACCAAAGTGATAAATTTTATTAAAACAAGACCAATGAAAGCAAGATTTTTTGCTAAGCTGTGTGAAGACATGGGTGCCGAACACTCATGCCTCTTGTTCTACAGCAGTTCTCGATGGCTGTCTCTCGGTAACTCCCTGCTTAGGGTGTATGAGCTTAGGAATGAAATATACTCATATCTACACAATGATGAACATTGTTTTGCTGACAAATTTATTGATGCAGACTTTCTAATACAAATGGCTTTTCTTTCGGATCTTTTTGAAAAACTGAACACACTGAACAAGTCCTTGCAATGTAATAATACTAACATCTTGCAGCTCTCAGACAAAGTTTCAGGGTTTAAGAAAAAAGTAATCCTTTGGAAAGGCAGTGTAAGCAAAGGTGACAATAAATGTTTTCCTTCATTGGACAAGTTTCTGCAAGACAATGAGATGGCATTAAAGGAGGAACTGAGGACAGTTTTTGTTCTGTATTTGTCACAACTGCATTTTTACCTTCAGAAATATTTCCCAGAGGATGAAGTGGAGCCAATAAAATGGGTGAGAGACCCCTTCAATACTGAGATACCTCAGCATTTCAATAACGAGGAAGCAGAACAGCTCATTGACATTTCAAGTGACTCAACATTGAAAGTACAATTCCAGTCTCTGTCACTGCTTGAGTTTTGGTGCCAAACTCAAGATGAATACCCAGTGATTAGCAAGATTGCCCTGCGTGTTTTGATCCCGTTTGCTACTTCCTACCTTTGTGAAGCTGGTTTCTCAGCAGTTGCAGTGATAAAGTCAAAATATAGGGCAAAAATTCACCTTGAAAAAGAAATGCGTGTTGCGATCTCAAAAATAACACCAAGATTTGAGGAGCTTTCTAAAGAAAAACAAGCACATCCATCTCACTAGGATTTTCCAAACATAGGCCTTTCTATTTTGTTCACATTCAGACTCCCTGTTTTTTCTTGTTCATTAAAAAACATTTACTACAGAACTTTGTTGTGTGGTTAATCTTACATGTGTTCAAAAAAGGTTGCTAATTCGTGGAAACATTTTTGGCTCTTGATATTGTATTGTTTCTGACTTAACTGAATAAAAAAAAAAAGTAAACAACTTGTATTTTTATTTTGTTACCAATATGATAATACCTTCATCGCCTACATCCCAATTATTTGCAGGGAGAAAATTTGAAGTACTCCTGAGGCTGGGCTTACATCGCCCACCCGAAAAAAAATTGTACATAATGGGGAGCCGCGGGAAAAGGCCAATGTAGGTGAAGGGAGCCGCCGGTCGAAAAAGTTTGGGAACCACTGCTCTAGTGAGTTGAGAAGTGCTAAGACCTGGCAGTGGGGTACATAATCTGATTTTATTGAGCAGATCAGTCATTGCAACAGGTTAAAATAAATGTAAAGCAGACACAATTAACACAAACCTATATATAATTCAGTTCACACGCCAAAAAAAAAAGAGCACTAGTAAATCGAGGCTAAGCCCTTAAAAACTTCATCACTGTCAACCCACATCTTTGTGATTACAGTAAATTATGTCTCTCTTAGAATACTCTTTCACCTCATTAGAGCTCTTTATATATGTATGGAGTGCATGTTTCATGATCAATAACACTGTAAGGTCTCGATACGCTAAACCACGACGGAGGGCTACACCAACTATTATAGTTCGCAATTGTTGATTCATGCAATAGAATTTTTCAAATCAAAGAATTAATGCAACTCCGAATCCAGAGACAACTCAAATTAGTCACTATAGCTGACTGCTTCATTTATAATAACAAAACTGAATACACAACCATAATAGACATAGAGGCCGTCATTATGACATTGGCGGTAAATCCCACTTACCGAAGCGTGAAGGCCCCCAACATACCGTCGCGGAGGCGAACATCCGTTCGCCATATTATGACACACACACACTAAACCAACAGAATACTGCCACAAACACATATCCGCCAGACAAAAGGTTTGTAGTAAAATGTCAGTACGAACACCCATACCGTTATGCCAACAAACAAACGCCCTCTACATTATGACCCACAAATCACCACGGCGGACGTTCAACGCCGATAAACCATTGGCTGTACACACCGGTGCGGTCGGATTGGCCACCCAAATATATAACAACACAACATTGGCTAAAACTAAAATCACACACCTGACACTGAGACACACACCACACCCACAGCACTATAAAAAACACACCCACAATACCCACAACCCTTTACGAACACGAAAAATAGCCATTAAATACCCACGCAAAACAGAGACACAACTACACACACACATCACAAACACCCATCCATCCGTAACTCACCCCACCACATTACCCAACATCCACTGCACAACACACACAACACCCATGTCCCCACAACCTTCCCCCTGTCACATGGGCCATGGCAGGTTCTAGACTCAGGTGACAGCAGCACATGCAGTGGATGTGTTGTTCTGTAGAAAGTCAGGAATCAAGTGAGAAAATGGCAGTCACTTCCGCAGGAGTATACACCGTCACCGCCGCTGGTGATCCTCATTGGACTCTGTACTCCATAGAGCCCCATGTAAGCCAATTCAGGAATAGCACAGTGGTGCAAGACTGCCTTCCGCCATGATGCCCAACGCCGGCGGAGTTACATCATTTCCACCTGAACCTACATACAGGACAGGCGGTTGCCATTTCATGGTGCTGGTCAACATTCTGAAATTGAAAACTGCGTCATTGCTGTCAGTTGTACATACATTGCCATTTACATAGTTCAATACATACAAGCTCAATGTACACTGAGGTGGGGGTTCCATTGTTCAGTTTGTCACTCCCTTCTCACTCTTGTGTCCCTTAGGTACCTACCACTGCAGAGGAATAGGAGGAAGAGGCAAGCCCCCGTGTACAGACCCCCATGTGGATTTGCCTACACTGGAGGACAGGCACATAATACTCGCCTATAGACTGGACAAGGCCACAATCACAGAGCTGTGTGCTCAATTGGAGCCTGATCTGATATCTGCTATCCGTCACCCCACTGGAATCCCCCCTCTTGTGTAGGTTCTATCTGTGCTCCATTTCCTGGCAACCTGCTCTTTCCAAGTGACAGTGGGCTTGGCAGCAGGAATGTCACAACCAATGTTCTCAATAGTGCTGGCAAGGGTTTCATCTTCCTTGCTCAAACACCTGTGCAGCTACATCGCTTTCCCTCAAGTGGAAGATTTGGTCACTGTGAAGACTGGATTCTATGCAATGGGACATATTCCAAAAATGATTGGGGCCATTGACGGAACACATATAGCATTCGTCCCACTCCCCCAGCACAATAAACAGGTGTTCAGGAATCGGAAGAGTTTCCACTCACTCAATGTGCAAATGGTGTGCCTGGCTGACCAGTACATCTCCCAAGTCACTGCCAAGTATCCTGGGCCGGTGCATGACGCCATCGTTTTGAGGAATTGCAGCATCCCAAATGTGATGGCACAACTACAGAGGCACGGGGTGTGGCTAGTAGGTGAGCCTGAGTTCCCACCCAATGCATGTCAGTGTATGAATTCAGGAGTCATCCCCCTTACCACTGTGCAAGGCTAATGTTTGTTCCTCAATTCTTGCAGGTGACTCTGGCTACCCAAACCTGTTGTGGCTCTTGACCCCTGTAAGGAATGTCAGGACAGGGGCTGAGAATAGGTATAATGATGCTCATGGGCAAACCAGGAAAATAATTGAGCGGACCTTCGGACTCCTGAAGGCCAGGTTCAGATGCCTCTATCTGACAGATGGATCCCTCTGCTCCTCCCCTGAGAAGGTCTGCCAGATAGTTGTTATATGCTGCATTTTGCACAACCTGGCCATCAGACGACATGTCCCCTATCTGCATACTGGCGGTGGCCTAACCAGAGCTGGATGGGCATTTAAGGGCAGCACAGCAGCCACAAGGGAGTGAGTACAATCTGTGTAACAACCATCTTTGTTGCATGGCATGGAATCCTGGTGGTGGTTTCAGTTAGTGTGTGCCCCTTAAAGCCATCTCAAACATCGCCGCGTGGTCCAACTCAGGGTAAATGGGTAAAAGGCAAAATCTTGTTAACTAGCTAGGTGGCATTCCATTTCAGACAGGGCTTAGTAGGTCCCAGGAGGGGTTCAGATGGCGGTGGTTGGCTCTCAACTTGCTGTGGTACCTAGCCAATAGAATGACAGTGTGATGCATAGTCCTCAATCTTGATCCCTCTGTGTGATGGTAATGTGTATGCCATCTGTGGTGTTGGTGCTGTAATTGACCCGGTGCTCCCTTTCTCTCCCCCCTATGTTCTTCTGTCATCCTGTCCATGTGTGCATTAGCATCATCTGGCGGAGGAACAGGGGCACCGGCTACTGAGCGAGCTGCAGCCCATGGGACCCAGGAGGCAGAATCCACTGACGCTGAGGGGTCCAGTGGGATGAAGGGCCAGGGGAGCACCACGGCAGGGACAGGAGGTGACAACACTGTCTCTGATTCCTCCTCCGATGGAAGCTTCCTGGCGGGTGCGGACACCTCTGGACCCACCCCATCTACAGGTACAGCCACCACCCCCGTACCACCACTGCCCCCCCAGTGGCTCACCGAGTTGCCTGTGCCCGCTCACCCAGGAGGGTAGGCATCTCCTTTTCCCCAGGCACCTCAGGCCCTGCCCCAGTCATCCCTGCTGCCCTCAGTGAGGAGGCTATTGACCTCCTGAGATCCATCTCTGTAGGTCAATCAACCATTGTGAATGCCATCCAGGGGCTGGCATCCCCAATGCGGCAATGCCTACCTGGAGGGCATCAACCGTGGGTTGGCGCACCTACAGAGATCGTTTCAGGCTGTAGCCTCCTCTCTGATGGCAGCCAGTGTCCTGGTCCTACTGCCCCCATCCAACTACCACTTCCCAGTCCCCTCAACCCCAACCCATACCTGTCACGGTTTCGGGCGGGTCTGATCAGGACTCTGGTTGGGACACCCCTTGAGGTCACTGTTACGGGCCGTTGCGAACAGCAACAGACCCGCCCGATTCTTTGGACCTGTACGACCCGGATGATCCCGACCCGGAAGGGGACTGTGTGCCATCCAGTCCCCTAGTACATCTGAGAGCGGAAGGGCAGAGTCAGCGGCTTCGTGCCATTCAACAGTTAAAGCCAGAGTTGGAGGAGGAAGACGGGAGGAAGAGGAGCAACAGCACAATGGAGAGCCTCACTGGGAGCTGAGGAGATGCCACGGACGAAAGAGGAACAGCAGCACATTGGAGAGACTCACCGGGAGCCAAGGAGATGCCACGGACAACGGAGGAGCCGAAGCACAACACAGGGATCCAGAGACCAACACCAGCGGCGCCGGGAAGCACCCAGCGAGAATTCCGGCCTTCCCAGGTGGGTGGCAAACCTAAGCTGGGGAAAGGAAGGGGTGGACAGGAGGGGACTACAATGCTACAGTGTTTGTTTGGTTTATTCTGCCTTTTTGGTTTGTTTGTGGGCATTTAGAGCAAAGGGGGAGGGGACAACACAGCAAAAGGAAATGACAGACGGGTACTTTGGTGGAGGGGCAGCACAGGGAAGGGTGTAACAAACGGGAATTGGGGTGAGGGGACAGTACAAAACAAGGGAACAACAGAAGGGAACGAGAGGGAGGAAAGAAGACCCTGAGAACATAGAAAGAAGTAGAAAGTGAAACAGGAGGCAAGCAATAGTAGCAAGAAAAGAAAAGGAAAAACCCAGGAAAACAGAAAGACACCTAGCAATAGGAAAAGGAACAACAGGGAAGCAGAATACAGAAGAGAAGAACCTAAGAAAAGAGAGAAGCCGCCAACATTTGGCAAAAGTCAAAGAGAGATAGAGAAAAAGTCAGAGAGAAGACAGAAGGGGAGAAGGGGAAGGAAGGAAGGACAGGAAATAAGAAGAAAAGATAAAACCCGTAACTAAGGGCTGCCTACTTACCAGTTCTTTGTCTTGTTTTTCCCAAATGCACCTACTGGGAGCCCTGAAACGAGAAGACAAGGAGAAGAAATAATGAAACAGATATCATAGATGCGGGAAAACACAACAATACTGGACTCATATCTTTAACTGTAAATAAAAACTCACCGTAGCATTCGACCACTGACTACGTGTCCTCATTGCGCCACCCGGCCACAGTCACCGAATATCCTAAAGAGGTAGTGTACTGGGGCAGAAGAGCAGCTAAAGGCATACAGGGGAAAGGACAGTTATGAACAGGCACAGGAACAGGAAAGTAAAAGCAGAGCAACCCTTGTGTCAACAAACAGGAAACGGATTACTAATGGACAAACACGCTGGGGTTGTACACAGAGTAGGGCGCAGAACCTCCCACAGTGACAGGGAATGTCAATGCCTCTGTGCAGTTTGCTCTTCCAGATACTCACCCTGCCAGCCCCATAGAAAGGAGGCAGCAGAAGTGATTCTGTCTCTGGACCCTACAGCACAAACAAGGATTGTACTTACCTACACAAGACAAGCTCTAGTGGGTCCAGCTGGAAACAGTGGCAATTTCTGGAAAAATAGCAATAGCACACTGTCACTGTTAGGCACAAAAGACAACGTATAACATTAGATAAGGATATGGGCTGGAATTGCCTCCTGGAAACCAGGAGCCAACCCCAGTACAAAGGAGGACACTTATACACTGGTGAAGACTGATAGAACACTTACCAGACACAAATACCGAGAGGAAACGGAAACAGAAGGAAACAAAGTAAGAGGCAGAGGCAAGAACTGGGAACAGACTCAGGCTGAAGCAATGGCAGGAATAGGATTGGAAGACAGGGCGCAAAACTTCTGGCTGGAACAAACAGAGACAGGACTGGGAAACTGAGAGCAGGCTCTGGCTGGCAAAGTCAAGGACAGGGCTGGAATACAGGGAGTAGAAATAAGCAGTAAACAGGACCTGGAAACAGAGAGCAGGTTCTGGTTGAAACAAGGCAGGAGCAGGACAGAGAAACAGGGAGCAGCCTCTGGAAGAAGCCAACAGGTTCAAGGCTAAGAGATAGGGAGCAGGCTCTGGCTCGAACAATCAGGAGAAGGGCAGAGAAACAGGAAACAGGTTAAAGCTGGAACAGAACAGGAACAAGACTGGAACACCATCCGAATAGGGTTGTGTTTGTGCAATTTACAGCCCTGAAGAAGTCGTTTGGGATTATGGTCCTGTGACGAAACACGTATTGGCTTGATTGCGTTTCAAGGCTTGATTGCGTTTTAAATAATTTATGTGAAGCTTCAATGATTGGACACTTTGGGATTTCATCCTTGGGAGAACTTTCTCTACAATAAAACTTTGAAAAACCCGATCACATATCTATGGACTGACTGTATTGCCTAAATTGGATTGTGAAATTACTTAATTATACTATTTGTTGTACATGTACATGCTCTCGTTGTAACTCATTTGAGTGCCTCACGTAGGTAATTTTCACCATCCAAATAGGGGTCTGTAACACAAAGGAATCGAACTCCAATGCACGATGAAGGATCTTGAGGAAATGGCTGCTTATAAGCAGTTCAAAGCTGCAGAAAACCCCAGGTGGAATCACATGACTGGGCTGCACAAGAGAGGTCTCAGGTGTGTATAGTTTCAGACACTCGCAAGTCCTGGAGGAGAGGAACTGGTGAAAAGGAGCAACTGAACTTAGAAAGCAATGGGAAACAGAATCCAGGCTTTCCTGACTACAAGGCTGTGCATTATGGGATTTGCAGTCCCAGGAAGCAAATGTAATACTACAAAAGCATACCATGGCAAAAATAGAAACAAACGGGAGTCAGCAAGGGACTCTTGATAAGTGTTCAAGGTGATTCCTAGGCTTCCGACAGTCCCCTTATAGCACCCCCTAGAAATGGGATGACAGAGTCTTAACAATCCCATGCACACATGCAGACAAGCATGCACACAAAACTTCACACAGGAATGGCACAGGCAAACACAGGCAGCACACTTCAAGCCACAAGCACTCACACAACAACATCCACTGCCTCCACTGTCTCCCCCTCTTCCTTTTCCTCCTTCTCCCTCTCAGTCACATCCGCACTCACACATGCATGCACTGCATCAACAGCCACCATCACCACATCATGCAGCACACACACCTGACTTGCAGACACCTCCACAAAATCCATCCACACCTCCTGTTTATCCTCTCCCACCCTGTCTGCCCCCCCTACTAAAAGACACAAACACTCCCACTCAGACACCCAACAGCCATCCAGCTCACACACGTACACTGTCCATGCACCTGCACCCAAGTCCAGCAGACGTACACCTCCTACAGCCACTCCCTCCACCTCCACTCCCATCCCTCTCCCACATCCCGCCCTAACATCCCTAAGAAGCTTTTCCTTGCCCAACTTGACCTCTTCCCTTGACCTCCACCCCTGTCTTGCATATAAGAGCAGGGTCCCAATGACCCAGCCCGGGACCTCGGCCAAACAGTCTGCCACTGATCCCACCAAAAAATCAGCTGCTGGCACAAAGGGGCCCCTGAGTGTGATGGCAGCCACTCCTAGTAAGTGCACACCTCTACCTCAGAAAGGGAGGACTAGGGTGGTGAAACCCAAGGGACAGAGGACGGGGTCACTGGAGGCACCTCCTAGACCTGGAGGCAAGGAAACAAGTCACATGTCAAAGGCCAAGGGGGCCCGTCACAAGAGGGAACACATGGATCCCCCTCCACCAATAAATAAAGGCAAGGTTCCCCCTCCACCACCAAAGAAAGCCAAGAAGCCCCATCCACCACCAAAGAAAGCCAAGGAGCCCCCTCTACCAGCAGTGGGAAAGGAGCCCTCTTCACCAGCAGAGGCACCCAAGGAGCCCCCGCCACCAGCAGAGGGCATGTAGCCCACCTTCCAGAGACGGTTGGGCAAGGAGCTCCCTCCAGAACCAGTGGGCATGTTACCCACTCCAGAGACTGTGGCCTTTCTCTACCCTCCAGAGACTGTTGGGCAAGGACCCCCCTCCAGAACCAGTGGGCATGTTACCCACTCCAATGACTGTAGCCTTTCACTCCCCTTCAGAAACAGTTGGGCAAGGAGCCCCCTACAGAACCAGTGGGCATTTTACCCAAATCAGCTGAGGTGCCACCCTCACCCACCTTCCCCCTGAGGCGCCTGCTATTTCCAACGTGATGCCCCTGGACAGTGAAGTCCGGATTATGTCAGGAGTCAAGTTGCACCTTGGACAGAGCCCTGTGGCCTTGTGGCCCTGTGATACTTTGGACTGGCCATTGGCCCAATCTGGACGTTGATACCTGCATTTACATTTCATGTTTCATTATGGTAGTTGTTGGCACCAAATGACAGTGTTCGTACATCCGAATTGTTGTCCTTGTATTATTTTCGCGTGGGTCCTGTGACATTTGTTTTACTCTGCAGCTGGTTCTGTGTATGGTGTGTGTGCGTGTGTATATCACTGTCTTTTTCCTCCCTCCCTCCCTTGTTTGCTAGGGGGCTGTACTCCCCGTGGTCGTAGGCGTTGGTGTTCCAGGACGGCCATGGCGTGGTAGAGCATTGGGGAGTTCCAGTTCCATGGCGGCAGTGGAGTTCTCTGTGCCCCTGATGGTGAGGCTTTCGTTTTTTGTACTGTGCTTTTACCAGGCTTTTGATGGCGTTGGTACCGCCCGGGAAATCCTAGAGGTTTGCTATGTCATAATATGTCTTCCGCCTGGCTGTTGAGGGCTACCGCCGTGGTCAGTGGTGTTAGCACCCTGGCGGTTGGTGTGGTACATTGGCTGTCTATGGAAAGTATCACCGCCATGGTCATAGTTTGGTGGTAATTACCGCCAGGCTGTTGGCGTAAGACATCTGAGAGTGCATCTAAATTAAGTGCCACACCACCTCAAATTCTACGCCTTTCTAATAACATTTCCCAGATTCTCTAACTCAGTTCATAGAAAACTTACCAGACATCTGAAGCTTCTCCCCCAGCCTGGTACCAGCTGAATGAACAGGCCACACATGAAGCTGTAAATCACACGTCTTTCTTCCTCTGCATGTACCAGTGAATGCCCAACATTCTAACTCTCATACATTCTGTTCTAGCTATTACATCACACACTGATACATAGTCCTCAAGGAGCCATAAAGGTTCCATCCAAATCATGCAAGATACTACATCTCCCCCTCCGTTAAATGAAAAATTGCAAATGTTTAGGAAATCATTAGATAGGTACAATATCTATATACACAGGAACATGTACAACTATGTCTCTCAATTAATCTTCTTTGATCTGTCGACCCAAACTGGTTACTGGAAGCTGTGAATGGTTGCCTTCAATGATTTAAATAAAGGTTATCATCAGTTAGAACTAGATCAAAATTGTTGCTCTATTACAACTTTCACTACACATGTTGGTTTGTTTAGATACAAGAGACTTAGGAGGTCATTATGAACACAGTGGGATTCCCCACCGTGTTCATGCTGGTGGTCTCAACATAGACCGCCAGCCCCCTTGAGATCCTGCCCGCAGTTTAAACTTCATTCCACTGGGCCGGTGGGCGGAAACAGTGTTTCTGCCAGCCGGCCCAACGGAATGATGTTTATACGGCCGGGACATTTCCGACGGCTCCACATGGAGCCGTTGTCAATGTCGCAGTGTGGCGGGTGCAGCAGTACCCATCGGGCAGATCACTGCCCGCAAATCAGGCAGTGACATGCGTGACGGGGCTCTGCACGGGGGCCCCGGAGCACCGCCTCCGCCAGGAATGCAGCGCTGCCCTGTCAGATGAAGCATTCCGCCATCATCAGGCTGCCTGTCGGTGGTGGAGGGCCACCTGTGACGGTCCCCACTGTGTACATTATGTGACAGCCATGGCGGTGGCAGAAATTTCCGCCGCTGCCGGCATAGCGGTCTCGATCGCCAAGTTCATAATGAGGGCCTTAGGGCCTGATTTAGAGTTTGGTGGACAAGTTAATCTGTCACGAACGTGACAGATATCCAGTCTGCAGTATCACTATTCCCATAGCATAGAATGGGATCATAATACAGCAGATAGGATATCCGTCATGTTTGTGGCAGAGTAACCCCCTCTGCCCAACTCTAAAGCAGACCCTTAGTTTTGGTGTGTCATCAGCTGGAGAACTTTTCCAAGACGTCATACGACACACATCATACAACCTGTTGTGAATGCATTTAACTATAGCAATGGCATATTGTTTTTCAAGTTGCACAGAAGGAGCACGATAGAGCCTTCGCACAATTATGTCAATTACTCAGTTATACAGGTTTGACCTTAAATGCCATCAAGTGTGAGTTCAATAAAGCAAAATTGAACTTCTTGGCCACATATTTTCTGATGGGGGCATGACACCTGACCCTGCAAATGTACAAGATTTAACTAATGCTGAACCCCCACAAGACGTTTCAATGGTATGGTCTTTTCTTGGAATGGCCAGTTACTGTTCACGATGTATAAAAGACTTTGCCACAGTCAGTTCTCCACTACGAAACTCAACCAAGAAAAACGTTTCATTTAAATGATTAAGAGAATGTGAAAAGAGTTTCAAGAGAATCAAGCAGGCAATAGAAAATGCTACAGAAATGGCCTACTTCAATCCACAGCCCCATACCGAGATTGTAATTGACACAAGTCTTGTTGGGCTATGTGCTATAATTGCACGGCATAGTGGGCACCCAAATACAAAAAGAAATATTGTGGCTTATGGCAGTTGAAGTTTATCTCAAACAGAATGGGCTTACTCAATGCCTGATAAGGAAAGTTTGGCTTAGTATGTACTTGTGAACATTTCCATGTATTCCTGTACGGAAAGCCTTTTATGCTGGTGACTAATCATCAAGCCTTCCTGACTATCTGTGGCATTCCAAAGGCTAAGATGCCTCCTCAAATTGCAAGAGTGCAATTATATAATCTATGAAAAATAAAATCTGATGCTTCTTACGACGTTGAACCTTTTCAAGTAGTGTCTACCAAAGGACACATGGTGACTGCCTGCAGACCTGGGAAGTCCCCTACCAGAGACTCTTCTCACTTCAGGCCTATGTTTCATCAGCCTTCAGCTTGAGTTGGTGAAAAAAGACTAATAGTGAAAACTCGATGACTGCTGCTGATTTCTTACCATCATTGGCAATTTCCACATGTCTTTATTTCTCTGCGTGTACCAGGTAACTCCGAACATTGTAAAGCAAACTCAAATACATACGTATTCTAGTGATTATGTCACACACTGATACAGAGTCCTCTGGGAGCCATAAAGGTCGTGCTCAAATCATGCAAAACACTACAACTTCCACTCAAAAAACTAAAAATGTGATTGGGGTACCTGAGATCAGAGCTGAACTCTCTTCTTTGCTATAAAAGGAAAAGGAAGCCGGAAGGAAGAAGCAAATCAAACTCTAGTACTAACAGATCAGCCTTTGCCGGAGATAAGGCTACAATTATCTGCACTGTCACTGGGAGGATCTGGGCATCAAGGAGGTCATCAGATCAGAAATTTTAAGGAAGCAGTTCCCTTCAACTTTAGTTCCAATAAATCAGGACATCCTGGAGAAGCAGTCACATTCACCTGCAACCAAACGCCCTGAGGAAGCAAAAAGGGGCCCTGGTGGGCAAGCAGAAACAGCAACCTGGAGTCAAGTGTCAATAAGAGACTGCTGCAAAGCTGATGGTAGACACATTGGATTAAAAACTGTGCCTACTGGTCACTTAAGATCGACTGACTGCAAAAATCCACCAATAGAGTATATGGATCAGGGACAGCAGTTATCATGGATCCCTGAAGTTAAATCCAGGAGGGCACAGGATGTTTTAAACCGGTCAAGAATTTTAAAACTAATAAAGGCACTTCTGGGCCTAGATCATGTAGTTTCAAATGAAATCCTTGCCATTAAATTCCTAACGGCAAGAAGAAGGCAGCATTCAGACCCTAATCATGTCACCTTCTCCGCTACAGACCTTCCTGCCCAGATTTTAGACAGAAAAAAATTGCTGAAAGTTTGGGGTATAGAAGTGATAGCCTACAAGGAAGATAGGTATCCTCATCTCTTTTAAGAGCAGAAATATATACTTTTTTGTATTTAACAATTATAGAGCGGGTTAAACCAAGAAAGTATCAAAGTCAACACAAATCCCCAGCACTGAAGGAAAAACCATCCTTTCCAACTACTCCAATTAGAAAAGCCATGTTTTAACCTGTTTACGAAACGGCACATGAGCGCTCAAGCATCTAATCTGAATAAGGAGGGAGTTCCACAGCCTGGCTGCTGCAACCCTAAAAGACCGGGCACCCCATCTAGCTTTCCTGCAAAGCGGTACAATCACCTTGAACTGTTCAATGGATCTCAACGTTCTCGTTTGTAAATACCAATTCAAGGAGGTAGTCCTAAGGTAGTGTGATCCCTGCTCATAAAGAACTTCATGTGTCAAAAGGAGTGCTTTAAAAAGCATCCTCTTCCTGACTGGTTACCAATGCAATGATCTCAGCCCCTCTCTGGCCGAACAGTGTCTAGATAGACCAAGAACCAGGCGAGCAGCCATATTCTGGATGATTTGGAGCTTGTTTAGAGAAAATCAGTTCGCATTGAGATACAGGGCATTGCAGTAGTCTACGCAAGATGTAATTAAAGCAATGGTCACCGCCGACCTGAGATCTCTAGGAAGAAAGACCAAAACTTTCTTCAAAATGCTGACCAACCAAAAACAAGATTGCACAGTCCTCTTAACCTGAGTATCAAATGATAAGGTGTTGTCAAACAGCACCCACTGTTTTTTGACTGCTTTAACTGGGACAGGTAATACACCACAATTTCCTGGCCCCAGCGATCATTCCAGATATCGCTGTCAATTCTGAATAGCATGATCTTTGTTTTCTACCTGTTCATTTTTATCCAATTCTTTTTCATGCAGTAGCTGAGCTCCATCATACACATCCTAAACCGGCCAGCTACTTCTTCCAAGGCATCAGAGATGGACATGATGATCTGAGTCATCCGCATAAGATAAAACCTGGAAGCCGAACGAGCGTATCAATTTTTCCAGACGGACAACTTATATGTTAAATTAAGTGGGGCTTAGGGATGACCCTTGTGGAACTCCACAGGGCAGCTGTAAGGGGGTGGCTCCAAAGTTGCCAGAGCTAACTGTGAAGGTTCTGTCCAGTAAAAAGGTCTCCAACAACTTCAGGGCCCTGCACTTCAGACCTACCTGCTGCAGCCTATGCACCATCAAAGAAAGAGAAATGGTGCCAAAGGCCACTGAAAGGTGTAGCAGGACCAGTATTGCTGCCTCTCCTTGGTCAACTTGTTTACCAATCAAATTGTCATGGAAATACACACTGATTCAGTGCTATGTTGGGCAGCAGGGAAATGGGATGCAGATTTTTCAGATCACTAGGGCCTTCATCTGCTTTCTTCTGCAGAGGGATAAACGCTGCCTTTTTCCAGTCAAGCGGATTTGCTCTGGAATCAAGGATCTCCTGAAAGATCCTTTCTAACATCCCTGCTATTAGCTCCGAAGCTAACTGCAGAATTCTAAGTAGGCAAGGATCATCTGGCGAACCAGAAGTGCAACAGGCTAAAAGAGTCTTGATCTTGTCGGCGGGCATAGGGGGGAATCTATCTAAACATCTAAGGCCAGGCAGGGCTGACAACCCACCTTTCTCTCCCTCTAGCAGTGTCAGCTCAGCCTCCTCAGCATCCTCAGTGGAAGTCTCAAACTCCACATTGATGTTCAACATTTATTCTTCAAAATACTTAGCCACTTTTTCACAGAATAATTGAGAGTTCTCAATTTCCTGTTATCGGTGGAACACTCAGAGTGCAAACTGTATTAAATACTTCTCTCTGGGCATTCTAACTCGAGGCAATCACTAATATTCAGTCTCTCCAAAGAGGATAAGATACCGTCAATGGTGAGTCCTGCAGTGTGAGTCGGGAGCTTGACCCATTGAGTCAGGCTGAAACTACACATGAGATCGAAGAGTGCTGCAGTGTCTGGATCTTCCTCCTGTTGTAAATTAAAATTAAAATGCCCCAAAATGATCACATTTTTACACTGAATGACTGGCTCCAATACCAGTTGTCAAGAAAGTGCTTTCTGGGATCAAGGAGCAGTAAATTAGCAAGCCCTGAAACCTCTTTAGCTTTTTCTGAAAAATAGTAAAATGCCTCACCTCACAACCCTCAATAACTATTTTACTTAATTCAAGAACTTAGATACTACTGTATCTGTATTAAGAGGAACGACTGGAAGATATGCTACTATGGGCCACAATACAGGCACTTAAGGACAGGCAACATCCCAATCCAAATAAATACAGGAGAGAGACTCCCTGAGCAGCGAATGATTAGAATCAAGAATGAACCCCAAAACAGCTGAAGTTGGTTGCCCTCAGCTCTGTCGCAGGCAGCAGTCTGTAAAGACTGAATAGCATCCCAGTGGACAGTACCTGATTGGGACGGTCTATCTATTTACTCCTGGAATATAGGGGGTCTAAAGACAAAAACTGAATATCGTACAGTTGCAGAATACCTAGGCTCTTTTGATATAATAATGATTCAGCAGACTTGGACCCAAGTTAAAATCCCTCTAGTTGGATATATAGAATTTAGAAAGACTGCAGGAAAAAGCAGTTCCTTTGGAAGAGCAAAGGGTGGCTTGTCAATGTACATTAACACTGATCTATCTGCAGAGATCACACAATTTTACACCGGTGAACACTGCTTCCTGGCTTTGCATATGCATGGATGGTCTATGCATACGCATGAATCCCTGACCCTTGTAAATGTATATGTTACCCCTAAGAAGAAGATGGTAACCACAGACAAGCTTGCTGCATATATGTCTCTTCTAAAGAAAGCGTATCATCCTTCATACTGGCTGAACACAGGGGAGTTTAACATTTACCTATTTCACCACCTGAATGAGGAGCATGCAGAAGTTGTGGGACCTCTTCCAGTTCAAAATATGCCACTATACAATTGAGAAGATAAGATTGGAGAAAAGCTGATTAGGGAGTGCAAACTTGTTGACCTGCTTGCATTGAATGGCCGGAAGCCAGGAGACGATCCTCCAGCATGGACCAGAGCATCGGGCTTGTTGGTTTGAAATAGAATTCAAGTATGATCAAGGATCAGGCAAAGAAAGCTGTGATCATCCTCGAGAATATGGTCACAGAAAGCCCTGACGTGATAGCAGTATGGGACATTTTCATGGGTGAATTGACAAATAATCTCCCTCCATGTGGAGTGAATAGGGTAGCTCCCCTTGGGCATGGTAAAGAACAGTCATACCATGATCCATACGTTTAAGAAGAGCCAAAGTAGGCAGACTTCTCAAATGGACTCCAGAGGATTAGAACGTAACAAAGCAAGATGAGAGTAATAAAAAGAGAAATATGGGCTTTTAAAAGATCTAAACAGGAAGTGCTGCTCACCTCAAAGTCAAATGATTTCAAAAACATTCTGGAAATGTCTTTACAATATCGACAAAGGCCTAAGGGCAGCCTACAGCATGAAGTCCCACTTTATAGAAAGTGCCCATGATGCAAATGGCCCAGAGCGGTCACAGAGGGACAGTTTAGTAACTGACTTGTTGCACACTTAGAATACAAACATGCGGAGATTTCAAAGATCATAAAAAAATCTTAGTCTGATTGTGCTCCAGGACCAAATGGGATTCCGCAAGCACCTTTTTAAACAGTCAACTTCGAGATGGGCAGCGTTTCTTGCAGTGACGTTTGAATCTGTCTCAGAAAAATGAGTTATTCCTGGAAGCTGGAAAGGCTTGAATATCCATCCTATCTTCAAGGGAGGGGCTGCATCTTCACCAAGCAATTATCACTTAATTGCACTTATGGATTGTGATCTTAATTGTTTTTCTAATTTAATAATAAACGACCTGGAAACTTGGATTTTAGACACTAGTAGGCTCTCATTCAATCAAAATGGATTGCGCAGCTGAAGGAGATACAAAATGGGTACCAACTATACATTAAGGACAAAAAAATGAGAAAACTTATCAGGGACGAGAATGACTATAGCAACGGCAGAATATACACTTTTGCCCGTAGATTTGACCAGGTCAATAAAGACACCAACAATAAGTTAACTAAGATCGTCACCACTGCTGAATCAGTCGCCAGCAGTCTATAAGATGTTTCTAACTTATCCAGTGACGGCCTGGACTCACCCATGGAAGGGTCCTCCAGTAACTCACACCCGCACAGTGCCCCCCATCAATCAACTTCTTTTTTAGAGGAATTGGTCCGGTACAGGAGGGGGGTGCGTCAGAACTTCAACAGACCAGGTACAAACACAAACGTACCCGCGGGGGGGAAGAAAATACAGTAGCAAACACAAGGGAGGGCTTAACAACTCGCCCCACCTCGAAAACACAGAGGTCTTGAGCAGTCCGAATATCCGGGATCTACCAACCAAAGCAGGGGACACGGTGCAGGTTATTAATCTGTCTAAACTGAAACTGTCCATATATGAAATAAATGTTTTGAAAAAGGGTCTGGGTTTTTGTCCTACTTCCAAACCTGACTACACCACCATACACATAGACCTTTTCACATTTATACGTAATCTCAAACTTAAAAAGTTTTTTCACAACAAACCTGTGACCAATAAGATTCCTCACATTTCCACACCAGCCTGTAATCAATCTACCAAGGACTTGCAGGATATTCATACGGTTCTATCACTTGACAACACCTCTCTATCGACTCCTTCTTTGGGGGAACTACTAGTCCATCTTGATATACCACCTAATTTAGACCTTGACAGTGGGTTTAAACCCAAATCCACATTTGTTCCAACACTATCCCCAGATAACTAGGCTGTTTTTTGAGGAACACGCAATCTTGAGGCAGCCTGTGCCTATAATTAAAGACATTTTCTGAAATAATCTTGGGATCTTCACGTATTCTTTCTCCAACCTGAACCATCCTACCAGGGATACATATCCTTGCTACGTTATTGGACTATTTATATCTGTGTGCTGTGGTCACATTGCAATTATTTGGATTTACAAAGAGCCAGGGTACTTTAACTAATCTTCTGGCAGTGGGGCTGACCCTTAGTAGAGCAAAAGCCACAGGTACCCCCACCCATATGTATTTTGTAGACTTTAAGGCAGCACTTGACTGTATACCACGTGCCAGGCTATGGGCAAAACTCCAGTAGTGGGGAATTCCATCCAACATCTTGAAGCCCATCATCCTGTTATACTTGGAAAGATAATTGAAAACGTCTACCGGATTAAAACAAGGCTGCATTTTGCCACCCCCTGTCTTCAACGTATGCATTGGAGATCTCTCCACAGAATTGGATGCCATCGTGGCCCAAGCCCGAGCCTTAGCAGCCAGCCACTGTCAAATATGTTGTACGCAGATATCTTTTCACTGCTTAGTAACACAAGAATACATAAGAACAGGTCTACAGAGACTATTAAACTGCCTTGGTTCATATGCAAATGTTAATGGGTTAGAAGTAAATTGTTATCCCGTTTAATTGCAGCATCCTAAACAAATGTAAATGGTACCTTAATAGAGACATGACTGGTGAAACCCACTAGTATGTGTGCCTAGGGGTTAATATGCTAGAACTACACTTGCTCCTCAGAGAGAAGTGATTAAGAATAAAGCTCAGACTCCTAACCAAGCCTTTACCATGCTAGCCAAATTTATCATGGGGCACAATCTCCAGCCACTGGCTACAATAATGAGGGCTAAACTGTTACTTACTCTCACATTTGGAACAGAAATAATGATAGGTGCAGAGGCCAGCCTCCTTGATAGAATTAAAGTAAGATTGGATAAGCAAGCTTTTCGATTACCGTCCTCTGCATCACCTGCCCAAGTCAGGCTGAAGTTTTCATTGATACAGAAGACTCTTGCTAGCGCCACAGCATTTGTTAAATGTTGTTACAAATTATGGTTAGCCGCAGAGGGTACAGAGGCCAATCTAGTCTGATCTAAAATTAGTCTTCAATGAGGGAATGGCGAATACAAAAAGTCTTGACAAAAGTATCGAAAAACTTGAGCTGGGTGATTTATGGACTCTTAATATACTCAGCCATGTCTGTAGAAGAACAATAAATAAATAAATAAATTAAACTGCAAAGGTGTCGAGACGATAAAAGCAGAGTTCGTCTAGGTGGCTTATGTTGCAATCCTATGATGTCTAAGCAGACTCTCTCCTCTTGGAAGCCACCTACCCTCTGAAGATTGAACAGAAAATATTGGCTTTAAGATTTGGTGATATTCCAACTTTAGACTTTCTGCCAAAGTGGAGAAAAGATGATCAGAGAGAGGATTGGAAATGTCCCTTATGCCATCAAGCGGACGAGATATTGCAGGACATAATTTGTATCTGCCTAGTTCTTGGCCAACAGCAAGAAGTCTGCTTAGAAAATAATTTAATGTATTGGGGGTTAGGTCCTGCAGATAGATCAGCTATTATTGAGTCACTGGATCCAAGAAATACAATGCTTAATAATCTATTGATTCATTTTTAAAACTCTGATCAAAGTAGCACCCCAAATACAGGAGTAGATTGAGTTGCATGGGGAGGAAGGCTGCAGTTAACTATGAATGCCCAAGTAGACAAATTAGCACGCACAAGGTTCATCACCTTAAAGACTTTACGACGCATCTTCCCCCACCTCGGATTTCCACACAAGGTGCAAGCTACCAACTCACTTGTACTATCCAAACTGGATTATGCCAATAGCCTCTACCATTGATCATCTCTATCTGTTATGAAAAAACTACAACGTATCCAGAATTCCACAGCCAGGCTACTACTACATATAAAGCCGCAAGCCCACATCTCCCCTGCCTTGAGAGCACTACACTGGTTACCCGTTGCCAGAAGATGCACTTTCAAGCTGCTTTGTATCACCCACAAAGCTATACATGGAACAGGACCGCTTTTTATCAGAAAGAAAATGACCAAATACATCCAACAAAGAACCCTCCGCTCAAGACTGGCACCCCGCCTTAGAACACCACCATACAAGAAAAAGACTATAGGTCGTACATCCTTCTCCGTCCAAGCAGCCAAACTATGGAATTCATTACCCCCAACTATAAGAGCTACAGATAACTTTCTGGTCTTCAGAAAACTACTCAAGAGTTGTCTCTTCATAACCACCTTTTTCAAACAACTATGAACTGCATATGCCTATGTGGATAAATATTTTTTCAGATTATATGTATATTTCTATTTATTTATAGTTTCTTTGGAAAATATGTATTGCTACTATGTCATAACAATAAAATACACACACACTCTTTAAACCTGTCTGACTAAGTATTTTTTACCCATGATTCTAATTATGTATTGTATGTGCATATGTGTGTGTGTATATATATATATATATATATATATATATATATATATATATATATATATATATATATATATACATATGTATGTGTATGTGTATATGTTGTTTCTGTGCTTGGCATGTTCGTGGATCATTGCATGGCTCCTGTTTTTTTTTTTTTGTCTTTTTTTTTTGGTTGTTATATTAGATATCTATGAATTCCTGCTCCATCTTATCACACTTATCTACTCATCACTCTTATGTCATGTCTCTATCAAACTATCCTCCATTCTCACTCCGACTCATCCCAAATCTCTTCTACCACTTTCATCTCCTAAATATCTCTGCCTAAGCTCTTCCCTCCACATCTAACTCACCAAACCTCACTCTACCTCTGTGACCTCCCACACAACCCTACTAAATTCTCCTGCATTCATCTCACCCTGCTACTATGCTCTCCCTAACCCTTCCACATACTCTTCCCCCTCCACCCCCCTTTACTCATCCCAAGCCTTTGGGTTGAGTAAATGAAGGATATACTCCCAATTAACACCTCTGGATTTATTTCCTCCTCCACCCCTCCATTATTCCAGTCTAACTAACAAACTCTCATATCCGCTGCTCAAATTAACTCATAATAATACTAAAACTGTACTCATTATTTAACGATACTAATCCATCACTAATTCTTGTTGGGTTCCGGAGTAGCGTGCTACTCATCGAAAATCGCTTCGACGCCTGGTCAGGGGTAGTAAGCGCTATATAAATACGATTACAATTACAATTACAAAAAAGATAAGGAGCTTGAAATCTCTGAAACTCTTATTATGTTATGGTGGGCTGCTAGAGACATTGTATTATGGCTGGCACCCTATTCTGCCAGTTTCAGTACTTGGACTTCACTTTTTTAATCATTCACCTGATGACATAACAGTATTAGCTTACTGTTTTGTGCTCTTTTGTGCATCATATAAGCTTTTGCCAGCCTCGTATGCTATAGCTGAGTAGATTTGCTTACTTCCGTAATTCTGTTAGTTAAATAGGCCTTGACTAATCATGGCAGGTTGCTCAGGATCTTGAAACTTGGCATGCTCCCTATCCTTTCAAATAGTGTGCCTGTATTCTTTAACTATTTGTATGAAGTAATAACAGTATCAGCTGAATGCCTAATACATTCCAGCACATTATATAACTCTCTGTCAGCCTCTTATATTATCTACAAGCACACGGGCACTTTATGTGTTATGTTTGCACCTTGCACTAGCCGAGATAAGTCAAGTACAACAGTAGGTCACTATTAACAGGTTAGATGGAACCGTGGCATATTAGATTTAATCTGTTGGCCAGATGAGGGCAAAGATCCATATAGTTGCACTTTATGTATTGGTTTTTCCTAAATATTTGAACTGGAATGCGGCCACCGGGTTATATTTTTTGTATATGATTGATCATTTTTCTGTGTTATTTTAACTACTATTTATTTATGGCAGACGAGCTTAGGATGTTGCATGTATTACGGATTTGCACATTACATGTGTTGCTGCCACCGTTTTATATTAAATATGAAGACATTTGCACTTTAGCACAACTTTACACAGTACAGGTTTAAGGACTGATCATTCCCTCCATTATTAATTGCTTATTATTAGGAATCTTATCTGCATGTTTTTACAATGTCTAAGGTTTTAATTGACAAAGAAACTTAACTATGAAAGGAAATTAAAAAATTGAAATAAAGATTTTATAATTAATCTAAGTAAGACAACAGTAGGAAAAGAAAATCCACAAGCTCAGTGATGAAAGTGATGAAAGCATAAAAATAATCAATGAGTACTTCACAAGCTCATCGGAGGAATCTTCTTAACATGAGCAACTAGAAGAACCAGGTCAATCAGAAATATGGCACAGCAATGTTGAACTCAACAAAGATCAGTGACTCATACGGCTCATGGCTCTAAAACCATCAAAGCAGTATGTAATCTTTAATTGTACAGAAGAAATAAAGGTTTCTACATCAATTCCATTAATCCCAGATTGAACAGTCACTGTGACATCTCACACTTTTTGTCTTTCTCCAGATATGAAATCAAGTCTGGACTGGTCTCAACTCTCAGAAAATAAATACCATACATCACACTCTTGTCACTGTGAACCTGCCCAAAAATTAATCTGGACCACTGTAGGACCTAGCCCTTTATGCAGGGTCACTCCCAAACTTTATGTCTTCACGCATCCGCCTTACCACCCTATCCCCATTTTCTGAATTTGTTTTTGTTGGCATTAGGACTCTGTGCTCTTTATCACTGCCAACCAGCCCTACAGTGCTTGTGCTCTCTCCATAAAACATGGTATGATTAGCATATACCTAATTGGCACATGTAATCTACTTGTAAATCTTTAGTAAATGGTACTGCATGTATCCAGGTCCTGTAAATTAAAAGATTCTAGTGAACCTGCAGCACTCATTGTGCCACCTTTGAAAACATTCCTCAGGGCTGCCATGGCAGCTTGTAGTGCAGTTTTAAACTGCCATTTCGACCTTGCAAAATAAACCTTTTGCCAGGCCCAAGCCTTCCTTTTTAATAACCATAAATCAGCCCTAAGATAGGCCCTTCAGGCTTGTAGGGCATGGCACATTGTATTTAAAAAGTAGGACGTGTGGTTAAGTTTTACATGTCCTCCTAGTGAAAAACTCCTAAAGTAATTTTTCACTATTGCAATGCATATTACTCACGTAGGGTAACATTGGGTTACTTTATTATATGTAATAAGTGATAACCCAAGTTTTGGAGCAAACTATGCTTCCACTCAAATGACTTATAATTTAAAACCCTCTTTAATGGTAATGTTGGGTTTTAAGTCACAGTTCTGAAAATGCTGCTTTTAGAAAGTTGGCATTTTCTTGTCCTACCCATTTGGTGCTTGTTGCCTCTCTGGCATCACTGTGTTCTCCTCCTTGCCCAACTGAGGGTTCTCTCAAAAATGAGGAAGCGTGAAACAACTCGACGCAGGACCTTGCATTGCAGTACTTACAGTTCCTGACCGGCAGCCTCATCTGAAAGGAGACAGTGCAGTACAACTCAACGCAATACCTCATAGATCCTTGGCAGCCTCATCGGAACCACAACTCGACTAAGGAGCCCACATTGCAGCACCTTGCATCTCCTGATTGGGGGCCTCATCCGAACCGGTGCAGCGTGATCCAACTCGAAGCAGTACCTCACAACTCAGACCAGGTACAACCAGATACACTGTCCAGTGCTCTAAACTTGGTCCTATACCCATCACTTGCTCCATCGCAGTTAGCCTGAACAGCTTCAGCTCAACAAGATAACTACAGTTGTGCTTTCTGCTATTTGGTGCTGGTTTTACCTAAGACTTTGGCATTGCATATATCCAGTACTATGGTTTGACTTTTAGTTTTTCTGATATTTTATTTATTAAAATGTACTCTACTTTTCTAGACTGGTGCAGGATTTTTCTTGTACTGGGTTTTCACTGTATTACTGTGTGCTGCATAAATAGTTTACAAATTACCTCTGAGATCAATCTGAATGCTTTTGTGCCAAGCCGTTAGTGTGTTAAGCCCAGGTTAATTTAGTGACTTTTTGTGCTTCATCCTGATTAAGATTGGATTATTGCTTGAGAAAGGTTTCACCTCCCTCAACCTGTAACCAAATTTCTCACACCCACATTACTTTGTTCTTTAAATGACTCAGTTAAGGCCCTGAATTATCAATCCACCAAATTGATCTATTACAAATAATGGCAACAGCTAATGTGGCAATTGCCTAAAAGGTGGAGAAATTAACTTAATCATTAACATCATCAATTCAAAGTTTCGACAAATTTTGAAAACCTCATTGCTGGCCTCTTTCAAGGGAGTCCTTGATCCCCAAGAACTGCCTCCCCAAGTCTTAGAGCCTTGGCTGGCATAAGAGGGCACTCCTCCTCAAATAAATGTGAAAATACTGAAGTTTGGGCTCCTCATGACTGTACTGTGACTAGACTGATTCATGACGACCACCAATAGAAAGCTCCAGAGAGACCCGCTCTTAAAGCTACAGTGACCGCCAGTGATGACCAGAAACATGAGAGCTACAGTTCGCACTACAGCAACAACAGCCCACAGTATGATGCCTCCACCTTGGGAGACAGGCAATTGCATAAATGACACTCCTTTAATTTCCTCTCAACCTTCTCGTCTAAGCTAGGGAACCACACTCAATATCTCAATGCCCTCTTGGTGGCTACAATTCCACCATGTCCACTGATGCAGCAGAAACTTTAGTACTGTTCCTCACGTCACAGTGATCCATGACAGTCTATGCATTATGTTTATCAACATACTACTGTTCTACTGTAGAGTGATGTACTGAGAAGTTATTTTAGTGTGCATTCGTTCAGACTAATGATTTAGAAATAGGTTGTATCGAAACATAGTTTAGTTAAATGTTTAAAGGATTAAACGGACATTATGTTACAGCTTAGAGTCAAAATGAGATTGAATTTCTATTAATTAATGTTTTAAATATGTATGCAAAATAGAGAAATGCAGTTCTGCCCAGTGCCTGAAATGTATTAACAGTCATTTTGTTTAAAGTTATGGTAACATGAATGTTATTGAAGATTTAATAATGCAGAATTTATAGTTTTGTCACAACCTCAACGCTTCTTACTGCTGTAATCCGTCAGTCTCTGGCACCAGGTTTCGTGCTTGTTCTGGATGTACCAAGGTAGGGGCGACCCTTTCCAGTAGCCACAGTGCTGCTGATAATAGAATACCAAGCAGGCCGTAACCTCCAGAAGGAGTCAGAGAGGAAAAAACCCAATTTGGGAAAAACCTCAGATCAAGGAACTCCAGAAAAAGATAAAAATTAGGCTAAAAAGTCTGGAACAGAAACTGCAGACAGGGAAAAGCAGGTGGAGTGCAAAATCTACAGGAGCGAGGAGCACAACCGGAACGGGAAGTGTTTGCAACGCAAGGAACAGAAGATCAACTGTGCTTATATACTGACAAACAGGAAGTGAGATGCAGGAAGTAATGAAGACACCATCTTGGAATGGGAAAATCCACATTAGAGTAGATGGAAAAATAGCTGTAATATAAAAGATAGGCAGCAAAGCATGCAGGGAAGGAAACACAGACTCCTGGGAAAGAGAAAATATGGCCAAGAAGGAACAAAAAAGAAAAAGAGTAAAAAGAAGAAAAGAAGAAAATCTGTAGGAAACAGGTCCGTAAAACTAGGGGGGTAAAAGGTGAGCGCAGCATGAAACAGAGCCCAAAGGGAAAGTTTCAGGTTGCGCTGTGGCCCAAAAAACAGGTCATGAACCGAAAAGGGGCCCGCGACAGGACTGGCCGCCCAAAACGCCGACCGCCGATCTGTCCGCGGTCCGCAAGTGGGACGCCGCCAGTCTTCAACGCGACACAAGTTTGCGTAATAAAATGTGTTTTATTTGAATGCATTAATGAGCTGTTTAATTCATTTGTATTAGCCTAATTGAGGTCTGCTAAGCCCTGTATTTTGTGATTGTGCAGAAAATGTCAAGTCATCTTGCTAACGTTTACCTTTCTTTCAGACTTCGTTCCCATGAGAAGACTAGTTTGGTAATAGATGTCTATTGTTTTACACATAGAGAGTTGGGAGAATCTGACCTTGGATGTAGACCATCCTGGACTGTGGGCTAGAAATTTAAACATTTGTTTCAATCTTGCATCGAAAGATATGGAAGGAAGCTGTTCTCATGAAAAACTTGGGAAATCACGAAGATGTCTGTAGCTGAAGTCGTAAGATCAATTTCTATTGGATGTTGCCCCTTCAACGTCAAGTGAACTGTTCTTTGACTAATCAGATTGTCATATGAACTTTAAAAGTCAATATCCAGCAGGACTTTGGTTAGATCTAAAAGAACCCCGAAGTTGAGCAGCTAAACCACTTTCCTTCCTGTATCCTGAATGCTGAGCCCCTTGGAAAAATATCTTCTTCTTTGCTCTTGCCCCTTTGAAATGCCCTGCTGAACTTAGAGATTTCTCCTTAGCCCAAAGAAGAATACTCTTGACCAAGCTTCTGATATGCTGACGCCTTCCCTTTTTACTTACTTTTGTCTACCTTATTTAGTATCCTCTTGCCAGAGATTATCTTTTTCCAAATTCTTTTTTTGTCCTCTTTGTTCTTTTTGACTTTTGCCTGCATGTGTTCAACCATGCACGTTATTCCATAATTGGTTAAACCGTGGGGTTTTCCCCTTGCCCAGTTAAATTGAACTTTGATGACTTGAACTGCCTTGATGCCTATTATTAAAACTGAGCAATGTTTGTTTTCTATATATCAAATTATCTTATTGATGTTTTGTATTGTCTTTGTTGAGTGCCTAGTTCTCTTAATGTTAGTCCGCCTGAACGTATTTCATCACCTTGGTCAGCCCTTGGGGATTCTTTAGCTTTATAACTTTGTCTTGCGAATTCTTTTACATGATTCTGAGCTTATGTTTGTAATAAACTCCTTTACCTTATTCCTGACTTGAGGTTTCCTTGTAAGGCTACATGGGTCTTAATGTGTAATTGAATTGGTTTGTATTGACATTTGTTGTATGGTTCTACCACATCCTATGCAGGGTCCATAGAGCAGGCATGACAATCTAGAATCCTCTTAGCACAAAGACTTCTTTAGTGGCAGACAGTTCCTCTTGGACATTTCAGTATTTTTGAAATTCAACATCATCACTTGGAGGTCGAACACTCTGGGCCTGATTAAGACCTTGGCGGATGGGATACTCCGTCACAAACTTGACAGTTATCCCGCCCGCTGTGTCACAAGTTCCATAGAATCTAATGGAACTTGTAATACGGCAGACGGGATATCTGTCATGTTTGTGACAGAGTATCCCCTCTGCCAAGGTAGTAATCAGGCCCTCTGTCTCCATGATTGTGCTGAAATTTTGTTTTAGGAGCAAGCATGTCCTTATTGGCATTTGTAACAGTGATAATCAGTTTGATGGACAGAGCTACAGGCATGCTGGACTTGAAATTGATATATTCCTCAGCAGTTTTTGACATGGAGCTATGCTGCTATGGGGGTACTCATGAGAAATAATCTGCTGGGTTTTGATTCTTGCCTGGCTTGGTCAGAATTGTTTTGTCATACTCTTCTAGATGCAACCCCCACCTTTCAAGGTGAGAAGGCAGCTTTGATTTAAAAAAATGGTGAGCAGCGTCTGGTGGTCTGTGACAATCGTGAAATGATTTCTATACAAACACATGAAAATGTTCACACACCCTTAGTACACCTAGACTTTTTTTTATCCGGCTGGCAATAGGCACGTTCAGTGTCAGAAAAGCTTCTACTGGCATATGCCACAAGGTGTCTCCAAGTACTTAGATGTCCATTATGCGGAATAAGGATTATTCCCATCCACACTGGGCTCACATCAACAGTGATCTTAGTGTGTAGTTTAGGATCAAATTAAGTTGTCTCAGTCACTTTGTCAGTTGTATATTTTAAACTTTTGAAGCTGTGGTCACATTCAGTACACCATCGGAACTGAACATTTCATTTTGTCAGGTCTCGAATGGGGCACTCACTGTGGCAAAATCACAAATGTACCTTTAACAATAGTTGGCCATGCCCAAGAAGGACCATACCATGGTGACATCTTGTGGAGGACTGGTGGCTGATGGTGCTTGTACTTTATCAAGAGTCATCCCTCCATTAGAAAATACGTGCCCAATGTTTAGGAGCCTTATCTTGATCCCTCCGTGTTGTGCCAAATACCAGTATATCATCACTGTAATTGAATGCATGTGAAACTGGCTGAATAATTCTAGGTATAATATCTTGGAATATTTCTGCAGTAGATGAGACTCCAAAGAGAAATCTTTTGTATCTGAACAGACCCAAATGAGTCGAAAAAGTGGTAATGCACCTGCAGTTTTCTTCCAGTTCGAGTTGATTGTATCCCATATTCAGGTCAAGACGGGAGAAGACTGTGGCTCCATTCAGCTGCATGATCGTATTCGCAATGTGCAGTGCAGGATGTCTTTCTCTCTAGATTGCTTTGTTGGTTTGGAGCATGTCCGCGCAGATGCGCACTCAGTCTCTAGTGTCCCTTTTCTGCACTACCACTATGGGCAGCACCTATGGTGTGGGAGCAGTAGAGCGCTCAGTAATGTCATGTTTCAGCAAGGCTTCTAGTTCCTTCTCGAATGCTTCCTGTAAATGAAATGCTATTCTAGGGAGTTGCTATGGTATGGGCCAGGCCGGATGTCTTCATTAATGTGAAGTTGCACCTTTATCTTTTTGATGGGAACTGATTCACAATTTCAAATTGCGTATTTAGGTTGTAATTGATAGATTCTAGTCCCATGTCATCAGCAGTTGCAAAACTAAGAAAACGTGCACTAGGTAGAGTAGCCTGAAGAACATAGATTGGGGCCTGTAGAGACTTCTTATGACTCAAGGTCGCTGTGAATGATCCTTGACTCCTAAATGGTTTGGAAGCAGCTCATATGTGCACCTTCGTATTTGACTCTGTGAGTCGCAATACAGGTGACAAACTGTTAAATTGTTCGACTGGCATGATGTTGGTCGATGTACCATTATCAATTACAAAGGTTATGGGACAACTGTTGATCTTACGTTTGATCTACGGGCAATGTCCATATGAGTTTTGTTGTTTCATTAACTCACTTGTTTTTGGTGTTCTTTTGTCTTCTTTACAAGCGATAAGGCCTACATGTGCACATCGCTCCTTTTTATCTATGATCATTGCAGATTCACCCTCTTCACTGTCGCCTGATAGTGATGTTGAGGAACACTTGCAAGATGAATTTGATGACAATTAATTTTATTTAGTTTCCACCTGTTGCAGTTAAGGTTCTTTTTGTCTTTGTGGGTGAGGCAAGAATGCTTCTGGATACTTATGGCGTCCACCTTCTTGCCTCACCATGATGTAATTGGTTTCTCTTTTGCTTTGCAAACTGTTATGAAGTAATTCTCCTTTATGCACCCTTTGCAGATCTGTCTGATGGTTCGACATTTATCTTCATTTCGAAATGAAAATCCACATTGGAAACAAATTCTTTCTTTCTTTGAAGATGTTGACTTATGGCTTCTGCTCGGTTCTTGTGCCTATTCTTTGACCAATAATGATTCATATTTTGCTGTTCCCACTTCTATATCGGCGGCTTGCTGATCTGCTTGTTCCTTAGCTCTGGCAGCAATCAGATTTTTTTCTAGAGTGAGTGCCTCTTGCAACATGCTTCTTCTAAATGAGTCCGACAAACAACCATCCATTACTCTGAGGCGCGTTGCTTCTTCATAGTTAAATTTACTGAATTTGCAATGTTTGATAGGCACATCAAGTCACTCAGCAAACTCATCCATCGTCTCACCAACTTGTTGCCTCACTTGATTGAAAATGTAGCTATCATAGTCGACGTTTGGCATGAGATTAAACTTGGCTCCTAAAGCTTGATATGACATTGGCTCACTTTGGCCCATATGTACGAACACTTTTTCCCATAGACACAGAATGGGTAAAAACCTTTGCTACATCTGGCCCTTTGTGAGATTTAAGTATTTAATGATTTTCTCATCATTTATTTCTTTGAGAGTATCTATGAAATCATCGAAAATCTCACTCCTTGTGGTCCATCTAGTGCTAATATTCTGCTTTTTGGCGGTGCTGAATAGTGGCAGAAGTTTAAAAAATGAGGTTGCACTGCACTCCATGTATCTTGCGGCAGCTACGGGAACCAACAACCGTGCGAGCACAATCCCGGTGTTTGCTCGTCACCTCACCCAATTAGAGGTCATGATGTGAGTGAGTAAATATCATTACTTGTACAAGGTTGTTGCTGCCTTCTAGGACTGTATCTGGTTGTCACCGTCTTTTATTTGGTGCCCTGTTGCCACTGCCTTTAGCGTTCTCTTTGTATGAATGATGGCTTGGTGTTGTGGTGCAACACCATATTTTTTCAGCCTGGCCGGCAAGTCTTGGCAGGCTTTTCCAATGGCACTCCATTGTAAGGCCTTCAACTTCTCCACCAGGCCTCATACGGGCTGAAGTGCGGCTTGCACTCCACATGTGCCAGTTGAAGGATTCTTTGCTCTGGCTCGGAAAGCACATGGCACTTATAAGCAGTTTGCTACTCCCTTGCAAACTCTCAGGGAGAGCAGTTCTGTTTCTTTGGGACACATATCCCCTACTTGTCGTCAGTTATTGCATACTTCCTAGCCCGGGAGCATGCACAAGAAAACGCCACACATGGACCTCGTAGTTAACGTATTTATTCAGCGTACAACATTCAACGGAGTTCTCATTTTCTCATGACCGTTAAAGACCGCACCTTAACACCCCCCAAAAGATTGTGTAATCCCTTCATTGAGACTGCCCCAGTGCCGTAACCAGTCCTAAGACACTACAAACAGGGAACCTGGTTCATTAACAAGGGTAAGGTTGAAATTATAAGTACAAACAAACATCTAGGTATTACAATTGACTGCACAGGTTCCTTCTATAAAGAAAAAGGGTACATTTCAAACCACAGGGCTATTAATTTGAACAGCTTTTGTAAACCAACAAATACAATTTATATTCAGTTCTAAATTGGTCTCAAGCTACATCGCCACAATGGGAGTTGGTTTTTTTGTCCTTCATATTAAATGCATCCTAAACTGAACTAACGCTAACGTAGATTGTGTTTACACTGTCCTCTGTTTTGCACCGACCTCAAAATATATCATATGATGACTATTGCTGTTCTCCTTGTTCTAAATAAAGAAATACCAGTGTGCACACTAATAAATAGAAAGTGTGCTCAGATACTTTCTCTCATTGTACTTAACCAAGGACTTACAACCATCCCAGGCAAAGCCGTAAAATGTATCAATTTAAATGCTCAAATAAACTGTGACACTGTCTGAAAATCCAATGTATTAATACCATGAGAGACTTTCTGAATGTATTCTGTTGTAGAATTTTTCTTCTTGCTCATTCCATATTGGTGCATAACCTGAAAACCATGTACTCGTGCAGAATGTATAAATGTCTTTGTCTAAAGTCCAGTAAGAGAACATGTGGATTTCTGTATAAAGGAGACGAGACCCTTACTCCACCTTTTAGAAGGCAAAACGTTGCTGGATTTTACTTCGAACTGTACTGAGTTCTCTGTACTTATGATTTGTATGCTTTCCTCCTAGATTGTTTTACAGAATGCTCCATGTAATCTGACTAATCTGACTATCATTTCCTTATATAAAGCTTTGAAATGACAGGCCTTGCCTGTCATTCTTATAAGAATGTTTCAGCATTTGCTTTCAAGCTTAATCTAATACAAAAAGTGACGGCTTGTGGCGCGAAGCACTAAAGCCAGTATCAGGACTACTCCATTCCTAGTCCCTTGCATGCCTGATGGTGATGGCTCTGACTGGATACGACCCATTATTGGCAAACTAGTTGGGTAAAGACCAAGTACTGGACCTTCATGGTCCAGATGGTTTCCTCTAAGATCTAAATTGACCCAGTTCCAAGCTGAAACAATGACGTGAGCATCAATAGGGTTTGCATGCGGAGTGTGGAAATAAAATAGTTGTTGAAAGGTGTTTGTTGGGAGTTGTAGTATGTGTATTGTGGTGGAATGCAGTGGACGGATTTTGAGAGTAATTATTGTAGGATGCTGGCTCTGTATATACTGTACAAAAGTAAGGCATGGTGTGCACAGATTCCAGTAGACCCGCAGAGGCTTTACAGAGGCTAAAGTAGATAATACTAATGTTCTCTTTTCTGGTATGCTTATCAGAGGGTAGTGCTAAGCATTTTTTGTACGCACACAGTCAAGAAAGGAGGCATACGCTCAATCACTAACTCCAGGCCAACTGTTTTATGTCTCAAAAATATACTTTGTTACTTTATTTCTAGTCCCAAAAGGGTCTTTGTTGCAGTTATGTACAGTTTCAAGAATGTATCATTTCCAAGTATCAAATGCACTTTGTTTAGAATTCAGAGATAAAACAGTTTACGGGTAAGTAATACTTTTCAGTTTCAGAAGTGGACACAGTACGGTTTCTTATAGAAAGCAATGCGATCCTAGTCTTTGGGGGTTAAGGTGTCTACAGGGCAACGTTTAAGTAGACACCAGTAGTGCACCACCAGCAACACGGGGCTTCTTGTAGCAGGAGTCTTGAAGCTGCAGACAGGCCGGTAGGGATGGGGCCAAGTCAGTTGTTACCTGGACTCTACTCTGCTGGTGCAGCTCTCCAGTCCTTCTTCTTCTTGTTAGGTCACCAGGAATCTGAACAGCAGGTTCAGGGGTACCCCTAAATACTAGATTTAGGGGTGTTACAGGGGTCAGAGGGCAGTAGCCAATGGCACTGCACCTGAGAGTGGCTACATCCTTCCTGTGCCCATTCCCTCTAGGGGAAGGGCCAAATTCCTAACCATATTGGCAAAACAAGATGGAGGATTCTGCCAGGAGGGGTTCACTGCATCTCTGGGCACCATATGGGTGGTCCCTCCTGGTGTTTACTAATTTTCCTGCCCGGTCTGCCACCAAAAGTGGGGCCTGGTCCAGGTGGTGGGCATCTCTACTAGTTTGAGCGCCCAGGGGCATCATAACAAAAGGCAGGAACATTTCAGGCTCACTGCCAAGTGCTGCGGTTCCTGCAGGGGGAGGTAGGTGTGAATCAAATCAAAATGTCACAGGAGGTCCAGTCCCCCATGATGTACAAGACGTCCATAAATTTCAACCAGGACAAATGATGATGCCTGAGGGGGGAGGAGGAGTGCACACTTGCCACAGTGCTGGAAGTGGATCAGAGTGGACCATATGTGGACGAAGAGGTTAACGAACATCCTGAATCTTCCCTAATAGATACAGGAGCCACTCTTTAAACGACTAGAACAGTAGAGGTCCCTTAGGTATCCCTCTCTGGAAAAGAAGTCCAAGTCATAGGCATTAAAAATCAACAGTGTACCACTGAAATTACTGCCCGTGTAACCAGTAAAAATAGGAGACATCAGAGAGCAACATCAGTTTGTGATTCTGGCTCCATAAACTTGTTAGAACGTGATCTTCTCTGCAAACACAGCTCTGTCATCTATCGCGCAGAGAATAGCATTGGCACTGAAATGCAGGCAATCGATTTTAAGTTTAATTCATAGTCCTCCAAAGCTGTTGTCAAGTTATACATGGGTATTACAACGGTGGGCTTGCCAGTGGATTTGAAAGAAACAGTTAAGGAGGAGGACTAGGATTTCACAGAAGGAGAGACTGGGTCGATTAAAGGTTTCAAGCCCCTAAAGATCACCATCTGACCCAATGTTGTTTCGCCACAGACTCATATAAAATGCCTGTAGAAGCTAATGAAGGAGTCACCCCTGTCCCTGAGAACATGATAGAACAAGGCATCTTGAAGGAAGTTGTCAGGAGCCCATGTAACTCCTCAATCATGGCCTTACAAAAAGCAAACAAAAAGTGGAGGTTTGTACAAGACATCCGAAAGATTAACCAAATTGTCATTCCATGCTTTTCTGTGGTACCAAACCCTGCTGTGATTCTGTTGCAAATTCCCCCAGATGCTGAGGGGTTCTTGGTCAGTGAAATTTGCAAATCCTTCTCGGTTTTGTTACATGAAGACAGCCAGTTTCTCTTTGCGTTCCGGTTCCAGGAGAAGACTCTCATGGAGTGTTATGCTCCACAAGGGTATACTAAAAGTCCATTTTATTTCAATCAGATACTCAAATAGAACCTAGAATCTCTGCATTTACCAAGTAGTTCAACCTTAATCTCGTACATCAACGATCTCTTGAGCACCTCAATGCCAAAGGAAGACTGCAAAGAAGACACAATTGCCTTGCTCAACTGACAATTGGCATAAGGTCTCCCCTGAGAAATTACAATACTGTCAGAGGGAAGTCATGTACCAGGGACATCAGATAGAGAAGGGAGTGAGGTGAGTGTCCCATGAGCACATAGTGTCAGTCCTTAAGATGAAGTTCCCAACTACTCAGAGGGAAATGAGAATGTTTTGGGCATTTCTGACTGCTGCCTACAATGGATCTTGATCATTTCCTTTTTGGCGAAGCCTTTAATAAGGCTGACACACACTGATGTCAATGACCCGGTACCAAGTGATGACAAAAGCATGGAACCTTCCAGGAGTTCAAAAGTCTGCTTTGTAGTGCACCCACTCCTGGAATGCCAGACTAAATGGAAGCATTTGTGCTCTTTTGTCACAAAAGAGATGGTTGTGCTCTGCCTGTACTAGCACAAGTCCATGGGGAGACCAATCAACCAATCAGAAACTTCTCAGCTACTCTTGATCAGGTGGCAGCAGTGTTGCCTGGTTGCCTCAAAGTGGTTGCTGTGGTGAGTATTGGCATACTGCTTACTGAAAGGATTATGATGGGCTACTCCTTAATCGTAATGGTACCTCATTCGATTGAGATCCTTATGACACATACCAAAACTCAACACCTGACAAATAGCCCCTAAGCCACTTTGAGAGAATAATTTTGGCAATGGAAATTGTTTCCAACAGGAGGTCTAACACACTAAGCCCTGCTTCTCTGTTGCCAACTCCACAGGGAGATGACAAGGACAGATTTGATCACAATTATGTTAGTGTTACCGAGATACGCACAAAACCAAGTCCTGACATATTGGATGTACCCCTTCCAGAATCTCACCATAACCTTTTTGTTCATGAGTCTTGTTTGAGAGACCGATGCAGTATTTTAAGAGCTTCTTATGCTGCTCATATGCTGAGCTGAGTTGCTGAAGCGTCTTACGTATGCCATGTAACAACTGCACAAGTAGCTTAACTGATTTTTTTGCCAGAGCCTGCTGCACCTCAGAAGGTTTGTGAGGTACTATTTACACTAACAGCCAGTATGGTTTTGGAGCTGTACACAACTTTGGCCGGCTATGGTCACAGACAGGATTTCTGACATCAGCTGGTACCTCCATCCAGAATGGGCTGTATGTTTCAAATTTGTTAGATACTCTGCAAGGGCCAAAGCTAAGTGCTATAGTGAAGTGCGCTGCACATAAGAAGGGCAGTAATTTTGTTACCAGAGGCAACCGTTACACAGACAAAATTGCCCAGTACTCTGCCCTTGAGTCCAGCACCTTCCATTTAGATGACCGATGTAATGCAGAAGGCTAAGCTCTCCAAGTTGCTACTGATTACTGTATGTACCTTCGATGAGTTGAAGGAACTGCAGCATAGTGCTCCAAAGCCAGAGAAAGACAAATGGGAAAATATGGGATGTGTGAGGGATGCCAATGACATTTGGGTCTTCATCCAGGGAAAAACAGTTGTTCCTGATTCCCTCCTGCCCGCAGTGGTGCGACATATACATGGTCCAACCAATATGGACAGAGACGGAATACTGTCTATCGTTTTATTACATTGGTATTTCAGAACTAGGAAAGAAATGTTTTGCCATCACTATGTTACCTGACAAAAACAAAATGTAGACAAAAGTTGCCATGGCCAAGACCACATTGGAAAGTCTGATGGCCACTTCAACGGTCTCCAAATTGACTTTGTGTTGATGCCCCGATGTAACCAACTGAAATATATCCTTGTCATTGTGTGTCTGTAGAGGCGTATCCTACCCAGAGATGTGACAGCCTAAGTCGCCAAACTATTGTTGCAGGAATTGATCCTGCAATTCGAGATGCCAGTTCATCTTGAAAACCGATCAAGGAACACACTTCAAAAGCGCGATAATACAGTTACTATACACAGCTTTAGGGATTGATTACACTGTAGCTACAGGCCTGAGGCATCGGATATTGTGGAGAGAATAAAAAGAACAATCAAAGGTAAACTTGCTAAAGCCTGTGCCTCAACATCGCAAATGACTTGATGCTCTTCCTTTGGTGCTAATGAGCATCCAAAGTACCCCCAGTAAGAGAACTGCATTGTCTCCTCATGAGGTGCAGATGGAGAGAGCTAGGCAAATTCCCTCGGTCCCAACAGCTGCTCCTGTGAATATCACAGGCGACCTGGTCCTCAATAACTGCAAGGTATTGTCTGATGTGGTGCGTTTTATCTCTAATCAGGTCAACGTGGTTACTCCAGCTGTCTGAGAATCTCTAGGACATGACTAGTCACCAACACTGCTGTCAAGTGTGCTGGTCTGCCAAACTGGGAGGGCAAGGCACGAAGAGGAAGAAACAGAACCAATATTCACTAACGCCTCCATTCTCCCCAGGTTTTAGGTGTCTCAGGCTTCAGAAGAACAGGAAGACCAGGCTGAGGGTCTAAAGTCTCCAGCGGACAAACATCACTCAGAGCAAGTGGTTGATGAGAGTTGTTCCAGCAACTACTGTAATACTGACCACTGGAATGAGAACCGTCATCCACGAGGACAGTGAAAATTCATGGAAGGCCAAACTAATCTGTTACAGCAAATCCTGTAAGGAGCAGAGGTTAAAGCAGGACACGGAAGCGCCACCTTGGATAGTGCCCTAACCTCATCAGAGCCAGAGATCTCAAGCATCTCCAAGGTTTGAGGTCCAGCTAAAGACAGTTGGCCAAAAACTACAACCACCTAAAAAAGACTGCTGACACCTAAGAACAGCCTAGAAACAATTAGGGAACACAGTGGGTTAGAAGAACAAGAACAGGCTGACCAGATTGACATTGTGTACGAAAGCCTGGACTTGATCAGTACCAAATGACCCAAAAGGCCCAAAAGGGGGAGAAATATCAACCAGAAGTATTCATGCCCAGACTGGACATACTTTGCCCAAATCAAATTTGACTCTGATGGCTGCCTAACTGACATTAACAAGCCGCTCTGAAGACTAAGAGAAGCTACAAGAGACTATTCACATTTACTACTGACAGACGTTGAATGGTCAAAGAGGTAGGGTAACAGTCACAGAACAATAGCTCCTTTAGGCCTTCAGCTGAAGTAGCATAAAAATCCTGGTAACTTTCAAGATAGGATAAAGAATATAGGGTAGCAACTAGACCGCTAACAAGTATTAGCTAAGTATCTGAGATTTCCTTGATCTAAGTTAAGTTAACATGGTGCAGCAATGCTGCAAGTTTGCTTGTAGGCCTGGCAGTTGCCATTTTCCATGCTTGGATGGCTGTTGGATGTCTATATGTTGGAAAGAAATATCCCTCATATTTTGAGAAACT
This sequence comes from Pleurodeles waltl, assembly GCF_031143425.1. Classification (NCBI taxonomy): domain Eukaryota; kingdom Metazoa; phylum Chordata; class Amphibia; order Caudata; family Salamandridae; genus Pleurodeles; species Pleurodeles waltl. Next base: position 913,638,853 of record NC_090448.1, on the reverse strand, counting down.
CCACTCTTGATCCTGTAGCTAGACCTTCTCCAACCAAAATTAAGGTGTCACACATTCCACAGTATAAGAATGTGTATAGTTACAATGTGTATTATCAAATATTAGCCAAATATGTGAGATATGGAAATGGAGAATTGCTTTGTATGCTCTTATCTTCCAGTTTCTGCAGACGAGAGAGCAGCATACCTTTACTTACCATTGTCTTACTCCTCTTCCCCCCTTGTTTTCTTAAATCTTTTCTATCAAGATAAAATTACAATGTTTATTCTAATTGTATGTGCTTCCTGAACCATTAGAAGATGTGTCAGAGTTTAAAATCTGTATTTGTGGGCTACTAAACATGTTTCTCGCTCTTACAGAAAGGTTTAAATCAAGGGATAAGCATGAGTAAATGATGAAATTCTTTAACCCCCATGACAAACTTCTGCACTACTAATTAGAGCATGCAGGATGTAACCTACGAAATTAGACAAAACGAGAAGGTATTTATATATTATGTGAATGAAGAGATAAGAATAGATTAAGAAAGACGACAAAGGAGGACAAATCCAGGACACATCATTCAGAAAGGTGAAGAGGCTCTAAGGAAACCACTCCTTAGGTTAAGCATTGATGTCACCAAAAAGGATCTTTATGTATCATTCGGCAGCAAGAGGGAAATGATACTGTTGAGAAATTAAGATGGAGCAAATGTGAGCACAGCTATTTAGTTAAGGGAAAAACGTTAAATCTTAAATCTAGAAGTTAGCATATAGGGAATGTATTATATGTGTGGCAAGTCAGCTTATGTTCAGGTAGTTGTGATGTGGCATGAGTTTCCCTAGGACTTTTACTAATTAGTTTGATTTTCCTCTTCAGCAATACTTAAGGAGGAGTAAACATAGTTTTAAACAGATCCTTTGCAATATATTTGGAACACTCAAAATATTCATAGGATATGCACTGAATGATGTAAAGAATAGCAGGTTGTCCTCCTGCAGTGCTTTGACGGTGATAAATAAAGAATTGCTTGCAATGAAGAGCTATGATCATGCAAAATTGCCTTGTGTTAGATTTACTCCTCAGGAAGGAAGTTGAAGTTTGGCAGGACATACACGCTTGGAAATGCTGTGCTTCCATACCATGTGTTGATAAGCAGTTTAGAGGCCATATTACTCTGAACATAACGCATGAATTACCTGAGCCTGGTGCCTGGGAGGGGTTAGGATCTATATTCGGATTCATTTGAAAAGGATTTGCTAATGGCTTGGTAGTATAGTGGAGGAATTCTGAAATTGCTTTTAATACATTTTTACCTTTGCTTGTATTAATTGGCATTGCACATGTGCATATTTCCTTATAAGTTTTGCCAAATAATTTCATCATGGAATGGTATGGTGGTTTTCGGGTACATGAAGCTGTCAGTAACGAGAGGAAGTAAAAGAAAGAGCCTGACGTAAAGGTTCAAGAAATGAAAAATGTATTTTACAACATCTTGAAGGATTTGGGATGATAACTTAAAGAAGAACCCAAAGTTAAAGAAGGATGTTTTGTAATAAAGGACTGGAGAGATGATTTTGAAATCATCAGAGGGGGGATTGTGGGAAGTTTTTGTTTTCTTTCTTTATATTAAACTCATCATATACTGACCTTACTCTGAAATAGATTGTGTGTACACTGTCCTCCATCTTGCCCCAACGTCTCAATATATCAAATGATGACTGCTGCTGTTCTCTTTGGTCTACATAAAACATTATTAGGGTCCACACTAATAAACCGAGTGTGTTCTCAGAGACTTTCCCTCACTGTACCTAGCCAGGGACATTTCTACTGTTGCAGGATATTGCTATACAATGTACCAATTTAGATACTTGAATTAACTGTGAGAATATCTGAAAACCCAATGTATTAATGTTTCTTCTTGGTCGTTCCCTATCGATGCACATCCTGAGAACCATGTATTCAGGTTGAGTGCATGAATGTCTTTGCCTAACACCCTATAAAAGGACTTGTAATTTTCTGTATTCAGTAGACCCTTTCCCCACCTTTTAGAACCAAATCTATTCCAGATTTTACTTTGAACTGTACTAAGTTCCCTGAATTTATGATTTGTATGTTTTGCTACTAGATTTACTCATGGCATGTTCTGCCTATCAATTCCTTATATAAACCTTTGAAACAAGAACCCTTGTATGTCATTCTTATGATGTTTCTGCTATAGAGCTTCATCTAATAGAAAAAGTTACTGCTCCAGTCAGGGAGCACCAAAGTCTGTACCTGGACTATTTTGCTCCCAGTCCTAGTCGCTTATAAAACTAATGCACAAAATGAAACACTCTAGTGTTACTACAATAATTTTCCACACCTGGCTAAAATATCCAATAACACCACTTCCCAGAAAAATTAATGATTTGAGCTATTACCTGCCTCCTTGAAGTCACTTCACTTTTAAGATATTTGGTCCAGCATAACAAGCCACAAACGAATCAAAAAGGCTCTGTGATGCTATTAATTGTGTTTGACCAATGACTTTGTGTTTCACCGCTGCGCATATTAGTTGCTCAATGTTCACCAGTAGCACATTATATGTCTTGTTCAGTTGAGCCGCCTATTGGCTTTAACATGGAGTTAGCCATTACATTCTGTATTCAGTTCAGCTGCCTATTGGCTTTGACATGGCATTAGCCATTACTTTCTGTATTCAGTTTAGCCGCCTATTGGCTTTGACATGGCATTAGCCATTACATTCTGTATTCTGCCTATTGGCTTTGACATGCTGTATTCAGTTTAGCTGCCTATTGGATTTGACATATTAGACATTACATTTTGTATTCAGCTTTGCTGCCTATTGGCTTTGACATGATATTAGACATGACATTGTGTAGTCAGCTCAGCTGCCTATTGGCTTTGACATGACATTAGACATTACATTTGATATTTAGGTTAGCTGCCTATTGCCTTTAACGTGGAGTTAGACATTGCAGTTGAGAATCCAAGCTGTATTTTTCCAAGCTATGTTTTTTCCACAAGATGGACCAAGCTGTTTTCTTCACACCAGACTAGACCTGATAAGAGAGAGTACATTTGGTGTTTTCCTTTCTGCTCAGCCTTGGGAATAGGAGAAGACTAGGAGATCTGGCTAGTCTCCAAAGGCTTGCGTAGTTTTCCCGAGTCTGAGAGGAGGGGGCACACTTTTGTAAGGATGACTCTGGGCTACAGTGAGTTAGATTTGAATCTGCTTGACTTCAGGCTGGAGCTAGACGTCAGTTGCCAGTCTCCCATTTGGGTAGATAATCTCTTTCTCATAGTTGACCGGAGTCATCAACTTGCAGACCCCAGAAAGATGAAGCTGAATATTTAGGCCCTGCCGCCTTGCTCAAACGGTGATGAATTTGACTTTTATGCTTTGCTTTGAATATATTATATATTTGCTGTGTACATTGCAACTGAGAAGTACTGTGATGTATTTTGTTTTCTTGCTGCGACTACTTTGTGCTTGAAATCTACTAATTCGTCTCTCAAGAACTTGTGGGTGGGGAAGAATTAACAACAATAAAGGTCTTCTTAGAACTCAGAAGTGCATTCCAGAGAGGTTCTGTAAGCTCTGATATGAGATATGTAGGAAAGCAGAACATTTTGGCGTAGCCGTCAGTCTTGAAAGTCGAATTATAGATTTCTACGTGCACAATTTAAAAGTGTAATTGTTTTTTTTGTTGTTAGGAGAATTACAGAAGCACGGCAGACCATGTTTGAAAATGCATGTGTAGTTAAACTGCCTGATGGTGCTGTGAGAAACATGTTTTCTTTCTGTGATAAAGCATATTTAGAAAATGTGCCTTTTGAAAGTAATGATGTTCATTTTGTTCTTGACAGAAGGGTTTGGATACTTTTATCTGCTTACAGAAAAATGCAGGAGAAATGTAGGCAGTTGGAACATGAAAATAAGAATTTACGTGAGCAAATTAGCCAGAACACAATAATGCAAGATAATGCTGAAATGTATAAAAATGCTGTTTTAGAAGAATCTGTCTTTTCCCATTCCAGTAATGAGGGGGTTAAGACAGCTGTGAGCCAGTCTGAGCCTCCGTGTGAGCCAGGTTTTTTGGCAGTCGAAGTGCATTCCTTAACTGATAACACGGAGAACAGAGCTCAGAATGTGATTTACGAGGTACCGTCGCAAAATGTGCAAGTAAAAGGAAATATTTTAGAGTTTCTTACTGTTTGCACTAAGCAAGAGACGCCGAGTTTCATTTGCTTGTTTGATTTTTGGAAACAGAATAGCCCTCATCTGAGTGAAATCCTAACACTTTGGTATATGGTCACTAGGAAAAATTATATGCAGCTGCGTGCTTGTGATTTGGCAAATGAAATAATGACTTTAGGTTTCTGCGCAGTGCAAGAGGGAAACACTGATTTACATGTAAATCAGGAACAGGGGAAGAAAAGAGTGCCCCTAGCTAGGATCATACACTGGATCTGGTACCTGCAAGACATGGCTAGAGTACCACAGGTAAAAGAGTCACCAGTGAAATTGAGTGCACCATTTGAATTCGTGTCCACTGAGGATAAAAAGCATGTTTGTTTGACTAATGATTCATTGACTGAAATGTTGTTTTCTAGCACAGGAGAAGGAACAGTGTTGTACAATGTGTGTCAGACTTTAAAGCAAGAGCTGCGTGAGATGTGTCATTTTTACAATGATTCTTGGTTCATTGCCAATGGTTTAGCCATTTGTTTTTCCACATGGCTTGCACCTAACTGGTTCAATTCCCTTGCAGATGTTAAAGAGAAAAATTCAGAGAGAGAAGTGTACACCCAGAATTCTGACTTAGTGGGGATGGCTAAGTGGGTGCAACAGAAATGTGAACAGCTGGGAGAAAAAGCCACTTACAGGTGGGCAGAGAGGAGTGAGATGCACATTCCCCTAGATTTGATAAAAACTGCCCAGCACGCACAAAAGCAATCTGTCCCACAAACAGTCACAGAGCAGTTGGGGAGAGGAAAGTTACCAGGACAGATATGGCAAATTGATCAGGTTTTAGGGTGAGTGATTGCTGCAGATTACCAAGGAGAAATCAAAATTATGCTGATAACTAGAAAAGAATCTGATTTATTCATACAAATTGGAGACAGAATGGCCCAAATTGTCAAAAATGCAGTGAATGGAGGTTTGGTAAAGAAGGAGTCTGCCCCAGCCCTTCTGACAGTGCAAGAAAAGGGAAGCTGTGGTGCAGCAGATAAAAACCTCAGTGCTGAGGTGTGGGTTGAAGCCCCAGATGACCCTCCAGAACCTGCAGAAATTATAATAAAGGGCCCCAAAAACGTCCTTCTGATTATAAAACAGGGAAAGGAAGAGGAATGGTACATTTCAAATGACACATGTTATTTGCAAGAAAAGTCATACTTTTTTCTTTTGCAGATCCTACCACGTTTCGCCACTGTCCCTGAGTGTGCTGTGTGGTCCCCCTTCGGGTGTGTGCGTGTGGGGTCGGGGAAGGGACCGAACCCCCAACCTGAACCTGATTGAGTAAAGTGCAAGCACCATGGATCCATTTTGCGCAAATGGCGCCTTCAGTTCAAGCTCAACTTGTTTGATTACATTCTTCCACTGGAACTAAGCAACCTTAACAGTTAACTGTCTGTGTTTTTTCGTGTGGAACTCTGACTTTCACTTAACTTCCAACAAACTTTTCAGGTGGACTGTGCACCTTTACATGTGTAGAACTCATGCTACATCAAATTGCGATTTTAGAGACACTATTATCTCTTTCAGAGTATAAAAGTTTCAGTCTTTTCTGTGTAGATGTATCGGATGTGAAAGGTTATGAGATCAATATGTTAATCCACTTCCATTGCTTTACAGTGATTGCTTTTGTCATTCAGATCTGATTTGCTTATAATGTTTTTTTTTGTGTTGATGTTTTTCTTTTTTTTTTTTAAATAAGAGATATGTGAAACAAAAATTAATTGGTCATAGGGTGGAATGTGATGCTATTAATTGTGTTTGACCAATGACTTTGTGTTTCACCGCTGCGTATATTAGTTGCTCAATGTTCACCAGTAGCACATTATGGGGGTGATTCTGACCCCGGCGGTAAGGAACCGCCGGGGCCAGGGTCGGCGGGAGCACCGCCAACAGGCTGGCGGTGCCCCGCAGGGCATTCTGACCGCAGCGGTTTGGCCGCGGTCAGAAGAGGAAAACCGGCGGTCTCCCGCCGGTTTTCCGCTGCCCTTTTGAATCCTCCATGGCGGCGCAGCTTGCTGCGCCGCCATGAGGATTCTGACACCCCATACCGCCATCCTGTTCCTGGCGGTTCTCCCGCCAGGAACAGGATGGCGGTATGGGGTGTCGGGGGGCCCCCGTAAGAGGGCCCCACAAAGAATTTCAGTGTCTGCTCAGCCGACACTGAAATTCGCGACGGGTGCAACTGCACCCGTCGCACCTTCCCACTCCGCCGGCTCCATTCGGAGCTGGCGTCCTCGTGGGAAGGTTGTTTTCAACTGGGCTGGCGGGCAGCCTTTTGGTGGTCGCCCGCCAGCCCAGTGGAAAACCCAGAATAACCGCAGCGGTCTTACGACCGCGGTGTGGTATTCTGGAGGAGGGAACTCTGGCGGGCGGCCTCCGCCGCCCGCCAGGGTGAGAATCACCCCCTATATGTTTTGTTCAGTTTAGCTGCCTATTGGCTTTAACATGGAGTTAGCCATTACATTCTGTATTCAGTTCAGCTGCCTATTGGCTTTGACATGGCATTAGCCATTACATTCTGTATTCTGCCTATTGGCTTTGACATGCTGTATTCAGTTTAGCTGCCTATTGGATTTGACATATTAGACATTACATTTTGTATTCAGCTTAGCTGCCTATTGGCTTTGACATGAAATTAGACATTACATTTTGTATTCAGCTCAGCTGCCTATTGGCTTTGACATGACATTAGACATTACATTTGATATTTAGGTTAGCTGCCTATTGGCTTTAACGTGGAGTTAGACATTGCAGTTGAGAATCCAAGCTGTATTTTTCCAAGCTATGTTTTTTCCACAAGATGGACCAAGCTGTTTTCTTCACACCAGACTAGTCCTGATAAGAGAGAGTACATTTGGTGTTTTCCTTTCTGCTCAGCCTTGGGAATAGGAGAAGTCTAGGAGATCTGGCCAGTCTCCAAAGGCTTGAGTAGTTTTCCCGAGTCTGAGAGGAGGGGTCATGCTTTTGTAAGGATGACTCTGGGCTACAGTGAGTTAGATTCAAATCTGCTTGACTTCAGGCTGGAGCTAGACGTCAGTTGCCAGTCTCCCGTTTGGGTAGATAATCTCTTTCTCGCAGTTGACCAGAGTCATCAAGTTGCAGACCCCAGAAAGATGAAGCTGAATATTTAGACCCTGCCGCCTTGCTCAAACGGTGATGAATTTGACTTTTATGCTTTGCTTTGAATATATTATATATTTGCTGTGTACATTGCAACTGAGAAGTATTGGGATATATTTTGTTTTCTTGCTGCGACTACTTTGTGCTTGAAATCTACTAATTCATCTCTCAAGAACTTGTGGGTGGGGAAGAATTAACAACAATAAAGGTCTTCTTTGAACTCAGAAGTGCATTCCAGAGAGGTTCTGTAAGCTCTGATATGAGATATGTAGGAAAGCAGAACAGGCTCCAAGGTCACGGCCAAAAGAGGATAAAAATCTCGTCTGTATACGCTCCCAAACATGATCATTTAATTCCTACAAACACCGCAGACCACAAAAATATCTGCAGCAACCATTCCAATACTACTGCAGAGTACAGAGTAAAAATACAGTTTCTACAATAGTGATTTGGCCAACTTCCATCCAAGGATAGATCTCTTCCAGGGAGGCCAAACACCTCTTACAAATGCTGCAGATATTGTCAATATTGTCAATGTTGTCTTGAATAAACATTCCAGTTTCTATATACCTGCCCAGAATTAAAAGAGAATAGAATTCACTTTTTAAAACAAATGTTCAATTAGAAAATTAGAACTTGCTGCCAAGCTGTGATTGTTACCCTGGAAGGCTCCAATATTCAGTTGACCTGTAGGTTCACCAGTTACTTCATTGCTATAGAACTGAAAATAGCTAGCAAACTTCCTATATTCAGACATAAGCAGCATTCCTCTTAGCTTGCCTGAGTCTGGAAAGCTCCAAACCCCAGATAAGCTATTGGCTCACTAAAATTCTCACTGCAGCAGAAACAAAAATATTTCTCTGCATCATAAAAGAAAATACCTTGCAATCTCACTGTATAGAACACACGTTAGATATTAGGTCTAGCGTTGCTTCTTATCTCCAATAGCTAACCCTTGTGATGAACATTTATTATTGTGATTAGTAGTAGTGGTGGTCTCTGTGAGGTGCCATAATATGATAGAGGAGAGTGGAATGTGCATACTATGATGCAATGGGTTGTCATGGTGAAAATGGGCAGCTAGAATGGAAAGCCTTGAGGCTGTCTCTTCTGGGAGATACACACATTTATTGAAGAATAAGCAATAAACTGCCAACTTGTATGTGAGAGTATCATTACAAATGATATTGCAATACCAGAGGCTCCTATTATACGTCTCTAATATTGCCTTTAATTGAACAGCAGCAGTCAAGAACATTAAAAAAACTTTGAATCCCATGCAGCTTAGTGACATCCAGCCAATGGGATTGAAAACGCAGTACAAGTCAGTCAAGTCAGTCAAGTTCAGGTTTATTTAAATGCATAGTTTATAAAAACCAATGCATTATACATTTAAAAGGATACCACCCCCCCTTACTGAATAAGAGGCAATTACTTTCCATTCCAGTCTAAAAGTTATTCTTAAATTTATAAAATATAGCATCAATATAACTAACCCTGATTTTTCTTCTAATTATGCAATCCATAAAATATTACTATTTTTAATTGATTTCTGGCAGAGTGCCATTCTTATTAAAGTGGGTATGTTTTAGTCATAGCCACATAGATATTCCTATAAAGTGCATACATTTCTCAGTCTCCTCATGTTATGTATGCAATTCTAAAGATGTTAGAGAAGTATCTTAAAAGCTTAAAATAAGTTATGAATTTATTTACAATTAAATTGATACTCCAGGCTAAAATACTTCCCTTAGTACTGTATTGAAGCCTTATAGGCCAGTGGAAACCATATATTAAGTTTATACTAATTGATGAGCTTGCTGAAGTTTTTTAGATGCCAGACGTAAAAAGTTTGTAATTCTGGCGTTCAAGATATAGTCAGTAGGTTTAAAGCAGGCAATCACCGCTTCTCTGGAGGACAGTATTCCCCTTAGATTGAGTGCTGCTTTTAATAGCATCTTACGTTCATTCATTAGGCCATTACAGATGCATGTCAGATGAGTAATGTCTTCCAGCCCACAGCCACCTAGCCTTCACTGGGGAAATGACACAGTACATTCCCATGGGGCTTGGTGGACACAGCCAGGAATAAGGCCAAAGCGATGTTTAATAAAATGATTCTTCTCAACTTTTAACCACCCTGCCTCCAGATATGGCTGAACTTTCAAGATTTTATACTCATTTATTACCATCCAAGTGTGCCACCTTGCTCCTAACAAATTTTTATCCATTAATACGGATCTCTTCTTCGCTGTTCGGTTCAAGATTTTTTTGAATGCATAGCAGGAGAGATTTGAGTCCCATAGGTCCTGTGCTTCTAAATCTTCTAATGCCTGATCTAAATACTGTCTGGATTTAGCTGTCGGGTTCAGTCTAATTTCCTTCCAGATCACCTGGCAAAGTTGATTTCCCTTTGATATCTGTATGTGTTTCCAGGTTTTAATATAGCTGCATCCCATTGCTATAATTTGGTTTAGGTAACCAAACTCCGGTCTAATTTGTGCTTGGGAATTATACCTTGGTAATTGAAATAAAACCCTAAATATTTTTCCGATTATACCATTTAGGATGGTGGCATCTTGCCCACACAGAGCTTTGCTACTGTACCCTATCGTCGAATTTAGTTTTGCTGCCACAACTTGTAGCAGGGGCGGTAGCTAGGGCTGCTTACCGACTTTTTCAAGGTGCAAAAGGCGAGCAGTAGTACATTTCCTTTTCTATATAAATCTTGCTTCTGAAGGAGAAAGGTTCCCTGGTTATCAAATAGTATGCCCAGATATCTGTAGTGGGTAACTTGATCTAAAAGTCCCCTTTGTATATGCCATTTTTTATCTTAAAAGGTTTTTTTTACCAATAACCATCACTTTGTTTTTTTTCTGATTAATTAAAACGTAGAGTACAGATATTAACCAATAGCAACACCTATAACACCTATCTTGACTGCAAACAGTCCTGTTTTCTTGCTGCTAGCTGTCAAGATAAGTACTAAGCAGTGTCAGTTTTGGTATTTGATATAGCGTTAAGGATGTATTCAGTATTGTTTCATATTATATTGTTTCTCATTATAACCTTTAATTGTGGAGATTATCAAAGAAAGCTACTTCTCTGTTCATGAGTGTTTCTCGTGCCATGCGCTCTCAGCGCGTCTTCAACCGCATTTGCCATTTTAGCATCCCAGTTCAGGGTGTGCTTCGCTCTGTGTGGCCTCAGTCTTCATTACTCCTTCATTTCACAGTGTTTGCAATGCTGGGCGGTTGCTGCCACCTTTACATCGTAGGCCTTAAACAGGACGTCAGGGTCGCAGCCTCTCTCCTTGCTCTTTCTTCTCAGACTTTTCTTGGTGTGTACACGCCCATACAGGAGGAGTCTCTATTGCTTACCTCCTCTAGCTGTTTAACCCTTTTTTCCCAAATATTCACAAAATAAAAAATAAAAAAACTGGAAATAGATAGCTCACCGCTTTTACAGGGGAATAATGAGCATAATGATGTCCTTAAGGATAATTTAAATTAATTAATTCAATCCTCAGTGGAACAGGCTGCAGCAGCCTTTGTGGATAAAGTTACAAAAAATATTTAAAACTCTGTTATTAATCTGATGGCAAAGATGATTTTGGTCAATTCTGCGGTAAAAGCAGAAAGCCAAAATCCATGGGGTATCTGGTTTTGTCAAAACTTCAAAAACCAAACCTAATACTATGCTGGTGACTTGTGAGGTTCCCTCACGCTCGACTGAGGATGTGGTTCTTCCCAGGCCTCCGTCCAAGGAGGGAACTAATGTTACATATGCTTAATGCAAAGTAAAGTCAAATAAAATTAATATCAACTTATTTCCTATTATAATTTCTAATATTGTTGACACATATGATGACATGGATGATCCGGATTCGGTTGATGATAAGGATGTTTTGGAAGGCAGAGATTCTCCTTCTGTCCCTTCTACTAAGAAAGTTAAGATTCTTTCATCCTCTCATGATTCTTTCAAAGCAAAAATAGTGTTAGGGTACTCCCTTGTTCACCCCCAAATTGATACAGCATCCAAGATCCACCGAGTGGGTTCCGGCAGACCACATTGGGGATTATATTACTTCCAGACCTAGTTTGCCTATTCACAAGCAGACTAGAGCTAAACTGAAATCAGAGTGCCCTCAGCCTTCACTATCTTACAATATCTCAGCATCCCACCCCATTGACCCTTCTATGCTCACACTTTTTCCAAATTTGGCAAGGATCCCCGCAAAGGTGTAGGTAAGGCCTGGTCTACCTGCCAGGATAAGTTATTGGACATCTTAGGTCCTCTAGCTAGGATATTTGATCTAGCCAAATCTGGCAGGCTTGATGACTCTACTATTGATCCTGAAGAACTCTGGGTTCTAAGAGCCTTTGGTTTGATGGACAGTGCTAACTCTGCCATTATGCACGATCACAGGAAGGAATTGTTGCTAAGGTTAGACTCCAAGTTAGCAAATCTTGCTACTTTGGACCATGGGATCAAGGCAAAGGGCCTATTGTTCAGGGAGTCCTTCATAAAAGAACTTGGCAAGTACAGAACCACTTTTGCTTCCCTTGCCAGGGCTCAAAAGTCACTTAGGAAAGGGTTTGCCCAACGTGTTTTTGCCAAGGCTGGTAGAGGTAGGAGCCACTTTACTGGCCGTAACTACCACAACCAAGGTTTCATAGGCTCCTTCAGGTCAAAACGCCCAGACTTCAAACCTCAGTTCTACCCCTAAAGAGGTAGCAGTTTCCATGGCCATGGACAAAAGAACTACAGATACAACACTCAAATAGATGAGTCTCCTTTCTGGCCATCTTCCTGTAGGAGGTTGTCTCCAATTGTTCCTCATAAAGTGGCAATCCATAACCTCAGACCCCTGGCTTTTGAACATTGTCAAGGTTATTCAATAGAGCTCTACACAATACCTTCTCAAACCATGTTTCCCCCTTCCCCAACATTTTCTTCCAAAATGTCCCAACTAATCTCTCTGGAGATGTAGTCCCTAGTATAAAAACAAGCAATTCAAAGTTCTCCCGATCCCTTAGGTTTCTTCAGCTCCCTGTTCTTAGTCCAAAGGAAAAACAAGAAGAGGAGACCAGTCATCAGTCTCAGACTTTTCAACCAGTTTGTGATTTATTGGCATTTCAAGATGGAGACTATCATCCATCTCAGTGATTCTCTGCTCCAACACGATTGGATGGTTTGTTTGGGCCTGCAAGATGCTTACCTTACCATTTCCATCCATCAAGATCACAGGTAATTTTTTCAATTTCAATGGCAGAGACAAACATAGCATTTTTCCTCTCTACCTTTTTTCCTTTCCTCCGCACCCTGGTGCTTTAATGAGCTAATGAAGCCTCTCGTCACTCGCCTCAGATCTCAAGGAATCAGATGTAAAATTTATTTGGACGATATCCTTCCTATGTGCCAGAACTTACATACCCTTCCATCACAAGTTCACCTAACTTGTTGTCTTCTGTCAGACCTGGGTTTTCTCATCAAAACAGAGAAATCCATGGTGATTCCTTCATATCAGATGAAATTCTTGAGTTTTCTAATAACGTCCTCTACTGCAACTCTGCTTCTTCCCCAACAAAAGTCATGGCCATCAAATCCAAGATTCTTCAGACCCTTTGGAGTTCTTTCATCTCTCTGGCGAGAATTGTGTGCCTTCTTTCTTCTTAATACAGGATAGTTTTCTGGGCCCATTCATTAATGGGCCCTTCAAAGGTTAAAGATTTGCCATCTATGAAGAGGTCTTGCTTTCTCTGATTCCATCAGGATAGTTCCAGAATCCCAGCTAGAACTGCAATGGTGGACAGACCATTTAAGCACCTGGAATGGCAGGACCATTTTTATATTAGTCACAGATCTTGTGTTAGAATCAGATGCAAGCCAGAAGGATTGGGGTGCCCAATGTGGACCAGTCTCAACTGGGGGTGCATGGTCTAACGAGGAGTCCAGATTGCATACAAACTGTTTAGTGATGCTTAAAAGTTCATTTGCAATCAAAAGCCTAGCAAAAAACTGAGTATGCTGCTCCATTTTCCTTCACATGGACAACATCTCTGCAGTTTGTTACTTAAAGCATCTCGGTGGCACAAAATCAAAAACCCTAGCAGAACTAGTAAAGAGTTTCTGGGAATTTTGTCTTCTAAATAAAATTACTGTCCAGCGGAGAATACATACAAGGAAAGTTAAACACTACAGTGGACGGCACTCCGGTTACCTTCAAGACTCAAGCTACTGGGAACGTCATCCTTCGACTTTCAGGTCTCTTTTTAACAAATTGTGACCTTTCCAGATAGACCTTTTTGCTACCAGATTGAATTCTCAGCTTCCTCAGTTCTTCAGCTTACGCCAAGATCCTCCTACATTAGCCTCAGATGCTTTCTTACAAGACTGGTCCTACTCAGTAAACTATGCCTTTCCTCCCTTTACAATGATCTACAGGGTCCTGGCTCAGGTCAGATGATTGCAAGAAATCCTGGTTTTAGTAGTTTCCTTTTGGCAGTCACAAGTATGGTTTCCTCCTCTTCTGGCACTAGCACCCGCTACCCAGTTTTACTTCCTGTTTTCCCAACCTTCTTAAGGATTCCTCAGGTCTTCCGCTCAAGCTGGTGTTAGACAACTCTCTCACTCTTTTAGCCTGGAAAATAGTGGGTTCTCTCAATCTGCCCCTTTCATTTCGCCAGCATCTTCAGAACACATTGACAAATCCTGGGCTCCAGGTACCACCAAAGCCTACAAATCAGCATTGTCCTTATGGTCAAGCTTGTGTGTGGGAAAATCTGTTGATCCATTTTCAGTGGATGTAATATACATTATTAATTTCCTCGCTGCCAAAGCTAGTATTGGGTAGACCTATTGTACTATAAACCTGTATAAATCTGCCATTTCCATGAACCATTCCAACATCAATGGAAAACCAGTTGGAGAACATCGGCTCATCAACTTTTAAAGGGACTAAGATTTTGTAATCCTCCTATTCCAAACTACAATAAATTATGAAATTATGAGATGTAAATGTTGTTTTACAATTGTTTATTGCCTGGCCCAATAATGCTGATCTTTCTCTCAAAATGTTGCCTGTAAAACTTACTATGCTACTTTGTCTCATTTCTGTTAAAACAACTGTCCAGTGTTAAAGCACTCTATATTTCTGCCTATCATTTTACGCCCACAGGTGTACTATTCAGCTTGCAAACGTACAAAAACAAATTTCTCTACTGTGTTTTACCTTTACTTTCCTGATCAACCTAAACTGTGTATTGAAAGATGTCTTAAAGTGTACGAACAAACCACAGTAGATCTCAGAACGTCCTCAGACACACAACTTATAATTTCGTTCAGAAAACGCTATAAACCTGTGTCTTCCCCTTCTCTAACTTGCTGGGGTAAGTGGATTATGTCCCTTGCGGGTATTGATACCTCTATTTTTGGTGCCTATTATTCCGGGATGGCATGGTGAGCAAAAGAATTGATGGATTAAACCCAGATCTGTGACTGGGGGTGAATGTTTGATTGGTTCTGCATTCCATCCATCATTTGTTTGTTTGCTTTTGTCGCCCTAAGTGCGCAGAGTATGCCCAGACGTGGGTCCGAGGCTCACTGTGCCTCTGGATTCAAGCTAGCCCAGCTGATGAAGGATGATACCCTGAAACCGGTCCCAGGATGCTTGTTTCCGGTCCACGGAGGACCTGGCCTGGCAGTTCGGGCTGGAATGTTCCCATGGGGAACACAGTCAAGACTGATTTGCATTTGGCTGGGTCCAAACTGGGGTCGCATGGTGAGCAAAAAAAATAATAAATCAAACCCAGATCTGTGACTGGAAGTGAATGTTTGATTGGTTCCACATTCCATCCATCATTTGTGTTTGTTTATTCTTCTAGAGAAGCCATGGCTTCCAAGGCTTTCTGGGCTGTATCCCGTTTAGAGGACATTCTGAGATCAGCTGATTGGTCCAATGATAATGTTTTTCGCACATTGTATTGTAAACCTGTCCATACCACATTCTCTGTTGTAGTTAACATGCTTCGAACAAGCATAATAGGAGCCTCCGGTCTTGCAATAAAATTTAGATTTTCCTAGTGATTTATGAAGGAAAGTCTTCATTTTATTAAGGACACAGAGGTGAGTTGTAACCCACCTAACTCCGTATTAGCTTGATGTTTTTCCCACCATGACAGCGTCTCCAGTTCTTTCACCTTTATCCATTTGAGGACTCATCCACATGCCTGGATCCTGCGCTGCCCAGTGACCACACTGAGGATGTTTCTGGCTCTTCCTACCACTCTCTGTTTCCAGTTCTTTCTTTGGCATACAGATATACAGGCTTTTGCCAAGAACTGTTTACTTTTACTTTAGCATTACCATTGTGCTTTCTATTTTCCCTTTGATTGCCAGTTTTCCTTAGCCTACTCGCTCAAGAAAAGAGGACTGTTCGCAGTCAAGTAAGGTGTTATAAGCGTTGCCATGTTGCTATTAGTTAATATGTGCACTACATTATCAATCCCATTGGCTGGATGTCACTAAGCCTCATGGGATTTATAGTTTTTGTTCTTGACAGCTGCTGTTCAATTAAAGGCAAGATTAGAGATGCATAATACTTGCCTCTGTGTCGTTAATAAAAATAAGACTTTCGTTCATCAATTACTAGGAAAATCTACATTGGCGACAATTTTTCTTGCCACCTGAACCCATCACTGTGTTAAAAGAGGTAGAGGAACACTGTATGCATGTCAGTTTAATGAGTTCTGTCTGGGACACTAATATTAGACTGTGAGTAGACATTCCAATACTTCTAAAGGATTTACAAGAAGTACTTTTACTGCTTGTATCAACAAGCACCCTTGTTGTTTCTGGCATGCCTACACTTTCTGGACCGTAGCAGTTTGCAATCAATCAGCGCAAACAGACTTGTGCTTGAACCCTGCTTGCGCTGCTTAAAGACAGGCTTTAAACTTGCTCTGTTCAGCGTGACACACAATGTTTACACAAGCCCACCACCACGGAAAACGGGCTCTTGGTTTCAAAACGAGCCCTATTGCCTGTAGAAAATAATGTTCTAGAATGCAATGGTGGTTATTTTAGGTGGTTGGGTGAGCCACCATTTTGTTTATAGCATTTCATGTTGTTGAGTATACAAGTCCACCAACAATAGACAATGGGCTCGTGTTTTCAAAATAAAACCTATCATCTGTAGAGAATTTCATTTTGGTACACAACGGTGGCCATTTTAGGTGGTTAGGAGAACCACCATTACAATTATAGCATTTCACGTTGTTGGGTATTCAGTTAAGTCTGTGACAAGCAGTAACTATTTGGACTATCAGCGACTGCTGCTCCAGTGATATCTATCAGTATTAAGGTTTTTTGGTTGGCCTATATGAGCACAAGCTACATATTGTTATTTTAATGGCTACTTCAAATGCATTAAATTTGACTCCACCTCAAACATTTATGCCAGCCTGAATAGTACCATATAGGAGGTGGGAGGAGTGGTGAGAATATCTCGTAAATTATATTGCTACTATTGATAAGGATGATAACATGACTCCACATACGCTAGCTCCTGGAGGTATTAAATTGTGTAACAGAATAGAAAAGAAACCGAGGAAAACTGGTCAAAGTGGCTTATTTATTAATGCTTTGAAGGAACTTGATGATTAATTTGCACCTACAGTATGCATATGGATTGGCAGACATAAATTTTCATCATAGGAAGCAGAACAAGATTGACACTATTGAGGGGGTCGGTGGGTTTCCTATGTAAGTGAAATTGTTATATAAATATACTCATGTAATTCTCAAAATAATGTATGTACCTCTGAGCATGGGTATTGCCACTTATTTATAAACCACAAGGTTATGCCTGTCGAAGTGTTTTTGACTTGCCTATATCTTTGGCACAGTTTGATGAATCTTCACTAAATTAAAAAAAAAAAAGCAGTGACTCAAAAATCTTTTTGTGCATGGGAAGTTTTGGGGTGATCCGTCAAGCAGGGGCCGAGAAAAGGGGGGTGTGGGCAAAAAAGTGCATTTCCCATTTTAATTCCCTTAGAGATTTTAGACACGACTGCAGCCCAATCTGCTGGATGGAATTTCACCAAATTTGGCAGGAAGGTAGCTCTTGGTCCCAAAAGAGGGCTTTTTGATATTTAGTGTAAATCATTCAGTGGTTTTTGAAATATTAAAAGAAAACCACATTTGTGTATCTGGGGTGCAAAGCCTTCACAAACATTCCCCATCTCACCAGAGCACAGCAGAGAGGTGTGCTACGTCCATTCCAAGATCATAGACTCTGAAGGGGGACACAGGACTCCCCACAACTAGCTGAGTCCCCTGTGAGCTCCACAGCCCGGCTCCTCCTGCCAGCTGCAGCCTGGTAAGGAAGTGGGGGGGCAGCCTGACACATGTGCACGGATGGGATCTGAGAGAGAAGAGGAGAGAGAGCCCAGGACCGGCAAGAGAAGCTCTGCAGTCACACGTGAATACACGCCTGAACTTCTGTGCTGAGGATACGCCACCCTACCCTGTCTGTGCATCTTTTTACAGAGCTACAGGCAGCTTTTATCCACTCGCAACTCTGCGGGAAACTTGCAAAGTTTAAAGTGTAGCCATTTTTTGCTGTTTTTGACTCCATCCACGTTAACTGTAGCTGGTATATGGAGAAGTTACATGTTGTCCTACTTTCTGATGCAAATGTTCACTAATTTAAAATTTCATGTGTAAGTGGTGGTCAGCCATCCCCGCCGCTATAACTGTGAAATACCTATACACATTTTAAGAATCCCCCTCAAAAGGAAACCTTATAAACTGAGGAGGTTCTCACCAGCCTTTCCTCACAACAATAGAAAGAAGACAGAGAGAAGAATGGCAGCCATCTTAGATTGGGTTCAGTTCACCAGCCCTTCCTCGTAATACTGCAAAGAGGACGTAAAGCAAGGTGTGGTGGCCATTTTGGACTGTGCTCACTGACCAAAACAACAGGATTGGTGGCCATATTAAAACAAATAAGCCGCTCGTCATCTGCAACCCGTTGCTCGGAGACCTCTCCTCAAGTAACCCCAATTGGGATCAGTTTGTAAGAGGCTGGATCCTTACACACTTCTCCTCGACAAACCCCGAACACAATATCTCTGAGAACTATTTGTAAGAAGTTGAATCCTGGCATCATCCCCAACATGTCGTCGACACCAGCTGCCACCATCTCCCCCAACACCCCTATCCAAATTCAACAGAAATGCTTTCAAGATCAAATATCCCCCAAATCTTTCCAAACATGCAGTGAAAAACTTGAAAACAGGACCTTGAGAGAATTCCCGCAAACCCTCTTCACAGACGAATACCACTGCCAATGGAAAAGCTGTTTTAAAACTGACCTCCTCCTCTTCACACACAACACTGACATATGGATTAGATCCTTATGTAGTTTTCTCCCATCCTCTTCTCTCTCTAACATCCCTTTTGGACGCAAACTTAAATGCTGCTCCCCTTTTGGCCTCCTGGACAACCTTTCTATATTCATTTATAACAATGGGAAGATCATGTTCCAAGCCAACAATACAATCCTGGACACAAAAGAGTTACTTTATCTCAACATCAGGCCCTACTATGAACTTCCATGACCCCCCTTTCTGTCCACCCATAACACCCCACCCCCATCCACTCTCCCCCCCTTCCGGTACACCCCAACAGCTTCCCTCACCCCAGACTCTCCTACAAGCCGTGATGCTCCTCACAATCCATAGCTCACCGTCAATTCCAGACCTTGAACATCCCTCACACAAACCATTCTTCTACAACCTTCTACACACTTCTTTCATCCCCACAGTCAGCCCATATGCCCCCCCTTCAATTTGGTCTCCTGCCACAACATCTCCAAACACCAGGCACCAACAACCAGCACCTTCCCCTCTTACACCTCAACCCCTCAGAGTCCGCGCTTGACACTCCACCCCAATCTTCCCACATTTACTGACCATAACTGGCCTCTTTTCAACAAGCTTCTTTCCTCATTCTCACAGCTCTCTCAAAGAATGGATATCCTCACTCCGGCTCTATTCCAGCTAAGTGACTCCATGTCTTCCTGTCACTCCTATCCTCATCACCCCTTCTGGACCCTCCTTCTACACCTTTCCAGCATACCGAGAGACAGTCGCCTAACCAGACCCAAACTGACACCACCTACCCTTGACAACTCAGACCTACTCCTTCTCCTAGAGAGCTATGCAGCTTCAAATTCTACAACCCCTCCTTCTTAATTCCCGCTACTCCCTCCTCCTATCTTCCCGTAGGGGGCTGTCAGATTTCCACCATCATCAATGACTGCATTAAAACTCACACACACCATCCCAGTGCACGCTCATCACCCCTTAACTTGATACAGATCCCAACTACCCTCCCAGATCACCCAACTTAGAAAGACAACAGCTTCTCCCTGAACTGCATGCTACACAATTGTCGATCTGCAGTCAAACACTGTCTAGAGGAATTAGACTTGATCCTGATCCATAATCTTGACATCCTGATCCTCAAGGAAATGTGGCTCAATGTCTCACCGGACCACGCTCTAGGCTTTCTTCTTCCTCCCAACTACTCCGTTTTGTGTCGTAACTGGGAAGAGAGATACGGTGAAGGTCTCACACTAATTCACCAAAACTCTCTGAAATGCAAAACATCCCAATGACTCACTTTCAGTTTTTCAAAAGCTTGTTGGTGGCACTACTTTCATCCTCAGACTAAATATGATTTATCACCCACTGGTTCAAAACAACACATTAATTGAGGAATGCATGGATTTCTTCACCTCTCAACTTATCAGCTCTGACAACAATATCTTTGTTGGTGACTTCAATGTCCACTGGGGCGACATGGGCAACAGTTATGAGGACATTTTTACCTCCTTTCTCAATGCCAGTGATCTCCAATAAACACTGCCATAAACCTACACACCACAAAGGTGCCATTCTGGATATGAGAATCTCCAAATCCCCCTACCTAAAGACATATGATCCCGTTCCAGTCGACTGGTCTTATCACATGCAGATCCTGTTCTCTCTAACCGGCTCTTACCCCAGAACATATGGGCAACCCAAGAAAGAGAAAATATGGTTTAGAGACACATCCAACCTTTTCACCGAAGCCATGGCCATCAAGGCTATTCCCACCCTAATTGCGATCACACCTCAACTTGGCACCTAAAAGGCCACCAACAAGTTCAACTCCTGCATGGAATCCCTTATTGACAAATGTGCACCCCTGAAGTGCATATTTACCAAACCAAAACCCTCTAGCCCCTGGTTCTTTAAATAGCTTTATGAAGAACAAGAGTTTATCAGAAAATACGAGAAAGATTGGAGAAAACCACCATCTTTCCTGAGTATGACTAAGCTTCACAAAGCGAGAAAACAATACAGACCAAATCCTCAGATCCAAATCCTCCCATATCAGAGCCCTTGTGAATTCTGTAAAGACTAGAACGAAGTGCCTGTTTGAGGTTATTGCAAAGTCTACTAATCCTTCTATCTCTTTGGCTCCTAAGACATCCACGGCCTGTTGCAACGGCTTGGTGGATTTCTTTGATAAAAAAGTTAGAGATATCCTTATTTCACTTCACATCAAAGACTCCCTTGAAACGGGTGAGTCTCTACCATGCAAAGCACTACAATCATGGTCATCTTTCTCTCCAATCTCCGAACAGGTGCGTCAACAAACTATCTCCAAAGTAAAACCTTCAAACTATCATCAGAACACTATTCTGGCTCTATCAGCAACTCACATGCCACACACCTACTCCCCATATGGACCACCATGGTCAATTTCTCTCGTAAACAGGGCCTCTTCCCTGAATGACTACAAATGGGTCAAATCACTCCGCTCTTTCTAAAACAACCTCTCGATCTAGAGAACCGGAACAACTACCACCCAGTCTCCATACTCCCATTTTAGGCACAGTCATTGAAAGTTGCTTAGCATCTCAACCTGCCTCACACATCCAAACAAATAACTTCCTAGACACCCTCCAATCAGGTTTCTGCCAGGGTCACAGTACAGAAACTGCGATCCTTCAAATAGTCGATGATTCCCTTAAAATCTTAAAATCCTCAACTCCGGCAACTCCTGCATTTGACACTGTCAACCATCATGTCCTCCTTCATATTTTTGAACTACGCATGGGATGTGGAGGCACTGTCCTCAAATGGTTCTCCTCTTACCTATCCAACTGTTCCCAAATTGTGAAAATGGGCAACTTGTTCTTGAGACCAGCTAGAGTTCATCAAGGTGTCTCTCAAGGTTTGATCCTCTCCCCAACCCCTTTAACCTCTATCTAGAACCACTATGTGTGATTCACAGACATTCTGGGATTCTCTTCCACCTCTTTAGTGAAGATACCCAAATATACTTGAAAATCTCAACCCCGGAGGACGTTGCCCTGCTTTCAAATACACTCTTAAAAGATTCAAAACTGCGTGTCCAACCACCATTTAAAACTCAACCCAACTAAAACAGAATTTATATTGATCTCACCTTGGAAAGCAAAAACACCCGTTCAAGACTGGATGGCCAACTTTCCCACCTTCGAAGGCTCACCCGCCACTGTCATGAGTGCTAGATCACTCAGCATCACCCTTTTATGATTGTCTCAGTCTTCATAGCCACATAGCAGCCATGGCCAACAGCGCACAACATCAACTAATGATGGAGTGGGGCGTGGCTAACCGCCGAAGATGGCAGACAAATGATTGCGGGGCTCCTGGTCCAGGCCCGCCAGCCACATATTTTACACTATAGTAAAGGGCCAGCAGCTACTGGGAGGGGCACACTGTGGACAGGGCGGGCGGCCGGCCAGCGGAGACAAAAACTGGGGCCAGCGTGTCCTGTAGAAGACGAGGTATTTGGCACGGTAGGCCGGGCATGGAGACTGGACGATGCAGAGGGGAGGCCTGTGGATGAGAAAAGTTGCCCCCCCCTACCAGACAGCTTCTGTCGAAGGGCCGCAGCAAGTGGTGCTTGTCTCTGGCCCGGCAGGGGATGAGTTGTGGCTGGAAGTGGTGCTGTGGGCCACCTCTCCCTCCTCCCAAGATTGTTGGCATCTCGGGCACAAAGGGTTAGCAGGTGAATGGTCGCCTTCCCCCCATATCTCTCCACTCTGGACGGAATATCGGGACCTGAAGGCCTACCAGGCCGGTTTGAAGTAAGGTGACGACCGCAGAAAGAGTGATATAGGAAACTGCATGGCCCTATTACTAAAATCACACAACCTGCATTTAGACAGAGACACTTTGGGGCCAGAAAGACACGTAGTAATGGGTCACACGAAAGGGAAACACCTGGAAAGCTTTAGGGCATCAGTGTCAGACACTAGCGGACCCCCCCAATGGACAAATTAGATGTTATCTTGAAAGAAATTTTTGAGTCACGTCTAGCAATAGAGCAAAGACTGGGGTCCATCACTACTGAACTTGGCCTTCTTAAAGATGATCTCTGGAAAATTGGTGGACAGTTAAAAAGCACGGAAACGGACATTGCAGCCCTCATACCTGGACAGAAGGACATCGAGGGTGTGATCAAGCAATTACAGAAACAGGTGGAGACCCTACAGGAGAAAATCAAAGATGAGGAAGGAAGATTGTGCCGCAACAATATCTGCATAATTGGCCTACCGTAGGGTGCGAAAGGGCGAGGTGCCACACAATACATGGAGACATGGCTGCTAAACATAGAGACCAGTGGATTACTGGCCTTTTTTACAGTAGAGAGAGCACATTGAGTCCCAAACAGGAGACTTCCGCCAGGGACACCGCCTGATCAATAGTGGCTTGTGTGCTGAATTACAGAGACCGTGACGCCCTGCTGCGCTAGGCACCGGAGGTAAACCCTATCATTATTATATTATATTTATAGCCAGACTATACACTGGCGGTCCAGAGATGGACAGCCTCATTTCAGATCATAAAGCAACAACTCCGAACTGAAGGCCTCTCCTACGCATTGCTGTTCCCAGCCTGGCTATGATCCCGTATGATCATAAAACCCACTTCTTCGACACACCTGAATCGCCTGAGATTGGTTGGACCAGACTTTCCCTCACTCGGAGCACTGGAAATCCTCTGGCTCCATGCCACCAAAGAAACGCTGACTGCTGCACAGGGAGCAACAATTTCAGCGCCGCCCATCTCAGGGAAATGCTGGGCCCACACTCTTGCAAGCCTTGGAGAGTCAAAAAGCAGCAATACAAACTGCATATTCAATACAGAGAGCTAGATCTCCCCTTCCTAGCATTGCTTCCTCTGCAGATAGTACTGTGGTTTCAGACTCGGAGGGAAGTGTTGCCTTGTTCCCATAGATTAAACCCCAGACAGCCCACCATTTATGATTTGGCCGGTGCTATGACATGAGAGTCACTATCAGTTGATAAAAGGAGACAATTAGAGAGCTACACTGAATACCGAAGACTACCTACCTAGATCGGTGTGTGTTGCAAAGGAAAAGAGATATAACACCAAACACTGATCTCTCATGGCGTGCGGCACTCAGAAAACCGATATAGACATAACCTGCAGAGACAACAAAGCACCGCTGTGAGCTGGGGACCCTACCGCTAGATAATATGGCCCTACCTTCCACAGAGGGTGTATTCTCATTACCAACTGGTGGGCCTGGGCAGGCGCTATGATCAGTATACCATGTTGAACTAATTGTTTATCACCACTGCGAAACATTGCTTCTGAATGCTTGTTTCATATAACTACTTCAAAGTTTCTTTTTTATTAATAGTTTGGCTAAGTGAGTTCCTATTCAGCCCAGAATTAAATACAGTTTGGGGAAATGTTTATTATATTACTCTCAGAGCATCTACAAACTTATTACAAGCTCTATAAACTACACACAGCGGAGATAAGTGTGGCAAGGCTAGTTACTGTACACTAGGAACATACAATGTCGTTCACACGCAACTATAATATTATCACCTGGTATGTATGTGGAATGGGCTCTATCCATAAGAGGCACAGAATACTGATGTCAGGAATCCCCAAGGTGCCTCCTGCGTTATCTGTGAGCATCCCCATGGATTAGGGTTAAATCATATCTCTGTCCTTGGTTAAACCTTCATGTTTCTAAGTAAACATAATGTGATGTGTTACACAATTGGTTTTATCAGTGCTTGTTTTACCAATGCCTGTTTGCTAATGTGAGCAGGTGTAGACACGTGCTTCTAATTGGGTGTGGTGTAGACGTGCTTCTAATTGGGTGTGGTGACTCATCCACATGTGGAAACTCAACCGCTTTCCTGATTGGCTATAAATAGCAGAGTGAAGCATGCCTCCCTACTTGGCTTTGTTTTACTTCCTGATCTCAGCATCTGATTTGGCAGTCCAGCCCCTGCTGTCATCCTCGTATTCAGGAATTTTGAGGCAATTATTTTCTTTATTCCTGTACCAGCTGACACCAGGCATTCCTCCAGCACTCTGGAAAAGACTGCAGCTAAGTGACTAGTATTCTCCAGGGAGTTCCTTCTTTGAGCGCTGCGTATTCCTAGAACAGCTGGTGTATTTCAGACCTCGTATTTTGACAGAGTGCTTATCTTAAAGAGACAAATGCATTTCTGAACACTCTACATTATTATTGGGGTTACTTGCCTGAATGTGCTTCAGGAAATCTGCTTGAGCTCAAGTACTACAAAAAGTGACAGTGCAATTTTAAAAGAGCATATACGTGACTTTTCTTTCTCTAGTAGCATAACTCTTGGATTTAAATTGTGTCATTCATGCCTGTGTTTTCAGGTTTGAGGAATTTGCTTTTGAAGGGTTTTCCATACACACAGTGAAACCAAACCAAACTGTGCCATCCTAACTGTTTAAACCCAGAGTGGACATTTGTATTTCTTGGATTGTTTTTGTTCCTTTTAGTTTAACCCTATGCATGCAGGAAAGTTATATGTGATATAATGAATGCCCCTGTTTGTCTTTCTTGTGCATAAGTGCAACCACAGTTCTAATTGTAGTGTGCAAAAGTGAATCTCTGTGAAGCCAGTCCTAGTGTAGCAGTACTTATTGTTATGGTACTCAGTTTGGGTTTTTGGTAATGCAGTGTTAGTAATTGTGCCAAAGTATTATTATCCAAGAAAAGTGCTGGAGCATCCCGGTGTTCTTCTACCGCTCCCGTAACCATATCAGAAAGAGAGATTCAGTTTCAAGGAAGTTCAGAGCACTAACTGTACTATCACTCTTTTCAACAACGACCTGCCCCCCAAAGATACAGGGTGCCTGGCTGGACCAGCGAGACGTGGCAGTGTTTTGTCTCTTTCTCTTCCACTCCCCCTTTCCTTTTGGGACACCTGCCAGGGTTTCTGTGGCCACCAGGAAGTGCCAAGAGGTGTTCCAGCAGGTCGGGGCATACCATCACCCCTGCAGACATCCTGCTTTTCAGGTGAGTGGCCGTCTCGACATTAAGCCAAGACACAACATACAGGGCTGCCTGGGCGACGGATTCCTCAATGGGTACTTTCAAAGGTTTAGCACAGGCTTTACCACCTGATCAAGATGCTCCTTCTTTATTAGATTTAACTAGGGCCCCAGCGGGAATACAGAAGGAAGTTATTTTCTTAAAGCAAGAGAACCTGGAGTTTCACACTGAACTACAGTGGTATAAACCACAAGACACCCCCTGGGGAGGAGTCAAACTAAAACAAATATCTCCAATACTACAGGCCCCTCGTTTAGACCCATCTAATCATATTCCTAGACTTGATTACACCACACAACTCATGCAAGTAATGGTCACAACACTAACCCCTGTGCCCTTAGCTCCTCCAGAAAGGTTTTTTGGAGATAGTGCTAAGTTCAAAAAATGTCTTAACCAGTGCCAGCTACAGTTTTTGTGTCAGGCAGCTGCATTCCCCAATGATGCTGCAAAGGTAGGTTTTATTATCTCTTATTTGGAAGGTAATGCAGCTAATTGGTCTAATCCGCTGGTGGAGCGCAATGACCCTATACTGTATGATTTCAACCGGTTCAAGGAAGCCTTGCGGAAACCGTTCGCCAAACACCTCTTCATGCAAACCAGTAACAATAAGTTGCTGAATTTGCACCAGGGAAACAAGGATCTACTGTCCTATATCACCTCTTTCAATCGGTTGGTGGCAGAGACTGAGTGGCCCGAGGAGAAGAGGACCTCCCTCTTCTATTGTGGCCTTCGGGACGATCTCAAGGATGTTCTAGCCCAAATTGTGGAACCTCCTACGGAGTGTTCTGAGTTCCTTGACCTGGTTGTACGATTGGATTACTGCTTATGTGAACGTAAGGGAGAAAAATTCTGGGGTGACACACGCTTAGTGGTGCTCAAAACAGAGAAAAAGGAGTCCACTATTCCCACTCATGATACACCAGAGCCCATGCAAATTGGCAGTGTGCGGGCCCACTATCTGAGGAGGAGAAAGAACGTAAGAAAAAATTGAAACTGTGTTTATACTGCGGTAAGGCAGGGCATTTTGCCCAGGAATGTTCTAACAAGCCTACTGCTCCACAGAAAGCCATCGGAGCGGTAACAGGGCGTGAATTCTCTTTCTGACCAGGCAGAAAACTAACTGGCTCGATAACTTCTGAGACCATTTTATCGAGCGCTTCTTTCAATATGGTCTCACATCTTCTGGCTAATACCACCAGTCCAGTACCTCGACATCTAACTCTTATTGTGACGTTAGTGTTGTCCCCTCAGGTTTGTAAGGTCATTCCCATATTGCTTGACTCCGGGACTACCGGAAACTTTTTAGACTTGGGTTTGGCTAAAACCCTAACTATTACGACTGTCAGAAAAGATGTCCCTGAACCAGTCAGAGCCGCAGACGGCTTAGAATTGTCCTCCAGGCTTATGGTTTATCAAACAACACCCTTGTCCATGCTCTGTGCAAACAACCATACAGAACAAATTCAGTTTGACCTCATAGATACCCCAGTATTTGGAGCCATTTTGGGGATACCCTGGCTTCAGTTACATAATCCCAAAATTGACTGGGCAGGAAAGACAGTGACATTAGACTCTAAACATTACTGGCACTCCTGGTGCCAAGACAAACCTTTACTAGTGACACCCTTGCATTGTGGGTCCACAAATAGTACGGCTATCAAGATGGACGACTCACTGGCCATTCCTGTACCATATAATGGCTTCCATGATGTCTTCAGTGAACAGAAGGCCACCCAGCTGTGACTGTCATATAGACTTGATTCCAGGGGCAACGCTACCATGTAGTAGGGTGTATGCTCTTTCTGAGCCTGAGAATCGATACCTGCAAGACTACCTGGATGATCTATTTGATAAGGGTTTCATTCGTCATTCAACATCACCAGTATCATTGTCTTTGTTCTTCGTGCCCAAGAAGAATCGCGAGCTGTGCACCTGTATAGATTATTGCACAGTGAACAAAGTGACCATAAATAATTGGTATCCACTTCTGTTGATCCCGGTACTTTTAGATCAGGTACGTCAGTCAACCATTTATACTAAACTCGACCTCCGGGGCGCCTACCACTTGATCCGAGTGATGAATGGGGATGAGTGGAAGAAGGCGTTCCAAACTAAATTTGGACTCTTCGAGTACACAGTGCTGCACTTCGGGTTGTGTAACGCTCCTGCAGCGTTTCAATTTTTCATCAATGAAGTGCTGCAAGAGTTTCTGGATATATGTGTAGTGGTATACATAGACAACATTTTGATCTATTAATCTTCCACTGAGGAACATATAGGGCATGTAAGAGCGGTTTTACAACAGCTTTGTGAGCATCATCTCTTCGCCAAGCTGGAAAAATGTGTTTTTCACGCTGCAACTGTAGAATTCCTGGGATATGTGATCACTCCTGATGGAATTTCCACTGATAGGTCCAAGATACAGGCCATCCTGGATTGGGTAGCCCCAAGATCCATCAAGGAAGTGCAACAGTTTTTGGGCTTTGCAAATTTTTATCAGAGATTTATACCCCACTTTTCTACTGTGGTATCTCCCATAACTCATCTCCTGCGAAAGGGGGTTAAGTTCCTTGGGATGCAGACGCTGAGAAAGCCTTCCAACATCTTAAAAACACATTCACTGAAGCACCCAGTCTCCATCATCCCGACCCGGCTCAGCCATTTTTCATGGAAGCAGATGTTTCCAAAATGGCAGTGGATGGTGTCTTGTCCCAACGAGATCCTGAGTCTGGGCATTTCCACCTAGTAGCTTACTTCTCAAAGAAATTGCTACCCACAGAGCAAAATTACACGGTGGCAGAGTGGGAACTTCTGGCCATCAAGCTTGCCTTCCAGGAATGGTGTCACCACAAACTAGGAGCTAGACACACCGTAACTATTTACACAGATCACCGTAATTTACAGTTTTTTCAAGCGACCAAAAGGCCCTGACACCTTGTCAATTACGCTGGCTTCTATTCTTTAACGAGTTTGACTTCATAATCACCTATAGGCCCGGTACCACACAACAAAAGGCAGACATGTTGTCTAGGATGAGTTTCTCCTCTGATGTTGCACTAGAACAGGTCAGAAGCATTAAACTACCAAGAAAATTGTGGCTGTGTGCACTTCCCAAGAGTTCCTTGAGAAAATACACGTAGCCCAACACAAGGTTCACAGTTCAACTGATGTGTATGAAAAAGAGGGTTTAGTATACCATGCTGATCAGTTGTACATCCCTACCAAAGAATTACGGGATACAGTGTTACATTAGGGACACGATTCTGTCCTCACAGGTCACCAGGGTGAGAAAAAGGTGTTAGATCTCAGTCAAAGATAGTTTTGGTGGCCCACACTTGTGCAGGATGTCAGAAGCTACATCCAGACTGTGTTCGGGCTAAAACCCCACATACTCGAGCCACAGGATTGTTACTTCCCATGCCAATTCCAGTGGCCCCATGGCACACCATAAGAGTAGATTTTATTTCTGATCTCCCAGCTTCCAATGGACACACTGTCATATGGGTGGTTGTAGATTACCTAACTAAAATGGCTCATTTTGTTCCATTAAAATGCCTCCCTACGGCTTCCAAGCTCTCTGATTTGTTTGTCCAACACATTGTAAGGCTTCATGGGTTGCCCACCACAATTGTTTCTGATCGTGTCCCCCAATTTATATCACGGTTTTGGAGTAGCTTCTGTTCCTCTGTCGGTATGGACGTCTGCGTGTCCTCTGCATATCATCCACAAACGGATGGGCAGACAGAACTTGGCAACCATTCGCTGGAGCAAATCCTGAGATATTACATTGACACATGGTCTACTGAGTGGGATAATGCTTTATCGCTTGTTGAATTTGTATATAACAACAGTGTCCACATGGCTACAGGAGTATCCCCATTTTACTGTTTGTTTGGTCTGCACCCAAGAATGCTACCTATAACTGGGTCCCAAACATCCACAAGAGTCCCATCAGTACAGAAACACCATAACGAGTTACAGGAGATTAAAAAACAAGTACAACACCATTTAAAACTCTACCAAGCTCAAGTAAAAAAACAAGCAGACAAAAAAAGGAGACCTGCTCCCTTTTATCAGATAGGAGATCCGGGGCCAGATGTAGCAAGTTTGCAAATTGCGACTTGCAATTTGCGAGTCCATCCGACTCGCAAATTGCAAGTCGCAATTTGCAATGCAGTACGGTGTCTCAGACACCGACTGCGACTCGCTATGGGGTCGCAATGACCCACCTCATGAATATTCATGAGGTGGGTCGCAAATTGCGGCCCCATAGCGAGTAGAGGCACGCGCAAACATGGAGGCCTGCTGTCGTCAGCAGACCTCCATGTTCGTGACTGCTTGCTAATAAAGCAGTTTTTTTTTTTTAAGTGTAGCCCGTTTTCCTTACAGGAAAACGAGCTGCACTTAAAAAAAAAACGAAACCTTTAGTTTCGGTATTTTTTCAGGGCAGGGAGTGGTCCCTTGGACCACTCCCTGCCCTGAAAAAATATTTTTGGGTCCAGTCACAAACTGGAAGGGGTCCCATGGGGACCCCTTCCAATTTGCAAGTGGGTTACCATCCACTTGAAGTGGATGGTAACTGCGATGCCATTTGAGACCGCGTACGCGGTCGCAAATGGTATTGCATCCCACTGCGCTTGGCAAATAGGAAGGGAACACCCCTTCCTATTTGCGAGTCGGAAATGCATATTGCGAGTCGGTAACGACTCGCAATATGCATTTCTGCATTGGGAAACGCGTTTAGCGAGTCGCAAACAGCAAATTTCAATTGTGTCATTTATGCTTGTGTTTCAGGTTTGAGGAATTTGCTTTTGAAGGGTTTTTCATACACACAGTGAAACCAAACCAAACTGTGCCATCCTAACTGTTTAAACCCAGAGTGAACATTTGTATTTCTTGGATTGTTTTTGTTCCTTTTAGTTTAACCCTATTAAAGCAGGAAAGTTTCAGTTTCAAGGAAGTTGAGCACACTAACTCTACTATCACTCTGTCAACAACAACCTGTCCCCCAGCCAGGCCAGATAAAGGGTGCCTGGCTGGACCGGCAAGACTTGGCAGTGTTTTGTCTCTTTCTCTTGCACTCCCCCATTACTTTTGAGACACCTGCTGGGGTTTCTGTGTCCACCAGGAAGTCCCGAGAGGTGTTCCAGGAGGTCGGGTCATACCATCGCTCTGCAGACATCCTGCTTTTCAGGTGAGTGGCCCGTCTCGACAATTGGCTCAATTGAACTGCAGCAAAGCACATATAGGGCCTGATTCTAACTTTGGAGGACGGTGTTAAACCGTCCCAAAAGTGGCGGATATACCACCTACCGTATTACGAGTCCATTATATCCTATGGAACTCGTAATACGGTAGGTGGTATATCCGCCACTTTTGGGACGGTTTAACACCGTCCTCCAAAGTTAGAATCAGGCCCATAGTGTACCTACAAGAGACACACACCTAATCACATGAGGCGGCTAAATTACATAAAAAATGGAGAGGACAATCATTCCACACTTCCTACTCCTCATGTGCCTGTGGAGCAGCAAATGGATAAGGTCTGGAGTCCCCTTTGAAGTAACAGAAACAAAAGTAGACAAAGATGACAGTATGTGTGTAGTGAAATGTGTGTTTGGACCACTGACTTCGTGTTGCACCACTTTGCATCTGGCTTAGCTGTCCAGTGTTTACCAGTTACAGACTACATTTTATATTCAGTTTAGCCTTAGCCTTAGCTTAATTCTACCTATTGACTTTATCGTAGCATTAGACACTGCCATGCTAAAGGCTGCCTGTAATTTTCCACATTGTAAACTGTGCATTCTGTCTTCTTTTCGTGCTTTTTCTCACCAAGGGCTTTGGTTGATAAGAATGTACTCAGACGAAAGGGAATGGCCTTGCTTTGACTTGACATGTTGGAATTGTGGCCAAACCCCAACGTGTTATTTTCAAAGCATACCTACACTAGCCACCATGTTTGAATACTTCTTGCGCAACAGGAGGGGTGTTTCCATAAAGCTCCTTCTTTTTTTTTTAAGATATAAAAAAGACACAGTGCGACAGTGAGGGATTCAGAGACCTCAGTCAGGATTCAGATGTCTGATGCCTGATATAGATTTCCCATGAGGGTAGAGATCTCTCTTTCGCAGTCAAACGGGGTCATCGGCTTGCTGGCAGGAGAAAGATGAAGCACCTGACAGGCCCTACAGTGATGCATTTTTATTAATTATTTGCTTTGCATTATAATATAGATACATATATATTTGCTGTATATATTGCAGTGAAGAATCAGTCGTGTATGTTTTCATTTCATTGTTGTGACTATTTTTAAACGTATGCTTCCAACATGCTAATATCCTTTTAGGAATCTTGCGTAGTGAAATAATAAATGTCTTCTTTGGACTAAGAGGCGCATTCCAGAGATTTTTTGTCAGTGTATCAGTAGTTCACCTCGGTCATTAGTGAAAGCAAAACAATGTGCTACTTAAGGACAACTTAGATGGAGAGCCTGTGGTGCTGGGACGCATCTATGCCCCAAAAGCCGAACAGGATACTTTTGTGACACATCTCTCGAATGTCCTGGCACACTGGGCGCACCTACCCTGTCTGCTAGGGGTGATTATAACGCAGTACTGGACACTTCGATTGACTGCTTCACCCCCGCTGTCAGGCACCAGTGCACAGAGACAGGCGGAGGCACTACAAGGTTGGATACAAGGCTGGACACTCACTGACATTTGACGGGCAAGGAATGAAGGGATGCCAAAATATTCATTTTACTTCTATCCACACAGACTACACATAAGACTTGACCGTATACTGTGCACTACTATACTACAGACCCACATAACTCATGCCGCCTACTTAGGGAAAACATTTTTCCGACCATAACCCGCTAGAACTGACGCTATCATGGGGAAAGATGCCCATTCCAATCCCTACGTGGCGGCTACAACTGCTACTCCTTGAAGATGCAGTGCTTAAGGATGAGGTAGCTACCGTAATAACTTAACTACTTCACTGACAATACCGGGACAGCTTCTTCCTCATTAGTAGAATGGGAAGCATTCAAGGTGATGATTAAAGGGAAACAATGGGACCTAGGGTAGGCACCCGAGCTACAATAGGGAAAGAGCTGAAACTTGTTGAAGAAAGACTAGGCCCACTAGAGACAAAAGCTGCTCTTAACGCCCCCCAAGCCCAGATGTTGCAGGATGCCCAGGCTGAACATGCGGAACTTCTCAAGTGAATGCGGGTGGTGGACCATAAAAAATACAGGGAACTAGCACATAGTGAAGGAGATAAGGCACACTATTGGCCCAACTGATAAAAGACGCGCCATCTCCCACTCCCATATTACAAATACTCACCCTTCAATTATCCGATATCAACACCCAGATAGGGATTAACACAGCATTTTGAGACTTTTACACAGACCTGTATTCTGCCCCCCACCACTGGACCGAACACAGCTTTGATCCTTTCTCCGTAATCTTACCCTGTCTCAGAGACAGGCTCTGAGAGTACAGATCACACAAAGGGAAGTACGTAAAGCTATTAAGAACATGGCTCGGAATAAATCGCCGGGGACAGATGGCCTTGCAGCTGAGTTTTACTCCACATGTAGTACAAAACTGGTTCCCCAATTGGAAACGCTATACCAAGCCTTGCTAGTTGCTGGTTGCCTCCCTGATACTACAAAGCAGGCAAAAGTGAGCTTGCTATTAAACCCTGGTAAACCTGAAACAGATTTGTCTTCCTACAGACCACTGTCTTTATTAAATATCGAATACAAAATTCTGGCCAAAGTATTAGCGCAAAGACTCCTCCTGCTACTATGCAAACTGATACATACAGATCAATGTGGATTTGTACCAACCCAAAACACGTCCCTTAATATTCGCCGCCTGTATCATATTATAGACCATGTGGGCGATAGATATCCTTGGGCCGGTTTTCTTTCCCTGGACCTTCGTCAGGCATTTGATACACTGAACTGGGACTACTTGTTACAGTAAATCAATAGCTTTCTCATTTCATAGGACTGTTATGGGAAACACTATCTATTATGGCAACAAAACCTTACAAGTAGCAGCCGACACTTTCTGATATCATGGGATACATATATGCCAGACCCCCTGTAGATCTCCTAGAGGGCAATTTACAGAAAGTGATAACCTCAATCGTATCACAGATTCAGTTTTGGATAACACTGCCGCAATCCATAGCTGGCCGACTGGCACTGGCAAAGATGGTAATGTTACATCGCATAATGCACTATTTTGTGAACTTGCTGCTATTGGTCCCTACTAATTATTTGAAATCACTACACTCGCTCCTGTCAGACTTAATCTGGGGGGCTGGTAGACGGTGGATAAATTTAGCGAAGTTGCAGATGCCCACAGAACAGGGAGCAATGGGAGCACCGGACTTTAAAGCCTACTGTATAGCAGGACAACTTCAGTGGCTAGCATACTGGCTAGCTGGACACAATCTACAAGAAATATAATTTACGCAGTCCATGCTCCACAGGGGCCAGCTCCACTATCTTATTTGTCCCAGGTCTCGCCCCCCCGGACAGGTTGCCACTCCTGCTGTAAGTAGCACTCCAATACTGGAAGCTTACCTTAACATATTCTACTGACATAGTGCTATACACATCAAATAATCTGTTGCTAGGACTCCCCACAAATGTTGAAATACTGTCCCAAACAAGGATACAAGTATGGACACAGGAGGGAGTGGAAACAGTGGGGCGTTGTTCAGACTGAACACTGTTCATGCATACAGACTTTACCCATGAACACAACTTACCCACCTCACTATTCCTGTTACACGTGAATATATTACACTACATCAGAGACTACTGGACATCGGACGGAACTGAACCTCCAACACACTAATATATTCAAACAATGCATACCATGGGAAAAATTTAATTAGATGACTCTATAAAGGTCTCAGAGTGCACCTATCGAAGCCCCTGACACCCCCGAGAACCAAATGGGGGGAAGATAGGGTAGGGACTTTTCAGACAAAGAGCGGACTTCCATACCGTCAAACCCTAAGAGAGTATCACGGAACACCAGATTTAAATTCATACAATACACAATACTACATAGAGCATATCTTACACCACATAGATTACACATCTTATTCCCGGCCGTATCACCGGCATGTCCAAGATGCAAGACGGAAGAAGCAACACTGCTTCATATGCTTTGGAACTGCCCTATTATAATCCAATACTAGTTCTGCATTGGAACAATCCTAGAGGAGGTGACAGGAACGGATGACTGGCAAACAGCAGAGGCGCACCTGCTGGGTCTCTTCCCACATACCAAAAACAGGAAGGTGACATTAGAATTTGCTGATATAGCTTTGCTGCTGGGGAAGCCCTTACTAAGTAGGCGCTGGAAAGCAGCAACAGTACCTTCCATGGCACAGTGGAGAAGGGAGGTGGAGGAGTGGGGTCTAGTTGAAGGTACTGCCCTCTTTCGGAAGGAATACAAAGGGATGCGACAACGCCCCATAGCGCTAGAATGGGATACTCAGCTTTTAAGACAACCCTTGATAACAGGACAGAGAATAGATGAGGCCAGCAACATATCCTTGGACTTAACAGGAACGTCCCGAATGACACAGATGCCAGGGAGAGAAGAATATGGTAAAGAGCAGATCGTAATGCACATGGGCCTCCGCCATGAATGGACCCATAGTTCACCAACAGGTAAAGATACTTAACACAAATGCAGGTAACACAATATAATATCATCAACAGAGTATGTAACAGCTGTGTCCTTCACACAGGTAGTACATGTCAAGTTAAGTGGGGGTTGGGGTGGAAATATTAAGAGACAAGTTATTGTTGAACTGGAGTAAGCCACAAGACTGTATTATCAAATTTCAACGCCAGACCAAAATGCATTGCATTAACGCATGATTTGTATCTGACAACTTGTAGAATTATATGCAATAGATGTAAACTGCTCAAGAAACAGTCTAGGCTCAAATGACAAGTTATAATGTTATGCAATAATACAAGACTTACTGTAAAGCTTATAACGAAAAACAATAACAATTTGTTTGAAAAAAAAAGAATACTTAGGCTGCTTTGGGGCATCAGAGAATTCATTCTGGAAAAAAGCCTCAAAACAATGGTGCCATCTCTCGTCCTATCTAGACTAGAATATGGAATTGCCCTTCTCTCAGGCATTCCCAAAATTCACCTAGGCCCACTGAGAGCGAAACTACATGCTGCAGCACACTTCGTCTTAGGTCTAAAAAACTTTGACTACCTTTCTTCTGCCTTGCTAACCCTCCAATGACTATATTGCATAAACAATAGTGGCTGTGCTATATGGTTCGCACTTCCTTCAGTATGTCTGTAACAAAATTAGTCATTTAATATGCTCCAATGTATCAAGGGTGCCAACTGGTACCACACCCAACCACTTCAGGTGCATTAGTGTTGGTTGGAAAACAACCTAACTTAAGAACAATGATGTACCAGGGCACACCAAAATGGCCATAAGGTCCAGTCTTTCATGTATTTATACAGAAACGTACAACACTGTAATGCAGTCCATCAAGAAGATTTTAATTTGTTATTTTCCATATGCTTCCAATAAGAACACCAGCTAGTCCAATGAGAATACAGCCGACACGTGTTTCGTCAATAAGACTTCCTCAAGGCCAAGGTTAGAACATTCTGAACCCAGTCAATGATTTCTGTAAAGGTCTCCTAAATTCCAGACATATTATAATGCCAATAGCATTGTAAATGCAAAGCATGTAGAATGCTGCAAAACAGCCGACCTTGATAAGTCGTAGATGTCAGGTTTCCAACTTAGTCCGTGAAAACGATAAAGTGTAACCCTCCAATGGCTCCTCATTGAAGTACGGGCCCAATTCAAAATCGCTTGCATTACTCACCCTGCACTGCACACCTTCTCTCCCTATTATCTCAGAAATCGAAAATCTCAAGTGCAAATAGGGGTTCCAGAAATGCCCAATCCCTGCTAAGTTAAGAACGATACATCAACCAGTTTTTCTCTGGTAGCACCACTAGAATTTGGAACTCTCTGCCTCCCTCACTCTGGCTAACCACCTGCCTAGCAACCTTCAAAAAGGATCTTAAGCTCCTCCTATTTGACATACACCCCGGTTAATTAATTCCCGACCAGACTTATTTACTTTCTGCACTGTGCCCTGATCTGCCTTCTTTTAACTGTTCATGTCCTCTGCCCTATTGCTGTATCTGTTGCTTATGTTACCTCCTGTATACATATACTGATGTTACTATCCTAGCTTAACTGCTAATAATGTAGCAGCTGTAACCCTGTATTCTGTGTGTTGTAAAGCGCTCTGATGTCTTTTGGTCCACGCTATATGAAATTGCAAATAAAATAAATAAATAAAATAAAAGAGATCTGATTAGCTGCCATCACTTCAACCAGGAACAGTTGGCAGCAAATTTGAGATACGGCTTCAGCTGAGTGTCAAAAAGAAATGAAAACAAAATAAGAAAAGAGGGCAGAGTCAGGTGCAGGGGTCACCCTAGGACCACCAACCCCCCCCCAACACCCCCCCCCCCCCCCGGGCTTAAATGTATTTTTTTGTAATCATGGGGAAATCGCAGCAGATCCACACATTTCACTTCCACTCTCTTTTAATACCTCTGGGTGGGCCAGTTCCTGTGGGCCCCCTCCTAGGGCCCACAGTATCCCCAGGGACTGCCACCGCTTCAGGGCTACGTTTATAAAAATACTTTTATATACCTTAGGGCACCAGTTATAGTTTCTTGAAATAACTATCTATAACTGCTGAACTTCTATGGCTTTGTATGTTTAAAATGTGAGCTCAACTATAACATCTCTGTAAACTCTGGGGGGCTTTCCAGTGAAAATATACAATATATATATATTGGAAACAGCAATAGACTCCACTTTGGACTCTAACTGCCAGAATGCCTCTTGATTAAATTTATAGATAGTCAGTAAAGAAGGACTCAATGAATTTGAATTTTGGCACTTTAAGGAAGACGGTAGTCGAAACACGTCAATGGCTTTTGATGAGTGTCTCCTTTGCATAATAAAGGACAATCTCTATATTTCCTGGGAGTGTGGTGGTAATTACTTGAATTACTACATTTGCTAGGGTGATGGTCTACCTTATAAACGCCAGCACCAACAGTTAGCTTGTGCTGCCTTGAGACCACTTTGTGCTTGGACTGAATTGATGGCAGCTGCTCCTGACACCACTAATGTGGAGATATTGGTTGCAATATGAATCATTGCGTTGTGTACTAACACCCGCATCCAGAACATCTCTGCATGCCTCATCCCTGACATCCCTCGCCACTGCCACATCACAGACTACTTGAGAAACCTGCACTGGCTCCCAGTCAACAAGAGAATCACCTTCAAACTCCTCACCCACCCTCACAAAGCACTGCACAACACCAGACCAGAATACCTCAACAGACGGCTCTCCTTCTACACCTCGAACAGGCATCTCCGCTCCCCCGACCTCACAGCCTTCCCACATGTCCGCAGAACTACAACCAGCGGTAAATCATTCTCGCACCTCGCTGCCAAAACCTGGAACACTCTTCCCATCCACCTGTGCCAGGCAAAAGACCTCATTACCTTCAGGAAACTTCTCAAGACCTGGCTGTTCGAGCAGTAGCAGCCCCCTTCCCCCTCTCTCAGCACCTTGAGACCCTCATGGGGGACTAGTGCACGTTACAAATTCCTGATTG
Organism: Pleurodeles waltl; assembly: GCF_031143425.1. Taxonomy (NCBI): domain Eukaryota; kingdom Metazoa; phylum Chordata; class Amphibia; order Caudata; family Salamandridae; genus Pleurodeles; species Pleurodeles waltl. The sequence goes on along the minus strand of NC_090448.1, from coordinate 913,600,295 downwards.
ATTGATTTAACACTGGGAGACTTTGACAGCCTGGAAATGCGGGGACTCTCATTACGCCATCCAACTGAACCACAGTGAGGACATGGCTCCAGGAGTAGAGAGGGTATGTCCTTTAAAATTGCTACTTTGGTGTTGGTGCTGCCCGTGACTGGAAACCATTCAGCTTAAAGGGCCCAGGAGTGTTAAATAAACTGATTTGTTGTAAGAGACATTAGAAACAGCAATAGACTCCACTCTGGACTCTAACTCGAAGAATGCCTCTTGATTAAATCTACAAATAGTCAGTAAAGCAGGACTCATTGAATTTCAATTCTGCCACAGTAGCGAAATGCATCAGTGGCTTTTGATGAGTGTCTCCTATGGATGATAAAGGACAAATGCTACATTCCTGGGAGTACTGTGGTAATTCCTTGTATTACTACATCTGCTGGGGTGATGGTCCACCTGATAAACCTCAGCACCAGCAGTTAGCGCGTGCTGTCTAAGTGGCGAGCAGCTCCAGTAAGGAGCACCCTGCAAAACCAGCAACATTCTAGATCTGCTCACCTCAAATGTCTATTTATCTAGCAAAGTTTTTAAGCACAGGATCAGCACAGTGATATCCACGCCAAGCTAGATAGGGTCAAAGTCTTTTGTCATTTATACAGCAAAGTCTTTAAGCATAGGTTTGGCACAGTGTCAACCTTACCAAGCTGTAAAATGATAAAAGCCATTCACTACTCCAAGCACAGTATTACAGCTTTGGAATGGTAAAATACCATTCAAGCCAACCTGGAATGAGTAAAAGCAACCCCGGACACGTGTTTCGCTCTCATTAGAGCTCTTCAGAGAGGTTTAGCTTTGTCCAGACACAAGGGAGCACCCAGTAGAAGTCAAAACAAATCCCTTTCAGGGTTAGGGTGATGCATAAATTATGCAAAAAAAAGAAGAAAGAACTCTGGGTAGTTCCCAGGTTTAGGTGGAGAGCAGCTCCAGTAAGGCGCACCCTGCAACACCAGCAACACTCTAGATTTGCTCACCTCAAATGTCTGTTTATCTAGCAAAGTTAAACAGCTCCAGTAAGGATAGCACTGTGCTGATCCTATACTTAACAACTTTGCTAGATAAACAGTCATTTGAGGTGAGCAAATCTAGAGTGTCGCTTGTGTTGCAGGGGGCTACTTACTGGAGCTGCTCTCCACCTAAACTTGGGAACTACCTAGAGTTCTCTCTTCTTTTTTTTGCATAATGTATGTGTATATATGGCTGTGGAATTTAATGAAACATCTACATTGCCAATGGGACTTGTAGCTTCATAAATCTACTTGCCCTGTAAAAAAAAAATCCACTTGTTCCTTTGGTGCCATGTACTGCGACAATAAATTATGGCAGCAATTTAATTGTACAAGAACTCTAATTATAGCCTTCTGATTATGCCGGGTCATACTATAGTAGAATTTCAATACTAGCAATTCCCTTACATTGCCATTTTTTCACAGATCTACATACTTAGGCTGGAGATAGCAGTAACTAATAGTTTCAGGATTGGAATGCCTTTTAGAGTCATTGCAAACCTCCTAACTTTCAGAGGGTTTTCACCAGCTCTTCCCTAATTGTATCCCATACTGATAAAGGCTGGAAATTTACTTCTGACAACGGCAGAAGTAACATTTCTTCCACGGATGGGAAAAAAATGGTTGGAGGGAAAGCAAAACTGCAAACGCTCAACAGATTTTTGCTAGAGCAAATCTAAGCATGCACAGCAGCTCATGCTAAAATGCAGTTCACAAATATTTTGTAGGAGTACGATTTACGGGCCTATTTCTGTAAATTCTTCTGAGTTCATGAAAGTTGTAAATCTGCACTAATGCACGGATTTATACCATGGATGCACTTTCGTGACTTTCTTTAAGAATTGGGCCCCTAAATAGGTCTGGAATTAACCATGACGTTTTATTTTTATTAAAATTCTATCATTTTCTCTAACAATTGACTGGCTTCACTGCGGGTAACAGCATTCTGCTATTGCACAAGGAGCATATCAGTGCCAAGAATGCTGTAGGAATGTGTGCTTTTTGCGAACAAAAAATATATATTTTTGTATAGAAATATTGTATTGCTTTTGCACAACAAACAAACTTTGACAACAGTTGCTTTGTTATGCCCAATTTCACGAGCAAAATGATCCATTCTGGTAATATGGTCCCACGTCCAGTTATAATCATTGTCCCCCAAAAGACATCAAACATGATAGCGATGTTTTGCTAACCCATCAGTCACTGGTATTCCCAGCATTCCTTCCACACCTTTTGGGATTTTCTGGGGAATAAAAAATATTTTTATTTGTCCCAACGTCTGTTATAATGGTGAGGGTCCGCCAGCTCCCACGGCTATGAAGTTGTACAGAAACCAAAACAAGGCATGCATTGACAAAAGCAAAAGTCTGACCACCATTGTCAGACCTTTTAGCTTTGCCAATACTTGTTTAGTTTAATGTTTTTCATAATCCTGTTGAAACTTGTTGCCCTAATTTTCCATTATGAATATGTTTTTGAAATACTAGCATACATCAACACATTTTACTAAATGATCCTTAAAAGAAGTAGTACCTAAAATTTCACAGTAGTTTAGCAAAAAGATTGTTTTACTAGTTGCATTTTTTGTGAACAATTTACTTTGAAAGCAAAGAATCATCAACTTTGCTTTCTAGAGACTGCAAGTATTTGCATCTAGTCAGAAAGAATCATGGGAGCATTATACCACTGCCTAATATTGTTAAACTCTGCAAACATGTGTATACATTTTTATGCTGGAAACACTGTCAGCAGTGCAGTCTGAGGCTTACAACATTTCCTTAAAGCACTCACCTTACTAATAAAGGCTTTGCATTAATGAACCATAAATACAAGTTTTAATAGTATTAACGTATAAACACAAATATTACCTTAACTGCAGCCAGTGCTCTTCCCTGATCCATAATGTACTGTAAACTAGCAGCCAAACTGTTTGTGCTGCAGGGGATTGGGCCTACTTGTCCCAAGGACAAAATAGACATAAAAACTTGTTGTTCTTCACACCAAACAATATGTCCTGGGCGTCGGGCTTTAGGAATTCCACATCCCTGATATATATATACACTGAAAAAAACCAATGGTTACAGGGACGATATAGTTAGGTTCTGAATTTTCAAGCATTCCTTCTCATCCTTCTATCTTAATGAGAAACTGAAAATCTCCAGTGCAAATAGGAGTTCCAGAAATGCCCAATCCCTGCTCAGTCTAGAATGATACATTAACCAAAAATGTAACTGTTATCAGGGACCGTGGGGGAGCCTGAATGCCTCCTTGTTCCCAGCCGGCTTCCCGCCTCCTGCAGGATTTCTCCAGCAAGCAGGGAGCTGCAAAAAATGTAGATCCCTGTGTGCAGGATTAATCCTTTAATCTGTTTTATTGCCGCTTTATAGAGGGCAGGAAAACGGATGAAAAGTCTGCAGCCAGTGATTCTGACCAGTTTTCCTTCTCCTGCCCCGAGGAGCAGACTTACAGTTTGCTCTCGCTTAGTGGGAGCTGTCAAAGCTCCCGCCAAGAGTAAGCAAACTGCACCTTGGGAAATAGGGAGCAAGCCCTGGTCAGTTGTGGTTCCCAGGGCTATTAATGGCTCCAGTATTGGGGCCACGTGGTCCCACTTCCCCTTAATTGTAATTTCTGACCCAGGGGAGGTGGTGGTCCCCAAGGCCCTACAGGGCGGCCCCCCTCTGATACCCCAAGAACACGCTGGGGAGGTGGTGGTCTCTGGGGTATTCCCCGCAACAGGAGGCTGGTCTGAGCAGCCCCCCTCCGTTTTTATGTTTCACTTGCACAACGCTTTCGAAATCTTTTGTGTTAAAAAAGAAAATCTTTAAAGGGGCTTATAGCCCACCCATTACTTACCTTGATTTTGGCTGGCTCCCATGTGGTCTCCACATTGCTCTACTCTACTATTGGCTGTCTCCCACTTGGCTCTTTGCTGGTCAACTCCTACTCACTGCAGTCATTGTGCTGTGGAGCCTGGCCTTGGGCCCAAGTACTACTTTCGGTACCCATCTCCTTCCACTTGTGGCAGATGGATGCTTCTTGTAGTAGTTTTTGCTGTTTAAATTACTACTTCTCCTCACATTTTTTTTTTTACTTTAATAGATACCTAGCACTCCCATTAAGTGCGTGTGCAGGCAGTCTTCTTTTCTCTCTAGCGCTCAGGGTGCATGGCTGCTCTTAACATATATTCTTTGAGCAGCCCAGAAATCTTCTCTTACTTTTTTCCCACTGTGTCTTTAGTTTTAACTAGGCCACTGGATTCAGCATGAGCGCTTATTGGTCGGGGGCTATGTTGTTGCAGTTGTGCCTGATGTGTTTTTTCAACAGCTGAAGGGTGTGAAGTGTTAAAAGCACAGGAGAGAAAGACTTTGAACTGGCAGTTTCTTTATCAGATGAAAACGCCTGCCCTGCGCCGTGTGTGAAAGTATGTATTTTTTTTCAAGAAGAATTTCCTCTGCTGCCCCTGCTTTCAAAAACGAGTTCCGTCCCACCACACTCAGCCTTTCCTGGAGGGAAGCATTTGTTTTCCACAATGCTGTTTGCAAAACCTTAATGATTTCAGATCAAGGAATTGCAGAAGCATGCTGATCGCAGCACAAAAGGACATAAAACACCCAGCTTTTCCAGTTACATATCTAACAAGATGGTTGGCTATTTGAAATTAGCAGAAACTTTTGGAGAGATGTGCTGCTACTATTACTACACATGAGTTATGGTAATTCCTTTCCTCCAATATGCTGTGTGCAGTCAGTATTCATTTTATTTGTATGAACATGGTCAACTGATTAAAATGTGCACTTCCCCTTTCCAACCATCAGACAATAGAACAGTCTAGCTGTGCATCTCGGTTCAGAGACTCTGAAACATTCTAAATAGATAACATCTCCTTAACGGGTGCTGTGGCTGTGCTAAGGTGAGCCTAGGTCATGAGAAAATCGTCCCATTTACCCAGACCTTTTCCAACCTCCAAGCCCCCAATTCCAAGTCAGTTTGTATTCCTAACGCAACTGCATGCGCTTCACAGCTACAAATAACATTTCACAAAAATTTGTCCCGGCAATTGCTATCTTGACAAGAACGCACAGCACCCTGCTCAACTTCTATAAAATCTAGGACCAATTCCACAAATGAGCATTGGCAAAGCCAACAGATTTTGCCTCTGTTGATGTTTTTTAACATGTTACTCAGCAGCGGAAGCTGCAGTGCAGCATGTTTTTAAGTTTTTTAAAAAGCGATATGACGTGCCCAGTGTTGATTGCGTCATAGCACATTTTTTAAATTTAAGGCATGTAGCACAGCAGTGCTGTGTAACATGTCTAAAACAACGTTGACAAAATCAGCAAAATTTATTTTATTAAGAATGCAAGCATTGGAAAAAACCATTAGGTTTCGCTTCTGCTAAATCTATTGGTTTTGTCAGTGTTTTTTGGACATGTTACACAACAGCGTGACTTGCTGTGCAGCATGTCTTAAAATTAAAAAAGGTGCTATGATGCAATCAACGCTTGGTGTGTTATAGGGCTTTTTAACTTAAAGACATGCTGCAAAGCAGCTTGCACTTTTGTGTAACATGTCTTAAAAAAGATTCACAAAACCAATACATTTCGCAGACGTGAAACCTATTGCTAATACTTGTTAATGAAAAGCTCGGGTGGTGGGTGGTCCCCAGGGCTCAAAGTAGCCTGAGGAGGGAGGCTGTGTGCTCACCCCTCCTTCTTTTTTTAAAATGCCACTTGCCCTTGGGACCTGGCCCACCTGATGCCTCATAAAAAGCAAGTGCAGGAATACACCCTTTTTTTTTATTTTTAGCAGAATCTGCAGATTCGCAGCAGTTTCCCCCAAAAAATAAACAAAAATGCTTTTTTGCCCGGGGGGGGGGGGGGGGGGGAACCCAGTGGGACCCCATCACCAAGGCTAGAAGGTCAGGGTATTCCTAACCTGTCCTCTATTCTTTATTTTTACTCTTTTTTGGGGGGGACTCAGTGGAGTCTGAGTCCCAAAATGGCTACCAACACTTTGTGTTTGAAGTGTTGGCAGACAATCAGATTTCAGCACGGGGATGTATCATACTTGCAACATTTTGAACTTGGTAAGAAGGAGAGTTTGAAAAAATCCTAGACAATTGATTTTCCCATTGACTTACATTGAAAAGAGGAGATTTGAGGCAGATAATATAAAGCCTTTTGGGCTTAAAAACACCAGGAGTCTCCTGCCTGAGTTGGGTTGGTAGGCATGTATGGTTGTACTGCCGCTGCCTCTTCCTTCTGCCCACAATGGTCTGTTATATTGGCACAACCTCTCTTGCCTTTCCTGAATGGCTGTTTTGTTGCCCCTGCCCTCCGTGGCCCGTTGTACTGCCAGTACCCCTCCCCGCCAGCCCAGCATGGTCAACTTGTTGTCTCTGCACCCTCCTCTCTGTTCTCAGTTATCTGAGTCCATGCCCCTGACCTCTGCCTCCCCACAATATTCTAATGAAAAACTAAATTGTTAACATTCTATATTTATTACAAAAGTGTGGCACGCCTGACGTCATCTTGATGTAATCAAAACTGTAATACCAAAAGCATTTCCTTCAGAAGTTATAAAAATGAGAGGGTCTTATTCCTTAGAAATTATGGTTAGGGTTCTAAAAACCTAAAATCAGGACATTATTTCTGAATTCTCATATAGCGACACATCACTTTTAAATTATTTGTTATCTTTATGTACCAAAATGAATGTGTCCTTGTTTAATGTAACTGTTGTCATGGAAAGCACTCCAATACCATCGGTCAAGTCTGGGCTATATGAAACTGCAAAAAAATATATATATGAAGGTTTTCTATAGGAAAATCATAAGAAAACAGTTTTCTCTCAAACATGATTAATGAAATCTCAGGAGAAGGTTTTTTCACTGGGTAAAATCACCTTAGAACACACAATTCCTAAAATTAGTATGTTACCATCAACAAATGATTTCTAATGTAACTAGAATCTGTTATCGCCCTTGCGACCCTCAAAACCTGCCATTCACTAGAATGCATTTCAATGGGGTGCTATTGTGTCTATTCGTCTCAAGATGGCTGCCAGCACTTCCTGGTAGAAGTACTGGAAGCCAATCCGATCTCGCCATGACATCTGTGCTTAGGTTCTGCCCAGGTACAGAAATTTGTTTTTTCTCTAAGTATCTCAAAAACTACTGAACGGATATACACCAAATAACAAAAAGGGCGCTTTCTGGACCAAAAGCTACCATTCTGCCAAATTTGGTGCAATCCCGTTCAGTGGTTCGGCTGAAGTTGTGTCTAAAATCCAGAAGAAAAAAATAAACCTGGTCTACTGCGCTTGTTTAAACCGCTGCCCCCAGGTCGGCCAGGCCCCGGGGGCAAATTCAAATAATTATGTGGGGGAGGAGCCCCGGTAACCCCCACCTCCCTGGGGCCAGACCGATTTACCAAGAGTGAGGTTCCCCTCCCAGGCCATTTTGGATCCTGGGGACCACCACTTCCTCAAGGCTAGGCCAATTTTTGAATGGGGCGTGCAGCCCCCCTCCCGGTCCATTTTCAGCTCCAGGGTGCCTATCTCCCGATTGCCCACCCTAGGAATATAGACATTGGCTTTGACAGCTCATGCTGAGTGAGAGCAAACATTAAGTCTGTTCCCAGTGGGCAGTAGCAGGAAAACTGCTTTGACCCGCTGGCAGCTGACTTTTTATCTGTTTCCTGCCCGCTGTCAAGTGGGCAGGAACACAGTTGAAGAAATTAATTCGACATGCAGGGAACAGCATTTTTTGCTGTTCACTGCATGTGGGAGCAATGCTGACTCCTGTTGGAGGAGGGAAGCCAGCAGGGGCTGCAGGGGCATTGAGGCCCCCCTGCTGTCCCCAACACTACACACTAGGTGCCCTGGGTGCGGCCAGGGCACCCAGCATCAAGTGGAGAGGGTCCCTGGTGGCAAAATTGGCCCGGAGAGGGGGTGGTGTGGCGTCCCTCCCCTTTAACTAATTGGTCCAGCCCCAGGGGATTGGGTCCTGGAGTCAAAATCAGCCCAGGGAGGGGGGCTGCATAGGCCCCCTCCCCTTTTACTAGATGGCTGGGCCCCAAGGGATGGGGTCCTGAGGGCCAAACTAAGTCCAGGGAGGGGGCCACATGTTTCCCTCCCCTTTCACTCATTGGCCTGGCCCCAGCGGATGGAGTAATTGGGGTGAAAATTATCCCAGGAAGGGGGCCGCAAAGCCCCTCTCCGCATTTAGTAATGGGACAGGTCTCAGGGGGTGGGGTCCCTGAGCCGAAATCAGCCTGGGGAGGTGGGCTGCGCTGCCCCCCCTTTCCTTTCAGTAATTGAGAGGCCCTAGGTGCTGATGTCCCCAGGACTGTAAATGGCAGTGAAGGGGGGCTGTGTGCCCCCCTCACAAGATGCTTACATATGTGGGATGGGCCACAGGACCTGGCCACGGGTCAGGCCCTGCGGCCACCACCCTATGCGAGGCGTGGTTTTAGGTGCCTGTGGGGGGTTGGTTGCAGGTCCTGCAGCCGACCCACCTCTGTGCACGCTGAGTGGGGTTAGGTGGCTGTGAGGGGTTTGGCTCCAGGGCCTGGCCATAGGACTGGCCCTGGTAGGCTGTGCGCGACGGGGTTGTATTAACGTAAGGTAATTAAATATTACTTAACATTAAAAAACCCTAGCAATTCACTGAGAAAAACAAAGGTTACAGGGATGTTATAGATAGGAAACAGAATTAAACATACCCTGGAATTTCACCAAAAAAACAAAGGTTAGAGGGACTCAGGCCCTAAGGAAACTATAACTCACGCCCTCGCCATGCACTGGTACTTACCCCACATATTACATCACTAATTACATCTTCTATGGCAATATTTATAATACAACCGCAACATTTGCAATAGAATTATTGATGAGAAAACTGTGCAAGGCAGGGGGTGAGTTATAGTTATCTTAGGGTATGAGTTATAGTGTCTTGAGATAAGTACTACTGTTGAATTTCTATGGTATAGTCTGAGTAAAATCTGAACCTAACTACAACGTCCCTCTAACCTTTGCTTTTTAGTGAATTTCTAAGGTTTTTTTCATTCTATTTCCTAACTATACGTCCCTGTAACATTTGTTTCTTTCAGTGAAAATATACACATCTAGATATACACACATATATACATATATATATATTATTTCGGGGGAAGATTTTAGAAGAGTGGGATGTGCATACTATGTAATGGAATGTCATGATGAAAAAAGGCAGTAGGAAGGGAGAGCCAGGAGGTGTAAGCTGTGTTTCCTGGGGGGTGCTAGGATTGATTTAAGAATAAAACGTTGAATTATCAAATTATGTGAATAGCGCTGTCTAGGAAGGCCCCAGCTTGCCCACATAGATACGAGAGGTTACGCACTGGGCCCGAGCTGAATAGCGGGCACTAATGAGGGAGGAGTCCAGGAGACTAAGAATTGCCCCCATTGCCCACCTCTGGTCTGGAGTAGTGGATGAATGGGAATCTCTCTATAAAGCCAATGATGCTTCCTCAGAGGCTAGTACAGAAACAGCGAATGTTGAGCATAACCCCGATGAGGGGATTGGGGGCAATATACTGAAATGAGGTTTGTTGTCACAGTAGGGTGGGTAATCATGTGTGGGGATCATGAGGTGCCTCGTCTATTGCCACTGCTGTTATCGGCTACTCCCCATCACCAACACTTGCTGCTTGAGCACTGACTTATTGCGCATTGTTGTCACATCATGAATGTGCGGACCTTCGAGACTACATGTTACTAGGACACAGTTACTTAGTTTTGTAGTTCACCCACATGGATACTATTCAGATATATATATTGAGATATGGCATGGCTACATTTTTAAAAGTCAGCAACTCCTCCACCAAGGACACACTCAGAAGCCTTAAATTACTCTGAGGGCCCAGAACATATGCTATGATCACTGCAGTCACAAACTACCAAGTGGGGTACCTGGGTATTAGATTGAAGCGATGTGTGTGATGTACGCTGACATTGTAAATTGGTAACAATGCTTCCCAAAGTATATGCACACCAACATGTTGTATATTGATGGCTGATATGCATATTAATTTTTCTTTTTTTTTTAAACTATCAAATTGGGTGTGGAAGCATCATTACACGAGCAACTCATTCTCACACTCATACTGTCGGTCCATTTTAAATATTTCGGAATGAACTTAGGAGCTCTTAAGTAAATTTAGAATTTTAGAGCTCTGAAGTAAAAATAGGTTTATCAAAGAGTCCTAGCACAGTCGTTCCCTGCATTTCCGGACCCTGACTGCTCTTTGAAATATAGTCTCAACTTTCAAATAAATTCTTGTCTTGAAGGTGATCTGAACCCTTGTTTTATTGTATTGAACATATATTGATCACATCATATATATTTGCCTTTTTATTTGAGTAACAACGTGTTGTGATTGATGTCTAGATCATTTTACGCAAACAGAGGGATTAACTACATGTTAAAGAAGAATCCTGAAAAAATTGTTTTCGCCGGCAAAAGTTTGCTAGTTTCAGAGTAGCAACCCCTAAGCAAACTCCAGGTATGTCGTCTAAGAAAGGTGGCAAATATGGCGTACCACATGCCAGAGTAAATTTCAGGCCGTACAGGCTCATTTTGCAATGCTCGCTTCAGACACGCCTGGGTCAACCTGCCCGCAAACCCCGTCCGCACGCCTAGCAGGGCGCGGGTATTAGAACACAGTGACTCAACACACTACAAGCGTGGCCACATGCAGCTGTCACACGTCTTCCGGGGTAACGAGATCTCTTCCGGTGTAGTAGTACAGAAAGCCTCTTCCGGTGCAGGAATGTTTCTTCCGAAATGGATAGGCCATCTTTGTCGGGGCGGGTCGTAATTGTAACCAATAGGACGGCTCTCTGAGAGGTACACAGACAAAACACTGTTAGACCCTCCCCTTGGACTGTCAATCTTTTTTAGCAAGCTTTCTGATAATAACATCCACTTGGTTTTGCCTATGGAAGTTGGCTTAGAGCTGAAGCAAAGTAGAGTCAAGGGGTGTTTAAGATCTTGTGTCCTGAGACGGGAATTGAGACTCTCGCCCGGGAACGTACCGCTTAACTCGGGAGGGTTGTTTTGTAGATCCGAAGATGCTTACCTTAAGAAACAGCTGTGAAAGGGGCTGCCAAGCCTCGATAGCAGCCACTTGATGGTTATTAATTTGCCGGGCAAGCAGGCATTGCGGAGTAGTGCAGGAGCTAAAGGGTGCCAGACTCCAGGCACTGACTTTATTTCTAAAGTTTGACAGTTGCTCAGGCACAACCATGCCTTGGCCATTCTCGGAATCCATCAAGAAGCGGGCATGCAGGTACTTGCTACAGAGATATTTGGGTCACTTCCTGCAGGAGAAGCTTAGCCTGGAGCAGCTCACTTTGGACCTGTACCAGGGCACTGGCTCCTTGTCACAGGTGCCACTTGATAAATGGGTAAGTTACAGTTCAATTATTTGCAGAGCTCAAAGTACTCTGAAAGTACAGTATCTTGACAGCGACATAGAAGTGGAGCTGCTGGTGCTTGCGGAGACAGTGGTTTACAAACTCGAGCCTGGTCCGAGTGAGATAAATTAGGTGTTGCAGGAAAGCTGGTTCCACTGTGCTGCTCCTTGAAATACTCTTGTTTTTTTAAGCGTCCTGGTGTTAACTATACAATCACGAATTTTGTGACGGTATGTAGTGCTGAGAATAGTGTAGCGCTCAATATATTTGTTATGCTTATCAGTGAGTGCCCGATTTTAAGGTGTCCGATTTTGTGTTGACGGATCAAATCCTGTTTAGCTCCCTTATTTCTGCCGCTGCATCTTTCTACTTATTCTTACATTTTTGTCAGCCTCTTAGCTTACAGACAGTGCTGTTAAAATAGATAATAGTTGACTTAATAAAGTAGTCCGATGCTACTAAAGTGTTTGTGAAACCTAACCTATGGTTTATATGCATTCATTTTTATTTAGTTTGCATTTGTCTCCTAAGTATTTGTCATAAATACCTGACAGCTGTCACATCAAAAGCCAGGCTTTAGGGAACATAGTTGTGCAAGTTGGTGCAGAGTGTGGGCGTGTGATATTAGTGTTGGAGAAAATGATTATGGAGCTCTGTACCAATTTTCACTGGCTACTCACAATGCTATACTGTGACCTTTGCCGTGAGATTAGTGATAGTCTGAGGTTGGTATTGCTATCTATACGATGTAACTGAATGGAGATGTATGTGCTAAATGTTTTTTGTGACATGTCTTGATTCTATGTCAGGACCGGAGGCTTCGGATTATGCTTTCTCTTTCTTTACTGTCAACACACAGCAGCCAATAAAAAAACAGCACTACATTTCCCAATATCTTTACAGCCTCGTTATGACCCCCAATCAGGGCCCACCATCTAGTATATATATCCTGAATGATATAGTCAGTCCTCTTTCTTTGCTGCTTCACGCAGAGCTAAGTACTTTCACTTTTGATTTACGATTGCACATTAACTTTATGTATATATTTATATTCAATGCAGTTTATTGCCTTCTGGCGCCTGCTTGTGATAGGTTTCGCTAGCGTTCGCGGCGATTAGGTTATTCTCGGCATTGGCATAAATCTTTGCCAATTTCTATTAACTCTGGTGAGGAGTGCTAGGGGTGACAGCGCCATGTGGAGTGCAGTCCTCTTCTTGTTGCCATTTTAGCGCATGCGCACTGACTGTTTTTTTTCGAGCACGGTGCGAGCGCACTTCAGCAACAGACAGTTATTTTTGTGCTCTGTGCGCCCCCCCGTTCTATGCCCAGAGGGGCTGAAATAAACGACAGAGCCTTGCTTGAGGGGATTCTGTTGCTGCCACCTCCAGATTATTGGAATATTTTGATTGGAAAACACCGGCAGTGAGATATTAGCTCCCTTTTTAGCACCTGGGTGTCCACCCTATATATATTTATAGTCCACTGCCTCTCGGGATCTCTGATATACTACTATCTTATTTTGCACTGAAAAACATGGCCCAACAATACCCAGATGATGACCAGTATGGGGCTTATGATGCTGGAAATATGATGAGCACGCGGAAGAGCGCCTTGTGGATGCTCTAGACTTCTACGTTCAGGATTCTCGGAATAAGGCTTTAGTGAAAGCCCTGCACCCGTTTGCGCAACCTATCTTCAACTTTGGCGTTAGGTGCTTTGGCGCAGGCTTGGGGAACCCCACCCCTGCAGAGGTCAATATAAATGAGCCTGGCCTGTCCATTATTGTGATCTTGAATGATCATGAGTAAGAAGCGTTTAAGAGCCATAAAGCTACTCCTTTGCAGACTACCCTGAATACTTATGAGGAGTCCAATTCTTCTGATTCAGATGATAAGTTGACCCCCTGACAAAACCCAGGGCAAACGCAGTGTTAGACGCATCATACTGAAGCTCCTTTGAGCTCCCCCTAGTAAGAATTTACTATTTGACCCTGATGCTTTAATACATCCCAGATCTACAGAATGGACCCCATGTCAGGAAGTGGCGTTGTATGTCCAATCTAAACTAGGTAAACGTTTTGAGAAGGACATTCGCAACACGTTGCGTTCAGAATGCCCTCGCCTCACGGAGTGTAGGAAGTCTTGATTCCAAATTGGCAGAGTTAGCGCCTTCTGATGTAGGTCCTGCGGCTAATGGACTCTTGTTTGGTGACAGATTCGTCATAGACCTGGCCAAATATGTGGCTACCTTCTCGGCTTTGGATAAGGCCCAAACCTCAATCAAGGAGGTTTTTAACAGTGGCCTTTTTCACTGGGCCGGACACTTCGGGGGTCGAGCGACAGGCCAATTCAACTCCCAGACCTCCCGTCCATACTATAGAGGCAGAGGAAACTCCAGCTTCCAAACCAACTCCAACTTTTACCCCTCAAGAGGCAGAGGTTACAGAGGTCGCAATCCCAGGGGGCCTCACAGAGGAGGACAATACAACCAAAGTTCCTCTCAACCAGGTAACAATTCTTTCTCCCAGGGAGATTTTATTGGGGGGCAGAGTGAGTATTTTTGTGCACAACTTGGCTTTAATCACACAGGATGCATGGGTGCTAGAGACGGTAGCAGGTTACCATCTGGAATTTTATTAAACTCCTGAACAGACGTTCATTCCACCCCCTCTCAGTTTTTCCCATCCAGAGAGTACTTTCAGAGATCAAGAGGTAGAAGCTCTTCTTCGGAAAGGGGCCATTGTTCCTTCTCATCCTCACCCCAGAGGGTTTATCAGTACTATTTTTCTGGTCCAAAAGAAAGGAGGGAGTTCTGGCCTGGTGCTCAGTCTCTGACAATTCAACGCATGGAATGTGTATCGGCATTTCAAAATGGAAGGCATTCATTTCCTCCAAGATCTTTTGTTAGAAGGCGACTGGATGGTCCGTTTAGATCTCAAAGATGCTTATCTGACCATTCCTGTTTTCGCGCCTCATCGCTGTTTCCTGGAGTTCTTTTGGCAAAAAAAGTGTTAGGAATTCTCAGCTCTTCCTTTCAGACTGTTTACACATAAAATATATGCCTCTGCATGGAAGCGATGGCTGGATTGGTGCAGTCAGAGGAGTGTGGATCCCTTGGGGACATCAGTGCACACGATTGCTAATTTCTTGTCTCAGCTAGCGACACAAAGTTTAGCTAATGGGACGATTAACAATTTTAGGACGGCTATTTTGGCCAAGCATCCTCAAGTGGATGGTAAGTCTGTGGGAGAACACCCTTTAATATGTAAACTTCTACGTGGTATGTGCTTAGTGCGTCCCCCTCAACCAAAGTATTCCTCTTTATGGAATGTAAATATAATTTTGAAATTCCAGGTTGCATGGCCAGCTAATGACGGTTTATCAAGAAAGCAGTTATCAGCAAAATTAACTATGTTACTTTGTTGGATTTCATGTCGAAGAGTGTTGGACGTCAAAGCAATGGATATTGCAGGTAGGGTATTTACTCCTACGGGAGTTTCTTTTCGGATTTCTAAACGCACAAAGTCGAATTCTACGACTTTCCTATCCAAGTTTTAGAGACAGATCTAAGTTATGAGTGGTGAATTGTTTAAAAGTCTATGAAGAAGTTACTTGTGAATTTCGGAGAGATCATTCTGGTCAATTATTGATTTTGTTGCAAAAACACTTTGGCCCTGTGTCTTCAGCGACTTTAGCTAGATGGGTCAGGTGGTTATTACAAGAAACAGGAATAGATGTTTCTGTTTTTGGAGCTCATTCTGATAGAGGCGGTATGGCTTCAGGATCTAGATTGGAAGATATTATGACAGTGGCAGGTTGGTCTTCAGACTTTACCTTTAAGCTGTTTTATCATAAACCTATTGTAGATGTAGCTTTTGGGTTTATAGCTCAGCTTTAAACTAGCATAATCCGAAGCCTCCGGTTCTGACATAGAATCCAAATTTTTCTAGCTTACGCGACTAGAATTTTCAATTCTATTAAGGACACGGAGGCGAGGATTATCCCACTGTGATATGGGTAACATTTACATTTAAATGTCTATGGCATATTGTACTATTATGTAAATGTTGTCCCACCCTATGTACTATGTCGCATTTTCTCAGTTTTGGGGATTTTACATCAGTTTTTCTTTTACAGATGAGAAAACCACTTGAAGGAGTTCGGCTGAGATCTTCCTGATGTCCATCATGAAGAGCTGTTCGGTTATGGGTTGCACCATTGTGCTGTTTCAATTCCCTCGTCGGGAAGATTCTGTGGGTTGGTGCCACGACTACGTTGGTCGGTGTTGGTTTGTGTTTTGAATCTGGAAATTACTTGAGCAATCAAAGAGGACAGACTATAGCATTCAGGATATATATACTAGATGGTGGGTCATAACAAGGCTGTAAAGATATTGGGAAATGTAGTGCTGTTTTTTATTGACTGCTGTGTGTTGACAGTAAAGAAAGACTCGCCTCTGTGTCCTTAATAGAATTGAAAATTCTTGTCGCGAAAGCTAGAAAACTTTTGATTGTTAGCGTTGTCAGGTGTGTTGGGTGACTTGTTTTCAAGTACCTATGGAAGTGATTAAGTAGTTGGTTAAATTTGTGCCGTGTGTGCAGTGGTCGAAGTGCATTTAAAGAAAAGTATGGGAACTGTGATGCTGTGCGTAAAAGGTTGGGGTGAAGGAGAGTGGTCAGAGGTGTGGCTTAAAAATAAAATATTCTGTGCCTTTTTGGTTTTTCACCTTCAGGTAACTACATATAAAATAATGCACAGCTTAAATCCAAATTTAACTTGAAAATTAAATGCAAGTTATGTTATTCAGTGGGAAATGCACTGTCATTTATTGTGAAACCTCTGTTAGTTAATCCACTCCACTAGAGAGTCACAAATTGAATCCTGGTAGGTTCAGTGGAGAATAGTGACTTGTGTACGTTTAGGGCTGCATGGTCCCAGTCTGTGAGAAAAAGCACAGTGAACATGTAGGTCATTATTTTAACCTTGCATTACACAAGGTATAAGAATTAATGTGTGTCATCAGTAAGAACATTTCTTTTATAACTATCTTTTAAAAGCAGATGCATCACAGCTTAGCGGGTGGCTCCTGTACAGTACCTCTCAAAAAACATAAATGTGTGTTATCGGGAAGCTTCTAGTGATTTCATCAATTAAAGTCAGTACTGGTTTCAAAGCACCCCCTTACATTTGCAGATTGGCCAGTTGCATTTACATTTCTTTCAGGGAAGCAGGGACCCTGGCAAGAAAGCTTGTTTAGCTGTCTGCTCCTCTCTCAGTTTCACAGCAGTGGAGCCTTCCCTGCTTTACACCTCAGTTAAAGCATTTTCAGCTGTTGGAATTAACTGCTACCTGAACGGGTAGGGAACAGACCTCTCCGCTTGCCCCCAGGCATCAATACACATACCAAGATACCATCCCCCACTATCTCCAGGAAAAAAGTCGCTTTTCCCATATCCGAAGGGGCCAAACTGCCATCCTCCATATCGCTCTTGAGAACAGAGAGAGCCATCCTGCTCCACCGCCCAGCCCAAATCATTGATATCAATAGGCTGTTTAGCTGCCGAAAAAATTGTGGGTATAGCAAGAATAGAAAGTTCCATACCAGATAGAGACAGCATGGGAGAACAACCATTTAAGCTATTGCCACCCTGCCCAGCAAAGACAGGGGTAGCGTATTCCAGAAGGCAGTCAAACCTGACAGGCCCTCTATGACCCTATCTGAATTTTGACGGAGGTCAGAGGCCTCCTTGTGTGTGGCCATAATGCCCAAATATCAGAAACTCTCTGTAACTCAATGGATCCCCAGGTCTGGGAGCTGCCCAGGAGGAGTCCCCACCGGTCTCCCCAGAGGAAATGTAGGAAGGTGGCTTTCTTCTAGCTTGGGTGTCCCCATTTTTTAACTGTTTGTCAGTGTGTTTTTACTGGTTCACTAGGATCCTGCTAGTCAGGACCCCAGTGCTCATAGTTTGTGGCCTATATGTCAATGTGTTTTACTGTGTTGTCAGTATGCTTGACTGTGACACTGGACTTCTGCTAACCAGAACTCCAGTGCTTATGCTCTCTCTGTTCTCCAAATTTGTCACTATAGTCTAGTGACCCATATTCCAATCCAGATTGGTGCACTGGACCCCCCCTTATAAGTCCCTAGTATATGGTACCGAAGTACCAAGGGGATTGGGGTTCCAGGAGATCCTTATGGGCTACAGCATTTCTTTTGCCACCCATAAGGACCTCATACAAACACTCCTTCAGGACTGCCACTGCAGCCTGAGTAAAGTAGTGCACACACTATTTCACAGCCATTTCTCACTGCACCGGGTAACTCATAAGTCACCTACATGTCTAACCTTCAGTTCTTGAAGGCTAGGTGCAAAGTTACTGTGTGTGGGGGCACCCTTGCACTAGCAAAGGTTCAAGGACCAACTTCCCGGACTTCGTGAGTGCGGGGACACCATTATAACCGTGCACTACATATATGTTAACCCATATATGTAGCTTCACAATGGTAACCTCGAATATGGCCATGTGAGGCGTCTAAGATTGAGAAACTGTACCCCAATCCAATTCTGTGATTGGGGGGGCAATTCCATGCACCTTTGAGGCTCCATCATGGACCCCCAGTACTGCCAAACCAGCTCTCTGAGGTTTCCACTGCAACCCCAGCTGCTGCCACCTCACAGACAGGTTTCTGCCCTCCTGGGGATTGAGCAGATCAGTCCCAGGAAGGCAGAACAATGCATTTCCTTTAGGATAGGGGTGTTACACCCTCTCCCATTGGAAATAGGTGTTACAGGCATGGGAGGGGTATCCTCCCAGAGCCTCTGGAAATGCTTTGAAGGGCAC
This sequence comes from Pleurodeles waltl, assembly GCF_031143425.1. Classification (NCBI taxonomy): domain Eukaryota; kingdom Metazoa; phylum Chordata; class Amphibia; order Caudata; family Salamandridae; genus Pleurodeles; species Pleurodeles waltl. Next base: position 913,581,940 of record NC_090448.1, on the reverse strand, counting down.
AAGCAGTGCCCTCCTTGCGTAATCCAGGCTACACCAGTTCTGGGATCCCCAGTCCCTGCTCTGGCGTGAAACTGGACAAAGGAAAGGGGAGTGACCACTCCCCTGTCCATCACTACCCCAGGGGTGGTGGTCAGAGCTCCTCCAGAGTGTCCCTGGCATTAGCCATCTTGGATTCCAAGGTGTGGGGACCCTCTGGGAGCATCTGAGTGGCCAGTGCCAGCAGGTGACATCCAAGACCCCTCCTGGTTAGGTAGCCAGTCCCCCTCTCAGGGCTATTTACGGTCTCTCCTCTGGGTGTTTTCTCAGCTTCGGTTTGCAAGACTCCATCAGGACACCTGTGCATCCTCTGCTTCAGATTCTGACAGACGGATCAACTGCAGACTGCTCCAGGAACACTGTAACTGCAACAAAGTATCTAAGAAGGCTACTGTGACCCTGCAACTTCAGCTCCAGCCAGCAACTGCAACAGATTCCAGGTTTTGCACACTCTGATGACTGCCTGTCTTCATTTTGCAACAGAAGGATCAAAGGAATCTCCAGTGGAGTGACAGAGTCACTTTCCTGCTTCAGCAGGCACCTCTCTGCAACAACAACCATTACTCTGGGACTCCTCTCCTGTCGGCGAGTGTGATCCCCGGAACAAAGGTGGCGGACCGAAGTGATCCTGACTGACCAACGGTTCAGCTGTCCAAATTTGGTGGACAGTACCCCTGTGCACCGCATCTTCTACAGCTCCTTGAGCTTGTGTGCACTTCTTCCAATGGTTCTTCGTGCACAGTGTAGCCCAGGTCCCCAGCACTCTATCATGCAATGCTCATCTCCCTGAGTTGTTCTACGGCGGCATGGGATCCCTTTGTGTAGTGCTGCGACAATCGCATTCTGCAACTCCTTTGTCCCCATGTTTTGGGACTCCTATGGGTGCTGCCCGGTCTTCTGAGGGCTCTCTAAAGTGCTGAGAGCCCCCAGTGCCTCCTCAGTCCGAGTTGAGGTACCCAGGTCTCTCCTGGGCCCAGGTAGAGTCTTTTCCCATCAGCCGCAACATTCGCGTGAGCCAAGGCTTGTTGGCGGAATCCAACGATGAAAACCAGCCTGCATCCAACGACTCGATGTGGGACATCTCTTGCACCAAGCAGGAACCCGCACCTGTCTTCTGTGGTGCATTTCTGCTCTTTTTTTCTAAGCGAAGAATCCACTTTTGCACCTTCATCCGGGTTAGCAGGGGCTTCTGTTCTTCCTGGACTTTACATTGACTTCTGGACTTGGTCTCCTATCTCCACAGGTCTTCAGGTCCAGGAATCCATTGTTGGTGTCTTGCAGTCTTGCTTGGTTTTTTAATAATCCTTTACCACGACTCCTAGTGTGTTCTGAGGAAACTTGATGTACTTTACTCCTGTTTTCCTGTGCTCTGGGGAGCGGTACTTTACTTACCTTTGGTGTTTTATTACATTCCCAGCACCCCCTACACACTACACTTGCCTAGAGGGGGAAACCAACATTTGCATTCCACCACTTTAGTAAATGGTTTGTGTTGCCTCTGGGCCCATTTCAATATATTGGGGGTCATTACAACCCTGGCGGTACAAGACCACCAGGGCTGTTATGATGGAAGCACCGCCAATAGGCTGGCGGTGCTTCGCAGGTCATTACGACGCCGCGGTCGCACCGCCGGGGCCGGTGGTTTCCCGCCACAATGGCCCTGGTGGTAGTAATCTGCCAGCCCCAGGGGATTACGAGTCCCCCTACCGCCAGCATTTTCCTGGCGGTAAGGCTGGCGGTACGGGGAGTCGCGGGGCCCCCTGACAGGGCCCCGGGCAGCTTTTCACTGTCTGCTGCTATGCAGACAGTGAAAAGTGCGACGGGTGCAACTGCACCTGTCGCACGGCCGCAACACCCCCGGCTCCTCTGTTGCGGCCGTGATCCCCGCTGGGCCGATCTCCAAGTGGCCGTGGCGGGGATGCGGCTGCAGTGGCGGCCGCCCGGCAGTCCGATCTTGGCTGCAGCTGAGTTTTTCACTGTTTGCACTATTTTATGACTTTTACTTACCTGATTTTGGTTTCTAGTGTATATCTTGTGTACAATACCTACCTCCAGTAGGAGTATTACCTCTAAGATATTTTTGGCCTTGTGTCACTAAAATAAAGTACCTTTTATTTTTGGTAACACTGAGTATTGTCTTTCTTCTGTATCAGTACTGTGTTTCTATAGTGGTATTGCAAGAGCTTTGCATGTCTCATAGTTCAGCCTTTGCTGCTCTGCTATAGCTAGGCCTAGACAGCCTAAGCCGCTAGACACTGCCTACATTTCACTAAGGTGGATCACTGGACCTGTTATAAGGTGTAGGTACCTCTGGTACCCACTACAAACCAGGCCAGCTTCTTACAGGAAACAGTATTTTCACAACATTAACCTTCAAATCCCATCTCCTTTAACACAGCCATTAGGTACTGCCATTCCACAGTTTCAAGGGCTTTTTCAAAATCTATGGCAACGGACCAGATCCCATTCACCCACCACAGTCTCATGCAAAACGTGGGTGAGTCAATGAAGATTAAACGCGGTACAACAGGCCGGCATAAATCCGCAATGGTCCTCATGCACCAGGTCATGCACTACACCCCCAACCTAATTGCCAGCATTTTACAGAGAATCTTAACATCGGAGTTGAGCATAGTAAGCGGCCTATGTGAAGAAGCGTCTCCCAGGTTTCCACTCACATAAAATACCCTCGCTCATGGAGGGGGAGGAATCTGTGCTTTTTGAGCTTCTGCTAGTACCTTTAGCAGTGTTTCCTTGAGCTCCGTGGAAGAGGTAGAAAAAAACTCAACAGGGAAGCCATCTCCGCCTGGAGCCTTAAATTTATGAAGTTCAGCCAAGGCCACCCCCAACTCTTCCATAGTAAATGGCTCATCCAGCTCTGGCACACACTCCGTGTCAGGCAAGGCAACCTCAATCCCCCATAGAAACTCCTCCGCCATGCCTGCATGTCCCAGTGCATCAGTGCGATGCACAGCACATAAGTGCGACTCAATGGTGTGCAGGATATCCTATCTACTCGTCGCCACATCCCCATCCTATGTGCGAGGAGCAGAATGGGGGGGGGGGAGTTCCAGCTCATGCCTCAGTATCCATGTTAGGAGCTTGCTGGACTTATCCCCCACTCCCTATGTAAATATTGACAGTAGGCCTTAACCCACATCGTGCGCCAGATGGCTGGGAGCTGTCCGACGGCAGGGTGCCTATGTGCGTCAGACGGCTTCCACCCGTCTGAAGTACACAGCATTGGAAATCTCTCTGGTGCGGGCACCAGAGGGATTTCCTTCACAAAGAAACTGACTCAGGAGGTGGGGGAGAGCTTCCCCAGCTCCCAACGTTGTTGCTGGGAAATTACAGCAGTGCATGCATCAGTGCTCGTGTGCTTATCTCAGCGCCAAGCACCAAGGGAGGGCAATCCCCTAAGCAGGGATCCACGCCACTAGACACTCGGGAGGGGGAGCGCCCCCCGTGGCAAGGGATTTTGCTCCCCTTGTTTTTTAATGGCATTGTGTTGTGGCCTCTTATCTTATGCATTCTCCCTACTACCTTAATGTTCCCTGCTACTCAGCCAGTGAGTGAGGTCATAGTATGGTTGGAATGTTGATAGTGTTTGTGCTTGGATGAGTCGTCAGTTGGAGTGAGAAGGGCTGAGTTGCAGGATGCTGCTCCTGGTGGGGCTTTATCTGTAACGTTCAACTAAGTTAATAAACCTACTTCTTTTATAATCTACGAGCATCCATTTTTTATTACAACACTGGCGACGAGGATGGGAAGAACCAAATCTAAGGAGGAACTAGATAACAGAGGAAAACCAAGAGAAGAGAGATTGAAAACCTAAGAGAAAAATGGAAAACAAAAGAGACTGAAGTGAAGAAGATCGCCCTGGAAGCCCCACCAGTGTCTTTTCTACCAGACAGCCTGTACTCAACAGAAGTTAGAGGGCGAGTGACCTGTTTAACTTCAAGGCAAGCTGTTTAGTCTACTAGGTATGCAGCAAACAGGGAGTGCAGTGGCCTGAAGATTGAGAAGGTGGGCTGCTCAGCTGTGCATGGAGCCAGGCCTGTTATACCTGCTTGTCTGGACTGGGCATATTGAGGAAATGGTCTGCTGAACTGCCTGTGTACAGAGTAAAAAATGTATGGCACTAAACATTTGGTAACCTAGTAGAAAGTCAGATGGAGGAACAACTGGTGTCAGCATTTAAACACTATCTGAAGAGTGATCAGTGAACCTGAGCAGCAGCTGCTTGAAGCACCGTCCTTAGGGCACACATTGTGAGTAACATTTACAGTCTACCTGTTGACCGGGTTGCTGAGTTTCCCCATCTCCTATTCTACAAGAGAGATCATTGGGTACCTGATCTGTTTCCAGGAAGCTTTCTGAGAGGAAGACTACAGCGCCGACCTCGCCCATGGGAACAGCTCATGTGCAGTGAAGAACATGTGTGCCAATTTTTTGTATGAGGATAAAGAACTGTGCGTTCATTTAAATGGGATAAACTGTACAGTGGCAATGTATTCGGGTGAGAAGTCGCTCACCGGCGTGGAGTATTTGAATATTTTCCTGGAATAATTTAACTTTAGGTTTACTGTCATGTGCATTTTACTCAATACCATACATTGCTTGAGTGTATTTTTCAATACTGCTACCCTCTGTTTTAAAGATGCATTGGGTTGAATTGAGTAATGTTATTATTATGCTGACATTGTTTGCTGCTGCTGAAATTAATTTTTATTGCTGTATTGAATTGAGAAATGTTATGCCGTTACTGACATGTTTTAAAGTTGCTGAGTCGTGGCATGTATGTTACGCATGGGAGGTGCACCCTAATGCTATTTTAGCAAGAAATGTTGCTTACCATATTTTGCGTGTGCATATTGGCCTGAAGTTTTAAAGCCATGCTTGATTTTAGAGATGTATAATTTGAGGTTGGATGCTAGAGTCACGTGCAGAGTGACATTCTTATGTTGTAATATTAGTATTTTGATCCATATTTGGGATTGTGTTTTTGACCATCCTTCCTAAGGGGTTAAGGATGTGGGGGCAGTGTGTTAAGCCCAAAGGTAAGGGGGATACACCCCAGTGATGTGTGTCAATCCTTCCTATAGGATTAAGGATGTGGGGGCAGTGTGTTAAGCCCAATGTCAAGAGGCGGTACACCCCAGGGATATTTGTCAATCCTTCCTATGGGGTTAAGGATGTGGGGCAGTTGTTTAGGCCCAATGTTAAGGGGGTAGGTAGTTACATCCCAATGCAGCAGAGGGTAGGTGAAACCCTGGTCCTGTTCGAGTATAGGGTGATGGGAGTATGTGATTACACCCCAGTGCAGTAGAGGGTAGGTGAAACCCTGGTTCTGTTTAAGTGAATGGTGATAGGGGTACATGTTTACACCCCAATGCAGTGGAGGGTAGGTGAGACCCTGGTTCTCTTTAAGTGAATGGTGATGGGGTAGGTGATTACACCTCAATGCAGTAGAGGTGAAATAAACTCTAGTCCTGTTGAGTGTTGAGTTGTGGAAGGCAACAGGTTGGTCCTGTTATGGTGTTCATGATGTGGAGGGGAACAGGTCTCTTTAAGTGAATGGTGATGGGGTAGGTGGTTACACCCCAATGTAGTAGAGGTGAAATAAACTCTAGTCCTGTTGAGTGCTGAGTTGTGGAAGGCAACAGGTTGTTCCTGTTATAGTGTGCATGATGTGGAGGGGAACAGGTAGTTAGTGTTCTCTCTTGGGTGAGCAGGGAAGTTTTGTGTTATTTGTACACTTGTATTGTAAATTTGTGGAACGTATTGATTAACTGGTTTTTACCTTCTTACATCCCATTGGAGTATTGAAGTTATGCAGAGTGAGCGTTTGTTAACCTGTACTGTTTATTTCGATGGGGTGGTACTCAGTTTTGGAGGAAGGTTGATGAAGGGTGTTTTGCCATTTTCCGTTCTGTTGAATATTTCATTGTTTTGTTAAGGGGGAGATGTGTTGTGGCCTCTTTCTATCTTATGCATTCTCCCTACTACCTTAATGTTCCCTGCTACTCAGCCAGTGAGTGAGGTCATAGTATGGTTGGAATGTTGATAGTGTTTGTGCTTGGATGAGTCGTCAGTTGGAGTGAGAAGGGCTGAGCTGCAGGATGCTGCTCCTGGTGGGGCTTTATCTGTAACCTTCAACTAAGTTAATAAACCTACTTCTTTTATAATCTACGAGCATCCATCTTTGATTACAACACATAGTTCAGTCTTTCTTCCCCCCCCCCCTCCGGGGCAGATGAGGCAATAACCCAAGATCTTCCCCACAGGGGTACTAGCACACACAAAAAAAGGGCACAGTCTTTATTACTCCATTAGCCCCCGATCTTCCTGGGGGGTTGGCGGGTGGGGAGAGAAAGCCTGCAAGGAACTACTGATTTTTTTTATTAGTGTCGGGGTGGGCTTGACAATGCCCCTAACCCCTCAAAAAATTGAAAATAGGCACCGTTTTTCTGCCCCATCTCGGGTGGGGTGGGGGGCAGAAAGCCCACCCGGGACTATTTTTATATCAGTGTAGAGGATAGAGGCGGGGCCTACCCGGTATGGGCATGGCAATGCCCCCTCCCCACAAAAAATGATCACAGTCTTTCTGCTCCCCTTGCGGGCAGATAGGGGCAATTTCCCCCGTCCTAGGCACCAGTGACTATTCGGGTTGGGGCTGCCAAGAATAGGCATGGCAATGCCCCACTCCCCCAAAGGGCACAGTCTTTCTCCCCTCCCCTTCCCCCACTGACCAAAGCATCTCATCGCAATGGCAAGCTAAAGTAGATTTGACTCTTTTGGGTGTTCATTTCATTTATGGACCTACACCTAGGGGAAAAAAATTAATCAAGGGGGTGGATTATAATATTTAAATGCACAATGACACCCTGAATTGTCACTGGGTCCACATTGATCAATTTCAAAACCATTAAAAGAACAATTTGACTGCTTCCTCATAACCAGATGTTTTACTATTTATATTCTTTTGACACATACAGGCCAGAAATACTTATTAAGGCAGAAATACTTAGCACCGATATAAAAAAAAACACACAGCGTACAATAAAAGAAATAATCCTTCAAGTCGTTCTTTCTGGGATTCCTTATGCCTTCCTCAAAGTTCAAAGTACGGTGGTAGCGACCAGTCCTCTGCGCATTAAATCCACCCAAGGTAGTCCAGCATTTGCCATGGTTACTGGGCCCAACGGCCTCCTGTTCCGCCTGACTATCACTATTCCAGCTAAATTTCTACTTTTTTGGACTCCTTGCAAAGATTGTCTGTCAACGTGTTTCAGCCGTTACATTTGCGGCTTCATCAGGACAATGGAAGACGAGGAGAGTTCATCAAACCTATTAAAATATCACAAATATACATAAACAAATACCTCAATTGGGATCTCTTAAAAAAGTATGTTAAAGAACAAGCCGAGCCACCACATAGCTTTGAATGACACCTCTCTTAGTAATTCCAAATGGTGCTGTACTGACCGTTCACATGCCTATTTGGGCCTCATCATGCATATCCATAGTCAGTGCACTCTGTTAGTAATATTCACCATGCCCCCTAGATGTAAATTCATTCCAAAATAATGGTTATGATAACTAAAAATCTCATGTAATTTTCAAGCAACACGTTTCATTTGAACCTGGTGGGTGCCTGGAGAAATAACTACCAAAAGGGTACCACGCGCTAGTCCACCCCTATATCACGTGATATCAACCATGTTATAAATACAATAGTGGTACAGAGAATCCCCTTTGAATATATACCCCGCACCAAGCTCAGACAAAGCACCTAAAATCCACACTCACAATAGAAGACTCACCAGAGATCCGACCTGGTCTTACCAAGAATAAATCAAGTATTATCTCTTTCATCTGTTACAAATCTAGGTAAACGAGAAATGAACTGTCATTCATGCTTGCCGTTAATTGCATGGACCACATGCAGGGTTAGAAACCTAAAAGCTTATTGTTGCAACCCAGTATTCGGAAAGACCGATCAATAATTCCCCCGATTCTGTGGGAAACAAACAATATAAATGGTAGCTGTCAACCGCCCCTCCCGTAAATCATGTATAGAGTCCTCTTAAGTCCCAGTTTCTATCTCATATCTTTTGGACCCTGGCGGGGCGATCTTAATTATAGCATGTGTACATGCCACCCTTAATGCTCAATACGTCCCAAAGCAGCTCAACCCTTTACTGTTCCTGGGGAAAAGATTCCTCCACTCAGACCAGCATAGAGCTCATGTCAGCATCCAAATTGCTGTGCTGTTGAAATAGAGAGAGAGACTCCCTGCCCGGACATGGTAGCTACAGTAAACAAAGAAAAGGTGACTAACCACCAGCTTGCAGAGTGTGGTGGCCATCTTAAAGTGTAGTATAGTCCAAAAGTAATCACAAAGCACCTGTGGCCATGTATGTAAGGCTCCTCTCTATGTGGTGGCTCATATGAGTCCAAAGCCTCCCAATTACTTTGCTGCACTAGGCCAACCTACACAAGTGGGGCAGCGTTTTATGGACATAGGTGGAGCAATGCCAGGTGGTAGGAATTTTTTGGGATTCTTGTCGATTCCAGAAGTTTCCATCACAGAAATGTAAGGAAAATGTGTGAATTCAGAAAAGGTTTGAGGTTTACAGGGCGTTGTGGATCAGAAAACCTAATGGGATACACACAAGTCACAATATCCTAGATTCCCCTATGTATCTAGTTTTCAAAAATGTACAGTTTATCTAGGTTTTCCTAGGTGCTGGCTGAGCTAGGGTCCAAAATGTAGAGCTACCTAAATCATAAAAAGAGTCAGTTTTTGTTGAAAAATGTAGTTTCATCTTTGTTGCGTTTTGGGCTGTTTTCTGTCGCAGGCACTAAATCTACCCACACAAGTGAGGTACCATTTTCAACAGGAGACTTGGGATAATGCTGGGTGGAAGGAAGTTTGTGGCTCCCCACAGATTCAAGAACTTTCCATCACAGAAATGTGAAGAAAATGTGTTTTTAGTCAAAGTTTTAGGTTTGCAAGGAATTCTGGGTTAAATTTTATGGTGAGAACTAAGCAGGTCAGCCCACCCTGGATACCCCTAGGTGTCAAGTTTTAAAAAGTGTACAGGTTGGCTAGGTTCCCTAGGTGTCGGCTGACCTAGGGTCAAAAATCTAGAGCTACCCATTTTGGAAAAAGATGGTCAGTTTTGGTAGGAAAAATGTGCAGCCGCCATGTTGTGTTTTGGGGCATTTCCTGTAATGGGCACTAGGTCTACCCACACAAATGAGGTACCATTTTTATCGGGAGATTTGGGGGAACGCCGGGTGGTGGCAGTCTGTGGCTACCCATAAATTCCAGAACTTTTCATCACTGAAATCTGAGGAAAATGTGCTTTTAAAAAAAAAAGATTTTTTAGACAAAGTTTTTGGTTTGCAAGGGATTCTGGGTAAAGAAATGTGATGAGTGCCACCAAGTCAGCCCACCCTGGATACCCCTAGGTGTCTAGGTTTAAAAAATGTACAGGTTGGCTAGGCAAAGGTGTGAAATTTAAATAAATATATACTTGTCCTTGGGACAGGTTGCTTCTTAAATCTACATGTCTTGTAAACACAAATTTGGTTGTCCCTTTGGTCCCATGTAGTGCAGCAACAAATTATGGTAGCAGTCTCATTATGTAAGAACTCTGATTATAGCCTCTCATATTATGCCAGGGCTAATACTATAGTATGGTTTGATACTAGGAATTTCAAGTCCTACAATAGCAATGTCCTTATTTTGCCACCTTTCCACAGATGTACATACTGGTGCTGCAGGAAGCAGTAAGCAACAGTTTCAGGGCTGGAATGCCCTTGAGTCTGCGCAAACCTACTAACCTGCCTGTTTTAAGAATTTTCGCCAGCTCTTCTCTAATCTCTTCCCGTACTGGAAAAGGTTAGAAACTTAACCCTCACAAGGGCAGAAGTAGAAGTTCTTTCAGGGTTGGGAACAACGTGGTTAGAGGGAAAGTGAACTTCTAAATGCTCAATAGATTTTGCACAAGCAAATCTACACATGCATATTTGCTCATGCTAAAATACAGTTCACATATATTTTCTAGGAGTACAATTTCCTGGTCTACTTCTGAAAATTCTTGTGAATTCATGAAAGCCACTAATGCAAAGACATATACCATGGGTGCACTTTTCTAACTTTCTTAAAGAATTGGACTCCTAATGAGGTCTGGCGTTAACCAAGAAATTTTGTTTTTATTAAAATTCTCTTTCTCCATCCATCTATCAGCTGGCTTTACTGTGAGTGATTGCATTCTGCTCTTCCACAAGAAGCATATTGGCACAGTGCCGGGAACTATTGTGACAGTGTGTGCTTTTCAAGACCAAAAGACATTTTTGCATTTAGCTAGTGTTTGTTTCAATGGGGAGGACCTGGCACCTCCCACAACAATAAACTGATAAATGTTACAAAAGCCATGTCAAAATCAGACAAGCATTCACAAAACCAAAAGACTGACAACCAATGTCGGATCAGTTGTCTTCGCCAGTGCTGGCTTATGTTCATGTTTCCTGTGACCTTGTTGAAAATGGTTACACTGATTTCTCACTATGAATATTTTTTGGAAATACTAGCATGCATCAGCACACTTTACTAAATGATGCTTCAAAGAAATATTAGCTAAAAGTTCGCAGTGATTTAGCAAAGCTTTTTTTTTCCTACTTGCATTTTTTCTGCACATTTTAATTTGAAAGCAAAGAATCATCAATCGTGCATACAAGCTTCTTCAAACATTTGTATTTAATCAGAGAGCATTGTGGAAGCATTATACGTGGCCTCATTGTTAAACATTTTTATTGGAACCACTGTCAGTAGTGCAGTGTGACCTTGCAATGTATATTTAGAGCGCTCACCCTCATAATAAGGGCTTTGCATTAATGAACCATAAATATAAGTTCAAACAGTATTAACATATGGACACAAATATTACCTCGACTGCAGACAGTTCCCTTCCCTGTAAACCGGTAGCCAAATTGTTTGTGCTGCAGGGGGTTGGGTCTACTTATCCCAAGGACAAAATAAACATTAAAACTTGTTGTTCTTGATTGCAAACAATATGTCCTGGGCGTCAGGCTATAGGAATTCCACACCCCTGGCAAGGTTTCCCTCGGTGCTGACTGAGCTATGGTCCAAAATCTAGAGCTACCCACATCGGAAAAAAGGGGTCAATTTTGAGTGGAAAAATGTGCTGCATCCATGTTGGGTTTTGGGCTGTTTCATGTCGCGGGCAGTAGGTCTAGCCACACAAGTGAGGTACCATTTTTATTGGGAGAGTTGGAGGAGCAGAGAATAGTGGAACATTAGTTATTACCAATTGGATTTTGCTTTGTTTGTGCCTTTTGAAAGTAAAACAGTGTTTAAGAAAGATGGCATTTTGAAAAATGTCCTCCAAATCATACACTAGTACGGGTACCTACAAATTCAGAGTTGTAGAATAACCACTACTTCTAAACTCTATATCTTGTGCCCATTTCAGAGAGGGGCCACCAATGCCCGGTGCGGCCTCTCAGTTGTAAAGGAGGACAGTCCAGTGGTCTGTAGTGTGTCCCAGATCCAGCGTTCCACAAGTTCTTTGTATCAACCCAGTAATCCTGTGTACTGCGTGAACTGCAACTGCTAGGGCGTCTGTGCACTTTTGGAAAGATTCCTTCGTGCACACCCTAGCCCAGGTCCCCAGCACTCTGTCCTGCATTGCTCAACTCGCTGAGTTGACCACCGGCTTCGTGGGACCCTCTTTTGTAGTGTTGAGACGACCGCCGTGCTCAGTTTTCTTGAACCCGTGTTCCAGTACTTCTGCGGGTGCTGCCTCCTTGTGCATGGGCTCCCTGTGTTGCTGAGGGCCCCCTCTGTCTCCTCTTCCAAGTGGCGACCTCCTGGTCCTATTTGGGCCCGGGCAGCACCCTTTTTCTTAAACCGCGACCTTTGCAGCTAGCAAGGCTTGTTTGCGGTCTTTCTCCAAAGAAACAACTCTGCATCCTCCAGCACTCCGTGGGACATCTGTGCAAAGGAGAAGTTCCTGGCACCTTTCGTTGGTGCAGAATCTTCAGCTTCTTCCACCCGGAGGCAGCCATTTTGTACCTTCATCCGGGGTTTAGTGGCTCCTGCCCCCCCGGGACATTTTCACGACTCTTGGACTTGGTCCCCTTCCTTTACAGGTCTTCAGGTCCGGGAATCCGTCTTCAGTGCTTTGCAGTCTGTTGTGGTCTTTGCAGAATCTCCTATCACAACTTTAGTGTGTTTCTGGAGAAGTATGGTCACTTTACTCCTACTTTTCAGGGTCTTGGGCTGGGGTATCTTGGACACCCTTAGTGTTTTCTTACACTCCCAACGACCTTCTACACACTACACTAGGCCTGGGGTCCCTAAGTGGTTTGCATTCCACTTTCTTAGTATATGGTTTGTGTTGCCCCTAGGCCTATTGCATCCTATTGTATTCTACAGTGTTTGCACTATTTTTTCTAACTGTTTACTTACCTGATTTTGGTTTGTGTGTATAGTTTGTGTATTTTACTTACCTCCTAAGGGAGTATATCCTCTGAGATATTTGTAGCACATTGTCACTAAAATAAAGTACCTTTATTTTTAGTAACTCTGAGTATTGTGTTTCTTGCGATATAGTGCTAAGTGGTATAGTAGGAGCTTTGCATGTCTCCTAGTTCAGCCTAAGCTGCTCTGCTATAGCTACCTCTATCAGCCTAAGCTGCTAGAACACTACTAATCTACTAATAAGGGATAACTGGACCTGGCACAAGGTGTAAGTACCATTGGTACCCACTATAAGCCAGGCCAGCCTCCTACAATCGGTCTCCTCCGAGATGGCGCCACCTGGTGTGGGAGGTCAGCCGTACAGTGTCTCTTCAGAGTCCACAGGCTTCAGCGGCGCTGATTTTAATTTAGATCTCTGAGTCCCCGGCAAGCCCAGTAGCTAATTTTTCTCTTGCATCCACTCATGATCAGGAGTCAGGTGTACAAGCATATGATCCAGTTCAGCCACCTCAAGTGGAGCAACGGTTTCCTGCCTTCCCGGCTCAGGGAGCGGATCCATCCGCATTCCTCAATCCTATGTTTGGCATATTTAACAGAGCTATGTCCCCCTTTGGTGCATCTGCTGGTCCCACGGGTCCGTTGGCATTCACGCTGGGGTTGCCGGCGCCATACAAGCAGGGCCCGTTTGCACCCTTTCTTCCATGTGAAGGTACTGGTTCGGTGCCAATGACGTTGCCACCTCTATCCCTAAATGATGGTGCCAGCGGCGGAGACAGAGGTGATATCGGTGCCGGATTGATCCAGATTGGCGCGGAGTGTGGATTCACCTCACTCTCCTCCTCCGCCAGTGCTACTTTCTACTTTGAAGACGGCGTCTTTGACGTCGGTTAACTCTCTGTCAACACTGTGTTTGGAGTCCAGGCTGAGTTGAAAAGGAGGGCCTTGAGACTCTTGGAGGAGCAAGAGTATCGAGAACAACTATTGGAGGAAGGAGAAATTCCAGTGCCTGCAGGTGAATTTCAGGGCCTGGATTCTGCTAGTGGTTTAGATACATCCTGAGTAGGAATTTTCAGCCCCTAGAGGTGAACTCACGGGAGAGACAACTACTTACCACGGTGTGGTAAGGAAGGCTGCTGAATTTTTGGACTTACCACTTCCGGCATCAGAGACGAAAACAAATATTTTGACTGAGGTGTTGCATCCATCAGCTTCAACTTATGAGTCTCTCCTCCCTTTCAATGATGCCCTCCCAGAACCCATATTAGAAATTTGGAAGAAACCTGTTACAACACTGGTGGTTTCTAAGACTGTGGCTAGGAGGTACAGAGTTGCTCCAGGAGATCCTCAGTACTTATCCCATCACCCAACACCTGAGAGCTTGGTTGTGCAAGCCTCTTGTTCTGCGCAGTCTGCTCCTGGTTAGTTCTCTACGACTCCATCTGATAGGGAGTTTAAACATATGGCGCAGGCAGCTAAGAAGTGCTTCTCCTCAGGCAGCATGGCCTTAAAATCTCTGAATGCTACATGTGTGCTGGGGAGGTATATCTATGCCTTAATTGACACAGCAAAAGCAGTTGTACTGAAATTGCCACAGGATGTGCAGGGGCACTTTAATTAACTTCTGCAGGATAGTCAAGCGGCAGCAAAGGAGGTCATTCAATCAGGTTTGGACACTGCAGACTCAGTTGCTAAGGCCATGGGCACTTCTGTTGCAACTAGGAGGCATACGTAGCTCAGATGTTCTGGTCTCTCCTCTGATGTTCCGACTACGCTGATGTACCTCCCTTTTGATGGCGAGAAACTGTTTGGGGCTAAGGCGGACTCAGCCTTGGAAAGATTTAAAGAAAGCAGAGCTACTGCAAAATCTTTGGGTCTTCAGGCATCATCTTCTGCACCCTTTAGATCTTTTCGGAGATTCAAATGGTTTGACCGTGGGTCCTCATTTCATGGAAGGCTACAATTCAACATCCAGCAGCCTACCAACCCTCTCTACAGGTCTTATAGGGGCCGTGGGAGAGTTAGGATGCAAGGAGCCACACAGCAGCCTTCTACTTCATCCTCATTCTCATATTCTGGGGGAGTCCAACCAGGAAAGCAGCCCTAGTTTCCACTCCATATACCAGCATGTTCTACCTGTTGGGTGGGGGGCTGTTACATTTTCTCCATGAGTGGGAGTTAATTACATCAGACTCTTGGGTGCTGAGTATAGTGGGAAAAGGTTGTGCCCTTCTTCTGGAGTTCCGCAATGTGGTACATCAAAAGCCGGGAGGTGTAGGGTCGTACTTCCTCTGCAGAGAGGTTCTGCGGCAGTGGTCCTGGACGCAGGACCGTCGGATTTGCATAGTAGCAAACCATCTGGCCGGAGTTCTCAACATACGTGCGGACAGTCTCAGTCGGCACTTCTTGACCGCCACGATTGGCATCTTCATCAGGACATGCTTCTTCAGGATGTGGGGAGTTCCGCAGATAGCCCTGTTTGCCACTCACTAGAACATACACTACCCGTCGTTCTGCAACCTCCAGTATCCGGTGCAGGAGGCGTTGGGAGATGCGTTTCAGCTGTCCTAGTGCGACCAACTGCTTTACATGTTTCCTTCCATACCCTTGATTCCTCGAGTTTTGAGGAAGATTTGCCAAGATCGGGCTTAAAGTCATATTAATAGTCCCGGATTGGCCAAAAAGGGTGTGGCACACAGACCTCGTTCTACTCTCATTGTGCCCTCCGCTCCATCTCCCTTACATGGCAGACCTCCATTCGCAGGGGCAGGCTTGACACCCCCCACTTCCAG
Source organism: Pleurodeles waltl (assembly GCF_031143425.1). NCBI lineage: Eukaryota > Metazoa > Chordata > Amphibia > Caudata > Salamandridae > Pleurodeles > Pleurodeles waltl. The sequence goes on along the minus strand of NC_090448.1, from coordinate 913,566,598 downwards.
AGCCTGCACCTACATGCCTGGAGATTGAACGGGGCAATCTGAGTTCCTTTTCTCTCCCTCCAGAAGTGGTGGATGTTATCTTATTGTCCAGGTGACACTCCACCAAGTCTGTTTATGCGGGTAGATGGGTGAAATTTGTTACTTGGTGTGGAGAGAGACAAATTGATCCCTTCAAGGCCCATTTATCGGATATTTTACTCCTTGCCCTTTCCTTGGCACAGAAGGGTTGCACAGTAGCGACAGTGAAAGGCTATTTGTCAGCGCTGTTGGCTTTTCTATGCCTTCCTGACCAGCCTTCCTTATTTAAGTCCCCTTTAGTTCTTCGGTTCCTTAAAGGGTTAACTTACATGTTTCCTCCCACTCCGTTTGTAATGCCTCAGTGGGATTTAAATTTAGTTCTGACTTTTTTAATGGGTTCACCGTTTGAGCCTATGCATACTTGCCCATTGAGGCTTTTAGTTTTAAAAACAGTTTTCCTAATGGACATCACGTCAGCTAGATGTGTGAGTGAGCTTCAGGCTCTTAGTATGAAACCTCCTTTTACAACTTTTCATGCTGACAGGGTGGTGCCGAGAACCAGGGTGGCATTCCTTCGTAAAGTAGTAACTGCCTTTCATCTGGGACAATCTATAACACTTTCATCCTTTTTCCCTCCTCATCCTTCAAAGGAGGAGGAGAGACTGCACCGCTTGGATCCAAGAAGGGCTCTGAGTTTCTACATTGAGAGGACTAGAGGCTTCAGAATTGATGATCAACTCTTCATTGGATATGTTGGGAAAATGAAGGGCAAAGCCGTCCACAAGAGAACTATTTCAAGGTGGGTCATTCTTTGCATAAAGATTTGTTATTCGCTAGGAAAGAAGGTTCCTCCTCAAGGTATTAGGGCCCATTCCACCAGGACTAAGGGGGTAATTCTGACCCCCGCGGGCGGCAGTTGCCGCCCGCCTGGCGGGAACCGCCATTTGGCCGCTCTGCGGTCAAAAGACCGCTGGGGCCATTCTGACCTTCCCGCTGGGCCAGCTGGCGCTAACAATGTTAGCGCCCGCCGGCCCAGCGGGAAGGGGGCCTGCAACACTGAAGCCGGCTCCAAATGGAGCCGGCGGTGTTGCAGGTGTGCGACGGGTGCAGTTGCACCCGTCGCGCTTTTCACTGTCTGCTAGGCAGACAGTGAAAAGCAGGCTGGGGCCCTGTTAGGGGGCCCCTGCACTGCCCATGCCAGTGGCATGGGCAGTGCAGAGGCCCCCCGGGGCCCCAGGACACCCGTTCCCGCCAGCCTCTTCCTGGCGGTGTAAACCACCAGAAACAGGCTGGCGGGAAGGGGGTCAGAATCCCCTGGGCAGCCTAGCGGATTCGCCCAGCCGGGGGAAATCCGGCGGGAAACCGCCGGACCCGGTTTTCTGACCGCGGCTTTACCGCCGCGGTCAGAATGGGCTGGGAAGCACCGCCAGCCTGTTGGCGGTGCTTCCGTCATTCGCGGCCCTGGCGGTCTTTGACCGCCAAGGTCGGAATGTCCCCCTAAGTCTGCTGCTTCGGCTTCAGCTATAGGTGCGCCAGTTGTTGATATTAGTAAGGCAGAACTTGGGCATCCCTCCACACTTTCGCAAAGCATTATTACTTAGACTCTGAAGTTAGGAGGGATGGCCATTTTGCCTATTCTGTTTTGCAGGACTTCTTGGTTTGACCAGTCGGCACCCACCTCTGAGTGCGGGGCTGCTTTGGGATCCTATTCATAAGGTGAGGAATCCACAGGTAGTTTTATCCATCCGAAGAACAAGTTACTTACCTTCGGAAACACTTTTTCTGGTGGATATAGTAGCTACCTGTGGATTCCTCACAGTCTCTCCCGCCTCCCCATTGCCTGTCTGGTCATACCAAGACTTCCATTATTGTTTTAGATAGAATGTACGTTTTTGTGAGGTTGGTATTCACCTGTTCGCCTCAAAGGCACAGTAAAAAATGGTGAAACTGACGTCAGCACGCCGGCGAGGACTTCATATGGCTCCAATGAGGTCAAACAGAGTCGCGTGCGGATCCGTGCTATTGTGACGTACTCGTCGAGGTGAGAAGCTAGGAAGAAAATTTCCATTGAATGCTGGCACATTGGGGAGAATTCATAAGGTGAGGAATTCACTGGTAGCTACTGTATCCACCAGAAAAAGCATTCCTGAAGGTAAATAACTTGTTCTTCATGTACAGTATTACTTTGGGGACAGAAAAACTCCTTTTTGATCTTGCAGTCCTGGGGTGGAGTTACATCTTTTTACTAAGTAAGTAGAGTGTGTGAATATATGGTGTGTTTGAGGTTTCAACTGTTTATTTTATGGAATAGGAGGGAGGGTTTTCTGTCAGGAGTTTATTGATGCACTGTGCTATAACAGGTTTTGATTTACGTTCATCAATTGTTTAGTATAATAAAGAAGAAGAATTTGATCATAAAGTAGAAGGTTGTTGTGCATATTAGATATATTTTTGACATATGTTTATTTTCATCATTTTTGTGGTTATAAGTATTCGTTATTTAGAACCTAAGGGCGGAGGTGGGGTTTTTGTTCTCTTTGATTGCTCAACTTTCAGCATGACTATCTGAGTTTCAGCATGCCTTATTCTTTTTGGCTTATTGACAGGTCATCCCTCACTATGAAATAGTTAACTGCGTTCCCTGCTTACAACAATTGTAGCTCTGACATCTGTCTAACATCTATTCCTTATGTCATGTCAGCTAAGGACCCAAATTGGCCAGACAACAGGTTGTCTCCCTCTGGTTGGAGCTCCTTTAAAATCAATTTAGCGCCAATATTATCACAAATTGCTGCAAAAAAATTATAGCACAAGCTACTTAAAGAATATCCTGACACTCTCTTCCTAGACTCTTACTTCTGCACTTAAAGAGGTGTGATTACTAATGACCTTATATTTTTTTTACAAGACGAACAGCTAAATGGAGGAATGCTTTAATCTTACTACTGAATGTTACCAACTCAAGAAAACTACCCTATGTCCTTAAAATATTAGTTGCACCCTCAGGCGCCCTTAATGCCAAAGTAAACATTTCTCTCTATAAAAATGGTAACATATTCAAGCAGCAGATCACAATCTGGTAGAATTTGATGGTATCTTCGACTAGCTTAAGAACCACCTAACATCAATTAGCTTGAGTAATACATTACAGGATGTACAGTGTCTCTCTAATTTAAGAGAAAACCATGAAACAAATCTAGTGCCACACAGAACCCCAGATCTCTCAAATCCATCTCTCACTGATGGACCACCAGGTCCCTACCGGATGGGAAGGCATCCTTTCCCATGTTGACTAGCCCTCAATCTAAAGCCTCTCAACCTGCTTGGTCCCCCCAGAACTCAATCCCCAATCATAGGGATTATAATCTGAATTGGCAGCCGGGAAGGATTCACCACTGAGGATGTCATCTGGACAGCTCAACTGAACCAAATTGAAACATCACAATTACCTCATGAAGACACTTTTACTCAAGTAGGGGCTCTGGGAAATTGTGCTCATACCAGTCCGAGAAACTCAAAAGTATCTTCGACACTCGAACTGCAAGGTGTCCTTTCACAGACACCTGCATAAAGTCCTTCTCTCACTGTCCTGGGCGGCTCTCGATTTCATCCTGTCTGCCATTTGCATCCATGAACATGACGCAACCCATTAACTTTCAATGAAAGGAAATAAGTAGTCCCATCCAAACACTGTCACCCAACATCTCTACTACAAATTACCATGAGGGTCTCTATGACCTCTCCTTTTAAAAAGACAAGCTAAAGCATGACCTACACTCTGTAATAACCAATATGAAGAGGGTACCCCAGTAGCCCTTTGGCCTAGAGAAAACATTCTTGTACATTTCACCTAATCGTCATGATATAAGCATCGGTCCTTTGACGAGCAAGCCCAGCCATCAACGGCTATCCAGACTGGCTAAAAAATAATCAACTCAGGCAAATCAACTAGCTAATCAGCTTTCCTAGACCAGAGAGAAATCAAAGCTGTCACAATTATATGATACTTCCTCCACAAGCACGGTACCTTCTCTGGTAAAATTCAAACTGTATCCATAAACACATTCAAAGAACTTCACCATAAAACAAGGACCTTAAACACACCAAACTTTAGACATGTACCCTAATATCTAGTTCAATAAATGAGATGAGTGAATCTTCAAATTATTAAAATGCCAACTTTGCAGTTGCCGCTCTGCAACGAAACATGCTTCAGACATAGCTGATGATATTTTAGCCCATGAAGTGCGCTTAGGTATCCTGACCGAAACATGACTACATTAATTTTCATACAGGATATACTAATACACCTGTGCTGTGTACTAATCCAAGTAAATATATCTTTCAAAACAGGAAGGGTTGCATTGCTTGCATTCGTTAACCAATATTTACAGTAAAAAAACTTTACAAACAGAATCTCTATCTTCATATGAATACCTAGGTTTTGATATTTTTGGTGCAGCTAGATCCCTTTGCAAACAAATTCTCTAATCCGCGAGGGGAGAACAAAACAGTCAATAAACAAATTATGGAAACAATCACAATACACTCCACTCACCACTTAAATTATGTTTTCCTGGGAGGCTTCCAGGTGCATTGGAATTATACTAATAAAGCCCATGTGAACTCCTTTAAGACTTTGCTATTGTGTCTCAACTTGACACAACCCTGCAGCAGCCCAACACGCAGTAAAGGTGCTACCCTACACTTAATAATCAAAAGAAAGCAACTGAATTAGAATCTATCATCCATTATGAATGGCCAGACCATTGTTACATTATCTTCTACATAACAAAATTGGTGGTTAAAAGGAAAAGCAAACTTGTTGAACCGAGACAATTGATCAGGGATATCTGAGACATAAAGAGTTTGAAAATTTCAGCACTTTGCAAAAGAGACCTTCTACCGCCAGCTGGTATGGGCGATTAACCTGGTCTCACAGATCACCACCATAGGGCAATAACTGACATAATTGACTCACTAACACCTAAACAACTGTAGAGAGCCTCATTCAAATACATTAAACCTTGGTTACTGGGCACCTGAATGATGAGAGGAGAAGACTGAGATCCGCTGAAGGGATCTGGAGGCACGATCTGTCTTCACCCCACCTACTAGAAGTTTATCTGGAACTCTAAAATACAATTATTTTTAGATCAACCACATAATGCTAGAAATCTTCCTTGAAAAATGTTAATCAAACAGCAATCCAATAGTCAATCTCTTTCTCTACTGTAACAGATACTAACTCACAGTTTAACTGCAAAAATATTTCCACGTTCTTCCAGGCTAAGATTAAGACAATTAAAAGAGAATTAAAGACTTCTTCAGAGCCCCTGGTCAGCTCAGGTTGACCTTTTCATCATCCAGCTCAGTTCCCGATTATCATGTACAACACTCCTGACAGACTTAAAAATTATGCTGTATGGAAGGAATTTAAGATCCTAGATGAAGCTGACATACTAAAAAGTCTGTCTTCCTCAGAGCCTTTTAACCATTACAACAACCCTCTCCCTTGTAGACTTCATAAAGAGGTAAATCAGCTAAAACCTCCTCTATGGACTAAGATAGTGAACACCTCACTAATGCAAGGCTTCATTCAAGGCCTCCGAAATCTTCTCAAGTGTTGGACCTGGCCCTTTTTGCAGGGTCATCCCCAAACTTTTTGCCTCCTTCCTCCTATTTTTCCTGACCAGTTGTTGTTGGCTTTAGGACTCTGGGCACCTTACCACTGCAAACCAGTGCGAAAGTGTATATGTTCTCTGTGTAAATTGTATTGGTGATTGGTTTCTCCCTGATTGGCATATTTGCTTTACTAGTAACTCCCTAGCAAAGTGCACTAGAGGTGCCCAGGGCCGGTAAATCAAATGCTACTAGTGGGCCTGCAGCACTGATTGTGCCACCCACATGAGTAGCCCTGTAAACATGTCTCGACCTGCCACTGAAGTGGCTGTGTGTGCAGTTTTTGCACCGCCAATCGACCTGGCAAGTTTACCCACTTGCCAGGCTCAAACTTTCCCTTTTACTACATTTAAGTCACCACTAAGGTAGGCCCTAGGTAGCCCCATGGGCAAGGTGCAGAGCATTTAAAAGTTAGGACATGTACTGGTGTGTTTTACATGTCCTGATAGTAAAATACTTCCAAATTCGTTTTTCACTATTGCACGGCTTATCTCTCCCATAGGTTAACATGGAGACTGCCTTTAAGTATTTTTTAAGTACAGTTTCCCACTGGGAGCAGATTGGGATATAGTTTGGGGTCTCTGAACTCAGAATTTAAAAATTCATCATTTGGTAAAGTTGTTTTTTAGATTGTCAGTTTGAAAATGCCACTTTCAGAAAGTGGGCATTTTCTTGCTTAACCATTCAGTGCCTCTGCCTGCCTGTGGAATCCACGTCTGGGTCAGACTGACAGTTGGGCTGTTTGTGAATTCCCTCTAGACAGTGACACAAAGGGAGCTGAGGAGTGTCCTGCATATCCTGATGAGTCTTCTGGGCTAGAGTGGGGAGGGGGGAGCTGACACTTATACCTGAAAGGGGTGTGCCTGTCCTAACACAATGCAATCTCCACCCCCCTGGTGTGTGTCTAGGACCAGGCCTGGGCAAGGCAGGATCTTGTAACCAACAGAGAATTTACTTTGAAGTTTGCCTACCTCAAATGCATAAATGGGTATAAGTAGTGGACCCAAATCCCCAGACCTTTAGATTACTTCTGGATCAAGAGGAACCTCTGCCAAGCAGAAGAGCTGAAGGGCTGGAGGAGGTGTACTGCCTCTTTGGCCTTGAGTGTGTTTTTCTGGGTTGGCCTGCAGTTGTTGCTTCTACCTGAAAGGGAACAAAGATTGGACTTGCTATGTGTTCCTGCTTGTGAAGCGTCTACAGGAGCTTAGACTGAGCTTGGCCCCTGTTCTGAAGTCTCAGGGCCATTTTTTAACCATTTGTTATTGTTTTCATAAACATAAGAAACAATGGAGAGCACACAAGGCATATATGGTTTTACATGTGCATTTTTCACCGAATTATATGCTATTACATTCTGTGTGTCTTTACATATCAACTCTTTTGTCCTTAAACCTTAAACTGTCTCGTTCAGTATGTCATATATGGTGGACTACATGCATTATCGCGGTGGCGTGTTCAAGTTAGTATGTCACCTTGTGTTCTTTACCTCGAACATTATTCTTAACTACCAACTATTGACCACTAATCAGACATCTTGGTGTTGAGGATAGATTTTTCTATCGCTGCATTCTTGACTGTTATCAATTATGATACATTATTGATGTAAGTAAAACAAAATATCTGGCGGGGGTGGGAGCGTTTCGCTTATTTTATTATGTACTAAGTGATTACTATCTTATGGGTATCATTGAGATGCATCCTCGCCATGTTCACCTTTATCCACTGATGTGAACTTTTCTACTAATTCATCCCATTCCTGGGCCATTGGGTATTTCCTACATCCGGCATTTTCTTCTCTTCTAAGGGCAACTCCTTCTGCTTTACCCCATTCTATTACCTACGCCCTCCATTGGCTCACCATGGGTGCTTTCGTGGCTTTCGATCTCAGTGCTAGGTTTATCCATCTAGGGAGAACTATCTTTTTTTGGGGACGCGGGAGCATTCCCAGTATACATGTCTCCATTTTACAGTATATAGTCTTCCCTGCTAGTGTATTTAGGGAGTTGGTTATATTTTCCCAGTATTCAGAGATGGCATGGCAGTTCCAGAGCATGTGTGTGAGTCCCGCCTCCTCCTCCCTGCATCTGGGGCATGTTGAGGGCAGTTCCGGGTATAAGATATGTAGTCTGTGTGGGGTAAGATATGCTCTGTGAAGTATAGCGTATTGAATTAATTTAAACCTTGTATTACGGGATATTTGGCTTGGGTAGTTTAGTATGTTAGTCCACTCCTCTTCTGATATCTCTCTTCCTACGTCTGTTTCCCATTTGATTTTTAATTCCGTCAGGGTTTAGATAGGTGAGTTTTCAGTCCTTTATACAGCCACTTGACCATATGTGTCCCTTGGCCTATAGTATATATGGAGTGTACCAGTGCGTGTGTAGGTGGTTCTGTGTTATTCAGGGCCCAGTATTTAGTGACGTAATGCGTAATACTAGCATGTAGGAGGAAAAGTGAGGTTGACAGGTTGTGTTCATGTATGTAGTCAGTGTGTGTTAGTAAACGTTGGTCTTTAAACAAAGAACCCATGAACTCTACGCCTTCCTGTGCCCATTTTTGTAGTTGTGCAGGGGTTAAATTACCTATGGTTACTGGTAATCCCAACAGTGGGATATTGGGAGAATAGGGGATCGTGCCAGAGGTGTATCGAAGTGCCAGCTGCCAATATTGGAGTGCTATTTTCAACAGGAGAGGGGTGTGTCCCTGAATCAGAGTTCCGGGGCATAACAAGGAGTGTAGATTACCCCTGTCTAGCATCTGTTGATTGTAGTTTATTTCTTGTAAGTTTCGGCCGCTAAGCCACTGGAGCTGCCCCGCAATGCAGTAAGACTTAAAGTCTGGTGCGTTCATCCCTCCCTGCTCTACCGGCAACTGTAATTTGGCCAGGCTTATTCTGCGTCATCCTTTCCCCCATATAAGTTCCAGCAACATAGAGTTGAGTAGTTTAAAATATGATTCTGGAACCTTCACTGGTAGGTTGGTGAAGTAGTATAGTAGGCGGGGTAGTGCCACCATTTTGGTTAGTGCCAACCTTCCTGCAATTGATATTGGTAACGTAATCCAGAATTGGATCTGTGTTTTAAGTGAGGAGAGGGCTCTTTTCAGGTTACCTTCCCGGAGGTCTTCTGGAGTGCGATATATTTGAATCCCAAGATCTCGGAAAGTGTCCGTTGCAACTTGTAGTTGGTGATCTCCAAATGGTAATGTGTGGTTTCTATGTGGCTCATAGAATGAGAAAGCTATGGAATTGTTATAGTTTATGGCCAATCCAGACAGGGGCATGAATTCTTCAAAGATATACGCCGCTTTGTTAGGGTTTTGGTTCAGATACTTGATATATAATTTAATATCGTCTGCGTATAGTGAAACTAAGTGTTGTGCATGATCTATTTCAATGCCCCATGTTCCGCCCTCTTGTCTCAATAACTGTGCCAGCGGTTCTATGGCTAAGACAAATAGTAAGGGGGATAAAGGGCAGCCTTGCCTTGTGCCTCTATGTACCGAATAAGTGTCTGATATATTTTGCTCTGTACGTGCTCTGGCTGTTGGTGCCGCATATAGTAGGTTGACCCATTTAATATAGTCCGGCGGAACCTGAAACTTCTTTAGTACCTTTATCATGTATTCCCAGCTAAGTGAGTTGAAGGCCTGGCAGAGATCCAACGAGAGACATCCCGTGTGTGGGAGCTTCCCCCTTGCCGCATCCATTACCTGGTATAATCTACGCACATTTAAGGAGGTGTTCCTCGTTGGTACAAAACCGCATTGGTCCGTGTGTATAAGATTGGCTATGTGTGGTAGGAGCCTTTGTGCTAACATTTTTGCTAGGATTTTATATTCCATGTTTAGTAAGGATAGTGGTCTATACAATGACATATCCGTTGCGTCCTTACCCGGTTTCAGTAGGGACGTCACTCGTGCTTGCCCCGTTTTGTCTGGTAGTCGTCCTATCTCTAAGGATGCTTGATATAATCGCTCTAAGTGTGGGGTGAACTGTGTGTTGAATAGTGAGTAAAATTCCACTGGTAGACCATCTGTTCCTGGCGTTTTATTGTGTGCCATATTCTTGATAGTTTCCTTGATTGCTCCTTGTGTAGTTTGAGCTCCCAGTATCTGCCCGTCCTCTGCGTTAAGTGTTATAAGTTTCATCCTAGCCAGGAAAGAGTCAATTTTTCCCTCTTCTACTGGGGGCGGGGCGGAGTATAAAGCCATGTAATAATCTTTAAAGGCTGTATTAATGTCCAATTGGGTAGTTATATCACCATGTTGTATTGTCCTGATATGCAGTATGGGAGTGGGGGCTAGTTCTTCTCTTATTAGTCGTGCTAGGAGTGGTCCTGCCCTATCATCTTCTCCTTATATCTAATATGATCAAATTTTCAGAGTTTTTCTACCAGGCGGGCGTGTACAGATCTGAGACCCTGCAGTGCTGTAGTGTTGGTGGGTTTTATGACCAATTCTTTCTCAAGGATACCCAGCTTTTCTTCAGCCTGTGTCAGTTCCCTCACCAGAGTTTTTCGTACTCCTGACACTGCTCCTTTTAGAACCCCTTGTATAACCACCTTGAATGCTTCCCATTCTATTAGTGGGGAGGAAGCTGTCTCTGTATTGTTATGGAAAAAGGTCTTGATTGTCTGCGCTAGTTCCTCTCGTAGGGCAGTGTCTTCTAACATTATGGGGAGTAAACGCCATATTGGGATAGGTGTGGATGTTCGTCCACATTTCATTGTCACTTCTAAAGGGTAATGGTCTGATAGTGTCTTCACAAGGTAAGTGGTTTTGGTCATGTGCGTCTGCAGTGCCTCAGTGCAGACAATCCAATCCAATCTCATGTGTACTTTGAGAGTGGGAATAGAAGGAATATTCCTTCATGTTTGTGTTTCTTGCCTGCCATACATCTGCTAGGGACCATCCCTGTAGCCATCTCTTTAGTGCATCTGCTTGTCTCCGTGCATTTGTTCCTGACATTGGAGGGGTGTTCCGGTCCATGACAACATCTAACACCGCATTAAAGTCTCCCCCAATTACCCAGGGAATATGTGCCCATAGTGTTAGTGCTCTGGATAGGCGTTCTAGGAAGGTGTCTTTGCCAGTATTTGGTGCATATATGCTGCCCAGCACCACTGGTTTCCCATCCAAGTTACCCTTGATTAAAACGAATCTGCCTTCCACATCAATCTTTGTATCAACCACTTCTAAGGGCACACCAGCTCTTATCCACACGGCTGTTCCTCGTGCAAATGGCGAGTATGAGGTGTGGAAGATCTGGCCTCGGCATTTTTTACAAAGTTTTACCGCTTCGTGTGCAGTAAGATGAGTTTCTTGTAAATAAACAATATGTGCTTTGCGGCGATTTAATTGTGCAAGGATTCTGTGTCTTTTTTTTAATAGCTCCCACCCCCCTCACATTCCAAGTGACAATATTATATTCACGCTGTGTAAGCATTTTTGAGTTTGGTTCTGTGCATCCGCAGTCTTTTATGGCCCCATGTTAGTCTGTAGTTTCTGCAGGATAGTGTATCTGGCGTAGGTGTAGATGTCTGTCTTAATAGCAAATAAACATACTTATACTCTAATAGAAATACCAGGCAAAGCCTAAACTTGCTTTGCCAAACAATTACGTAATACATAACCTAGGTGCTACAACGAAGCAGCCAATTTGTGTTGGAAGGGGCCTGCGCAATGGGGCGTGGATCAAAAATATGTCCCGCTGCCAGCGGTTCGTTAGTGATAATGTGAGATAAAAAAATTCAACGTATGTAAAGGAGATCTACCAACCGGGCCCACCACAACTATTATAGGGGGAGTGGTGGGGGGGTCGACCAGGAAGCATAATGGATATTTTGTGAATGTTATTATGGGGTTGCATCTGCTAAAAGTCTCTAGCTAGTTGTGGAGTAATGTCTGTAAATAAAGCCATGCTCCCCTCTGAGTCTGATGCTGCCATGCTATCTATTGAAGAAGCATTTCTGCAGGGAGATGGGTTCATCTGTAGGGAGTCTGCAGTTTGTAATGCATTGTTTTGTCCCTCCAGGGCCTGACGCAGTGTTGGGCCTGTTCTTTTCTGCAAGAGTTTGGGATTTATTCCGTTTGTCTCTGCGATGTTGTGGAAGTTGTCCTGTGTGGTGGCCATTGTTCTGTTCCATCGCTCGTGAGTATGGGAAGTTTTCGTCGAGCCAGGTACTCACCAGGTCGGGCGAGTCAAAGAAGTGCTTTTTTTGGTTATGTGTAATGCAGAGTTTTGCTGGGAATAGTAGTGCGTATTTTAGCTCCATTTTGCGTAGTCTTTGTTTTATTATTTGTCAGTATGCTCTGTGTTTCTGGACTGCCAGGGTATAGTCTGGGTACAGTGAGATCCTGGCATTGTCTATTTAAATGGGATCTAATTCTCTCGCAACCTGTAAGGTGACGTCTCTATCTCTATAGTTCATTATTCATGCTATTACAGGTCTTGCTGGGGCTCCTGGTATGGGTTTTCTGCCAGGGATACAGTGTGCTCTCTCCACCACAAAGTGAATCGACAGTTTATCTTTGGCTATGGATTGCAGCCATGTCTCAATGTATCGTGTGGGGTTGTTTCCTTCTTTGCCTTATGGGAGCCCAATTATGCATATATTATTGCGCCATGAGTGCCCCTCTGCTTCCATCTGTTGCTGTAGCTTCGCAATGGCATTTATATTGTCATTGTGTGTTGGGAGGATATCTGCCGTTGTTGATTCTGTTTGTTTTAACCTGTCTGAGAGTTTTGCTTGGTCATCTTTCATTATATTCATGTCCGTTGTGATCATATCTAATCTGTTCTCTATGGCTTGTCGAGAGTCTCTAATTTTTTGTAGTATAGTGTCCAGCTTATCCATATTCTCTTTCACCTGCGGCGTTGGGTTCTGACTCCGGGGAGTTGGGGGTCACACCGTCCTCCATTGATTTGCCCTTTGTGCGGCCCATTACCGAACTTCCCTGTAATGTTCTTTTGTCTTACACCTCAGGTCGGATTTTCATACGTTTATTCTTGGCGTGTTCTCGGGTCTTATTGTTTTTATAGCATTTGATCAGTTTGCGAGAATCTTATTTCCTCTTCGCGGAGTATAGTAGGGGCGAGGGGGAGGTCTTGGGAATGGCATTGTGAGTTATTCCTTTCGTGTGTACTACAGTAACACTTGTTACTACGCAATCTAGTTTTTCACCCTTCCCTTCGCGCCCCCTCTGGCCGTCTCAGCGGTCGTCTGTATTTTCCTACTGGGGCGTTTCCCTGTGCCCGGTCCTTCGCCTAGTGGGACGTTGTCGTCATGCCACCAAATGTAACCGCAACAAGGCCCAGGTTCTTGCTCAAACCAAAGCGTCTCCTCAGCACTAGAGCGTCTTCTCTCAGTTTTGCGGTTGTAAATGCCGTGAGGCTTTCGGTGTGGTGTGCACGGTTGTTGGGGCTTTCAAGGGTGGGAGGGAGGGCCGCCAGTGGACCAATCGACAAGCAGGTCTGTTATTCCGTTGATTTTCCACCCTCGGCCTCTCCCACCCACCGCTTCTCTGCCATGTCAGTCCATGTGTCTCGCCCCCAGGCCTATTCCATTCTCCGCATCTGTAGGTGCTGCGGGTCCTCTCGCGCGCCGCTGTTTGGCTCCCAGCATGACCACGGGCAGGGAAGGGCCCCGGGCCATAGGGTCAGGTCCTATTGTTTTTAAAGCATTTAATCAGGTTGTCAGAATCTTAATTCCACTTCGTGGAGTATAGCAGGGGGGAGGGGGAGGTCTTGGGAATGGTTTCGTGAATTATTCCTTTCGTGTGCACCATAGAAACACTTGTTATCACGCAATCTAGTTCTTCATCCCTCCCTTCGCGCCACCTCTGGCCGTCTCAGCGGTCATCTGTACTCTCCGACTGGGGCGTCTCCCCGTGTCTGGTCTCCCGCCCAGTGGATGTTGTCACCATGCTCCCCAAATGAAACTGCAGCAAGGCCCAGGTTCCAACCCAGACCAAAGCGTCTCCTCAGCACTAGAGCATTTTCTGTCAGTTCTGCGGTTGTAATTGCCGCGGGCCTTTCGGTGTGGTGTGCGCGGTTACCGGGGCTTTCAAGGGCGGGGGGGAGGAAGGACGCCGGCGGCCTGATCGACAAGCAGGTCTGTTATTCGGTTGATTTCCCCCCCTTGGCCGCATCCTCGCTTCCCCCCACACTCACCGCTTCTCTGCCATGTCAGTCCACGTGCCTCGCCCCCAGGCCTGTTCCGTCCTCCGTATCTGTAGGTGTTGCGGGATTCCTCGCGCACCGCCGTCTGGCAGGGAGGGACCTGAGCTGCTGGGTCGGCACCCTGGGCACGCGCCGGACTGGTCCGGCCCCGGATCGCACCTCCAGCCACCTCCGTTCAGCACCTCTTGGCCATAGCTGGTCCCATCATCGCACGTCTTTGCTCGTCTTGTACAGGCCCATTCAGCTTTCTTCTTATTTGATCATATTCAGACCTCATTGGGGGCCCTGGATTGCACCGTCTGACTCTCAACACCTCCTCCGAATCAGCGTTTGGGTTCCGGTCGTGCCCCGCCCCGATATGTGTCGGATTGCAATCTTACGGCGGGCCCGGTCGGGAGCTCCCCGTTTATGCGACCGCCATCTGAGGCAGTTAGCCACGCCCCCTAGTCTCAGGGCCATTAAAGACTTCCTCTTAGTGGAAGAAAAATTGGCGCAGCACATGCTTCACGGCTGAAAAATCGATTCACCATCTGCATTGCTGCAGGAAAATCGACAGAACACTGCTTGCAGCTGACAAAATCAATGCATCACCCAAGCACCACGGCTCTTCACAATTGCGCGTCAGGATTTCACACGCATCTTCGTTTGGCGTGAAAACCACAGTGAACCTGCACAGACCAGAGGCTGCTCGTCTGGAAACCAATGCATTGCTCTTCTGTGGGAGAAAAACATGATACATCGCCTACCCGACCGGAGAAGAATTGACGCACTGCCTCACTTGCGAGTCAGGAATTGACACATCGCTTACATTTCCAATGCAAGCTCGCCCCTGCTGCTTATTTGTGATGCATATCAGGTATTTTGTGTAAGGACAACACATCCATTGATGTTTTTATGGATTAAAATTGGATTGGTCTTGTTTGATTTAGATAAATATTGGCTATTTTTCTAAACTGATATGGAGTCTTTTTGTATGGTGTTTTCGCCGTATTACTGTGTGTGTTGGTATTAGTACTTTACAAATTGCCTTTGAGCTAAGCCTGACTGCTTTTGCCAAGCTACCAATGGGGTGAGCAGGGGTTGTTTTAGGAGTGTAACTCCCTTACCCTGAATAGAGTGGGGGTCCCTGCTTGGACAGAGTGCAAACTGACTGCCAACCAGAGACCCCATTTCTAACATCAAGTTTCTCCTATTTTAAGAAAACCATATGTGTTCACTTTCAGCTGAGCCAGCATATCAAATAGTTCAACCTTCTTGATAGTTTACAATTTATGTTTCAACAGGGTCACAGTATGGAAACAGCTATAGTCCACATTTTGGACGAGGCCTTTAAAACTATAGACAGTAATGAATTGTGCCTGCTGATACAACTTGATCTCTCATCAGGATTTGACGTCATGAACCACGATTACCTCCTTGCTCTGTTAGAACGCAGACTGAGACTGTCTGGAAGGGAGCTAAACTGGTTCTCGTCTTTTCTGCACAAAAGATCACAAGGATTCAAGTTAAATCAGGACCTGTCCCATCCAGCCCGAGAAACAATTGGGCTTCCTCAAGGATCCACTCTTTCCCCTACTCTTTTCAATCTTTACATGGGACTGCTGTCTGAATTCCTTAAGCTCTCAACATCTCTTATCACTTGTAGCCAGACAATCTTCAACTCTACATGAAAATATCCTCTCCAGAATATGTCAAAATGCTCAGTGACACCTTATTGAAGGCCCAACACTGACTGACCCTAAATCATATCAAACTAAATACACAAAAAAAATAACTTTCTACTTCTTTCTCCACCTAAGAGTACTACTCCGGCCACAGAATGGCTCTAACACTTGACTATGCTAAATTACTCTTACTTGGGTATAGGCTTTACACAATTCCTTGGTATCACCTTAGATAACAACTTAGATTTGAATGCCCATGTAAGCGCCACGACTAGAGGGGCTCTCTTCCAAATTAAGTGCAGCCCGTACAGGGATCACCAGAACCATGACCGTTCCACTCAAGGCTTTAAATGCTGCAGCTCATCTCATCACAGGATTTGGAAAAAGTACAACATCATTCCCTCCTTTAAATCTTTAAACTGGCTACCTTATGAGGGTAGATACAACTTAATATAGACTGTATGGCACACAATGCACTTCACCACAATACACCAGGAACAAAAGCTCTCTGGGGCAGTAGAACATCTCAAATCTCCTGCTCTCTGTTAAGGATACAACATCCCGCACATGATGGGTGATGGGGAAGAGCTAGAGATGTGAGACCAGTGAGCCCCGCCACCAAGTACATTTGCTACAGAACTGTCACAAATATTTCTGGGGGGATTCACACGTACATCCTCAACTGCCCTTAAGTCTGTGCATTGGGCAGGCAGCCCTCAATGAAAAGATGAGGCCCTCATCCTCCCAAACCCGCATTGACAAAGTCACCTACCCGGCCGGGGCCCAGGGCGGGGTACCATGGAGAACTTAATCCCTGTTACAGCAGACACTGATAAGATTTTACAGGCAATTCAGTCTTCACAGGTTGCAGTTGGACATAAGAGTGGGAAGGTAAGAGTAGACATGGCTCTAATATGACAGGACCTTAAAAATGCCACAAAGCATATCACTGAAGTAGAGGAACGTGTCTCCTCAGTGAAAGACGAGTTTTGAGACTTAAAGACCAAGGTGAATTGCCTACTCATTCACACTCACAAATTACAACAGCATGCAAAAGATGCAGAGAATCGGTCGAAACGCAACAATCTGCGCTTCATTGGTCTCCAGGCCTGGCGACTTCCTTGAGACATGGCTCAAGTCATGGGTACCTTTTGACAAACTGCCCTGTGGTGTACCGTGGAACGAGCCCACAGAGCTCTCTCAGCAAACTACCCCCGGGTGCACCTCCCAGGGTGCTGATCGCCCGATTCCTCAACTTTCGCGACAGCATTCTGACATGGGTCTGCCTACAAGATAGAGTGCATTTCCAAAACTCAAAGATCCTAATATGCCCGGATTACTCTTGCAAACTATAGGCCAGGCGACGCTTCCATGAACAAGTTAAACAGAAGCTGAGAGCGCTGCACCCGCAATATACGCTCCTTTTTCCAGCCTGACTTAAAGTCCTTTATACCGGCAAGGCCTATTTCTTCGACAGCCCTAAGTCTGCATGGGAGTGGGTGATAGAGAAGCGGTCCTCCGGACGCAACCCTCATGCCTGGGGCATCTGTGGAGGGGGCGTCTGACCTAAGCGTTCCCGTACCCAATCTCGCCGCAGGAGACGAAAGACCCCACATGTTTCATGATCACCCAGTTCTTGGTCTCCTGGCCCACCGATCTCTCAGCAGGGTGACGCTCCCTGCAGTCCGGTTCACCATGTTCAGACTCACACACCTGGGGGTGCAGAGACTGTGTCAAACACCACTAATCTAACTGATCACAATGGAGCAATGGGGTGGCCGGACAGGCTATTCAACATGGCAGCCATGAGATCCTGCTTCTTGAAGGGGTCCACTACTCCATACTGTCTTATTTTTCTTTTTTTGGGGTTATTGTTGGAAGATTATTAAAGGGCGACATGCTTCTTCAGTTGGGGCTGTAAGTGTGGGGAGCAGAGGTGTTGGGGGATGTTAATCGTAGTTCATCAATATTTTGGTACTATTGTTTGTTCTACATGTTGATGTCACGCAGAACTAAAAAGTGACGTATAGATGAGATCCATCACACACATGCTCACTTTGACATTCTCTTCCTGCCGGCCTCTGATCTTCCCCTAGTCACCCAGGCACAGATACTTGCCCAAGGTGTTTCTGATCAGGACCCAATTCTCCTGACCATTGGCTCCTCTGAACCAGCTTAGAGACTGATGTGGCGCCTCAATGCGTGGTCTTTACAGGATGCTTCCTACTCCAGCTGGCTCCACAAGGAAATTGATCATTATTTTCAGAAAAACGCTGGCACGGTCCAGTCCAATATAACATTGTTTGCTGCAGGCAAGGCCACTATTTGTGGCCATGCGAAGGCTCTCCTGCATCAGAAGGAAAAGTAGAGGCAGGCTCCCATAACACAACTTGAGGCTCAAGCACTGTTACTGGAGAGCAACGTGGACTAGGGGAGTAGAGAATGCGGGAATGAGGAACTTGCCCTAGAGGTGGTGAGGGAGGAAATCAGGACGCTCTCCCTCATAGAAGCAAAACAAATTTGGCATGCCTTCCAAGCGCGCATTTATGGCAAGACTAGCAAACTGCTATATTGGCTAGCCAGTAGACCGTTGGCGGGGAAAGTGATTCCCTAGGTGGTGGATACGGACGGGGTGATTCATACCAACCCCCTTGGCGTAGCCTTTACTTTCACTCGATATTATGCCACCCTGTACACAGCTGTGCCCAGACTGACCGTTGAACGGGATGCACCACTCCTGAAAGAGACACCCATGTCTCACCTCCCGGCCTCTGTCGGTCGAACTCTAGAAGGACCCATAATGCCAGAAGAGATTGCTGAGGCTATTGCAGCCTTGAAGTCGGGCAAGTCCCCCGGCCCACATGGTTACCCTGTTGAATACTACTCCAAATTTAGGGACATACTGATTCCTCAACTTCACGGCCTTTATAATGAGGCCTTGCAGAGAGGCTCTCTGCCCTATGACCTGGTCCAGGCCACAATTGTAGTACTCCCAAAATATCCTGTTCAGCCTATCAGCCTATTTCGCTAATCAGTGGGGAATTTAAGATATATACACCACTGTCTTAGCTGCTCGCCTGAAGACAGTCTTGCATCTTTTGATCCATCCCAATCAGTGCCGATTTATGCCCACCTGTAGAACTCGGCATTGTCTGCAAAGGTTACATGTTGCCTTGTCACACCGGCATGTGCTCCCCTCTCCACTGGCCTTACTATTAATGAAGTTCAAAAAGGCGTTTGATACAGTGGACTGGGGGTACCTGGACCTTGTTCTCCAAAAAGCGGGTCTGGGGCGCGCTATCCGTCATATGGTACAACTTCTGTGCCAAGCACTGACAGCTCGTGTTCTTGTCAAAGCGGTACTTTCAGAGGCCTTTCCTATCTGTAGGGGGACAAGGCAGGACTGTCCTCTATCCCCACTCCTCTTCACCCTTCCAATAGAACCTTTGGCACTTTTAATCTGGCAAGACGCTTTTCTTACTGGGTGGCAGTGAGCAGGGGTAGGAGGATCGCATCGCCCTGTCCACCCGTGATGTGCTACTTTACTTATCCTACCTGGCGGAGAGTGGTCCCAGGTGTCTCTGCCTGCTCCAGTCTTCGAAGAGGCCTCCAGGTGAACCACAAAAAATCTCTTCTGGTCCCTCTCACGGGCTCCCGCGATACCGTAGACTGGCTTTAAAACATCCCCATTCAACGCCTTAGCTTCACCCACCTATGCATCGAAGTGGCTCTGGAGCCGTCCCTGACCTGGGCCCTAAATATCAGCCTCCTTACTCATAAAGTGAGGGCTGACCTTGGGTGATGGCAAATGCTGCCTCTGAATTCCGAATATATAAATTTTGTGTTGGTCAATAACATATGTATATCCTTAGTAGGAGTTACTTTAAAATAATATGACTCAGCATTGTTTTGACGATGGCGAGAAAAATACGCAAACTTGTCAGTATAAGTTTTTGAACTCCCTTGCAGTGGAGTTGGACAATGTTTCCTTTGTGTGTAATTAAATATCGTTTTTGGACTACTCACTCTATGTATGAAATTGTGCCCATAATAATTATAGCAAAACATATCACCATAATTTTCTTTAACCCCTTCGCTGCCAGGCCTTTTCCCCCTCCTGTGCCAGGCCTTTTTTGGGCTATTTGGGGCAGTTCGTGCTTAGGCCCTCATAACTTTTTGTCCACATAAGCTAGCCAAGCCAAATTTGCGTCCTTTTTTTCCAGCATCCTAGGGATTCTAGAGGTACCCAGACTTTGTGGGTTCCCCTGAAGGAAGCCAAGAAATTAGCCAAAATACAGTGAACATTTTTTCAAAAAATTGGAAAAAGGGGCTGCAGAAGAAGGCTTGTGTTTTTTTCCCTGAAAATGGCATCAACAAAGGATTTGGGGTGCTAAAATCACCAGCTTTCCAGGTTTCAGGAACAGGCAGACTTGAATCAGAAAACCCAATTTTTCAACACAATTTTGTCATTTTACTGGGACATACCCATTTTTACGATTTTTTGTGCTTTCAGCCTCCTTCCAGTCAGTGACAGAAATGGCTGTGAAACCAATGCTGGATCCCAGAAACCTAAACATTTCTGAAAAGTAGACAAAATTCTGAATTCAGCAAGGGGTAATTTATGTAGATCCTACAAGGGTTTCCTACAGAAAATAACAACTGAAAAAATAAAATAGAAATTGAGGTAAAAAAACAGCAATTTGTCTCTACGTTTTACTCTGTAACTTTTTCCTGCAATGTCAGATTTTTTTAAAGCAATATACTGTTACGTCTGCTGGACTCTTCTGGTTGCGGGGATATATAGGGCTTGTAGGTTCATCAAAAACCCTAGGTACCCAGAGCCAATAAATGAGCTGCACCCTGCAGTGGGTTTTCATTCTATACCGGGTATACAGCAATTAATTTGCTGAAATATAAAGAGTGAAAAATAGCTATCAAGAAAATCTTTGTGTTTCCAAAATGGGCACAAGATAAAGGGGGTGATTCTAACTTTGGCGGGTGGCGGAGGCCGCCCGCCAAAGTTCCGCCGGTAGAATACCGCTATGCGGTCAGAAGACCGCCGCAGTAATTCTGAGTTTCCCGCTGGGCTGGCGGGCGACCGACAGAAGGCCGCCCGCCAGCCCAGCGGGAAACCCCTTCCCACGAGGATGCCGGCTCCGAATGGAGCCGGCGGAGTGGGAAGGGTGCGACGGGTGCAGTTGCACCCGTCGTGATTTTCAGTGTCTGCTATGCAGACACTGAAAATCTTGGTGGGGCACTGTTAGGGGGCCCCTGCAGTGCCCATGCCATGGCATTGGCATGGGCACTGCAGGGCCCCCAGGGGCCCCACAACACCTGTTACCACCAGCCAGGTTCTGGCGGTCATAACCAGGCTGGCGGTAAGGGGGTCGGAATCCCCATGGCGGCGCTGCCTGCTGCGCCGCCATGGAGGATTCCTCAGGGCACCGGGAAACCGGCGGGACACCGCCGGTTTTCCGTTTCTGACCGCGGCTGTACCGCCGCGGTCAGAATGCCCTGGGATGCACTGCCAGCCTGTTGGCGGTGCATCCGCGGTCGTTGGCCCTGGCGGTAGTCTACCGCCAGGGTCAGAATGACCCCCAAAGTGTTGAGGAGCAGTGGTTATTTGCACATCTCTGAATTCCGGGGTGCCCATACTAGCATGTGAATTACAGGGCATTTCTCAAATAGACATCTTTTTTACACACTCTCTTATATTTGGATGGGAAAAATGTAGCGAAAGACAAGAGGCAATAACACTTCTTTTGCTATTCTATGTTCCCCCAAGTCCCGATAAAAATGATACCTCACTTGTGTGGGTAGGCCTAGCGCCCGCAACAGGAAATGCCCCAAAACACAACGTGGACACATCCCATTTTTTGACAGAAAACAGAGGTGTTTTTTGCAAAGTGCCTAACAGTGGATTTTGGCCTCTAGCTGAGCCGACACCTAGGGAAACCTACCAAACCTGTGCATTTTTGAAACCTTGGGGAATCCCAGATGGGGTGACTTGTGGGGCTCTGACCAGGTTCTGATACCCAGAATCCTTTACAAACCTCAAAATTTGGCTAAAAAAAAAACACATTTTCCTCACATTTCGGTGACAGAAAGTTCTGGAATCTGAGAGGAGCCACAAATTTCCTTCCACCCAGCGTTCCCCCAAGTCTCCCGATAAAAATGATACCTCACTTGTGTGGGTAGGCCTAGCGCCCACGAAAGGAAATGGCCCAAAACACAACGTGGACACATCACATTTATTCACAGAAAACAGAGGTGTTTTTTACGAAGTGCCTACCTGTGGATTTTGGCCTCTAGCTCAACCGGCCCCAGGGGGGCAGAAATGGCCTAAAATAAATATGTCCCCCCAACCCCCCCAGGGAGCGACCTTTGCCTACGGGATCGCTCCCCCTGCATGACATTGCCGCAAAAAAAAAGACCACTAGATTGACCTAAAATTGGCCGATTTGCCCCCAAGGGGGGCAAAAATGGTCTAAATACAATAAGCCCCCCAGGGGAGCGACCCTTGCCTAAGGGGTCGCTCCCTATCTCTAAAAAAGCCTTGTTGCCTAGAGGTTTCTGCCCCTCCTGGGGGGCAGAAAAGACCTTTAAAAAAAAATGCCCACCCTGGGAGCGACCCTTGCCCAAGGGGTCGCTCCCTTATGCCAATTTCCAAATAAAAATAAAATCCCTGGTGTCTAGTGGGCGTTTCAAAAACCGGATTGCTTTACAATCCGGCTTTTGAAACACTGAGATAGACTTCAAAGGGAAGGAAATACATTTCCTTCCCTTTGAAGCCTCTCCGGGCCTCCTCCACGTGATTGGAAGAGAAATGCTTTGCATTTCTCTTCCGAGCGCGCTGGAAGCTGTGCTTCCAGCGCGAAGGAGCAGGCCCCTGTGACAATCAGCGCGCGATGCGCGCTGACGTCACAGGGGGGTTGGGGGTGGAAGGGGAAGGGATTCCCCTTCTATCCACGACCTGGGGGTGTGGGTAGGGGGCAAATGGGGGGAGCGGTGCCTTGGACGAGATCACCTCGTCCAAGGCACCGTAGGGGTTAAGTTGGTAAACATCTTCGTTTTCATAGACAGTATAATATTGCAATTCTGTCATCATAGAATCAACTGTTTTCACATCCCAATCATCAGATACAATGCCTGGTATGACTATATCATTCATTGATAATTTTAACACATACAGTATTTGAATAATTTCCATGGGACCATATATATCGAACATTACTTTGTCCCAAACAATCCCATCAGGAACTGGCACTGCGGAAATGTTCACAAAAGACAAGTCTCTACGGATCTTATGTGATGAAAAATGTGGTTTCAAAACCTCCTCCACCTGTTCAACCCCTGATCTCTCGGGAAGAAAATTACCATGTATTAACAAGAAAAAGTTAGTAACAAAACCAATCCAAAGTAGAAAGGCTAGCACAGTCAAGGAAAGCCATAAATAGTTCCATGGAAAAATAAAATATGTTTCTTTAAGCCAATGTATTAGCTTATGTGCACCTGGCAGGTCAGCTGTCGAAGAGGCGAACGAGTCCAATAGACTCGTTCGCCTCTTCGACAGCTGACCTGTCAAGAGCACGTTAAAGTCGGCAAAACAACCAGAGGCAGTTTGTGCAACTGGCGTAGCCGTTGTCAATGGTGGAGTTGTTTTTTCCTGTGGTGGCACACTGTAGACAGCACCATCCGTCTGGCTTGTAGTCGTGATGACTTGATCAAATGTTTCTAAATTGCTTGTTGTTAGTGGAACTAATGCAAGATCATCATCATCCACCCTCCCCAAGCTCGGAGAGGTATCAGTGTTGGTATAAACAACTTGTAGCAGAACTTCTTCTCCAGTAGTGAGAGGGATTCGGGAACTACTGGATGTTCCTCTTGGTCGGCTGTGCAGAATCGGCCACATGTTGTAATTTGACATTGTCAATTGAAACAAAATGATTTTCTTTGGCACCTGGCAACGGTGGTAGAAAAACAGTTCTGGTACAGTGTATCCCCAATACAGGGACTGGTGTCCGACAAGAAGGGCCATATTCTTTTTTTACTGCGACCTTTTCTCATACAAGATCCCCAGTCCTGGGAATCCAGTCAGTAGATGTTACAGACACATCCTTAATTCCTGTTGAGTCAGCACTTTTAGAAGAATTATCTTCACAAAACTGTTGTAATTACTGTAAAACAGTGATACGATCATTTATATCAAAAGGTGTTTCTGCTGCCTCCACTCCAGGACCATCAAGATCCGGAACAAGCATTTGTGTTCCGAACAGGCACTCATATGAAGTACGACCCCCCAGGGACCTTCTAGGCAGGTTATTTAGTGCTCTCTGAACTCCATACAGGTGTTTTAGCCAACTACGACCCGTACCTAAGACTCTGGCTGTTAAGGATTGCTTTAAATCGCGGTTTAATCGCTCCAAAACATTATTTCCCTCGGGATGAAATGGAGACGAGTACTGCAGTTGGACCCCCAACGAAGCCATGGTGTCCCTGAATGCCCTTGAGGCGAAAGCAGGGCCCTAGTCCGCATGGAATGCCGCAACTGCATATGTACGGATAAAGACTCGCAAATCTTTAATAACAGTCCGAGCGTCAGCCGAGTATTGTGGCCACACCCATACAAATCTGGAACATGAATCAACAGCGACTAATTTGTATGCACTATCAGGTGTTAGTGGACCGCAATGGTCCAAGTACACACACTGTAATGGTCTGTTAGAGGGGTGTCAGCGGCGGGCGCTTGGCCGTGGAAACTTTAATTTGTTGACAGATGTCACAACAAAGGACATACTGCTTAGTCTCTTTGTAGAGACCGGGCCACCAATAACGGGCCTGTAAGAGTAAAATTGTAGCTGCCACACCAGCATGTGCAGATGCCACTCTCTCATGCGCTGCTTTGATCAATTGTGGTCTTTATATCTTTATCGGGGATGTCACGTACGTCTACGCCTGGAATTTTAACTTCAGCGTTCAGCATACTTCCCATATAGTATTAATATTTGTTAGGAAATCCTTTAGGATAAGGCGTACCATGAAGCGTAGCTTTTATGGCAGCTAAAGTGTCTGTGTCTGGTTTGGAACTCGAACGAGTCACTGCAGCTACAGTGGCTACTGCCACTGCTGACTTTGTGGTCTCATCAGCCAAAGTATTTCCAGCAACGTGTATTCCAACGCGCTGGTGTCCAAGTGTATGCACAACATGGACTTTCGGTAGCGTCTCTTTCAGGTCTGCTACCTTCCCCCACAGGAGTCTGTGTTTTATGGTGTTGCCTTTGGAATCTCTGAACCCATTCTGACGCCAGTAATGCAGATATTCATTAAAGGGCTGGACACAGTAATATGAATCACAAACAATCAGCGTAGCCTGCGCTGGATCCGTATGTTCTAGTGCCATCAGCAGACATTTTAGCTCAGCCAATCGTGCTGTACAATCCCCTAAGGTCTGTGTATAGGTATGTAAGGGACAAAATTTCTCCCCCTCAAAATAGCCGCTTACGACTGCGCAAGCAGCGGAGTATTGGTGTTTAGTTTCAATCGCTGGTTGCGCAGATCCATCGTGTACATGACTCTATGATATTGACAAATAGGCAAAGTATTAGCTGGAACTGGATATTCTATTTCATATTGTAGAAATTCTTGAGTTTGTAACTTAGGATCAAAAATATAGTCTACATCAGTGGCTGTTAGAGATGTAGCCCATTGTATCCAACGTGGATGAAGTGCTTTTGCGTTCGGAACGCTAGCTTTTGTAACAGCCTCTAGTGCTGGAATTGGAGAAACAACAATGATGCGTTTCCCTTGGGCAAGAGGTCTTTCTTTAATAACAGCCATCTGTACAGCAGTGAGAATTTTCTCCGTGGGTGCAAAGCGTTGTTCAGCAGCCGAATACAAATGTGATTTGTATGCAATTGGGACCGTCTCACCTTCATTAAATGTCACATAGGTGAAACCGATGGCCCCAGCTATTACCCTGATGACCAAATGTGTTTTGTTGTCCCTTGTGTGTAAATGTTTTGCTTCTAGTACATCTGTCTGCCATTCTCAAAGAGTGCGTGTATGTTCAACTGTCCAGAATTTACTTGAAAAATCGTGACATATTAAGTCATATAAAGGTTTTATGCGCGTTACATAATCAGGAATGTATGTTCTGACAAAATTTAGAAAACCCAACAACGATTGAAGTTTTTTATTTGTATTCGGTGGTTGTAATTGTGCAAGTTTTTCTAAAAATTGTGGCGCTAGGCTCTTCCCTTCACTCGACAGCTCATATCCCAGGAACAGGACACTGAGGAAGGCAATTTTTGATTTTTTAAAGTTAAATTTGTAGCCAAGTTCGGCAAACCCTACAACAATGCGGGCTACCTGTCTTAAATGTTGTAGTAACTCATCATCCGTGAGGTATATATCATCTACATATGACAATGCTTCAGGGTCAATCTTGTGTAAAATAGCAGTAACACGAGCCGCAAACAGTCCTGGGCTGTTCTTATACCGCTGAGGCAAACAACAGAATTTTTTCTGAGAGCCTAATGCACTAAAGCTTGTTAAGTCCTTGCTTTCAGGCGCTGTATTCTGGCAGAAGAACCCATTCGAGATGTCTAAAGTTGTTTTGTATTTGTTTCGCACAATGTTGCTCATTAGTGCAGTGCTATGTGAATTTTGTATAGCATATGTACGTGTATGTCCATTTAAATGTCTGTAGTCTAAGACTATTCTGTATGAACGATCTGGCTTAGCTACAAGGAATAAAGGGTTATTCATCGGTGAGACACAGTGTTCAATCACACCCTGGTATTCCAATTGTGTTGAGTATCTCTCTCACCGGTGCCCTTGCTTCATGTTTTATGGGATACTGCGGTTGTGGCTGCGGTTCACTTTTAATAGGAATAACATGGTAGGGAGAGTCCCTATCCCACCCCACGTGATTTCTATATAACGCGGGTTCTTGTACTAGAGCCCATTCTATAGAATAGGACTCGGCGAGTTTCTCCGGAACAAGGGGCGAGAAAGAAGGTTTACTGACCTCTTCTCCATATGGACAGGTGCGGACAAAATCAGGCGGCCAGTCTTGTTCAGCCAACAGGATATCATATACTTTGACTACACGGTCTCAAAAGAACGCGTGTATCGTGCTTTCAATGTCTCCTTCTAATTGTAGTGTTACTTTGTACATCCTATCAGGCTCGGAGATACGCATGTCCGCAGTTTCTACTTGTATAAAGTCATCAGTTGCTTTCACCTCCAGATGCTCTAGAAGATTCCGGCAAACTATTGTGAACTCTGCTGCGCTGTCTAGCAGTGCTAGAGCCCAGTTCTTGTTCTTCAAGAGTACCCTCTTCCTGTGTGGCATGTCGAACTGAGACTGCTGCCCCTTTTTGTCTTTTTAAATTGTTGTTTTTGTTGTACAGGTTTCTCTTCCTTTTTAACAGAATCCTCTGAAGAGTGCTGTGATTCCTGTCTCAGTTTCACGTACTCTGTTCTTCGCTCTGATCGCCCACCTCTCTCATTTCTTTTTTCAGATGAGTCCTGAAAGGAACGAGATTGGCGTGTATCAGTATATTGATATCTATCAGGCGTTTTTATATTATCTCTATTCCTGAGATTATATCTATTCTGTGGGGTCTCCATACGAGGAGATTCTCCCCTTTCTTTTTTAGGTGTTTGTTGCTTTTTGTCCCAACGTTTCTTATTACCCTCAGGCTGTTGTTTAGTATTATCTTTATTAATTTTACCCTGAAATTGAGGTTTTTGTGGTCTAGCCCCAAGGCTATCTCGACCGATACTTGCATATGTTTCCGCTATTATTTTAGGCAGCTCTCGTTCCTGATCTTGTTGCGGAACGTCACAGAGCCGCATGCGCACTGCAAGTGCATCTGCTTCCCCTTTAGGATTACTTAGGATGATTGAAGAAACTGTGGCAAAATTGCCCATCAGTTGCATTCCCAAATCTAGGGCCGGGGCAGCCCTGTATTCATCTTGAATTTGTTTAAGCACTTCTGGTAAGTTGGCAAGTGTCAGCGTACCGTGTGCCGTTGTATAGAGCGCTTTTTGCCAGGACCTTACCCATAATTGAATGTACAGTCACCGGATTTATACCTGGTGTTACGCATGTGGTTGCGCTGGAGCAGCACGCAGTGGGTTTTTATTTAACGTTTGCATCACAAATTGCACTAATCGTCTTATATTGCTATTAATTCAATATATAAGCGTCGAACCTCAGCTACTGCTAAATTCGCAACCGCAGGATGTGGTGTGAAAGTGGCCAATAAAGGACCGTCATTACTTAGTGGACCTAACCTAACTGGTAATATTGTATGGGGTAGGGCGCCATCAAGCCAATTATTATGTTCTTGATATGATAGAGGTATCTCTAAATATGCGTACGCCCTGTATTGTCCAGGCGCGTTCGCAACTGTATATGTGTGAAATGTATTTGTATTCCCATCAATTGCTGGAAATGTGACCCAAGAGTAAAAAAGCTCTGTTCTATAAGCTGCGTGGGCGTCCAGCACAAGCGTGACTTGACCTCCCTGGGCCGTGAGGCCATTTGCTAGTAAGTGTGCTGTGAGAGGTTGTCTCATGTTATCAGCTATTTGTACAACCTGGGGATTCGCCATCATAGAAGCACTAAGAGTTCAGAGAAGGCACACCAATATGGGTTTTTTTACTTTTAAAGTTCAAGCTTGAACAACCGCCAGCTGAAATAGGATTACCTATACGGCTGTGGTGGAAATCCTCAGTACCACGGACGTCTCCGTATACGGAACTGAGTTGTCATTATATAAAATGAGACTGAGATATTCCGGTGGACCCGAAAATTAGAGCCTGACCAAATGTTGGTGGCGCCATGTCGCGTAGGCTCTCATTATCCTAATGAGACTACTGGATTTTGAGCAGCAAGATCGGCCACTATGTGGGGACTGAGTCTGACCCACGGTGGATGACGCTTGTCACTCCAAATTCGGGTTTTGTTCCGGCTAACTAGGAGTGCCTCATCTCTCCCAAATGGTAGAGACAATTGGGCAGCCGAGCGCATGACATATCAGTACTTCTCAGGGAAGTCGTGGTCACTCGGGTCACAACCGGTTCTCTCATACACAGTACGGTCTCATATATAAATGACAATAAGACAGTATAAGTTTTAAAGATTGGTTTATTAAAACAATGCATTTTGGATAGCAAAGTGTGAACTGCAATAACCATAACTACACAACACAATAATATTAAAATAGTGACGATGAGAGTGAAGCACAAGAATAAGGCTATCATAGTGCCGTTAGTATCGATGGATTATTTCCTCTCTAAATTATATTTCGGGGACGGCATGTTAAGCTCTAAGCCTGCCTTTCAGGTTCCCCCGGG
Source organism: Pleurodeles waltl (assembly GCF_031143425.1). NCBI lineage: Eukaryota > Metazoa > Chordata > Amphibia > Caudata > Salamandridae > Pleurodeles > Pleurodeles waltl. The sequence continues at coordinate 913,537,684 of NC_090448.1, read as the reverse complement.
AGGACATCAACCCTCATACCTTAGCAAAGGCTTGTAATCTGCGTCAGCATCTGCAACGGGGCATTCAGCATACAGTTGTGGTTTCCTGGCTAGAATCTCCCTCTTGACGTGTACTAGGACTAGAAAGTGTTTTTATAACTAACACAGCAAATGTTCTAAGCAAATGTCCCTACGTAAGGATGTGTATTTTCTACAAATGTTGGAGACTAAACTTCTACCACGTTTACCGGCAGTGTACCAGACTGTAGCCTTGACTAAACAAGAATGCATTGTTTGAGAACACAGTGCTGAACAAAGCTAAACAGTGTGATAGAAGAAATTAAAACAATACCTTAAAAACTGGTTATTGTAAAATAACAGTACGAAGCTGAATAAAATATATCTAGGGCAAAGTGCACAGCGGCCTAGTATGTTAAACTAACGTGCATGGAGCAATACTTAAAATGGCTACACAACACTGTGACTCTGCCTGTTTGTGGATTGTCTGTCTGGGGTAGTTTGACAGTTAGGCTGTTTTTCACCTGTCTAGACAGTGACACAAAAGGGGGCGGGGTGTAGCCTGCATATCCTGAAGAGCTATATGAGCTAGAGGGGAGGGAGGCGTAGTCGTTCACAACTGAAAGGACTGTGCCTGCCCTCACACAATGCAGTCTCCGCCCCCTGGTGTGCGTCTGGGGCCTAGCCTGGACTGGACAAGGAAGGATCTTGCAAACACTTGAGACTTTGCTTTGAAGTTTGCCAACTTCAAAGGCAGAACAGGGTATAAGAAGAAGACCCAAAACCCCAGACTGTTCTTGCGCTGCTTCACATACCAGGGTACGCCGGGACCTGGCTTGGGCCGCGACCGCTGCTCACCTTCCGGACGGGTCCTGTCGCAGGCTGGAGCCCGCCTGCCCCCCTGCCTCGCGGGCTCTTCTCTGCCTACCGCGCCTCCAGTCGTCCTCGGCAACCGATCTCCACTCCTGAGGGCTGCAGCTCAGGGAAGGCAGCTCCGCTGAGGGCCGGACCCTGTCGCAGTCGCAGCTCACTGTCTTGAAGGCAGTCCCGGTCTCCAGCGGCAGCCGGGGCCCGCCTGCCCAGGCCGCACCGCCGGCTCTGCTTCCCTGCGGCTCCTCCGCTGTTTCTTCGCGGCCCTCACCGGGCCCGCCTCCAACCCGGATCTCACACCAGTCTGGCGGCCGGGCGGGGGCAGTTTGGGTGCGGGATGGCAGAGGCTTCCAAACGGCGGATGACGGAGGGGTCCGGGGCACTCTTAGAGTGCGACCGCCATCTTGATGCCCGAAGCCACGCCCCCCTACTTATAATAATTAGAAGGTGGTGGCTAAATTGTAAAGGAAAATTATAACTGTAGCTTTAGAATTTTTAAAGTTTGTATCGTTTAAACTTGGGTTGTATAAGGAAAATAATTTTTCATAACCATAACTAAGCTTTAACCTTTGTGTTTTTCATTGAAAAAATATATATATGTCTGTGTGTGTGTTTGTGTGTGTGTGTGTGTGTGTGTATATATATATATATATATATATATATACACACACACACATATAATAATGTTGTATGTGAAGAGGCAGCAGAATAGCCTATAATGACGACCCTGTCAATTGATTGGGTAAATTAGATTAGATAGGGAGTGGAAGAAGAAATGTCTTCCCTCTGGTTATGGATTATGATACGCGGCAGCAGCAGAATTAATTGTTTTTTTTGTGCAGTTCTGTGGTATTTTTCCTCACCGAAATGTGCACACTATTGGGTATTCCAAAATTGTGTTGACATATTTGGAACTTAGCACACGATAAATACTTGGCATGCTTAATGACTGGACACAAGATATGAATGAGTTTGTTTTCAGGATTTTACTTTGCATCTGGCAAAACTGTGCAACATTGCACCATACTGCAAAACGTTTTAGATTTGCTTTAATTTCTTGAACTTCTAACTTCATTATTACATGGAGGTGATGGTAAGAAAGTCTGGCCAACCCAGACTTTTTGTGCGGTAGGTCTGTATAAACTGCAAAATGGGAGAGGCAAACACAAATTTTTAGTTGAGAAAATGAGGAAAAAAACTAAATTTCTCGACATTAAAAGCATCTTAGTATTGACAGGGTTAAAATGAAAACATTCATTCTTGGTTGAGTGCCTCAGTCATTGAAAACAATTCCATTAGAAATAGTGTGCTTCTGTCAAGAAGAGTTGCAAGGGAGAGGGGAAGATGACTGCCTCTCTTGTTGCATGACAGATGGATTCAAAGATGTTCTATTGAAATAAATTGATAAAACGTACATAAAAGATGCTGATGACATATGTCCTAGCGTGCATAGGTGATGTACCATCTAAGAAGTATTAGTCTGCAGTGGCCTGGCCACACAAAAGTGAACCATTTAATGGCAAAACTTTTATAGCACAACGATTCTTCATCAGTGTGCTTTTGAGGCTTTCAGTAACAAAACTATTATATTTACACAGTATACGTTTGGAGACTTTTATTAATTGCACTGTTAAATTTGATGCAGGTGCTTTGAACCCAAATAGAAAATAAAAGGCAGATACATTGTGAAAACAACCGGTCAGTCATTTTATCCATTATCTAATAATAATAGATAAAGGCTACAATACATTTTATTTGTAACACAGCTAAGAACTTCTTTTCTTCTAAGAGCAGGATAAGAGGTATAGACATTGAAAAACACACCCAATAGTTTCTGAAATACCCCAACTAGTTATGTCCTGACCACCTCATCAGCTTACTTTATATATTATTGTTTGTATGTTAATTCCATTTCAAACTTACTTATATATGAGAATGTTGTTTTTTATTCATAGTGTCTTAATGAAATGCTGGAGTCTGCAGATGCACCACTGGAAGTCACAGGAGGATTTATTCAAACAATTTCTTTGTCAGTACCATGGGGTTCATTGCTGCAGGATAACTGTGCCTTGGAAATCAAGGGATTAGAGGTGGTCTTCAGGCCAAGACCACGACCAGGTTAGTAATATACAGACCATGCTGTGACATTTATATGCTATTTTATCCAATACCACTTTAGTCACCTCATTTGGAGATTCAAGTTTCTCCCCTGATTAAGGCTGTCCTCCCTCCCCTCAATTACTAATACTGAGGGGTACTGAATCTCAGGAGGATGAGTTAATGGGGATTACAAGACCCTGAAGTTTTCTTGAGAAATGGAGAATTAACTTTGGGTCTGATTCTCTTGTGAGTCCTCATTTACCTGTCTCACACCTCATTGTTTTATCTAGAGATTTTGGATGCTTTCACCAGTAATAATGCCTCTGCAACATGTACAGGGCCTGTGTATTTATAACAGACCTTGTAATTCTTGGTGGGGCTGATCAAACTTGCCAGCTCCATTGAGAATTGTGGTGAGCTTGTTACTGGCAGTGGGAGTGATGGGAAGGTGGAGTGGTTTGTGCATGTACATTGAAAGATGAATAATTTTCTGAAGCTATCTGAATCACCCATCTATATGATATTTCTTGAAACATGAGTGTCTTTTAAGTGCAACCTGTTTTTAGCATCTAGTTCTTTTTGTCAAAGTAATCTAAAGAGAATCTGATCATGTTAACTTGTTCCCTGTAGATGAGCAGTATTTTCCTTACCACCTAATCTCTCTTTTTTATAATCCCTTACCTTATAATAAGGGGAATTCTCCTGTGAAACATTCTGCTTTCCCGTTTTTATCACTAGCTGGGTCCTTGGTGGACTTAGAGATAGAGCATTGTCCTTTATTTGCAGGTAAGTTCTAATGTGCGAATTTTCTACAAGCAGGTGTGTAAACTGACATTAATTGGCATGCATCTTCTCTTCATAAGATGTATTTGGGCATAATGGAAATTAACAAAGTTTGTTTTTCATCTGAGGGGAGCCTCCATTTTGTGGATCCAAAATTCCCTGGCCAGTCCAATAGCCTCTCTGAAGCACATACTGAACCAGTAGGCACTTCATTTGACTCAGTTCCTGGCCTAGCTGAGTTGACTACCGGCCTCATTGAAGGTAAAAAAAAGCATGCTGTGTGTCTTCCATATCCAGCAGTGGAAATGCTAAGTTCAAGTCCTAAGAAGTAAGAAGATAACTCTTCCTACACACTGGACTGCTCAACATCCATAAGTGCTGAATAGTCTGTATTCAGTCAAATAAATAGATCATAAAAGAGTCTCATACAATACAAAGTTTAAAAACATATAAAATACACAAAACATTATCCATAAAAAACGACCAAAGCCCCCTCCTTAAAAATAAATCACCTCATCTTGTTATCAAAACAGCAACTTCTTATCCCAGGCAACCACTCCTTTCAGTAAGTGGCCCTCTGAGCAGCATACATCATAATCATTTAACTGGCGAAGGAAGATCAAGGTGACCCTACAATTAGTGAAGTTTTGTTTCCATAACAGTGGTACCAAATACAATTTTCTAAAGGGCTCGTAATACTTAAAAAAAAAACATAAAGTGCAAATGACAAACCTTACTTTTGTCCTCTGCCCCTGGTGGAGGAGTCTCAGGAGATCTACCATTGAGACCCATGGACGATAAAATTGCCCAGAGCTTTTCCCTGTTGAGTCATTCAAATGCGCTCGACAGCCCATGAAGGCTAAGTGAATGGACCCACTCTTCACAGACTTATACTTGGCCTTGAGGAGATACAGGTTAAGGCACTGTTCAGACCCTTTCTAAATCCATATTGGACCTGAGACAGAATTTTTCTCTCCTGCACCCAAGAGATCAAGCGTTCCAACACCACCCACCCCATTAATTTGGAAGAGGAATCAAGCAGCAAGATTGGTTGATAACACCTAGGATCCAAACTATTGCCCTTTTTAAAAATTGGAACCACTGCAGAAGATCGCCAAGATGTAGGGGCTCAGCCCTACATACAATATTAAAAATCTTGGTTAAAAGGTGGGCCCAGAATTCTGGATATTTTATAAAGAGGTCCATCAGGATCCGATCTGTACCAGGGGCCTTGTTGAGGAGACTTTCACGAATGGCCTTTAAAACTTTAATCTCTAAAAAGATAGGACCGAGGTTCAGAGGCAGTGTCACTTACGCAGAATCATTTGTTAACTCATCAGCCCCACAAATAACAGAAATATGGTCAAGCCAGTCTTCGGGGGGTATATGCGATGTAACAACTTCTGGGGATTTGCCAAATGAAAGACCAGCCCAGACTACCCGCCAAAAAGCCTGGGAGTCCTTCTTTTGGCTGGCTTCCACTATATTTCCCCATTGCTCGACCTTAACTTCGGCCTTCCATTGTTTTAGGGCCTGGGCATATGCTTTTCTACAGCCAATGACAGTAGCCTGATCTCTAGGAGTTTGACTAAACGCCTACGCAGGGCGGAATTAGCTATCCTACATGATTTGTCAAACGATGAGCAGCTAGTCATGGAGCTATTTTTAATTGGTCTGTTCATGAGATCCCTAACATGAGACAAACGCTCAACAAAGCCTGCCAAAGGATTTGCAGGACCACCACTTACCACTTGGCATAATATTTGCAGGAATGGACATGCGCTTTGCACCTGATCCATAATGAACGCCAGATTTGCAGACCACCAGACCACCCCCTGCCATTATCCTTTAGCCCTCATTTTTGTCTGGCTCCAGACTATCTTGGCCCTACCTGGGAAGGTGCTTTGAGGTGTAGAGCCAGGGGGTTGTGATCACTAAAGACTGATGGAAACACTTCTATCCCATTAATCAGGGCTAAAAGGTTCAGAGAAACAAATACATATTCAATAGTAGAGCTACAGCCCCGCTTAGTAAAGGTTGGTGCCACCGTAGTATCTGAGCTAAATATAGGTCTGACCAAATTATGTGCAAAGAGGAAGGAGTATAAGTGCCGCCCCTTCGAGTTCAATCCCCTTTGTTCCACTTCGAAACTAAAAGGATTAGTCCGCTAGAAAGGATGTATCTCCCACTTTTGCATTAAAATCCCCTGCCAGGAGTACATTTAGCCCACCTTTAGTCTGAGCTATAACAAACAAAGAGCTAATAACTAAAGAGAGATCTTGAAAGGTGGAAATGTTAGTAGATGTAAAATCGTTATTATAGTAGTTCACCATAAAAATTCTTAACTTGCAGGCACAACTCACTTCAAATACCTGAATCCCACCCGAATCTATTACTATTAGTAGGACCTTGTACCCAATGTTAACCTTGAACCACGTCACTAAACCCCCTTTAGCATGACTAGAGGGTGAGGGGGTAGCAAAGTTACTAAAACTGATGTACCCATCAAGAACCATTTCTGAAACAGCCCAGGTTTCCTGCATAAAAATAATATCAAAATTTTATATAAACAATCGCCAATCCTCAACCTCTTACTTTGAGACTAAACTAATTCCAGCTAAGAAATGTCCAATGCAGTATCTTACTAGTTTGTAAAAGTGGTTTAGATGGGAAAATTGCCAATTCACCAGAGGCATTTATAGGTGGACTAGTCTCAGACCCAGTCGGTGTGGCAATGATATATTCCTCCTCCATCAGCTCCCCCCCCTGTGAGAAAGTAGCCTCTTTCTAGCCTTGTTACCCCCACTTTTGGCCTGTTTGTGAGTGTATGTCAGGGTGTTTTCACTGTCTCACTGGGATCCTGCTAGCCAGGGCCCGGTGCTCATAGTGAAAACCCTATGTTTTCAGTATGTTTGTTATGTGTCACTGGGACCCTGCTAGTCAGGACCCCAGTGCTCATAAGTTTGTGGCCTATATGTATGTGTTCCCTGTGTGGTGCCTAACTGTCTCACTGAGGCTCTGCTAACCAGAACCTCAGTGGTTATGCTCTCTCATTTCTTTCCAAATTGTCACTAACAGGCTAGTGACCAATTTTACCAATTTACATTGGCTTACTGGAACACCCTTATAATTCCCTAGTATATGGTACTAAGGTACCCAGGGTATTGGGGTTCCAGGAGATCCCTATGGGCTGCAGCATTTCTTTTGCCACCCATAGGGAGCTCTGACAATTCTTACACAGGCCTGCCACTGCAGCCTGAGTGAAATAACGTCCACGTTATTTCACAGCCATTTTACACTGCACTTAAGTAACTTATAAGTCACCTATATGTCTAACCTTTACCTGGTAAAGGTTGGGTGCAAAGTTACTTAGTGTGAGGGCACCCTGGCACTAGCCAAGGTGCCCCCACATTGTTCAGGGCCAATTCCCCGGACTTTGTGAGTGCGGGGACACCATTACACGCGTGCACTACATATAGGTCACTACCTATATGTAGCTTCACAATGGTAACTCCGAATATGGCCATGTAACATGTCTATGATCATGGAATTGCCCCCTCTATGCCATCCTGGCATTGTTGGCACAATTCCATGATCCCAGTGGTCTGTAGCACAGACCCTGGTACTGCCAAACTGCCTTTCCTGGGGTTTCACTGCAGCTGCTGCTGCCAACCCCTCAGTCAGGTTTCTGCCCCCCTGGGGTCAAGCCAGGCTTGTCCCAGGATGGCAGAACAAAGGACTTCCTCTGAGAGAGGGTGTTACACCCTCTCCCTTTGGAAAATGGTGTGAAGGCAGGAGAGGAGTAGCCTTCCCCAGCCTCTGGAAATTCTTTCTTGGGCACAGATGTGCCCAATTCTGCATAAGCCAGTCTACACCGGTTCAGGGACCCCTTAGCCCTGCTCTGGCGCGAAACTGGACAAAGGAAAGGGGAGTGACCACTCCCCTGACCTGCACCTCCCCTGGGAGGTGTCCAGAGCTCCTCCAGTGTGCTCCAGACCTCTGCCATCTTGGAAACAGAGGTGCTGCTGGCACACTGGACTGCTCTGAGTGGCCAGTGTCACCAGGTGACGTCAGAGACTCCTTCTGATAGGCTCCTTCAGGTGTTAGTAGCCTATCCTCTCTCCTAAGTAGCCAAACCCTCTTTTTCTGGCTATTTAGGGTCTCTGTCTCTGGGGAAACTTTAGATAACGAATGCAAGAGCTCATCAGAGTTCCTCTGCATCTCTCTCTTCATCTTCTGCCAAGGAATCGACTGCTGACCGCGCTGGAAGCCTGCAAACCTGCAACATAGTAGCAAAGACAACTACTGCAACTCTGTAACGCTGATCCTGCCGCCTTCTCGACTGTTTTCCTGGTGGTGCATGCTGTGGGGGTAGTCTGCCTCCTCTCTGCACTAGAAGCTCCGAAGAAATCTCCCGTGGGTCGACGGAATCTTCCCCCTGCAACCGCAGGCACCAAAAAGCAGCATTACCGGTCCCTTGGGTCTCCTCTCAGCACGACGAGCGAGGTCCCTCGAATCCAGCAACTGTGTCCAAGTGACCCCCACAGTCCAGTGACTCTTCAGTCCAAGTTTGGTGGAGGTAAGTCCTTGCCTCACCTCGCTAGACTGCATTGCTGGGAACCGCGACTTTTGCAGCTGCTCCGGCCCCTGTGCACTTCCGGCGGAAATCCTTTGTGCACAGCCAAGCCTGGGTCCACGGCACTCTAACCTGCATTGCACGACTTTCTAAGTTGGTCTCCGGCGACGTGGGACTCCTTTGTGTAACTTCGGGTGAGCACCGTTTCACGCATCCTCGTAGTGCCTGTTTCTGGCACTTCCCCGGGTGCTACCTGCTGCTGAGAGGGCTCCTTGTCTTGCTCGACGTCCCCTCTCTCTCCTGGTCCAATTTGCGACCTCCTGGTCCCTCCTGGCCCACAGCAGCATCCAAAAACGCTAACCGCACGATTTGCAGCTAGCAAGGCTTGTTGGCGTTCTTTCGGCGGGAAAACACTTCTGCACGACTCTCCACGGCGAGAGGGATCCGTCCACCAAAGGGGAAGTCTCTAGCCCTTTTCGTTCCTGCAGAAACCTCAGCTTCTTCTGTCCAGTAGAAGCTTCTTTGCATCCACAGCTGGCATTTCCTGGGCATATGCCCATCTCCGACTTGCTTGTGACTTTTGGACTTGGTCCCCTTGTTCCACAGGTACCCTAGATTGGAAATCCACAGTTGTTGCATTGTTGGTTTGTGTCTTTCCTGCATTATTCCTCTATCACGACTTCTTTGTCTTTTGGGGAACTTTAGTGCACTTTGCACTCACTTTTCAGGGTCTTGGGGAGGGCTAATTTTCTAACTCTCACTATTTTCTAATAGTCCCAGCGACCCTCTACAAGGTCACATAGGTTTGGGGTCCATTCGTGGTTCGCATTCCACTTTTGGAGTATATGGTTTGTGTTGCCCCTATCCCTATGTGTCCACATTGCATCCTATTGTAACTATACATTGTTTGCACTGTTTTCTAAGACTATACTGCATATTTTTGCTATTGTGTATATATATCTTGTGTATATTTCCTATTCTCTCACTGAGGGTACACTCTAAGATACTTTGGCATATTGTCATAAAAATAAAGTACCTTTATTTTTAGTATAACTGTGTATTGTGTTTTCTTATGATATTGTGCAAGTGACACTTGTGGTACTGTAGTAGCTTCACACGTCTCCTAGTTCAGCCTAAGCTGCTCTGCTAAGCTACCATTATCTATCAGCCTAAGCTGCTAGACACTCTATACTCTAATAAGGGATAACTGGGCCTGGTGCAAGGTGCAAGTACCCCTTGGTACTCACTACAAGCCAGTCCAGCCCACACCCCCCCCCCCACTCCCACCAAGTGGCTTTCCTAGGCACATTTGAAATTACAGGTGGTTGTCAGTCCACATCTTCCAATTCATTTAAGACTGAATAGTGGCTACTGAGTGAAAGATGGGTAGGTTGGAAAAGACTCCCTATGCCCGTTAGGAAAACATGGTAAGAAGTTTGAGTGTTAACAGGATCTCCCATAGGGGCTGGATGATTATATAAAAAAATAAAAAACAACAATGTTTAAGATTCCGATCTGCTTAAGCCTCACCATACTGGCTCCTGCAAGCACTAGAACTTCCCTAACAACTTTGCGATCACAAAAGTTGATAACTACGAGGTCACCAGGTGATTGCCTCCTTTATGGGCCTATGCCGCCCACCCGGTAAACGAACATGATCTCTTTAAAAAGATCCCACTTACAACTTACATGTGTGTTTAGCCAGCAAATTACTTTGTTTTTAAGAGCTGAGGTAGATTCCATTATGGGGCATTGAAGCCTAGGCACATTGTCCAAGATAACCACATATGGGCATGAAGCTGGTGGCAAATCTATGACCAGGAGCTGGGGAGGGGGGTGCTCAGCTAGCTGCCAGAAGGTAACATTTTATTTGTAGTTTTGGAAGTAAGTTCCTGTATGTGGGAATTTGCAGAAAAAGTGGCCAGCTGATTAGCTGTGCTGCTTTCTCTGTCCACATTATGTAGACCTGAAGCAGGCCTCTGTGCGACTACTCTAAGAGGGCAATTAGGTACTGGGGCTGTCACCCTAGAGGAGGGGCAATCAAAGGCCCTTGACTGGGTTGCTGCGGACCGTGCTTGCACTGGGCCCTTCTCTGCCATGGAGATGAAATTGCCCAAACTGGATTCTAGTGAAGCTAGTGGGCTGTGTATTTGTTGTAGCTTAGAGTCCAGTAAGTCATTAAACCAGATCTTCAGCTGTACCCAAGAATCGGCGTTTAGGGGGCATAAAGGCACAAAACTAACAGAGGTGTTATGATTCAGGGGCTGTAATTTTGAGGCTGGTTTAAGTTTTAACTTAGCGACCCTTCTTCGCCTTTTTAATATTTGGCCAGAGTCGAGGGAGACACTCAGAGCATATAGAGCACTAGGGCAATCTGTGCATTCTGGCCTACATCCCCCACTAAGTTGCCCATATCGGCTCCATTTAGGTCCATACAAGGAGTTTGAGTAACAGGAGCCACAGAAGAAATAGCATGCAATGTATATTTGGCAGAACCAGTATTCAATATAACAACAGGGCTCAAGGGCTTACTGGGGGGCCTAGAGTCAATATCCTCCACTACTAGAGAAAGGTGGCGCTCTGCCAACTTAATTTAATTTGACACCAAATTCACTGTGCATACAAGAAAATTATCAATGGAGGACCGGGGGTGAGATCGCGGGGTGGGCGTAGAGCCCGTGGTCACCTTCCTTTTCCCCATTATGCCTCAACTTCATCAAAGAAAAAAGGTGGGAGCTAAAAATACCTACAATACAGATAGCCCAGAATTAAACATAAAAAATAAAATCTAAAGAGTGTGGGCCCAGCCTGGCCTCTGACGGTCTAAAACGGGCCCTTCTTGGCCCGGGCACGTCCCGCGCTGTGGAAAGTGCAGCCAAGTTTTATGCTCCTTCGGGTGCGACTGTCTGTGCTAGTCGCGTCCTGCTGCAATGGAGTCTGGGCCTGGAAGTGCGTGGCCCCTCTTCACTGCGAGCTGGTGAGTCTCCTAAGCTGCAGGAAGTGCGGCCAAGATTTATACGCGTCTGGGAGTGAATGTTTGTGCTAGTCGCGTCCTGCTGCAATGGAGCCTTGGCCTGTAAATGCGTGGCCTCCCTTCAGTACGAGCTCCTGAGAGTCCCGCGCTGTGGGAAGTGCGGCCACGTTTTATGTGCCTCCAGGCCCGAATGTCCGTTCTAGCGGCACCTTAATCGATGGAGTCTGGGCCTGGAAGTGCATGGACCCCCTTCAGTGTGAGTTGATGAGCGTCAATAAGTGTTTAGAGGCATTATAGGTCAGAGGAAGCAGGATCAGGAACAAGAATGGCCAGGTATTCTGGTTTGAAAGCAAGGATAATCTTTTTTTTTTTATTGAGTAAATTGCTGTAAATCTAACCTAGGACTGCTGGCACAACACTTTGAGTTTACACCATTTGTATTGACCAAACTTTGAAAATACAGTAATCCACCTTAGGAAGTACCATCAGATTGTTTGTTGCCCTTTGTCCACCATATACCTAACACAGAAATTTATGGATAGAAGAATCAGTTGTATAAATCACACAAGGAACAGGACTATGCAGAGTCATTTTGGCCCTGTAGGAGAACAGAACGGACAACAGAGAGACACAAGCTGCAAACATTACCATTTGGAAAACCAACCCAAATAAAGAAAGTTTCCTCAAGTTCCCTCTCTTCTGAGAAAATCCACCACACACCTGCCCACCTCTTAGAGAGCAACAAGGACTGCAAATAATAAGCTATCCCCCTCTTCCAGTCCTTTAAGGCAGTGTTCCCCGGGCCGCGGACCGGTGCCGGTCCGTGGATCAATCGGCACCGGGCCGCCCCACTGTGGCGGGCGGTAAATGTTTGATAATTTTTCTGTGGCCCGCTTGTCACACAATGGGACAAGCGGGCCACGGAAAAATGATCAAACATTTACCGGTCCGCGGCGATAAAAAGGTTGGACAACACTGCTTTAAGGAATGACTTGGCTGCCTTCAACACAAATAGCTTTCACCCCCAGCGTCACCTTCAAGTATAACAAAATTCTTACTGATGCCACAGAACCTCTTGCACATAGCTAAGCCTTAATTACCAATCTTTCTTTCTGGTAAGCATGACCCGTCACAGGTCTTAAAAAATCAGGATGGGGTAGCCATCTTATATTACTTTACCTTTACTCAGAATGACCTGGAGATTCCTTTTAAGGGGATCCACAAATGTCAGGGTGACCATCACAGCTCTGCCTACATTAGGGTTGCTCCCTTGAGCATCCATCTATTCTACCGCACTGCACAGCCCGCATCAGGAGCACTGGCATGATGCAGGCGGTGGTCACCACTGCTGGCTCCCTTAGCTTCTGCAATCTACTTATGCTCAATGGTGGCATTTGGCAAGGGGGGCAGATTCTCAGCTGTGCTTCCCCTGGCAAGTGGGCCAGACTCTCAGGTGTGCTTCCCCAGGAACCACATACTCCAACCCAGAGTTCATCCCTTTTCGTCCTGCATTCTTATAGTTTACTGCTATTTCCCCTGGTACACTACGCTGCCTGGAGCAGCTCAGCCAGGTTGAGAAATGAGATCTTCATTGTGAGCTCGGAGACTTGGTGACCACCTCCGAGCCTGGCTAGCTCTGCCTTTTTAGGAGAACCTTTTCAATAATAACGTAGACTCTAACATTCCTGCCCCAAAGGAAGTAGAGAAGTAAGCTTACTGAAAAGTGTAAGCATTTCATTCCTGGATGTCTCCTTAGAGATCTGCTGAAGCTGATGAAAGCAGTCATAGTTGATGAAACACAAGACACACTGTGGCTACTCAGTGTTCTTGCCCATTATGGCTAAGATTTTTCAGCCGCCTCATTTTGCACCCTATGCAGTCTTTGGAACCTTCCCCAATTCTACATATGCAGGTTCCTTGACCAACTGTTCTTCCTACAGTCTCTGACATACCCTTGGGCGCCATGACTATGAAGCAACTGCACTATCTATTTGAGGCCTCAGTAAATCGTTTTTGGATTCCCATTTCCCTGTGACACCTGTCCCCAAACACCTACTCCTATTTTTTAACGTTGCACACATACAAGATGGAAAGGTGTGAAATAATAAAATGGGTGTGTAAACTGTTGTGAGTGCCATACGAAGGACGCAGTTGATGACATTTATACCCACATCTGGGAAAAATGTGATATTCAAGAATTTAATTCCACTTCCTCAGGCCTTTTCTCACTGCCAGGGATTCTTATAATTGCTATCAACAAATTTCCCATTATTTGCTTTCATTTGAAATGTTCTGCAAGAGTGGAGGGAAATTGGGAAGTCTCTGACTGTCAGCTACTGTCCCAAGTGGTACACCTAAAAAAGGGATTGATGCTGAATTCTCTGACCAATTGAAGGTAGATTCTCTTTTGCCTAGCTTTGCTGTATGACCACATTTGCTGCTGCAGGGAACAATGTACATAATGAAGCGGGCTCCAAAGTGAGTTTGTTCTGTATTAAATGCTTCCTGTCCTTAAGTAACTTTTTCTGCTGTATCGTTTAGCAACAGTTCAAACCTACACCAAGCCAAATAATTGAGGCCTTCTCATTGGTGGTCCTGATATCTATCTTATTAGCTTCTGGCTAAAATGATTTCTGGCTACATACTTGAAGCCTACCAAAAGGCAGAGCTCATCTAACAGACATTTGTCTTTGAAAAGCACTTTGAACTGAGTGAAAAAAGCAGCTGAGTCCACTAAGCAGGCAATGCTTTTTCATCCTGCACCTGCGTAACAGGAACTTATAGCTGCCAGATTGCTTCTCCTTAGACTGATGTGTAGTTGCAGCAGTTTTTTCTTCAGGTGAGTCACTCAGGGAAGTGAGGCTCTAAGTAATTGTCCCTCCTTCCAGTGGGTGCAGACGTAGTGCTCCACCTCCCAGAATGAAGAAATTAGAGATGCTTTGGTGATTTAGATTTGGTCCTACATTATAGACATCTCTGGTTTCAGTAGCTATCCACACTCTTAGGCTCAGAGGTGGAAGGCTTTATGAACATGAGCATCATGTGTCCAGTCTTGAAACAGCAGCACAGTCATGTGGCGTTCACCAGGTGACTTGTGGCCCATAATAGACCTCAGCTGGGAGACTCACTTGATAAATACCTTTACATTCAAGATTGAGACAATCCAGGAAATTATCCTAAAGGTGAATCATGGGGAATTCATCGCATCTGAGGAGGAGTAGAGGTTGCTTATTTTCTAATATTCTGTGGCAATATCACCAGAGGTTCTTGAGATCAGCTCTGCCATTCAATCGCTTATAAATCCAAGCTCTTGTCATTAGTCTAAATTCAACACAAGAATGTTCGTTTTGTTATTGGTCTTTTTAAGTCGTCAGCCCTTGTCCCACCTTATTGTGACGACTGATGAGGTTGGTATCCGTCTAGTATTGATTTCAGGATAGAGAGCTGATTTATTTGAGTAACTGTGGATGTGAACAAGAGTAATTTAAGTATAGGGAATAACTACTCTGTTCTGAGAGTACTTTTAGATTCCGTTTTGTGCAGATGTGAGAAGCTCCATCCCTGGCTTTGATAGTGGCCCCAGTTTAATTGCTCCAAGTGCAAGGACAATGTTGCCTACTTTTTGTTTGTCATCCCATGTGCCAGAGAATGTCTAAAACCTTTGGTGTTTCAGGTATTTGTACACTGGCAGCTAGACATTTTGGAGGATCATGACTCTTGTGATACGTTTTCTGACTCAAAACATCTCCTTGTGACTGGTGGTGTCTAGCCTCTAAACATGTATTACTGGATCCTCCAGAGCTTGTCCTTTGTAACATGGACTCCAGTCTCTCGGTTAAGGTGTGACTATTGGAACTTCCTCCATGCAAGGCCATTAGTCCCCCTTAAGGAGTGATCCCATCTTCAACTAGCAAATACTTTTGATTGTCTTGATTGCTGTCCAGTAGTTCTCTAACCAAGTGCACAGCCACCCTACCCTTTATAGGACAGGCATTGTTGTAGCGATACATCTTAGTTTATGGTTTTGGGGGGTATTTGAGGTTTTGTCAAGCATTAGTGATCGAATAAGTTGATAGTGACCTGTGTTCCTCCTTCATGTATTGAGGTGGTGGCATTTGTTGCATGGCCAGGATCTTGCTTTCATTCCTCCTGAATAACTGAGCTTGCTCGCGAGATTGGGATGACTTGTACCATTTGGTTCATTGCTTACATCTTGGTCATCTGATGGCAAGGAGTTTTTACCATTCAGAGATTTGGTTGAACAGGAGAGTGGGGTTGTACCACTCCCTCGTGGCACCTTGCTCTGAGTCAGTAGTATGGCACCCCTTCCCAGGAGTGTAATATGTTTTGTGTACCATTTAAGATGAAGGAGCTTGTGGGGAAACACAACTACATTGAATATTCACCAGATAAACTGAAATGGCTGCTGCTTTTAGTGTGAGTTTTCAAGTTGTGGTGATGTCGCTTCATATCTATTTCTCTACTTCCCCTCTACTGACATAGGAAGGGCGCTTTGCCTACTGTCAGTTGCAGGGTGGTTATGCGATTGAATACTGAATATTGATGAGTTTGCTTGTACCTTAAAGGTAGCCCAGGGACTTTCTTTGGGGCAAAGGATATTTCTCTCTATTCTGACAGCGCACATTCAAGGTGTAGAGAATGTCAGACTGAACTTTTCAGAAATCTCCAGAAGAAAGACATTTTTGTCAGATTGGGAAAAAGTTTGGTCAAACTGTTTGGAATAACCACAATGCTCTCCTTCATCTTGATTGTTTCAGAGGTCTGCATTTCTGAGATGAATTCCCTTTTTTTCTTGATTGTTCGAATGGGCTGCCTCAGGCGGCATGGTTGGCTGAGTCACTTTTATTCCAGTACTTGAAAATCTCTTGTGTGCACTTTCCCTTTTCAGCAAAGGCATTCCTGAAGATCAAGACGGAAGGCTTGAGTTCCATCTTAATTGCTCTCTGTTGGACCAGAAAATCACAGTCCTCTTTCTTCCTGTATGTTTGTTTCCCCACAATGGGCCCTGCATCTCCTACTGTCTTCCTTGAATGGCCCCACCCCCACTTTTCTGCAAATATGTAGTTTAGGCCTGAGTATTTTGCTGCTTAAATGGTTATCCTTTACAGGCAGTTTGTTTTGAAAGAAATCACTGTCCTTCGCCTTTGACAGTAGCCGTTTACCTTGAAGACCTGTTCCCAACGTTGGGTATCGTACTCTTCTTGTTCCAATTTCTGGAACTTTCATTGTACCTTGGCTTTGATTGGTCTGTGCCGATGTACCTGTCTAGTATTTTATACCTTCACAAACTCACAGTTCCTCTTTGTTACTTCCAGCCTCAAACAAAGGGAACCTCATCTGATTAGATTGTGTGCAAAACCAACAAAATGGAAAAAAGGCTCTATTACTCAGACAATTCAGACCACAAAGAATATGGTAGTGCTTGGTTCCTGCCTTACAGCCAATATGTTCTCAATAATAACATTAAGACCTTTGAGAAATTCTAAAAGTGTCCTGAGTGGTAGTTACTACAGAAAAGAACATTTTAACATAAAATATAACAATTATCATCCCTTTCTCCAGACCTTAAAGAAATCTCTTTATGCCTCATTTGATTTGGCTTGCCACCTGACCTGTATTTGTTTGGCCTAGTCAATACTTTTATATCCAGACTTGTTGAAAAATTGTGGAAGTCTTCAATATCAGGTATTGTTCTCCTTTTGAACGTTTGAAGAAGCTTTATTTCGGCAAAGGATAGCCATAAAAGCCCTGCACATAGCACAAAAAACACTGGTTATGTAAACGAAGAACGGATATTAAAGGAAATATATATGCTGGTCGTAAAAGTGCCCTACCAACTATGTTAAGTGTCTAAAGCTGTCTGTCACGGTGGATACTACAGCAGTAAGTGTTATATGATAGGTAACAAACATGTTTATGTGGCTTGTATGATGAGCACAGTTTGAAAATAATAAAAAGTAAAAAAAAAAAATAAGAACTCCCTCCCCCCCCCACACACACAGGATATGATCCCACAATATAAAAATACATTTCATAGTAATAAATAGATAAATTAATAAATATATTAAAATACAGATCTCAGTGCAAATTCAGCCAGCGAATCACATAGTAGGGAAGGGAATCCATATCAGCAAAATCCCTAGCAGAAGCCACCCACACTACCTCCCTTGCTATCACTCAGTACGCTCCTATTGTTTGATCTCTTTTGCTCTTATATGCTAGTCAGCCCCCCAAAATATTGCGACTGTGCAAGCAAACATGAGATTTGGATCCAACCTCAAAGTTCTCAAAGCAACCACACTGCTGCGCATCCCCAGAGCCCTAGCTACTGGTCTTATCCACTTTCTAAGTGGTCCTGCAGAAGCCCGACATGCAAAAAAATAAATGGCCAGCTGACATAATGATGATGCTAAGTAATTTGTCGCCCAGTTACTCTTGAAGGATGTTAAGAAAAGTGAGCCAAATCGAAACTATGCATATAGCTTCCTATCCCCTGGCACTAAAATAAAATCTAAATAGGGTTCTAAGACATTAGTGGATTTAACATCCAGAAATCTGTTGGTTAAAGTGCCCCTCCTTCCCAGTTTTAAGTCCTTCTGCAGGATCCAAGCCCAATACCTCCTCTTTAGTACCGCATTCGCAGGATAATTTCTTGATACCTTGTGGCCCAGGAGGTCTGAAATCCTAAAACAGATTGCAACTTCTTGATCTTTACGAACCATACTATCCTATCTGCCCTGGCACTCCTAAATCCCCCCCCACCCCAATCAGAGGCATAGTGTTCAATATCCTGGTCGCAATCAACCTTATCCAGAAACAGCAGGGGACACAGCTGGCCCTATCCCTTATGGATTTCCAGCCAAAATCTAGTTATAGTGGCAGAAGCTGGGTACTAACAGGTAGCTGGACCAGACTCCAAATAAATTTGTGCTCCATCCTGGTCAGCTCACTGACACCCTCGAACCACCAGAGCTCTGCGCCATATTGTAGGAAAGTTCCATCTTGGTTGGCATGCTACCCCCATTTTTACTTGTATGTAGGTTTGTTTTTGCCTGTGTCACTGGGATCCTGCTAGCCAGGACCCCAGTGCTCATAAAGTGTGCCCTGTATGTGTTCCCTGTTTGTTGCCTAACTCTATCACTGAGGCTCTGCTAACCAGAACCTCAGTGTTTATGCTCTCTCTGCTTTTAAAGTAGTCACTGCAGGCTAGTGACTAATTTTACCAATTATGATTGGCACACTGGAACACCCGTATAATTCACTAGTATATGGTACCTAGGTACCCAGGGTATTGGGGTTCCAGGAGATCCCTATGGTCTGCAGCATTTCTTTTCCCACCCATAGGGAGGTCAGACAATTCTTACACAGGACTGCCACTGCAGCCTGAGTAAAATAACGTCCACGTTATTTCACAGCCATTTTACACTGCACATAAGTAACTTATAAGTCACCTATATGTCTAACCCCCACCTGGTGAAGGTTAGGTGCAAAGTTACTTAGTGTGAGGGCCCCTGGCACTAGCCAACCCTCAGACATGTTTCTGCCCCCCTGGGGCCTGGGCAGCCCAGTCCCAGGAAGGCAGAACAAAGGATTTCCTCTGAGAGAGGGTGTTACCCCCTCTCCTTTTGGAAATAGGTGTTAAGGGCCTGAGAGGAGTAGCCTCTCCTGGCCTCTGGAAATGCATTGAAGGGGACCGATGGGGCCCTCCTTGCATAAGCCAGTCTACACCAGTCCAGGGATCCCCCCAGCTCTGCTCTGGCGCGAAACTGGACGAAGGAAAGGGGAGTGACTACTCCTCTGACCAGCACCTCCCAAGGGGAGGTGCCCAGAGCTCCTCCAGTGTGTCCCAGACCTCTCCCATCTTGGATGCAGAGGTGTGAGGGAACAATGGAGACCTCTGAGTGGCCAGTGCCAGCAGGTGACGTCAGAGACCCCTCATGATAGGGGCTTACATCTCTCTGTAGCCAATCCTCCTCTGAGGGCTATTTAGAGTCTCTCCTGTGGGTTTCTCATCAGATAACGAATGCAAGAGCTCACCAGAGTTCCTCTGCACTTCTCTCTTCGACTTCTGCCAAGGATCGACCGCTGACTGCTCCAGGACGCCTGCAAAACCGCAACAAAGTAGCAAGAAGACTACCAGCAACATTGTAGCGCCTCATCCTGCCGGCTTTCTCGACTGTTTCCTGGTGGTGCATGCTCTGAGGGCTGTCTGCCTTCACCCTGCACTGGAAGCCTAGAAGAATTCTCTCGTGGGTCGACGGAATCTTCCCCCTGCCAACGCAGGCACCAAACCTCTGCATCACCAGTCCTCTGGGCCCCCTCTCATCTTGACGTGCGTGGTCCCTGGAACACAGGAGCTGGATCCAAGTATCCCCGACAGTCCAGTGGCCCTTCTGTCCAAATTTGGTGGATGTAAGTCCTTGCCTCCCCACGCCAGACAGTAATCCTGTGTACTGCGTGAACTGCAGCTGCTAGGGCTTCTGTGCACTTTTGCAAGACTTCCTTTGTGCACAGCCTAGCCCAGGTCCCCAGCACTCCGTCCTGCATTGCCCAACTCGCTGATTTGGACTCCGACTTCGTGGGGACCCTTTTTGTTGTGCTGAGACGACCGCCGTGCTCAGATCTTCTGAATGCCTGTTCAGGTACTTCTGCGGGTCCTGCCTGCTTCTGGATGGGCTGTCTGTGTTGCTGAGGGCCCACTCTGTCTCATCCTCCAAGGGGCGACCTCCTGATCCTTCCTGGGCCCTGGCAGCACCCAAAACCTTCAAACGCAACTCTTGCAGCTAGCAAGGCTTGTTTGCGGTCTTTCTGCGTGGAAACAACTCTTCATCCTCCAGCACGCCGTGAGGAGAAGTTCCTGGCACCTTTCGTTGTAGCAGAATCTTCGGATTCTTCCACCTGGAGGCAGCCCTTTTGCACCTTTATCTGAGGTTTAGTGGGCTCCTGCTCCCCCTGGACACTTGCGTGACTCTTGGACTTGGTCCCCTTCCTTTGCAGGTCCTCAGGTCCAGGAATCCGTCTTCAGTGCTTTGCAGTCAGTTGTTGGCTTTGCAGAATCCCCTATCTCGACTTCACTGTTTTTCTGGGGTAGTAGGGTAACTTTACTCCTACTTTTCAGGGTCTTGGGGTGGGGTATCTTGGACACCCTTAGTGTTTTCTTACACTCCCAGCAACCCTCTACACACTACACTAGGCCTGGGGTCCATTCGTGGTTCGCATTCCACTTTTGCAGTATATGGTTTGTGTTGCCCCTAGGCCTATTGTCTCCTGTTGCATTCTATTGTGTTCTACAGTATTTGCACTACTTTGCTAACTTTTTACTTTTTGGTTTTGGTTTGTGTTGTATATTTTGTGTATTTTACTTACCTCCTAAGGGAGTATATCTTCTGAGATACTTATGGCATATTGTCACTAAAATAAAGTACCTTTATTTTTAGTAACTCTGAGTATTGTGTTTCTTGCGATATAGTGCTAAGTGGTATAGTAGGAGCTTTGCATGTCTCCTAGTTCAGCCTAAACTGCTCTGCTATAGCTATCTCTATCAGCCTAAGCTGCTAGAACACTACTAATCTACTAATAATAAGGGATAACTGGACCTGGCACAAGGTGTAACTACCAAAAGGTACCCACTATAAGGCAGGCCAGCCTCCTACACATTTAAGGCTGGTGCCACTGCTTTTACTTCGTAGATCTGTTTAGGGGCAGCTACTGGCTTTGAGAAGTAGGCGCTATATTCACACTGGACAGTGCCCGCCACTTGACTCAGTTTACTTCCCACTTTATTAATGTGATGTTGCCATGCCAAAGCGTGAGCCAGCTTAATACCTTGATAGTCAAATGCGGTCACTCTCTCTAGCTTGTCACCTCCCAGAACCAGCGTCCCCCTGAAGGACTTATGCGGGCTAATAGCCATATACTTAGTCTTACTGCTGTTAAATACCAAGCAGCTACTGTTGCAAAACTCTTCAAATCTATTCAAGAGCCTCTGTAGGCCTGTTGCAGTCTTCAATACCAACAAGGTATCGTCTGCATATAATGTGGTAATGTTATTGTTGCCGATTGAGGGGGCATCAGCCAGTGGAATGGACAAAAAATGTACTACTTTGTACAGGAACAAGGAAAATAGAGTGGGGGCAAGTACATAGCCCTGCCTAACTCCTTTGTCTACAGCGCCAGGTTCAGTAACTTCTCCCTGAATCCCCCACCTAATAACTGCTTGATTGTTCTCATGGAGACGGATGATAATTGACAGACTATCCTCCGACATACCCATATCTGCTAGCGTAGTCCATAATTTATTCACGGGGACTGTGTCAAAAGCAGATTTCAGATCGATAAAAACCAAATATAGGCTACCTTTTCCTAGCACCACAACCTTCCAATATATCAGCATAAACCTAAAGACTTGTTCTATGGTGCTGACCTTAGACCTAAAGCCAGCCTGATAAGGAGACAAAATATTGTGCTCCTGAATCCACTCCAGAATCTTACCCAATAGTGATCGGCTGAGCACTTTCTGCGCTGCGTCTGTTAGACTTATAGGTCTGTAATTAGTGGGGGAGTCCCTTGTTCCTTTCTTATAAATTGATACCACCTCTGCTTTCTTCCTTGAAGGGGGGGAATGGGCACACCTTTTGTTATTTGATTGGCAAGACTCAACATATATTTTGCTCATATTTCCTTATCATGCGTCCACCCATGTCTCAGGGGGAATTACATTATCAGTGTCTATACAGGATGTCGTCTTACACCCTCCCCTGCTCACTAGATTCCAAAATGTAGTGCTGTAGCATGCTTCACATGCTATTTTGAGATCCTTCCATCTGTTTTCTGCCCATCTTTTTAGCATGCACCTGGGCCCTCTTTTAGGATGCCCTAAGCCTCGGGATGCTATTTCCGTCTTTTGATTTAATAGCTTTAACGATGTTTTACCTGGCCAATCTACACTGCTTATCATGCCAACTCGCCTGCTTGAATGGTTGGAGTCTCCTTATCTTGGTTACCGCAGGGGCTGTAAAGAACAGGCAAATACCATTAAAAAGAGCTGCATGGATATTTGCCTGATCATCCCAGCACCTGTCATCAGATGCCCTCATATCCATCACTCATAGTGTGGAGTTCACCAGCATAGAAATTTTCCTGAGCACCTCCACTATTAAGGTGACTCTGTGACACTAAAGGCGGCGTCTATCATTTGTGGGGCAGAGCTCCTGGGTACAGCTAAGGGGGAGTGCATAACATTTATGTAACCTGAAGATTGATTCATTGAGGGGCACAAGGGGTTAGGGTCACTCTCTGCAGTTTCCCATACTGACATATCTGAGCTCCATTAACACGTAGTCAACTCAACTAGAGCCCTTATAATCATGGAAGGTGGGCAGGCCAGCCTGATCACTCATTGTTCTACCCTTCAGTGCTTGAAAGCCTTAACTTGAAGTGTCACCTTTGTCCATTTTTTGACTGGTGCTAAACAGAGTTCTGGTATTGACCACTGTTCATCTTCCTCAGTTGTGAGATAAGTGGCGTCACAATCTAGGGGCTCAAACAGGGTGTGTTTTAAGATCGCCTCCTATAATTAATAATAAGTGTGTGGATGGTGGTTTGCCTAAGCTGACCTCTAGGCACTGCAATGTGTCTGAGTAAAAACCTCCTCTTACCCCCTCACATGGAGATTATAGATATGTTTTCCCATGTTAAATCTATTTTTACCTGAATAGCCAGAATTTCTGGATGGACAGTCGGGTGGGGGATCTTGAAAGTACAATTCAGCTCAGTTTCTGCCCAAATCAGTAACCCACTTGAAGGCCTGCCCTTAATGCCATGGATGGCTGGGATTTAAAAAAGTTAGATAGCGATGCCAGTACTGGGGATCTGTGCACCTAGTTTCCTGCAACAGACCAATATCAAAAGTATTAATAAAAACATTCCACTCTGGGAGGAACATCTTTGAGCGTAACCCAGCCACATTCCAGGAAACAAGCAAAAGAGTACTCGGTCGTGTCACAATGCGGGCAGCAAATTGTTGTATCTGAGCATGCAGTAAAGTGGCAATATATAGACAAAAGGAACTTTGAGTCTGAGGTCTGTCTTCCTGTCTCCTCCCCCTACAAGTTTTTAGGAGGAAGGTTGTTTCTCTATGCTCTCTTTAATGTTTCCCATCGCTGAATTAAGGGTTAATGGAAACCTATGCGCCAGACTTACAGACTTATAGGAACATTTCTATTTCTTTGTTGGTTAATTCAGGAGGCAGAACAGAGTCCCGCAAAGTCCTGGAGTCATTTTGAATATATAAACGTAATACAGTAAATACAAACAAAATACTACAAAAGTATTTTAGAAGTGTCTGAACTAGTCAGAATTTTGTGTTCATGCAAACAGAGACATAATTGCCAAATCTTTAAGTGAACACAGGATTTTAACAAAGGGTATCCCGTGGAGGAAATCTGCAAAATCAAAAAATCTCCACATGGATTTCAAAGAAGTTTATTCTTCTCCTGATTCCTACTGTATTGTATTACAACATACAACATTACAGCATGCACTTCCACACGTATCTGATCAGAAGTTAGGCTACATTTGATTTCTGTATATTAATTTTACCTGAACAAGGATATTTAGTTTGATGTGGCATGTGTATTCTGGTCATATCTAACTTTGAAATCCACCTGATACTGGTCTTCATTCATAGTTCCTTGAAGGTTCGTCGTTTGCCAGGTTATGACGTGAGGGAATCTCAGTTAGCTCTGAGCCTATCAACATTCGACTAGTGTTATATTTTATTTACATTTGTATTTTATATTTTAGCAAAAGTTTTTTTTCACTTCTATTTACATGTTACTCACACTGATATCCCACAGGCAGCATTATAGAAAGGAGTGAAGGTGGTTAAGGCTGTCGGAGGCATGCGGCTGCATTTATGAGCTATACATGTATGCATATAGATGTGTATTTATATACATATTTTGATTTCATGATGTGATGCATGTACAAAGAAGGGATCTACACACACAATGGTGTTACTGAATGTCTTACCAGGAGTGTGGGGGATGCCATTTCACTATGTTGCAACTATACTATTTGAGAACTATGGATTAGTGTATGCTGTTTATTTTCTACAGTCTTCTCACAGTAGGTGAGTGCAGACTTGAATGACATGAGTGTCAAAAGATTTCTTTGTTTGTCAAGCACCATCTTTTCTTCATTTTTAACCATCTGGGCATCAGTGGTACAGAGTACATCCTGCTGTGTAGGTCCCGAAGAAAGCCCACCTGCACCTTTTCAGTAGGGCATAATATAAGGCTAAAACATGTCGAACATTATAGGGTGAAGGATCCACCTGGTTTTTAAAATGCCTTTTAGGACACAGTCATAGACAATATTTGGTCCACCAATTAGGTATTTTGAACAATCATTCTTTATCTCTTTACCCACTCATTAGGGATTAGTTCAATCCTATTTTTTACATTTACACCACACCCACACAAATCCTACCCCATAGTGCTCCCTCACACAATATCCTAAGAGCTTCCCTACTTTGCAGGGTTGTAGCCCATGCCTTCAGACATTAGGAGGATACCTGTGATAAAGCATGTCACCAGGTCAGCGGGTGAGGGCTTTAATTTTTAATAGAGGATGTCTGTTAAGCAATTATCAGGCCAATAGTTCACATTACTCCATTTCTTATATAGCCTTTTTGCTTCAGAAGACATCTTCTATGTCTTATTTGGGGTTGTATCTCTGTGTGTTACCCCTTTACCCCACATTGGTTTTCTGCATAGGAGTTTAGGCAAAATCTTATTTAAGGGTCGGCTAGTGGACCTCTTGGAATCAGAAGACCTGAAAAAGTGGCAAGTATTATTGTCTTGGAAAAGTGACAACCCTACAAGTGATATCCTTAGTTGATGGATTATGCTTGACACCTAGGTGGCTGACAAATTGGGGTTTCTTTATTGATATCTGTTTAGGAGAGAATCTCAAGGAGTATTTCCTATTCCAAGGCAGAAAGTATGTCTGCAGGGCAGTCTCACCTTTTTTGCCATTCAGATGAAGGGGAAGGAGTGGCAGAAAGTCACAACATCCTCACATATGGTTAAAACAAAACTTAACAAAGCTCCAGCAAAGATCTTTTAAAGGGTGCTTTGAAGCCTTTTCACAAAGCCAGTGAACATTAAGCTAATGATTGCATGTTCCTTTGTTGCCCCCAAAAGATGCTAGAAGATCTTGTAAGTCGCATTACAGACTCAAAGAAGATCTTAGCAAATGAAATGCTACCCTGTATCCTCTGATGCCATTTGGGCTTATATGGACTAGCTTGCCCTTTGCCTGCTCCCCAAAAGCAACATATATTGTACATTTTGTTTGTAAATTGAGATAGAACACATTGTGGGTACATGCAGACAGATATATGGCTTAGTAAAATTTAAACCGTTTCCTCACTTTCTTTTTTCTGCACTCAGAAATTTGATTCTAAAACATGAAGATACACATAAAGATGTTGGAATAATATATAATATGTATAGACACTTTCACGTAGTTCTGTTACATTTATGTCCAAATTGTTTTTCTTTTATGTGTGAACCTAATATAGCAGTCTATTTATTTTGTATGTGTATTTTTGATTTGTCCATTATTTCTTGTTATTGTGTTTGCGTTCCTTAGCCTCCGGTTCTGAACCTATGTATTGGTCAAGTTTTATGGCTAGCAGTATGCAGCTTGCAAAGGAATGTTTGAGCCAGAAACTCACAGATGAGCAAGGAGAATCATCTCAACCCTTCGAGGGACTTGAAAAATTTGCAGAAACTATAGAAACAGGTACAAAAAAGTGCTTACTTTTAGACTATGATTTTGCACTGTTGTAAGTTAAGACCGCCCAGTTCAAAAGGTTATTTCCATTCCATTCCTGTTCACCTTTTTGAAACATGGTAAAAAGTTACTGTATGAATCTCAATTTAATTTTGAATGTATACAAAATGAATCCTGCTACAGGTAGCAGGTATCATTCGGGCAGGTAAATCGTAGGAATCAGTTAAATCTCACCCGAGTAGATGGACTAGTGCAGGTTCTAGACCTCTAGGAATGTCCCTCTTAATCCTGTTGGCCTGTCATGCTTTCTCCCACACTGCAGCACCATAGCAGGGGAGAGTGATAAGCTTGTAAGGAACATGTAGCAGATACAATGTTATTCAGCACTAAAACAAGGATCCTTGCTGCACTTCAAAACATCTTTAAATTGTAAACAAGCATTTGCAATGCAGGAGGTATTGCATTTACTTGAGTTGGAGCTATTGGCATTCTAAATTCATAACTGGACTTCTTTTGCCACATCAATTGGTCAACTATGCTGCATATTTTGGTCCTTTCTGCCACATAATTCGGGTGGCCCTGCATATAACGAAAGGGCTAGTAGGCCTATTGGAAGATTTTTTCAGACAAGGCCCTTTAAACACAGGCTCCTCCCAGGTGAAAAACAAAAGTAAGTTCCAGCCATAAGAGAGCTAACGAATATATAGATGGTGGTATGGGTTATTCTTTTGAGGTCCCCACTAAACTAGTGTGGGGGCCCAGAGATGATCTAGACAGAAAGAGCACCTTGGGATGAACACTTTTGACGGTGGTCCTATTGTCCTAGGACCACCACAGGCTACGTTATGAGCAAAAATGTTTTGTAAAAAGAATGCCCGCAAAGCATTATGGGGCGAGTTTTGGAGTGCCGTGAATATTGTAGTATGTTGCATTTCTAAGAAACATGGTCATGTAACCCCATAGTTGGACCCTAGAGGCTGTAAGCACATTAAGATAGAATGGCAGAAAAATATACAGTGCAACCCTATATTTAGCACCAAGAGGGCGAATAAAATTACACATTTTAAAGGGTAGCAGGCCTACTACAATGATATTACAAGCAAGACCCTTAAAACACAAACTACTCTCAGCTGTAAAACAAAGGTTCCAGCCATTAGAGAGCTTAAAAAGACACAGAATGGTGGGAGGGGTTATTTTTTTTGGGTCCCCACTAACCTAGTATGGAGACCCAGAGTTGCCCTAGACAGAAAGAGTGTATTGTGCTGGAGGGTTTGATGGTGGACCCATTGTCCTAGGACCACCACAATCTGAGGTATGAGCAAAAATGTTTCTTTTGAAAAAATAATGTTCTACATAGCATTATGGGGCGAGTTTCCGAGTGATGCAAATATTGTTGTATGTTGACTCTAATGCTCAGAACATCCCCTAGAGGACACCACATTAAAAATAGCATTTATAAGAAACATGGTCATGTAACCATATAGTTAGCCCCTACAGGGCATATCCACATGAAAATAGAATGGCAGAAAATAATGCAATGCAGGCATTGATTTAGCCCCTAGAGGACATAGTGCATTACACATTTTCAGGGCTGGTAGGCCTACTGAAACGATATTACAAACAAGGCCCTTAAAGCACAAAACAAAAGTTCCAGCCATGAGAGAGCTTAAATAGACAGTGAATGGTGGTAGGGGTTATTATTTTAAGGCCCACACTAACCTAGTGTGGGGACCCAGAGATGATGTAGACAGAAAGAGCACATTGTCATGAATGTTTTGGTGGTGGTCCCATTGTCCTAGGTTCACACTGGTTGAGTTATGGGCAACACATTTTGTAAAAGAATGCTTACAAAACATTATGGAGCGAGTTTCCAGAGTGCAGTGAAAATTGTAATATCAGCTCTCTTGCTGTGTTGTGAGAGCCGCTTTGAAGATTTCTGTGTTTTTTTACGTAAAGCATTTATCAATTACAAGTGTTTTTGTGAAAGCTATGGAGCGTGAAGGGGAGAGCCAAAACAATTGACTCTAATTCCGCAACAGTGTGAACAATGTGACCAGCGCTTCAATACCATTGATTGAGTTTGCGCTGCTGTTCTGCACTGAGCGCCATGACCACCATGGAGCATGAAGGGGATAGACAAAAGAAAACAAGCATTTGCAATGCAATTGTTTTTTTGTTTGCCCAAGTTGGAGCTATTAGCATTGCCATTTCCTAACTGGACTTTTCTTGCCACATAAATTGAAAATGTAAAGTAAAACAGTTGACATAAGCGAGCCGATTCAAAGCGCCACAGCCGCCATGAGGATGAGCGCGAAGGAGAGACACAAAAGGAAAAAAATAGTTTGCTTGCAGTCAAACTTATCTGCAAAAGAGCAGTTATCCATTTAACAGGGTTGGTCACCAATGCAGTAACAAAACCACCCCAAGGCGGGACAAACATAAAGTATTTACCATTGTCATCAAAGGATTTTTGAAAGGCAAGCCCACGAACGAGTGAGAGTGATGGACGTGAGGTGGACATGGTTAAAAGCCCACATAGATACCAACACGTTGGAAAAGCAGCGCTTGTGCGCTGCTATGCTCAACCTAAAAATAGCTCGCCCACACTGAAGTATATTGGGAATAGTGCAATAATCCACGTAACATAGTCAGTCTGCAAGGCGGTATCAAAATCTCCCCAAGGCAGGACAAACGTAAAACATTTACCAATTACATCAAGGGATTTTTGAAATGCAAGCAGACGAACAAGTGAAAGTCATGGGCGTGAGATGGGCACGGTTAAAGCCCACAGAATACTTAAAACAGGTTTAAAAGCGCTTGCTTGCTCAACCTAAAAAGGATTGAAGCCTAATGAAGTCATTCTCTTCAGCAGCAGCTGGATGTCTTCGTTTTCAGTAGAACCACGAAACCCATACAGATTTGATTCAGGCTTCAAGATGTCAGCTCCACTTTATGAAGAATGAAAGCCATGGTCCATCATGGACAATAATGAGCTTATCACCTAATAGGAAAGATACATTTGGGAGCTTTCATCAGCAACTAATGGTCCTTCACTCACAAGTCAATCATTGGTTTACCATTGCCTGATTTGGTGTCTGTATTCGAAAAGTGGTGCCTTTTTCTGAGTTATATATTTCGAGACCAACATTACCAATTCCAAATTTGTCTTGTGCACATACCCTTGCACATATTGCACCTTTTCTTGTTTAGATGACTTTAACACCACAGCTTCTTCAGTTTCATAGCTATTTATAGAATTGACAGTGGCAACAGTGAAGTGAGAGTGTACTTTCATTACATTATGGTGCATGAGGCGGTATTCACTGCCAGGTGACAACAATGACTGAGAACTTAAGGAAACATGCAGATGAACAGTAAACACCAAACAGGACTAAAGTTTAGATTTAGGTCTATTTGTGTTCACCTTTTTACTCTAGCCTGTGCACTAACAGTAGATGGTGTTCAGGTCATTGGGGACAATATGCAGCTCAGTCTCACTCCCCTTTGGAAACCACAGCCGCAAAACTACTTTAGTGTTTAATTGTTGGCGCATAGCCACACAATCATCCAACTTGCCAAGTGGAGCTATGCCCTCCCATTCCTTTCTGCTCTGCCGCACTTGCCACCCCAACATGGCTGACGAAGCGCAGAGATTACTCTGACATCAGAAGTAGGAACTTGGTGTTACTCCTGGTACTAGTTTTACTGAAGAAGGACGAAAGCCTTCATCCTATTTTAGATCACCGTCCTCTCAACACCTTCCTTTGGACGGACAAATTCAGGATGCTCACACTGGGCCAGGACTTGTCTGGATGGTAGCACTGGACCAGCAGGATGTGTATTCCCATGTTCCTGACTGCAGTTCATGGTGGGCAAAGAAAATTTCTAATTTGCAGTGTTTCTCTTTGGCTTACCAGGTACCGTTGGGTGTTCACGAAAGTGATGGTGGTGGTCGCAGAGCATATTCAGAGATTGGGTCTATCAGTCTTCCCATACCTTAATGACTGGCTGTTGAGGCCCGGCTTGTCCCAGGTAGTCGTACACCACCTGTAGATGACGTTGAACATTATGACGTCATTGCGGTTCACTATCAACATGATGAAGTCACACCTGATTCCTCCTCAGGCGCAATTGTTCTTCAGAGCTATCTTGGATATGGTGCAGTTTTGCCACCAGAGGGGAGAGTCCATGCTATGTTTCCGATGTTTCAGCCTTGTTCTGAATCTCAGTGATGATGGCGTTGAGGCTGCTGAGACTCTTGGCCTCCTGCGTTCTACTAGTCCAACACACCAGATGACACATACGGGCTGTACAGTACGATCTGAAGTCCCAGTTGCCACAGTACCAGGGGAAATTATTGGATTGAATTCAGGTTTCTTAGGAGACTGTAAAAGATCTGCGCTGGTGGCTGTTACACCACATTTGTAGCAGTGGTAGATCCCTTTCCTTACTCCAGCCAGAGCTCACAGTGGTCACTGATGCATCACTACTGGCTTGCGGAGGAGCAGTGGAGATCAGAAGTCTGTGGAAACCTGCATCTACATCAATTTGCTGGCGGTGCCAGTAATCCTCTTGCAGGGTCGATGAACTCAGTCACTGACACCCAGTAGATCACAAATTGCAGTTACACCCAGAGGTGGCACAGGGCATTTTACACATGTGGTGCAAACCCTGAACTCATCTTTTAACCACTGCTGAGAATACATATTGACAACATTTTTGCGTAGTAGAGTTCCTAGAAAGCTCTCTCTCTTTGAGGTGCACTCGGCCTCGAGTCGAGCTAGGGCTCCTGTGTGTCTGGGCCTTAAAACTGTGCACCTACTTGCATGGAGACTGAGCAGATGTGTATGAGCTTCCTCCCAAAGTTGTTATTGTGATTTTGGCAGGCAGGCATTTAGCTACAAAATCAGTGTACATTGGCCATTGGGACAAGTTTGTGACTTGGTGCAGCACTTTCAGGCTAAGCTCTCCAAAGTGTTTTGATCTGTTGTTGACCCAGCAAGGATTTGTTATGAGCACTGGGAAAGGCTATTTGTTGTCTCTTTTGGCTTTTTTGAGTTTGCCATATCGGCCTTCTTTTTTTTTTGTTTTTAAATCATCTGTTTTGCAGAGATTGTTTAGGGTTTACAGCTCACCACTTGTGATGCCACAGTGGGACTTGAATTTGGTTCTCATTTTTCTAATGTGTACCCCATTTGACCAAATGCACAGCTATCGCTTGGCTCTGAAAATGTTTTTTCTGATCACAGTTATGTCAGCTCATTGTGTAAGCGAGCTGCAAGCCCTATAGGTCTAGCCGCCTTATACAACAAGCTGGTGCTGAGCACTTGAACTGTATTTCTGCCGAAGTTAGATTAATCTTTTCATATTTGGCATGCTATCTCTCTTCGAACTTTCTTTGCCCCGACCCACCCCTTGAAAGAGGAGAAGACCGCATCATTTAAACCACAAGAGAGCCATCACTTTCTTCATTGATCATGTCAAGGAACATTGAGTGGATGAACAACTCTTTGTGGGTTACTCGGGAACAAAGAAGGTAAATGCAGTGCAGAAAAGAACCATCTCTAGGTAGATTGTCCTCTACATGAAAATCTGTTATGTGTTAGCTAAAAGGCAGTCACCTGAAAGGATTAGGGTCATTCCACACCAAGCCAGACAGCTGCTACTGTACAAACACATGTAGTGCCTGTCCTGGATATCTGTCAAGCTGCTATGTGGGCATCTGTGCACACGTTCATAGAACACTTTTGCCTTGACAGTCCGGTCTGCGCGGCTGGGCATTTTGCCCATTCGCTCATGTGGGACTTATTGGTTTAAGCCTTTCCACAGATCCTCCACAGGAGTATTATTGTTGAATCTGTTCACAAGTTGAGGAATCTGCGGTTAGAAGTATTCATCAGAAGAACAAGTTACTTACCTTCAGTAACACTGTTTCTGGTGGATACTCTATACTCTATTTCACCATAGATTCCTCACTGACACCCCCGGCTCCCCCTCCCCCCCCCCCCCCCCCCCCCCCCACCTGCTTCCCCATTCTGCGGAATTGGCTCTTTTCGCATGTAAGAAGATCTGCACACTGGGCAAGCCAATTTGCTGATTGTCTCTGCTTCTAAGAGGTTAGAAAGCAACTGATGTCAGCATGCCAGGGTGGCGTTTATATGCGGCCTTGCTCATCACTTTCACTTACAAAACCTGAAGCGAGGATCCTTGGAGGAAAGAGAAGGAGACATTTAAGTATGTTACAATGTGTAGGTTAGGTCAATAAAGCTAGCCTAAATTTGCATTGTGTTCAACTAGTTCTCGAAATTAGCCTAAACTGAATAAATCTAATTAAACCAAGCTGAACAGTAGCACTTATACCTTTAATTTAGGTTTACAGTTAAGAACCATATGTTACCGTTTGACGTTTCCTTGAGTAACATTGCAGGGACACCCTTTATAATTTGTTGATAACATTTTTTAAGTTGTACCAGAATATTTTTCACACCAGATACATAGTACTTCAGTTAAAAAAGTTGTTTTCCTATGAGTGTTTGCTAAATGTGTTTTTTAATTATGTTGTATTTCTCTTCTTAGTTCTTAGAAGTGTCACAGTCACATTTATAGACACGGTTCTGAGAATAGAACATGTTCCTGAAAACTCTAAAACGGGGACGGCTCTGGAAATACGAATTAGCAGGTATGTTGATTTTCTGCAAAAAAAAAATAGGGAAACTGTATTTTTAGTGTCAATTTATGCAGGTTTCATTTGACCCCCTGTGGTGTACTGGATGAGTACACGTGTTTTTAACTGGTCCCATGTTTGAGTTTCTTCAATGGTGTAAAAGTATCATGGTGCGTGCTTTGTAACAACCAACATTTGTTATCAACCTTAAGAACTCTGAACTCAAGCAATATACATAATACGTGTATATTGTTTTATTTTTGTTTTTTCTTCAAATATTTCTTTTATGGTATTACTTTTTTAAAGAATATAATTTATCGATATCAGATGTAAATGTTATACATCCTATATACTAATAACCATTTAAAATAATTCATACACAGGATTCTGTTTCTTATATGGTTAGCGTCTTCTCGTATTTAATGTAAAGAAACAATAACCTACAGCTGCTAGAAAATTGCCCTTTCACTGAAAAGAAAGTAGATCGTATTCTAGACCTTTCACTTGCATAAACATGGGTTAGTTCACAATAGCCATTATCATCTTTTATCTTTTTTAGCACGAATTCTTGAGAGAGAGAGAGAGAGAGAGAGAGAGAGAGAGAGAGAGAGAGAGAGAGAGAGAGAGAGAGAGAGAAACAACTTTCTTCTATGAAATCCTAGGTTACATCCTGTCTGTGAGTAGAAAGTAGAGGGGCTTTGAGTCTCACACCTGAAGCCTCATAGTAACCTCTTTAAAGCACTAGAATGTACGCAGGCATAGGGGGAGAGTATGAACCTACTCTCCTAGCTTGTAGCACCATCGCAGGAAGTGCTAGGGGGCCGAAGCTTTAATAATGAGAGTACGTTTTCTTCTTGCATTGTGTCTTTACTTGCTTTTGCCAAGAGCTGAAAGAGTGTGGGCAAAAAAAGAATCCTCTTACAGTGAGCATGCTCTTCCACACCCAATTGGTTGCAGTGGGAACAAGTGAGATTCAGAGGAGCAGACAGCCAAATGCCATTACTTTCCCTTTTCAGGAAGAAACTCAAGGATCTGCTTCAAAGTGAACACCTTAGTGCTGCAAAACCTCCCTGCAACTGTGCTGCCTAATAAACCTGCACAGGTCATCCTAGTTCTAACACCACTCCCTCCAGTTGCACACTTACTCTTTCCCTTGCCCTTTTCCATCCAAGTTCGACCCAACCTCCTGTCTCTCCTCTTTACGTAAAAGTGTTTATTTTTCTGTCCAGTGTTCTTTTGCTCTGTAGCTACGATTCTGGTGAATAAGATCAAATACAATCATACATACATGTACAATGCCACCCGTGAGCTTCATTCTTATATCAACTGCAACAATTTCAGCCTCTGGAGAGTCACTTGTTGCCATGTTTTTAGCAGAAATAGAGTACATGAGGTGCTTGAAGTTAAGCACTTGTCATTTTCCAGTTTGCTAAGATCTGCTAATTGAGCACAAGAATGTCGAGCTGTAATCATTTTCATAACTGTTGTATCATTAAGTTGAAAATGATGCACTTTGACAGAAAAAGTGTTAAAGCTTTCTGATACAAGGTGATACTTTATCCCCCAAACTATTTTTCAGATTTCTTGAAAGAAAATTTCTATCTTATCATGAATTTACCATGTCTGACGACTATTCCTGTTTCCATTGCATCCTTTGTTGCTTCTGTCAGTGTCATCTGGGGACATTGTCTTGTACTTATATTGGTAATATGACCAATTGTACATGTTATCCTGTATGTTATGGTAGACCACACTTCTCGAACTCTACGCTACCTCCCTCACATTTTTGCAATTCATCAGTTTGTTTTCTTCAACCACTGGTTCTCTGCCAGTGATTTATCTGAGAATGTTGCTCTGCATTTCCCAAATGGTGAGTAAGTGTCTAGCGTGTCAGCTAGGCACAAGAATGCTGGCTACCCCCAGTAAAACTAGTATCAGGAGTAACATCCAAGTTCCTACTTCTGAGGTTGGAGTCATCTCTGCACTTTGTGATGCAAAATGGACATGTGTTCCGCTGTCAGCTGTGTTGAAGGGGGTGGCAAGTGCATCAGAGTAGAAAGGAATGGGAGAGCATAACACCATTTGGCAAGTTTGTTGATATATGTGTCCAAAGTGATGTCTTGCCGCCTTTAGAGGAAATGTCTGATCCTGCCTCCTATTATGTGGCAATTCATCAACAATTAAACACTAAAGCAGGTTTGCGGGTGTGGTTCCCAAAGGGGTGTGAGCCTGAGCTGCATGTTGTCCCCAATGACCTGAACACCATCTACGGTTGGTGGGCAGGCTAGAGTAAGAAGGTGAACACAAATAGACCTGTTGAAATCTAAACTTTGCTCCTGTTTGGTGTTTACTGTTCATCTGCATGTTTCCTTAAGTTCTCAGTCATTGTTGTCACCTGGCACTGAATGCCGCCTCAGGCACCATAATGTTATGAAAGTACACACTCATTTCACTGTTGCCAATGTCACTTCTATAAATAGCTATGAAACTGAAGAAGCTGTGGTGTTAAAGTCATCTAAACAAGAAAAGGTGCAAAATGTGCAAGGGTATGTGCAAGAGACAAATTTGGAATTGGTAACGTTGGCCTCGAAATACATAGCTCAGAAAAAGGCACCACTTTTCTAATAAAGACACCAAATTAGGCAATGGTAAACCAATTATTGACTTTTGAGCAAAGGACCATTAGCTGCTGATAAAAGCTACGAAATGTATCTTTCCTAATAGATGATGAGCTCATTGTTGTCCAGTCATTCTTCATAAAGTGGAGCAGACATCTTGAAGCTTGAAAACAATCTGTATGGGTTTTATGGTTCTGTTGAAGACTAACTGTACTCTCCCAATGATTTATCTGTGGGTGTTGTTGTTTAGCATGCCCAGGACATGACCTGCCTAAAGCACACCTGTACTACCCATGAATGTAGCTTCAAACTTTTCGAAGATACTGTGTTCCCTTGCTGCTGCACTCCTAATTACATGATTAAGTACCCCAGCAGCCAATCTGTCAGAAACCTGTCTGAGAGTTCGAGATATTGTTCTGTTCTTTTCACCACATCTCACAATAAAGTGTCTGCATAAACACATTTTTAATGGATGGGAGACAACGCTGTGAAAATGTTGTGAGGGCGTTCTTAATAGTTATTGAATTCCAGACCTCTAACTTGCTTGTGCTGAATATACAGACCTCAGTGTTTGTGGGTCTGTTTTATTGACCGTTGTAATTCGGCCCATTCCACTATGCACTGATCCACATAGGCCCATAACTTTCCACTCTCTTTTTTTGTCTATTCTCCATTGATTCTTAGTTATGCCACTTTATAAAAGCTCGGCATAGGCTTACTGTGCGTTTTAGAAACATGAGTATCATTCGTTACACCCCTGCTTAATATTTTCCCACATAATTGCAGTGGTAATCACCGAGAAGTGGCTTATAGGCAACTTTGCTAACCTAAGGGAGAAGGTGAGTTTCAATGTCTTCGCTGTGTTTTGGATAATATGTGGTGAAGAATTCCGTTTCCTTCCTCTTATGCCCCCTCAAACTCATCCTTGTTGGCCATCCCAAGTGCCTCACGTTTGCAATGGCCTCAATATATATTTTGTTTTTTTTGTTCTCAATGTGAATGATAAAGGGTTTCAGTTGGTTGTGTCTCACATTTTGGCTGACAAGTCTTAGAAAAAATTGATGTCACAGCCTTCGAAAAGTTTTAAAATATATATATGGCAAGGATTCCTGCTAGTAGACCTTCGGTTTCCCTTACCTTTCACCCTTTTTTGACAACTCTGTGTAACCTTTAATAATAACTGGGAAATCAAGCTGCTCTTGCAGAGCCACCCCGAATAGCTCCTGCATGCAAGCCATTTTTTCATCCGGTACAGAGATCCTTTTGAGATTACAAATTCTGCTACTGTCCCTCCTTGTTCTGTGTTTCAAACCATCATATTCTCTTGGGTGGCTTGTGATTGATTTTTGTCAGTGTTGATAGCTTGACTTGTCATCCTCCCACCAATTGAAGGACCAATTAAAGTGCTCATCCAAGCAATTCATGCCTTTTGGAAGTTCATATGCAACTTCCCAGGTTTTATTGTCATTGAGCCACCCTGTTCATTACTGACTTTTGAAATTCCCTTTTTAGGTCTGCTATGCACACTAAGAAGCATGTTTTAGAGAGCCTGCCTCCAGGGAGCACTGGTGCTCTCTACAAAATAGCTGCTTCCTAATTGTGATTTGATGTTCTAGTGGCAGGTAGCATTTTGGGTAGTACAACAGGTATTGCCTGTCTGACTGCCCTTCTTGCTTCTAGCTGCTGGGCGTTCTATTATTCGAAAAATAGGAGGAATAGTAAGGCCCATCTGAGCTGTTCTATGTTTTCCCAGGGCGACCCACCCGGACAAATACCCCTTTTCCTCATTGCCTTTCAAAAGTCTGTGCTGTCACTGCCTGTCACGTTTTACCTATTGTTCCTTGTTGACTTCCTGAAGCCCATTTCTTCCCCTCAATCCCAATTCAGTACCTTTCCTCCTTCCTTGGCCTAGGCTTTACCACATGGGAGTTGCTTCTGTCTCTGCTACTCTCAAAGAAAGGGCTCATCGAGGCCCAGAGAGTCTGCATCTCACCTTATCACCCCAAGATACTCATCAATGCTGGTCTTCGGCTGAAATGTACCTTCCTGCGTTCTTACTGTGCCTATTCTTTATTATTGCCACCCTGGTTTCCGAGCCACATTTAATTGACGTTCATGATTAAATGCTTCATAACTTGCAATTTAAATAACCTTGTCGGATTGTAGTCCTTTTTGTCAGTGAAACTAGGGCTTGAGATGTGCTGTCCTTTTATTGTTGCTGCTCTATGTCACCAGTGCAAACTGACTGTCAGGCCACTATATACTTGGATATGCCAGGCGACAGTTTCTGTCTTCATAACTGTGATGCCCTCTTTGATTAATTCTACATAAATCTCAGAAGCAGCCATCATTCGTTGTAGTCTTCAATTGTTTGTAGACACTGAAGTCCTT
Source organism: Pleurodeles waltl (assembly GCF_031143425.1). Classification (NCBI taxonomy): domain Eukaryota; kingdom Metazoa; phylum Chordata; class Amphibia; order Caudata; family Salamandridae; genus Pleurodeles; species Pleurodeles waltl. The sequence goes on along the minus strand of NC_090448.1, from coordinate 913,499,888 downwards.
AGATCAGGGTACTTCACAGACGTTCCATTTTTTTCTGTCATGGCTCTAGTGCCATCTTATGTATTTTTCTATGCAGCATCACAGTGCCTGCAAGCAACAGTATCTTCAATGTTGCCAAAGCAAGTTTCATGCTCCCCCAGAGTAGCTATTGTGTTCTGATTTTTAGTAGAAGATCCTGCAGGCCTCAGACCTCGTGATTTCTCCTAACACAACATGCACCTGAATTACACTATGGAAAGCCTTACTATTTTGTCAGCCAGAACATTCCTACTTTCTGGTTTTGCCCCAACTAAAAGATCCAGCAATGGTATTTTTTTGTAACGTGTTGTAGTGGTTGCTATTTTATTATTTTGCTATTTTTACAAGTAATTATTGTGTAGTAGCGACTAAGTTCTTTCATTAGCTACAGGAATACGTTTATGAGCACGACTTTTCCTTACAAATTCGTGAACACTACTGTGGTCTGGACGTCAATATATTTTGGTATATATTTTTCATATACACAGCGTAGCCATTGTTTTTTGAGGGAAGTAGGAATTCTAGACAGCAACATTGGCAAAGACCATGTGGCCTGATGTGTAGGAAAGTGGATTCTTGTGAAGATTCGTTCCTGACACTGCTTAGCTGTCATAAACAGGCTAATTGATCATGTTTTCTATTAAATGGGCTAGTTGTGTACTCGTACAGCTGAAGGAGATTTGTACCACGCTACTGAATGGCATACCCATGCTGAACAAGAATTAAACAAACATGAACTCACTCCAAACGTATTTTTTTAAATATTTTTTTATCTGCACAATTTTCGGATTGATTGAAAACACCTAGGTAGGCTTAACGGTGCCTTGGAAGAAAGAGGCTGTCTTACGGGCTTACTCTGGTAGAGAAGGTTAGCAATGCCTTTTTAGCCTAATTCGTTTTGTTTCTTTAAAGTGATGTGCATTGCTGGTATCTACTTGGCTAAATGTATTTACTTTGCAGAACCGTTTACCGTGATGAGGCCGCTGGTGAATGCTCTGGGATTAATGTACACCAGCCTACAGCATTTGCTCACAAGGTGCTGGAAGTCTCTGGAGTTTCTCTCTTCTGGGATGAATTTCCTGTGAAACCCTCTCCGGTGTGCTCGACTGCACATGTGGTAGGCGATGTATTGATATTAGCACATATACTTGGTAACTGATATTGTAAATTGAAATATTGTACAAGAATGTGCAGCACTGAGTAAGTTAACTGCTGTTGAAGCCTATAAAAGTACTATATTGAAGAGGCAAGGGTACCTGTTGTGTAAGAAAATTCTCATATTTGCGCACACCAGTTATTCCACACGAAAGGCAAAAAAATGTATCATTTTTGGAAACCTACCTCGTTGCATGCGGAACATTTATAGAATCTTCACTGGCATTAATAATGATGTTTGCACGGACACCATAATTGATTGAGCAAGTTAATGGGGCTGCAGGCAGCACCCACTTATTTGCCCTCTTCTTCAGCGTCAGTGACTATTCCTGGGCTGCAGGGGAGAGTACTCCAGATATCTGCAGTGACAGTGTTCTAATTGTGTAAGAATGTCGGTCAGATTCGGGGTTGGAGGGTGACTGGCATAAATCAGCACCCAAAAAAACTTGCCATTAATGGCCCAGTTACTACGACATGACAAACTCTGTCACCTCGTTGACACACACCGCCATGTTGACAAGCTGAGAAATTACGTTCTAAGAAACAATGCACTTTAGTCGAAAGACTTCATGGTAACCGGAAACTCGTTACTATAAGACAGTGGGTCGCAAATGTTAAGGCAGTAAATACAAAGTGAAACATCATGACATCGGGACAAGGGAATCATTAATAAGTGGGTCAGTAGCGCCACTCTTGGACAAGTAGGCTAAAACAGCAGGTCAAAACATTAACAGTGAACGTGAGCTGATCCACCAGGCTACCCAAACAAGGTCAGTCAACACAAATATATAAATCAACAGACTTAAAAAAACAGTATTGTCGCTGTTTTCGTTTGTCTAGGGGAAACCCCTGCTTGAGCATCCCATTTACAACTAGGCACCCTGACTAACGCACATACACTAAGTTACTAAAATAGTATAGCAGTCGAGCAGTTAAATATGTAGTCAAACAAGACTGGAAGGTTAGGCAGAGGTGAAAAGACCTAAACCACAACTACGGTAGGCCACAAAGAGAAAACTCAAACCTGCATAACAGCTGCACATGATTGGCAGGCAAAGTCACAAGTCCCAGTCCCCGTCCAGAGCATAACAGTATAAAAAATCCTCACAATTCTTACCACACTTCACACTTAATTTGGCAAAGACTGGTCAGCTGACCACCCCCTCGCACAGAAAATCCTGTGTAGGAAAGCTCTTAACTGGACACCCACCCAAAGCCAAGATGGCTCAGAGACCAAGGGTTTGGAAAACATTCACTCTATGAAATCCTCATACCATATAGATTGTACTTTGTCTTACAACTCCTATTACATTCCAGCATGTTGGGAATGTTGAACTCAGTGCTAAATGGACTACTTCTGCATATGTCTTCCAAACATTCCTTATCTTGCCTTTATTCCCTGCACTGGTGCATCTTCTGTCCACTTAACCATCAATTACGTTTCCAACTGCATGGGCATATGTTGGCTTCTTCATTCTGTATATTTATTACATTTAAGAATTGTCCAATTTCTACTTAATGATCTTGTTTAGTGTTTTTTATTTTATCTAGCTCGGTAGTGGTTTAGCAAATGCTATATTCCTTTGCTTGAATTTGTGCCAAATTCTCCTAATGGCCTTTTCATTGTTGTGCTTTGCACCTAACCTCATGCTCCTGTTAATGACGATAATGAAAAGCACAGCTGTGTAGGGAGGCTCATGGCTGGCCAAATAAGAACAGTGGTATCTACTCCTTTTTTCTCTTATTTATACTTCAAATTGTGTGGTTCTGTTCAGCCTGCAACACTGATGTAGACCGAGCCCAGTGATATATGTTTCCTACTGCTTGGAAAACTGTCACTCTAGGATCAGAGCTAAAGAACTCCATTTAACAATTTATGTGGAAAAAAGTAATCTGTTAAGTCACATATAAAAAATTCATTAATAATTAAATTATCACCCATTTATTGAAAAATTTTAACATTCTTTAATGTTAAAAATTGAGCATACAAAATATTTCAATTCTGCATTCTGGGAGCAAGTAATTACAATCTGTCCCATAAAATCTAATCTGCTTGAAGAAGATGCGTAACAACCCATGGGAGATGGATTTCATAAAATCACTATAGTCATCCATACACAATGCAGTCACCACCATATGCCCAGATTTTAATAAATGTAACATTAAAGCTCATGTGTCAATTAATAATTGATTAGACATTATTGTTTGCCATAATAAATATACAGTGAGGTAAATATTTCTATGATGAACATATAATGTGAGTGTTGTGTTTTGGGCTAACTTAAACAGCATTCTAGGTTTCTTACTAACTGACTCATTATTTTAATATATTCAAAGCAAAAAATAATGTTGTTAATTAGATATACACTTTCTTTGTGCACAAAAAAATGTCATCCTGATATTCTTGGGAATTCTCCTTGTGTTTTCTGTTGCTTTAAGGGTTAATTAGTTTGGCCTGTTCTTGTTAAATTAACTCTATCTTAAATCACCATATTGATATCCAAATATGTATCTTGACACTCCAGAACTGTTGGTGTGATTAAACAAATACATGTTTCCTTCACCGAGTACATAAATTATGAATTTTATGTACTTCTGAACTTTTACTTGGTTTGAGAACTAACTGCCTGAAATTATCATTTCAAACAAAAGTTTGACAGCTCCCAGAGATGTGGAATTTCTGTCACCTGGGACATATCGTTTGGGGTCAAGGGCAGCATGTTTTCATGTTTATTTTGTCCTTAGGACAAGTAGGCCCAACCCCCTGCAGCACAAACCCTTTAGCTGCCAGTTCACAGAGAAGGGAACTGTCTGCAGTTAAGGTATGTGTGTCCATATGTTAATACTGTTCCAACTTGTATTTATGGTTCATTAATAAAAAAACCTTCATTATTAGGGTGAGCGCTGTAAATAAAGGTTTTAAGGTCACACTGCACTAATGTATGTTCTCTGTATATGGCAAATTTAATAAAAACAATAAAAAAAATAAGTCACACTGCACTACTGACAGTGGTTCCAGTAAATAAAAAAAAAAAAGTGTACACGTTTGAAAAGTTTAACAATATGAGGCTAAATATAATGCTCCCAGAATGCTCTCCCATTAGATGCTAATGTATGCAGAAGCTTATAAGCAAGAGTGATGATTCTTTGCTTTCAAAATAAAATGTTTAGAAAAAAATGCAAGTAGGAACAGAAAGTTTCGCTACAATGAAATTGTGGGTGATATTTATTTGAAGCGTCATTTAGTAAAATGTTGATGCATGCTAGTATTTGCCAAAAATATTCATAACGGAAAAATCAGTGTAACCATTTTCAACAAGATTATGGGAAGCATGAAAATAAACAAGCTCTGGCAAAGCCAACCAATCCTACATTTGAGTCTTCTGGTTTCGTCAATGCATGTCTTGTTTTGACATGGCTTTTGTAACACTTTATTGTTGTGGGAGCTGCCAGGACCACACCACTGTAACAAACCCTGGCAAAAAGAAAAAAATGTTTTTGATCTCAAAAAGCAAACATTGCCAGCAGTATCGTAACAAAGGCCTGCATGTTTTTTGCAGTGGGGCCCCCTCCAGTTTCGGTATGCCACTGATTGTCACAGTAGTTCTTGGCTCTGAACAAAACTACTTTTTGTGCCAATATGCTCCTTGTGGAGGGGCAGAATGCGATCATTCACAGTAACACCAACCGGTAGTGAAATAGAAGTTTAATAACAACAAAATGTCTTTGTTAATGTTAGACCTAATTAGGGGCCCAATTCTTAAAGATAGTCACAAAAGTGAACCCATGGTAGATGTCTTTGAATTAGTGGCTTTCATGAATTCACAAGAACTTACAAAAATAGATCAGGAAATCGTACTCCTAGAAATTATTTGTGAACTGTATTTTAGCATGAGCAAATATGCATGTGTAGTTTTGCTCAAGTGAAAATCTATTGAGCGTTTACAAGTTCTCTTTCTCTACAACCACATTTTTCCCCATCCCTGGAAGAACTTCTACTTCTGCCATTGTCAGGAGAAAATTCCCAACTTTTCTCAGTATGTGAAAATATTAAAGAGCTGGTGAGAATATTTAAAACATGCAAGATAGTAGGTTTGCAGACTCAAAGGCATTCCAGCCCTGGAACTATTGCTTACTGCTTCCTCCAGCCCTAGTATGTAGAACTGTGGAATGGTGTCAAAATAAGAAAAGTGCTATAGTAGGAATTGAATTTGCAAGTATCCAAGCCCTACTGTAGTACTAGCCCTAGCATAATCAGAGAGGCTATTATCAGAGCTCTTACATAATGAGATTGCAACCGTAATTTGTAGCTGCACTACATGGCGCCAAAGGGACGAAGTGGATTTTTTTTATAGGACAAGTAGATTTAAGAAGCAACCTATCCCATGGACAAGTAGATATTTTATTAAATTCCCCTGACAGCTCTAAGTTATAATGTATATAGGGATTCTCCAGACCTGGCTAGTCCACTTACCTGCATTGTAGCCATAGATAACAACTTACTTACTTTCGGTAATGGTCTTTCTTATGGATATTCTATTTAACCCTAAATTCCTCGCTTTTAGAATATCCTCAAGCATCAAACTAGATCTGGAAGATTTGACAGAATTACTCCTGCACACTGGTAGGTGGCACTGTGTGGTTCCCTCCTACCTTCATTCCTCCTGGAAGTGATAAACAGAGCCAGACAGATATTAAGTACAGGCAGTCTGAATTCTGTGGCAGTGATAGCAGCCTTGGCAGTGGTGGAATGGCTCCCCATCCACTCAGAGGCTGCTTCTTTGCCAGTATTTAGCAGCTATCGATGGACTGCCTTGCTTTTCTTTGCCCCAGAGAACCCTACAAAGAGTTGATTGTCCACCTGGTGGTCTTTGGTGCGATCGATGTAGAAACTAAAAACTCTCTAGGATCCAGTCAATCAATTCTCTCCTCAGTTTTGAGGGGTGAGACAGGGCAAAAAATGTAGGAAAAGTGATATATTATCCAGCATAAAAAGCCATAACAATTTTGGGCAAAAACATCACCTTGGTCTAAAGCACTACTTGCCTGGAAAAAAGGTGGTATAAGATGGCTTCATCAAGAGAGATTTGAGTTTTTTCACTCGTCGAGCCAAAGCCTCTCCAACCAGAAACTCAATTTTCAAAGTCAGGAAAGCTGTTCATGGTTTCAAATGGTGTACATATGACAATAGTGAGAACCAAATGAGGATCCCACTGTGGCATCAGAAACAGTTTTGGAAGCAATAGGTGAATCAAACCCTCAACAAATCTCATCACCACAGGCGATTTGAACAGGGACAGTTGGTCCTGTAAACGTGAAAATGTCTTAAAGCCTGACAGGTAACCCTTAATGGTGCCCAGTGAAAATCCTTGTTGGCCCAGAGATAGAGCAAACAATAGAACATCCAATAGTTTGTTGTGCAGTGGAGCAGTATTGCGGGTACCACACCAGACTAAAAAATTGTCCCAATTCTTGGCCTAGAGAGACATAGTAAAAGGAATGTTGGCAGTCAGAATGACATTCACAATTTCACAAGGAAGAGTGCTGCTGCTCGATTTCCACGCATTTAGGCTGCATATTTTGCAGGTCCGAGTGCAGGAACTTGCCCTGCTGCTTTAACAAGAGGATCTTTCAAAGTGGCAGGCTCTTTGGGGACAGATGCTCATGCTCAGAAGTTCTCTCCTTGCCCAATCCAAACCCACTAGAATAATGGCATGGGCCTGGTAGTTCCTGATCTTCTTCAGAACACCAAACAGGAGAGGTAGCGGCCTGAAGACGTACAGAAGTTCTGTGCTCATCTCTGTTTGGATGGTGCCTCTAAGAGAGAGTCTTCCTGGAAACTCAAACCACAAATGTTTTGACATTGTGCATTCCTGTGGGGAAGAGATTGATGATACGCCAGGCACTGCCACCTGAATGGGCCTGCCCGGACATTCAGTGATGCCGCAAGGATGAGAAGGGAAATCCCTTTTTGCTCCATTCAGCTCCAAAGCCAAAGTGTCTCCTGGCACAGGACCAAGGACCTCACCCGTCGCTGCTTGTTGCAGCACCACATGGTGGTGTCTCTGAGAACCTGAACCAGTCTACCGTTGATAGGTTATAAAAGTGCTTCAGCGCCAAGAGAATGGCCCACAACTTCAACAGGGTGATGTGGAGACAGGTCTCCTCTGGAGAACAGAGTCCTCTGTTCTCCTCTTCCAGATGACCTCTCCATTCCTGCAGTGATTAATCTTTCACCTCTGTTAGCTGTGGGTGGGGCATGAAGAGAGGTCTGCCGCCAGTCAAGTTGTGGTTGAGCCACAAGAGATCCTGAAGGTGGCAGTTATGGGCTGTTGTTGTGTTAAACATTTAAGAATTAAGTCAATGGTAAAGCCCAATGAAGGGAGACAAGAGTGATATAATTTGAAATGGGAAGGGAAGGATAACCCTGGGAGACAAGATCATGATTTCATGATGGTTGGAGGAGAATGAACTTCATTTGCATCCCTGACTGAGATTGTTTCACAGCAGTTGGTATTCAGAGTTCCACATAGGTGAAGGGAGGGCTGACAAAACAAGTATGATTGACACAGTAGCGGTGAGGGCTAGGGTGAAATTAGATGAAAGAAAATTTAGTGTCATACAATGTTCATATGCGGCCTCAGTGGGCCCCGATTGTGCTTGAGGAAATATGTCCATGAAGAATAATGGGTTTCATATTGTGACTGGGTTCTGCAAAGCTACCATCATAGAATGCCTCTACTGGTTTATTGTTTCTTTAAATGAATAAGAAACATGTCTGTCACACAGTGAGGAAGAAACTACAATTTTTATTTAACTCATTGCAGATTAACTGTAATACACAAGAAAAGTATATCAAGACATGGCTACTCTGACTGAGATATTATTCCTGACACAATTGAGAGTTATCCACTGATATGGATTAACGCTTTAGGAACTCTGCAAGAGGACTCTGCAGAGAAATGGTGGAAAGGTCTGACTTTAAACAAGAGATAAAGAGATGGGGAAAATATTAGAGGAAAATGGAGCACTTTGGAAATTGTGAATGCTCAGGAGTGGCTGCCTTTGATGTGGATTCAGCAGTTGGAATTAATTTGACATTTAGCTAGCACTCTGTTTCCAGTCACATGGAGCTGCTAGAGAGAAGTTTAATTGTATATGAAGGAATGGTTTCTTATTGTACTTGTATGTGTTGGTATTTGTACATGTATGTATTAATATCAGTATTGCACAAACCTAATTGAAGAGTAACTGTGGGCATAAGCCCTGAGATACTGTTCAAGGTTGTTTGTCAGAGGCAAGCTGTACATCAGTTCCTAATGTGTGGACAGGCAGTGCTCTTTGGAGAGGTAGGTCTTTAATTTACATATGAGTTAGAATTCATAGAAGCAGTTCTGATGTTGATGTGGAGGTTCTTACAGATCCTGATTGCTTTTCTGGCAGGTAGGGTTTGGCCTTTGTTCCGGAGGGAGAGATGGTACTGTGATGTTTTGGTTTTCATGGCAATGCATTCTTTAGATGAGAGAGCTTTGTCAAGGTTGAATCCAAGTAATAGTGCATCAGCTTCTGCTGTGGCAGAATGCATTTAGATTAATTTGAAATAGCCAAGACTGAATTGAGAAAGTAAGGTAGAACTATGCTAAAGAATCTCAGGGTTGTTTTCTTAAGTGTTTTTGTTTAATTTGGAGTGAATCATTGATTTCTGGAACTGTTGGAGAGTCTGGGCTCCAGGGTGATTGAACGGTTGCCTGGTATATCTGTAGAAGGTTATTCATGGCGATCTGGTCCTCATATTGAATGGAGACTGATTTGTTGACATTTCTTCGATAGAAGGTGTTTGGAAGATGAGACGATAGTTGTCAAAATCGTTAATGTCCAAAGTAGATTTCTTTCAGCTGGTAGGATCTTTCAAGTTTAAAAGCCTTTTAGGGTGGCAGCATCGAGAACGAAGGAGAGTTCAGTGTGTCACATGTGATTGAAGTTTGTCCAAATGGGGATCAAGAATTACACAATTGGGAAAGGTAGTTATGCATTTGGTGTACTCATTGTTAGTTCTGATTTTGCTAGTCTTCTTAGGACAGATTTCCCTGGTGTAGTTTGTCATCTGAAGAGCATTGTTCCATCTTAATTTCTTTTTTTATGGTTTGCATTTTCTCTAAGAGTTCCTTACTGTATTATGATGATGACAGTTTGTAGGATGCTATCTTCACTGGGGATTTTTGGTATACATAGTTTTGTAGGTCAGTGTTATCCTCCAGGAGACTGTTGATGTCAGAGGGGTGTTTTAATGGTTGATGAGTTTGTCTTGGAGGTTGTCCATGCGTGGAGGTCTTTGAGAAGCAGTCTATTTATTTTAATTTTTCTGGTCGATCTGAATGTGTTAGTGTGGCATGGAGCTTGTACAAGGGAATGACAGCATGCTTTGCAGATTCCAAGGTATTGCACCTTGCATTGAATTGATGGCGAGGCAGTCATGATGAGGTTGAATATGTTATCTTTATTGTTGCATGTTTGGTCATGTGTGTCTTTGATGTTCACCCTGTTGAAGAATTGTAGAGGTATTTCTTTGATGCCATTGTACTTGAGTCAGTGGGGAAGTTAAAGTCTCCACTGGCTTGTGGATGGGGATTGATGCTTTAAGAGGCAAAAGATGTTCCATGACTCACAATGATAGAGATGTATTAAGTCAATTGGGATTACCATTTACTCTGTGTCTAAATTGATCTGGGTTCCATTGTAAACAGAATAAAAAAGTATTCTGAAAAAGAGACCGCAAGTAAAATAGAATTAGAATATTTAAATATAAATTTAGGGTTGAATAGCAAAACTCTTTTTAACAAATGTATATCAGCTGATTGAAAAAGTAAATATGTAAAAAAATAAAAATAAAAAGACTCTTATGGTGGTTGAAAACCATATTTCCAGAGATGTTAATTTAGATAAGAAAGGGGTGTTTTATAATTGCTTATCAGTAAATTTTGTGTTTAGTAAACAGAGAATATCACAAGTACGTGAAACATTGGACATGATTGTTGAATTTTGTAAATTAGGGAGTTTTGAGGAGAGGATTTCATGTCAGATTTGCTACCGGTATGGATGTTTCCTCTATTAAAGTAAAGCAAATATGTGATCAGTATTACAGGTGGTCCTGCTTGAAAAAATTAGGAAGGTAATTCTAAAAAGATTCATACAAAAGGCAAGCTAAATCGAAGTGTTTATAAAAAAAATACTTTTGAAATGTGCAGATTACACTGATGTTTGGGCTTTTTGTTACACACATTGTTTTTGTTTGAGGACAAAATAGTTGCTGAAAGATTTACGAGTTCAGACAGACAGTGAGATATAATGATGTATACTTTAATTTTTTGAGTCACAAAAATTGTAAATTTGTCAGTGTCATTATTAACCAAAATAAATGTGGCCCTACATTGTCCTTTTCAGAACAAAAAGTAAAGCCGTTACTACACAGTTGAGTAATTTATTTGGTAATCAGCACACATGATTGTATATTTTATGTGTTAATTTGATTAGCATAGCTGTTTAGTGATCTATGTGCTTTGTAAATTTTGAAAAAGGATGCATTAATGGAAAGTCATTCATGTTTTTCCTCTTTCCTTTATTTTTTAAAGGAGACCGAACCAAAACTTTCTCCCAGCTGGAACCCCAAAATCATGTATGAACCTCACCCGCAATTTACAAGAACAATTCCGGAGGTTGCACCTTCTGACCCTGTGCAGATTGGTTGCATGATTGGAAAAATGGAGCTTCGCCTGACGCTCAAGCAAAATGAAGTACTTCCTGGTACTAAGGTCAGCTTGGTTTGAACTTGTTAGGGTTGCTGCCTTTCCCAGAGCAAAATACTGGCCATTTTTTCCTCACTTTTTTATATTTTACAAAGGCGTACTTGGCTTACATGGTAACTTTAATACAACTTTATATAAAATTGTCTATAATCGTTTTTAACATTCATTTTCTCTTTCAGTAGGGGATTGTTAAGGGAATTCTAGAACACAAATTACATTTAGTTCTTTTTATATTTAATGATTAAAGTATATACTGCAAGGGGAATAAATACTAGCTTTGGGTGATTTTCATAATTTTTCTATCGGCCAAGACATTGAAATACTGGTCTTTCTGATTTAAAACAAAGCGGACAGGTGGCACCCGTAGATCTGCTTTACCTGATCTTTGTTGTATGTATAATGGTTTAAAGTCATTTTAAACAAAGGTTATTTCTTATCTGGCCTTAATTCCGACCAAAGTACGCCATTTAATTTCTGCTTTGTAATAACTATCTTTAACTTTCTGTTAAAGCAGAAAATAAATGTTCAACTTGAGTTGCTTGTTCGGCAGACTTTTTTATATGCACACAGACCACAATTGCCTTCAGAAAGACCTGATTTTCGGAGCATTGTTTAGTTTTGTTTAATTTGTTGAAATCTATTTGTTTTGAAACCATTATATAACTATATAAATAGTATAAAAGGTGAAGGATTTCCAGTCACCTCAAGGAAATAATCCCTTCCTGTGTAGGTGAACAAATGCATCTGTAAATATCAGCATATGATTGTAATCCACATTTTGAAAATTAACTAACATTTGCAGTATATACTTGCATGTGCTCATAATTTTGTTTCAGTAACCCGAGATGTAATTTAATATTCTGAGCTGCAGTACCTCGGTTATTAGCAGCAACTAGCACTTGCAGTTGTCGCTGCTACACGTTGATGTTTTTTAATTACCAATTTTTCTTGCATTACTCAGTTTTTCTTTCTCCAACCTACATCATTCACTTGCCCAGCTAATTTTGTCTTTCAGAAACACAGGACCATCTCCTACCCACAAAACTCATGCATAGAGCCAGGCAGCGTAATAGCGCTCTGCAGTCCGTTTCTGTTTTAGATATGTGCAACTGTTTGTATGGATCTGTATTGATGGGCAAAAGAACGGAAGTCTGTGCCCATGATCCCAGCACCAGTTTTGTCCCCTAGACTTTTTAAAAATGTTTATAATTTTTTATTGGTATTTCTTCAAACGCATTAGTATGTACAGTAAACCGGTACCCACTGCAATGACATTTGCTTCGGGCATCTTTTTGTTCCGAGCGTATCAAGTGCAGTACTTTAAACATACCGAATAACATGATGTAGTAGTATATAGCACCCACCAGTAGTATATTAATAAACAATATCAAAAACAGGTATCTAAACTCCTCCCTTCCCACTCCCTCCCCCATGCTTCTAATAGTCCATCTTGTCAGTACACTTAGAACAACGTCTGAGTTTGGCTACAACCGATCCTTAATCGATCTTAACTAGAGTGTCTCCTATCTCACCCGGACTCCTGTATCTCCATTCTCATAAACCGTATATCGTCCTAACATATGGGACCCGCCTGGCAGGTCTAGTGCTTTAACATGGAGATCCATCTACGGGGGTTCTGTGATGATGCACATCATAACCCCTCAGGAGAGCAGGTTGTCACACTCATCTCTGCATGTCCCTCTCGTGTGCTTCCTCCGGTCCTGCCCACTCCAATAGATCCCTTCTACAGTCCTGTTGCAATGGAGGTCGGGGGTTCAACCAGCTAATAGCAATACCTCTTTGGCTAATATGAGACCCAACATTGTATATTTCCTACTTAATTTCTTCTTAGTTCTTTCAGGGTGCAAACCCATTAGACATTGCTTTACCTTGCAAGGGACTTCCCACCCTGTTATGCTCTTGATTCAGCCAGTATTTCCACCCAGTCGGTCATAATAACTGGACAGTTCCACATTACATCGAAGAAATTCTCCAAAGGAGAGCAGGTCGTGCATCACACTCATCTCTACATGTCCGTCTTGTGTGCTTCCTCTGGCCCTGCCCACTCCAATAGATCCTTCACCAGTCCTGTTGCAGTGGGGGTCAGGGGCTCAACCAGCTAATAGGAATACCTCTTTTGGCTAATATGAGACCCAACATTGTAAATTTCCTACTTAATTTCTTCTTAGTTCTATCAGGGTGCAAACCCATTAAACATTGCTTCACTGTGCAAGGGATTTTTTGATTGAGCCAATATTTCCATCCAGTGGGTCATAATAACTGGACAATTCCACATTACAATGGAAGAAATCTGCCTCTATACTTCCACATCTGCCGAAGCTCTACTCTCTGGTGGGGTAAATGGCATGTAATCTCTAAGGGGAGAGGTAGGCTATGTGGACAAAATTGTATTGCACCAGTTCGAATCTCGCATTTATTGACACCTTGTGGACACCATGCTGTATTTTGAGCCAGTCTTTGGGGCTGATAGGGTCATCAATAATGTGCTGTCAGTCTTCTTCAACCTGCAGTGGTGCCAACCGTCTATCTGCACGCAAAGTGCGGTACAACTGTGTAATCACTTTGTGGGCCCGCCCAGTGAGAGCATGACAACCACCATCTGTGTAGGTTCAGGGGCCTCAGGAAACTAGGGCCATACCTTACGGGCCATGTCTGCTATATTTGCATACAAGAGAAATTGCCCTGGGCCCAGCCCAAACATCTCAAATGTACTATGCATAGTTATAAAGTTGCCTGCGGGATAGCTATCAGATAACATGATTCAGCCTCCAGCCTGCTGTCAGCTGACCCCCATAGCCTGGACTATCTGTGCAAAGGGTTGTACTATCCACCAGTCCAACTGTGGCTCAAGCGGTGCCCGCATCACCTTGCTCGTTCCCAGAGCCAGCATACCAAGCAGCTCACATGAGGCAGCGAGTCTGGTACTCTTCTCTCCCTTATCAGTAGGGCCCCAAGGTGGTAGTCACCATACCTGCCTTCAAGGAGTGACTTTTTTCTAGTTTCCTTCCTCATCTAGCTGGTGTACCGCATGTGTGGGTGTGCTGCCAGATAATAGAGCTCCACATCTAGTACCACCATCCCCTCCTTCTCCCATTCTCTCTTAAGTGTTTCTAGTCCTACACAACATCTTTTTCCATCCCGGAGGAGCTCCACCCGCATCTTATCTAATTCTTGAAACATTGTGCCCCTGAATTTGTACATTAAATCTGTTGTGACAGAATCCATCCAGTTTCATTCCAGAAAAAGAGAGAAGAGATTGATATGGAAACTCTTGGTTTGGCTGTCCCTTCAATTCTGAGTCCTGAAACAACACCGACAAACTTCGCTCAGAATTATAGGGTAGTATTACCAAAAAAGTGCCTGTCCCAAAGCGGTGGAATGCCTGGCATTCAAGTCACTCTGGGTAAAATGAATAGTTGAAGAATGTGCAGACGTGTACTCTTCATCATGCAAAATAAAATGCACCACCAACCTGCAGAGCTGCAACATCTCCCCCAGCTCCTCAGACAAAGGCCATTCCTCACCATCTTCAGGAAGAACCTCAACTTGTGGCTGTTCGGATGAGGCACCTCCCCTCCCCCCCAGTGCCTCACGGATGAATAGCCGCACTTTACAAAAACTGATTGATTGAGTGCGCAACTCCTCCCTCCACCCCGTTTTTAGGTTGAAGCCTATCTGTCGGCACAGCTGTCTGGTTTCAATAAAGACTTCATGTGGGCAATCTGAAAGCTCTCCCTGGAGTGCATTCTGCCCATTGTTTACCATCGGCTTTGTGGTATTTAACTCACATTTTCAGGCTTTCTGTGTCCCTGCTTTGTTTGTTTTAGGGGCTGTCCAGCTTGTCTTTGTTGCTCCCATAGAGCAAACATTGTTCACCAACGCTCTTTGTTTCCTTCTACAAGTTTTCGCTTTCTGTAAACAAGCCTTTACATTTTTTTCTTATCTTGTCACCTTTGCTGGGCTTTCAAAGACAGAGGTGAAATGTTAGGTTCTGACTTCCGAGAGAGCTTGGTGTTTACTTTTCTTTCTCTGACTGGGTACTGGGAAAGAAAATGTTTTATTCTAGTACACAATAAAAATTTAAATGTCTGTAAATTAACTGTGCAAATATATCAGAAACCAAAGCACAAATGAAACACTTTTTTTGTAATTTGGAAGTGTGGTGGGAACAAATATTTGAATACAATCAAAACAAATCAGTAAACTAGGTGATGCAATCATCTCACATTACCGTTTATGCACTCTATAGTTTTATCAGTAAAACTGTAAGTGCAAATGTAATTGTCATGTCTATTGAAAATGTGTTGTCTGTAATGGCAGGTCACTCCCACACCATGCATTCTCCATACTATGCCACTCCGCTCTACAATACTCTACACCACTCTGTGCCCCTCGAATCTAGATCACTCCACTCTACGACACTCTATTCCCAGAGACAACACTCTACTCCACTCCATCACACTCCACTGAACTGTATGCAACCGCATACTAGGCCCCTCTACTCCACTTTGCGACACTCCAACCCATTTCACTCCACTGTATGCCATTCCATTCTACTCTGACACTTTAGGCCACTCCATTCTATGCCACACAACTCTACAACCCTTTACTTCACTCTGTGGTCCTCAACTCTACATCCCTCCGCTCTGACACTCTAATTTGCTCCACTCAACTCCACCTATGCCACTCTACTCAATGTATCTACACTCTAACACTCTACTCTACAACACTGTGAAATTCTACTCCACGACACTGTGCCACTCTACTCCACTCTGTGCCACTATGCGCCCCTTCACAATACACCACTCCACTCCCCTCTCCAACTCTACTCCACGCCACTCTGACTTTACTCCACTCTAGGCAGCTCTGTACCATGGTGACACTACACCACTGTAGTCTTCAACACTTTATTCCACTCTAAGCTCCTCCACTATATGTCCATCCACTATACACCCCACTACTCTAGGCCCCACTACTCAATTCCACAACACTCTACTCTTTGCCACTCTACTCTTTGCCACTCTAATCTTTGCACTCTGCTCTTCGCCACTCTACACCACTCTTCTCTAGCTGAACAACAGCGACAACAGTGTAGAACATGGCTAAAGTACTTTGGGAAAGCCAATAGCTTTGCATAGGCGAGACCTTTTGGCTTTATCAGTGGTTGTTTCTTGTGCTGTAAAATTGAAATGATGTGACAATTCCTGACAAATGTCCAGGTAGCCAGGACTACAACTGACATACAGTAGAAAATTGTATAGGGGTAATGTAGATTTAGGACAATTTTGGCAAACCTCTTTAGACAACTACAGACGGAGAGATGTATTTATTTGTTCAAAATTGCCTAAGTAGTGGCGTAGAATTAATGTTATTAGTCCAAATAGTTCAGTCTTGTTACAAAAACAGCATGCTAAATGTTCACAAAATGCATATCATATTTATTTCTCCTGTTGTAATATACAATTTGTCTTTGTGGCAGTGGACTCACTAATCATATCCCAAAGTTTAACCAAATCTGTTTTTTCAAAGGATTTAAGATTTATTTAGAACACTTTTTTTGTTTGTTTTTCAAATGGCAGTTTTGGGGGCGGAGTTTGTTGGGCTTTAAAGACGGTTGGATTTGCTTGCAGTTCTGGTGGAGCTTCTTATTTTCATCCGTCTCTGAGTGATGTTAGTGTGAATGTGGGCAAACTGGCAGCAGTAGCAACACTCCTGCAGGGTCTCAGTTAGCTCATCACACCTTCCTACATCATCTGTGTATCACTGTGCAAACGGACACTGGCTCATTGAGGCCTGCCTTGTTGAAGATGGCACAGGGCAAAGTTGAGCCTAGGGAGTTTGGCACGCACAAGAGAACTCCTGGACATCAGAGTATTGGAAAACAACCTTCATGGTGATCTCTGTACTTTGCACTCTTGCTCCTGCTCACTCACAATGTATGCGTTGCCAACCACCTTGCCAAGCATAGGTCACAACCTTTGTGGCTTGCTAAAAAACCTTTTGAAAATGGAATTTACAAAATGAGGACCTAAGATTTGTGTGGATTATGTTAGCTGTTGGGTGCATGAAGATTTGTAGGTTAGGTGCCCTTTCCAAGTATGAAGCTGTGACATTTATTTTCTTATTATAAAAGTAAAAGAGCACTTTCTGACTTTGCCTGCTAAAAGTAGGTTTTTGAACAAGTAATGAGGAGTGAAAGGAAAGACAGAAGCAGGAGTACCTGAATCGTGAAAAAGATACTATACTGTTTCTTGTATTTTGAGGTTAGAGTCAAACAGTAAATCTAGGGTGAGTATCTCAAGTACAAGTAAAGGTTTAGTCCTGATGTAGTATTCTCGGACATGTGGAAATTTGTGTTATAATTGTTCAGACTGTTTAGTCTAGATTTCTTTAGGAATTGCCTCTCCTGCATTTTCAAAAGCTATGGTTAGGGTATTATTAGAAATTTGGATGTCAACATCTTTAGGAATAAAGAGAAACGTCTCAAAATGTCAGCTGGATACTTCATCACATATCCCGAAGACATTAAACAGCAGAACAAGCATTATAATATGAAGATCACTTATGCGGTCAGCATAACCTGTATCTGTCAAAACGCTGCTGTGCAGTAGAACATCTCATATATTTATCTATTAGGTTTCTTTATTCGGTTTTGGTATAGCATGGACCCTATAGCCATTGATATGTTCCTGTTAGTTGGAGCACAAAAAGAAAACCTTATTTTTTAAAATCTTTTTATTAGTGTGGTAGAACATTGAGATGTATACGTTTACACGATCAACATTAGTTACATCAGTTTTTGCAGTATACAAATCCGAAGTGAGAAAAGGAATGTGGGGGGAAAATAGAGTAAAGTGGGTAATAGAGCTATGTGATATGCTGTGAGGGTCGTCTAGACAGGAGGATTGGGCACAAGTGATCTTTTTTGGTCGGGTATAGACCTGTGGAGGTGTGCTGGTGTGTGTGGTCTGGCCGGGGAGAGGGCGGAGGGATGAGAGGGTGAGGAGGGGGAAGAGGAATACTCGTCTGCGGCATCTCAGTTATTGGTGAAGAGCATGGGAATTTGCCTGCTACTGTGTGGTACATTGGGGGGCGATGTGTCAGTACAGCGCTGTCCTGGATGTACAGGAGGGGGGGTAGTACTTCCTTTTGATAACGTGCAGCAGGCGTGCACCAACCTCCCTCCCCATCCCCAGTGACCTCCCCTCCGAGCCCGGTCCCACTCCGTGTAGTCCTCTCCATTTACAATATGGTGCTTAGTGGGGGCCTGCTCATTTTGGCTATATTACTTGGGTAATGAAATTGATATGTGGGGGTTGGGTTTGGTATATTTCCACAGGCCTCAGGGTCTGATTAGGTTGTGACTTTATGTGTGGTGATATTCTGGTGGTCAGGCATGGTCTCTTTATCAAGGTGGGCGGTGATCGTCCTTGGCTTCCAAGGATGCGACCAGGGCGTCCCATGTGTCTATCCCTTTGAGCTGTGATCCTCTGTCTTGAACTGAGTGTAATGTGTTTGTCTCCGCCCGGGCCCGCTGTAGCAGGTCCTTCAATAATTGTCGAGTGTCCGGCGCAGCTGGGGCCTTCCAACGCGTTGCTATTAGCCGCTTAAATAGGATAAAAAACAGCTCTATACATTTCTGTGTTTGTTTGTTCTTTTTTGGGCGGGGACGGATGCCCAGGAGACATGACGCAGGCGTGGGGAGAAGCGGGCGACCAACCAATTCAGCCGTCAAGGTGGTTACCTACTGCCAGGCGCGGGGGGCATTCCCAGGTCATATGAAAGAAGGTTGCTCTTGGCTCTCCGCATTGCAGGCATTCCTGATGAGACTGTGTGAAAATGTGCTGCAGATGGTGGGGGGAGAGATAGGTTTGGTGTAAGTAGTTGAACTGGGTAAAGCGGAACCTGGGGTTACGAGACACGGACCGGACCAGGTCCAGTGCCTTGTTCCAGTCACGTTGATCTATTGGGGTCGGTAGAGTGCTATCCCACCTTGCCTTTACTCCAGGCTGTGCAGCCTCCGATTTATTTAGGAGTAGTGTGTAGAGCTGTGAAATGCTGCGTTGCTCTCCCAAACCGGAGAGCAACTCATGTAGTATTGGTGAGGCTGGGGGTTCCCTGTCTCCGCATCTCCAGGTATGGCGCATGAGCTGCTGTAGGGCACAGTATGTCAAGAACCATCTTTTATCCACATTGTACCTCACAATTAGTTCTGTGAAGGGCAACAGTGTGCCGTCCGAATATATGTCCCCGATTACCTGGTCGCCTCTCTCAGGCCATTGTTGTATATTGTGCTGTTTAAACACTCTCAGGATCCCAGGGACCGATAAGAGAGCTATCTTGGGTGAGTATGGGGGAGTACGGTTCTTGTCTAATATATAACTGCCCCAGCTCCAATGTGCTGTTCGCATTAGAATGTTTTTCTGGACAGTCTGACTGCTGCCGTCAAGCAGCCATTCCAGAATGTTTGTGTGTCTGAGGGCAGCCTGTACTGATTAGGCTTCAGAGTTCGATGGGTCTTGTAGCCAGAGCCATGTCCACTGTACCTGTGCTGCTGCATAGTAAAACTCATAGTGTGGTGTTCCGAGCCCTCCTAGTTCTAAGGGGAGGTGCGTTCCTGCTAGAGCTGCGCGCTGACGGCCTCCGCCCCAAATTAACTGAGACTATTCAGTGCCGCGAAAAAATCACAGGGTGTTTGTATTGGTAAAGCCATGAAGTGGTAGAGCATACGTGGCAGTATTATAATTTTGGCTATTGCCACTCTTCCTATTGGTGAGAGCGGGAGCGATCCCCAAAAGGGTAGGTATCCTCTGATAGAGCGGAGTGCTCGTCCCAAGTTGCCCTCCCTCAAATCAGATGCTTCGTGATATATTTGTATGCCTAAGTATTTAAATGTTGTGTCCATGGTAGTGTGCATGTGGGGATGCTGAGCCGCCGTTCTACCGGTGTCAGCACCAGTGGGAATAGGCAAGATTTAGACCGATTGACCCGTAGGCCTGAGATATCCCCGAATTGATCTAGTAGTTGTAGCATATCTGGCAGTGATCTGTTGTGGTTACGTAGGTATATCAGCGTGTCGTCGGCATACAATGAAATAATCTGGAATCCCTCCCAACTTGGAATATCCCATTCCTGTGCCCGCACTCTGAATCGCGCGGTGATGGGTTCCATTGCCAATGCAAACAACAACAGAGACAATGGGCACCCTTGTCTCGTACCTATGCCTATTGGAAACTCCTCTGAGATAACCCTGCCCGTTTTAACTCTGGCGACGGGGTCTGTGTATAGTATTTCTATCCATTTCAGATAAGCTTTCCCAAACCCCAGACGGGATGGAGTCTCCAGCAGGTAGGGCCAGCCCAGCGTATCGAATGCCTTCTCGATGTCCAATGAGACTGCAACCCGGTCGTGACTGGATGGGGGTGTTTCATATATGGTTTTTAGTAGGCGCCTGATGTTCATAAATGTGTTGCGCCCTGGGATAAAGCCCGATTGGTCTTCATGGACCAGATACGGCATTAGTGGAAGTAGACGATTAGCTAGAATCTTGCCTATCAGTTTACAATCTAAATGTAGGAGAGAGAGTGGTCTATATGATCTTACATCTAGGGGGTCCCGTCCCGGCTTCGAGAGAACCACAATTATAGCCTTGCGCTGTGTCTTTGAGAGCCTGCCTCTCTCTAGCGCTTCATGTACCATTTCGACATAGGGCTGGATTAGTTGTCCCGAGCACGCTCGATAGTACTCAGATGGGAGGCTGTCACTGCCCAGAGCCTTACCCCCGCCAGTTGTTGCAGAGCAAGTTAAACCTCTGCTGCATTGATGTGCATGTCTAACATCTCCCGTTGTGTCTCCATAAGTCGAGCCAGGGGAAGTGCTCCGAAGAATACAGATAGATGTTCTGTGGGTGGAGGGGGTTGCGCTGTATATAGTTTGCTGTAATAATGTTGGAAAGCTGAGTTTATCCCTGATTGAGTGTTGATCATTGCTCCCGTATCAGATGCCATTGCTCCTATTGGCCTGTGTTGTTGTTCTCCATGTACCAGCCAGGCCAACAGTCTATCGGAGCGATCTTCCTCTGCGTGTGCTCTAGTTATGTAGTGGCGGTAGTCATAGTTGCCTAGGCATCTATCGGTCATGCCAATTTGTTTCTGAAGTGTGCGGAGGTCGCCTGGATACACCCCGCCCAACGCTGCGCTCGTCTCTGCCTGTCGGAGCTCGGACTCTGCCGTCTTCAAGTCTTCTAGTAGGGTGCACCTTGTCCCACCCGCCGCTGCCATGCATAATCCTCTAACGACAACTTTATGGGCATCCCACTCTACCGCGTGAGAGGTTGCTGTCCCGTGATTGAGCTTGAAGTACGTTGAGAGGTGCTCTGATAATTCGCTATGGAATGGGGGTCAAGCAATAAACTGTGATGTATACGGCAGGTTGGAATGCGTGTTCTAGTTTTATCCCAGGTAATGGAGCCCATCAGAGGGGAGTGATCCGATAGCATCTTAGCGAGATATGAGGTTCCCGTGAAGTTGCTGACCAGCGCCTCTGAGCAAAGAATCAAGTCAATGAGTGTGTGGAGGTGGTGTACCGGGAAGTAAAAGGAGTATACCCTGTTCAGGGGATTTAGTGTGCGCCATATGTCGGATAGTCCTAGCTCCAATATCCATGGGAAGATTTCCTGCACGTGGTCTCATTTTGAGGGGGGGGGGGTGATCTGTCAGCCAATATGTCGGGTACGCAGTTCCAGTCTCCTCCCCATAGAGATGCCTGGGAAGGCTCTTGGAACAGTCGGGTAGTAAGAGATAAGAGGAGTTCCCCATTCTTTACGTTAGGAGCATATATGCCGGTTATAACCAATGGTTTGCCGTCCAGTGAGCCCACTAGTTGCACATATCGGCCCTCCGGGTCTATTTTGTGCTGGTGTATCATGTAGGGTACCTCAGGGGCCATCCATATTAGCACCCCCCTAGCGTATGTGGAGGAAGTGGTGCCGTGGACGAGGCCACGCCATTTATTCGTTAGACTGCGCAGCTCTTCTGTGTTTAGGTGAGTTTCTTGAAGTATGGCGATGTGGACTTTGTGCCTTTTTAGGTATGTATATATTTTGTTGCATTTAGCAGTACTGGCCATGCCTTGCACATTCCAGGTCATTATGTTGTAGTTAGGCATCTTAGTATATTTCGGTTGAGGTGTGGATCCCTTTCCCTAGCTCAAGTGGTCTTCTAGTGCCCAGTGTTTCCCGATTTCCGGCTTTTGTCCTCCCCTAGTGACCCACAACGGAGTGTCTTTGCATAGTGTGATAGGAAGAGTAGAGAAAGAGAAAAGAAAAAGGGAATTGAAGAGGGGTAACGTAGATGCGATACATCTGGTGTCCGTGTGGCACAACTGGTGCTCCGTACGGTAACTGTTTTAACAAGGTCCTTCTGGAGCCCCCATGGGGTGTGGGGGGAAGCAAGTACCATGCGGTGCGGCTTCTCTGGGTGGGCCCGATCAGGTGTTTCTCTCCCTTTGGTGTGCCCCCGGCGACGCGCCCCTCACGCCTCCTTGAGACCCATTATGCGCACAGGAGAAATGCTCCCAGGACCAGAGGGGATCGGCAGCTCCCCGTTGCACCAATTAGATCTCTTTGCTATATCTGTCGCTTCACTCCGCAGTATAATGGACTAAAGATCATTTGCCGTGCGCGGCGTCAGCTCCGGGCCCAGTGCCATGGGAGAGGAAGAGCCACTGGATGGGTCTGCCTAGGGGCTGGTGCCCACCGTCTCCGGATCACAATATGTTTGGCGCGATGGTGATTTAAACAGATTGGCTTCCTGCAGTGCTCGTACCTGGCTTTCTGTTACTTGTGCTTGTGAGAAGTGTATTTTGGACTTAGGTTTCCTATGTCTGCGGGGTAGGGGTGTGATCCAGGTGTCCTGGTTAATGTTATCTTGCTTGAGCTAGGCCATGCCCTTGGAATGTAGCCATGTCCAGGCATCTTCAGGGGATGGAAAGATGTGGGTCTTGTCCCCATCCACTACACGGAGACGTGTGGGGAATAGTAGTGAGTAGGATAGGTTATTGTCCCGTAGAAGTTACTCTCGTGAAGGATGTTCTTTTGCGTTGTACTTCTGCTGTGTAGTCCGGGTACGCCGTGATCGATTCGTTGTCCAGCTTCATTGAACCTTGGGTCCTGAACTTTTGTAGGATCGTGTCTCTGTCTCTGAAGTTCAGCAGTCGTGCTATCAGTGGACGGGGAGGGGCTCCCGGACGCGGTGGGCCTCCTGGTATCCGATGTGCACGCTCCACCGCGAACATCGTGAGGCCGTGATTGACATGACATTGTCTAGAAGCTATTTTTCCAAGAATTGTTCAGCTTTGCGAGTTTCTATGCGCTCCAGGAAGCCCATGAATCTGATGTTGTTTCTTCAGGAGCGACCCTCCGGGTCCTCTGTTCTTTTCTGGAGTAGACTGATCTCTGTCTCCATTCGTTGCACCTGGTCGCGCAGTTCTTGTATTCCCTGTTGAACTGCTGAGAGCGTCCGCTTGTTGTTGCCTACTCTGTCTGCTAATTTCCGGTGGTCTCTCCTGAGGAGATTTACTTCAATCGCCACCGCGTCTATCTTCCCCTCCAGAGTAGTTTTTGTTTCCAGTAGTGCTTGCAATATTTTATCGAACTGCGCCGAGTGAGTTTGCAGTGTCAGGTTCATTTGTTGCAGTGTCGCGGCTTGTTTCCCCATAGAGCTCGCGGGGCCTGGTTCCTCTGTGTCCGCCATGGAGTGTGGCCTGGAGGGCTTAGGCTTGACTATGTTGGATGCGGGTCCTTGAATGCTGTGATAGGTCTGGTTCTTATGAACTTCCAAGGCAGTTTATGGTGAGGCGTGGGAGGGCAGACACCAGTGGTCGGTTTGCTTCCAGGTTTAACATGGGCGCCTGGAGGGGGAACGGCCGGTCTGTCCGCGGCCACAGGCCCAGGACTCAACGTATGTTGGATGCTTTGATGTTGTGGTGGGCAGGCTAAAGGGTGGACCAGGAGGCCGTTGCTCCGGAGATGCACGCACCGGCAGAACCGTCTTCCTACGTGCTTCCGCCAGGGGCGGGGACCACCAGCGCGCTCACCTGTATATGCACCAGTCGGCATCCACACGGCAGTCGCTGTATCGTTAGGACCTGTATCCACGTCGATGCACCCGTCTGTGGGGCGCGGTCCCCTCCTCTGTCCTCCCGTTAACGTGGGCTGCTGTTATGCCGCCGCCGGTCATTGTCGTCTGCTCCCTGTTGTGTGCTGCTCCCGTTCCCTGGGTCTGCTACTCCCCTGCCCACTACTGTGGGCAGTTAGGTTTCCGTCGAACTCTGTACCTCAGGCCCGAGCCGGAAGGAGACTTGGAGTCCCCCAGCGCAGTCTGCGCATGCCAAGGGCCCGGATCCGAGACGGCCGGAACACAACAGTTGGTGTGCTCCTCCCAACGAGCACTCCATGCTTTCAGGCCGTGGCTCCCCGTTCGATGGGCCCATGGACGGGGCCCGCTGTTAAGGTGTGTCGCCCTTGCATGCAGTTCATCCGCAGGCCAGGGGGCCCGCCTCAACGATCTGTCCCGCCGTAGCCGTGTTGGTCGCCTTTCTACTGCCCATTCAGGGCTAAATCGTGTCCGGACCAGCCTTGCCGCCAGGGCAACCCCCTGCGGGGCAGGTTTGCCTGGGCCGCCCTAGCCGGTGCGCCCAGGTCGTTCCTTCTGCTGCGACCACTGGCCCGATCGCCATAACCAAAGTAGGTTGCGCAGCCTATCGGGCAGTTCAAATCCTCCGCCCCCGGGTTCGGCCGTCTCCTTGTGCGCGCCTGCTTGCGCACCTGCACGGGCCCGCCACCCAGGCCGCTGTGATGCGCTGTGTTGCGATGTCGTTCGCCCGGCTTCACTGCCGTCTCCCTTTGCGGCATCGGCGGCCCGGCCTCCGGTCCCGCCGACGCTCGATCTCCCTCTCACTTGCGGGGGCCGCCGGTCGCACAGGCAGCTCTCCGATGCCCAGGCACCCACCCCGTGTGAGGGGGTCGCCCTGGACACGCCGGGATGAGGGATGGAGGATTATTTCTCGGGCCGCTTACGGAGATTCTTAAAAAGCGTCCGTGTGAACCGCCATCTTGGCCAGGCACCCAACAAATATTGTAACTTAATGCACATTTTTTATTTCTTCATCATCGTTCCTTTTGATTTGCTTGTTTTCACTCCTGTTGTACATTTATTCCTGCTTAAAACAATGCTCTGAATCTTTGAACTTGTAGATGGCTGGGTAGAAAATTTGTGCCTGGCTGAGATGCCAGAATTTTAAGTAATATATCAGTCTGGATCAGGAACACTGCAGTCACCCTTGTGCACTGTCTATATTGTCACAGTGTGCTTCCTTATTGCGATGTACACATTTGTTAGCTGAGGCACTTAGACAAGATGGTGACTTCTGGGAAGCCATTTTCTTCCTACACAGTCAGCTTACTACAAGAGTAGAATAATTTATGATGGTGATTGTACTTCTGATGATTTAGTGTGACATGCTTAAATCTTGTGAAAAAAATGTAGTGTTAAAGATATTTTTGTTTTTTGCAGTTTGATATAGATGGGCATATAGATTCTTTCCATCTATTCCTCTCACCAAGGCAGGTACACCTTCTGCTGGAGACGTTGGCAGCCATTGCTGGACCAGGTAAGTAAAAGTGTTCTGTCATAGATGTTATTAAAGGTGAATGTCAGTTCAATAAATGTTCTTGCACTTTTAGAGCACCTATCCTTTATGTTTGAATATGGTAGAAATCATAAATTCTTCCCATCTACAACAGACACAGGTCCAACAAAATAGTTAAACAACTAACCAATAGAATGAAAGTCACAGCAGTGAGGATATAACAGATAATTAATTAATAGCATCTTTTAAAAATAATACAGCCTTCAAAGTAATTCAGCTACTTCAAGAAGACATACAGTAGAGAGGAAAAAACATGCAGTAGCTCCAACCAAACAACAGAGCCATCTCCTCTCCTCCAAAGAGGCATTTACCACGCCTGCATCTATCAAGAGCAAATAATCACCAAACCACCGCCTTCAGGCCACAGAGAATTCTTCAGCTGGGTCCTGGCTGTCCAAAACGAGTTAACAGAGTGCACTTGAGGAAAAAGAAACTTCAGCCCTTCCCTCCCACAGTGTTCAACTCTGTTTGTTTGCATGGTCCATAGACTCCTTCAACCCCCCCCCCCCTCCCCCCCCCCCAACTCCCCTGCCGACAGCTGTCTTGTAATAGCCAAGTACCTCTGACTTTCTGAAGTAGCCATTTTCAAATCCAGGAAAAAAGCAAACTGCTTGGCTCCAGATTCATAGTTGTCCTCTGCACAGCTTCACATAGAATTCTGTCATTCATGCCTACTTGTTTGGGAGGCGATTCAGTCTCTTGTGATGTTTCATGAGTAAGCAGGACTCTTGTCATCTCCACCCAGGCCGGCAACACATCTTATGCTTCTGCATCTCTCCTAGTTTTCCGCATATGAGCCTCCTCTGCTCCCACCCACATAGTCATGTCAGATTTCTATGTCTCTTTGGTTAGGGCTCGTGGACTTAACCAATGGACAGCAATGCAGTGCTTTGCCACCGTGAGGCCCAATATAGCATAATGTCTACCAAGCTTTTTGTTCTTGCTCAACGAAAAAAAAACGAACAGGCGTTTCTCAATCGATTATTGTTTCTTTCAACCCGTGGCCTCCCGCAGCCGAGCGAGTATGTCTGTCCAGTAGACTTGTAATACAGGGCAGAACCACACCATATGTATAAAATCGGCGACATCAACAGAGCATTTCAGGCATCTCTGATCCCACTTGGGGTATATGACATCTAAGCATTTAGGGGAGAGGTATGCCATATGTATGTAATTGTATTGTATCTGCTTAAAGCGGGTGCAAACTTCCACTTCTTTCACAGCTGCGTGGACATTGGTCCAGTCCCTAGAGGTTAAGGGGCTCTTGTAAATTGTTGCCATGTGGTTTTGATGGGTAATGGTTGTGTTTTCATATCTGTGCATAGTCCCTGGTATAAGTGTGTTATTATCCTATGTCCCCCCGCCATTGCAAAAGTGTGACTAAGGTCTGAGTCAGTTTAGAGGCATCTGGGAATGAAGGCCATAGTTGTCTGGCGGTGGCTGCCACCTTTGCATGTTGGAGAAAGTGGCCACAACCCAGAATAAATGACTACTGCACTTCCTGCAACGTAATAAACCTTCCCGCTGGGTAAAATTCAGAGAGCATTATGCATCCTCCTTCTGGCCATTTGGCCTCTGTCATTGTGTGTGCTATTTGTGCAAAGGGGGAAAGATTTCAAATATCCATATCGGGGCGTAAGATGCCCTCTTAAGACCTGCCTAATGGCCTGCTCCCTGATTTTTCCCATGGGTAAACGTACATGGTCTGTTATTCCCTTGCATCAATAATTCCCCCAATTGGGCTCCCTCAAGTGTGTCCTCCAATAATGTTTGTTCCCAGTTCTGTTTCTCATCCAACCAATGTACGGCATGCAGCAACTGTGCGGCTAAGTAGTACCTTTCATAGTGGTAAATCTTATACCTCATGTGAATAGACTAGTTCAACTAAAGTATGAGCCATTACTGCAGAAGTGAAAATAAATGTAAAGAATTGCCATTGTATGCTAGTTGAACGTTTGGTAGTCACAATGTCAGTTCTCCATCAATCAATCATTTGTAGTGCATGGCACTATCATCCCTGGGGATATCTGAGCGCTGGGGTGCAAGGTCTCTGTCGAAGATCCAGGCCTTGAGTTTCTTCCTGAAGTTTGTTTGGGAGAGTGCTGTGCGGAGGTGGAGGGGCAAGTTGTTCCAGGCCATAGCGGCTATGTAGGAGAAGGAGCAGCCACCACTGCGGCTGCAACGTATTTGGTGTGTGTGTGTGTGTGTGTGTGTGTGAAGAGGAGCACAGGTGTCTGCCAGGTTTGTTAGAAGTTCAGTCAGTGGTTGATGTAGGCTGCTCCTTGGTCGTGTAGGGCCTTATAGGTGTGCGTCAGGATCTTGAACTGGCATCTCTTCTAAATTGGGAGCCAATGGGGGTTTCTGAAGTTGAGGGGTGATGTGGGCACGTTTGGGGTGGTCCTGGATGAGTTGCCGCATTTTGTATTGAGGAGTTGGGTGGAGATGCCAGAGCATAGTGCGTTGCAGTAGCTGAGGGGCTGGTAACAGGGGCATGGGTGACGGTTTTCCTGGTGTTGACAGGGATCCATTTCAAGATCCTGCGGAGAGTGTGGAAGCAGGAGAAGGCGACTGCATTGATGTGCCGCTTAATGGTCAATTCACTGTCAAGGATGATGCAGATGTTGCGTGCATGGTCTAAATGTGTGGGGTGGATCCGAGTTTGAATGGCCAGCAGCTGTGGTCCTAAGTGGGTGCGTTTCTGCCAAAGATTAGGTCTTCTGTTTTGTCGGAGTTGAGTTTCAGTTAGTTTGCTTTCATCCAGTTGGCCACTTTGGTCATGGCGTGACAGACGTTAGTCCTGGTGGTGGGCAGGTTTTTGATGAGTGAGAGGATGAGCTGGTTATGGTCCACGTAGGATGTAATGTTGAGACTGGGATCTGATGTTGTCTGCCAGGGGTGTCATGCAGATGTTGAACAGTGTAGGGCTGAGGGATGATCCTTGGAGGATGCCAAATGTGATGCCTTTGGGTTCAGAGGTGAAGGGAGGCAGTCTGATGCTCTGGGTACATCCTGTGTTCTGATGTCATCTGTGGCCCCAATGAAAAGCGTTCTCAGTGCTGTGCTTGGCTTGGAATCCTGATTGGGAGATGTCAAGCAGGTTGCTTTGCTCCAAGTATTCAGTGAGCTGTTGGTTGATGGCCTTCTCGAGTACTTTGGCGAGGTAGGGTAGCAGCGAGATCGGTTGTTCATTTTTTAGTTCGCTTTAGTCGGCGGATGGTTTCTTTAGGAGTGGGGTCTAATTTCTTCATGTTTCCATGTGTCTGTTGTGATGGAGGTGTTGAGGAAGTGGGTGAGTTCATTCCTCATGTGGTTGGTTCCAGGGTTGAAGTATTGCTGGGGGCATGGGTCAGAGTGTGCCCTGTTGTGGATGGATGACATGATGGCTGAGATGGATTGAGAGGTGAGCGGTGTAAGAAGTTGGTCTGATGTGTGGTGGACACCTGTGGTGCTTGCACTTTATACCAGGCCCAGGCAAGCCCTATTAGTTAGTGAAGCAGTGTCTAGGAAGCCAGGGCTCTTTAGTGGTAGCTATGGTGAGCAGGCAAGACTTATCTAGGAGGAGTGTAAATCACTTGCAGTGCCACAGTAGTCACACAGTAACTTATCTCACATGAAAGGAACCTCTCAGTGTTGAAAAAATAAAGGTACTTTATTACAGTAACACTGACCTAGATTGCTTGTAATCAGTCCCCCAACTGGAGGTAAGTACGCACTATATATACACACGGTTAGTATTGGGAATTAGCGTACAAAAATAACAAGCATTGGCAAGAAATAGCAGAAAATAGCTAGAACCTTATGGGGGGGGGGGCAAACCATATACTAAAATAGTAGAATGTGACGTTAGGTCCCCCACCTAAGGATGTGTAATAGTTAGGAGGGAGCTGGGAGAACTCATGACCCCAAGTGGTGAATACCTAGATATCCCCCAGCAACCAGGAGAGCAGAGGTAAGTTACCTGGTCTTCTCAAAGACTAACAAGGAGACTTGGAAAAGGAACTTTGCAAGGACAGGACCAGTCCAGTGGAACCTAATGGTGGATTCTGGTAGAAGAGAGCAAGAGAAGGGGACAGAGTCCAGTCCAAGCATGAGTGTCCAGGTGGGGCAGGAGCCACTATCCACCCTTTTGTGGATGAAGATCCAGGTCCATGGTGGATGATGAAGGCCAGGTGTGGAGCCCAGGAGCTGAAGAGGACTCCCTATGGTCATGCAGAAGCTGTTGCACGACGGTCACCGGGTCGCAGTCGGGTCAGTGGCCAGGAGGCCCACCAACAAGCCTTGGCAAATGCAAATCTGGGCAAAAGAGATTTTGCAGAGAAGAAAAGGACCATCAAGGTCCAGGAGACGCAGCTCTTGGAGGGGATTCCGGACTGGCCCTCCGCAGTCGAGAAAAGCCGTATCCCCCACAGGCAACCCACTAGCAGCAGGCACAGTAAGTTGCAGTGAAGCCCAGTCAGCACACATGGAGAGGAGTCCCACATCGCTGGAGCAGCAGAAGAGAGATTGTCCTTGCAAGGATGAAGTGCTGGAGGCCGGGGCTCCTTGGAGCCTAAAGATCCCTCAGAGGAGGAGCCAACAAGCCTTGGTTGCTGCAAGAGTCGTGGTGCACATGGATTCTGCCCACAAGGAGAGGCAAGGGCTCACTGTCTCCCAAGTTGGACAGAAGGCAGAGAGGAATAGGAGGACCACTTAGAACCACCACCTGTGTTGGAAGATCCACGCAGTTCCTGTGGAGAGCACATCCCAGCAGTCGGACTTCATTGCCTTAGGTGCCTGCGGATGCAGGAGTATGACTCCTTCACTCCAAGGGAGATTCCTTCTTTCTTCTTTGGTGCAGCTTGAAGTCATGCCAACCCCATAGGATTCACAGCTGTGGAAATGTTGCAATTGCTGGAAGGACATAGAGAAGCAATGCTGCAAGGTGAGGTAATCTTGCAAGTTGTACGTTTGTTTGGTTCCTGTGAAGTCCAGCAGTGGTTCCGGTGGCTAGGAGCAGAAGAGGTTGATGCAGAGGAGTCCTGGAGGAGTCTTGCATGCTGAGTCTGGGACTGCCTGCAAGGAAGTCCCTAAATAGCCCTCACAGGGGGCTTGGTCACTCTGCAGGGTGACCACCTATCAGTGGGGGTTAGTGACGCCAGTCGTCTGTCCTGACCAACCAGATGCTCCCAGGGGCCTCTGCACATCTTGTTTCCAAGATGGAGAATTAAGTGGTCACCTGGAGGAGTTCTGGGCACCACCCTTGGGGTGGTGATGGACACGGGAGTGGTCACTCCCCTTTCCTTTGTCCAGTTTCGTGCCAGAGCAGGGACCATGAGTCCCTGGACTGGTGCAAACCAGGTTATGCAAGGACGGCTCCAAATGTGCCCCCTAAAGCAATTGCCGGTGGCTTGGGGAGGCTACCCCTCCCCTGTGTAGTAACACCTATTTCCAAGGGAGAGAGGATGTTGTGTCACAGGAAATCCTTTGTTCTGCCTTCCCCTGCTTGAGCTGGTCAGACAGCAGGAGGGCAGAAACCTGTCTGAGCAGAGGCAGCAGCACGGGCTACCCGGAAAACCTCAGAAGACTAGTAGTAGCAATGCTGGTGTCCTCTAAGGAGCCCCAGAGTGCATGGAATCATACAACTAATATAGGCAACAGTATTTGGGGGTATGAATCCGACATGTTTGATACCAAATATGCCCAGGTTCGGAGTTAACATTATGCACCTGGACCACAGTTAGTGGCCTGTGGCCAGTACATGGGTAAAATGGCTTCCCCGTACTTACGAATTCCAGTGCATTGGACCTGGAGTTCGTAGGGGCACCTCTGCTCATGCAGGGGTGCCATCACACACAGAAACCTGCACCCTGCCCTTTCGGCTGAAAGGGCCTACGAAAGGGGTGACTTACAGTGACCTGGTGTAGTAACCAGCAGAGAATGGGTGCATGCACCTTTTCATGCAGGCTGAAATGGCAGGCCTGCAGACACAGTTTGAATGGGCTCCCATGGGTGGCATAATACATGCTGCAGCCCATAGGGGACCCCTGGTGTACCAATGCCCTGGGTACCTAGGTACCATATTCTACGGACTTACAGGGGTACTCCAGTATGCCAGTTGTAGGATGGAAAGGGTACTAGACCTACCAAATTTAGAGGAGAGAGCACTGTCACTGTGGTCCTTGTTAGCAGGATCCCAGTGAAAACAGTCTCAGCACACTGATAACAGGCAAAAAGTGGGGGTAACCATGCCAAAAAGAGTGACTTTCCTACAAGCGGTGTCCAGCTGGTGGTTATTCGTCTTGTGTGTGCTGGTTTTTCTGAGGCTGCTAAGGTTCTTTGGTAGCTCAGGGAAAGGAGGGTGTAGCAGTTGCTGTTGTGGCGCCCGGGGTGCAGGTCCCTGAACTCCTCGACAATGTAGCACAGGTGGGCGGAGGGCTGGGGTTCATGCTGCTGGGCATGATCCAGGTGTGGACGGAGCTCAGGCGGACCTACCTTTGGTGTGCATCCACTGCACAGCCGCATTGAGGCTTTCATTAAGTAGGTCCTGAGTGGAGGGAGGGGTGCTGGGTGGTTGATAGTGGGATGTGGGTGGAGGGAAAGGGTGAAAAGGTGGTGAGGGCAGGAGTAGAAGGTGGAAAGAGCCACAAATGCAGAGAATGCACAGTACAGGACAGGAAGGTGGGAAGGATTGCAGCAAAGAGGCAAAAAGTAGAGAGAGAGAGAGAGAGCAGAGCAAGGAAAAGCAGAAAACAGGAGAAAACAGGCAGCCATCAGGCAACAAGTAGAAGGAGAGCAGAGGGAGGAAAAGCAGAAAACGGTCAGAAAGTGGGCAGCAATGAGGCAAAAAGTATAGACAGAGTAGAGTGAGTAACAGCAGAAAGCGGGCAGCAATGTGGCAAAAAGTAGCGAGAGTAGAGCAAAGAAAAACAGAAGCAAGAAGAGAAGGTGTTAAAGCAAGCCACGGAGCAGCAGAAGGCACGGCGGCACACAGAGCTGAAAAGAATACCTGTTGGGGGAAAGATGGCACTGGGAACTGCTCAATGGGGTCACTCTGCGGCCCCCATTAAGTAGGTCCTGGGAGTAAGAAGGGGCGCTGGGTGGCAGGAGGTCAGAGGAGGGAAAAGATGGGAAGCGAGGCAGCGAGGGCATTAGTGGAAATAGGAACGTGGATTTTTAACATCTTTTTAATGTTAGGACTGATTCGGGTAAGCAGCAGCTCAGTGCTGCTGTTGAAAAGAGGGCTGCATCCAAAGGTCAGGAGAGGTGCATGTGGCCCCTGGGCTGTACTTTGAGTATCACTGGTCTATAACTTCAGGGATGATCCTATTCACATGCAGGCAGGAGGCAAGCCAATACAATAGTTTGCAGTTCTTGTCCCCCTTATCCGTACACTCTGTCTGTCAAGACGCTCCATATTCTCTGCCTCAAGTGACTGAAGACAAATCTCCTCATTCACCAGGCTCAGCTGCCAAGTTATCTCTCCCCAACAGTCAGCAGCAAGATGTGTTTCCAGTTGAAAGGCTCAGGCTTCCAAGCGAGCCAGTTGTTGGGAGTGATCTTGTTCCATTTTCCTATCTCAGCTCCTGCCATAGCCCCTAATTATAGCTTTTGCTGACTGCCCATAAGGTACCGGCTGAGCGAAACTAGCCCTTATTGGTTAGAAAGTAGGCCCTAAGTTCACACCCTATCTCTTGTGTATAGGATTCATCTTGGAGGTACCAGGCTTTGAGTCGTCATAAAGGGTGCAAGTCTCCCTAAGGGCGAGCCGAGGTGGAGAAGAAGAGGAGAATGATTTGATATTCTGCATGGAAAAATTTGGATCTGGGACACTCCACGGCTGTCTGGGGCTGGCATGAACAGGAGGTCTATGCAGGAATGGGTGTGATGCGCTGCAGAGGTGTGGGTGTATTGATGGCAGCAAGGATTCCAGATATGCCAGAAGTCACAAAGTCCTGGGGCGGAGGTCCAGGTCGAAAGGCATTGAGCACCGGCTCAGCGAGAGACAGAGGGGCTGTCGGTGGTATCCATATCAGGGGCAGGAAAGCATTAGTCACCTTCAACAGCGTCAGCCCCTCTGGAAAGGCATCCAGTGCCAGAGGGCACAACTAGACACATTCAAGGCTCACAGTGCTTCCCTCAATAGTTCCAATGAGAGCAAGTAAAATGGCTTTTGGGGGGAGGGGTTACAAGTCTCCTGAGTGACAGTCATGGGGATGAAACAGCGAAGTAGGAACGCCACCCATTGGGATCCCCGCGCAAAGCCAAAGTGGTAAACCCTGTCATAACCCTGGCACTCCAGTAATGTGTAGTGATTCCCCATCAGGTGGGTCTTCTGAAGTAGTAGGGCATCAGAGTGAAATCATTGCGAATATCTCAGGACCCTCTCTACACTTCATGACTTCATGCAGTCCAGAAGTCCGGTAACATTTCAGGACATCACCCTCAGGAGTCCCATGTCTGTGTGATTTCATTGTGGGCGATTCAGAGGGATAGAGAGTCTCCCGCCCTAGATCAAGGGGCATCAGGACATGGGTCCAGCATGGACATAGTACCCAGAGTACATTAGGAAAGTTGCAGCCTGAATGAATGCCTGAGTGTGATGTAAAACGTGAATCTAGAACTAGACAAACAAAATCTTCCCATCTGGAAGAGGAAAGAACACAATCCCAATTCCCCCAACATCTCCCTAGAAACAAAAACACAACACAACTTGGTGTCAGAAACAGAGTGGTGGACCTCTCCATAGTATAGTATCAAATACATCCATCAGGAAATGAGTTGAACAGTAGGCGGTTCAGGACAAGGCCCCTCCGCC
The DNA here is from genome assembly GCF_031143425.1 of Pleurodeles waltl. Lineage (NCBI taxonomy): Eukaryota > Metazoa > Chordata > Amphibia > Caudata > Salamandridae > Pleurodeles > Pleurodeles waltl. The sequence continues at coordinate 913,465,388 of NC_090448.1, read as the reverse complement.
TGCCACGGACAGAGAGTGTGGAAAGTCGTATCTGGGGGCTGTGTAATAAATCTATATCTCCCACCTGGTCAGCAGGATGAGAGGCTGCCTTGACAAAGTGGGAAGCCCACTGTGGTGGTAGGTAGGGAGGAGCACAAAGCAGCTGGTGGTGGGTTCTGCTTGTCAGGAGATGGAGAAATGGAGTCAGGCTTCCATCTTTGATTGCCTCTGCATGAGTGGGTGCGATGTCCCTTTGACTTTGCAGCAGCATCCATCATTGCTGTCCCAGGGGGGCACAGTGTTCTGGGGAGAGGAGTCTCCCGGCCGGCGAAGTGGTCTCTCCTCTGTAAGCCATGTTGAGGCTGCCTCAGGATTATTGAAAAGCTAAGTTTCATTTACATGTACCTCTCTAAGCCGGGCTAGAAAGAGCATTCTATAGAGAGGTTGAGCACTTGTAGTCTGGAAAGATGAGAACCCTTGCGTCACAACATCTAAGGTCTGTTCGAGAGCGGGCCTCTCTCAGAATGGTGACTCTGTCTTTGAAGTTGAGGATGCAGGCAATCATAGGTCTATGACGTGCCCCTGGAGGGGATTTAGGTGTCAGCGCTCTATGCGCTCTCTTGATCGCGAACCCAGGAAAAAGTAGTTCAGAAGGCATCCAGGATTTGAGGTGAGGAATTCTGCAGCCTGTGGCAGTCCGTACTCTCAGGTATCCCCACAAAGCACAAGCCTAAGCGGTTTTTACCATCTTTCGCTTGGTGGTGGAGTTTTGCTGTGTGGGAGAGGAGGCCAGAAACCTGAAATTTCAGGGTGGCAACATCGTCTTCCATTGTGGACAAGCGATTCTCTGCCTCAGTGATCATGTACATGGTGTTTTATGAATCCTGGCACAAGAGAGCCACCTCGATGCGCACCTCCCCAATTTTGGTTTCCACAGAGGCCTGGAAGTTGTGGATGACTTGTAGGATCGTAGCCAAGTCACTCTCTTCTGTCGGTAATTTATCCGTAACTGTATTCCCGACATGTCAGTGGCCTGTAGTATATGGGTCCATTCAGTTCTGAGAGGCTATTGGCCTGGTGGGTTTTTCCTTGTCAATGGCGTAGCAAGATAGGGCGTCGTACCAAGGCCTGTATTTTGGTGGCCGGACCCCTTTGGTGCACCTTCGGCCCTACAGGTACACAAGGAGCCCCTACTGATTCTCGGCTTGCGGATTTTGCCCCTTGTTGCCAGTCAGACCTCTTTGATCTGGTGCTGGATTCGAAGCAGTGCCTCCTACGAGACCATGACCTACCTCCACACCCACTCCAGTGCCATTGTTTCCGAAGCCCCAAGGCTTTGCAGGCCCCATCATTATACCCAACTCTGACAAAGAGCAGAATCAGCATTGTCTAACGCGAATCCAGCCCTGTCTGACGCCGACTCTGGCGCTGAACATTACCATGGCTTCTGAATTGGAGCCAGTGCAACTCGCAATTTGCACTCGCGAAACTGGATGTACAACAGTGTACTTTACACTGTTTGAGATTCCCAATGGGGCTGCAAATGACCTACCTCATGAAAGTTCATGAGGTAGGTCGCAATCTGCGACCCCATTGGGAATGGCTGCCCTCACAGGGATGGTGGCCTGCTGGAAACAGCAGACCACCATGTCTGTGACTGCTTTTAAATAAAGCAGTTTTTTTGTTGAAATGCAGCCCATTTTCTTAAAGGAAAACGAGATGCATTTCAAAATCAATAATGAAGTTTTTTTTTTCATTTTTTGAGAGCAGGCAGTGGTCCGTGGGACCAATGTCTGCTCTCAAAAGATTTCTTTTCATTTTTCAAGTCGCATACGGGACCATAAGTCATAATATTATTTTATTGGCTTGCATATCAAATATAATGAAACATAGACTGCTTTGCACTACATTAATGTTCGATATATTTTGGCGTTACCATTTAAATGCATGTGTCACTAGATAACAGGTAGCGCCATATTATTTAACAAAAGATCATGCTGCATGTCGCACAAAATGCAAAAATGTTTGAACATTAACAGATAGTGTTTTTAAAAAGGAAATCTCTTTCGCTGTTACGGTCTTGTTTTGCTTGTGTACTTCAGAGACCTCTAATAGGGTGTTGGCAAGTAAAGACAGAAGAAATCGGCCCATGCAGCAAGAGGATGAGTACCGCATTCAGAATGAGCTCAAACGTTATTTACGAAAAGATTCTTTGACTGGAGAAGCATCTCCTGAAAAGAGCTTTTATGAGACTGAAAACACTCGTACTGCCTCTAGCCATGGTAAGTTTACAGACGGTAATGAAATTTCAAATGTATAGTTCATTACACATTTACCGGAATGTTATTACTCATTATAAATTCAAATTGAGTTTGAAAAAAATATCTGAGCACTTGACCATATTACATCAACTTCCCAGCATCATTATGAACAAATTTCAAAATGTGTACAATGTCCATAGGGAACACTTGTTTTCCAGGAACCACTGTAGTATCTCAGGTATTTACGCAGTATTCATTTTAGTTTGAACACTGTTCTTCCTTTTGGACCCTTCTAGGGGTGGGATCATGAATTGTTAACTGAAAAACAGCACATGAAATGTGTACATCTCATTTTTAAATAGCATCTTCCAAGTGATTTAGAACGAAGTCTTCAGAAAAGAGATTTTGCTTAAAGAAATATATTTACCATATATATTAATTCATGACTTCTTAATTCAGTAAAATATGAACAGTTCAAATGTCTTTCAATATATGCATCTAATATATTCCATTTCCATATAATTTTTTGATTGTATTAATTTAATTGTGTTTTCCTCCTTTCAACAGATGAAGAGGTTTTCTTCTCGATGGCAGACATGGATATGTCTCATAGCCTTTCCTCACTCCCGCCACTTGGAGACCCTCCAACTGTGGATCTAGACCTTTCTTTAACTAGCACCTACACCAACACACCAACAGGATCACCTTTGGGTGCTACCCTGGTAGAGTATTTGTATTTCCTTAGGACCTTTGTTTCATCTAGTGATATTGTATTTTTCAACCGTTTATCATGTAAGATATTCTGTTCAAACACCCACCACTGAGGTCTGACTCAGTGGCCTATTTTTACTTATTTCATCATCATTCACCTACAACTAAAACCTTATTAAACTACACAGAGTTAATTTTTGTCATGGCGCTCCTGCAACGTCCATGAGTAATTACTTTGAAAACATACTTATGGTAAGCTCTGCTTATTGTTTTTTTAGGCTCAACCATCGTGGGGAGATTTCTTGGATCATCATAAACGAGAAGATCACACAGTGACAGGATTAAAATGTGCACCCTCCCGATTACACCATGCACAATTACGAAGAACATGTAAGTGGAGATTTATGCTAACATCTAGCTGTAACATAGTGCTTGCTAGTGCTGTCCTTTCTTAAAGTTCCAATTACATTGTTAAAATGCAATAACTGTATGTGAGATATTACGTGTTGCATTGTTCCATTTGCAGCACACTTGTAGTTTCTAATTTTCTCAAGAAAAATCTTAATATATTATATTACTAGTGAGTATACTGAATATTGAATGACTGAACTTGTTAAAATACTGTTTATGATAAGAAGTTGATTAGTTTCTTTTCTCTGCAACACCCATAAAAGGTTGAATTCATCTTGCTTTGTTATTGTAAGCCACAATGGGCCTCACACACTTATACCACAAGCACCTGGATAACCTTGTGGGTGATTAGCATACAATAATAATACAGATACCATAGAAAAAACATTGTAACAAAATCTTATTTGCCATTGAGGGTTGTTAGTTGTCAAGATAGGAACTTTAATTGAACACTTACTGTTTCATTTGGACGTTCTGAAAAACGAAAGTGGATAAGTTCCTGGAGGGCACATCACCATAGATTCTTGTGGGTGCCTAGTTTTCAAAACAAACTTGAAGTGATAGGGTTATTTGCTTGCTGGCTGAATTTAGGCCTAAATAGTGCTGGTTTCTACCACTGCCAATGTCTCTACTTCTCTGTCTTCTTACAGTCCTTCGATATGGTTGATGTTTTGGGCCTGCTATATACCCCCTTCACATGTAGGTAGCCTTCTAATTTTTTAAGTAGGAAACTTGTGCTGGTAAAAGTTTTGACTATTTTTTTCTTCTTCTGTAAGTGTGGAGCAAACACCATTAACAGTCAGCACTCCGCCGATTACCCTCCTCCACCACAACAAGCAATCACACAACTGGCATGTTGATTAATACATTTCCCACCCTGATACCTCCCGGTTCTCCTTAAATTTGAACCATCGACTTCTGTGGGACACACACAAGGCCAGATATTGCCATAAAGTAGTGTCATAATTGCCCTTCAATGTCGCTGTCTATTATAATTTTGAGCCCCAAATTGAGTCAAATAGATTCCCGCGAACCACTGTGCTAGTATTACTCCAATGTAGTCTAATCAGATATACAGGGAGTGCAGAATTATTAGGCAAATGAGTATTTTGACCACATCATCCTCTTTATGCATGTTGTCTTACTCCAAGCTGTATAGGCTCGAAAGCCTACTACCAATTAAGCATATTAGGTGATGTGCATCTCTGTAATGAGAAGGGGTGTGGTCTAATGACATCAACACCCTATATCAGGTGTGCATAATTATTAGGCAACTTCCTTTCCTTTGGCAAAATGGGTCAAAAGAAGGACTTGACAGGCTCAGAAAAGTCAAAAATAGTGAGATATCTTGCAGAGGGATGCAGCACTCTTAAAATTGCAAAGCTTCTGAAGCGTGATCATCGAACAATCAAGCGTTTCATTCAAAATAGTCAACAGGGTCGCAAGAAGCGTGTGGAAAAACCAAGGCGCAAAATAACTGCCCATGAACTGAGAAAAGTCAAGCGTGCAGCTGCCACGATGCCACTTGCCACCAGTTTGGCCATATTTCAGAGCTGCAACATCACTGGAGTGCCCAAAAGCACAAGGTGTGCAATACTCAGAGACATGGCCAAGGTAAGAAAGGCTGAAAGACGACCACCACTGAACAAGACACACAAGCTGAAACGTCAAGACTGGGCCAAGAAATATCTCAAGACTGATTTTTCTAAGGTTTTATGGACTGATGAAATGAGAGTGAGTCTTGATGGGCCAGATGGATGGGCCTGTGGCTGGATTGGTAAAGGGCAGAGAGCTCCAGTCCGACTCAGACGCCAGCAAGGTGGAGGTGGAGTACTGGTTTGGGCTGGTATCATCAAAGATGAGCTTGTGGGGCCTTTTCGGGTTGAGGATGGAGTCAAGCTCAACTCCCAGTCCTACTGCCAGTTCCTGGAAGACACCTTCTTCAAGCAGTGGTACAGGAAGAAGTCTGCATCCTTCAAGAAAAACATGATTTTCATGCAGGACAATGCTCCATCACACGCGTCCAAGTACTCCACAGCGTGGCTGGCAAGAAAGGGTATAAAAGAAGGAAATCTAATGACATGGCCTCCTTGTTCACCTGATCTGAACCCCATTGAGAACCTGTGGTCCATCATCAAATGTGAGATTTACAAGGAGGGAAAACAGTACACCTCTCTGAACAGTGTCTGGGAGGCTGTGGTTGCTGCTGCACGCAATGTTGATGGTGAACAGATCAAAACACTGACAGAATCCATGGATGGCAGGCTTTTGAGTGTCCTTGCAAAGAAAGGTGGCTATATTGGTCACTGATTTGTTTTTGTTTTGTTTTTGAATGTCAGAAATGTATATTTGTGAATGTTGAGATGTTATATTGGTTTCACTGGTAATAATAAATAATTGAAATGGGTATATATTTGTTTTTTGTTAAGTTGCCTAATAATTATGCACACCTGATATAGGGTGTTGATGTCATTAGACCACACCCCTTCTCATTACAGAGATGCACATCACCTAATATGCTTAATTGGTAGTAGGCTTTCGAGCCTATACAGCTTGGAGTAAGACAACATGCATAAAGAGGATGATGTGGTCAAAATACTAATTTGCCTAATAATTCTGCACTCCCTGTATAGCTCTCACTTCAGTTCTCTAGTATGCTTTAACATTTTCAGTCTCTGCTGCACCAACTGTTTTCCATTTTCCTTGAAACTGTTTTTTTTTTTTTTTAAACAAATGTTTGTACTTAGCTAGCTGTCTCTAGTTCCAATTGCCACCTGTTCCAAACCTGATCTTACTGCCATGCGCCCAGGTGCACAGTGTATCTGTTCTTGCGCAAGCGCCTCCCTAGGGGGTGGCCGCGTTCGTGCATTCTGTTTATCTCCAGCTGTCTCTCTTCATTTGAGAAATTGTTGCAACTGCTTGTGGTCTGTGAAAAGCATTGATTTACCATCTACCATGATCTTAGGTTTGGCTGGTTAGAGCATGCGATATTCCAAGTGCAGTTCTTGTAACTGACGTTTAGCTGGTATAAACAGTCTCTGAGCCTACTGCACCTACTGTGTGAAGTCTGGGTATAGAGATATCGGACTCCTCATACCGCAGTGTCTTGAGCTCCCGCACCTACTGGAGGGCCGCCTCACAGTCTCTATAGTTCAATAGTTTGGCTATCACCGGTCGAGGCAGTGCTCCCGGTGGTGATTTGGACACCAGCCAGCGGTGAGCACGCTCCACTACGAAAAGTCTTATGGCCTCAAAGTGTAATTAGTAGTTTTTCAATAAAGAGTTCAATGTTATCAATTACCATTGATTCTCTTATAACCACCACTCATATGTTACTTCCACAAGAGCGGGCTTCTAAATCCTCAACCTTTTCCCGTAGCGCAGTCACGGTCTTGTCTATTTCTGTTTGTGTTTAGGATATCACATTGTAGCCATCTTCTACTGCTGAGATTCTCTGTTTTGCCTCATCCACACGCTTTACCTGTTTATTGAACTGTTCAATCATCCTGTCCATCCTGCAGGATAGCGAGTAGATTTTGCCGTCAGTCGTGGCCAGGCTGTTATGCATGGCTGCAAAGATATGGCGTAGCTCTGGTTCAGCGTCTGAATCCTGGTCCTTTGAAGCTGTGCTTGCATCTTCTCTACGCCCATCTCGGCTCTTGGGGGTCTTGTGGGCTTTGAATTGCAACTTCGCCTGCACTTTGTCTGCCTTGCCCATCCTGTAAACGATGGGAGTGAAGTGCTCTCAACTGTATGGAGGCGCGGACCTACTGGCCCCCACAGCACTGGCATAGTCACCAGTCCGGAACTCGAGTTAGCCTGCGCAGCACTCAGTCGGGTTCACCCGAGGCAGAGTCCGCCAGTACTACTCTAACATTCACAGGTAAATCTGGTGAAAGAGGGGCAACGGGGCACCTCAGGACCGGGCGCCCGCCCCCTCGAGTTCCCTTACACAACTCCCCCACACAGAGAAGTCCTCAGAGGGGGGAGTACCCACCTCAAGGCAGCAATCTCAGCTCCCAGCCGGAGGCCAGTCTCAGACTCCCCTCCCCCAACTGGCAGCTGGACCACCTGGTCCGTGTTCTCTCGATCCTCAAAGTGGGGGGGGGCACACAGACACTCACCACTGCCTTGGTGCCCAGTTGTCATGGGCTGGCCGACCAGGTCAACGCTGCCCCTCCATCTTTATCGGCTCCACCGCACCGCCTGCGTGCTGCTGGGCCAGGTAGATCCTCTCCGATGCGGCTCTCTTCTCTCTTTTCCTGTCGGGGGGGTCCTGGGCCATGCCGCCCCTTCACACTGTGGGAGCGGCCTCGCCTCAATCTGGCACCACCCTGCTAGCTCCCCCAAGCCACCAATGTGTGGCCGGTCCAGGCAGGTTCCCTCCTCCGACACTGTCCTCTCTCTTTTCCCACCAGGGGGGGTCTTTGGCGTACGCCACCCCTTCATTCCGTGGTTGCTGCCTGTTCCTGACTTCAGCAATGCCTCGTCAGCCCGGATCTCCTCACCAGTGCTCGTCGCAGCCGGCTCGTTCCACCCTCAGGCCTCACCTCTCTTTGCGTGGCCCGTTTCAGTTTGCACAAGCAGTGGTGTTGCGGTTACAACACGGACATATTTCATGCTTCTGGGGGGTTCATATGTGTTATGGGGCTGTAGGATTGTACAGGATCATGTGGCGGCCGTGGTAGCTGTATTAGCTTGTGGCCATCTTGTTGCTTAGCAAGCTCCACCCCCCCAAAAGTTTTTACTGTTATCAGACGATTCTGTCAAACTATTTGGTTTCCTATTGTGAGTGCCCATAGAAAACATTTTTCTTCACTAAAATTCCATCTCAGTTGCCTGGCATTATGAGAATTCCAACATTCTGAGCGCAAAAACTACACTAATTCTAATCTCATATCCGTAGGTACATCTAAAGAAAGGGGCACAGTTTTCTTTAAAAACTAATTTATATTACTGTTAGTCTTCTTTGCCAGGTGTTGCCTAGTTTGTACAGAGGAAAAAATCATTTAAAGTGATGGCTCCATTGTTGGCTCTGAGCAGTCCAGCTTTTTGAATGAATGAATGAGATTTGCCTAAATAGCGCACAACTACTCGGATCAAGTGTCTCACCGCTTAAGGTACTGAAAGTGGCATAGAAGTTGGTGCAACTAAGACGTTACGTGAACAAAAATGTTTTCAGTACTTTTTAAATTGTGTATTTCGCCGTGATAGACCTTATATGCGCGGTAAGCTGATTCCACAACTTGGCAGCTACGACCATGAAGTAAGAACCTCCACGGCGACCGCGATTACTGGACCAAAGTAGTTGCAGTGGAAGGTATTCATCACCCTCTCATTGAGGTAGCTTGGCCACTTGATGTAGAAAGCTTGGTGGACCATTGTCAAAGCTTTGAAGATTATGCGCTGCTGCACTGGCAGCCAATTATGTTTTTCTTGAAATGGGGACACCACAGAGCATTTGGGAATGTTCTGCATCACTTATAATCGTTTGAACAGATAGGCTGGCACATCCAAATAGAGAACATTGGCATAGTCCAACCTAGAGATAATCAATGACTTAACCACTGTCACCTGGGCTGAATGTGGAAGATGCTGGTCTATTACACATTGCACTTTTCTCTGTGTGCCTTTTTGATCACACATGGTACACATCCCTCAAACTATGTCACACTTTTCTATCATTTCTCCACTTTCTCAAGAAAATATTTCTTGTTCGTATGATTTATCTAGTTACACTGGGCTAGATGGTTGGGTCTTTTTTCTACATGTATATTGGTTGTGGATATTAGAGTAGTAAATGTCCCATCCTCTCATATATACATATTGTTTATTTATTTCACAGCCTTTACAAAGTCTAGGAGATGAAACACGTGTTGGCTGTTTGGATTTGTTCTTTATGTGGTCTGTGACTGGAACATCGACCACACTTTTCACCTATCAATAAATGTCCAGTGTCATCTGTTCTTTGGACTTTGATTTATTTTTCTTCACTACTTGGATCCACTATACGGAGATTGACTTTGGGTGTGCCCTGGCCTTTTTGTTTGCATACTACACAGCACAATTAGGTTCTCAGTTTCACGGTTGTGATCCTATTCAGTTAAGCACCTCACTCTTTTTTTCACCCTCTTCTGTTAAAGGAATTTCCTATTGTCTACAGCCCTCTGAGCATCTTAGCGGTCTAGGCATTCACTATGCTCAGGTGCATTAGAACCAGCACCACTGGTTATCTTACAGACAGGGTGACAGTCTCTAGTGTCTCTCAGTACACCAGAGTCAGGATACCTTCAGACTAGAGACTAGGAAGCGTACAAAAGAAAAAACAAGGCAGCAGGATTTTTTTCATTTTTGCACACATGTTCTGGAAAAATATTCATTTTTCTGTCAGGGCCCAACCTATCCCCTCATCGCCCCCCCCTCCCCCCACCACACACACCCAATTTAGGACAAAGTTGAAGATGCACTTCTTCAAAAACAGTAACCCACAAACCACAATGCAGTAATAGCTCACTTCTGCTTCTGTATATGTGCCTTTGACCATGTACAGAGTTTCACTGTCTTTTGGCTAGTTTTGGGCTACACAAATACAACATGCATACAGGTGCAGTTAGCTCAGATGTACCCCACTATCTAGATGTGCAAACAAATTCAAATAACTTTGACAAATTTAAGTTCACCCAACCAAATTCTTATATTCTTATGGCAGACATTTTCTGCTCTTTCAGTGTCCCATTCCACTCATTCTGCCCCCCTTTTACCTGCTTCACTGTAGGCACAGTTCTGTTAGAACAAGCAGGTGCATTCAGTGTTCCCTCTCCTGCTTTTACAATGTGGGATTTGTGAAGGTTACATCACATGCAACTTGACTGCTGGGCGGAATCAACATGACCTGCTCACAAGACGGCACTCCTCTTCAGTAGTGGCATGGACGTCTTCAGCAGTCATGGCTTTGAGGCTAATTAGGACTTCCTCATCAATGGTGACAAGAGATTTCAGATTCCAACATTAGCAGTGGCAGCACCAGTTTCTCTTGAAGTAGTTCACAACAGAAAAGCATCAGCGAGATTGGCAGACTTCTTTATAACGAGTTGCTCATGACTTTTCTCTTTTGCTAGTCTGCCTCCTTTGTTTGTTCCTTATGACAAGAACACACTGGCCTACTCTTCCTGGACAGTCGCTCTTCCTTCAGGGCTAGGCACTCCCCTTCTCTCTCTTGGCAGACTGACAGGTTTCTAGATTCTTGTTAGACTCTTGGCTCCTCCTGACACCTCTGAGAGACGGGCTTTAGTGCAGACACCAACACTGGTCACAAATAAGTCTTCCGAGTACTCTGCAGAGCACTTAGTTCCTTGTTCAAGAAGAACTCTGAACTGGAACAAAGTAAGGTGGGTTGGATCCCACTGTCTAAGGTTTCAGAAGAGGTTTGGGCTGGTTTTCTTTCACATTACATTTTTGTTTGCCAATCAGACATAGCCTTTGTATACAGTGATGGCTCTCTCAGCAGATAGCAGTGATACTGTCTGCAAGCAAGAGTACCAAAAACAAGGGCACATTGAAGTCAGAGATCTTTGCACCTGCTTTTCATCAGCCTTCCTGAAGCACTTTTCAGAGTTAAACGAAAAAGTAGGCCATGCCTAGAAGCATCTCAACTTGAGTAACTGAAAATTAAGTCCCACTCCTCACCCCTAACATCTACCAAATAGAAGTGCCCTTTGATATCATAGTTCTCATTGAATTTCTAAGGTTAGATCTGTCTGTATCCTCTCTCATTTTGGTGTCTTGGTCTTCACATATCAGTCGCAGAAATGCAGTCATTAAACTTTCATTATCTGGGAAAGCAGTATCAACCCTGCAACGTGTGCCACTATAAACCAGGGGCCATCGAAAAATGGATCTCACTGGTCCTAGTATTCAGTCTCATGTTACACTCTCATTGCACATTCACTCACTCGACACACACAGAATGTCAGAACTAGGTTTGGGTTCACATTTAAGCAGAGATTTGCATAAAAGCAGTCAAATCGTGCTGTCTCCTGATAGAGCAGAAAAGATCTGATCATACTAAAGTTTCGCACAACTCTGTATGCTACCTCCACCACTTTTTGTGACTTACCTAAGGCATGGACAGATGTCCTTTGCATCCGATAGGACTATTTTTGTCTGTCCCTCAACCCCAAACACTGGTTACAGAATCAGTTCTGTATCTCATATTATGAGGGACAGGCCTCGGCCTCTGCATGTGCACTAGATTCGTGTGATGCCATAGCCAAACAAATAGGTTACTAGTTTCACATGCAGCCGGCCATTGGGGGTGTGGTAAATACCTATTTATTACAGGGCTATTCCTGTCCCAACAAGCTGGAATTTTTTTGTGGTTTCTTGTGATAAGCTGCTTTCACATGTCTTGTTCTTGTTACTTTTGTATGGTTGTTGTGGGCTCCAGCTGCTTAGTGAGGAGAGCAAGTTTCTACTTCAGTTATATGTTAACTCTGGTGAGAGTCAGACTTTCTCTTATAATCACTTGGGAGTTTCACACTTGTAGCTTTGCAATATCCAATCCAAACCATTATTCATTCTTTAATTCACATTGGGTGGAATTGAGTCAGTCGTTGTTGTCATTTGTATCCTGTGAACGTTTGTAGCTGTTTGTTAGACTAAACTACTTGAATATCAACTCCATATGACCGACTGTTTTAGTTTTCCTATTCGGGCTAATTTCATTATTAGGTCTGACTTCACTGCACATGTTTATGTGGTCTGTTGTTACCAATTCTTTAGAATATTCTTAATATATGTTTTAGAAAACTTGTCATGTGTGAAGGGGTCTTGATTATGGGATCCGTTATTTTCAAAGTACTAGTTGGGGTTACTGTTTTAGCTGGTTTTCTCATTGGAACTGGCTGTTAACAGGTGCAACCAGAATCAGGAGCGGAAGAAGGAACATACTTTGGAAGCTGGACAATGAATGTTTTCATTGAAAGAGAGAGAGATTGGATTGTTGTTTCTTTTAATGTTGTATGTTTTCCTATAATCAACACACAAAGCCAATTACAGCGCTTTAAGACCATCTTAGGACAAACATCTCATTACTGTATTATCTTTAAACACCTTTACATTCTAGTTTTCAGGTATGAGTAACACAATTGGGATAATAAGGTCAGTCCTCACCCCCTTTTCCTCTTACATCAACCTTATTCAAATTTCCTTTCTCACAATCATTGCCAGTCACCATCATCATAATAACTGATTTGACCACCAGTGTATGTTGATTGTTAACGTTATAATCATGGTCAAACATGAGGAGAATTGTATGTACACCTTGTGCTAATGTGCTGAGTTCTGAGTTCCACCTGTATTGTAGGCAGGAGTTGAAGAGGTGCCTTGGGGTTTTAGCAGGAGTAGCACTAGCACAATTCTGGTACAGAGCTTGGTGTCATCAGCTGTTTGACATTTTATGATACTAAATGGCAAATTTTGAGAATGTTCACTGTCTGTCTCAATTTTAGGCTGCAGGCTAGTGGTTTCTCTATTAGGATGAGTAGAGTGGAATTTGTATTGTGGACTTGGCCTTTTTGTAGCCTTAGTAAAAGAGCTGCTCAAATAGCTGCTTAAATAGCTGGGTGTTGGTTTGGTGGGAGGATGAGGAATGGCTGGAGAGGAAGGAGGGAAGTTTTTAAGGAGGAGTAAAGTCCTCTGTAATGGATGATCCATTTACTGCTATTCATTTCCTATGTTGTTTTTAACTTTTTAAGCTATTGCATGTTTGCATCCTTGATTTGAATTGCCATCTTTCCATTGTCGAAGTGGCTGATGGTGAGCTGTGGGCAATCACAACCTTTTGCATTTTGCAAAATAATGTATCTTTTAGCAGTTGCTAATGTGAGGCAAGCCACAGAATGTTTCTTGCTAGATATTGAGTCAAGATTAATCTGTCTTTACTGTGAAGTGTTTAAGTTCTGCAACAGTTGAACTGCCCCCACTCCCCACAGCAGTACCCTATCTTCCTAGTGCACAATCTTTCTGAAATCCTCTGTACTTTACACCTGCACACTATGTTGCTCCTGTAACATGTGCCATGAAACCATAATGGAACACAAATTGCATTTCCATCTACATCCAGTTGTGAATAAGCATATAGCCTATTTCACAATGCGTAATCTCGCAAAATAGGTCTAGGCTAAAATGGTGTTTCTTATGTCACCGAATGAATGAATATGAGTAGAGTCCAAAATGACAAGTTCATCATGTTTGAAAATGTTCTGTGTGGGAAAGTAGCATCTTTCTGACGTGGTTACCCCCACTTTTTGCCTGGTGTCAGTGTGTTTAGACTGTAATACACTGGGATACTGCTAACCAGGACCCTAGTGTCAGTGTACAGTCCCCTAAATTTAGTTGATAAGTAACTTTTATACCCCACAATTGGCATGCTGGTGCATCCATGTACGTCCCTGGTATATGATACTTTGGTACCCAGGGCATTGGTACACCAAGAGTCCCCAATAGTTGCAGCATTTATTGAGCCACCCATGGGGGCCCATGCAAACTGTGACCACAGGCCTGCCATTGCAGCCTATGTGAAATGGTGCACGTACCTTTTACCCCAGATATGAGGTTTACCTTATATCACGGTTATTCCGCTGGCCCTATAAGTCACCCCTAAGGGTAGGCCCTTCAGCCCAAGGGCAGGGTGCATGGTTCTAAGTGTGAGGGCACCCCCTGCATGAGCAGAGGTGCCCCTACAAACCCCAGACTCCATTTTGTGGGCTTTGTAAGTGTGGGGAAGCCATCATAAGGTATGTAGTGGACACTGGGCAATACGAGATGTCCAACTACATAATAGGTTCACCAAACCTAGTCATTTTTTGTATCAAACATGTTTTAATTATGCAACTTCACCAATGCCAGTGCTAGTTGCATGGGAGTTCCTTAGGGGATTCCCGATGTCTGCCTGTACAGCCTTGCAGGGCCTGTATGCCAGCCTGTGCTGCTGCTGACCCCAGATACTCTTCTGCCCTCCTGCTGCTGAGCCTAACTCGAGCAGGGGAAGGCTGAATAAAGGATTTCCTGTAGAGAAGAGGTGTTAACACCTCTTCTTTAGAAATAGGTGTTGTTGGGCTATTGTCGAGGCTGCTCCTGAGCACCACCAGACTGCTTTGAAGGGCACATTTGGTGCCTCCTTGCATAAACCAGTTTACTTCAGTGCAGGAGACATAGCAAATATGGTAGTTCTGGGTTTACAGGACCACCTAAGGAACCATTTCCCCAAAGTAGTGAGGGATGGACAAGACAACTGAAGACAAATTCTCAGGCCAGGCCTGGACACAGGATTCTGTGGCCCAAGCCAGGGGCTTCTTCATAGCCCTGAGCAGGCACACATGGCCAAGATCTACAGGATTTTACAGCAATGTACAGGTGAGTCTAATAGATATGTATTTTATTAGGGCTTGTCTGTTCGGAGACAAAGTTGACATGGAGAGGTTCAAGACACTGGGGGATACCGCCTGATCTTTGGGACTTAAATACCCAGCCTGAGACTACAGACATTTTCACAGGTTTTGTGGCTTTTGTCAAAGAGAGAGTTTGTCTATCACCTGTAACAGCCCTCCCAGCCACCAAGCAGCTGAACAAACTTTTTTAGTGGTACTATTTCAGAGGCAAGAAAAGGGCTTACTAGCCAAACACCTTGCCCTCCTCATAATGTGCTCCACCACCTGAAAAGCTGCTTTCGCTCATCTTCTGTGCCAGGAAGCCCCATACGCATGACATGTGACTGGTTGCCAACTGTTTGGCAAGCTGTCTGAACACTGGATCTAACAACCTGAGTCGGTGTCCTCTTGCCTGTTGCCATTGGCATTTCCACCCAGAGGTGGCTTATAACAGCTTTCCTCAGGTTAACCTTTTAGCTACTCTTGACAATGCACACTGCCCACAGTTTTGTGCCTTTCCATATCCCTTTGCAGGGAGCCCTGAGAGACGGTTTTCATTTGAGGTGGTGTTTTACACTGTATTACCTGTTTCCTTTCATAATCTTAATATCTTGGGTCTTGCGGAAGCTGTGCCAGGACTGATCCAAGCCGTTCCAATGGTCTCCAGACTAGCCAAGTTGGGTGAGGTATTCCGACCTCGTGCAACTCTACCTTTGTTCTCTGTTCCTTCACTGGCATGTCTGGAGACTGAGTGGGGACACCCAACCTTCCATCGGCTGCTGGAGGTGGTCAGTGTCATATTGTCAGTTCATCACCCTTTCACAAAATCTGTCTGTTATGGATTGTGGAATTGCCTTGTCACAGAGCATACGCTGGACTTGCTGAAGGCACATTTATAGGACATTCTGCTCTTCCTTTAATAGGCCCACAGAGGTATGCAGTGGGCATGGTCAAAGGCTATATTGCTGCAGTGTCTGCATTTGTCTGTCAGCCTGGTCAGCCTTCCTTGTTCAAATCCCAGATTGCCGCCCAATTTTTGAAGGAACTGGCATATGTTTCTCTCCCTTATCCTTTTGTGGTGTGTCAGTGAGATCTGATCTCTAGTGTTGACTTTCTGGACCTGTTTGATTCCGAGCATAGTTGTCACTTAAGATTGCTAACTTTTAAAACTGTTTTTTTTTTTTGTGGCCACTATGTCAGCGAGTTGCAGGCACTGTGTGTTATCCCTGCCTTCACGTTCTTCTATCCAGACAAACTGGTCTTGAGGACTAAACAACTTTTCCTGCCTAAAGTGATGACCCCTTTCTCATCTGCGACAATCCATCACCCTTCCCATATTATTCCCTCTGCCCAGTCCCACCAAGGAGATGAAACTACTTTATCTGGATCCTAATAGAGAATTCACTTAATTATGTTGACCCAATGAAGATTAGGTCTTCAGAAAAACTGGGTGCTAGGTATGTAAGCAGCAAAATGTTTTGTCCTTGTTCCTTCATGTGGTCATGGAACTCCTCAGTGCCTTGCAACATTCTTATAATGTACAGGAAAGGGGTACTTTAAAAAAAATATAAATTGATCTACTTGTTCATTTTTGAGTCTGTCTTAATTCAGTTTTAGTAAACAAAAAGTATTTAGTAATGTTAGCATACCAGACTTATCTGTGTTTATGAGTAACAGCATGGAGTCAGTGCAAGATCGGGACTAGAAGCCTCTTTTTTTAGAAACATGAAAGAGATGTTTGCCCAGTATCTGTAGTGTTTATTAAATGTTTATTTTGTGAACTAAATATCTGTGTTTTAGTCCCTCCCTATTTTAATCTGAGATCCACTTTCTTTTATATTCTAGCTCTTCCGTCACGATCAATCTCTTTGGATGAATCTAGACCAGAACTTGTTTTTAGACTAGGAGTTGGCACTTTGTCATTATCAGTGCTTCACATTGATCCTCTTTCACCACCTGAATCCTCCTTGAACCTAAACCCACTAACACCAATGGCTTTGGACTACTTCAGCCAAATAGCAAAGGTTGATCCTATTAAGTTGTCATCAGATGATTTCCTGTCTTTCCGAACAGTGTTGGCAGAAGCTTGTGCTCATGACCACCTCAGGTACTATTTAATTTTCTCATGTGGACAAACTGAGAAACATATTAGTTATCACTATTCATTGCAAACACCTTATTTTTCAGATTTCATGGTCTCTTATTGAAAATGCATTATTGGATTTTAATTACAAAAGAAAATGTGTTTATTTTAATGCTGTAGGTGTAGTCTTTTTCAGATAAACCTATATGTCTATTTTTTCTGACCTATTTTTGATTTGTTCCTGTTGAAGGCTTGGCCTGGTTCCAAGCACATACAACAGCCAAAGGGCAAACGCTTATTGTGCCCTCATTTGTGGGCCATTCTTTTCATAGCATTGATAGTTTCAGCTAACAGCTGTCTATTGCAACACCGTTTACAGTATGAAGCAATATCTCTATTATGCGAAGCATATCTGATAGAGACTTCTAGCCGCAGATTCCTAACCTCAGCGCAGATCTGGAGAGAACTACCCTAGTCATTTTTTAACTGACCTTTTCTCACTTTTTGGCAACGTCTTCTTTGAGCTCTTCTCCTAGTGTGGTAGGATGTCAGTGAGGAAGGCCATGTTCAAGCCCTGCAGTGCCAGTCTCCAACATATGTCAGTGATGGACCCTCACCTTGTTTGCCTCTGGTGCCTTGAGCATGACTTTGACAGGAAAACCTCTGTCGACTGCCGCACCATGCACCTGAAGCCATGATGTGGCGATCTCCCAAGCTCCTTGCTGCTTAAAGTGCAACGCCGCAACATTCTCGATCTCGGTCGAGAGGAAGGTCCTGGTATCAGTTGCAGAGCACAAGATTCTCGTCTCACTTAAAGTCGTCCTCGGCTAAGTCACACAAGAAAAAGAAAAGTAAGAAGTCAAAGAGGGCTTTGACTTTACACTGTATGTTGAAGTCATCTGATGAGAAGAGGGAGTGTCATCATTCAAGTCCTGGCTCGTCGGTTGAACCTGCACCTGGGCCACCTCCGTACCTCCCCTAGTTTCCTGGATTTGGAGCAACTCCCACCCAGCTTTGTTAGTTCTTTGAGCCCATGCGTCTAATAGCTGGGCGCCAGGTCCTGCTGGCCACCTTAGGGTCCCACTGGTTCGTGAGGGGCTCCCACTGTTTTTCCGCTGTCCGTTCATTCAGACCCCTTGGATCCAAGGATGGATCTGGACCAGTGCTGGTCATCCACCTCGACCTCCCTAGTGCCGGACCCAATGCCGACACTCATAGTGACACCATCCCCATTCTCATCCCAATTTCCAGTGCGGAGCTGGAGGGGCATTGTCCGATGCTATCTCCAGCGCTGACTGTAGCCATGCCTTCCAGGCCACAGTTTGCGCATTTTTATTACAGGTTGGGACTGGAGATGATTGGGACAGGGTCGCTGGACCCTGAAAAATACCAGCCCCTAGACCATAACGTGGACTGGTGTGAGGACTTGGCGGACATCAGTGGCATGGAACCCTCTCCTGATACTTGCCTGGTCTTTCCTCCTACTGTGTTAATGGAGAAGGGAGCCTCTTTTGCAATTGCAGTGAAAAGGGCGGCCAAGATCCTTGACCTTAGCATCTCCTCAGTGGCAGTCAAGGTTAACGTCTTGACAGAGATGCTTTATGTGGGAGTGCCTCCCTCAGAACTGCTTCTCCCATTTAATGAATCCCTCATGGATTTGTTCAAACCCTACACAGGGTGAACAGGATGATTGCCTGCCTCCACTGCCTGGTTCCAGGGAAATCTAGTTTCCTCATGCAACACCCTACCCCACAGAGCTTGGTGGTCCAAGCTTCCACCTCCCTTGTAAATCCTAGCCAGAGGTTGGAACAGACTCCCCCTGCCCCCCCCCCCCAAGCAACCCCAGCCTCCATAGCTCTTTAATTTGCAATCTTACCATCATAGGAAGAAAGTGGGAGGCAGATACACCATCACCTGTTCCACTGGAGGGCCATAACATCGGCTACTGGGTTCTTCAGACTATCCAAAAGGGCTACTCCCTCCACTTTATGACCTCACCTTCACCCATTGCACCCACTTGCGACAGGCTGCTCTCCATGGGAATCCTGACTCCGCATCAGGCTCTGGAGCTCTGAGTGATACACCTTGAATTAAAAGCCTTTCTACCCTCCGTCAAGGGAAGGCTAGTGCAGGCATTTACAGACAACACCACCGGCATGTGGTACTGCAAAAAATAGGGTGAGAGGGGTCATGAACCCTTGGTCAAGAGGTCCTGCGTATCTGGAAATGACTGGAATGTCGGGGCATTTCCTTGTTGGTTCAGCACCTGGCAGGCTCTCTGAGCACTAGGACGGATGCACACAGCTGAACATGCCTTGGAGATCATGAATGGCGTTTTCATCTGAGGGTGGTGCAATTTTAGTGGGGATAGGCTGCGTTAGATCTTTTTGCCACCACA
Organism: Pleurodeles waltl; assembly: GCF_031143425.1. Lineage (NCBI taxonomy): Eukaryota > Metazoa > Chordata > Amphibia > Caudata > Salamandridae > Pleurodeles > Pleurodeles waltl. The sequence goes on along the minus strand of NC_090448.1, from coordinate 913,446,116 downwards.
GAGAACACGCAATATTAGGAGTTTTGCACACTGGAGCTTCCAAAGTGGCTCTCACTCGAAGATGCTTTTCATCTTGAATGTAGCTCAGGGCTCCTATACACCTTTACACCCATACCACTTCTGCCTAGAGTTCTCAAGATCAGGAACGACTGGGCCCAAGTCACCCTTGTGGCTCTGGACTAGGCTCAGAGTGTTTGGTATCCCGAGCTGTTGAGCATGGCCATTTGTTTTTTGTTAAGGCCGCCCCTTTTGGAGGATCTTCTGTTGCAGTGGAGAGTTCTCCACCCGAACCTGTCAACACTCCACCTTCATGCGTGGCGATTGAGCAGCGGCAGTTGACAGCTTTCGACCTTCCACCCGAAGTCTGCAATGTTATCATGGCCGCCAGGCGTCCCTCCACCAACGCAGTAGATGCCTGCTGTTGGGGCAAGTTTGTGGCATGGTGTTCAGAGAAACAGGTTGACCCTCTTTCTGCTCCCCTCTCTCAGGCTCTTTTCCTTATCCTTTCCCCTGCCCAGCAGGACTCTACTTTAGGCACCCTAAAGGGTTATCCTTCTGCCATTTCAGCCTTTCTGTGGTTGTCGGTTTAGCCACCCTTCTTCATATCCCATGTTGTGAATAGGTTCCTAAAAGGTTTCCAAAATTTCCAAAATGTGTTTGGAAAAATTTGCATTCACCCTTCATCATGCCTCAGTGGGATCTAAATCTAGTCCTACCGGCATTGCACAACTATCTTCTCAGGCTCTTGACCATCAAGATATCCTTCCGTGTGGCAATAACATCTGCACTGAGGGTTAGTGAGCTTCAGGCTTTGCCATCCAAGCCTCCTTTGGGTGTCCGTCACTGGTGGCGGTTGCGGTGGAGGGGCCCTACAGAAACATGCTGCAGGCGTAGACTGGAGGACAGTCCAGATGAACCAAAAAGTGGGTTCAAGTATCACAAGCCTGGGGGACGCAGAGACACCAGTAGTCCTCTTCACTTCAGTCCGAGGTCCAGATGCAGAGGTGCAGTGGACCATGGGGTTGCCATCACCGGAGGTGGTTGCGGTTGAAGGGGGGCCTGCACAAAGAGGCTGCATGTCTCAGTGGGGAGAGTGGGGAAACCCATGATGGACTTTGTCTTTGGAGATGCTGGGGACCAAGCTTGCACTGTTGGCCCACTTCAACTTGGGCTAGGGGGCAGGGGTGCAGTGGTGCTGTGTGACGTCGGTTTTTGGCAGTCCAAAGTCCGCTTCAGTGTTTCTTTGGTGCTTGCAAAGGTGCAGTGAAACAGCTCATCTGTTTCACGGGAGTTCCTTGTGCTGGGTTGAAGGCTGGCAGTCTTCCCGGGCTTTTGGAAGTTTCAGCAGTTGGAGGACAAGGATTCTATCTCACGAGTGTCAAGTCAGCAGACAGGCTTGCAGGGTTTTGCACCAAGTTTGTCACTGGTCTTCAGTTCTTGCCTTTTGCGTCTCTGGAGTGTCCTTCTTCAGCTCAGCAGGATCGGATTCCTGGTGCCCGGGGCTCCCCTAAATAGTGAATTTAGGGGCATTTTGGGGAGTGCAGGGTAGTAGCCAGTGGTCTACTTACTCCAGGGTCACTACACCCCCATATGACCACTTTGTAAGGGAACGCCTCTTTGGCATGGTTACCCCCTGACTTTTTGCCTTTGCTGATGCTCAGTTTTGATTGAAAGTGTACTGGGATCCTGCTAACCAGGCCCCAGCATCAGTGTTCTTTCCCTAAACTGTACTTTTGCTTCCACAATTGGCACAGCCTTGGCACTCAGATAAGCCCCTTGTAACTGGTACCCCTGGTACCAAGGGCCCTGATGCCAGGGAAGGTCTCTAAGGGCTGCAGCATGTCGTATGCCACCCTGGGGTCCCCTCACTCAGCACATGCACACTGCCTCACATCTTGTGTGTGCTGGTGGGGAGAAAATGACTAAGTCGACATGGCACTCCCCTCAGAGTGCCATGCCAACATCACACTGCCTGTGGCATAGGTAAGTCATCCCTCTAGCAGGCTTTACAGCCCTAAGGCAGGGTGCACTATACCACAGGTGAGGGCATATGTGCATGAGCACTATGCCCCTACAGTGTCCAAGCAAACCCTTAGACATTATAAGTGCAGGGTAGCCATAAGAGTATATGGTCTGGGAGTGTGTCAGACACGAACTCCACAGTTCCATAATGGCTACACTGGAATCTGGGAAGTTTGGTATCAAACTTCTCAGCACAATAAATGCACACTGATGCCAGTGTGGAATTTATTGTAACATGCACCCAGAGTGCACCTTAGAGATGCCCCCTGAATACCAATCCGACATCTAGTGTGGGGCTGATCAGTTTCTGCCAGCCTGCCACAACCAGACGAGTTGCTGGCAACATGGGGAGAGTGACATTGTCACTCTGTGGCCTGGAACAAAGCCTGCACTGGGTGGAGGTGCATCACACCTCCCCCTGCAGGTACTGTAACACCTCGTGGTGAGCCTCAAAGGCCCCAGGGCATCCCAGCTAGTGGAGATGCCCACCACTCCAGCCCCCACTTTTGACGGCAAGGCTGGAGGAGATCATTAGAAAAACAAGGAGGAGTCACCCACCAGTCAGGACAGCCCCTAAGGTGCCCTGAGCTGAGGTGACCCCTGCCTTTAGAAATCCTCCATCTTAGTTTTGGAGGATTCCCCAATAGGATTAGGGATGTTCCCCCCTCCCCACAGGGAGGAGGCACAAAGAGGGTGTAGCCACACTCCAGGACAGTAGCCATTGGCTACTGCCCTCCCAGACCTAAACACACCCCTAAATCTAGTATTTAGGGGCACCCTAGAACCCAGAAAAGCAGATTCCTGCAACCTGAACTAAAGAAGGACTGCTGACCTACAAGCCTGCAGAGATGACAGAAGACGACAACTGCTTTGGCCCCAGCCCTCCCGCAGGGACCAGCGACCTCTAAAGCCTCAGACGACTGCCCTGACCCCCAGGACCAAGAAACTACAGTGAGCAGCGGCTCTGCTCAACAACCTGCAACAAACTTGCAACTTTTCTGCAACCTGTAAGACCTCACTCTTCCCGCCGGAAGCGTGAGACTTCACACTCTGTGCCTGACGTCCCTGGCTCGAGATCCAGAGAACCAACACCACAGGGTGGACTCCCCCGCTACTGCGACCCCGTGAGTAGCCCGAGACAACCCCCCTGGACCCCCACAGACACGCCTGCAGAGAGAATCCAGAGGCTCCCCCTGACTGCGACTGCCTGTAACAAGGGACCAGACGTCTGGACCAAGCACTGCAACCGCAGTCCCCAGGACCTGAAGGAACTGAACGTCATTGCAGGAGTGACCCCCAGGTGACCCTCTGCCTAGCCCAGGTGGTGGTTGGCCTGAGAAGCCCCCCCTGTGCCTGCCTGCACCGCTAGAGTGACCCCCGGGTCCCTCCATTGAAACCTACACAAAACCTGACACCTGCTTTGCACAATGCACCCGGCTGCCCCTGTGCCGCTGAGGGTGTGTTTTGTGTGCTTACGTGTGCCCCCCCCCCCAGTGCTGTACAAAACCCCCCTGGGCTGCCCGATGGGGATGCGGGTACTTACCTGCTGGCAGACTGGAACTGGAGCACCCCTGTTCTCCATAGGACCTATGTGTTTTGGGCACCTCTTTGACCTCTGCACCGGACTGGCCCTGGGCTGCTGGTGTGGTAACTTTGGGGTTGCCTTGAACCCCCAACGGTGGGCTGCCTTTGCCCAGGAACTGAAACTTGTAACTGTCTTACTTACCTCACAATCTAACCAATACTTACCTCCCCAGGAACTGTTGATTTTTGCTGTGTCTACTTTTAAAATAGTTTATTGCCATTGTAACAAAAACTGTATATGTTATTGCTCTAATTCAAAGTTCCTAACTTACCTGTGTGGAGTACCTTGCATTTTATGTATTTACTTCAAATATTGAACTTGTGGTTCTAAAAATAAATTAAGAAAACATATTTTTCTATATAAAAACTATTGGCCTGGAGTTAAGTCTTTGAGTGTGTGCTCCTCATTTATTGCCTGTGTGTGTACAACAAATGCTTAATACTACCCTCTGATAAGCCTACTGCTCGACCACACTATCACAAAACAGAGCATTCAAATTATTACATTTTGCCACTATCTTACCTCTAAGGGGAACCCTTGGACTCTGTGCACACTATTTCTTACTTTGAAATAGTATATATAGAGCCAACTTCCTACACACTTCCTGTAGGAAGTGGGCATAACCCTGTCCCAGAGTTCCTAGTTTTGCCATCACCAAGATGGTAGACTTTCAAAACGTTGTGTCCACATCAAGCAGTTCACATTAGGGGTAGGTCTGACTTGAGAGGTGGGCACGCCTCCCTGACTGCTAATTTTTATGCCTGTCCATGTGCCAAATGGGCCCTGGGGCAGGAGGGTCGGCATTCTCTCGTTTGAGGGTAGCCAGATCCACATATCAGAGGCGGTGAGCTTCTTTGAAGCACCCTGCCTTGGAATGCAGATTCACAGGTCATCCTATTGGGAGGGGTGTGCTAATATCCCTGCCAGACAGGCTTTGTTTCTGTCTGCCTGATAGCAAAGGCTCTCACCCATCGGGGGCAGAAACGTGTCTGGTGCCAGGCTATTTAGAACTAGTCAGCCAGCAAACGGGTAGTGATAGGTTTTTCAGGGGGCACCTGAAAGGTGCCCTCTGGGTTCAAGTATTAATAAATCCATCTCTGGCATCAGTGAGGGTTTATTAATATGAGATGTTTGATACCAGACATCCCTATCTTCAGTGAAGCCATCATGTAGCTGGGGAACTTGTACTGACCAGTGTCCAGTACATGTTCTTAACGTGGCTTCCCTGTTCACTCACTATGTCTGAGAATCGACAAAGACAGAGCAGGGGCATATCTGCTTTGCGGATATGTGCTTACATGTAATAGAATGCGCCATACCTTAGGGCTGTAAGACCTGCTGTGGGGTTGACTTAGATAGATTGCTTGCAGTGTTAGGTTGCATGGCATACAGTCTGTATGCCATGTTGTGTTTTCACTTTTAGACGCACCAAGGCAAGCATCCCGCAATGGCAGTCGGCATGTACTAGGGGAGGAGTCCATGAGGGTGGCACAATACATGCTGCAGCTCTTGGGAACCGTTTTTGGTACCCATGCCCTAGGAACCACAAGTACCATTTACTGGGGACTAACCAGGGTGCCAAAGGTATGGCAATTGGGGACCAATTGCAGAGTTTTAAGGAAAGAGATCTGGCACTGGGGACCTGGTTAGCAGGAAACCAAGTCCACTTTCAGTCAAAATTTCATCAAATACCAGGCAAAAAATGGGGGTGACCATGTCAAAATGCAGCGCTTTCCTAGAGGATTGAAATCACAAGCTGGACCCAAAAAGAGCGATGTCATTCTGCCTTGACCTCATGAGAGATTTCCGGGTGGGCAACCAACTCTTCGTGCGGTATGGTAAAGAGAAAAAGGGAAAGGCCATGCAGAAATGGACTGTTTCTCAATTGATCACACTGTGCATTGAGATCTGCTGCATGTTAACCAAGAAGAATCCCCCTGAGGTTTGCATACTCATTCCACCGAAGCCAAGGCAGTGACCACTGCATTAGCACACAGAGTTCCAGACCTGGCATCTGCCAAGGTGCAACGGGGCCCCCTTTGCACACGTTCACAAAACACTCCTGCCTGGACAGTTAGGTCTGTCAGGACAGGTGCTTTACTCATTCAGTCCTGTAGGACTATTTTGTGTGAAATATTTTTGCAGACCCACCTTCGGGGAGCTATTGCCTGGAAATCTAGTCTAAGGTGAGGAATCTGTGGCTATAATTCACTGTCAGAAGGACATGTTATTTACCTTCATTAATGGCTTATCTGGTAGGGATTCTATCTAGCCACAGATTCCTTACTGACCCACCAATCCTCCCTGCTCTGCGAACGGATATCTAAGGAAAGGTTTTTTCTCCTTTCAGAGCCCTAGTTTTCCACACCAGTGGTCAGTGTTTTTTGTAGCTCTGTGCTCCTGGCGATAAAAGTCACGTAAAGAGACTGACATCAGTTAGCTGGAGTGGCACCTATGTAGGCACTACGCATGTCACTTCCGGCATGGTCGACAAGGCCACTGTGAGCCGAATGATGCCACCTGCCGGTGCGCAGGGATACTGACAAAAATTTCCAGATCCAGTCTGACTCCTGGAGATCAATTCTAAGGGACGGAATCTGCGGTCTCTACCAGATAAAGAATTACCGAAGGTAAGTAACTTGTTCATTAAAACACTGTCCCTATTATTAGCATTTCTAGGACATATAATCATGCTGGAATCTCATTCTGCACAAGTGGCAGTCCCTTTTATGTCAGAAAGTTTGCATGCGCAAGAAAGCGTTGGTATAAGGCCAGTGTCAATCGAGACAATAACTGCAAGTTTGGGCTGCGTCTGAACAATCCTAAGTGTACACCCAGAGTAAATTGCATGAGGCAAAAGAAAAGTAGCTGATCAGATCTTTGAAATACCTTATGTCCTAAGTTTACACCAAAAGGAGTAAATTGCATGAGGTATAGGAGGCGTTGCTGTTTAGGTCCTCAGTCTTTGGATTCCCACTTAGTTGAAGAGGCAGATTTTAAATTCATTTGTTTTGTATGTAGTATGATGTGTGTGTGTGTAGGTGACAGTTAACATTTGGAAAATGGCAATATGGAGGTTAGGGAATAGTGAACAGTAAAGACATGGCACCAGGTTATTGAGATCCCTGCTAATAAAATTATTTTATGCAAAAATTTATTATAATGTTGTCACTCTGACCTCAAATTACTAAGGAGCTTTTGAGGTTCAGCCATGACTCCTGAAATGTTCTTTTAAAGTGCAACTTGTACATTAGATTACGTTATCTTTAAGGTAATTTTGCAGGTTGCAGTCACTCCTATTGAAGGTTTGTGTAACTGTTTTTTATTAAGTAAGGCCATATGTGCACATACATTTATATAAGGCTTAGTGCATGTGTGTAACAAGTTTGTGATTTGTGTGAACTTTATTTTGATTGTATTTCTCAATCACTGAATTTCTCTTTTATAGGTTTATGGGTGCTGAAATCAAATTATCTCATGAACAAAGACAAAAGTCGAGCTCTCGGTGCTTCAGTACAGATCTAGCTATTGGACAAATGGAACTATTGGAATGCTTGTTTCCCACTGAATCACATTCCATTCCTGCTCAGTACACAGAGGTAAAAGGAGATGAAGGCCTGTCAACATGCAGTTGATGTATTTGGTTATCAAAGTCCTTTTGAAAGGGCTGGTTTACTAAAATGGTGGCAACAGATCAAAATTGTTTACAATCTAATGGCAGGTTTTGCTATGTTTATTCTATGACAGATTAATATTTTTGTTGAAGGGAATCTCTTAAATTTTCATTAGGCAACCTTTACTTAAATAAAGTTTAGACATCTCAAACTGGTTTTATGTTTGTAAAGACCAAGGTTAGTCTGTCCATGAGTGAGATTTAAACCTTATACTTTTTAAAACTGTTAGCTGTTAAGGTATACTTTGTAAAGACATTTATAGACCCCTTGTTAAGATTAACAATGTATGCACATACTTGGAAGATGCATTTATAACTAGGCTATCTTGTTTTCAGTGTTTATTTTTGTGGATTTCAGTGGCACAAGTGCTTATCAGTATTTATTCAGCCTCTTAACTCCCAAAATAGACAGAAAGGTATTTTCCGCTGTTGACAAAACATGTTGCTTTTATGCAGTGATTGTTGTAAAGCACGTATTTAATTTAAAGTTGATGTAATGCAGGCTATGTAGTCTCTTCCCATTGCCAGTGTGTCCAGTGGACATAGGTTACAGTGTTCTAAGCATAGGAAGTATTTGTATTTCACACTCACTCACAAACATATCTCATTACTCTCTCTCATAGCTTGTTACCTCTTGCGCTCATCTGTATACATAAACAAATCCATCGTTACAGTTTGGAGTCATTTACCTACTCCTTGCTGAATATAATGCCAATGTATGGGTGGTCTACTCTGTCAACAGCATAGTACCTTTTGAAACCTTTAAAAGTTTAAATCACACCAGATGAATGTTTAGCTCTGCATTCTAAAGCACCTGAAACCTAACGCTTTAAGAATGCTTTCCACTGTTTTTCTTCACTCTTTGCCTCACTGTATAAAGGGGTTGCTGCTGTTGTGTAGACATCCATAGCTTCCAAATGCCCCAATGGCAAATGTCTAACTTTAAGTCAGTCCTAATCTTTTCACAGACATTACATTGTATTCTGGCAATTGATATGTTGCTGTTAACATTGAAACTGTGGGCTCAGAAACCCATCAGTAAAATGTAGTTGGGTAAAAAGCCTGAAATAGCTGAAGCTATCAGACATAATAATGATGCACCTTGCAGCTACAAATTGTATTGGTATGTGGAAAGTCTTCTTCAACCACTATCTTGCGTGTATGGTGACAGCACTCTTTTCATATGTACTTGTCAAGTCACCTTCCATCCCAAATTTTTAATGCCTGTGGTGCTTGGTGGTTCACCTGCTGTCAATACTGATTTGTTGGAAAAAGGGGCTGATGTATCAAAGGGTTTTTACACATTCAGTGTCTGTGGGTAAAGATTATAGTACATATTGACAAAGATTCGTATGAGCCAGCCGTCTCACTATTCAGTGAAATAATTAAACACTGCTAAACAATCAAATATGATTTTAATATTTCTAGATTCTCTACAGGGTATAGAAATAATTCGATCAGACCTAAACAGTGCTTCTAAAACCCACACCTTTAATCCGAGCACACATAATTGGAGTTGACAAATGGAAGTAGAAACAATATTTTAGTGCCATCCCTAAACAAGAAAGCACTAGCAGAATAATCTTCAATTTTTCTGAATGCTACCTTGCATAACAATGTTATGTTGTTCTGGCCCCTTAAGGAAGAAATAAAACGGCTCATCCTCTCTCAATATCCCTTCTTTGAGTTGCATATTAGTTTGTGATAGTGGCAGTATTTATCAGTGTTTATATGTTTACACAGATGAAGGCTCCTCAACTTTTTAATGGGGAATCTATCATTTATTAGAGTTTAAAATCTAAAACAGGATAGCCTAGTTAGAAATATTTTTGAACTTTGACTATACAAATGTTATATGTTGCACAGAGTCTGGTTTACCAACTGCTTTATTTTTTACGCAAATGTGTATTACAGTAGTACTGTTTACTACAAAATGCAGTTCACAGACGTTTTGCTTGAAATAGCCACATCTATCTCTCCTATCTGTTCTGTGGGGAGATATCAACACATGTAAGTTTACTATTCACCAGTAATTGTTGGAAGGATAAGGGGAGAGCCTAGAAAATAGGGAATAACAACTACAAAACAAAAGGGGTTTAGCGAGAGACTTGCTAATATAGACATCCATCCACAAAAGAATAAGACCATTGCTGTTCAAAACTACACGTCTAAAGTTAAGTGCAGCCCAAAAAGCCACAAAACTGTCACAAATTTACTCCATCGCAACCTTTAAGTGCTTCTAGTACCACACATTTCTACTCAAAGGTACTGCTACACTCTATCAAGAACATAATAAGGACGTAAAATAACACCCCATAGTATATAATGTTAAAATAATTAAATTATTTAGACTTTTCAGATAAATAAATAAATGTATATATGCTGTTTGTGTAAGTTATATTGCTATTTCATTGAAATCTTATAATTAAAAAAAAAAACTAATTTTTAATCAAGATGTTAGATAATTTGAAATGTATTAAAAACATAACTTTTACTTATGTTTACTAATTATGAATTAAATATTAACATGCCATCGAGGGTGAGATTGTTTTTAATTTTGTTTAACAAATAACATGTACCAATTGAATTAATATATTTTAATTATTGAAGTACTTAATGAACATTTAATTTGATGAGCTGGTGTGCATTAGCATTTTATATATTAGTTCTAGGTAAAAAATAACTAATTTCATTTGATTCAAAATCTACCTTTACCTTACAATATTTGCAATATAATTTTGATGAATACCAAGGTTTAGTATTTTAAGCCAACAGTCTGTGTACCAGGCTGTTCTGATTTAGGCACACAAGCATTATCAATTAATATTGACTTATTTTTTTTTAGATACATGCACACTAAATTGCTACTTGTGCTAGTAGGTGGTGTTAGAGTTTCTATGGTAGTACCCATTCACAATGCAATCTACTTTTTACTGTATCATGCAAGGTAAAGCAGTTGTGCTTGAATCACTTATGCCAAGTAGTTTTGTAGGCAGCAAAATGCCTCATGAGCTAATGTCTGCCATTTCACCACAATTCAAAACACCTTATCTTCCTCACTATTATATGCAAAAATAGAAGAAGTACTTCTACAAGTGTGATCTCCATCTTGTTAAGGGCCCGGATTTATAACCTGCTACAAATATCAGATTTTATGTCTGACAAACTATTCATTGGATTGCAGGCCTTCCCTATGTGATTACGTAGCTGAATCTTAGTAGTTGATACTGAATTTTGTGAGAGTGAATAAAACAGTTTTTACGCAATCTAGTCTGAGACTAATAAGCTAGCAGCTGGTCTTATTAAAGGAAGCTCATCCTTCTGTCCACTTCTAACAAAATATCCTGTATAATAGGTCTGACAAGTTGGATAATGTTTCCCCCATTACTCCTCTTGGCAGTCTTTTTAAATCTCCTGCTACATAGGTGAGTTTCTTATTATATAAAGTGACTAATGGCACAGTATTGACATAGGTTTCTTCCTGTTCTTGCAGTTGCGTATCTAACCTAATGATCTATGATACTATTACAACATGTCTCCAGTGGCACAGAGCTGACAATAGTGTAGGAAAGTGCCATCTTTCTGGCATAGTTACCCCCACTTTTTGTCTGATGTCAGTGTGCTTGGACTGTAGTTCACTTGGATCCGGCTAACCAGGACCCCAGTGACAGTGCTTTGTCCCCTAATTTTTGTTGTTTGTTACTTTCACACCCACAATTGACATTCTGGTGCACCATGGGTCCCCTATGGGCTGCAGATTGTATTGTGCCACCCATAGGAGCCCATGCAAACTGTGACTGCAGGCCTGCCACTGCAGCCTGCGTGAAAGGGTGCATGCACCATTTCACTGCCAAACCTAACCACTGCACTTAGACATTATAAGTCACCCCTCTGGTTGGCCCTTCAGACCAAGGGCAGGGTGGTTGTCTCTAAGTATGAGGGTACCCCCTGCATGAGCAGGGTACCCCTACAGACCCCAGGCCAATTCCTGGGCTCTGTAAGTACGGGAAAGCCATCTTAAGGTATATAGTGGACACTAGTCAACAGACATGGTCCAGCTACATAATGGCTTCTACAAACCTAGGCATGTTTGGTATCAAAGATGTTGGAATTATGCAACTACACCTATTTCAGTTTTAATTGCATGATACCATGTACTCGTGGGTTCCATAGGGGATCCGCCAGTTCTGCCTGTGCAGCCTTACGGGGTCCAGCTGCCAACCCGCGCTGCTGCTGACCCCAGACACTGTTCTGCCCGCCTGCTGGTGAGGCAAGCTCAGGTCAGAGGAGCAGAACAAAGGATGTCCTGCAAGTGAGAGGTGTGACCACCTCTCTCTGTGTATTAGGTGTCTAAGGGCTGGGGTGGAGGGGCCTCTGAATGCCACCAGACTGCTTTGAAGGGCACATTTGCTGCCCTCCTTGCACAATCTGGTTTGCACCAGTTCAGGAACCCCTGGTTCCCGCTCTGGTGTGTAACTACATAAAGGACAGGGGAGTGACCACCTTCCTGCCCAGCTCCTCTCCTATGGAGGTTCCCAGAGCTCAGCCAGGTGGCCACTTGATTCTGCCATCTTGAAAATAAGATGAGCAGATGCCCCTGGGAGCATCTGGTTGGTTAGTCCACGTAGGAGACAACCCTGACCCCCCCTTGATAGGTGGGTCACTACAGAGAGTGACCAACCCCCTTTTAGATGTATTTAAGAGCTCCCTTGCTGGTGGTTTCTCAAAATTGTCAAGCAAGACTCTACAAGGAACTCTCTGCAAGACATCTTCTGCCCCTGGCCTCTGGAACCGCTGCTAGTGTTCGCCTGGAACTGAACAAGTCTACTTCTGGTGGGAACACTTCCACTGCAACATTATTTTTCCGGATCCTGCAAGAATTCTGCAACATCCAAGGCTGTTCATCCTCCAGGGTCACAAGGATTCTGCACCAGGAAGCACAAAGGAATCTACTTTCGAGTGAAGGAGTTACTCCCCTGCATCTGCAGGCACCCCAAGATGATGTTGACTGGTTGGTGGGTTCTGCTGTCTCTGGACAGCGGAAGATCCTGCTTCTCAACTGGTGAGTATGCAGCCTCCTCTGGGTCCTGCTTCTCTTCTTTCCAAGTTGGGAGACTGTAGGCCCTTGCTCCTGCCACACGACTGGCAACCCTGTGCACCGTGACTGTTGCACTTGCCCTCTGGGAAGTCTTCAGGTTCCAAGAAGCTCTGGCCCCCAGCACTCTGCTAACCAAAGATCATCTCCTGTCCTGCAACTCTTGTGGCGTGGGACTTTCATTTTGCTGGGCTGGTAAGGCCTCCTTGTGACTCCCTGTGTCCGGAGTCTGTGGGTCACTTGTGGGGGCTTCATCGACTTCTGTTGGCCTTACTGGGTGCTGAAGGCCAGCTCTGACTCCCCATCCTGGGTAGAGTCTCCTGGACCTTGCTGGTCCCCAAAACTTTGCAATCTCATCTTCTGCTCCTGTTGCATTTGCCAATGCTTGTTGATGACCTGGCTGGTCACCAGCCTTCCTGCAATCCGGCGGCCTTCGAGGGACAGCTTGTAGGTGACTCCTGGGATGTTCAGCAACTCCTGTGCCCTGCAGCTCGATTTCTTCTACTACCAACTTGCAGGAACCAAATCTTCAGGAGGGTGGGTATTGCCACCTGCAACACTTGGACACCTTATTGGGTGCTGGACTCTGTCCCCTTCCCTTTCGGGTCCTCCACGTCCAGAATCCGTCCCTGGGTTCCACCGAATTGGTCTACGGGTCGTGACAGCAGCTGAACAATCTGAGGCATCCATGGTCTTAAGAGAGAGTCCCTTCTCCCCTCCGCAACCGAGTACCTGGTGTAGGTACTCCTGTCTTCCGGGTATCTTGGGGTAGGGGCACTCTCTATCCATCCTCTTGACTGCTGGTTTCCTTGGGGTCCGCTTAGAAGGGTGCTGAATTCCACAAAATCCAACCACTCCTCTGTGTGTTAGCTTATGGGACAACAGGGTGGGTAACTGACTTACTCCTGGTTGCTGGGGTCACCTACTGTACTTACCACTGATATTCCTAACTGGCCCCGGCCCCCAGCAAACCACCACACTTACCTTGGCTGGAGTTCCACTTTCATATTCCACAATTTTAGTATATGATGTGGCCCTCCCCAAGGGCCCTGTAAATGTCTATGTTATTTCTGATGGTTATTTTATGTGTATGAATGTATGTAATATCTCCAAAGGGCGATATACCAATGTCAGTTAAGTAGTAGTGCTATAATAAAGTAACCTTTATGCAATACTTGTATGGTTCTTTCTTGTGACTAAGTTATTATCTGACTATTATGGTATTGGAAGTGCTTTACATTCCTCCTGCATCAGATTTAGCTCCTCTCCTCATCCACCCATAGAGAGCTTCTGCTATCTGGACACCTATTCACTGTCACTAAGGGTTGCCTGGACTCAGTATAGAGTGCCACACCACAGGTGCACACCATAAACTGAGCCAGCATCCTACAAATAGTCATTGTGTAACTATGGTTCGTCAGTATTGTATCTTTTATAGATTCACATGCTTGAGTCTTCCCCGTCGTCATGGTGGGAGTCCCACGGTAACAGTAATAAACGCAGTGCTAATGTATTAGTATTGAAGTCCATTGAAAAACAATATAAATTGGTAGCCAATTCACATTGATTAAATACACCCAAACTTCAGCCAATCAGAGCAGAGGGCTTGAAGCACTCTTCCCTGCAGAACCACCATACCACAGAGTTCTTACTGCCGATGGCTCCGTCAACGGTAGTTAAAGGCATAATTCATAATCCGCAACCTCACCTATGCCTAAAAATTTGCCTAAGATTTCACCATTGCTCCTAGCTTGTCAACAGGAGTTTCAGGAATCAGAAGATGAGGGTATGTTTGGACCTGCTTACAGCCCTTTACAGTTAAGGGTAAAATGTCAAGACGCGGAGGAGGAAGAAGCTGAAGGTGACCAATCAACATATATGAATGGAGACTATTCTTTCTCTGGTAGGGGGCATTCTTCCTAACAGTTGGATGAGTTCCAGGGGCACTATACTTATGAGGAACAGGAAGAAGATAAACATCATGTTCAGGAGCCGTCTGTCAACATTCCTATAACACTGGGTATGGACTTGAGCAGGATGGTTAATGATTATTATAAAAGATTTCTGCTCAGCTCAGCTGCCTCCACTGAGACTGGCAGCGCTCCCTGCAACTCTGCAAAGCACACCCAGGCCTCAAAAGGAAACAAATACCGCCACCAATAATAATCCCAGACACTTTTCATGACAGCTATGATCAGCAATAGAAAGAGGGAGAAATGTTGTTGAATCCCACCGACAATGATGAGTGGGATGATTATGTTGCACCAATGCCAGACTCTCCTACCCTTCCTACGGCTGGTATACCGCCTGTTGATATTGACATTTTCCATGACTTACTTGAAAGGGCGTAAAAGCCATTCAACCTTCCTATGCCTGTTAAACAAACGGAATGTATCCTCTATGATTTTATATCAGGAACCCAACAAACTACTAGATCCATTCCTATTGTAGACTTTATCTGGCAGGAAGGCTTACAATTTATGAAATGTGACCTACAATCCCAGCTCGACTCAAAAGGGAGCCTCCACAGACGAAATATAGGAACATTATAGTTTTCCTAAGAAAAACTCTCAACCACTAGAGTTACCCCTTGGTGGAATGCTTCACAATTGTTTCCATTTTGTTCCATTGTGGAACAAGGCATGCTGCGACCAAGGAATTACATGGGAGCATTTTGTTTGACTATATAACCTAATTCACTGAGGTGGAAGGAAATAGGAATGGGTGGTGGGTCTTGAAGTGGTTAAAAATACATGCCGACCAGGGACATCTGTATTTAAATACCTGCCTTAGTGGCTGTGTGATTAAAAATGGTATAAGTGGAAGTGGGGTATATTATGTACCTGCAACACTCCCGCTCTTTCACCTACTAGTCTCCTTACAGGGGTCCAAATCATGATACCGGAACTAGTGATTTTCACTACTTTGATGACACCACAAGAGTCAGGTGCCGTATAAGGAGTGGCACCAGGGAATCATCCTTGGTCCTGATGAATGGCTTAGTGGTAGGCTTTAAAACATGTAGACCATGAAGGCAGGTACATAATATACCTCACTTCCACTTACCCCATTTTCAATCATACCGCCACAAGGGCAGTCATTTAGGAGGGCAAGCCCAGCCTGTATTTTTTCCTCTTACTCCTACTTCATCTTTTCTTTTAATATTAATGAAGACAACAACATCTGTGGCGGCTGTCATTCCAAAACTAGACAAGAAAAACGAGGCTCCAGAAAGTTCTCCTATTTGTCTTATTGGTCATCCTCAACTGGATTCAGCAATCATGCAAGCGGTTCAGAGGAGGGCAAAAAATCCTACATTGTCATGCACAGCTCCTCCTGACATCTCGTCGCCGCTGCCATGTCTTCCTGAAGATGAGAAAAAAGATGGCGAGAGAGATCCTGATGGAAGGTGAAAAGGCTTCATCAGAAATAATTCATGTGGCCATAGACATCTCTTCTACAGCCTTCAGGCAAATGGCAGAAGCCCTTGTATTGAGGTGCCAAAGGTGGGTAAAATCCACGACTTTCCGTCCACTGGACGTGCTGTTCAATCGAGAGTTCCTGTTTGGGAAGCATGTTGACAATCCCTTGCAGTCAATAAAGCCGGCTACGGATACAGCTAAGTCACTGGCAAACTTTCAGGAGAGAAGGTTCCAGCCCTTTCGAGGCCGAGGTAGAGGCCAGTACACCTCCCGACTTCGATTTCAACAGCGGGATCAGCCCTATTCACAACAAGGATTCCGTTCACCATATCCAGCACAGTCCTACAGGTCAACAAGAGCAGCTGCATATTCTGGACAGCCAAGGCGTCGAGGCTCTTAAGCAGGAGGAAAACCTCAGGATAACAATAGTAAACAATGAAGGACTGCACGCCTATGTCACTACAGTCCCTGATCAGCTCAGCCAAAACTTAACCAAATTCTTCAATCAATGGAAGCTCATATGTTTCCGTTAGATTGGTGTTGGGCATATTCAGCACGGTCACACTCAGAAATTTGTTAAAAAACCTCACAGTTTTCCTCCTCAGAAGAAAACCTATCATCATCTTGTAGTTCTGAAAAGAGACATATGACTACTTTCTCTAAACAATCAGTAGAGGGGCAAAAGAGACTTATAACCACTTCTCTCAAAACACGCAATAGAGTAGGTGCTGCACAGCCAGCACAATCAGGGTTTTTAATTCTTTCTGATCAAAAAGAAGTCAGGAAAGTGGCGGCTGGTAATGGATCTCAGGTTAGTGAACAAGTTAATCAAAAAGCAACCTTTCAGAATACTTTCTCTGCAGGAGAGTTTGCAGCTGATGGAAACAGGGGACTTTTTCTCTTTCCTGGATCTAATGGATGCATACTTTTACGTACCAAAACACCCAAAGGACAGAAGATTTCTCATGTTCAAGGTGGCAGGGTGCCATTATCGGTTCAAGGTGCTCCACTTCGGCTTAAGATCAGAGCCCAGGGTTTTCACCAAGTGTAAATCACCAGTGGCAATTTTCCTAAAGAGGTCCGGTCATCAGGTATTCCCCTACCTGTACGATTGGTTGATCAAGGATCCATCTTTCCAGTCGGCAAAGAAGTCACAGAGGCCTGTCTATGTCTGTTCCAATTCCTAGGCCTCAGGCTGAACAGAGAAAAATCAGTCCTTGTCCCCTCCAGTTTGCTGACATTTCTAGCAGTAGTCCTGGCTACCTAGCTTTCCAAAGCCTTTCCCACAGAAGAGATAACTACCTGATTACTTTCGCTAATGCTCTCAATCTCAGCAAAAAAAGTTTCTTGTTGGACATACAAATCCTTGCTGGGGATGATGTCATCCTGCATCCTTCTTCTCATGGGCAGGGATGGTTTCTTACACATTCCCCCTGTTTCCGCTCATTCCAAAGGTCCTACAGAAAATGAAAAAGTAGCCTTGTCAACTAATTCAAATAGCCCCGGCGCGAGACAGACAGTTTTGGTACCCCTATCACAGTACTTACACATACAGTTTACGCCAGAGAAGAGTCTTCTCTCAATAAACAACGGCGAAGTGTACATTCATAAATTCACATTCTCAACTTGTCAGCTTGGCTCCTCAATATGCTGAATTCTGAAGTTTAGTGAGATACAGGCTTTCATTATAAAGGAACCTTACTTACAATTTTTGGATGAAAGAGTTATTTTACATACAAATTCTTCATCCATCCCTAAGGTGCGTACCACATTTTATCTCAATTAACATATCATTTTGCCCTATTTTTCTCTAATCCATCTTTGTCAGCAGAAAGAGCCTTACATTTGCTGAACATAAAACGTTGCTTGAAGTTCTACTTGCAAAGAACAAGAACTTTCTGAAAATCAAATGAATTGCTTATTTCTTTCTTTGCTCTAAGGAAGGGACAAGCCTTGGCATGTGCTAGCATTGTTCGATGGGTATGCTCAACTATAGTCTTCTGTCATGAGAAGGCTGGACGTCCGTTAGTTTCGAAGATGACGGGTCACTCAATTAAAAAAGTTGCATCGTCTCATCCCTGTTCTCAGGAGTGTCTCTACCTGACATGTGCAGGGTGGCTACATTGGCGAACACCCATACATGCACAAAGCATTACTGTCTGGATGTCTGGAATAAGGCAGATGTAGAGGTTGGCCAGGTTACCCTCCTAAGATTATTTTCATAAGGTATGCAGCTTTTATGGATCAAATCTGTTTATTAGTTTTCAATTTTCAGTTTCAAACATTGCATATGCAATACAACACTATATTGCAAGAAGACTCAGTAACAGCTTACTTAATGCGAAACAATAGAAAATAAAATTAGTAATTAATGCAAGTACGTTTCCCCACTGCCAGCTAGCCATTCCATGATCATACCCTCCCAGGCTCTGATACCCGGTGGATCTAATACTATAAACATATCTCCTTACAGGTACAGTCCCTTACAATCAGTTCAAGTTCAAAACCCTCGAATAAGCTGAGCATGTCAGCTCTCCGAACTCCTCGGACAGAATACACAAAAATGGTTGCCAAAGATCCCTAAAGTCCTCAGCTCGCTGCTGAGAGTCAGGCTGAGCTTTTCCATAGCAAGGATAAACCAAAGTCTGTGCAGCCACGAGACTGTTGTCGGGATTCGCTCTGTCCCCCAGTGAGATAACAACTGAACTGCTGCGTTCAAGGCTGGAGCCATCTGTCGACCCCTCAATGATGTCAGGGGGAAGGTTAGAGAATTGGGAAGGCCCAGCAAAACATATGCAGGAAATCTAGGGATCTGAGTATCAAAAGCCCTGTCCACTGTGTCTAGTATGTCCTTCCAATACCTGTGTAGTTTGGGACAGTGCCATAGCAAATGCACGAGTGTACCTCCGCCCCCACAGCCCCTCCAGCAGAGACTAGATTTATTATGATCCCAGGTGTGAATCCTACTTGGGGTATAGTACCAGGAGGAGGCCACTTTATAGGCTGTCTCAGTACCTGCTGAGTGGTAAGCTGTGTGATGCGCCCTATAGAAGACACTCTCCCACTTGTCTTCCGATAACTCTCTCTCGAGTTCCCTCTCCCATCTCAGCTGCCCCTTAGTCTTGGTCGGGCGAACCGCCCCCCGTAGGAGGACATAAAGCTCGGAAACCACGCGCTTGTCATCCTTTTTCATTAGAGTCCATTTTTCAAACGGTGTTAACGGCCCATCTATTAATAACCTGTTGGCCGGGAGCAGGGCCCAGTGTCTTATTTGATAGTACATCATCCTGTCCGCTTCGGTTAGGCCATATAACTCCCTCATCCGGTCAAAAGGGATGACCGCCTGCTCATCAAATAAAAACCCCACCCTCTTGCAGCTCCCCTCATACCACCGACGCAATGCTCAGACTGTAAGCCCGGGCTAAAGTTGGGGTTCGCGCCCAGAGGAGTCATTGGAGATGGGAAGGTCGTCAAGCCCACCGCGGCGGCCACCCGATCCCACACTCTCATCGAAACCCCCGTGACCGAGATATATACAATCCCTGTGCCCTGTGACGGCACCTAAGCCAAGGTTCCTTCCATATATGAGAGCCCGCCACTGCTTGGTCCATAAAACACCAATGCTTCTCGGAGGACGGACAGCTCCATTCCAAGAAGAAACGCAGCCGAGCGGCTTGGAAGTATCGAAGAAGACAGGGGACCGCCAGTCCCCCCCTCTCTTGGGGCGATACAGGATCTGCCGCGATAACCGCGCCGTCCTCCCTTCCGTATAAATCTTAGCACTGCCGCTTGGAGGGTCGCTATCGTCCGTGGCGGAGGCTCTAACGGGAGCGCCTGAAACAGATACAGTATGCGTGGTAGAATGGTCATCTTCACTGCCGCGACCCTACCCAACCAAGACAATTTAAGTTTCCCCCACATCTCTAAGTCTCGATGGACCTCCCGAGTAAGTTTCGCATAATTCACCGTCACTGTGCGGGCGACTGTGGATCCCAACTTGATCCCCAAATATGGGAGCCCCGTGGAGGACCATGTGAAGCGGAATCGGGCCTTCAGGTCCCGTTCCTGTTCCGCACTAATAAACTTGCCCATAGCCTGCGATTTAAACATATTCATTCGGAACCCCGAGACCCGCCCAAGTTCCTCCAGGACACCCATTAGCACCGGTAGCGAAGTCGTAGGTTCCGCCAGAGTAAGGATGACATCGTCCGCGTAAAGTGATATGAGATGTTCGTCTCCCCCAAACTTCACGCCCCAAATCTGAGGGTTACCCTGAAGCCTCTGCGCCATAGGCTCCATATAGAGCCCAAAAAGAAGGGGCAAAAGCGGACACCCCTGTCTGGTGCCTCGTTGGGCGGCAAACAGCAACGAAAGTGTCCCATTATCCCGTACCGCCGCCCGAGGTGCTTGATAAATGCAGCAAATCCATGCCATAAAGCCCGATCCCAGTCCAAAGCGCTCAAGCACCTGGAACAGGTATGGCCAGTAAACCCTGTCGAGTGCCTTTTCAGCGTCGAGGGAGAGAAAGAGCGCCGCCCTATGAGAGCGTTCGGTTTTATCCAAGAGGTGAAGCAATCGCTTCGTATTATCGCTACACTGCCTATGCGGTATAAATCCCGCTTGGTCAGGATCCACGAGCCCCGGCATATAGTAGTTAAGACGATGTGCCAAGATGCCAGTAAATAATTTAGCGTCAATATTCAGAAGGGAGATCGGCCTATACGAGGCACATTCCTCAGGATCTTTCCCCGGCTTCGGGATAACCACGATGGTCGCGTCTAACATACTAGGTGTAAGAGCGCCGGTCTGACGAAAGGAGTTAAAGAGTCGCACCAAAACGGGAACGAGTTCTCCACAAAAAGATTTATAAAAAAGGGCTGAGAATCCATCAGGACCAGGTGACTTCCCGGTTTGCAGCCGAGCGATCGCTGAAATAACCTCTTCCGCCCTTATAGGTAAATCTAGTGCGGTTGCCTCTTTCAAAGACAAGGGAGTGATTGCTATATCCTCTAAGAAGGATTCTGGGGTTAAGGTACCGGGCTCTTCAGCCCTATATAGATTCCGATAGAATTCCGCGAAAGCCTGCGCTATTTGGTCACTCGTGTGTGCTTGTGTTCCAGAGGGGGAGCGCACCATTTTTATCATTGATGCTGCCCGCTGCGCTCTTAACCTATGTGCCAGCGACTTACCACACTTATTGCTTCCTACATAGTACTTATGTTTAAGGCGGGCTACCGCGTACTCAGCCCTGTCCCAATCCAATCTACTCAGCTGTTTTCGCACCTTCTCAAGCTCTCGCCATATTCTAGGAGCACCAGTGCGTTTATGTGAGCGCTCTAACACCCTGACTCGCTGTTCTAGGTCCCCCCTAGGTCTACTCCTTGCCTTATTATCCCTAGAAGAAAGGGACATCACTTCACCTCTCACCACAACCTTCAGTGCTTCCCACAGTGTTGCAACGCTTACTATCCCATCGTCATTAAGACTAAGGTAGTCTGTTATTGCCCCTCGAATCGCCTCTACCGTCTCAGCGTTCTGAAGCATTGAATCCCTAAATTGCCATCCCGATGTACCAACCCTCTCCACGTCCATGTGGATCTCAACTGTAATTGTGGCATGATCTAAGAGGGCCCGCAGCTCAATCTCTGCGTCTCTAACCCTAGAGAGAAGCTCCTGTGATGCCAGAAAGAGGTCCAACCTAGCGTATGTTTTGGTTGCTGAAGAGTAAAAGGAGTAGTCCCTCAGCGAGGGGTGCACACTTGTCCAGACATCCACTAGACCACACTCGCTGAGCCATTGCCTCCCTGCATCCGACAGAGAGGGTCTGCCCGTGCCGCTGGCCTGAGTGATCCAAGACCCCGTCCATTTCCAAATTAAAATCGCCCCCCAGCAAAACAGCACCATCAGGGGATTGGAGCAGCGGAATCAAAGACTGTCTCAGGAAAAGTTCTTGTTGGGAATTAGGTGCATAAAGGGAAGCGGTCGTGAAGGAAAAACCTCCCAGTTTAAGTCTCATAGCCAAAAGCCTCCCTGGGATCTCATGAAGTTTTGATATCACTTCCCCCGGAAATGAACGTGATAGAAGTATCGCCACCCCTGCATGCTTTGATGGTAACGAGGACCAGAACTGCCTGGGGAACCACTTAGAACGCATACAGTAGGTATCTTTGAAAACAAGGTGCGTTTCCTGCAAGAGACATACATGACTCTCCGATCTCTCTAGAGCCGACAAGATGGCTAGCCTCTTAGTAGGGTTATTGAGCCCCCTCAATTTAAACTTAAACATTTAATGATCATAGCCTATACTGAGGGGAGCCAACAGAGAAGGCTGGGGCACAGCAGAGGACTACCCCCTACATTAACATCTAGACCACCTAGAGCAATCAGGCCTAAGAGCATTTCCCTAAAAAGCCATCATCACAGGGAAACACAACAACAAACAAATGATAAGCACAACAGGTGCATAGAACACAGAAGTCCTCGATTGTCGACAATCGCGAGGTGCAGTTTCCACGGGGCAGTATATCCAACCAGATCGAGTGGTCAGGTCCACAGACCCCGCCGCCCTAACCCTCTTCAACAGTCAGTATATTGTTAGCGATGCGGCCAGTAGCAATCCCGGCCGCCCCCCGGGAGACCGAACTAGGTCGAGGTTCCGGCGGCAACATTGTCCAAAGCGACCTCTCTCTCCAACCTCAACTCCGAGGCCGTCAGGCGCTGCAGCTTCCTTTTCTTCTCTTTTCTCCACCAACAAGGAGAGCCGCGCGCCGGCAGAGCTGCTCCCCCGCTCGACTCACGGCCAATGTCCTCCAGACCCAGGACGCGGCAGCCTCCAAGATGGTTTTCACCTGCCGGACCTGCTCCTCCCAGCGGAAAACCAGTCGAAACGGGTGGCCCCAGGAATATGACACCTTGTGTGTCCTCAAATGATCCGTGATCGGTCTAAACTCTCTCCTCCTCTGCAAGGTCCGCACCGACAGATCATGAAATAGCTGAAGTTCATGCCCACAAAAGTGTACACTCTGGAGATTGCAGGCCCGCTGTAGAATCTTTTCTTTAAGGACAAAATTGTGGAGACAGGCTAAAATGTCAGGGGGGTGATCTCCAGGACCTCCAGCGCGCCCAACTCGATGTACCCGGTCCAGGGCCACCTCCTGTGTCTCGTCCGCGCCAAGCAAGGAGCAAAACAGGTCCACCACGTAGCCCACAATGTCCTCCTTTTGAACCCCAACGGGGCCCCTCTAATGTGAATATTTTGTCACCTTGAGCGGTTTTCCAGGTCTTCAACCGCCAACTGGAGGAGGTCCTGCTGCTCTTGGAGACGGATCACCTCCTGCTGTAGGCCCGCAACCTCCTTGCCACGCGGGATCTCATTATCCTCTAGCTGCGAAACACGCTCACCCAAGGAGGAGACCTCTCCCCGCAACTCCTTCAGCTCCTGTGAGATGTCCCTACGCAGCTCTTGGATGTCTCCCCGAAGGGACTCAAACAAGGTGGTCAGAAAGCCCTTCGTGACAGGAGAAGTCTCCGCTGGATCCGTCTCCCCCGACTCTCCAGGGCCCTCGTCTCAGGTGAATCCTCCGCCACCATGCCAGATGTCAGGCGCATCCCTTCCAGCATGTCCCTCACCGAGCGCTCGCGCTTAGACTTTGACGCCGCCATGGTACGCCGGCCTGGTCACTCCACGCCGGTTCTCTGCCTCAGGGAATCCAGGGTCTCTGTCCGGGGCCGATCGGTATGGTACCCCCAGGCCGGGACCGCGCCCAGGTCCAGCCTTCACCGGCCTCCTCCGCGACAGTCAACTCTTGGCACCCCTTCCTCAGAGCCGCGGGGCCACGATCGTCAGAAAATCAAATAATGGGGTGAGGCCAGACTCCCAGGCCCCTACCTTCTGCTGGGGGCCCGCAGCTCCAACGGCCCACTCCGAGGCCCCAATGTGAGGAGGTCTTGCCTGTCCCCCTCAATCTGCCACACACGAGGGAGCACCTTCTCCCCCAGGCACCCGGTCAGCAGGTGCCGGGTCCACGCAGGCCAATCCACCTGATATGGGGCCCAGGGTAATCCCCAGGCCCTCCGATCCTCGGCGCTCGGCCTGGAGGAGCTGCCGGGCAGAGGCCCGTCCCGCAGCCCAAGCCGCCTCCTGCGCCGCACCGCAGCCCCGCCCCTGCTATGGGGCCGAGGCCAGCTCCCCTTGCGGTAGCAGCACACCCTGGTCCCGGCCGCCGCCGAGCGAGGCAAACCCTCGGGGCACCTCACAGTATGGGGGGAGCTCCCCCCCTGCGGGCCACGAGGCACTGTACTGGATCGAGGCGGCGGAGCACTAGCGGGCATGTCCTAGCGCTCCGCCATCTTGGACACGCCCCCCGGTATGCAGCTTTTAAGCTAAAATCTTATGTATTTTTCCTGCTGTAATTGTTTACCAGTTTAAAAGCTATTGTTATCATTTGTTCATGCTATGCGGTTTCACGGCCATAGTTGACTGATAGTATTTGAATATGTGTTACATGGTGGGATGGTTCGTCTAGCCACCACCATTATTCATAGGACACTGCTAACTAGTCTGATTCAAGCCTGTGAATCTATAAAAAAAAGTATTGATATCTTTTATAGATTCACATGCAGCCCTCTCTCATGCTCGTTCAGGCTCACCACTTGCATACTTCTGTGACTTTATTTGCACTTGTGCTCGAAATCTGAGGTATTGTGGCTCTGCAGGGAAGAGTACTTCAAGGTCTCTGCTCTGACTGGCTGGAGTTTCGGTATATTAAATCAGTGTGAATTGGCTAACAATTTCTATTGTTTTTATAATGGACTTTAATACTAACACTTTAGTATAAAAGATATCAATACTGGAGAATCACATTGTACATGTAAGTAACTTGTTTTTTAGTGCACCCACCTGCCCGAAGAAAAGATGGCCACTTTTAGTTTGAAATTTGCGACAGTTGGTGATCGTCCTGATGTTGCATTTATTTCTTGACATTGGCCCAGGCGTAGTTGCTTCAGGGCACGCTGTGGACCAAATTTGCAAACTTGCTTGTTTTAACTAGTTGGAATTCAGTAAGAAGGAACTCTTGTGTGTTCTCCAGCACAAGTGATGAATTCCAGCCTGTATGTCTACATGTATGAGTTACCAACACTAAAGTTATCACTGCCTTGCCATTTGGTTTCTTCAGATATAATACTAGCCAAGATCGAAAGCTCCAGCCCACTCTATCATAGTTTTCACAGTAATTCAGCAGCTCATTTAATAAAGTGGTTATTTCTGCCTATGTAAATGTTTCATATGGAAAGTTTAAATTTCAGGGGAGCACGTTTCATCTTTTGGTTTTAGGCGTATCTACTTACAGTATGGTCTTCCTTGAGGTTATTTTCTGATGTGATACTGGAGGGACTCACTTTAGCCTGTGACTTGTTGAGGCTTTAAGTAAAGTAAAATACTTTGTTACCAGTGTTGAATTCTTTAGGCATACTATTGAAAATCATAGTAGATTTTGTGGCCTTGGACTGAGGCCTTCAAAGCATGTTTCACAAATACATATCCAACCTCTTGGTGTAGCCTAAGTTCAGAGGTGTTACCAAAGATTGGAGCACACATACACCTAATTGACCTTTTAGTAAAGAAGAGGTATTGACAAAGTGATGGCTTTTTCCATTATAATCTGATAGAGGCAAATGTCATTGTCCTAGATGTAAGCTGTGGATATGGCTGAGTGAATGGTAAGGTCATTTGTGAAGCCCTTGGTTGCTGTAAAGTGGGAAGATAAATGTACTGTTGCTTTTAATTATTTACCAACTTTGGATAAAGCAGTGGCCGACTATGCTCTAGTGTCACACTGACTAGGACTTCCCAGACGCTAAGATACTTGTTGTCCCATGGGGGCTGGGAGAAGGTCTCCACATGAAAACATGTGTGGGGAGTTAAAATCTGCACTCCTTCCACTGACCAGTGGTATTCAGTCAGTTCCCACAACAGCCAGTGCTACTGCCTGTGCCATTTTTGCAGATTAATATGCTTTCCCTTAGAGGGAAATTACAGTGATGCTGATGATGCGAGAATCAGGATTCTGGAGACTAGTTATTCTGTTTTAAACCATCCGGAAAAAAACTTTGGGAACACACCTAGAGCTTGATCATCTTAAAGAGTACAGAGTCCACATATTTAGGCTAATTAAATATCCTTTTGGTTTCCTCAAGTTGAACATTGGCATTTGCTCTCCCAGTAGTTTGGGGAACAAGGACAGAGAGGAGAGGTCCCTAAAAGTGACTGCTTTGAATTTTGTCTGTTACACTATTGCACTACTCATTGAAGAGGAAAACTGTCTGCATAGGGCTTTACGTCTTAATCACAACTACAGGCCACAGCTCTGTATTTACCTGAGACTGGTCCTCCGACCTAAGGCCCTTTTGGACTCGGTCTCATTGTCGCTGTTCTCCGTGCCTTGGTGCGTTCTTTTTTTTCTTTCTCTCTCACACACTCCTTTTCCCCTTCTCTCGCTCTCTGCCTTTGCTGCTTTCGCTCAATCTTTGTCTTTCCTTTGTCTCTTTGGCTCACTCTTTGCCTTTGCTTTGTCTCTTACTTTGTTCCCTTTACTTGGCCTTTTTTTTTAATCACACACTATGGCCCTCATTTTAAACATGGTGGGATAGCCCGCCGCCCACATGTTGAAGGTCGACGGAAGACCAATAGTGCCGACGGCAGGCATCCCGCCATAATCTGACACATGGAGCCTCACCAACATTGATGGCGGTGAAGGCTGCCATGCTGGCTGTTGGTGGCGGGGGTGTATGCTGCTCTACCCTCATCGCCACGTCACTCCTGACACCACCATGCCTATAATGATGCAGTCATAGGCATGGAGGTATATGGAGGCACGGCGATGCCAGCAGAGCAGCATCCTAGGAACCCATTCCCACCCGGAGCAGTGCCACGGAACAGGTAAGTGCTGCCCAAGAGGGAAGGGGGATGTGGGTGTGTGTGTTGAGTGAATGAGTGCGTGCATGGGGGGTGTGTGTGTGTGTTTGTGAAGAGGGGATGTGTGTCTGCGTGTATGAATGTGTGCGTGTGTTTTGGAATATGGGTGCATGTGGATGTGGGGGGTTGGGGTTTGGGGGGACCCTTATGGAGGTGAGGGAGCGGGGCATGGTGAGGGGGCTTGGGGAAGGCCTGCAGGGAGATTGGAGGGAGGAGGAATGGGGGGTTGGTTTTCAGGGTTCGGGGTGGGGGGTGGCTGCGGTTCTAGGGGCTTGGGGGGGTGGGGGGACAGTTGTGTCAAGGGGGGGTTGGCGTGTCACATACAGGTGACAGGAATGACTGTAGGTAAGTTTGGTATCAAACGTCTCAGCACAATAAACCCACACTTATGCCAGTGTCGGATTTATTGAAAAATGCACACAGAGGGCATCTTAGAGATGCCCCCTGTATGTTAGCCCAACTGCTAGTGCAAGGCTGACCGGTCTGTGCCAGCCTGCCACTTCCAGAGAGTTTCTGACCACATGGAGTGAGTGCCTTTTTGCTCTCTGTGGTCAGAAACAAAGCATGTCCTGGGTGGAGGTTATTCACACCTCCCCCTGCAGGAAGTGTAACACCTGGCATTGAGCCTCAAAGGCTCAAGCCTGGTGTTACAGTGCCCCAGGGCACTCCAGCTAGTGGAGATTCCTGTCCCCTCGAAGAGCCCCTACTTTTGGCGGCAAGTCCAGAGGGATAAGAAGAAAAACAAGGAGGAGTCACCCTCTCAGCCAGGACCACCCCTATGGTGTCCAGAGCTGAAGTGACCCCCTCCTTGAGAAATCCTCCATCTGGCTTTGGAGGATTAGAACCAATAGGGATAGGGATGTGCCCCCCTCCCCAGAGGGAGCGGGCATAAGGAGGGTGTAGCCACCCAGAGGGCAGTAGCCAATGGCTACTGTCCCTGAGGGTGTAGCCACCCTCAGGGACAGTAGCCATTGGCTACTGCCCTCTGCCCCTTACTCACCCCTAAATTTAGTATTTAGGGGCAACCCCTAAATTTAGTATTTAGGGGCGACACTGAACCCAGCTCTTCAGATTCCTGATGACCTCAAGAAAGAAGAAGGACTGCTGAGCTGAAAACCCTGAAGAGAAGAGAAGGAGACACCAACTGACTCGGCCACAGCTCTACCGGCCCGTCTCCTGCTTTGAAACGAAGCAACGCATTCTGCAGGACCAGCGACCCCTGAAAGCCTCCAGCACCCCCTGAAAAGCCTCCATTACCGTGGAAAGCGGACCTGTCCAAAATGAAGCCCAGGAAACCAACCTTAAAGGGACTCTAACCTCACTCCAGAAGCGTGAGTCCAACTACTCTGCACCCGATGCCCCCAGCCAGTGTCCAGAGAAACCAACTATCCAGAGAGGACCCCCCAGGTGACTCCCACGATGTGTCCACCCTGGGCTGACCACATGGGGTGAATGCCTTTGTGCTCTCTGTGGTCAGAAACAAAGCCTGTCCTGGGTGGAGGTGATTCACACCTCCCCTTGCAGGAAGTGCAGCAACGATCAGCAGGCAGCCCTCACCCTTGCTCAGTTGGTGGCTTGCCCAAGAGGCTCCCCTGTGCCGTGCCTGCAACGCCTAAGTGACCCCCGGGTCCCTCAATAGTGTTCTATTGAGAACCCGATGCCATGTTTGCACACTGCACCCGGCTGCCCCCGTGCTGCTGAGGGTGTGGTTTTTGTGCCTACTTGGGGCCCCTCCGGTACTCCTCCAAATCCCCATGGTCTGCCCTCTGACAACGCTGGTACTTACCTGCAAGCAGACCGGAACCAGAGTACCCCAGTCTCCATAGGGGCCCACATTATTTTGGCTCCTGTTTGACCTCTGCACCTGGCTGGCCCTGTGTTGCTGGTGCTGGGTGTTTGGGGTTATCTCGAACCCCCAATGGTGGGCTACTTATGCCCCGGAGATTGAACCTGTGAGTTTATTACTTACCTCAAAAACTGGACTTTACTTACCTCCCCCAGGAACTGTTGAAAATTGCAGTGTCCACTTTTAAAATAGTTGTTAGAAATGGGGTCTTTGGTTGACAGTCAGGTTACCCCCTGTTCAAGCAAGTACCCTCACTCTAGTCAGGGTAAAAGAGAATCACCCTCAGCTAACCCCTGCTTACCCCCTTGGTAGCTTGGCAGAGCAGTAGGCTTAACTTCAGAGCGCAAGGTGTAAAGTATTTGTACCAACACACACAGTAACTTAATGAAAACACTACAAAATGACACAACACCGGTTTAGAAAAATAGGAAATATTTATCTAAACAACACAAGACCAAAACGACAAAACCCCGACATACACAAGTCAAGTTATGAATTTTTAAATATTAAACTCAAAAATAGCGCTTAGAAACAAAAATGCTTCGATGAGATGTAAACACGGCGTCGTGACGGAGTCGTTCCCAACAAGCCGACACCAGCGGCGCCGGACACAGAGTCGTGTAGACCCCCCCCACGTGTACAGTACCTTTGGTGAAGAGTGAAAACAAGCCGATGTGCGAAGTCGGGGATCGCGGCATCTGTGCGAAACGTTGAATCCACGCACTTCGAGCGGTGTCGGTCACGATGTGGTGCGGTGACTTCCATGGAGTCGCGGACTTCAGCGGGGCTGCTGCGGCGTCGGGCCTGCGAAGAGCGTCGCGTTCCAGCGAAGGTCACGGCGTCGGGTGCAGGCGGCGTTACCGGATTCAGCAGCGGCGTCGGTCCGGAGTCATCCGAAGTCGATTTCCTTGGATTTCCACCAGCTTTCCTTTCAAGGGCCCAGGGACTGGATAGGGCACCACTTGTCAGAGCAGGAGTCTCTCCAGAGACTCCAGGTGCTGGCAGAGAGAAGTCTTTGCTGTCCCTGAGACTTCAAACAACAGGAGGCAAGCTCTAACTCAAGCCCTTGGAGATTTCTTCACAAGATGGAAGGCACACAAAGTCCAGTCTTTGCCATCTTACTCTGGCAGAAGCAGCACTTCAGGAAAGCTCCACAAAGCACAGTCACAGGCAGGGCAGCACTTCTTCCTCAGCTATCAGCTCTTCTCCAGGCAGAGGTTCCTCTTGGTTCCAGAAGTGTTTCTAAAGTCTGTAGATTTGGGTGCCCCTCTTATACCCATTTTAGTCTTTGAAGTCACCTTTCTTCAAAGGGGACTCACACCTACTTGTGAAATCCTGCCTTGCCCAGGCAAGGCCTCAGACACACAGCAGGGGGTTGGAGCCGGCATTGTCAGAGGCAGGCACAGTCCTTTCAGATGAGAGTGACCACTCCACCCCTCCCTCCTAGCAGAGATGGCTAATCAGGAAATGCAGGTTACACCCCAGCCCCCTTTGTGTCACTGTCTAGTGCGAGGTGGAAAAACAACCCAACTGTCAAACTGACACAGACAGGGAATCCACAAACAAGGCAGAGTCACAGAATGGTTTAAGCAAGAAAATGCTCACTTTCTAAAAGTGGCATTTTCAAACGCACAATCTCAAAATCAACTTTACTAAAAGATGTATTTTTAAATTGTGAGTTCAGGGACCCCAAACTCCACATGTCCATCTACTCTCTAGGGGAATCTACACTTTAATCATATTTAAAGGTAGCCCCCATATTATCCTATGAGAGAGAAAGGCCTTGCAACAGTGAAAAAACGAAGTTGGCAGTATTTCACTGTCAGGACATATAAACCACATTACTATATGTCCTACCTTATCCATACACTGCACCCTGCCCTTGGGGCTACCTAGGGCCTACCTTAGGGGTGCCTTACATGTAAGAAAAGGGAAGGTTTAGGCCTGGCAAGTGGGTACACTTGCCAAGTCGAATTTACAGTGTAAAAATACACTTACAGACACTGCAGTGGCAGGTCTGAGACATGATTACAGGGTTACATGTGTGGGTGGCACAACCAGTGCTGCAGGCCCACTAGTAACATTTGATTTACAGGCCCTGGGCACCTCTAGTGCACTTTACTAGGGACTTAACAGTAAAACAAATATGCCAATCATGGAGAACCAATTACGTACACATTTTAAACAGGAGCACTTGCACTTTAGCACTGGTTAGCAGTGGTAAAGTGCCCAGAGTAACAAAAACAGTAAAATCAGAGTCTAGCACACATCAACAACCTGGGGAACAGAGGCAAAAAGTTAAAGGAGACCACGCCAAGGATGAAAAGTCTAACAATAGTTTTTTGCCATTTTAAAGAAAACTGTGTACATTGTTGATTCCATTCAAAGTTCTAAGTATTATGTTGTAAAGTACCTTTCAGTTAATGTACTTACCTGCTAAATGAATCTTGTGGTTCTAGAAATAAATTAACAAAACTATATTTTTCTTTATAAAAACCTATTACATTGGAGTTAATTAATTGAGTGTGTGTTTTTCACGTATTGCTTGTGTGTGTACAACAAATGCTTAACTCTACCCTCTGATAAGCCTAACTGCTCGACACACTCCCACAAATAGAGCATTAGTATTATCTATTACTGCCTCTGTCAAGCCTCTTGGGGAACCCCTGGACTCTGTGCATACTATATCTAATTTTGATATAGTATATACAGAGCCAGCTTCCTACAATGACAGACTCAACATGGCTGCTCGGGTGAATACACTTATCTCCTCCTATTATCACCTGCTACACATCCTCAAAACAATCTTCAGATGGATCCCCAAGAGCACTAGAAGCTCTATCAATCAATCCCTAATAACCAGCAGACTTGACTGCAGCAACGCACACTATGCCAGTATCCCCAACCATGTCTCCCACTGTCTTCAGACCATCCAGCACACCACCTCCAGACTCGTACTGTGCCTTCCCTGGCATACCCACATTACGCTTCACCTCTGAGATCTACACTGGCTGCAGATAAAAAATAACGCCCATTCAAACTTCTCACACATGTATGCAGTGCACAACACTGGACTAGCATACCTCAACTCCTGTTCCACTTCCACCAACCCACCTGACACCTACTCTCTCTCTTTGACACACACACACACCCCATCTGAAGAAGCAGAACAGGACGGGTAGCCTGCTTGTTCCTTGCACCCAAAACATGAATGACTTCTCAATACATCTATGACCCTCCTAACTTCCATAATTCTGCAGGAAGCTGAAGACCTGACTCCTCAGCTAAGACCTTGCAGATGATCTTCATCTGTGCCAGCACCAGGATACCCCACTGGTGATTAGTCGTGCTTTACAAATCCTTATAACAACACGTCATCTAAACAGCGCATGCACAGGGGCTCAGTTTCCCTAACAAAAAAACATGAGTATCTGGAGCCATTTTACAAAGGCCCATTTTGTTGTTTACTCCTTCTAAAAACCTATATTAAAGGCCTCAAATTTGTCTTAATTTTCACCATTGACACCTCTGACTCTCTAATTGATACTACCCCATCTCTAATCCATCAGGTGTTGAAGGGTAGCAAGGTAGACTGCTTTAAAATAAATACGAGCAGATTTGTGGTACTCAACCTGACCTTTGGTCTTGAGAACACAAGTGAAATTCTCCTCTTCTGCCTGTTCCATAGTGTGACAGGAAGCATAATTTACTTGGCCACATGACTAGGGCCAGCTACCCATGCCTTCTGACAAAAAAAGTTACCTCCATAGATGGAGCGAAATGTACTTCACCAGATTTGATAGATGGAATCTGGTAGAATGAATATATTGCCCAGATCCCAAACTAATTCCAATGGTGAGTGAGGATTAAACAATCCTGTTTCCTGGCTTGGTATCTGCAGAGCCCTAAGACACAGGGCCTTCTTGCTGTATCCAGTGTTTCGTTCCACCATCCGGTTGCCCAACTTAGAACCATCAGAGATGTGGTTAAAAAGACATTGGACAAACTATGGGTTTATTTCGATCCTGGAGTCACAGGGAGGGCCTTATGAGACTCAAATAAATGGAAAAGTGTCCAACACTTACAGTAGCACTCATCAAAGAACGATTTGTTACATGCAAGACAACATTCTTTATAGTGTGGTTTAACTTTGTTTGCATCTCTCCTTATGCCTATCAGTTCATAATGTGGGACCTATACCAATAGTGGTTGCTTCTGAGATATTCTTTCTGGAAGACTAATGACCATTTTGAGTGTTGCAACCAGGAGTTTCATTTGCAGGAGCACAAGTATGCAAAAGCCTCCATCAAGCACATTCAGCACAAATAATTCATTGGTCATCTGTCCGCATATTAAGATGGCAGCGACTAAGGATTTAACTACATCTGAAAGTCTCTTGGGCATGGACTCCATTGGCCAAGTATTGATTAGTGTTTATCTGAGGAAACCGACCAGACCAAGAGGGAATGAACCTATTTTTGGAGTCGAAAGTTGTGCCATCCAATTATCTCCCCTAAATAGTGAGTTTGCTTTGGCCCCTGGCTTACTAAAGATAGTGATGCAGTTATGCAGTTCTACTCCCATGTGGGACACCACAGACTGGGTAGGGTGGGTCTTAATGAGGTGTTTGGAAAAGGATGAAAGTGATTCTTTAATCTTTTGTTTCCATATTGATTACTTGAATGTATCTTGCGTATGCGCACCAAACAATGTAATAAAAATGTCCAAATAAGACTCCTTTCTGCAGAGGACCACAGAAGATGATTTTCAGAGTCTTCACTCCCAGTGCCTGGCCATTTTAGTTAGTCATTCCAGTGGAATAAGTTCACTGCTGAACTGGAAATCTAGCATAAAATGTGTTTTTGTAGTTTGGTCAAGAGAGTATTATTTACATATCACTGTCTTCTTGAGCCTCCCGATGGCTTCTTGAGGTCTTCCATTTTCATGCTGAAAGCCTCTTGATTACAATGGGCTCTTAATTTTTCAAAGGCTTGTTGAATAGTGCCAACATTCATAACATTGCTGACAGTGCTATGTCATGTCCTTGGTGATAAATTGAGGCTGTGCTGCCACCAAATACTTTTTAACCACAATAGGATGAAAACGTGATTCTGGTGACGGTAATGTGACAAGAATGTTTGTACATGTTTATTTAGTGCCATTTTGTTGTGGGGGTGATGTGTTCTGTTTATTTTTGGGCTTCATTATTGTAATGTGATTTTGTTGTTTTGTACTGCAGTTTTTCTTGCGTTCTGGTTTGACTGTTTTTTATGTTCTCATGTCTCCTCAGATGAGCAGATCCATTACCCATGCATTTACTGTCCCCTTTGCTCCTTTGATCCAGTTAGTCAGGAATCTATTTATCAATCTATGGAAAGAAGGCTCTCATGATATCTCTGACTTTCGAGGTCCCACTCACCATGATTTTCAATAAGGTCCCAGAATTTATCCTTTTTGTCTTCCCTTGCACACTTTGTATGCAACTCAGCTGTATATTTGTATGTTTTACTGATTTCTACCAATCAAGCCATGTGGGAAATTCTGTTTTGGGACAAATTTTTTTACAGATTTCCCTTCTTGCCAATAGCTTTAAGCAAAATAGGTTTTTTTTTTTTTTTTTTTTTTTTTTTTAAAGAATAAATCAGGGTAATCTTATCTCCTCTGTAATCTTTACCCAATATACCAAAAAATAAGGGAGTTGGGATTACCTCTGTAGTCCTTCCCAGAATATCAGAAACCGTCCTACCCACTCTTTGCCAAAAATACCTTAACCTTAAACAAACTACGAACATATATACATCATCTGCTACTGTTTGATCGCATCTCTGGCATCTCATTTCCTCGTTTTTACTGACATTGGTAGACTTCTGTTTTGTCCATAAGCTCTGTGAAGGGTGAATACATGATTCCTTCTGGTGTATCAGGTTTAAGTGCAGAATAAAACATATTCAGAGATGCATGCCATAACTTTTCCATCTCCACCACAGGCAAGTATCTTTCCCAGGCACAATATGGTGGTCTAGTGTTGTTCTCTGCCGCTCTTAGCAAATGCTGATACCAGATAGAGATTTCCTTTTAACTTGGTTGACCATCTTGCAGTTCTAACTCCATTATCTTGCATTACACTAAATCCAATTCTGCATCTTGAGCCATGTAGTTAACTGGTAATATTTAAATCTTGACATTGCTTCATTGGTTAGCTCCTTCCAGTTATCCCAGGTAAACACCTTGCCTCTGTCCACTGTCTGTCTCCATTTACTTATTTCACTTTCTCTCAAGGGCACAGCTAAGTAATCTGTCAGGCATTCTTGGAGAAGCCCATATTAGGCTCTAATATGGGATTCCTAGTTCTGTTCTTATTTCAAACCATGGTTTGAAATAAGTATAGTGGATAGTAAACTCTTCAGATTCATTTTAAAAAAAAATATTTAAGAGCTCCAAATTTATATAGAAATCTTTCCCTTGGTAAACCCTCTAACATTGCCTTAAACCCGGCTTCAACACTACAGTGTTGTTGGTTTGAACACACAGCAATGTAACTGGACATTGGGAGGTGCTAAACCTCCCTTATCTGACTTCCTCCTCATCGTTTTCCAGGAAAGCATTATGCCCTTGGTGGCCGAAATAAATACAGCTATCTTTCCTTGTATCTTAAGCAATTTTCTCTTTTTAAATATTATAAGAATATTGACCAGTAAATAAGAAAATCTAGGCAATTTTGACATTTTCACCAGATTTTTCAAGAACATATATGGCTAAGGGCAGGTTCTGCTATTTTATCATCACCTTATCGCCTTCCTTGATAACCCTCTCAAGGTTAATCTAAGCAATTTGCCCAAATCCTGGTCCATTCCCACCCCCAGGTATTTTATTTCCTTTCTTTGTTTGCCACCCTTCAACCCTAAGCTCCTTATCATAACTTCTGTTTTTGTAAATCCACCTTGTATCCTATGAAATCTCCAAATAATTCTAGTTCCTGCTCTAGGTGTGGAAGGGCAGTATTCATTCCTGAGGTTTAAAGGTTAACCGCTTAGAGGCTGATTTTCTTTGTTAGAACATTCCATGGGTAAATGACTTGATATTTTCGTTCAATCTTAAACTTTGTGCGAATGGTTCTATTTAGAGGTAAAATAAAAGGGAGGAAAGGTATCACTCACTATATCTAGAGGTGAGGTTAAACTATTATTCACAAGCACTCTTGCCCTATATCATCTGAAGTACTCAACAGAATATGTTACTCAGTCCAAGGCCTTTAAGGCATCTAAGGTTAAAGTAGCTAAAGGTGCAGATACACAGTTGCTAAATCAAATGTACCTATAAAGGTGTGTGTTAAATCCTTTTTGTACTTCTCAGACAAAAAAGCCTTTTAACCTTCATGTATAATCTTCCCCACCACCTTGTTTAGGAGATTAGCTCAGATTCTCGAAAAACATTTGTAATCGCAATTTGACAGTGATCCGGGATGATACAATTGGCACTCAGCAGCATTTTTGGCAGGCTTCAATATCAAAGAAATAGTTCTCTCTCTTGAAAAGTAGAGCCTTCCAGCAGGATGGAGTTAAACAATCTCAACCAGGTAGGAATCCCTTTTTTACGTGATAGGATATATAATTCATTGGGGATCCCATCTGGTCCTGGCGGTATTAAGTCTCTTAATTGCTAACATTCTACATCTGATATTTCTTCGCTTAGAAATTGTTGTGATTCTGAGATAACCCTATGCATCTGTTTATCTTTTAACCAATATTTTAGCGCTTCTCTGTTCAGATTAGTGTCTTTTGAGTATACTTCTTGAAAAAAAACTGACAAATGCTTCTTTGATGCCCTGATTATCTTTCAATTGCAGGTTTTTTTTTGTCATCAACTCCTTTTTGTAATTCTTATTTCTATCCAGTCTGGCCTTCCATCCCAAGAACTTTTCCACACATTTCACTGTACTCAAAATTCCTTATCCTGTTACCTTTCACTACTATCTCACACGGACGTCAATTCACCGAAACACCAGGGGTAGTTGAAGTGACATGCCCTGTGACCTCCACCTTCACACACACACACATACTTACACATATACACAAATTCAAACTTACATTCACTCTCTCACATAAACACACTTTCACCCACAAGCACGCACATATACTTAAAAGCATTTTTTACTTACCTCAGCTGCCATAGAAGGGCATATTCCAGCTAACCATACTCCATTTTAATACACTAATAGTGAATAATATATTATTATTCACTACTAGTGTAATAAAAAATGTATAGAAAACGAAGAGAGTGGAGCCCCAACTAACGTCCATAAGGGCGAGATGTGTTCCTGACACTGAATTTGCCACCTCTGAGACTAGGGGTCGCAAAGGCAGTGCCAGGGGCCTCAAAGGGCAAGCTAGGAGTAGCAGCTGCAAGCCCTGAGGACCCGTAAATGACATTTATGCTATCTCACCTTCTACACCGTCTTTATTCCAAATTTAAACTGAATGTCTATCAGAGATCGTTCTACCTTACATCCATAACTTTTTTTAGTGAGGTTAATTTTAGCACTGGCTCTAAACTGACAGTCTCTCACTCGGATTGAGCCACTGATGTATTTTTATTTTTGGCCACTGATGTATTTTTCAGTACCCCTTCACAAAAGCCTTATATAAATCCCACTGATATTAATTTATGGTGACCCTAATTTTAAACAGAAACAAATTTCAGTTTTACTTTGAGCCCCTCACACCAACCTCTGACCGAAAATGGAGTTTCTTATCAAACAGCCATCTCTTATTTTTCTTCCGATTTAGCAGTTTGATTTCAAGATTAAAGGCTGCATGATCTGATAAATGAAAGGTGAGATGTTTTATCTTCTGAACCTTATCTATCTCCCTGCGTTCTACAAGAAAGAAGTCTAACCTGGAATCACAACCATACTTTTTGCTAAGGAATGTATAATCTCTGTGCTTACCCTCACACATCACATACATTTACATTCTCTATCATGGACAACCAGGTAAGCCCGGACTTTAGGGGAGTTGACCAACGATCAACTTGATGATCTGCCTAAACTGTTATTTAGTAGAATATTAAAGTCTCCCCCTGTAATTAAAGGTACTCTAAATCCTAACAAGGTAGTAAAAGATTGCACAATGGGGCCAACATAGTCAGTATTTGGGCCATAGTAGACAACCAGTGTAAAAAGGTTTTGGTGTGCTTAAGTCTCAACAATTACTCAAACCTCACCCTCATTGGACATACATCACACTATTTCAACTCCTGTATTTGCCCTAGTGATAATAGCTATACCTTTAGGACAGTGTTCTTGGTCATTAGCAACAACTTGCTTTACCCACCTGTGGGTTCACTGGGAACATGGTGGCCAGCCTGTAAAATTGGTCTTGAGCTGGCTTCTCTGGGGCAAATGTTACCGTCCACCCGCTTTTGTTTTATCTCTTATGGAGGTGATTAGTGGAGTCCGTTGTCCATGACCCTCTCTGAAGACCTTTCAGGTCTGCCAGTGCTGGTACCCGGACTGAGTTAGTTTTGGGCAGTGGAGCAGCTTCATAGAGGACGACAAGCCACGCTGTGCATCCTGAATCTGCGCAGTATTGGCTGAGTCATCACAGTTCCCACACTGACACAGTAGGGTGTGAAGAGAGCAGTAGTGAGCTCTATAAACACACCAAAGTGGATGGAGAAGGGTCGCACCCAGACAGTTGAGGAACATGCTTGAACACAGACAGCAAGGTGAGAAAAATGAAGGGGAAGCCACAATGCAAGGGTGTTCCCCAAGGAAGAATGTAATAGCGCCTTGGGGCAGATAAAGTACTTTAATCCTAGTGAGGCATCTCGATGAGTTGCAGAACTTCCAGGATTTTATACAACTCAGCTTCCAAGGTAACTAAGTGATGTTGCAGTGGGGGAGGTATGCTTTACGATCTGCAAACATCTCCACAATAGATACTGCTACTTGTGTTAGACAGGGTGTGCAGGGGGATAACAGGATAATTACAGTACAGCTGAATTTGAAACACCCAAAGTGGTCTAAAGGGAGAATACCATTAGTGGGTGGGTGGGCTTTGGAGCATAAATCAGTTAAGCAGAATACCATCCTTAAAGTCTTTCTTCGAGGTGAAGTCAGGTGCTGGATTTCAACTTGTAAATACTGGGCAGATAAATAAAAAATGAACCAGCATGGTGGGGGGAGGGGCAATAGTGACAAGGTTAGGGAGCCTGGGAGTGCAGTTAACAAAGATGTTGATGTACCGGAATTGTGGAGTGTGTCTGTCTCTCCAAAAAGTTTGACAAAAAATTTGTTCGACCCGCTCATTGTACAAAATCTTGGAGATAATCAACATCAGGTTCAGAAAGAGATCCATGAATAGGTCTAAAAGAGACTGACAAGCAGAAAGCAGTTGAATCCATGAGAGGTAGGAGAAGACGTTCTGAGGGTTTCCAAACAATGTAGGAAATGATAGTGACTTTATCAACAGAAATCAAAAATTGATTTTCCATCTCTGAGGTGAATCTGAAAGAAATCCATGAAGCCTGAACTAAGTTAGAGGAGGAAATAGATAGCTGAACTGACACAGAAAAGTATTTGAAAAAAACGGTTCAGGAGTTTGGTACGGAGGCTGGTTCCAACACAAAAGAATTTTGCTGGCTAAAATAGCGAGGAAAATAGCTCTCAGATAAGCTTGAAAAGCTTGAGAATAACTCAAGACGGAACAATATTATAATCTTAAATGTTGCAGAGTTGGCAGAAGGGAGTGACTTGAAGCTCTTTATAGTGAATCTTAAAAGAAGCAATGCCAAAGGTAACCTCTACAATACACCTTATGCAGGAGATCCAGAGGATACATAGCAATCTGTTTAAGGTAAACCCCAGGCGTAAAAAAATGCAGAAAATCCTGGTAAACTTATTGTCATACTAAGTAAAGGAGAGGGGAGACTAGAAAAGAGCCTCTGGGCTCAGTATATCACCTTCTCTGTTAGATCTGATATTTCATGTTCCACCAAAGGTAGGCAGTAGGAATTAGGCAAGTGTATGGAGGAGCTGAGCAAAGATGGAGCAAATGTACAACTCACATTCCCAGTGATGCTTAAAGGTATCTGGGACAATAAGATGCCCAATTTCACAGAACAGGAAAAGGTTGACATGTTTATGCAGCACAATAGATCAGGTGGGGGAAACCGTCAGGATAAATGCTTAAAATCATAAAAGCCCCAGATGGTAAGCTTAAAAGTGATAGCTCATACCTAGAGAAAGTTTGGGAGGGTTACCAAGGGTAGGATAACATAAGATGGCGAGCATGTGAGAAAAAGTTTAAAAATAAATAAATAATCAAAAGTCCTAAAATAGTATTAGGTTGAAGTTAGGCACGCCCCAGATCAGATAAGCAAATTGTATTGAGTTTTATTGAAAAGGTCTTTCATTAGCGGCACAATCAGCCTTAGGGAACAATATAACATCACAGTTGAGTAAGTGTAATACAGATTCCACTAATATGTAGTAATGCAACAACAACACAGTGGTATTGGCCTCAGGGCCCCCTAAAATGTTTAAGGGATTTGTTCCAGCCATTTCCCCACACTCGCACATGCTTACAGTGGCAAATCCCTGGGACTCATAAACCAGTCGCTCCTGTCTCGCACACCAGACCATTCCCCAGCGCCATCTCAAGAGGGCGGGAGGTGTGGGTGATCTCCAGCTGGTCGCAAAGTCTCTCTTGGCCACCACCACGGCCGTTCCCAGGAAAGTTTCTTCTGCTGTCCTTCTCCCAGCCTCGTCCATCACCCCAGTAGACTCACCAGGGAGGGCAGTGGGATCTTCCATCCCAGTATCTTAGTGAGTTCGCTCAATACATAAGACCAAAACGTCTGGACCATAGATCAGACTAAATTAAAGTGGCCAATATAAGTACCAAACACAGTTTAAGGGATCAGGCCCTGCCAGTGCTGCCTGTACTAAACTGGAATGTGAATGGTTTGCGGTTCAAAAATGAGCAACGTTTGCTATTGCAATACTACAGATAAAGCTGGCACATATAATGTTTTTGCAAGAAACAAATCATTTGAGACAAGAGTGCAAAGTCCTTATGTCTAATCTATTTTGAGTGTATTGTGCCCAGTTAGGTTTTGTGTTCTTGTGTTGCTTTAAATACACTTTTGTGTTATGTTTTGTTGTTAACTTCATAAGTGTAAATAAATGCTGCTAAACCTCCAACCATACGGAACACAAGTCTTGAAAGTCCATGTGACAAACAGCTATTTATCACTGTCTAAATTGAGAAATGGCACCGCTTCAGCTCTTCAACTACTTAAGATACCTGTCAGCCCAAAAACTGTGACCAAGACTGTGTTTGGACTTGGTGCCTCCAGTGCTGACTCGGTGTGATCCAACCTTGGCGCCATATATTATTGTGCCATGTTATTCATACTTAGCAGCGTTTCAGCTAATGGTTTCCCTTATTAAGGCGTATAATTATTGTAATATACAGTATCTAACTCACAAGACTCAGTGTTTGTTGGCAAGAACTTCTGCCACTAGGGTGTGTGAGTCGCAGGCTCTCAAAACAAACTTGTCTTACACTGTTTTTGCAAAGGACAAAGCGACTTTGAGTGCGAAAGTGACCGTTCTGCCTGAAGTGGTAATAGTTCTGTTTGAATCAGTCTGTGCATCGGCTGCTTTCTTTCTCCTGCCACATCATTTTAAAGAGAAGGGGGAACATGCATGGATTGTGTTCATGGGAGTTCTTAGTAGCCACGTGTCACAATTGGATCAATACTTTAGGGTTGAATGGCTTTTTTGAGGTCTTTGCGCAAGTTGTCTTTGCATGAAACTTGATCGGCAGCCGATTGTTCTTTGCCAAACTTTACTGCTTGGATACAGATGTTAAGCCAGCAAGTTTGAAAAATTGTTTTTCAGTATGCTTTTGGATTGCTTTTCTTTTACGATATTTAAGATTCCCGAATCCAGATAGTAAGCTCTATTGCAGGGAAACAGAGAAAATCATTGGCGAGAATAGTAACCAACGAAAGAAGACATTTCCTAACCTTGTTTTTTTGTGTGATTAAAGTGTTCCAGCTGCAGATTCTATGTTGCCTTCCTATCTCGTACCGGTGCTCGAATGACTGAGCCCTTCTTTGTTTAAAGTCTATTTGTCTGTGCTTCTTGGAATTTAATTCAGGTTTAATGTTTAAAAATCTCTTCAAGAAAATAGTAAAATAGCAGGTGGATGTTTATTCAGTGACTAATAATTTGTTTACTTTTTTAAGCTTTTAAAATTTGCTAACAGAAAAGGAAGTGATTCAAATGTTGCCTCCTGTATTCATCTACATTATAAATATACAGATACCAAAGGACCTCAGGTAAGGCTAAGATAAATGTTATATAATATATTTGTACATTTCTTGCATCTCTTTATTCATGCCTGCCATAATTCTTTTTATAACTTTGCCTACCGCTTTAGGGAAGCCAAGGGAGATTGAGTGCTCTTCCTCAGAAATCAGAACTGCACATTAATTTAAGTCCTGTATATTGCGAATTGGATATAAGTATTGTGGACAGGCTTAATTCATTACTTCAAGCAGAGAAACTAACCACTGTGGAGATGATGACATCTCACCTCTACACTTCCTACAGCAAGCATATTAGTTTGGTGAGTGACGTACTTCATATATATAAATTCCCTTAGGCACTACTCCTGTAAATTAATTGTTGTTTCTGCTAGTCATAAATGTCCTATAGCAGTTCTCATTTGTATTTTTTGGGCTCCTGGAAAAATATTTTGAGCTTGATCGAGTACTTCTTTTAACTGGAACTAATGTAAAGTTTTTGCAGTGTATAACTTGTTTCAGTTTGTCTTCCTAACGATAGTGTAATTTTCAAAGATCTGCAGCAAAAGTAATTAATTCTTTCTTTATTCCGTTACAAAACACAATAACCATAAAAGGGCATAAAAACAAGTACATGGAATACGATAAATTAAACATAAAACTGAAAATTCATAAAAACAGTTTAAAAAGAAAGGGAATGACCACAGTACGTCTATCCATCTCAAGCAGGTTTAGTCTCCCTGGAGCATAAAACAGCTCCAATAAAAAATAAAACGTCATGGAGTATGTATTCATTTGGAAGCATCTGAAGGTAAATGAGTGCAGACCGCACCTGTGAAAAGTTCAACCTCTTCAGTCCCAGGGCCAGGAACAATTTCCCAGAACGACTAAAATAATGGCAGAACATGACAAAGTGCATTGTGTCCTATGGAGACCTATTGTGGCAGCATCAGGGCAGCAAAGAATTGTGGCTCACCCACCCCTTGGGCAAGGCCAGTAAATGGTGCAACAAGTTAAATCTAAACCTTGTCAAAGCAAACATATCCCTCAGATTAGTGACAAATATTAAATAAGTTTCCATCCCATCCACGGTTTTCAATAAACTACCACTCCTAACGGAGGGCTTAGCCAACTCAGCCTGTTCTTCAGCAAGCTTAACATGTTTCAGAAATAATGATTTCACCCTCTTTAGGTCCAAAAGAGACAGCGAGCACGGATCAGTAAACACATCGGCTTGCCCTATCGCTGCCACAGTTTTTTAACATTTTTTTAAATATAGGCCAGCCAGGGAATTTTAGTTGCCTTGTCTCGGGCCAGACAATCCTGAAGAATCGCTCTGCTGAGAGTTAGGCCCTCCGTTGCCCGGATCGTAATCCAACAGAGCAGAGGAGAGGACCGAGAGTCACCTTTTTCACAAGGCCAAAACTCCCTGATTCCTCAAGCACCATGAAGGCAGGAGTACTATGTGGCCAGAGATCCCCAATTCCTCATGCACTATGAAGGCAGGAGTACTAAGCATCTGAAAACGGATTTTCAACCCTCTGAAGGATGTTAAGCCTCACATAGCCCTAAACCTCACAGCCATAGAATGTCTGAGACACACATTGAGCCTGGTAAATTTTAAGAAGGTTGCGTGGTGCCCAGGAGCCCAACCTCTGAGCAAAACCCATAATTGTTCCCAGTCTACCCTATCAAAAGCAGATGTAAGGTCCATAAAAGCTAAGTGTAAAGACTCCTTCCGAGCAACCGTATATTTATTCAAAATCAAATGCAGATTCAGACATTGATCCACAATGGGCCTTCCTTTCTCAAAACCATATTGTACTTCAGTTAGAATATTATTACAATCAGCCTATTTAGGATTACTCTTCCAAAACCTTAGCAACTGCATCAATTAGCAAAATTGGCCAATAGCACTGGGGGTTATCTTTATCCATGTTTTAAAATGCACGCTTAATCACAGAGGAAGACCAGGAAACCATCACCCCAGTTCGGGCCGTAACATTCAGAACCAAAGTCAAAATAGGGTCTCAGATCTTAACCTCATCCAACAGTAAGTCCGGAGGGATCCCATCTGGGCCAGGAGCCTTATTTCTAGACAGTGCCAAAGTACTCAGAGAAACTTCAAGGGAAGAAAATCTCACTGCCATGCCCAGTCACCACTTCCATTCTACCTACATCATCATCAGTAACCCCAGAGTTGCACACCCCTTCAAAGTGGTCAATCCAATGTTGCTCAGAGATATGGTGACATAAAGCCAGACCTGTGCCATCTGTAAAACAAGGCCCATTGAACACCTTCCAGAATAAGGAACTGTCTTATAGGTCACAGGCCTGATACAACTCCTCCTTTGCTGCAGCTCTCAATGCACATTTACGGGAAGCTAAGGGCTTTTTATACGCACTACGGCACAAGGCTACCCAACACCCATCTTTAGGATCTACCTTTAGCTGCCAAAGACACCTTGAGCAGTTACTGTCAAACC
This sequence comes from Pleurodeles waltl, assembly GCF_031143425.1. Classification (NCBI taxonomy): domain Eukaryota; kingdom Metazoa; phylum Chordata; class Amphibia; order Caudata; family Salamandridae; genus Pleurodeles; species Pleurodeles waltl. The sequence continues at coordinate 913,401,695 of NC_090448.1, read as the reverse complement.
ATTTTAGATCCTGCGAGACCTGCCTTGTCTCTGGCGCCCGCAGTAACTCAGACACACTATGAGCCTGATTGGCAAAAGCTGACAAAATATCACTGTCTGCAGCACCCTGATCCAAGCAAATGGACAGCTCCCGCTGACAGCTTGAAAAAAGTGTAGCTTTAAAAAGCACAGGATCCACCTGAGCCCATTTAAGTCTATACCCTTGATCACTACTACCAAGCCCCCTTATCATGTTCCTACTCAACTTAACCATTTTGACATCCACAAATTCTATAGACAAGGGATTGTGATCACTGAAAGGGCGGTGGGTAACCTGATGATTGAAAATGTACCCAAATAGAGGAGTGGAAATAAAAATATAATCAATTATGGTTCTACTCCGCCTGCCTTTAAATGCTGGCTCAAAAACTGGATTCAACGAATTTGTCAACTTCTCTAAAGCAAAAACCATGAGACTAGTAGACACACCTGGGAGTCACTTCTGCAGGCCAACATCCAATCCAAAAAAAAGAAAAAACAGGTGTTGGGCCCAGCGTCCTCCAGTCTCGGATGGGCACAGATGGGCCCGCCCCTGGCTCGGGAGCTGCCCATGCTGCGGGAGCTGGAAAAGTGCTAAAAAGCGAGCGAGGAAGACATGGTCAGCCCCTCCGTCCACGTGGCAAAGGCTGCTGGGCCACTGAGTCCTTTCCTCCAGACCAGTTTCCCTCTCCACAAAACCCCAAAGCGTCCTGCGTAGCAGGAGCCTGGCAAGTGTTAAATAGTGCGCACCATGGGGAAGACAGGGCCACCCCCTCCTTCCAGGTGACAAAGGCTGCTGGGACACTGAGTCCTTTCCTCCAGACCAGCTTCTCTCTCCACAAAACCCCAAAGCGTCCTGCATAGCAGGAGCTTGGCAAGCGTTAAATAGTGTTCGCTGTGGGGAAGACGGGGCAGCCCCTTCTTCCTGATAGAAAAGGCTGCTGGGACCTTGAGCCCCTTCTGTAGGAATGTACTCCCTTTTAGGCATGGTTACCCCCACTTTCTGCCTGCTATCAGTTTGCTTAGACTGTTTTCACTGGGATCCTGCTAACCAGGACTTCAGTGATTGTGCCCTCTCCCTCCAAATTTGGTTACCTAGGACCTTTGTGCACTCTACAGTCAGTCCCTATTATATGGTACTTAGTTACCCAGTGCATTGGGACACCAGGGGTCTCCCAGGGGCTGCAGCATGTATTATGCCGCCTATGAGAGCATATGCAAAATGTGCCTGCAGGCCTGCCATTGCAGACTGTGTGAAAAGGTGCATGCACCCTTTTACCACAGGTTACTACATCAGGTCACTCTAAGTCACCCCTATGGTAGGTCCTCCTAGTTCGGAGGGCGGGGTGCAGGTCCCTGTGTGTGAGGGCACCACTGCTCGAGTAGAGATGCCCCTTTGAACTCCAGATGCATTACACTGGAGTTCGTAAATGTGGGGAAGCCATTTTACCTGTGTACTGGACACCTGTGTCCAACTACATAATGGTAACTCCGAACCTGGGCATGTTTGGTATCAAAAATGTCAGACTCATACCCCAATACTGTTGCCAGTGTTGGTTGTATGATTTCATTCACTCGGGGGGCTCTTTAGAGGACCCCCCCATTGTTTATCCTACCAGCCTTCTAGGGTTTTCCAGGCAACCTACATGCGTCCTATGTCACAGGTGGTGGTCTGGAGTGGTCCCCTTGGTTCTCTCTGCCCACTGTCTAACTTGGGAGATGGTGAGCCCTTGCCTGTCCTTGCAGGACAGTACCCCTGTACACCGCAACTCTTGCAGCAACCAAGGCTTGTTGTCTCCTGCTCCAAGAGATCTTCAGGCTACGAGTAGCCCGAACCCCCAGCACTTCATCCTGCCAAGAACCATCTCCTCTTTGCTGCTGCAGTGACCTGGGTCTCCTCTCCAGGTGTGCTGATTGGGCCTCACTGCAACTTACTGTGCCTGCTGCCAGTGGGTCAGTCTGGACTTCCCTCCAAGGGGCGAGTCCCCTGGACCTTGCTGGTCCTCTTCAGCCATGCAACTCTTCTTTAGCTTCATCTTGCATTTGCCATGGCTTGTTGGTGATAGTCCTAAACCACTAACCATCTGCAACCTGATGACCGACGTGGGACACCAACTACACTGCTCCAAGGGCTCCTCTTCAGCTCCTGGGCTCAACAGCTAATCTTCTTCCCCTGTCGACGCGGATCTTCATCCACAGAAGGGTCAGTGGTGGCTTCTGCCTCCACTGGACTCTCCATTGTGGACTGGACTCTGTCCCCTTCTTTTGCAGGTCCTCTTCTGCCAGAATCCACCTTTGGTTTCTTCTAGTCTGGTCCTGTTCTTGCACAATCCCTTTTGTAAATCCTCATGTTAGTCCTTGGGAAGACCAGGTACTTCACCTCTGCTCTCCTGGTCGCTGGGGGTCACTAAGGTACTCACCTCCTAGAGTCCCTAGTTCTTCCAGGTTTGGTCCTCCCCTCGGGTCCTAACTATTTTTCACTAATTCTTACCAATGCTGTTTGTTTCTTGTGCCAATTCCTAATTTTTACTGTGTGACTCCTCCTCTTCGGTTCCATTGCGCATGGGCATCAACTCCATTTTTAGATTGTTTTCTTTCCGCCGTAGGGTTCGGAATTGTTTCCTCTCGCTTCGAGATTTCAATTTGGAAAACTTTAATAAACTTTAATTTCGACAGTATCTTATTAATCGGGTTAATAATCTTCCATCGACACAGCAGTACCATCAGGAAACAACTTTGTTCGCCCATCGGGGCGTGCTCGCCCAACTCGGGCCTAGTCTGGCCGACTGCGTGGAGAGCCTCATGGATCGGACTCCATTCCGATTCTCCCCTCAGTGCCACGCTAACTACCCATACACAGACTAGCATCTGGTCTGCAACCTCTGCCTTTCCCCAGACCATCGGTAAGAAAACTTTGAGGCCTGTCTATCCTTCCGATCAAAAAAGACTCTGAGAGACCAAAGAGCAAGGAGGCTCAAAATGGTGTCCAAGAGCAGGGAACATTTTGATGCAGATGAGGATGAATTAATGCAGACAGCAGTCTCAGTTTGAGATTCATTGTCGGAGCAGGAATCGGAGGAAGACAGACCAGTCACAGCCGGAAAACATGTGAGTACGTCTGCCCCTGCATCCTCACAAAAGAAAAAACAAAAGGCCTTGGTTACGCCACTGCTGAAAGGCCATGGCTCAGCATGAAAAAGGACTGCCGGTGACTGACCCCCCAGTTCGGCACCGAAAAAAGCCACTTCTCCGAAAACCTCGGAAACAACAAAGAGTTCCGTTTCAGGCTCCAGTACGCATCAATTTTCGGAGTAGAAAATAAGAAAACCTGTTTCGGAGCCGAGATCTTCCTCCTCATCATCTTTTTCGATTCCGAAAAGACACGATTCAGAGCCAAAAAAACCTCTGAAGAGGAGCTAGAGGTAGAACCAATTCTGGAAATTATGGATGAAAGGCAATCCAGGATCCACATCCATAAAGAAACAGGGAGAATTCTCACAGCACCTCCTCTAAAAACAAAGAGGAAGCTAGCTTTCCAGGAGGAATCGGACACTATGCAGCCTCCAGCTAAAGTGCCAAAACAGAAGGAGAAACCACCACCTCCTCAGTCTTCTCCTCCTCATTGTCCTCCTCATTCTCCCCACCTACCTACCTCTCCTCCCACCAGCCCTACACCAATGCATTCGCCCACTCATTCATATGACTCTCAACAGGACACTGTTGATCCATGGGATCTTTATGACCCTGATCCCATTCCGAGTAATGATCCAGACAGCTACCCCTCTAAACCATCACCACCTGAGGATAGTACTGTCTATAACGAGGTCATAGCTAGGGCTGCAGCATATCATGGGGTTACCATGCATACAGAGCCACTAGAAGAGGATTTTTTATTCAACACATTATCCTCAAGTCATTCTAGGTACCAATGCCTCCCAATGCTCCCAGGCATGGTAAAACAGGCAGATCAGATCTTTAACTAACCAGTAAAAGCACGCATTATAACACCTAGAATAGAGAAGAAATACAACCTTCACCTTCTGACCATGATAATATCACCCATCAGGTACCACCTGATTCTGTTGTAGTTAGCGCTGCCAGGAAGAGGGCAAATAGTCAGTACTCATGAGATGCACCCCACTCCTGATAAAGAAAGCAGGAAATTCAATGCTGCTGGGAAAAGGGTTGCGTCCCAGGCAGCAAATCATTGAGGGTAGCCAACTCGCAAGCACTCTTATCTCGTTATGACTGATCCCATTGGGACGAGATGCAGGATATAATACAGCATCTCCCCAAGAACACCAAAAAAGGGCAGGTAGTGGAGGAAGGGCAAGCCATTACAAACAACCAGATAAGATCTGCCCTAGATACAGCAGATTACCCCTGTTAGGAGTGTCAACACAGCAGTCACTATACGTAGACATGCAGGGCTCCAATCTTCTGGATTCAAGCCAGAAATACAGCAGGCTGTTTTAAACATGCCTTTCAACAAAAAACATCTTCTTGGGCCAGAGGTAGACACGTTGATCGTAAAATTACGAAAAGACTCTGACACAGCAAAAGCAGTGGGTGCAGTCTACTCTGCATCATTCAGGGGGTCATTTCGTAAACCTCAATTTCGAGGTGGTTTCAGAACACAGCCTTCAGAGGCATCAACCTCTAAAACAAAGCATGCCTACCAACCACAGTACCAACGTGGTAGTTTTAGAGGCACATATAGAGGGCAATACCCCAGAAATAGAGGACAGTTCCAGACCTCTAATCAGTCTGCACAACACCCAAAACAGTGACTTCCCTCCTTCCCTTCCACTCCATGCCTCTCCTGTGGGGGGAAGACTACAACAGTTCCACACGAATTGGAAAAATATTACCACAGACAACTGGGTGCTATCAATTATCCGCAATAGCTATTGCCTAGAATTGATAAACACTCGTCCAAATATTCCACCAAGGTTCCACAAACTAATCATAGAACACACAATTCTGTTACAAGAAGAGGTCCAATCTCTACCACTCAAACAAGCAATAGAATCAGTTCCACAATCTCAAATAGGAACAGGAGTTTATTCGCTATACTTTCTAATTCCCAAAAAAGATGGCACCCTCAAACCAATATTAGACCTCAGGCCCCTCAATCTTTACATCCTGTCAGAACATTTTCACATCGTATCTTTACAGGATGTCATCCCACTACTACAAAAACAAGATTTCATGACAGCCCTAGACCTCAACGATGAGTATTTTCACATACCCATCCATCCTGCTCACAGAAAATACCTCAGGTTTGTCATTCAAGGAAAACTACTAATTCAAAGTGTTACCATTTGGAATAACAACAGCACCAAGGGTATTCACAAAGTGCTTGGCAGTAGTGGCAGCCTACCTAAGAAGACAACATATACATGTCTTTCCATATCTCGACGGTTGGCAAATAAAATCAAGCAGTCGTACACATTGCCAAAATCACACACTTTATGTAATACAAACCTTATACCACACACTAGGTTTCTCAATAAACGAATAAAAATCACACCTTCAACCAGCACAAATACAACCGTATTTAGGTGCAATACTAAATACTCAACAGGCCCTAGCATATCCAAATATACAAAGGATACAAGCTTTCCAAAACCTAATTCCACAAATACAACCAAATCAACAATACACTGTGAGATTTGTTATAAAAATTCTAGGAATGAGGGCATCCTGTATTGCAATTGTTCCACACTCAAGACTAAACATGCGGCCCTTACATCAGTGCCTGCACAACAATGGTCACAGGCACACAGTAAACTATAAGACCTAGTGTTGATAGACCTCCAAACATATATGTCCTTTCAGTGGTAGAATCCCACCAATCTAATCAAGGGGCTGTCATTTCAAGAGCCTGTGCCTCAGACCATAATTACAACAGATGCATCAATGATTGGTTGGGAAGCGCACCTAAACAATCACAACATGTAAGGACAATGGGATGTCAAACAGAAACAGCTGCACATAAACCACTTGGAGTTATTAGCTGTCTTTCTAGCACTCAAAGCTTTCCAACCTCTTCTCAAACAGAAGATTGTTCTTATCAAAACATACAACATGACATCCATGTATTATCTCAACAAACAGGGAGGAATACATTCATCCCAACTGTCCCTTTTAGCCCCAAAAATTTGGAAATGGGCAATCCACAACCAAATTCATCTATTAGCACAATACATCCCAGGAATAGACAATCAGCTGGCAGATATCCTCAGCAGAAATCACCAACAAACTCATGAATGGGAGATTCAAGCTCAAGTAATTCAACATTACTTTCAAAAGTGGGGAACACCAAACATAGATCTGTTCGCAACAAGTGAAAATACAAAATGCCCAAACTTTGCATCCAGATAACCACATCCCCTATCCAAGGGCAATGCTCTATGGATCAGTTGGTCAGGGATATTTGCGTACGCTTTTCCCCCTCTACCACTCCTTCCGTTTCTAGTCAACAAGTTGCGTCAAACCTCACTCAACATGATACTCATAGCACCAACATGGGCACGTCAGCCGTGGTACACAACATTACTAGACCGATCGGTAGTACCACATTCCAAACTCCCATGCAGACCAGATCTGTTGACAAAAAAACAAAGGTCAGATCAGACATCCAAATCCCAAGGTACTCAATCTATTGATTTGGCTCCTGAGGTCATAGAGTTTGGATATTTACAACTCCCATCAGAGTGTATGGAAGTTATTAAACAAGCAAGAAAACTAACTACTAGACAGTGCTATGCAAACAAATTGAAAAGATTTGTATATTACTGTCAATCTAAAAATATAGCCCCTCTTACAGCATCAATACAAGATATTGTATGTTATTTACTTCATTTACAAAAATCTAACTTAGCATTTTCTTCAATAAAAATACATTTTCATGCATTCTCTGCATATTTACAAAATACCTCTTTATTTAGAGTTCCTGTCATTTACAGCTTTCATGGAAGGCTTAAAACGCATCATTCCACCTAGAAGGCCACCAGTTCCATCGTGGAATCTAAATATAGTGCTTACAAGACTTATGGGTCCACCATTTGAGCCAACGTACTCATATCAACTTCAATTTCTTACATGGAAAGTTGCCTTCCTAGTGGCAATTACTTCTTTAAGAAGAGTAAGTGAAATCCAAGCCTTTACTCTTGATTCTTGATGAACCTTTCTTCCAAGTACACAAACATAAAGTTGTACTAAGGACAAACTCAAAATTTCTACCAAAAGTCATATCACCATTTCACATTAATCAAACAGTGGGACTGCCAGTCTTCTTTCCAAAGCCAGATTCTGTGGCAGAAAGAGCTCTACATACATTAGACATCAAAAGAGCTTTAATGTACTATATAGACATAACCAAAACATTTAGAACGACTAAAAAACTATTTGTAGCTTTCCAAAAACCACATATATCCTATATCAAAACAAAGTTTCAGAGATGGATTGTAAAGTGCATCCAAACATGCTATATCAAAGCAAAAATACAGCTTTTAATTACTCCCAAAGCACATTCTACAAGAAAGAAAGGTGCAACAATGGCTTTCTTAGGAAATATACCAATGACTGAAATATGTAAAGCAGCTACATGATCAACACCACATACATTCACTAAACGCTACTGTGTATACGTATTATCTCAACAACAAGCCACAGTAGGTCAAGCTGTTCTAAGAACATTATTTCAAACAACTTCAACTCCTGCAGGCTAGCCACTGCCATTTTTGGGAGGACAAACTGCTTTGTAGTCTATGCACAGCATGTGTATCTGCAGCTACACATGCCATTGAACAGAAAATGTCACTTACCCAGTGTACATCTGTTCGTGGCATGTTCTGCTGCAGATTTCATATATATATATATATATATATATATATATGTTCGATGGCATGTGTAGCTGCAGATACACATGCTGTGCACATCCCGCCATCTGGTGTTGGGCTCGGAGTGTTACAAGTTGTTTTTCTTCGAAGAAGTCTTTTCGAGTCACAAGATCGAGGGACTCCTCCCATTTCGACTCCATTGCGCATGGGCGTCGACTCCATCTTAGATTGTTTTTTTTCCGCCATCGGGTTCGGACGTGTTCCTTTTCGCTCCGTGTTTCGGGTCGGAAAGTTAGTTAGAATCTCAGAAAAATCGTCGGTATTGTTTGCGTTCGGTATCGGGTTAGTTACAACAGATCGACACCGACATTTGAAGAGCTCCGGTGGCCCTTTGGGTTTTTTTTCGATCCCCTGTCGGGGCCTGGTCGGCCCGGCCACGTGTCTCTTCAAGGCTAATGGAACGGACCCCATTCCGCTTCTGTCCAAAATGCCATAACAAGTATCCATATACAGATCAGCATCTGGTCTGTAACTTGTGTCTGTCGCCAGAACACAAGGAGGATACTTGTGAAGCCTGTCGAGCGTTTCGGTCCAGAAAAACACTAAGAGACCTAAGAGCAAGAAGACTGCAAATGGCGTTGGCGCCGACGGGACAAGGGCGTTTCGAGGAGGATGAAGAAGCATTCTCCATCCACGAATCAGACTCCGATGAGGTCGATCCTGAGGAAACGCCGAAAACCGTGAGTAAGACGTCAAAACAAAAAACTCACAGAAAGACTACTAAAGCCCAGGGAACGCCACCGCCAACAGGCCATGGCTTAACCCGAAAAATAGGTGACCGATCATCGGCACCGAAAAAGGGCACGCTGGTGACGAAGTCATCCGACTCCGGTCGAGATACCGCCACGCAGCAATCTCGGGCCCGAGATAGTGGCTCCGAGCAGATTCTGCACCGAGAAAGCGGCACCGAAATGGGTACGCACCAAGAGACCACGACGCCGAAAGTAAAGAAGGTTTCGTCGGAACCGAAAAAAGCAGCCGAAAGGGTTTCGATACCGAAACATCCGGCCTCGGAACCGAAAACAAGTTCCTACACTGAGGAACAAGGACTGTCCACACAAATGAAGACACATAGATGTGGACAGGAATTGGAGGCAATAGAGCCTGACTACACACAAAGAAGGCTCCATATCCAAAAAGAAACCGGGAAGATCAGTACTCTCCCTCCAATTAGAATGAAACGCAAACTTGCCTTCCAAGAAAAAGATAAGCAGCCACAAGCAAAGGTGGCTAAACAAGTAACCCCGCCACCATCTCCACAACGCTCTCCGCAACCATCACCGGTAGCCACTCCACCAATGATGCAATCACCAACGCATACAACAATGAGTCAGGATGACACTGACGCATGGGACCTTTATGACGCACTAGTGTCAGATAATAGTCCTGAATGTTATCCAGCTAGACCGTCGCCACCAGAGGATAGTACAGCATACGCACAGGTGGTGTCGAGAGCAGCGGCATTTCATAATGTCAGTCTGCATACAGAGCCCATTGAAGACGACTTTCTTTTTAACACACTGTCGTCCACACACAGCCAATATCAAAGTCTCCCCATGCTCCCCGGAATGTTAAAACACTCCAAACAAGTGTTTGAGGAGCCTGTAAAAGGAAGGGCCATTACTCCAAGAGTGGAGAAAAAATATAAACCGCCACCAACAGACCCCGTATACATCACACAACAGCTAACACCGGACTCAGTTGTAGTAGGGGCAGCGCGCAAGAGAGCGAACTCACATACTTCAGGAGATGCTCCACCTCCAGATAAAGAAAGTCGAAAATTCGACGCAGCAGGCAAAAGGGTAGCGGCGCAGGCAGCAAACCAGTGGCGTATTGCAAATTCCCAGGCTTTGTTGGCCAAATACGATAGGGCCCATTGGGACGAAATGCAACACTTTATAGAACATTTGCCCAAGGAGTTCCAAAAGCGAGCGCAGCAAGTTGTAGAAGAAGGACAGAGTATCTCTAACAATCAGATACGGTCAGCAATAGATGCTGCGGACACAGCTGCTAGAACTGTCAACACAACAGTAACAATAAGGAGACATGCATGGCTGCGTACATCAGGATTTAAACCAGAAAAACAGCAAGCTGTGCTGAATATGCCATTCAACGGACAGCAGTTGTTTGGGCCGGAGGTGGACACTGCGATTTGAAAAACTGAAAAAAGATACGGACACGGCCAAAGCCATGGGCGCACTCTACTCCCCACAGAGCAGAGGCACATTTAGAAAGACACAGTTTCGAGGGGGGTTTCAAAGACAAAGCACAGAACCCACAACCTCACAAACAAGACCCACTTACCAGAGCCAGTACCAGCGGGGAAGTTTTCAGGGACAATTTAGAGGGGGACAATTTCAAAGGAATAGAGGAAAGTTCCAAAGTCCCAAAACTCCTCAAACCAAGCAGTGACTTCCAAGTCACAAATCCCCAACACACAACACCTGTGGGGGGGAGACTAACCAAGTTTTACAAACATTGGGAGGAAATACCAACAGACACTTGGGTCCTAGCAATTATCCAACATGGTTATTGCATAGAATTTCTCAAATTCCCTCCAAACGTCCCACCGAAAACACACAATATGTTGAAACAACATATAAATCTTCTAGGACTAGAAGTTCAGGCTTTGCTACTGAAAGAAGCAATCGAATTAATACCAAACCAACAAAAAGGGACAGGAGTTTACTCTCTGTATTTTCTCATACCCAAAAAAGACAAGAGTCTAAGACCTATTCTAGATCTCAGAACATTAAATACTTACATCAAATCAGATCACTTTCACATGGTGACATTACAGGACGTAATCCCACTGCTCAAACAACAAGACTACATGACAACACTAGACTTAAAGGATGCATATTTCCATATACCGATACATCCTTCACACAGAAAATACTTAAGGTTTGTATTCCAAGGGGTACATTACCAATTCAAGGTGTTGCCGTTTGGAATAACAACTGCGCCAAGAGTTTTTACAAAATGCCTGGCAGTAGTAGCTGCACATATCAGAAGGCAGCAAATACATGTATTCCCGTACCTAGACGATTGGTTAATCAAAACCAGCACGCTACAGCAGTGTTCACAACACACAAAGTACGTCATAGAAACCCTACACAAGTTAGGTTTCTCAATCAACTACACAAAGTCACACCTTCTGCTGTGTCAAACACAGCAATACTTAGGAGCGACAATCAACACAGCAAAAGGGATTGCCACTCCAAGCCCACAAAGGGTTCAGGCATTTCACAATGTAATACAGGCCATGTATCCAAAACAAAAGATACAAGTCAAAAGAGTGATGAAACTACTAGGCATGATGTCCTCATGCATAGCCATTGTCCCAAACGCAAGGTTACACATGAGGCCCTTACAACAGTGCCTAGCGTCACAATGGTCACAAGCACAGGGTCAACTTCTAGATCTGGTGTTGATAGACCGCCAAACATACATCTCGCTTCAATGGTGGAACAGTATAAATTTAAACCAAGGGCGGCCTTTTCAGGACCCAGTGCCACAATACGTGATAACAACAGATGCCTCCATGATAGGGTGGGGAGCACACCTCAATCAACACAGCATCCAGGGACAATGGGACAATCAGCAAAAACAGTTTCACATAAATCACTTAGAACTATTACCAGTATTTCTAGCACTGAAAGCATTTCAACGCATAATAAGCCACAAACACATACTTGTCAAAACAGACAACATGACAACAATGTATTACCTAAAAAACAGGGAGGGACACACTCAACACAGTTGTGTCTCCTGGCACAGAAAATATGGCATTGGGCGCTTCACAACCACATTCGCCTAATAGCACAATTTATTCCAGGAATTCAGAACCAGTTAGCAGACAATCTCTCTCGGGATCACCAACAGATCCACGAATGGGAGATACACCCACAAATACTAAACACTTACTTCCAGAATTGGGGAACACCACAAATAGATCTATTTGCAACAAAAGAAAACACAAAATGCCAAAACTTCGCATCCAGGTTCCCACAAGATCAGTCTCTGGGCAATGCATTATGGATGAGCTGGTCAGGAATATTTCCTCACGCTTTTCCCCCTCTCCCACTCCTTCCATATCTGGTAAACAAATTGAGTCAAAACAAACTCAAACTCATACTAATAGCGCCAACATGGACAAGACAACCGTGGTACACAACACTACTAGACCTCTCAGTAGTGCCTCATGTCAAACTACCAAACAGACCAGATCTGTTAACACAACACAAACAACAAATCAGACATCCAAATCCAGCATTGCTGAATCTAGCCATTTGGCTCCTGAAGTCCTAGAATTCGGACAGCTAGACCTTACACAAGAATGTATGGAGGTCATAAAACAAGCTAGAAAACCTACCACTAGACGTTGCTATGCAAATAAGTGGAAAAGATTTGTTTATTACTGCCATAATATTCAAATTCAACCCTTACACGCATCTGCCAAAGACATCGTAGGATACTTACTACATTTGCAAAAGTCAAAGCTAGCTTTTGCATCCATAAAGATACATCTTACTGCAATTTCAGCTTACCTGCAAATTACGCACTCAACTTCACTATTTAGGATTCCAGTCATAAAAGCATTTATGGAAGGCCTAAAAAGAATTATACCACCAAGAACACCACCAGTTCCTTCATGGAACCTCAACATTGTCTTAACACGACTCATGGGTCCACCTTTTGAGCCCATGCACTCTTGTGAAATGCAATACTTAACATGGAAAGTTGCATTTTTTAATTGCCATCACATCTCTAAGAAGAATGAGTGAGATTCAAGCATTTACCATACAAGAACCATTTATTCAAATACACAAACATAAAGTAGTTCTACGGACAAATCCTACATTTTTACCAAAAGTTATATCACCGTTCCACTTGAATCAAACAGTGGAATTACCAGTGTTCTTCCCAAAGCCAGATTCCGTAGCTGAAAGAGCACTACATACATTAGACATCGAAAGAGCGTTAATGTACTACATTGACAGAACAAAACGAATTCGGAAAACAAAACAATTATTTGTTGCTTTCCAAAAACCTCATACAGGAAATCCAATTTCTAAACAAAGCATTGCTAGATGGATAGTTAAGTGTATTCAAAGCTGCTATCTTAAAGCAAAAAGAGAACTGCCTATTAAACCAAAAGCACACTCAACTAGAAAGAAAGGTGCTACCATGGCCTTTCTAGGTAATATTCCAATGACCGAAATATGTAAGGCAGCTACATGGTCTACGCCTCATACATTTACTAAATACTACTGTGTAGATGTGTTAACAGCACAACAAGCCACAGTAGGTCAAGCAGTACTACGAACATTGTTTCAAACAACTTCAACTCCTACAGACTGGACCACCGCTTTTGGGGAGATAACTGCTTACTAGTCTATGCACAGCATGTGTATCTGCAGCTACACATGCCATCGAACGGAAAATGTCACTTACCCAGTGTACATCTGTTCGTGGCATTAGTCGCTGCAGATTCACATGCGCCCACCCGCCTCCCCGGGAGCCTGTAGCCGTTTAGAAGTTGATCTTGAACGTTTGGAAATTTGTAAATATATTACTTTAGACTACATTATGTACATACGTATTCACTCCATTGCATGGGCACTATTACTAGTATACACAACTCCTACCTCACCCTCTGCGGGGAAAAACAATCTAAGATGGAGTCGACGCCCATGCGCAATGGAGTCGAAATGGGAGGAGTCCCTCGATCTCGTGACTCGAAAAGACTTCTTCGAAGAAAAACAACTTGTAACACTCGGAGCCCAACACCAGATGACGGGATGTGAATCTGCAGCGACTAATGCCACGAACAGATGTACACTGGGTAAGTGACATTTTCCATATATATATATATATATATGACTGCCTTTAAGTAATTTAAGTAATCTAGTGTTGTGTTACTAAGTGCCTTTTATATTTTTGTAACACTGTGTGGTTTCTTTCATGTGTGATAGGTTGCTGTGTGACTAATGTGGTATTGCATAAGCTTTGCATGTCTCCTAGATAAGTCTTGGCTGCTCATCCACAGCTACTTCTAGAGAGCCCCGGCTTCCTAGACACTACCTACATTCACTAACGGGTCACCTGGACCTGGTATAAGGTGCCAACCCAATAGGTGTCCACCCCACACCAGGCCAGCTTCCTACTTCTTCCAGACCAGTTTCTCTCTCTGCTGTCCCAAAAGCATGCAGCACCGTGGGAGCTGGAGAAGAGCTAAATAGTGTGCGACATGAGGAAGACAGGGGCAGCCCCTCCTTCCAGATGGCACAGGCTACTGGGACACTGAGTCCCTTCATCCAGACCAGCTTCTCTCTCCGCAATCCCAGAAGCAAAGACATCTTCCTGAATCTCACTATTAGTGTATTGCAATATCCTAATTGCTAATTTCTAAATTTCAATTGACTGGCGAAGATGGATGATATGACAATTGAGGGGTATTACTTAGGGATATAACAAAAGAACAAGAGATTGAATTAAAGTTTATATTTTTATCAATCATGTCTTGTAATCTGAATGTGATACAATCAGTTTGTCATTGCATTTAGCATTATGTGAGTTAGTTAAATTGGTAGTGGGTAACGCTGTGAAGAAGCTGTGTTTTTAACACCCATTGGTTTTCAAGTTTATAGTATCAATTTCAAATGTATAACAATGTAAATCAATCAAAAGTATTGCAAGTACACCATTACTAAAATAATTTTAATTTGATAAATAAACTCTGAGTTATTAAATAGTACTGATTGCTTTATAACAGTCAAAAGCATTGAAAGATGAAAAATAACTTAATAAATCTAAAACGATTTCCTTGTTGACAACACTCGAAAATATAATGGACACATCAAGCAGAAAACATCCCTTGCTATAAGGGGTGACTTCAACTCAAATCTCTCCTATGTGGTAAAATGTGATTGGGTCTTCTGTTCTGTCCAACAGACTACAAAACAGCAAGACGTAATTCATTATACTAAACCTTTTTCAGCTTTTTAAAGGTCTTAAGGTTCTTCCATCTTAACGGAAGAATTTAAAATTATCAACTTTCACAATCCGCTTTCATTCTTCTGGAAGAAATAGTATTATTGATTATACTTTTATTCACCTATCAGATTTCTCTATGTGCATTGATTTTAAGATAGACCCCAGACCTGAAACAGGCCATGAACCACATATCACAACACTACAATGGTCACATAATTGGTTCAGTTCCTATAACATTTTCCAGACAGGGACACAACTATAATAAATAGGGAAACCATCAGGTGGATAGCAGTCTTAATCTCCAGTTTAACAGAATTATTGGATCAGAGCTTTGTGAGTAAAATTTTGAATAACATATCTGATAATAATTTAAATAATTGAATTGAGTTTGGTATCTGTTTGTATCTGAAATGTTTAACTTGTTATCATCCACGTCCCATATAACAACTAACAAGACAAAACTCAACCTCTCTCAGGTATCAGAATACAGAATCTTAGCCGCATATATCTATAACGAATTAAGACATATGTTGGGTCTCCCAGTCCGTGGAATAAAAAACTATACAACAAAATGTGATTATCATATTGCTTATAAAAACTGGAAAGCGCTCAACACTGTAGTATCCTGCTGTCATGGGGGCGAGTCCAACAATTGTCCTAAAGCAATCCCCATTGGAAATCACTATCTTAGCAACAATGACATAGCCAAATTAATAGTATGTATTAAATCATCACATGCATCCGGACCAAATGAAAAGAAATGCCAATAGATGGAGCCAACCATCCACTGACGGTGGCAGCCCTATTCTAATCCCTGAGAACTTGGAGCTGGAACAGAATTGCTTGATGCCGACTCTGGTGCCAACGGGGCCCATTGGTCCTAGTTTGTTGCCTGAGCATTGTTCTGAGCATTCAGACATAGGTGATCAATGAGAGGGGTCACTCGACCCTTTAGAATACCAGTTGAGAACATCTATGGACTGGTATGAGGAACTGGGTGATGCCAGTAGACTGGAAACATCTCCAGATACTGATTTGCTTTCTCCCACTTCCGGTGCTATGGAGGAGGGGGTATCACATGTAATGGTGGTGAAGAGGGCAGCGGATGTCCTCGACCTTAAACTCCCTTCTGTGGCATTCAAAACTAAACTCATGACAGAATTGCTTCAACCTGGAGCTTCCTCAAGAGAACCCATGCTCCCCTTAAGTGAACCACTGACTGATGTCCTGCTGGGAACCTGGTCCAAGCCCAGCCCACAAGTTCTTGTGAATAGGACAATTGCCCACCGCCATCGCCCCACACCAGGTGATCCAAGTTTCCTCACACAACACCCCACCCCTTAGAGCTTGGTAGTCCATGCCTCAACTTCACATGGCAGTTTGCCTGACGCTTCCCTAGAGAGGGAATCCAAAAGGCTAGACCCCTTGGAAAAGAAAATGTTTTCACCAACCTAGCATTGGGGTCTGTGAACACTGTATGCCTTTTGGGCCGTTAGTCCCACACATTGTGGTTTATGGTTGCGCATGCTGCCACAGGTTCCGGAGGAGGCTGGGCCATCCTCTCCCAAGCAGTAAAGGATGGGAGAGCTGCAGCAAAGTTCACCATCAGGTGTGGATTGGGCACGAAAGACTCACTGGGCAGAGTAGTTTCCTCAACAGTGGCTCTTAGATGCCATGTCTGGCTGAGAACATCTGACTTTCCGGGGGGTAGGTCCAAGCCAACCTCATGGACATGCCCTTCGATGGGACATGTCTCTGCAGAGAGAAGGCAGACTCTGTGCTGGAGCGCTCTAAGTACTCGCAAGCTACAGCCAAGTCCTTGGGCCTCCCAGTGACCCTACATCCACAGTCTGCCTTTCACGCCTTTCGTGGCTATGTAAATGCATGCCATCACACCAGCCCTATGCCAGCCACCATCTTGCGCACGTTTCCCAAGCTTTGCCTGGACGGTCAGCCCCTATGCCCTCCAGGTCTCCTAATAAGGAATCATGACTGTCCAGTTGGCGGGAGAATACATCATCATCTCCCCCAATGGCAGTCCATTACATTGCACAGATGGGTCCTGTAGATCGTTTGGAGGGGATGCTTCCTCTCCTTCGAGTTCTTCCCTCCCTCTTTACTGCCAACTCAAGAACGTCTGATGGTGGATCATCTATCCTTACTCCGAGAGGAAGTTATGGCACTCGTGGCCATGGGTGCCATTGAGAGGGTTCCCACATCAGACGTAGGCAACGGTTGTTATTCCCACTACTTTCTGATTCCCAAAAAGATCAAAGGTCTTCGGCCTATTCGAGACCTCAGAACTGTCAATCTCTTCCTCAAGACGGAGAAATTCAAGATGCTTACTTTGGCTCAGGTCTTGTCTGTCCTAGACTAAGGAGACTGGTTGCATTGGACTTGCAGGTTGTGTATACCACATCCTGCCCGCCCACAGGTGTTACCTGCAGTTCAAGGTAGGTCACAAGCATGTTCAGTTCACCGTGCTCCCCTTTGGACTTACCAGCACCCCTTGGGTGTTCACTAAGGTGATGGCAGTGGTCACACACAGCTCATCTGCAGAGAATAGGGATGTCAGTCTTATGTTATCTTGACAACAGGCTGTTGAAGGCAGGCTCGACCCAGGCTGTTGTCTTCCACCTTCAGACTAGGGCAGACCTCCTGCATTCGCTGTGGTTCACTACAAACGTGCTGAAGTCACACTTGAAGCCTTCTCAGGCACACCTTACCATCCCATCGGAGCAGTTCTGGGCACAGTGCAGTTTCGGGCTTATCATCCCGAGCAGCGAGTCCAGGATATTCCGACTAAGACATAGATGTTTAAGCTTATGTCCTGGATTTCGGTGAAAATTATTCTGAGGCTGCTGGGCCACATGGCCTCCTGCATCCTGCTTGTGACACATGCCAGATGGCAAATGCAGGCACTGCAGTGTGACCTGACGTTCCAGTTGGCACATCATCAGGGGACTCTCTGCAGTATGGTCCAGATCTCGGAGGGAACTGCAAAAGACCTACAGTGTTGGCTAATCAACCGCGATTGGGTCAAAGCAGACTCCTCTCCCTTTCCCAATCAGATTTCACAGTGGTGGTAGATATGTCACTCCTTAGATGGAACGGCCATCTGAGAGAGGTGGAGATCAGAGGACTCTGATCTCCTGAGGAACCTGGACTCCACATCAACTTGCTGGAGCTCTGAATGATCCAACTAGCATTGAAAGCATTTCTTCCCTTTGTCAAAGGGAAGATAGTGCAGGTGTCACAGACAACACCATGTGGTACTGCAACAAGCAGGACAGTGTGGTGTTGTGGACCCTTTGTCAAGTGGCCCTGTGTAAAGGAAGCTGGCCTGGTGTGTGGTGAGCCTCTATGGTGTTATCACCTTATACCAGGTCCAGGTATCCCCTATTAGTAAGGTGTAGTCAGGGTATAGGAAGCCAGGGCTCTCTTGAGGTAGCTGTGGATGAGCAGCCAAGACTTATCTAGGAGACATGCATAGCTTATGCAATACCACTATAGTCACACATCCCTTGCACACATGAAAGAACCACACAGTATTTACAAAAATAAAGGCGCGTCGTTATGTTAAAACACAAATGCTAAAGTACTGTATAGGCAATACTCCACTAGGAGGTGAGTAAACACATTATTATACACACATTAGAAGTCAGTGATTAGCATAGAAACCAATAGCAAACAGTGAAAACAATAGAAAATAGTTAAGGCCCTAGGGGGAGACCAAACCATATACTAAGTGAGTAGAATGTCAAAGGCAGTCCCCCACCAAAGGAAGTGGAATCTGTAGAGGAGAGCTGGAGGAACTAGGAACCCCAAAAGATAAGTACCAGAGTGTCCCTCAGCGAATAGAAGTAACTACCTGGTTCTCCCCAGACCCACCAAAAGGACTTCAGAAGAGGATTTTGCAAGATCCAGACAGGACTGCAAGAAACCAAAAGTGGGTCCTGGTAGAGGAAGACCTGTAAAGGAAGGGGACCAAGGCCGGCTCATGTTGGAGTGTCCGGTTGCGGCAGAAGCCACTACCCACCCATCTGTGGATGCAGGACCAAGTTGAAGGTGAACGAAGACAGTCAGTAGTGCAGCACTCGAGCAGCGGAAGAATTCCTGAAGTGATGCAGTTGATGTCCCACGCCAGAAGAAGGATTGCAGTCAGTCAGTGGTGTGGAAAAAACACCAGCAAGCCTTGGCAAAGGCAAATGTCATAGAAGAAGAAATTGGAGCTACCGGGGACCAGCAAGGTCCAGGGGGACTCAGCCTGGGGAGTGGGGATAGGACGTGAAGAAGCACAGAGAGGGCAGTGCATCGCAGGGAAGAGTGCTGGGGGCTGGGGCTACACGGATCCTGTAAATCCCTTTGAGGAGATGCCAAAAAGCCTTGGTAGATGCAAGAGACGCGGTGCACAGGGGTACTGTCCTGCGTGGTGAGACAACAGCTTACCGTCTCCCAAGTTGGACAGCTGGTAGAGAGGACCAAGGGGACCACTCCAGACCACGACCTGTGATGCAGGATCCACGCAGCTCTGGAGGAGAGGCGGTCCACACAGCTGGTTGTCGTTCAAGGGAGATTCCTTCTTGCTTATTGTGCAGACTGAAGACTCGTCACCCTCAGAAGATGCACAACCAGGGAAATGTTGCAGTTGCTGGAAGGAGCCAGAGAAACAATGTTGCAGAGCAGAGTCGTTGCTGTAGTTGCAGATTGTCGGTTCCTGGAGGGTCCAGTTGCAGTTCCAGTGGCCAGAAGGCGAAGTGAATGATGCAGAGGAGTCCTGCTGGAATCATGCACGTTGAATCTGAGGACCCACCCAAGAGGGAGAACCTAGCAGGGTTGCCACATATCAGGAGGGGGCTGTGATGTTAACTGCCTGTCCTGGCCATTCAGATGCTCCCAAAGGCCTATGCCCATCTTCGATTTAAGATGGCAGAATCAATGGCAGAATCAAGTGGCCACCTGGAGGAGCTCTGGGCACCACCCCTGGGGTGGTGATGGACAGGGGAGGCTATCCCTCCCAAGCTATGTAAAACCTATTTCCAAGGGAAGAGGGTCTTACCTCAATCTCCCAAAGGAAATCCTTTGTTTTGCCTTCCTGGGCTTGAGCTGGTCAGCAGCAGGATGGCAGAAACCTGTCTGTAGGACGACAGCAGTGTGGGCTGCCTGGAAAAACCTGCAAAACTGGTAGGAGCAATGTGGGTGGAGGTACTCTAAGCAGGCCCCCAAGTGCATGGAATCATACAACCAATACTGGCAACAGTATTTGGGTATGATTCAGACATGTTTGATACCAAACATGCCCAGGTTCGGAGTTTACATTATGTAGCTGGACACAGGTAGTGGCCTGTGTCCAGTACACACGTAAAATGGTGTCCCCGTACTTCCGAAGTCTGGGAAAATGGAGCTGGAGTTCGTAGGGGCACCTCTGCTTATGTAGGGTTGCCCTAACAGACAGGTACCTGCACCCTGCCCTCTGGGCTAGGAGGTCCTGCCATAGGGGTGACTTACAGTGACCTGATGCAGTGCCCTGAAGCGAAAGGGTGCATGCAGACACATTTTACATGGGCTCCCATAGGTGGCATAATACATGATGCAGCCCTTGGGGAACCCCTAGTGCCCCAATGCCCTGGGTACCTGGCTATTCTATGCCAGGGGGTAATTGTGGGCCACCAGCATGCCAAATGTGTTGTGTGTGATGTCCTAAGCAACCAAATTTATAGGAAGGGAGCAAAGTCACTGGGGTCCTGGTTAGCAGAATCCCAGTAAACACAGTCAAAAAAACCACTGACAGCAGGCAAAAAGTGGGGATAACCATGCCAGAAAGAGGGTACTTTCCTGCACTGTCTCTCTCGTCATAGCTGGAACACCAGGGGCATAACCTTGGTAGTTCAACACCTGGCAGGTTCTCTGAACTCCAGGGCAGACAAACTCAGCCATCTATGCCTAGCGGATCACGCGTAGGGTCTGCATTCAGAGGTGGCACACGGACTCTTTCAGCAGTGGGGAGAGCCTTGGTTAGATCTTTTCGCCTCCAAAGAGAACATGCAGTGTCAGCAGTTTTAGGCATTGGAGTTCCCAGAGTGGCTCCTGGTAGGAGACGCTTTTTGTCCTGAGTGGAGTTCAGCCCTCCTGTATGCCTTTATGCTCATAACACTTCTGCCAATAGTTCTCAAGATCAGGAACGACAAGGCTCAAGTAATTCTTGTGGCACTGGGCTGGGCATGGAGAATCTGGTATCCTGAGTTTCTGAGAAGAAGCAATAATCCTTCGATCAGCCTGCCCCTTCATGAGGATCTTCTGCTGCAGCAGCCGTGGAGGGTCCTCCACCTGAACCTGTCAACTCTCTGCTGTCTTGGATGAAGATTGAGCAGCGACAGTTGACAGCCTTTGATCTTCCTCCCGAAGACTGTAATGTTATTCTGACAGCCAGGTGTCCCTCCATCAAGCTGATGTGCATCTGTTGATGGCAAAGGTTTGTATTATATTGTACAGAAAAGTCTATTCCTCTTTCTGCCTCTTTCAGATATTCTTCTCTTCTTTCTCACCCTTGCTCAACTGGGCTCTGCCCTGGGTGCTCTTAAGAGGTATCTCTCTGCTCTCTCCGCCTTCCTGCGACTGCCTGACCAACCCTCTTTATTTAAGTCCCCAATTGTAATTAGCTTTCTCAAGGGGCTTGTACATTTGTTTCCGCCTTCGCCCTTTATTATCCTCAGTGGTACCTTAATTTGGTTCTCACCTACATTCGAGATGTTGCAGTATAGTCCCTTCTGGCTGCTTACCATCAAGACAGCCTTTCTAGTGGCAATAACATCTGCCGCAGGTGTATGAGCTGCCGGGTTTGTCATCCAAACCTCCCAATTTGACTGTTTCCAGACAAGGTGGTGCTTCGCAGAAGGGCTTATTTCCTTCCAAAAATGGTAACCCCATTCTCTTTGGGTCACTAACTCTGCCCACGTCTTAAGCTCTTCCACGTCCCTCTAAAGAAGAGAAACGACTCCACCATCTGGACCCAGAAAGTGAGTTGTCGTTCGACCTTGACTGCATAAAAGAGTTCCGGATGGACAATCAACTCTTCGTGGAGTATGTTGCACCAAAGAAAGGACGGGCAGAACAGAAGCAAACCATTTCACACTGGGTCGTTCTCTGTATTAAATTCTGCTACGCCCTGGCCAAGAAACATCCTCCTGAGGGCTTAAGGGGCTTTTCCACCAAAGGAAAGACTGCAACCACAGTGTTGGCACATGGAGTCCCGGTCCTGGACATCTGCCGGGCTGCAACGTCGGTGTCCCTGCACACATTTTCCAAACAGTACTGCCTGGGCACTCAGGTCCGTAGGATTGGGCTTTTCGCCCGCTCGGTCCCGTCAGGACTTCTTTCTTGACTAAATTTGTCCGCAGCTTACTGCTGGGGTTAGTATTGCTTGGGCACCTATTCAAAGGTAAGGAATCTGCAGCAAGAAATCTCTGTCCGATTAGTAAATTACTTACTTTCGGTAGAAGAATTATCTGTAGATTATCTAGCTGTAGATTCCTTGCAGACTTACCCATTCCTCCCCTCTCTCTGGACATATTTCTAGGGTTAAGGATGATCCCTTTCAGGGCCCTAGTTTGAACACACCAATGTCAGTGCACTTCATGCCTCTGAGCTCCTGCTGTGGAAAGTCATGAACAGTAACTGATGTCCGATGCTGAGGTGGCAAATATATGGGTGACCGCACTGTCACTTCTGGCACCAAGAACGCTGATGCATGGAATCCAAAAAAAGGCAGGAGTACTGCTCACACAAAAATGTTCCAGTTCCAGTCTGATGCCTGGTAAATTCATAGATAAGGAATCTGCAGCTAGATATTGTCTCCACCAGATAATTCGTTATCGAAGGTAAGTAACTTGTTCAACTAGTAAATTAAAATCATTCTGTCCATTTTTATAATTCAGTAAATACAGATAAACACACCTTCTCTGTTGTTACAGCTTAAACCATTTACCTACATATAACAGACAATGTGCAAATAAAGACAAAGGGCCTGATTCGCAATGCTAGCTAACATGTTTGAGTAAGTTTACACTTGTGAGTACGTTTACTACTTGGGCTATTCACAACATTTCAATTTAAGTTACTAATAAAGAAAGTATTAGTAACGCAGATTCAGATTTTGTGAAAAGCGAAAATCAGTAAACTTAAAGTGTGTTAGCTTTGTGAATCAGGCACCAACTCTCAGTGAAGCATATATATTACTTGGAGGAGTAGAGGTGATATCTTGAGGAAAATTGCGAGAGCTTATCAGATGTATTACATATATTTGTGGAAATTCTATAGATTTTTTGTCATAAATATTTTCATAATTAGTTTGATGATTCAATATGTATGCTTAAAGATTAGATAAAGCAAATAATTAAAGAAAGAAGAACCATGAGACAAATGATGGTGAGAAGAAGGAGAACAAACATATAACATTTACAATAGTAATAATAAAAGTCATATTTACCGTTCTGCTTTAATTTCTAAAAAGTCACACTTTTGTATCTCTTTATGCCAAAATCTAAAAAAGAAATGCAAATCCACTCCATTAATAGGTGCTAAATGGTTTACCAAACATTCCTATGTCAACAACTGTCTAGCATTTTTATGAAGGTTATTATGAAATACTATTGATAAATAGTACCTTGTATTTAAGGCCGGAATAGGCTCCAGACAAAAGTAAAACAATACACCTATTGAAGAAAAGTCTTTATGCCATTTGAATCAGTATACCACAGTATTTAATTCAGGTTATTCAAGAAATGGTATGCACCAGGTACACATTTATAAAACTTTGCTGGGTAGCTTTGCAAAGAACTGCCTCCTTTCAATGGACATATTATCACCTGTGTCTTGCACCAGTAAGTGGAATCAATCTTATGTCTCATCACTCCTCGAAAGGAGGTGGCAAAGTCCTATTTGATCCTACAGATCATTCTAGATCATACTTCCTGTTTTGTAGGCGAACCAGTGATTTCATTTCTGTTAGAAATTGGCTAAGATATGGGTATGTTGCAGAATGTGCTGTAACTGAGATTTGGAGAAAAGAAATGTGTGATGTTTATTTGTTGAGTGTTGTATTAATGAAAATTTTAAAATAAACAGTTAAAAAAAATACTTACCTCTCAATGTGTCTGCCATCAAGCAGCTATCCAGTTTGATGTTAAGGCCAGAAACACTTGTTCCCATGGCCTCCAGGGATGGTTGTACAAGTGCTTAGCGACCCTTTATGTCTGTCTGAAAAGACAAATGGTCCATAATTAAATAGACAGTTTTCTTAAGTCTTTCAAACCTGCCTGACGCTCTAATGCTCTCTTCGTCTGCAATCTGTATAATTTATGTTCTAGTTGATATGCCGTTTTATACCATTCCACATCAGCTTATTACTTGTCTTGTTTACTGGTAAGCTCCTTTTACTGTAAGAACTATACAAAATAGATTTAATTGTTTATGTCTCTTGAGTGTCTGCTGTTAGCAAGATACATTCCTAGGGGTGAGATCTGACAATTTATCTCAAACCTGCTAAAAGTTTCAAGGAGTTTTGTACAGACTCCTTCCATTTTGCATTTAAATTACAAGTACATGTTGTTTATATTTGTATTAATATGAACTTCATATATATGTATCTCAAGAACTTCATAACTATTTTCATATTTTTTTTGTTTTCTCAGCACAAGGCTTTTACAGAAATTTTTCTCGATGATTCACGTGCACCAACCAACTGTTGCGTGTCTGTTAATGTTACTGCCCCGGAATTAAATCTTGCGGTTCGATTTCCAATACCTGATCTGCGCTCTGACCAAGAACGAGGGCCATGGTTTAAGAAATCACTGCAAAAAGAGATCCTGCATCTTCAGTTTATGGACCCAGAATTTAAAACTGAATTCGTTGGTGGTTCCTCTCCAGAACAAGTAAAATTAGAGCTCACATTTAAGGAGCTAACAGGTGAATAATAAATTCTTAGATATCATTACATTTAACCCTTTTAAAATAGTGCACTCACATATAAATTATTCTTTCTACATGTTATGGTGGGAAAATTACACACCTGTTCACATTTCCTATGACAGAAATGCTTCTTTTTATGTATTCAATTGGCAGTACAGGAAGGGCCAGTGTTCGGGGAACAGTAACAACATAAATCACTAATAGTGTTAATGTTTCTAAAAGATCATATTCTTGAGTTTGAGTCGCAAAAGTGCCAATGGTTATCACTTGGAAATATCAATGAGTTTAATGAATAGACATGTCTTCTGTATTCCTTCTGTTTCCTTTTGGATGTGTCTAGGTAGTTTCTGTATGTTACTTGAAGTTCCATGTTAACATAGTGTTGAGAAACCATGATGTCAATCCTCCACCAAAATGTTTTTCTGTGATTATTACTTAGATTTCTTACCAAACGTTTGAGGTGTTACTCACGTATTAGCCAATCCACTTACCTGTAGGGCAGCAATGTTGACTCCATAGCAGAAATTCCTGTTTGCACAAACAAGCTGTAGACTTTAAAAAAAAAATCATGAATAACCCAGAAGATTAAGTGATAATTCAGGGCTGAAGAGTGCAAGAATGGGGCTCATTAAACTGACTTATTAGTAGTTGTGAGTTTCTTATTCATTCTTCTCATACTTATGACTTAATGAGAACCTTAAAAGGTGTGCTAACTTTTTGGCTGGCACCATGTGGAAGGAATCCATCTACATGTTACACATAAACATAAAATATATGTTACTGAACTGGAGAAACTACTATGAAACAAAAAATTGTCTTCCTCACAAATCAACAGTTAGATCAATAGATAATAATGTTCACCAGAACCACATATTGTGTTAAGGGTATAAGATTTAGAGTTAAAGCAGAGATCCACACAAATGTCCAAGTGAATGTTCTGAGGTTGCCTGACCACTCAGATTACAACAATCACAGAGGCTTGGAGCTCAACAAAGAGGCTTGATCATGCAAAATCCAGGAGTGGTATATTAAAAAAGGAATCCTGTGCAGGTGACAGGTAGGATCACCCAACCAACAACATATAGATCTGAGTCCCACAAGAGGTTAAGAGGTAAAAACAAAGCTGTGATGCTATTTTAATTGTCCAAACATTGTTCAAGAGCACTAAAAGAAAACTCCAAGTGGAGGCACACTGATAGCTGGAGGGTAAATAGAAGTAAAACCTATGCAGTCAAACGTGTCTGAAAGCTCAAGTCTTGTGACCACCAGTTCGTGAACTTGTGGTGGGCACATAGGTAAATACCCTTGTTCCAAATAACCATGACAAGAAAGAAGTAAACATTGTTCTTCTACAATCTTGTTAGAGTATTGTTGCTAAAACGAATTCTTAATCCAAGCCCAGAACCAATGTAATGGTAGAATCGCAAACACATTCCAGAAAGGGTGGCAGATCCTTCCTAATATCTGTCAAGGAGTCTGTCTCTAATAAACAGATTGTAGAAAAACTACTCCGGTGATTGGGAGAATCTCTAATCTGTGTAGTACAGCAGCTAGAATTGAACAAGCTACATTACTATTTTCATTGGTCAGGTATGCATATGCAGAGCTAAATATTTACTGGTCAACCCATTTCTAACCGTAAACCCAGACCAACAACATGCCCTGGGAGAAGGAAGACATTAAAAGATGCTTCCTCCCAATGATATCCAACATACAGACAAGACAGAGTAACACCCATTTTGTCTATATTAGGCAAGAAGCCTACAAGATTTATAGGAATTTAAGTTGATCATTTCAGCATTGTATGGGAAGTTGATTGTGCAATGCACTTTTCACTTTTGTGGAAATCAGTTAATATTCTCCTTCACCTGTGACATTTTTGATTTAACTAGTTTGTTGTCTCCTTAACTCAAGGCACGTTTCAAGAAGGCAAGGAAGAACCTTTAATCAACTTTTTTAAAGTAGCAAGTGGCATAGATGGTGACATGACATCCTCTGACACCTTCGACTGGCCAAGGTATTTTAAGCCTCTTGTGTTTTGTGTAATGTTTTAATGCTTACCCCAGCGCCCTCTATCTTATTAGATATTGCTTTATGATGTGTGGCATCCCCGTTGGTTGCCACCTGCTTTGCAGTATTTGTTTGACTTACTGGGAATCATTATAGTAGAAATACGTTTGATTCAGAGTCACATTTGTATGTATATCTGATAGAGACTTCTAGTCGCAGATTCCTTACCTTAGAATTTTCACGAGCCGTCAGACTGGATCTCAAGTTTTTTCTTTGAGCAGTAATTTGCACGCATCAGGTGGTGTTGGTTGACTCCAGGTGTGTCGTGGGTGTCATGGTACCCATGATGACATTGCGGTCGTACTTAAGAGCCACCCCGGCGCGCTGACGTCGGTTCTTTTCTTTCCGCGCCACACGCAGATCCGGAGATGAACAACCCTGGTACATTTTTTACCAACTTTGACCTTTTTGTCAGCTTTTTGGACTTTTTGATGTGTCGAGGGATGTCTCGTAAGACCGGCTTCAAGCCTTGCGACACCTGTCACCGCATGATGTCAGTGACGGACCCGCACCTGATCTGTTTGTGGTGTATGGAGCGCAACCACAGCCCAAAGTCGAGTGCCTGGCCATGAACCCAAAAGCTTTGAGAGAGTGGCCCTAAATCTTATCAGGGCCCGGCACTCGACTCCGAGTCGCTCCTGGTCTCGCTCAAGAGAATGAATGTCTCAAGATCGCTCGCAGAGTCATCACCACTCCTCTTAGTCCCATTCAAAATCATGAGGACATTTGGGTCATAAGAAGAAGAAGTCGAAGAAAGCTAAAAACTTTTCGACTTCGCCTTGTTGCTCGGCAGATGTGACACGGATGCTGAGCCTACTTCTGGGTCCCCTCCGCACCTCCATGAGTTTCCGAGAGCCGGAGTCACCCCAGCCCAGCTTAAGGAGTTTTATGAGACCATGTGCCTCATTTTTGTGGAGACTGACTCTCCTACTGCTCTTTTGGGGTCTGGGGGCTCGGATGGGGGCCCTTTAGGCTCCGCACAGACTATTCTGGTCCCGGCTTCCGAGGGCCCCTCAGGATCCGTTCTCTGATCTGTGCCAACGCAGATTGTACCATTCTGACCTTCCCTGACGCCGGCTAAAACGTCAATGCACCCGACGTCAGTTGGGCCCGTAATCGATGTCGACGAGGCTTACTCACCCCAGGTTGGATTCGGACCCTTAATATTATGAGTACGACTATGAGGAAGGATTGGAGGGGTCGCTGGACCCTTCAGAATACCATCTAGAAAACCCTTATTTGGACTCTGCACAGAAATTGGGGGACACTAGTGGTCTGGATACTTCTCCAGACTCTGCCATGTCTTCTCCTCCTACAGTGCCTACGACAGAGGGAGCGTCTTACCCCATGGTGGTCAGTAGGGCGGCTGAGGTCCTTGGCTTTGAGCTTCCCACTGTGGCAGTCAGGACTAACCTCCTGACAGAGTTGCTTCAGCCTGGGGCTTCTACTTCGGAGCCTCTAATTCTATTTAATGAAGCCCTCACTGATGTCCTTCTGGGTACTTGGTCCAGAACCAGCACAGGGGCTCCTTTGAACAGGACAATGGCCTGTCGCCATCGGCTGCCCCAAATGACCCTAAATTCCTGTTCCAGCACCCCATGCCTGAGAGCCTTGTCCTTCAGGATTACTCGTCATCTGGCGCATTCCCATCCACTTCCCTGGATAGGGAATCAAGGAGACTGTACTAACTTTGGAAGAAGATCTTTTCTTCCTCCAGTCTGGCATTGCAATCTGTGAACACAGCAGGCCTTTTGGGCCGCTACACTCATTCACTGTGGAATATGGTCGCGCAAGTATTGCTGCAGGTCCTGGAGGAGGCCCGGGCTGTTGTCTACCAAGCCATTGCTGATGGAAGGGATTTGGGTAAGTTCACGATTCGGTTGTGTCAACGGTGGCCTTGAGGTGCCACGCCTAGTTGAGGACGTCAGGTTTCTAGGAGGATGTCCAGTAGTCTCTAATGGACATGCCCTTCAATGGCACCCTTCTCTTTGGAGACAAAGTGGCCCGGCCCTCGAGAGGTTCAAGGAGTCCCAGGCTACAGCTCGGTCCCTTGGCTTAGCGACTGCCCCTCGCCCACCACAGTCCGCATTTCACCCCTTTATTGGCCGCAGGAGGCGTTCACTGCCACGTCTTTACCCTGCCAGCCACAGAGCCTCACTGCACGGCTATGGACGCAGAATCCAATGGTTTGAGGGACAGGGACCAGAGGTCTGCTCAGTCCGTCCCCGCCCCTGCAGCAGCCTCCAAGCTTTCCTAGTCCATCTACCATGTAGGAAGTTGGCCAGGTGTGTGGTGGACACCTATGGTGTTGGCACATTATACCAGGCCCAGGCAACCCCTATTAGTGAATGTAGGCAGTGTATAGGAAGCCAGGGCTCGCTAGAGGTAACTGTGGATGAGCAGCCGAGACTTATCTAGGAGACATGCAAAGCTTATGCAGTACCACAATAGTCATACAGCAACTTATCACACATGAAAGAACCATACAGTGTTACAAATATAAAGGTACTTTATTATAGTAACTCAAATATTAGAATACTGAATAGGCAATACTCGACTGGAGGTAAGTAAACACACTATTATATACACATTAGCAATCAGTATATAGCATAGAAAGCAATAGGCATTATTAATAGCAGTAGCAAATAGTAAGGGCCCTAGGGGAGGGCCAAACCTGATACTAAAAAAGTGGAATGTGGAAAGCCAGTCCCCCACCCAAGAATGTGGAATCAGGAGAAGGGAGCTGTAGGAACTAGGAACCCCAAAGGTAAGTACCAGGGTGCCCCCAGCGACGAGGAGAGGAGAGGTAAGTATGTGGTTTTCCACAACCCCAAAAGGAGGACTTTGGAAAAGGATTGTGCAAGGCCCAACCGAGACTGGAGGAACCCAAAGGTGGATATTGACGGACAAGGACCTGCAAAGGAAGGAGACCAAGTCCAGTTTCAGCAGGAGTGTCCTGTTGTGGCAGAAGCCACTACCCACCCTTCTGTGGATGCAGGACCAGGTCGACGGTGGACGAAGAAGGTCAGCAGTGCAGCACAGGAGCCGAAGAGGGGTCCCACAAGTTATGCAAGAGATGTCCCACGTCTGTGGTCGAGGTGCAGTCGGTCAGTGGTGTTGGAAAACCACCAACAAGCCTTCGCAAATGTAAGAGGCGGAGAAGAATGTTTGCAAGGCTGAAGAGGACCAGCAAGGTCTAGGGGTCTCAAGCCAAGGAGGGGAGTCCGGGGTGACCCTCAGCAGCTGGGAGAGTCACAAGAAGAGGAGGCAGCCCCTGCAGGCAACCCACTGGCAGCAGGCACTAGAGTCGCAGTGAGACCCAATTGGCACACCTGAAGACGAGTCCCACGTCGCTGGAGCAGCAGGCAGAAGACTGTGCTTTGCAGGAATGAGTGCTGGGGGCCGGGGCAACACAGAGCCTGAAGATCCTTTGGAAGAGGAACAAACAAGCCTTGGTAGCTGCAAGAGTTGCAGTACTACAGACCCCCACCTGTGGTCCAGGATCCACACAGCTCCGGAGGAGAGAAGATTCACACAGCCGGTCATCTTTGCAGGTGGTGCCTGCGGATGCTGGGGATGACTCCTTCACTCCAAGGGAGACTCCTTCTTAATTCTTGTGCAGGCTAAAGACTCATCGCCCTCAGAGGATGCCAAGCTGGGGAAATGTTGCAGTTGCTGGAAGGAGCAGGAGAAAAAAGTTTGCAAAGCAGAGTTGTTGCTGCAGTTGCAGATTGCTGGTTCCTGGAGGGTCCAGCTGCAGTCCTGGTGGCCAGAAGATGAAGTGAATGGTGCAGAGGAGTCCTGCTGCAATCTTGCACGTCGAATCTGAGGACCCACCAAAGAGGGAGACCCTAATTAGTTCTGAAAGGGGGATTGGTCACCTAGCAGGGTGACCACCTATGAGGAGGGGGCTGTGACGTCACCTACCCTACCTGGCCGCTCGGATGCTCCAAGTGGCCCTGCCCACCTTGAATTCAAGATGGCAGAATCGAGTGGCCATCTGTAGGAGCTCTGGGCACCACCCCATGGGTGGTGATGGACAGTGGAGTGGTCAGCCCCCTTTCCTTTGTCCAGTTTAGTGCCAGAGCAGGGACCGGGGGATCCCTGTAGTGGTGCAAACCGGTTTATGCAAGGAGAGCATCAAGTGTTCCCTTCAAAGCATACCGGTGGCTTGGGAAGGATACCCCTTCCAAACCATGAAACACCTAATTTCCAAGGAAGAGGGTGTTTCCTCCCTCTCTCACAGGAAATCCTTTGTTTTGCCTTCCTCTGCCTGAACTGGTCAAGCAGCAGGAGGGCAGAAACCTGTCTGAGGGGGAGTTTGCAGCTTGGGCTGCCCGGAATACCCAAGAAGACTAGTCGGAGCAATGCTGAGGGTCCTCGAATGAGCCCCCACAGTGCCTGGGATCATACAACCAATATTGGGGTATGATTCCGACTTGTTTGATACCAAACATGATCAGGTTTGGAGTTACCATTATGTAGTTGGACAAAGGTGGTTACCTGTGTCAAGTACACTGGTAAAATACCTTCCCCGCTCTTACGAAGTACAGTGTAATGGAGCTGGTGTTCGTATGGGCACCTCTGCTCATGCAGGGGTGTCCTTACCCACAGGTACCTGCACCCTGCCCTCTGGGCTAGGAGGGCCTACTATAGAGGTAACCTACAGTGACCCGATATAGTGACCTGTAGTGAAAGGGTGCGCGCACCTTTTCACGCAGGCTGCAATGACAGGCCTACAGACACATTTTGCATGAGCTCCCATGAGTGTCATAATACATGCTGCAGCTCATGGGGGACCCCTGGTGTCCCAATAAGTATCATTTACTAGGGACTTATAGGGAGACACCGGTGTGGAGTGCATAAATGTCATAGTCAACTAAATTTGGAGGAAGAGAGCACAGTCACTGGGTTAGCAGGGTCCCAGTGAAAACAGTCCAAGCACACTGACAGCAGGCAAAAAGTGGGGTTAACCATGCAAAAAGAGGGTGCTTTCCTACATTTGTTTCCTGCAAAAACGTTAATGGTAAATCCTAGAAAAATGGGCTGGGCACAGTGGATAGCATTACACATGAGGCATTTTCATTTAAATTTCATTCTTGGTTTGAAGGTTAGCCAGAATAGTTCTTGTATTACTAGACTGACATGATCAAATGTTCTGGTTCCTGACACCTGTCTGGCTGTCTCAAGCAGGACCACTGAAAAAGGAGACCGTGTGTTTTGAGACTTCTATGAGTGTGGCATTTGCATAATTGATGTGAGATAGGACTAACTCTTGGTACACTGGTTAAAATTCAGTAGAGGTCACAGAGGAGTCTACTTTTTAAATGAGCTTCGTGTATTAATTTGTGGCTTTACAGTGTGATCAATGACATGACCAAAAAGGGATTGATCCAGAAAACAAGAACTTTACTTTATAGGCGGTGAAGCCATCGAATTTAGGTTAATTTTGTCGCTCCATATCTAATGTATATTTGTTATGTCTCTGGATGCATATGAGCTTGAAAATTATGGAGACCATCCACTTATTGAATTTTTTTCAACCAGACCGTCAGAGTGAGTATAACCTAGATAGAGTTGGTTTCTAGGAAAATCGAAGTGTCTGACAGATTGATGGACCTTAAAGCCATTCTCCACCATCGGAATTCTCAACAGTATCATGTTTCAACAAAATACAATAGGGGCAAGTGTAGAAGTGTGTTAGGTCCAACAAGTGATGTTGGTGTAGTTGGAAGTTGGTGCACCCATCCTGACAAATGATTTGTGGTTGGTGATGTATGAGGGGAACCAGCTCAGAACACTTGCAGGAAAGCACTTTACTGGTTTCAAGAATATGTTGTAGTCTATGGTGGTTAGTCGTGTCCAACATATACCTGTTTGTATGCTCAAAAGTCATGCAATAATTTTAACATTGGTGATACTGCTGATGTATCTAAATATAAAAAAAATGCTATTTGGTCTTGATTTTGGTCAATGAGTGTGGGCACCTCAGTGGGTCATAGTTTGAAAAACAGTTACACTGAGCATATTTTTATTGTTTATTGGCAGAGTTATTCACAACTTTGTATACACAGTAAACTTGGATTAGTTGTGTTTCTGCTTTGAGATGTGACATGCCTGTAACATTAGGGCAATGTATTATCTAAATATCAAAAAGGTTGCCACTCGTGTGTGAGTTTGATTAAGTCAAAAGGTATGAGCTCTTGCATTACACTAGGTAGTGGATGTACTAACATCTACGAAAGATTGTAGTTCTCCAGGTATCTGCATACTTTCAAACATGAATATGTAAGGATAGATACTTGGAAAAAATCTGGCTGCAGGAAGGATGAAATTGCTGATGTCATCCTTAAGGGGCAAGGAATTCAAAAGCTGCAGTGTTTTATAAGTTAGCAGAGAGGGGTAACATGGCTGCTCTTTAACCTTTTTTTAAACATCACTTGTAGCAGTGAAATGCACAATGAAGTTTGCAAGTTTGAAAGGCCATTGAACTATTAGTTCTTGCCCTGGGATAGGCTTTCTCCATCAATTGAATCAGGTTGTCATTTTGTGTCATGTTCTTTTAGTTTCAGTGATGGACTTACATGGATAGATATTGAAGGGTCTGATAATAAATCGGAATTCAAAAACTCTTTGAAGTAAAAACGATAGAAAACCTGACCATGACTTTCTTTAGTGCTGCCGCAGCCATATTAAAAAAAAAATGAATTGTATGCTTTATGTTGAATTATCTGTTTTGACATAACAATCATAATATTTAGATGATACTCTGACTGCTTGTCATATAGAGCAAGTATATAGGTTAAAAGAGTCAGACATATTGATGTGGTTTGAGGAGCATTCTCTTGTTGACAGGTCCTCGAAGTTATCATAGGGGTCGTCAGGTCGGGGCCCCGAGACAAAATAGCTCGCCCCAACAACTTTTTAAAGCCAACCCTGAATTTTGTGTGACCATCTTAATCCCATTATATAATCACTGCATCACTACTGAACATATTTCGGATTCTTGAATATGTGTAGCAATCCACCCGATATAAACCTCAGACATGGAAACAGTCAACAAATCTATTTGCTAGACAATGACATCAAATATTATGCAAGCCCTCTTGGTGAGCTGGAATCCCGGGCACATGAACACTGTATTGTCTCCCAAATTCAAACAGGGTTTAGACACTGGATTGGAACCACTGCAGATCTTTTGTCTTGGCTATGGTGACAGATCGGGCGATAAGAACAACATCCATGGTATATCCATGCTTTGTAGATTTCAAAGTTGAATTTGACTTTGTCCAGCGCAGCATTTTATGGCAGAAACGAGCAGAAAGAAACATCCTGCTCCTCCTAATAAAGAGTATTGTCGTATTGTACTGAACTACTTAGCTCCAAGTTAAACTAAGAGACGAGAGCTCCATAACCTGTCAAATATAAACTTGGACAGGTTTAAAACTAGGATGTGTTTTAGCCCCGCTGCTTAGTAACATCTTTTTGGCTCACTCGTGAAGGACTTAGGAGAAGTGAATGCCCCAAGGCTTGGAGGCAAATCAGTTAGCTGCCTTCTCTAGCAGACAATGCCCTTTTAATATCTAAAACTAGAGTGGGGCTACAACGGCTTCTGAAAAAACTGCATGATTATACGAAACGCAATGGTCTTTCCATCAACCCAGAGAATACCAGAATAATGATAATGGGTAGAAAGATAAAGAAGCCAGGCCAGTGGTACCTGAACGGCCTCTGAACTACTTTGGAATTTAAGTGCTTGGGAGTGGTTATGGACAATCATGGAACTTTCTTCCCCACAGGAGTCCTTAATATCTAAAGCTGCTTCTTTACTCTGCATTCTGAAACTTTTGAAAAAAACATTTAGTCACCCCCACCACCCTTTAATAAAAGTTATTTGTGCCAAACTACTGCCTACTCTGAATATGCTGATCAGAGGCCTTGTGTTGGATAATTTCCAATTTATTGTATAACCTTTTATGTTGCAACTATAGGACGGTTTTCAACTTTCCAAAACATGGTTCCCCAGCACAAATCTGCCTGGAATTTGGCCTGTCCAGCCAAATACTGAAAAGATAAGTTGGCCTTTTGAAAACCTGCTTTAAGCTATGCAAGTGATGGCTCACTGGAAATCCAACTGTGGCTAGAAATAAACAAGTGCAGGCAACAAATCAGCAGCCTGGGTTTATCTGGACCAGTCATTACAGACGTTACAGGCAGCAGTACTGTGGGTAGCTCCAGTCACCTTTGCAACCTTTAAAAAGTTAATCTCCAAAGTTGTGCCTCAGAAATCTCAACTGATAGTTAAACAAAAATTAGCTCTTTGCACACACCCATGGTGATCTTAAAGAACTATGACAAACCAGGCCCGCAACCTATTTTAAGTTTGCTTGTTCAAAAAGTCAAACATAAACTCATCCAATATAGGTTAGGTGGTTTACCAACCTTGGACTGTACACCTGTTGGAAACAGTAAAAACACTATTACACTTTGTAGGCTTTGCCAATCCGATAGCGAATCAACTGTGCATATTGTCTGCATTTTCCCATTCTTATTGACAGAAAGGCACGTATTACGAGGACCCCAATTTCAGTTAATGGGCATGCACTCCTGTAGCTCTGGGGTAATGACCTGCCTCAAAGCAGAGCATCCAATCCTAGCTGAGAGATTGGTGAAATATATGCAGTCAGCTGAAGCATTACTCAACACTGCAGCTCCTTATGAATGATTGTATTTTCAAAGATTTCATTGGGCGCCTCTACTACAACTTTTTTATCTTTATTGCTTCTTGCCTCTATCTGTAATCCACTGATTAAATTGGTGGTCCTACTGACTCATGAACTGCCCCGTTGGAACTATGCCCTTTAGGTCTCTCACCTTACCAATGATGATTCAGAGGACCAACTGACTAGATAGCCATGATTAATTATAGTCTGTTATGAAAATTTGAGACAATTGTTTTACTCTTATTTTCTGCTATTGCGTTCACTTATGACTTGCAAGACAGATGTATGTCAAAGGTTAGTGGAGCAATATCTCAATATTTGCCCAGTTTAATCTTAGCAGTTCTGCAACTTACTGCACTTATTAAATGCATATTGTAAGTTTGAGGTAGCTTTGGGCATAGACTGCGTTCATATAGCAGCTATCTGGGACCTCACTGATTTTAGCATGTAGGAACATGAATACTTGGAGCAGGCATTATTATTGATCACTGAGTTATCGCTCATGTGATTTTGAAAGCAATCAGTAGATAACCGTTTTCCCCAGGTGTGTGAGGACTTTATATGGCTTCAATCAGTTTGTGCCCTGTCTGTAATGCCCACTGGCTAACAGCCTCATAGAGGTGGTGGAATAACTCCCCATCTAAGTATTGTTGAGGTGCAGAGAAATAAAGAGTATCTGCACCTTCCAAACCTGGTCATTTGTGCTGGACAATTCAGTGCCTTATTGATGGTCTATTGATAATGGTGTTGATGACATTGAGGTGCAATTCTAATAGCATTCAGAGGTTTAGTTGCTTAAGATGTGAATACATCTTTGAGGGAGCATAACCAATATTGCAAAGAAGCATAGCTTTGGCTCCCTTACAGTACAAACTTAAAAACTGAAGAACCCTGTCTTCATGCAATAACGTTTTCCTGCTGAGGACACAAACAGTTGACTCAGTATTAAATTGAAATTAAAGCAGAAATAAACCTATCAAACACTAATGTACATTCAGTCCTGTAAAAATATATCTGTAGACCGTCTTCAAAATTTATGCTGTGTGGTTGTCGTGTGAACAGTAAAATAATGATCTTCAGTCAACATCATTATAGTTCTCTGTTGCCATTACAGGGATATTCTTTCCTTCTGCAGTTCTCTCCAAATCTTAGCATGCTAGTATACCATCATGTGTCTCTTTTAAATGTAGAACAGCAGGTGACCTCTGACCGTACTGGTACTACCCACACATAATAGATGGCATGGAGATTGGTAGACCTGGTATCCTTGGCATTGTTTCCCCAGCGTTTTGCCCTCTCACCTCCTGTTTTCTGACATCATTATTACTGGCTTTTTAGTATTCTGGGCACTTTACCGCTGCTGACCTGGGCTAAAGTGGAGGTGCCCTGTACTCTAAACCAAGGTAACATTGGCTTCTCCACAATTGGCATATTTAATTTAGTTGTAAGTCTTTAGTAAAGTGCAGACATGTGCCCAGGGCCTTCAAATTAAATACTACTAGTGGGCCTGCAACACTGATTGTTCCACACCCGCAGTAGCCTTTCAAACATGCCTCAGGCCTAACATTGCAGTGCGTAGGTGGGTAGTTTTACACTGCCATTTCGACCTGACAAGTGAACACAGTTGCCAGGCCCAAACCTTACTTTTTATTACACATCACCCATTCAGGGAGACCTTGGTTAGCCGCAAGGACATGGTACAGTGTATAAAACGTTGGTCATGGGGGGCGTGGCCTGCAGGTGTGTGGAGTGAGACGTGTCTCCCTCGCTTTCCGGGCACCCACGGCGTATCGGACAGCCAGAAGAGTCCTTAACCCCCCATTATTGGCCACAAACATTGGGCTATCAGCCCACCAACGAGCAAACCACCAGAGGGAACGCTACCTTGCGGCGCGAGTACCACCTGCATTGGAGGCTTGCTCCAGCGACAGCCATCTTGGGCCGGGCGGCATGAAACCTGGAAGCCAGATAAGGCTACAACTCCCCCTTGGACCCACCAGGTGGCCGACCCAGTTGGGGGCCACAAACTGAGGCCCCTGGAAACGTTCTGGTGCTTGGCCACACGCAGCAGCTAACACCAATGTGGCGGTTAGGCTGGAGGGAGGAAACTAAGCATGCTTCCAGGTGGGGAGCTGAAGTGATGCATCGGGCCCATTCTGCCGGCGCCTGCGGAGCCTTGTCGTACCATCACAGCTGGAGGCAGGAATAACAGGCTGTGGTCTCGGCAGCGCAAGGGACCTAGAAAAGCCCCCAACTGGACTCAGCCACTGCAGTTGGGGCCCACTAAGGCGCAGAGCTTCTGTAGGCATAAGCACCGATGAGGCCCACAGATCATGGTAGGAGAGAGTCAGCTGCGTGCCTCCACTGAGCGCTGATATAGAAAACGCACCCAGGGCCACTTGCCACTCGCTCCCTCATAGGAGAACTGAGCCCGCGGGGGGAAATAACGATTAGAACACAGGTCCATCCCCCGGACCTTGCCGCCAGTGTTGGTCTCCTCTCCTCCCTCATCACCTTGGACTGGTCACACTCCTACGCCTAGTGCTACCCATCTCTAAACAGTGACTGCCAGTGGAGAAGTGGCCTCCCTATATGCAGCTCCACTTCAGCGCCTCTGATTTTGTTATACCCACACTCGGGGCTCACTGATTGCTCACCTACCTGGACATATGGGGGGGGGGGTCCTGGTCTCTCCAAGCCTACACAGACACCCTTGGGACAGCTGAAAAAATGCCACAGATGGGAGACCTATGGACGCCCCCCACACCACCGGCTACTCTACACTACTCATCACCCGGAGGCCACCACCATCCCTCCCTCAGAGTGCATTCACACATGATGCCACGCACCAAACTCACCAAGGACACCACCTTGACCTCCCTCTGCAATAAAGCATCAGCAGGGGAGGACAGGCAACCCAAGAGAGACCCAAGTTCTGAAATGGAAAGCCAAGCCTCCACACTAATCACACAGGAGTATGTATCTCTGTTCCCGCAAAAACTCTGCTCTGTAATCAGCTCCCTCAAAATGGAATTTAAAACTGTTCTCCGAGACTTACGGAAAGAGGTCACTGAACTAGGAGACAGAGTCAACAACCTAGACCCCATACCAAGGCACACTCTGAAGATCAAGAAATGCTCTGGTGCAGAATGGCTGTATTGGAGGCAAATCCTCAAATCAAGCTGCAGATTAAAAGAGAGGACCTGGAAAATAGAAGTCGCCGCAATAACATCTGCATAAGAGGAAAGCCATGTGGTGCTGAAGGGGACGACAAAATGGCATACAAAGCGGACCTCCTCCATACGATCAAGGGCAACATGGATCTCTCTCCCCCCACAACTGGATTGGACTCACAGAGTGCCCTTTGGGCCATAACACACTAATGTAGCGCTGGGCATCCTAACTACTTCAACAAAAAAAAGAGGATGTACTAAGAGTCTCAAGAACCACGTCAGACCTCACATACAAGGGACACACAATGCAATTATTCCAGGATCTATCCCCTACCACACTGCGCTGAAGGCAAGACTTTAAAATAGTAACAGACAGGCTTAAGGAACTAAACATTAGATACCAATGGGGCCACCCCTTTGCCTTATTATTTATGTGGAAAGGTAAAAGGCGGTCCTTGCATTCTCTGTACGAAACCAAATGCCTCTTGTGCCTAGACCACCATAGGGATAATAACAACTCTGCTACTTCAGAGACCCAGCCTGTATGGACCACGCTCTGTGGGGGCCCGAAACCCTTGGAACCTAATCTTTAGACTCATCATACCCTCACAGTATGTCGCTGGGAATCCGCGGTCCATGGGCCCTCACTTTGAGAGAGTAACTTCTCCTGCTAGATCAGAGCACCATGTGCCCATCTTAGCGGACTGCAAACCCTTCAGTTAGGTCCCGCTGGCTCCTATGTTTTTGTTATTGTGTTCTTCATGACATTTCCTCTACAGGTCACACTACTATTTTCCTTGACCTTTCCAATGCCTATCAGGCCTGGAGCGAACTCGCCCTCTCCCTCGTATGGGGCTGTATCTACCTTGGGTCTCTGTGGGGCGGGGTGTGGTTCCCTCCAAGCTTTTTCAGCATAATGTACACTTCCTCCTGGGGGAACAAGGGGAGCTAAAATGCTTAGGAGTGAGAATCACACCACCGATTCCCCTCTATTGTGCTCCAAGAACACAGTACCATCTCTTCTGTGCTGATTGGACACCTCAACAACAACCATCCCAACTCCTACACTCATGAAACTTATATCCCTTGATATAAGGGGTCTTAGATCTCCCAACAAATGCAGACAAGTATGGAGATACATACTCAGACACAATCCTGATGCCATCCTACTGCAGAAAACACACTTACTGAGGGGGGGACATACATAGAATGTCACACCCGCATTGCCCGAAAAGCTACTGGGCCTCTACGGATACCAGAACACTAGGGGTGGGAATCCATTGTAAAGCTAGCTTCTACCCTACCACACCTAAACAGTTAGAGAGAAAAAGGGTTGCTTCCTTACGCTGCATGTACAGGAAGGAAGGGGGTCTTTAACCATCCTTAACAGTTACGCCCCTAACATAGCACAAGACCCATACCTGCGAAAGACACTGACTGAACTATTAGAAGGGGGTGAAGGGAGATCTTGTGGCGGGAGGCCTCAACCTCATATGGGACCCATACCTCGATAGGTCCGAGTCCCATACGTGGGGGCTATGTCCACCCAACTTAAGCAGGACATTACAGACCTAGACCTAGTGGGTGCGTGGCAGTACAACCACCCCACTGAAAAGAACAACACCTTCTACTCCACATCCAACTGTCCTACTCGCGCATAGACACATACTGGTCACACATTCCCTTTTGTGCTCAGTCACCTCCGTAAATATCTTCGATATCTCCCTGTTGGACCATGCCCATGTCGAACTTCTATGGGGCGACTTCTCCCGAGTTTGTGCAGCTCCCCCGCGCTAGCATCTGTCACTGCGACTACTTCATGACGCAGCTGCTATTTGCCAGGGTATAGAGGACTACTTTGACAATAATGCCACCCCAGACGTTACCACACACACTCTGTGGGACGGGTTCAAAGCTTATATATGGGCTACCATGACATCTATATCAATAGCTAGACGCAGAGAGGAACGTTTACAAACCTCACAAAGGAGCTCATCAATCCAGAACACTGTGACATAGGGGTCAAACCCGGCGAAACAAAAGGCAACTCGCCATACTCTCAGGACCAATAGAGAGGAGCGAGCCGTGTTGGCATTACAACAGAAATACTACAAAGGGGACAATAAAGTAAATACGCTTTTGGCACAGAGACTCCACCATAAGCAAGCACAAGCACACATCATGAAATTATCATTAGGGGACCAAGGCAGGGCTACTACAGAGTATGTTAAACAAAAAATATTTAGTGATTACTACCAGCTGCTATACAGTAGCACACGAATAGTTTGATACCTTCTTACAATCCTGTGCTTGGAAGACATTACCGAAAATACACTCTGACTTGCTGGAAGGACCCATCACCAAGGAAGAATTCTGAGCAGCAGTTACGGCTTTGCCGCTGGGGAAAACCCCTGGTCCTGATGGTCTCCTGGTCAGCCTCTATCGCCAGTCCCTCCCCAACTCCTTACCCCACCTTCTTGTCCTCATTAACTCCTTCACGAGTGAAACTGGGCTTACTCCTTCCATGATGATGGTGGAGATCACCCTCATACTCAAAACTCGTAAAGACCCAACACTACTCATCTTACCGCCCCATCGCGCTACTCAACACGGACGCTAAATTATTCACCAAAATACTTGCAATGTGCCTTGACAAATACCTCCCTAGTTTGATAGACCAAGTGGGCTTAATACGTGATTGACAAGGCACAGACAATGTCCGTTGTGTAGCACACTTGGTGGAAAAGGTCCAACGTCAACATATACTGACATGTCTTCTCTTGTTTGATGCAGAGAAGACATTTGACAGAGGGAGTTGGCCATTCCAGTAGGCTGTTCTTCGTAAGGCAGGTCTGGGACCCCACTTGATTTCTTGGATCATGGCTTCATACAAGGCCCCCTTCGCAACAGTATGACTCAATGGACAGCACTCCCCAGCATTTCCCATTGGTCGAGGATTTCACCAGTGTTGCCCACTATTGTTTGCCCTAGGGGTGGAGCTGTTGGCGATCCTCATACGTAACACTCCTGAAGTGATTGGAATCCCATTTGAGGGACGAGAACACATGGTCACTTTATTTGCTGACGACCTGCTGCTCAAACTGACTAAACCGGGTGACTCGCTTCCGGCTCTGATTAACAATACTGATTGATTGCAATACTATGCAGAAGTCCCAAGCTTCAAAATTACCATAACCAAGTCTTCCACGCTCAACCTCACCATTCCCCCCCAGGAAATAGCCCATCTCAAAACCTTGGCACTGTTCCAGTGAGCTCCAAACAAAATCAGGTATCTAGGCCTTAACCTTACTCCCACGGTAGACTCTTGGACGTGGATGTGGTCGAACTCGCCTCCGCTCTGCCGTGCCATATTAGATGACTCCCGCAGATGGAGAGCACAACATACTTTGTGGCTGGGCCGCATTAACACTAATAAGATGAATGTCCTCTTGCGGGTGCTAAACCTCGTTCAGACACTCCCCACCCAATCCCTCAGCATGAGATATTACAACTTCAGTGAGATATCCGCTCTTTCGTATGGAAGGGTGTGCGTCCCTGCATAGTGAACAAGGTGCTTATGCTTCAGTGGAATAGCAGAGGACTGGCATGTCCAGACTTACACGCATTATTACTGGGCCTCCCACCTGAGATGTATCTCGGAGTGGGTAGTGAGGACCAGTGAAAAGCTTTGGTTCCACATCGATCGTGTTGTAACATGAAGACCTTTCGGGGACCTTGTGTGGCTACCCAGATCAGTGCAACCCTGCAGTGCTTATATCTCTACTCCCACTAAAACAGGTTTAGACATATGGGACAAGCTATCGTCTAAGAAGGGCCTCACCACCTTTCCATCTTCCAACACCCCAATTGCACAGTTGGTGCGATGGCGAATGCCAGACGTCCAGAGACCTCTTTATTGTCCTCCAGATGAAAACCTTTGACCAATGCAAGCAAGAATTCCAAGTCTCTGATAGGGAATGACACCAATTCTGTCAACTGCGTCATTGGGCCCTTCACCCACAGGTATATCCAGAGATGATTAGATTATACACCCCCTTTGAAAAACTTATACGCTCCTATACAGGTACAAAAGGCCTAATTTCCTACACATATCAAGTCCTGCAGCAGGCCTTCCCACAGCATGAACATGCATACCAAGACACTTGGCCGGCTACCTCCCCTACATTGTTTCACATCCTAACAATGGGAGACACTTTGGCAAGACATACCGTAGCCTCTCCCTCAGAGAGACAGCTTATAAACTGATGTTCAGCTGGTACACATATGGTAGTCGTGCAGCGTTATCACTATTTATTGGAAGGAAACTGGGCAACATCAAATTTGTATTGGGATACCCACTCCCCTCAAACTGCCACACAGTAATCCTGGGCTTGCGCCCTACAACTTTACGCACTATGACACAAACTGAATAGAGGCTAGCCAGCTATATGTGTCATGCGGCACATCAATTAATAGCTCTCTCCTAGAAGAAATAGACGTTGCCTTCCATGGCCCAATGGTTTGCCCGCCTGTGGCACATAATGGCGAAGGAGTTTCTCTCTCATCGTCTTTTAAGAACTGAAAAGAAATTTCATGCCACTTGGAAACCAGTGCTCCAATACTTCCAGTTGCCTCAAACACACATGCTTCATCCACCACACTTACAGGCCTTACAATTATTCAACTGAGTAGTTATAGATGTGCCGAGTGCTCCTACCACTCTCCCACTTAGTACCTCTGCGTAGCTCCACGGTTTGATCCCCCATTACCCACAACCTTCAACCATTCCCTCTTGCGACATATACACATGGAAAAGCGTACAGCTAATGACCTTAGACAAGTTATACGTTTATAATGTTCTTTATTTTTGTGACTATGATCAACCAAGCCTAAGATAAGGCGAGAGCGACGGACTGCTGTCTTTATGTCCTCCTCTTTTAACAAATACATTGCATTTATATCCTCCCTGGGAGACCGA
Organism: Pleurodeles waltl; assembly: GCF_031143425.1. Classification (NCBI taxonomy): domain Eukaryota; kingdom Metazoa; phylum Chordata; class Amphibia; order Caudata; family Salamandridae; genus Pleurodeles; species Pleurodeles waltl. The sequence continues at coordinate 913,357,861 of NC_090448.1, read as the reverse complement.
TATAATGGACCCAATACTTGTTATACGACATCTTTGATGTAAGCTTGGACTGTTGTCTTATCTGTATGTATAGTGTACACTATAATTACAAATCAGTAAAAAAGATTCTGAGCAAAAATAAAAGTTGGACATGTAATTTTTAGTTTAACATGTCCTGATGAAAAACTCAAATTCATTTTCCACTACTGCAAGGCCTGTCTCTCCCATAGGTTAACATTGAAGTTACCTTGAAGCATCCTTTAAGTGTAGCTTCCAACTGGGAAAAGATGGGAATATGGAGTTTGGTGTCTCTGGACTCAGTGTAAAATCACAACTTATGGTGAAGTCGGATCTTAGATTGTAAGTCTGACAATGCCACTTAAAGTTGGCATTTTCTTACTTAACCATTCTGTGCCTCTGCCTGTCTCTGAATACACATCTGGTTTAGGTTGCAGCTGGGCTTTGCGCATTCCTACTAGACAGTTATACACAAAGGAAGCATGGGTGTGACATTTGCATCCTGATTGCCCATCACCTGGCTGTTGGGCCTTCCTGGGCTAGATGGGAGGGAGGAGTTGACACCTACACCTGTTTAGGGATGTGCCTCTACTCACACAGAGGGCTGCATAACCTGCTGTAGCATGTCTGCAGCCAGGGAAGGAATGGAAGGGACTTTGTGATCTTCAAAGGCCTATTTTGAAGTCTCCCCCACTTCAAAGACTTCGGGCGACCTTTGTCTCCACAATTGACACAGCCCCGGCACACAGATAAGTCCCTCATAAATGGTACTCCTGTTACCAAGGGCCCTGTGGCCAGGGAAGGTCTCTAAGGGCTGCAGCATGTATTATGCCACCCTGGTGACCCCTCACTCAGCACATGCACACTGCCTCACAGCTTGTGTGTGCTGGTGGGGAGAAAAAGGCTTAGTCAACATGGCACTCCCCTCAAAGTGCCATGCCCACAACCCTCTGCCTGTGGCATAGGTAAGTGAACCCTCTAGCAGGCCCTACAGCCATAAGGCAGGGTGCACTATACCACAGGTGAGGGCACAGCTGCATGAGCTCTATGCCCCTACAGTGTCTAAGCAAATTCATAGACATTGTAAGTGCAGGGTAGCCATAAAGAGTATATGGTCTGACAGTTTGTCAGACATGAACTCCATAGTACCATAATGGCTACACTGTATACTGGGAAGTTTGCTATCAAACTTCTCAGCACAATAAATCCACACTGATGATAGTGTTAGATTTATTGAGAAATGCACTCAGAGGGTATCTTAAACATGCCCCCTGCATGCCAGCCCAACTGCTGGTGCTAGGCTGACCGGTCTGTGCCAGCCTGCCACTTCCAGACTAGTTTCTGGCCACATGGGGTGAGTGCCTTTGTGCACTCTGTGACCAGGAACAAAGCCTGTCCTGGGCTGAGGTGCCTCACACCCCCCCTGCAGGAAGTGTAACAACTGATGGTGAGCCTCAAAGGCTCAAGCCTGGTGTTACAACACCCCAGGGCACTCCAGCTAGTGGAGATGCCCGTCCCCCAGACACAACCCCCACTTTTGGAAGCAAGTCCGGAGGAGTTAATGAGAAAACCAAGTAAGAATCACCCTCCAGCCAGGACAGCCCTAAGGTGTCCAGAGCTGAGGTAATTGCTTCCTTGGAACATCCTCCATCTTGGCATGGAGAATTTTTGCCCAGTAGGATTAGGGGTGTGCCCTCCTCCCCAAAGGGGGGATGCACCAGTAGGGTGTAGCCACCCTCAGGGACAGTAGCCATTGGCTACTGCTCTCCAGCCCTAACACCCCCCTAAATCTAGTATTTAGGGGTGACCCTGAGCCCGGTAACAAAGAACACACCGCCTGGAAGAAGCACTGCACCCGCAGCTCCCAGGCCCGAAAGGAACCAACTACCGGTGCAGGAGTGACCAGCAGACGGCCCTCATCTTTGCCCAGTCGGTGGCTGGCCTGAGAAGCCCCCCTGTGCCCTGTCTGCATCACCAGAGTGACCCAGGGTCCCTCCATTGATTTCAATCACAAACCTGATGCTTTCTTTGCACACTGCACCCAGCCGCCCCTGTGCCGCTGAGGGTATATTTTGTGTGCCTGTCTGGGACCCCCCCCCCCCAGTGCTCTACAACCCCCATCCCACCCAAAGGCCCCCAACCCCCACCCCTGTGGCCTGCCCCCAAGGATACAGGTATTTCCCTCCTAGCAGACTGGAACTGGAGCACCCCTAGTCTCCAAAGGCGCCTATGTTATATGGGCCCCTCTTTGACCTCTGCACCTGACCAGCCCTGTGTTGCTGGTGTTGAGTGTTTGGGGTTGAATTGAACACCCAACGGTGGGCTGCCTATGCCCTGGAGACTCAACTTGTAGTGTTTTACTTACCTGACAAACTAACCTTTACTTACCTCCCCCAGGAACTGTTGAATTTTGCAGTGTCCACTTTTAAAATAGTTTATTGTTAAACTGTGTACGTTACTATTTTCATTCAATGTTCTATATTTACCTAGGCCATGTACTTTACAATTTATTTGTTTACTTACTTGATATCTGAATCTTGTGGTTCTAAAATAAATTAAGAAAATAATATTTTTCTATATACAATCCTATTGGCCTGGAGTTAAGTCTACCCTCTGATAAGCCTAACTGCTTGACCTCACTACCACAAATAGAGCATTAGTATTATCTGTTATTGCCACTATCAACCTCTAAGGGGAACCCCTGGACTCTGTGCACAGTATCTCTCACTTTGAGATAGTATATACAGAGCCAGCTTCCTACATTGGTGAATCAGCGATGGGGTCTAAGACTTTGCATTTGCTGGACTACTCTGCCAATACCTAGTCACATGACTAAAATTCCCAAAATTGTCATTAGAAACTGATTTTTGACTATTTTTCTAAATGTTTAAAAGTTCTGCTAGGCCTTGTGTAAGTCCCTGTCAGCATTTCTTTTTAAGTTTATAAGTTTGTAAAAGTTCTGATTTATATACTAGAAGTAGTTTTTAGTTTCTTAAAAAGTAATCCCAACTTTTAGAGAGATAAAGACTAGCACAGATGAGATGGTGATGTAACTCAACCTCACCCTTTACCTGCATCTAGGGATGTTATAGCTAAGGTCTCTCTGTAAGACAAAAAAGATCAAAACTGGGTCCATCCCTACCAAGGTCAAGCTCCAGGAGCTCTTGGCAGAGTATACAAGGGACCACCCCTCTGAGTTGGAGGATCCTCCCTCAGATAGGGAAGAAATTAGTGAACAGGAGGATGAACTCACCCCTCCTGTCCTAATTAGGGAAACCAGGGCTTCAAGAACCCTGTCTCCACAAATCATCGTCAGAGAGCCTGTTTCTTCCACAGGGGAGTCCAGTCCCTTTGTAAGCATTGAGGACACCCTCAGTTAGGAGAACATCCTTCTAGCAAGGATGGCCAAAAGATTAGCTTGGGAGAATCAGCTTCTAGCTATAGAAAGGGAAAGAAAAGAAATGGGCCTAACACCCATAACTGGTGGCAGCAACTTACATAGAGAATACTGACATCCTAAAAATCCCCAAAGGGATTGTACCTAAATATGAAGAAGGTGATGACATCACCAAATGGTTCACAGCTTTTGAGAGGGCTTGTGCAACCAGAAAAGTAAGCAGATCTCACTGGGGAGCTCTCCTTTTGGAAATTATCACTGGTAAGTGTAGGGATAGACTCCTCACACTCTCTGGTAAGGATCCAAAATCCTATGACCTCATGAAGGCTACCTTGATTGAGGGCTTTGGATTCTCAACTGAGGAGTATAGAATTAGGTTCACGGGTGCTCACAAAACCTCGAGCCAGTCCTGGGTCGATTTTGTTGATTTCTCAGTCAAAACACTAGATGGTTGGATAACTGGCAGTGAAGTAAGTGACTATGATGGGCTGTATAATTTATTTATGAAATAACATCTGTTAAGTAATTGCTTCAATGATAAAATGCATCAATATCTGGTAGACCTAGGTCCAATTTCTCCCCAAGAATTGGGAAAGAAGGCAGACCACTGAGTTAAGACAAGTGTGACCAAGACTTCCACCGGGGGTGACCAAAAGAAAGGGGTCACAAAGCATCCCCAGGGGAATGGTGGTGACCTATCCAAGGACAAAAACAAAGAGTCTACTCAAGGGCCCCAAAAACCAGCTCAGGAGGATGGGCCCGACCCTCTTCACAGTCCACAAATGGGTATAAGGGTAAAAACTTTGATCCCAAGAAGGCCTAGTGTCACAACTGTAAACAGCATGGACACCAAACTGGAGACAAGGCCTCTCCCAAGAAAAGTCCCACAACTACTACTCCAGTTAGCACTGGAATAGCCAGTCTCCAGGTGGGATCAACAGTGTGCCCAGAGCAAATCAGGGTTCACACTGAAGCTACTTTAGTCTCAGAGGGTGGGGCGGATTTAGCCACACTAGCTGCCTGGCTGCCTAACATGCAAAAATACAGGCAGCAGCTCTTGATAAATGGGAATATGGTAGATGCCCTGAGGGATACAGGTGCCAGTTTCACCATGGTGACAGACAAACTGGTTTCCCCAAGACAGTTTCTGGCTGGACAGACATATCCAGTCACCAGTGCTGACAATGAAACTAAAGTCCATCCGTGGCAATGGTGACTTTAGATTGGGGAGGGGTTACTGGCCTGAAACAGGTAGTAGTCTCCTCTGCAATTCCAGTAGAGTGTTTGCTAGGGAATGATCTGGAGTCCTCAGCATTGGCTGAGGTAGAGCTCAAGACCCAGGCAGCTGTGCTGGGTATGATGCCTGAACTGGTGTGTGTTAAGGCAAGAGCACAGAGCAGAGCACAGGGTGAAAAAGAAAGTGTTGGAGCCTAACCTTCCAAGAGAAAAGGTAAGAAGACTGGGGGACCAGCTTCTACACAGCAAAAGAAACAGGACCTCTCTTCCAGGAAGATGTCCTATCCCCTGAGAGATTAGTCAACCATTTCTATTGGCCCAGTGTGTCCCAGAAGGTAAGGGAGTTTAAAAGCTCCTGAATCACCTGTCAAGCAAGTGGCAAGACAGGTGGCCATCTAAAGACCCCCCTCATTCCACTTCCAATGGTGGGGGTCCCCTTTGAGAGGGTTGGTGTGGACATAGTGGGTCCACTTGAACCTTCCACAGCATCAGGGAACCTATATATACTGGTAGTAGTGGATCATGCTACCAGGTACCCTGAGGCAATTCCCCTTAGGTCGACTACTGCCCCTGCAGTAACCAAAGCACTCGTCTTTACCAGAGTGGGTTTTCCTAAGGAGGTGGTTTCGGACAGAGGTACCAACTTCTTGTCAGCTTACCTGAAACATGTGGAATGAGTGTGGGGTGACTTACAAATTCACCACACCATACCATCCACAAACCAGTGGTCTTGTGAAAAGATTTACTAAGGCATTGAAGGGCATGATCATGGGGCTCCCTGAAAAACTCAAAAGGAGATGGGATGTCCTCCTGCCATGTCTGCTTTTCGCATACAGAGAGGTGCCACAGAAGGGAGTAGGGTTTTCCCCCTTTGAGCTTCTCTTTGGCCATCCTGTAAGGGGACCACTGGCACTTGTAAAAGAAGGCTGGGAGAGACCTCCAAACTAATCTTTACTTACCTTCCCCAGGTACTGTTGAAGTTTGCACTGTGTCCACTTTTAAAATAGCTTATTGCCATTTTATGCCAAACTTTCTACATTACTGTTTTCATTCAAAGTTCTATATTTACCTATGCCAAGTACCTTACAATGTATGTACTTACTTGATATCTGAATCTTGTGGTTCTAAAATAAATTAAGAAAATAATATTTTTCTATATAAAAACCTATTGGCCTGGAGTTAAGTCATTGAGTGTGTGTTCTCATTTATTGCCTGTGTGTGTACAACAGATGCTTAACACTACCCTCTGATAAGCCTACTGCTCGACCACACTACCACAAATAGAGCATTAGTAGTATCTATTATTGCCACAATCAACCTACAAGGGGAACCCCTGGACTCTGTGCACACTGTCTCTCACTTTGAGATAGTATATACAGAGCCAGCTTCCTACAGTACAGGTAAGAAGCCATGAAGGATAGTGAAAGAGACATTAGTGGACCATATCTCCCATAGTGGTATAGTTTTGGAGCACACTAATTTAGGCTAAAAAAGCGGGTGACATATTTGGTTGAAGATCCACCTTTGAGTTTGGTGTGTAGTGGAATGAGAGGGTAGAGTTGGGCCTGGTGTCCTTATGTGGATAGAAAATAAAAGTTACGGTGAAAATGTCTCCTACATGGTGCACAGTTGTTTTCTGTTGCCCTGAGTGCCCAGCTCTGAGTGTCTAGTATTCTAGTTCTTTTGATTTTGATCCCGGCCTCACTATAATCCAGCGGGTGCAAGAAGACCTTGGCCAGTCCCTTAACAGCAGTAAGGTCCTGGACCTCTCCTAAAACTTGTCGGGTGGATAGAGTGTGCCCTCATCTGTTGGACAGCAGGTTAGCATCCCTGTCAAAGGGTTAGCATATAGTGCGACTTTAGCAGTGTACCATGCTTTGTATATCAGTACTTGTGTCCAGACCTTTTTATCTGTGTTTTGGTCGCAGAGACCTACTGGCCCACTCTTTTAATGTTCCCCTGCTAAATGCTAACCCAGATCCTATCACTAATGACTCAGTCTATGTTTTGCCAGACTGTAAATGTGTGTCCTGCTTGATGAATACATAGTGTACATGAGTGGCCCAGAGAACTAGAAACTCTTATCCTGTGCTGTTCATGCAAAACCCACAAGGTGATGGATGGAACGCTTAAATTAATCTGGGCCACTGGCTGGATGGATTGGGCCGCATCAGAAGCCATTTTTTTGTCCTTCATGCCACCTCAGTTTGGAAATACACATGAGCAAATCAGTCTTTACCCTGCTCATAGGAGCAGTTCTGCCAGCCCAGACCCAATAAAATGGAGACAATAATGCTTTGAGGAGCATCATTCATCACAAAGGATCTGTTGGACCTGGTTCTTTTTGCAAGAGTTCCCCCTGACCCCCACTTTTTTTTTTTTTCGTTGGTTTTGCGACTCTGTGCACTTTGCCAATGGTTTCCAGTGCTAAAATGGTTACCGAACATGGTAACATTGGCAAATTTAATTTATTTGTAAGCCAATAGTAAATAGTACTACATGTACCTAGGGGCTGTAAATTAAATGCTACTAGTGGGACTACAGCACTCATTGTGCCACCCAATAAAGTATCACTCTGAAAATATGTCGAAGGCCTGCCACTGAAGCCTGTAGTGACATTTTTAACTAGATTGACGACCTGGAAATATAAACCTTTTGCCAGGCCTAACCTTTCCTTGTTAGTACTTCTAAGTCACCCTAAGGTAGACCCTAAAGGCTCACAGCGCCTTCTGATCCTCACGGCTGAATAGACATGCTTTATAAATACTGGGTGATTGATTGATAGGGCAGGGTGCATTGTATTTTAAAAAGTAGGACATGTGTACTTAAGATTTACATGTCTCAGAAGTGGCAAACTCCTAACATTGTTTATCACTGTGGTAAGGTCTTACTCTCCATTGACTGCACTGAGTTATCTTATTACATTATAATGTGCTAACTTTAGATTAGCAACAGATAGAAATATACTGTTTACACTCAGATTAATTGCAATTTAAAAACATATTTAATGGTAAAGTCAGATTTTAAGTTGCGATTGTAAAAATGCCACTTTTAGAAAATTTAAATGTCGTCATTTCTTTACCATTTGGAGACTGAGATTCAGACATTAACTCTCATTTTTATTCATATTGTATATTTAAAATGCAGCTAAAGCCACTGAACTGAGCTACACTTGGTATCACATTTAATACTGGCTAAACTACCCTACTTTTTACACTTGTTGAGTTTTTGCTTTCTTCTTTGCTTTTTCCCTTAGAATTGTTCTGAAAATAAATCCAATTGCAATTCACTCGATTCTGGAGAGGATAGCGGGTGATGATGAAGATGACTGTGATGGACGTTTTCCAGAGGAGGATGGTGGTTCTCATTCTCTAAAAGATGTCTGTGATCTTAAGCGTCCTGAACCATCTCCATTTTCATCTCGTAGGGTTATGTTTGAAAATGAAGAGGTAAATTGTGGCATAGTAGCTAACTATCATATATTTATTTTCTGAAATTAATATTAATTGTAAATTCAGATTATTGCAGTCTAAACTTTCCTTAATAGCACCAGATACCCTAGTTTCATGTGTGTCAACTGCACATGTCATCGTTTGGTTAAAAAGGGACTCGATGAGAAGTAAAGTTAAAGGTTCATATGCTTACGTCTTTGCGCAGTACTGCACTGTTGTTACCTTGAAATGCAGTTTTGATGACATATTTTTCCCCCATCTATCAGTATTCCATTTTGAGGGCCTTGCAAATACAACTGGTTAGTATTCCATTTTGAGTGCATTAGGCCTGCAGCTGGTTTGTTACAGGATTCTTCATAAACATTTGCCGATCCTTCAGGAGGCATATATTATTTCTGACCGCCTTAATTTGGCATTTACTTGCTGTTAGCATATCATTAGGGGGGCAGTAGGTAGATGCATGAATACCTAGTATCAAGATACTGGTCGCAAATCACAATCAGTAAAGATTTCCAGGCCTATCTCGTGAATATTAATGTCGTTGGTTCCAAATTGCAATTGAATACGATCAGAGGTCATCATAGCGATGGTGGTCTGCTGTGGTCAACAGACCATCATGTCTGTGATTGTCTTTCAATGAAGAAAACTTTTTTTTTCTAAAATGCAGCCCGTTTTCCTTAAAGAAGGCTGGATTTGTTTAAAAAGAAAAATTTACATTTGAAAATTCATTACCACTTTCTTTTTGATATTGGTAAAATATCAATGTTTTGTGACTGGCTTTCGGTTCTTGAATATTTATACATTAGATACCAATTCGATATTTGGGAATGATGTCTACAACACACACCTTCCTAATATTGTATCCATTTTAGGAGTCAGAAAACGCTTTTAACACTCCTTGAGTTGAGATTAGGACATAAGGAAAATAATTTTAACAGCCACTTGTGCTTAATTGGATTGTTTGCAACTGTTAAAAACTGTTAAAATGCTAAGTACATCTGGCCCAATATCCCTAGAGAATGTATGGTGTTCACTTAGCATAATTTTATAAATAGTTGATAATATGTGACAATCTCACCCCCATTATCATAACTAAGGTAGTCTGTGTTGGCTTAGCTTACAGTCTCGGAAGAGTATTCTCAGTATCTTTGACCCCTTAGTTTATTGAAAAGAGACCCATTTCTTAGCCAGAAGATTACAACTTTTTTCCCTAAAATGGTATCCCAGAATAAGGACATTATATTTTCTCCATATTGCGTACTCAAGTGTTTTGCTACACTTCAGACTGAGAAAAGACAAAATGAAAGGAATGTCAACAATCCAGCACTCTTATTCTGAGTAATGAATTTATTAAAGCACTTCTCAAGGTTCGTACAGGGAAACAGTTTAGGTCAAATGCAGCAACACAAGTACACTTCTGAAAATAATCACAGCAGTAGAATAATAATCATCTTAGAAACAAACAATGACAATGCACTCATTCAACCCTGTATAATATAGCTATAAATAGTAATTATATATTCATGCACAACACAAAGATGAAAATAAGAATTAAAAATGCATCACCATGGAGTGTGACATAGACATCATCTCTTTGTCAGCTGAAAGCCATGAACCAAACGATCAGGAAAAGAGAGAACTACCCTCAATAGGAATCCAGGCAAAGGTGCCCCCCTCCCGGAAAGAGTTCTGTCTAACCCCTGTCGTCAAGCTTCCCTCTTAAATACTTTAAACAAACTGGAAAGGAGAATCCTATAAACTCCCTCCTCCCATACTGTAAGTTGTTGTTCAAACTCTTGCTGTACCAGGTACGTGTTGAAAAGGCATGCTTAGAGATTGTCCACATCCCAAGGTGCACCTCCAAGACCAAACTGTTCCCTGCTGTACCATAAACATTCTCTGGTGCATCCTTATCTCTCCCTCACTCCTCCATATTATGTCCCTGCCTTAATGAGAAAGAGAGTAAGAGGAGCGAAAAACTTGTTACATAAGTTGTGCGCTGAAAAATATCTGCACTACCAATATCACAGTGTTTGAAGCTAAGCTAAGCAGAAAATGGAGTCAGTGGTCAAGATGGAGCTGGGGGTAAAATACAGATAGCATTATATCAAATACTTTTTTGATGGATACCACTACCTGTGGATTCCTCCCCTAATGAATTCTCCCAATGCGCCAGCATTCGATGGAAATTTTCTTCCCAGCTCTGCACGTCGACGAGGATGTCACTATTGCCCGACTCCCACTCGACTCCGTCTGACGTCATCGTGGCAATAAGAGGACCTCGCCGGCGTGCTGACTTCAGTTCCTTTTTTTCCATGCCTTCGAAGCATAGCGGTTTTTCTCCTGGCTCTTGGGGAGCTACTGTTTCTCGGAGGTGTTACTTTGTTAAAATGTCTCCACCTCATAATTCAAGATTCAAGCCTTGTAGAGAGGGCGGGGGTCGTATGTCGGTGACGGACCCGCATAATGATTGTCTGTTGTGTTTGAGTTCCGAGCACGACTTGGAGGAGTGTGGTTCATGTCAGAAAACGAACCCGAAGGCGCTCAAGGAGCTAGAGGCCAAGCTGTTTTTGGACAAGGCCAAAAAGAAAGAGAAGCATAGGCATCGGAGTTCATCTTCAGGGAAGTCCTCAAGGTCCCATAAGAGACGGTGTCAACATGATTCCTGGCGTCGGCATGATTCCCGGCGCTGTTCGGAGAGAGACCGATCCCGGTCGAGGTCACCATCTATTCGGCATCGTTCGACGTGGGATGTCAGACCGACGGTGACTCCTCAGCCTGAGAGCCCTCAGGCTTCTCCGGCGCCGTCGGTCTTTGAGGTGGTCAAGCCTCACCAGAGTCCTTGCTTCTCACCTGCAGCACAGTCGGAGGTGCCGGATCCAGTGCTGACGCCACAGGAGTATCCGGCATACCCGGCTCCAGGGTCGGATCTGGCAGCATTCTTGAATGCTATGTTTAATATCTTTAGATGCATGGCCCCTGGCGGTGCACCGGCTGGTCCCTCAGGTCCCTTGGCTTTTGGATTGGGCATTCCGGCTTCTTACAAGCTGACGCCGTTCATGCCCTTCTGTCCAGCAGAGGGTGCTGGTCCGGCGCCGGTTCCATTGGCGTCGCCGAGGAAATCTTTGACGCCGGTGGCTTCCGTTGATCCGGTGGCACCGATGACTTTGCCACGAATCCAGTCAACGCCAGGGAAGAGAGCCCTTTAATCCATGGATCCAGCGTCAGACGAATCAGGAGACCGGGTGTGTCTCCTGGGCCGCGTCAGCAGAGGTTGTCGACGTCGGCCAATTCTATGTCGACACCGAGGATAGAGGCCAGGCTGCGCTCAAGAAGAAGGGCTCTGAGGCTTTTGGAGGAGCAAGAGTATAGAAGGCAGCTCCTGGAGGAAGGAGAGATCGCTGAGCCCCTGGGGGACTTTCAAGGTTTGGACTCTGTGAGTGGTCTCGATACTTCCCCCTGAGTGGGATTTAGCCTCTCTTGGGGAATTTGCTGAGGAGGCTGCCTCGTTCCATACGGTGATAAGGAAGGCGGCGTACTTTCTGGACCTTCCGCTTCTGTCATCTGAGATAAAGTCGAACATTCTGATGGAAGTCTTGTATCTGGCTTCGGCTGCTGCGGAACCACTCCTTCCTTTCAATGAGGCTTTTACAGAACCAATCCTGGAAGTCTGGAGGAAACCTGTATCTTCGACTGCTGTAAGCAGATCGGTGGTGAGAAGATATAGAGTGGCTCCTGGGGACCCAGGATTCCTATCTAGGCATCCGACTCTGGAGAGTCTGGTGATTCAGGCCTCTTGCTCCTCGCATTGGGCTCCTGGTTCCTTCCCTGGGGCTCCATCGGACAGGGAGTCGAAAAGGATGGAGCAGTCTTCCAAGAAGATTTTTCGTGCAGTATGGCATTTAAGTCTGCAAATGCCACGTGTTTTGGGCAGGTATATTCATGCCCAGATGGACGCGGCCAAGGCTGTTCTACCTGATTTGACTCAGGATATGCGGGGTCTCCTGTCTGATGCGTTAGCAGCAGCGACTCAGGTTATTCAATCGGGGCTGGATATGTCGGGCTCGGTGGCCAGAGCAATGGGCACATCCATTGTCACCAGGAGACATGCATGGTTGAGTTCTTCTGGATTTTCAACAGATGTACAGATGACCCTGTTGGACTTGCCATTTGATGGGGACAAGTTGTTTGGTTCTAAAGCTGACTCTGCCTTAGAGCGCTTTAAGGAGAGCAGGGCTACCGCCAAGTCCCTAGGCCTGCAGGCTTCTATGACCACCCCGTTCAGGTCTTTTAGAAGATTCAGGGGGTTTGGACGAGGAACTTCCTTTCGGGGGAGACCCATACCGGCAGACCAACAACCGTCTAGCCTTCCCTATAGGTCCTATAGAGGGCAGGGTAGGGTTAGAACTAGAGGGGCCACCCAGCAGCACACTGCCTCTTCTTCTTCCTCTGGGGGGGTGCAACAGGGAAAGCAGCCTTAGTCCTCCATCCATTGCATCCCATGCTTCTCCTGTAGGGGGAAGGTTATTTCATTTTCTCTGCATGTGGGAGTTGATCACATCGGACTCCTGGGTCCTCAATATTGTGGGAAAAGGTTATGCCCTTCCTTTTTGGGAGTTTCCCCCTCCCAACCCTCCCTGTGCATCCTTTTGCATGGAAGACCATCTCCTGTTGTTGCAGCAGGAAGTTCTAGGCCTTTTATCGAAAGGTGCAGTGGAGTTGGTTCCAGAGCAGGAAAGGGGTCAGGGTTGTTATTCGAGATATCTCCTGATCCCCAAGAAGGATGGTCGTTTGAGGCCGGTCCTGGACCTGAGGGTTTTGAATTGGTTCCTCAAACAGGAGAAATTCAAAATGCTGACCCTACCGCAGGTGCTTCTGGCGTTGAACAAAGAAGATTGGATGGTGTCTGTCGACTTACAGGATGCTTACTTTCATATCCCTGTTCTGAAGTCGCACAGGAAGTATCTCTGGTTTGTGGTAAGGTCGCAACACTACCAGTTTGCAGTCCTTCCTTTTGGTCTTACTTCAGCACCTCAAGTCTTCACGAAGGTGATGGCGGTGGTTGCAGCAAATCTCAGGAGGAAGGGAATATCGGTATTCCCTTACTTGGATGATTGGTTGATCAAAGACAAGTCTCCGGAGCTTGTGCTGCATCACCTGCAGATGACAACCCAGTTGTTGTTCGATCTGGGGTTTTCGGTAAACATGCCCAAATCTCAACTGGAGCCCTCTCAACGCCTCCTGTTCATAGGGGCAGTACTGGACACAACATTGAATCGGGCCTATCCTCCTCTTCTGCGGATTCAGGATATTCAGGCATTGATTCCAATGTTTCAAAGTGGAGCAGTTGTTCCAGTCCTCAAGGTCCTTCGTCTGCTCGGTCTGTTTCATGCATTATGTTGGTCACTCATGCACACTGGCACATGAGGGCTCTTCAGTGGTGCCTCCGCAGACAGTGGTATCAGCACAGAGGGGATCTCGAGGAGTCAATAAAGATCTCCAGAGACACTGCAGCGGATCTACGGTGGTGGGCTGCGGATTGCAATCTTTCCCAAGGAAGGCCGTTTTCGCTACCACCACCAGTGGCCATGGTTATAACGGATGCCTCCACTCTAGGGTGGGGAGCTCATTTGGGGGACCTGGAGGTCAAAGGTAATTAGTCTTCAGTGGAACAGATGTTTCATATCAGTCTGTTAGAATTGAGGGCGATACGTTTGGCTCTCAAGGCCTTGCTCCCTTCCCTTTGCGGTCAGGCGGTTCAGGTCCTGACGGACAACACTACTGCAATGTGGTACATCAATAAGCAGGGAGGAGTAGGGTCGTACCTTCTTTGCAGACAGGCTCTGCGGCTCTGGTCCTGGGTTCAGGACCATCAGATTTGCGTAGTAACAAACCATCTGGCCGGAGTTCTGAACGTACGTGTGGACAGTCTGTCGGCACTTCTCGGTCGATCACGAGTGGCGTCTCCATCCAGACCTAGTCCTTCACATTTTCCGGATGTAGGGATTCCCTCAGGTAGACCTCTTTGCCACTCGGGAGAACGCGCACTGTCTGTCATTCTGCAGCCTCCAGTATCCGGTGCAAGGAGCGTTGGGGGATGTGTTTCGGATGTCCGTGTACGGCCAGTTGACTCCTCAGGTTCTGAGGAAGATTCGCCAAGACCGTGCCCAAGTCATCTTAATAGCTCCAGATTGGCCAAGAAGGGTGTGGGACACAGACCTTCTCCAACTCTCACTGTGCCCTCCGCTCCGTCTCCCTCACAGGGCAGACCTCCTCTTGCAGTCGCAGGTTCTACACCCCCACCTCCACAGCCCACACATTCATGCCTGAAGATTGAACGGGGCAATCTGAGTTCCTTTTCTCTCCCGACAGGAGTGGTGGACGTAATTTTATCAGCCAGGCGACACTCCACCAAATCTATCTATGCTGGCAGATGGGCAAAATTTGTTGTTTGGTGTGGAGAGAAGCAAATTGATCCTTTACGGGCCCATTTGTCGGACATTTTATTGTTTGCGTTGTGCTTGGCGCAGGGGGGTTGTTCAGTTGCGACGGTTAAGGGCTATCTGTCGGCACTGTCGGCTTTTCTGGTCCTTCCCGATCAACCCTCTTTATTTAAGTCCCCCATAGATATAAGGTTCTTAAATGGTCTGACCAATAGGTTTCCTCCCACTCCGTTTATTATGCCTCAGTGGGATTTTAATTTAGTTCTTACATTCCTGATGGGTTCGCCGTTTCAACCTTTACATTCATGTCCGTTAGGGTTTTAGGCATTAAAGACTGTTTTTCTCATAGCCCTTACGTCGGCTAGGAGAGTGAGTGAACTTCAAGCCTTTAGCATTAAACCCCCTTTTACTCCTTTTAAAGCGGACAAGGTGGTGCTGAGGACCAGGGAGGCTTTCCTACCAAAGGTCCATTTGGGACAATCTATAACGCTCTCGTCTTTCTACCCTCCTCCCCATCCATCAAAAGAGAAAGAGAGACTGCACCGGCTTGTCCCAAGGGGAGCTTTAAGTTTCTACATCGAGAGAACGAGAGAGTTCCAGGTGGACGATCAGCTCATCATTGGCTACGTGGGGAAGAGGAAAGGCAAGGCTGTCCACAAAAGAACACTGTCCAGGTGGTCATTCTTTGCATAAAAGTATGTTAACCCTTAGCAAAGAAGGTTCCTCCTGTTGGAATTAGAGCCCATTCCACCAGGGCTAAGTCGGCCTCTTTGGCCTTGGTTAGAGGTGTTCCTGTGGATTAAATTTGTAAGGCCGCAACTTGGGCTTCCCTCCACACTTTTGCAAAGCATTATTGCTTGGACTCGAAGGTTAGGAGGGATGGCCATTTTGCACGGTCCGTGCTGCAGGATTTCTTGGTGTGACCATTTAGGCACCCGCCACCGAGTGCGGTACTGCTTTGGGACTCTATTCATTAGGTGAGGAATCCACAGGTAGTTGTATCCATCAGAAGAACAAGTTACTTACCTTCGGTAACGCCTTTTCTGGTGGATACACTAGCTACCTGTGGATTCCTCACGGTCCCACCCGCCTCCCTGTTGCCTGGTTGGTCATACCAAGATTTCCTAGGGTATATGTATATAAAGATGTGTATTTATATTTGAATATACATGTATGTGTGATATATAGATATTTATATTTGTATATTTGTGCTGTATTTATTTGATTAAATATTGCGTATTATATTTGATTGATGTAGTCATGTCAAGTATGTGATGGCAGGGATCACCTGTTCGTCTCAAAGGCACATAAAAAATGGTGAAAACTAACGTCAGCACACCGGCGAGGTCCTCTTATTGCCACGATGACGTCAGACAGAGTCGCGTGGGAGTCGAGCAATAGTGACATACTCGTCGACGTGCAGAGCTAGGAAGAAAATTTCCGTCGAATGCTAGCGCATTGGGAGAGTTCAGTGGGTGAGGAATCCACAGGTAGCTAGTGTATACACCAGAAAAGGTATTACCAAAGGTAAGTAACTTGTTCTTCTAACATTTAAGTTACTTGTAACTATTCTTCCTGTGGTAAACTTTTAAGCTTAGCAGGCTGCAAAGCAAAAATATAAACTTTCTCCTGATATTGTCGTTTACAGTGTGGTGGGCTCCCATTACTTCTCTGAATACTAGTCAAGTGATGTGTTCACTTTCAAAACTCAAAGTGATATGAAAGTTAAGTACTGTGTCCTAGTTTGCTCATCAGTATTGTAAAAGGAAAAGGACGGCCAGAGAAAGCAAAGACGTAGTCTTAGAGGACATCAACCCTATTAGTATTGAATGATCAACAAAGTGGAGTCCACAGTCTGCAGATTTATTTCTTTTGCAGATTTGTACAGTGCAAATCAGACTCAATGTGTATCTGAGCACTTTACAATATACTCTGCCATTTCTCTTCAGTACTGTGTGGTGTTCATGTTCTGACAGTTTCCTCCCAAGCTAGATAAAATGATCTTGGTTTATATCATGTTGTCATCCATTCCCATAGAATATGAGATGGAACTGGCAAATCAGACCATCTCAATTTTTTATGCAGATCATTGCCTCTTTGGGAAGATCTTTAAGGGAGTTGGCAAGTAGGTGACAACATTAATAGGCTGTGTACCTAATTCACCTTGTACAGAGATACAAAAACAACCAACGACTAGTGCTATGTTTCTGTGCTGACAACTCATTCATTGTGTCAACCTGGGGATCCCTATAGGATGCTGGTATCTGTGGGTTTTGGATACAACTTTTTAAAGAGGGTAATGTCATCTTCCTCAAGTTTTATATAACTACTGGTTAAGAGTCACCTGTATAAGTCAAGACTGTCCTGTATCCCCACTCTTGTTTGAATTGTCGATGGAACTCCTCGTCTAGCTCAGAAAATGTGACAAGATTAGTGCCAAAAAAGTAGATGGGGACTTTTTAAAACTGTCCATGTTCGATTCCTAGTAACCCTCATAGACCCAAAGTGATTCATGAGATATCTGAAAGAGGCATTAAATAATCCTAGATGTTGCTAGGTGTTAACTGTGAACACAGACATGGGAAATTCTCAACTCCACACTTTATGTGGCAGAAGATTAAAGATTGAAGTATATTTATTTTTAAATTGTCAAAATAAATAAATGTCTTGATAGTCATCTGATGCCAACTTGTAAAAGCCTCAACACAGCACATTATCGTATACTGTGTAAAGAACTGCAAACATAAATGGCATAACTACTGAACCATCTGTTTAGTTAAATTGTTCAAAGTGCCTCTTTTCTCAAGACTAGTTCATACTCCCAATGTGTTACCAGTAGGCACCTGTATAAAAATAGCATCGGTATTTTAGCGTTACGTATCTAATATATCTAAAGTGGAAATTAGTCAATGATGGTGCAGAAACATTCTGTAATTTGAAACCGGCTATACTGCCATTGTTATTAAACACCCCTTCATTAAGTGATCTGAAGCAGTAACGTTATAAACGTCACCTTTTATCTCCCATATTCTGCAATCCCGAATTCCTGCCCAAGGGTTGCATTATAAAGTGTAAGGTTTGGAAAGAGGGTGATTGCATACTCTGCGGAATGGGTCCCGATACAGGAGGGTTGAATTTGATAAAACTTCTACTCGTTTAAGTGATAAGAAGCTTTAGGAATCTACTTATCGAGTTAAAGAAAAAAAATGCATATGCACTGAAGTTACAAATTATGACCATTTTTATTACCTGAGAGCTCTGATAATAGTTTTCTGATAATGCTTTGCATTATAGTTTGTCAGGGTTTGGGATTCAGCAAGGTACTTCTCTGATTATACTAAACCGTGAACATTCCCATGCTCTGTTTAAGTCAAATATGTTACCGTTACTAGTCTACATTTCAGTGGCTCTCTTTATGTGTGGGCTCTGCATAGAGCAACTAATTGATCATGGAAGAAGTCTGAATATGGCAGCATTTTGTTTATGCTGTACTTATTATTACATCAGAGTCCTGGATATTTAAGTCTGATCAATTTCTTTCCTAATTTGGTTTCTTGGAAGCATATTATGATTTGCTCTTACAAATCACCCTTTGCCCATTGACTCATTTCACTGATTTTTCTGTTAGCAAACCCAGATTATACCTGCAGCCCAGTGCCGTCATTACCACCTGAGGACCTAAGATACCTCCCAGAGTTTGGCCTTCGCCACTTGACCACATTGTGTAATTCTCTGGCACATCATATCCTCACATTGTTCCTCATTTGCCTTGTGTACCATAATTGTGAACATATACGGCTAGATCATTGGCTGCACATTTATATTTTAGACGTAATTTAGCTCTGCAAGGTTGGATCAGAGTTAACATGTTATGGGCCCGATTTTCAAAGGTATACACGTGTAATTTTAATTTATTTTTGCCAGAGTTGTTTACTATTTATAAAATAATTTACTCACGAAAATTCTCACCCCCGCAACAAATGGTGGTGAGGTTCTAAAAAGGTATTCCTTGGGAAAAATATTTTCTTCCAGGAAATGAAAAGAAGTTTTAACAAGTGAATTTGCAGTTGCTTGGCAATTTTTTTCAAGAGCAGATTACACATGTTTATTTGCAACTGCAAAAATATTATTCTCAGAATATTTGCTAAGCGTGTCCCTGGAAAGCTGCCACTGTTGTATGGTCACGTACCTACCTCTGTAAACTCATGAATTTCTAAAAGTTGAAAATCTGCAACCATACAATGTCACAGATCTAAGGGTGTGCATTTGTAACTTTCTTTAAAAGTTTAAACTTGTAGTTAATTTTTTTTTTTTTACAAGTTGCCCTTAGTGATTTAGCAATTTGCTAAACACATTTTATTTCATGGGAGATATGGTGCTTTTCAAAAATTGCAGGTTAATTTAGTAAAACTGTGGCCTTCGTTCGTTTTTATTCAAGCCACATGTTTTTGAGTACATTGTTTTCAAAGCAAGCAAACAGCAAAATAATTTAGCAAAACTGTCTGTAGCCTTTGTCCATATTTTTCAAGCTAGAAATCAGTGTTGGTATATTTTGTTTTGAAAGCGAACAATAACTATCTATTGTTAAGGAATGTTCTGCAAGCAATATATATATACCACTCGTGGCTCGTGCGACACTGAAATGGGCTGGAGCGCAGTGGGAGGGGGAATTAATGGGGGGGGGAGAGGGGATTAAATTACAAAATTTAATTTAAAAACAAAACACTTACCTGTGCTGCCGCCTCCACCTCCTTCATCGCTGCGCTGCTCCTCTCCTCTTCTCCGAGACAGCCGGCCAAACATACGTGTGCTCTGAGGGGGAGTGCTCAGGCTCGTCACCCCGTGGCCCCGCCCCTTTTCCACAACGCTGCTGGCGGGGGGGCGACGCTCCTCCGCCCTTATGGAGGAGTCGCCCCTGTAAATATCCCCAAACTGTTAAGGTTTGTAAATGTGTACACATGTTTATATTGGTAGAACTGTTTGTAATGCAGCTGAAATAATGAATTGTGTGTAAAATTTTTAACATCTTATATCTGTGGGAACATGTAAAATCTTAGCAAACAGTCCTTTTTCCAACAACGATTCTGAAGTGCTGCTGCTTAGAAGTGATGGGCATGTATTTGAAATAAATCATAGAAGTGGATGACATCCGTGGATTGTTATTATTGTTATTATGCAAAGTGCATCATTGTTTTAAAGATCAAAAATGGCTGCCACATTTAGAGGTACTGTACCAGCCATCCTGGAATGGTAATAAAATGGCATGTACAGTATCACTCCAAGGTGGCACCTCTGTAGAGGTCTTACTAGTCAGCCATCCTACAGGTTTCATGTAACAAATTACCTGTCTCAGACATTAACAATTCTAGCTTAATAGATTTATCACATTTAATATATACTTAGCCCTTTAAATAAGTCAGGCCTACAGCATTTCTCATAACATTTCATAATGAACAGATCAGTCCTATGGCATCTGACACAACGTTTTCCAGTAAAACAATTGGGCCTATAGCCTTAACCCCACTGGCTTGTTACTATGAGCAGCTCAGCCCTCCTATGTTGAATAGACGTTTTCTGATGATGCAACTCCCAACCATCCAGGTTTAAAATGACAGATACGTACACAATTACATTTGGCAAAACAGTATGCAACCAGTGCTAAGAGGGCCTAACAATCATTATCACAGTGGACATATTAAATCCTAGGATTTATAGTGTAACCAACATAAAACGTTTTACTACTACAGCAATCTTTGCAATTCCATGCAACAAAATAACTGTGTACTGGCTTTAAAAACTGTGTTACAGGCTTTATTAATCCACCTTTCAAGGCCTACTGACTTTAACATATGCTTTTCACAGTAAATAACCTAGGATATCTGTCTTTCTTGTATCTTTTCATAATAGCCAGGTCAGACATTTGGCATCTGACATAACCTTTCCTAATTTACAAAGCATGCCTTTAACCTTATTCATTGTCTTATCAAGGTCACCAACTCAGGTCTGTTCTACTGTGCATAAGCTTTCCCAAAAAGAAAAAAAAAGAAATGCTTTCAGTAGAACCACACACCTTTTGCACAATCAAAGTTTGTGGAGAAGATCAACATGTGGACAGAGCTTAAGTACTACTTCTTAAAGTTGTTTCTCTGGTGATCATACATGGTCTGTGATAGCTATACTGCTGAGCCAGACCTAATTATAGGTTGTGAATAGTGCTGATGATATATATTAGAATATATATATCTCAGAGACTTCTAGTTGCAGATTCCTTACCATAGAATTTCCCCCAGTCATCAGACTGGATCCGGAGTTATTTCTTTGATCAGTATCCTTATGTGTCATTAGGTGGAGTCAGTCGACTCCGAGTTTGTCGTTCGCATTGTGGTCGCCATGATGACATCGTGGTCATACATAAACACCACCCAGACACACTGTCGTCAGTTCTTTTCTTTCTGGCCACGCGCAGATCAAGAGAGAGCAAAGGTGCTAATTTTTTGACTGAATTCGACCTTTTTGTAGTCGTTTTGACTTCTTTGGTGTGTCAAGGGATGTCTCAAAAGACTGTCTTCAAACCTTGCGATGCCTGTCACTGCATGATGTCGGTGACGGGCCCGCACCTGGTGTGTTTGTGGTGTCTGGAGCGCGACCACGACCCGAAGTTGTGCTTCAAGTGCCGGCCATGAACCCGAAGGCTTTGAGGGAGCGGTCCCTCCATCCTGCGGCCGCATACCGGGGGAATCATCTGGCACTTTTCCACAAGGAAGTCCTGGCTCTGTTGACCAAGTGTGCCATAGAGGGGATCCCAGTGCCAGAAGTAGGTTGTGATTGTTATTCCTGCTACTTTCTGGTGCCCAAAAAGGACAAGGGCCTTTGTCCTATCCTTGACCTTCGGGTTCTCAATGTCTTCCTCAAGAAGGAGAAGTTCAAAATGCTCACTCTGGCCCAGGTCCTGTCTGCCATGGACCCAGGAGACTGGATGATAGCATTGGACTTGCAGGATGCTTACTTCCATATACCAGTCTTGCCTACCCACAGGCACTACTTGCGATTGGTGGTAGGTTACGAGCACTATAAATTTACTGTGCTCCCCTTCGGCTTTACCAGCGCCCCTCAGGTGTTCACGAAAAAGATGGCTGCAGCTCATCTGCGCAGGTGAGGGGGTTTCAGTCTTCCCCTACCTCAACTACTGGCTGTTGAAGGTGAACATGCCCCAGGAAGTCATCTTCCTCCTTCAGACTACGGCAAACCTTCTGCACTCACTGGGGTTCACTATAAATATGCCAAAGTCACACCTGGCTCCTTCTCAGGCACTCCCTTTTATCAGAGCTGTTCTGGACACAGTGCAGTTTGGGCCAATCCTCCCGAAAAGCAAGTCCAGGATTCAATGTTTCAGCCTTAATCCTGGATTTCGGTGACACGGACTCTAAAGGCTGCTGAACCTCATGGCCTCCTGCATCCTGCTGGTGACACATGCCAGATGGCATATGCGGGCTTTGCAGTGGGACCTGAAGTTCCAATGGGCGCAGCATCAGGGGAATCTCTCTGACATGGTCCAGATCTAGGAGGGAACTTCAAAAGACCTGCAGTGGTGGGTTTCGAATCGCGATTGGGTCAACAGCAGATCCCTCTCCCCTCCCCTCCCCACCCGCATCTCATAGTATTGACAGATGAGTCACTCCTTGGATGGGGGGCCACAGGGAAGAGGCGGAGATCAGAGCTCTTTGGTGGAGTCAGTACTCCACATCAATCTTTTCGAGCTTCGGGCGATCAGGCTTGCATTGAAAGCATTTCTTCCTCTGTACAAGGAAAGGAGGTGCTACTGTTCATGGACAACACTACCGCTATGTGGTATTACAACAAGCAGGGTGGAGTGGGGTTGTGGTCTCTTTGTCAAGAGGCTCTGCGCCTCTGGATTTGGCTGGAACATCAGGACATAATCCTGGTGGTTCAACATCTGGAGGGCTCTCTGAACGCCAGAACAGGCAAACTCAGCCGTCAATGCATAGTCGATCATGAATGGTTTCTCCATCCGGAGGTGGCGCAAGGTCTCTTTCAGCAGTGAGGTGAGCCTTGGTTAGATCTGTTCCCCTCCCCAGAGAACGTGCAATGTCAACTGTTTTGCGTGTTGGAATTTCCAAGGCAGCACTCTTGGTGATGCTTTTTGTCTTGAGTGGAACTCCGGCATCCTTTATGCCTTCCCACCTATACCACTTCTGTTCAGAGTTCTGAAGAAGATCAAGAGCGACCGGGCCCAAGTAATACTTGTGGCTCTGGACTGGGCAAAAAGAGTTTGGTATCCAGAGCAAATCTCCACATCCAGTCTGGTGCCTGGGGGAAATTGGAAGGTAAGAAACCTGCAACTAGAACATGTCTACAAGTTTAATCGTTACCAAAGGTATGTAACTTGTTCTTCAGTTCTAAGATATTCCATACTATATTCTGTTGTTAAAAATATGTGTTTGTGTTTTGTAGATGGTGATGCCAGGGGATGCATTGGAAATGTTAGAGTTTCAGGAAAAAACCATAGGCAGTTCACACTATGTGTTGGAATTGATGCTACCAACCATTTACCTAACTCTGCCAAGCAAAGGTTTTTACGAGAAGCTTTACAACAGGTAACTGCATAATAATATGTTGCACTTAAATGCAAGTTTCCACATTTTGTAAGTGCTAATGTGGCCCTTTTATTGGTCGTTAGTGTTTACCATATTGGAAGATGCTGCTGTGCCATTATTGGCCTATGCATGTATGTTATTTACCTCACAGCTACCATTTACAAATGCCACGTAGTACATTAAGAGAAAAACTAACATACATGCATTATGATATCCTCTATAACCACACACCAATAGGTTGTATGTCCACACAGCCTCCATTATACACAGACACTTCCCCATAGAGACAAGCATGTTGCCATTTTCATACGTCTACCACCACTAGCATATGCTCATGTAACCACCATGAAATGCACAGACACACCTACCAACATACAGCTGCACAGCTGTCATACATGCAACACATGAACTGTAATACAGCCAAACAACCACCAGTGTTTTACATTAGAAGTCCAACAACAAACAATAAACAGATATGTCTTCACTCATCTCCAAATTAATTGCCTGTTTAGTTGTCAGGTATCCTCAGTGGGTATACTGGGATTTTATATCTCTATGGTAAAGCTGCAGCTTAAGATTTCACCCTGAGATTGTGTCTTTGTTGTATATAAACCAGAGCTGGGCTGATGCATATCCTGTTATGATATCTTAGTGTAGAGAACTTTGAACTTAGTTAATTGATGCATTCTTAATGATTCAAATGAATAATTTGGTTTGGATGAAAACATCTGTACTTTGGAGATCATTGAAATACGTTGACTGATGTCGGTAAATGAAGACCATTTGTAGTAAAGTACCCTTGTTTGCATGGTTACCCTCACCTCTTGCCTGCTATGAGTGTGCTTAGATTGTTTTCATTGGGATCCTGCTAACCAGGGCCCCAGTGATTGTGCTCACTCCCTCCAAGGGACCTTTGTGCACTACACAGTTGGCATACTAGTGTCCCCTTATAAGTCCCTAGTATATGGTACTCAGGTACCCAGGGTATTGGGACACCAGGGGTCCCCCATGGGCTGAAGAATATATTATGCCACCCATGGGAGCCCTTGCAAAATGTGTCTGTAGGGCTGCCATTGCAGTCTGCTTGAAAATGTGCATGCACTATTTCACCACAAGTCACTACACAAGGTCACAGTAAGTCACCCCTATGGTAGAACCTTCTAGCGCAAAGGTCAGGGAGCAGGCTCCTGTGTGTGAGGACACCTGTGCAAGAGCAGAGGTGCCCCTATGAATTCCATTTCCATTGCATTGGACTTCATAAGTGCAGGGAAGCCTTTTTACCCGTGTACTGGACACAGCTGTGTCCAGCTACATAATGGTAACTTTGAAGGTGGGAATGTTTGGTATCACACATGTCAGAATCATGCCCCAATACTGTTGCCAGTATTGGTTGTATAATTCAATGCACTCTGGAAGTTCATTAGAGGACTCCCAGCATTGCTCCTTCCAGTCTTCTAGGGTTTTCCAGGCAACCTGCGCTGCTGCAGCACTTCAAACAGGTTTCTGTTGTCCTGCTGCTTGACCAGCTCAGGCAGGGGAAGGCAGAACAAAGGATTTCCTGTGGGAGATGGTAGGCAGCACCCTCTCCTTTGGAAATAGGTGTTGCAAGGCCTGCGAGGGATAGCCTCCCCAATCCACCGGTTTGCTTTGAAGGGCACATTTGGTGTCCTCCTTGAATAAACCAGTTTGCACTAGTCCAGGGACCCCCGGTCCCTGCTCTGGTGCCAAACTGGACAAAGGAAAGGGGAGTGACCACTCCCCTGTCCATCACCACCCTAGGGCTGGAGCCCAGGGCCCCTCCAGGTGGCCACTCGATTCTGCCATCTTGAAACAAAGATGGGCAGAGGCCCCTGGGAACATCTGAGTGGCCAGGTCAGACAGGTGACGGCAGAGACTCCTCCTGATAGGTGGTCACCTTCCAGTCACCATCTGCACTGCTCCAAGGACTCCTCCTTAGCTCCAGGGCTCCACAGCCGGCCTTCTTCTTCTCCCGTCAACCCGGATCTTCATCCACAGAAGGGTGGGTAGCGTCTCCTGCCTCAGCTGGACACTCCATGGACTGGACTCTGTCCCCTTCTTTTGAAGATACTCTTCTTCCAGAATCATCTACCTTTGGTTTCTTCTTGTCTGGTCCTGTTCTTGTACAATCCACTTTCTAAGTCCTCTTTTTAGTCCTTGTGAAAACCAGGTACTTAACCCCTGTTCTCCTGGTCACTGGGGGTCACTTAGGTACTCACCTCTTGGGGTCCCTAGTTCTCCGAGCTTTCGTCTAAAAACTCAATATCCTGGGGTGGGGGACTTCGCTTCTCATTCCACTAGTCTAGTATATGGTTTGGTCCTCCCCTAGGGTCCTAACAATTTTTCACTAATTCTTACTGTTGGAAAATGGGTTATTGGTAAGGGCAGGTAAGTACTTAGCAATAGGCCACTAGCCTCCCCTTAGGTCTAGTTAGGTCTCAATAAATTAAACCCAGCTCAACCCTTGGCAACAAGTGACAAGGCTTAACTTAGGAGACAAATGTGTAAAGCATTTCAAAATCACAAAACAGTAAATAAGTATAAAACAAACCACAAGAAAAACCCAACAACAATTTATAGAAATAGATTATATTTTTATCTTTAAAATGACATCAAAACAATTAAAATCTGATAAGGGGAACCAGAGATATGATTTTTTAAATAATTGATGCTTTTTAGCACTTAGAAACGAATAGTGCCAATCAGTTCATCTGGTCACACCTCGACCGCGGTAAAGTCAAAGTTTAAGGCCAACCGCGATAGAGCCCTGCTCGACTACAGCCAGCGGGAGGCCTAGGTCAAAAGTTTACCTTCGGATGTAGTCGTTTTCTTAAAGATTTTCTTCAGCGGGACTAAGTCGTCCGTCCAATCCGACCTCCTGGAACTCCTCCTCGGATATACGTCACGGGAGCCCTCAGTGGAGATTTTTACCTTCGGACTAAGTTGTTTTTTCAAGATGAAAATCCTTCGACTGGGGCAAACCTGAATCTTGATTGGACGTCCCTGGAGCCCTCTTCGGATACACTTCCTGGGAGGTCCTGGTCAACTTTCTACGTTCAGACTTAGTCCCTTTTTCTGAGATTTTCTTCACCGGGACAAACCTGCAAGTCAGGACGGGTCACGGTTGAGGCAAGTCGGCTAGAGTTGCCGCGGTGGGTCTGTCCCTTTATGGAGCTTTTTTCAAAAAGTTCTCCACACTTCTGGGTCTTCTCCCAGATGTTCTTTTAAGGTTCTTTTGAGGTCCACAGCTCACCCCAAGGTTCCAGAAGCTCTGAGATGCTCCTTGAGGGCGTGGACTACAACTCCCAGAATGTTCATGGCGCAAACTCCAATTTGGCCACTGGACAGTGGTCATCTGGTCAGTTTCTTCCTGAGTTGGTGCAGGGGACTCTGGTTAGCAATTTTTTACCTGTAGCTAACAGGGAGTCCCTCCTTGAACCAGTTGAAGCCAGGCAAAGTCCTTCTTGTGCTGAAGCCCAAGTGTGCAACTGGTGCAGTCCTCCAGAGTGCAGTGTCCAGATGCAGGGTCAGGGTTCCAACAGGGCAGTCCTTCTCCTGTAGTTCTTCTTTGTAGGGATCTGAGGTGTGGGTGCAGGTCTGCCAGTTTTATCTTTACTCCAGGGTGAAAACAGGGAGGTCCTGGTTCTCCAATCAGGTGCAGGGACCTTCCCCCTGTGATGACCACTTCCTGGGAAGTGTAGCAAAAATCAGTCCTCGGGAGCAACATTCCTCAAACATCCATCATGGCTGAAAATGATTTTTTGAGGTTTCATCTGGCTGAGCCCACCCACTGGTGTGGCTAAAAATCGTAAGCACATCCCTCTCCTGCCAGAGGCCAGTCAGAGCAGAGCACTACATGGCTGAAGTTGGCAATTTTTTAGGTAGAGTTTAAAACTCATTACCTGAACAAGTTATATTAAATCCAACAGTTGTAAGTTGTGGGATTTATTATGACAAGTAATTTGATACCAAACATGAGGTATTTGTCACTTAAGGGGACTTTATAAATTAAAATAAAGTCTCCCCATTCTAACCTATGGAGGCCATTCACTACAGTGAAGGAAAAACAAATGTGGCTGTTTTACCTCACCAGGGCCTAGATAAGGCCCCTGTTTATAGTTACATTGCACCCAGCCCTCAGTGCACCTTAGGGGTGACTTATATGTAAAGATAAGGTAATTTAAGACTTTGGAAGTATTTTTAATTCCAAAGTCGAATTTGCATGTGACTTTAATTTAAAAGCAGCCAGCAAGGGAGGCCTGCCTTTAAAATGACACAGGGCACCTCAGCAGTGTACTTATGGGTGCACTACCTATGCTGGGGTCCCTAAACCTACATGCCCTACCATATACTAGGGACTTATGGATGGGTTATCATTGCCAATTATAATTAGCCTAATTTGCAAACAAGAGTCAGTAACCACCAGTATCTGTCCACAAATGGTGGACTTTCCTACACTTAACAATGCTTGTTGTTTCTTGGGCCACTTCCTAATTATTAATATATATATATATATATATATATAGTGCACATACCTCCAGTTGGGGGACTACCTATAAGTAATCAAGTGTTGTGTTACTATTATAAAGCACCTTTATATTTGTAACACTGTTGTTTCTTTCATGTGTGATAAGTTGCTGTGTGACTATTGTGGTATTGCCCCAGCTTTGCATGTCTCCTAGGTCAGTCTTGGCTGCTCATCCACAGCCACCTCTGGAGAGTCCTGGCTTTCTAGACACTCCCCACATTCACTAATATAAGGTGCCAACACCATAGATGTCCACCACACACCAGACCAACGTCCTACACCACTAATAAGTACTTCTTAGTTTTTAACCATGTAGAAGGGTGACATCATCTAATTACGTTTTGACATACTTTCATTTTAGTTTTCAACAAGTGGATACACCGTGCCAAATTTACGCATTCATGGATTAGACAGAGCAAGCAAAGTGGCGTAACATTGTAGTTGCATAGCCATGTCCTTTTAGTCTTTGACATGTGATTCACTATGTATATGAATACTTTTTCCAGTACCTAATGGAGAGATTTTTGATAAAACATGCCATCTTATGCAGGTGAGGGATTCAAGCACCCCTGTTAGGTGCCACACTTGAGTTCTCCTGTTAACATAACCTATAATTCTGATAGAGACTTCTAGCTCCAGATTCTTCTCTATTTAAATACTTTCCTGGTGCCGGACTGGATCCAGAGGCTTTTCAATAGTATCTCTTTGTGCCAGAAGATGGCACCATCCAGCTTTGCACTGACAACATTCTTCTCCAGAAATGGCTTGCGGGGCTTGTTCAGGCACGACAAATGCTGACATCAGTTTATTTATTTTTTGGCACAGACACAGGTCGTAGCGCCCTCTCATCTCTCAGAGGTACTTATCTCAATAGTTTCCAAATTTCTTTCAGTTGTAGCATATAAATATCTGGGACGGTTCCCCAATAGGTGTTCCTGCGGCGTCTGGTGTCAAGCCATGACTGCACATTGATGAACTTGAAGGCCTTCCAGAAACGCAGGACTAAACTTTACTTTCCCAAGCACAAGAAGACTTTGCATCAGGACTGTTCCAAGTCTCACTTTTTATCTAAGGTTTGATTTTGGACTCTTTCCTGGAGTCAACTAAGTCACTCCAGAGGTCGGTCTTCATTGCTTTTCACGTGCCACTCTCATTCACCTGACGAAGCACACGGGCAACACCACCTTTGTCCATATCGCTCTCAAGTTGTCTGACTATGGAGCTGATCCTGCAGCTTATTCCCCTGCCAACTCTGTCTGGTATACTTTCAGGCCCCAAGAATCCGAGAGGCCTTCCACTTCGGATACTGCCGGGAGGTTAGCCCTCGATGCTAACTAAGTCCTGTGAGGCCATTTTGCCTTTAGCTCTTGCTCCGACTCTGCTTCTGGTGCCCATACGTGCCCTGGGAAAGTGCTTGAATCCAGCATGGTGCTGCTTCCTCCACTTGCATTGCCAAAAGGTCAACAACACACTCTTGATTTCCTTTTCAGGACTGATTCGGATAACCAGGCTGAGAATAGGTACAAGGACTTAAAGGATGTTAGTGGCCTCAGTACCTCCCTAGAGACAGGTATTTTTTCTATCCCTGGACCAGCCACAGTGCAACCCCCTTCCTACGCCCTACTGATGCGGAGGGTAGCTGAAGAACTGATGACCTCCAGCTCCCTACCTTGGAGTTTAAGACCAGTGTCTTGACCAGTCTTTTAACTGGGGCAAAACTCTTCTGAGCACCTTCTTCCATTTAACAAGGCATTGACTTAAACCTTATTGGGACTTGGACCATACCTCGTTCTGGCCCCCCAGTCTATCGACAGATTTACAGATGCTGTCACCCTGCTCTTACTGACTCAGCTTTTCTTTCACAGCACCACTCACCAGAAAGCCTAAACATCTACCAGCCGCTCTAATCCCAACACATTTCCCACCACTCCTCCTGACAGGGAATTTAAGCGATTGGACGCATCCTACAAACATGTCTTTTTTTCCACCAGCTTGATCCTCCATTCTATTAACACCAGCTGTTTGTTTGGAGGCTACTCACATGCCGTTTAGGATTTGGTAAATGGTATGCCCAGAAGACCTTCATCCTATGATCCCTCAGGAAATTCAAGATGATAGAGACTCAGCCAAGTTCACGATTCGTTGTGGCTTGGATGGATTCCATTGGGCCTGCCGTAGGCATCAGTGTTGCCATTCGCTGCCATGCTTGGTTGTGATCGACTGTGTTCTCGGGCGATGTCCAGTCCCCCCGATGGGCTTGCCCTTTGATGGTCTCAGCTGTTCAGGGACAAAGCTGATTCTGCTTGGGAGCATTTTAAGGAGAGAAGTGCTACTGCTCGCTTTCTGGGCCTTTGCATCCCACCTCGCCAACCACAATAGTTCCATTGCTCCTTTCACAACTTTGACTAAGGCGTCCCTTACTGCAAGTCGGTAAGATTGGCGACATAAATTATGGCTTCTCCACCTCCTAGTGGACTTGGTGTCAGAAGTGAATTTTTTGTGTTACTGGAAAGAAGTCACCATAAAAGTGCATGTTATCGGAACCATGTTTGTTTAAACGCCATATAGCAGTTGATTTCATTTTGAAGATTGATTATTAAAAGTATGCTGTGTAGATGAACCCACCCTTGTATTGCGTGCTTTAGCAAGAATGAAGTTGTCTTCTACACTAGTACCATAAATTCACAGGTACAAGCCTCACCTTTAGAACTTTCTCCCCTGTCTGTGACAATCTATGTTAAGTGCATTCTCTTTCATATTAATTGCAGCTCACCTTCAAAATATGTATCATGTGAAAATCTCAAACAAAGCATTATGATCCCAGTCTTTTGTGACAAACCAATCCCTATCAGATGTCTCCAACTTTCAATCAATGGTTTAAGCCCTTGATCTAGCTCACTCTGAGGAAGCAAAGCCATTCTGATTGAGAGTCTCACATCTCCTCTAGCTCGCTGAGGGCCAGGTTCCAAATGCTGCCCACATGATAAACACCTCCTGAAATGTGAATGCCATGCTCACAATGACACAATTACATTGCCTATTTCTGAGGCTCACGTGGGATAAAAATTCCATAATATTTACTTTGTTAGCGAATCGTGTACAAAAAGTAAAGTGACATCTGAGCTGCTCCAGAGAGTTATTATTTTTCTTGTCTCACTGAAGCAGGTTTGGGCTGAATAGGATTCAGATCTCATCAGTGATTTAATTAGTTTGTTCTCTGACTCAGAGTTATGGTTTTATTAGTGGTCTGGTTTTGTATCTAGAGTAATGAAGTTACTGGTTGAATCCTCTGTCAAGTTTTGAAGTATCTCAAAGAATTGGTGAGAAAAGAAAAAAGTAGTATTCCACAGAGACTGAGTGTGGAGAGTTGAATGCTAATTTCAAAGTAGATGTCATATTTTCTATGCCACTGACCTTCACTACATAAGCTGTGTGCCAGAATTTTACCACTGTAGTGTGCCAGTTCTGATCCTGCTCAGCTCAACCCCAAGTTATTGAGTGTCATGATTAAACATCACTTGCCTCCATCCCCTGTCACTGTAGCCATGGGGTGTATGCAGACACAGCTTGTTTGCCTACAGCCTGGCTATGACCCAGCATTCTGCTGCTGATCTTCCCATGTATTGGTTGTGCACTTTTGCTTAAACATAAGCTTCCCTTGTCAGCCAGATATGTGAGTTCCCTATCTGTTTGAACATGTTAGGAAAGGGTGGCAGAGTTACAGACTCTTTCCTACATAAATTGTGCCATATGGCAGTTGACTATTACCGTAAGAGTGGTAGGATATTGAAAGGAGATAAGCTGAATGTAGGCACTGCTCCACGGATCAATAGGAAACAAGTCTTGTGTGTAAAGGTACCTTATTATCTACAGATAGTCTGCTGTTTTGTTTCTTGTGATCATCACTGTCATCCTATGGAGAACACCATACTATCCGAGAACTGGAATGTAGCTGACAGAAGGCAGCCTGAAAATTATGAGATAAGGCAGAATCCTATGCATGTTTGGTTATTTCTTTGTTTCATGAGGTAAAGGCAGCAACTGCCCCAGTAAAATATTTTCCTCAAGTATACTTCCTCCTGTTGTCGGTTTCCACTTTTCATTGAAGTAATATACACTTCAGTCATTTTTAACATAGAAGCCAATGTTTGTGTTTTGGATTGGCCCAATGGCCCTGCTCAACTTTAGCTAGTGGTTGCTGGAGGAAGTGTACCAGTGTTGGCACTAAGTAGTATGCTACTCATTCGGGCCAGACTCCCTGGAATCTGGTTTCCTCTCCTGATAATATTGGTGCCTAGTGTTTACCCAGGTGATCCATGGTTCCTTACTTTTTCAATGATATCTGATGCATTGCTCAATAATAGACTCCCCATGGTCCAGTGTGCTCTGCTCCCTTAGTTTTCCCCTGCAGTTTATACACAGCCTCTGAAGCTTATCCTTATCTTGTGTGTTGTTTTAGTTTGTCACATCCTTCATTTCTTTTCCTGTATTGTGTGCTTTCTGAAGACAGGGAATTTCATTTGTGTCTGGTGTTGTTCTTTTAAAGTAACAGTGCTATGTCTGGCTGCATCAGATCTGTTTCTGAATGCCTTTTATGGGTTGTTGGTGCAGAGATTCAATTTTTGTGTACAAAAGTTGCCACCTTTGTGGATCTTTGCGGTCTTGTTCCCTTCTGGGAAGTTGTAGTTAACTTTGAGATGTGTGGAAGCCTGGTAATCCTGACATCAACGTCTCAACAATTCTTCAGGATGTTGGTGTCTGAGGTCCGGTCTGCAGTCTGGACTCGTACTTAAGTAATGAAACTCCCTGTCACAGGTCGACTGTGACGGGGTCGGCCTCACGGTACCCCTGGGGCACTACGGGGTCGGATTCCTCAGACCCGGAAGCAGTCCTGTCGGGAACCAATTGGTCCTGGTGACAAAGAGGTCTGTAAAACCCTTCCCGGCGTAGCACGAGAGAGAACAGGGGAGACGGGAGCAACGGAAACAAGGAAGGAAGCGGTAACAGCAGACACAACAGCGGCAGGCCCTGAGGCCACACCGTGGAAAATGCAGGAGCAGCGAACCGAGGAGAAACGCTTCGATACAGGCGAGCCGTCCGGATTCCAGACGATCCAGCAGCCGTCGAGCGATGCCCTACGACGGCGGAGTTTCCTCCGCTGCAGCAACTAGAGGGCCAGGAAGTAGAAAACTGCGAACCCAGCTATGCTTAGGGGAGAGCGCCACCATGCCAGGTTTGAAGACAAGGGTCTGAGATTGTCATGATACGGGCAGGAGGCGGGAGGAACTAGACCGCATATCTACTTTGCAGTGATAAGACACGATCACTAGGAATTGGATTATTTTGTTTTTCCTTTATTCTTATTTTTCCACCGTTGTTTATTGGTTTATTTTTGAGTTCTAACAGAGAGGCATGTACTCACCAAAACCGCGTATTCGAATGGAGTACTAATAGGACAATCCCATAGATAAGGGAAAAGTGAGAAGAGTGTCTACCGTACTTTTTACAGTTTGTGCTGAGAAACCTAGAGAGAGAAAGAAAGACAGGCAAAAAGAGAGAGAAAGAAAGGCAAACCTATTGAGCAAGCAGAAAAATCGAAGAGAATAGACCCAGGAAAAAAAGAAGAGAGCAGATCACACAAAGATGGGCAGTAGATGAGAAAGAAAAACAGGAAAACAGAAGAACATCAGTATAGAAAGGGAAAAGAGAGAACAAACAACATACAAAGTGAAAAAAACAAAGGGAAAACTTACCAGTCGTCTTATCCCTGTTTTTCTCTGTTCTTCCCCACATGTGCTTCCTGAGACCACAACCACAGAACAAAAGAGAGAGCGAGATGAAGATGAACCACCTGTGACTCCAAGAGACAGTGAAACAAGAAAAAGAGACTCTAAACTACACCATAATAAGCATCTAAAAATAAAGACATTTTTCATCATATATCGCTGGCTACGGGTCATCATTACGGTATCCCTGTCACACACCCCCATTGCCAGATTTGCAGTCTCTGGTTTTGGTGCCTTCTTGTAAGTGTGTTGATCTCTGCCCAAAATCTATTTTTTTTGTCAGACCACGCCTTTTCCTTTAGGAACCACCTTTTCCTTCAGTGAGAACTGCACAACCCGAGCGCAGCAAAAGATGTCAAACTTAGGAGAGTTTGCCTTGCAGAGGCAGATGTGGGCTTGATGGACCTGTTCTAAATCCACATAGGAAAGTGCCTCTTTTTGAAATGGTTACCCCTTATATTTTGCCTGGTACCTGATATTGACTGAAAGTACACTGGGTTCCTGCTCACCATGTCC
This sequence comes from Pleurodeles waltl, assembly GCF_031143425.1. Classification (NCBI taxonomy): domain Eukaryota; kingdom Metazoa; phylum Chordata; class Amphibia; order Caudata; family Salamandridae; genus Pleurodeles; species Pleurodeles waltl. Next base: position 913,323,873 of record NC_090448.1, on the reverse strand, counting down.
CCAATGCCAGATCTCTTTCCCAAAACTGTACAATTGTTCCCCCAACTGGCAAACACTTTAACACCCTCTGTAAGTCCCTAGTAAATGGTACGCCTAATACCTAGGGCCTGAGGTACTAAAGATGCTCCCTAAGGGCTGCAGCCCAAATTGTGCCACTCTAAGGGACCCCTCACCAAGCATTTGACATGCTGCCATTGCAGACTGCCTGTCTTAGTACAGACAAAAGTGAAAACATGACATGGCACACAGCCTGTGTGCCATGTCCCTTAACACTGCATGCAATATATGTAAGCCTGATGTACAGCAGGCCTTACAGCCCTAAGGCAGGGTGCATTATATTACATATGAGGACATATCCACAAGAGCAGATATGTCTCTGTTATATCTTTGTCAGTTCTTACACATAGTAAGTGACAGGGAAGTAATTTTAAATACACGTGTTGGATACTGGTCACTATGAGTTCCCCAGCTACATGATGGCTTCACTGATGATAGGGACTGATAAGCCCACACTGATCCCAGTGATGGATGTATCGATACATGCAACCAGAGGGCACATTAGAGGTGCCCCCTCAAAACCTACCAGCCTCTTGTGTGCCCGCTGACTAGTTTGATTCAGCCTGTCACTACCATACACGAGTCTGACCCCCTATGACCTCATAGCAGCCAAACACAAAGCCTGCTCTGGGAGGGGTCTTACACCCCCACCCAACAGGAAGACCTGCAAATCTACATTTCAAAGCAGGGAATGTAAGAAGCTGGCCTGGTGTGTGGTGGACACCTATGGTGTTGCCACCTTTTACCAGGTCCGGGCAACCCCTATTAGTGAATGAAGACTGTGTCAAGGAAGTCAGGGCTCTCCAGAGGTAGCTGTGGACGCACAACCAAGACTTACCTTGGATGAGTGTAAAGCACTTGCAATACCACAGCCGTCACACAGTAACTTATCACACCTGCAAGGAACCACACACAGTGTTCACTCCCCTTTCCTTTGTCCAGTTTCGCACCAGAGCAGGGACCGATGTTCCTTGGACTGTTGCAAACCGTTTTATGCAAGGGCACCAATTGTGCCCTTCAAAGCAAACCAGTGGCTTGGGGAGGCTACCCCTCCCAAGCCTTGTAAAACCTATTTCCAAGGGAGAGAGTGTTGCCTCTCCTCTCCCACAGGAAATCCTTTGTTTTGTCTTCCCCTGCCTGAGCTGGTCAAGCAGCAGGAAGGCAGAATCCTGTTAGAGGGAGGTAGCATGGGCTGCCTGCAAAACCCTGGAACCATATACTAGGGATTTATAAGGGGACACCAATATGCTAATTGTGGAGTGCACAAAGGTCCAAGGTAACCAAATTTGGAGAGAGGGAGCACAATCACTGGGGTTCTGGTTAGAAGGATCCGGTGAAAACAGTCTAAGCACACTGATGATAGACAAAAAGTGGAGGTAAGCATGCCAAAAAAGAGGGTACTTGCCTACACAACATCCCCCGCCATCACCAAATGAAGGACGGTATGACTAACCTTGCCAGTTGAGTCTTCATTGTCGAAGTGGAAATATCTGGAGAATCTGTCTGCATTGAAGTGGTTATTTCGAGGTTTATGTTCCACTGTATAGTCCATTACCTATAGAGAAATGGACCACCTCAACAATTTGGGTTTTTCCCCTTTCATTTTCTTAAGCCATAAGAGGGGCTTGTGGTCTGTCTGATCAAGGAAGTGAGTGTTAAACAAGTATGGCTTCAGCTTCTTCAAGATCCAACCCACAGCAAAGGCCTCCCTCTCAGTGGTTGACCAATGCTTTTCCCTGATAGTCAATGTTGTGCTTATAAAAACTATAGGTTGATCCCGCCTTCATCATTTAGTCGAGAGAGTACTGCCCCTATCCCTACCTCAGAAGCACCTGTTTGTATAATGAACTGCTTGGAGTAATAAGGGCTTCCTAAAATGGGAGCAGAGCACATGGCCTGTTTCAGGTCATCAAAAGCTTTTTGGCAGCTAGCTGTCCATAAAACTTTCTTGGGGATCCTTTTGGATGTGAGGTCATTTAGGTGGGCTACAATGGAGCCTTAGTTCTTACTGAACCTTATATAATACCCAGTCATGCCTAGGAAGGCTCTGACTTGACTTGGGTCTGAGTAGTAAGGGCAACGCAATCCAAGATTGTTTGGATTTTGCCCTGCAGTGCCTGGATCTAGCCTTCACCTACCTGGTGGCCCAGATAAACCACATTACCCTGCCCTATCTGGCATTTTGATGACTTGATAGTGAGACCTGCTTTTGCAGAGCCTCTAGTACATTTCCAAGGCGGACCAGGTGATCCTCCCAGGTGGAGCTAAAGACAGCTATGTCGTCAAGCTAAGGTGCACTAAAGCTTTCCAGGCCTTGGAGAATGTTGCTTGGGCAGTCTTCAAACCAAAGAGCATTACTGTGAAGTGATAATGCCCACTAGGTTTTGAGAATGCTATTTTGAGTTTGGCATCTTCTGATAATTTGATCTGCCAGTATCCAGTAGTCAAATCAAAGGTGCTAAGATACTTGGCAGCAGCTAGAGTATCTATCAGCTCATCTGCCCTAGGGATTGGATGACCATCAATCTTTGTGACTTTATTGAGGCATCTGTAGTCCACACAGAACCTCATCTCTTTTTTATTTTGAGAGTGGGGTTTTGGTACTAGGACTACAGGACTAGCCCAAGAGCTGTCTGAAGGTTCAAAAAACTCCTGGGTCAAGAATATTTTGTACTTCTGCTTTGTTGCATCCCCTGACATGATCAGGCTGTCTGTATATTTTACTTTTGAGAGGAAGGCTGTCACCTTTGTCAAAGATGTGTTCACACTATGTGGTTTGACCAGGGGACAAGGAGAACAGTTCAGAGAACTGACCCAGGAGATTTCTGCAGTCATCTTTCTGTTCGTCAGAAAGAGAGTCAGCAAGAACAACTCCCTCTACTGATCCATCCACTGAGTTGTGGGAGATGAGGTCAGGGAGAGGGCCATTCTCTTCTTCCTGACCTTCATCAGTGGCCATGAGTAGAGTCATGTCAGCCCTGTTGTAGTAAGACTTAAGGCGATTCACATGAAGCACCCTTTAGGGACTTCTGGGAGTGTCTAGATTAACAAGGTAGGTGACCTTACCTTGTTCCCCACAGTTGTGTGGGGGCCACTCCACTTATTTTGGAGTGCTCTGGGAGCCACAGGCTCCAGGACCCAAACTTGCTGTCCTGGCTGGTAAACAGTGAGCACAACCTTCTGGTCATGCATTGCTTCTGCAGTTCTTGGCTGGCCTGAATATTTTCAGATGCCCTCTTCATGTATTCAGCCATTCTGGAACTTAGGCCTAATACATTATCCACTATGTCCTGTTTGGAGGCTTGAGGGGTTGTTCCCAGCCTTCCTTCACAGGGGCAAGTGGACCTTTAACAAGATGTCCAAAGGCTCAAAGGGGCTGTAGTCCACTCTCTTTTGAGGAACCTCCCTGTAGGTGAAGAGGAGGCAAGGCATTAAGACATCCTACCTCCTTCTGAGTTTTTCTGATCATGCGTTTGAGGGTTTTGTTGACCCTCTCAACTAACCCATTTTTTGTGGGAGATAAGGGATGGAGAATTTGTAAGTTACACCACACTCCTTCCACATGGCTTTAAGGTATGCAGACATGAAGTTTGCATCCCTGTCTGAACCCACCCTGGAAAAGATTCCCAGGAGAGCTTTGCCTACTGCACTGGCTGTGGTGGTCCTAAGAGGAATTGCCTCTGGGTACCTGGTGGCATGGTCCACCACCACCAGTATAAATCTGTTTCCAGATGCAGAGGGTACCCCAGTCACTGGTAGAGGAATTAAGGTCACCTTTGGAGGGCCATCTGTATTGCCACTGGCTGGATAGGTCACACAGGAGCAACAAAACTCCTTTGTGTCTTCCGACATGTGGGGCCAGTAAAAGGGTCTCCCCTCTCCCATAGGAAATCCTTTGTTCTGCCTTCCCCTGCCTGAGCTGGTCAAGCAGCAGGAGGGCAGAAACCTGTCTGAAGGACGACAGCAGTGTGGGCTGCCTGTGAAACCCTGTAAAACTGGTAAGAGCAATACTGAGGGGATCCTTCAAGAGCCCCCAGAGTGCATAGAATCATGCAACCCATACTGGCAACAGTATGATTCTGACATGTTTGACACCAAGCATGTGAGCTAACAAAACAAATAGCTTACTGTCTTGCCACTACTACCTTGTACAGCAGTTCACCCACAACGCTTTAAAGTTCCTCCTCTGAGACCTTGATTATTTTTTTATGCTGCTGGAGTATTTACTGGTCTTGTGTTGTGCTTTGACATCTCCAGTGTGTTTCTTTGAAGACGGTTATTCATTGGTCTGTTCCATCTATGAAATCTAACCTATCTAGCTTCTCTTTTTCCAGTTTTCACTCCTGGGCCCAGTCTTTTTCAGATTTGGGCTGGGCAGCTGGGTTAGGACTGGGCCGCAAGTATCAAGTCTTATGCTGTGGCTAGTAGCGAAACAGGATAGAGAGGTGAGGTTACTGGGGGCAACTTGCACATGCAGCTGTTCTGGCCGTCGTCCTTCTTTCCAATGTCCTTTACCCATATGCATACGCTGAGTGTGGTATCAGGATCGGGTTGAGATTACTAATCCCCTCCACCTCTTCTAGTTTAGCATTTTCCGTGGTTTTAAATGTCTCTGTGTTGACCTGTCAACTGAGCCATTAATCCTTTCAGCTAGTATGAGCTGGAGCCCGTTCTTGTGTCCTCCTCATTTTCAATTATGTTAGCATTTCTTCTCACTTGCTTGACGTTTTGGTCCCATGGATCCTGCTTCTAAAAAGTTAATTCCCATTTCAGTGCTTCTTTCTAATTTCTCATTAAGTTGCAATTCCACTGGTATGTTGAATAGCATGTTGAACATACATTAGCATTGTTTATTTTGGTCTAGATGTCGGCAGCCAGTGACTATCATTGTTTTAAAATATATACTGAGTGGCCTTTGGCTAATATGAGAGAAATATTTCTCTCAAATTATGCTGTTGGCTCTTTGAAATATCATTCCACCTCCTCGGAAGTATTTCCATTGCTATGAATGAGAGACTGTTTTACATCTCAAAAATATAGTTAATCATCACACATCAATTATTTTTTATCTCATATATGCATTGTATAAGAAAGCAATGGTTTCTTTTTTTTTTTTTTTTTTTTGATTGACCATGAAAGCCAACCTCTCCGCTTTGCCATTACTTGTTTCTTTCTGGTTTCCTACAAGGGATGTGGTCTGAACTCTGTATATGAGTTTTGTAAGAATGTTGAGTGAGGCTTTTGGTATGTTAGTCTTTCATGAGCTGTTGATATGAACCCCTTAGCCGTTTTTAACACTTTGAAACAAGGGTTGGTTTTATACTTTTCCAGACTCATTCATCCAGAGAACTGAAGCAGCTTCTTTTTCTTCTGATTTCTGTAGTATGATTGTTGATGTTCTAATTTATTTTCCTCACTTGAAGTAATGTTGTCAAGAATTCCTCCTTTGGAATTTTTGCATTAGATTTGTTGCTCTCATCTTTAGCATTGAACTGACCACTATGATTTGTTTCAGCTTGCAACATCTGCTTTCACCGCCATGCCTTTACGTCTTCTCACAACTCTGAAATTACTGTATGCTGGTATTCCTTCATATCCCTTTCTCTGGATCATTCATCAGTCATCTCCACTTGGCTAAATGTGTGTGACTCAAAGTGCAGGGACTGAGAAAGGATGCTGGCAGACACCTTATTATGTGAAAGGCAGGCAGGGAAAGCCCGAAAAAGGCAATGTTTTGCTTATGCCCAGGTTTCAAATATTTCCCAATTCGTTCTGGTTAAAATGCCATTCGATCTCTTGCACAGATCAGTGTTAGGCAAACATAGTAAAGAAAATCCTTTGTACTAATCAGACGGTGAGTAACTGTTACTTCACACTTTGTAGAAACTCTCAGAATGCGAGCGGCACATTATTCCTTTCTACTCAACAAAACAGCTGTTTCTTAAAAAGGCAAGAACAGTCATGTCTGAAGCGAGACCTTACATGTTTACTTACTTGTGTATTGTTTTGGTGACATAGTACTGACATACTATTTACTCGTGTTCAACCTTATTAAATAAGTAACGTTTGCAAGACTCTGTGATAGTTGAACATTATTTTCCATTAATTAAAGCAGATTAATTATTCTTTGAACTTTACTTGTATCTGAGCACAGCAAGTAATTCTTCCTTTTTGTTTTATGTTTAGGATCAGCAATGATTTATTGCTGTGGGAACCTACAGCTCCTTCCCCAGTGGAGACATTTGAAAATCTATCCTATGGTATTGGACTTTCCGTGGCTAGCCAGCTGATAAACACCTTCAGCAAAGACAGCTCAAATCAGTTTAAATCAGCAAATCACTATGGTAATATTCTTTGCTTATTCTTTTAGAACTGTCTTAATGTCATGTTCTGAAGATTGCTTTATCCTCATGGAACCCCCATAGGCAGAAATATAAAACACACATTTATGCAGGAGCTGCATTTGTGCCAAACTCATGAGATGTCCTTTACCATTTGGGACAATTCAGGAACACCTGTTATACAGCATAAAGTATTTATTATTACCTTTCCTACCTTTATAAAGTGTTTTTATTTTATTCCCCAGCAAACAGTAGTAGGTTTAACTGTGAACTCAAGTTTTGATGATGCTTATATCCTTAATGCAGGGATCCCTGTCTACCTACCAAAAAACTGCAATTGGTCTGGAATGTCAGTTTAACTTTACAACTAGTGAAATACAGTTAAATGGTGGAAGCACATATGCCCCCCACCCCCCATTGGTAAAGGTGAAACTCCATTTCCTCTTTAAGATCATATGTATCATTACTAGTGCAATATCTAACATTACAACAGGGTATCTTAATACAAAACGTCTTACTCTGACAAAATTGCTCCATTTAAAAAATATCAAATTTCATTTGGTTTTCACAAAAATAAGTGTTGCCAGAAGGCCACCAGAAACATTAAAACAACATAAAAGTACAAAAGTGGTGGTTTACAAGCTTAATTGTATGAGTGTTGACAAAATATCATCCGAATTCCAAAGTGTCACAACCCTTCTGATGCAAACGTTGTGAAAATCCAGGGCAGTGTAGTACCGTGATGGGGTCAAATCATTAGAGTTGTGAGACCTCTTTTGTTACTCAGAAGTCTCATTTTAAGATGATTAGTGAACATTTGTAGTGGCCTGATCTGTATTCTCAGGGAGGGTAAAAAAGGCTAGCATCAATACCTTCAAATCTTCCTTATCCTTCTCCATTATATTGTCTTTTTAAACTATTCTCAAATGTAGTACTTCTGCTCTAAACCAGTCATTCTCTTCCCTTAACTAATCAGGAAGTTACATGCCCTCAGGACTTAACCATGTTATTGCTTTTCTAGGCCCATGAAAAACCAACTCTAGAAGGGCAGCCTCCTGTTTAATTATGTGCCTTGTGCAAAAGATGAAATATTAAGTAGGTATGCCTGGGCATCTTTTGTAACCCCAGGCCTGCAGATCTAAGTATCTATCAATTTCCTTGGAATATTCCCATGTCAGCTGATGAAATATGGCCACAGGCATGTACATCCGTACCAAACATACTAAGACTGTTGAGCAGTTTACCGGCAATAACAATTTCCATACAATATAATGGAATCGTAATACTGCAGACAGGATATCCGTCACATTTGGGACAGTAACCCCGTCCGGCAAGATCTGAATCATGCCCTGAGTTTCTCAGGTTTTATTAGCGATTATTGGTAGGAGACAATCTAGCTAATCTGGATCACTTTATTTTGTCAGGTATTTGTAGAGCTGTACCTTCAGGCGGCAAATCCTCTCCTATGTAATCTATATTTGGGGACTACACTTTCAAATGTAGGAATGATGTTATGGGCCTGTTAATTTTTCCATAATATAACTAGTTCACCTCACACTGAGTGGTGGTTCATTTGATTTCCAGAAATTTCTGTCTTGCAACTAAGAGCATATGTGTGAGAAGCTTACTTATTGGTGGTGGTAGAGGGTAGCGTTTTTATCTCCAACATAGGCCAGAAAAACAATCAAAGAATCAAGTGGTAGGGAAACTGTTACTGGGTTATTCAGTAATTATTTAGTATTCCAATATGATTGAATATGTGGGCATTGTCACAACATATGGGATATGTTTCCTTATCTTTACAACTTCTCAGACGCTTCTTTGAAATTACGGAAAAAGGAATCCATTCTAGCTGGGGTAAAGTACCATCTCAACAATACTTTATTCTTTGTGGTGACACCATATTAAGGACTTTGCAGCTGTTCTCTGGATAGCTGCCTATTTATGCTCTGCTATTTCTTTGTTGAATGCTGCTGCTTATTTTGTCATATACTCATGTTTATAATTTGTGTGTACATTTTGGGGATCCTTCTGTGACTTGGATATCCCTCTCTTTGTGTGCTCTTGCATGAATAATGATTTGATTGGAGTTTTTTTTCATATCTCTCCCTCTTTACAACATTCCCTTCTTGCACACTTAGGTAGTTGAAATAGATGCTACTTGTCTCCTAGAAACAGACAAATCGAAAACGTCTACACAAGTTTGCCTGTTGAGTAACTCTTTAGTTGCATACAGTTCTCCCAATCTGAGGAGGAAGTGTCTCAATTTCATCTAGTCTTGAACCTGGGATAGATTGTCTGTTGTATGAAATCTGGGTTTGATATTATAGGAGTCAATCTGGAGGAAAGGGGAGTCAGCCTTCTACTCATGTACATTGTGGCCCAGTATTCTAACAATGTAGTAATTGACTAAAGCTGTGGTTCCCAACCGGTGGTCCGGTGACCTCTGGGGGTAGGCAAAGCCCCTAATGGGGGTCCAGGGATGCATAGAAAATTAAATATTATTAACAGATTAGGTCCCTAACTTTCAGTAATGACTTAGTGGGGGGTCCCTAGATTCAATAAAGATTCAGTGGGGGCCCCTGGGCTCCAGTAATGATAACGTGGGGGTCCACAGAAGTCAAAAGGTTAGGAACCACTGAAAGTGTTATCTTTGAGGTCTATTTGGGTTTGATCTAATGTTTATGCTGTGATTGGATGTGCTTTTGTCTAATATGCTTATTCAACCCTCAGTCTGTGAGAGGCGATGTCTCTCAAACACTGGGCTGCTTTGTTGTAATTTCCAATTGATGCATACCAATACTTCAGCCTGTTGGTGAAAAATATCGAGTGTTTCTGGGACTCTCACTTTTCAGAATATTATTTCGTCAATGTGACTCAGGTGAAGGGAAAAATAGAAGTGGGATGGTGTTGAAGAGGTTAAAAATACATGCCTTGTAGCAGTTGCAGTACTTTAATGGATGCCCTAGTGGCGGTATGAGTAAAACGCAAGGTACATGGAAGTAGGCTATGTAATGTACCTGCCTTCCTGGTCTACATGTTTCAAAGCCTACCTCTAGGCTTATCATCAGGACCAAGGATGACTCCTTACATACCCTACTTCCACATACCCCCTGTTTTAATTATACTGCCACAAGGGCATTCATTAAAGTATTGCACCTGCTAGGAGGCAGTTGTTTTGAACTTCTTTAAGACTCCCGCACTGCTATGTTTCCCTTCACCTGAGTCACATTGATGAAATAATATTCTGAAAAAGTGCTCCCACGTATCATGTAGGTCAGAGTACGCCCCGTTCTGCAGTGGAACGGAAGGAAACCCAATGACGAAGCTTGCCACCAAGGGGTAACTCTGGGGGGCGAGGGTTTTCAAAGGAAGATCTTCTTTTTTCCTTGTTTTTCAAGTGGAGGCTCCACTCATACTGGACTTTGATGTGACGTTACTTAGATATTCAGGAGGACAGGCTGAGCATTGTATCCTCCTTCTCCCTCTTTGTTTTGAGCATAGTGAGATAGCCCAAAATCCCTGAGATTAGTTTGGGGGTTCTCCCCTTCCCCAAAAGATTATTAGTAAAAAACGAATGGATGCCAACCACTACATTAATAGCATTTCCTTAAATTATCTAAAATCCCAAAGGTTTAATATTTTGATCCGAGGAGGAAGTATTGAAATATACTCGAGGCTCAGACTGCGCCAGCCACGACTGTGTACTTCACTGGCTTTGGCTGCCAGAAAATAATACTAACAGAGGTAATTCAATATGTAAGAGAGGGCAATGTTTGTATTACACCTTTTGATATGCCTGTGCTGCTCCTGTAGTGACTGACAGATCGTTGACAGTGCACAAAGAGAAGAGATGGAGAATATTCCAAACTGTATATAGAACATGCCCCGTACAGACAGGACCTTAATGTTTCCCTAATTTATCAAATACAGAAGCACACTGGCATAGTGAGCCCACTTTGAGCCCTAATGCAAGCAAGAAAATGTGACCTCCCTGTCCTGGATTGCCTGTGATAATAGCAGCTATCTGGGGTGAGGAGGGCCCCTCACAATACAGGGCCACTGTGTAGCTGCACCTTTTGCTTTATTGATAGCTTCACTCCCGATGTAAAAGAAGAGTAATCAATGTTTTTCTAAAGTGCTAGCAGCTCCTCTGTTTCACAGTTTTGTTCTTTGCATGCTGGCTTGTGTGGTGGTGATTTCACAGAGAAATAAACAGGATTATCGCCAAAGCAAAAAACAGCCAGTCACATGGAATCGAAAACCTGAAATTGCTGTAAATACTGCAGTCAGATAGTTTCAACAATTTAGCAGACTCTTTTTTTCACAGGTATCTTTTTTTATACGGCCTAGATTATTTCACTGGTTTAACAGATAATTTAACAATTGCAGGCTCTCATCCTTGTCATCCACTGTACCCAAGACCTCCCAATCCACAGGCTTTCATATTGCATGCGCTGATGCATATAAATATAACATAGCCCCAGGCACTCATATAATGACAGTCATACTGACATAATACACATTTCCAGGCACGCAGACAAACACACACCAACTCATACATAGTAAAACTGCCAAAGAAATCTGAGGCAGGCCTCTTCAGCATGAGTTGGCATGCTTTTTTTGGCATGGCCCACGATTATTGAATCAGGCAACTCCAGCAAGCAGCTCATAAGAGCCAGGTCCAAAGAGCTTCTACCCAATCAGAAGCTGTGATCGGGTTAGAGCTAAACTCCCTTTCTCTGTTCTCACTTCTGAGAGGGTAAAAAGGCACATGATTGACAAGCTCTCAATCTCCATGAAGTAATTAACTGCAGAGGGTGGCAGGGGGTTTACACCCTGGCACCTACCATTGAGAAGCCGCTAATTTCTACGACCTTATGTTGCTGGAGAAATTGTTTCATTTGCTTCTCCGGTTCTGCAATTCCCCCTGTGGCAGGGTGGCCTCATGCAGGATTATCAATTTAGTTCAAAACGACATCTGATTGTACAATTTTACCTATTCCGACAAAGGGTGGACTAATTCACACATTCTATATGAATTGGTCTAAAACATTGTGCTTTTTGGTCAACTTCTATAATGACAGTTTCTCACAATGAACCACCCTAACTTTGTACTCCTTTTTTATTTTATTGGTGAATTGGATAACAAATTTGACAATAAAGGTTCAGACCTGAATAATAAGACACAACTTGGTAACTTGGGAGTATCTCCAGTAGAACATGTATTTGAGGTTGATTCGCTGGTAGGTCCTGTGTGTTTCGGTGATCATAGGAGCACTTTGCTGTGCCCCCTATTTGCCTAAATATGCCCTCTGTAATGCTTTGACCAGATTGCTCCCACTTGCCTCTCCATGGACACTTTCACCAGGGGAGCACATACAACAATTATTGGTTATATATTGGCCTTTAGGGTTCCCTTGAGCCAAATAGTGAATGGGACTGTACGTCCTAGTATCTATAACGATCACAGTCCACTTATTAATACCTTTGAGTGCCCTTAAACCAATCCCTGGGATATTTCTGTCAGGTGTATTAGTGCCCTCACAGGATAATGGATGCAGGCTAGTAAGGAGGACCACCAATTTGGGAGACATCAAACACAAGCTTTGTCCCCACCATCTGCATCTTCTTCTTCTTATTATTATTATTATTACTCAGTTATTAAAAACCATTCATGCAAATACATGAAAGCAATTCATTCTCATGAAAACTAATCAAAAAAACTTTGAATTTAACAAGTTTTCATAAGAGCAATTTGTTGGATTTTTTAACATTACTTGAAAGCGAGCACTAGCATTGCTGGATGATCATGCTTTTATCATAAAATATCAGCAGATACGTTGTACAGTAATGGGTTTAACAGGTTATTCATCTGTGCGTGGGGCAAGCTGTGAAAACCCAGCCTGTAGAGCATTAAGATTCTTTACTGCTCAGGCCAGAAATTTTACAAAGCGTGCAGTTAGCCTGTAGTCTGTGCAGGGACTTTATCACAGCACTTTTGCACATGTGTATCCCTTTTGTAATGAAGATGGGTTTTAACCAATGCTTGCACTTGCACTTGATTTGTGAGGCTGAGTAAGTATAAGTGATATGTTCAATTCACTCTTATGTAGTTGCATAACCTGCAGCACTTTCTGCCTTCTCTGTTGCGCCAGCTCGGAGCGAGGTCCAAGGTTGGGAATTCACAAGGCCAATACCAGATAAGCATCCCTTTTGCTATGGTAGACAGGCTAGCTGCCAGGTAGGGTTTGCAGTGCAAGACTTTATAACTGTTGAAAACTAGGTGGGCATGAGTTCACTCTGCTAATGTGTTCTTGTCCATAATGGAGGAAAGCTACATCAGGGCTTTGTTGGTTACAGCTTAAAAGGTTTTGAGAGAGACTGGTAAAGACCAAATTTCCTTTAGTTGCAGAGTTGAGTGCTTGGTCTGTTCCAGTGGCAGCTGGTAACCATTAAGAGTGGTGAGACGTAATCCTTAGCTTGAATTCTAGTGAGCAAAACAGACTCATTTCATTGGATGTTTTGGTGGGGTGATTCGCTCACACTCGCTTGCAGCCAGTCTTGTTCTTTCACTTATTCTCACTAGATCTTAGTAATTTACTCTCATTTGCACTTGCAATCACTTTTACTTACTCTGACTCAGTTCCACTGACTCAAGCAGTCTCACTTATTCCCACTCACTTATTCTCACTCTGATCCAATCAGTCTCACTCATTCTCAGTTGCTCTCACTCAATCCCTCTCATTCTAAGTCATTCTGATTGACTCAATCTAACTCTGACTCACTTAGTTTTACTTAGTCTCACTCAGTCTCCCTCTGACTCACTCATCCCTGCTCAGTCTCACTCATACTCACCTAGTGTCCCTTAGACTCCCCATGACTCACTTGTTCCTACTGATTCACTCAGTCTCACTCAATATCACTATGACTCATACTCAATCAGTCCCACTCATTCTCACTCAGTCCCACTCAGTCTCTCTCATTCTGACTCGCATAATGTGACTCACCCAGTTTACCTTTGTCTCACTCTGACTCACTCATTCCTACGCAGTTTCACTCATTCCCACCTAGTTTCCATGAGTTTCCCCTTAACTCACTCATCATCCCTGATTCACTCAGTCCTACTCATTCTAATTCAGTTTCACTGTAACTCACTCATATGCGATCAGTCTCCCTCAGTCCCACTCAGTTTTCCTCATTCTGACTCACTCAGTCTCACTGTGCCTCAGTCTTACTCATTCATAGTCAGCTTCAGTCATTCTCACTGATTCACTCAGTCATACTCATTCTGATTTACTCTAATTTACTCATACTCAGATTCACATATTCACACTCGTTCTGATTCAGATGCAATTATTCACACTCAAACTCACTCAGACAAAATCATTCTCATTCAGTCCGACTCAATTACTCTTACTCACTCTCACACTGACTCACGCTCACTCATTCTCTGACTCACTAAGCCTCACTCACACTTGACTCAATCAGTCTCGCACACAGTAATATTCAGTTATATTCCATCATTCTCTCTCCCTCATTCCTTCTCAATTGTACTCACTCTTCTTATCACTCATGGTCCTCACTTTGACTCACTCCTTCACTGACACTCTCAGCTTTACTCACACATACACACACAGACATAAAAACATGCTCACATATACCCACACTCTCTCACGGACACACACTATCACAAATAGATACACAGTATTGAAAAGCAGTTTTTACTTACCTTGCTGTATGTGCAGGTCCTGTTTGCTGTTGCTACTTTGAGCTTTGAAATGAAAGTTTCTCAACTTTGGGCACTTGAAACTGAAACCTCAAACCTGCGCGGTCGAAGATTTGAGTTTTCAGTCTCTGCTAATTCACCCTACCCTTTCCCAACTCTGTGACGAGTTGGGAAAGGTTGGGGTGACTGACTTAAGTGACATGTAGCCACGGGCACTTCAGGGCTTAAGCCTGCAACGTTTGTGGTTAACTTTATTTGTGACACTTCAACACATCACAGATTGGGAGGCACTGAGGCATGCCAGAGGTCTGAGGCCAGGGCTGGGGGTTTCCCCAGCCCTGGACAGTCTCTGATGGCAGGTGCATTATTGCACCAGCGCCAGACATCAGCCATTGTCACTAGCAGAGCTAAGCCTGCTGCTGCTAGACATCATTTTCTTTTATACCATGAGTGAAGAAAAGATTATTATTCACTCTTGGTATAATAAAACAGGGGTGTAGCCCGGGAGCCCTAATAGAAAAACCACCAATGGTCTGTTCAGGCCTGGGCCAGAAATGAAGGACTTTGGTTCGAGTTTTCTAACCATAGGAGCTGGTTTAGGGTGTCAGGCAGTGACCTGCCGTGTTGGTGGCAGAGTTTTGCATATGAAGCCTGACTCGTTATATTTTACTAATGAACTTGAATTTCAGATGTATAGGGCTGGGAATGCTATTGAGCTCAAATTCCAGAAATATAGGCACAGGAGTGCATTATATGGTAGTTTGAAGGCCATCCAATATGTTCTTGAAACCAGATTATCAAGAAGCAGTACCCGTATCCGTGCCACACAGGGCATTAGACCCATATGAGATGGTCGATATCAATTCTGCCTTGATTACTTCTATGGGTGGGGTCAGTGATGACCCGGACAGGTGGTTTGCCAATATTCCAAAAGTGTTTTGAAGAGCTCCTGCCAGATTCCTGATGTATTTCTTTTGTGGCAAGAATGAGTCGTGGTTGTCTTTTAGAATGCCTAAATAAGTATAGATGTTGTCTTTGGAGATTTTGCTTCCATTTAAAAAAAAAACATTCGCCCTCCTTTTTGATTTTGTTCCCTATAACCATTGTTTTGGTCTTTTGTAAATTCACCTCCAGTTGGTTCTTGTCACTGTATGCTTGAAGGGTGTTTAGCAAAACTCTGGAGGCCTACTTTTGTATGGCTTATAAGAAGTGAGTCGTCTGCATAGAAAAGGGATCCTAGATGATTTCCACCAATTTTGGGGGTATCGGCATTGATGCCATTTAGGGAGGTTACCAGATCTGCCAAGAAGAAATTGAATTGAGTGAGGCTAATATACACCACTGCTTAAAGCCAATATTGGTTAGTATTTTTCTAGAGATGCTCTCTTGTCCCTCACCTTTATGCGCACCCACATGCAGCTCTATAATTGCTCTGAGTAGATGTTGTGGTATCCCTCATGCTGCTAATTTGCCCATAAGAGTAGTCTTGAGTACCTAATCAAAAGCTGCTTTGAAGGCTATGAAGCAAAGGTAGAGGAGGGTAGGATTGGATTTGATTTTTTTTTCCAGAACAGTTTTTATTGCATATCCAACATACTGCAGTCACAGCTAGATGAGAATGATACAAATTCACATTGTAATGCAACAGTTTGTCTTTTCTAAATGTATACTTAAACTACATGTTCCCCTACTCCCCTCACCCCACCCACCCCCAGGATATCTTATATGTAAAGTGGTTAGTGGAATACATACATGTAGTGCTACTGTAGAGCAACAGTCAATACATTGCTTGATGAAGGAGACAGAACCAGGGGCAGAAGTATACCGCTATAATCCGCCCATCTCTGCCAAATCTTAAAATGTTTGTGCTTGCATCCCCATGCCTGATATACAGGGTTCTCTAAAGCCATACAGTGGTCCAGGCCGCACCTCCAAACGCCCAACACTGGGGGTAACACTGCTTTCCATGCTTTGGCTATGTCCTGGTTCACTATGTTGAGGCCCAACAGAAAAAATGCCCTCTGATATCTGTTATCCCGACACTCTCAATCACATGCAGGAGTACTAATTTGGGGTCAAGTGGTACATGTAGTAATACCCTTTCCCAGAATTATTTCAACTCGGGGCACTCCAACATCTTGTGTACAAATGGCTATCACACCTCTGCGCCAAAGGCACTCCCGCGTATAATACACTCTATAGAGATATTTCAGTTGAATCATGCATAAACGTGTCGAGATAGCCACCTCATGAGGCGACCGCACTGCCTCTGCCTAGTCATCGTCATCTTAACTTAGATTATCTTTCTCCCAGGACCGCTTCGGAACATATAGGGTGTGCGAGCTATTAATTATCAAAGAGCAATATATCCTGGATATCTTGTGCGCTCCCATATCCCCCTGCAAAAGCTTACACTCCAAGGGTGTGTATTCAGGTAGCGTTGTTAAATGCCTAATGTATTGCAATAGGGCATGTCTTAACTGCAGATATTTGTGAAACTGGGTGTGGTGCAAATTGAATTCATTCCGCAAGTCCTTAAGGATTTTAAATGAGCCCCATTCATGACATCTCCTAATAACGTAACCCCTATCATGTCCCACCTCCCAAAGCCCTCCAACTGAGGCACCCTCAGAAGGACCGTCCTGTGCCATAAGAGTGTCATTTCTGTAAAGATGCCTCACAGTCCCATACAACGGTGGGCCTCACGCCAGAGTCTAATTACCACCTGTGTCACCGAGGGTAAGTCATTAAGCTTTGAATTGCTGTATAAGAGACCAAGTAAAGAGGTTCCCCCCATCACCCACCTCTCTGTGGCATATGCAGGGTCGCTATGATGGCCACTCCACCACTCACTAATGACGAGCAAGTGTGAAGCCACATAATATGAGTATAGGTCTGCTGCAGCTATACCACCCTCATATGTAGATAGGAAGCATGTTGCCAAAGATACACGAGGAACCCCCCCCATCCCACAGAAGTTGTGTTAATATGGAATTTAATTGGTGGAACCATTGACCCGAGATGGCAAATGTAAAATTCTGAACTTTATATAACATCTGTGGCAGGGAAACCATCTTAAAAATTGCAGACCGTCCCAGAAAGGAAAGAGGAAGAAGTGACCATGTTTTGATCTACTCCTGGGATTTGCTCAGCATCAGTTCAACATTTTTACACCATGACCAATCTTTATCTGTTGACAAATACACTCCCAGGTATTTAAGATCTTTATGCTCCACCCGAATGCCTGGTGTCCAGGACATGAGACCCCTATATCCGTTAATGGATTTGATTTTATCCATCATAAGGGAAATGGTCATTAGGTTAGTGATAGTGCCCATTCCTTTTCTAAATCCTGTCCGTTTTGTGGACACATTGGTATTCTTAGATGCCCAAGTCTCAAGATCTTCGAGGAGGATGTCCCCACAATATTTTACATTGTTGTCCAACAGGGAGATTTGACTATAGTTTCCTGGATTAGAAGGGTCTCCTTATTTAAAAGTAGAGCGTATGACAGCCATTCGCCATGGGTCTAGGATATGACCTGTCATGGCTGTGTGGTTATAAGGCGATGTTACGATTTTTGCTCAAGGGGACGGATTTGCTTTAAATAGATCCTGAAGAAGACTATTGGAGCCGGTGAGCACTGCTTTTGTTGATGATGTGCTCATTGCAATGGCTAGATGGTGTAGTTAGGGTCTTGGAATGGCCGCTGTGTCTAGGGATGACAAACCCCTCAGCAGCTGTAGGTGTGCACGTATGAAGCCCAGAAGTCATCGGGGATATCAGCATTGCTATCCACTACATGTCCTTTTTTCAGGTTATTGATTATTTCCCTAAATGTTTTAGAGTAGTTGCTTTTGCAGATGAAGAGCAATTCGGCCGAAAAGACATTGATGTGGTTGTTCTTATCCAAGTAGAGTTTGTGTTTTTTTATTGTTTGCTTAAAAAGGCTGAGCTTTTTAATGGGGCACTGATTCGAGCTGTTCAAAACCAAAAGACACAGTTCCCTATTTAGAGCCCTTTTTAGCACTTCAGTACTGGAAGAAGACTTAGACTTGTTGGACTCAGTGTCAGTCGGTGAGCTTTGCAAGTTACCAGTTTTCAGTGCAGAAGTAAGGCTGTGACCGGATTTTTCCACAAGTTGAGTGAATTTTTTGGATTCCTTCTTGATGTGGCTAAAAAGGCTTTGAGCACCGGGTCGATTGAATCCTCCAGGGTATCCTTCCTGTGTAACCTTTTGATGTTCATTTAGAGTGGGGACACTCTCAGGAACTGCGCTGCCTCATGAGATGGAGTTTCGAGGTTGATTTTAATGTGCTGTGGCAAGTGATTGCTTTCTGTCCGCTACTGAATGTGGACTAATTCAATATCAGAGAGTAGCGGCCCATTGACAAGTGTGTAGTCTGTTACTGATTTGGAACATGCATTACTGTGTGTAGAGCGGGGTGGTTTGTCTTCTTTCAGGCAGCCATTGAGAACTCCTGAGATCAAGAAATATACAGTGGTTAATGAGAGACCTGCCCAGGTGATTTTTTGTAGGATTTCTGGTTTAACTTGTTGAGGTATCTTTACGTGGCTATAGTAAGAGTTTGTTGTCTCGTCAGTTGTGGAGGTGTTAAAATGCTTAAGGGCATCTGCGATGTATAGATAACTGTTGTGGTTGCCGGGGTGATGGATTGAAATTTGTAGATGAGTTCACTATTTTGCTTTCTGAGGTGATTTATGTAGACATTCATTATTGGTTGCTTGAGGGCCGGCCCTTGGGCAGATTTTTAAGCTGTACCTGTTGCAGCCAGGGTTCTAGTCTGTTAATTTTTAAGGTTAGTTTGAATGAGATGCAAGTAGAAATTCCTCCCTTTGGACTACCTTTGAGCTTGCTCTTTTCCCCTGTATTGAAAACTCAGTAAATCCAATTGGTTCAAGTGCCCATGTCTCCTGAAGGGTATGTTGTACTTTTGTAGGTAATGAGTGGCATCACAAACATTTAGCTTTGATTTCAGGCCGCTAACATACCATCCCATTACATAATAATGGGGTGACCGAGTAAACCCTAGGACCTGGGTACCATATATTATCCATCCTAACAAGGTAAATATATAGATAAGGCATTTACATTGGCCTATGATCAGTATAGGGAAAGGTGCGGAAGACATTGTGACGCGAAGGGTTAATTAGCAAGAGCAGTGTAGATGAGCATGATGCCTGCTGAAACCCCCGAACAACGTGGAAAAGTTCACAATGTTATTTTCAAGCTTGTTTGTGTAGGAGACTCCGTCTCAACCTTGAGAACGAGAGTACAGGGAGAAGATGGAATGAAAACAAAGGCTGGGGTAGGGCAGAGCAGCCAAGAGACAAGTGCTGATAACATAGCTAGAAAATGCCAGAAAGGGCTAGAATCCAAGCTTCGAGTTATTTAAGCACTGAAGTGCGGGTGAGGGGTTTGAAGCTCACAGATGGGGTTGTGAAAGCTGCCATCTTCAGACCCAGTGCTGCCTCCCTGTTTGCTGTTCAGAGACTGTGATGCTTGAGAGGGGGAGAGGTCCAAGCAGGCGGTAGAGGGCTTCCCAGCATTTCAGCATTTCGTGAACTAAGTTAAGTTCCACACAGGGATGAAAGGCCTTTGTTTCTCTGCTCTATTATTATGATTGATTATTATGCTTGCACTGTGTTTATAATCTGCAGTATTCAGCTCGCTTATATTTTGCTTTACTGAACATCGTAGTGCGAGCTTGCTTCAGTAATTAAAACATGCATTTTGGTGTGCAGTAAATCAAAGCTTATCTGAAGTATTCAACTCATTTATATTTTGCTTCATGAACATCGTAGTGTGATGCATTTTGGTATACAGTTAATCAAAGCTTATATCTGTCAATGAACTCTTTGCTTATACATATGCATAGATGCTCTTTGTAGTGTACTCATATATAAATAGATGCTTTTCATTGCTATTCTTATTCTACTATTGTTGATATGCTAAATGCATACATTGACCTGAAATTCTAGTAAAGCTAAATTGTATTCATAATTGGCGTGTGGTCCTTCATTGAGCGTCCTTATTGACTTATACCGAACAGGTGTCAACCAGTCACCTGGATAAGACAGCCTACCTAGACTCTATATTGCTAGTCTTGTAACCCCAATCCGAAAGAGAGGGGAATAAGTGATTACAACACACTGAAGAGGGGAAAAACACACACAAAGTTACAACACAAAAAAAACAAAGCAGACATCTTTTCAAATTAATTCAAAACTGTATTAGAATTGAATGCATTTATATACATCTTTATTATAAAGAAGTTGCTCCAAGGTATAAAGTAGTAGTGCTGAAAAATGTGATTTTGCGTAAGTGCAAAGAATTTAATGAGAACAGTGTAAGAAGAGCAATAATTTTAAAAAACGATTTACTATATTTTTGCCTGTCTGACAAATTTTCAGGGTAAATCACATTCCATCCATGATCTACAGTATGTGAGTTAATAAGGCCACACAGTGGCAGTTAAAATCAGTCCAGGCTCCGGGATAAGATTATCGACATTTCAACCCAAAATGGATGAGGTCACTAGAAACCTTAAAGGAGGGTCTTCCTCAGGACTATAAGGAGCAACATGGAAACATGATTATTCCTGTGAGAGATGATTATGGTCAACCTTGATTAAACAGCGAGTGCCCAACAGCACTTCATCTATTAGGAAGTAATACTAACATTAGACTCCGTCATCTTGGCCTCCCAGCCGTCTAAAGAAAACGTGTGCTGAATTTGCACTTGTTCACGTGAGACGTAGAATAAATTTGAATTATATAGCGAAGGTAAACTAGCTCATCGTCTGTTCTGGCCTGATTCTACCCCCTAGGTCCAGTTATCATGCTTGCACCTAACAAGGGGTGCTTCTTATAACTCCAGTCGTTGAATTAGGGAGCGCTTCCGAATTAAATCAGACACATGGATCTTCTTAGTATGAATCAACTTGCAACATCTTGCTGTGACGTCACCGCTTGTTAGGCGCAAGCGTGGTAGTTGGACGTAGGGGTAAAATCAAGCCAGAATAGACGAGCCATTTTGTCTTTGCTTTATAATTATGGTTGTGGCCTGGAAGCTGGAGATTTTGGTGAGAAGGTGGTGACTGGAGCTGGAGCGGGTGCAGGCTGTGGTGGTCGACGGAAGACGGTGGCAGTGGGGGCAGGAGTGTGGAAGCAGGGAAATGCTTAGCTGGCTCAAATAGCGTCACACTCCCGCCCCTGCATTTCCCCACATTCTCATCTTCTCGCTGGCTGGTCCTATGAGCCGAGGGTTTGTGCTGGTCGAGGCCCTTCGAGCATCCTGCCTGGGTCAGAGCTCAGCAACTCTGCTCTGCCTGCTTGCTGCCTCCAAGCAACTTTACAAACCTCCTTCGGAGTTCAGCATGAGGGTTGACTGTCTGTCTGAAGCAGGAACCAGGCCTAACTTAAAACTTCAATACTTATGTGACTTTGGGGCATACCATCAGAGCTCTTTTACTTGAGGCCCATAAACATACAAACACTTACCCAAAATCTTGGTTTTATAAGGCATGTAGGCTAAATAAGAAACATCTATGTAGTGCGTTGCTGGTCAGGCACAAGGATAGGGAAGACCCTGCACAATACGTAGGCGGGATTATAAATAGGCTATAAGCAAAAGGAAATCGGAATTGAGGAGCGAGGCTTGGAATAAATTAATCTCTTCTTGCAGGACAAGAAAGCAGGACAAGAAACACTGGCCTGTTTTAGCACACCATTAATAAAAGAAAACTTTTTAGTACCTACAATAATCATAGATAATCGTACTTTTGACTTTCACAGCAAAATCTAGAATGGAAATCAGCCTAGGCCAGCTAGAGGACATATTTCTTCCTTTTTTTAAAGACGGGGACAATATTCGAAAAATGCCAGGTCTCTGCCAGGCCTATTTTAAAAGCGAAGTTGACAAAGTTGGTAATTAAAGGAGCTAACAGGGCCACCTCAAATTTATAAAGATTCGTGGGCATCCTATCCATTCCTCAGGCTTTTTTTGCAGGGCTTGCATGCATATGTGCAGCCATCTCTTCCAAGGAAAATCAAGGAGTGGGAAGGGGGGCGATGTCCTCGGGAGCTCTGTGACATCGTTGCCTGATGTGGACCAAACAGTAAATTTTGGTGACCCAGCTGATATTGTCAGACACACAATTATTTTCTTGTGTGAAATAACCATTTTATTTCCAATGTGCAGTACGGATTCAGGACTAGATTGGGCAAATTGGTACAGTGGCTACACTTGCAGTAAATACACAATTGTCAGACACACCTCTGCTTATCTACCTTATATGGACCTGTCTTACATGTTTGACAGTGTGGATAGATTTAAATCACGGACCACACTAGAGTCCATGGGGGTTGAGAGCGGTTTGATTGCTTTTCTATAAGCCCTTCATTTTGATCTTAAAGTCTCTGCCTGATACGGGGCAAATGGTGACTGCTCAGAGTCTGTTAGCCTGAGACGAAGAGTTTGGCAGGGGTGTGCCCTATTGCGCATCCTATTCTTATTACATATCAATTGGTTATCCTTGACCATAGCTAGCAAGGGAAGGGACATGGCAGATGTAAACGGCCAGTCCGCCCCTGTCTTGTATGCAGACAACGCTGTTTTAATGTCCAGTGTGCTCCAAACCCTTTTTGATGCATCTGTCTGCTTCATGGATGATTGGAGTCTGGTAGCTAATCTAACCAAAATGTTTGTAATGGCCTGTGGCGCTTAGAAATTTAAAGTCACTTTGTTTTGCCCTACATAGTACCTCAATTGCAAGAACACACAAATTCCCCTATTTGTGGGGCCACTTTTGTCTATCCGAGGTCCTAGGAACATTGTTTGGCTGAAAGACAGTTAAAGTTTTGTAACTGCTGTTTTTTTAATTTAATTTAATTTGACCTCCAAAACTGAATTAACGCCCATAGAGCCACTTATTGAAATGTTTTAAAAAAAGCTCACTTATCCTAACTTAAAGCTCTGGTGTGTGGGGCTAAAAGGCTGTCAAATGCTTGCAGGTAGAGGAAAACAGAGGTATATTCTGGGCCTTGCAGGTCTCACAAAACACGCAGTTCCCAGGGAACTTGGGTTATCCCCTGTTGAGGATTATATTAACTTGCCCCCACTAATGTTGGTGTTCCATTTTGTGCAGTCCGGAGGCCATTTTTAATAAGGAAATTATACTAGACTGCCTTTTATGAGACTGGGGTCTTCGGATCCCGTAGTTAACCCTATATCAAGGATGTTTGTAGTAAGCGAGACAGGCCGTCACTCTTTTCAAACCCATATAACTTGGATGTAAAGGATAAACACTGGGTGAACATAAATGTCAAGGATGCCAAGAAAGGTGAAAGAGAAATAGTTGAACATCAGCGACTCACCAATAAAGATGCTCGTGACCAGATTTAGGTTTGGAATAATTAGAAGCCAGCTATGCTTTCCCTTGGGCCAGTTCCATCCATCACCTATCCTCATTTACCCGTGTAAAGAGCACTGCCTGCAAACCCTGACACATTTTGTATTCTTTTGTAAATTATGCTGTATTTATACTGCCACGGTTTTAATGCTGTTACTTAGGAGTACTTTGGTGACCATTTCTATCCCTGCACTATTATGTTTACAGATAATTTCTTCACTTGATGTGTTTAGTTGTTTGTACGTTTCTTAAATTTACTGTCTGACATAGACAATATCTTGGACACATCTTTTTGACTTCTTTTTATTATACATATTAGCCTACTCTGGATCTGTTATCTAATGATTTTGTTATGTCACTGATGTTGATATGCTTTTATGATTATTCTTTTTTTAATGGTCGAATAAAGCTAATTGAATTGAATACTGACGTCCTGCACATCCATTGCAGAACAGGACATTGTTGAAGGTTAAGCATAGCACCACTGTAGGATTTTGAATTATTCTTGCATTTCTATATTGTTTTTTTGTAAATTAATTTCCTGTCTGTCACTCATTTATTCTTAACCGGCACCCAAAATCTGCATCATTCCTTATAGCCATAATCAATTTTGAGACCATCCTGCCACCTAACCACAAATTTAACGTAGCATTCTAGGTGCTGTGACCACCTCTTGAACTTATGTTCTGAGGATATAATTTCAAATATTAGATGTCAATGACAGTAGGTAGTAGTAAGGAGTTTCTCATACAGACTAGTATACCGGAACACCCGACGACTTGAAATCAGACAAGAAGTTAATTACCTTAGGTTTTGGACCATAGGAAAAACATTCTTTCTCAAATGGTGAAATCCTGTCCGAGCACCCAAATAACCCTCATTGTCACCATGAGCCAGTCCACCTTCAAGCACCAATGCATTACAGTGCCAAGAGATACATGTTGTAGAGAGTGCTATAGAAGTGTGGTCAATCATTCAGTTATCAATCAAAAGAGTAAGATAAAATGGTGTCTCACAGAAATACGTGGCTGAAGTCTATCACTACTTAACCTCTATCAAAACGGGTTATTTTGTCTAGTTGAAGATGCTGGACATTTTTGCACTGCTAGGAAGGGTGCGTTTTGCGTCTAGATACCTATTTGCCTTTTTGCAGTCTCGTTAGTTGCTGGTCTCAGAATTCCTTGTCCATTTTCTAGTATATCATATATTACTTTCAAGCAATGCCAATGGTACAACTCCTAGTTTTCTGGTAATGGCCTACAAAGGTTGTGTTTGTAGTGCCTCAACACCCCATGTACATTTGCTCGCTCTTTCATTCTCTTTTATTGGGGGCTCAGAAAAAAATGGTGGAATTGGTAAGGAGACCGTACTGATTCTTGTAGGAGTGCAAACATAAGATACTTGAACTTCTTATTGGATAAGCCAACTAATTCAAGGAAGCACTCTGACGCACATTGTGGGTTGATTTGGTACCCACACCAAGAAGTCTATCACTGCGAACTGCTACAAGCTGTCTTCTAGGTATATTACAGAAGCCACTTATAGGGTGCCCAAATCATCTAATACTTGAGCTTACCTTATTGTCCTTTAATGCCTGGCATTGTGGCTGTCATGGGCTGTCTACATGGCCTATAACTGGTGTCCTTGAAACCTAACACCTGAGCAGTCCGTAAGTTTTTTCCTATGGGTGATATTGCACCTGGTCCCAATACCAGTTCCCTATGATAGGAACTATGATTGTATAATATTTTTGATATAGTGGAAAAGTCCTTTGCACATGGCCATCCCCGAGCCGATCACTGGCCCGGTGACCCCATCCCCTGGGGCCTGGAATGAATATTGAATGTAAAGGGGGCACGTGGCCCCCAACCCCGATCATTCTAAGGTCCAGATTATCCACCCCCTGGACACACTTACACTGCCTGCAAGAGCGTGGGTAGGAAAAAATTGTCTATTTCCATCTGGCAGGAGCAGTAAAAATACGTGCAAGGCAGCATCACTGCCGGCTCCCGCTGTACCCAAAACGGGGACCCTGCAGGGCCGCAGGGGCCCTGGTTCTTCTCCCACAGTCCCAATATTGTGTTATGTGAGTGCCCTGAGGCCCCTTTTGGCTTGGGGAGGGGGGCCGCCAACGTCCTTTACTGTGGTTACCCCAGGTGGGCACTGGAGCACTCACAGTAGGTCTCAGGAGATGCGGTCCCTGAGGTCCATGGAGGCTCAGGAGGCCTGCGGCTCTCTCTCCTCATAAAAAAGGAAACAGCCATAGGGATAGGGTCCCCAGGACCGGTTGAGGCTCGGGGAGGGGGGCTGTGTGATCCCCTCCCTTCAATAAATTAGTAGGTCCGGGGAATGGGGTCCCCCTAGGCTTGTAACGACTCGGGGCAGCACACACCCTTCCAGGGATGTGGAATTCCTACAGTCCGATTCCCAGGACATATTGTTTGGGGTCAAGGACAACAAGTTTTCATATTTATTTTGTCCAATACCTTGCAGCACAAACCTTTTGGCTGCCAGTTTACATGGAAGGTAACGGTCTGCAGTTGAGGCGGTATCTATGTTCACATACATTAATGTTGGTTGAACTTGTATTTATGGTTCATTATTGCAAAGCCTTTATTATTGGGTTGAGTGCTCTAAATACTGTTGTAAGGTCACACTGCATAATTGACATTGGTTCCATTTAAAAAAACGGTGCACATGTTCAAATGTTTAACAATAGGAGGCTACACATAATGCTCCCAGAATGCTCTCTAATAAGATGCACATGTTTGCAGAAGCTCGTAAGCAAGAGTGAAGATTCTTTGGCTTCAAAAGAAAATGTTCACAAAAAATGCAAGTAGGAAACAATAGTTGTGCTAAATTACTGTGAAATTTTAGTTACTATTTCTTTGAAGCAGCATTTAGTAAAATGTGTTGATGCATGGTAGTATTTCCCAAAAATATTTATTATGGAAAATCAGAGTAACCATTTTTAACAAGATTGTGGGAAACAGAATAAACAAGCACTGGCAAAGCCAACCGATCAGACATTGGTTGTCAGTCCTTTGGTTTTGTCAATACATGGCTTTTGTAACACTGCATTGCTATGGGAGCTGCCAGGCCCTCGCCATTTTAACCAACATTGGCGAAAAGCAAAAAAAGTTATTTGGGTTCAAAAAGCACACATTGCCACAGTGATTCCCGCCACTGAACAAAACTAATTAGTGTGCCAATATGCTCCTTGTGAAAGAGCAGAATGCTATCACTCACAGTAAAGCCAGCTGATAGATTAATAGAGGGAGAAGCTGAATTTTAATAAAAATAAAATGTCTTGGCAAATGCCATACCTAATTGGGGGCCCAGTTTTTAAAGAAAGTCACAAAAGTGCACCCCTGGTATAGGTCTTTGCATTAGTGGCTTTCATGAATTCACAAAAATGTACAGAAGTAGACCAGGAAATCGTATTCCTAGAAAATATTTGTGAACTGTATTTTAGCATGACCAAATTCGTGCAAGTAGATTTACTTGTATGAAAATCTTTTGAGCGATTACAAGTTCACTTTCTCTCCAAGCACTTTTTTCCCCAGCCATGGAAGAACTTCTACTTCTGCCCTTGTCAGGAGTACATTTCCAACCTTTCTCTGTATGGGAAAAGGTAAGAGAAGAGCTGAGAAAAATGTTAAAACATCCAAGTTAGTATGTTTTCACAAACTCAAAGGCATTCCAGCCCTGGAACTAGTGCTTACTGCATCATCCAGCCCTAGTATGTAGATCTGCAGAAAGGTGGCAAATCGGAATACTGGAGCTTGAAATTGCTACAATTTAAACCCTACTGTAATATTAACTGTGCCATAATCAGAGAGGTTATTATCAGAGCTCTTAAACAATGAAATTGCTGCCATAATTTGTCAACGCACTATATGGCACCAAAGGAACAAGTCGATTTTATTTTTGCGGGACAAGTCGATTTAGAAAGCAACTTGTCACACGGACAAGTAGATATTTTATTAAATTCCACACCCCTGTCTCCCCAATAATTATAAGAAAACAGCGTCCGGGGAGGACACCAGGATACAAAAATGAATGATACATTTGTACAAAGACCTGCTCATTTATTATTCACTGCTTCTAGAAGGTGCGCCCCTTAGTGGCCTGTGAGGGATTTTTGTTCATAATTTTTTTTGTTTATATTTCATTGAGCTTGGTGATGCCTCTAGAATTGGGAGGGGCACCACCTAGCTTTTTGTAACTGATAAAACCACAGAAATTTACCAGTTGTAGTTATCTCAAGTAACTATATCTGGACAGCGTTGGTATTAATTATATCATTTCAGATGCTATTACGTATGTTATGAATGCAGTCCTTGAATATGTCATTAGTGATGTAATATGCAAGGTTAAAAGCAATACATGGCGAGACTGCAAATCATAGTTACTTTAGGGCACAAGTTATAGGGACAGATGTACGTAGGTAATCGTTTGCGATTACCAAATTATGCATTTTTGTGATTCACTATTTAGTATCGCAAACACCATTGTACAAATGTGTCCTTGACACATTTTGCGATAAAAATGTGGCACATAGACCTACCTCATGAATATTTTTGCGAGCCATTGGGAACTGGAAAAATCACGGGGATGGTGGCCTGCCGGGTTCAGCAGACCGACATGTCTGTGATTGCTTTTAAATCAAGCAGTCTTTTTTTTTTTTTTTTTTTTAAATGAAGCCTGTTTTTCTTATAGGGAAACGGGATGCGTTAAAAAAAAAAAAAAAAAAATGTTTTCTTTTAATTTTTCAAGAGTAGGCAGTGCCCTAAACACACTCCTTCCTAATACCGAATCACATACCCAAATTGTGATTTGGTAACAGGTTATTGCATCACAATTTGGCCTTTGTACATTTTAAAATGCCTTTGTGGGTTCGTAAATGGCCTGATTCACAAATCAGCCTGTTTGCGAATGTAAAAAGGCTTTGTACATCTGCCCCATAGTAACCTGAGATAGCTATAAGTGGTCAATTTCAGTAGTTTTATTAGTTTAAAACTATATGTTTTAACTGACATTTTCAGTTAGTTATAACTCCATTGAACCTTGTTTTTTTTCAGTAAATTTCTAAGGTTTTTTAAAATATAAAGTAGACTACTGTTAACTATGCCTAACAATAACATCACTTTAACCTTTGAGTTTTTTGAGTGAATTTATTTTTTTATTTTTTTATTAAAAGGTAGATGTCCATTGCTGTATAGAGCATTGGGTTTTGTGTGGCCAGATGTCCTTTGCTGTATAGAGCATCGGGTTTCGTGTGGCCAGTCTCTGCTCCCAACTTCACGCAGGCGCTCAACCCCCTGCTGCACTTGTCCACATGGCTTGACCTGCACCCAACCACCCGTGGACACCCAACACCCTTTTAAAAATTTTGTTTGGGTGCTCTGTGGATCACCCAGGATTCTTCAGTGCTGAGCTCTGCAATTGATCTGTTGTTACACTGTGAAAACTCCACTGGTCTCAAGCTGACCGTTCTGGTGGATCCACTGCACCCAAAAACATTATTTAAAAAATAAAAAAAAAGATTTCTTCCCTAAATTAATAATACACTGACTCTCGGACTCTGGCCTGCCCCAGGGGGCTTAAATTTCCCAGTCGCCACTGGGTAGTTATAGTTAGAACCATGTTTCCATCAGAACATTTTTTTGGTTTGCTTTTAATTTTGGCACTGTTTGATGAATCATTATAAACTTTCTAGAAAATGTTTTATCAACCTCTGCTTCTTCCTAGGGAGTTTCAAGATGATCTGACAAACGAGGATTGAGAAAAGGTTTGTGGTCCCAAAACACATTTTTGAACAGTGATATTGCCAAATCAGCTGACTGGAATTACACAAAATTTTGCAGAAAGCTAAATCTTGATCCAGAAAGAATCTTTTTGTGATTTTATGTAAATCCGTTCAGTATTTTTGAGAAATTATGGCCAAAAATGTATGTACATTTCACACACCGTGGTGAATCTGCAATGGATCTGCAAGTTCAACCATATGTTGTGATTGTCCGGTCGCAACCTGAAGGAAGAGTTTCAGACGCCATCTTAGGACTTGGGACCCAGTACCCAGGTCCTACACATAAAGCACAATAAGATATAAGGGGCTTGGTGGGGATTTGCTGAATCCATGGTCCTTCTTAGAGGGTGGAGGGGTGTCAGAGGGGCTCCCACTACAATCAAATTAGTAATGTAGAAGAGCCAAAGCGTTATAAGAGCCATGTTCAATAATGACTGGACCGAATTCATTGTATGGCTGTGTCCAGTGTTGAGCCCTTCTGGATGATGTTCCTGGCGCAAGTGGAGGTCATAACTGGGTTGGCCCTGGCCCACTGCCCAGAGGTAGTCCTGTTGGGTCATCCGGCCCAGACATATTCCCATTGTACGGGCTGAGGGACCAAATAATCTCTTACCATATATTAGGAGCAAAACAAACTATCTTAGGTCTGTGGGGGCATAGTGGCTCCCTGTAAGAGCAGAAGTGACTGGAGAGGTTGTGGTGGACCCTGGGCATGGAGCAACTAGCTTCTATAGCATGAGGAATGGGAAGGGAATTTACCAAGCAATGGAGACCGCTTGTTACCTACTTGAGCAAAAACTACAATGATCACTCTTGTCTGTAGCGATTTTGAGTGCTGAGCATCTTGGATGACTCCAAAGTGGATTACTACTATTTTGCAATACATCGATCCCACACGCGCAGCCGCAAGTCTGTTACAATAGCCCCAGGCAGGGTGGGAAACATTGACTTCACAGGTTTGAGGTGTGGTTGGCTAGCGATGTACATTGGGAGACGGTTGGAAAGGGGGAGTTTTAGTTGGTGAACAGAGGTACGGAGTAGGGGGGAACAGGATTATTTTTCTTACAGCAGTGCATACCTTATATTGTACACCAGCAAGGTCTAGAGCAGCGGCTCCTAAACGGAATTATGATGCAGATTTTGAAAATATCAATAATAATGTATTTGATTTTATTTGACCTTCTGTAAACTCATAAAGTGTCTTTGCAGTTTACCACATTGGTGGGTTCTAGTGACATGTATTTGTACTGTGTGAGGCCTTTGCTTGGGTTACTGAGGCAGTTTGTTGTCTTCGCATGCAGTGTCTTAGAGGCCTCGGGGAGAAGCTCACTACTGGAAGAAAAGGACAATGCAAGTGGTGGTAATGTGTCAAATCATAGGATGAAAGACAGTTGCTGCTGTTGTCTGAAAATATATATATATGCTGGAATGTGTATGTGAATGTCACACTCCTCTTGGGAGACCAACGGGCAAGCAGGTGCTACTGAGCCTCTATCATGGAGTCTGGGCTCATTTGCCTCTGATGTTTCAGGGTACGGCCTAGTATGACTCTGCAAAACTGGACCAAGTACAACCCTTTCAGTACTTGATACTCAGCGAAGAAGAAAATACTATAATTCACTAGCACTAACAACTGCTTCAAATATGAGAATGCGCACAATAAAATGGAGTAGCCCTGTGCCACTTCCTGATATTGGCCGCACTCTCCCCATATGGTCGAGGCGGTTCCCTCCTCAGATGACTATCTGGTGTGTTTAGGCCCAGTACTCTTCGTAAAGTGCAGTCTGTCAGCTTACAGCCTCTTACCTAATGAGTTTCTCAGTATATTGAATGTAACTGTCCAGTATGTATAGGAGCTTGTCTCCAAAGGTGGAATACCAGCACTCGTAGGTGCTGGTCACTGGGCAGCCCTTCATTTCCAACACAGTCAAACATGACATGAGTAGCAAGAACTTGGCATCTTCCTTTGTAGGTGGGACACAGATACTCCAAAGGAAGAAATGGGAGGAAGGATTGGTGATTCTTAGAGGACCTAAGCCTTGTTGAGCCAATGGCAGCAGATTTCTAGATAATCCCTGAGGCAAGCAGGTGCCCCTGTTATTCATTTTAATGTACAGAAGAAGTGAAGACATTGCTGGTTCTGCCAACTGAGTTAGATGCAGCGATTCACCACTAAAGGGCTACCAACTTCATAGGCTAATTACTCGACACCTGATAGGGACCTTAGTCCTTATTAATTGGAACACTGTCTTTTTCCCATAGACATAGGCATGTAGCTGTTGCAACAGGCCATATTTTTTCCAGGCTAGAATGTTAGATGCTGAGCAACGTTTAGTTGAAACAGAAAGGGACATGTGGGAATCAACTTAACATTTGCTTGCAGGACAGATTTGCTGCCTCACTCTATATTGAGCTACTACCCAAGAGTACATTTAGATTATTTCTACCACACATGAGTAGGCATATATTTCTGGTCTCATACCATTATGAAGGGAAGAAGTGATCTTTCCCACAATAGAGAGGTTATCTCACTTGCATGAGCGGGTTCCACTAGAACTATGAAGATGTGATACAGTGCTCTTGTTTATATAGTCCCCATATTAATGTGTTGTAGTTAACTGCAATCTCTTCTCAGTTATATTTGCCTTGCCGCTACGGAGATTTTTGAATAAAGTTTCCAGTACTGTCCACTCAATCTGATAGAGACTTCTAGCTTCAGATACCTTACCTTTGAATTCCTTGACATCAGTTTAGAAACTAGAATTTTTTTGCTGAGCAATACCCTGTGTGCGCCGTCGAGTGTTGTCCTTCAGATCTACGTGCGTCGTTCGGCTCCGCGTGGCTTCATCAGCATCGTTGGAGCCGTGTGTGACATCACAGTCGCCTATGAAGGCACTGACCCGGTGTGCGTACATCAGTTAAGCTCAGGTCCGGCATCGAGCTACCCTTTGCCTTTTTTGGCATGCCTTTTTTCAAAGTTTATTCGTGTCTGTGCGAGGATGTCATCTAGGAAGACAGGGTTTAAGCCGTGTGGCGCCTGCCATCGTGCCATGTTGGTGACAAACCTCCAACAGGTATGTCTCTGGTGCCTCAACAGAGACCACGATGCAAAGTCATCCTCCGACTGCTGGGCCATGGGCCGAAGGCTTTGAGAGAGCAGTCTCTGAAACTCATTGCAGCCTGGCATTCAACTTCGATTGGCGCGACTCCTAGAAGGTCACGGTCCCGCTTGAGGAGGAAGTCGCGGGACCGCTCCAGGAGCTCCAAGTCCTCTTCTTTGCACCCAAGGTCCTCTGGGCACTCAGGGAAAAGGCACAAGAAGAAGCCCAAGCGGACTTTGACATGGCCACGCCCATCGGCTGACGAGACATCACGGGAACGTTGATGTTCCGAGCACGGTTCCACGGAGCCGATGGCAGGGCTGACTTCTACCCCCTTATCCAGGAGCTAAAGCGACCGCTGCTCAAATTAAAGGCTTCTATGAAGCCATGCGCCTCATTTTTGAGCGGGCTGCCCCTGCAGGTGGGTCTTTGGACCCCGCAGGGTCAGCAGGGGCCCCATCCGGTTCGGCCTCAGCACCGTTGGGGACCCCAGGATCCGATATCGGATCCGTACTGGCACCAGTTCCACACTGTCGGCCTCTGGCACCGGTTCTGACATCGACGCTCCTCCCACCACCGTGCCCACCAGTAGCGGGAGCCCCATCCTCATTCCAGATGATCCGAAGCCAGAATGACGTTGTACAATGCCGATTTCGATGGTGCTGACACAGCCCAGATCAGTGCCTGAGGCTTATTTAGAACAGCCAGGCACAGGTGACGAATGAGAGGGGTCTGAGGCCCTTTAGAGAATGGATTAGAGGATCAGGACTGGTATGAGGATCTAGGGGAAGCCAATGGACTGGATACATCTCCAGATGTTGGTATGCTCTCACCTCCTTCTGTGGCTACGGAGGAGGGAGCGTCATATGCCATGGTGATGCGTAGGGCAACTGAGGTCTTGGACTTGGTCTTGCCTACAGTGCTAGTCAGAACTATCATCCTGACAGAGGTGCTTCAGCTGGGGGTTGATGTTACCCTTTAATGAGGCCCTTAATGATGTCCTGCTGGGGATGTGGTCCAAACCCAGCACAGGGCTCCGGTAAATAGGACAATTGCCCACCGCCATTGACCAGCTCCCGCCGACCCTAGTTTCCTCACCCAACACCCCACCCCGAAGAGCGTTGTGGTCCAAGCCTCCACACCCCATGGTGCCTTCCCTTCTGCTCCCCCGAACAGGAAATCCAAGAAGCTGGATCAACTTGGGAAGAAGATGTTTTCTTCCTCCAGCCTGGCATTGAGGTCCGTAAACACTTCATGCCTATTGGGCCAATTTCCCCATACTTTATGGGATACAGTGGCACAGGTGCTGCCCCAGGTCCCGGAGGGTGTACGGGATACTCTCACTCAGGCTGTCAAGGATGGGAGGGATGCAGCCAAGTTGACATTTCGGTATGGTTTGGACATGAACGACTCGCTGGGCAGGGTGATTTCATCGACAGTGGCCTTTTGTTGCCACGACTGGTTCCGTACCACTAGCTTTTCGGGGGATATCCAGGCAAATCTGATGGACATGCCCTTCAATGGCTCACCCCTTTTTGGAGAAAAGGCAGTCTTGGCGCTTGAGCGATTTAAGGACTCTCGAGCTACAGCCATATTGTAGAAGGCTGGCCTGGTTGTAGTGGGTACCAAGGGGTACTTACACCTTGCACCAGGTCCAGGTATCCCTTATTAGTGTAGAGGGGTGTCTAGCAGCTTAGGCTGATAGAAAAGGTAGCTTAGCAGAGCAGCTTGGGCTGAACTAGGAGGCGTGTAAAGCTCCTACTATACCACTGGTGTCATATGCACAATATCATAAGAAAACACAATACACAGATATACTAAAAATAAAGGTGCATTATTTTTATGACAATATGCCAAAGTATCTCAGTGAGTACCCTCAGTATGAGGATAGCAAATATACACAAGATATATGTACACAATACCAAAATATGCAGTAATAGCAATAGAAAACAGTGCAAGCAATGTATAGTTACAATAGATTGAAATGGGGGCACACTCGGATGGGGCAACACAAACCATATACTCTAGAAGTGGAATGCGAACCACGAATGGACCCCAAACCTATGTGACCTTGTAGAGGGTCGCTGGGACTGTAAGAAAACAGCGAGGGTTAGAAAAATAGCCCACCCCAAGACCCTGAAAAGTGGGTGCAAAGTGCACCTAAGTTCCCCAGAGAGCACAGAAGTCGTGATATTGGAATTCTGCAAGGAAGACCAACACCAGCAATGCAACAATGATGGATTTCCTGACGAGAGTACCTGTGGAACAAGGGGACCAAGTCCAAGAGTCACGATCAAGTCGGGAGTGGGCAGATGCCCAGGAAATGCCAGCTGTTGGTGCAAAGAAGCTGCCACAGGATGGTAGAAGCTGTGGATTCTGCAAGAACGACAAGGGCTAGAAACTTCCCCTTTGGAGGATGGATGTCCCACGTCGTGAAGAAGCTTGCAGAGGTGTTTCCGTGCAGAAAGACCGCACACAAGCCTTGCTAGCTGCAAGGGTCGCGGTTAGGGTTTTTGGATGCTGCTGTGGCCCAGGAGGGACCAGGATGTCACCAATTGCGTGAGGAGACAGAGGGGGCATCCAGCAAGACAAGGAGCCCACTCAGAAGTAAGCAGCACCTGCAGAAGTGCCGGAACAGGCACTATGAAGTGGAGTGAACCGGAGCTCACCCGAAGTCACAAAGGAAGGTCCCAAGACGCCGGAGGACAACTCAGGAGGTCGTGCACTGCAGGTTAGAGTGCCGGAGACTCAGGTTTGGCTGTGCACAAAGGAAATCCTGGAAGAGTGCACAGGAGCCGGAGCAGCTGCAAATCACGCGGTACCCAGCAATGCAGTCTAGCGTGGAGAGGCAAGGACTTACCTCCACCAAACTTGGACTGAAGAGTCACTGGACTGTGGGAGTCACTTGGACAGAGTTGCTGAGTTCCAGGGACCTCACTCGTCGTGCTGAGAGGAGACCCAGAGGACCGGTGATGCAGTCTTTTGGTGCCTGCGGTTGCAGGGGGAAGATTCCGACGTCCCACAGGAGATTTCCTCGGAGCTTCTAGTGCAGAGAGGAGGCAGACTTCCCCCACAGCATGCACCACCAGGAAAACAGTTGAGAAGGCGGCCGGATCAGCGTTACAAGGTCGCAGTAGCCGTCTTTGCTACTTTGTTGCAGTTTTGCAGGCTTCCAGAGCAGTCAGCGGTCGATTCCTTGGCAGAAGGTGAAGAGAGAGATGCAGAGGAACTCTGATGAGCTCTTGCATTCGTTATCTAAAGAATTCCCCAAAGCAGAGACCCTAAATAGCCAGAAAAGGAGGTTTGGCTACTTAGGAGAGCGGATAGGCTAGCAACACCTGGAGGAGCCTATCAGAAGGAGTCTCTGACGTCACCTGCTGGCACTGGCCACTCAGAGCAGTCCAGTGTGCCAGCAGCACCTCTGTTTCCAAGATGGCAGAGGTCTGGAGCACACTGGAGGAGCTCTGGGCACCTCCCAGGGGAGGTGCAGGTCAGGGGAGTGGTCACTCCCCTTTCCTTTGTCCAGTTTCGCGCCAGAGCAGGGCTGAGGGGTCCCTGAATCGGTGTAGACTGGCTTATGCAGAAATGGGCACCATCTGTGCCCATGATAGCATTTCCAGAGGCTGGGGGAGGCTACTCCTCCCCAGCCCTAACACCTTTTTCCAAAGGGAGAGGGTGTAACACCCTCTCTCTGAGGACGTTCTTTGTTCTGCCTTCCTGGGCCAAGCCTGGCTGGACCCCAGGAGGGCAGAAACCTGTCTGAGGGGTTGGCAGCAGCAGCAGCTGCAGTGAAACCCCAGGAAAGGTAGTTTGGCAGTACCCGGGTCTGAGCTAGAGACTCGGAGGATCATGGAATTGTCTCCCCAATGCCATTCTGGCATTGGGGTGACAATTCCATGATCTTAGACATGTTACATGGCCATGTTCGGAGTTACCATTGTGACGCTATACATATGTCGTGACATATGTATAGTGCACGTGTGTAATGGTGTCCCCGCACTCACAAAGTCCGGGGAATTGGCCCTGAACAAAGTGGGAGCACTTTGGCTAGTGCCAGGGTGCCCACACACTAAGTAACTTAGCACCCAACCTTTACCAGGTAAAGGTTAGACATTTAGGTGACTTATAAGTTACTTAAGTGCAGTGGTAAATGGCTGTGAAATAACGTGGACGTTATTTCACTCAGGCTGCAATGGCAGGCCTGTGTAAGAATTGTCAGAGCTCCCTATGGGTGGCAAAAGAAATGCTGCAGCCCATAGGGATCTCCTGGAACCCCAATACCCTGGGTACCTCAGTACCGTATACTATGGAATTATAAGGGTGTTCCAGTATGCCAGAGTAAATTGGTGAAATTGGTCACTAGCCTGTTAGTGACAATTTGGAAAGAAATGAGAGAGCATAACCACTGAGGTACTGGTTAGCAGAGCCTCAGTGAGACAGTTAGTCATAACACAGGTAACACATACAGGGCACACTTATGAGCACTGGGGCCCTGGCTGGCAGGGTCCCAGTGACACATACAACTAAAACAACATATATACAGTGAAATATGGGGGTAACATGCCAGGCAAGATGGTACTTTCCTACACATATGCTTGGGCCTCTTGGTGCCTACTCGCCAGGAGTCTGCCTTTCACCCCTTTTGAGGCGTAGGGAGGGGCAGGGTGCCACGCCACCCTCAGGTCAGCCACCGTCCTTCATCTTCACAGCATCCAGTGCGAGGACAAGGTTGTGGTACCTTCAGACCCAGAGGGTCTAGCCAGAGGACAGCCACCACCCAGCCCCCCTCTTCCACAGCGCCCAAGCCCTCCTAGTACGGTTCTGCAATACCATACTTGTCCATTTGGAGGGAGGATTCAATTTCATCTCCCTCACTGGCGGTAAATAACATTGGACAAATGGGTCTTGAAAATCATACCAAAGGGCTATTCCCTCACTTCCAGTATTTCCCTCCCTCTATCCCCCCCATCGAAAGAATGGCTGATGGAGGATCATTTAATCTTGCTCCACAAGGAAGTTACAGCTCTCTTGGCCAAAGGAGCCATAGAAAGGGTCCCGATGTCAGAATTAGGCAGTGGTTGTTTTTCCACTACTTTCTGATTCCAAAAAAGAGCAACAGTCTTTGCCCTATCTTGGATTTAAAGGACATCAATCTCTTCCTCAAAAATAAGAAATTCATGATGCTCACTCTTGCTCAGGTCTTGTCTGCCCTAGACTGAGGAGACTGGATGGTAGTGTTGAACTTGCAGGATGTGTATTTTCACATACCCATCCTGCCCGCCCACAGGCGCTACTTGCGGTTTCAAGGTGGGCCACAAGCACTTTCTGTGCTCCCCTTCGGTCTCACCAGTGCCCCTCGGGTGTTCACCAAGGTGATGGCGGTGGTAGCAGCTCATCTGTGCAGGTTTGGGATTTCAGTCTTCCCCTATCTCGGCGACTGTCTGTTGAAGACCCCTACGTCCCAGGTTCTCATCACCCACCTTTAGACTATGGGGGACCTCTTGAATTTGCTGGGGTTCACTATAAACGTGCCGAAATCACACCTGACTCCCTCTCAGAAGCTCCCTTTCATCGAGGCTGGTCTGGACACAGTGCAGTTTCGGGTTTATCCTCCCGAGCAGCGAATCCAGCATATTCAGGTTATGATACTGATGTTTCTTCCTCTATCCTGGATTTCGGTGAGACAGACTCTGAGGCTGTTGGGACTCATGGCTTCCTGCATCCTGTTAGTCAAACATGCCAGATGGCAAATGAGGGCTCTGCAGCAAACTGCGATTGGGTCAGAGGCAGACTCCTTTCCCTTCCCCAGGTGAAAATCAGAGGTCTCCGGCGGAATCCGGACTCCATTTCAACTTGCTGGAGCTCCAAACCATCCAACTGACATTGAAAGCATTTCTTCCTGTTGTGAAAGGGAAGTTAGTGTTCGTGGGCAAAACACCACTGCGATGTGGTACTGCAACTAGCAGGGCGGTGTGGGATCGCAGACCCTTTGTCAAGAAGTTCTGCATCTCTGGACATGGCTGGAACAGCAGGGCATAACCCTGGTGGTTCACCCGGCAGGTTCTCTGAACGCCAGGGCGGATGAACCGTCGATGCCTAGCAGATCATGAATGGTATCTCCAGCTGGAAATGGCGCAAGGACTCTTTCAGCAGTGGGGAGAGCTGATCTGTTTGCTTCCGCAGAGCACGCGCAATGTATTGGAGTTTCCAAGGCGGCAATCGCTCGCCGACGCTTTTCGTCGCGATTGGAGTTCAGGCCTCCTGTACGCTTTTCCGCCCATACCACTCCTGTCCAGAGTTCTCAAGAAGATCATGAATGACCGGGCCCAAGTTATCTTAATGGCTCCAGATTGGGCACGGAGAGTCTGGTATCCCGAGCTCCTCGAAATGGGCATCAGTCCTCCGACCAGGCTGCCCCTTCGG
This sequence comes from Pleurodeles waltl, assembly GCF_031143425.1. Classification (NCBI taxonomy): domain Eukaryota; kingdom Metazoa; phylum Chordata; class Amphibia; order Caudata; family Salamandridae; genus Pleurodeles; species Pleurodeles waltl. Next base: position 913,284,976 of record NC_090448.1, on the reverse strand, counting down.
GAGGATCTTCTGTCTCAGCAGCAGGGGAGAGTCCTCCACCCGAACCTGTCAACTCAGCGTCTTCATGCGTGGAGATTGAGTGGCGGCAATTGATGGCTTTTGACCTTCCTCCGGAAGTCTTTAAAGTTATTTTGGCTGCCAGGTGTCCTTCCACTAAAACGGTATATGCCTGCCGTTGGAAACGCTTTGTAGATTATTGTACAGAAACGTCTATTGATCCTCTTTCTGCTTTTCTTTCTGATATCCTTCTCTTCATACTTTCTCTTGCCCAGCAGGGTTCTGCCTTGGGGACTCTCAAGGGCTATCTTTCTGCCTTATCAGCATTTCACCGGCTGCCTGATCGGCCTTCTCTTTTTAAATCTCCCATTGTACATAGATTCCTCAAATGGCTTGTACATATGTTTTGCCTTCGCCCTTTGTTATGCACCAATGGGACTTAAATCTGGTCCTCACATTTCGGATGTGCGCTCCCTTCGAGCCTTTGCACAACTTGTCCCCTCCAGCTCGTCACCATCAAAACAGGCAATAACATCTGCCAGGAGGGTGAGTGAGATGCAAGCTCAGTCATCAAAGCCACGGTATCTCACTATCTTTCCAAACAAGGTGGTACTCAAAACTCATGCCTCTTTTCTCCCCAAGGTGGTGACCCCTTTTCATCTGGGTCAGACATCACCCTGGCCACCTTCTTTACTCCACTGCATCTCTCTAAGGAAGAGGAGCGATTCCACCGACTGGACACAAAAAGGTTGTTCTCCTACCTTGACCGCACAAAAGAGTTCCTGGTGGATGATCAACTCTTTGTGGGGGACGTTGGAGCAAGGAAGAGTCGGGCAGTGCAGAAGCGAACCATTTCGCGCTCGGTCGTTCTCTGCATCAAGATCTGCTATGCATTGGCCAGGAAGCAGCCTCCTGAGGACTGAGGACTCATTCTGCCACAGGCAAAGCTGCTACCACTGTGCTAGCTCGGGCGTTCTCGTCCTGGAGATTTTTCAGGCGGCAACGTGGGCATCTTTGCACACTTTTGCAAAGCACTACTGCCTGGAAAATGAGGTACGGAGAGACAGGCACTTTTTCCGTTCAGTCCTACAGGACTATTTAGTGTAGTGGAGGTATCTGCAGCCCACTGCCAGGAGGTTATGGCTTGGATATCTAGTCAAAGGTAAGGAATCTGGTGCTAGAAGTCTGTATCAGATGAACACGTTACTTACTTTCGATAATGCATTATCTGGCAGAGACTCTATCTAGCTGTAGGTTCCTTACACCCCACCCATGCCTCCTCAGTCTGTGGATATGTCTAGTAGGGTTAGGGTTTATCCCTTTCAGGGCCCTAGTTTAGCACAGACAAACCGTTGGTTCTATCCATGTAGGAAAGTGGCCTCTGTCTAGCCTGATTACCCCCACTTTTTGCCTGTTTGTCATTGTGTTTGACTGTGTTCACTGGGATCCTGCTAACCAGGACCCCAGTGGCTGTGCCCTCTCCTCTAAATTTGGTTGCTGGTAAATTTTTCTTCCTACAATTGGCATACTGGTCCCCCCATGTAAGTCCCTAGTATATGGTTCCTAGGTACACAGGGCATTGGTGGTTTTAGGGAATCCCTATGGGCTGCTGCAGTTATTCTGGCACCTGCAGGGAGCCCTTGCAAAGGGTTCTGCAGGCCTGCCATTGCAGCCTGCATGAAATAGATGCATGCACCCGTTTTAACTACAGATTACTGCGCCAGGTCACTATAAGTCACCCCTATGGTAGGCCCTCTCAGCCTAGAGGACAGGGTGAAGGTACCTGTGTGTGAGGGCACCTCTGCACCAGCAGAGGTGCCCCCACAAACTCCAGAACCATTTTCCTGGACTTTGTGAGTGTGGGGGCATCATTTTACACATGTACTGGACATTGGTCACTACCTATGTCCAGCTACATAATGGTAACTCCGTACTTGGGCATGTTTGGTATCAAACATGTCAGAATCATACCCCAATACTGTTGCAAGTATTGGAAGTATGATTCCATGCACTCTGGGGGCTCCTTAGAGGACCCCCAGCATTGCTACCATAAGTATTACAGGGTTTTCCGGGCAGCCCAGCTGCTGCTACCCCTCAGTCAGGTTTCTGCCCTCTTGCTGCTTGATCTGATCAAGCCCAGGAAGGCAGAACAAAGAATTTCCTTTGGGAAAGGGAGGTCACTCTCTTTGGAAATAGGTGTGACTGGCTTGGGAGGGGTAGTCTTCCTAAGCCACTGGTTTGCTTTGAAGGGCACATGTGGTGCCGTCCATGCATAAACCATTCCACCCTGCTTCAGGGACCCCCAGTCCCTGCTCTGCTGTGAAACTGGACAATGGACAGGGGAGTGACTGCTCCCCTGTTCATCACCACCCCAGTGGTGGTGCTCAGAGCTCCTCCAGAGGGTCTCTGCGTTCTGCCATCTTGTTTCCAAGGTTGACAGGGAACTCTGGGAGCATCTGAGTGGCCAGGCAGGTGACGTCAGAGCCCCCTCCTGATAGGTGCTTACCTGGTTAGGTGAGCAATCCCCCTTTCAGGGCTATTTAGGGCCTCTCTCTTGGGTGGGTCCTCAGATTTGGCTTGCAAGATTCCAGCAGGACTCCTCTGCAACCTCTGCTTCGACTTCTGGCCACTGTAACCGCGACTGGACCCTCCAGGAACCGACAAGCGCTGGTACAACGAAGAAGACTCTTCTGCAACTTTGTTTCCACGTCTCCTGCGAGCTTTGCAACATTTCCCTCCCTGGCCGTGTATCCTCAGAAGACTGCAACTCTTCAGCCTGCACAAGAAGAAGAAGGAATCTCCTTTGGAATGAAGGAGTCACTCCCCTGCAACTGCAGGCACATACAACAAGTGACGACCGGCTAGGTGGATCTCCGCTCCTGCTGAGCTGCATGGATCCTTCATCATGGATGGTGGTCTGGAGTAGTCCTGTTGGTCCTCTCTGCCAGCTGTGCAACTTTGGTGGAGGTAAGCCTTTGCTTTCCCACGCAGGACAGTACCCCCATGCACTGCGTCTCTTGCAGCTGCCAAGGCGTGTTTGCATCTCCTACAAGGGATGTTTAGACGACGTGTAGCTCCAGTCCCCAGCACTCCATCCTGGAAAGCACAGCATCCTACGTGGTTCTCCTGCAGCGTGGGATCCTCTTTTGTAGTGCTGCATGGGCTTCTTCTGCGACTCCTGTGTCCCCGTCCTGTGGGACTCCTGTGGGTATTGCCTCTGCTCCTGTGGACTCTCTGTGACACTGAGGGTCCCCTGTGACTCCCCGTCTTGGTTTGAGTCCTCCTGGGCCTTGCTGGTCCCCGGCAGCACCTCTTTTTCACTAACCGCAAGTTTGCCTTTGCCAAGGCTTGTTGGTGGAAATCCTGCACCGACACCCATCTGCAATCTTCCTTCCAGCGTGGGGCTTCATCTGCATCCATCAGGAACACTTCTCCGGGTCCATGGCTGCCGTGGTGACCTGTTCTTCATCACCGTCGACCAATTCCTGCATCCACAGCTGGGTGGGTAGTAGCTCCTACTCCTCCTGGACTCCACTGTGACTCTTGTACTTGGTTCCCTCTCTCCACAGGACTTCTTTCTTCAGGATCCACTGCTGGTTTTCTTGCTGTCTGCTCTGGGTGTGATCTTTTTCTTCTTTTCCTCCTTTTGTGTGGTTTGGGGAAAATCCAGTGTTTTATTCCTGCATTCCTGTTCGATAGGGGATACTGTGTTACGTACCTTTGTGGTTTTCTGATGTCCCCAGCTCCCCTTTACACAGTTTACTTACCTAGGTGGGTTACCTTGTACGCATTCCAGTTTTGTTTAGTATATGGTTTGTGCTCACACAAGGGTCACTATGGGTAATTGCTATTTGCACTGTTTTCTAACCTTTTCCATGCCTGTTTCTGATTACTAGTGTATATATTTAGTGTATTACTTACCTCCTAAGGGTGGGTTACCTGTCTGGTATTGTGTGGTGATTTGTGCCAAAAATAAAGTACCTGTATTTATGTGTTTTCTTTCATGTGTGTTAGTGTTGTGTGACTACAGTGGTATTGCATGAGCTTTGCATGTCTCCTAGATAATCCTTGGCTGCTCATCCACAGCTACCTCTAGAGAGCCTGGCTTCTAGTCACTGCCTACACTTCAGTAAGAGGGGATATACCTGGACCCGGTATAAGGTGTAAGTACCATAGGTACCCATCACACACCAGGCCAGCTTCCTACAATCTATGACTCTGAGCTTCCAGCGTTGATGTTTTGTGGGTAATAGAAATGATGTACGTGTGCCGGGGTGGTGCCTTTATAGGTGACAGTAACATCACAGATGGCTCCAACGACACTAATGAAGCCACGTGGAGCTGAACGATGCACGCGGATCCGAACAACGCCACCAGACGGCGTGCGCAGGTATTGCTCAGCAAAAAAAGTCTGGATTCGAAGCTGACGCCAGGGAATTCAAAGGTAAGGAATCTGCAGCTCGATGAGTCTCTACCAGATAATGTGTTACCGAAGGTAAGTAACTTGTTTGTTTCGTACACATAATTATTTGTTTGGTTGGATAAATGAAGGATGGATTTCTGGACATAAAATCAGGATAGAGGCACTATGATTGATAAAAACAATCAAGATTATGTCTGTAGTGCATATTGCATATGTAGTATCAAGCATACTCTACAGGGAGTGCAGAATTATTAGGCAAATTAGTATTTTGACCACATCATCCTCTTTATGCATGTTGTCTTACTCCAAGCTGTATAGGCTCGAAAGCCTACTACCAATTAAGCAAATTAGGTGATGTGCATCTCTGTAATGAGAAGGGGTGTGGTCTAATGACATCAACACCCTATATCAGGTGTGCATAATTATTAGGCAACTTCCTTTCCTTTGGCAAAATGGGTCAAAAGAAGGACTTGACAGGCTCAGAAAAGTCAAAAATAGTGAGATATCTTGCAGAGGGATGCAGCACTCTTAAAATTGCAAAGCTTCTGAAGCGTGATCATCGAACAATCAAGCGTTTCATTCAAAATAGTCAACAGGGTCTCAAGAAGCGTGTGGAAAAACCAAGGCGCAAAATAACTGCCCATGAACTGAGAAAAGTCAAGCGTGCAGCTGCCACGATGCCACTTGCCACCAGTTTGGCCATATTTCAGAGCTGCAACATCACTGGAGTGCCCAAAAGCACAAGGTGTGCAATACTCAGAGACATGGCCAAGGTAAGAAAGGCTGAAAGACGACCACCACTGAACAAGACACACAAGCTGAAACGTCAAGACTGGGCCAAGAAATATCTCAAGACTGATTTTTCTAAGGTTTTATGGACTGATGAAATGAGAGTGAGTCTTGATGGGCCAGATGGATGGGCCCGTGGCTGGATTGGTAAAGGGCAGAGAGCTCCAGTCCGACTCAGACGCCAGCAAGGTGGAGGTGGAGTACTGGTTTGGGCTGGTATCATCAAAGATGAGCTTGTGGGGCCTTTTCGGGTTGAGGATGGAGTCAAGCTCAACTCCCAGTCCTACTGCCAGTTCCTGGAAGACACCTTCTTCAAGCAGTGGTACAGGAAGAAGTCTGCATCCTTCAAGAAAAACATGATTTTCATGCAGGACAATGCTCCATCACACGCGTCCAAGTACTCCACAGCGTGGCTGGCAAGAAAGGGTATAAAAGAAGGAAATCTAATGACATGGCCTCCTTGTTCACCTGATCTGAACCCCATTGAGAACCTGTGGTCCATCATCAAATGTGAGATTTACAAGGAGGGAAAACAGTACACCTCTCTGAACAGTGTCTGGGAGGCTGTGGTTGCTGCTGCACGCAATGTTGATGGTGAACAGATCAAAACACTGACAGAATCCATGGATGGCAGGCTTTTGAGTGTCCTTGCAAAGAAAGGTGGCTATATTGGTCACTGATTTGTTTTTGTTTTGTTTTTGAATGTCAGAAATGTATATTTGTGAATGTTGAGATGTTATATTGGTTTCACTGGTAATAATAAATAATTGAAATGGGTATATATATTTTTTTTGTTGAGTTGCCTAATAATTATGCACAGTAATAGTCACCTGCACACACAGATATCCCCCTAACATAGCTAAAACTAAAAACAAACTAAAAACTACTTCCAAAAATATTCAGCTTTGATATTAATGAGTTTTTTGGGTTCATTGAGAACATGGTTGTTGTTCAATAATAAAATTAATCCTCAAAAATACAACTTGCCTAATAATTCTGCACTCCCTGTATGCTGGATAGGTTGGCACCACCCAGACCAACACATGTAAGAGTGCCATCTGATGGGGGTATGATGTAGCACTCCAAGCAGAAACCTCAGAGACACAAGTATACCTTAGTCCTCATTCTTGCTCTTATTCACTCTTGTTTTTTGCCTTTTTTCGCCTAATCTCTGCCTTCAAGTCTGAGCTGTCTCTTCAAACCTGCCAGCAAAACTTCCCCTTTAACTTTGTTGTCTTTTTTCCACTGTCAGTCTTCTGTCTCTTATTGGGAGACAGACGAGCAGACTGAGTAATGAATGGAGGGCATCTTTTAGGTATATTACTATTTCAAAGTGATTGTGCACCTTGTTTTGGAATATTCTTTAAAATACATGATCTTGTTTGATGTGGTATGTAAATGATAGGTAACAGCACCAAAGCTTTTTTGTTTTAAGGTCATTGTAGTTTAACGTGCATGCACCTTGTTTTCTTACAGATGAGGAGAGTGGATCTGAAGAAGAATCATTGCAGTTTGGTTCCACACTTGATCCAAACTATCGATCCCGTAGAAAGAAGAAAATGGAGGCACAGAACAAGCATGCCCAAAGTTTTCTTTCAGTTCTTCTCCATGTAAATCATGGCTTTTTGTCTTTTTGCACAGATGTGAAGGTGAGTCTTAAATCACAAAATTGTGTACCGGTGTGTGCACTTGTCTTTCTAAAGTGCTAAGTAACTGGGATACCAAGGCATGCTTTTTCTATACACTTTCCATATTGCACTTGTACATATGTTTCAGTTCACCTCTGAATTTTAGTTTTTGCTCTTTCTTATCTTAAAACATTGACTGGTCATTTTGTGAAAATAATTGACTGGTCATTTTGTAAAGAGTTACTCCAGTTATAAGGAAAATGTAGAGCCACCCTTTCAGAACTTTTTCCCGTAGTTTGCCTTCCCACACCACCATAAAATAGAGGCATTTCAGGAAAAACTACTGGAACAAGTGCTATTATAAAGTAATACAGAAGACAAAACTATGACCCTCATGCTACCCAAAGGCCAAACTGAACAAAAGGGATGTATCTGCTCTGAAAATGTTGGCCTCTTTAATACCCTGAAAGTTCAAATTGGCTAAAGCAGCTGCCAAAGCTTGATACATTGGTGAATAGAGAGCGCAGTAATGGCATTACAAGTAATTTGAAAAGCGCCGTCTCGGGTTGCAGCTCCAAAGCAATGAAATGGTTTGCAGAATTATCTCTCTGATACATCTCTCAGAACCAAAATGGGGTTAAAAAAAACCTTGCAAGTGAAATGGAAAGCTCATCCAAAGAATTAACATATTCTTAATTGTCATATCTTTCATTAATACCTCAACCTCATTAGGAACTTCTCAGCCATAGTAACACCATTCTGAAAAAAAACAGGCGTACATCCGGATGCTAGCCAATGTCAGATCTCTGCCCTTCCTTGTATTCTGGAGGTCAAGTCAGTTGTTCCTCTCACCCACAATCTTGTAGCCTACTCAGTGACAGTTAATGTGGATGTTGGCTTAGCTGAGAGACAAAAAATACTTTTACAGACATACTTTTACATAAGTCCTTTAATCTAGAGGTGAAGGTCAGATTTATCACTCATGCTGCCCGTGACACTGTTGAGCAAAACATATTTTTCACCTAAATGGCTACTTGCCCTTCCTTGAGAATAGGCTCTACCAGGCCAAAATTGTCTCTCATCTCCGAAGCATAGACTGTTTCTGTGGGAGTCTTAAAACACCAGCATAATCCTGGAGCCTCTTCAACATATATGTGGCTTCTCTTGTCTCATCAATGCCACATTTCTCATGTGTGTTAGAATAATACCTAGCTGTACCAAGATTGCACAAACGGCACAGGAGGAGACAGAAAGGCAGACATGCTTGTCACAGTCACACATGAGCGTACCAGAATTACCTGTGTTGCATGAGCCCAAGGCATAGATTGTACCACTAGTCTCTGTATACATTGCCATGCTTTGTTCAGTTGGCTGCGGTTATTTGATTACTTGCCCTGAAAGCATGAAATCTGTGGCTAAGTGGGTAGACATTCAAACAAGTCAGTGTATTCTCTGTCAGAATTGTTCCCTCTTAAACAAATGAGTGACCCTCGTTTTATAACCGCAAACCCCACAGGATTGTTCTGTCCTCACAGTCCCATCCTCACATCTGGACATCAGCAATGGTGCTTGCAGAGGACTATTACCACAACTGTAAGAAACATATAACCGTGTACCCTGCTTCGTGTGTTGATTGTTGTTTTCAGTTGCATCAATCTACTGTGTAAGCCTTGAACTCACTAATTATAAAAGGATCATTCCAGTTCATGGGTTTTACCTAATGCAAAGGGCATTTCTTGAAATGGCATAAGACTCCTTCACCTAGGTTTTTAATCTTTACAAGCTGACCAAACAGTTAAACTTGCCTTCCCCAAAGGACTAACCATCCAGCCAGCTAGATACAAGGAGGTCATTAGAGGAGCCTTCCTCACGCAATCTTCTCAGCTGTTTAGAATTTTATGGCCTGACAATAGGCTAGCATTTTGCATTAATCTCCTTTAATGCCACGCTAGCACTGCTGTATGGAACATTACAATAAAACAATAGAAACACTTGAAATAGAACTTCTCCTTCAGGCCATATAGCACTAACACTCCATTCTTCTTCTTCTTTTGTATGCTGCTCCCTAGTCAGATAAGTATTCCCTTTTAATTAACTTCAATAAAGAAGACAAATCTATGAATTTTTAAGAGCAGAGTATACGTTTGTTTTACACGTCTGTCTATGTAACCTTTCAGTGTTTACAGTGTTAATGGAAGGTTAGAGGTAGTTAGATTACCTGTGCTTCCAACTTAATCCAATGCATGATTAGGTTTTAGCTGTTCTTGAGCAAGTTTTTGGCGTACGTGGAGTCGTTTTAAATTATTAAAATAAAATAGGAGGTCTGATGTAACCTAGTACTCATATGGGAACATATATTGTTTTGTTAGCAATGGATAATAAGACTTTTAATGTTAGTTTAAATGGCTTCTTTGTGTTTAACTCTTCAGACGTTAGGGAGAACGTGTTTAAGTAGGAGTTACAGGCCTATTGAGGTTTGAATTCTATGTTCAGATGGGGTTATTGTCAATTGTGTGTGTTGCAAGTATGACATTTTTCCTGACCATAACAACAGTTGACAGGGTAACAACACCTGAGCTTCCCAGCTGTGGTGAATTAATCAGCTGTTTTTCATTGTTAGTAGTGGCTTATTATTCATACATTCGCAAGTTGGAAAATATGGCTTACAATGGAGAGTTTGTGGTCAGCAGTTAAATAAACAGATTCTTTAAGGAGGAGGGGTTCAGAAGGTTTCATGTGAGAAGAAGAACGAGGGACAGTAACCTAGAGGAAGATTATTAGGCAATGTCAGAAGAGGAAGTGAGATGATTAAAAGGTAAAAGAAAACATAGCCTTAGAAATAATAACTATACAGAGGAATGTGAATAACATGCTGCACACATTGGAAGAGACAGATAGGATGGTTTACTCATTGAGAAAAAGAAAGGTGTCTCTAGTGGCACACATGAGGAAGGTGTACTCACATAAGGATAATAGGTTTATTCTTTGGAAGAGGGTGAGTTTGATCATATTAATGTGAATAAGGGTTGAGTGCAGATTCTGATGGTTATGTTTAGACTTACACATTGATGGGTATACTGCAGATGAGTTTAAAGCGGAACTCAGAGGTTAAAAAAGAAAGGTATTTTAATGGATGCTAAAAATTAGGAGCTATTTAACCCCAATAGGATAGGACATCCACGTATGAATCATCTTTGGGACTATATTAAAGACAGTAGAAATAAAAATATCCAGAGAAGAAAGCGGTGTGATGAATGCTCAAGGCCACTGAAAAAGTTTGTACAACTCCCAATTTAGATCCAGAATTAACAACATTTAATGACGTCTGTTTAATTTAGGAAGTGATCCAAGGAAAGGAGAAATGTAAGTATATTTAAGTGCGAATAAACCCAAATTTGTGAGATATGGCAAACAAAGCAACAAGTGTTGAAGTGAAGAATCTTCTCTTTGAAGACAGTCTGGTTAAGAGACTTTTATTGCTTTAGATGAAGCACAAGCTTGGTGAGACACATATTTGGAGGAGGTGCTTTTGGAAGGGCTGCAAGAAAATAACATTTCCACCGGCTCAGGATAACAGAGGTCACATTATCAGGGCAGAAACTCACACAGAGTACTTCAAACAGCATAGGATTTTTCCCTCTAAGCAAAGAATCAGTAGGTTCAAAGAAAAAGGATGGATGCTAAGCAGATCACAAAGTGAGGATGGAGATTGTTATTGGCTCTTTCCATGAAACGTTGGAGGGTATCAGCGAGTTTCTCCAAGAACTAGGAAAAATTACACAAAACCCTTAGGCTCAATATTCTTTTTTTTATAATATAAATTACAGAGTTCGTATGAAATCTGACGGAAGAAAAGGAGCCAGGAGAGTTGGTTTTGGTGAGGAATCATAGGGAGTTGGGAGATGGAGAGACTAGACAAATGTTGTGAAAGAGTGTCATTAGTGCAGCAGACCAAAAAGGGAAGTTGTATACGAGCGCATGTTTCTTAGTGAAGAAAAAAGATGAGGGGTGCCGACCAGTGATATAACTGATGAGCTTTAACAGTTTTCTTGAATTCATAGACTTCAGGATAGAAGAGATCCCTATTTGGAGGGATATTGTGCTGGAATAAGGTTGCCTAGTGAAATTGGATCTGAAGGATATGTACTTAGGAATTACTATTGTTAAGGGGAGTCAAGTTCACTTTCCATTCTGATGAAGAGGTTAGTTGTACCAGTTTGTTTGTTAAGTGCTTGGCCTCATGTTATCATGTTGATGTTCTGCGAAGGATAATCAGACAGTGATGGCATTCTTCAAAGAGAGAAATGTATTAATGTTTTTTTATCTGGACTACATTTTGTTAATGTCTTACCATTACAGGGAGTTGTTAACTCATTTGTAGATGATAAGGATGTTTTGAAGGATCCCAGTTTCATAATCATTTTAGACAAATCACTGATGACACCTGGCCTGGGTCCCTACAAAGGTCCACCACACTGTTATGTCACCCAGTTCCGAAACCTATCCAATGCTACAGCATGGAACAGAACTTGCGACCCACTAGGATATGCCAGTTTTATAGCTGTTGTATTACATGTGACAATGTAACTGTGACAAGTTGTAGAAAAAAAGACTAAATATAAAGAGTTTAAAAAAAATTGATGACCCCTGGCTGGTAGGTTCGGTTCTCAGCTTTCAATTTGAATACAAAGTTGGTAAGCTTGATATTACCAGAAAGGAAGTTAGGATTGCTAAAGTTGCTAAAGATGGGTATTTGTAAGTCACTAGACAGGCATGTTAACCTTGAGGGCTTTGGCTCAAATAAAACGGCTTATAACTTTGTCTGTTCAGGAGGTTTTTCAAGGACCACTGCATTACCAAGCGCTTCTGAGGCTGAAGGCAGGTGGTTTAAGGAAAGGTCTATGGTATGGCGAGAAGGTGGTATTATCATTGGAAGTTCAGGAGGGGTTGAAATGGTGGTTGGAAAATTGAGAGCGTGGAATGGGTGTGCAATATTTGGAACTGCACCAAATTCGGTTTTCGACATGAATGAGAGAAACTGGTGTAGGCTGCTCATCTGGTTCATCAGGAGATATGAGGAAGGTGGGGAGAATAATTTGTTTGGATTTGAAGGCAAGTTTGCTGGTTTGAGGAGTTTCAGAAATAAAATGAGTAGTTAAATGGTTTTGAAGGCAAGTTTGCTGGTTTGAGGAGTTTCAGAAATAAAATGAGTATTTAAATGGTTCTTTTACAGGTGAATAATATGTCTGCAATGAGATACATAGACTGATAAGGGAAAGCAAGTCAAAGCATTTGACACATTTGTATAATGGCATATGGTATTTTTGCATGCGGCACACATTTTTCTGACAATGGAATATTTACCTGAGAAGAAAATCATTGTGGCAGATTGGAATATGAGATATTTGATGGATTTCAGTAACTGGAAGTTGAATTGAGTGTTTTTTAAAAAATCAGACCTTTTGGGGGTGACTGAAAGTGCTTTCAGGTTAATTTATCAGATACCAAGTTATTTTAGTTGGTCACCAGTTCTGGAGTTTCTAGCGGTGGGTGCATGCCAACAGAACTGGGAAAAATAAAGCGGTATGCTTGTCACCATTTAAAATTCTTCTGAAGGTTGTTTTGAAGGCGAGGCAGAGATAGGCGTTTATTGCATGCCAATCTGTTTGTGAAGGAAGATTGGTAGGCAGAGATGCCTTGGTTTGTGGAGTAAGAAAGGAAATTGAACTCCAAATGCATTATGTAACACATTTTGGCATAATCTTTAAGTTGTTTGATTTCAGGTCTACAAATAGATATTTGGAGGTAGAGAAATAAGTTAGAAGACAGTGTTGCTTTTTTAAATTCTCTTTTAAGAGAGTATCAGATGTGAAGGCTTCAGAGGTTAGTAACAGGCTATTCCATCTATATGGGTTGTGGTTTGCTAAGAACTAAGACAATGTCTGCAACTATTTCTTTATTCAAAGTTTGAGAAATATTACATTTTTATGTGGTGCATGATTGAGTGTGAATCTCCGATGTCAGAGAATGTGAATCATCTATTGCTTCTGTATGTAAGGCCATGTAGAACAGTGTTCACTCCAACAAATGCATGATGGATAAGGCAGTAATGCTGTGAGTAGGAAATTACAACTTAAGGCGGACTCCATGAGAGAGGCTATTGTAAGCAAGATTTTTGTTCCAGAAGGGAATTTGGAGGATATTTTCAAAGGAGCAGATTTGTCTAATGTAAGGGGTTTTCTAAAGTTTTATTTAAGACCTTGGAGAATGTTGCGTGTGCTTCAAACTTGCATAATGCTAGTCTCTTGTCTTGCAATAAAATGATGATTCTCCACGGTGCTCAATCAGAGAGTGTCGATTTTATAAAAGGCAGAGAGTCTAGCATCATCCCTCCCTTCACACCCTGTTGAGGTAAAAGAAAAAAATACAGAAATGGATAGAATAACATAACCTATCATAAAAACATTCAAGCCTGGAGCTCCCTTGCCCTGCCACTCCTTCCATTTGGAGTCATGTGATGCTCTAGCCATCTCTAGACCATGGTGTGCTCCCCACACGGAGTCCATTCGGACACTAGTCCCGCTTCAACCCTTTCCCTAAATGGAAGCAAACACCACAACAGCTACATATACCTAAGGTAGCGATGGATGAGAGTTTCAGCGTTGCACCTGATCCCTCTGGAGCGCCTCCAGGCCCCACGGATCCAAGAGGAGATTCAGTCAGGTTACCGTTGGCGGATCAACCCTCGACTGTGACTGTGCTTCTCAAGCTCACGCTGAGGTTGGCCCTTTCCTCAAGGCTGGCAACGCCAGTCCCACCACTCATGATCCCACCCTCTGCAGCATGCCAACAGCGTCCTTGGCGTCCCGTCCAACACCACTGGCTCAGATATCGACATCAAAAAGCATTGCTGAATACTGTGGTGAAAGTTGTGGCCTTTTCAGAGATCCAGACCCTGCTGCCTAGAGCCTAATATTATGTCGAACCAGAAGCTTATGCCCCACAGTATGACACTGGAGATGCTGATTATAATGAAGAAAACCAGAATGACGATGATAACTACATATTTGACAACCTTCAGGATGCCAGTGGTCTGTACACATCACCAGACATTGGCCTGTCGTCACCTAATCCTATGGCCACAGAGGATTCCACTTCAATTGCAACAGTAGTTCAAAGAGCATCTGAAGTGCTAGACCTTACTTTACCCACTCAAGAGGGACGTTAAGATTAATGTTCTGACAAAGGTCCTCAACTCAATGCAGTCCACCAAGAACCTCTTCTCCTCTTTAGTGAGGCCCTGATATATATTCTAGTCTGCACCTGTGCCAAGCGAGGATCTTGCCCACCAGTTAGTAGACAAGTGGTGAGGCAGCATAGGCCTGCTCTTGGGGATCCAGACATTCTTCTAAAGCATCCTACTCCAGACAGCTAGGTGGTTCAGGAATGTACCAGCACTCTTTGAACCCTAATTCTCATCTGCTAGCCTCGTCCTAAGCTCTGTGTATCTGATAGAGACTTCTAGTTGCAGATTCCTTACCTTAGAATTTCCCCCAGGCATCAGACTGGATCCGGAGATGCCTCTTTGGGCAATACTGTAGGAAAATGCCACTGTTGGCATGGTCACCCCCCACTTTTTGCCTAGTGTTGATGCCAGCTTTGATTGGCTGTGTGTTGTGACCCTGCTTACCAGGCCCCAGCACCAGTGTTCTTTTCTTAAAACTCTATCTTTGTTTCCACAATTGGCGCAGCTCTGGCACACACTTAAAGTCCCTTGTAAAAGGTATCCCTGGTACCAAGGGCCCTGTGACCAGGAAAGGTCCCAAAGGGCTGCAGCATGTATTAGGCTACCCTCAGGGACCCCTCCCTCAGTACATGCACACTGCTTTGCAGCTTGTGTGTGCTAGTGGGGAGAAAAGACATAGTCGACAGGGCACTCCCCTCAGAGTGCCATGCCCACCAACACTGCCTGTGGCATAGATAAGTCACCCCTCTAGCAGGCCTTACAGCCCTAAGGCAGGGTGCACTATACCACAGGTGAGGGCATTGCTGCATGAGCAATGTACCCCTACAGTGTCTAAGTCAATTCTTAGACATTGTAAGTGCAGGGTTTCTATACTGAGTATATGGTCTGGGAGTTTGTCATTACGAACTCCACAGCTCAATAATGGCTACATGGAATACTGGGAAGTTTGGTATCAAACTGCTCAGCACAATAAACCCACAGTGATGCCAGTGTGGGATTTATTGCAAAATGTGCCAGCCAACCACTTCCAGCCGAGTTTCTGACCAATGGGGAGAGTGCCTTTGTGCACTCTGTGGTCAGAAACAAAGCCTGTCCTGGGTGGAGGTGCTCCACACCTCCCCCTGCAGGAACTATAAAACCTGGCAGTTAGCCTCAAAGGCTCAAGCCCAGTGTTACATTGCCCCAGAGCACTCCAGCTAGTGGCTGCCAGCTGCAACGTTTGGCAGCAAGTCCAGAGGTATAATGAGAAAAACAAGGAGGAGTCACCCCCTCAACCAGGTCCACCCCTAAGATGTCCAGAGCTGAAGTGACCCCCTCTTGAGAAATTGTCCATCTTGCTTTGGAGGATTAGGACCAAAAGGGATAGGGATGTGCCCCCCGCCCCCAGAGAGAATGGGCACAAGGAGGGTGTAGCCACCCTCAGGGACAATAGCCATTGGCTACTGCCCTCTGACCCTAACACACCCCTAAATTTAGTATTTAGGAGCGACCCTGAACCCAGCTCTTCAGATTCCTGATGATCTCAAGAAAGAAGGACTGCTGAGCTGAAATCCCTGCAGAGAATAGGAAGAGACACCAACTGACTCGGCCCCAGCCCTACCCACCCATCTCCTACTTCGAAAAGCGGCAAAAAAAGAAGCAACATGTTCTGCAAGACCAGAGTCCCCTGAAAAGCCTCCAGGGGGCTGCCTGCATCACCGAGGACCAAGAAACTCCTGTGTCCAAAAAGAAGACAAAGAAACCATCTTTAAAGGGTCTCTCACCTCACTCCAGAAGCTTGAGTTCAACTATTCTGCACCCGACGCCTCCAGCCTGTGTCCAGAGAAACCAACTATCCACAGAGGACCCCCAGGCGACTCCGACGACGTGTCCACCCTGCCTGCAGAGGGAATCCTGAGGACCCCCCTGACCGCGACTGCCCGGGACAAAGATATCCGTTGCCTGGAGAAGCACTGCACCCGCAACCCCCAGACCTGGGAGAAACCAACCACCGGTGCAGCAACGACCAGCAGGCGGCCCTTGGTGGCTTGCCTGAGAGGCCCCCCTGTGCCCTGCCTGCAGCACCTAAGTGACCCCCAGGTCCCTCCATAGAGTTCTATTGAGAACCCAGTGTCCTGTTTGCACACTGCACCCAGCCGCCCCCGTACCGCTAAGGGTGTGGTTTTTGTGCCTACTTGGGGCCCCTCCAGTACTCCTCCAAAACCCCCTGGTCTGCCCTCCGACAACGTGGGTACTTATGGAACCGGAGTACCCCCTGTCTCCATAGGGGCCCATATTATTTTAACTCTTGTTTGACCTCTGCACCTGACCGGCCCTGTGTTGCTGGTGCTGGGTGTTTGGCGGTGCCTTGAACCCCTAACGTTGGACTACCTATACCCCGGAGACTGAACTCGTAAGTGTGGTACTTACCTCAGAAACTGTACTTTACTTACCTCCCCCAGGAACTGTTGAAAATTGCACTGTGTCCAGTTTTAAGATAGCATTTTGCCAATTTAAAGAAAATTGTGTACAATATTGAATCTATTCAAGGTCCTAAGTATTACTATGCAACATACCTTTCTTTTGATGTACTTGCCTGCTAAATTAATCTTGTGGTTCTATAAATAAATTAACAAAATAATATTTTTCTAGATAAAAACCTATTGGCCTAGAGTTAAGTCATTGAGTGTGTGTTTTCACTTATTGCTTGTGTGTGCACAACAAATGCTTAACCCTACCCTCTGATAAGCCTAACCGCTCGACCACACTACCACAGATAGAGCATTAGTATTATCTGTTATTGCCTCTGTCAAGCCACTTGGGGAACCCCTGGACTCTGTGCACTCTATGGGGGTCATTATGACCTTGGCGGGCGGCGGCGTGGGGCCAACCAATGCAGCCGCACTCACGCGGCCCCCATTATGACATTCCCGCTGGCCCAGCGGGCGCAAACCAAGTTTGCGCCCGCCCAGCCCAGCGGGAATGAGGCCGCAACATAGGAGCCGGCTCCTAATGGAGCCGGGGGTGCTGCGGCCGTGCGGCGGGTGCAGTTGTACCCGTCGCGCTTTTCACTGTCTGCTATGCAGACAGTGAAAAGCTGGCCGGGGCCCTGTTAGGGGGCCCCAGGACACCCCTTACCGCCAGCCTCTTCCTGGCGGTGCAAACTGCCAGAAACAGGCTGGCGGTAGGGGGGTCATAATCCCTAGGGCAGCGCTGCTTGCAGCACTGCCCTGGCGGATTATCACCGCCGGGGCTAAAACGTCTGGAAACCGCCGGCCCCGGCGGTGCGACCGCGCGCTACCGCCGCGGTCGTAATAGGCCAGGAAGCACCGCCAGCCTGTTGGCGGTGCTTCCGTCATTTTAGCCCTGGCGGTCTCGGACCGCCAGGGTCAAAATGACCCCCTATATCTCATTTGATACAGTATATAGAGAGCCAGCTTCCTACAAATACCCTTGCACGTCGGTAGGTGGCGTTGGTCGACTTTGCGGGTGTTGTTGGCATCTTAGTCGCTGTGATGTTGTTGGGAGTAGTGCATAGACGCCACATCAGCGCAGTTACGTCAGTTCTTTTCTTTCCATGCCACGCACTGATACTGAGAGAGCTATCCTGGTCTCTTTTTGACCGAGTTTGACTGTTTTGTTGAGTTTTTGTTGAGTTTTTGGTGCGTTGAGATGCCCCTGAAGACTGGTTTCAAGCCGTGCGTGGACTGCCACTGCATGATGTCGGTGACGGATCTGCATCAGGTTTGTTTGTGGTGCCTGAAGCGTGACCATGACCCAAAGACGTGCTCTGAGTGCCGGGCCATGCATCCAAAGGCCTTGAGGGAGCGTTCTCTCAAGCTCATGGCGGCCCAGCACTCGACTCTGCGTAGATCCTGGTCTCGCTCGAGAGGAAGGTCTCAAGACCGTTCGCGGATCCACCACCATTAGTCTTCCTCCAAATCTTCGGGCACAGGTAAGAAGAAGAAGTTGAAGCGGTCCCTTCGCCCTTTGACTTCGCCCTGTCGCTCGGCTGACGGGATGCGGGAGGAGCGTCAACGCTCAAGGCCTCCGTCCTCAAAGCCTACTTCTGGGTCCACCCCATGCTTCCCCGAATTTCCAGGAGCTAGAGCAACCCTTGCCCAACTTAAAGAGTTCTATGAGGCCATGAGCCTCATTTTTGTGCGGGCCGACCCCAATAACGGCGCCTTCGGGCCCAAGGGGTTCGGTTGAGGGGCCTTCGGGTTCTGCGCCAGCTGCTTCGGCACTGGCCACTGATGTCGTGTTACTGAGACCTTTCCCTCGCCAGTTCGATTGCCGACGCTACCGACATCGGTAGTGCCCACTGTCGTTGTTGACCCGATCCTTATCCCCAATGTCTGAGTCAGAGCGGCGTCGGCCGACAGTGCCTCTGTCCTCGATGGGGCCTACTCACCCCAGGTCGGATTTGTACCCTTTTTCCTTTGGGTATGAATTTGGGGAAGGATTGGAGGGGTCCCTGGACCCTGGATGACCCATCTTTGGAATGGGCACAGGAAATGGGTGAGGCAAGTGGACTGGACGCTTCTCCAGATGCTGGTATGCCGTCTCCTACTACTGTGGCTAGGGCGGAGGGAGCGACTTATGCTGTGGTGGTTTGCAGGGCAACTGAGGTCTTTGGCCTTGAGCTACCTACTGTAGAGGTCAGGTCCAATCTCCTGATGGAGGTGCTTCATCCAGGGGCTTCCGCATCTGAGCCCTTCTACCATTCAGTGAAGCCCTCACCAATGTCCTTTTGGGTACTTGGTCCAAACCCAACACAGGGGCTCCTGTGAATAGGACTATTGCACGCTGCCACCAGCCCTCCCTGAATGACCCTACATTCCTGTCTCAACACCCCACGCCTGAGAGTCTTGTCATCCAGGCTTCCTCTGCGTCAGGCGCATTCCCTTCCGCGCCCCGGATAGGGAATCAAAAAGGCTGGAACAACTTGGGAAAAAGATGTTTTCTTCCTCCAGTCTCGTGCTGTGGTCTGTGAACACTGCATGCCTTTTGGGCCGCTATGCCCACTCTCTGTGGGATACGGTTGTGCAAGTTCTGCCGCAGATACCAGAGGAGGCCCATGCTATAGTCTCCCAAGCTGTCAATGATGAGAGAGATGCGGCAAAGTTCACGATCCAGTGGGAGCTGGACACAACCGACTCTCTGGGCAGATCGGTTGCTACGACAGTGGCTTTGAAACGCCACACCTGGTTGCATACTTCTGGTTTTTCTGGGGATGTCCAACAGTCTCTCTTGGACATGCCATTTGATGGCTCACATCTCTTTGGAGACAAAGCGGACTCGGCCTTGGAGAGATTCAAGGATTCCTGGGCTACGGCTCATTCCTTTGGTCTTTCCGCTGCCCCTCGCCCCCAGCAGTCCACTTTTTGCCCCTTTCGTGGCCACGGAAGGGGCTCCCTGTCACGTCCCCCACCTAGCCACCGTGCCACCAATGCTGTTCAGCCGCTGCATGGCCAGGGACGCGGAATCCCACTTGGGTGTGGGACAGGAAACCAGAGGTCTGCTCAGTCCACCCCTGCCCCTGCTGCAGCCTTCAAACCCTCCTTGTCCGTCCCCTCACTCTGATCCAGTTGGCAGCAGGATTCGCCATCACCTGCCCCACTGGGAATCCATCACTATGGACAGGTGGGTTTTGCAGATAGTTCGAAAGGGCTATTCCCTCCCTTTCGAATCTGCCCCACTGGTCATGCCTCCATCACTCAGCCAACTTCCAGAGGATCATTTGGCACTTCTCCGCCAGGGAGTCATGGCTCTCTTGGCCAAGGGAGCTGTAGAGAAGGTTCCTGCTCCAGAAGTAGGCCGTGGTTCTTATTCCCACTGCTTTCTGGTGCTGACAAAAAGGACAAGTGCTTACGTCGTATCGTAGACCTTTGGGACCTCAACTTCTTCCTCAAGAAGGAGAAATTCAGAATGCTCACTCTGGCTCAGGTTCTGTCTGCCTTAGCCCCAGGAGACTGGATGGTAGCGTTGGACTTGCAGGATGCTTATTTACACATCCCCATCCTGCCGGCCCACAGACATTACCTACGATTCGTGGTAGGTCACGAGCACTATCAGTTTACTGTGCTCCCTTTCGGCCTTACCAGCGCCCCTCAGGTGTTCACGAAAGTGATGATGGTGGTTGCAGCTCATCTGCGCAGATTAGGGATCTCAGTCTTTCCCTATCTCGACGACTGGCTGTTAAAGGTGGACCCGCCCCAGAAAGTCGTCTCCCACCTTCAGACTACGGCGAGCCTCGTGCACACGCTGGGGTTCACTATCAACGTGCTGAAGTCACACCTGACTCCCTCTCAGATGCTCCCTTTTATCATAGCTGTTCTGGACACAGTGCAGTTTCGGGCTTATTCTCCCAAAAAACGAGCCCAATATATTCAGGCTATGATTCCGATCTTTCAGTCTCTGTCTTGGGTTTCGGTGAGACTGACTCTGAGGCTGGTGGGCCTCAGCCTCCTGCATCCTGCTAGTGACACATGCCAGATGGCATATGCAGGCTCTGCAGCAGGACTTGAAGTTCCAGTGGTCACAGCATCAGGGAAGTCTCTCTGACATGGTCCAGATCTCGGAGGGGACTGCGAAAGACCTGCAGTTGTGGCTTTCAAATCCACATTGGGTCCATGGCAGATACCTCTCCCTTCCCCAGCCAGACCTCTCTATAGTGACAGATGCGTTGTTTCTGGGTTGGGGCGGCCATGTCAAGCTTCTGGAGCTCCGGGTGATCAGGCTTGCGTTGAAAGCATTTCTTCCCTCCCTCAAAGGGAAAATAGTGCAGGTGTTCACGGACAATACGGACAACACGGACAATACTACCGCCATGTAGTACTGCAACAAACAGGGCAGAGTAGGGTCCTGGACCCTTTGTCAGGAGGCACTACATCTCTGGACATGACTAAAACATCAGGGCATTACCATGGTGGTTCAACATCTGACGGGTTCTCTCAACGCCAGAGCGGACTAACTCAGTTGTCGATGCACAGCCATTCACGAATGGCGTCTCCATCCGGAGGTGGTGCAAAGTCACTCTCAGCAGTGGGGAGAGCCTTGGTTAGATCTGTTCGCCTCCACAGAGAACGCACAATGCCAGCTGTTTTGCACGTTGGAGTTTCCAAGGCGGCACTCGCTCGGAGACGCTTTTTGTCTCAAGTGAAACTCTGGCCTACTTTCCGCCTTTCCGCCTCTACCACTTCTGCCCAGAGTTCTCAAAAAGATCAGGAACGACCGGGCCCAAGTCATCTTGGTGGCTCCAGACTGGGCACGGAGAGTATGGTATCCAGAGCTATTGAGTATGGCCATCGATCCTCCACTCAGACTGCCTCTTCCGACGGATCTTCTGTTGCAGCAGCAAAGGACGGTCCCCACCTGAACCTGTTCAATCTCCGCCTTCATGCGTGGAGATTGAGCGGCGACAGTTGACAACTTTTGATCTTCCACCCAAGTCTGTGATGTTATCTTGGCAGCCAGGCGTCCCACCACCAAAATGGTATATGCCTGTTGGCATACATGGGGCGTGGCCAGGGTCCGGAACATGGCGGACGCCTGATTATCTAGCTCCGGAGGGGCCTGCCGGATTAATCCTTCTCAGCGCGCTGGTCCGGGCCGCCTGCTCACGGAGTGTGGGCTCCCTGCGACGGACCTCCGGGAGGCGCGATTGGGCCCCCAACGCAGTCCTGGGGCGAGAGGCGGGCGGTGCAGTTTGCTCCGTTACGGGGAGAGGCGTGCGGCCCCTCCCCTGCTGGAAGCCGCGGCCTGACGTTGAGCGGTCGGCCGCGGTGGGAGCGAGGCGGGCGGCCAGAGTCCATCGGCGCTCGCGTCGGAGGCTGAATTTACCGTTGCGAGGGGAGGCTAGCGGCCCCTCCCCTCGCTGAAAGCCGCGGCCCGGTGGTGAGCGGCCGACAGCAGCAGGAACAAGGCGGGCGGACCAGGTGCGGCTGCGCTCGCAACTGCGGCGCGAGTCCAGATCGCGGACCCTGGGGCCCCTGATGCAGTTGGAGAGAACTGGGGGCCCTCCCTGGTGTAAGCCCTCAACGGAAGCGACGGAGCGGGCGTAACGGCCCCACCTTTGCCAGAGCCGACCTGAGGGCATTGTACTTGGCCCAATTGGAGTACCTGGGCACGGAAAAGGCAACGGGATGGGCTGCCTAACGGAGTGTGTCATCTGTGGAGGTTCAGTAGTTGAACACGGATCCCCATGTGTTGCGCCTTGAGAGAGGTGCGCATAACGGACGGCCCCGGGTCAACTGTCTGGCGTGAGGGGACCGCGGAGCCACCGGACGTCTTGGGGCACAACTGACTCCGGAGAGAAGATTACGAACACGATCAGGTGGACACCCTTGAGCACGGAAAGAGGACTGGAAAGTGGGTGAGTGCCCCATTGGTTGGATGACTGGGCCTTGGCTGTGGCGGGCACCTGGATCTGGCTGCCGGGGCAGGGCCTGACTGGAAATCCGAACAAAGGCACCAGGACTGAAATAGGGAGTAATTAGCAGCGACCTACTGCATGAGTGCCCCCCATCCTGGGAGCCGCAATTTAGACACAACCAGCGGAGCTCTTGGAGTTCGGCCAAAAAGGACAGAGAGTAGAAGTTAGAGCTCCAAAGTCCGAAAAGAAGGGACAATCCTAGTTGTGGTTCACACGAACGCGCGCGGGCCGTCTGCCGGGGCCCCCGAGGCGCGCCTGCTTGCCGGACCGATGCCCCCCAAAGGCCGTCACAAGAATAGAACCATGGACCACGAGTTGCCTCCTGGGGTGAGCGAAGCGGACTCACTAAACCAATCCCAAATTAAAGTTCAGGACACCCTAGACAAGATACTGGGGGCCATAGAGGATACCAAATCAACATTGCAACGTGACATCAACCAGGTTGCGATTGAGGTGGGGCTCCTGAGTGCTGACCATCACAAGTTGGTTGACAGGGTCAAAGAAGCGGTATTAGCGGACATCGTACCAAGGCAGAAAGACATAGCGGCGGAGGTAACTTCATTGACCGACAGAGTGGCGAGACTTGAACAACGTGCCGAAGACGCGGAGGGAAGAAACAGGAGGAGCAATGTGCGAGTGGTAGGCCTCCCTGAGGGGACCGAAGGGTCAAACTTGGTGGGCTTTCTGGAGAAATGGTTGAGCGAGGTGGTTGCGCCGGGATGCCTGACCCCCTTCTACACCCTGGAACGTGCCTATCGTGTACCATCGAGACCTCTAGCTCCTGGCAGACCCCCCCGTGCTATAATCGCTAAACTTCTGCACTACAGAGACAGGGACATCCTCCTACAGAAAGCCAGAGAGACGGGCCCGTTCAAAGTAGGGAACGGGGAAGTTACACTGTTCCCGGATTTCACGCTGGAGGTCCAGAACAGGCGAAACTCATTCCTAATGGTCAAAAGAGCCCTGCGAGACGAAGGGATCCAGTATTCGCTATTATACCCGGCCAGGCTAAGAGTGATGGTGGAGGGCAAGACCACATTCTTCCAATCTCCGGAGGAAGCATGGGAATGGCTTGAGAGGCGTGGATCCCAAAAAGTGCGACCTGCAAGTGAAAGCCCTGGAGCGAGAAGAGCCCGCCGAGCCCCGAAGGGGAAGAGATCAAGTGACCGCCCTCGGTTGGCACCAATGCAAACGCAGAGAGAAACGGACAGGAGGGCGGCCCTAGAGGCGGCGGCTCGGGTGGGTGGTGAGGTGCCCCCCCCCCGAGGAGGGACCGAAGAAGAGTCCGATGATACAATGGTGTCCTCTGCCGAGGACTCGGAGGGCCTATCGCCAGCACCGAGTGTGACCCCACAGACAGCCGACGAGCTCGTATAGCCCGGACGTGAAGCGGCGCCCAGAGACATAGCACACTGCTTGAGCGAGTGGCCCCTCCGGACCTGGCTCCCCCCCTGACTCGACTCTTGCCTGTCCGACTTGGCTGGCGAGTACTGCAGTTATGTGTTTGGAAAAGTTGCATTATAGCACAGTTTATTGGGCAACCTACAGTTCCGGAGGCGCCCTGGGGTTTGGGAGTTGGGGTTTACATTTACAAGTTAAATCGGCTAAATGGGTGGAGAAATCTGACTACAGTAGAGGGGTGGGCATGTGGGGGAGGCTATTGAGATCAAGGGCGCGCCAGACCTGCCACGAGCAGGTCCCAAGCACTGGATGGCAGACTACAACCTTATAACCTGGAATGTCAGGGGGATGGGCACTCCGGCTAAAAGACATAGAGTTATATCATTCCTTAAGAGAAGGGGGGTGCAGATAGCAATGTTGCAGGAGACCCACTTGGCAATGGGCGAGGGAGAGAAACTAAGACGGAGGTGGAGGGGGCGGGTGTTTGCCACGGAGTATTCAGCTTATGCAAGAGGCGCACTGATTTGGATTAGAGCGGGGGTCCCACTGACGGTTGAGTCTTCCAGCATTGACAAAGAGGGAAGGTTTGTGATACTGGAGGGGAAACTACAGGGGATCCCGTTAGTTCTGAGTTGCATTTATGCCCCCAACCAAGATCAGATCCCATTCATGATCGGCTTATCAAGTCACCTCACCCGCCAGAGCACAGGGGAAGTACTAATAGGAGGGGACTTCAACGCAGTACTAGATATAAACATGGATAGGTCTACCCCACCGCTCCAAGGGGCAACATCAATTAAAACAGCACAAAATCTAACTGAGTGGTTGAGTACTTGGGGGTTAGTGGACGTCTGGCGGGTGCAGCACCCAACCGCCAGGGACTATTCATTTTACTCGGGCCTCCACCGAGTGCACACTAGAATTGATAGGGTGGTCTGCACCTCGGGACTGGCTCGCGATATGACCCAGTCTGAATACCTTGCTCGCACAATATCGGATCATAACCCTCTACTACTAACGATGAGGGTATCACGGGACAGGCCGCCCATCCCGTCATGGAGACTGGCCCCTGCGACACTCGAAGATCAGGCATATAGAGAGGCACTGCGCAACCACCTAACAGAACACATTGAAACAAACAAGGGATCCACCCCCTCCAGGGCGGTGGAGTGGGAGACACTCAAAGTGGTGACGAGGGGTTTCTGTCTCGGGCAGTCGGCGGGAGTGAGGCGCACACTAGAGAGGGAGCTAACCGCCCTGGAGGAGGTCATACACGAGGGGGAGCTAAGAAAGGGCCCTGCAGCGCAAGAGGATGAAAAATATAATCAAGCACGCAGAGAACACTCACAGGCTGAAGAAAGACTAAGATGCCATGACATGCCAAAATATCTAGCATCCATACAATCTGAGGAGGGGAGGTCGGGTAAACTGTTGGCATGGTTGGTGCGCCCAAACGGAGATAGTGAACCCATCACAAGCGTGCTGGATAGAAGGGGAAACCGTAGGCTATGCCCAGGCCCCATCAATGACGCATTCAGGGATTATTACGCACATCTGTATAGAAGACCTAACGACTTGGAGACGGTGACATTTGACAACTACCTGTTACGGATCCCCCTACCGGTGCTGGATCTCGAGGATAGGGATAGGCTAGGAGGGCCAGTGACCATGGAAGAGATCAATGATGCCATAACGCAACTGGCCCCTGGGAAGTCCCCTGGTACAGACGGCCTTCCTATGGATTTTTACAAGAAATATAAATCCTTACTGACTCCCTGCTTGGCGGAGATGTATGCGGAGGCAATACAAAAGGGGGAGCTACCATGTACACTACGTGAGGCGCTGGTAGTCCCACTCCCCAAGACAGCCAACAGGGAGGCTTCGGTGTCCGACTTCCGCCCGCTATCCATGCTAAATAGTGACTTCAAGATCCTCAGCAGGATCTTAGCCGGCCGACTGCTTCCCCACATGTCCACACTGATACATGCTGACCAAAATGGCTTCATTCCCGGTCGCAGCACCTCTTTAAACCTTAGGCGACTCTTCTCTGTATTACACATGCCCGAAGAACTGAGGCCGCTGGCGGGGACCCTGTTGGCGGTGGATTTCGAGAAGGCATTTGACTCAATTCGGTGGGACTACCTGAGGTCGGTGATGTTAAAAATGGGTCTGGGAGAAAACTGGGTTAGATGGGTGGACCTGTTGTACTCGTCCCCGCTAGCAAGGGTGAGGACGGGTAGAACAATCTCCAGGGCGTACCCGGTGTTCCGTGGCACTAGACAGGGGTGCCCCCTTTCCCCACTACTGTTTGCCCTGGCTATCGAGCCCCTGGCGACTCGGCTGAGGGAGGGGGGTGTGGGTAGGGGGGTCGAGTGGGGGCCAACTGAACACATTGTCTCCCTTTACGCTGACAATATATTAATTTATCTTAGGGACGGTCCCAGTGGTATCCCTTGGGCACTTGGGGCACTGGAGGACTTCGGGGTGGTTTCGGGACTGCGCCTAAACTGTGGCAAAACATACGTGTTCCCTTTGACTGCGGGTTGTGAGCGCCCACCAACATGCCCGACAGACGTGAACTGGGCCCCTCGGTCCTTCAGGTACTTGGGTATTCAAATATTCCACGAATTGGAAGATCTCAGGGAGGGTAACCTTGGCAAAGCGACTCGATCCTTGAGGTCCTCGGTAGGGTTTTGGCGCTCCCTGAAGTTATCAATAATGGCCAGAGTGGCACTATCTAAAATGATCATGCTTACAAGACTCCTCTACTACTTTGTCAATTTACCATTGTTGATCCCTCCGGTATGGTTCCGTGGCTTGAACGTACTGCTCAGAGAGCTAATTTGGGACAATGGACGTAGACGCACTGCACTCACGACCACTTGTAGGCCGACCCGCATGGGAGGACTGGGTGCCCCCGACTTTGAGGCTTATTACTTGGCTGGCTGGCGGGCAAGGGACACCTGGACCTGTGGACAACCCAGGGGGTAATGGACACGTCACGGATTGCGACACTCATGACAGGCAAGAAAATAGTCCTGCCTGGAAACAACATGATGTTAAAAGTCGCAATGACATGCTGGAAGAGATGCGCGAAGAGAGTAGGAGTGGGCCCACCATACTCCCCGGCCTTACCGCTCTCGGCACTGATTATGGAGTCTGGGGGGAAAGGACCGAAAAGCCTGGGACTCGGTCCCTGGACGGGTGCAGGGATTGAGACAGTGGGTGGACTATTCGAGGGGGGGGTACTGAGGGGCTTTGCTGATCTAACGGGTGTGGGTGTTCCCCGGGGTCAGTTCCTGCTCTTCGGGAAGTTAGTGCACGCACTGAAGGACCACTGGTGCACGATAAACGCTGAACCCACTCCTCACGGAGTATTGCACCTCCTACTGACGTCGGGGGAGGAGCCCCACTTGATAACCAAAATATACCGAACCCAGTTACAATCCATATTAGATCCCTTGCAGTCATTGAGGGAGCGATGGGAAGGCACGATTGGGCGGGACTTGTCTGACCCTGAGTGGAACAAAACGTTGGCATACCCCCAGACGATCACACGGAATGCGCGGTTAAAATACATCCAATATAATTACCTGCACAGAACGTAGCTAACACCGCACCGACTATTCCGTATATACGGGGGGCCCCCCAGGGCGTGTCCAAGATGTCGGGGGGGTGAGGCAGACTTTGACCATATGGTGTGGGGGTGCCCAGTGCTTCAGGTTGGTTGGAAGGAGATATTGTCTATTCTGTCCCAGCTATTCGGTACGGAGTTACTCCCTACCCCGGAACTGTGCTTACTGGGTCTCAGGCCGGCAGCATTAAACGGGAAAGTAAGAGGGCGTTTCCTGGACCTAACCCTGGCCCTTTACAAAAGATTGATCTCAAAGGGCTGGAAATCCTCAGACCACCCCTCACTGGCTGATTGGAAAAAGGATGTTACGAAATGGTCCAGGGCTGAACTACAGGTCCTGAAGGCGGAGGAGGCCAAGGGCATCCGTCAGGTTCCTATTGCCCCGGCCTGGGAAGACTTAGTGGCGAACTGGGATGGACTATGCAAGAGAGCAGCAGCCCCAATGGGAATGGTGGGAGATACTTAGCACATCTTGGTGGATTGACCTATGGGTTGGGACCCCCAGGGAATTCCATGGGGTAACTGAACACTCGTAGAGCCCACACTGAGGAACGCGAAACAGAAACCAACGAGCCACCAAATACTATATCACCATTGGATACGGGGATGAAGCGAACGGCCTGTTGTCCCCCCTCTCGCGATGGTGCGCCTGGCCTCCCCCTACATGCTTACATGCTTTAACTCCTCAAACACCGTTAGCTACAAATCCCACCCACATAACGCCGTAAAGTTGTTCTCCTATCTTGCTTATTTCCCCCCCCTTCTTTTTTTTTCTCTATCCATTTTTGTATTTTTCTTTTTCTCTCTTTTTTCTTTTTCTCAGTTTGCTTCGCTCTCATTCTCCTATTTATAGTACAGAGTAGAACGGGTTTAAGTTGACTGATCACATATATGAGTTAAATTGATAGTATAAGATTGCGAAGTGTATAGTACGGCTCGTCATAGGGTTGGGTATATCAACACCAAGTACCAACGAATGCATAGAAAATGTTAACAATACCAAAGTAATAAGTAACTAAAATTGTATAATGTGTGTCACAAATGCAGACTGTTTAATGCTCACATACAACAAATGCAAGTTATTAAGTCGATCAAACGAATAAATGTAAAGCAACAAAAGGTTAATAAAATATATTTAAAAAAAAAAAAAAATGCCTGTTGGCATACATTTGTGGCATGGTGCACCAACATATTTGTTAATCCCCTCTCGGCCCCTCTATCTGAGGTTCTTTTGTTCATTCTTCCTTTGGCCCAGTAGGGCTCCTCTTTGGGCACCCTTAAAGGGTATGTATCTGCCATTTTGGCCTTTCTTAGGCTACCTGATCAGCCCTCACTCTTTAAATCTCCTAGATTCTTAAAAGTTCTCACCCATTTATTTCCTCCCACTCCATTTATCATGCCTCAGTGGGATCTCAATCTTGTCCTTACTTACTTAATGTGTACACCCTTTGAGCCGATACACAGTTGCCCTTTACAGCTCCTCACTTTCAAGACTGTCATTTTTGTTGCCATCCCTTCTGCTCGCAGGGTGAGTGAGCTTCAGGCCCTTTCATGCAAACCTCGATTCTTGTCTGTGCACCCTGACAAAGTTGTGTTGCGCACCAAGGCTTCCTTCCTTCCCAAGGTTGTTATGCATTTTCATGGAGGCCCGTCCATCACCCTGCCTACTTTTTACGCACCCTTACATCCTTCCCACGAGGAGAAGAGACTCCACCGTCTGGAACCAAAAAGAGTTTTGGCGTTCTATCTTAATCGTACTAAAGATTTCTGGGTGGACGATCAACTCTTTGTCTGGTATGTGGGTGCGAAGAAAGGAAAGGTGGTGCAAAAACATACCATCTCTAGATCGGTTCTACTTTGCATCAAGATGTGCTACGCTTTGTCAAAGAAGCAATCCCCTGAGGGCTTACGTGCTCATTCCACCAGAGCGACTGCTGCTTCCACTGTGCTAGCACGCAGAGTTCCTGTCCTGGACATCTGCCAGGCAGCTACGTGGGCATCCCTGCACACATTTGCTAAACACTACTTCCTGGACAGTCAGGTCCGTCGGGATACCCACTTTGGTTGTTCGGTCCTCCAGGACTTTCTAGTATGGTCTTGGTTCCCAGCCCACTTCCGAGGATGGCATTGCCTGGGTATCCATTCCAAGGTAAGGAATCTGCAACTAGAAGTCTCTATCAGATGTACAAGTTACTGACCTTCGATAACAAAATATCTGATAGAGACATATTCTAGTCGCAGATTCCTTACCAACCCACCCTTCCTTCCAGCTCATGAACTGATTTCTAGGGACAGGGATTCCCCCTTCAGGCCCTTAGCTCTGGCGCACCAATCTCAGTGTTCTTAGAGGCTCTGTGCTTTGGCGTGGAAAGTCGTTAAAAGAAACTGATGTCACTGCGCTGAGGTGGCGTCTATGTACTACTCCTGATGTCATCACGGCGACTACAATGCCAAAGACGCCTGCGGAGTCGACCAATGCCACGTACCAACGCACAAGGGTATTGTTTGAAGAAAAATCTGCAACTAGAATATGTCTCTACCAGATACTTTGTTACCGAAGGTAAGTAACTTGTACATCAGTATGCTTCACAGGCTTGTATTTGCAAGCTTTATGGAACAGGATTAGGGACATCTTACCAGCTGTCCCGGAAGACCTCCATCCAACCTTGTAGAGGCTTATTTTGGATGGACAGAGTGCAACAAAATACTCAGTCAGATGGTCGGGACATTAATGAGTGCCTGGGTCGAGCAGTTGACTCCAGCGTGCTGCTTAGGACCCACACCTGGATTTGCTCAACGGCTTCTCATCTAACATACAATAGTCTGTCATGGACATGCCCTTCGATGGGTGTAAGTTGTTCAGAGAGAAAGTGGACTCTGCCCTTGAAAGATTTAAAGAGAGTAAGGCCACTGCCTGCTCTGTGATCTTAGCTCAGCCTGTTCAGCAGTTCTCCCAAAAACAGTGCTCTTTTTGTGACTTTGTTAGGAGCTACCAACAGAGGCAGATTCAGTATGCTTTTCAGCAGTGGCAGACCTCCCAGTCCATTCAGGGTCAAGGCCGTGGATCAGGCCGGCAGCATACAGGAGCAATAAGCTATCCCAGCCCCCCCCACTGCAGCCACTGGAATACTGCTTTAATTTGTCCTTGGCAGTGCACAATCAGCCAATATGGGATCTCATCTCCTTTCATCTACCCAGCTGGAGATTACTGCCTGCTTCCAGCATCACATCCGATCAATGATTGCTCTATATCACCCAAAACGGATACTCCATACCTTTTCTATAATACTCCCAGACATGCGACCCAAAACACCTTCTGAATGACTGCTTGTCCTTGCTCCATCGAGAAGTTCAAACTTTCTTGGCCATGGGGCAATACTGAAGGAACTGGCATCGGAAATTGGATTGGTGCTACTCTGGTTAATTTCTGGTGCCAAAAACGTATGGAGGCCTCTGCCTCTTATTCCATCTTCGCCCTCTGGAATTTTTTCTCCTGAAAGGCAAGTTCAAGAAGCTCACCTTGGCCCAAATCCTATTTGCTGTGGACTCAGGAGACTGGATGGTAATGCTGGACTTTCAGGATACATATTTTCAAATGCACGTCCTGTGGTCTCCCAGACATTACCTGCGGTTTCAGTTGAATGTGCCATCTTTCCACCTTACCAGTGTGCCGCAGGTGTTCACAAAGGTCATGGAGATGGTTGCAGCCCATCTGCAGAGGCTGGGAATACCAATCTTTCCACATCTCAGCGAGTGGCTTCTGATGCGGAGCTCTCCTCAAACAGCTGTGAACCACCTCCAGATGATGGGCAACCTGTTGACATTGGTTGGGTTTTCCATCAACATGTCAAAGTCACACCTTAGTACTTCACAACAGCTCCTTTCATTGGAGCCATCAAGGACTCAGAGCTCTTTTAAGCCATCCCTATCCCTATCCCATCAGGGGTCCCATCAGAGTCGATTCAGTTGCTGAAGAAGACCACAGACGTTCTGCAGTGTTGTCTACTGGACCATGATTGGACGGGTGGCTGACTCCTCCCCCTTCCCCCACACCCAGCTGACAGTTGTGATGGATACACTGTTGCAGGGTTGAGGAGGTCATCTGGGAGAGGTAAAAATCAGAGGACTGTGGTCTCCGGCAGAAGCTTGCCAACACATCAGCCTGTTCGAGCTGCAAGCAGTCTGCTTGGCACCAAAATCGTTCCTCCTGAAGATCGAAGTGGAATGGATGCAGGTTCTCATGGACAAAACAAGCGCCTGTCGTGTGACATTTCAATAAACATGGTGAGGTTGGGTCTCGGGTCGAGGAGGCTTAGCACTTCTGCAAGTGAGTGAACGCTCTGGCGATTTCCCTCTTTGGCTAGTAGAAAAACTCAACTGATGGTGCCTATTGGATAACAAATTGCAGTATCACTCAGAGGTGGCACAAGGCATCTTCTAACAATTAGGAGAACCCTGATTCGAAGTATTCACCACCACAGAGAGCGCACAGTGTCAAAGATTTTGCGTGTTGGAGATCCCAAAGCAGTCCGCCCACAGAGACACCTTCTGCCAGCATTGGGGGCTGGAACATCTGTACACATTTCTGCCATCTCTCTTTTCTGTCTAGAATACTCACGAATATCAAGTGGGAGAGTGCGGTACCCGTAACCTCTGGTCATGACCATATGTCTTTCAATGTGGCTGCCCCTTTGGGAGGACCTTCTGTCACAGAACAGGAACGAGTCTTGCACCTGAGACTGTACAATCTACACCTCCATGTGTGGTGATTGAACAATGACAGTTGATAGCTTTCAATCTTCCTCTCAAAGTGGTTTGTGTCACCTTGGCAGCCAGGCGTCCATCTACCAAATTGATTTATGCAGAATGCTAGGAGAAGTTTGTTGTCTGGCATTTCTCTCGACACATACAACCCCTGAATGCAGTTATCAGATGTTTCTATTTTGTCTTAAGGCAAGCAACGCTTTCCTGTGGCAACAATTAAAGGTTTTCTCTCTTCCCTTTTAGCCTTTTTACATTTATCTGGCCAACCATCTCTCTTCAAGCCACCAGTAGTGAGGCATTTTTTCAAGGGGCTGGTCCATATATTCTAGCCAAGTTCATCTGTCATGCTGCATTGGGTCGTTAATTTGGTACTCACAAACTTAATGAAATGTTAATTCCCTTCAAAACAATGCACAGTTACTCTCTCCTTAACATCAAGACAACATTCCTTGTCGCCAAACCAGAGGCACTGACCGTGGTTCCCTCATATATATTTTTCTTCCCACACAAATTAGTCCTCTGGACAAAAGCGTAATTCCTGCCCAAGGAAGTCATGTCCTTTCATAGAGGGCAGTCCATCACCTTGCTGGCTTTCTATGCCACACCTCACCTCTCCCAAAAGGAATAATGGCTTTATCTCCTTGACCCTAATTTGGCACTTAGCTATGAGAACAGAAACACAGAGACTTTCGACAGGACGACCAATTTGTTGTTGATTTCACTGGGGCAAAGAAAAGCAATGCAGTGCAAAAGAGGACCATCTCAAGGTGGATTGTGTTATGCATCAAGATCGCAGCCCCCAGAGGTTTGTGTGCTCAATCCACCAGAGCAAAAGCTGCTGCCACTGCTGTTGTGTGCGATGTGCCAGTAATGGACATTTGCCAGGCTGCTATGTGGGCATCCCTCCAAGCATTCATTAAGCATTACTGTCTGGATAGCCAAGTTCAGCAGTATGGCACTTCCCTGATCTGTTCTACATAATTTCATGGTCTGAGCCATCCCACAGACCTACCACTTGGGGTGGCACTGCTTGAGTATGTTTTCACAAGGTGAAGAATCTGTAGTTAGAAGCCTGTACCAGAAGAGCAAGTTACTTACCTTCGGCAGCGGCTTTTCTGGTAGAGATTGTAACTGCAGATTCTTCACCGACCCAACCTCCGCCCCATTTTGTGGAATTAATTTTTATAGCCCACTAGTAAAATTCCTACCTATAGTATGCACATTGTCATATACTGATATATAAGGTTCAGCGTCCATCAGCGTGTGCAGAGATCAGAAAGAAACTGAAGTTAGCATGTGGAGGGGGTGCACATATAGTTGCCACAACGTCTTGCCCAGGACAGGATGGTTCTGATATGGAGCTGCACGATGCCACCTGTTGGCATCCAAGGCGTTTGCTGCAAAAGTTTTCGGTTCCAGTCTATGGCCTGTGGAAATTCACACGACGAGGAATACGAAGTTAGGTTGAGTTTCTTACAGAGAAGGCATTACTGAAGGTAAAACATGTATTCATATGTGCCCATTATTCTACAGTAAAGTCTGCCCCTCTGGCTCTCCAATAAGGCTGTACATTCTGGACAGTTGTTTGAAAGCTAAAGGTGACTTTATGTACACCGTTTTTCAGAATTCCTGCATGCACTGATTCTCTGAATGAAGCTAGGTTTGAACATGTGTTGTTTCAGAAGGTTAAATGATAGGGATTGTTGACATTTCTCCATTTGAATCATCCTTACTGTAATTTTTTCGGCATAAGGAATCTGTGACTGTGCATCTGTGATAAGAATAAGCTATTCATCATCAGAAATGTTTATTTTTCTCTTGGATATTGTATCACTATGTAGGATGCTTATTCTACGTCCTACTTCCATCATCTGAGCATTCGGTGGTCCTTATGTAACAATTTTTGCTGCACAAGATTCTGTTCTCTCTTTCTTTTACATTGCTACTGAAGTGCATGGAAATTGTGCATGCTGATTTCCTGGGGGAGTGAAACCATTATGGAGTTGTTGAGTCATATCTGACAATGTCACCTACAGTGCTGACTGCTGCCCATCTGATAGTATTGAACTTTTACTGGATTCATTCAGACAGCTGAGCATATTCCTAAATGAATATTCTGTATGAAGGTAAATGTCTTTCATAAAAGTGTTACCTAAGGTAACTTTATATGGATTTTCATGAAAGCAGTAGTCAGTCACAATACCGAGCATCAATGTAAAAATGCAATAACCCTCATCTTTTTATCTTTAGCTGGATGATGGCAGTGTATTGGATGGCAAGCATGGCGAATTCTGGTTGGAATTTAACAATGGGTCATTATTCAGCGTTGCCAAATATGATGGGTTTGTAGACAAGCATTACATTTGTCTTCATGCTACCAGCCTCAGTTTGTACCATCAAGGTAAGTATTGTCACATTTATGAGTACTTGTTTTCAGCCTAAATATTTTTAAATATGCCTGTACTTACTTTGAGCCCTCTCTGTTTCCATTGTGTAGGAATTGCGAGTTTTTGGATGATACCTGATCGTTCAAACTAGAATATAATTAATGTACTGCCTATTTGTTATTTAATTCATTATCAGCTCCTGCACTGCGTACACTAGGCAGTCTGCAGTGGCTCCACCAGATTATCCACTGGTAGACAGCATGACATTACCTCAGTCCTCCCTGTAGAAATGCACACTGGCTGTTTGTCTTCTCTCTCCCTCATTATAGTAATATTATTATTATTATTATTAACATCCATGGCACAAACCGCATAACTGCATTACCACAGTCCCACAATATATATAGTAGGGTGCACTTAACTCCAAAATTATCTTGTTTCATAAATATTTTCATAAGGCGCTTTTGTTCACTCTACTCCCCAGTGCTTATCTTCCCCTCGCGAGAGAGGACGAGCAGTGTTCTGATGTGTCATAGCCAAAGCTGTAGCGGGAGGGGTGGACTCAGAAGAACAGAGTCGGAGCGGAGCCGTGAAGGAGAACTGACTGTCAGCTATTCTGCCAGCCTCCACTCGTGCTCCCACTGTAGCACTAGCATCAGCCTGCATTAATCCCTACGCCTCAGTGCTGCAGAATCAGCCACATTGCACTGCAGCTCTAATCCCTTGTGCTGCCTCTTGTGGCGTCACAACCACCTGGCCCTCAGTTCATCGCCTGAAAGCCTTGCATACATCACCAGGGGGCCTGTTATCAGGAAGACACAGTCTATTATGGTCATGGTCTGGCCATCAGCAATTACTTTTGACAGGAGGCGTGGGCAGCAGGCAAAGGCAGCGGCAAACAGAGTGAGGCAGCAGGAAAAAGGTATCATTGGGGTAGAAAATGTTGGTCCTGCTACAAGTGGTTTGAGCCGCTGCTCCGCAGAAGCAACCTGGCTAGAATCGGGTGCAGCTTGCGGTCAGTGTGTGCTTGGCCCCCCACCTACCCTCCACGTTTCACTAGCCAGCCACATTGGAGCAGGCCAGTGGCTCCCCACCTTACTATGCAGCACCGTTCGTACCACCCGGCATTGGCTCGGGTGTACTGGGGTGGTTGCGATTGCGGCCCAGGAGAGCTCTCTACTCAAGGTGTGCTGTGCCTTCCTTTCCTTTCTTTGAGTTCAGCAATGCTTGGATGTTGCAGGCCTGAGTGATAGCTCAAAAGGTCCTTGCAGCATGCCTGTGCCCACCCTGCATGCGGCTGTGGCCTCTAAGTCTTAAGGGAGGTGTGGGGGCATTGCCTCTAAAGGCATCATCCTTGGATCCTAGCTGGCTGGAGCCCACCAAACTACATCACATCCTGACTTCTGTAGTATTCCCTGGTAGGGAATCACAGGGCGTGAACACCAGAAAAATATACCAAGGTTAAATAAAAAAAAAGGGGTTCTAATATACCAGCAGTGGCGAGACGAAAACAGCCTGTTCGCAAAAGAGATAGAGTGGAACCTGTGGGGAACCTATCACTATGGTCCTGCTCCTTGATATCCCGCTGCTTCCCCCTCTTGGAGGATGGAGAGTAGGTGGGTATGAAGAGGAATATCAGTGGCCCCTCACCTCTGAAGATTTACTCTGTAAAGGGGTTGATTAGGAACTACTTCCAGAAGGCGGCCAGTGAGCACCCAGAATCAACATCGGAAGGTGAAGCCTGGAACAGAGAATTATATGGCACAGGGCCTTCTTCCAGCTCGATAATCAGTCTCCATAATAACACTCAAATCTTAAATATGGAGGCATCAACGGTGGCTGCTATCAAAATCCGGAGGTCCCAATTAAGTTAACAACAGAAGGATCTTTGGAGGAAACAACATATCATCCATAATGGTCACCTGAACCTATTGCTATCAGTCATGGTATCCACAGAGAGTATGGCAAGCGCGATGGCAGTAATACGATGCCTCCAGATATATGATTATTATCAAAGGCAGAGAAATAATTACAAAATCGAAGACAAATAAGATCACGGTAGCAGCTCAAGTTCATTGAATCCCAGAACAACAGAGTCCCCCCACCATAACACGGAAAACCAGTGACAAACAATTAACTACAGCAAATACTCCAGCTAACATCCCAATAACATCCAGGAGGGAGAGCATACCTGATCAGGAACTGGGCAATCTCTTGGACCACTTCTTAGCAACTATTGAGGCCCCAATAAAGGACACTCTTGGTCAAACTCCGATAATGGGGTGAAGGTTGGTCGACAAAATATCTGACCTAAACCTGGATATAACATCCACATCTAAAATTCACACACGGGCAGCAATAGGAGCCTCCTAGGATTCAACCGCCTTGGCCCTTCTCTGACAATAAAGCAAGATTGAATTACAGATTGACTTGATACAGTCACTCCCAACACACCTGTCAGAACAAAGGGAACAAACTAAGCAGACTGGAGTCCAAACAAAGTGCATTAGAGAAGGAGAAACCATATCCATATTCCCCTATTATTAATAAGTTAACATACCCTATCAGAGGTTTTGGGAGCTCTAGTGGGTGCTGCAAAAGCTAATGTCTCTAAATGTGAATCAGTGACTCAGGAAATAGGCTCCGATTTGGGTGAGCTGTTCAGCTCACTGAAAGCGGGAAAAGGCACACTAAAGAAATTGCAATTGTTGCTTTAGATGCCATAACCGATCTACCGGATGTTTAGGCCCACTCGAATTGCTGTGAAAAAAGGTTTCTGCAAAGGAACATCAGGTGGAGCCCAACAGAAGGAGATCTCTGACTGCAAAAGATCCTCCAGACACAAGATGCCAAGAGGTGGGCCTCCAGACTTTGAAAGTATCTGCCCCTGCCCCCTTTTAACATCTAGCTAATTAAGGGGGGTGAAAAAGAGACTGTGGGGGTCATTACGACCCTGGCGGGCGGCGGTAAGGTGTTCCGCCAGCTACTATGACCGTGGCGCAATAGCCACGGCCATACTGCCGGCCCCTCCAACATACCGCCAGCACCGCTGCCCTGGGGATTATGAGTCCCCGACCGCCAGCCTGTCCGTGGCGGTAAACACTGCCATGGAAAGGCTGGCGGTAAGGGGACTTGGGGTGCCCCTGCACTGCCCATGCACTTGGCATGGGCAGTGCAGGGGCCCCCAGGCATAGCCCTGTCGCGCATTTCACTGCCCAAATTTCAGGCAGTGAAATGCCCGACGGTTGCTACTGTACCCGCTGCACATCAGCATTGCCGCCGGCTCTATTACGCGCCGGCAGCAATGTTGATGTGACTTTTCCGCTGGGCCAGTGGACGGTAACACTGTTACCGTCCGCTGGCCCAGCGGAAAAGTCATATTAGGGAGCCAGGAATACTGCCGGCAATGGCGGTATTCTGGCTCCCGCAGCCTCGGCGGTCTTTTTGAAAGACCGCCGATGTTGTAATGAGGGTCTAAAGGAGCAAACCAAGAAGCAACACCTATTAAAGATAGTATCAGCAATGCACAATTCTACTAAAGCCACTAAACTCTTCCCAATATTTGAGCAATCACCAAGCTTAGGCCCCAGCAGTCACCCATAAAAATGGTAACATAGGGCCCACAGTCTCCCTGCACCTCATAGAGAACAAGGTGAAAAGCCCGAGTAGGTCAGCCCTGGATTTGGACAGCCGAATGGGCCAGAACGGTGCAATCTCACACATGGCTCAGTTAATGGAAACAGCAGCCGGGCCACCAGACCCGCCCATCATCCAGGGAGCACAGAAGCACAGCTCAGGGCAGCAGCCAGGAGAAAGCAGAATGCCCAACGATAAAATCACCAAGTCCGAGTGGACGTGTTCAGATTTTTCTCTAGGTTATAACCAAGGGGCAGTTCAACAGGTGTGAATCTGCTTGAGCCTCAATAGCGAGCAAGGAATCCCTCCAGTGATGAATTCTGCCTTGCAGCTGGAGTCCAGCTGCCGAAATGCATTACTCAGCCACTTTGAAAGAAGTGCAAATAGTGGATCCTCCTCTAACAGTAACTCAGTGGAGCCCTCATGGGCACACCGAGATCCCGCGTCCACCTACCCGAAGCACTTACAACCAGTCCCTCAGGCTTTAAGTGGTAAGGAAGTTTGTGACCACCCAGAACTAGTCTTCATACCCAGGCACTCTCCTAAAGGTCCTCAGGATGAGCTTAATAGAGGGAATCAGCTTAGAATGTTTAGCCACATTCTACATTAAAACGCATAACCTCAGAGGACCTTGAATGGGTGAGGTTTGATCCACCACTCCTAAACTCAAATGGTGAAGTTACCACCACAGTATGGAGGAGAGAGGACCAGAGAGACACAGTTTGGAGAGAAAGAAAACACCTTCAGAGAATGGGGGATTGATCTGCATAAACCAATTCCACCAAAATATCTTTACGTCCTACTAAACTCGCTATCAAGACACACAACTTTCCCTATCCTGAAGGGCACGTTAGGTAGACACCGAGTCACTGAAGAAACAATAGGGTCATGCGCCTTAACAATAGTATCATCCCACAATAAGAGAGAGGTATGTTCTGACATCCTAAGCAGTTCACACTTGAAGTAGGGGTCGCATGAGTATCCTATAATCAAGATATTGGACCATCAGTTTTTTCCCTGAAAGGAGCCTACAACAAGCAGCCTGGAAGCTAAACCTCAAACTCTCAATGATGTCATTGAACGAGGCTAGCCTAAAAAATGTCAGTGCAAGCATGGAAGCAACGTCTTCTGGGAGGCAAGTGACATTCTCTACCTTCAGGAGACCTGGGCTCTAGTCCAGATGACCTTGTCAGGGTTCCACAAGTTTTTCACATTGATGACTCGCACTAGTCTTTTCGGGCACCTGTCGGTGGGGGCTTATCCATATACATAAAGCATGAAACCAAACTAGAGGTCTTACCAATGGATCTCAACTGTAGGGCAGTGTAAGGAAATGCCTCCTTGGTATGGTTACCCCCGACTTTTTGCTTTTGCTGATGCTAAGTTTTGATTGAAAGTGTGCTGGGACCCTGCTAACCAGACCCCAGCACCAGTGTTCTTTCCCTAAACTGTACCTTTGCTTCCACAATTGGCCCAGCCGTGGCACAGAGATAAGTCCCTTGTAACTGGTACCCCTGGTACCAAGGACCCTGATGCCAAGGAAGGTTTAAAAGGGCTGCAGCATGTCTTATGCCACCCTTGGGACCCCTCACTCAGAACATGCACACTGCCTCACAGCTTGTGTGTGCTGGTGGGGAGAAAAAGACTAAGTTGACATGGCACTCCCCTCAGAGTGCCATGCCAATCTCACACTGCCTGTGGCATAGGTATGTCACCCCTCTAGCAGGCCTTTCAGCCCTAAGGCAGGGTGCACTATACCACAGGTGAGGGCATATGTGCATGAGCACTATGCTCCTACAGTGTCTAAGCAAAAACGTAGACATTGTAGGTGCAGGGTAGCCATAAGAGTATATGGTCTGGGAGTTTGTCAAACACGAACTCCACAGTTCCATAATGTCTAAACTGAAATCTGGGAAATTTGGTATCAAACTTCTCAGCACAATAAATGCACATTGATGCCAGTGTGGAATTTATTGTAACATGCACCCAGAGGGCATCTTAGAGATGCCCCCTGAATACCAACCCAACTTCTAGTGTGGGGCTCACCAGTTTCTGCCAGCCTACCACAACCCACAGGGAGGAGGCACAAAGAGGGAACCTCAGTGCAGGAGTGACCCCCAGTCGACCCTCTGCCTAGCCCAGGTTTTGGCTGGCCCGAGAAGCCCCCTGTGCCCTGCCTGTACTGCCAGAGTGACCCCCGGATCCCTCAGTTGAAACCAATACAAAACCAGACGCCTGCTTTTCACACTGCACTCGGCCGCCCCTGTGCCACTGTGGGTGTGTTTTGTGTGCCTACTTGTGTCCCCCCCAGTGCTCTACAAAACCCCCCCGGTCTGCCCCCCCGAGGACGCGGGTACTTACCTGCTGGCAGACTGGAACCGGAGCACCCCTGTTCTCCATCGGAGCCTATGTGTTTTGGGTGCCTCTTTGACCTCTGCACCTGACCGGCCCTGAGCTGCTGGTGTGGTAACTTTGGGGTTGCCTTGAATCCCCAACAGTGGGCTGCCTATGCCCAGGAACTGAGACTTGTAGAACAATAACCTCAAATTACCGTCCAATGGCATTATTGGACATAGAAGCAAAAGTTTACACCCGAGTCCTGCTGGAGCAATTAGAGGCTTGTGTAATAGATGAGGGTATTCTGCCATTCTTCAATCAGGCTTTTGGGCGGAGGCATCAACTGAAGTTTACATTCTAGCACTATCCTTCCCATTAGGGGCCAGATGTAGGAAGGCATTGGCACCTCGCAAACGACGAAAAATGCTGTTTGCGAGGCACTAATGCCCTCACGCGATGCAGAAACACATATTGCGAGTCGGTACCGACTCGCAAAATGTGTTTCAGACTCGCAAATAGGAAGGGGTATTCCCTTCCTATTTGCGAGTCGCACCGTGATGTAGAGTTGATTTGTGACCGCGAAAGCGGTCGCAAATCAACTCGCAGTTACCATCCACTTGAAGTGGATGGTAACTCATTAGCAAACGGGAAGGGGTCCCCATGGGACCCCTTCCCCTTTGTGAATGCTCACAATAATATTTTTTCAGAGCAGGCAGTGGTCCTATGGACCACTGCCTGCTCTGAAAAAAACCGAAACTAAAAGGTTTCGGTATTTTTTCTATTTGCAGCTCGTTTTCCTTTAAGGAAAACGGGCTGCAAAGAGAAAAAAAAAACTGCTTTATTGAAAAGCAGTCACGGACATGGTGGTCTGCTGTCACCAGCAGGCCACCATCCCCGTGAGTGCCTAGACTCGCTATGGGGTCGCAAACTGCGACCCACCTCATAAATATTTATGAGGTGGGTCTTTGCGACCCCATAGCGAGTCGCAGAAGGTGTCTGAGACACCTTTCTGCATTTCCTTTTGCGAGGTGCAAATTGCGAGTCGCTGGGACTTTGACCATCTTAAGTGCCTATTTTAGCTAGTTCTGCAGGGGTCATTCAATCGATATAAAGCACCTCAGCACGAAGTCTTGCTTAGAACTGTACTGACCACCACTACAGCATTATTGTGAGCACATTAGTTGATTTTATCAGTTTCTGCCTACTTGTAATGGTTTTAAACTTTTATACCTTTTACTCTAGCGGCTATAATGGCCTATCAGTTACTTGCAGATTGCACTTGGATTTTTTGTTTGGATTTCAGCTAACAGCAAGGCTTTTAGTAACTATAATAATTGCACATTGGCTATTTGCACATAGTACTTTGAATAAATATTTAATGTTTTAATCGGAGGTTTGCTACTTGCAATGTTTTTAGTAACTAAATAGTATCGTTTTTGAACGGAACTGAACTACTCCCTAGTGATGATCACTAAAGAACTTGAGTGTGAACTAAAGTGTATAGCAAGTAGTCATAGGTCACCTGAGCAGCAAGGTGAGTGTTGCTGTGTAGTCTAAACCTGTAGCTCTATTATTTATTTAAATATAAACATGTAACTAATGCATTCACCTGAATTAAATGCCCGAAGAACCAACTGTACAAATTCATTATAGATATGCACACAGGTAGCACACAAGAGTCATTTTGCTTGCTTAGGAGTTAAATAAACATTTGACAAGTAGGAAGAATACCTGCAACCGGTGTGATAGCTCGACATAAGCGCAACAAGGGTGGTTAATTATCTCTTGCTCAAATCGCCCTCTCACATGAAGGACTTTATCACCATGATGTTTATTGGTCAACTGGACAGTCAAGCCCCAGACTTCCCATGCAGGTTCCTAGGGCTTAACTTTTCATTTCATACAAATGGTCCAAAACTGTGGATCTTGTGATAAAATGAGCTTGTGTGGGGGACCCACACTAGGCAGCACAGTTTTTGGGTACACGAGCTCCAACTTCCTGAAGAATGCCTCTACTTACTAGCATGGCTATCTGATTGGATGAGGTGGGTCTTTTCCCCTAAGGATGTTCTAGCCCTTTCACTTACAGTTTGATAGGCCTAGAGATGATCTGACATGCATCAATCACTTGCTCTGTGAGAAGTTCCTTGGATCCTGTTTTCATTACGGCTCCCTTCCGGTCTGCACGATAACCATTGAACTGCCTGTTTGAGAAAATAGTTGTTGAGGGAGAGTAGGAATTCTCCGCATTCTGAAGACTCCCTTCTTTGGTGTTCACTCCGTTTATCCTTGGACTGGAGGCAGATGTTCAGAACATCTGTATACCATGTCTTCTGTCAAGATTTTTTACTAGAATTACTAAAATTATACTTGTTACCTGTGTAGTATTAATTGATTTCACTACCACTTTAGCAGAAAGACAGATAAATAAAATACTAGCTGCAGGAAAATAAATAAGATAGCTGCAGGGATGGGGTTCCTGGTGAATATATCTTCTTGTGGTTCAGGATCAGCCTAGTTCTCACCTTTCCTGCCCTTGGGGTTTATGAGGGGCCCATCCTAGGTTTGAAAGTCTCCTGTAAGAAGACAACTCACGGCATCTGAAACAGCAGTCCCCTCCATCACTGTCCTTATGTAATGACATGAACATTCTTACTTTACGCGTATGCAGACATAC
Organism: Pleurodeles waltl; assembly: GCF_031143425.1. NCBI lineage: Eukaryota > Metazoa > Chordata > Amphibia > Caudata > Salamandridae > Pleurodeles > Pleurodeles waltl. The sequence goes on along the minus strand of NC_090448.1, from coordinate 913,241,641 downwards.
CCAAGTAGGTGTTCAGTAAGTAATTTGTGAGCATTGCCCTCCATTTTTGCATCTGAAATTGATTTGCAGGGTATTGGTTATACCGAGTCTAGAATTACGGCACTACAGTTACTGCATGACTTGTGACTTGGGCCCTATTTTCAGTTTACTAAATCCAAACGGCATTGTTTGTGTTTTGCATTCAATCCTATGATCACTAAGGGCCTCATTTGGAGTTTGGTGGACAGGTAAGCCTGTCCGCCAAACTCCTGATAGGGTGGCCGCTGCTTTCATTGCGACCACGCCATTGGTCCTATTAGGAGTTTCCTGCTAGTTTGGCAGGTGGAAACCTCCGTTCCTGCCCATCAGCCTAGCGGGAAACAGGCTACAGCATTGTCTCCGGCTTGTAATCGAGCTGGCTGCAATGCTGTAGACCGCAGGGTGTACTAGCACCCTGGCAATGTTCACTGTCTGCAAGACAGACAGTGAACATTGTGACGGTGATGGACAGGGAGGCCCCTCCAATGCCCATGCCAAGGGCATGGGCAGTTGAGTAGCCTCCCTGTGGTCCCTCTGCACCTGTTCACCAGCAGTCTTTTCATGGCAGTATTAGTGCCAAGAAAAGGCTGGCAGAGAATGCCCTGGCGTGTTATGATCCCTGCCACCGGCAGGCCGTCGAGATAATGGATCCTGGCGGTGCTGGCGGAACCCTGGCTGTCTGACCGCCAGGGTCTTAATCTGGCGGTTGGACCGCTACAACAGTGGTGGTCCTGATTGCCATCACATGGCTGGCGGTCTGAAGATGGCCAGCCTTGTACTCAGGGCATAGGTCTCCCAAACATGTTTGTTTTAAAAGACGTACATATTTGCTTACATCCTATTTATAGGAATTATGCATTTATTTTGTGTCATTGCCAGTTAATTGTGAATGAAGCTAGTCAGCAATGGAACTTTTTTTGTAATCTAACTTTTCTCTTAGAATGTGTTTTTCAGCTGTTCTCAGGAACAATTATGATTGTTGTTTCCATGTCTGTGCAGGTATGGTGGATGGGGTTGTTCTTCTGAACGATGTTCGGCTGCCCACAATGACACGTCCACTTTGGTTAGAACCAACAATTTATTCCTCTGAAGAAGCTGGTGTCAGTAACCGAATTCCATCCAACGGGGTTGCAGTTGAAACATTAAGCATGCTGTCTGCTGCAGTGAAAATTCAGTCAGACAAAGCTGAAAACAATACAAAGGTGTGCATTTCCGTGTGTTCATTTTCTTAGCATTCACTGCTAGCAGTCAGTGGCAAACTGCGGTCTGTATGCAAATAGTAAAATATACCACATCGAGTAAATCTATTTGCTACTTTAAAGATATGTATAGCTATTCAAACCAATGACAACAATTTTATTGTGAACAGAGCAATGTACCATCCATCGGAGGCTTAGCTGTGATCGCGGTATTTGGGCGTTTCATGTGCAGTTTGTGGTTTATTTGTACTCTAAGGAATGTATCTGTGGTGTTTCAAGCACCCCAAGGCGCATAACTGCACTTAATATGCTGGATGTGGGTTGAACTTTGTTGTGATCTCAAATTCATGGTCAATGCACCAATGTAGCCAGTTTCCATAGGGTTTGCTCAGGCCTTTGCCCCGTAACACATTGTGTAGAGTTAATTGGAATTTAAAATGAACTTTTACTCCACTGGAAGCCTGTGGAGTACAGATTATGTTGCAGTGACGTAAGTGGCGATCTGGCTTTCTGGATTGTTGTAAATTTGTGAGGCAGCGATGCTTGAAAATGTGTTCACCCTTCCAAAATGTGTATCAGTGGTTTAAAATGGACCAACAACACCGCATAATTGCAGTATCACCAGTGCAATATTTCTGCATGAATATTCAGTAGCCCCTTTCTCACAAGAACAGTCCAAAAATTACAATGCACAAGACAGCTAACATGTATAGATCTAAAAATTATTAAACTTTTATTTGATAATTGTAAGGAAATGCCTCCTTGGCATGGTTACCCCCTGACTTTTTGCCTTTGCTGATGCCAAGTTATGATTTTAAAGTGTTCTGGGACCCTGCTAACCATGCCCCAGCACCAGTGTTCTTTCCCTAAACTGTACCTTTGTCTCCACAATTGGCACAACCCTGGCACCCAGGTAAGTCCCTTGTAGCTGGTACCCCTGGTACCAAGGGCCCTGTTGCCAGGGAAGGTCTCTAAGGGCTGCAGCATGTCTTATGCCACCCTGGGGACCCCTAACTCAGCACATACACACTGCTTGCCAGCTTATGTGTGCTGGTGGGGAGAAAATGACTAAGTCGACATGGCACTCCCCTCAGAGTGCCATGCCAACCTCACACAGCCTATGGCATAGATAAGTCACCCCTCTAGCAGGCCTTACAGCCCTAAGGCAGGGTGCCCTATACCACAGGGGAGGGCATAGGTGCATGAGCACTATGCCCCTACAGTGTCTAAGCAAAACCTTAGACATTGTAAGTGCAGAGTAGCCATAAGAGTATATGGTCTGGGAGTCTGTCATACACGAACTCCACAGCACCATAATGGCTGCACTGAAAATTGGGAAGTTTGGTATCAAAGTTCTCAGCACAATAAATGCACACGGATGCCAGTGTGCACTTTATTGTGAAATACACCCAGAGGGCATCTTAGAGATGCCCCCCTAAAAACATACCTGATTTCCAGTGTGGGCTGACTAGTTTTTGCCAGCCTGCTACACACCAGACATGTTGCTGGCCACATGGGGAGAGTGCCTTTGTCGCCCTGTGGCCAGGAACAAAGCCTGTACTGGGTGGAGGTGCTTCTCACCTCCCCCTGCAGGAACTGTAACACCTGAAAGGCTCACCCCCTTTGTTACAGCGCCACAGGGCATCCCAGCTAGTGGAGATGCCCGCCCCTCCGGCCTCTGCCCCCCCTTTTGGCGGCAAGGCTGGAGGAGATCATGAGGAAAACAAGGTGGAGTCACTGGCCATTCAGGACAACCCCTAAGGTGTCCTGAGCTGAGGTGACTCTTACTTTTAGAAATCCTCCATCTTGCAGATTCCTCAATAGGATTAGGGATGTGCCCCCCTCCCCACAGGGAGGAGGCACAAAGAGGGTGTAGCCACCCTCAGGGCCAGTAGCCATTGGCTACTGCCCTCCCAGACCTAAACACACCCCTAAATTGAGTATTTAGGGGCTCCCAGAACCGGGGAAGATAGATTCCTGCAACCTAAAGAAGAAGAAGGACTGCTGACCTGAAGCCCTGCAGTGAAGACGGAGACGACAACTGATTTGGCCCCATCCCCACCGGCCTGTCTCCCTACTTCGAAGAAAACTGCAACAGCTACGCATCCAATAGGGTCCAGCGACCTCTGAAGCCTCAGAGGACTACCCTGCATCTAAAGGACCAAGAAACTCCTGAGGACAACGGCCTTGTTCAAGAAACTTCAACTCTTTGGAACAAGGAAGCAACTTTTAAATACCACACGTTTCCCGCCGGAAGCGTGAGACTTTCCACTCTGCACCCGACACCCCCGGCTGGACCTGCGGAAAACTAACACTACAGGGAGGACTCCCCGGCAACTGCGAGCCCGTGGGTAGCCAGAGTTGACCACCCTGGGCCCTCACAGCGACACCTGCAGAGGAAATCCAGAGACTCCCCCTAACCGCGACTGCCTGCTTCAAGGATCCCGACGCCTGGAAACCACACTGCACCCGCAGCCCCCAGGACCTGAAGGAACCGAACTCCAGTGCAGGAGCGACCCCCAGACGACCCTCTGCCTAGCCCAGGTGGTGGCTACCCCGAGGAGCCCCCCGTGCCTGCCTGCATCGTTGAAGAGACCCCACCGGGTCTCTCTATTGATTCCTATTAGAAACCCAACGCCTGTTTGCACTCTGTACCCGGCTGCCCCTGTGCCGCTGAGGATGTACTTTCTGTGCCTGCTTGTGTCCCCCCCTGTGCCCTACAAACCCCCCTGCTCTGCCCTCTGAAGGCACGGGTACTTACCTGCTGGCAGACTGGAACCGGGGCACCCCTATTCCCATTGAAGCCTACGTGTTTTGGGCACCACTTTGACCTCTGCACCTGACCGGCCCTGAGCTGCTGGTGTGGTAACTTTTGGGTTGTCTTGAACCCCCAATGGTGGGCTACTTTGGACCCATCTTTGAACCCTGTAAGTGTTTTACTTACCTGTGAACTTAACATTTACTTACCTCTCCCAGGAACTGTTGATTTGTGCACTGTGTCCACTTGTAAAATAGCTTATTGCCATTTTTGTCAAAACTGTGCATGCTATTGTGATTAGAATACCTGAGAGAAATACCTTTCATTTAAGGTATTGTTTGTAAATCTTGAACCTGTGGTTCTTAAAACAAACTTAAGAAAAGATCATTTTCTATATAAAAACCTAATGGCCTGGAATTGTCTCTGAGTGTGTGTTCCTCATTTATTGCCTGTGTGTGTACAACAAATGCTTAACACTACCCTCTGATAAGCCTACTGTTCGACCACATTACCACAAAATAGAGCATTAGAATTATCTCTTTTTTGCCAATATCTTACCTCTGAGGGGAACTCTGTGCACACTATTTCTTACTTTGAAATAGTATATACAGGGCGAACTTCCTACAATAATGTATTCTTTTTATAAGCCCTCTGTCACACTAACATTTTCACGGGTTGAAAAATGCCACTTTCTAAAGCATGGAATCTCAATCAAGGTTCATAAGCATCAGAATATGTCCACAAATATTTGGGATCCTGAAACCCTTTTTTAACAGAGAAAATCGAATCTTTTCAGTAATAAAACCACAGTATTCAGCAGAGGCATTTTTATTTCATATTTTAATCAAATGAAAGCTAAATATATTAATAATACTAGAAATTGAATAGCAACGGTGCTGAAATTATTCTTATAGTATCTCTTTTAAAGGTGAAAAAGGCATGCAACCTTACAAAAAGGGAAGGTACATTGTTGCCTTAAGCAACCATGGCACTCTACACTCGCCATCATAGAGCACAGTGGCAGTTGTACCCCCACTTCTTTTTGAACTCTGTAGAGACAATATCAGAATACTGTCTCAGACCATTTCTTCTTTATTTCGTTGTAAAAAATTATTGTTAAGCATTTATTTTTGCTTCATTCGATTATATTTCGATTTTTTGAAAGATTATTTTTATTGAGTATATTCTGTGCAATAGAGAGATTAGTGAAGCATATTTATAAGCGTTCCTAACAACATCATGTAGTAATATATAGGGACAAAACATCTCCTTCAGCAAAAGTCAAAACAGAAGTAGAGAGCGTGAATAACCACAGATCAAAGTTGATTAAAAAAAACAACCTCTAAAACATACAGCATTTTGGGGGCCATGGTGGGGTGCAATAAGTGGAGACACAATAGGTACAAAGTACAGTTACATGAGACCCCTTATAAATGTATCAGACTAACACCCAGGGTCACAGCAGCGGACTGTGCAGATTACTCGATAATGTCGGGGACCAGCATGAGCTCTTATCCTTCAAGGCCCTCACCATATCAACCCGCTGCGCTTTGGACTTTGTTAAGCCTCCTCAGTAACTTGGTGAGAGCGAGCATTTAGATCAGTGGCACAGAAAGTAAAAGTAGGTCGGAGAACCTTAACATTCGCACCCCCCTCACGCCTGTACCACACAAATATTTTTCTTCAAGAAGCCCACAGACAGGGTCTCATTTTGATCCTCCACTGCCGGGCTGTGCTCATGGGCCTTTCTGGCTTACCTTCATTCGGTATCCCCTGGATATTTATGCTTGATACCTGACTGGACTTGGCCGTCCCGTGACCCGGTTGACGTGCACCCCACCCACATTGGGTTGGTCTGTTCATGATCTTGGTAACTAGCTATGGAAGACTGGGCCTGACAGCAATTTGGAAATGTATTGCAAGAAGCACTCACATTGGTACTTAATACTTGCAATCCTTTTGAACACCTTTCAAACTTTTACTGCAATTCTCGAACCAAAATGGCTACCTAATTATCAATTTTCCCTTTCAATACAATCCAGTATAGTGTTATTTCCTGTTTTGAAACTTCATATCTCCTTTCCAGCACTGTTCAAGAAGGCCTGGATCAGTTCTTCAGTGAAACACAGTCCACATCTTGTCTTTTTATGGTTTAATTGCCTTGGTTCTAGAGTTTCAGCTTTCTGGTTCTGGTTGTTGAGCACTTCGGTCCTCATCATTCTTCATTTCTGATAAATGCTCTCTTCCCAACCAGCCAAACTGTTCCAGGATTTTCTACCTTACCTGGCCTCTCTCAGCCAGCCTTATTCGGCTCTGATAGTTCATTACGCCTCAGGATTTTTCTTCCTGAACAGCCACACCTTCTTGCTTTAACCTAGTTCATTTGTGTGCCATGTCAGAGCGAAGGAAAGTGGCTACTGAAGGGCATTGCTTTTACTTCAGACAGGCTAGGCTTCAATCAGGGAATTCACCACAGCCATTGACAGGCATCAGGGTGCATATGTTGGTCGAGGCAGTATTTTTCTGTGTAAAGATTGGAACTTCTCACCACACCAACTTCATCCTGAACAGAAACTGGATGTTTGCTTATCCCTCCCCTCTCCTTTCAAATCTTAGAGGGTTTTTATTTTAGAGTAAATAGCTGGGCAACAATCAGGGACAAAAGTATCAACTATCCAAAGTGATGAATCTCTTTTGATGTAATCAGCCTTTTTAGGAAGACCTCGAATTGCACTGCAGCCTGCAGCATTGCAAGCACTGTGCATTTACTACTCTTGTACATCTGGACAGGTTAATTCCTGATTTAGAAGGCCTTGGATAATTCTCTTAAGATTGTTTTCTAAGTTATATACTAGCAAACCATTAATTCCCAGGGTTGCATCCATTTTGTCATTCTCCAGCATTTTAAGACTATCTTCAACCAAAATAGAATCAATAAAATGCTTCAATAATTTGCTACCTGCGGTGGAGCCTTAAATGTTCGAGACGATCACCTTTTTCATTCCAAGAAGTGGATCGATGTTTCAACCCCAGTGAGTTTCATTGAGAAACCATTTTACCCTCACCCCAGTGCTACAAATCTAACATCAAGTTATCCAGCTTTTCATGGAGAGGTTTCATGAACACCATCAGCACGCTCTCACCTTTGGTGCTCCATTGGTCTTCACTTCACTGTGAAGCATCTGTGCAGTGTGCCACTTCTCCCCTATACTAAAGCTTCCACCCCCACCAGGCTCTCACTCCTAAAAGTGACTGGTCCTAGGAACGGCCCAGCACACCATCCCGAATAAACAGACAAAAAGGAGGGGAAGGATGCTTTTTATGAATTGATCTTAGTGTTGGAGGCTCGTCGCAAAGACTCCTACATGTCAGACAAGGTCCACTTGCTTCTGTTTGCCACAGGAGTTAACAAGCGCAGAAACTGTCTCTCAGATAGGGGAATCCCAGACCACAGACACAATTATCATGTACCTGTGAAAAGAATCCTGTTATTTGTTTCGCACAGCCACCTAATCTTCATTCAATATTTTTAATGTTTTCTTTAATTCTCAACATACGTTCCTTTCCTGGAGGTAAGATATCTTTTTGTCCTTTCACCTCACTGCTCCTCTCTTGCCCCTCCATATCCGGTTTGAACCAGTTAGATAGAGAGTGTTGGTCTCTGGGGGCTGCCCTCTCTTGGGGGTGGTCCAATTCAATATTCTGAGGATGGAGTATTGGAATATATGCTTACATGTTACTGGGTTTTCCTTTTGTCAGATTTCAGTCTTGTATCATGGGATGCAGAGCATGCATTCTCCCATAACCAGAGAAATGAGTCAAAAAGATGAATTCACTGCATCAGTACAACCTTTATACTTGCTCCTTCGTAGTGTAGTACAAGATATCTTTCTCAATGACTGCTCAGCTAGCAATGCAGAATTGTCCTTTAGGATCATAAGTGAAGCTTCCAGTTGGAAAACATTTGTATTTATTGTTTTGTAAGCATTGCATTCAAATAAACTGAGCATGAGCGACAATACCACCTGAATACTGTAGGCCTCAACATTTGGCTCACATTCCACTTAAAATATTAATTGATGCCACTGTGTTGATGGGTATGAGGGCTGGGCAACAGATGTGGCCTAAGGCTGAGCCATGAACCCAGTGGCCGCTTCACATGGCTGTGCTCCAGTGAAAGCTAGGACCATAGGCCAAATGTCATGCAATGCGATTGTGACGTAAGGAATCAGGGGTATTAGATGTGGTGGCAGGAAATAGCTTGGGGTCACGCCATGTGTCCAGTGGCCACTGCACAGAATAGAAGAGTTTTGGTGCACAAGGACAGGGCAGAAGGCCATGCCCTGAACTCAGTCATTGGGATGGCCAGAGCCTGTGCACAGTGAGGGGTCAAAGGTAATAGTTCTGCATACAGGGCATTGCTGGGATTCAGGCCCTGCTCCCAGTAGTGGTTAGGTGTTGTTTAAGTCAGTGCTTAGAGAGTTGGGGAGCCAGGAAACAGTGTGCAGTGGCAACTTTGAGCAGCTGAGGGCTGTGTTCAGTGGTTTTGAGACACACAAGGAAGCACCTTATTGTTTCATTTGTTGTTTTTCCTCAGATTGTGGTAAAGAGTTTACGTGTACAGTGTTGGACAGCAGCTGTGCATTCCCGGTTCAGCTTAAGTAGAATGGTATATTGTGCACACACATCTAGATGAGTGGCTCATCTAACCTAAAATCTCACGAGACCCCACACAATTGTAACTCAGAATTGCGCACCCTTTGCAAACAGTTGCATTTCATATTAGTTAGGTCTGTGGTTTACGTTTTTGGTGAGAGAATTACTTTTTCTCTTTTATATTGCATACAAATGTTGAGTGCTACCAAATAACATTTGATATTATCAAAAGGGATATTGATAATCCATAAAGCTGTCTACAAATGCTGTGTACCTGGCAGGCGGTGGGTCACAGAACTACATGCATTATTAGTTGGTCAAAAGATTAATGTATGTGGAATAACACCTTTGATTTGTGCAAGCATGGAAAACCTAGACGTCCATACATTGCTTAAAGAATGATCCTAAGAGTGTGAATTGTAGCAGGGTCAGAATGCGTTGCTCTAGGTAGCTGTACATGTTTTATTCTCTTTCCTCTCCAGACCCGACTCTCCAAGAAACTTAAGTTGTCCTTTATGCACAAACGGTACAGGAAGGCGTGCCTTGCTACTTTATTTTTCTTACTTTCGTTCCCTTTGATTTTCCCTCCTCCTTTGGTAAGGGATAAAGTATTGTTCTATTCGTTTGTGATATTTGTGAATATAAACTAAGATCCCAGAAGTAGGAGGATATCACATACCTGCAACACCAGTTGTTCATGATATGTATCTTAATTAAATTCATAAGCAGCTCACCCTCCTCATCAATGTAGCCTCTAGAATGACAGCAGTTTTTGTGCGTCGTCCTGCTTCCGTCACTAGGCTGTCAAAACAAACTGCTGCCTCAATGCTGCATTCTGGGAATGGGGAGCAGATTGGCTGTACTGAAGTGGCAGTGCCGTTTTTTATTAATGTGTAGCTGTATGGCTTTGGGAAACAGTTTATTTTCTTTCTTTTTTGTTACTTTGAAAGGTAGAAAAGAAAAGTGTTTTGTAGACAGTGCTAGTCTATTTGCTTATATACTTCATTTTTATTTTTTGGTACTGTTTTACTAAATGTTTTTTTTAAAAAGATGTTGCCTTTACATCCCGTAGTTGGAGAGATATATTTCTCCAAAATGTAATAGTGTTAAGTCACAGACCAGGAGAAACATAGTTTAGAATTTAATGACGATCACTCGATAACCAACTGGAACGAACGAACTGGTTTCATGAGCAAGGTACTTTAAATTGTGCCTGAACGCTTAAGTGTAAACAAAGATTCCCACTTTAGAAGTGGTTTCCTTGTTTTAGATGCACATATTTAAAATAATGAGTGTTGCTCTAAAGAGTCTCAGATTTTTTTCAGCTCCTTTAGCACCTAGATATAACATCCCAAATCTGTGAAGAACAGCTACATAAAACATTTAACTGAATATTGTAGTTTATAAACTATGTATTTTTATCCCCAGGAATTTCTCGTTGCTGTGGGACTCAGAGGAGCAACTCTACAACACAGAGTATTGCCATCCGATCTAAGCTGGCATGAACAGGTCTAGTTTATCTTTTACGTTTAACGTGAGAACCGCTAATCCTTATAGTCTTATGTTTTCAGTCAACAAATATATATTTCGAACTTTTTTATTGTCACATTGTCAATCCTATTGTTTTACATTTTTTACATCTGTTTCAATTTCTAGATTTTGTCCTTTTTAAACATTTCTGATGAGCCTGTTTTGGGTTACAATCCCCCAACCTCCCTTACTACCTTCCACATCCACCTTTGGAGTTGTGCTCTTGACTACCGGTAAGTAAGCATAGCCAGGCACGATGATGTTTTCTATGATTACAAACTATTTCTATGTGATATGAGAAATGCAATTGCAAATATTTTGCTGGGAGACAGAAATGTCCTTTATCATTTTCATGCGGTTGTCCAGCCTCTAGGTAACAATTTCATCATCTGGTGTAATTTATTGATCACAGTCGGTCATGAACTTGTTTTTGGGGGAGTGGTCTGCTGGTTATGTACAAAACTAGCCTGTTTTCAAAGTTGTTCTGCATTTCTGTGATAATTACTTTCGGGTAATTGCAGGACATTGAATATGCTCAAAGACATTGCCAGAACGCATATATTTGAGTGCCAGAAGTGTTTGGCTTAGAATGCTCTGTTCAGCACAAGTGCCTTTCAGAAATCCCAAGGTGCCTTTTTCTCACTTGAACATTTTGTGCAGTCCTTTATCCTTAATGTCTGCATGTTTAGTTTCACAAACACTGAATGCTTTGCCTACATATTGAATAAGCTAAATTATTGTAGTAAGCAATTAGAATTAACTGCATGAGTCAGTGACTCAATTTGTACGCCAAATCCTACCAGACAGAGCAGCTGTCTGGCTGCGAAAGATGTCTTGGGGGCATTCTGAAAGCTTCCTTTGGAATGCATTTCACCTGTTGCTACAACTGGTTTTGTGGTTTCTAACTCACATTTGCTCGAGAAGCATAGCCTGTTTACTGTATTCTTCCATGAGTTATTTGTTTTTGTAAACAGGTCTCTACCTTTTGTTCTTGTCACATGTGCTGGGGTGTGAAAGGGAAAGCTTTTTCTAGCACACAGCACAATTTAAATGTCTGTAAATTAACTGTGCACATATTTCAGAATATAGCAGAATTAGGAAAGCACAAATAAAGCATATTTTGTATGTAGTTGAAGTGTGGGAGAAACAAATATTCTTATACAATCAAGTCTGGGCAAATGTAATGGTCATTTTAACTGAAAATGTGTTGTCTGTAATGTCAGTATGCTGCCCCACCATGCATACTCCACTGTACACCAATCCAGTCTACGCTACTCTACTCCGCTCTATGCACGTCTACTGCACTCTGTGACATGCCACCCTAGGTCATTCCCCTCTACTGAATGCCACACCACTCTACTCTGCGACATGACACTCGGTCACTGTAAGCCACTCTGCACTACTTTACTGTACTATATGCCACTCTACTGGAATCAGTGCTACTCCACTCTTACATTGTACTCCATCCCAATCTACTCCAGTCTATGCCACTCCAATCTACGCTACTCCACTCTACTACACTATTCCATTCCATCCTACAACACTCCCCTGCACTCTACGCCCATTCATTCTAAAACACTCTATTCTGTGACACTCTGTGACACTCCATGCCACTTTACGGCACACTATGCCACTCTAAGACACTCCACTCTTGGATACTTTGTTCTGCTCTGCTTCTCTGTATGCCACTCCATGATGCTCTACACAACTCCACATCACAACATTCTGTGCCACTCTACGACACTCTGTGGCACTTCATTCCATGCCACTTTACTCCACTCTACGACACCCCACACTATGCAACTTCACTCTGACATTTTCCACTCTACAGAATTTTGCTCCACTCTGTTATGCCATTCTATGACACTCTACTGTATGCAACTCTGTGCCGCTTGAGTCTAGGCCAGGCTACTCAACTCTCTGCCACCCTACCCCACTCACCAACACTTTGCTCCACTCTACGCCCCCAACTTTAACCCACTCTACTCTGACACTCTACTACACATTGCTCTGACACTCTATGTAACTCCCTCTACGCCACTTTACTCCACTGTACACCACTCTACTCTGCAACACACTACTCCAGTCTATGTCACACTGCTCTACTGTACTGCCCTCTACACCACATCACTCCGCTCTATGCTCTTTCACTCTATGCCCTTCCACTCTACTCTGCCCACTGTTTCATGCTTCCAATTAACATCTTATTACAAGTGTAAATTAAGGCATGTATGGGTTTTACAGTTCAGACATTTTGTGATTTGTACGGTCCTCCCAGTTAGGGTTAATGATAGATTTACAATTTTGATTGTATTTTCATACTTTACATTTATCACAGATCCTAAATCCATGCATTTTACTTGGGAAATGATTTTTCTTTTTCTTGTAAATTTATACATAAACAAATGATGATAGCTGTAAATTATTATGTATATATAGATATGTATATATATATATATATGAAAGAAAAGATGTCCTGATCTGCGTGTTACGGCGCACTTAATTCTCCGGTGGTGCTGGTTTGAGGCAGGACAACCATATTTTCAAAAAACAAGATTCTCTTTCTGTTTTAGCAAGAGAAAACCGCACTCTGTCGTTGTGCCAAAAATACCTTAACTTTTAATACATTAGTGAGATCATAAACAAACAAACAGGAATCCCCTGACGCGTTTCGGTCTCACCAGACCTTGTTCACAGGTGTTTCCTGTGTGCTAATTTCGGCGCTTAAAATAAAGTACTCCAAAGTAACAGAAAAAATACTCAAGTTACACCACTTATCAAGAGTTACTCCATAACATCACTAAATATATATACTTTAACAAAGAAAAATTAAACGTTTTTCTATATACATATTTACCAAATTGTAACAGTGTTTTGACTACAATCCAAGGTGTTTTTCACTGAGTTCCACATTGCATTCTGGTATATGTAGTTTATAGCATTTCATTAAATCAAATTATTTTTAAATATATGTCATAAAATCTTGTTTCAGCGACTAATGGAGACTTCAAAACAATTTCTGAGGTGTGTTAACAAAATATAGGGGCCCTCATTAGTTTTTAATTTATATTCACATTGGATTCATATTCATGTATTGCATGTTACCTACAATAGCACAATCCCCAAAGTTTCTTTTAAACAAGGCCCTCGCTAAATCCTGCACCTCTGATGGAAGAAAATTAATGTTTGGGTATTATTCCTTCAGTCAATTTATATTGATAGCACCAAAATTGTATGTCTATCTGACAAATGACAACGGGAAAGAAAGCATCTTATCAATTGGTGGAAATGACATAAAATAAATGAATGGCAACATCTTATGAGCTATGACAACTCTTATAGGTGTACAAATAACTCCTCATCCTGGTTTAAACCTAGCGGGGTGAGAGATCGGATATCAAGTATATGTCTGGATTCTAGTTGACGCAATTTCTTTTCTCTGTCACCACCGCGTTCTGATTTTAGTACCTGATCAATTACATAGAATGTCATGAGTTCCCACTTGCTATCATGTTTCTGTTCCATATGTCTCGCTGTTGCATAGCTCCTATCTATATTGATAGTTGCTCGAATATGTTCTAAAATTCGCTTTTTAGTCTCACATATGGTACTGCCAACATATTTCAACCCACAAGGACATTCAATCACATATACTGTGAATCGACTTTTACAGTTCAAGTGCTTACGTATCACTCTCTCCATGCCAGTATTTGTTGAGTACTCTTTCTTATTCACCCCAATTTTACATGCCTTACAGCTGCTGCACTTCCAAAAGCCAGTTTTCTGTAACCAGTTTGCTTTTGTAGTTTGGAAATGGCTGTGCGATAATTTATCCCTTAAGTTTGCTGTTCTTCTGAAAGTCATTAATGGGTATTGTCCCATGATTTCCCCCACTATTGGGTCCATTTGTAAAATTGCCCAATGGTTTTCCAAGATTTTACGAACTTGTGTAGCACTCTGTGAGTATGTTGTTATGAACCTCAGCTGTTGTTGTTTGGCATGTTTAATGGCTTGGTTTCCTCCATGAATTAGTTGTTCTCTTGATGATTGTTTCACACGTTTCTGAGCCAGAGCTAAACACTTTTTCGGATATTGTCTTGCCAGGAATCTCTCCTCCGCTAATTTCAAGTGCTTCTCACACTCTTCCGGCTCTGAGCAGATTTTCTTTATTCGTAGAAATTCACCATAGGGAATGTTCCACTTTGTTCGTGGTGGGTGAAAACTGTTAGCATGTAATATGGAGTTCGTAGCTGTTATTTTCCTGTGCAATGAAGTCTGAATTGTCCCCTCTTTAACATAAATTTCTGTATCTAGAAATGTCACACGTGTTGCACTGATGTCGTAGGTGAAATTAAGTTTGGCTACATTAGAGTTCAAGATCTTAAAGTATTCATCAAATTCTGACTCCGTACCATCCCAGATAAGAAAAAGGTCATCAATAAACCTCAACCAAGTCACTACTTTTTGTTGGTAAATCTCGTTTTCTTCTGCCCAAGCTATTCGTTGTTCAAACCATCCCATCGTCAGATTCGCAAAATTGGGAGAAAAAGAAAAACCCATTGCCGTGCCCTTAATTTGCAGATACAGTTGTTGGTTAAACAAAAAATAATTATTTGTTAGACAAATGTTAATCATTTCCAGAAGCATCTCATTGTGTTGATAAAAACGTATATTCCTTTGGTTGAGAAAGAATTTGCATGCCTGGATTCCTATTTGATGTTCAATGTTCGTGTACAGCGAAACTACATCCATTGTTACTAATTTATAGGTGTCCTGCCAAGGTATCCCTTCCAATTGTAACAGTAAGTCTCCTGTATCACGTAAATAGGAGTTCAAATTTCTTTCCAAGGGTGCTAGAAAGAAATCTATGTATTCTGACATAGGTTCTAATAGAGATGCTTTGGCTGATATTATAGGTCTACCTGGTGGATGTTGCAAATTTTTATGAATTTTAGGGAGGAAGTATATTGTTGGAGTTACAGGATGTTCCACTAACAAATATTTTGCCTCTACTTGATCAATGAGGCCTTGATCTTCCCACCTTAAGATACACGAATTTATCTCCTCCTTCAGTTTTATTACTGGGTTCCCAGTAGCAAGTGCATAACAGGTTTTATCCGACAATTGCCGCATCGCTTCTTTCACATAATCCTGTTTATTTTGTATTACAATGTTTCCACCTTTGTCCGCAGGTTTGATTTCAACCATTGTTTCCATCTGAAGTCTGTGCAACGCCTGTTTCTCTGGTATGGTTAAGTTCTCCTCTTTCTTATTCCAATTCTTTTTATAAAGATCATGAATGACCATCTCCGCAAATAAATCTATTTTATTCCCTGCTGGTAGTGCGGGGTAAAACTTGGAAGGTGGTCTTTTATCTGTCAGGCCCGCCCCAAGGGGTTTAACTATTTCAGTAACTTCCAATGGTTTGTTTCCCAGATCTAAATTCACCAGAGTCATCAACGTCTCTTTATCTCCCACAGTAAGGTCATACTCCTGTGTTGGTGGATCATTTTTCTCTTTCATTTTAGTTTCCGCAAAGGTTTTGGCAAGTTTGATTTTGCGTATATACTTATAAAAGTCTATGCGTGTTTGTACTAAATCCAAATCTGTAGAGGGACAGAATTGTAGCCCCTTTTTTAGGAAAGATTCCTCTGATTGGGACATTTCTCTGGTGGAAAGATTAATAATATTTAGCTCTTGAAAGTTGCCGCTGTTTGAGCCCTGGTTTTTCTTTGTCTTCCCTCTTTGTCCCCTTCGTGTGGGTTTATTCCTTTTGCGCCTCGTCCTCTTCCTCTCCCTCTTGTTTTGACTTGCTGATCTTTGGATTGTTGTTGGAGGGCGAGGCGCATCTCGTTTAACAAAGTTAATTTTACTCCCTGTGTATTTATTGAGGTTGATTCTCCTTCACTGGATTCATTATCAGTTGACCTTGATTCATTACTTGATTTATCCGATTTTTCAAATTGGGATACATCTATTTGTTCCTTCAACTTTGCATATTGAAATCTCCTTGCAAAGGTGAAAATTCTCCCCTCTTCATAGTCACTTTTGTCCCTTTGAAATTTAGTTTGTTTGCGTGTTTTCACAGTCTCCTCATGTTGTTGAATTTTTGAAGCCATTTCACTCCTGATTTTACTTTCTTCTTCAGTTAATTTTATGCCCGCAATTTCTTGTTCTAAAGCCTTCAATTCAATCAGAATTTTATTCAGTGCTATTTCCACATGTTTGATTAATATCAAAACTAATCCCTTTGATGAATCCAAGATATGTGCACCCCATTCTTCCAACAGTGCACTGCTTGCATCTTGGTGACTGGGCATGATACCAATTCGCAGGCCTCTTGGGATTCTGTTCACTTCAACATATTTCTTCAGGGTAAAAAGTTCCCACCATTTATTAATCTCTTTGCGTGATAGTTTCTCCCATTCACGTAATTTCATCTTCACACCACCATGATTCTGCGCCACTCCACTACTTTTGCCATTCAAGTTTGAGCTACTTGTCGCCTCATTAAAAATCTCTGCAGCTGTTGCAGTTCGTATAGCTTCTCTTTCCTCCATTGTGCATAAAACAACTCTATTTTGCTTGTAGATCCCACTAATGTACTTCACTTTTCAATTTAAATCCTGTGCACACACGACCACCCCTTTGGACAACAGCAAAGGATTCTCATTACCATGTGTGTTTGTCGGGGTTCCCTTTTAAACCATCAAAGAATAGAGAAAAGCTGAAGCCGCTTTTGCACCTACGTGTCTGTTGTTTTGACTGTTGAACTTGCACAGATACCAATCTCTCCTTTCTGTAACTTAAGACGCCAATTAAAGTTTCAACAATTTGCTTAGTTTCGATATGCTCAGAATTCCCTCAGGACTTCTCACACTGCAAACAACACTTCGCATTCATATATTTTCTTCGGTTTTCACAAAAGACAAGCCCTTGAATAATAATATAAATGTATGTTACTTTGGGGGCGTTTGACAATTCTTCATGAAATTTTCAAAACTAGTTTTCTACTCATTTTACCTGCTGTTTGGAAAGTTTTGGGTTGATTTGTCAAGCGGGGGCTGACAAAAGGTAGGGTCCGAAAACACACTTCTCCATTCAATTTACCATAGGAATTTTAGACACAACTACACCCCGAACTTCTTAACAGAATTACACCAAAGTTGGCAGAGAGCTAGTTCTTGGTCCAGAAAAAGCGCTTTTTTGTAATTTGATATGAACATGTTCAGTAGTGTTGGAGTTATTAAGAGCGAAGATTTTTGTATAGATTTTTGTATAGCTAGAGACGAGGATCCTTGAATCAACAGCAATGCGGTGGTTGGCTGGCCGCAACCTGAGAGAAAAGTTGCAGCTGCCGTATTGTGTATCAGGACTCGGTTTACAAGGAACGGTGCAGGGGGGTAAATGTTTAAAGTGATAGAAGGGGTCGGGTAGAGGTACCTTGACCCCATAGGACTGATGGAGGTGTCTGTGAGGAACCATTGCCCAAAAACATTTTTTGGGATGAGAGGATCAGCACATCCACCGTGGTGTCATCCCCCACCCATCCCATGTGAATCCGCTACAGATCCGCTAATCCAGATGCCAATAAAAAAAAAACAGTACACCCACTCACACACCAATGGAGACACTCACACCTACTCACAGACCCACACAGTCACTCACACACACACTCATACAGTCACACACCCATTTACACAATCACACACACACCCAGTCACATACCCCACACAGCCACGCACACACCCACTCACAGACCTACAGCATGAGATTGACTGAATGCAGGGCATTGGTTGCAGAGCCTGGCCATTGGCTGTGCACGCAATAGTTGGATTTACGTATGGTAATTAAATATTACTTTACATTAAAAAAGTAGAAATTCACTAAAAAAAAAAAAACACGGTTATAGGGACGTTATAGTTAGGAAATAGAATTAAAGAAATACTTTAGAAACTCACTAAAAACAAAGGTTATAGGGACGTTATAGTTAGTTTCAGATTTTACACACACATAACCATAGAAATTCAGCAGATATACTTGTATGCATCTCAAGAAACTATAACTCATGCCCTAAGGTAACTGTACCTCGCACCCTCACCATGGAATATTAATTACCCTACATAATTACATCAGTTATGACATCTTCTATGACATCATTGATAATATCACTGCAACATCTGTAATAAAATTATTGATGAGATAACTGTGCATGGCGGGAACGTGAGCACTGTTGCACTGATTGGCAGTTCCACAGGTCACAAAGTCCTAATGCCAGCAAAAATATTCTTCAGATAAAGGGAAATATTAGGACAGACCATGCTGAAAAGGAGACTTTGCTACAGGCTTGATTTGGAGGTAAGGGTGTTGCTGTCTGATCTCACAACCTTAGATAGAGAAGAAGTATTCCACACACACATTTGCAGTGCTGGCAAATGGTGATAATGTTCAAACTTACTGAAGGAAGGAAGTCTGATACTTGAATGAAGAAGGTTAGAGTATAACATTTTGGTAATGTGCTATGTCAACTGACAAGGGTTTGTAGTGGGAAAAAATATTCAAGTTAATGATCATCTGCCATTCTATCACCTATTAAAATCTGGTTTGTTGTACTTTAAGACGGAATGGCAGTATTTAATGGGTATGTTTTATTACTGTCTGCAGACTTGTTTTAATTTACTTTTTACACTTCCTATTTCAGTTTTCTGAAGTTGTTTAATGCTCTTATTCTGTACTAAGTTTAATGCTTTTTCATAAATAAATGCAACATCTTTAATTGCTTGGCATCCAAATCGGAGCTGATTAAAGATATCTGTGTGGTTAAAAAATCTGATTGAGCCTGCTTGTTTGCCACAAGTTTCTTTAGGTGAACTCACCAGTGCTTTTTGTGGTCACAGTTAATAACCCTGAATATCTGTATTGCATCCACTGAACAAATTTCCCTTATGCATTTCCCAGGATAACATTTTATGGCCTAATTAAAAAGTTGTACATGTTTTGATGCTCCTCTCCGTCCCAAATTGATATTAATTTAGGTGACTTGTGTGCTGTTAAAACTAAAATATGCATGCTTACTACAATAAAACTACGAAGTATGATATTACATGGCAGCAAAAAGAAAAGACTAAATTGTGATATCTGCAGATATGTAATCTTAAATCATACTGTAGCTTTAATAAAATTACCTTAGGATTTGTGTTGACTTGTGATCGCGTGAGCTTCGGAACAGCTTCTCACAAATGGTTTCTTGTACAGAGCAGCAACAAAGTTCATTCATTTATCAAAGCACCCCTAAACCCAGAGGATTTCTGTGATAGCTCATGACTTGTGTTCGCGTGGGCTTCTGAACAGCACCTCACAAATGGTTCCTTGTACAGAGCAGCAAAAAAGTTCATTCATTCATCACAGCAACCCTAAACCCAGAGGAAACGTGTGATAGCTCATATAGCTGAGGTTGGCAAGGGACAGGTTAAAGGACCCTTTTCTCAAATACAATGAGCCTTGCAGTCAGTTTACTCTGACCTCTTCCTGCATGGACAGCCATTGAAGGTAGACATACCATAACACTGTGGATAATATAAAATATACGACATATTAATATTATGAAATGACATATTTTCTTTTCTGCCTAGGCCCCTGCATTTGCCAACCAGGGCTCTTCTGACTGTGGAAACATTCAGTATCTCAAGAAGTGTTGCCTTTGATAAGCTGTCATCAACTCTCCGGTATTTGTAAATATAGTTAATTAATTGTGTGCTCTTTTAGACGTAAACTTGACGTATGTAGAGCTAAGATAGCATTCTGAAATGTCTGAAATGACTTTGTGTACTCAAATGAATAGGCGTTTTTAAAATTATTTGTAATTTTTTTACAAGAAAACATAACATTACATAACTGTGTTATCGACATTTTACAGGTATTTTTGTACTTTATTTAATCTTCCCCAGTATTTTCTGTAACATCTTTCTCTCCACGTGAGGTCTCATCTTTGATTAGCTTCTAGTTCCCCCCTAGTATGTCTATTGCTTGTAGATAACTGTAGTATTATGAGGTGTGATGTTTGAAATATTTCAGGAGCTGTTTAAAGTAATTTATTCTTCCATTCCCAGTATGTCTGCCAAAGAGGAAATACATATATATTCTCATCTATTCAATACTTCTGCCTTATCCGTAGTCCACTGTCGTCATTATCCACAGCTTTACTACTGTTTTGGTAGCCTACAATAGGTTTCCTTATTTTGTCCCGTTACATAGGTAGTGCACAAATGTTTTTTCTGACTGTCCCTTTTGACAGTAGATTCCCCTTGGTCCAGGAAGGCCCAGTCATTAGCTACCACTAGTTGTGAGGCCCTGTACTAATATTGAATGATTGGGAGTGCTGTAGCTACTATAAAAACTAACCTCTACAGAGCAGATAACCCTTTACTGGGACTTCCTAGGCCCCTTTCCCACAGCAGCTACCTAACTTAGCTCATCCTTCCATTTACAAAAGAAGGTTCCCGTCAGCTAGAAAGTGGTGTTTTAAGTTGGGTTTAGAAAGCGGGGCATGGGACCAGTGTCCTTTTGAGTAACGACAGCTGTAGTGTCCACTGGAGACTCGCTTCTTTTTTTAAACCTGACCATGCTTGTCATAGATTTCTTGCTTGAAAAGTCTAATTTTTTCACTTCAAGGGTATCTGAATCAATCTTCCCAGACCCTTTGCCAGGCTGTCATTGACTTCCTCACCAATCCCATGTTTGAGTCCTGAACAATGTAGATTTTGTCCAGATAATATTATATCCTGAGCCTGCTCGAAACACCTGAAATATGCCCCTCAAAGTCAATATTGTGTGACTGAGATGTGCCACATCGAGATGTATATCATCCACAGAGAGATATTATGACTTCTTGACTGGTTTGCCATAAAAATCCACAGAGTCTTTCTCTGATCTGGTTCCATAGCCAGGGTGCAAAAGAAGAGAGATGACAAAGGATAACACCCTTTAATTCCTTTTTCTGTCTGAAAGTATGTGAGGTTAACCTATTTGCTTTTTTGTTTTCCACTGGGTATTCATACAGTTGGTGCTTATTCCAAATCTCTTTTGCATGCGGAAGAGAGAGCTCCTTGTAATGGTTTCAGGAGCTTTTTTAGTTTCAGTGGATCAGATAATTCTGTTTGCTTCTTTCTTCTCCCATTTATCAATTTAGTTTTGTGACTTCTTCAGGTTCAGTCTGGTTGGGCGTTTCGATTGAATCCCATTTGGTCTCGGTATACCAGGCTGATCATGACTGTGTAATGATATTGGGTGCCTCATCCCTTTCCACATTTCTCAATTTGTAAACCCAGCAGAGCCCCTCCTTGAGTCCCTTACCCAAGCTTGTGATTTATAGACCTTATTACCCATGTCATTTAGCCTCTTTCTGCTCCGTTCCTATACACCATTTGGTTGCATCTGAGCCAATGCATTCAGTTGGGGGCCAATATCCCTTACTCTTTTGATCAGTGTGTACTATTTCTTAGTTTTTCCTATCTTTGTGTAGGTTTATAGTGTACTTGATCAACAGCCTGTCTGCAGATCCCCTCCTAAAGGGTATTTAACCAGTCCACTGTCCCTTCATTTTCCTCAAAGTATCTAACTTCCATGAGTGCTTCTTTCACATTCTCATCTCAGAGTTTGAGAAGCAAAAAGGCCACTGTTGAGTGGGCTGAGATGCCCTTGTCGTAAACTCCACTCCCACAATTCTTCTGAGCTCTGTCAGAAGTTACAACACCCTTAGTATGAGTCATGGGTTTTCCCTTAAGTGCTTTGATCTTCATTAGTCTGTCAGCTGAAAACGTTGTGCAAATTTATCGAGTTTTGTTTTGGTTCCTACTTGTTCAGGTCCCCATTTTTTGTCTCTTTTTTTATACCATCACATAATTGAAGTTGGCCCAATTGACTTGCAGTATGGAGTGTCCCACAGTCCTACTTCCCTCAGCATTCGTCTACGCTTATTGCACCTGGGTAACAGCCATTTGAGGCTGCTTATATTTTTGTGGGGCACTTTTTTAACTATCGGTGTTCCTCTGGATCCTTTGTTTGCCATAATCTTGTATTTACCGTTGTCTTTACATATGCAGATAGAGTTTATTGTACAGCTATTAAAATCCATTACAATTTCAAACCAGTGACAAACGGACACTACAAGTACAAAAAAAGCACACACTTCATGAGACATACACAGATTAAAAACCCTGTATTACCAATAAAGCACAGCACAAATGCCAGGCAATGTGATCACAATAAAATATTCAATTGCATTAAAGGCACACACATAGAAGCAGCAGAGAGTTCGTCAGCAAAACAACATTTGCATCAAAAGGGTACATTTCAATAATAACAACAGAGTCCAAACTACAATTTTCAAAAAGCGAAGGACATACTGCACATATTAATTAGTAGCACAGCTACATGAGTCGTTAAAGTGCTTCCAGGCCTGCCATGTACCCTCCCCAAGAGAGATAAACACATTCAATGTCAAGTGCACATACGCAGTGCAGGCAGCTGCATACATCCTTAAAGTGCTTGCAGGCTCCATTAATAGGATAGTAGCCATACAAATCTAAAACTCATGAAATATGAAAAATTCATCAAAGCCAAGAGGAGAAAAAGTTTTTGTGCGCCATTAATCACTGCTTGCAGTGCCCCTTGCGAACTTGGTTTGAGCAACGTTAAAAAATGTGGTCAGCGAAACATTCAACTTCATATTGCCTGGGTCCAAAGACGCAATAACGGCCCACTGGCAGAAGCAAACCCCCAGTTCATTACACTTATTCCGCAACAAGGATCTATGCTTCTTCCACAAAGCTGGGCACAAACATACCACATGTTCAAAAGATTCCTTCCAACTGCCACATCCCCTACGCCCTACACCATCCCCCGGGAAGAGCAACCAGTTAGGCAAATGCTTCAAAAAGGCCCAATCTCCCATCCTAAGGGCCATAAATTTATTTTTCATATGAATGCCATAAGTGCAAGAGAGATGGCCAACTGAGGCAGCTGGCTGATACATATCAATTACTGCCCAGGCATGTTTACGTTAAGCAAGAAGGGCTCTGTCTGAGTGGAAAGACTATAGTTGGCCGCTCTTTTTAATACCAATTTTAAATAGCGACTGTGATAGATTATCAGCCCAAAGAGCCTCTACTCTCAGTAGCCATTTGCAGTTGTCCAAAAAGCGAGAGTGTGACCTTTGTGTCTCAGTAGCACTAATTTCGAGCCATAAGAATGACTGCCCACTATTGCCTTCCGTAGCTTATGACATAATTTCAGAAAAGCAATAGCAACTACTGCCCACTGATCCAAGAGGCCAAATTTAAGCCAAACCTGCACAGGGGATGAGGATTTCGGCAAGTGAAAGACCCTTTTATAAATCTTAGTGACCAACATATTTAACAAACAAGTGTCCCTACCCAACATGACTTTCTGGTCATAGGTAAATGAGGGGGTGATCTTTGCTGTCATGACTTCCAACAATGGTAACAAATTTGGCCCCTCGAGAGTTTTAGATAGTTTCGAAAGAAAGACCTGCAGGGCCACAGCTTTTACTTCGACCTCCTTTCTGTGCTTAACAGAGCTGCCCCTGGCATCAAGATGCACCCATAAATATTTATAACAATGGTTCTAAGTGAGTTTGTTGCTATTACAATACCAGCTGACTTTTTTTTACCAAAGGAAACCACCTTTGTTTTTAGCATATTTACTTCCAAATCATTTGAAGCTGTATAAAGTGTTAGTTGGTTAAGCAGCTGCTGTAAGCCTATCCTAGTGTAATTGAACATTGCCAAATCATCAGTTTAAAGCAAGTGACTGATCCAGAGACCACCAATCTTGGGTGGATGACAATTGACAGCATCAAAGTGAGTTGACAGGTATGGTGTAAACAGATTAAAATGCAAGGGAGCAAGCACACACCCCTGCTTCACACAACAAAATTTGGGGATTTTTCTTGAGAGGGAGTGGCCATCTCCAAGTTTAATGTGTCAGTATGTAACTCAATTATAGCCTCCAGGAGCACATATGGGATTCCACAATTTTGTAATTGGTCCACAAAGAACCCCTGGGGCCCTGATTAAACGCTGCCTTAAAATCCACAAAGCAACAGTGCAGCACAGAATGTGATAACATTAACTTATCCATCAGAAAAGATAGAACTAATAAATTGGTTGATGTACCAGATGAAGCACTAAACCCAGTTTTCCCTTGTCTAGAGACTGGCAGCTGTCCCAGTCACTTGGTGTCCGTTTGTTGTTGCCTCAGATACTGACCCACAACTAGATATTGGATTCTGCTAGTGAGGGGGCACCAGCATGTTTCTTGGTTTAGGATCTCCCCATTGACGCCCTTCATGCCGTCTGTGACTCACTATCACTCTTAGGATTTTCCCCAGGGATCTTAGTGCCTCCCCAGCTTTGTTCCAGCTCCACTTCTCCACTGCAGAGCTTGGGTGTTCTTTGGGTGGTTGGCACTTTTTTTTTTTACTTGCTGAACTCCTCCACCTCTGCTCCATAGGCCAAGCCTCTTCCCTTCTCTGTCTTCTGTAGTTTTGGCACCTAGTGCATGGTGTACTTGGTGCCAATCAGGCCTTGATGATCACACTTTCTTTCATAAATGGCTCACCAACGGCTTCTTCTTCTGGTCAGCACTCCTACTCCTAAGGTGTAAGCTGGGTCCATTGAGGGACCTGAGGCCAATTCTGGACATCTGATTCCTGCTGTTTTTTTTTCTTGAAAATACTTCTTAACTGTATATAAACATGTTGCCAGATTACAAACCCTAAAATAAATGTATTCTAAGTAATTATTTGCAGGTGAAAAACAAGCTCAGTACTGACATGGTGTTCCATGACAATGGGAATAACCCATTAACTTTATCTTAATCGTAGGAACGTGGCTCATTATGGACGTGTGTCCATGTCAAAGGATAAGGCCGTCACCTGCAAGATGTTGCACAAATTAAATAAAGTAAATCTGTACCTAATCCCTGGTAGAGTGACACAGAGGATTAAGATTTTATTTGAAGCCATTGTTTTAAAGTCACACAAAACACAAAAATAATCTACATCCAATTTTAAAATAAAGAGAAAACATTTATGAGTAAAATAAGACAGAACTTCTACAAGGAGAATCAGCAATGATGAAGTTTTAAAGATTTAAGTGAAAATAGCACCAAAAAGCACAAAGCACCAATGATAGTTTAAAGACACTGTAGACTGAAACCTAGGTGTTATTTACTGATGACCGTGATGGATCCCTAGTCAGATGCGCCAAGTCTGGAAGTCAGAAAGTTTGACAAAGTTGTCAGAGCCTTAACCAAAAAAAGGACTTTGGCATTTTTTGAAGAAAATGTTATCTCTCTGCAGGAAAAATATGAAAATGTATCTTCTGACGTAGAACTGTTGGTCAGATATCTGCCGCAGGTTGATCTCCCTAAGGCTCTGAAGCTTTTGAGGTTTTTGTTTGCAAAGGTTTCTAGTTTCAAAACGGAAAAGGGCTTTGTTGTTTTTCAAAGATGCTGGAGGCTGGGTATTTTTCTCAATAGGTCCTCTGGGCTCTGAAACAAGCTTTTTCAAAATTTTCCAGACTTTTTCCTGCTGCCCAAGCCACCTTAGAAGTATGCTTCTAAGCCCTGAGGGCCTCTGGGGGGCACCTATACTCTCAAAGTGCCAGGCAAAGGACACCAACAAAGCCCAATACAATCCAAGTTCCAGTTGCCACTGGTCAGCTGAAAACTGTGGAAAGTCCTCTTCTGTGTCCTTGGTGAAGGGGGAGAACAGGTCACAGACAGTAGGCTTAACCCTATTCTGCTCTTCTGCAGGTCCAGAAAGTGTTATCAGGAAGGCTGGTTGGTGACCCAGATTTGTAGCGTTCACCAGCCTGTGGGTAGGGGAGACTCCTCGGCACACCCTAACTAATGGTGCAAAAGTTCCCGGGGCAACCTTACCCACTTTGCCAGTAATTCCAGTTTGCCTTTCTGCACACAATCCCACAGATTCTCCCTACTCCTAAAATCCAAGATTGGGAAACCCTTTTCTCTTTGGGTAGAGCCTATATGGCCATCCTGAAGCGTGGCCAGGGTAATGGGCAGTCCCCTCCTCTGTGGTCATTCAAAGCTGGTTCTCAGAGTACCATTCTTCCCTCTGGGTCTGGTGCCAGTCTTACTTGGGGTGGGGGCACAAGCTGGGGTCTTTCCAGGTGTCACCTAACATTTACTTGTGACCCAAGCTGGTCTTTTCGCCAGGGGAAGAAAACAACCCTCCACTCCCAAGCCATTATCTCTTTGCAAGCAGTTTTCACATCTCTTTCCAGGCCAGGTACTGGCTGGGCTGTTGCTATGGGGGAGTCACAGCCCACAAACTGCATACACGTACAGGTGCTGTCTAGGCTTAACCTTAAAATTTGACATTACTATTAGAATGGATTTGTATTGAACATAAAAATAAGTGTTTGAATGGAGTCTGTAGCTGGTAGAGGTCTAAAAGTATAGCTGAAAATGTATATTCTATGCCTCGACTTTTTTTAAGTACCAAGTCCAGGCTGACTAATGCTGAAGTTATTTTAGGCTTAATGACTGAGGGAACATGTCATTTCTAATGTCACACACGTTCCACTCTAAAATATTGTGTATTCTACCCTGTGAACAACAAGCTGCTAATAGGGGTGACTTGCTTAATATTTAAAATCTGGTTTTCCTGCCTGTCGTGCAGGTGATTTTGGCAGTTCTGACCAGCAGGGGTCAAGCTGCTGTGTCAGACTACACAATGTAGGTGTGAGCCATGGTTTTCCTGCCACTCTATGTGGATGGCACACTAGATGCTGCAATTCACACACTGCATTTAACTTCCCATGCCAAGGTGGTATTTTAGCACTTTATACTATGAGCTTATAGGAAAGTAAAATGTGTCAGTCGGGTTTTAAGGCAATTTTGATATGATTTAGAGGTCAGAGCACATAAACTGTGTACACTCCATAGCAGTTACCCAGTGTTAAAGTTCAGAATTACCAGCAGGTAAATCCCCAAAAAAAGAAAAACGGGAGACGGGGGGATTGACCACACAAAAGGGTTCACTTTGCAGCATTAGTTTAGCTCTAAATACTCCATCAGAATAACCTAATTAGCCACGAGCATTAAGAAGGCAGCAGATTTCATTAATTCCGTTTGAACATTGAAATTTCGATCTAAAAGACAGTATGTAACAACAGTGAGAATGCATCGGGAGGTACACTGCAGAATTTGCCCACTGAGGTCCTTATTACAAGTGACCCGATAATTGCCTCGGGGGTCAAACAGCAGCACAACAGGAGTGGGATCTATAGTGTCTTCTTAGAAATGGACAATATATACAGGAATCAGATTTAAAACATTTGATTCATCAGATTATTCCTCATTCCTGCCAGAATTTGTCACCCAGTTATTTTGTGCACTTTCAGCAGCCAGCATCCTAGGTGGAAACTATTTTGGGATCCTTTATGGGTCTGCTGATTTTCAACATGACTCTGAATCGGCATGAGCCTGGTAACTCCTGGTGGCAGGCACATCAGAGACTGTGAACTCGAAATGAGAGCCAACTATTGCTATAGTGAATGTTTTGGCACAGCTATTTTATGCAAATGAAGACTACATTTACATAACAATACTGTTACTAATGCTTCATCCATCCAGGATACTTCAAGGATGTTTTCAGCATGGTTTAATATAGACCAGCAATTGAATGAATCTCAGGTCTTTCTTTGTCTAGTACCGGAAGAAAAGGCCAATAATTGAATTATGTTCTTCACACTTTAGTGGATTCTGCTTTTACTCAAAACAATAATAAATGGATTGATGATGTTTGTTAACCATGCACATGCAGCATTTCTAAATTCAGTCACTGAGTTTGTGAGGGAGGCCAAGGCTTTCACATTCCATGTGCCTGTGCAGAATCTAATTAACTCTCAAATGTGATATTTCCATGTAATTTGTAATCAACACTTCATTCGCCCACTATATTTTAGGTTACTTTTATTTTTTCCTTTCCTTCCTTGCTTTCTGCTCCCATGATGGTATCTCAAGGCACAGACATAGCAGACATAGCCACCCCCTGGAAGAGCCCCTGATCGCTTTCTGCTAGGCTTTTTTGGTGGACCACTGGAGGTGAGCCACTCTGCCTTTATGCTTCCTTAACCCTATTCTGTTCTCAATGGCCTTACGCTTGGACTAAACTCCCCACCACTGCAACAACATGTTGTATACATTTTTTTTTTATCACAAACACCTGGATCTTTTAGTTTGTTTATTTTCATATTTTTGAGTTATTTTCATTTTCTGTTATGTCTATGTCCTATAAATTGAAAAAGGATTTTTTAGAGGAAACCAGCATTACAAATATATAGAAGGTAATATTGATCGTAATATACACATATATTATTTTGAAATGTAAAATTAATTTAGAATAGATTTTAACCATAAGCCTAAAAGCTTTTAAACTTCACATTTTTGTTTTGAAGCAATTTCAGCTTTGGAGGTAAAAAATTGTTTTCAGCCATAACAACTGGAGCTCTTAGTACTTTTTTAAATCATATTTTTCAACTTCCTCTTTGAATGGTATGAGTAAAACATAATATTGTTGAAAATCTCTCATGTCACTAATTTGTCCTAGATCTTGAGGAGCCACCTGATTTCATCAGTGGAATTAAATACTTCACAGACATACATTGATAAAAAGGGCATAAAAATAGAAAGTGAATTAGCGTTTGAAGAGATAAATTAGCAAAGGGGCCAGGATTGACAGTATGAATTTTGTTCATCCTGTGGGAAATGACAAGAAAAAACTGCATAGAGCTCAGCATAAATGTGGTTATTCACCATCAATCATAGGGGTAGAGATGAAATCTGAGTAGGGTTCCAATGTCAGTCTAGTCTTTAATATACCCTTACAGCCTGCTGCTGAGGACTATGCTCATTGTTAAACGCACTTTCCAGGTTATAGGACAGAGATAAGGGCCTACAACAAGGAAGAGGGCCTTTAAAATACCACTATAGCCCAAGGCAGAAGAACTGTAAGGCAGTTAAAAAACTACAGGTAGAATATTCTAAAGTAAAAAAAAGGAGAAGCAAAAAGACAAACATTGGAATTTTGGAGCAGAAGTATCCTCTGCCTTTTGTAGCCCTGCACCATGTTATTGTTTTCCTTGAAGCTCCCAGAATTGCAGTGTTCAGATGTGACCTAACTGATGGGATAATAGATTCTTGACATTTAGTATCCAGAGTAAAGAGTAGTTCATGCTCATTTTTGGCCCTGGATTTATCTTGCATTGTAGGGTACATAGATGTGTAAACGTATTTGGTCTTTCCAGGTCGAAACATTGTTTTCCTGTATAAATTGAACCATGGAATTAATCAGGCTTCAAATAATCCTTTTTATTTTTTCGCTTTAATTCAGTTGCCAATTGTACCTGGCCAAGTTCCAGACTAATAAAGAAGTTGATCACAGATAATCTTCCAACTATTTAAGACTCAACTCATTATGACATGTAAAAGTAGGAGTACACAATGCAAGCCACTATAACGTTTTACAGAAGTTGTTTTCAACCACCAGCAGCAGGCCCCTGACATCAGAATAAGCCCAGATACCAGCACCAGTGCTGGCTGTACAGATTCACTTGTTTCCCAATTTTGTTTTTGCAAAATTTAGTACAGCATCTTTGGTCTGCAAGCTTTCAAATTTGTAATAGCCTAGCTCATGTACCTAGATTATTGAAGATTACACCAAGATAACTAAAGGCATACACCTTGCCTATTATGTTATTTTGTACAATAGAAACTCTAGGTCTTGATCTCTAGGGATCCATAATCAAGGTATGGTCTTAGAGAAATTTGTTTTTAGATTTAGAGCCTCCATCGTCCTCCAAGAGTCCTTGCAAAACAATTGCTGCTCTTGACTTAAGTACAACATATTCTGCATTATGATGGATTGGAATATCTTTGTTACCGATGTTTATGGTATCCAGACTTAAACTGATTAGATGCTATTCCAATTTGTTGCTGTAGAGTAAGAAGAGAAGCAGGTGAGTTACACAACCATGGTGCCCCCTGATAGCTATTTTATGCCTGCCTCAACATTCTCCATTTGCTACATATTTGTGGCAAATAAGTCCATGTGGAGGCGCTGTAGAACATTTAAGATACCTTCATTTACACGCATTAACATGAGGATGGACCAAAGCTTAGCCCTGTTGACACAGCCAAAGGCCGAGCTTATATCCATAAAGGCGAACGTTCCTCCTGTTGCAGCAGTATGTTTGTTAATTATTAAGTTTGGATTAAGACATGTACAGTCATCCCAAGCCCTTCTCTAAAACAGTTCTGAGTTTCAACTAAGATGTTTTTCTCCTTCGCCCAAGTAAGAAGTCTCTCCATGATGACTCTGCCACCTTAATAAGCCCTCTCTAATCTGGGAGGGGATGTCCTGATGCTCATACACCAGAATGATTAGTCTGCAACAGGGAATAACCTCCCTGCAGTCATCTCAGTAATCTTGGACTGGAGGGTGGACGTAAGTAGTTTAGGATGGCCCATGACTGTTATTGCCCCTAAGCAAATACAGTTTGCGATGTGGAAGATGGCCGGGCTTTTTAGTAAACCGGTAAACCCAGCTTGGATTGTGTTTAGTGATTCTTTTCACTTTTACAGTTTTTAGGAGACCCGTGCGGTTGGGCCGATCCTCAGATCAATGTACAGAACCTTTTTTTAATTAATGCTCGTCCTTCAACTATGAGCTGGGCATTGGGAGCCTTATCATTGGGCAAAGATCTCAGTTACTCACGCAGACAAGGAAATGCACATCAATTTCCTGGGCATTCTGGGGCTGAACATTCAATAAATTCATCCATTTATATTAGATCTATGCCTAACAATTTATTTTTTAATTCTAGAGGCAAATTTTTGTTCTCTCAAGGGCAGCCCTTACCTTATTTTAGTGGGAGATTTTAATATAACTTTTTAACAAATTGATTGGATTACTCGAATTACAAAGCAAGAGGATGAGGCAATAAGTACCCCCCCCCATAGATGCAATCCCTTTAGCAGAGTGGTCAGTAGCTGCTATGCAAATAGCCTCACTAACTATTTCATTACAGATTGTGTGCATGTAATTGTTATTCAGAATCAGATAAGGAAAGAGGTTTTACCTTTTCTAGATGGGGTTTCAAAAGTATGGTTATATTCTATTAGATATAAGGTTGTGAGATAAGTTAGTGGATTTTAAGATCTGGCCTAGATGTGATACTTATCACTGTGCTGTCCATTTAGTTATGGGAGAAGGGTTGTTACAAGATGAGGCCATTCAAAATGTAACCCCCACCACTGAGCCACTAATTGTGTCTAAATACAGGTGGATTAAGTGGCTTAAAATAAAAACTATCATCTCTAGTCTAACAAGAATTTATAATCTTTTTAGTTCAGCTTTAGTCCATATGTGGATTTGCCTCATAATGAAATCCCCATTGTTGAAATTCATAGTCTTCTATTTGATTAACCTTTGTAGAGGTCCCTAAAGTCCGTAAGTCAGACAAAAAAAAGGCATGATCTTTGGTATACAAGTGAATGCCGGAAGCACAAATTGGATGTGTTCCTAGCCATTAAATCTTGTGATCCATTATCAATTCGTGCAGCCAGAGGACTCAGCCAGTAATTTCACAGTGGGGACAGTCAGTCAGGGAAATGAGGACGATAGCATCTTAGATCCTCTCTGTCTCCCTTTATAAATATCAGGACAGGTATTGATTCACACCTTAGGTAAAGGTGAATTACTTTCTTCATTCATTATATGAGTGATAACAGAGACTCAGAGCACTGTATTGTTCTTAGAAATTCATGGGACTCCCGTGTGGGACCAACACTTTTACTGGTAGGGCTATCATCAGTGGCTTTAATGACCCCATATACACAAAAGGACACCTTCCTCCTCGTGTCATATCCTGAGTTGTTATCTCGTTTAAGACGAGATTGTAAAGATAAATATCACTAGGACAGGCAACCCAGCTAATGGCTGTAATAAGAGAGTCGAGCCTTATGCCATTTAGAGAGTTAAGATAAGGGGCATTAACCACTTTCCAAAAATAATATTGATCTTTAGATCTACCAGCAGAGCCCACTCCACTGGAGGTGTTGCCCAGAATACCTGTTTTCATAGCCTTAATTGCAGTTTTATTTATAGTATATACTTCACCTTTATATTGTGGGGAATGGGTTTTGTAACTAAATCTAAATCAGAGAAGGCTGTGGAGAATGTACTATCAGATCACTTGTGCTTTTTTCCAAGGAATTGAATTCCTACTCTCACTCCTCAAGAGGAATCTGTTGCACAAATCTTAAAAAGACCTCCCAGAACCAATTGTGCACACCTTCGTCCAAAAGGCACTGTTCTATGTCCTTTTATTGAAGCCTGAATACATCTCTTAATAGATTGTCAGGATTGACCATATCCCATGTCAGTCTTTTTCTATGTTCGGTAGTAGAACCCTTATGAGGCCTAATATTCACCCTATTGAAGAAATTACTGGGACATAAAAATGTCAAATGCAGGGGATTGTGATCACTGAAATTATGAATGAATACCAAAAATTACATGAGACAATCCCATATATTATTGATGACAGAGATGTAATTTATGACGCTCTGTCACTACCGAGAGTCTACAGTTGAAATGCAATCTGAGGTGGAAGAAATGTCACACGTTGTACTCAGTCAGAATCTCTTGTAATGCCTTCTTTTGTTTAGATCTAGTATAAAAAGTGCCATCATGGAAGAGTTCTTGTCCCCTTCTCATGACTCCCAAATAGAAATCATTAGTCTCAATTTAATGTTGAAGTCACCAGCCAAAACAGCAGGAAGCTCCTAACAAAATTAACAGATTACTCATGATTAATTTCAAAAGCACAGCAATATTGGAGCAATCTGAGCCCTTAGAATTATCATTTTAAAATGTAAAAAGAAATATGAACCATGAATAATAAAAGGTAGGTTAATAACAATATTGGACAGTCATGTAGGCTCTTCACAACCTCACAATTCAAGGGTAACAAGATTCATAGTAAAAGCCCACCCATTTCTGACTCCACCCAACAGAGACAGCAGAGCCTAACTAGCATGGGTGCAACAGCCTTAAATGGATGGTGAGTTCACATCCCAGGATTCTTGTAACATGAGAATGTTAGAATTTCCGATTAAGTTAAGCCACTCTTCTGTTTTTCATTTTAGACAGTGTACCTGCTAAATTCCAAGAAATTAATTGTATGTTATTATCAGATATGACCAGGACATAAGCCATATGTGAATTTGATATGATATAGTATATCACAACAGATATTGCCTGACTCCTAGATAATGTATTATCTTGTAATAGATCAGAAATGCTAGCATTATCATATAAGAGTTAGTTTAAGCTATAAACTGGATATTGAGGAATGTATGCGGGTCATAAAAATTCCTGAAAGAACAGCACAAATTCCTGAGTCCACCGACCTACCCAATACCATATTGGAAAGCCCTGTACCTAAAAGGGTTTAATTTTTTTAAGTAAATATGATACAGTCACCTTCACAGCTTTTAGGTGATTGATAAATCCAGGACATCTATGCATCAATGCGTCAAAAAGACATCATCAACCACAATAACACAGCCCCTAATCTGTTGCAAAAACAATGAATTATCTTATTCTTGAGTTGCACTGGATCCACAATTTGTCGATTTCTTAATGGGGAAAGATTTTCTAAAACCATAACATCAGGCGCTGCTTGCCAGGTATGGTCAGTGACTGTCAGTGTGAACTCACTCTTTCAGGGTTGTGGTTCATTATTGGGTTCTGTCTAGCAAAACGTGGTATATTCAATAGCACAGATATCCTTTTCATGTGTTCTGAGGAGTTTTGCATATCTGTATCACTCATTGTTGAAACGTTCCAAGAAACAATGCACTTGTCAAATATGAGATTCAAATAACAATAGCCTACTTTTAATTGGCTTAAGAGCTGCATTTAACAGGGCTTGCATTGTACCAAACAATCAACAAAAATAGATGCAAATTGTGACAAGACAAAAAAGTCAAGCACCCCTCCCCCATCTGCCCCATGAAGCTAAGGTTCATGCAAAGGTTTGCTCCCAAATGTAGAGTGGGACTACCATTGGGCCTGAGATTGTTCTCACTGTGAAGCAGCATATTCACAACAAGAACGTCTTTGAATGGACTGATGGCAAGAGAGGCATTGAGACCGGAGCTTAAGTGCTGTTCAGTGCCACTTTTCCTTCATTAAAAGCCTCAGCAGCTTTAGCTAGAAAGTTTTCCACTAGTAAAGAATATTGTTTTCTTTTTCTTACCAGAGCCTGGCACTGCGGGACAGGTTGGAGCATTTTGTAGCTGAGTGCTCAGAGGAGTGGCCTCCTTCCTCCTCTATTCACAACCACCAAAAGGACTTTTGTCTGTGTAGTCCCAGGCCTAAGCCAAACAAAATGAAATTCCAAAAACAAGTAAGAGTCCTGCGCTGTGGGAGAGGTTGACATTCTTTGAATCGCTGTGCTCAGGGTAGTGGCCCCCTTCCTCCATCTTTCATTGCCTCCACGGGACACACCGGGAGAGGTTAGTGCATTTTGTAGTGGGGTGCTTGCGGTGCAGCCTTTTGTGGCCTTTGGTTCCCTAACCTCAGCCGGGTGACTTTCTTTACTATCTGGGTTTGTAGTGTCTTCAATTTAGTGTTGATTTTCAGATAGATGGTTTGGTATTTCTTTATGGTCCCCACGGACTGACTGTCAAACACAGAGGGGGAGTTTCCAGTTTTTTCTACTTGAGGCTTCCTCCTGAAGTTGCATACTGATCACGCCACTAAAGGGGCCTGCAGTAGCTAGCAATAATATTGCTCTCTTTGTTGTTTGCACATTTTTATTTTATTTTGCTAGGCTCGTCTGATATTATTTCCTTCTCTTTGCTTTCACGGGTGTCTACAGAGAGTTTATTTACTTGACTAGTGCAAATGTCATCTGTTCCCCACTATAGCTTTATGAATGGGTCTTTGAGGACAGTTTCTGCCTTCATCTGGAGTGATGCTCTATAACACGTTACACTAGGTTGTTGGTCTTGTATTTCTTTATGAAATATGAAACAAGTAATATTTGGCGGGTGCTTGCAATGCCATGATGTGTTTTTGTTCCTAATAAAAAGTATTTCAACATTTAAAAAGTTCATTCTTAACCCATCTACAAGGGGGGTTGATGCCCAAAAGCTTAACTGGTCTAAACCTATTAGTTTAATACTACGGTTTATATATTTTTTTAAAACAAGAATCTAAAACTCTGTGAATAACCCAAGAGTACGAAATTCCAAAATTTCTCTTAATGCTAAAGAATTAAAGTTACATAATTTTAAAAACCACTACCACCTAAGTAGAGATTTTGATGTCCAGAAGCTCCTTAACATCAATGGGTTTCCCAACACATTCTACATGATCATGCAATTAAAACTCTGCAAGGGCCTTCAGTTGCTCCTTATGTCTGGTGCTACTATGAAGCTATCCCTAAAGTGGATTACTCTGAAGAATATTTAAAGTCTAACATATTTAAAGTTTGCCATATTTAGAATTTGGTGGATGCAGAAGGTTAAACATGGTTATAATCTCTACATAGGATATCGATCTGTTTTAGTGAATTTCCAGCATATGCCAAACTCTAAATAACTCCCTCTATCAATTTCCTGCTTGGGAAGACCATACTTTTAATGTGTCTTTTTTAACTTTACATACCAAAAATCACTTACTGCTGCTGATGGCAGTCATACCTTTTCTCACTACATACAGATATTGTATTTTCCTTGTTGGGACTCTAGATTCTGTCTGGTGTTGCTTATTTGCTTTTTAGATCCTCAGATGTGTTTTTGGTCCGTATCCTTATCCGATTTTGCCTTCTACATCTCACCTGGTTTCTAACTTTAACTAAATTTAATCTATCTCCCACAGGCTAGGCTCTTGACTATTTAATGAATATAGCTCGGGCTGAAACCTGCTCTTCAGGCCGAGAAGCACAAGCCAGCCTCAGTCTTAGATTGAGGTGTACTGCTATAGGGTAGCAGCAATACAGAGATTACAGCTGTATAGGGTTAGCCACTCATGCAATCCTCTTTGCAGTAGCAACAAGACAGCAGTGATCCTGCAGTTCCCACCTGGAACCATAAATAGGAGTGTGTCATCCATCATAACTTGGGGCACATAGATCGCTCTCTTGTGTCCTCCTTTCTCTGGCAGACCCCACCTTCACCCTGCTGCGCCTAGCTTCTCCTGTACTTTCACTTCTCCTGCATCATTAGCAGGCTCCTTCCCTCTCTTAGCAGGCAGGCTGGATTCTAGGTTTTTCAGGTCGGTGAACAGCTCCTTCTAGCAAAATAAAGCTCGGGTGATGTGCCCTTGACGCTGTGGAGTTGGCTGTCAAACAGACACCATCTTGATGATTGTAGTAACTTCCAAAATGCGCTGTCTTACAGTAGGGAGTCCACCAGTCACAGAAAGATTGAGAGTGGTTCTGTGGAGATGTTGGTTCTCTGTATTCAACAGCAATTACAGCCGTCATTTTTATTATTAAAGGTGAGAAACGTGGGACATCATACACATTCTAGGAGAGTTTCTCATTATGGATAAACAAGGATATGAATTTGCATTAAGGAGGAAGGAAGATATAAAGCTGATGAGTGAAGGTTGAAATTTGCTACTGAAAGCCCATTGATGAGTACTATTCTACTTTCTCTCTTAGCTTAAAATTTGTGTAGGCTTTGAACTGGCAGCATTGTTAAGCAAATCTCCAGAAGTGCTTGATTAGAGTATTTTTAATAGTTGGTTGAGGGTTTGTGTTTTCTCTTATAGGAAACTGCTAATGGCTTAACAGCTTGTCTGAGAGGGATTTCCCTTAGAGATGATAACCTTATGTTTCAATCAGAGTAACAGGGACAACATTGGATTAACATTGTCAGCAAAATAAATGACCATATTGAAGTGGTAATCTGAAAAGGTGGTCAAGACCATTATAAAGTGAGGTGGTTGTTTTTAAACTAGTACCTGGTACCCGAAGTGATGACTATTGTTTACTCTTGTATTCAGTTGAAAATCTTCTACGGCCTTGTGAAAACTGTAAGAACGTCTTGTATCTAATTCTTCTTATATTTACTCATAATCATCTCTCTTTATTCACACGTGTACGATACATAGAAGCCATATTTTAGCAGTAGTTAGTAAATGTCACCATGTATGATTAGGAAAAGGAGTGTAATTTCAGTATATACATTCTGAACAAGGGTACAGTCCATCCTTTCCGGACAACATAGCATAACCAGCACATTCAAATAAAATCTGCATTGTTACATTGACTTATACTGGGCTCAAGGTAGTGGTTATGTAAGTGTCTGCCAATACCTTTTGGCATTCTTTTGGTATACTGCAAGTTGTACTCACTTCAAGTATTTTAATGTTGTTTTTGAAACTCTCTCCCACTTATTTGTTAGTGTAGAACAGGCTATAGAAATTACAAGAGGCCAAAGCCATTCGAGAAGTCTCCTCAAAACTACTCAACACCAGCAGTGCCATAGTCTTTCTTTGATATTGTTTACAAACTTCCTTAGTTGGCCAAGAAATAATTTTAGTCCTTTTTGAGTAATAGTCAAGTAGAGCAGTTTCGGGTGACATGAAGACGTCTCTTGAAAGAGTTGTCCACCGACTACCTCCAGGTTCATGCCCATCCCCTATATTGTTTATCCTTTTTATTTACTATTTACATAAATTCTGCTTCTCATCTTGGAAGTAAAAAATTACAACTACAACTATGCCAATGGCACCCAAGTAGACTGAACCTAATGGGTACCAGAAAATAATAGCTCAAGGGTGTAGGAGATATTTTGGGAAATAAAAGAATGAATGGATCTAAAATAGCTTTACGCATTGGGTATTGTTAGCTTGGCACGAGCAGTCAGGCTTATCTCAGAGGCAATGTGTAAAATATTAGTACACACCCGCAGTAACACAGTGAAAACACCACAAAAGTATTCCACACCAATTTAGACAAATGGCCAATATGTATCTGAGTAAAACAAGACCAAAAAGACAAATATTCAACATACACAAGCAAAGATATGAATTTTCCAAGATTAAATCTCAGTAAAGTGCTTAGAAATGCAGTAGCTCCAACTGGAGCTATTACAATGTCTTGACGGAGTCATTGCCAACAGTCCGACGCCACTCATGAGGGAGTGCGGGGGCCGGTCACGGAGTCACACTGACCCCAGGTATAGTACCTTGGAAAACAAGGAAACAAAGACGTTGCACGGAGTCGGGGAGGTGAGGCATCGCTGGAGCTGGTGCGGCATCGGTTACTTACTGCTATGGGGAAAGTGAGGTGTTGATTCCTTACTGCTAGGCAGGGGAGGTGAGGCATTGGTTCCTTAGTGTTTCAGGGGTGGTGATGCGGCATTGATGGTGAGTCTTTGGTTCCTTATAACAACGTGAGATTGAATAATCCAACTGGTCAAGACTCAAGGTGTCGACTCTGCGGTGTCGCAATTACACCACAGGGGCTGCAGCGAAGTTGGGTGTCCTGGACATCGGGGTCCAGACACTCAAGACTCACGGTGTGGCGGGACTTAGGAGGCGCTTCAGCAACGTCAAACCTGCAGCTTCGGTCGCAGACGGACTCAGCTAGGACCACGGCTCCGGTGCAGGCAGCGGCATGGAGTCGGACAGCGGTGCCAGTTCTGAAGTCGCTCTGGAGTTGAGTTACTTGGTCTCTTCTTGGTTACAACAGAGCTCACTTCCAAGGGCGCAGGAACTGGATTTGGCACCATTTGGCGAGCCAGGACTCTCAACAAGAAAGCCAAGTTGCTGGTAGATGAAGTCTTTGATGTCTCTAAGACCTCTAACAAGAGGCAAGCTCAGTCCAAGCCCTTGGAGAACCTTTGGAAACACGATGTAGAAAGCAAAATCCACTCCTTTCATTCCTAGGTCTGAAGCAGCAAGCAGCAGGCCAGCACAACAAAGCAACAGGTGGAGTGGCAGTCCCTCCTGCAGCATCTAGCTCTTCTTCCTGGCAGAATCCCCTCAGTCCAGAAGAATTCTAACTTAGCAAGGTCAGAGGTCCAGTACCTATACCAATTTCTCCCTTTGAAGTAGGCAAACTTCAAAAGAAAGTCTTTGTAGTGCACAAGACCCTGTCTTTCCTGCCCTGGCCCCAGACACACTCCAGGGGGTTGGAGACTGCTTTGTGTAAGGACAGGCAAAGCCCTATTCAGGTGCAAGTGTCAGCTCCTCCCACCATTCTAGCCCAGGAAGAACCATCAGTAAATGCAGGGCATACCTCAGCTCCCTTTGTGTGACTGTCTTGAGTAAATTCAGAAACAGACCAACTGTTGTCCTGACCCAGACTTGTATGCTTGGTTAAGCAAGAAAAAGCCCCCTTTCTAAAGGTGCCATTTTCAAACTTACAATTTAAGAACCAACTTCACCAAAACATGTATTTTTTTTAAATTATAAGTTCAGAGATCCCAAACTCCATTTCTCTATCGACTTCCAAGGGGAATTACACCTAAAAGATATTTCAAGGCAATCCACATGTTACCGTATTGGACAGATAGCTCTTTCAATAGTGAAAAACAAATTTAGCAATATTTCACTATCAGGACATGTACAACAAACCAGTACATATCCTACCTTTTAGATACACTGCACCTTTTTCATGGTGCTGCCTTGGACTTGACTTAGGGGTTTCTTACATGTAGTAAAAGGGAAGGTTTGGGCCTGGCAAGTGGGTGCACTTGCTAGGTCGAACTTGTAGTTCAAAACTGCACACACAGACACTGCAGTGGCAGGTCTGAGACATATTTACAGGAATACTCATGTGGGTGGCACAATCAGTTCTGCAGGCCCACTAGTAGCATTTGATTTACAGGCCCTGGGCACTCCTGGCGCACTATACTAGGGACTTACTAGTAAATCAGTTATGCCAATCATCGAGAAACCAACCACCAATACAATTTCGACAGAGAGCACTTGAACTTTAGCACTGGTCAGCAGTCGTAAAGTGCCCATAGTCCTAAAGCCAGCATAGATGAAATGCAGCACAGGCAAAAATAGAAGGTCAGAGGCAAAACGTTTAGGAATAGCCCTGCAAAAATGTGCCATTTCCAACAAAGATAAAGCAAAGTTGCTTGTCATTAATCGTAACTCCTGATGAAATAATAAGCCAAACTACTCTGATGTAAGGTGGCCGATAGTTAAATAATTCTAAAGGACAGGATCAAGCCCTTGGAGTGATAGATTATGATTAAAGTTTCTGGTTTTCAGTGCAAACCTATTATAACTGATATTGGAATAATTGCTTTTCAGTACAAACTGAAGAATTCAAGATTTTGAATGCATGAAATAGGGAAAAAGCTATTTTTTTATAAGCAATGGTAAAACACCAGCTACATAATTTTGCATGGAGCGAAAAAAAGAGTAAACATAGATAATCCCTGATTATTTTAAATCTTTGAAAACATCAGAAAATACAGTAATAAACTAAAATAAATTAGAAA
Source organism: Pleurodeles waltl (assembly GCF_031143425.1). Classification (NCBI taxonomy): domain Eukaryota; kingdom Metazoa; phylum Chordata; class Amphibia; order Caudata; family Salamandridae; genus Pleurodeles; species Pleurodeles waltl. The sequence goes on along the minus strand of NC_090448.1, from coordinate 913,200,886 downwards.
CAGGAAATTCTAATGATAAACAAATACGTCTGGAAAGCCAAATAAATTAAGTGATTTCATCCACTTGCTACCACTTTAATATTAATCAAGAGAATGAAACCCAAATTATAGAGCGAGTATAGCCGGGGCAGTAGTTGGGGCCAAGCTAAACTGTGGTCATACTCTATGTAAGGAGCTTTTGCTATTTAGCCTTAATGGGTGGGTACTTCCACTCCATATTCTCATCTGCAGCAACACAGGAAGGTTCACAGGTTTGTTGTTAGGCTGTGACCTATTAAAACCATATCCTCCCTTCTAGAGGGTGCAATTCCGGTATCATCATAAAAAGACCCAAGCCTACTGCTTAACTGGGGGCTACTAGTGATCATATCAGATGCCTCCCTTGTTTCATTCTATTGTATTCATTTCAATTTGGAGTTATTGCGCATGTGAAATTGGAGCAATCCACTCCTTCAGCAAAGAGAGCTTCTTTCTAACAACAAACTCACAAGCACTTCAAAGGACTCGAGACATAATGCCCTATTGCATGCAATTCCTATGTTCTGTGACTGGAAGCAGCTGTTCGAGCCCCTCTCTGTATGGCTTTACATCATAGGCAACATTCAAGAAACCCTTCTGCTTAAGTCACATGAGTTGTATCTTTTCCTGTGTATTGCTAAACCGTGTACTCTCAAATGTTCAGGTAATATGCTAGCCCCAGCCATTTGAAGGTCTATGAAAGGTGATTCCACATGAACAGTGCTGGAATTGAGAGCTGTTTTTACCTAAAATAATTTTCTGTCAGTTATGTTTGAGATGGTTTTAGACCATGTAGACTATATTATTGCAGGGTTTCACATGATCAAGTGAAAGATGGCACTTCATCTTACACCATAGCCTTGTGTGTTTGTATCATCACATGCTTTCTCCTGAAACATACCTCTGCACCTCAGGAATGGGAGCTCAATTTCTATATGGTATCAGTAAGTAGGGCACTGGAAATGGGGCTGCGTATCCTTTGATTAGGAGTTTCATCTGTTTGCTCCTAATTATGTGTAGTTTAATTGAGTTGTATCGTAAAAGATACCACCTTAAGATGAGGCACTATTTTCTTACCATATCTCTCACTAAATGTGTCACTCACAATTCAAAGTTATGATGTAAACAGAAATAGAGAAAAATTAACTTGGAAACGTCCCACTACTTCGAGCTGCCTCAGATTAGCAGCAGAGACACCAAGAAAGTAAGGCCACTCTCCATTCAGCAACACAAAAGGTTGATGGATACAGTGCTGAAACGTTTCAAATACTCACCCCCAGTCACAGATCTGGGTTAAATCCATTGTTCTTTTGCTCAGTGTGCCACCCCAGATTGGACCCAGCCAATGCAAATCAGTCTTGACCATGCTTCCCATGGGAACAGTCCACCCTGAACTTCCAAGCCAGGTCCTCCCTGGACCAGAAACAAGCATCCTGGGACCAGTTTTGTGGTATCACTCCTCATCAGCCAGGCTAGCTTGAATCCATTGCCACAATGAGCAAGGAACCCACTTCAGGGCATACCCTGGCCACTTAGGGCACCTTTAGCAACACAAAAGGATGAACTGAGTGCTGAACCTTTTCAAACACTCATCCCCAGTCACAGATCTGGGTTAAATCCATTGTTCTTTTGCTCACCATGACAC